>NC_089491.1:295225921-298159919 GCF_036850765.1 Saccopteryx bilineata | reverse complement strand
GATTGCGGTGAGCTTTTAGTCACAACATTTTTGTCAACGAACAAATACCTAAGCTTATTTTGATGCATTTCTGTTCAAAGACACTTATTTAATGTATACAGTATTTGTTGATTCATTGACACTGACCAACAGCACTATAACTCACGTCTGAGTGAAGCACATCTAACATAGATGTTTCTCTGTAAGGCACGTGACAGCATTCTCAGCAATACTAGACAGCACTTTAGCTGTATGCTTGGGGGACATTTTTAACAGGGATATCCCCAGAAGAAAGGATAAAAGTGCAGAAACCATGGCATTAGATAGACTGAAAAACACTGCTGACAGCATGAGAGCTGAAAAGGGAAGGGAAGGTGCCTCGCCCCACCTTCGGTGGACACGGAGGTGATGTGGGGTTCAAAGTTTTTGCCACTCTGAGTTTGTCTGTGAGTGATTGTAAGAGTGCCTCAAGAATTGTTTTTGAGGTTACAAATGTTAGTGAATAGTCACCTTTACAAATACAGAGTCAGCAAGTAATGAGGATTGACTCTAAGGGGCGGGGAACAGGGTGGGCCTCATTGGGAAGGTGACATTTGGTGAAGACTTGGAGGAGAGGAGATGAGTCATGTGAATGTCTGGGGGAGTGTTCCAGAAAGATGCTCCACTGATGAAGTCAACCAAATATTCAAAGATTTATTTATTTATTTATTTATTTATTTTTATTTATTCATTTTACAGAGGAGAGGGAGAGACAGAGAGAGAGGAGAGACAGAGAGAGAGAAGGGGGAGGAGCTGGAAGCATCAACTCCCATATGTGCCTTGACCAGGCAAGCAGGGTTTCGAACCGGTGACCTCAGCATTTCCAGGTCGACGCTTTATCCACTGCGCCACCACAGGTCAGGCTATTCAAAGATTTAATACCTAGTCATCTTAAAGTCTTTCAGAAATGTAAGAGGAGGGAATATGTCTTAACTCATTTTATGACACCAACATTTTTCTGATACCAAAACCAAATAAAGACACACACACACACACACACACACACATTACGGGTTAACAACTCTGATGAACATAGATGCAGAAATCCTCAACGAAATATTAAGCAATGGAATACATCAGCACATTAAAAGCATTGTACACCACAATCAGTGAGATTTATTACAGGGTTGCCAGCACAGTTCAACATCTACAAATCAATCAGTGGGATATACCACATTAACAAAATGATGAATAACAATTACAATCATCTCAATAGTTGCAGAAAAAGCATTTGACGAGATAAAACATCCATTTATGATAAACTCTCAATAGAATGAGTACAGAAATAAAGTACCTCGCATTAATAAAGGGTATATGTGTATATGACAAACCCACAACTAATATCATACTCAGTGGTGAAAAACAAAGTTTTTCCTCTAACATCAGGAACAAGACAAGGATGCCCACTCTCACTACTTATTCATTCAACATAGCAAGGAAGTCCTAGACAGAGCAATTAGGCAAGAAAAAGAAAGAAAAGGCATCTAAATAGGAAAAGAAGAAGTGAAACTGTTACTGTTTGTGGATGACATCATTTTATATCTAGAAACCCTGAAGACTCCACCAAAAAACTACTGAAAATAATAAAGAAATACAGTAAAGTTGCAGGTTATAAAACCAATGTACAAAAATCTATTGTGTTTTTACATACTAACAACGAACTGTCAGAAAAAGAAATCATGAAAACAATCCCATTTACAATCGCAACAAAACAATAAAATACCTAGGAATAAACTGAAAGGACGTGAAAGAGCTATACACTGAAAACTAGAAGACATTGTTGAAAGAAATTGAAGACACAAATAAATACAAAGATTTATTTGTCCTCATAAATTGAAATAATTAACATTGTTAAAACGTCCATACTACCCAAAGCAATTTATAGATTCAGTGTAATCTCTATCAAAATCCCAATGACATTTTTCACAGAACTAGAACAAATAATCCTAAAATTTGTATGAAACCACAGAAGACCCTGAATAGTCAAAACAATCCTGAGAAAAAAGAGAACAAAGCCAGAGGTCTAACACGCCCTGATTTCAAACTATATTACAAAGTTCTAGTAGTAAAAACAGCATGGTATCAGCAGGAAACCAGACACATAGCCCAATGGAACAGAATGAGAGCCTAGAGGTAAACCTACACATAAATGGACAACTAATTTACAACAGAGGAGTCAGGAACATAATAATGGAGAAATGAAAGGCTCTATAATAAATGATGTTGGGAAATCTGGAGAGCCACATACAAAAGAATAAAAGTAGACCACCCTTACATCAAACACAAAATTAACTCAAAATGGAATAAAGGCTTGACTGAATATAAGATTTGAAATAATAAAATACATAAAGAAAACATAGGCACTAAGTTTTTGGACATCATTCTTAGCGATATTTTTGTGGATTTGACTCCAACACCAAGGGAAACAGAAACAAACAAGTGAGAGGGACTACATCAAGCCGAAAAGCTTCAATACAGTGAGGGGGGCCATCAACAACAACAAAAAGGGCAACCAACAAAATAGGAGAAGACATTTATAAATGATACTTCTTATAAGGGGTTAATATCCAAAATATATTTTAAAACTCATACAACTCAACAATAACAACAACAACAACAACAAAACTCATTAAAAAATGGGCAGAGGATCTGATTAAACTTTTCAGATGGCCAAAAGGCACATGAAAAGATGTTCAGTATTACTATTAGAGAAATATGAATGAAAACCACCACAATGAGGTACCACCTCAAACCTGTTAAAATGGCTATTATCAAAAAGGCAAGAAATAACAAATGTTGGAGAGGATGTGAAGAAAAAGGAACCCTTGTACACTGTTGATGGGAATGTAAATTGAGGTAGCCATTATGGAAAATTATATGGCAGTTTCGCAAAAAATTAAGAATGGGAGCTACCATATGATCCAGTAATTCATCTGCTGGGTATTCAAGTAAAGTGAAAACATTAATTTAAAAAGAATACGCACCCTTATGTTCATTGCAGCATTATTTAGAATTGCAAAGATAAGGAAACAGCCTGTGTTCATCAATGGATGAATAAAGAAGATGTGGTTCATATAGACAATGGGATACTAATCAGCCATGAAAGGTGAAATAGTGCCATTTGCAACAACATGGACGGACCTTGATGGTCCTCACTGAGAATGGACCTAAGTGAAATCCATCAGATGGAAAAGGACAAAAACTGTATGATTTCACTCCCACGTGAAATATTTTTTGAAAAGTAACAAATGAACAAACAAATGAAAAAGAAACTTATAGATACAGACAACCGATTTGTGGTCACCAAGGGGAAGTATGGGTGAGCGAAACAGGTAAAGGGGTCAAATGTGTGGTGATGGATGGAAACTAGACCTTTGGTGGTGAGCACACAATAGAGGATACAGATATCAAATTATAAGATTGTGCACATGAAATTTATATAACATCATTAATCAATGTTACCTCAATTAAAAAAAAACCCACAACTTTCCACACACTAAACCACTCCCACTTCACAAACGGAACGCAGTTTGTGTGCTGCCGGTGCCTGTCTGCCCATGCGCTGCAGCCTGACACTGAACTGATGGAAGCTTCAGTTTCTATAAAGCAATTTGACATTCAGAATTATTAGTCCTGCACATTTATATTATTTTAAATATAGGGTGCCAGTAATTAGATAGAAAAATGCTTCATTGCTTTTCTGAATAAAAGGTACATATGTTTTCTTACTAAATTTTGAGTTTCCTTTTTATAACTATGATCAGAGCCCTTGAGAACCACATCTCATTCACCTTGACTGAGCAGGGAAATGTGGCTAAACAGATTGGCTGCATGGAGGTGTTTGTATATGAAGTTGAGTGTGGCAATAATTCATGTCACGTTGCCGCACTGCTTTAATGAATCCAGAAAAAAGTTTCGGCAATGCATTATTAAAGGCACACACAGCCACACGGCAGAGCTTCCTGGTATACAATTTGAGCGTGAAGTTATTAGCATTTCAGGTTGATACCTCTTTTAGATTTAATTAGATTTCAGGCTTCAATCGATTTATTAAATGAATTTCTCACGGCTTAAAAGGTGTAATATGTCCATGACTGTAGCTTTTCATCACTCTCTTACTTCCTCACGTGCCCAAGCAGATCTCCGCTTCCGTCTTGGATTCAAAGCCAGAGGCTGTTTTCCAAAGGTACTGTGCTGTATAAAAGTAGCTTCTCTTGTGCTCAGAGACACTGGGGCCGTGGAGCGGGGTGTTTTTTATCCACATTGTCTGACAATGATTTGCCACCAAAAAACTAAACTGGTGCACAATAATAGCACCATCTTCTGTTTCACTGGCCCTTTGTCACTGTGAGTCCTACTGTTATTTTGGCATAAAGTCCCCACACCTCTATTTCTACTGCAAGGAGAGCATTGGGACTATTCAAATGCTGGAAAATTAAATGTAATGAATCAGGCCATATTAGTGATTCTCAGGATGAGCTGGAGAGCTAGACCATAAAGTGCAGTAACTTGGTACTGTTCCACATTTGTTGAGAAGAGTAGAGAGGTTGCTTCTCTGAGTCACAGGAGGATCCTAACCCCGTGTTACTGTTTCCTGCCTGCACAAACTTAAGTCAGCTGTTGGACCACTGGGCCATGATTGCCTCATCTGTGAGGTGAGTGAGGCTCCTGTGTTTGTGGGGAAAGGGGAAGTGGGTGTGAAAATAAAATGCTTTCTTTCTTTCTTTCTTTCTTTTTTATTCAGTGAGAGAAGGGGAGGCAGAGACAGACTCCCACATGAGCCCCAACTGGGATCCACCTGGAAAGCCCACTAGGGGGTGATGCTCTGCCCATCTGGGGCATTGCTCTGTTGCTCAGCAACCAAGCTTTTCTTAGTACCTGAGGCAGAGGTCATGGAGCCACCCTCAATGCCCAGGGCCAACTTGCTCCAACTGAGCCATGGCTACAGGAGGGGAAGAGAGAGAGAGAAGTAAGAGGGAGGAAGGTGGGGGAGAAGCAGATGGGTGCTTCTTCTGAGTGCCCTGACCAGGAATTGAACCCAGGACATCCTCTGGCTGAGCTGACACTCTACCACTGAGCCAACTGGCCAGGGCCAGGATGCTTTCTGATTATGTTTAATAACCATGATCCAGATAATGTCTACAGTACAAAGTGGAGGAAGTGATATTATCTGGTGTACTTTTAATTTCTAAATAAACTAGAACCTCAGGTTAAAGTCAGCTGTGTCCAGCACAGTGAAGGAAGTTTCTTTTTTATTATGTGTACTGTATATCTCCAAATGTATTGCATTTTGAAAGTTCAGTTGGAAAGGGAATTAAAGACATAGCAACCAAAGTAGAATAAGTATAAATCCATTTCTATGATATAAATCTACTTTGATAGTATACGGATAAACCCATTTATGTCACAGAGAAGAAGCTGTGTTCAGAATGCTGTGAGTTCATAACTCAGGGGAAAAAATTTAGTTAAGAAGCAAAGCCCAGAGACAGAACGGCATTGTGGCTGGTTTGTGGGCTCATCTTCAAAGAGAGTGTGCTATTTTTTTATTTTTTATTTTTGCAAGACTCAGCATGGACTAGTTTATGTAAGAAGTCTGTGAATTAAAAACAACAACAACAAAACTTCTTCTGATGTTTCCACCTGTGCATTATTTACATAAGGAATAATAAACCCTGTTGTTAACCCCAGGCTTGTTTATTTCCAAAGGAGAGAATGGAAAAGTGCTAGACTACCATGGAATTGTAGTTCTAGGGTTTTCTTTAGTCCACAGCCTTCCTTTATGATGTTGAAGAGTACAGTTCTCCCTCACGATTAGATTCCGGTTATGCCTTCTGAGTAGACATGCTACATAAGAAATGTGTCCTTTTTAGAGTATCACTCTGGAGGTGCAGTTGTGTACACCTGTTCTCATTGGTGATGTTAATTTTCATCGACCTGAAGACTAGCCCGACCACCCTTCAGTATAGTCTGATTTATCTATTGCATAGTTACTATGATTATGTTTTGCCATGAGACTATTAAATTTTTCTGTGGGAGACACTTCAAGACCATACAAATATACTCTTCTTCATAAAAATTTCCTCCTAAAACATTATAGGTGATCCTTGCCTGAGCCAGTTTTTACTATGAAAATGCAAAATGATGATTTTTTTCAACTTTGGCACTTACCAGTTGGAAGTTGGCATTCTATTGTAAACAAGAGCCTCTTCTCCACTTGTCTATCTATTTATTATCTATATGGCCACACCACTTTGTTCAGTAGTCCATAGTCATTACTCTACTTAATTTTTTAGGGCTCAAATTGTCCCAGTCTTAACCAATGGGATCCCTCTAGCCTGTTTTGGATATGCTCAGATGTATTTGGGAAGGATGCCTCATATATGGAAGCCCTGCCCTGCCAACCACCTTTCTGTGGTCCCTGAAGTGTCTACAAATAAGTTCAGGGTCATGGCTGATGATGTGCAGAACACCAGCAAGAAGAAGTTGGGGGGATTTCTCTGCACCTAATTAAGCCCAAACTTGAACTTCAGTACCTTACCTCCTGTTGAGTGGCTAGCAGAACAATGCAGAAATGAGAGCAAATGACAATGTGAAGGAGGAGGAAGAGAACAAAAAGGCCAGACCCCCTCCTCCCATGCGAAACTGGGCCAGGACCTCGATGGGAGGGAGACTAAAGAAGGCACTCTTTCCTCGAGGACACAAGGACACGTAGCACAGTCAGAGTCCCAGAACCTGGCCACCCACTCCATAGCCTGTTTGTCAGCTGCCTGCGGTCAGAGTTGTGTGCTCATCCTTATCTTCACAGATGCTTAAGAACAGGGCCCATTCCATCTTTCCTTGGTGCTCCCAGCAGAACTGACAGGTGGACCCTTTCGACTAGAAACCCTTCATATTCTGGAGCCACCTGGCCCATGGGATCTCAGACTGCATGTCCTATGTTGTCTTGTGGGCATCTGATAAGCTGTAATATTGGCCCTCAGTTTCCCTTAATGCTCAAGAAGGGAACAGAATTAGCATCTTTAAGATACTGTCCAGCGTTAAAATTCTCTAATTTTGAAGTCTCCAATTCTGAATTTTATGCGCTTCAATTAGTTTTTTCACCTATTTGTCTCATCTATTAATCCTATGAATTCTGTCCTTGTGTCAAGCAAAATAGGCACTTTGCATAGCTTATCTGTTAAAATAATTTCTTATCCCTCCAAATTATCCCTAATGATAGAAAGTATAATCAGGATGTTAATTAACACATTTGCTAACTATATCATAGAGATAGGTTGACACAAAGTATTCTCACAGTAAGGGAAATGGATGTCTATAACAGTGTTTCTGAATTCTTCCCAAGACTACATTAAGTTAATGCTTATTCATAATAGAGCCATTCCAATCAGCTTCTCCTCTCTTCTTCACTCATTTTGAAAGATTGTTCTGGAGATGCTGAAAGAGCTATTCACATTATTAATAATTAGAGCTTTTATCTAGTTCAGTGGTCCCCAACCCCCGGGCCACAGGACATTTGGTACCGGTCCGCAGAGAAAGAATAAATAACTTACATTATTTTTGTTTTATTTATATTTAAGTCTGAATGATGTTTTATTTTTTAAAAATGACCAGATTCCCTCTATTACATCCGTCTAAGACTCACTCTTGACGCTTGTCTCGGTCACATGATACATTTATTTGTCCCACCCTAAAGGCCAGTCTGTAAAAATATTTTCTGACATTAAACCGGTCCATGGCCCAAAAAAGGTTGGGGACCACTGCTCTAGAGACTGGGTGTTCTTCTAAGTACTCTGTCTTCAGCCCTGTTTCCTTACCTGCTAGACAAGGGTGGACTGACCGAGTGTGTGTCCAGTTGAGTGGACGGTCGGTCCACACACAGACCTTCAGTGTAGGGGAAAGAACAGTGTTTCCTATATATTAGCCACTTCTGAGGTTGTTAATTACAGAGGCTTTGCCACCAGCACTTACAAATCAGATGTAACAATGCCTTTTCTGTAGTTTGTGTCCCTCCAAAGTTAGAGGCTTCTGCAAACTCAAGGAGTCAAGGACATTCAGCTCAGGAATCACTGTCACCTAGGTCAAGTCTCTTGGTGCTCTGCTTGTTGGCCTTGGTGACAGGCAAGCAAGTGTCCCTGCCCTCATGGCATTAAATCCTGCACAGGCTGCTAGCCTAAAGGGAAGCTTGATTTGCTGATTATGTTATGGCTCTGAAAGCCTCTTCAGCTTTCTTCAACAATGAGGGAGAAAGCTGCTTGTGAAAAGTGGGAAAAGGAGGGATAATAAAGTTTCCAGTTCCTCTCAACCTAAAGCCATGTAATTATTTTAGATAGTTTCCATTGGACAGTCTGTATTCCTGTGATGTGATTTTTCAGGTCTTACTCCTAAGCAGCCCAGATGTTGGTGCGGAGGGTGGGATAAGGCAGAAGAGAAGTGGGCTGCCACGCTGTGCACCTGCGTGGCTGGGGAAGCGCTGGAGAGTCAGCTCAGGTGGCACGCAGCAGGTCTGTGGGAAGAGGGAGGGGCTCGGGGCCAAGGGTGAGAACAAAGAGGCTTACAGAATTGTGAGGATGTGGCCGGGGAGGCTCTACCCAGTGTTGGGTAATACTACAACTAATGAAAAACAACCGGAAGGGTATGTTAGCAATGGAAGAGGATGAACAGCGCTTCCTGTGGAGCCACACAGAGCTGTCTCAGTGCCTTCCTGGACTCCAGGGGAGTGGTCTTCAGGGGCATCCAGTTGAAACACAACAACCGAGAGTGTGCCAAAAAGGTTAATTGAAGTCACCGAAGAGTCCCGTCCTCATCCACATTCCTTTGACAACCGTGAAGGACGTGTTTTTTTGTGATGAGACATGAGGGCTGTATAGTGAGGGGACAGTGAATGGCTCAGAAGAGAGGAAGAGAGGCCCAGAGGTGCCGGAGAGCTTGAGGGATCAGTGCAGTAGTTCCTATTACAGAAGGGATTCCTGTCAATGTCATCTGGCTCTTTCTTTCTTCTGAGTGCGTGCCCTTTCCCAACCTATCTGTACCATAAATTCCCTCGTCTCTTTCAAATCTTGACTGAGATGTCACCTTCACAGTGAGACTTACCCCGACCATTCTGTTCCAAATTACGACCCCACCCACCCATTCCTCTTAACCTGCTTTACTTTTTTTTTTTTTTTTTTTTTTTTTGTATTTTTCTGAAGCTGGAAACGGGGAGAGACAGTCAGACAGACTCCCACATGCGCCCGACCGGGATCCACCCGGCACGCCCACCAGGGGCAACGCTCTGCCCACCAGGGGGCGATGCTCTGCCCCTCCGGGGGGGGGGGGTGTCGCTCTGCCGCGACCAGAGCCACTCTAGCGCCTGGGGCAGAGGTCAAGGAGCCATCCCCAGCGCCCGGGCCATTTTTGCTCCAATGGAGCCTTGGCTACGGGAGGGGAAGAGAGAGACAGAGAGGAAGGAGGGGGTGGGAGGTGGAGAAGCAAATGGGCGCTTCTCCTATGTGCCCTGGCCGGGAATTGAACCC
Organism: Saccopteryx bilineata; assembly: GCF_036850765.1. Lineage (NCBI taxonomy): Eukaryota > Metazoa > Chordata > Mammalia > Chiroptera > Emballonuridae > Saccopteryx > Saccopteryx bilineata. The sequence goes on along the minus strand of NC_089491.1, from coordinate 298,150,389 downwards.
AGGTCCCCTGCACGCCAGGCCGACACTCTACCACTGAGCCAACCGGCCAGGGCCTTGTTTTTTTTTTTTTTTTAATGCTCCAGTACGCCTAACACGTTGTGTGGTCTACTTACCTGTGATGTGTATTGTTTCTCTCTTCTTGTTGGAATGGAAGCTCCATGTTTGTCTGTTTTGTTCACTGGTGTATTCTAAGAGCCGAAACAAAGCCTAGCACCTAGTAGGTGTTCAATTATGATCTGTTCAATGGATGAATAAAATGAGTAAGAGGTCAAGCATTCACAGCCAGCAAAGAAATAGGAGGAAGGAATCCCATGATCAAGTGTGGTGTAAGAGAAAAAGAAAATTTACATTTTAAAAGGTAGACAACAGAGCGGTGTTTTCCTGGGAGGTTTATAATAAGTTCTGCCAATTGAAGAGTCCTAGGTAATGGGTTTTCTACCGGCACTTGTTCCTTCAAGATTCAATCTCTTTGATAAGGAAGTCATTATTTTGATATATTATTCATTTCTGGTGCAACTGAATTTGAATGCAGTATAGGTTATATCTTTAAAATGTGTGCTGGTTCTACAAAAGGTTGTGTTATTGATGATAAATAGGTGTTTGCTGGTCCCGAATAGCTAAGAGTGGGAAGTGGGGGACCCCGTGAGGGAAAGGACTGGAGGTGGAGAGGGGAGAGGAGACCTGGGGCCAGGGCCAGCCTGGGATTCTGTAGGAGGAAGGACGGAAAAGTCAGTCACTTGGAGGCTCTTTCCATTTAACTAGGATAATTGCTTTGCATAATTAAATACATAAATGTTGAGTAAACACCAATTAAAGTCTTCATGAGGGAGAAGCAGGCCTAATTTGAGCATCTTACTTTGTGCTGCTGTGACCGGTGTCTGTAATCATCCTCATACCATTATATTGTATGTGGCCAGCCTCTCCCAAGTATTCTGTCAGTTCCCCTTGACCAGATCTGTCTGTAACGTTCTTGTCTCCTCTGTAGTCACTGGTCTTTAGAGTGGTCTTGGTAACTGGCAACCCCTGGTTCTGATTCTTGATTTGGAGCGTGTAGAGCTGAAGTTACTGGTCAGGCTGCCTACGTGCAAATTGTCTGGGAAATCCAGGAAAACTGCCTATGGGCATAGCAACCAGGGCACGCTCCCTCCATGGCTCCCCTCCAAGGCCTGCCCATAGTTAAAGGGGGCTCAGCAGAAGGCTAGGCTTGTTCCTCCCATGTCACTGCCAGCTCTCTGTCCTCAGTGGGCTACAGTGCCACTCCCTTGGGAAGGGCCTTACATCACTCACTGTCATTTCAAATCAGCTGAGTGGGCTTATCCATAGGAGGCAAAGTCCTTAAAGATTTTTCCATGTCTACCATAGAGCCTCTACCAACCACCGAGATGTAGGGGGAGCAAAGACTCTCATGAGCCCATGTTAGCAAGGATGGTAATCTTACAAAAGTCCACAATGTGTCTGAAACACTCAGTTCTGAAATCTGGTAACCAGTTTTATGGCCCCCTGATCAGCCCAGGTTTAGCATCTGAGCTTTGCCATCTGACAAAAGCGTCTGGACCCCGAACTCACAGGCTATTCAGGTTTTCAAGTTACATGGAGCTGGAATGGGCCAAATAATGTTTTAGAAAAGGGAAGAAAAAGACTGTTTAGTCAGGAGAAAACGCCCAGCCTTTAGCATTTTCTAAGGAAAGAACGCTTATCTCTGAGCATTTCGGCCACCAGCAGGTACCCTCCCAGAAAGAATGACTCCAAATTTCAATGAATAGAGACACATCTCTACTCATTTCCTTGGACATGTCCATTTGGAGCTGAAATGCCTTCTTTAGACTTGGTTCCCAGGAGACTTTTCTAGGAAAGAGCCCTTCTGGACATAAAAACCACGGCTCAAATACCCAACTGAAGAATGTTCATGTTCCCCTAGGAGTCAGCATTCTGGCCGAGTTGAACCCCTCAGAGAACTTCCCAGGTTTGACTTTACTGTGTGTCCTTAGGCGAATCTCCTTAATGAAACTATTAGTCAAAACTAATGTCCTCACAAAGGGAATGATACAAGGACCTGCAGACCTGACGGTGGCATTATACTAGAAATTTAAATTGAGGTCTGTGGCATTTAACCTGGGTGTCATTTCTTAATTTTTGTCAGGTGTAAACTCAGTAGTAGAAAAAGATTGTGGAGACTTTGTCACTAAGAAAAATATTCTACAATAGAGGTATTTTTACTTTTTGTTTAGAGACATACTTAAAATATAAAATTACAAAACCAATATATATTTTCCCACCAGAAGATAAAAATAGCACATGGTAGAAACCACCAGGCAAAAACAAAACAAAACAAGCCCCTAACAAAACAACAAAATTCAGCCAACATGTGTTCAAGTTTCATTATGTAAACATCTCACATGCCCCGCCTAAAGACGCCATGTTTATGAGGTTAATAACATCCTTCATTGGAAGTGGAAAGATATGGGAGGGACAGTGACTTCTTCATGTGCCTTTAAGTCAGCTGTGACTTTAGTCCACGCTGGCTCAAGCCTGGCTCAAGCCTTCATGCCCATCTCAGTAGGACCACTGCTACCTCTCAGATCTGGCCTTTCCTCCTCACCCTTGCCCACCCCCACTCAACCCCACTGAAGACGTGGATCTTTCAAGAAGGCAAATGTCTGTCCAGTTATTCCTTTGCTTAAATGTGTTTAATGGCTCCCTAGTGACCCTAGGATGAACTGTAAACTCCTATCACATGCTAGCATGTTCGGAGAGGCAGTATGGAGGCAGCACTGACCACCGTGGGCTCTGAGCCACACTTCCTGGTTTAGAGGGTTGCCTCAGCCACTGACCAGCTGAGAACCCTCAGGTGAGTCGTTGACCTCTCTGGGCTTCAGCTACCTCCGCTGTGAAATGGAAATGAGGGTAATGGTACCATCTTGACAGGGTTATCGTGAGGATTAAATGTGTTCTCCCTTCCAAGTACTAACCAGGCCCGACCCTGCTTAGCTTCCGAGATCAGACGAGATCGGGCGCGTTCAGGGTGGTATGGCCGTAGACTAAATGTGTTCTAACACATACTAAACACCCAATAGACATTTTCCGTTACTATGACTGTTTCTGTTCCGCCCTCAGTCTGCCTCTGCCCCTACGCCCTTGCCCTCAGTCAACCAAACAATTTACAGACACATCCCCACCTGCGTACATACCTAATGAGACATATTCCCTCTTGTCTCTATTTCTATAAGCTGCTTTCTCTGCCTTTGGTGTCATCACACACACACACACACACACACACACACTCACACACTCTCATTCACACTCACCTAGCTATGTCCTCTACATTCACTGACTACATCCTTTAGCTAACTCTTTCATAGCCGTCAAAGGTCAGGTTGGGTCAAGGCTCTTTGACTCTGAATAGCCTACTTGGATGGATATCACTCTGTCCATCCCAGAGTTCCCACTGTTCCACTTCTTTCTGTGCCACCGTTGATCACACAATGCAGTAATAGCCTGCTTACTTGTAGGTCTTTCCTCACTCCCTGATCACCCCCCATGAGAGAGGGATTATAACTTGGTCATCTCTATATACTCACTGCCTATGACTAGTGTGCTCATAAGTGCTGGATGCATGGATGGTGAATGGATGAGTGGGTGAATGGATGGACTGGTGGATAGATGTTATCAAGGGAGTCTGATCTAGTGACAGGAAATGTCCCAAGTTAGCCCATTCGATTATAATCACAATTACACTAAATCTACCTGAAAATGCAAATCACTCCATCTTTGTTTTCTGATCCATTACTTATCCATGTTAAAGTTATTTAATTTCCTGCATCATCCCCTCAAATAGTGTGCTTTCAGATCCCTTCCTTGTCAATCTCTCTTTAAAATAGTCACTTGAAATTAAGAATGACTCTCCAGGTTTATGGTCCAGTGAGCACAAAGATACATTACCAATTCTATTGCAATTCTGTAATTCTACTAGTGTGGACAAATGCTAGTTGTTTGTTTGTTTGTTTGTTTTTGCCTCATAACACTGTTGATTTGTTGAGCTCACTGTTAGCTCAACACCCAAAATCTTAACATGCTTGTGCTCTATCACGTGCCTCCACCCTATACGCGCAGGTCTCCGAGGGCTGTCGTAAAGACTTTGGCTACTCTTCTAAGTGAAATGGGGAGCCACTGTAGGATTGAAGTAGGGGAGTGATACGTCTTGGGTTTTTGAAGGATAATTCTCATTGTTCTGTTGAGAATGGCCTTTAGGAGAGCAGGGGAGTCCATTAGAAGATGTGGAAGTGGAGGTGGTAAGAAGTCACCAGTTCCTGGATATATTTTTGAAAGTAGAGCAAACAGGGTTTGCTGATGGATTGGATGTGGGAATGAGAGGGACAAGGATGGCTGCAGGGTTTGTGGCCTTTGCAGCTAGCAGGATGCAGTTGCCGCCATCTGAGACGGGGAAGGCTAGGGGAGGAGGAGACACAAGGAGACAATCAAGAATCCAGTTTCAGATGTGCCAAGTGTGAAATTTCTTTTAGACATTCAAGGAGAGGTGCTTAATAATTAGATATGTGGATCTGGAGTGCAGGAGAGAGGTTTGAGTTGAAAATATCAACCTGAGAGTATTTAGCATATAGATAGCTTTTAAATCCCTGAGACTGGTTGGTGAGAATAGCAAGGAAGTGAGTATGTAGAGAGGAGAAGAGCCCAGACTAATGAGCCCTGGCTCTCTCATATATAAGTGTGTACATATGTATATATGGGATTCTGGATGGTGGGTATATTATTGAATCGCTCCAGTTATAGCCTATGGTGAGTCATAATTATTTTAGTGGGTTATAGATAGCATTTTGAAAAATGGAACAGAATAGAAAATACCGTTATGTATTGCTCAGAGTAAAGGTAAGCTTTCTTGAAACTTTTTGTTTCTATTATGTACCTGTATCAGTTATCTATTCCTGTGTAACAAATTACTCCCCCCCAACTTAGCAGTTTAAAATAAGCATTTATTGGCCTGGCCGGTTGGCTCAGCGGTAGAGCGTCGGCCTGGCATGCGGGGAACCCGGGTTCGATTCCCGGCCAGGGCACATAGGAGAAGCACCCATTTGCTTCTCCACCCCCACCCCCTCCTTCCTCTCTGTCTCTCTCTTCCCCTCCCGCAGCCAAGGTTCCATTGGAGCAAGGATGGCCCGGGCGCTGGGGATGGCTCCTTGGCCTCTGCCCCAGGCGCTAGAGTGGCTCTGGTCGCAAAAGAGCGACACCCTGAGGGGCAGAGCATTGCCCCCTGGTGGGCAGAGCGTCGCCCCTGGTGGGTGTGCCGGGTGGATCCTGGTCGGGCGCATGCGGGAGTCTGTCTGACTGTCTCTCCCGGTTTCCAGCTTCAGAAAAATACAAAAAATAAAATAAAATAAAATAAGCATTTATTATTCTTGGGGGCCAGGGTCTGCCTAGCTGGATGGTTCGACTCAGGTTGAACACCAGCTGTGGCCAGGGTTGCAGTCTTGACTGGGCTGGAGGATCCGCATCTGAGCTCACTCTCATGGCTGTTGACAGTAGTTTCAGCCCTTAGTCAAGGATTCCTTTCCTTGTCACGGTTGGCAAACTCATTAGTCAACAGAGCCAAATATCAACAATACAACAATTGAAATTTCTTTTGAGAGCCAAATTTTTTAAACTTAAACTATATAGGTAGGTACATTCCTTATCGAGGTAGTGCCCGCATGTGGTATTTTGTGGAAGAGCCACACTCAAGGGGCCAAAGAGCCACAGTTTGCTGACCACTGCTAACATCATAGCTGGTTTCTGCTAGAGCACCTGGCCTGGGAGAGAGAGAGAGAACCAGAGAGCCTCTGCAAGGCAGAAGCCACAGTCTCTTTTATAACCGACTCTCAAAAGTCAGACGTCCCAACTTCAGTCATGATTCTCTTTTCTTCTGTTAGTCACAGACCAATCCCAGTACAATGGGGACTGCACAAGGATGTGAATGCCCTGTGGTGGGGACCGTTGAGGGTCATTTTGAAGCCTGGTTACCACAACCTCTCTATATATTTGTGAATACTGGGTTGAGATATAACATATACTTTTTTAATGTGGGTCATGTGGAAAAAACATTTAAGAAATACTATTCTACAGTGTCTAATACTGTGCACCATTGGGCAGAGGTGTAAGTAAGCCGGCAGAAGCCCATTTAAGAACCTCTACTATTGATACTCTTGTACACCCATGGCTAATTACCAGTGACTTCCAGATCATGAATATGAACACTAATGATTTTTATAGTGAAACAATACAATCGAAGTTTAAATAGGCAAGGAGGGACTCTGCATCCCTAAATAAAGTGAGTTTGATTTCTATAGTTTGCATCTTTACATATATCTGGTCACCTGCTAAGTATATCTGTTGGGTTCTCATTTTAAATTTGTGGCCAGATGTTATGAACAACTATGTGTCTGGATTCTCATTTTTTTGTAGAATCTAATATGTGGGCTTGTGACAGTAATTATTCTTCCTGCCTTTTTTTCTGCTTGCTTGCTGGCTCATGAGTGTGGTCTGAGGCTCCAGTTAACCACCTATCCATAGACAGGTCTACCAGAAATTTCTGCTGGTCTGTGGAAAAATTAACCACCCTGATGTTGTATGAAGATTATGGACGCAAAGATCTTAGTCAAATTCACTTACGCTCAGAGTGATTTCTGCCTTAGCAGTCCCTGAAATAATTCTCCTATTTTCAACTGTTCCCAAGTGTAAAAAGATTGAAAACCAGCCATGATCTTGTAGATGAATGAGGCGTAATTGAGCTTTTATGTTTTGTGAAGTGGGGTTATTAAGTACATAGAGGTGCGCCCTATTAAAGGAATCTTAAAGGATAATTATAGACATGATTTTAAATGTAATTTGATATACCCTGCTGTGAAAAACAAACATGCTTTGGCTTTCCTAGCTGGTATTTTTTGTTTTCACTAGCGTGAGTGACTGGAAAAGGACACGTAATCTTTGAAGTGCTGGTAGATGTCCAGAAGGCCATCTCTGGATGATCTCTAGTTAAACAGTTAAGAGGCCAGTGGAAGACACAACACTAAGTAAAAATATATGGCCACCGCTTTTAAGTTAAAACCGTGGGAGTTTCAAAATGAAACAGTTTCTTGAGATGAAGTGAGTGATACCAATTAATTGGAAAGCAGCCGTTTTACAGGAAGTCTCCTGGTTTGGTGTGTACTGTTTCTGTTTCGAAATGCTTATTTATACTGCTTGTGGGCCCTGCAGTCACAGGTCCGTTCTGGCTTGTTACCATCTGATCCTGTGATGAGCTTTCACAGGGAGACCTGAGGACTTTTGTTCTCAGCAGGCGCCCCAGGGATCCAGGCTCTTTTGTTCTCCAAGGTGTGCTTCCAATAGCATGCTGGATGCTGGGCTTACCAGAATTCTTTATTTATGTATCAGTTGTCTCCCTAAGCCATAAATACTTGTAAGCAGAGGCTGTTCCCAGCACCTGACAATATCTGGACCAATGTAGGGGCTTGATACATATTTGTTGAAGAGAGGAATAATTTCAATTCTTTATTCTCTTGAATGTGTTTATGTTCAGAAGAAAAAGGTTTGTGGTACAATTCACATATGATGTTACTCTTTTCTCAGCGTTTCCATTAAATATTAAGTTTTAATTTTCCTGGAAGTATGTGAACTTTAAAATGTTAGAGACTATCACAATATAATTCCTTTTTCTCCAGGTAAGATCTCTTTCTGCTTTGAAGTGTATCTCATTTTTGGTGGCATCCAATGGGAGAGGGACTTAATTTTTACGACACAGATGCTGACCACTGACAGCTGGAGTGACAGATTGAGTACTGCTGAGCAAGAGAACTTGGAAGGTCTCTTTAGGCTCAAACCTGTATACATCCCTGAAAGCCAGGTTCCCTGTCGACCAGGCAGCATCATTTGTCAGCTGTGTGAAATGACTTCTTCTCTGTCCACAACACGATGTGAACAAAGGACTGCTAACGGAAATCCTGTGGACTCGTCCCACCGACCGGCTTTAGTATTATTAACTACATGAAAAACAAAAGCCAATGTTTACATGATGGCTTGTAACAAGCCAAGAGCTTGCGTGTGCATTAGCTCTCTGCCTTGCAGTCTCCTGATCTCTTTCTTGTTCTCTCTGCTGGGCTGATCAGCCTCGTGCAGTTGCCCTGCCTGGTCCTGGTTCGACCCTCTGTATCACGCTGCTTCCAGCCTCAAGCCTTGCCCCACGGTACAGCCTGTCCAGCTCCATCCTTATCCACGTCCCCCGTCTCTGCTCCCCATTCCCTACTCCTGTCTGCTGGGTTGCGACGTGGGTTCTTCTCCCATTGACCACATGTTGCTGTATGACCACTTTTATTTTCTTCTTCTACATTTCAATAAAGAGAATTTGTCAGAAATTTATTGACGGAAAACTAGTCATAGTCACTTTGATTAGCTAGAGCCATCTTGGTAAAAGATGCCCAAGGAGAGACTAAGAAATTTGCTGGTGGTTAGTGAGCGTTGGGGAGTCTACAAAGACTTGGGAACATGGTTACCTTAAAACCCTGGAACACTGTTTGTATCTTGGACAGTCAAGTAAGGAATAAATACCAAAGGGGCATTCTTATCAAGGGTCCTATATAAAATTGTATGAAAACAAAACAGAAGAGGGAAGTGATACAGTTTGGTGAGAATGATACGAATATTGAATTTATTTTAAAATTTATAAGTATAACCTTTGATATAATGACTATTTTATTTACATTCCAGTTATGGTAATGAATCTTTTGTTTCCCTATGAAAAAAGGAAAAGCTGTGTACCTTACCTTAGTTAAACATACTTGAGTTCAAACCAGTTGGCCTTAGACTACTACTAGCAGCAGAACCAAATGTTCATCTCTTCCAAGGGGTGAAATGAATCATTGAAATGATTATGTGATGGTAATTTTTCAAACTATAATGAACAGCTTCATCAAACACGTATCACAAATAATCGCTTATTATAATGTTGTATCCACAAGAGAAATGCCATATGGTAGGATGAGATTTTAATAAAAAGAATGATCATAAATACATATGTACAGAGAAGACATTATTCAACTTTTAAGATATTATATACCCACTTTGTGTTAAATCCTTGTGGCTTAATGGCATTTTTGGGGTACATATTACTTGTTTAATTCCCAGTTCCCAGTCACCAACCTTTTGAGGTCTGACCTACTCTATTGTGGTTCCTGAAACACCTTCTCAACAGAAGCTGAGGCCACGTCTCTACAGTGTGTCCGTAAAGTCATGGTGCACTTTTGACTGGTCACAGGAAAGCAACAAAAGATGATAGAAATGTAAAATCTGCACCAAATAAAAGGAAAACCCTCCCAGTTTCTGTAGGATGATGTGGCAGCATGTGCGCATGCGCAGATGATGACGTAACACCGTGTATACAGTGGAGCAGCCCACAGCCATGCCAGTTGAGATGTGGACGGTACAGAGGAAAGTTCAGTGTGTTCTGTGGCTCGCTAAATTTAATCCGTGACCAAGGTGCAACGTGAATAACGAAGCACCACCACGGAGGAATAACATTATTTGGTGGGATAAGCAGTTGAAGGAAACTGGCAGTTTGGTGGAGAATCCCCGTTCTGGTAGGCCATCAGTCAGTGACGAGTCTGCAGAGCAGGTGTCCCCAAACTACGGCCCATAGGCCGCATGTGGCCACCTGAGGCCATTTATCTGGCCCCCGCCGCACTTCCGGAAGGGGCACCTCTTTCATTGGTGGTCAGTGAGAGGAGCACTGTATGTGGCGGCCCTCCAGTGGTCTGAGGGACAGTGAACTGGCCCCCTGTGTAAAAAGTTTGGGGACCCCTGCTGTAGAGGCTCTACGGGATAGCTACCTAAGTAGCCCTAAAAAAATCTGTGCGTGAGCCCACGTTGAACTGCACTGAATAGGTATGAAACTGGGAGAGTTTTCCTTTTATTTGGTACAGATTTCACATTTCTATCGTCTTTTGTTGCTTTCCTGTGACCGGTCAAAAGTGCACCATGACTTTACGGACACGCTGTATATAATCTTTCCTGAGAGAGGAATACAAGGCCGAAGTCTGATATCTTTATTCTCTATTTGGCGATAATTCTGTAGGCAGCTTGTCAAAGGCGACCTGGGCAGAAAGGTGAGCAGGGCCTGGTGCATAGTTTCATTAGGGACAGGGATCTCCTCCCTTTATCTGGTGCTTTGGTTGCCTACCGGGCATCACTGCTGCCAGCGCCGCCTGGAGGGGAGAGAGCGTCTCCCAGGAGCTCCTCTGCCTCCTGAACCAGCTCCGTCATCCCGGTAACACTTTTGGTTTCCACCCAGGTGACGTTCTGTGCTCCACTGCCCACTACTTTCCATCTACTAATCTCACAACCGACGACTTTGCCTCATGTTCTGTTAAAATTCCTCCCTCTACTGAATCTGCTGGCATCTGTACTCATTATCTGTCACTGGGGAAAGTTTCCCCCCAGTTCAACAACAACAACAACAACCACAAACCCCTCATTTACCGTATCATTCTTCAGTTACTACCTTTCTTCTTCCCTTTCAGAACCAAACTCATAACAACTTATGCCCACTGTCTCTGCTTCCTCTCCTTCACGTGCCCAACGAGACTGCACTTGTCAAAGCTGCCAATGACCTCTGTGTTGGCCCGTGTGTTCAGCAGGCATCGTTATCTGATGACAAGCAAGACGAATACAGACCCTTCACTCTGTGCAGAGAGATTACTGTGCACAAAGATTACAGAGTTAGATATAAGAACTAAATGTAAAACTTTTAGAAGAAAATAAAAATTAAGACCGTGGATTAGATAAAGAAGTCTTAGATATAACACCAAAAGCATGATCCATAATAGAAAAAAACCTGATAAACTGGACTTGAAAAATCGAAAACTTTTATGCTTTAAATGGCATGTTTAAGAAAATGAAAAGACAGGCAACAGATGGATAGAAAGTATTCTCAAATTAGGTATCTGATAAAGACAGACCTTGTTTCCAGGACATACGTAAGGGCAGGAACTTCATTCTCTTGTCCACTGTTGTGTCCCTACGCACCTGTTTCAGGGTCTGATGTCTAAAAGGAGCTCAGTAAATATTTTTTGGATGACGAATGAACACAGCATCCATGCAGTGTGGGGAAGAACCGAATAAAGTCCAAAAAGGAGGGGAAATAATCTGGAACATTTGTAGAATGTTGACATTTGTTCCTTTTTACACAGTTAAGAAAATGGAGGCACAGAGGGATACATTTTTGGCCCAAGGTCAAATACTGTTGGATTTATTCCCACATCCAGTGACGTGTGTTTCCCGCCGTGGTTTAGGGGAGCTATTCCCTCCTGAACCATTCATTCCCGGTGCTGCCACCTCTCTCCGTTTCTCCCTCCAGCACTGTGAGGTGTCCAGATCTCCGGGTCTGTTTTCCCAGAATCTGCTCCCTGAAGGCCCAATGGCAGTGCCGCATGTCTGATCCAATGAAGAGCACACTGTGTGAGAGAGCCCAATGCTGTTTGTCTCTGTGTTTGCTCTTTAGACTTTGTCCTTCCAGGGCGACCATTCTCATCTGCTTTCCCATCAGACGTTCCTATTTCCACAATGTGGTTTGGCTGCCACTTGGGGTCCAACTGATCTAAGTTACTTTCACTTTTCTCTGTTTTCCCAGCATCAACTTTTTATTTTTTTATTTTTATTTTTTTGTATTTTTCTGAAGCTGGAAACGGGGAGGCAGTCAGACAGACTCCCGCATGCACCTGACCGGGATCCACCCGGCACGCCCACCAGGGGCGATGCTCTGCCCATCTGGGGCGTCGTTCTGTCATGACCAGAGCCACTCTAGCGCCTGGGGCAGAGGCCAAGGAGCCATCCTCAGCGCCCGGACCATCTTTTGCTCCAGTGGAGCCTTGGCTGCGGGAGGGTAAGAGAGAGACAGAGAGGAAGGAGAGGGGGAGGGGTGGAGAAGCAGATGGACGCCTCTCCTGTGTGCCCTGGCTGAGAATCGAACCCGAGACTTCCGCACGCCAGGCCGACGCTCTACCACTGAGCCAACCCACCAGGGCCAACTTTTTATTCTTGACTGTCAGTGGGCTCTGCATCTTAAATGGCTATGCAGGTTAGACCCAGCCATGAGCAAACTACGGAAGGAATGTAAGACCGTGACTCTGTGCTCACATGACACTTATGCACGGAGATGATGCCAGTTACTATACGATGTCATCAAGAACCTGTTCCAAGCACTGTGTCTGAGCATTCCCAAAAAACAAAGATGTTGATTGAGCCTGAGAGGAGAGCAGTCTTGTGACACTCTGAGTAAGGAACTGGAGTCTGGGGTCCTGGTCCGCTGGCCTCAGCTCTGCCGCTGTTACATACTTACGTTGTAAATTATTTCATCTTCCTTACCCTCTATTTCCTAATCTTTCAAGTAAGTTGGTTAGAGCAGACACACTTTTAGATCTTTCGCACGCCCTGAGGCTAAGTTAGGTAGCCCAGCTGGTACTGATCAGGGCTTCCTGAGTCTCATAGCGGTTTGATTTGGTTTTTACTTCCAACTCTCTAAGTCAGTTTCAACCTTCCTAGGCATGAATGTGAGAGTTTGGCAGCCCGCTGATGGGACAGACAGTCTGGAGATGAAAACCTACGAAGGTTGTCAACTGAAGAAGCAGAGGCAAGGATTGAGATCTGAATGTGGTACTTGCTGTCAAGACTGTCCTGTGACATGGCTGTGACAGCTGCGGTTTGAAAAACTTACCTCACCGGCCGTATGACACATGAGACTTTGGGCCACAGTTCATGGCCTTCCTCAACCCCAGTTCCATACAGCTGAGCTCAGCCTGGGGAGAAGGACCAGGACCCCGAAAAGCAGGCAACCTGGAAGAGCAGAACAAGTCCTAGAACCTACTGCGGGTTCTGGTCTGGGTTCCACCACAGACATGCTGTGTGGGCCTGAGCCCTCCTCTGTCAGAGGGGTGCTAACCTCAAGGACATGTAAGTCCCTGTGACCCGTGAGTAAACACGTGCACAGCACCATTTCATCAGGCTCCGGGAGCCTCATTTCGATGCACGGTGAGGCTCTAACAAAATAGCCGTCATAATCGTGATGAAATGAAGAGCCATCGGGCTGCATCAGCCCGGCACAGCCCACTAATTTGCTGATGGTTGTCTGACAAGAAAGGCTGCTGTGGGAGTTAGAATTCACTCGTAGAGATGCTTCCTGAAAGCAACTGGAACAGGAAGCCTGGGGCTGGCTGGGACCTTTAAGGTCAGCCATTCCAGTTTTCTATTGGACAGTTCAGTCTCCTTTAAACACTCCCCCTCTTTTTTGTATTCTTTGAAGTGAGAAGTGGGGAGGCAGAGAGACAAACTCCCTCATGTTCCCGACTGGGATCCACCCAGCATGCCCACCAGGGGGCGATGCTCTGCCCATCCGGGGCATAGCTCTGTTGTGACCAGAGCCACTCTAGCGCCTGAGGCAGAGGCCATGGAGCCATCCCCAGCGCCCGGGCCATCTTTTGCTCCAATGGAGCCTCGGCTGCAGGAGGGGAAGAGAGAGACAGAGAGGAAGGAGAGGGGGAGGGGTGGAGAAGCAGATGGGTGCTTCTCCTGTGTGCCCTGGCCGGGAATCGAACCCAGGACTTCTGCACGCCAGGCCGACGCTCTACCACTGAGCCAACCGGCCAGGGCTCCTCTAAACACCCTTTTAACTCAGGCTCGCTCTCATTCTGTGATAGGAAATTCATTGCCTTGGGCCCTGCAACTTGTTAGAATGTTCCTTTTTATACATAGATCAAGCTGACAGCCCCTTCCCATTGCTGCTGTCAGTTGATATTTAGACCACAAACTTTTCATATCACATACACATATAATAGATTTCCTATTTTATTTTATTTTTAAATATTTTATTTATTGATTCTATATATAGAGAGGCGAGGGGAACAAGAAGTATCAACTCCTAATTGCTTCACTTTAGTTGTTTATTGGTTGTTGTATGTGCCTTGACTGGGCAAGCCCAGGGTTTTGAACCAACAACCTCAGCATTCCAGGTCGATGCTCTCTATACACTGCACCACCACAGGTCAGGCCATATTTCCTACTTTAAAGTTCTAGAAGGAACCAAGAATGATATACACAAGATCACTTATGTGTCGTCATAAGGTAATCCTCGCTTACTGAGTGAGCTGGTTGGTAGTCATGAGAGATTTTCTTAAAAGGTGATGAGAAGAATTGTGTTACAGTGTGACAGGTGTCTTATTGCAGAAGCCCCCTGTCTATCTGTGTGCATTTAGCGTATGTATTTACATAGAAGAGTTGATATATTGAATAACTACTTTTGAGAATCTTCAGTCTGCAGTGCACTGTGAGAAGTAACCAGGACAGATAGAGGGATTGGTGCCCTATCACAGTGTGTCATTCACACAGTGATTCACTCAACAGATAGTTCTTGAGAATCTGCTTGGTGCCTTCAAGGAGTCTGCAATCCATGAGGGGAGAGAATGTTTGATATTGATCACACTGTGTTGAAATTATTGTTGACTTTGCCATCTCTTTGCTAGGGGTTATATGCTGCACATTGCTGACTTCCCACTACCTGGCACATTGTAAGCACGTGGTAAATATTGGCTAAGTAAGTCAGTGGCTAAATATGTAAAGGGAATAAGCATAGACTTTTGCATTTGGTACTCTGAGCTAGATCCCAGCTCCACATTTTACTGGTTATGTGGCTGAGGATAGGGACACGTGGCTTTATAAAATAGGGACCTGTTTTACAGTGTTGGTTGTGAGGATTAAAAGAGATAATGTGCAGAGAGCTTAGCACAGTGGCTGGTATACAATTCTAAGAAAAGGAAGGAAGGAAGGAAAGAAGAAAGGGAGGGAGGGAAGGAAAGAGAAAGTAAGGGAGGGAAGGAAAGAGGAAGGAAGGGAGAGAGGGAAGGCAGAGAGGGAGGGAGGGAGGGAGCAAGGAAGGAGGGAGAGAGAGAGAGAGGGAAGGAAAAAAAAGGAAGGGAAGGAGGGAAAGAAGGAAGGAAGGAAGGAAGGAAGGAAGGAAGGAAGGAAGGAAGGAAAGAAGGAAGGAAAGAAGGAAGGAAAGAAGGAAGGAAAGAAGGAAGAAAGATAAGAAAGAAGGGCTTATTCCATTTCTAGTCTTTCCATCTGTACAGGAAAACTAATGAGAACATATTTCTAGAAACTTCATTGGTTTGCTCATATATTGAAATGAAAAACACAGCCCCACTGAAGTGGCCCTCCCCTTGAACCCTTTGGAAGGAGCCGAAATGAGCTCTACCATAGTAAAGAGGAAACCCAGAGTATTGTTTGAGGAAAATGAGAAAGTTCTGGAGATGATGGTGGTAATGGTTTCATAACTATGTAAATATACTTAATGCTACTGAACTGAATATTTAAAAAGGGTTAAAATGGTGAATTTGGGGGGCTTTGTTTCTCTATTCTTACCTACCCCATGTCCATGATCTGCAAATAAATGCTTGAGTACATAGAAGAACCTTGCCGTTTAAAGATCACCAGAAACCCTGTTTTAATGTCAGTCATCACCTGCCAGATGTCTGGTGGGCTGAGGTGCTGGCACGCTGGATGCTCCTGGGATGTGGGTAGGTGTGGAGCTGAGTGAGGGAGTCAGGGCCTGGGCAGTTGGACCCCACTCCAGGGTGAATTTCTGTGTCCATTGCTCATTGTCTGTAGGGACAGAATTAACTCAGGCTTTACCCAGGCAGGTTGCTAACCAGGAGGCCAGCGTGGTGTTGGGGAGGGAAGACAATCACCATCCAGGTGTTGGAAGTAGGGGTGATGCCTGGTGGACAGCAGCATCCCGATTCTAGCCACATAGTCTCTTTTCTCAAAGGGAGGTAAAGACTAAGTGGTTGGAGGTGCACGGGTAACAAGCATTAAATTTACTGGTGTCCAGAGAAGACTGGCTGAAAGGCACCCCCTGCCCAGGGCTTACTGGATGCCCAGGGCGAGGCCCCAGCTCAGTGGTAGACTCGCCAGCCAGTACGTGGAGCTGCTCTGCCCCGCCTCCTCGGGCAGACCCCGGTGGAGACCCACGAGCTGCAGGGACTTGGGCTGGGAGGGGCGGGAGGACCAGAGTCGACCCTTTCCCACCCCCGTCCTTCCCTTTGGCCTGTGTGGTTTTATGCATTTAAAATATATTTCATTTGTTAAGTAAATGAACATCTGAGACAACTAAAGTTACCAAAGGATTCACTTGTTAGAAAATGAAGGTACCCGGACAATCTACCCTTAGTTTCTAGAGAGAGCTTCGACTTGCCAAAACACTTCTGCCCTCACTGAGCAGCAGTTCTGCATCAGAATCACCTGGAGGCCTTGTTCAGTCCGTGGCTGGGCCTGAACCTCTGACCCCGTGGGTCTGAGCTGGGGCCTGGGGAGTGCATCTCCAGCCAGTGCCCAGGCCGTGCTGCTGCAGCTGCTCCAGAGGCCATTCTCTGAGAACAGCTGTCAGAGTAATCCACTTATTCACCATGCTCTGAATGTAAATTATATATTTTTTGTTATGTTAACCATTTTCATAAATATCTTCTATTGATATGCTTGTCTATGTCTCCTTTGAACAGATATTTTGATGTTGGACTTCATGATTTCTTAATCAGGTAAGCCATACTTTTTATTTATTGTTTTATTTTATTTTATTTCTATTAAGTGGGTGGTAGGGAGGCAGAGAGGCAGACTCCTCCATGCGCCTTGACCAGGATCCACCCAGCAAGCCCTCTATGGGGTGATGCTCTGGCCATCTGGGGCATTGCTCCATTACCCAGCAACAGAGCTATTTTAGTGCCTAAGATGAGGCCATGGAGCCATCCTCAGTTCCTGGGGCCAACTTGCTCAAACCATTTGAGCCATGGCTGTGGGATGGGAAGAGAGAGAGAGAGAGAGAGAGAGAGAGAGAGAGGGAGAAGGAAGAGCAGGGAGAGGCGGAGAAGCAGATGGTCACTTCTCCTGTGTGCCCTGACTGGGAATCAAACTCTGGACTTCCACATGCTGGGCCAAAGCTCTACCACTGAGCCACTGGCCAGGGCCAATTTTTACTTTCAATATCAATGAATAGCATGTCTATTAGGAAAGACTGAGAAGAAAATAAAAATCCGTCTTCACTATCTTGGTAAATAATTGCACTTGTATACATGTCAAGAAAACATGACTAGCACTATGTTTTTATGTGCCTCCCAGAATCACACAAGATTATCCTTCTTAAACAATCAAAAAGAAATTTATGTTTAAAGAGGTTTACTAAAGTGATAGCTATCCAAGAGCTTGGACAAGCTTAATTCCAACCTTGGGGCATCTGGAAAGACTAACTTCATCATGTATTAAACAACCCACTTAACTAATTTTCCTTCTACTGAGTTTAAGGTTTTTAAGCTGAATCTATTGGCTGTTTTACAGTCATAAGGATACAACCTGTTCATCATTGAAAGATTACAGATGGCAAGTTTAGATCCTAGTTTTCTGGTGATTTTTACCAGTTTTGGCTAATGCAGCATAATAATTCCAAGTAGTTATTAAATAAAACAGAGGTTAAATGGAAATATACCAGAATATTAACAATGTTGGTAAGAATATTTATGAGATTTTTTTCTGCCATCAACTTTGCTGTATTTTCTAGATTTTTATATTGAGCATGTATTATTCTAACAATGGTGAAAAATTGCCATTAAAATGCCTGTCAAAAACCGATGTGGGAAGCAATAATGGTTGCTGAAAGACTGTAAACTGAAGATTACGAGGAAACTCAGTAATCATGGAGAGCGATGAGCTTTCTGCAATCACATGGCTCTAAATGTAAATTAATTCTGACTGAGGGTCTGCTGTCAGGCAATCTGTAAATCCCATGTGATTTCTGGGGAAGTGGTTCAGTTCTCCACACGCATGGCCATCTCCCTGTGGGTAGGATGCTCTCAGAGGGAAATGGACATAGCCGGCATCACCTTCATCCTAAACCGAGAGCATGTCCTCCGCGCTGGCTTGCACATGGCGGTGTTCCATGAAAGGCTGTGCACGCCTTATCCTGTCTCCAGGGCCTCACCCAGAGCTGTGCATTAAGATCCCCTTGGCCTACCTCAGGCCCAAGGACAATGGGTGATCCTGGCCTTCTCCAGGATGTCGTTCTTAGTGTGTAAACCTCTACCCTTAATGCATCAAGGGTAAGTGCCTTTTAGCTGGAGGGATAAAGGACCGGAAGTCACGGGAAAGGCAGGCGTGAGAATTCCATACCGAAGCTGCTGAGGAAAAGCTGTCTGGGTATCTACTTCAAGGGGTAGTTTGGATTTTGAGTTAATGTCTTTGGTGCTCGGTACTGCTGCCATGCATCATTCCTTGTTGTGGACGCAAGTTTATACTTTTCTTATTTTCTCTAGTAATTTTCTTGAGGGCAGGGAACATGTTTTAATTACCTTTCTATGATTACACTGTATAGTATCAACCTTCTGCAAACATTTGTGGTAGGAATGAATGAATGAGTGGATGAATGAAATGAGGCAAAAGGGAAAAGGAAGGTGAGGATTAAGTGGAAGCTATTTAGTCATTCCTTCAATAAATTATTAAGCATACCATGTGCCATTTACTTGCATATATTGGAGAATACCATCATGAGAAAAATAGACATTTGATTTAAAGCTTGCCCTGAGATTACCACTTGCTAGGCTTGTGATATGAGGCTCAAAGTGGGGAGGGGTGGTCTGCCTCTGGGACCCCTCCTCTCTTTCCTTCTTCTGGACTCCAACCCTGTCTACATGTTGGGTGGGGAGGAAGGAGGTGTGCTTAAGGTCCTCTAATAAACTGGTGTTGTGATCTCCTTGCCCTTTTACGTGGGTACTAGTAAGATGCTCTAACTAGTCATGTTCTGTGAACCAAGCAGTGGGGGAGTGAGGCTTCTTCCTGACATCTGTCAGCAGTTTTCTCTCCCCAGTCTGATAGGCACAGCGCAAATGACATGCCACTTGCTTATTCCGTTGGGGAATGAGAGGTCAGTCTCCCTCTCTTACAGCCATACCTGTCTCTTTGACAAGGTTTCATCACCCGTCCCATGACAGCATTTGCAACTAAGCCAAGAACTTAAAGACACCAAGAAGCCCCTTTCTCTGTCATTTGCTCAGCTTACAAGAAAAGGGGGGCCCTGGCCAGTGGCTAGAGCCTTGGCCCAGCATATGGACATCCTGGGTTCTATTCCCAGTCAGGGCACATGACCTGGGATTCCCCCTTCTTTCCCTCTTTTCAATTGGTTTGAGCCTGTCTCCAGGTGCTCAGGATAGCTCTGTAGGAGTGGAGCATGACAGCCTCAGGTGCTAAAAATAGCTTAGTACTTGAGCATCAGCCAGATGGGGTGAGGGGCCTCTTTAGAAAATGGGTCCTTTCTGCTCCCAGTTTGGGAGGTCAAGCTGGATGGGGACTGAGCATGGTGTGTCGTTGGGCACCTTAGTGAGAACTGCTTCACTGGACATGAACCTGAGGCCAGGTCAAGAGGGTGGGGGTGCGTGCCAGTGGGCAGTGAGTGGATGGATGGCATCAACAACTCTTTGAAGAAGTTAAGCTCTGACGGGAGGAAAGAAAGGCTGGCGGCTGGTGGAGATTAAGGTTTGAATTTTTTTTTTTTTTAAAAACTGGGGCAACTCTTACTATTTAGCCACTAGCAGGTCTTAAGTGTCTTTTAGACTTAGAGAAAGTGGTTTCAGTTGGCTGGAGAGAAGCAGAGTGTGATTGCCAGTGGGGTGAGGAAGCAGAGGCAGCGAGTGGTGCCCCCAGAACCCCGGAGCGCGGTGGCATTTTCCTGCAAATATGTACCTAGAGCACTCTGGAGAGGGTGGAGACAGCGAGGGGCTGGTACTTGAGCAATCCTCACTCAGTGATGGCCAAGGGAAGGAAATCTATTTCTCCTCGTAAGAGAGGAGATGTTGCAGAAATTGGCACAGGTTTTTGGGGAAAAAAATTAACTCCATTTGTTGTCTCCAACAAGATCTTAACGTGTGCTCTGATTTGTCAAGCTGTTTAGAAGGCTTAGTGTTCGCCTAATAGGAACCGTAGGGTGCCTGAAATTGATCAGCTGCATCATTTACACTATGTAAGTAACGCCAACTTCTCTGGAGTGACATAAATTTCCACAAAGCCACGAGCCCTGTCTGTGATCTCAGCCTAGGCAACTGCAAAGGAGGGACACATTTCCTTTTAAGTGGATGGAGTGTTTCACGGAGCTCTGCGTAGGAAGGAGCTGTTGCGTTTAATGAAACACGAGTGTGTTTGGAATTGGTGTTTTATAATGACTGGGAAAATGTGAGCTCAATCCTTCCACATCTTACAGAAATCAAAGGAAAGACTTTCAGGAAATAGTGATTGCAACTAACTTAAGGAGAACCTCAGAAAACTGTTGGCTGGAGTTCTTAATGTGACGCTACGGAAGAAAAAGGAAGAAAGTGACCAACCTGGGAAAGAGATTATAGAAGAAAACAGCTCTGTTTCATGTGAGAGAATAAGAGGGCTTGTTTAAACTGAGCTTAGTTTAGTTTGAGCGAGAACATGCGAATGATGTGTGAGGTTTGGTTTGCGTCTCGCTGACTGAGGCATTTTCCATCTCACCTGGAATCGTAGCAGCCCCGCCCCTTTTATGAAGGTATATTACAATTACTTCCGACTTGCCCGTCTGCCTCCTCTAAGTTGCTTGGGTTGTGGGATGGTTTTAAGTGATGCAGGACATCACTGTGACTTTTGAAGGAAAATCTGGAGCATCCCTCTTTCATCTTGTCTGAAAGATCAAACTTGTCAGTTTTCCGTTTACAGTTTTCTCATTGCTTATACGTTTTAAAAATTAGAAAAATATTCACCCATGCTTTCTTCTTTCTGTATAATTTATGTTTGGCTACTTATTCCTTTTCAAATACATATTTCAAGTAAGAATCTAACTTTTTTTTTCTAAATAGCAAAATAATTTTTTTTTCACCATCACTTTCCATTTTTATTCTAAAGACATGTGTGAGTCATCAGAGAGCCTGCTCTTGTCCTAAGGAGAGGGTCTTGATATCTTAGGACTGGCAGAAGTACAAAGTGGGGCTCATGCCATTGATTTGTCTTAGGCAAATAGACAAGGGACCCCTCCTGGGAAGGAGCGAGTTGGGGCTGAGCCTCTCCCTTTCCCATATCTCCTTAGGAATGTTGAGAGAAGTTGAGGAGAGAGTAGGCATCTGGTCCTGGGAGTAAGAAATAGATGGTAATAGGAAGATAATTAGTATCTGTTATTCAGTCTAGCAGCTTCGACAAACAAGAAAAATACAAGCATGAAACCATCATGTATATTTTTGTAGATAAAAGTAAACGAAAGATAAAACTATTATGTATATATTGTTACATGAGATTTTGAGTTTTTTATTTTGTAAATATAACATGGAAGCCAACTTTTGTTTGTCTAAGTAAACCATTTTCTTTTTAAGTGAGAGAGAGAGAGACAGACAGACAGACTTACAGACAGGTATAGACAGGAAGGGAGAGAGATGAGAAGTGTCAACTCATAGTTGCAGCACTTTAGTTGTTCATTGATTGCTTTTCATACGTGCCTTGACCAGGAGGCTCAAGCCAAGCCAGTGACCTCCTGTTCAAACCAGCGACCTTGAGCTCAAGCCAGCAACCATGGAGTCATGTCTCTGATCCTACGCTCAAGCCAGTGACCCTGCGCTCAAGCTGGTGAGCCTACACTCAAGCCGGTGACCTCAGGGTTTCAAACCTGGGTTTTCTGTGTCGCAGGCTGACACTCTGTTCACTGCGCCACAACCTGGGATGGCTAACTAAATCATTTTTAATAGTGGTATAAAAAGCTGCCCCCTTCAAGATGAGCCTAGACTCCGCCTCTGTGCAGTCCTCATGAGAACTTCCTTCCACCTGTGGTGTGTGAAAACCAGCAGCTAATGGTCTGTATGGTGTCCCAGTAACAAAGTGATTGAAATAAAAAATGAAGAACACTGCCTGACCAGGCGGTGGCGCAGTGGATAGAGCGTTGAACTGGATGTGTAGGACCCAGGTTCGAGACCCCGAGGTCGCCAGCTTGAGCGCCGGCTCATCTGGTTTGAGCAAAGCTCACTAGCTTGGACCTTGCTGGCTTAAGCAAGGGGTTACTCGGTCTGCTGTAGCCCCACGGTCAAGGCACATATGAGAAAGCAATCAATGAACAACTAAGGTGTCACAACAAAAAACTAATGACTGATGCTTCTCATCTCTCTTCATTCCTATCTGTCTGTCCCTATCTATCCCTCTCTCTGACTCTCTCTCTGTCTCTGTAAAAAAAAAAAAAGAACACTGGAGTGAAGGAAACCAGATACCAAAACAGGCCCCACAGAGGCAGTTAATGAAAATGCAAGCTGAGTGCTGAAGAGAAGCCCATGTGCCTCCTGTACCCCCTTCCGTGGGGCTGTTCCCCCTTCCATGGGACTGTCTTCCTTCTACAGGTTGTCCCTTCTTACCCCACAACCAGTCAGCTTCCACACCCTGTTGAATCTGCCTCCTTAACACCTTTCACATCGCCCTTTCCTTCTGCTTTTGGTGAAAGGCTTTGCCTTTTTGTCTGCAATTTGGGCTTCTCACCTCAGAGAGCCATGTGAGGTTTAATAGTAAATGTAAACCACTCACTCTGTGCCTGGCGACAGTGCGGACTCAGTAAGGGCTACTGTTGTCCCTCCCCTTGCCCACTCTGCTTCTGAAACCAAAGTAATGGTTTGAATCCTGGCCTCTCTCGTTCCATCTGTGTGACTTGAGGTAGCTCACTAACCCTTTCTGAGCCTTTATCTGTAAATTGACTCCTTATCTCATGTTCTCCTTTCCTACTCAGAACCGGTCAGTGGTTCCTTTCCCTTCTGTCAAAACCAGCCCTATGTCCTGGCTCCCACACTGGGTCTTCAGGCTACTTTTTCATCTCACCTCACTGTTATTCCCCTTACTGCCACTGCCAATGGGTCCAAATGCTGCTTTCTGTCCCCACCCCCCATTCCTGGCTTCTTTCCTTTGCTCCTGCATTCCCTATGCCCAAAGTGCCGAACCTTCTCCCATATCCAAATCCTGCCCCTCCCAAGCTCATCTCTCATGCTGTGCCCTGCATGCAACCTTCCTTTTTGTCCCCCAAGGTCATGGGACCTGCCAGGAATCCCCAACTCTCCTCCTGGAGAGGTAGTGGTCTGTGTGGAGCCCAGGACTCAGTATACCTCCCACTTGCCCCAGGTGCCTGTAGGCGTGGGGAAGTTTGGTGCCCATAGAGTTCTCTCTGTGCATGCTGCACCTCCTGCCTGGACAGGGAGCTTCTGAGGCCAGGGTCTGATGCGTCCGTGTGTTCCCCACAGCACTCCGTCGTGTCTGGTGTCTAGAGGGCCCTTCAAAATGTTTGAATAGGCCCTGGCCGGTTGGCTCAGTGGTAGAGCTTCGGCCTGGCGTGCAGAAGTCCCGGGTTCGATTCCCAGCCAGGGCACACAGGAGAAGCGCCCATCTGCTTCTCCACCCCTCCCCCTCTCCTTCTTCTCTGTCTCTCTCTTCCCCTCCCGCAGCCGAGGCTCCATTGGAGCAAAAATGGCCCTGGCGCTGGGGTGGCTCCTTGGCCTCTGCCCCAGGCGCTAGAGTAGCTCTGGTCACGGCAGAGCGATGCCCCGGAGGGGCAGAGCATCGCCCCTGGTGGGCTTGCCGGGTGGATCCCAGTCGGGCGCATGCGGAGTCTGTCTGTCTCTCCCTGTTTCTGGCTTTGGAAAAATACACACACACAAAAAAAATGTTTGAATAAATACATTTGAATTTTCAAAAATGTGAAAGGGGCTAGTAATAAGGTGACCAATAGTCCTCCTTTAGGGAGGAGAGTCCTTCTTTTATAAGTTCTGTCCTCCCTCCAAAAGTATCCTCCTACATGTCCTCCTTTTTGATATTGGAAGACTAATCTATAAATGTCCATATTCAATCGATGCAGAGTCGATCCATTGCGTGTGATGTGACGTATTTGTGTCTAAATGAGTACTTTTCCCGTACAATTATTATTAAAAACTAATAGGCATGTAAGCATAATTACAATATAAAATATTACAAATGCTTTTATTATGCATTTATCATATTATAGTGTTATTGTTGCAGTGAATTAAATGTTTCTTTTATTTACGACATTGTTTTCTCCAATTTATTTTTGTTCTCCTTTTCATTGTAAAAAAGT
Organism: Saccopteryx bilineata; assembly: GCF_036850765.1. Taxonomy (NCBI): domain Eukaryota; kingdom Metazoa; phylum Chordata; class Mammalia; order Chiroptera; family Emballonuridae; genus Saccopteryx; species Saccopteryx bilineata. Next base: position 298,126,202 of record NC_089491.1, on the reverse strand, counting down.
TGGTCACCTTACTAGTAACCATCTTGTTTTCTTTCATCTCATCCATTTATTTATGAAACCAATTAAATAATCAAAGCGCAACTCTAAGAGCTGAGCTAAAAGCAATGACAAGGTAGACAGTGTCTTTGTCCTCTCTTGCACTGCAGGGATGAAGACAGTGTAAACAAGCAAACAAGTAAACTGGCAGGTGATTCCCAGGATGTGAGGGCGGGGCAAGGTGTGAGAGCCACTTCTGATAGGATGGGCAGGCAGGGCCTCTTTGAGTGACACTCAGCTGAGAAGGTGAGGAGAAAGAGGCAGCCAGGGGAAGGCCTGGGGCTAGATTGAGTCAGGTAGAGGGCAGGGCAGGCACCATGGCCCTGAGATGGATAGAAGAGCATTTGAGGTGCAGAAGGGAACAGGGCCCGCGGGCTGGAGGGCGTGTGGCAAGGAGTTCTGCATGAGTCTGGAGAGCAGGGGTCCCCAAACTTTTTACACAGGGGGCCAGTTCACTGTCCCGCAGACCGTTGAAGGGCCGGACTATAAAAAAACTATGAACAAATCCCTAAGCACACTGCACATATCTTATTTTAAAGTAAAAAAACCAAACAAGAACAAATACAATATTTAAAATAAAGAACAGGTAAATTTAAATCAACAAACCAACCAGTATTTCAATGGGAACTATGGGCCTGCTTTTGGCTAATAAGATGGTCAGTGTCTGGTTCCATATTTGTCAATGCTAGCCGTAACAAGTGATATGACGCGCTTCCGGAGCCCTGATGCGTGCGTCCCTCATTGCTGCGCTTTGTGGCACCACCACATACAGCACACAGGATGCATCCTGTGCTCTCTCACTGACCACCAATGAAAGAGGTACCCCTTCCGGAAGTGCGGCGGGGGCCAGATAAATGGCCTCAGGGGGCCGCATGTGGCCCGCGAGGCCATAGTTTGGGGACCCCTGCTGGAGAGGAAGAGATGACAGCCCATCTGTGAAGAGGATTGAGTTCACTTTTAAATGCAGTAGGAACCATTGGAGGGTTTTAAGTCAGGGAGTGGCATGATCTGATTTATAGTTTTCAGAACTCACTGTGACAGGGAGCTGGAAATTCAGTGTAATTGGGATTTTTGAATGTCAGCCATTTCCCACTGCTCTGGGCAGCTGGAACTCAGTGACCCAGGGCTGTCCTTGCTCCACAAGGGAGTTTCTTTGACAACCAGCTGCTACAACAGCTACTCTGTATTCTATAACAATAGCCCTAAATGACCCTTTTATTTCCTTCTCTTTAGGTCTGCTTGATGTATTGTGAATGGTATAATTAATTACATGTGTGGACATTGACTGGGAGGCAGTAGGTGGTGGTGGAATGTGGTCGTAGGCTCCCTCCATACATGTGGGCAGCTGGAGAGAGCTGGTTGGCGCTGGGAAGTCACGTGGGATGGAGATTTGCAGCGCTGTCTTGGGGACACAGAACCATTGTGTCCTGTGACCTCCCAGCAAGCCCAGGCTCTGGCTCCTCTGCTGGTACAGGGGAGGTTCGCTGAAGGCCCAGTTCATAGCCCTCACTGCTCCTGTCTTGGTGCCATTCCAGTTGGATGTCAACAACCCTTAGGGTGGGGCCTCTAACTCTGCGAGGCCAGTTTCCTCTTTCCGCTGCCAGGAGTGAGCTCCATCTGGTTCGCTCATTGTGTTGTGTTCTCCCTGCTCTTGTCCAAAGCTTCTCCCGGCATGGTCACTGTCGAAGACATCATTTCTTGTCTCCCCTAGACTCCGACACTTGGGAGTGATTTGTGGTCTTTTTCTTGGCTTTGTAGACTTCTAGGACAGAAGCACATTGGAGATGATGCCCACATTACATTAATTTTCAGTTCTTGGGAGATTTCTAAGATCCACTTTCACTTTCATCCCACTGCTACCACTTTTGAGGATGAACTTGTTAGAATTACTTATCTTCATGGCTTGAATGTGTTAATTAGAAAAATCCATATTGGAAGAAAAATCAAAAGAAACCCTTTATGCTCTGAGAGCTGAAATGCCTGATTCACTTCCTACCATATATAGCATCTGTCAATACAGATGTTCTAGTGATTACATGTATCTTTCAAAAAAAATTAAAAAGAGCTGCTGATGAATTAGTTGAGAAAATTTGCAATGTAGAGACATAATTTTAAGTGGAAAAAGCTCTGAGTCGGGGTGGTTCCAAACAGGATAGGCTGTAAGATCCGGGGTGTGAACTGGTACAGATAAATTATGTATTTACTTGATAGGACATCTGTTAAGTAGTGGCGGCGATCCTCTTTATTTTTTTATTTTATTTTTATTAATATTAATTTATTGTGTTTACATAGATTCTGGTGTCCCACCAAATACATCCCCCACCCCCATGTTCCCCTCAACATCCCCTTGCCCCCTCCCCCAATACCCTCCCCCCTTCCCTCCAGGATTTGCTGTTCTGCTCTCTATATCACTGTGTTATGTATATATAATTTCACCAAGCTCTTTCCCTTCTCTGATCCCATCCTCTCACCCCCTTTCCCTCTGTCCGCTTTCCCTCTGGTTCCTTTAATCCCATCTCTGTCTCTATTCCATTCCTCAGTTCACATTATTCATTAGATTCCTCAAATGAGTGAGGTCATATGATATTTTTCTTTCTCTGCCGGGCTTATTTCCCTTAGCATAATAGTTTCCAGGCCCATCCATGTTGTTGCAAAAGGTAAGATTTCCTTCTTTTTCATGGTCCCATAGTATTCCATTGTGTATATGTACCACTGCTTTTTAATCCACTCGTCCACTGACGGACACTTGGGCTGTTTCCAGATCTTGGCTATTGTGAACAATGCTGCAGTAAACATGGGGGTACATTTCTTCTTTTGAATCAGTGATTTGGTATTCTTAGGATATATTCCTAAAAGTGGGATAGCTGGTTCAAAAGGCAGTTCCATTTTTAATTTTTTGAGGAATCTCCATACTGTTTTCCACAGTGGCTGCACCAGTCTGCATTCCCACCAGCAGTGCAGGAGGGTTCCCTTTTCTCCACATCCTCGCCAGCACTTATTCTGTGTTGTTTTGTTAATGAGCGCCATTCTGACTGGTGTGAGGTGATATTGCGTTGTGGTTTTAATTTGCATTTCTCTAATGATTAGTGATGTTGAACATTTTTCATCTGTCTATTGGCCATCTGTATGCCCTCTTTGGAGAAGTGTCTATTCATTTCTTTTGCCCATTTTTTTTTTGGATTGTTTATCTTCCTGGTGTTGAGTTTTACAAGTTTTTTATAAATTTTGGTTATTAACCCCTTATCAGATGTATTGTCGAATATGTTCTCCCATTGTGTGGTTTGTCTTTTTATTTTGTTTATATTGTCTTTAGCTGTGCAAAAGCTTTTTAGTTTGATATAGTCCCATTTGCTCATCCTGTCCTTTATTTCACTTGCCCGTGAAGTTAAATCAGCAAATGTATTGCGAGAGATGTTGGAGAGCTTACTGCCTATGTTTTCTTCTAAGATGATTATGGTTTCATGACTTACATTTAAGTCTTTTATCCATTTTGAGTTTATTTTTGTGAATGGTGTAAGTTGGTGGTCTAGTTTCATTTTTTTGCAGGTAGCTGTCCAATTTTCCAACACCATTTATTAAAGACACTTTTACTCCATTATATGCTCTTACCTTCTTTGTCAAATATTAATTGTCCATAAAAGTGTGGGTTTATTTCTGGGTTCTCTGTTCTGTTTCATTGATCTATATGCCTGTTCTTATGCCAGTACCAAGCTGTTTTGAATACAATGGCCTTGTAATATAACTTTATATCAGGCAGTGTAATACCACTCACTTTATTCTTCTTTTTCAAGATTAATGAGGCTATTCATGTTCTTTTTTGGTTCCATATAAATTTTTGGAATATTTCTTCTATATCTTTGAAGTATATCATTGGTATTTTAATATGAATTGCATTGAATTTATAAATTGCTTTGGGTAATGTAGACATTTTAATGATGTTTATTCTTCCTGTTCATGAACATGGTATATGCTTACACTTGTTTGTATCTTCCTTGATTTCTTTTATCAATGTTTTATAATTTTTCAAGTACAAGTCTTTAACTTCCTTGGCTAAATTTACTCCTAGGTACTTTATTTTTTTTGTTATGATAGTGAAGGGGATTGCTTTCTTAATTTCTCTTTCAGTCAGTTTATTGTTGGTATATAAAAATGCCTCTAATTTCTGAATATTAATTTTATATCCTGCCACCTTGCTGCATTCATTTATCAGGTCCAGTAGTTTTTTGACTGAGACTTTTGGTAACTGTTTCAAGCTCATTTGTTGTAATCAGTCTGTTTAGGTTTTCTGATTCTTTCAAATTGACTGAGTAGTTTTCTATGTATAGTATCATATCATCAGCAAATAATGATAGTTTTACTTCTTCTTTTCCAATTTGTATGCCTTTTATTTCTTCTTCTTGTCTGATTGCTATGGGTAGGACTTCCAGAACTATGTTGAATAAGAGTGGTGAAAGGGGGCACCCCTGCCTTGTTCCTGATCTTAAACAGATTGTTTTTAATTTTTGCCCATTGATTATGATGTTGGCTGTGGGTTTGTCATAAATGGCCTTTATCATGTTGAGTAATGTTTCCTGTATTCCCACTTTGTTGAGAGTTTTGATCATAAATGGGTGCTGGTTTTTATCAAATGCTTTTTCTGCATCTATTGATATTATCATGTGCTTTTTATCCTTCCTTTTGTTTATATGATGAATCAAATTGATTGATTTGCGAATATTGTATCAGCCTTGCCTCCCCAGAATAAATCCCACTTGATCATAGTGTATGATTTTTTTTCATGTATTGCTCGATCTGGTTTGCTAATCTTTTTTTTTTTTTTTTTTATAATTTTATTTTTTTAATGGGGTGACATCAATAAATCAGGATACATATATTCAAAGATAACAAGTCCAGGCTATCTTGTCGTTCAATTATGTTGCATACCCACCACCCAAAGTCAGATTGTCCTCCGTCACCCTCTATCTTGTTCTCTCTGTGCCCCTCCCCCTCCCCCTTTCCCTCCCCCATTCCCCCCTCCCCCCCGTAACCACCATACTCTTATCAATGTCTCTTAGTTTCACTATTATGTCCCACCTACGTATGGAATAATACAGTTCCTGTTTTTTTCTGATTTACTTATTTCGCTTCGTATCATGTTATCAAGATCCCACCATTTTGCTGTAAATGTTCCGATGTCATCATTTCTTATGGCTGAGTAGTATTCCATAGTGTATATGTGCCACATCTTCTTTATCCAGTCATCTATTGATGGGCTTTTTGGTTGTTTCCATGTCCTGGCCACTGTGAACAATGCTGCAATAAACATGGGGCTGCATGTGTCTTTACGTATCAATGTTTCTGAGTTTTGGGGATATATACCCAGTAGAGGAATTGCTGGGTCATAAGGTAGTTCTATTTTCAGTTTTTTGAGGAACCACCATACTTTCTTCCATAATGGTTGTACTACTTTACATTCCCACCAACAGTGGATGAGGGTTCCTTTTTCTCCACAGCCTCTCCAACATTTGCTATTACCTGACTTGCTAATAACAGCTAATCGAACAGGTGTGAGGTGGTATCTCATTGCCGTTTTGATTTGCATTTCTCTAATAGCTAAAGAAGATGAGCATCTTTTCATATATCTGTTGGCCATTTGTATTTCTTCCTGGGAGAAGTGTCTATTCATATCCTCTTCCCATTTTTTTATTGGATTGTTTGTTTGTTTGTTGTTGAGTTTTATGAGTTCTTTGTATATTTTGGATATTAAGCCCTTATCTGAGCTGTTGTTTGAAAATATCATTTCCCATTTAGTTGGCTTTCTGTTTATTTTGTTATCAGTTTCTCTTGCTGAGCAAAAACTTCTTAGTCTGATGTAGTCCCATTCATTAATTTTTGCCTTCACTTCTCTTGCCATTGGAGTCAAATTCATAAAATGCTCTTTAAAACCCAGGTCCATGAGTTGAGTACCTATGTCTTCTTCTATGTACTTAATTGTTTCAGGTGTTATGTTTAGATCTTTGATCCATTTTGAGTTAACTTTTGTACAGGGGGAGAGACTGTAGTCCAGTTTCATTCTTTTGCATGTGGCTTTCCAGTTTTCCCAGCACCATTTATTGAAGAGGCTTTCTTTTCTCCATTGTGTGTTGTTGGCCCCTTTATCAAAAATTATTTGACTATATATATGTGGTTTTATTTCTGGACTTTCTATTCTGTTCCATTGGTCTGAGTGTCTATTTTTCTGCCAATACCATGCTGTTTTGATTGTCGTGGCCCTATAATAGAGTTTGAAGTCAGGTATTGTTATGCCCCCAGCTTCATTCTTTTTCTTTAGGATTGCTTTGGCTATTCGGGGTTTTTTATAGTTCCATATAAATCTGATGATATTTTGCTCTATTTCTTTAAAAAATGTCATTGGAAGTTTGATGGGAATTGCATTAAATTTGTATATTGCTTTGGGTAATATAGCCATCTTGATTATATTTATTCTTCCTAGCCAAGAACAAGGTATATTCTTCCATCTCATTATATCTTTTTCAATTTCCCTTAACAATGGTTTATAGTTTTCATTATATAAGTCCTTTACATTCTTTGTTATGTTTATTCCTAAGTATTTTATTTTTTTTGTTGCAATCGTGAAGGGGATTATTCTTTTGAGTTCGTTCTCAGTTGTTTCATTGTTGGCATATAGAAAGGCTATTGACTTCTGTATGTTAATTTTGTATCCTGCGACCTTACTGTATTGGCTTATTGTTTCTAGTAGTCTTTTTGTGGATTCTTTGGGGTTTTCGATGTATAGGATCATATCATCTGCAAAAAGTGATACCTTTACTTCTTCTTTTCCGATATGGATGCCTTTTATTTCTTTGTCTTGTCTGATTGCTCTGGCTAGAACCTCTAGTACCACATTAAATAAGAGTGGAGAGAGTGGACAACCCTGTCTTGTTCCTGATTTAAGGGGGAAAGCCTTCAGTTTAGTGCCATTTAATATGATGTTAGCTGATGGTTTATCATATATGGCCTTTATCATGTTGAGATATTTTCCTTCTATACCCATTTTGTTGAGAGTCTTAAACATAAAATTGTGTTGTATTTTATCAAAAGCCTTTTCTGCATCTATTGATAAGATCATGTGGTTTTTGTTCTTTGTTTTGTTGATATGGTGTATTACGTTAACCGTTTTGCGTATGTTGAACCATCCTTGAGATTCTGGGATGAATCCCACTTGATCATGATGTATTATTTTTTTAATATGTTGTTGTATTTGGTTTGCCAGTATTTTGTTTAGTATTTTAGCATCTGTATTCATTAGAGATATTGGTCTGTAGTTTTCTTTCTTTGTGCCATCCTTGCCAGGTTTTGGTATGAGGGTTATGTTGGCCTCATAAAATGTGTTTGGAAGTATTGCTTCTTCTTCAATTTTTTGGAAGACTTTGAGTAGAATAGGAACCAAGTCTTCTTTGAATGTTTGATAAAACTCGCTGGTATAGCCGTCAGGGCCTGGACTTTTATTTTTGGGGAGGTTTTTAATGGTTTTTTCTATTTCTTCTCTACTGATAGGTCTGTTTAGGCTTTCTGCTTCTTCTTGACTCAGTCTAGGAAGGTTGTATTTTTCTAGGAATTTATCCATTTCTTCTAGGTTGTTGAATTTAGTGGCATAAAGTTTTTCATAGTATTCTACAATAATTCTTTGTATATCTACGGTGTCCGTGGTGATTTCTCCTCTTTCATTTTGGATTTTGTTTATATGAGTTCTTTCTCTTTTTTCCTTGGTAAGTCTTGCCAAGGGTTTGTCAATTTTATTGATCTTTTCAAAGAACCAGCTCCTTGTTCTATTAATTTTTTCTATAGTTTTTCTGTTCTCTAATTCATTTATTTCTGCTCTGATTTTTATTTTCTCCTTTCTTCGGCTGGTTTTGGGTTGTCTTTGTTCTTCTTTTTCTAGTTCCTTAAGGTGAGAAGTTAAGTGGTTCACTTGGGCTCTCTCTTGTTTGTTCATATATGCCTGAAGCGATATGAACTTCCCTCTTATCACTGCTTTTGCTGCATCCCATAGATTCTGATATGTCGTATTGTCATTTTCATTAGTCTGTATATATCTTTTGTTCTCTGCACTTATTTCTTCTTTGACCCATTCATTTTTTAAAAGTATGTTGTTTAGTTTCCACATTTTTGTGGGATTTTTTTCCTCTTTTTTGCAGTTGAATTCTAGTTTCAAGGCTTTATGATCAGAAAATATGCTTGGTACAACTTCAATTTTTCTGAATTTGCTGATGTTGTTTTTGTGGCCCAACATATGGTCAATTCTTGAGAATGATCCATGTACACTGGAGAAAAATGTATACTCAGTCACTTTGGGATGAAATGTCCTGTAGATGTCTATCATATCCAGGTGCTCTAGTGTTTTGTTTAAGGCCACTATGTCTTTGTTGATTCTCTGTTTGGATGACCGATCTAGAGCCGTCAGCGGTGTATTGAGGTCTCCAAGTATGATTGTATTTTTGTCAGTTTTTGTTTTAAGATCAATAAGTAGCTGTCTTATATATTTTGGTGCTCCTTGGTTTGGTGCATATATATTAAGAATTGTTATGTCTTCTTGATTCAGTGTCCCCTTAGCCATTATGAAATGGCCATTTTTGTCTCTGAGTACTTTTCCTGTCTTGTAGTCAGCATTATCCGATATGAGTATTGCTACACCTGCTTTTTTTTGGATGTTATTTGCTTGGAGTATTGTTTTCCAGCCTTTCACTTTGAATTTGTTTTTATCCTTGTTACTTAGATGAGTTTCCTGTAGGCAGCATACAGTTGGATTTTCTTTTTTAATCCATTCTGCTACTCTGTGCCTTTTTATTGGTGAGTTTAATCCATTTACATTTAGTGTAATTATTGATACTTGTGAGTTCCCTATTGCCATTTTATATCTTGCTTTCTGTTAGTTTTGTGTCTTGTTTGATCCTTCTCTTTCGTTTTTCTATCTTTTGTTTTTATTTGGTTGTATTCCATACATCTTTCCTCTGTTGCTATCTTTTTTATCTCATGTGCTTCTGTGGTGGTTTTTTCAATGGTGGTTACCTTTGAGTAATGAAAAGAGTCCCTACCCTGTTCATTGTAGCGAACTATTTTGTGAGTACTTTTGCACTCCATCGTCCTTTGCTACTGTTAATCTCCATCTTCTCCCCCTCTTTCTTTTTGTTGTTGTCACAGTTTAAATTTGGTTTTATTGTGTTCTTCTTGGAGCTTTTACTTGTGGCTCTGTTTTTTTTTTGTTCTTTGTATCTGATTGGAGAACCCCCTTTAGTAATTCCTGGAGTGGGGGTTTTCTGATGATAAATTCCCTCATCTTTTCTGTATCTGTGAATGTTTTTATTTCTCCTTCGTATTTGAAGGATAGCTTTGATGGGTATAGTGTTCGTGGCTGAAAGTTCCTCTCTTTCAGGACTTTAAATATTGGGGTCCACTCTCTTCTAGCTTGTAGAGTTTCTGCTGAGAAATCTGATGATAATCTAATGGGCCTTCCTTTATATGTTGTATTCTTCTTTTCCCTGGCTGCCTTGAGAATTTTTTCTTTGCTGTTTGTTTGTGTCAATTTCATTATGATATGGCTTGGAGTAGGTTTATTGGGGTTAAGAAAACTTGGAGTTCTGTTTGCTTCTTGAACTTGAGGCTTTAGTTCTTTCCACAGGCTTGGGAAGTTCTCATCTATTATTTGTTTGAGTATGTTCTCCATTCCATTTTCTCTCTCTTCTCCCTCTGATATACCTATTATTCTTATGTTATTCTTTTTGATGGAGTCAGATAATTCTTGTAGGGCTATCTCATTTTTTTTAATTTTTGAGTCTCTTTCTTCTTCTCTCTGTTGTGCCTCAAGTTGCTTGTCTTCTATTTCACTAATCCTCTCTTCTATCTGACCTGTTCTATTAGCTAAGCTTGTTATTTCGTTTTTCAGCTCGTGAATTGAGTTTTTCTTCTCCGTTTGATTTGTTTTTATAGTTTCAATTTCCTTGGACATATATTCTTTGTGTTCATTGAGTTGTTTTCTGAGCTCCCTAAATTGCCTTTCTGTGTTTTCTTGTATATCTCGGAGGATTTTTAGTATTTCTATCTTGAATTCTCTGTCATTTAGCTCCAAGGTTTCCAATATATTAAATTTTTTCTCCATAGATTTTTCCTTATCTAGCTGTGTTACCTCTCTTTCTTTTGTATCCATGATATTCGATTTTCTCTTCCTTAATGGCATCTGAGGGTGGTTTTGTTGATAGTATTAATGAGATTTAATAAAGAATAAAAAGTTAAAAAAAATAACAATAAAAAAAATAAAAAATCGAAAAGAGTTGTTTTTTTTTTTTAAAAAAAATTAATAATGAAATAAAGAAAAATAAAATAAAAATTAAAAAAAGGAAATTATTCCCCCCCTCCTTTTTTCCTCTCCTCTCCTCTCCCCTCTTTTTTGAGAAAATCTTGTGGTGGACTGTGAATTATAACAAACAATGCCTGTGATGGAGGGCCTGAATTGGGGAAAAGTAATAAAGGGGCAAAAAAAAAAAAAAAAGATAAAAAAAAAAAAAAAGGAAAGAAAAAAGAAAAAAAAAGAGCGTATGGACCCACAAAAAGCAAATAAGGAAAAAATTTGGGTCAAGAATGAAATGATTTGCTTTTAGGTGTTGGTTGTCTAAGAGTTATGATGAGAGGAATAAGAGGAAAACGGAAAAATGGGGGGACAAATTAAAAAATTGCTATTGTATTTAGTGGAACAAGAACTAGATAATATGGAGAGTCAGGGATGAGAGCACTGCTAGTGAGTTAAAAAGGTGAAGTAAAAACCCCCCAAAATGCCACAAACATAGGTTTGAGTCCCAGATAAGATAATTTGTTTGTTATTGAGGTTTGAATGAGAGGAGATGTAAAGGAGAAAGGAAGAAACTAATATAGAGGGAGAAAAGAAAGAGAGAGAAAAAAAGAGGTAACCACTAAAAGAAGAAAAAAGAAAGGAGAGAGAGAGAGAGAGAGAGTTAAGGGTTTTGGAGTGCAACCCTCATAGAGAGAAAGGAAGAGAAGAGAAAAGATAATGGGAGATGTAACACTTATGGGTAGTGTAGTTCAAGGAGAGGAGAGAGTAAGACCGGTAGAGAGTTAATCGGCCAATTTGGAGGAGGAAAAAAAAGTATCAAGAATGAAGATAAGAGAAACAAACGAACAAATATAATAAAATGGGATAGGTTATAAAGTCTGCAGATTATTCTTGATTTTGAGAGGTTATCTTCTTGCTTTTTCTTTTCTCTCCCTCTTCCTGGTCGGTGACTCTGTACCCCGGGTTCTGCCCCTTTGGCACGCTCAGGTAGAGGTTTGCAGTTGATAAGTCTCTATGGCAATGTCATGTATTGTGCTTTAGTCTCGTTGGCAGTCGAAGCTCAATAGCATTTATAGGCTCCGACAGTGAGAGAGTCTGTGTTCCTGGAGCCTTTCTCCTAGTCTTTCCTTCCTTAATTAGTAGCCTGATAATCCAGCTATGGGGTTGCTGCTGCCTCTGCCTGGATAGTAAGAGGCTCAAAGAGCTGGCAACTCCCCACTCTATTTCCACTCAGCACAGGGCTCTGGGTAAGGCTCAGTCAGTCAGAGCTGCTAGCATAATCAGGCGGGCTTTCCACCCACTCAAAGACCTCTGGCTCTGCCACTCTGTCCGGTAACACAAGCGGGCACCCACTTCCGGGGCGCTTGGAGGAAACTCTCACTCACTGTCTGCGACCAGGATATCCGGCCAGCAGTCTCATGCTCTGAGTGAAACCCCCAACCGCAGGGAAAAGTTGTAGCGTTGGAATTGAGTCTCACTCCGTCCCCGTGCGCGGCTTTTGCAAGGCGCTGGGGCGGCCCGAGTTTCCGCTTTGGCCCACACAAAGGCCCCTGACTCTGCCCCTCTGTGCGATAACACGGGCGCGCACTGCCGAGGCACTCGGAGGAATTGCTCACTCCTTATCTGCGCGCGCAAACCAGGATATGAGGCCGGCCGCGGTTCCCTCTGAGTGAAACACCCTCCAGCACGGAAAATCTCCACCGTTGGAATTGAGTCTCGCTCCGTCCCCATGCGCGGCTTTTGCAAGGCACTGGGGCGGCTCGAGATTCCGCTTTGGCCCACACAAAGGCCCCTGACTCTGCCCCTCTCTGAGATAACACGGGCGCACCCTGCCGAGGCACTTGGAGGATTTGCTCACTCCTTATCAGCGTGCGCAAACCAGGATATGAGGCCGGCCGCGGTTCCCTCTGAGTGAAACACCCTCCAGCACGGAAAATCTCCACCGTTGGAATTAGTTCTCACTCCCTCCCGTGCGTGGCTTTCCCAGGAAGAAATTCTCGCCCACTAACTGCGCACCGACCAGGAGACCGGGTAAAATGGCCGCTCTGCTTTTCTTTCTTTGTTTGGGTTTGGCGCGAGTGTTAGCTTGTATTGCCCGGGTTGCCACAGGATCAGATTTTCCTCGGCTTGGATCTCTGTGCCACAGCCTGGTTCAGCTGTTTGTGCTGCGGCGGCCTGGATCTATTCACCCCCTTTGCCCGCCTCAGTTTCTATATTCACAGTTACCAGAGAAAGCCGCCCTGTTTAGGTTAGTGAGGAAGGAGGAGCATTTCTTACTCCCTATTTCCTTCGGGGTTTGGTTATATATTTAGCCAATTTTTCACTCAATCATACCTTTGGGTGTATTGCGAAGCATCTGGAAGCTCCAAGTATAGGTTTTTCTGTTTCTGGTTGAAGATCTTGTTGAGTTTTGGGGGAGATTTATCGGTATCGCTTCCTACCCCGCCATTACTCTGACGTCATCCTTTGCTAATCTTTTGTTGAGAATTTTAGCATCTAAATTCATCAGGGATATTGGCCTATAGTTTTCTTTCTTTGTATTGTCTTTGCCTGGTTTTGGAATGAGGATTATGCTCCCCTCATAAAAGGAGCTTAGAAGTCTTTCCTCTGAGAAGGATAGGAGTCAGTTCTTCTTTGAATATTTGGTAGAATTCGCCTGTGAAGTCATCTGTCCCAGGGCCTTTGTTTGTTGAGAATTTTTTGGTAACTGTTTCATGCTCATTTGTTGTAATCAGTCTGTTTAGGTTTTCTGATTCTTTCAGATTGAATTTTGAAAGATTATGTTTCAAGGAATTTGTCCATTTCACCTAGGTTTTCTAATTTTTTGACATACAGTTCTTCATAGTATTTTCTTACAATACTTTGTATTTCTGCTTTGTCAGTTGTTACTTCTCCACTCTCATTTCTAATTTTATTTATTTAAGTCCTCTCTCTTTTTTTCTTGGTGAGTCTGGTTAAAGGTTCATCAATCTTGTTTACCTTTTCAAAGAACCAGCTCTTGGTTTTATTGATCTTCTGTATTGTTTTTTCAGCCTCAATGTCTTTATTATTTCCTTCCTTTTACTTCCTCTGGGCTTTACTTGCTGTTCTTTTTCTAGTTCTTTTAGATGCAGGGGTAAGTTGTTTATTTGAGCTTTTTCTTGCTTCTTAAGGTATGCATGTAATGCTATGAACTTCTCTCTCAGGACTGCTTTTGCTGTGTCTCAGAAATTTTGAGTTGTATATTCATTTTGATTTGTTTCGAGGAAATATTTTATTTCTCCCTTGATCTCATTGTTAACCCATTCATTGTTTAGTAACATGCTATTTAGTTTCCAAGTGTTTGAATGTTTTTCAGTTTTTCTATTGTAGTTGATTTTTAGTTTCGTGCCACTGTGGTGGCGGTCCTTTTTAAAAAAGAATTCTCTTCTCTATATTTGGGTGATCCTTCTGTGTTATGGGGTTGCCATATGAGGCAGAAGCCAGAAACTTGCTTCACTTTCTTGTAGCCAGGTCTTGAGTCACCCCACCCCTTGACTTAGATCTTGCTGAGAAGAACGTGGGCAGAGGAGGGACCTGGAGTGCATTGTGGAGAGTCTAAAAGCAGTGACGTCTGGCTTTGAGAGGCAGAGGTCCTGGGATGGAGCCCCTGGGCCAGCGCTGGTGATTGACAGGCACAGTGGGGTCCCATCTGAGTGGTGGTGGCATCATTTGTCCATAGCTCCTGACTGCATAGCCTCCATACCTGGCTCTGAGACTCTCTCTTAGAGATTTTGCACACTGCTGAAACTTCTTAAATAAATTCATTTCGTAGTAAAACTAACTAGGTGGGTTCTGTTATTTGCAACTAAAATTATCTGCAATGGGTACTTATTCGATGATGTTTGGGATGTCTAGCTCTGCAGGGGGAATACATGCTCTTTAGTAGGCTTTGCGCATGAGCTGTATCCAGTCCCCACACTAGAATTAAACAAAACTGCAGTTGTTTTTGCATCCTGTGAAGTGGCAAAGGCCTTGGATCAGATAGAGAAGACTGTGGCTCTACTCTGCCTTACTGCTCTCTTGCTACAATGATTTTGAGTAAGTCACTTCTGTTTGGGCCTTTGTTTTCTTATTTGTGAAATGAGATAATTATGCCTGATAAACTTTAAAGTCTCTCCCAATTCAAGAGCCTCTGATGAGCAGTGTTAGTGTTTCTAATAGAAAGCAACATCTGTTATCCAGATGTACACTGTTTAGTACAGTAGCTACTACCACATGTGGGTATTTAAATTTAAATTGATTAAAATTCAATGAAATTTGGGTGATGGGCACACAACACAATCAATAGTTCAAATGCTATAGAAATGTTTACCTAAAACCTATATACTCTTATTGAGTCAATGTCACCCCATTAAATTTAATATCTAAATTTAAAAAATGTAAAAAAATTAAAAAATTTAACGAAATTACAACTTCGGTTCCTTATATACACTAGCCATGTTTTAAATGCCCAACAGCTAAAGTAGCTCCTGGCTACCACATTGGACAGTGCAGATATGGAACATTTCCATCATAGCCAGAACATTTTCTTGGCTACCACCGGTCTAGGTGGCACTGCCATTTGTCCACTTGGCTGGTAGAGATGTGTTCTATTGTCTTTCCACCTGCCTGCGTGAATGCACCAGCAGACACCTTATTAGCCACTTAGCACGCACCAAACGAAACCCATTGTCAACCCTTTTTTACTCCCTGTATGTCTCAACCCTATTCTTCCCCTCTGAGTGAGTTTATTGCCATTTTATTCTTTAAAACTGTATTCCTCTTTTGCTATATTCTTTTTCTCCTTTGATCTGTTTACAACAGGTCCCTTAGCATTTCTTGTAGCCTTGGTTTGGTTGTAGTGAATTCCTTGAGGTTTTTTTTTTTTTGTCTGTAAAGCTTTTTATTTCTCCTTCAATTTTAAATGATAGCCTTGCTGGATAAAGTAGTCTTGGTTGTAGGCTCTTGTTATGCATTACTTTGAATATTTCTTGCCATTCCCTTCTGGCCTCAAGTGTTTCTGTTGAGAAGTCAGAAGTCATCCTTATGGGGGCTCCTTTGTAGGTGATAGTCTTTTTTTCTCTAGCAGCTTTTAATATTTTCTCTTTATAGTGACTAGTCCCAGGGGTTAGGATGGCTGTCTCCCAAAATGTTTCTCCCTGTGCCTCCTAGATTACACTCTCTTCCTGCTACTCCAGTCCTCTCCTCTCTCCCCAACCCCAGGAGCCCCGGGTGAGTGGTTGTGAGAGAGGTGTTCTGCGCGGTCCCTTTAAGAAGGATCCTGGGTCTGAGAAATCAGTCTCTTTCTCACAAACAGTATCCTGACTTGTTTCCAGCTAAATATTGTCCATACACCTCTTCTAGGCTCTGGGGCTGCAGGCTGGGGCTTTGTTCCTGGGGCTCAGGACCCTCCCCTCTCTGCTAAACTCACTTCCCGCCACCCGAGTCTCTCCCGGCTGCCGTTTGCTCCGGGAAGCTGGGCAGCCCTCTCCGTGTTTCCGCTTTTCCTACCAGTCTCAGTGTGGCTTCTTCAGTGTTCCTTGGTTGAAGAGTCCTCTTAGTTTAGTCCAAAGTTGGTTTTTCCACATGATAGTTCTTAAAATTATTTTGTAATCCACTTTGGTTCTGGGAAGTGGATGTTGGTACGTCCGCCTACTCCAGCACCATCTTGTCTTCCTCCCCCTCTGAGTGAGTTTAATCAAACAAACACATACCAGATGGTGAGATCAGTCCTTCTAAATGCATGAATCCATCCATTTACTCATCAGATGGTTAGTATCTACTGTGAGCTAGAAACCCTGCTCAGTACTTGGAACACAGTATTGGTCAAAGAGAGACAGTTCCTACTCCCGTGGAACTTAGGGTTTAGGAGCAGAGAGGTGTTGTCCGAGATTGTAGACACATCTGGAAAAGGAGAGCAGCCCGTGCTGCCAGTGAGGAGCAGCACATGGTCCCACACAGATGTGTCACCGGGCATCTGGCCTGGGTGAGGGGCAGCAGCTGAAGCTGGGGAAGGGCCCCCAGGAGGCAGTGTCAGGGCTGGAGGGAAAAGCCATGTGCTAGCGGAGTAGGGTGCACTCCAGGAGCAAGAACGGGAGGGAAGGGGTTTTTGTGGTTGAAGCATAGAGGGCCACACTATGCAAGCATTGTACGCCACTTTAAAGGTTAAAGTCAGGCTTAAATCCTAAGCAGAAACTTGTAAATGAATGACTAAGGAGTATGCTGAGAAAGTGTAGCTGTATTTAAAAATTATTGTGCCTATGTCCTCTAACATGTCCGCAGTCCTCACTTAGACAATAGAATTGTCATGTGGATGGGAAGAAACTCTCAATAGGAAATGCATAGTGCGGCTCTCTTGACAAGATGGCCAAACCGCAGTACCAGTGAGTGCTGCTCCCACTACTCCAGCCCCGGCTGCGGCCCCAGCCTCAGCCCCAGACCTGGCAGCAGCAGGAGTGATGCCTGCAGCTCTGGGCCAGACCCCAGCCTCAGCGATAGCCCCAGTGCAGACCCCGGTGCGACTGTTCCTGCTCTACCAGCCCTTCCACGCCCCCGGTCATTTTGGCCTCCGTTGTGGACACAACTAGGCTGAGGTTGCTGCATGTGTTATCGAGACCCTGCTGCTCCTGGGCAGCATTGACCACATGCAGTGGAAGTGAGTGCCACATGATGAGGTGACCATGGACATGGAGTTTGCTAAGAACATGTATGAAATGCACAAGAACATCTCTTCAAATGAGCTCATTCTGGGTTGGTGAGCTAGAGGCCATGACATCACAGAGCGCTCTGTGCTGATCCATGAGTGCTACAACTGGGGCACCCCAACCCCACTTTTCTCACTGTGAACACTACCCTCTAGCATAGCCGCATGAGCATCAAAGCCTAAGTCAGCACTTTGATGGGTGTCCCTGGGGGGACCGTGGAGGGGATGTTCACATCTTTGGCAGTGAATACGAGTATTATGACACTGAACACATTGGAGTTGACCTGATCATGAGGACCTGTTTTAGCCCCAGCTGGCTGATCAGACTCTTAAGTGACTTGCAGCAAGTAGCAGGTTCATTGCCTCGCATCCAGCATGTGGATGGCAGACTGTGTGGAAAGGTGTTAGTTGACAATACTGGCAGCTGCTTCTGGATGAGTCTCGTTAACTGGGCACCCGAGATAGCTCCCGTTGACTTTGAGACCATGCTCCACATCAGCACCAATGATGGTTGCTCCTGGCCAGTCTCACACAGTCACAGACTGCCATCAGTGAGAAACTTGTAAACCTGTGGATGGGCCCAAGCAGCACTCCTATTCTGTGAGTCAGTGCAGTGATTTGCTTCTCCATTTCTTTTTGGGGATTGTCAAAATCTCGGTTGTTCATGGGACTCATGGGACTGTGTTACCCCTTCAAATGTCACCCACTGATAAGTGCAGCTTTGGAACCCTGGGGATGGTTGGTTCCAAATGTTGACCAACATACAAGAGCAAGATCTGCTGCAATGAGGATACACGCTGCTAAGCTGATATACGCCAGACAGAACATTGACTGAAGCAGGCTGTGAAGAATGTGGCAACTTGCTGTGGGGCAGGAGCTTGGTAGAGCACCAGCCCATCCCAAGAGATCAGTATTTGCTGAGAGCTGTGTAAAATTTCCTTCCTACCCATAGTAGATATTTGCTTCATACTCTGGCTTTTCAGTACCTTTTGAACACATTTCTGTACTGTTTGGGGGAATTTCAGACCTTATAAACTACCCCCTCAAAGTACAAGACAAAAGCCACTTTCTGGGTCTCCCTTCCAGCTAGTGCCAGAATGTGTCCCCAGCCCTGCCACTCAGATGCATTAAAAAGGTAACTTTGATTCAGAAGAGAGTCAGGAGAACAAGAGGGCAATCCCACAGAAATATTTCTCATGGGGGTGACAGAGAATCATGCAGCATTCAGAGGCAGCCTGGACGGGGTTCCCAGCACCATCGGTACGAACCACAGTGAGGTCTACTGGAGCGGTCTGCTGGCGTAACGGTCTCCCAGATGGGTTTGCTGGCCCACCGAGGTATTCAGTGACCTAATATCTTTTAAGAAATTCCCTGTCTTCTTCAGTTAGCTGGAGAGGATTCAATTATTGGGAACCTGAAACTCTGAATGATAGAGCAGACTCCATGGATGAGCATGGTGGAGGCAGGAACTCGCTCTGTTCTCAGCGTCTCAGGGCTGAGCATGGACCACAGGGATCTTGAGGTAGTTAGATAAAGTTCAGTCTTTTGGGCTGTGCTGCCAATTCTGGTGTTTCTGCTCTAGTGGGAGGCATGCAAACTTGAAAAACCTCAGGTTACCTAAAATTGTACTAAAAAAATTAACAAGCCTAACCAGGTGGTGGCACAGTGGATAGAGCATCAGAATAGGATGCAGAGGACCCAAGTTCGAAACCCCAAGGTCGCCGGCTTGAGCAAGGGCCCATCTGGCTTGAGCATGAGGTCTCTGGCTTGAGCGTGGGATCATAGACATGACCCCATGACCGCTGACTTGAGCCCAAAGGTCACTGGCTTGAGCAAGGGGTTACTCGGACTGCTGTAGCTCCCTGGTCAAGGTACATATGAGAAAGCAATCAATGAACAACTAAGGTGCTGCAACAAAGAACTGATGCTTCTCATCTCTTTCCCTTCCTGCCTCTCTGTCCGTATCTGTTTCTCTCTCTGTCTCTCTTCCTGTCTCTGTCACACACACAAATAATCAACAAGATTTATGGAAATGTAGGAGGTGGGCAAACATCAAAATCTATACAACTCTGTGCAGAGCACTAAGAAAAGCAGTAACGATCCTAATAAGACTATTAGCACAACTGGAAAGTCATACTGAATTCCTAGGAGGTAAATTTTCTAGTGTCAGCCTTTACCTTACAAGGTGATGGTACCTTGATGGGAGGGACTATAAGGAGGGGCCGAGGTTGCTGGGCTTGGAGACCAGGGCAGTGGAGGTGGAGAAAAGGCTCTTGCAGGTTTTGTACAAACTTGAGTGACAACTGAGATGGATGGCCCTGCATCCTTGCTCTGTGTTCTTTTGCACAGGATCTTGGAAGAAGATGCCCCGTGTGCTTCTGAGGCGGAGTGTATGGTTCAGCCAGGCCAGTAGGAGGAGGGGAGGCATGGGTAGGTGTCTGGGATGGTATTAGCTCTGCTAGGGAAGTTTAAGCTCAGATGTTTGGACTTGGGGGCAATACTGACAATTTCTGTTTTACAATAACATTGTTCTCCTGTTTACCAGTGATATATGAACGATGGTATTTAAAGAAGCATGTATTATAATCGACCAGGCTGTGTTCACAAGCATTCTGTAAACCTGAAAAAGTGGGGGGCCCTTGGCTTATAGATAAATGGACTGTGGGAGAAATGGTCCCCAATATCGTATAGGAGGTGGAAGCCCAGCACATGAGTAGACCTTTATCGCTGTAGGTTGGAGAGCTGGAATAGCACAGCCATTAGCAGCACAGGAGCGGGCTGCCTGGGGTTGAATTCCTACTCTACCTCATTCTCGGTCTGAGCCCTGGTTTTATCATTTGTAAAATGGAGATAATGATACTGTCTTCAGTCTGTTAATAATGCATGTGAAATACTTCAGATAGTTGCCTAAGTGACTGCTGCTGTTGTTGACTTCTCATCCGTTTACAATACCACCTGCTTCAACGATAAAGGAGAGAAGACTCTCAGGAGTGTCTCTCATGGGATCTAACACATGATAGGTGTTCAGTCCATATTTGAATTTGAATCTGATGAGAAATAGCCACATGGACTACAACCTACATGATTCCTCATCTCCTTCTAAGTCAGTATGGAATCTGCTTAGTGACAAAGGTGGGCTGGTCCTTGTTGAGAGCACAGCTCAGGAGCCCCGCCCAACCCAGCAGGCTGTGATTGGGTGCTCTGGAGTCACATGAAAGCCCAGGGGCTGTCACACCTTCCAAATGGACCCTGAGTAGAAAGAAAGAGCAGTGGACATTCAGCCTGGTTTCAGTTGTGATCAGGCCATTCTAAATAAAAACACTTTAGATTCTGAAAGCCCACAGAATCTGTTTCTAATTCATAGGTTATTTGCAGTTAATATGTTCCCATAGGGTGACATTTGTATGTGTTTAATTCATGGAACCTATTGTAGGGAAATCCACTTTGGAAATGGACTTTGTTTTTGAATTTTTTAAATTCTTTCTTAGGCAAAATAACAAACTGGAAAGCATTTAGCTGAGTAAGTGCATCTGGTTACACAAGCAAAGGATTCAGTTGAGATGAGATGCAAATATATGTTGTCTCAGGCCCACAATTGTAGTCCTAGCTTTTCAGGTTCATTTCATGGCCTTGGGGAAATCATTGTAAGTTCTGGGCATCAGTCACTCATCTGTCAGGTGCCTTTTGATTTAAAAGGTGTTCTTTTTCTAGCTCTGACTTTCTATAATAATAGCCCTGGCTGGATAGCTCAGTTGGTTAGAGCAGTGGTTTTCAACCTTTTCACGCTTGGGAACCAGTGAAAATAGGAGAATGATTTCGGGAACTGTTAAGGCAGAAGTCATCCTGAGCATAAGCAAATTTGACTCAGATCATTGGGTCTCTAATCTCCATAGAACATTAGGGTGGTTAACTCTTGCAGACTGACACAGAATTTCCGGTGGACCTGTCCACCAACCTGTGGTTGAAAAACACTGGGTTAGAGCATTGTCCCCAAGTGCAGAGGTTGCTGGTTCAATCCTGGTCAGGGTACATACAGAAACAGATTGATGTTCCTGTCTTTCTCTCTCTCTCTCTCTCCCCTCCTCTTCCTCTCTTGCTGAAATCAATAAACAAAAATTTTAAAAAAAAGGAAAAAAATATATAGCATTCTGTGACTTGGTGAAAGGCAACAAGTTTCTGTAAGCACTTGGCAATCCAAGAACTCTGGGTTTCTTGAGGCCCTCACACCAGACTTTAAAATGCTGACTTTTCTCTTTCAGTCAGGGTCATGCACAGAACTCCCACTCTATGCAGAATAGAGTAAGGCTGTGAGGCGACAGAAGAGCGAGCAACTGCTTAATTTTTCTGTAGTCCAGTTGGAGAGGGAAAGCAAACATTTATGACATGTTCCGAAAGATTAAGCCATCCCCAAATACCAGAGCTCAGGCTTTCTCTAGCTGTTGAGGAGTATGGGAGGAAGGGGGAGTTCTAGTGGGGAGTGTGTAGAAAGAGACAAATTCCTCAGGACAGTATTTCTAACTGAATAATGGGGGTTGGATTTCATGGAACATGCTCTTCTGAGCCAAAGCTGGACTGTTTCTTTTCTTTCCATTTTATTTTTTTGTAGTTGGGTGCGTCTCTCTCATTCTGCATATGAGTGCCTTGAATGCTTACCTTTCTCCTTCGTGTTTGAAAATCCCATGACATCTAGTACAGCACTTTGTTTAGAATAAGGGTCTTTAATGGTGGAACGGCCTGACCCTCCCCTTTTGGTCCTACTGTTGTTCATTGGCACCTGAACTTGAGCATGACCAGGAGCAGTCGCGGGATGAGAGGAGGTGAATGGGAGGGAGCTTGGCTCTCTTGTCGGTAGCCTGGCTGTTTTCGCAGTACAACTGCTGGTGGCTACTTCACGAGATAGCATCTCTGGTACCGGTCACCTCCAAGGAGGCGGGCGTGACTGAAACAGCTGCATCCCTGGAGACTGGCCTGTGGCTTACATCCAGAGGGAGTCTTTGCAGTGCTAACCTGTGTTTGTAATGGCCTCTGAGGTTGATGGACCGCCTGACGCGTTCCCCCATTCCCCGTTCAGAGCTCTGCCGGCAGTTTCTGACGCACCCTGCTGGGCAGGCAGGTGCGTGGTAGCTTTCTCGCCAGGTGTGCCGTCTCCTCACAGGTGTTTTCGAGGACACCGAAATCGGGCGGTGCCATCTCACCACTTTAGTTTGGGGGTTTCTGAAAGAGTTATATAAGCCTGCCAAGGATGCTATGGATAAATGAGATTTAGAGATTCTCTGTTGTTTTGGTGTCTCCAACTTTCTCTAAAGAGGACAGTTAAGGGTTTGGGAATTTGGTTTCACTAAATTTTGTTACGTTTCTGAGAATTCAACCCTGAAGAGGAAAAAAAAAAAAAAGGCCTAGTTTAATCAGCCTGTGATGGCATGGTGTCACCACGCAGAACACTCGCTGGCTCCTGTGTCACCGTGGGAGACGGGGCTGGGGAACAAGCTGGGGAGAAGGTAGATGGGAATACTGTTGCAGCCCACCAACCCTATAGGGACAGTGGGGGACAGGGGAGGCCAGCCTGTGGTGTAAAGTGGAAGGTGCCTCCCCACTCCCACTGGTGCCCCAGCGCTGGGCTCATGGCGTCTTTATTTGCTGAAAGCTGTCCCGGGTGCTTTTTCTGGTCCGCTGAGCAGGCACCTGCGGGCCCAGAGTGGTACCAGCTCCTTCCGGCCCTGACGTCTCACATAGAGCCTAACCATTTTTCTTTCCAACTTCTTACTATGTCACTGCCCAGGTGCCCTGCTGCCCTGGTGGGTTTGTGTGCTCCCGTTACATTAATCTAGGTTATCTGTGGACACGGGGTGATGATTATTCACACCACACAGAGCAGAGATACTTTTTTCCATAAGCTTTTGTAGTTTATTAGTTTATTTAATGGCCTGCTGTTTTTATAGAACAATCCCCCAACCCACTCCACAAATCTCCAACTTCCTATGTATCTAAGAGCAATGATGGAATTCCTAGAGAAAGCCCAGATATACAAGGTGTAGGTTTCCTGATCACATCAACCCTAAGATACTCACAGAATTGAGTCTGTCTACCTTTCCGGCCATCTACAAGGATATGGTGCTCGTACAGGTGACTGGGAGAAAAGCCGAGCAATCTGCCGCACAATCCCCCATGCGCTAGTGTGTGAGTGGGACATTTGCTGTAAGACAGGATTTGTCAAGCTTGTTTACAATTTGGACCAGATAATTCTTTGTTGTGGGGGCTGCCCTGTGCACTATAGGTGCTTGGCAGCATCTCTGGTCTCTACTCACTAAATGCCAGTAGCTTCCTCAGTTGTGACACCAGAAATATCCCCAGTCAGTGCCCCAGGGGAGAGGTGGGTAGAGGAAATTTGCTCTTGGTCGAGAACCACTGCTATAAAATAAGATACCTGTCTGGTTTCAGACTGTAGATGAAGGAGGATGAGGAAAAGGTGGCTTCAGGGCTTCAAGTTTAAAATGATGTCTGTCTGTGACCTGCCACAGCCTCCCCCAATTACCTCCAACAATGTCTAAAAAAAAACCTGAAAAAGATGAGCACAGTAAAAACTGGAAGCTAGGACTGGAATTCTGCCTGTTGTCAGAATCCATGAGAAATTTCTTTGAACATGGTACATGGAACTGGCCTGAAGAAGGAAATTGGTGGCTGTGGATCTTGTGCTGTAAAGCCCCTCGCTCTGTCCTGATGTCTGTCCCAATGGTCAGAACTGCATGGTCTGTTCTCACTAGAAAAGTGGGCTGCCCTTCCTCGGTACGTAGCAGTTGCTTTTGTCCCAATGCAATGTTGTATCCTTCTCCCTGCACCGGCCCCCCTCTTCCCACATCAATGTAGAGATGCCAAGAGTAACAAAATGAGTAGACAGGACGTGGGGGACATGGGCTTGGACCGCCAGCGGAGTGTTTCTGCACTCCATCCTCCACTCGTCCCGGCTGGAGGTCACAGCGGAGACAGAAAGGACCCTGCCCACACATGGGGAATTGTCATTTTAATGTGCCCTGTTGGTTAATGGGTCAGATGAGCAAGGAAATGGGGTAGAAGAAAATGCCCCCGCCCTGTGGGAAAGCGCACTGTATCCGAATACCTGTGAGGGACTTGGACTTGGACTAGGTGCTGGCACTTGATTTGTTCTTCGTGTGAGTGGCCCGAGAGGAACATTTGACTACTAAGAAGGCAAACAGCAGAGGGAAAGGCAGAAAACTGTTGCTCCCTTTACTGTTTTTGAGAAACTACAGCCATTTGAAGTCATCATTATTCATTTTACAGAGTTATTTTATGGTTCCTTATTTTTTTTTGTAATAATATACTGTAAAATTTTTTAATGATTTTCTTTTTTTTCATAATTAAAACCAGTGATTAGAGTACCTTTTATTCTACATGGCATTTTTCCTTTAAACAATTATATGTATTTTGTATTCTTTGTTTCTCTCTATAGATTTCATGAGAATGGATTCATTATATACCATGATTTGCTGTTATTGTACATCCTGAAAATTAGTTATTTATATATCAGTGAAATATGCCAAGTATAATGTAAGAAAGTAAAAGGAGTATCTTCTTTTTTGATAGTTGTTGATTGATACTAAGTTTGAATACATTTTACTGTTTTACTTCATCTAGGGATTTAGGTGGAGAAGTAAATAATTTGTAGCCATTGAATAAAATTCATTAGAAAGTAAAGGGCATGTCACCCAGATATGCTCACAGAGAGGAGCACAGCTGTGAAGTGATTTGGTGTAGGAAAGAGGAGAAATATTTTTAAAATCCTTTCCTGTCCTCAGTATGATATAAAGATGTGGCATAAAAGAAATAGGAATGAAAAGCCATGAATAGAGGATTAAAAGGGAAGAAAATGGAATTAGGTGAAATAAGAAAAGAGTACAGGAAAAATAAGGACGCAGACACATGATTAAAACCCACTTTGGAGAGTGTGCAGATCAGAAGGGACACTTCAGAACACTGAGGCGTCTGCGGAAGGCAGTCTTGGGGTGCTTTTCCATATGAGGAGAGAAAATAGAAACGATAAGAAATAACCATAGAATTATTGAGGTCCTTGAAGATGAAACCAGCATGAGGAGAACAGAAGCAATTTTTAAAAAATAAAGAAAAATTGCCCGGGCTTGAAAGGACTGACCACATTACAAACAAAATACAGAGAAAAGCCTGACCAGGTGGTGGCACAGTGGATAGAGCATCGAACTGGGATGCGGAAGGACCCAGGTTCGAGACCCCGAGGTCACCAGCTTGAGTGCGGGCTCATCTGGCTTGAGCAAAGAGCTCACCAGCTTGGACCCAAGGTCGCTGGCTCCAGCAAGGGGTTACTCGGTCTGCTGAAGGCCCACGGTCAAGGCACATGTGAGAAAGCAATCAAGGAACAACTAAGAAGTCGCAACGCGCAACGAGAAACTTATGATTGATGCTTCTCATCTCTCTCCATTCCTGTCTGTCTGTCCCTGTCTATCTCTGCCTCTGTAAAACAAAACAAAACAAAACAAAAAAAACCAGAGAAAAGGAGCCATGTAAAAACGCATGTTGGCATTATTTTGAAATTACTGAACAAAGAAAGATGCTGCACAAGGATCCAGGCAGGAAGCAGGGGACCTATAAAGAGTACAAAGATGTCAGACGCCTGCTTGGGAACACTTCATGGTAGACACAGTGAAATAATGTCTATTGAGTATGGAGAGGAGAAGATGGTGGTTCCAGAATTTTCTACCCAGTGGAATAGTTTTAGTGTGTGAAGGCAACAAGACCGCTCTAAAATGCTTTGGGGGAGCCTGCTGTGGTCAAGCCCTCCTCTCACAGGATCACCTTCAGCTGAAAGGACCTGTGGAGTAGGTAGACTTGAGCCCAGGCCTTGCCATCTCCTGCTAACCTAATTGGACTAGGAGTGGACATCTGCAGGAAGTGACCTGGGACTTAAGATCTGGCAAACAGAGGTGGGCTGGGCCAGCTAGATTCTTCAAGGATTCTGGAATGAGAAAAGGTTGTAGTTGGTATCGAGGACTGGAGGTGGAAAGTCTCAGAAATGAGGGCATTGTTGGCATCAGGGCAAGTCAAACAATGTGCAAGCAAACCTTCTGGGAGAAGCAGAAGCTATGAGGAGGCTACTGGAGACTGAAAGAACAGAGCAAGCTCAGAGAGAAGCGGAGAAGCACAAAAGGAGGCACAGTAACTGTCTTAAGTCCTTTCTCGTTCCCATGAAGCCTTTGACTCTTGTCCTGTGTTCTTACAATAAAGCTTCTTGGACACGACCACATGTCTGTTCCCTCCAGTCAAGAAAAGTCTCACTACAAGGGCATTTTTAGGTACTCAAGGACTTCTTAAATATTCTGCCTTGCAACCTTTAATCAAAAAAGTTGCTTGAAGTAGAATAAAAATTATAAATCAGTGAAGTATGGAAAGAGTGGATTGCCCTGTAGGATTCTAATCAGGCATAATACTAAATTTATCACTTGTCATCTAGCGAACTATCCTAATGTCTTAGCCACTCTCCTGACAGAAGATAGCAGAAGGTTTGGTGTATTCTACAGTGTCTGAATAAAACTTAAAGGTAAAGAATGTTGTTAGAGATCATTATTCCTTATTTAGGCACTAATCCTGTAATGTGACATAAAAGATGGTCTGGAACAGCCTCTCTCCCAGGGAACATTTATCATCAGAATTATAACTGAATTTAAATATAAGTACAGTGATATAGCAAACATGTAAATGTCTATGATGTTGCCTAAGAAGAAAACTGGGAAAAAATATACCCAAATATGGTATTGACAGGGATGGTTTTCTTTGATGGTGGGGGGAGAGGTGGTTTTTCTTATCTTTTTTTCCCTTTCCTTTCCTTTCTTTTTCGTCTTTCCTTCATTCCTTCTCTCTTTACTTTCTTCCTTCCTTTCCCTTCTTCTTCCTCTTCTACTCCTCCTCCTCTTCCTCTCTCTCTTTCCCCCGACACTTCCTCCTTGTCCCTCCCACAGTACATGTTGTATTTTTGCTTCAATAAATATCAATTTTTAAATGAACAGATAAACTATACTTAAAAAATTAGTGACAATACTGAGCAACTTTTACTTTGTTCAGAAACCACAGTAATGGCTTACACGGGACCTACTATGTGTCAGGTGCTATGCTTGGCCCTTGACGGGCATTTGTGGGTCCAGTACAGAGAGTGTGGATCACTGCCGTTCTCTCAGTGAGGAAACTCAGGCTCTTAGAGGTCAGAGTCGATGTCTCCCAGGCAGATCTGGGGGTTTGGACCCAGGTCTGTCCCACTCTGAGTCTTCTCTCTACCCACTGTGTTGGCTCTTGACTAAGCCAGAGATTGAGATGGGACCTGGCCAGATGTGTCACAGCACTGGGATCAGACACTATGAAGAAAAATAGATGTTAGGGAGAATTCATGGATTTCCTTTATGCATTCCAAGAAAGATCTTTTAGAAAAACCACCAGTTCCATGATATGGAGCCAGTCATCCCCTCTCCCCTCTTTGAGAAGCTGGGGGCTTGGACTGCCCCAGGCCCCACATCTCGTCGCTCTTATGTTCTCGGGCTCATCTAAGCAAGCAAACCCACAGGAACTGGGTTTTTGTTGTTGTTATTTTGGGGTTTTGCTTTAGCAAGAATTTGAGATGGAAGTGAGGATCGAATGGGAAAAGTTTAAAGCCCACTTCGAGGACATTGTGGCTCAGGTCCCGGAAAGCAGTAATAAGCATGCACTACATAGTATGGGTTGAACAGTGATTTGAAAACATGAGATTACTTTTTCATCAAGGTTGTACATTTTCATGTAAAATTCTAATTTTTCCGTTTTAATCTGAAATCATAACACACTCTCTAGTACTTTCCTTAGTGACATAGTTTATAGACATATTTACACTAAAATTCTGAATGAGTCAATTGACTCTGACTGCAAGTGAATACAGCATCTTAATTTCTTTTATTTTTGTACCTAAACACATCATGTCCTATGTATATATCAGAAGCCAGCAGATTGCCCCTTCCTATCTACAGAAAACTGGCCAAGTGACTCTAACCCTTGGGCCTTAGTTTTAACATCTATAATATAACATGATTTGAACTATATCCATTCCAACATTTGATGCTCTAGTCTAAGAAAAATTTCTTTCTCACTTTTGAAGAGTTCTTGACTCCTTTTGATTGGCAAAAATACAGAGAAACGCTGTCAATAAGAGTCAACTTTTGAGCACTTACTAAGTGTCAGGTTACTTTTTAAGTGTTATATATGTATTATTTCAGTTAAATCTTAGGACCTTTTAAAGTTGGAAATTAACATTATTATTCTATTTAAAGTTAGGAAGCTCAGAGAATTGATGTAACTTCCCAAGGCTTTAAAGGACTCAGCAGTTCAACTGCAGGACCTGAGTGTTTGGCCACAGCGGTGATGCCAGCCAGACCCACACGGGGGAGGCAGAAGTGGTTTTGGATAGCAGTGTGTACGTGGCTGGGGGTCAGGAGTGCACGGGGAGGTCTGTGCCTCTGTAGATGCTCTGGGCAATTCCCTAAAATTGGTAATTGTGTAAAATCAGTGAAGGCACCCTCTGAAAATATGTACATTACACATCGAGGTTGACTGTCCTAGAAAGGATATCCTTGTCCACAGGGTGCTATCTGCATCCTGGTCAGAGTGCCTCAGCCCCGGGGTCCACTCAGCCTTCCAGACCAGCCACCTGACTCTCCTTGGTGAACGCCATCTGGGTTGGCCAGGGGAGTCTGTCAGGATTTATTCCAACTGTTGCCCACAGAGTCCCTATGTCTAAACAGGGGACAGCTGACCAGTTGGCAGATTCATCATCTTTCTCTCCCTGCTTTCTCTTTCGTCTCCTTCTCGGTATCTTCTTGGCTGTTTTGTCTGCCTCCAGCCCTGCTTTCCGGGTGGCAAAGATGAAATTCAAACTGTTTCCAGATGGGTAAGAAAGGAAGTTGTTACTACTGACGGAAATGATACTTTTGTACCCTTGATTACTTAGCTTAGGTGTCTGCCAGCCTATCCCCACCCCCAGGTGGGGAATAAACAGACGGGGGAGGAGGGTTTGGAGCGTGGCCTCGACTGCTTAGACTTCTTGCTGTCACTAACCTGACACTCTGGATTCCCAGAGTCCTGGTTGTCCTGGTGTCATTGTATTTAAACATGCATCCCAACTCTTCTCCAATCCAGCAGATGCACTAGTTTCTTTTCCTTTCTTTGTTGTTTCAGTGATTGGTTTAGAAAACGAATAAACTTCTGAAACTGTTTTGATGTTTCAGTGTTTTATTTAAAAGAGTATTATCCTAAACCATATCAAATGTCCATGTGGTATACATATTGCATATATATGTGTGTGTATAGGTGTGTATACTTTTTGTTTTCATTGTTTGATACGTTTGCTAAACATTTGGGGGCTGTTCTCAGAGCTGGTTGCCGACAGAGGTGGGTTTATATGGCACTGTTGCTAACAGGCGAGTATCATGGGGAAAGCTGTGTTTATTTTACTGTAAGAACCAGAATTAAGTAGAAGTTTTAATATTCTTGTTCCAAAACCTTAAGGGACCTCAGTCCTGCTAAGAAAGGGAAGGCTTGTTTAGTGAGTCCATGATCAAGAAATAATAGAGGAAAAAATAAAAAAAAGAAATAACGGAGGAATGTTTTGTTTTTAAAAAGGCAGGTGTGTTTTGAAGAAAAAGAAATTCAGCAAAGTTCATAAATGTAAGCTTTCTAGGGGGCAGGGGGAAGGTGGCAGGAAGGGTTAACTTCATGAGTGGGATGGTTCTGTGTGCTTTATCTGAAAGGGACTAAAGGGATTGTTCATACTTTTTCTTGACACTTCTAAAGCCACGTTCTTTGAATTTTTATCTTTTGTATTTTTCCTTTTAATTCATTGATAATGTTAACTTCTCATTTTTTCATAGGACTGTTCCATAGCCTTTTCACTATGTTGTATATTCCTGCCCGTTTACCTTCTCAGACCAAGGTTCATAGTCTGCTGATCTCAGAAATTCTGAGAGTTCCTCTCTGCTCACATAGTGAGGTTCAGAGGCATGCCAACCAGTGGTCTACCTGACCCAACTCACCTTTCCAACTTTATTTTTATCACTTGCTTTTTCTACTTTCTGCATAACCTAGGCAATTGAAACAGTTATTAGTCCCAAATGCATTGTAAATTTTCTCCCTTCTGTGCCTTTGGGTTGCAGATGTCCTGTGGACCGTCTATAGTATCGAAGCGTTTGTTCCATGGTTGTTGGCTCTCTCCATCACCAGATCCTGATAATAGGACAGAAAAGGACATGGTATCCACTGCCCATCCCTTTATCTCCCCACCTCTGGTCCTGGGCAAGGAGCCACTCAAGCTCGAGGCATCTCCATGAAGAGGGATGCAGCTGACATTGCATACAGTCCTAGTGACTTTTGACTATGTGGTTTCCTGCCCAGTGACCATATCAAATATCTCTCTCTGGGGAAAGCTGGAAGGGTCTAGTATGGTTCCAGGGTACTTCTCAAAGAAGATTGTGCCAACTATTCATAATCCCACTTTTACCTGGGTTCATTCTCTTATAGGTATGACCCCCTTTTTAGTTCACCCAAAATATATTTATTCATGCAACTCATGATCTTTTCCTAAGATCTGATCTCTCAAAGAGTTGTTATCCCAATCCAGGGTGCCATCACTGCCCCCACTGCATGTGCCAGACTGCAGCAGTCATCTCTGATACCTTCTCATCCTCACCCCCAAATCCATCCATTACCAAATCTGTTGAATCTACATACCTAATATGTCCCAAATATTCTCACTCTCTCTAAATTTCTATCACTTCTCTTATCTGTACATGTAAAATGGTTTTCTGTCTGGTCAATCTCCATTCATTTTCCCAGTCCTATTCTCCATCCATTCTCCATAATGTAATGAGAATGACTTTTCGGGAACACAGTTCTGATTATCCTTTGCTTCAGACACTCCACCTCTTTCCATTGCTTTGAGGATGAAGATAAAATTTTTTAACAGAATTTTTGTAAGGCTCTCTGTAAGCCTCTTACCTCTTCAGCCTCATCTCATGTGATGCATCCCTCGCTCTTGGCACTTCAGCTTCCTGAGTTTTCTTTTGTTCCTTTCCTGCACACTTTCCCTTCCTGCCACAAGGCATTTGCATAAGCTATTCCACCCACCTAGAATGCTATTCCTTTCTCAGTTGCTTAATAAACTTTTCCTTCAGAACTCGACTTAGTCATCACTTCTTCAGGAGAGCCTACTCTGATCTCCAAATCAAACCCTCCTGTGATTTCCCTCTAAACACTTTGTTCTACTGCTTTGAAGCCTCATTACAACATTTCATTATTTGTGAAATTATTTGGTTGCTTTTTCCCCTTGTTGAGCTTTCAGCTTCATTAAGGCACAATCATGTCTGTGTTTGCTCTTTATATCACCAACATTTAGCTCAATACCTGGCACTTCATAGGTCCCTTTAAATATTTGTTGAAGGGCACAAGGAAGGACATTGACCATATACTTAGTTCATGCTGTTTTTTTTCACTGAGATGCCTTTTTCTTTCTCTTACTGAAGGTGTAGTATAGATACCTCATGTTAGATTTCACTATCCTGGTCCTCAGCAGTCAGAATTACTCTTCAGTTCAACTGATCAGTTCAGCTAGCATCTTCTCCGTGTCTGCTGTGCCAGGCAAGACATTGCATGTTGGGATCCAAACATGGAAAGCCATAGTCCCTGACAGGGTGGCACGCAGCTTACTAGTGTCGTATGATTGGGTGCTGTGCTATGGCTGTGAATAAAGGGACAGGGAAATGCAGAGAGGAGCCTGGAGGACCTAGGGAGTGTTTCAGACATTGTGACACGGGGGCTGGACTTGAAGATTGGCGTGCGATTTCATAGCCATGGCAGATGGGGGCAGAGGGCATTGTTGGCAAGGAAGCAGCAGAGGCAGATGGTGCAGTGGTGGGAAGATGAGTGTGTTTGGAAAGACCAAGGTCCTCTGTGGCTGAAGCAGAGGTGACAGGCCCATGGTGGTGAGAGGAGAACCTGGAGGGACAGACCAGGGAGCTGGGTCTCCATCCTATGCAGGCAATGAGGAGTCTCTGCATGGCTCCAAACACAGGATTAGCAGGATCAGATGTGTGTCTCTAAACGGTAACCCAGTGTCAATGTGGAGAGTGTGAGGCAGCTCTGGGTGGTGGGGGCAGAGGCTTAGAGATAGGTAAGGGGTCGTTGCAAAGATCTGAATGTTGCAATGAATGGAAAGGGCTTGAAGCTTTGCCGTGAAAGTGGGCTGTGGAGGATGGAATGATTTGAGAGACATCAGGAAGTGGAAGAGAGAGGAGTCGATAATGAACCTTGATGGGTAAGAATGAGGGAGAATGAGTCAGGGATGGTTGGAGTATTGAGAGTGCGTGACCGATGCTGCTGCTCTCTTCCAAGCCTGTCACCAACTCCTCTCCAGATGCTTTCACATGGTTCCGGGTGGCTTTAATGGTCAGTAGATGACTGAGTGGGTTGAAACGTAGTACAGAGATTTAAACTTAATATATTAGAGAAAAAACATTGCGATTCATAATTTGAATATAGCCTGAGCAGAAATTTGAATTGGTTCTCCATGAAAAAGGAAATTTCCAGCCATTTTAATAGTATTATTAATAGAACATTGTAAGGGCATGTGTGATCCCATTAAGAAAATAGATCCCTGGCCCCTCAGCGGCGCTCTCACTAGCTGTGATAAGGGCACATTGTTTCTATCCAGTCAGTAAGGCAGGTCCCCAAGGGCCTCTCTTTGGCAGCACGCCAATAATCCAGTTTCTATCTTTATTCTCTGAAACATACTGGGTGCCCTCTGTGTGAGGGACAGTGAGTTCAGGAGCTGTGAGGAATATGACAGGTTATGAAAATCTCATTTCTTCTAAAGTCTCTGGTAATTCAGATACCCACATTTCCCCACAAATAGCTTTTGGGGTTTTTTTGGTCTTTTTTTTTTTTTTTTGGTGACAGAGATAGAGACACAGAGAGGGACAGAGGGATAGACAGGGACAGACAGACTGGGAGAGATGAGAAGCATCAACTCTTTGTTGTGGCACCTTAGTTGTTCATTGATTGCTTTCTCATATGTGCCTTGACTGGGGGGCTACAGCAGACAGAGTGACCCCTTGCTCGAGCCAGCGACCTTGGGCTCAAACTGGTGAGCTGTGCTCAAACCAGATGAGCCTGCACTCAAGCCAATGACCTCGGGGTTTCAAACCTCCCAGTCTGATGCTCTATCCACTGTGCCACCGCCTGGTCAGGCACAAATAGCTATAATTTGTAGATTTGACCACATCCCTCAGAGACTCCAGGACCCCCCCCCCCCCGCCCCCGCCTGGGAATGTGCTGGACCTGGGCTGTTTGAGCAGCAATGACCTACCCCACAGGTGGTAGTTCTCGAGTAGATAGACAGCATAGCAGATGGGCTTCTTAGAATGCGAATGGCTTTAAAAAGTCAAAATGTGCAACTTCTCATGTAGGGTGGGTGGAAACAGTGGAGCATCCAGGCAGTGTGTACAGGAAGCAGAATCCAGGGAGACTGCGGGGAGATCCTGATGAGACACTTGAATCTGCCCTTGTCCTTCAGACCCTCCCTGCTGTGCCCGCTGCTTCACGGCTGCTGGAAGCGAGGTCCTCGGAGTTGCAAGTGTCTTACTGAGTGTTTCCATTCTGCTTTTCCAGCTCCCTCATGGGCACCAAGGCAGATGAAACTTGGGGAAAGTTCCCACAAACAATCAGGAAAGATTCTGACCCAGTTACCCAGGCCAAGCAAGTCACTGTTAACTCAAGGCCGAGGGTGGCCTGAGCTGGTGGCCTGAGATGAGCACTGTGGCAGACAGGGGGAGGCACAGTGCTCCAGGGGGTCTCTGTTTAAGGGGATGCATGCAGGGTTAACAGAGACAGTAGGCAGAGCCTATAACAAGGCCTACGAAATAGTAAATCTCTAATAGTTTTTTGTAAGTTGAATGAATGAATGAGTGAATGAATAAACAAATGAACAACAAATGGATGAATGGGTGACTATAGGTTCAAGCTAAGGACCTAGAGTAGGAACCAGGGGGCTTGGTGGAACTAGTGAGGCAGGTGGCAGAGAAGGTCGGGGGCAGGGGTCCAGCAGCAACCTGGTACTCACGTCATTTCCAGGGCCCTGGTTCTCTTTGGTGCACTGAGGATCAGGCAACAGACTCTTCTTGGCCTCCTTCACCAGGGGAAGGGTTTTGATCTTGACTGCCAGGCTCTCATTGGTTCTGTATTGAGCCGTTGGTAGTGAGATATTTTAGGGAATGCATTTTATTGACTGCATACTAAGATGACCTGGCAGAGTCTTCTGTAAAGATTTATATTTTGAGCCTGTGCTCCTCTAGGAAGTCCAGGGCAGCTTGACAGGCCTCCCTGAACTCCTGAAATTGTATGAAGAAGACTATGAGGTGGGGCCAGAATCCGTAGCTCTAGAGCAGCGGTTCTCAACCTGTGGGTCATGACCCTGGCGGGGGTCGAACGACCAAAACACAGGGGTCGCCTAAAGCTATCGGAAAATATATATTTATTATACAATACATTTTAAAATAAAATATGTATTTTTCGATGGCTTTAGGCGACCCCTGCGTTTTGGTCGTTCAACCCCCGCCGG
Source organism: Saccopteryx bilineata (assembly GCF_036850765.1). NCBI lineage: Eukaryota > Metazoa > Chordata > Mammalia > Chiroptera > Emballonuridae > Saccopteryx > Saccopteryx bilineata. The sequence goes on along the minus strand of NC_089491.1, from coordinate 298,091,471 downwards.
GGTCGCCACTGCTCTAGACAGACAATAAGGCCAATAAGGGGAAGACATCTATCCCCTGAAGGGTCTGGCAGTCAGAAGACCTGAGTTTTAAGTTCACCACTGACTTGGGGAAGTTGTGGGCAGGTTAGGCCTCATTTTTTCTCTCTTTAAAGTGAGCGGTATAACACATGCCCTGTTTATTTTATTTACCTTGGGGAATTATTTACAGGCTAAAAATGAAGAAGGAAATAGTTTGAAAAAAAGTAAGATACCCATACATGCAATACGTTATTAGTGTTAACTTGGATCCCACTACTTTCTTGCATTCTGTCTTCAAAAATAACATAATGAGTCATTGCTTGTCCTGGGATCCATCGTGGCCAATGACAAGGACATTGTTTGCACCCACGCCCCATCTGACAGCTTTCCATGCACCAAGCTGCCGGCCTTGTGCTGGTTATTTGAGGGGTTTATTCTTCCTGTCTCCTATTACCTAAGTGTCACTCTGCCTCCCTGCCCAGCTTATTAATGTCTCACCTCCTCCCCACGCTACTTGATTATTCCAGCCGCAGGGAGTTCTTTCTCTTCTGAAATATACATATCATCATTGACTTATTCTTCAGCTGCCTTCAGTTTCTAACCACCTCACAGGCCACTTGAACATAAGAGCCATGGTTAATATGTATACATTCAAAAATGCATCGGTGAAAAGAGATCTGTCCACGGAGTAGAAAAAGTGCTTTGGAGCTTGGGATCGGAATCTTATCTCTTCCACTTGTAATCTGTGTGTCCCTGAGTAAACTATTTAAGTTTTCTGAACCTCAATTTTTTTCAGCTATCATATCTCAATACTAATACCTGCTTCAGGATTGTGATGTTCTCTTAGATGATGTAAAGCTCTGAGCACAGCAATAAGCACATGGTAGACATTCAGTAAATGTTTCAATTCCCTTCTCCCCTGCAGGAAAAGGCGAGGGGTAGGGAAACAGAGGTGAGAAAAAGAGGTGAGAAAGAGATATTTTTAACTGCTGAAACTGAACATTTCATCCCGATTGGTTTGTCTAATCTGCAGAAGTCATGGTTTCTCAAACAGGATTGAGAGCTTCTAAAGCCTGACACAGAGCCTGTGCACACAGGGGGTGGTAAGCATCCTGACATTAGCCCGGTCTGGGTTTCAGCAGTAACATCCCGGCTCTTCTTGGAAGTCTTGGGTTCTCTGTAGGACGTGAAATGTGTGTAGCAACCACATTTCAGCGCCTGCTGAGGTTCTCGGAGCTGCCCTGACACCCAGCAGAAGTGCCCCCGGGAAACAAAAGCGGAACCCTCAGCCCGCCCCCACAGCAGCTGGAAGGACCCCCCCCACCCCCCCACTACCTGTGATTCTAATGACTCTGCACCATTGTAGAGACAGCTCAGATTAATTATTCTGAAAATGCTCACCCTTCTAGAAGATTGGTGGTTTGTTTTTTGTTGTTTTTTAAAATTGCGTTTCTGAGTAATCCCCCCGAGAGGCAGCTCCGGAGACCAGCCATCGGTGACTTTAAAGTGATTAATGCTTTCCCCCTTCATTATTCAAGATAAAACTTTATCATCACAAGGAACTACTTCATCAAAATGCCAAGAATCCTCTCGGTTATAAGAAATTTATTGGAACAATTCTTTTTAAATCTCAAGTCATAAAACCATTTTAAACTTTAAATGTCACAGCAACATTAATGAACGATTTATTGAGGGGAAAACAAATTGGTTTATCGGTCCCAGGCTGCTCTGCTAACAGGCACTTGGGCGAAGCTTTGGCCTTTGTAAATAGACAGGCGGGCTTTGCAGAATGGAAAAGTCCCTAAAAATTTTGTAAGGTTGAATTTTTGAAAGATGAACTGAATATTTTTACTCACTCACAAGACCGTTTCAGTTGTGCCTGAGCTGTGATTTTCTGTAAAGTGGCTAAAGAGACTCCGATAGGGAAATGAGCTCTTCTTCACGACAGTCAACCATCGTGTGGAGAGTTGAGCTCTCTTCTGGCTTCATCATTCACAATCAGCAGTTAAAAAAGAAATGAAAAGTTTGCAGTCACATTGTTCCCTTGGCATTATTGATTGCCTCGAGAGTAACTTCCTCCTGTTGTATTCTGAAGACAGCGCTACCATTTTGTTTCTCTGGATAAACGGAGCTGTGAAGATGGAGGCTGAGCTCCAGGGAAGCAGGTAGCAAGAACTTGGGGCATTTAGTATAGAGTTTTCGGTATGGATTCCTCCAGACCGCTCATAACTCTCAGAGTGCTTGGGGAGAACGTTTGCATCTTTGGTAAATAATCGGCGCTTTGCTTGCTTAAACTGTAAGTGACTCACGGATCAGATTTACCTGCTTTTGAGATGTCTTTCTCGAATGGTTCTCCTGTGCCTTGTGCCCGCTGCGACGGTGGATTATCTGGAACACGGACTTTGCTGGGCAGTACTCTTGGGACGAACACATTTGAAGGAGGGAGGACAGCAGGATGAAGCAAAGGGAAGGCTGAACTGCTCTCAGTTGTAAGGAGGCCACCCTCAGTGGCTCGTGTGCCACTCTGGGGCTGGGACACCCTTCACATTGTCCCCCATTGAGATGAGGAGGCTCCCTCCTGACCTGTTAATGGATGCAGCTGCCTCCGTGAGGGGCTGGGCCCTTGGAGGAGGCAGCTGTCCTTGAGGGAGGGCAGCTCCTGGGGGGAGGGGGGGAGACTCAGCTTCCTGCTACCAACCAGGAGAGTAAATGGACATGGCCGTCAAATACCACCCCCTAACTCCCTTTGAGGAGCCTTCCTGGACTGTGTCCGCTCATGGACTGATCCCGCGTTCCTCTGAGCCCGCCCTCCTATGAACGTGGCCCACATGCCGGGTACTGAGCTCCCTGAGCGCGGGGAGCAGGGCCCCTTCACCTGGCGTCCCGTGTGGAGTGCGCACCTGGGCTCCGGGTGCTGAGCTCCCTGAGCGCGGGGAGCAGGGCCCCTTCACCTGGCGTCCCGTGTGGAGTGCGCACCTGGGCTCCGGGTGCTGAGCTCCCTGAGCGCGGGGAGCAGGGCCCCTTCACCCGGCGTCCCGTGTGGAGTGCGCACCTGGGCTCCGTGTGTGTGAGCTCCCTGAGCGCGGGGAGCAGGGCCCCTTCACCTGGCGTCCCGTGTGGAGTGTGCACCTGGGCTCCGTGTGTATGAGCTCCCTGAGCGCGGGGAGCAGGGCCCCTTCACCTGGCGTCCCGTGTGGAGTGCGCACCTGGGCTCCGGGTGCTGAGCTCCCTGAGCGCGGGGAGCAGGGCCCCTTCACCTGGCGTCCCGTGTGGAGTGCGCACCTGGGCTCCGTGTGCGTGAGCGTGGTTGAGTGAAGGACTAATGCGGCTCTGCCCTCATTGCTTGTTCTGCAATGTCCCTCTGTCCCAACTGAGGCCTCAGCACCTTCCTGTGGCCCTGGCCACTGAGGGGATGAGGAGGGAGAAGACAGGATTCCAGAAGCTATGGAAGCGTCTTGTCCGAGTGGCCCCAGAAGGAGGGGTGGCCCCTCGGCCCCCAGCAAGAAGGGCCGAGTGCTGGGAGGACAGACCCCATGCTGAAGTGTCAGGGGTGGTGGTCCCTGCGGCTGTTCTTCCCCTCTCTGCGTGGGCCCCTCCTCGCACTCTGCCTTAGGGGGCTCCCAGAGAGGCCTCACAGCTGCCCTGTCCTCAAGAACCTTCCAGATGGAACGGGGGTCATTATTTCTTCGGTTGAGGATCATTCAGGTTCTGGAGATAGACACACACTGATGAGGGCAGGAAAGAGGGATGTCACGACCAGACTCTGGTACCTGAGACCAGAGTTCAACCTCGGGGGGCTCAGTCCTGTTTTGTGACCTTCCCAAATCACTTCCCTGTGAGCCTTGGTCTCTTCTTCTGCAGATGGGGCTGGGCTCAGAGCTGTCCAGTCCACTCTCTGCCTTCTTGTCTGTCTGTCTGTCTGTCTGCCTCTGTGGTTCACCGGAGCCCTGGCTCCTCCCGTGCTTCTCCGCCTCTGTACCCTTCAGCTCCCGCCCACCGCTGTCTGAGGCTGACATGTTATTAGAAATGGCCCTGAAGTTGTTTTCTTCCCCAGATAGAATATTCATCACTCAGATCTGTATTTTTATTGAAAATATCAGGTGGAGCCGGCTCGGTGTATGTTGTCATACATCATGGGCATGCAAGTCCTTGCAGTGAGCGAGCCGGCGGGCAGACCGGGTCTGTGAGCGCTGTGTGGAGGGAAGGAGGGGCGGGGAGTGCCCACGATTTATCTAGCGGGTGCTTTCAGAAAGAGACACTAGTAGGAGTAGTAGTAGTAATAATAATAATTAATAATAATAATAATAATAATAATGGTAGGTTAGTAATTTTAGGATGAGGACACCCACTGCTGTAATTGTATATGTATAATCAGAGTTTTTTATTCACTACTTTATCCTTAGTGTCCTCTAGCAGGCGTCCCCAAACTACGGGCTGTGGCCGCATGCGGCCCCCTGAGGCCATTTATCTGGCTCCCCACCACACTTCTGGAAGGGGCACCTCTTTCATTGGTGGTCAGTGAGAGGAGCACTGTATGCGGTGGCCCTCCAATGGTCTGAGGGACAGTAAACTGGCCCTCTGTGTAAAAAGTTTGGGGGCCCCTGCTAGAGTGTCTATGATAATATAGGGGTTCAAAGAACTTGTTAAATTGATTACTTCCCAGAAAGTTGTAGCTCTCTAGCCTAATTCAGCCAGGGCACAGCCTTGATTGGCTGCTTAGTCCTTTTGACTTTGGAAGACCAGCTGTGGTCTGGTGTCGTGTATTGATGACGCAGTAACTCTGGGGGCTGTGGGGGTGATTTCTCCATTCAGTGAGTTGTAGGTCAGAGCTCAGTGTGGGGTTTGGGCCTGGAAGGTTGGGATTTGGATTTGAAGACAAAGGCCCCATTCTTACCTAGAGACCAGAGTACCCTCCCCATGTATGTCATGGATGTGTGTGTGTTTGTGGAGGTGTCGTGAGTGAGATGTCTGTGGGTGAGATGCTGGGGGTGAGGCGAGGTTTTAGCTGGAGCCTGTAAAGTGCTGAGGTGTTTTAAATGGGAAGATGCCGGCCCTGGCCGGTTGGCTCAGTGGTAGAGTGTCGGCCTGGTGTGCAGGAGTCCCGGGTTCAATTCCCGGCCAGGGCACACAGGAGAAGCGTCCATCTGCTTCTCCACCCCTCCCCCTCTCCTTCCTCTCTGTCTCTTTCTTCTCCCACAGCCAAGGCTCCATTGGAGCAAAGTTGGCCCGGGCGCTGAGGATGGCTCCTTGGCCTCTGCCTCAGGTGCTAGAATGGCTCTGGTTGTGGCAGAGCAATGCCCCAGATGGGCAGAGCATCGCCCCCTGGTGGGCGTGCCGGGTGGATCCCGGTCGGGTGCATGCGGGAGTCTGTCTGACTCCAGCTTCAGAAAAATACAAAAAAGTAAAATTAAAAAAAAATTAAATGAGAAGATGCCACCCCTAGACCATGGCCAGGAGGGTGGGTTTCTCTGGACTCCCTGTCTTTAGGGATAGATCTGTATGGAATCATCTGGTCTTTGTCTATATAATCAGTGGAGATATGAGCTTCGGGTGGGCACCTGTTGGAATGTGATGCCAAGGGAGATTTTTCTTCCTATTCTGGGAAGCAGGTGAAGACCTAAAGCTGGGACGAGAGGACATTAATCCCACGTTTGAAGTTCAGAGTGTGCTGCCAGGCTTGATGAACGTCCTGAGTCAGAGAAGCAGTCCTAAGGCCCCTCCCACCACCTGCCAGTATCAAGGGACTGGAAGAAAGGATGGGTTTCAGGGGAAGTGAGGTGTTTATACATAGGGCTATTCATTGCCCCCTTTCCGCCCTCAGGGCAGGAAGAGCAGTGTTTTTCTTCCCAAAGCTGAGAGATACTAAAACCCTATGAGGATAACGTGCATAGTTTGGGCATGCCCAGAACTCTTCCTCCTCTGTAAAATCAGGGCTAGTGATGAACTCACCTCTGAAAGCTGTCAAGCCACCACCAGGTTTGCAAAGCGCCCAAAGCTGCTGTACTTTGGAGACAGGGTCAGGAGAGAGATGGAGCGTCTGAAAGTGGGGGGTCACCAAGCAGTCTGCCCTCCGGCCATTTGACTAGGCTAGAATTGAGGTTCCAAAAACACTAATTTGAAGGAATATATGCACCCCTGTGTTCATTGCAGCATTATTTACAGTAGTCAAGGTATGGGAGCAACCTGAGTGCCCATCAACAGATGAGTGGGTAGAAAAGTTTGGTACATATATGTAATGGAGTATTACTTGGCCTTAAAAAATGAAATCTTACCAGCGTGACAGTATGAATGGACCTAGAGGGTATTATGCCAAGTTAAATAGGTCAGAGAGAGAAAGACAAATGCCATATGACCTAACATATATAGAATCTAAAGACCAAAATAAACCAACCAACAAAATAGAAACAGACTCATAGATACAGAGGACAGACCGACGGTGGCAGAGAGGAGTGGGTTCAGGGGCTGGGTGGAAAGGGCTGGTGAAGGGGTTAAGAAGCACAGATTGTCAGTCACTAAAGAGTCCTGGGAATGTAAGATACAGCATAAGGAATATAGTCAATAATATAATAACTATGTACAGTGCCAAGTGGGTACTCGAAATATTAGAGGGACCACTTAGTCAATGATTATCTAACCACTACGTTGTACACCTGAAACTAGCACAAAATAATATTAATTTGAAACTGCCTGAGGTTTGTGTCTCAAATGACCCCTTTGGAAGGTGGCTGGGTTTGTTATCTTGCTGGTATCCTCTCCTCTGCCCATCTCCCCACCAACACCAAGAAGGCTGCCCATGGGATCAGGGTCCCACAAGTGGGAGGCTGTGGACTGGTTCTCGTCCGAGAGAGACCAGAGGACGGGAGGATGGTGGTGAACTTGAGGTGGACACCTCACACCCAGGCGCTGGTTCCTCCGAGGAACTAATGAAAGCTTCCCTCCGAGACTGGCACTGGGGCGCGTTGCCACGAGGAAAAGCAAACCAGAGGCAGTTTGAAGAAGCAGGGGCAGGCTGCAGGAGGGCTGCCTGCTTCCTTGCCCCGAGCTCTCACCTGGGAAGACCTCTCTCTGCATGTTTCTCCCCAGCCCCCACCCTGACAGCAGAGGGGAGCACATAGCAGGGGAGGGGAAATACCTTGTTCTCTGCTCTCCAAGCCGGTAGAACATGCAACAATTTCTGCCTGAGCCAGGAGCTGGGGGCGGGGGAGGAAGGATAGGAGTTTTTTTTTTTTTCTCTCTCTTTTTTCCAAAGCTGGAAATGGGGAGAGACAGTCAGACAGACTCCCACATGCACCCGACTGGGATCCACCCGGCACGCCCACCAGGGGTGATGCTCTGCCCCTCCGGGGCGTTGCTCTGTCGCGACCAGAGCCACTCTAGCGCCTGGGGCAGAGGCCAAGGAGCCATCCCCAGCGCCCGGGCCATCTTTGCTCCAATGAAGCCTTGGCTGCAGGAGGGGAAGAGAGAGACAGAGAGGAAGGAGAGGGGGAGGGGTGGAGAAGCAAATGGGCGCATCTCCTATGTGCCCTGGCCGGGAATCGAACCCGGGTCCCCCGCACGCCAGGCCGACGCTCTACTGCTGAGCCAACCGGCCAGGGCCAGAGAGGAGTTTTAATTCACATATGAGACTGGAGTTGTGGGACAGATCGCCTGAGAAGTTGTGGAATTGGGCTGAGATCCTAAGGGAGTGGCCACCCATCAGTGGGAGTCCATGGGAGGGGAGAGTTGTCATAGAATTGCTGGGGCAGTGAGGGACACGTCAGAAGAGGCCATCATTACATCACTGTCAGAAGAAGAAATTGTCTTTTATGGTCAGAGGGAAAGTTGTGCTGTTTCAAACCAGCTGGTCTTCCCTCTACTCCCTCATAACTGTTAGAAAGCTGATTGGGTGGGTGTGCCATCCAACATGTGTGTTGAAGCCATTGGCTCAAGCCTCACATGTCGGACGATAGACACTCAGGGACAGAAATGGTGGCCATCCAGCCCCCTGGGAAACCTAGCAGTAAATCTGTGCTGGTGTCCTCACGAGCACGCATGCATGTGAGTGCACGCGCCCATTTGTGTGTGTGGACTCCAATTACATAAGGGCTGAATATTAAACCCAGCGAGGAAAAGTGGGCCAGCTGTGCCTGATTATTATTGAAATTTCTTCCCACCAATACATTTGCTTATTAATGTCTGTGTTTGGAGTCCCTATTTTTATAAGAGAAGCTATCTCTGCTTTCTCCTTCATCCTTTCTTTCTCCTGATTTTTTTTTTTTTACAATGACAATTTTCATTTGAAAAAGCATTTTATGAAGACTCAGTTGTGGTCTGCAGAGGGTTTGCTGGACTGTATTCTTGCTCGTCATCCTTGTACCCCAACCCCTGTGTTTTCTCACTAGTCTCCAGCATGTGGGGGCTGGGAGAGAGTGCATGTCACAGTCCCACCAGCCACCTTCAGTACTGACTCACGTTGCCTGTCCTGTGGAGAGAATTTGCTCTTAAGTGGTCTCTTTTTCCTGATTTTCTTAAAACAAAGAAGGAGAACACCAAGAGCTTCTATAATTTGATTCCACCTTTGCTAAACTGTCACTTGCACCGGCACAAGCACCGTGTCTCTTTTGCTTATCACTATGTGCCCTAGCTCTGGTCAGTCTTGTGTAGTTCCTGAACACAGAGAAGCATGCACGCGGTCCTGTTTCTCACCTGCCTGCTACTCACTGGGCGCTGGGGGCCGCTGTCCCTATGCCTTGCCATGCGTGCTGGTGCTGTCCCCTCATTGCCCTCCGACCCTGCTCCCGCGTCCCTTCCCCGGTGCACACACATCCCACCCTGCAGACCCAGAAGCAGTCAGCTTCACACAACAGCTCTGCTTTCTTGCCATATGTGATTGGTTGCAGTGTGGCAGATGTTGTCGATTAGCTCTTTGAGTTAGACAGAGACTTGTACTGATGAGAACAAGATTATAGAATTTAATTTTGTATAATTTGCCCGAGAAAAACAATTTGTTGACCACAGATTTCCCCCTTAACCTGTTCAGCCACTGACAAATTGGTATGATTTGTTCTGGGAGAGTAAGGTATCAGACTGAGCATAATTGAATACCACTGGAATAACAGCTCAGTCAGTGGCCTCCTGAAGGGCCAGATAGGCATTTTGTCCTTTTACATGAAGGAGGGTATAGCATTATGGCTGTAGGCGCATAGGGCCCAAATACACTCAGGGCTTCCTACAGACTGTGCTGGTTGTCACTCACATTTAACCCCAAGTGTTGAAAGAGCAGAGAGAAGGCCCAGTGAAGAAAAGACTCATGGTTGAGGAGGAAACCTCAGGAAGACAGACTATATGTTGCTAGGACTAACTGAATATATCATTTATTTATTTATTTATTTTTTTCTTTTTTTTTTTTTCTTTTTTTTCATTTTTCTGAAGCTGGAAACGGGGAGAGACAGTCAGACAGACTCCCGCATGCGCCCGACTGGGATCCGCCCGACCGGGATCCACCCGGCACGCCCACCAGGGGCGATGCTCTGCCCACCAGGGGGCGATAATCTGCCCATCCTGGGCGTCGCCATGTTGCGACCAGAGCCACTCTAGCGCCTGAGGCAGAGGCCACAGAGCCACCCCCAGCGCCCGGGCCATCTTTGCTCCAATGGAGCCTCGGCTGCGGGAGGGGAAGAGAGAGACAGAGAGGAAAGCGCGGCGGAGGGGTGGAGAAGCAAATGGGCGCTTCTCCTGTGTGCCCTGGCCGGGAATCGAACCCGGGTCCTCCGCACGCTAGGCCGACGCTCTACCGCTGAGCCAACCGGCCAGGGCTGAATATATCATTTATTTAAGGAATGCAATGCAATGTGTTATTAACTAAAACTTGGTTAAGTTTACAAATTATACAAAAAGATCTTTATTATGAGTCAAGGACTTGTTCATTATAGTAAATACCCCACAAATGTCAGAGTTTCCTTGAATGGGAGATAAATCCAGCCAACCTCCCCATCCCAACTTTCCAGCTTCACAAATTCCTTATTCAGAAAGTTGAAAAGTTGGAATCTTCCCAGCCTAGAGATCATAACCCAAGTCACATTTCTGCAGGGATGTCTCCCTTCCTGGGTATTAGATACCCAAGGCCAACCACTCATCGGCTACTACTCTCAGAAAAGAAGCGGGCACGGTATAGGCTGGTCATTCAGGTGGGTTGAGCAGGCCGGATGACTGTCTACGTGAGCATTCAGACACATTTCCTTTAGGGCCAGAAGTGCAGTTGTCCAACTAGGAAGGCCAAGTAGGCTTTCAACTGTGTTCTGGTCAAGTGACCACACTTTTTAGGGACCTGGGTCCCTCGGGATATTTTCTATAGCTTGAGTGGTGGGTGGCACGTTGTATTTGGTGGCACCTTGTATTGGGGCCAATGCTATGCTATAAGTTACTTGGTGGCAGAGACTTTTCTTCTTCCTTGGGTTTGAATTTCCTGTCATTTCTAGCCTACGGCCTTCTAGTAGAAGATATCCAGCAAATGGTTGTTGGATGAAAGGTAAGTGGACATAAAAAGTGCTTTGCAAAGCTTTTGGCCCCTACTGTTATGGAAGGAGTCAGGGAAGTGGGAGCTTTGACCAGAGGCCGGCGACTTGGTTTTGCAGGGTGCTGCCCCAGAGTTCTCCTGCTTGCTGACCCCGTGTTTCTTTCTGTCGGTCATTCTTTCTGCAGTTGTCCTGAAGGACCAACACTTGCCACCTGCCAGGACTTGCCTTTGGGTCTGATATACCACCTGCTTTTGTTGACTTGAGTAGTTTGTAGTGTCTTATGCTTTCAGTGGGGAAATTGCTAGAGGCAGGGAAGGAAAACTAAGGTTTTCACGGTCAGAAAATGGATTTGGTAACTTTTTTCCAAACTGCTTTCTGGTCAGTTTTAAGGTTTTCCTGGTTGGAAGGGCTTATAAGTTTTGGAAAAGCAAGGAAGGAAAATGCTTTTATTTCTAAATGGGCGAACAATTTGTGCCATTTTCTTCATACCTCCAAAACAGCTCCATGGGAAGAAAGCTGTTGAGCCATTCAGAATTGTGCCAGTTCAGTTGTTCTTGGGGCCAGGCACCCAGCAGTTGGGGTGAGGTGACTGGTATGTGATATGATGGGCATCCTTGGGAAGGTGCCCAGAGTAATTGAAATGGAAGGCTTGGGGTTGTCTTGGGGTCAGATTAGTTGCAAGGATGAAAAGTGTATAAGATACATTCTGGCCTGGAAGTAGTGAGGAGACTGAATTTCTAAAGTTCTTATTTATTTCATAATGATGCCAGGAATAATCGGTGGAATTAGATTATGTCTAACTTGGCAGAATCTTCTTTAGTCAGTTCATTCTTGATCAATTGATAGGAATTTGCTGAGCATTTGCTGTATACTAGGCATTCTAATGGATGTCATAAGGAATAAAGACTTAGAAGGGAAGATTTGTATGCCTAAGAAGTTTATCTCCTACTTCAGGGTATGGATTAACATACAAGAAAGAGTAGTGAATAGCACAGCATCATCCATGGTGGATCCTAAATTATCCATCAGATTCTAGCCCCTGATCTTGCTTTTTTCAGAGAAATTATTAATCAATGTGTATGTGTATCAACTATTTATTTGTTCATCTGTTTAAATCTCCTTCGCCAGAATGCTTGAAGAAAGCAGAGATCTTGTATGTTCTGTTCACAATTTGAAATAAACAATTCAATCTGTGTCAGCTTGGCCCATAGTAGGTGCTCAGTAATAGCTCTTGAATTAATGGAGTGGATGCTGAGTGTTAGAGGAGAGATTTGTCAGTAAAGGTTAATGTGAATCAGGACTTAGTAATAGGTCTAATTTTTAACTCCATTCAGCATTTATTATTCAGCACCCATTATATATAGATTTTATCTCACTTTACAGGGTCACACTGATAATTTAAGTAGTGGAGCTTGGATTTCGACCAAGGCCTGTCTGGCTCCTAAACCCACACTTTCTACTACACAGTGCTGGTTTCCGCAAAAATGGTCAGATCTTCCCATCAAATGTCCTGGGGACCACAGGTCAGAGACAGAGACCCAAGTCTGGTCTGCACGTGCTCAGACAGGGTTTGTTTGATTGTGATGCTTTGCCAGCAGCTCTGTAATGACTTATCTAATGTGTCAGTGTGGTTCTTTCCTTCCGCCATCCGGTCATTGTGCAACTCAGTAAAATGAAGGTATTTATTTTTTTGTGACAGTGAAATGTATCAGATTCCATAATTTGAAGAATTATAGGATTTATACTCAGAAACATTTATAACAAGATCAAGAACCTGATTAATCTGAAATAATAATAACCCTCTCTCTGGTGGTGGTCGGGGGAGTGAGGGCTTTGTTCCTAGGACATTAGAGCCACTACAAGAGCTATCTGGTGTCATGACAATTCCACAGAGATGTAAGTGAAGTGTGTGTATCCCTGGCATTTAACCCAATAGTTGGTGCATAGTAGGCAGCCATAGTTGGTGCATAGTAGGCAGCCATAGTTGGTATTGAATTAGGAATGAATATGACAGAAGTTAACTGAATGAGACGTCAACTTCATCATATTATAACAACCATTAAAGAGAGAGCCCTGTCTTTATAGAGACTAATGAAGCCTTAGCTATAGGATCACAACTTATAAATATCATGCAATAAACCAGTTCAATATTGTTGAAACAAACCTGTTGAACACTTAGGGAATTTGCTGCTATTTTTAGAACCCTCTAGCCTGACTAGGTGGTGGCGCAGTGGGTAGAGCGTTGGACTGGGATGCCAAGGGCCTAGGTTCAAGACCCCGAGGTCGCCAGCTTGAGCACGGGCTCATCTGGTTTGAGCAAAAGCTCACCAGCTTGGACCCAAGGTCGTTGGCTCGAGCAAGGGGTTACTTGGTCTGCTGAAGGCCCATGGTCAAGGCACATATGAGAAAGCAATCAATGAACAACTAAGGTGTTGCAATGCACAACAAAAAACTAATGATTGATGCTTCTCATCTCTCCGTTCCTGTCTGTCTGTCCCTGTCTATCCCTCTCTCTGACTCTCTGTCTCTGTAAAAAAAAAAAAAAAAAAAAAAGAACCCCCTATAAGTATAAAATATATTAGCCATGCAAATCACACATATGCTAATTAGGGAGGGTATTTGGGAATAGTGTGTATTTTTCTAATTTGAAGTATTGACACTGGGGTCACCCATTTATCTAGCTTATTAAGGGATTGTGATGCTCATAAAAAGGGGTGCTTTGTACAAGTTCTTTTTAATCCAATCACCAAGGACCAAGTGGTAGGGTGGGCGTTGAATTCTGACCATGCTGAGGCTGTGATGGCACTAATGGTTTGGCTAGAGGCGTAGGGTCCCCCGATTCCTCTCCACTTGGCTTCTACTCAGGTGTGTTTTCTTTGTCACAGCTGATATCTGATATCTGACATCTCTCGAGTACTTGCTGTATGCCAGGCACTGTTCTAAGCTCCTTACATTCAGTATCTCAGTTAATCTTTGTAGCATCTTTACAAGGTGGCTTTTATTACATCTATTCGATCTGGAACTTGAGGCTCAGAGCTTCACTACTGGTTAGTAAAGCTGGGATTAGAACCCAGGGGAGAACCCATATTCTTAACTACTGTCCTTTAAGCCCGCTCCTTATTTTAATGCCCCGGATCCGGTAATCCTGCCTGTGGCAAGCACCCAGTGAGAAAACAAAGGTATGTTCGGCATTTGGGGGGGTATAGATTCAAGTAACAGACTAGGTCTCAGCCCTTGTGGTGTTCCTATACAGTAAAACATGAAACAATCAAACACTTGTATACAGTTGTCCCTCAGTATGTGTGGGTACTGCTTCCAGGACCCCCACAGATATTCAAGTCCCTTATATAAAATGAAATAAAACAGTGCATGTAGTCTGCCCTCCACATCCATGGATTCCCAGTCGTGGATCAAAAACACTGTTTTCATCCATGGTGGCTGAATCCACAGATGTAAAACCTGTGGATAGAGAGTTCCAACTGCAGTCACAGAAACTAAGAATTTAAGAATAACATAAAAGACTGTGTGAGAGGTCAGGGGTCCTCATTTGGGATTGGCAGATGAATGAGGTTATCTGCGAAGGGGCTGAAAGGTGAAAGGCAGTCTGTGAGATAGTGGAGAGGAAGTATTGTGGGGAGGGCTTCTCACCTCTGCAGTGGAGTAAACTCCAGGGAGAGCATCTTCAGGGTTGCCTCACAGGGGTCCTCATACATGGTGACTGCTGGAGGCTGACTGCCGGAGCGGGCAGGTGAGAGCTGCTGCTTGTCCTCCTGGTAGTGCATTTCAGCAGCTGCATGTCAGATCCAGCTCCCAGAAAAGACGTGAAGGAGTTTGGGGTTTTTGTTTGTTTGTTTGTTTTGTATTTTTTGTGACAGAGACAGAGATAGGGACAGACAGACAGGAAGGGAGAGAGATGAGAAGCACCTGTTCTTCACTGCGACACCTTAGTTGTTCATTGATTGCTTTCTCATATGTGCCTTGACTGGGGGCTACAGCAGACCCAGTGACCCCTCACTCAAGCCAGCGATCTTGGGCTCAAGCTGGTGAGTTTTGCTCAAACCAGATGAGCCTGCGCTCAAGTTGGCGACCTTGGGGTCTCAAACCTCGGTCCTTTGTGTTCCAGTCCGTCGCTCTATCCACTGCGCCACCGCCTGGTCAGGCAGGAGGTGGGATTTGATGCTTCTCTGTCCTCTATCTTTCACCCCTTCTTTCTTCTTTCCTTGCCTTCATATTGATCTTCACTTGGACAGAGCCATTTCCCCAGCAGTTCCCTGTCAGTAGAGCTCTTCCTCTTGCCATCTGATTAGATTAGTGGATACTCCTTGAGCATGCTCTGTTGGTTAGCATCCCTGTGTACCTGCTCTGTGTGTGCCCAAATACCTGGCTAATGTGATAGATGAACCCACACTTGAGCAATGGCTTTGTTAATGTGCCAGTGCGGCCTTCGGTGTGAGTACCTGCAGGTCCAGGGAGAGAGCCTGGGAAGTTACTGACATGTTTAGACCTAGGCAGAGAATGAGAATCCTGTGGTGGAGATTGAGAAGTGATGGCTCTTGGGGCAAAAGGAAAACAAGAGAGTGGTTGCACTGGAGCCAAGGGAGGAAAGGATATAAATACAGAAGACAGAGAAACGGAAGGATGCTTGTGATTGATTAGGTAAACAGAGCAATTTCCTAGTGGTACATTTGTGATCCTATTCTTGTAAGAAGTATGTATCTATATATATTTATAGAAAAATGTCAGAGAGGGCATACACAAAAAAAGGTCATTGGTAGTTATTTAAGGAATTTTTATGTCTATTTCTAAGTTTTCTATAATGAATGTAAGTAGTACTATAGCGGTAAGACATAAAGCAGAAATTATCAAAAGAGGAAAATGGAAGGCACAGCCAATGCCAAATATAACAGACAAGTAACAGAAAAGTATAAAGATAGCTATTGGCTTTGGCAACCTGGGGGCCATTAAACGACCTTGACAGAGTTGTTTAAATGGAATGGGGAGGAGCAGAAGTCAGATTGCAGGTTAAAGAGTGAATGGGGGGTGGGAGGGGGACTTAAGACAAGGTATAGACTGCTCTTTCAAGGATTTTGAAATATTTGGCCATAAAGAAAAGTGGTTAGGATTCAAACTGAAAAAGTAGAAGTGATCAAAAGAAAGGTGTTTACAAAATGGGAGGGGCTGGAATATGCCTTTATGCTAAGGAGAGAACCAGTTCGGATAAGGATACAGGGTGAAAGGGAGAGAACTGATGGACCATGGTCCCTCAGGAGGCAGAAGGGGATAGGACCAAAGAGAAGAGTTAGCTGTAGTGATGGAGGGGGCATCTCTTCCACTATGGGAACCTATATCAGTGAGTGCATAGGCACCAAGGGAGGTAAAGGTGTGTGCTAGTAATGAAGATGAAGGCACTCTTATATAGTGGTGTTGGCTTTCTCAGAAAAGTGGTAGGTGAAGACTTTGATATGAGATAAGGCTGCCTGGTAACAAATGTCACCACAGTCTTCATCAACATAATAGATTGGATATGAGTTCTATGAGGGCAATTTTACATGTCACCTTCTTGAATGTCTCCAGTGTTTCTAAGTACCTGGTACATTGTAGGTACTTAGAAAATATTTCTGGATGATCTGAATATATGGTTAGAAAAAGAATGTGGCATTTCTAGGATGTTCATTATTCATTTCATTCCATAAATGTTCAGTCTTTTTTTAGATACCACAACCCCAGAGGAACACAAACAAATGAGAAAATATCTAGAAAAAGGGAGACTATGATAGGATATTTGGAATGATGTGTAACAGAACGGACAGGGAAGCTGAGGCTATGTTGCATGCAAAATCAAGCCTGTGCAGAGATGAGAACCTACATCAGATAACCCACAGGCTGCCAGTTACTGCCTGGTACACTTGCTCCATCTTGCTTCAGAGAGGAGAACCAAGATCAACAGAAAAGCACCTTCTCTCCAATCTAATTTGTCTCAGAAAGGTAGAAAAGACCGTTTCCAAAAGTCGAGAATTCTTGGTCACTGAGAGTGTTGAGGTGTAGGCTGGATGATGGCTGGTATGAGCACAGTACAGGGCGTCCACACACAAGATGGCCTCTCATATCCCTTCCACCTCCAGGGTCCTTGGTGCCAACAATGGGGGATTGTTCTTGTCCACTGGACTTTGACATGTTATAATGAATTTCTACCAGGTTTATTTGAGCAGAAATGCATTGAATTTTTTGTCATCTCATGATTTAAACACTCTGTTATCTAGCACTGTCATGCTTTGCTGGTACAATGATAATTTAGGTTTGCAAAAATGACTCTGAGGCACTGAGAAGTGCTAAAGTATCATCTAAATCAAATGAAACAGTGCATAAAGCACTGTGCATGGTGGCTGTCACCTACTGGGGACTCAAGAGATATTTTAAAAGCTAAGAACTATTAGATTAAATATTAATTAATATAGTCTTAAAAAATGCTGTACTCATATCCTCCCACAACCACATTAAAATTACAACTAAACTACAGAACAACCATCATTCAGAACCATCTGAATTATAGCTGAACAGAAGTCTTATAACTAAGGAAATAGAAGAAACCACTTTGACACTGGTAGGAAGGGGGGAGATGCAGAACGGGCTGGCCCCACACCCACACGTGGGCAATAAGTATGAAAAATATATCGACTGCAGAGGTCCCGCCTGAGGAGCCAGAGGTCCCAGCCCCATACCAGACTCCTCAGGGTTTCTGTGCCAGAAGAGAAGACCCCCTAACTTCTAGCTGTAAAAATCAACAGGGATTGAGGCCTAGGGTGACAGAGAGCTACTGGAGTTTTAGGAAGATCCTCTTAAAGGGCCAATGCATGGACTTACTTGGACTCACTCCTTCTGACCTCCAACACTGGGGCAGCAGCTTAAAAGACATAAGGGACAGAAATGGAGGAACTGAATTGTCTGGCATTAGGGCAAGAGCTGGATGTGCAGCTTTCTCCTCAACAGAATGCTAGAAGGGGCCATTGTTCCTTTTCTGAGACACCTCCTTCCCACAGAACCATCAGGCAGGTGCCATATCTGAGTCTCCATCAACTTTGCTGTCACTGTTTGCCCCACATTGGTGATTGCCTGACACCCCACCCTACCCAACTTATGGGCCCACCTAATCTGTTTCCAGTGGCTTTTCCATATGAATGTCCTGTCTTGATTCATGCTTCACGTTTTCCTTAAATCTCTTAAACAAGGAGCATCTTACCTCAGCATGCCTTGCACTTCTTACTAAGTGGGTTGTAGACCCAGCACTAACACCCTGTACTTCTTGCTAAGTGGCCCCAGACCTAGCACTAATAGAGGCTGGCTTTGGATTGCAGCTTGGACTTTCCTGGGCACCTTCAAACCCAGCACAAGAAGCAGCCACCTGAAGATCACTTTGTAGTTCATGTTGAGTAGCCCCAAGTAGAACACAGGCTGCAGCTGAACTTGGCCTGAACCTCTTGGGAGGCCCCAGAGCCATGCATCCAGTGGATAGCTTCAGATCACAATGAAGCATCACCACCCAAACATTTTTACAAGCAACAAACTCAAAGGGTAAAGTCAGCAGGTACCAATATCCTTCTGAAGTAAGACCTGCTTTTGTGGGGTGGGTCCCCTGCACAGTTGATTCTCCATGGTGGTTGATGGTTGCAGCCAGTCCTTATAGCTGATCAGCCTGGCGATAAATCCTTGCCATTTATGTGCCAATAGAAATTAACGTTCAACTACATCAAAAAGGTGTATGCAGCCCACATGGGTGAGGGGGTCACCTTTACTGGCCAGCTTGGGTGATCAGGGAGGCTGTGCCATTGGACCTGACAGAAAACCTACTACATTGTGCCACTTTACCAAGCTCAGGAGATGTAGAAGCTCTACCTAACACACAGAAAAGAACACAAGGAGGCTGCCAAAATAAGGAGACAAAGAAACATGTCCCAAATGAAAGAACAGGACAGAACTCCAGAAAAAGAACTAAACAAAATGAAGACAAGCAATCTGCTAGATGAAGAGTTCAAAACACAGATTATAAGGATGCTCACTGAACTAGTGAGAATTCAACAGCATTAAAAAGGACATGCAAACTGTTAAAAAGAACCAGTCAGAAATGAAGGATATACTAACTGAAATGAAGGCCAATTTATAAGGAATCAACAGTAGAGTAGATGAAGCTGAGAATCACATCAGTGATTTGGAATATAAGGAAGCAAAAACCACCCCATCAGAACATCAAAAAGCAAAATGAATAAAAAAATGATGAAAATGTAAAAAACCTCTGGGACAATTTTAAGCGTACCAACATTGGGATCATGTGGGTGCTGGAAGGAAAAGAGAGAAACAAATTGAAAACCTATTTGAAAAATTAATAACAGAAAACTTCCCTAACCAGGTGAAGGACATAGACATACAAGCCCAGGAAACTCAGAGAATCCCAAAGAAGATGAACCCAAAGAGACCCACACCAAGACACATCATAATTAAAATGCTAAAAGTTAAAGACCAAGAGAGAATCTTAAAAGAGAGTTCCCTACCCCAAAAACTCAGAAACATTGATACGTAAAGACACATGCAGCCCCATGTTCATTGCAGCATTGTTCACAGTGGCCAGGACATGGAAACAACCAAAAAGCCCGTCAATAGATGACTGGATAAAGAAGATGTGGCACAAATACACTATGGAATACTACTCAGCCATAAGAAATGATGACATCGGATCATTTACAGCAAAATGGTGGGTTCTTGATAACATTATATGAAGTGAAATAAGTAAATCAGAAAAAAATCAGGAACTGCATTATTCCATACGTAGATGGGACATAAAAGTGAGACTAAGAGACATTGATAAGAGTGTGGTGGTTACAGGGGGAGGGGGGAGAGGGAGAGGGAAAGGGGGAGGGGGAGGGGCACAAAGAAAACTAGATAGAAGGTGACAGAGGACAATCTGACTTTGGGTTATGGGTATGCAACATAATTGAATGACAAGATAACCTGGACATGTTATCTTTGAATATATGTATCCTGATTTATTGATGTCGCCCCATTAAAAAAAAAAAATAAAAAAAAATAAAATTAAAAAAAAAAAAAAGAGAGTTCCCTTAAGACTGTTGGCTGATTTCTCAACAGAAACTTTGCAGGCCAGAAGAAATTGGCAAGAAATATTCAAAGTGATGAAAAGCAAGGACCTATAGCCAAGACTACTTTAGCCAGCAAAGCTATCATTTAGAATCAAAGGATGAATCAAGAGTTTCCCAGACAAGAAAAGCTAAAGGGTTTCATCACCACTAAACATTTACATGAAATGTTAAAGGGTCTTCTTTGAGAAGGAGATGAAAAAAAGAGATAAAAACTATGAACAGTTAAATGGCCATAAATACACATCTGTCAACAATTAAATCTAAAAAAATAAACAAACGAGTAGAACAGAAACAGACTCATAGATACAGAGAACATTTTGGCAGCTGCCAGGTGGGAGGGGGTTTGGGAGGAGGGTGAAAAAGGCGAAGGGACTAAGAAGTACAATTGGTAGTTATAGAACAGTCACGGAACAGAAAGTACAGCGTAGGGAATACAGCCGATACTACTCTAATAAGTATGTATGATGTCGAGGGGTACTAGATTTATCAGGATGATCATTTAGTAAGTTACGTAATGTGTAGTTACTGGGGTGTACACCGGAAACTAATAGAATATTGTACGTCAACTGTAATTGACAAAAAATGATTTAAATTTAACAAATAAGTAAATATTAACTATCTTTTTCATGTTAGGTATATATCTGTGCCTGATATCCATAAGTATTGTTGAGAAACCACCATCTCTCAGTGATTCAGAAATCAGACCTGAATCTCAGTCTTCCCTCCACCATTAGCTGTATCACCTTCGCTACCTTTTTGCTCCAGTTGAAATAATGTGCTTCCCTGCAATTTTTAACAGTTGATCTGGGTTCTGCTCTCTGATACCACATGAAACAGGCCGGCGAGCTCTTTGGGGAAGGAAATAACCTTTCTTTTCCTCATCTGTAAGTGGGGGGAATTCTCAGGGTAGTTTTGAAAATTAAATAGCATCTATAAAATGTTGAGCACAGTGTCTCGCTTATAATAAACAATCAATATTTCTTCTTTCTCATCCTTATTAAGAAAAGTATTTAATTCAATGAAATTCCTTTCTTGATTATTATGGATAGTAGTAGCCCTAATATTAGTATAATAATTTGTTTTACATAAATTTTCAGTTCCTTTCCCTCTCTTTTACCATATTTGATCACTGTATACAGTCCTAGGAGGTGAGCTGGACACGGGTTATGCGTGTTCTCCTAGGTGGAGACTCTGTGGCCCTGCCTGGGTCACAGTGCTCAGGGTCATGCAGGTGGGGACAGAGCCCCGCAGTGCCCACGGCCCTGCCTGGGTCACAGCGCTCAGGGTCATGCAGGTGGGGACAGAGCCCCGCAGTGCCCACGGCCCTGCCTGGGTCACAGCGCTCAGGGTCATGCAGGTGGGGACAGAGCCTGGCAGTGCCCATGGCTCTGCCTGGGTCACAGCGCTCAGGGTCATGCAGGTGGGGACAGAGCCCCGCAGTGCCCACGGCCCTGCCTGCTGACCTAGCCTCACTCCTCAGGCAGCTTCGTTAACCCTCGGATACGACATCCAGGTGCCCTTGGTTTCCAGGCAACTCAGTAAGAAAGCTTCATTTTATTTCATGTACCATGTGCCCTCATGTCTCTTTGTAACCTACCACTTAGATTTTACAAAGTGAGATGTAAGATTACGTTTTTTAAGAAATTGTCAACTTTTAAGATTTTTCTCCCTTGAAACATTGCAGGAGGTGGTGATAACCTTTTCCCTCTGACGTGGACCTTGATAACAGTTTGCCAGTGTTATTAGGATTAAGTTGAACTGATATCTACTAGCCAAGAAGACAAAACAGAGCCCTCCTCTGCTCTCTGCAGTCCGTTCTTTCTTCACCTCAGACGTAGCCCTCTCTGTGCTGCCCCCTCGGGGCCCTCCTGTAGAACTACCCCTTCTTCTGTGCACGCCCTGCCATTTGTGTTGTTTATATCCCCAGGCTGCATTTATTTCTTTCTGCTTCGATGTGCGTTTTTAACTGGACCTCTAGATGTCTACCTACCTCTAGACTGGCCACTCTAGGCAGATAGAGGATGTTTTATTCATCTTATTTTAGTGTCTGCCACAGCACCTAGGCCAGGGGTCGGGAACCTATGCCTCGCGAGCCAGATGTGGCTCTTTTGATGGCTGCATCTGGCTCGCAGACAAATCTTTAATAAAAGAAATAATAACGTTAAAAATATAAAACATTCTCATGTATTACAATCCATTCATTTCCTACCGCTCATGTTCATGGTTGCGGGTGGCTGAAGCCAATCACAGCTGTCCTCCGGGACAACACCAAATTTTTATTGGATAATGTGTAAGGTACACAGGTCGTTGTATGGCTCTCACAGAATTACATTTTTTTTTTTTTGTATTTTTTTCTGAAGCTGGAAACGGGGAGAGACAGTCAGACAGACTCCCGCATGCGCCCGACCAGGATCCACCCGGCTCGCCCACCAGGGGCGGTGCTCTGCCCACCATGGGGTGTCGCTCTGCCACGACCAGAGCCACTCTAGTGGCTGGGGCAGAGGCCAAGGAGCCATCCCCAGCGCCCGGGCCATCTTTGCTCCAATGGAGCCTTGGCTGCGGGAGGAGAAGAGAGAGACAGAGAGGAAGGGGGGGGGGTGGAGAAGCAAATGGACGCTTCTCCTATGTGCCCTGGCCGGGAATCGAACCCGGGTCCCCCGCACGCCAGGCCGACGCTCTACTGCTGAGCCAACTGGCCAGGGCCCAGAATTACATTTTTTTTTTTTTAATTTTTCTGAAGCTGGAAACGGGGAGAGACAGTCAGACAGACTCCCGCATGCGCCTGACCGGGCCCCACCCGGTACGCCCACCAGGGGCGACGCTCTGCCCACCAGGGGGCGATGCTCTGCCCCTCTGGGGCGTTGCTCTGCCGCGACCAGAGCCACTCTAGCGCCTGGGGCAGAGGCCAAGGAGCCATCCCCAGCGCCCGGGCCATCTTTGCTCCAATGGAGCCTTGGCTGCAGGAGGGGAAGAGAGAGACAGAGAGGAAGGAGGGGGTGGGGGTGGAGAAGCAAATGGGCGCTTCTCCTATGTGCCCTGGCTGGGAATCGAACCCGGGTTCCCCGCACGCCAGGCCGACGCTCTACCGCTGAGCCAACCGGCCAGGGCCACAGAATTACATTTTAAAATATGTGGTGTTCATGGCTCTCTCAGCCAAAAAGGTTCCCGACCCCTGACCTAGGCCATAGTTGGTCCTCAGCATATTTTTTACAGGTACATTTCTTTCATAGACACTAAAACACACACACACACACACACACACACACACACACACACACATGATTTGGGAGCAAGAGTCACTTGGTTTAACCCTTTGAATAGTGAGTTTTTTGTTAACCCTTTGAGTGAGAACTTACATGAACATTCTACTCAAAGGGTTAATTCTGGTGGATAATCACATATAGTTAAGGGATTCCAGGTTATACAGGTGAAACTCAGAGTCACCATTAGAGCTTCATGCTCTTAAGGATGACATTTTTACCCTGAATCCCACACGCTTTCCTGGGAGGACACCTGTTGAAAGTATTTGAACCCATCCAGAGTCATGAGAGGGCCCGGGCCTTGTGGAGTCCTGTGCCCTGCTCGGAGACACCTTGTGGAATGAGGTATCTCACTCCAGAGGGGACTTTGGACTGGGGTCCTCCAAAGAGCTGTGCACCCCTGTGGGCTCCCTTCAAGAGTTACACAGTATAGACCCTAGGATTAGGGGGCCCTGGGAGTGTGGGAGATGCTGGAGAGAGCACTGAGGATTCCGCAGCTGTGCCAGAGGCGGCCATGTGTGCTGGTGCTGCTGAGGGAGGTGAGCCGCAGGCCCACCGCCCGGGACTGCATGTGGAGAGGACGGCTGGGGAAGGTGAGCGGCAGGCCCACTGTATGTGGAGGGGACGGCTGGGGGAGTGAGCTGCAGGCCCACCACCTGGGACTGCATGTTGAGGGGATGGCTGTGGGGGTGAGCCGCAGGCCCACCGCCTGGGACTGTATGTGGAGGGGACGGCTGGGGGGGGGGGGGTGAGCTGCAGGCCCACCACCTGGGACTGCATGTTGAGGGGATGGCTGGGGGGGGGGGTGAGCCGCAGGCCCATCACCTGCCCGGGACTGTATGTGGAGGGGACGGCTGGGGGGTGAGCCACAGGCCCATCACCTGCCCGGGACTGTATGTGGAGGGGACGGCTGGGGTGGGGGTGAGCTGCAGGCCCATCACCTGCCCGGGACTGTATGTGGAGGGGACGGCTGGGGTGGGGGTGAGCTGCAGGCCCATCACCTGCCCGGGACTGCATGTGGAGGGGACGGCTGGGGGGTGAGCTGCAGGCCCACCACCTGGGACTGCATGTTGAGGGGATGGCTGGGGGGGGGGTGAGCCGCAGGCCCATCACCTGCCCGGGACTGTATGTGGAGGGGACGGTTGTGGGGTGAGCCGCAGGCCCACCGCCTGGGGCTGCACGTTGAGGGGATGGCTGGGGAAGTGAGCCGCAGGCCCATCACCTGCCCGGGACTGTATGTGGAGGGGACGGCTGGGGGGGGGTGAGCTGCAGGCCCACCACCCAGGACTGTACGTGGAGGAGACGGCTGGGGAAGGTGAGCCGCAGGCCCACTGCCCACCCAGGACTGTATGTGGAGGGGACGGTTGTGGGGTGAGCCGCAGGCCCACCGCCTGGGGCTGCACGTTGAGGGGAATAGCACAAGGGTCCTCAGACTGGGGAGACCGTCTTGCCCTAGTGAGTTGGGAAACCCTTGACATCTGGAGTAGCGTAGAGGTTTCCATTCTCCCAGAAAACTCCTTGCTGAGGAGCTAGAGCCTTGAGAACTGAAGTGACCAAGGCGTGTAGAGCCAGGAGTCCCCGGGGAGGTCACTTAGGGCAGTACCCTTGAGTCCAGTCTGAGGCCTCAAGGGTCTTGTCATAACTGGGACATGCAGAGAGTTGTCATAGACATTATGGTAACCATTTGGGCTGGAAATTTCATCCTCATGGTTGAACTCTGAAGAATAGATTGGTTGCTCCCTCTGCCTGGTCCAGCCCAGCACCTCCCTGGATGGGTCAAGCCCATGGCTGCACCATAGCACCTCCATGCTTCACAGCATGGGCAGTCCCCCCTCTCTCCTGGAAGGCTCCAGAGACTCCTTTTAGGAGAAGAGGGGATGTTCTGGAAGGAAGCTCCCTATCTCTTAGCCTTGGCCATGGAATTGAAAAAGAGACTGTTTATTGAGCTCTCAAAACAACCTTCCTCATCCGTGCCCCCTAAGGTGAAGCTGGTAAGCTCTGAGTCAACAGGGTTCCCTTCTGCCCTCCACCTTGTGTTTGAGCACAGGACCCAGATAGATTGCAGCCCTCCATGCCCTTCTTCCTCTTCTGGAAAGTAATAGTGTTGGAGACCCAGACCTTAGATTTGTGTTAATGCACGTAGCCTGGGCCAGTGAGACTCCAAGACACGCAGGAGTTCCTAGGGGATCTCTGCTCTTTGACCGCCATGATAAGGCTCCTCTTAGGAGCCGCCCCTTGTCTTCACTTTCACTGGCCATGATCTTGGAGGGCAGGATGGTGACGTGGAAGGGAAGAGCTGGGAGGAACACTTCTTCCATTTGAACGCCAGGCATGTCTGCTTCCCCAGACCCAAGACACAGCTTCTTTCTGCAGCCACATTAACCACCTGTAGCGAGGAGGTCCTGATTACCCCTCATCCTCTCTGCCTTTCCTGGGAATAAGACAACAGTCAAGCACAAGACACTTCGGCCCGTAAACCATCTTTTCTCATCTTGATCCCCCTTGAGAGGGAGCCTAGGGGGCAAGTACAATTTCATTCTTGTGGTTCACTTCTTTCTTAAGCTTTGGGAAGCAACTGTCTCAAACATCAAACATGGATTACCATGTCAATAGCCAGTTCCATGGCTGACATCTTTGGATGTCTATGATTTTATTGCATGAGTGATGGTATTTTCAATCTGCGGAAGACTCTGGCTTTTATGACACACATTGAATGTCTTTCTTGGACTGTATCTATAAAATGCCACCTCTTAAAATATTAATCTCTACTGTGCACTCAAGAGTCCATCCAATTATGGTGAAATCTACTGAATAAGCAGCATCACCCGGGCTCTCACTGCATTAAGGCAAACAGTGCTTACTGGGCACTGCTTCCCGTGCATGGGATGATGTTCTTGCTTTGTTTCTGTAAATGTCGCTGGCATGGTTTTGTTGGAAGCTGCTGTGGGCTTATTGTCATTCATGCACAAACCCAAGCATCTTCAGCTTTCCCTTCCAGTCCCCAGTCTTAAGATGTATCATGTCTGATGGAGATTATTGATGATAATTGTGAGAAATGAGAGGCAGTTGAAACAGCGCTGTCAAAGCTGATCTGTCAGAGTGCTGATTTCAGTCCAGAGAGGGAGCGGCCTCATCACCACCAGCAACCGTTTTGCTTTGATTATTTTTTGAAAATTACTTCGGCACCTGGGACCTCTGTTTTCTTCCGCCTGAGAACAGTTTTGAATGGCAGTGTTTTCAAAGGTGGTGCCCACAGATACCCGCTGTCATTTTCTTTCACTTTTCTTCTTTTCTGGGCATTGAACTCTATCTGTGGGCACCCCAGATGAGCATTTTTAGTACCATTGGGTTGTCAACTCTCTAAGAAAGTCCAGAGCACAAGTGTCTGCATTGACAAAACACATCAATTAGGGGTGGAAGTTTGCTATTAGGAAAGGATTTGTCACCTCGAGTCAAGATTCACCGTGGGCTTCCTTCAGATAACCATTTTCTCATGCATTGCACATTAGTGCCTAAGTTATTGTCCTGGCAGCAGAGGGGTGGGGAAATGGGGAGCTCGGGAGCTAAGCTAACATCTCAGGAGTTCATGTCCTACAAATCCACTACAGAAAACAGACTCTCTCTGCTTTAGCGGGAACCACTAGCAAAACAGCCTGCTGCTGGGATTGACCATAACCCTCCAAGAACATTCTTCTTATTTCCCAAATGTTCCAAATCATAGAGGCCTTACTCCTGAGTTCCCCCCTAGCCCTTGAACTCTTCCCAGTCTTAAACCAAGGCCCAGAGAAGGGACCAAAGGGACCATCAATGACATCTGTGGCCCTGGCTTACCCATTCTCACTCCATCCTCCTCTGTGCTCTATGGTGGGGTGTGTGTGTGTGTGTTCATTCGTTCATGTCTGGCAATGGTCCTGATCCCTCACCACTTTTATTGTGGCCAAAATACACCTTGGATTTAGAAGTCACATTTGTGGCAAAGGAAGAGATTTTGTCAGAAAAATTAAGCCAGCAAAGATTCAAAGTCACACACACTCCTGTGGGCCTAGTGAATACCCTCTCCTCATACGTATCCAGTATCAATGGGTGCGTCCAAGGTTTCATTTGAGACTTTTGATATTTTTTATTTGTTGATGTGAGAGAGAGAGAGAGAGATTGATGTTGTTCCACTTATTTATGTATTCATGGTTGACTATTGTATGTGCCTGACGAGGGATCGAACCTGAAACCTTAGCATATTGGGACGACGCTCTAACCAAATGAACTATCAGACGAGGAGCCATTTGAAGCTTTTAAAGCTAATATCACAAGTCTTAAACCTCCCAACTTGGGTACTTTGATTTTTTAACCATATAACACTGAACTTTTGCTTTTGGTTAAATCTCCCTTTTCTTTTGGGTGGTCCTGGCAGGTTCCTGGGACAGTGGGAGTTGGCACGTGTCCCGCCTCTCTGTACCTGCCAGCTCAGGGCACCTCCTCGTGGTGTCTGTGATTCAGTCTGACATTGTCAGTGTCACCTGCACACCCCACAGCACTTCAGAGAAGAATGTGGCGATGTAAATGTACCACAGCTTTTTTTATCCACTCATCTACTGATGGGCACTGCCAGGGGGGGTGGTTTGGATGAGGGAGGTGGAGGGATAGAGCAAAACAAAGGATGAAAAAAACCAAACAAACTAACCCTTGTGGACATGGACAACAGTGTGGTGAGGAGGTGGAGGAGGGTGTAGGGCAGGGGTCCCCAAACTATGGCCCGCGGGCCGCATGCAGCCCCCTGAGGCCATTTATCCGGCCCCCACCGCACTTCCAGAAGGGGCACGCACCTGTTTCATTGGTGGTCGGTGAGAGGAGCATAGTTCCCATTGAAATGCTGGTCAGTTTGTTGATTTAAATTTACTTGTTCTTTATTTTAAATATTGTATTTGTTCTCATTTTGGTTTTTTACTTTAAAATAAGATATGTGCAGTGTGCATAGGGATTTGTTCATAGTTTTTTTTATAGTCTGGCCCTCCAACGGTCTGAGGGACAGTGAACTGGCCCCCTGTGTAAAAAGTTTGGGGACCCCTGGTGTAGGGGATACCTGGTGATGGACGGAGACTGGACTTGGGGGTGTGAACACACAATACAGTGTACAGAGACGTGCTGTAGAATTGGGTAACTGGAACATGTATAATTATGTTAACCAGTGTGACCCCCAATAAAATTTAATTATACAAACTTAAAAGAAAAAGACTGTGGTGGTGGCAGACGTGAAGGGTGACATTGACTCAGGAAGCCACACTTTTAGCTGGAGAGTCATGTTTTGTTTATAGAAAGTGACGCTCAAAGGAAAGTAGACCAGGGAGGAAAACGACCCAGGGGCACGAGCAGGATGACGGAAAGGAAGCAGAGAAGCGAGTGTACCAGGATTTAATGAGCACCCTTGAATTTAGCAATCGAAAGAGAGATGTTCCAACTCCGTTCCAGGTCTCCCCTCAGACCTGCTGGAGCATCTCAGAAATGCTACAGGGCAGCACATCAAAGTCTGAAGAAATAACTTAGGCCGAGATGAATCCGTGAATTCTTAAGAGATGAAGAATCAACAAGCCTCCGGCATGCAGTGAAATCCACGGGGGAAATTGTCTTTGTAATGAAAAATTTGAAAGATCAAATGGTGGAAAAGACAGCAGGCAGCCCAAGGAGGGGGGCGGGGCTTCCCATGGTCGGAGGACAGGGGTTGTAATTGTAGGGCCCGGCCTTGTGCAGGAATGAAGTTCATTAACTGGAGTGGAGAATCTATTCTGGAGACTCATAAGCTGGAGTTGGTGGCCTAGGAGGGAGCCAGTTGGAAACGACTTTGACAAAGCCAGGCTGGGGGGTTTCAATTTAGAACTTAATGCAATAGGGATCCACTGTAGGCAGGACCTCCTGGGGGTGAGGACTTGACTACTCTTGTTCAGAATAGATGCTTCCTGAGGACAAAGATCTGCCTCTTTTTTTCTTCAGCTGTTAATTTTTGTTTTTGCCTGAAATACCAACCAATTGGATTTTATGAGTGAGATGCTCTACGTCACCCTGAGAATGTAGAATATACACTTGTCAAGGCTCTGGGCCCTGCCTCTGTGGGGCCCCGTCTAGTATGACTGCCTCCGATCATCACACAGTGCACCCGGAGGAGAATGAAGCGCCTCTAGTCAGGCATTTCTTGTCTTCAGAGCACTTTCTTCCAGAGACCCCCAAGGCATTATCCCAGCACAGTAATTTTTGAGTTGTACAATCTCACTTTACCACGAACATTTTCCTAACAGCCCTGATAGATGAGTAAGGAGATTAGGACCAGCAGGGGTGGCATTGAATAGGATGTGGGTGACAGGCAGAGATCAAAAGAGAGTATCCAGGAGGAACAAGTACATTAGCTAATAAGAGGAGGGATGCGCCCAGGGTGCTCATCGTTTTGACCCCAGCTTGGGATCTCCCGATGGGGCAGAGGCTGGGAAATGTGTTAGGGCAGGGAAGGGTCAGAGCTCCCCCCGCGCCCTCTCCCTCTGACAATGAGGGGGGATTGCACACACACCTACGTTATACTTACATCCAGGCTTGCCCCTTTCTGTCCAGCTTTTCAGGTACTCCCTCTTTCCATCTGGCCTGGGGCAGCGTATAAGTGCTGTTGGAATGTGTCCTTGCATCCTCGCATCCCCTTGGGAGGCAGGTGGGAAGACAGGCAGCTGGGAGACTCTGGTGGTTATTCAACTGAGGCTTCGAGGACCTTTTTATTAGCGATTAGCCTCAGCTCCACAACACTAGAGAGTATAAACTCCTGCTCTGCCTCTTTTGCTCAAAACTCCAAAGAATCTGTTATATATGGTGTTCAGTTATAAGCCAAAACGGACACGGGCCGGGAGCCCTGGGCATCACAGGGCTTCAGTGTGCTGGGAGGCAGAAGGGGCCAGCAGCCCCGTGGAGGGGAATGTGGTGCTCTTTCCTGGTGTTGCCTCCCACCCCACCCCCAGGCCTTCCCATCCCCCTCTGTGACCGGAAGCTAGTTCTGAAGTACTGTATGTCTTCTTAAAGAGATGTGTTTGGCTTCCATCTGTTTGTGGGGTTTTGTTTCAGTCTGCAAAATGAGGACTGTGACACTGCGAAGACCTATGTATCACTGAGATGCACTTTCTGGAGCTTTATCAGGCTGCTTTGTACCTGTGGGGTGAGGAGGCCTATATAGGCACTTTGAGCCCTGCTCCCCGCGTCACACATGACGTGGAGAGGACGTGGTCAGGTGACTTTTGTACTCTGTAGGTAGGGGAAACGTGAGTGGTAGGGATGTAGTGACTTGAAGGTGAAGTGTCAGTGATGGACCCCACTTCGTTAGGGACTGCCTACTCTGACTCACCCACATGCCCTCTACAGGCCGCTTGTAGCCCATGTCAGATGTTTGGAGAACAGCTGGTCAGCATCTGGGTGAAGCATAATCAACAGGCCTGTGTGGGTATCAAATACGTAGCAGGGGTGGGAGTGGTGGGGGGAAGGCTCTTAGCACTCAGCAACCTGGTTCTGATGGTGGCATAGTTAGGGCTGATGGTTTTAAGCAGGGGTCCCCAAACTACGGCCCGCAGGCCGCATGTGGCCCTCTGAGGCCATTTATCCGGCCTCCACTGCACTTCTGGAAGGGGCACCTCTTTCATTGGTGGTCAGTAAGAGGAGCACAGGATGTACTCCTTATCCTGTGGAGTACGTCCTGTGCTCCTGGAGTACTGTATGTGGCGGCACTCACGTACAGTACTACTTCCGGTGATGCGGGATACACACGTCATGGCTCCGGAAGCGCGTCATATCACTTGTTATGGCTAGCAGTGACAAATATGGAACTGGACATTGGCCATCTCATTAGCCAAAAGCAGGCCCATAGTCCCCATTGAAATACTGGTCAGTTTGTTGATTTAAACTTACTTGTTTTTTATTTTAAATATTGTATTTGTTCCCGTTTTGGTTTTTTACTTTAAAATAAGATATGTGCAGTGTGCATAGGGATTTGTTCATAGTTTTTTTTACAGTTCGGCCCTCCAATGGTGTGAGGGACAGTGAACTGGCCCTCTGTGTAAAAAGTTTGGGGACCCCTGGTTGTTTTTTGTTTTTTTTTTTTAAATTTATTTGTTACAGAGAGAGGGATAGATAGGGACAGATAGACAGGAACGGAGAGAGATGAGAAGCATCAATCATCAGTTTTTCATTGTGAAACCTTAGTTGTTCATTGATTGCTTTCTCATATGTGCCTTGACAAGGGACCTTCAGCAGACCGAGTAACCCCTTGCTGGAGCCAGCGACCTTGGGTCCAAGCTGATGAGCTTTTTTTTTTTCTTCTCAAGCCAGATGAGCCTGCTCTCAAGCTGGAGACCTCGGGGTCTTGAACCTGGGTCCTTCTGCATCCCAGTCCAATGCTCTATCCACTGCGCCACCGCCTGGTCAGGCGGGGACCCCTGGTTTTAAGTAAAGAACATCCCTGAGCTGGCCAGAGGTCTCCGTACTTTCAAATGCTAATGAAGGATACAGGGATGCTAATCATTATGATAATGACATCTTGTTTTTTCCTGAATGCAAGCTTGCTTCTGCTGGCCCATCATTAGTAAGTAAGCTCCTTACACATAGATTGTTTCACCTGATCTTCACAGCAAGTCACACCCCAGAAAATTTGAGTGCTTCCAGAGTAAACACAGTGAACACACTCAGTGGACAAGGTGTAATTGACAAGGCCAAGGTTACAGAGATTGGTAAGTGGCAGAGCAAGACCAAGTACACATCTATATCTCTCAAGCACCGCCCTCCTTCTTGTCCTGGGCTGTGTAGCTGTTGCTACTTGGGCCTTGATGAGGACAAATGGGTTGAGCCATTCATACCTTCTCGGCCTCTTCTGCAGTGAGGAAGATAGAGCTTCGGAGGGGCTGGAGTTCGGACAGTGAAGGTGGAGTTGAGTCTTTCTCTAGGATGGAAGTTATAGGCTTGAGTTCATCAGCATGGTACTTCAACCCACTGAGCTACCGGCCTTGCAGAATGAAAAGCTGATTATTTTAAATTTGTTGGTACCTAATTACATGCACCTAGAACTTTAAATGTAGACTAACATAGCCCGAGTTTAATTTCTGTTTTAGAGATTGCACAATGTTCTGTTGCCAAAAAAGGCATGGCATTTTTAATAGGTAATTTTCCAGAGTTGCATATAAAACTTACAGCCAGCATCTTTCAGTAAAAGAGCTGAGTTTGCCCCCCTCAGAATGTGCCCTCTGCTTTGGAAATACACTTCTCCTCGCCTTTTGAAGGTGATAAAGCCCTTACTTGCCCATTAAGCATCTGCTGCTTTTTACTTTTTAAAATTCCACTATAATCTATACTAAACATAAAGATATTAAAAGTAAATTATATTCTTTTCTGTGCACATTTTCCTTCTGAAAACTTTTTAAAAAGTTTTATTTATTTATTTTATTTATTTTTATTTTTATTTATTTATTTTTTAATTTTAATTTTTATTTTTTGTATTTTTCTGAAGCTGGAAACGGGAAGAGACAATCAGACAGACTCCCGCATGCGCCCGACCGGGATCCACCCGGCACGCCCACCAGGGGCTATGCTCTGCCCACCAGGGGGCAATACTCTGCCCCTCCGGGGTGTCGCTCTACCGCGACCAGAGCCACTCCAGCGCCCAGGGCAGAGGCCAAGGAGCCATCCCCAGCGCCTGGGCCATCTTTGCTCCAATGGAGCCTTGACTGCGGGAGGGGAAGAGAGAGACAGAGAGGAAGGAGGGGGGGGGTGGAGAAGCAAATGAGAGCTTCTCCTATGTGCCCTGGCCGGGAACCGAACCCGGGTCCCCCGCACGCCAGGCCGACGCTCTACCGCTGAGCCAACCAGCCAGGGCCTATTTTTTATTTTTTTATTTATTCATTTTAGAGAGAGAGAGATAGAGAGGGAGGAGAGACAGAGAGAGAGAGAAGGGGGGAGGAGCTGGAAGCATCAACTCCCATATGTGCCTTGACCAGGCAAGCCCAGGGTTTCAAACCGGCGACTTCAGCATTTCCAGGTCAACGCTTTATCCACTGCGCCACCACCGGTCAGGCGAAAGCTTTTCTTAAGTAGATCTATAGCTTCCTTTGTGAGAACTGGACACCAGGCCTTTGTCCATTACCTAGAGAACAAGGATTTGACCAGTGGGTCATCGCTGGGAAGCTGTGAGAAAGAGAACTCAAGTGCAGGCCAAGGCCAAAGCCAGAGCCAGGGTCAGGCCAGCAGAGCCGCTGCCCGTGAGAGCTGGACAAGGCCAGCTTTACCAAGACCGGTAAGCAGGAGCTCATCTCAGAGCCCAGAGGAAGCCAAGGGGAGGTCACATCCCACAGGTGTGATGCAGCCAGAAGCCTCGCCCTTCCCAGCTGCTAAAGACTCTTTAAAAGGCTAGTACTTTTTATTTTTGAAATCTCCTGAGGTTGG
Source organism: Saccopteryx bilineata (assembly GCF_036850765.1). NCBI lineage: Eukaryota > Metazoa > Chordata > Mammalia > Chiroptera > Emballonuridae > Saccopteryx > Saccopteryx bilineata. The sequence continues at coordinate 298,058,105 of NC_089491.1, read as the reverse complement.
GGTAGTTCCAGAGGTTTGAGGCCAGATAGGATTACAAAGTGTGGAGAGATTTCAGGTCCTGCAATTGTCTGTATTCTTTGGGAATGGAAGTCTCCTGAAGCCTCTCCCAATAATTGGGACAAGGCCTTATTTATAATCATCCCTTCATTCCTAATTGCTCATAATGGGTCTGTGAAAGTGGTGACATTTCTCACAAGTTTAAAAGCTGTTACAGGCTATGCAAAGTAAATGGAAATTATGTTGTTAGACATGTAAATACTGTTGACTAGTTACTAGTGTACACACATGAACACACACACACACACACACATACATCTAGTACTGCCTGAAGGAATTTTACCATTCAGTTAAAATAACAACGATAATAGAAAAGACATCTTTTGGTGAATGTCTGTTCAATTTGTGGTACAAACAGTAGGTTCTCTGGGTTGAATAGAGTTGGAACATTTAAAATATCCTTCCTGGAGGAGGTGGAAAAGCAATTGGATGTAACTGAACAGGAATGAGAAAATCAGAGGGGATGGAGATGTGAGAACCCCACTGGTTCAGGAGTTCAGAGTAGTCAGGAGAACCACTGGGAAATAAGGCTGGCAAGATGAGGCAGAGCTGGAGGAGGGTGTCAGCCGTTGAGTGCTGCCTCCACCCAGCCAAGCAGTAGGTCCTTCAAGACGGGGCCCTCCAAGCCCATCTCAACTTAAGCCATGGGACAGAAAAGCCAGGTATCTTAGGTGCCCCATCCTCTTAGCCCGGGGAGATCTGGGAATAGTCCTCAGCAAAGGGTTTGAAGACAATGTGGCAAGCTAGGGAGCAATTGTGTAGGTCCCGGAAGAGGGGGGTGCTGTGACTTTAAGGTAGATAGATGTATTTACGGCATGGATTCTCACTACCTCTTTCCCCAACTGTAGGGCATATTCCCGAGTTTTTCATAGTGGATAAGATGGAAACAGATATTTTCTTCTCCCTTTACACACACCTACTCAGCAACAACCCCCGGCCACCAACTTCCTACGCCCTACTTCTCACATGGTCAGACAGGTGCAGGATGCAGGCTGGCCAAGCTGGCAGGTGTAATCTCTGCATGTGGAACAGAAGAACTAGCTCATTTAAAAACTAAACTTGTACCTCTGGCCTCTGAAACAGAGCTTTTTGGCCTAAACTCTTTTGAAATAATGAGCGTCTTTCTCCCAAGCAAGATTCCTTTCCTACCAAGGACATTTCTTCAGTTAATAAAATTCTAGTAGGTGTTTCTGGGGAAACTGCTTTGATGATTTGGTTAAATAAGAGGAAAATGTCCCTAGGAAATGGCCCCATTACGATAAATGGCATAATAGCACACAGGCCTGGAAGGTCTGAAACCAGAATATTCTAGGTTCTGATTTCACTTCTCCTCTGTAAAATAGGCCTGGCCATTGGTGTTTTGCGAGGTGGTTTTAATGAATAGAAATGGTACACATAAAGCGCCTAGCTCATGGATATTCACAAAAGGGTAGACATTATTATTATTATTGTTTGTATTTTTCTGAAGTTAGAAGTAGGGAGGCAGTCAGACAGACTCCCACATGCGCCTGACCGGGATCCACCCGGCACGCCCACCAGGGGGCGATGCTCTGCCCATCTGGGGCATTTCTCTGTTGCTGCCAGAGCCATTCTAGCACCTGAGGCAGAGGCCATGGAGCTGCCCTCAGCACCCAGGCCAGCCCTGCTCCAATGGAGCCTTGGCTGCTGGAGAGGAAAAGAGAGACAGAGAAGACGAAGGGGGGAGGGGTGGAGAAGCAGATGGGCACCTGTCCTGTGTGCCCTGACCGGGAATTGTACCTAGGACTTCCATACACTGGGCCGATGCTCTACCACTGAGCCAACTGGCCAGGGCAAGGATAGGCATTATTAAGACCATCGCATTTTATATCACTTACTCCCCTGATCGGAGGACTGCTGTGCTGCATCGATTCTCTGAGATGGTCTGATGTCGAGGAGGTGGCTGCAGATGGCGCCACGTCCTCAGGCAGCGCCTCTGCAGGCCGTGACTCTGTGAAGCCAGCCAGGCAGGGGCGGGCCTTGGGCAAGCCCAAGCTCACACACTCGCAGACAGGAAGAAATCTTTTATTTCTGCTTTGTTAAGAAGGTGGCACTTTCTTCCACTGGGAAATCAATTTCACCGTGCACTGGAGCGGGGTCATACTACTGCTTTGCTCAAAGAGAGACCCATTTCTGTTGTTATTAATGATGGAGCTGACACAAGACTGATAGAATTTATAAAAGGAAATAACCTGTTTCCTCGCCCTCTGCCCTACCACCCACCTCCTAGAAACTAAGAGGGAAGAAGGGATTTTTATCTCCCAGCCTGGAAACCGTGCTCTCTTCTGGTTTAAAACAAGCAGCCTCATGTCCTTGGAGACCTGCCATAGATGAATTTCTACAACAAAAGGAATTTTTTGTTGGCTATCATTTTGAAGGCAAAGTAACAAAGCCCCAGCACCCAGAGTCGCCTGAAATAGCTGAGCGAGTAATTATGGAGCTTGGTGCTTCCTTGTCACCAGCTTGAAAATACGTCCTTGTTGGCATTGGATCCAATATGAAGACCCACTCGTGCAGATGATGAGAGGTTTTTATTCTATACTGGGTTTTCTGACATATACAGTACAGCTCACTTGAATATAGGAGATACGATAAAAATCTCAAAATGAAACAGTTATGTTAGGGGAGAAGAGTATTTGTGTTACTATTAACTTGTTTTAGTTATAAAACAATTATCTGCAAAATTTTTATAAACAGTAGTCAGTCACTCCTCATATATTTATATAATATGTATTTTTGTGTGTGTGTGACAGAAACAGAGAGAGGGACAGATAAGGACAGACAGACAAGAAGGGTGAGATGAGAAGCATCAATTCTTTTTTGCAGCTCCTTAGACTCCTTAGTTGTTCATTGATTGCTTTCTCATATGTGCTTTGACCAGGGGGCTACAGCAGACCAAGTGACCCCTTGCTCAAGCCAGCGACCTTGGGTTCAAGCTGGTGAGCTGTGCTCAAACCACATGAGCCTGCGCTCAAGCCAGCGACCTCAGGGTTTCAAACCTGGGTCTTCTGCATCTCAGTCTGATGCTCTATCCACTGTGCCACCTCCTGGTCAAGCTGGATACATCCCTTTTATTTTTATTTTTTTATTTTATTATTATTATTAATTTTAATTCAGTGACATTGATAAATCAGGGTACATATGTTCAGAGAAAACATCTCCAGATTATTTTGTCATTTAATTATGTTGCATAACCCTCACCCAAAGTCAAATTGTCTTTAGTTCTTAGTTTTTTCTGACAGTGGACGAGTGGATCAAAAACTTTGGTACATATATACTATGGAATACTACTCAGCCATAAGAAATGATGACATCAGATCATTTACAATAATATGGATGGACCTTGATAATATTATATGGAGTGAAATAAGTAAATCAGAAAAAACTGGATACATCCCTTTTAGAGACTTAATCCATTAGTCCTCACCCTGCCTCCTGTGATTGCTGTTTGCTTTGGTAATAAGACGTCTTTAGCTGTGTGTTCATTTGCCCTCAAGCCCGACAGGACTGAGGCTTGTGTTTTCGTTGACTCCTTATGTGATGGAGAATTCAAGGAGTGCTCTGTGGTTTCCTGGAAATAAGGAAGGGTCTGCTTGTGGGGCGTATCAACATGTGACAGAAGAGTCAAGTCTGGGACCGGCTGTATTACAGGGCAGCCCTTTGCATGGCTCTTACCAGCCTCTTCTTTCTCTAGGTATGTGTACATTCCAGTGGGTGGGTCCCAGCACGGCCTGCTGGGGACACTGTTTTCCACTGCGATGACATTTACATTTGTGAGCTACTGGCATGGCGGACACGACTACCTGTGGTGCTGGGCAGCACTCAACTGGCTGGGAGTCACCGTGGAGAACGGAGTCCGGAGGCTCGTGGAGACCCCATGCATCCAGGATAGCTTGGTGAGCAGGAGCCTTGCTCGTGTGTGAGGGGCGCTGAGCCAGGGGGCTGGGTTTGGGTGGGAAGGCGGTCATCTGATGGGTTCCAAGCCCCGGTAGATCTAGAGGTAGTAAGTTAAAAAAAGTTTAATTTAGCTGTTTTAAAAAGTTAATATTTTAATTATAAAAACAGTACATGTTTATTATATAAAAATTAGAACATGTAGATAAGAATAGAAGAGAAAAACGCCTCAATAGAAAACACTGTTAATCTTCCGTTCTTCCAGATATTTTCTGTATATACGTATACACATGCATATTTGTGTGTATACACATGCATAACATTTAAGGCAAATGGTATTCCTGAGACTGGTTGTGTCAGGGCCACCTTTCTATGTCACCAAATCCATTTCTAATAACCCTTGTTAATGGATCCATAAAATTTCATTATTGGATGCACTATAGTTCATTTAGTCTTCTATTAATAATCATGGTATTCTGAATTTTTGCACTTATCAATCACATTGAGATGAATATCATAACCAGGATGAATTCTTATATGTAAAATTGCTATGTTAAAGGTTTTCTCATGTTGGCCCTGGCTGGTTAGCTCAGCAGTAGAGTGTTGCCCGGCATGTGGAAGTTCCAGGTTCAATTCCTAGTCATAGCACACAGGAGAAGCAACCATCTGCTTCTCCACCTCACCTCTCTATCTCTCTCTATTTCTTTCCTTCCCTCAGCCATGGCTCAAACGGTTCGAGCAAAGTTGGCCCTGGGTGCTGAAGAAGGCTCCATGGCCTTGCCTCAGGCACTAAAATAGCTAAGTTGTCGAGCAGTGGAGCAGTGGCCCAGATAGGCAGAGCATCGCCTGGTAGGGGGCTTGCCAGGTGGATCCCGACTGGGGCACATGAGGGAGTCTGTCTCTGCCTCCCCACCTCTCACTTAAAAATAAAAAAGGTTTTCTCACTGTTAAGGTTTGTCATGCATGCTGTTTAACTCTTCCCTCACTGCCCTGCAGACAAAGTGTGTCAGTTTACACCCCTCTCCCCCAACAGTGTGTGAATGTGCCCTTGCCAGCACTGAGTAGTACTGGTATTTTAGTCTGCTAATTTGATAGTTAGGGTTATAGGAGCATTAAAAGAAAAGCTAAGGATAAGACATTCCAACTCTACGGGAAAATGATTTAGAAAATAAATTAATCACTTTGCTGTACACATTTTAAGTGATTTTAGACTATGAGTCAATGTTTTATCATGCAGATATGGTATGTGATACATTAGAATCTTGTAGGAAGTCGTCAGGTCTGAATATATAGCAATGTTCTGATAATGCGGAAAAAAGAAGCTAGACAGAAAGATGCTGGCATTAGTAGTGTTCACAGTAGGCAATAAAACACAAGAAATTCAGTGGGAAATGATTAATATGGCTGAATTCCATCAGTTTATGTAACTAAAGCAAGTATATGTTTTTAAAACTAAGTCTACCAAAATAGAATACATTTAAATATCTTTCTCTGAAGCTAGCCATAGTACAGGTGGACAGGTATTTCAATAAGAACTGATACGAAGTACATAGCAAAATAAGACATCTGAAGGAATTTAAATATGCTCGTGCATGTTTAAAGATCAATATTTAATTTAGTAGTATTACACACCAATCAGTAGAAAAGAAATGTCAGTTAATTCCAATAGAAAATGAAATTTCAGTGGAAGCCATGTCTGTGTAACACCAAGAAACAGCATGAAAGGTGGTGTCAGGAAGGTTCCGGTCTTCGTCCTGAAAGCTGAGTGGCCGCTCCCAAAGCCGGAAGCCCGTCATCACCCGAGGAGGCCAGAGAGTTCTATGCAGCCCAGGCTGAAGCCCTGTCACACTTCTCACGTTCCTTCACGGGAGGTCCAGCATTGACCTTGAACTTAATGTTAAGCAGTGCTCTGTAGATTTTGAGCTATAGCTTATGTTATTAATAGATTTTAAAATCTAAAATGCTAAAGAGTAACCCAGAGTGTCTTCTGTAGCTTAGGGCTGGTTCATGTGGGTTAAAAATGAATGAAGTTGGTGAAAACATGCACAGGAGAAGCACTCAGTGTCTGTCCTCTCTGTCCCGTCACAGCTCATTCAGGGACCCTCACGTGTTTCCCTCATTTGAATTTCTAGCCACAATTCTACTACCTAGGAGTATAGTACTTTTAGAATATGCATTTTTGGTGAGATAGTTGCCTTATATATTGCAAATATAGTGTTTAGTTTACATATTTATTGAGCAAGAGCATATTTTGTAAAGCCTATTTTTATCGGCTCTCTTCTATCCTGACAGCCTGGTAGTTGGTCATGGCTGGTTAGACTAGGGTCTCTAGAGTACAGGGTCAGGATCCCCATTACTATCGATATCCCCAGGGGTTAGCTCAGTGGCTGAGTTAGCCTCAATGTTACATCAGTGCATAATTAATGCATCTGCTTGTCCACCCAGGGACTCTTCCCTCTGTTACTCTGTTTCTTATGTGGTTCAGCAGATTCTCAGATTCTGTTCATTTTCAGAAAAACATGGCTGGTATTCCCAAAGTACACAACCCTTTTGAAAATACTGTTTCCTCTCTTTCCATGAATCCATCTCCTAATATTTTGTCAAAATCTAAACAAAGACTTAATGTCTCCTTGCACCTCCTTTCATCTGACTTTAGTCGCCCCAATTGATCTGATAATATTGTTACAATGTGAATTCTCTCCCCATGCCCCTTGTACACTCTCTCCATAGCATTCATCCTTCACCTATTTTTTAAAGATAGATCGAAAGATACCTGAATAACAAGGATTATCATTCCTTATTTTACATATCTTCTTCATCTTCAACCTCAAAGCTTTGTCTGGGGCATGCAGTATAGTGGGATTCCATTTCTTGGTGTTGATAGAATGACAAATACTCACCGAGAGACTAGGCAGAGCTGAGTGTAGTAAATAGCAAGCCCTCTGATGTTCTAGACAGGGATGTTGATCAAACTTTTTGCCATAATGGAAATGTCCACTGTACTATCCACTGCATTAATCACTAGCCACATTGAGCACTTGAGAAACAAAGTTTTAAATTTATTTAATTTTAATTAATTTAAATCTAAGTAGCCCCATGTGCCTAACAACGTCCATTTTGAGCAGTGAAGTTCTAGAACATATTGCTTTCTAGAAAAAATATAAAAAAAAATGTATAGTATTTGACTCTGCTATAATTTAGAATGATCTTCATTAATGTGTAGTACCTCATATATCCAACTGGCCACTTCATTTCTTCACTCAAATATCTCACAGATATCTCTCTCTGACTTAGCACGTGTAGTACTGAACTCCTGTACCCTTATCTCTCAGTAGTTCCAACCAACTCCTTTCCTTTGAGCATTCTCTGTTTCTACAAATGGCACCATTATCTGTCTATTCAGGTCCAAAACCATGAAGGCATTCTTTGTTTGCCCCTGTCTCAGTTCTTCCTGTTTGTACTGTACATTTTATCTCTTAGGTAAATCTTGATTTATTATTATTAATACTTGTTTCCATTTCCACTGAGTCATCCCAATCCAATCGTTCTAATTTCTTGTGAGGTCTACCACGTAGCTTTTAACTAGTTTCCCTGCTTCCACTTCTGCCTTCTTCAACTCATTATCCTCATAGCGCTGAGTGCTGGTTCTCAATAAAATCTTACCCATGTTCTTGCCCTCCTTAAAATCCTGAGTGGCATCCCATTTTCTTCGAACAAAGTCCACAGTATTTAAGATGACCTGTGTGAAGCCTTGCTCGATCTTGACCTTGCTACCTCTTCTCATCTTTTCTCCCCTTCTCCCCTCACACTCTGTTCTCCTTTTTATTGACCTGCCTGGCCCCTCCAGCCTCAGCTCCCATACAGCCTCTTCCATTCCCTAGGATGCTCTCTCTTCTTTTCCTCCACCCTATTCATCCTTCAGATTTCAGCTTGAATGATGCCTTGTATGGGTACCCTTCACTGACCCTTCTAAGCCAATCAAGTCTCAACAACTCATGTTGGGCACCTGCTACATGGTCTTGTCTGCTGAACTTGTCACAGTGGCAATAGAATAGTTTTATATAATAACTTGTGTGATCCTTAGCTGCATTACTGCACTGTAAGCCTCATGAGGTCAGAAATCTGTATTGACATTTATCTCATTGCCTGGCACAGAGTAAGCATGCATTAAGTATTTGTTGAATGAATGATATTTTCTGACTTCACCGAGAGAAGTATAAGAGGGAGTAGGTTTATGCAGCAGCCTGAAGAATAGATTGAATACTGGAACAACTTGCTAAGGTGAGGCTTATTAAGCATCATACAGGGAGTATATTTTATTTTGTAGCAGGGTAGATACTAATTGGTCTAGTAATAGCAAAATGCTATTTTAATGCTCAGTGCACAAAATATAGGAAAGAAAGGGGTAGGGAGGAATCAGCCTGCTGCTTTGTGAGAGGGGGGATTATTGGCTGTGACTCACCGGAGGCAGAGCTGCAGAAAGCTAACAAAACGCATTTTTCATTATAAGCACCAAGCTGTGTGGACAAAGAGATGAGTTACTGCAGAAGCATCACAGCTTTTCTCTATACAAGTGCTCTCCCAGGGAGCCAGAATTTGTGTTCAGCATTGAAATCATCTAATAGGTGGAAATGGTTTGAAGCATCAGTAGACCGACTCTACTTCTTGCCAATTCTCAGTGTGATCTCTCCTTTGAAGGAAGACACCTTCGGGCTGCTTGTCAGTTATTCCAACACAATGGAGAGTCCACGTCCCAAGCTGTCACCCACCCGCACTCCTGATTTCCATTTCATCGAATAGCATAAATGTCTTCCTCCCTCTTCTCTCCCCCTTCTTTACCCCAAGAGTGTCCCACTAAGCTGATTTATATTCTCTGAAGCAGCAAAGTGTCTATTTATAGGCTTAACCAAGGAAACATGCCTCCAGTGAAAACCATGGAGGGTCTGTCAATACTTCTGGGAGGGATCTGACGCCCTAGTGTCAGAAAGAACTCAAGAGACCATGGCTCTGGGTGATGTCCGTTTAGTTTATCAGCTGTATTGAACAGTTTGATTTTGAAAGTATAGGCACAGAAATCCCAAGAGTTGGAGGGATCAGCCAATTTAAAAGGATAATTGGTTGTAAAATTATCAAGATGATCCAACCAATGATTACTTAGTTCTGTGGAATCCTAACTCACCAGCTGGCAAGATGTATGTTATTAGTGGCCTGATTAGAAAACCCTTTCCCAGCCCCAACTCACTTGCTGGAGAAATACAAAGCCAACTGCTCCGAGACGTTGTTCTATTTGGCGATGGCTCATGATCTATTCCTCTGCTACTTAGATTCATTTTAACAAATAGAGATCAGGTGCTCACTGTAGATAAGCCATTCTCTCCATGCTGAGCTCCCTTGTACAGCCAACCTTGTCCTTCAATTCCTCATTTGTTCATTTATGAAAAAAAAAAAAGGCAAAGCATGCTATGTAGAAGACAATTTGCAGAGCACTGGAGACCTTTGAGTGAAAGACACGATTCCTCCCTCCTAATTCCTTGTTTTGCTTTCTCCTTCAGTGCTTCAGTGCAGGTGGTGAACTGAGCTGTCGGGGTGTAAATGTAGAGTCTATTGATAATATATTTCTACATGAATAAAGTATCTTGCCTCGATTCCTATCAGATTAAAGAGGCAATAAAACCATAAGATAAGAGTTTTTTTCTATGAAGACCTAAATGATCTATATGAAAAATGGACTTGTCTCCATAAACATAAAAAATAATGTCTGGGTTAGGCTTTCCAGGCATTGCTCAGAAGAAAGGTCCAGGCAAGAAGCAGACATTTGGGATGATGTAGATGATGTTTGGAGCCATGGAAATGTTTGAGACTTTCTAAAGAAAACAAGCAGAAAGAGAGATAAGGCAATAGCCTAGGACTGAACCAACATTTATTTAGAAGTTAGATGGAGGAAGAAAGAGGAAAATCCAGAGGGTGATTTCACAGAAACCAAGAAAAAGGGAATTTCATGGACGGAGTGGCCATTGGTATTGATGCCAGTAAAGGGTCAAGTAAGGTGAAGTTAAAGAATGGTCTTGTTGGCCCTGGTTGGTTGACTCAGTGGTAGAGCATCGACCAGGCATGTGGAAGTCCCGGGTTCGATTACCAATCAGGGCACACAGGAAAAACGACCATCTGCTTCTCCATCCTTCCCCCTTATCTCTCTCTCTTCTTCTCCCACAGCCATGGCTCGATTGATTCATGCAAGTTGGCCCCAGGACCTGAGGATGGCTCCACAGCCTCACCTCAGGTGCTAAAATAGCTCGAGCTGGGACTCGAGTAGGATGGTCAGTAGAGAGGAGAAGACAAGCTAGGAAAGCAGCACGCACACAGCCTAAAGTCAGAAACGTTGAAAAGCCACGTTGAGGTGAGAAGGCTGACATGACAGAGATTAGAGAGGCCAGATGGTCCCCCTTTCAAGGGATTGGATGCCAAATTTAAAAATCTAGAAATGCAAACCATTTACCCAAATAGGAGAGCATTAAATTAAGGTATTAATCCCACACTTTGAATTAGCCTGTTGTGCCAGCTTGTTAGCACTCACTGGGACTCTTGTGCTAGCAAAAGCAGGGCATGTTGTTATGAACAGAGTCCCTCGGTGGAGGACGACCCGTGGGTTCCCCCCTCTGTTGTCTCCCACTGAGGAGGATCATTAATGATGCAGGAGATACAATGTGTGATTCGGGGGTTGTACATTTTCTCTCTGTGGGGATCTGAGCCCAAGCCTTAACCCCTCTGGTCTGAGAGGTGGAATTCTACAAATAATTCCACCTTTTAGTTTAAATGTGTTTAATATGGCAGAAGTATTTTCAAAGGTTCTTTTTCAACTTTCCATTACTGAGTCTATGATCTGACAGAGAGAAGGCTTTGAAAGAGAGTCAATTTTCAGTTATTTGTGGACTGACCAGAGTGGGGTCGGGCCAGCTCCTGAATTTGGCTGCCTTTCCAGTCCCTTTCCGTCAGCCGAGAGCAAGGCAGGGTCAGGTGCTCGTCACTCGCTGTATATTCACACCCCCTGCTCAGCGCACAGCACAAACTCTCCCTCTGGGGAACTGCAACCTGGGAAAGAAACACTGAGGCAAAGACGAGAGCCCCGGCTTGAGTATAAGTGGTTAAAACTGGCTTTTCTAGGTGGTTAGTGGGTTAGACTCTTCACCTGAACGTCCCTGATGTCCACACCTGTACAGCACAGAGAAATGGTGGTTGTGATCATCACAGTCTAGTGCCAAGCAGTTTTCTCTTGATGAACCCAGGAAAAGGCAAAATCTTATTATGTACATGGTAGAGATTTGGATGTATGTTTCTAGACTGGGGTCTCTTTTCTGCCAAGAAAATCTAAATTGCTCATTGGAAGTGGTAGAACTTGGGTTTCCAGTGTTCCTATTATCAATAAAGGGGTGAGATAGCCCCTCCTTCCCAAAATAGTGTACACATATTAGTGCAAAATATTTTCACATATATATTTACTTACATGTTTTTATGTATTATGTACAATGTGTGTTATGTATATGAGATGTAGTCTCTCTCTCTCTCTCTATATATATATATGTATATATATAAGTGAAGTGTGCTGTGTATATTTGTGTGTATTGTTATATTGTGTATATTAATTTTTTTAAAGTTCTGAGAAGTCAGAAATGTGCAGGACTTCCAAAATATCTTACATTCCTCCAAGACCTAGAAATAAATGTGGCTTTAAAAAGCACACTGAGCAGCTGCTGGCCTTGTTTGAGATGAGCTGTGTTGGAATCAATGTACTTGTGATTACCAGCGTGTATTGAAACACACAGCTTAAGGTGGCTCTTGCATTTTTCTCTGGTGTCAACCCTGTAGTCCCCCCAACAGGCTGGAATAGGTACTACAACAACCACTGTCAATCCCCTGAGGGGTGGCAAGAAAGGGTATTATTATAAAAGGTGCAGGACATCTGTCAAGTTGACTGCTGCTATTCAAAGTGATGATGTTGAAATACTTCCACTGCAAAGAAAGATGAAAATGAAGAGTAAAGAATAATATATATATTTAATGAAATTTTATTTTTATTTAAAAAAAACTGAATAGTTTATGGAAGGTTATGCACTAAAAAGTTAATGGTGGTTAACTCTTACTAGTGGGATTATTTGCGATACATATTTTCTTGCTTTTGCCCATTTATATTTTCAATCTTTCCTACAGTGAATATCTATTGTTATCTAATTAAAGGTTTTGACAGAAGGGAGAACAGGGTGGACTCATTCTCAGGAGGCTTTGCTTGGCTAACACTGGATACTTGATTCTGTTAGAATTGAAGGTTAGGGTTGTCTTTCTCAGGAGCAAACTCAGTTGGGTGTTGTATCTGCCGTCCTTTGTCAAAGAAGAAACAGTGCCAGCTCCTGCACAAGGATCTTTTTTCACATTTAACCATCACAACAGCTCTTCAGGGCAGGTGCCGTTACCTCCTCTTTTATAGGCAAGGAAGCCAGAGACTGAGTTCAGCAGGTATGTTGTCTAAGAACATAAGAACACATGGTTAGTTCAGTTGGAACAGGAGTCAAATCCAGTTATGCAAGATCTACTCCAAGCTTCTTTGATTTCAGACCGGAAGAGGTCTTCCTTGGTAATTCCTGTGCACTTAGATCACGTGCTCACTGCTGCTCGTGCATATCGGGCATTAGATCAGTTGACATTCCAGATCTCAGTTCTTGGATACTTGTATATTTCTACTGTGGCTCCTCTCAACCTATCTGTGGAATAATTCTTCTGAAAAAGTGTCCAACTGAAATGAGAATGTTCACGAAAGCGTTTTACCCCATTATCTCACATGCTTTTAATAGTAGCTTTATTGGTATTATCATTATCTCTGTTTTACAGTGGAAAAAAAAGGAAACCCAGAAAGCTTAAGAAATGTGTTTATGTTTCAAAAGTTAAATCTTAGCATAAAGCCTCATTTCAGTGAGTAAATAGGAGAGCAGTCTCCATTCCTCCCACTTTCATGTTCTCCCATCGGCTACAATTTTCAGTTCTTAGTGGTTTCAGATATTTACCTCTTTCAAAATATAGTCCATAATTTATTTATGGATTATAAATATTACCATGAGATTTTAGCATCAGACCTACTTGCTACTTCTCCCCTAATGTAATAAAATCTCTATTTTTGGTTAAATCAGCACTCAGTGTTCACGTTATCATCACTGTGTTAAGTGTGGCTCACTACCAAGCCTGTTAATATACTATAATCACATTTCCTTTCCTTTCTTAGTCAACTGTTTTGTCTTCGTCAGATTAAAGATTGCCTTGCCTTTTTTTTTTTTTTTTTTTGTATTTTTCTGAAGTTGGAAATAGGGAGGCAGTCAGACAGACTCCCGCATGCGCCTGACCAGGATCCACCCGGCATGCCCACCAGGGAGCGATGCTCTGCCCCTCCGGGGGGTCGCTCTGTTGCAACCAGAGGCATTCTAGCACCTGAGGCAGAGGCCATAGAGCCATCCTCAGCGCCTGGGGCCAACTTTGCTCCAGTGAAGCCTTGGCTGTGGGAGGGGAAGAGAGAGACAGAGAAGAAGGAGAGGGGGAAGGGTGGAGAAGCAGATGGGCGCTTCTCCTGTGTGCCCTGGCCAGGAATCGAACCCGGGACTTCTGCACACCAGGCCGACGCTCTACCACTGAGCCAACTGGCCAGGGCTGCCTTGCCTTTTTTGTTCGATTTGTTTACTATCACCACTTCTTTCCAATCTCTCCAACAAAATTGAAAAATCCATGCGGTCAGATATATCTGTTAGTCCATATGCTCTTTTCCTTTCTTAGAGAATCTCTTTTGAAGGCCTCCCATCCTCCTTTCCCTTCTTGGTCATTTTTCTCTGGGTCCACTGTTGTCCTGGCATGTCTCTTCTCCTCTCTCCTATGCTGAATCCCTGTGTTTGGGCCCCAGCTCTTCTTGTTTTTTTTTCCTCCCATTGATATGGTGGAGCACATCCTTTAGTAGCTTCCTTCAAAAAGGACCATGGTGGTAAAATTTTTTTAGACCTTATTCTATCCTCATATTTGATCTATTATTGGAGCACTGAATTCTAGGGTAAAAAGTAATTCCATTTGATTCTTGATTCTTGATTCTTTGTATAATACTCTGTTTTTCTCTCTGGAAGCTCAATATAAATGTCTTTGGTATTCTGAAATGTTGCTGTAGCTGTTGCCCTTCAGGTTAGAGTCTCTCTGATGCAATTAGTATAAGAAAATCTTTGTCGTAGGGTTGGAGAAGGAGGGAGCGCAGGGTCTATAAGCTCATTACCTGGATTTTAAACTAACCTCCTTAATTTTTTTCCTACATGTTCTGCATTGCCATCTGGGATATATGGTTAGGCCTCCCACGAGTCTGGTGTGTGAATGACTCTTCTTTAGCATCTGGTATTCAGGTATCTTAGCTCTGCTGATTCCTCCACCTGTCTTATAAAAATGGGTTGGCTTTGCTCACCTGCTCCTTACTTCTCTCCTATCTGTGGTCTGTGGATTTCTACCATTTTCAAATGTTTACTTTCATTTTAATGGGGTTTAGAAAGACAGCGGAGATGTCTCATCTACCATATTTAACTGACTGTTGCTAGAAGAGTGTTCTGTGCTATCACTTGGTTAATCATTTTGCAATGCTTCACCTGTTTGTTAGTTTTAGACTTTTAAATATCAAGTTTGCCCAAACAGCAGGCCTTGCCCTAAGCTGTTGTTTTTTATTTTTGAGCAGCATATAGCTGAGGCTTCAGCCCTCACATGCTAGGCTTATTTAATAGTCCCGAGGGACCTCAATGCTGCCTGGAGAGGGAGACCTCAGGACCATGAGCAGCCATAGCTTGGGCATGATCGTCATCTGGCTTCCATCTTTCCACCCATTCGCCTTGACTCTGTACTCAGGGGAGGTGGCCAGGGTCTAAGGTCATTTAGTGGAAAGATTTCTAGATTTCCTTTGTTATTACTATTATTTTATGTTTTTAATTGATGAAATCATTCATGACCATATGCTCTTGAAAAATAAGTACAGAGAAAATGGAAGTCCTTTAAGACAGCTATCCCCCCAAACTACATTTTGCTCAGTTTCCTCCCATAAGAGGTAACCATTGTTACCAGGTTGGAGTATAGCTCTCCATACCTTTACTACTCTGTGTGAGCATGTGTGTGTTTTAAGAAATGTATATATATTCTAAAATTTGTCCTTTTTTTACTCCTCATGGTATGTTCTGAAACCATTTCTGTATTAATGTATGTAGATTTGCATAACTGGACATGATGCGGATATGTCATAATTTGTTCAGCTACTCTTCTGTTGTTGAAAATTTAGGTTGCTTCTAATTTTTTTCTTCTGCAAATGCAGCTGCCGTGAAGATGCCTGTTCATGCCTCCTTGTGTGTATGTGTAAGTGTTCCTCTAGGGCAGACACCCAGAATAGAACAGAGCCGGAGCTGGTGAACTATGAACAAAGTCAGGTCTATTGATTGCTTTTCTATGGCCTGCAACTAAGAATGTTTTTTACATTTTAAAATTGTTTTGTTCAATGGTCCATACTTTCCCCAGAGAATTGAAAGATCACCTTTAATATATAGTAAATATCCACATATACACGGGTTCACTTTGGGGCTCCAGTCCGTTGCAATTTTCTATTTGCTTTTCCTGTTCTAAGTACTACTCTCTGTTAGTAAGATGGTATCATCTGCATATCTTAAATTATTGATATTTTTTCCACCAACTTTCACTCCTACTTTCTCTGAGTCTAGCCCAGTCTTTCATATGATATGTTCTGTGTACAGACTAAGATAAGGAGATAACATGCACCCTTGTCTGACACCTTTGCCTGTAGGAAATCTTTACATCTCTCCATATTCTTTTCTGACAGTGGCTTCCTGGCCACAGTAGAGCCTCTGCTGTTTTTAGCTGGACATTTAAGCTGTAGAGCAGGTGACTTGTCCATTTAAGTAAAACTAGCTTTCCCTGCATCCCTGTAGGCATTCGATTCTCTCTCAGGAGCACGCATTGCTTAGATCTCAGTAGCAAACAGAGATTGGACAATTTAACTTCATTGACCAGATGTGTTTTTGAAGCTGAGGACACTTACACGAAGTCAAGAAGCCTTGCTTTCGACTGCCTTTGTGTGTTTATCTGGCTTGGATGTAGGATAAGATGGAACATTAAGGAAGCCAGGAGATTGTGTAACTCATTTAGGGCAAAGAGAAGAGAGGTGTTAGATAATTATTGAGCACACAGAGTGTGCACGGGTCTTGGGTGCTGCGGGTTGAAGAATAAGCCACATCCTTGTTCAGAAATTTGGCGTATTGGTAGGAACGTGAGAGAGATGGGTGACAGGTAAAACGCACACGTTAAATGGAATTGGCCCGGGTGCCTGGAGGAAGGAGTCGGAGAAACGATCCCTGGCAGGTGGGTGCAGAGATGGGACGGGGCCCTGGAAGGACTTGGGAACTGAGTCCCCCAGTCCTGAGTGCTCCGCTCTGGCTGCCCTTCTCTTTCACAAGAGCTAGAGTTGCTCATTTTGTTGCCTTTGGTTCCATCTTTACGGCCTGCGGGGTATCTTCCCAGTCTCCCCCCTCGCCATTTCCTCTCTTACCCTCTGGTTAGACTTTTTTATTAGAAAATGAAAAACTTCAGTGATTATTTGAGAGAACTGTGTCCAGCTGCTCAAACCCACCCAGTTTCTGTTTTTAGCTTCTTCTCCACTTAAAAATAAATAGCGTCAGGTCCCACTTGCCAAGCCTTTGTCACCATCTCCAGCAGCCATTTCTCCAGCCCATCTGCTCCCCCAGATGCTCGGCCTGCCCCTTTTCCAGGGACAAGTTGGGGCCCACGAGCACAGCGGCCGGCGGCCCACCGCACCATCTGCCTTCCGCCCTGACCCAGATTCCGCGGACCGCACCCCCAGGCCCAGCTTCTTTGCCCCAGCTGGTCCTATGATTTCTAGGGACAGGATGTTGACTGGAAAAGATAGAATGGCTGCCATGGAGATAGGAATAAACACACATGAGGCCTGGACACAAGCCACGGACGCCTCACAGCAGGAAATTCAAACTAGTTTGGCAGAAATTTAGTTCAGCCCTAAGGCTTACTTTGTTTGGGTTACATGCCTCACTTTTACAATCAGTGCCTTAGAGCGAAGCTTAAATTCACTGCTCAACTGTCATAATAACATCCCCACGCCCCAGCTCTTGGTTCTCCGGTCAGAGACTGCGCTCACATGGAGGAATTTGAGGGCTGCCTCTGCATTTCTGGAGGTTCTGAGAGGCTGGCTGTATCCAGGCCTGAGCCCAGTACTTGCCCCTGGGCCTGAAGAGGGGGTTATGGTGACTTAACATGGAGAGAAACTGCCCCAATCTGTCATATAGGTCACAGTCCATGCTGGAAAACTGGACACCCTCCCTGGGCACAGTGATGCTTTCTAACCTGCTCTACCTTCTGTTCCTCCTCTTCCCCTGGTTTCAGGGTGTGGGGCGAGGAGGGTTGGGACTGGGGCATATCTTGCCTGCGTATGGGTGGGGGCACAGCGCTCCTCCTGCCTCACACTGATGTCGGGGGAGTGGGAGGGCTGGGGGGACTTAGCACAGGAGCCCGTAATCAGCCCTTTTCTGCCCTGAGGTGCATTTTACTGGGCCCCGGGGGAAGGGACAGAGTTTGGCACTGTTCCTAATGGAGGAGGAAGGGAAGCTCTGTGCCACCACGCGCCAAGGAGGACGTCAGCTTTATAAAGAGTGTGGACGAGAACCACCCTCTCTCCAGAAGCGCAGGACAGTTCTTCACACACACGTCGCAGTGTGTTCATTCTCCCCGGCTCCTGCCCATCGAATGCCACAGTCACCTCTTGGCAATTGTGTTGTCCTTGGGCCAGCAAAAGTGGCCATCACTTTCCCCGACATTCCCTGGGGGACAGTACCTCTCCCGCTTTTTGCTGTGGGGACATTGAATTGCCAGACTCATCTATCTGGAAAGAGACCATGACACCATGACCAGCCTAGAGCTCTTTTTTATCGTGATATATTTGTGTTGATGAAAATCAGATTCTGTTTACCCGTCATTGCCTTATCTCATCAAGTTGGTGATCTTTGTTTTCATACCTGATGGCTTTTCACTGTACCCTGATCTGTTTCCCCATTTCGTTTACAATTCTTCAATGTGGGTTCTCTTACCAAGGGTGTTTTCAAGCATCTAAACCCTGAGGAGGGATAATTAACCTATAAGGCTTGGCCCCTGCCTGCACATGGATAGCCCACACCCTAGATGTGAAAGATCCCAGGAGTAGGACAGTAATTGCTGTAGGACTTGCAAAAGAGCAAGTGTAAAGGAACAAAGAGCTTAAAGTGGGAACTTTGGCCCTATGGCCCCGGAGAGTCAGAAAGTCGTGTTTATTGATGGAGTTGGCTGAGCCAAGGGACTGTATCTTTCCAGCTTTGCTTATGTGACATTTTTCCTCCTGGGACTCCAAGGTATAGAACTTTCCTCTAGAGCAGTGATTTTCAACCGGTGTGCTGCAAGAAAATTTAAAACATGCAATTCCTGACTAGTCAGGGGCACTGACCTCTTTTTTCTTAGATTGTCCAAAAAAATAAATATGACTATAGCCAACACAATAGCCATCCAGTGTGAGCCATCTTGAATCTGACTTGAACCATAAATATATAGGTCATTTAATAACATTGTATCTTATTGGTCACATTCATACTAAGGTTGTATGTATCTGCTTGGTTAGTTCTTGGTACCAGGAATCCTTATACTCAAGTATAGGCACCTGATTTTCTAAAAAGTCACTTTGGAGCAAAAAGGGCAGGTAATTATTATTACTATTTTTGTGTGCACATTAATCAAAATTATACCTATATTTTGTCAGATTGGCAAAATATGTATATTTTGGTGTGCCACAGAATTTTGGCATTTAGTTTATGTGTGACGTGAGAGGACAGAGATCGAAAATCGATGCTCTAGAGCAGTGTAGCCAACCTGGTCCCGACTAGCTTTTATGGTGGGCGGTAGCAGAGCGACCAAAGTATAAATAAAAAGATAGATTTAATTATAGTAAGTTGTTTTATAAAGATTTGTTCTGCCAAACTACTTGGTAATTATTATTGTATGCTTTAACTTGCAGTAATTCTGCTTTATAAATTTTATAAAGTAAAGTTACTTCCCTACTTTATAAATCACCATTACTGTGGAACCGGTGGGCAGTTAGAAAATTTTACTACTAACAGAGATACAAAAGTGGGCGGTAGGTATAAAAAGGTTGACTGCCCCTGCTCTAGAGCCTTGGTCGGCAAACCGTGGCTCACGAGCCACATGCGGCTCTTTGGCCCCTTGAGTGTTTAGCAAAGGCCAGCTTAGGAGTACTCTAATTAAGTTAATAACAATGTACCTACCTATATGGTTAGGTTTTAAAAATTTGGCTCTTAAAAGAAATGTCAATCGCTGTACTGTTGATATTTGGCTCTGTTGACTAATGAGTTTGCCGACCACTGCTCTAGAGTGTTTGTGAACCATTGCTGAGGCCTGACGGTTCCCAAGACAGAGAAAGTCATCCCTGATGTCAACACGCTTCCCTTCTACAGTATGTCCAGGGATCCTGAAGAGGAGAGATGGTCACAGCCGAGACTTAACGTCCCCTTTGCTGTTAATGACTGCCCTCCTGTGGACTCTCTGGAGAGACCCCCTTTGTCCTTCCTTGTGGTCCATCCTTCTGCTCGTCCCCTGACCCACAGTGAAGAGAAGCGACGCTCTGTCAAGTGCACTGCTCCTTGCAAGGCTAATTCTGTCAGTGCAGAGAATGGGGCTATTAGTTAGAATTAGGTTTTGGATTTCTTGATCGTCATCTATTCCGTCTCCCGGCCACTGCCCCGGGGGATGATCGTGAACTGCCGATGACCATCTGATTTCTTCTGTGAGTCTTCCTAGTGCATCGATTCCAACAGCCTATGTCTTTAACATTCTTGCTTTTTTTTTTTTTTAACTTAACTCTGTCTAAAATTTGAATTGTTGTAAGTCGTTTCAGATTTTAGATGTCTTCTTTCCTATCTCTGAGACTAGAGGCTCCTTCACATTTGCTATTATTTTGGCATTTTTCCCCTTAGCAGGAATAGGAATTTACTGACTCCTGTAGTTGTGAGAGATACTGGGGCAGTCAGAGAATTAAGGGGAGATCCGTAGAAACTGGGGCCTCAGGGTGGAGGGGAGCCCTGTGGCTCCAGCGCTCACTCTCCTCGCTTCCTCCCTCGCTCTGCCCTTGCCCCTCAACTCTGCCTCCTACTAGAACTTGCACTTGTCCTTGCCCGGTACCAGGTCACCTGGCACTGAAGCCCTGCCTAGCAACCCAGCGAGAAGGACGTTTTCCTCTCCTAGTGTTTCTCTATTGATTATTTAATAATTGTATTCATTTCCCATAAAAGGAGAACCACTTTGTACTTAACCAAGCTGTGTGTGCTCTCTGTTATTGACTTTAATAAGAGAAAGACCACATGGGGCTTTGGAGCTCCCCAAACAGGATGTAAGGTTGGGGAGACTATGGGGTCAGAACAGAAGGATGTAGCAGACTGTCTGACTCATTGGGTCCCGTAGAAATCAAGTGTGTTATTCATGTCCCTCTACCTGGAGAGAGTTATTTGGACCCATTTATGCCAATTTGTATTTTCTTGATTTATCATTCTGGATTTTTCCCACCGTCTCCCTGCTTCCTCTCACCCGGCCTCCCCAGTGATGGCTAACTGCTCTAAAAGGCAGGAACTGGTAGATTAATGTCTCCTGCTCTCAGAGGCGAAGAGCGCTGACTTACAAGCCGGCTTTGTCCCTGTTTCTCATTCATTGCCAGTTTCTGTACTATGTAATTACCTTTCATCTGGTATTGTTTGACAGTATCCCCACCTCTTGTGGCCTCTTAGAGCAGAGGTAGGGACTAGAGGTCATCTTGCCTGGTGGCCTCTAACCAGGAACATGTCAGCATCACTGAAAAGCTTTCCAGAACAATCATGTCCAGGCAAACAACTCTGTCAGTGCCTACTGCTCAGCACATGCCTGAGAAGGCCACACTGTCACATGTGGTGGCAGGAAAGCCATGCTCCAAGAAGGTGCTGGGGGAGAGAGCCATGGCTGGGGAGATAGACGGTAGCAGCCATGTCTGAGCACACAGAACAGGTGCTGGGGGAGAGAGCCATGGCTGGGGAGATACATGGTAGCAGCCATGTCTGAGCACACAGAACAGGTGCTGGGGGAGAGAGCCATGGCTGGGGAGATACATGGTAGCAGCCATGTCTGAGCACACAGAACAGGTGCTGGGGGAGAGAGCCATGGCTGGGCAGATACATGGTAGCAGCCATGTCTGAGCACACAGAACAGGTGCTGGGGGAGAGAGCCATGGCTGGGCAGATACATGGTAGCAGCCATGTCTGAGCACACAGAACAGGTGCTGGGACTGGCAGGAGAGAAAAGGGGAGGTGTCAGGAATATATTCTACAGATTGTCAGAGGACACTGACTGAAGTTTACACAATAGCCATAGGTAATCCACAGCAGGATTCCCAGAAGTAAGTAAGAAGTAAGTCACCCCTAGCTTAGTGCTCTTTGCCTGCCAGGAATCCGGCTCATTCAGAATTCTAGCTGTCATTGGAGCACAGCTGAAATCAGAATGCAGGTGGCCACCCCAGAGATGTGCATGTTTCAGGAAGACACTCAGGAACTGTCCCTGGACCCTGTGCTTCCTCTCTCTTTTCAATGTCTTTGGATGAGGCTGAGGTATTTGTCGGACACCCTGGGGCCTTGTGTGTCTGGCTGTTACAGTGTATCTGGTTCTCATTCTAAACACACAGTCCCAAGAACGGACCTGAGACGTGCTCATGAGGCTCCCACACTCCGACACAGCACTGAGACCTCACTCGAGGGCCACCAGAAAGGTCAGAGCTAAGGAATAAAGGCTTTGCTGACTTTATGAAATCCTCGAGAAGATATTAAAAAGGGAGGAAAAGGTGCAATGCAGATCTCAGATGGTTGAGCAGGATTCTTTATCATCAGTGCTGGAAACACATCCCTCCAGGTCCTTGCATGTTTCAGGGCTGATAAGCTGGCATTTTCTGGTGCTGCTGCAAGCTCAGTATTGGTGGGATGTATACCCTGAGCTCTGATTCGGGGCACGGAGTCGACTTGTTCTGATCTCCTACACCCTGTTCATGGGATTCCTCCTTGTAGTGGGTCAGACTTATGGGCTAGCTTCCCAGGGTCAAGTGAACTGGTCCAGAAGATCGCCCTGACCTTGACCTCGTTACATGGGGTTGTGCTTGTTATCATGGAGAACAGTTCAAGCAGTTCTTGTGTCTATAGATTTACATGCAGAAAATGTATAGAGGCATTCCAGCTAAATCTTCACTAACTTCATGTTACACGCGTCAAGGGGAAGGAAGCCCACTTTGGGGAAGCAACTTGGGGGTGCGGCACTTCTTTCCTTAAACCAGAATGAGCAGGATGCAGGAATAGAAGTTTCAAGACCTGTTTAAACAACAATTTTAACCTGAATAACAGTCCCGGCTCTGGAGGAGGCATTCTGGGCTGGTGACCGTGACCAGGAGATCTGGATGATACCTCAGTCTTATTTTTCTGCCCTTGTGATGAGGTGCTCTTGCCTCTCCCCCCAGAGGTGAATTAAGGTCGGTTGAGGCCCCGGGCACAGAAGAAAATGTTGAGTTCCTTAAAAAAAAGAGAGAGGGAAAATAAAAATACATGTTAACTATATATTTTAATAAATTAAAAAAATATTATATACTATTAACATTAAAATTGCACATATGAAACCAAACTTGGTGTCATTAGAAAAATGTGTAAAGCTGGGGTTTTGCGGGGCCCTTCAGAACTTGGGGCCCAGGGCACATGCCCAGTGCGCCTGCCATTAATCCCTCTCTGTCTCCCCCCCTTGCCCCAGGTCCAGCTCCTCTCCCCGCGGGCTCGCCGTCGGTTCCACGCTGCCCTGGCCTCTTGTTCCACCTCCATGCTGATCCTGTCCAACCTGGTGTTTCTAGGAGGCAACCAAGTTGGGAAAATCTACTGGAATAGGATCTTCGTACAAGGTAAGTTGTCAGTAATGCTGTTTCCGGTCAAGTTCTTGTTTTCCATACATGCACTTGGTTTCTTGGATGGGCACGGTGGGGGTAGCGGGTGCAATCACTGTTCTATTCATGACATCTGACCTGCAAAAATACCAGCTAGGAATAATTCCCTGTGTTTTGATGTACCTCTTATCTACGACATGCGACCCTTAATGTCAGAATGTACTGTTCCAACTCTCCCAAACTCTAAGTTACCCCTCCAGTTTTCTCCCGTGTTCTTATCTTGCTGTCTGTAGATCCCAGCTTTCAGTATACTGCAGTCTAACGTTGTCCCACATGCCGCTCTGAAAGTCCTACAAGGAGTGTGCGCTAGAGGCCGGCTGTGCTCTCCCGAAGCAGGGGTGACCAGGTTTGCCATGGCCTTTTGTGGGGGGTGTTTTTATCTGAGCACTGGGATGCCAGCCAGCACTGCCAGCTAACTGCAGCAACATTACGTGTGTTAAGTGGCTCATCTCACTGTCCACACAAAGCCACACATGCAGCAAGTAAAATGCTAGGTTGTAGGAATCACTGTGAAAACACTGCATTCCTAATTGATCATCATTTCTTTAAGGTTACCATTTCCCTGAGGCTGGGACTAAGAGTTACATCACATCCTTGAGAGAACTGGGAGAAAGGGAAGTACTCACAGTACATGTTGCTCTAGCCAGTTCCCTGTCTGTTTCCCGGACCAGTGACGGGTTTCTGCCTTTGGTTTGGGAAGCTTTGCGAAGCAGTGATGATGTGACTGCATCGCTTGGCTGTCACCTCCACACGGTGGCAGGCTTGGCTGAGCAAGGCTAACAGGCCACAAGAGAGCCTCATGCTGCCTTCGTCTCCTCACTACGATGCCTGTCTTTGATCTTGCTTTCTGAGAAATGTCTTCTCTGATAGTTCCTAAAAAGACCACGTACTTTTTAAGTGGAGGCTGCCCTTTAATAAAGATGGGAGATAATGGGGTGGAGAGGATCTAAAGATTAAAAATGCTTCTAGAGATTGGTGACAGTGTCTTATCTTGCCTGTTACCAAACATAGTACCTAGCACAATGCCAAGGATGCCAAGGCTCGGGGAGAAAATGCTGACTTGTGGTTTGCTGGTCACATGAGCAAGAAGGCTCTGATTTTTGCTTCAGTCAATCAGACACATTGACTGTTTGCAACTTGCAAGGCACTGAGAATGCAGGGATGGAAAAAGCACACGCTAATGCGGGACCCAAACAGGCAAACAAAAATGTGTTGGGAGATTCAGGTCATTGCTGGCCAGATGCATGACTAACTGTCGAGGGCATAGGATGGAGTGGGCGACCTTCCTGTGGAAGGAAGGTGGACTTCCCAGAGGAGGTAGCATTTGAATTGGAGTACCAATCACCATAAGTAGGAACTTACCAGATGGAGAAGGCAGGGGTATGGGGTATTTAACCTCGCTGCTGTGTCAGATCCTTTCAAACCTCTCAGTAATTTTCCCCCATAGAACTTTTTTCATCTCACAATTCATCTCACATCTCACAATTTTTCATGTCACAAAATGCATGACAATGGCTTTTTCTAAGCAGTGACTCCAGGCCCCAGAAGATTTCCATTTTGATTCTCCACTGCCTTGTCCTGGCATCATAGAAGGGAAGAGACATGGGGATGGTTCAAGGTACTAAATACTCCTGCAGGGAGTGATGTGTGTTCTGTTCACATTCCATTGGCCGGAACCAGTCACGTGACCAACCTAAGTGCACGATTGCAGGGAGATATGGGCAAGAACACAGGTATTAGTGCACTGTGGCACAGAGGGAAAAAGCACATGAGGCAACTAGCTGGAGGCACCCAAGAGGCAGTTTCAGATGGAAGTTGGAGTGGAGAGGAGAGCAGGACAATGACAGAGATGTGGGAGTCAAGGGCATAAAGATGGTATGTAAGGCCATGTGAGTGGACACAACTAGCCAGGGAGCATGCCCAGAGTGAGAAGAGAGCAGGGTGGGAGGTGGAGCCTGGGGATGCTGGCATTTGAAGGGGCAGAGAGAAAGGCCGCAGCTGTATAATGTTCTTTCTGCTTCTCAAAGCCAGTAAGATCGAAGTGTGATCTTCCCTGCACCGTCTAGACTGCTGCCGCAGTGTGGGTCCTACTATGGTCTACAGCTGGATATATGTTGTGTGCTTCTTGGAGTCAGGTGCCAGAGTCCTGGGGACTGATTCTCTGAATACAGAGGGCTCTTTGAAATTTCTTCTCTCTGGGTTCTGAGGCCAGGGAAGCTCAACTTAGAGGAGACCCTTCAGATCAGCCTGGTCCTGTCTCAGCTGGTCTGCCCCCTGGCCTTCTGGGTCAGGGAATGTCTCCTGGGATTTGGCAGCTGCCGCATGTGCCTGGTCTTTGTCCTTGTCCCTGAGTGATTGAGTTTACATGTTGCCTGGAGGAAAGTAAACCAGATGGTGCCAAGCCCTCCACCCTTGAGAACTCTGGATTTTTTCGTAACTAGAAGATTAGCATGAATATTCATGTTTTGATACAAAAAATGTATTAATGAGCTCATTGGATGCTCCCTTAGATGCTGCTGGGATGTTATGTTAGCTTTCTAAAATTAAAAAAAAAAAAAAAGCCTGAATTCTGAAAATCCTCTGGCCCCAAAGTTTTCAAATAAGTGATGTCGAGCTGAACACGTAGCTGCTGCTGAATGAGCCAGGAGTTTGACATGCTGGTTATCTCTGGTGCCGTCCCTCGGCCATGTGATCAGGACCCAAGGAAGACGATATGCAGTGAGTGAGGAAGCCTGTCTGTAAGGCATGGAGAGCGTTTTGGCTCAGTATCTAGATTTCCGGGTTTGATGGGATGGTGACCCTTCCTGGGGGGTGACCACCACTGTCCCTCTGTGCCTTGATGGGCCGATCTGCCGCAGTGATGGAGGGTCTGGCAGCACTGTGCTCCTCTAACAGGTCTCACCCGAGGGAGTCCTGGAGCAGCTGGAAGGGGACAGACAGGTGTCTGGAGGAGGGGCCTCAAGGAGGAAGTAGAAGATGCAGCCTTCCACAGCATCGCTGCTGTCCCCAGAAGCATCTCGTGATTAGCCGGGAGGAGTTGTCTTAAGTTCAGTCTCTCTCTTGCCTCCAGTGCACTGAATTTAGACATGGATTTGTTTGCTTTAAGCTGGAAGCTTATTTTAGTAGCTTATGTAAAGCTCTCTCCCGGTCTCAGTGGGGTTGATACGAGGCTGAAACCAGAGCCTGCCCTTTCTGCTGTGCACACAGCCCTGCTGACCGACAGGGTGGACCCGGCCAGCCCAGGGATGGAAACGCTGAGCTTGGGTACACATGACACAAACCATGTTTAAATTTTATTATTTATTTATGTTTACTCTTTTAGGGTGAGAGCAGTTCACCCAAAAATGTCTTCTTCAGTGAGTGCAGCTGGTGGGAAAGAACAGTCCATCGAGGTTGAGAGGGCTGGAGGAGCTCAGAGCAGGGAGGCCTGGTGGGGCTGGCACAAGACAGGTAGAGCTGAGTGGAGGGGAGACACTCCATCTGAATGTACCCTGGGTGAGGATCACCTCCGTGGGGTTGACTGTGACAGTGAGCGCGGAGTCGTCCCCATCCGTCTCGGCCCCCTTGGCAGCCTCGGTCTCCTGGGTGAAGTGCAGGTGGGCAATCCGAACCCGGTACATGCCCATGGCCACCACAAACTGGCATGCACATGGAGATGATGATGGTCACCATGGCGATGCTCGGGACCACGGAACTGCACTGGGTGCTGGTGCGATACTCAGGGCGGTGGACAGACTGGAGGACGGGAGGCTGCGTGATGAGGTGGTTGATGTGTCCTTGTCTGAGACTCTGACCTCACGAAGGACAGTGACCTCCAGGTTGAACTCGCTGCTGTAGCTCCCACTGAGTTCTGAGCACTTGATGCTGAACCGCAGGGGCTCAAGGGAAGCTGGGCGCCCGCCCACAAGTATTTCTTCGAGTGTTATCTCTGCTGCAGAGGCTGGGGATGTAATGTTCAATTGATGCAGTTGAGAAAAAATAATCTATATCTTTGCCTTTAAAAAAATTCCCAAATTTTTGTGATTGAAGTTTTTACTTCAAGCAGCTTGAGAAATGTGAATGTTTAGGTGCGCAGGTTGCTTCTTACATAACTCTTCGGCTCTTGAAGCACTTGTTGGTGGAAGGAGCTTTCTATGTCTGCCTTAAATCCTTGATATTGAAGTATAAGTTGATTTTTGAGCAAGCAGCAGATGACTGCTCTGTAACTCAAAAATATCTATGTGTATGACAATTCCAAATCTGCAAGAGCAATCTCCATAAACCAACTGTGTCTTTAGCCTGCTGGGACAGCGGGGAGAAGAGGCAGACAGTGGGGATGGGTACACATTGGACGTATGAGGGGGCTGAGAGCTTTATGTTTCCCTGGGTGCAGGCTGGTGTTCCTTCTGAAAAGTCCATTCACTTCTGTCAAAGGAACGCTTTGTAAAAGGGAACCAACCATTTCCCAGGAGGTGGGTCGCTGGATTCTGCATCCAGGGTTTTGCAATGATAGGTGCTTGGTAGATATTTGGATCCACCAGACAGTCTCCACCCTGACTTTTCATCACACTTACACACACACTCACACACACACTTGTTTTCCCTCCTGTTGCCTGATCTAATTTGGCAAACTCAGTCTGAGCTCTTTGCTCCCGAAGTGGCCCTGTTGTCAAGGCGGGAAGAATTCAGTCCTTCCCCTTTGGATTGCAGTGAAAGAAGAACTTGTTATTTTCTTGTGCAGGTCAGAGCCTTTCCATTCTCCCCTTTGCTTGTGTTCATAGCTTAGAAAGAAGGAAGTGTCGTTTCTCTCTGATTACCAGCCTGTCCAAGCAGTTTATCCATCTCTTGATTCAAATGACTCTGGATGGGCATTTTATTTAAAGCTGAGCTGGCGTGTTGCACGGGAAACTCTGGAAGGCTGTGGTTAAATAGCAACTCATTCCCTCACATCTGGTTGAATTCTTGGGACTAAAATTTCATTTTGATGAGAGAGGACAGAGGGCAGATGTCGATGTCTCAGGGGCCTTCCTTTGTGATTACTGTTTCTCCATCTCCACCAGTCCTTACCTTTAAGTGGCGTTTACATGGCTCTGCTTGAATCTGCTTCTGCCTACCAGGTCCTCTGCAAGTTCTAGAACAGTTTCAGGATAGGAGCTTCCCACCCACGGTCCTTGTGGTTGAAGTTGATACATAGGTACAGGATAAGCGATTTATCCATGGCTCCAAAATGGTCCATTTATCTATCCTTGGAATCTGAATTTCAAGACTCTCTTCTTTATTCTGTGCCATGTGGTCACCCAGATGCCTTGGGCATCGGATTTCCCCAAAGCATTTCAGGCCAAATCACTGTGCATGGGACATGAGGAATAAGGAGGGGGAATTCTTGTCTAACAGGGCACCTGGGTTATGTTTCACCTGAGGGTATTCCTGAAGTATCCAGGGGGGAGTTTGAATCACAGTGCCTTTAAACCCTTTCCGTAAGGTGGTGTGAAACTTTTTCATGTTAACTAGGAGCTTTTGGGAATTCATTTAAAAAAAAGAGTTGCATGGTTTATGGGAATATTTAAAGTGCCTTTAAATAGAATATAAAGTAAATAATGGTATAGCTTAGACACAGTTAACCAAATAAAAATAATTTTGGTCTTTATTGGTAGATTAGCACATAATATTTGAAGTTCACCATCTTATTGGCCCCTCAGATTTATGCAGGGTGATCTTCAAAAGTATAATCAAATCATTATGTTGTACACCTTATATTATTGTGTTAAATGAACACAATATTACATGTCAATTGTATCTTAGTAAAACTGGGGGGAAAGTATATTATAGAATTTAAAATTAATAGAAATTAAAATCAAACCAAAATAATTTTTAAAATTTCAGTAAGTTCCCTTTATTTTCTAACTAAATTACATGTGTGACATAGCTGCTCCCCATGTGATAAATATTCAGGATATAAAATGATACCTGCAGAGAGATCCCCAAGTCTGTGCCAAACCAGGCAGTCACCTGGGAATGCAGTGCAGGTATGGTTTCTTAGATGAGCACTGTTGGGCAGATAAAATATATTGTGCTCACTTTGTTAAAGATGGCGCTGCCCACGTGGAAGCCCATTGCCCGAGTGATATTAGTTGCCCTTCTTACTTGGAATGGGCATGATTATATTAATGTGTGTTGGGGTGGGCTGTGGGCAGACAGGATCCTTGTAGCCTGGAGCTTGGTTTTAGGACTAAGCCTTTCCTACCCTTTTTAATGTGTGGTGGTTCAATCCCATCATGCCTCAGATAAATGACTTTGTATTAGAGACTTTCCTATTTTGTATATTGGATTAAAGGTTTTGATTTCTGCATTATAAAGTGGGGCAGACTGGGAGCTTGCTCTCTCAGTTCCTGAGATTAGCATTAGAGAAGAGAGCAGAGAGGAGAGCAGAGAGAGGCCACGTGGAGGAGGCCAGAAGAAGCAACCAAGATGGTGGAGTGTTGAAGAAGAAGCCAGTTTGTGCAGAGTTTGTGCAGAGAGAAGGAGATGGGGAACGGAGGTGAATAAAGCTGGTGAGCTAGAAACCTTTGATTCTAGGAAACTCGGATAAGTCAGTAACTTTGTGAGCACTGAATGAGTGGTTTTGGAACCCAGTGTGTGTTTTTACTTGGCTGCCGGTGCAAGCTAGGATTAAAGCTAATGGCCCACCAGTTCTTGGCTCTGTTGTTTCATTACCATCTGTCCGAATCTAATGCAAACCTGCATGGGCCAGGCGGCTGTGATGGTGGCCGTGGCTACTGGCTTAACAAGCACACATCCTGGAATTTATATGATTAAATTATGTGACTGCTATTGCAGCTCTTCCTATAGCTCCTACCGATGGACGCAGAACTAGCTCGGCACCAGCGGTGCCGGTCCATGCCAGCGGAGTATTCAGGGAGGCACTGACAGTCTGACATGTTTCTCAGATGCCCTTTTTACCAGACTGTCTCCTCAACTCACTACTGGACATTTTAAAATAGTGTTAAAAATTAAGAATATTTAATATGGAATCCAGTAACATTTTTGTAACAAAAGGGAAAATCTAGCAAGAGTGTCACTGTCCGGTGCCTCGGCTTTGGGGAAAGTTCCTTCGTGAAGCAGAACACATGGTTGGTTGTTTCTGTCCACGGGCGCCCTGGGCACCGGCCGCTTGCGCTATAGCCATGTATGCTGCTTTCCTGTAGCTGCTGTAACAAATTGTTACAAATTTGATGGCTTACGACCACACAAATTTGTCTGTTACTGTCCAGGAGGCCAAAAGTCTGAAATCAGGTCACTGCTGGACATTTTTAAGTGTTGAGCTGAAGTCAAGGTGTGGTCAAGACTGATTCCTTCTGGAGGCTCCAGGGAAGAATGCATTTCCTGGCCTTTTCCAGCCTCCAGAGTCCAGCTGCACCCCGTGGATCGGGGCTCGCCCTCTTCCTCCTCAAAGCCAGCAGCTGGGCACCTTTAACTCTCACTTTCTCTGTCCGTCTGCTCCTGTCATCACATCCCCTGTTATCTGACTCTTCCTGCATCTATCCTGTAAGGACCCTTGTGTTTACATCAGACACACCTGGATAATCCAGGACAGTCTCTCCACCTCAAGATCCTTAATGTGATCACATTTGCAGGGTCCCTTTATTCATGGGTTTCGGGGGGTTAGGATGTGGTCATCTTTGGAGGAGCCATTAGTGAGTGGATCACAGCACCATAAGGTAACAGTTGCTATTTCACAGAACCTCCCTTCTTTCTTGGGAGATTTGATTATAAAATAGCACTTTGGATATGCCACTCACCTGATTGAAATGAGAAGCTGCCTGTAAAAAGAGATGATGCTCATTTCACAGAGGAAATGTGGGATTTGTCCTCTCCAGGGTAGGGGTCCCAGAGGGGAAGGCTGCAGTTTTCCTCACTCAGCATGTGTTCCCCTTTCTTTGGGAACAAAGCTCTCCTACCCCTCTCTGAATCTGTGTCATTCTGGTGGGACACACCCCACATCTAAAATACAGGGTCAACACGTGACCAGGACCAGTGTGGTCTATCTGCTCGTGCGATGCAATCCCAGGGCCCTTGTTGGAACCATCAGGAAGGAGAAGCGCTGTCCCTTTGTGGGGGCAGAGGTATCAGCATATTGGGCTGGCGCTGCTGGCAGCCCTCTTGTCACCAGCAGAGGGATGCCACCTCCAAGGACAGCAGGGCTATTTGTTGGACACGGTATTTTTGAGACAGTGTTTTAAGACAACCCACTGCCATATGTTTTGAGCCTCTAGATTCTGTGTATGTTTTAGTTACAAGAATTTTGTTTTGTTTTGTTTTGTTTTCTCAATTCATGTTGGGAGAAAATTCCCCAGGGCTCTCTTGTATTTCTGTATGTCTTTTGACCATACCTTTGTTCCAAATTATCTTTCCCAAAATATTTGTATAGAAAACAAGCTGGAGATAGTGTCTTCCTCCAAATTAAAAGGTATTTGTTTACTGCCCAACATAATAACTATCTCTTGCTAGAGGCAAAGGTCAGGCAGGTTTACTGCCCATTACAAAATATTTGTATTTATATATACTGGGCTATATCTTCCACAGCATAACTCACTGCATGTGCAGGTATCATCTGGCCCCTTTGATATTGCATTGTGGGATTTGGGGATCTGGGAAATGGCACACATGCTCTGGCTACTGTTACTGCTGTGAGCAAGAAAGTCCTATGTCTCTGACCCAAGAGTCTCATGTCTCCATCCTGCATCTGTGAAACTGACAGGCTAATTTGTTGCTTCCAAGTAGAGTAAATTATCAGAGCCCTCACTTACTGACAGTCCAGTTTGATTGGGTTTCTGTACTTGTAACCAAAAACACCTGCCTAATGTAGGTGGAATATATATATACCACTGTGACAGGTTCTCAAGGGAAGGGTGTTTGGGGAGACTCGTTTGGACTGCATCATTTTTTTGTATGACTTTTTATTTTGCTTTTGTGCCCCAAATAAACTTTGAAAAATTATGTTCTCTGTTATGCTTTTTAAAGTAGGCATTGAAATTCTTCTATTCTTAATTTAAATTATAAAACATTTAATTTTGCTATAGTATATTGGCATTTAAAAATAAAACTGATACATTTAAATAATATAAATTATAAATAACTTAGTGATTTGATATACAGATACCATTATCTTTTTTTAAAAAATGTATGAGTAAAATCTTCTTTTGTAGTGAAATTTCCTTGATTTCATATTTTAGCTTCATTTCCCCCAAAGAATTTTGTCTTGTCTGAAGGTTTTCCTCACTTATTAGCTATCACACTACTGTACAGCATTGTTGCTTTTTGTTTGCGTGTTTGTTTTTCTATCCCTTTAAGACTAGAAATGAAAATATCAGGCTAGTTTTTCTCCTGGATTGAGTAATCATTATAATTCTTAGTAGTATATAATTCAAAATAACACAAGGATGACACCGTTTGATAACTGTTAACAAAAAAGTAAAATTTTATTGGAAATACACTTCTCTGGAGATGAATGGTTTAGGGATTTATGGTGATTTGATTAAAGGCATTATCTAATTGTCTCTTTATTTCATCCCCTGACTGTCTTAAAGCTTTTTATTGAAATATAACCTAGCCTAGAAAAGCACATGTATAATAAGAATTTTATTTCAGTGAACACACTGTATAATCAGCACCTAGAGGCCCCTTCTCATGACCCCCACCACTCACACCTGCCCTTAAGAGTAACCACTAAATGCACAGCATTTTGTGGGGAGCTTGTCTGTGTTTTAAATATATACATAAATAGGATCACATAGGATGTATTCTTTTGTGTCCAGTTTCTTTTGCTCAATATCATGTTGAGAGATTTTATTTACATATATCATTATGGTTATAGATTTTTCCTGCTCATTACTGTAAAGTATTCCATTGTGTGAACATGCCACAATTTATTTATTCATTCCACTGTTGGTGAAGATATTAGCTATCAGCCCCTGGGAGCAGTCATGTCCGTGTCCTGTTGCGAGGCTGTGGATGCGTTTTTTGTTGGGTGTGTCCCTGGGCAGGGCTCCTGCACCGCAGGCCACGCCTCCGTTCAGCTTTGGCGGACACAGCTGAGCAGTTTCTCAGCGTTAGGCCATTCATTCCCCTTGAGGGTTTTACATCCTGAGGTAAGATAAGGATGGTGGAGAGGCTTGACTTGTCTTTTGTAAAGTGGGATAACAGAAATTTTATGAGAGGAAGAGGGGAAGAAAGAACCTTAACCTTAGACAGAACAATTTTTAAAGAAAGATACATACATACATATGGAAGTTGAGGACCTGAACATCAGTCCTTCTAAAGGTAGCCATGTTGTTTATGTTCTTTAGAAAGTCCTGTTATAACCCTCGTGGTATTCATGAACCAGTTTGGAGACTGCTGCTCTCAAGGGTAAAGAAGCTCACTCTGTCCTCTGTGTCCTTCCTTATTTCTTTATTCTAAGAGAATAGTCTGAGGGAAAACAAGTATTGTTTCCTGATTGGACAGTGGTTGGGGTTAGCATATGTCAGCTCACCCCGGCTGCATAACAAACTGCTCCACAACTTATGGCTTAAAAGAACAAGCATTATTTAGCTAGTAAGCAGTGAAACCAGTTGAGATTACAAATATTTTGAGTCCAAATCCAACGTCCTTTGCATTATACTGCTGTGCCCTCTCTCTGCTCTGTGAGGTCTGAATCATGACCAGCAATCAGTTTTCACCACAAAACACCCCTGGGGGTCACTGTTGGAGACAAAGTCTAAGGTTCCTGGTTTATTGTTCTATTTCTGGTTCTTACCTGTAGGGGTTTGGGTTGGTGACAGGAATCAGGCTTTCCAGTTCTGGGGCTGATGGGCCAGCCCGCAGCTGCTAACAGAATTGGCCACTGGCTGGCCTGTGTAGGTACAATTATTTTTATTCTGCTCAGCTGGTGAAGCACTCAGACATTGCATTGGCTCTCTCACAAGCTTTGTTTCTTAGTCAGACCACGACAGCTGACAGCAGTAGAAGGCCATCATTTGGTTTGGGCTCACTAGCTGAATTACCAAGGAAAAAACATGACATCAGATGGCTGTCTGGAGAGCTGAGGGGCTATGATTACAATGTGTCACATCACTTGGCCCTGGATACCCAGTGGAAGGCGCAGCACCGGCTGGAGGTGGTTCTTTCCTTCTTAGTAAAAATCAGAGAGTGGAACCAGGGGAACTGCTCCTCGCCTCAGGAACTTAATCCAGCACGGAAGTCACCTCTCTCGAGTGTAATTAAGGCCATGAGGCATTACAGTGGCTATTCAGTAAATGAGATTAAAAACCACAGAGAAAAACTTTTCATTGTCTTGAAATAAAGACAGAGAGAAAGAAATTCTGTTTAGTACCTGTTTGGTACCACAGGGAACTGTGCCAGGGCTCAGAGCTCTGCTGGATGGGCATCGGAGCCTCAGCCAGACCCTTTTTCTCCGTGCTGACTTGGATTCTTGCTACCTGCCCGCCAGCTGCCACGCTGCTCACCTAACCTGCAGCTGGCGAGCATTCTTTTCAAGGAGAACCGACTAAGAGAGAATGGCAAAAGGGGGGGGGTTGTGGAGTGAATGTGGCCCCCCAAAATACATTGATGCACTAACCCCATCATCTCAAAATGTGACCTTATTCAGAAGTAGGGTCTTTATAAAGAGGGGATCAAGTTAAATGAGGTCATTAGGGTGTGCCCTAATCCAAACAACTGGCGTACTTATAAAAAAGAGGAAATTTGGACACAGAGATGTGCACAGAGGGAAGATGTGAAACCACAGGGAGAAGGTGACAGAAATTGGAGGAATGCCTCTGCGGAAGGCCTGGGGCCACCAAAAGCTGGTGGTGGTGAGAAAGGAACCTCCTACAGATGCTTCCGAGGGAGCATGGCCCTGCCAACCCCAGGCTCCAGCTGCCTGGCCTCCAGGACCACGAGGCAGTAAATGTTCGTCTGCCTAAGCTGGTCACTTTGTAGAAATTTGCTGTGACAGGCCTGGCAGACGCACACAGGTTGTGTGGTGTGGTGCGGGACACGGCAGAGACGAGCCAGCAGCGGCCCCTTTCCCACCGTAAGAAATGTAGTTCAGACCAGAATCCAGAGCTAGGAGGTCACAAACACCCCTTTCAAGGGCTGAAGCCCACACCTTAGCCAGACTTTGCTGCCTGGGCATGGGCAGGCATCCCAGCAGTGTGAAATGAGGGTGGGAACCGTCACACACCCACCACGACATTGCTGCAAGTTGAATGTAGCCATTCAATTCAGGGTATTCTGAGCCAGAGACCCAGTGAGGGCCCAGTGAAGGTGACGGGCAAGGCAGCTGACCGTCTAGCTGCTGGCGAGCCTTGGCTTTCCTGAGCGACGTGGGTCAGTTTCAAGTGTGGTGACAGGGTCAGTGAAGATGGGCGAGCAGAAAAGGGGGCCCCCAGTGACCGTCCAGGGATGCGCTAATTAGCGGATTTCAGAACAAAGCTAACTGTCCAGCTACTACCTGCCTTAATCGTCACCTTCTCCTCACGAGTCCTTCTCCAGCCCATGACGTTGAATAGACAGAGAGCAGCAGAGAGAAGAGGCTGGTGTGGAGGTACCTGTCGCCTCGTGGCAGGCTGAGTGTCCTGGGAAGCAGGTGGGGACGACACAGGTGCCCAGCCTCCACCGCCCGCGGCCCCGAGCCTGTGCCCGGTGCTGGGGGTGGGGGGACGGGCAGCAGGCCCACAGTACCTCCCTGCCCCCTGCTCTCCTCTGGGCATTGTCACACTCCAGCTGCTGCCAGCTCATGCCCGGAGAAGGAGGCAGCTGCTAATTTTAGCCCTATTTCGGTCTCTAGGCAGCGTGTCTCAGGACTTTATTTTTCTGGTGGCGTTTTCATGTGACCTTGAGGGAAAAGAACTAAGATGGCTCACTAGCTATCAGTAAAATGAAAGGGGAAACCTAATATTTTGTTTTAAAAGATGACGGCGCTCCTTTGCTGTTAGAAGTCTTCCAGGGGCCAAGGGTATGTATGTACCACAGGGAGTTCGCTGGGGCCATAACCAGTGGCTGTGCGGGGAGAAGAAAACGGATAGCTGAGGGCTGAGCCAGGGATGTAGCACTGCTGGGAGCCTGAGAAAGATGTCTCAGGTGCGCTGGGGTGAGGCCATAGCCCCGAGGTGATGACACAGGAACAAGAGTTTCTGCTGGATGAACTGTTTCCCTTTTCCCAGTTGTTTGCAGACACATTGGGTTATGGGACCACTCCCATCTGTCTGGGTTCCAGGCGGTCTCCTAGGGGAGCACATCTGCTGTGATATGCAAGAACGGACCATTTGCACTCTGAGGGCTGTCAATCACACAGAAACTGAAAGGTGCCAGACACCTTTTAGATGGGTGCTGTTATTTGCTGACTCTCAAATGACAAATAGCCAAGTGATGGTGACACATCTTGGGAGCAAGGCCTCTTCTCAGAAAGTCATTTTCTGTTTGTATGTTTATTTTGACTATACTGCAAGAAACTAGATAAGTTTTAACGTAAAGATGTTTCCAGCCCTGTTTTAACATTGTTTGTGTCCATAGTAAGCTATTACTCACTTCTCTCGTACTTGAAGCTTGCCTCTTGATTGCTGTTCTCATGACTCTCGTGGCTGCCCCAACAAATCGCTGCAGGGTTGGATCAGACCTTTTACACTGCTGTAAAAAATTGCTGTCACCAGCAAGGATTTTATTAAAAGAAGCAAAAGTACACAATAAGGAAATAAGAAATCTGGGAAGCATCTCATTCTGTCTGATTGAGCAAAAAGAGGCACAGTGTTCTGGTGAGTGTGGATGAGGCTATGATTTTTTTTTTACAGCAAAATTGCTCAAAGGAGAAGGTCCCCCTGTGTTCCTGCTGGTCATTGTACGGGGTGCTTGCAGTACAGCAAAATGGGCTACAGTGCTTTGAAGACGGAGTGCTTTGAGGACAAAGAAGTAAATGATAAACAAACAAATCAAGAGCTACAGTGTACATGGTGGTATGTTGGATTAGTAGAAGACTGGTAAAATCAGAATAAAGTAGGGAGTTTAGTTAATAGCAATGAACCAATGTTGGTTTCTTAGTTTTGACAAATGTACTGTCAGGAGTAACTGGATGAAGGATATATGGAAATTCTCTGCATTATCCCTGCAACTTATCTATAAATCTGAAATCATTACAAAATCAAAAGTTTATTAAAAGAAAAGAGAAGTGAATGGTTAACTCTGTCTTCGGGGTGAGAAGGTCATCGTGGAGGAGGTGACATCCAAGGCGGGCATAAAGGATGAGGAAGTACCGGGCTTGGGGGGTGGGCACAGCATGCACAAAGGTTCAGAGGCAGCAAGTGGTACCTTCTGGAAACTGCGAGTGCGTCCGGATCACAGCAGGAGAGGATGTGAGGTGTGATGTGGTTAGAGGCTGGGTGCACAGAGGACACCACACACATGGCTGGAAGACAAGATGGTGATGACCGCACGTGCCACACTACAGAGTGTGGGCATCATCCTTAATAGGCTGAGGGAAGGGTTGTCACAGAAAGATTTTTGCCAGAGAGCAACATGATTCTCATCTCACTGTAGATGAATGTGGGGACTGATTTGGAGAGGGGCAGTGCTGGGAGCAGGGAAGCTAGTCGGGGGGTGACATAAGGGATGATGTCAGGGCTGCAGAGTGCCAAAGAATAGCCAGGTGGAACAGAGCTCTTCAGAATTCTCCCAGGGAAGAGTTTAGAAACCACTGAAGTCTGCATAATCTGTACAGTGTAATGGTTTTTGTACCTGAGACGGGCAAAAATACTGGAGGTGTATCTACTATTTTTGTAGTACACCCAGATTAATTTCTGAATGCCGGGGAAAGAATGGCCACTACAGGTTTCTTCTCTGTTTCCTGACCTGTGCCTCCGGAGTCTGAGGCGAGATGCTGATGCCAAGGAAAATGCCAGCGTGAAAAGGGGGTCTTTGTGGAGATGAGCAGCTTGCTCATAAACTGCCTGAATTAATCCTTTTTCCAGGACCAGACTCAGTCCGGAAGAGTCATGTTTTGTAGTTTCTTGTTTCTCTCTCTCTCTCTCTCTCTCTCTACACACACACACACACACACACACACACACACACACACACACATGTTTAAAGATATCTTCAGATTTTTTTTCTTTTAGTGAGCATAGATACTTTATAATCTACATTTTATACTTTCAATATCTTAAATCTGTGTTTATCTGTATCTACTGCCTTTTTTTAAGGCTGGGTCTTACCCGTAACACCTCTTCCTCATATACTCAAGTTATCTTTGACCCCATGCTACTCATTGTCTCACATAATTATATGTGGGGTTTGCCCAAGGCCTAGTACAAAGGTACCTGCTTCCAGACAAAATCTGCAGTCTAACTGACATGCTGGGACTCGCCTGGGCTATATCGCTCAGGGAACAATTCACTTCCTTCTCCCTTTACTCTGGAAGACAGGGCTGTGTTTATTTCTGATTAACACTTACCCTGAAGGTGACTTGATTCCTTTCTAGGCCCCAACTCAATGCGTTTTTGTGGGTCACCTATTAGACTACTGTACTGAACAGGCCGTGGGATTTTATTCCCGTAATCTTACCCCAAATAGCACAGCACAGTCTGGACAAATGGCCTCATAACAAAGACACTGTTTAGAACTTCCCTTGTTTCATTTAGTTCTCGTTTTCCCTTAGATGCTGGCCTAGCAATTTCTTACTGTCATACCAGGACATTGCCAGCTTTTTGAGAAAAGAAATGTAAAATATTTATCCAGTGGGAGACTTGGCCAAAATAACTTACCTGCTATTTCCAGAAACAGAAGTCTTTCTTAGAATCTGAAGAAATCCCAATTTTTCTTTGAGTTAAACATAGCATTTGAAGCATCCAAGAAATGATAAAATGGCTCAAACAGAAATAGGAGGCAGCGGGGAAATGCTGGTCAGGGAATTTGTACTGGACTGCTAGGAGAAGTTGGGTGTGCTGAGGAATTCCCTTCTTTCTGAGAGCTGTTCCCGTGATGGTGCGGACTGGTGGTAGAGGACTCCGAAGCCCCTCGCCAGCTATGGGGCTGTGGACAAGGTGCCCCACCCCACTAACAGCTTCACCCCTGTAAATTGAGAAAAATGCCTACTTTATAAATGACTATGTAAATTAAATAAGTTAATGTATATAAAACTTTGCATAGACCCTTGTACATAGTAAGCCCTTACTAATGGTGGCCTATTATTAGTAATATTATTGTATTAACATCATTCTATCCACATGGCCCCTTTTTCTTACGTCAGAAAGTTTGGTGGATATCGACATGCAAGAGAATGAAGTTGGGCACCTACCTCACACCATACACAAAAATTAACTTAAAATGCATCAAAAACCTAAAGTATAGGGGTAAATCTTTGGTTAGCTGATGGTTTCTTTTATATGACACCCAAAACTCAGGCAACAAAAGATAAAATAAAATAGATCAGTTGGACATTATCAAAATTAATTTTTTGGTGTGATTCAAAAGACATCATTAGGAAAGTGAAAACATGACAAGAATAAGAGAAAATTTTGCAAATCATCTATCCGATAAGGAATTGTGTATTGAGAACACAAAGAATTATTACAACTCAATAATGAAATGACATGCACCTCACTTTTAAATGGGCAAAGGATCTGAATAGACATTTACCTAAATAAAATACACAAGTGACTGCTAAGCACTTGAAAAAGATATTCAACATTCATCATGAGCCATCCGGAAAATGCAGATCAAAGCCACAATGAAATATCACTTCACAGATACTAAGATTACTATAATAACAAGCAAGCTCCAAATGGAAAATAAGTGTTGGTGAGGATGTGGAAATTTTGCACCCTCATAAACTGCCTGTGCAAATGTAAAATAGAAAACAAACACTTTGGAATATAGTCTGGCACTTCTTCAAGAAGTTAAATACAGAGTTATCATGTGACCCAGCAGTTCTACTCCTAGGTATAAATAACTAATAAACAAATATTCATCGCAGCATTAATCATAATAATGAAAAAAGTGGGAACAGCCCATATGTCTGTCACTTGGTGAATAGATAAATAAGATGTGGTATATCTATACAATGGAATGTCATTCAGTAATAAAAAGGAAGGATTGATATATGCTATAACATAGATGAACCTTGGCAACATTATTACAAGTGAAAGATACCAGTTACAAAGGACCACATATTGCATGATTCCATTTCTGTGTAATGTCCAGAATAGGCAAATCTATGGAGACAAGAAGAAGCATTAGATGTTATTTGGGCTGGAAGGGATGGGAGTTCAGAGGGTAATGGCAATTGAGCATGGGCTTTCTTTTTTGAAGGGGTGATAAAATGTTTTAAAATTGATTATAGTGATGGTGGCTCAACTCTGTAAGTTTATTAAAAGCCATTGAATTATATACTTTACATGGATTAATTGTATGCTGTTTTAATTCTCTCTCAATGAATCTGTTAAAAACTTGTTTGAGGCTAAAAGATAATCGGTCTGGCATGGTCATTCTCTTTTCTCCTCAATCTATTTGTCCATCCATCCATCCATCCATCCACCCACTTATCTGCCCTTTTTTCTATCAATTTACTTTTCCTTCCATCCTCTCACCTCATCCGTCCCATTTTATCCCTCCTTCCTCTGTCAATCCAAAAACCATTCCCTGGTTATCTGCCAAAGACCAGGAACCATGCTAGTCCCTGCCTTTCATCACACTACTTGGGCATTTCTGTGTCCTCATGCTTTGCAGCTGCCTAGTGTAAGGGGACTTTTTCACACTCTCCAGAGGACCTGGTCTTTATCAATCCATCCAGTAAACATATGGATGCATAGATTTGGGGAGAGTGGGGAGTTTGATTCATAGTCAGGAGCATGCTGAAGAGCTGGGTCACATCTCCCCTCTGATGAGTCCTCAGAACGATATGTAGGAGGTTTTCTGCTTTTGTTTATTTGCTGTCACAGCTCAATGTTAATATATATGACAGTCTCTCCCATCTCCTCCTGTGGCTCAGTGCAGGTTTGATGCCTGGCCTGCATTTCTCATTACTAGCATGATGTTGGGTGATGTCAAGGTTGACCTGGCCTAACACAGCTTTCTTAATGGGAGTGCTTCCCTTTGTGTCATCATTAACCAGTATGATGTCAGCTATTCTCCTACCCAAGCTCATGTACCATTATTTTCTAACTCTATTGCCCATTAGGATAACTTGAAAAGCTTATTTTAAAATGCATAATCCCAAGCCCCCACCTCTAAGAGATTCTGACTCAGTAATTCTAGGGTAGCACCCAGAAATCTGTATTTTAATGAATGTTGCTAGTGGTTCTGATTGAAATGCTCCTTGTTTCACCTTTGGGAGACTTACATAATTGATCTGTTAATGCTAGCATTAGTTAACAATATGAGAAATTTCTGGTTTCCCTTCTAATATCTTTCTGGTGCTATCATTTCATTCCTGGAAGAGTTGCTCTGTGACTGAGAAGGAGCAAGCATCATTCTGTGTGTGAAGCTCTCCCACTGTGTTAAGTGGGTAGACTCTATAACATGCTTTGAATTCTTGAGGGAGACAAGAACCCAACCCCTCCAGGCAACTTTCAATGATCAACTGAAATCAACTCTCCAGTGATTTAGAAGACCCAGACTATAACATGGTCCAAATAATCAGCATCTGGGTTTAGAAGCATACTGTTAGATGTCAGATTTTGGTACCACCTTCAGTTTGCTTGATTCGATAAGAAAAACCAACTTGAATTTTAGGAGACAGAATAGAACAGCCTTGGGAAGAGGATGACCAGGTGGGGGAAGAATAATGGGGGTGATATAAGCTGTAATGAAAACTCTTCTCTGAACTCAGACAACTGAGTACTGACTCCAGTAGGATGGGTAGGACATTTGAAAATCCCTCTAGATCTGCACATACCTCATGATGCTGTGTGGGCATAAATCCATCACCTCCATCACAACCAAAAAGCCTTTGTAGAACCCCTAATTACATATGGGGCTATAGTGAAACAACAACAAAAACTTTAGAGTAATTCCAGCCATCCTTGTTATTTGGGTTCTTGATGTCCAAGACCTCACTGGTGGATACCAACAGAGAAAGACAGGGCTTAAACTAAATTCTAGTCGAACATTAGAGAGAAAATACTGTAATAACATCTTATACACATAGCTCCCTTTTACATTTTTACAAGCACTGTTATTGGTGTTCCAGTCCCGTAATACAGATTGAATAGAATTATTATTCTTACTTAGTGAGTGAGGAAGCTAGAACTTAGTTAAATGACTTCCCCTACTCACTTAGTAAAAGGCAGAGCTGAGACTTGAAACTATGTCATTTAGTTTCTTCTTCAATGCCATTTTCACTACATCACCTTGCTAAGAAAATGCTTGGGTTTCTGCTAATTGTCTGGAGTTGGTAATTTAGGAATCCTACTTTGTTATTCTTTAGGGTTTGGATGACGAACTACTGCACACTGCATGAAAAAGCCTACATAAATGTGTACGACATGAGTGTCTGTATAGTGTATGTG
Organism: Saccopteryx bilineata; assembly: GCF_036850765.1. Taxonomy (NCBI): domain Eukaryota; kingdom Metazoa; phylum Chordata; class Mammalia; order Chiroptera; family Emballonuridae; genus Saccopteryx; species Saccopteryx bilineata. The sequence continues at coordinate 298,015,496 of NC_089491.1, read as the reverse complement.
TTTTGGGGAGGAACTCAATGTTTATCTAGCAGTGCAGGAAAATTTCAACATTTGTCTTAAAAGCCCAGGAAGCCTTCCTTAAAGAGGTAGTTTTTATTTAAAAATATAACTTATAAATTAGAGTTCACAGAGGTTAAGTGTATATAGCATGATGGATTTTCAAAAACCGAGTATACCTGTTTAATCACTACCTAACACTCTATAAGTTTCTCCTGGTTTCTTTTCATCATAACCCCCTGTAGGGATACAAACATCCTGATATCTAATGTCATAGATTAATTTTGCCTGTGTTTGAACTTTATTTAAATAGAATAACAAGGTACTGTCAGTTCTGCTATAATTATAATACAACATATTTGTAACAGGCATATATAATTATGCCTGTTTTGAAAATGCAAATTTCTATCATGATTGATACATTAGAGAACAATTTAAGTATAATGCAATTTAGTGTTTGCTTATTTGCAATTTTGTCCTCGGGAAACACTTGGTGAATGCAGAAAACTGTACCCAGCTACGCTGAGTCTGGTAGGAACACACAGCACGCACACCTGCAACACCTCAAACATCCACCAGCTGCCTCACTCAGCCAGCGAGTGAACAGACACACCCAACCACCTCTAATGTTACTGAGGCTCTGCTACAACACTCCTCCAATCTCAGGTAACCCTCCTCCCATCACTTCACAGTGACTTGTAAGCTGCAACCCTTGTGACACCCTCTTCCATAAGCAAACTTCAGGTCTTGTAAACATAAAGTACTTTTTATTTTAGTATTTATTTCTTAGCCATTTTAGATATCTAAAATCACGCTATCTCTCTTATTAGATTTCTTTTTTTTAATGTGTTGCTGGCAAGGTTTTTGAATGTTATGCTCCTAATTCTGTTTTGTATTTTTTTTTTCACTTAAGCCCTATGGTTTTAATTATATGATTTTTGCATAGTGTGGTGATTTTTAGGAATACATACATCACGCTGTGGCAGATTTGACTGTTTGTTTTACATCTTGCTTCCATCAACATGTTTGAGAGATTGATTCATCAATATCATTATGTATAGTATTTATTCATTTTCATTGCTGTATATATCATTATATGAATATACCACAATTCATATATCTATTCAGCTGTTGTTGAACTTTTTAGGTTGTTTTGAGACTGAGGCTATTACAAATACTGATGCTTTGAAGTCTTGTACATGTTTTTCCGTGTACATATATACATAATCTCTTGGGCATGAACCCAGGAGTGGAATTGTGGGTTCTTAGGATATGCGTATGATTAATTTCAGTAGTCGGCACGGATTTTCTAATGTAGTTGCACCGATTTATTGTCTAACCAGTATGAGGAGGATTCCAGTAGTTATGTATCTTCTCCCAAATGTGAAATTGTCCATCTTTTTAATTTTAGCTCTTCTGGTTTGAGTATGTGTATGGTATTTCATCATGATTTTAATTTGCATCTCCCTGGTGACTAAAGTAAGTGTCTTTGCATATGTGTATTGGGAACATATGCATTCTTTTTTGTGAAGTGCCTCTAGAAGTCTGTGGCCATATAAAAAATTGAGCCAATTGCTATTTTCTTCTTGGTTTTTAAGTATTTATATATTCTAGGTCAGAGCCTTTTGTTGATTTGTTGTATTGCAAATATGTTCTCCCTCTCTGAGGCTTCCATATTTTGCTCTTTTAATAATGTCTTTTGATGAACAGAAGTTTCTCATTTTTTATTTTATCAGTTTTTTTTAACATTTTTAATGTCTTGTGTCCTCATTAACAAATGTTTGTTTCCCCCAAGGTTATTAAGATATCACTTTACCTTATCTTCCAGAAGCTTTACTTTTTTCCCTTTCCTATTGAGATCTACACTCCATTTGGAATTAATTTGTGTGTGTGAGATGAGAGAAGGATCAAGATTCTTTTTGTTTGGAATGCCGAGGTTGCCAGTTTGATTCCCCAGTCGGGGCACACACAGGAGTAGCTCCATGTTCCTGTCTCTCTCTCTGCCTGCCTCTCTCTCAAAAAATAAATACAGAAAAATAAACAAAAGGAAGGGAGGGAGGGAGAAAGGGAGGGAAGGAGGGAGAAAGAAAGAAAGGAAGGAAGGAAGGAAGGAAGGAAGGAAGGAAGGAAGGAAGGAAGGAAGGAAGGAAGGAAGGAAGGAAAAGTTTTTTTCTTTATGTGAATATCTAATTGATCTAGTAGCACTCATTGAAGAGACAGTCCCTTCCCTGCTGAGGTACCCTGCAACTTTGTCATAAATCAGATGTCCAATGGTGTATTTGTCTCTTGGCCCAAAATTATATTGTCTTTTTAAAATAATTTTTTATTTTTCTATTATAGTTGACATGCAATGTTATATTAGTGTCAGGTGTACAACCCAGTAATTAGGCGTTTATATAACTTAGGAAGTGATTACCCAATAAGTATAGTAATGATCTGACACCATACACAGTTATTATACTATTATTGACTACATTCCCTATGCTGTGCTTTACCTTCCCATGACCGTTCTGTAACCACCAATTTGTACTTCTTAATCCCTTCACTGTTTTCACCCAGCCCCCCAGCACCCCTCCCACCTGGCAACCACCAAAATGCTCTCTGTATATGAGTCTGTTTCTACTCTGCTTAGTTAGTGAAGTTTTATAATTCTGTTATTTTATTTTTCAATTACAGTTTACATTCCATATTAGTTTCAGGTGTACAATATAGTGATTAGACAATCATATACTTTACAAAATGTTCCCCCTGATATTTTCAGTACCCACCTATGCCATATATAGCTATTACAATATTATTGACTATATTCCCTGTGCTATACTTTATGTCCCTGTAACTATTTTATAATTCTTGTTGCTGGTAATATAACTCCTCCATCTTCATTCTCAGTATTACTTGGGTTCTCTTAGATCTTTGATTTTTCATACAAAATTTAGAAACATCTTGGCAATTTCTACAAAATAAATAAACAGGTTGGCATTTAATTGGAATTGCATTGAATATGTTTATAAATTTGTTGGGATTTGACATCTCTTTAATATTAACATATCCCTTGATTTAGCAGCGGGAAATGAATCACGTAAGGGCTTTGTGCGAACCAACAGCCTACAGAGCACAGCTTTCCTGTTGTCCCTCATTAGCTCTGTTATTTTTTGCCACCAGACAGCTTCTTTGGAAGAGAAGAGGGAACATCTCATTCAATTTCGTGGACAGAATTTAAATACAACAGAGATAATTGTAGAAGCATCTGAAACATTGCACAGATGAGCCAGTGGTGTTTAGAGCTAGTGGAAAATGGTATGTTCATATGCCAAGAATTGAGTGTAATAGTTCTGGAAATGTTTGTGACATGGAGAAATTAATTTTTTTTTTTGAAATTTAGAGCTGAAAATATGGACATTTTTGAAGAATCACTTTGCAAATGTGAAGCTCCTCTGGTTCACCCTCTGTCCAGTGCAAGACAACCTAGTATACTTTGCAGAAACATAGAATTGTGGAAAATTAGGTCCAAAAGATTTTGAAGGACAGATATTTTGCATCACGTGCCTCCTTCTGAAAATGTACCATATGCACCGGCACTCTTGCCATATGGTAAGGACATTTATGCAACCTGAATTCAGCATTTCCTAAACATTTTGCCGTGGAGGACGTTGTCTAGAGCAACCTGTTATAAGGCAGCAGGCGATAGGAATCTAACAGCCTTAGCCACTCCTGTGACTTTCACTTGTTCCCCATCACATGCCCTCCCTGTGGTCATCTGGAAGAAGAAGTCATCTAACATTTACTAGTTGCACTTGCCTGGCCCTTGCTTATATTGTCCCATTTGCTCTTCACAATTTTTTTTTCTGACAAAGACAGAGAGAGACAGAAGGGAGACAGACAGGAAGGGAAAAAGATGAGAGGCATCAACTCCTTGTTGTGGCACCTTAGTTTCTCATTGACTGCTTTCTCATATGTGCCTTGACACTCGGTCACAGCAGACCGAGTGACCCCTTGCTCAAGCCAGCGACCTTGGGCTCAAGCTGGTGAGCCTTGCTCAAGCTGGTGACCTCGGGGTTTCGAACCTGCGTCCTCCGCGTTCCTATCTGATGCTCTATCCACTGCTCCACTGCCTGGTCAGGGCCTCACAAATTCTTTAGGTCAGTTATTATAACCCCAGCTTTACAGATGAGGAAACAAAGGCTCCACAGAGCTAAATGACTTGTGTAAGACTGCCCAGCTCAGCAAATAGGACGTGCTTTCCGTCACGACAGCCTGCCCCCCGGACGCTGCCCTCACTGTCACGGACACACTACCATCTGCCACTATTTCTTTTCCTTGTTAAGCATTAATTTGTTTCATTTTTAAAATAAAGAATTCAGTTTATTTACACTAAACGGTTCACCCATATCTCACCCCACCTTCAACCTTGACACCACCAGTTTATTTTCTGTATCTGTGAGCTTGATTTATTTATTGTTTAGATTCCACATATAAGAGAGATCGTATGCCATTTGTCTTTCTCTGATTTATTTAACTTACATATACCCTGAAGTCCATCATGATGTTGCAAATGGCATGAATTCACTGTATTTATGGCTGAATAATATTCTATACACACACACACACACACACACACACACACACACACACACACACACACGTGCGCCATAACTTTTTTATTCATCCATCCATTGATGGGTGCTTGCGTTGTTTCCATATCCTGGCTATTTAAACAATGCTGCAGTGAACACGGGGGAGCATGTATCTTTTCAAGTTAGTGTTTTTGTTTTCTTCAGATAAGTACCCAGAAGAGGAATTCTGCTGTGGCCGTTCTATTTTAAAATTTTTGATGAACCTCCATACTGTTTTCCACAATGGCTGCACCACTTTATACTCCCACCAGCTGTGCAGAGGGTTCCCTTTCCTCCACCTCCTCACCAACCCCTATTATATCTTGTCTTGTTGACAGCAGCCATCCTAACAGGTGTGAGGTGATGGCTCACTGTGCTTTTGGTCTGCATTTCCCTGATGATTGATGATGTAGAGCATCTTCCCATGTACCTGCTGGCCACCTGGATATCTTCTTTGGGGAATGTCTGTTTAGATCTTTGGCTCATTTATTAAATCTGATTTTTTTTTTCCTATTTAGTTGTATGGGTTCATATTTTGGTTATTAACCCCTTATCAGCTATATGATTTGCAAATGTTTTCTCCCATTCAATAGGTTGTCCTTTAATTTTGTTGATGATTTTCTTTGCTGTGCAGAGGTAGTTTAGTTTGATGTAGTTTCACTTGTTTAGTTTTTGCTTTCATTGCTTTTGCATTTGATGTCAGATTCAAATAGTCATCACCAAGACCTACATCAAGGAGATTACAACTGATGTTTTCTTCTAGTTTTATGGTTTCAGGTCTTATGTTCAAGTTCTTGATTCATTTTGAGTTAATTTTTGCAGTCCGTTTTTATTCTTCTGTATGTGGCTGTCAGGTTTTCACAACACTAGTGATTGAAGAGACTATTCTTACCATATTGTATATTCTTAGCTCCTTTGCTATAAATATGCAGGGGTTTATTTCTAGACTCTCTTGTTTCAATTTTTAAATCAATTTCATTTAGGCAACACTTATATACAATACAATGGAGCCATTTTAAGTACCTTATAGTAGTTGATGTAGTTATACCTTATACCTGTGTAGTTTACTGCCACCATCCAGATGTAGAACCATGAACTTGGATGGATTCAAACGGTAAGTTTTGTACTCCCATTCTCAGCTCGTTCTTGCTGTTTTCCAGGCTCTTACACCCTCCAGCATGCAGAGGTCCCTGTTTTGGTTGCTTTGGACAATCATAGATGACCGCTCTGCCCTGCAGCTCCATGCTCCAGACCCACTCTCTGGGCACAGCTGGACGTTAAAGAGAAAAAAAAAAAAAAAAGACAGCGGAAATCTTACCCCTGTGTGTTCACCAACTTTTGACTCCTCCAAAATCTGCTGCTTTTGTTTACTTTTTAGAGTCCTCAGGGAGTTGCTTTATGTCTTTTTGCGGAGTTTGTAGTTGTAAGTACCAGGAAACAGAAGTTGTATTGGGTTTGTGCAATCATAACAGAATCAGGACTCTTTTAAATATGTTCAATTTGTGTTACAAAGAGACTTATAAGCAGCTGGACTTTATGGCCTATTTGTGAAAACCCCTGAGAATCAGAGGACTATCTATATTGTTATACTAAATCGGAAAGAAATTTCCCGCAGGCTCCCCGGCTTGAGCCCCCTGTGCTGGCAGGATACATTCATCTTTTTCCAATTTCTAAAGGAACAAATGGATATTTCTGCCACTGCCTGCCCTATTCTAATCCTTTTAGGCCTAATCAGGAGGCCATGAACATATCTCTGAGCCCAGGATTAAAAGTCAAGACAAAAGCCTGTGAGATAAGGCGTTGACTCCTATGTCTTGCTTTTATGAAAATGATAATGTCTCTTGGAAAGTAAAATGTGTTTCTTTTAAAAAAAATACTTCTTATTATAATGAGGGCAATTTGAAAGTTATTTTTAAAAAAGATAAATTATGTATAATCCCATAACCCAGAGATAATCACTGTTCATAGTTTTTCTGTGCTTACAGATCTGGCAGAAATGCATCTTTGTCTTCTGTTTGAAAATTTGTTATAATATTAACCATGTAGTATAAAAGTTATGAGCCAAAACTCTAGATATTTTATATATATTTTATTGTACATTTAAAATAATTTTGAGGAATTAAAGGTTAATCGGCAATATATGAAGATCTGTGATTTGTCCATCACTCTCAAACAAACATTAGCATCCCCAGTTATTCCAGTTTTGAGTAAAATGACACACTCAAATCATCAAAGAAGAAAGAAAATGAAAGTAACAGAGGAGCTCTCCTCAATGTGTCATTCCCTAGGGTCGTGTAAACAGAGTGGTTTAAACAGAATTGGTGCCCTCACAGTCTGAGGCTGGAAGTCAGAAATCAAGGTGTCGGCAGGGTCATGCTCCCTGACCCTGGGCAGTCCTTCCTTGCCTCTTTCAGCCTCTGGTGTGGCCGGCAGTGCTCGGTGCCCCTTGACCTGTAGCTGGGTCACTGTATTCTCTGCCTCTGTCATCACGTGGCATGCCCCTGTCTATCTCTGCCTCTCTCTTCCTCTTTTTCTAAGGACATCAGTCATACAGAATTTAGGGTCCACTCTAATTGACTATGACCTCTTCTTAACTTGATTACATCTGCAAAGACTGTATTTCCAAATAAGGTTACATTCTGAGGAAGTGGGTGTTAAGACTTAAACATATCCTTTTGGGGATACAGTTTAACTCATAACAGTTACCATTTTCTGTCCTTTACCCTTCCCTACTGGGGCCCTCCTTCCACTAGCCAGGACCTCTGCCTGTCCACTGTGACCCGCAGAGATGCCTCAAACAGGATGTTCTGGGACATTCTGAGGAGTTGCCCCCCGCAGGGCCCTGACCACCACTCTCCTCTGTACCCCCACCAGCCTATAACCACCTCTCCTCTCTTTTCTCCTCCCCTTATCCCAATATTTCTGGTAAACAGATTCAAGGGTCTTACTAGAGCTGATGGCCCCTCTCTGGTTTTCATAAGAACACAGACTAGCCCTGGCCGGTTGGCTCAGCAGTAGAGTGTCGGCTTAGTGTGTGGAGGACCTGGGTTCGATTCCCGGCCAGGGCACACAGGAGAAGCGCCCATTTGCTTCTCCACCCCTCCGCCACGCTTTCCTCTCTGTCTCTCTCTTCCCCTCCCGCAGCCAAGGCTCCATTGGAGCAAAGATGGCCCGGGCGCTGGGGATGGCTCTGTGGCCTCTGCCTCAGGCGCTAGAGTGGCTCTGGTCGCAACATGGCGACGCCCAGGATGGACAGAGCATCACCCCTGGTGGGCGTGCCAGGTGGATCCCGGTCGGGCGCATGCAGGAGTCTGTCTGACTGTCTCTCCCTGTTTCCAGCTTCAGAAAAATGGAAAAGAAAAAAAAAAAAAAAGAACACAGACTAAGGGTAAAGGCAAAACTATGTGGAGGAAATGGAATTTTTCCTCCTTTAATTTCAAGATTGAGATTCAGAAAGAATTACTGGGCAGTTGTTATGTACAGGCCCTGGGCCAGGTTCCTTTGATACATGTGACATCATTTATTGTAAGTGTTATACAACTTTTGCTGATGAGGAGAGGTATTTAGGTTGAATCACGCAGTAGGTATATTTGCGGATAGAGTTTCACATCCCTAAATGACAGAGTGAGGGTAGGAAATGGGTAATGAGGAGTCTGGCTCCATTTCTGACGTTTAGCTGCTGACAGCACTCAAGCCCTACTCCTCCTTCACCTCCTTGTGCCCCAGCACTGAGCAAGCAGGCAACAAGATGGTCTCGCTCCTTTCCTGGGTGCTGGAGGAATGTTCAAACCAGGCCAACCCACCCCTGCTCCCCTGGCCCTCCCCACAATCACAGTGAAACCCGAAGGCACTTGCCCCTCCCATTGCTCAAGCCATTTTGGAACGGCCTGAATACTTGCTCTCCCCAGACATCCTCAATAGGTGAGTATAACGTTTTCCATACCCTCTTGGCGCATGTGTGGTATCATCCAACTCAACATCTGAACCACTTTTGCATGAGAAAGAGAGGGGTCCGCAGGACAATCCAGATGAGAAGTATTCAGGTAAACTGCGGCTGTGCTGATCTCCAGAGGACTGCTGTGAACATAGAGTCGATGTACATTTGGCTGAAGGAGGCTTGCATCTATTAACAGGGCCCTTCCTCCCGGCAGTGAACTTGGTGGGGCTGGTGGTGGGGTAAAGGTTCCCCACATCTTGGCAGCTTTTGGTTTATTCTTCCATTGTCGCACTGCTCTGGGTTCATTTTTCATCAGAAGAGGTCTTCGGTCTCGCCCTCAATATCCATTTGCTTATTCAGTGCTGTTCGGTTATTATCTCAAGACCCTAATCCATATACGCTTTCAAGTTAAAGACCCGCAAGCTGATTGATTATGTGCATTCTCCAGCAGTTTTTCCTCCAGAAATTAGCATCTCTGTGTATTGCATGTGTGTTCATAAAAAGTGCAGGATTAATTGTAAAATTTCACAGAGGTCTGAAGGTGCATTATGCAAAATGCAAAAACTTGTTGTAGCACCAGCGCTCGAATTAACATGCCTGCATGTAGAAATAAATGTTCAGGGAATTTGTGGTTCAGTTAAAATGACACCAGAATTGAGCCTTTAAAAAACAGACCATTCCCAGCATAACGATTCTATAATTTATTCAGATGCAGACATCCAGTGCTGCTGAATTTTGTGTAAAATAACCCAGTTGGTGTATAATGAAAATATCTTCCGGTAATTCATATCCTTGGAATCAGCCTGACTGTATAATCTTGGCCTCATCCAAATACTTGGGGACGGTAGAAGGGATATTTAGTGTATATTCGGATACATATGCAACTCTATATGTGCACGTGGGGATGATCTTCAGACACATGGCTGTCTTTAGATGGTGTTTGGAAATTACACTTTGGTTCCCCTCTGACCACCCAGCATATGCAAGAGCCCCTTTCCTCCCCCTGTCTAAGTGAGCTCAGGAATGTAGATCTCTCATTTTCAGGGGTCCAAACCCAACATAACCGTAAAGGGATTCACAAAATAAACTATGGATCCACACTGGTTTTCAAAGAGTAACTTGAAATAAGCTCAAGTGGCCCAAGTGAAATGGCTTCAGCACAGGGCTGGTCACCCCAAATACAGCAATGGCTGATAGTGCTGGAGGCCAACCTCGCCGTGGCCATGGTGGATCTTTGTGTACAAATGTGGCCCTGAGGAGGTAGGACACAGGTAGCATGGTATTCTTCCAGTTGTGAGGGGGGGGCTGCTCAGAGCCGTTTGTATGGCCCACACTGTGTCTGAGAGTTGGCTGCGTCAGGTTCCATGTTGTCTCTGGCAGTGATGGGGGTCAGAGCCACTGATGACCTTGGCCTCTCATCTGTAGTGTCAGCCAGCTTGTCTAGCCGGTGGGGAATGGGAAAGCGGAATGTTGGAATGTTGGGAGTGGGGCTGATCCAAGCTGGTGTTACAGAAATCGTGCTACCGATAATCAGCAGTGCTGAGGGATGGTAAGTTTAAATAGCAGCAGCAAGTCTGGGGTAGAAATAACAGAATAACAAGGTGTTCATGCAGCCAGAATATATTCAAGATTGTGTCTCCATACCCGTACAAGCCAGAAATGGGCTTGCTAATGGCCGGTTTTCGGCATAGGGAAACCTTTTTGGACGTAGAGTTGTAAGATGTCTAAATACATTCTTGCCAGTTTTGTGCTATTCGAGGATCCTGCTGAATGAAAGGGAAATCAGACAAGTCCATTTCTCATAATGATTTGATGAGTAGAGATTCTAGTTCTAAAGAAAAGAAAGCAAGAGATTCTTTAGAAGCGTACATAGCTGGCAAGCGGTGGAACTCAGGACTCCTGAATCTAAGGGTGGGGCTCTGTGCTGGGTCTTAGAGTTCTGGGTCCTGAAACGACTCAGCCATGGGGGCAAGTTAGATTATTCCTTTGTGCTCAGTGGTTCCTCATATTGAAGAGCATGCTGCAGGAGAGGGGATTTCTAACAAATTATTTTTAAAGGTTCTCTTTAAAGTGCTGTACTGTAGGTGCGTTCTTGGGTTTAGCAAAGGGGTACCTAGTCTGATTATTTGTTCTTTGTATTAAAAGGGCAGATGTAATACAAGGGCCTTTTGTTGAAGCTTTGGAATTTAGCCAACTCTAAACACATTTAAAACATATATGCATACATATGTGTGTGTGTGTTTAAGGGCATCTGGCTAATAACTCAAACTTTTTATTAGAACGTTTGGAAGCGCTTAATTAGAAGCCTTTTTCTTAAATTTCTTGATCAGCTATATAGCTACTAATTTAGACAAGATGGGCTTTTGAACCTTTCCCTCCTCATAAGGTGATGGGGAGCCAGGGAGTGAGTTACAGGCATGTGGGCACTGGGCAGTCCCATCCTTTATTAACTTACCTGCTTCATGGCACACTCCTTCCCTGGTGGATCCCAGAGGGCCACGTATGGTGTTATACACACTCTCATTCTATAAATCCAGAAAAACACAGAAGGAGATGGTTCACTATATGTGATTTTACTGATTAAATGTCGTGTTGGGAGCCCTAGGTAACTAACTGTCCCTGGGAGCTATACAGTCTCATCCCTGGGGGGAGAGAAGAACCAGCTCAGAATGGAACCTACAGTAATTTTTAAAAAAACAGATCATGACTCTGACCATGGGAGAAAGAGAACACTGGATGAGAACCCCTGTGGACGATTCTCTGGAAAGGAGAAACCCCAAAGTCCGGAGTCCCTCCTCTGTGCATGGCAACCCCTCCCCCACTCTCTATCTAGACTCCTGTGATTGCTGCCTCTCCTTCCCTAACCCTCCCCACCCACAGGGGGCGCTCAGCAGGCCCTGGGCTCAGACTGGGAGTTCACGACGCCTCCATCAAGGCCTAGCCAGGGAAACGGAGACCGTGCTGTCTTTCAGACAGAATTCTCACTCCTATAAATCTGTAGAAATATGGGGAAAGGATGTGAGTGGACAGTTCATAGAAGGAAATACGAATGGCCCCGAAACAAACGAAAAGATGCTCAACCTCACTCTGGATGAGATAAATGAAAAGTTCAATGAGGTGCTGCCCCAGATCACATAGGTCTAAAGTTCAACCTCATACCTTCGTCCAAAGTACAAAGCAGTGACTCCTCTGTAGGGAACAGTTTGACGGCACCATCAACCCTGACCCAGAAACTCCACTTCTAGGAACTTGTCTTTCCGATATGCTTTTGTACATATGAAAGGAAATCTATATAAGGATAGTCATGGAGACATTGTTTGTAATAGTGAGAGATTGGAGTGGACATGAATGCCCATCAGAGGGCTCAGGTAAATAAATTATGGAACATAAATTCAGTGGAGGTGCTCACGCCATTAGAAAGGGCAAATGGTATTACACGTACTTCTAGGGAGCAATCCCCGGGATAATCGACCTTAAAAACAAGGAAATGAATAGTGTGTGTAGTACTTGTGTTTAAACAATATATATTTCAGAATGAAAGGTAAAAGCCATTTAAAACATATATGCATTCATATGTGTGTGTGTTACATATATATATATATATATATGTTTATGCTGCTGAGTGCATAGAATAGCTCTGGGAGCGTGAACAGGAACTGGGGACAGATGCCTCCAGGGAGAGGACAGGGGTCTGTTGGACATGGGGTGGGAAGAGGAGATGCACTTTTCCCACTTACCCTTTAATGCATTTGAATGTTATATTGTGTATTACCTGGTCAAAAAATAAACAGATTAAAATATTTGGAAAGAAAATTCTTCTCAGCCTTGTTGGAGGGCACAAGAGAGGGATAGTCTCGCTGGAGGACAGGTCCTTTTGCGTTAAGAAGGGGTTTATTCAGGGGGTGGAAGCTACTGGAAGGGTGGACTAGTAGCCAGGGCTGGCCCTTCTGGCCGGCGCACTGGTGCTGGTCCGAGTCAAAGCAGTCGGGGTTTGTTGGCCCCGTCTGCTCCTGGTCCTCCCAGGGCCAGGCTCTCAGTGCTCTGGGTCCCCCACCACAGACACCCCCCTCCTTCTCCAGAACGGAGCTCTTTGAGGGCACGGGACAATTCTTTCTGTCCCGTTTTCCCCAGCCCTTGACATTATGTCCAGTGCACAGAAAAAGCTTAACAAATATTGAATGCTGACTCATTTATTTGCACCTGGAAAACACCTGAAAGGTTGTGTTGTATCTTTTTACATCTAATTTCTGTCTTCCTAACCATAAGTCAGCCTTTTAATCTCTTCAGTATCCCCAGCACTTAACTTAACCCAGTGCTCTGTATGTAGTAGGAGCTCAAGAAGCGTTGAGTGATGAGAGTCACAAGGATGATTCGTTTCTCTTCAGTTCAGATCCTTCCCAGCCAAGTGAACGGAGCCCAATCTGCCCGAACGGAACACGTGGCAGCTCACTAGGAAAGGGAGGCAAAAGGTGCCAATAGCCTAAGCTAGTACTGCACCCACGGGTGTTGGCAGAGATGGCACCAGCAGGCGTGGGGAGACAGGACTGTGACAACACCTTCTTTCGCCACCTCGTCAAGCTCTGTTGCAAGAACATGAGTTGGGAAGGACTAGACAGATGTGACTGGTAAGGTGGTCCAGGCCCATGTCACAGAGCTGATGCGTAGACACAGCTCTGTCACTTCAGTAGAGTCCAAGGAAGCACACTGAGGTGGGTCCCATCCCCCAGTGACCCACACAGAGGGAGCACCTGGGAACTCTACAAGGAGTCCCAAGTGTAAATATTGTGTTCGGAGGTCATAGCAAAGCCCAGCCAGAAACCGGGGCAGCAGCAAGCCTTCCCCTGGAGGCTGACAATGAACCACCTGTGAAGACGACCAGGAAGGGAGTAAATGAGGGTAGGTTTTCCCGACGATCCCAGCCTCCCTGCCAGTCCTGCTGGCTGTCAGGAAGCCCAGGGAGGCAGGGAAGGGTGCTGACATCTCACTAGTAACTACAGCTAGCATTAATGAGCTCCTCACACCCACAAGAGACCCAGGCCGCCTGTGATTCCTCCTCCTCGGCTCCACGCCCCCCGCACCCTGCCCCATCATCTATCTCTGCCCCCGTAGAAAACGGGTCTGGGGTGTTTGATTCTGAGCAGGGTGGCAGGCGAGGAAGAGAGCCTCCCTGTGAGAATGCAGAATGATCGCTCCTTGCAATGGCCTTCACAGGGTCACCCAGGCTACCCATGGGAACAGGATTACCAGGAGGGACTTTTGGTGGCAGGGACAGATCCCAGCCTGTGCTCAGAACATCTGGCCTACTGTCTTGGGAGACCCCCCCCCTTGGGGCCCTTGGCCAGAGATGGGGGCCTGAGGAGGACAGTGTTCCTTCAGATTGGGATATTTAAGGCACAAAAATGTTTTTCTTTGTAACACGAGTCCAAAAAAGCATCTGAGTCACTTTTACGTCAGATAAATATCCTCATAAGCACTTGAGTAAAAACTTGCCATATCTTGTTTAGCAAGATGTTTCCACAGCTTGCTACACATGACCTTCAATTCCGAGTACAGACGGGACACCCCTCCTCTCCCTGTTCCGGACACCGTGGTGGTCTCTGTGTCACCTCAGTCCTTGTTCATCCCTTTCCTGGGGCAAGGGTGGGGAGGGTGATTTGAGGACTTGAACTTTATGGACTATAATCCCAGTTGGCAGACACCTTGTGGGGAGTCATCTGGTCCTGCCTCCCATGGGAGGCAGCCACCCTCAGTCGCTGTCTCCCAGAGCTCTGCCTGAGTGCTGACAGGGATGGGGACCCAGGATGCTGTTGCCTCCTGGGGAAGCTGTCGCTGGCACAGGCGTCTTTCCGGAGTAGCCCAAATCCACCTCCTGTAACCTCCATTCTTGGCCCAGTTCTGTCTTCCAGAGTGACGTAAAATTAATCCAATTCCCTTTCCATGTGACCTCACAGCCCTTTCCAGGCTAAACTTGGACTTATCAGTACGCCCACACCGTGGGGCCCCAGTAGCCCTCGAAGTGGCTTCTGTGTGATGGTTTCTCTTGTAAAACATGGTGTCTGGAATTGGTCAGCCTCACTCAAGCCTATGCTCACATGCATGTGCGTCATCTCTCACGCTGAACACACAGCCCCTCACAGAACCCCTGCATGCCACGTGGCCCGAGATGACAACAGCAGTGGCCGTGGCAACTGTCCAGGGCCAGGTGGCCATGCTCGCGCTCGCCTGTGCACCTGTGTGGCCCCATGGCCTCATGCCCCTGCAGGAGCAGAGCAGCTGTGCGGGGCCAGGTGGCCATGCTCGCGCTCGCCTGTGCACCTGTGTGGCCCCATGGCCTCATGCCCCTGCAGGAGCAGAGCAGCTGTGCGGCGGGTCCGCTCTGTGCTCTCTGCTCACCCCAGGGGCCCTGTCCCCAGCGTGTGTGGGTTTGCCAGACGGGCCCTGTGAGGTCCGCTGCGTTCCTTTTCCTCCACAGAATGGTGACCAAAGAGCCCTCGCCCCATTGCAGGGAAGTGCTGATGCTTCTTTTCAAATTATTATTTTATTTTTTTTATTACAGTTTGCCTTTAGCACTGTCTTGTATTAGTTTGACAGCACATGTAGGTTAAGTGTTCCCTC
The DNA here is from genome assembly GCF_036850765.1 of Saccopteryx bilineata. Classification (NCBI taxonomy): domain Eukaryota; kingdom Metazoa; phylum Chordata; class Mammalia; order Chiroptera; family Emballonuridae; genus Saccopteryx; species Saccopteryx bilineata. The sequence continues at coordinate 298,000,334 of NC_089491.1, read as the reverse complement.
TGATAAGATGCTTCTTTAGCAGAGAAGGGCTCGGGCTTCCCTGAGAGCGCAGTCGGCAGCTTCCTCTGCCGCCTCTGGTGCTCGGGACCACCCAGGTGCTCTGAGCCGCTGCGGGAGGGGCAGGCTGCCTCCTCCTCAACCCAGCAGGCCGGGCGGGTGGGGGCATGCGGACCCAGCTGCCCCCAGAGAACCCCCGGAGTTTAGACTTTCTTCTTACCTGTTTCCACGCCCTTCCTTATACCAGCCCCTGGAAAGAGAGACGCCTTTTCCAAATATCATTTGTGAGCGTTGGAGCCACGCTCTTCTGAACTAATCTCACAACTCTTCTGTGCGTCTGCCAATTTCCTTTTCAGGAGGACATCAGGCAGCCCAGGTGGTTAAAGTCAGCACTAATGAGACCACCCCACGGGCTCGGTACCCTCTGAGGGAAATTGCCCGTGGCCACCACCTGCACCCCTGCCACAGCCAGCCTGCATTTGGTGGCAGGAGCAGGGGGAGGTGGGGATGGTCCTGCACTAGGAGCGGAGAAGGAGGTGCCCAGCAAGCTCTTGGCTCCACGGCGCGGCCCTCCTTCCATGCCTCAGCACGGAGCTAAGCAAGCTAGGCTTCACCAACACAGTAAGTGGGAGCAGCCCGGTGAGGACAAAGCCGTCTCTGACAGGCAGGAGCGTTCCCTTCCCTTCCCTTCCTGAGGGGAGGCTGGCGTTCACCGCGCACTGTCACTCTGAGAGCTGGGGAGAAATGGCTGCTGCTGCTGCTGCTGCTGCTGTGGTTGCTGCTGCCCGGAGCTCATGTCTATCATTCTGTGCTTTGCTGAGAAGTTTAAGGCGAGTAATTTGGAGTCCTTTATCTAACAGCTGCTTCAGGGAGAGAACAGGTCAGCGGCACCTGCTGACCCGCCCCTTCCGGATGTTCCCAGGCCTTAGGCATCACTTTCTTTCTCCCTCTCTGGCTCTCTCCAGTATATCCATCTGGGGGTGGCAGGAAGGGGGTGGCTGGAGTGGCATTCCCGCCCAGCTGGCCCTTGGGAAAGTCTAGGTTTGATGGCTAGTCCATGCCACGTGCCTCTGCTCCCAGACACCCACAAGGTGGATGTCACCACACTATGGGCACACCCGGCAGTTGGCTCCAGGTTCCACGGGCTGGAGAAATGGAGGCCAAATACACAACCATTTGGTTTCTTGCTCAGAGAGTTGGCAACAATTGTTCTTTGGAACTACCTATAGTAGGGATTTGGGAGGTTGTGACTGAGTACTCCAGAGTCCATAACCTGCATCTATGTTCCTTCAGTCGCATCCTTATTTATTCATCGCCCATTTCACCGTGTGTGACCTGGTCCCCGACCTGGGTAGAAGGAAGCACATTCACGGGCTCTCAGACCTGGTTCTATCTCCAGTTGGAAAGGACCCTCCTTCCCCGTGTCCCAGCCCTGCCTGTTCTGCCTCCGCCCTGTCCGAGGGGCTCGGGGGCCCCTGAGCCTGTCCCAGTGCTGGGGGGCTGCAGCTGCCAGCATCCCTCTGTCTCCCGAGAGGGGTGGCAGGTGTCTTCTCATCCTCCTCCCAAAAGGGTCGACTTCTTTGTATCTGCAGGTAGCAACTTTTTCTTCTCCAGAGTCTTCCCTTTCTCAGACAACCGTGCCAGGTCTGCCCACCACTCCTCCATGGCACGCTTCCCAGACCTCCGCCACCCTACATTAGTGTAGTAGGATTAGAAACCAAAACGAAACCAAAACCATTCAACTCAGCTGGCTTTATCACAGTGAAATGTCAGCATATCAGTGGCAGCCCGTCACCCCAGCCTAGCCAGCAGTCTGAGAGTCCATCGCTGCTATCTGTGCTTCCCGAGCCTCCGTCATCTGCACGCTTGGCTGACAGAGCTGCGGACCTGACCCCAGAGGTGCAGAGCTTGGGCCCATGGTGCGCTCTTAGCCCTCTGTGCACACACAGACCTCCGGTGAGCACACAGTCTGTTCATATGACAAGTGTCACGGCTGCTTATCTAAATGCTAGGCACACAGTAGGTGCTTTATAAATACCCATAAGGGCGAGTGGTTGTCGAAGCCACATGGCAAGGAGCCTGGTCTGCACTGTGCACACCCCTCGGCCCGAGGGAAGTGACACTCATGACTCATTTGCTAGGCAGCATCCACTGTGATCTATAGTGTGGTCACGCGGTAATGTCAACCACAGCTCTCACTAGGCTGCATTAAGACCCAGGTTCTGGAGGAGAAACAGCTGCAGAACTTGTTCCGACTGTGCAGCCTCTGGCCCTGGGGCCAGAGTTGGGGCTGTCTTGTCAGCTGCAGGGACAGTTTTCTGGGAAGCAGGTCCCCAACCCATTTGGCCCCAGCGAGAGAAAAATCTTGTTCTCAGCACTGCCTTCTACTTGCACTGTCAGAATGAAAAAACAGAAACCAAAGCAGCTCTGGTCTGTTCTCGCCGCTTCCCCAATTTTATGTGACACCATTTTCCTTTGTGCAAGCGAGCGTTTTCAGCAAGCCTCCTCCCGGGGCCTGTGCCGGCGCCAGGAAGGATGAGAAACGCAGCATCGGTGGCTTCATCAGGATGTGGAATTGACTCTGAACAACGTGATTCGTTAAAGACCACAGTCTGTGCCGGGAAAATGCACACACAGCACCTAGCAAGTGCGTCTGGTCTGGGATGTCAGGAAGCTCCCTGAGAGTGCTCAGAGCCACCCCTGGCTCTGTGTCGCCTTGCTGGGTGGTCGCCGGGGCCAAAGAACGTGGCTCTGACAGTCTTTAATGAAAGCTCATCCAGGCCTGGGGGACAGACAGGCTCCTCAATGCTCAGAGTCTAGATCAGGCACTAAGACCAAGGCTAGAAACACGCTCATCAATGCTTTCTTGATCCTCCTTTGCAAAGATGGGGAAACTGAGGCCTCTGGTGGAGGGGTGACCAAGTGAGTTAGTGATGACAGCTGATAAGAACCGGCTGCTTCCCACCCCCCATTGCCTTTGGCCTCATGAGTAGAGGGAGGAAACGAGATCTGGAGGCAGAGGACTTAAAGAAAGGGGCAGCTCAGGAGGCAGGGGCCCGGTGCGAGCCTTGCCTGCATGTGGCTCCAGCGCACTTGGAGTCACAACCCTGAGGTCCAAGTGTGCTTGACGACCAGTTAGCTGTCACTGCACTTCTCTGGCCTTAGTTTTCTTTTCTGTAAGATGGGGCTGTAATAGCTCCCTGATCAGCTGGTTGAGAATGTCGAAGGCACCCAGCCAAGGACCTGGAACTCGTAATGCTGAGTACTGTCTGTCTCCTCTGCGCCGTGGAAGAGCCCCGTGAGTTCATGAACACCCTAGCAGGAAGCTCTTTCTGCAGAGCTCCTCTAGAGCAGTGGTTCCCAAAGGGCGGTTCTGGGACCAGCAGCCTCCACATTACCTGGAACCTGTCTGTCAGGCACACAAGTCTCAGGTCCACCCCACCCCCGGGTCAGAGACTGTGTGATGGGAGCCCAGCCTTCTGCATTCACATGCCCTCCAGTAATTCTGATGTGGGCTCATGTTTGGGAACCAATGTCTCAGGATTTCATGCTTCAATTTGGAACTGATTAGAACCATCCATTCCTTCCTTCTTATGAGAGGATGTCTCCAAGTCTGGGTTTGAGGCCCAGATTTGTAAACTATAGTAGGGTAAGAAATTGTTATTATGACCCTGAAGTAGCAAGAGACTGTGCATCAGACCTTCTGTCCACATTCCACTTGTTTGAAAATAGACCCGCAATATACAGGCTCCAGCCTGGGCAGCTTTGCTCCTGCTGTGTGTCCTTTGATGGGATGGACCTCTAACAGGAAAAGGCTCCTGCCCAATAGCTTTATTTAGGTTAAAGCTCTAAATTTAGCTCTGAAGGAAGGTCTACAGGCTCAGGACCATTTCATGCATGCTTCCACAGTATCTTCAGGCTGAGACCAATGTCCTTCTGAATAAGGAATGACATGACAGTGGTGAGGCTGCTGGGCTGTTGCAGAGAGAGCACCAGGACTGGGGTCTGATGCACAAGCTAGTTTTCAAAGGAAAGACACGCTCATCCTCCACTGGCCTCAGAGTAGAAAATGCCACCGAAACAGAGCAGTATGTACATAGGATGGGGGGAGGGACATTAAAAATACCTGACAGCATGGGCACAGACCAGTCCATCTGAAAAGATGGCAGCCAGGCGCTGGAGCAGGTCCCAGAGGCTCCTGCAGAACCAGTTCTTCCCCCTTTCATTGTTGTATTGGGACAGGCAGTGGTGGGATTCAGCCGGTTCTCACCGTATGGCAGAACCGATACCTAATTTTTTGTTGGGTTCAGCGAACCAGTTGTTAAAATGGCACTTGTGATCGGGGTTCTCTCTAAGGTGGGTGCCTGGCCAGCGCCCAATGTGGAAATAACAAATTGACATTCCTTACTCTTTTTTAATGTTCATCTCACAATAACATATTCTGAGTACCTATAGTAATGTTTATTCTATCCATAGGTGAAAAAATTGCAAGTGAGGACGCCAGTCAAGAAGCAATATGGAAATATCTAAAATAACAGTTTTATTGTTTTTTGTTAAGTATTATTGAATATTTTTTTATTAATATTTTAAAATTCTTTCTTATAACAATCTAGTTTCATGTACCTCTTGTAATGTTCTTACGTATTAAATGCATTAGATAATAAACTACCTTTCAGTATATCATTTTTTTTATACTTAAAATGGTATTAGGGCAGAGAACCGGTTGTTACATTATGTGAATCCCACCACTGGGAACAGGTGTGAGGGGGAGGCTGGGACTGTGGCTTTTACTAACTAGTAGGGAAGCATATTGGTCTTTTAACATCAGGTATCACCGCTCTGATATACACCAGCTAAATATGAGCCCTGAGGGTTACTGACTGAGTCAGGGCTCAGGGTCATTGAGAGGAAATATATCCTTTGGTCCCCAGATTCACCAGTCACCAAAGTCCTATGAATCTTTCTTCTGCAACATCTCCTAACATCATCTTCTCATGCATTTCCCCAGTGGATATCCTTCTCTGAGCCTGTCTGTCTGCAAAGGCCCTCGGTAGAGGATGAAATTCATCAGCCTTATGTTGGTCTGCACCAGGATGTGACCTATGCACCTTCATACCCAGGGGTATGGATGGATATGTCCATGGCAGGTAACGATCATAATACATCATTCACATTTGCAGACCTAGGTTCCAACCAAGGAGAGTATGTCTGGGAAGCCGAGACCTATTTCCTACGTAGCCCGGTGGCTCTCAGGAGTGATGGGAAGCTCCTCTTATTTCTTCCTTAGAACGGCTCTGAGTCACTGGACAACCCTGCTGCTCCACGGGACGAGGAAGGGAAGGGAACATCCATCTGTCCAGCAGTAGGAACCCAAGAGCCAAGCTGGAAAGGTCACAGTAGCTCTCACTGCTCAGAAGTGTGACCCCACAAGGTGATGACTGAGCGGTGGATGAGGGAGAGGGACAACAGACAGTAGGGTAACAGACCCTCTGGCTGGAACCTTGCCTGGCAGGGTGGAGGGAGGAAGCTAGGGCAGTGCTGACCATAGATAAATGATACATAATTGTATATAGAGACTAAAGGACAGATTGAGTCCTTCAGACTATTCTTCAAATAGAATCCGAACTGGCACCCGAGGCTTGGGATGTGGACTCTGACCACTTTTGAGGCAGTGGGATTTCAAGCAAGAATATTGGTGTAAGTTAGTGATTTATGTCACAGAGTGTTGTGAGGATTATGAAGACTGTGCATTCTCTGCAAACCGTATAGTAGATTGCATATTCTTTGTAAACTATGCACCTGCTGGCAGAGACTATGGGAGGAAGGGCAGGAAGAAGGCTTCCCTACAAAGTTTATTCGTGTACTGGTCACCAGCCATTGTCTTCTAAAAATGGTCAGCAATAGGATGTGACCTTTGGAAAAGCCATTAGAGCCAAGATGGCAGTCACTGGCTTAGGAGTGTTGCCCCACCTGGCAGCCAGGTGAGCTTGTGATGGGGTAATAATTGACAGTTCACACACAATTCAGCAACTCAGTTAACTCCCGTCTCACTAGGAAAAACTGATGTCTTCCCTGGGAAAGGAATCTGTGCTGATTCAGCTGCCAAACGTGCGATGGTGTTAAGAACCACCATTGTCCTCCACAGAGGCCCTAGTGGAAGAAGACATCTTTAGGGGAACTGGGTGTTCAGACCTCCACATGGCAAGTCCTCCTGACACAAGGGAGAGGAAAAACTAAAGACTCGGCATCATTTAAAAATGAATTGTATCTTCCTGCATCTTTTGTTTAAATGCTTTGGGGCTTATCTATTTTAGGACATTGCAGCATACCATAAACCTGTGATTTGCTAATGTTCTGTTACCTTAAAAAATTTTTCTTACAACTTTATCGAGAAATAATTTATGTACAATAAAATACATTCATTTAAGTTATTTTCTAGATGTATACACCCTTGAAAACAGTCCAATAATTAAGATGCAAAACATTTTCATCCTCCCCAAAGATTCCAGGTAGCCCTTTGTCATCTATCCCTCCCTCTGCTCCTGCCCCAGGCAACCACTGCCACGCATTTTGTTCCTATGAATCAATTTGAATTTTACACACATAGAGTATTATAGTGGGTATTATTTTGTCAATGGCTCCTTTCACTCTGCATAAAATTTTTTATTGAGATTACTTATATATAACATAGAAGTTACCATCTTAACCATTTTTAGGTGGTATTAAGTATATTCCTATTGTGCAACCATCACCACCATCCATCTCCAAAACTTTTTCATCTTGCAAAAATGAAACTCCCTACCCATTAAACAATAACTCCTCTCTCCCCAGCCCTTGGCAACTACCATTCTACTTTCTGTGTCTGTGAATTTGACGACTCTAGGAACCTCGTGTAAGTGGGAATCATATAGTATTTGTCCTTTTGTGACCGGCTTACGTCATTTAGCCTAATGTCTTAGTTCACCCATGTTGTAGCTTATGTTCGAATTTCCTTTTTTAGGCTGAAAACTATTGCATTATATGTATATACCCCATTTTGTTTAGTCATTCATCTGTCAATGGACACTTGGGCTGCTTCTGCCTTTGGCTATTGTAAGTAATGCTGCTGTGAACATGGATGAACAAATATCTCTTCTAGTTATTCTTTTCAACTCTTTTGGGTATATATACCATAAATCTGTTTGCTTTTTTTGAGAAGCCTTCCTATTGTTTTTCACTGTGGCTGTAACCATTTTACAATCTTCCATTTTAAACAAAGTTTTTCATTAGACCCACTTCTTGTTCTGATTACCCCTTCAGTTTCTAGAAAGACAATGCAACATATTCTCTGACCTCTCTTTGCCCTGCAAGATGATCATCTTTTCCTCCTCTCTCTGAGCCTCGGCCCTTCCAGCCCTTTCAGACTGATGGAGTTGCTCGGAGAATTGCTGAGCTGCAGTAACCCTGAGTAAAATCACACTGCTCACTTTCTGTTAGCTGTGGCCATTTCCCTGTTTCTCATAAGCTGTAGTTATTATGCACTTTATCAATGTCTTAATAACACTGTCATGCTACAACCACCAGTATCCTATTTCTTTAGATATTTTACCACTTTGATTGAATCTACTGTGCTTTACATCCCAATTATATGCATTTAGCTATAGCTGTCAAATAACCTATCCTATTAACTATATTAGCTAATTTTTTACAACTGTTGTCTGAATTGCTAGCATCCTGTCCATAATATCTTCAATGCTATTAAAACTAGTCACCTATTTAAATCCTGTTAGTCTAGGTATCAAAAGCCCACTACACACCTCATTTAATCTGAGGGGCCAGCCATGAATGTGAAAACTGGGGGGGGGGCTTTGACCCTAATGTACGCTTTTAAGAAGGACCTTTCTTTGACTAATAGGATGCTCCCACCAGGTTTTATGAGTCACATTAATGGAGAGGGTGCGCATGTGTACATGCATGTGGGGTCAGGGTGGTGGGAATATGGGAGTTGACTGGACGCTGACCATCAGTAATTCTGGTGAGAAGGAGAAGACAGCGTGGGGAAAGGCCCTGGGGAGGGAGGACTGCAGGAGAGGTCAGTGTTCATTTGTCAGGACAGCCCTTTCCGATGCCATCTTGTATGTTCATGGGGGGTGAGCCTGGGTGACTGTGAGTCATAGCAACCCTTGGAATGTTGCCAGAACCGCAGCCTGGCTGGGTTTCTTTTCAGTCTTATGATTCCGGGTTCATCTGAGCCCCGATAAAGAGGAGGCTGTACCCCAAACACCCTCTGTACTTGATCCATGTCTGTGCTTGGTTAATAGCTACCACAGTCAAAGACCTTGAACCGATAGGCAACCCATAGATGGTGATGTCAATGGCTAGGACAGGGCCCGGCACATGGCAAGATGCCCATAAACTCCTGGCTGGACATTGTGGAAGGGTGACTTGTAGAATATATCTCTTCTTTGTCATCACATATATTACACTTTAGGTCAGGATATGATAAGGGGTCCTTGTCAGGCATTTAGTATACACTGGGGTTACTATCTGTAGGAACACACATGCATTAAAAAGACAACCTATCTGTGTGTATGCAATAGAATTCTCAGATGGTCTTATAGAAATCATTTGCTTTTCTGAAACACTTTTTAAAAGCACTGCCCAAAATATGATCTTATTTTATTTCATATGCTTTTATTTAGTTTTGACCTCCCGTTGTATAGATGGAGAAACTGAGACCCTACGAAGGTCTCTTAGTAGAGTCAGTATTGCAACTCTCCTAACTGCTGTGTGGCAGCCTCTCTGAATGGCACATAGGAACAATTGGGAGAATTTTTAGGGCCAAGCTGTGGTCCCAACTGAACAGGTATATGCCTCACTTCTGTGCAATGTTGGGGACATTTCTCCTTATAATTCTGTGTGCTGGACACACGCTTTCCCAGGGGTGTCCAAGCACGCTGTGGAACACCGCAAGCCCAGCTTTGTGTGAATGGAACATCCCCACCACCAGCTCCACAGCCAGCCTCTGGGCTCTGTGTCTACCAAACCCTGCTGAGACCTCACCCTAAACACGGCTGAAGTCCGGGAGAGCTTCCTGTGCCCCTCTTCCTGCTGCCTGAGCCCACCAAGGAGCAGGTGTTGACAGGTCCCCTGCCCTGTGTCTGAGCCACAGAGGTGAGAGAGCTGATGGCCCCAAGGCAAGCTGGGTCCAGCTTAAAGCTTGAAAAAGTATCTGAGTATGTTGTCCTAAGTAGTGCCCCCAAAAGGCATGTGTACCTGGAATCTGAGAATGTGACTTTATTTGAGAATAAAGTCTTTGCAGATGTTAAGGATCTTGAGAGGAAATCACCCTGGATTTAGGTTGAGCCCTAAATCTAATAATCACTGACGACCTCATGAGTGGAGAGAACCCAGAGATACACAGGGAAGGCGGCCACATAAAGGCGGAGCAGAGATTGGAGCGATGCTGCCGTAAGTCAGGGGATTCCTGGGGTCACCAGAAACTGGAGGGGGCAAAGAAGGACTTGCCCTAGGGTCTTCAGAAAGAAGATGGCCCTGCCAACACCTTTATTTCAGACTTGTCACCTCTAGAGTCAACTTTTGTTTATGAAGCCACTGAGCTGTGGCAGTTGTTTCAGCAGCCCCAGGAATGACCATACTGGTTGACAGCGGACAGGAGGTGGGTATGAGCGCCGTCCCAGAGCTGGCCTGCTGGGGCTTCTCGGCTCCCTCACTTGTCTTGCCTTCAGGACCTGGGAGAATTCTCTGCTAAGCCAGACTAAGGAGCAAGTTAAAAACAAGTGTTAGGAGGAAGACCAGGGCCTGACTTCCTTGGTGTCACTGATCTTGTTGGATAAAGATGTCTGTGCCCTCTCACCTCCATTGTTCCTACCTTTCTGTAGTGCCCCCCATAGGCTAAGGGCCTTCATTTCACATAACCCATCTGTTGTAGTCAGCTCAGGCTGCCATAACAAAATAACATAGCCTGGGCGGCTTACGCAGCAGATAATTATTTCTCATAGTTCTGGAAGCTGGGAAGTCCAAGATCAAGATGCTGGCTAATTTGGTTCCCGGTAAGGACCCTCTTCCTGACTTAAGTTAGCTGCCTTCTCACCATTTCTCTCCTTATATAGGAGAGAAAGAGAGAGAGAGAGGAAAGAAGAGGGGAGGGGAGGGAAGGGGAGGAGAGGAAGCAAATTCTCTGGTGTTTCTTCTTCTGAGGGCACTAATTCCATTATGAGAGCCCCACCCTCATGACCTCACCTTACCCTATTTTCTTCCTAAAGGTTCTACCTCCAAATATCATCACATTGGGGGTTAGGTCCTCAGCATCTGAGTTTGGGTGGGGGACGCAATTCAGTCCATGGGCCTTTTAAGGACACTGTTAAGCAAGTTGCTCTGTCCCTCTTCATTTTACATGTGATGTTTCTTCAGTTATTCAAGGTCATAGAGCTGGCAAGGGGGAGAGCCAGGATTTGCATTTGTGTCTAATCCCACTCCAGAGCCTGCACTCTTAACCACTATGCTACATCGATTGAAACATGTCATATTAATAAGCACAGCAGCTAATGGCTGGCGTAGCGAGAAGAGAACCTGCCAGTGTTGTAGTGACCCTTGGTGGCTCCCGCTGCTTCCTCCCTTCTCCTGCCCCTCCCCCTCCCCTGCCTGCCCCTCCCTGAGTGCTGGCCATATCACATGCTCCCTGTTCCGTGGAGGGCCTGTGATGTTCACACCACAGGTGGTCTCTCTGGCAGCTTGTTCCTGTCTCTTTCCATCCGACAAATTCTTGCTCATCTCACACGGTCCGGATTAAATGTGCTCAGTATACATCATTATCTAGCGCATATTCCATGGCTCATAAACCCCAATGGTGTGTCTTTTCCAAGTGGGAGTGGGAGCACCTTTGACATAGGGCTGCCTCTTTCTGTTTTGGAATCTGGTACCTTCCACAGCACCTCTGGCTCTCCAAAGCCCCCAATAAATGTTTGAATAAGGTACACACGTAGAAGACATGGAGATAATAATAAAAAAAAATACACATACTCAGCAGAAAGGGCTGTTAATTAAAAGAAGGGGAAAGAAAAGAGCATCAGATATTCTAAGACAAGTACTGGTAGAAGGAACCACTAAAAGGTATAAGTTGTGAAAGCAAATGTTTAATTTCAGCTCTCCCTTCTGTGTGCTTATCGATGACGCTCAGCTCAGTAGAATGGTCAATCTATATGTTGAGATTTACTGTGGGTCTCATGGACTGTTCTTTTTTGATTAACTGCTTTAGTCTTCCAAATATGTATTCATTAGAAGCTTGTCCTATTGCTCAACAAGATTTGCATGTGTGAGAACACACCCTCTTATTTTACGCTGACCCCAGTGGGAGTGTAAGGCTCACCTTGCTGGCATTTCAGAACACAGGTGTCTTAATGCGTAAACCAAGGCCCGTGCTGTATCTTGGGTTGCCATCTCCAAACTGGACGGTTTGTAACTATGGGCGGTCCCGCCCCAGGCATTTCTAACTGTTCTTCCATCTCTGTCCTCCCCCTGCAGGCTGGCCGTGGGTGACCCTCTCTGTCCTGGGGTTCCTGTACTGCTACTCCCATGTGGGCATCGCCTGGGCCCAGACGTACTCCGTGGGCTAGTGCTGCTGGGCCCAGGGCAGCCCTTGCTGTCGGCCTGCGAGGCAAATGGTGCTTCTCCCTGATCTCACGCCCCAAGATGACCTTCGAGGGCCCAGTGCTGGACCTGCTCATCATTTGTGGAAGTTACCTCAAGCCAAGACGGGAAGCTTGAGCTCACATAGAAAGAAAACAGCCAGAGAGACTTCTGACTTTGGGAACTCAGAGATCATCACCCGCCCCCCGCAACCATCACTTCCCTGTTGAGTTAGCTGGGGCCCAGCGCAGTGGACTGCCCTGCCCTGCTGCACGTGGTGACACTGTGGTCTATAGCCCAGTCCCAAGGGCCCTTTGGGTTCTTTCCCCTTCGCTGAGAATTAAATGCAATGGACATTTCTTGATTGAGGCACAGAAATCCTGACGAGTGATAGGTCTGTCCTCCACTGGGCAATATTTCTGCAACACTTTGTTGACATTTACGTGATCCCCCCTCCCCATGCCCTGCAGTGTGGTCTTTAGAAGCAGCAATGGGGTTTGGACTACACCCTTCACCTCCTCAGCAGGGAGGTGACAAAGTCACAGCTGGTTTCTAATCACCCTAAGGAGTCAGTACCCAAGGAGACCTCTTATTTGAACTTCATCAGGATGATCTCCACTTGGCTGTTCATTCCCCAGATTTGCAGAGGAGTATAAACACGCAGCCCCTACCCACCAGTTAATTGTTTCCACATTAAGAAGCGGAGTTTAAAAGCCAGGGAATAGCGTCTCCACAGATGGGTGCTATGGGGCAAGTAACAGAGGGTAAGGAGGGCCTCCTGTGGTCCTGTCCCCACTCCACGCCAGCCCCACCGTCACCCTCCCGCGCAGCAGTTTACGTTCAGCAGGTCACAGTGTTTTGTTTTGTTTAAAATAAAATGGAGCCTTTTCTATCATATAGATGAGTCACTTTTTTGTAGAGTCAAATTTTTTTTTTTTGAGGAAAATGTTTAAATTCTAAACACACTTAACATAACTTAATTCTTCACTCTCTGTGAAAGATGCTGACAGGCTATTAATGGCCCCAAGTGGTAGATAATTCAGAAAACTTGTTTATCTTTTTTTTTTTTTTTTTTTTTTAATTTATTTTTTTTTTGAGGGTGGTGGAGGCGGGGAGAAATGAACAAGCTCTCGTCATTTGAACCCACAGTGTACCCAATTACGGGAGAACTTAAAACAGCTCAAGCACATGAATTCAGTCGTCACGAGGCCCACTTGGTCCTGGTCTGTGTCACCCTGTCTCATATTAGTCATCTGTTTCTGACCCTGTGTCCTGACTGTGGCTCTTAACTCAGTGAGATCTAAACTCTTGGAGTGCAGAACCAGCCATTTTACTGACATTCTTTTTTCCTGGACACCCTGTTTGGAAGGGAGAGGGCAGTCCAGATGTGGATGACCTGAGGTGGCCGGCAGCAAAGGGCAGGGGCCAGGGGGGCGGGCCGATCACGGCCGCAGTGGTCTCGGCAGCTGGCTGGGGAAAGGAGTAGACACAGGCAGGTGATTCCAAGGTGCTGAACGCTGTGCGGAGAGCATGAAGCTGGGGAAGGGGAGCACCTGAGTGAACACAGTAAAACTTCATGGACTAACACGGATTTGGGATTTGGGGCCAGTCAGAGGGAGGGTGGCTGAAACGTACTTGAAAGGAAAGGGCTTTCTAATGGGGGAGTGGTGTGTGAAGATGATTGTAAGGAAGTGTACGAACATATAAATAGTAGGAAAGATTTTGAACTCTTCAGAGACACTATTATATAAAAATAGGCTTATTCATTCATTAGATTATATTGGAATATATTTGAAAGTAATAATCCTGAATGTTTTAAGTATTACATGATTTAGAATGGTTTGCAGGCATTAGTAAACAATGACTGTTGAGCTCCATATTTGAGGACTGATTAGCTGATATGTCGACTATCCAGGACCATTGCATTCTTGCTTTAGGTTCTTGCTGTTCCCCAACTATCGTGTGAAAATGACCTTATGCCTCTCCTCATGCGTATGAACTAAACTCTTGGGGTTGCTTTCAGTGAAGGGTTTGAGGTGCCTGGGCAGACAGAGCAGTTCCAGCTGAGGAACATCTGACATGTCACTTTTCATCGGCGTCAGCCCTGGGCCACTTCAGGCACAGGACTGGGAAACAACTAGTCAAAGTCCCAAGGTCACGTCTAGCCCCAGGACCCTCTGACCCCAGCCTAGCAAAAGCCAAAGAGCTCCAAGCCTGAATGCCTGATTCCCAAGGAGGCAAACAGGACATCGGAAGGGCAGCCACATCCACACAAGAGACTTAAAAGTATTGGATCATTTCTTCAGATTAATTTGTTGGAAGTGACAGTAGAAAACCCTTTATTCTATTTAAGACTGCAGACCTAGTAAAAAACAACAACAAGTAGATCAATCATACATAACTGTAGAATGATCTATATATTGGGAGAATAGTAAGTTAGGGGGAGGGGTTTCCCTTAGAGAAACTGATGTGGCCCACTTACTTATTTAAAATAATATAATTGTTGGCTAAGTGTAAGGAATTAACTAGAACATGATGGGTTTGTTTTCTAACAAATATCTCCATCTAATTGGGCTGACCCCTGGGGAGCCAGGTCACCCTGACAGTGCGTGCTTTCCTGCACATGTTAGGAAGTATCTCTGAGGCTTTTCTTCGGGGAAATTATTTTATTTTAAAACAAACCAATAAAATCTCTTTTTTAAATAGCTGAAACCCATTTGGCACTGAAAATGTATTACTTGGCTCTGTTTTACTAGTCCTATTGACTAATTATAAAAATCATATTCACAAAGAGAGATTTTTCCCCCTCCGTTGAGGATATCTGCAGAATGTAATGTTTAGTGCTTTATTACGTGAGACCTTTGAAATGAGAATCAATCATTTGGAATTTTAATCAAGATACCATTACATTATTTTTATTATGCTTGTCTGCAATATAATTAAATAATAGTGTATATGGAGAATATCATTAAAAATACTGTATTCACACCGGGGCCATATGAGAGCAAGAAGAGGCCTGGATATGGCTTGCAGGTCACAGAGGCCTCATCCCTGAAGTTCTATAGTCTATAAAAAGAAGTGCCATTTTTGAAATGTGGTCCATTGGTATTAAAAACTTAAGCCATGGCTGGTTGGGGCAATGGTAGAGCGTTGGCCTGGCCTATAGATGTCCTAGGTTCAATTCCTGGTCAGGGCGTACAGGAAAAGCAACCATCTGCTTCTTTACCCCTCCACCTCCCCTTTCTTCCCACCCCTTCTTCCCTTTCCATAGCCATGTCTCAGTTGGTTGGAGCACATTGGCCCCAGGTGCTGAGGATGGCTTGTGGAGCCTTTGCCTCAGGAGCCAAAAATAGCTCAATTGGGAGCATGGCCCAGATGGGGATTTCCGGGTGTATCCCGGTTGGGCTGCATGTAGGAGTCTATCTCCCCTCCTCTCACTGGAAAAGAAAAAAAAAGAACTCAGGTTGGCAGTATTGTGGAGAATCTTGCCATGGGTAGGCAGCAAGGCCTATTAAAATCATAGCAGACCTGAAACCATGCTGGTGTAGAGGACTAGTTAGTTTAAGGCCAAGACATCCCCTACTTTCATAGCTTCTGAGACCATCAATGAATTAAAGCACAGATCAAACCCATTCTGTTGACACTGAGTCATTCTAAAAAGATTTAGGTTTTTTTTAATACTATATTTTAAAAGGCAAGGAAGCATCTATATATCTTATACAAATTCCAGGCCAAATTGTTCAAAATATAAACGTTCACTTCTAAGTGGAGGTCAGTTTCAGATGTGTTGAAGCAATGTGTCGTACCACAATTTTCCACTGACGCCAGGCTATGAGACATCTAGGTGCACTGGCATAACAGACACAACTCTATTTTGAGGTCGTATTGTAAAGCACCTTCACAACTGTTCTCTGGCTGTATAGAACTTGGACACACAATCTTGGTATCGCTAGAATTTTTAAGTTCCCCCAAAACCACAATTGTAGGTGCTTCCAAATCAGAGCTCCCCCAGCTCTCAAAAAGGAATAGAAAGTATTGTCCTTGTTCTATTATTGTAGGTCAGAACCCTCAATTGCAATTATAGAAGGAACAGCAAACACATTATGTATAAAATAGTTTATTACCATAATAAATAAAATTAAATATTTTGGTTTTACAAATATCATTTGTGCTTGTTTAAAAATGTTGAGAAGGGAGTATCATCAATGGAGGGGCCCACACGTTCCTCTGAACATTCCCAGGTTGCAGACAGACGGGAGTTCCTGGCAACGTCCTCCGCTGGCCACAAAACTAGTATCAGCTCACTTGCACTTCTGTTTATTCATGCTCATTTGGACAAAGTGACAAATGCAAAGGAAAAAGAAAACCCAATGAAGGATTTGGCAGGACTCAGTGGAAAGAGTGTTAATATAAGGAGAAACCCCGGAATGACAAACTGCTCATGAGTAGGTGTCCTTGCAAGGTGGCAGAATGTCGGATGTGGACAGTCCAACTGACACACAAATACAGTGTCTGAATATTAAGAGAATACATTCATCGGGGATTTGCATCTTTCATAACATAAAAGGAGTTCATATCCTGGTACGAGATCCATGAACTTCTCATTGTACAGCTAATGGATCTGGAAGTCACAGAGAAGGAGACAGTGGCTCTAAGAAAAAAGTTTCAAGGAGGGCCGGCATGGAGGGCCGGCACCTGCAGGTTATTCAAGTCCAGTTCTAGAGGTTCCAGAATGAGTCTGATAAGCTCACATGAAAATGGAGTTTCGAGTGAAACTAAGCTTCGGGCAAATTCACATTGATTCTTTAGAACTGTGGAGGATGGAAATGAAAACTCCACACGAACACCTTGTTCTTGAGAAAATGGTGATTTCTCCAATGACTGCAGAGGTGCTGAGAGGACAGTGGAATCCCCTCCCAGTGGAGGGCACAAGAGCTGGTGAAGGTAGTTTTTATTGAAGCAAGCGAGAAGGCAGTACAACGATTTACACAGAAGAGAGGCTGTGTGGGGGGCCGAGTGTGCTCTCACTGGGCCTCCTGTTTAAGCAACACCATGTGAGGAGGGAGCAAAGGGGAAAGAGTGCTGGCAGCTCCATCACAGTTGGAGTTCCATTCAAGGGTCTTAAGGCTAAACATCTTTATTGCAAAACACCGTATAGTCCATTCATCAAATGCACATCAACTGGTATATGTACCACGGCTCCTAAAATTTCCCAGAAGGTGCATATGCCATATGGTAGTCAACGCAAGAAGCGGAGATGAGGCTCTTCCTATACCTGATATTCCTAAGGCATTCATTCATTTGGTCCCCGCACAGGCTTGCACGAAAGTTTGACTGTGGCTTTGTCCACTGAAATAAAGAGGCAAGCTCAAAATTGTCTTCAGGACCAGCAGAGGAACTGCAAGTCAGGACTCACCTGTAGTGTGCTACAGTTTGCTTGTTCCCAGTTGTTAATTCTTCTGCTAGTCCCAAATAAACTCATCTTTTTTGACCATTTTGATCTTGTCTCTGTATTTAGGTCGCATTTGTTGGTGTCAGAAGTGGGATCCAAAGGAACCGGCCCCCAGAGGACAGTGACCCTTGGAATGCCTTCGGAATTGAGCGGGATGCTCTACCCGGGCCCTGTGTGCTCATCACTTCCGCGAGTCCCCCTCACTTCCGGTGTGGGGAGTCTCCTCGCCCATTCCGAGCTCCCTCCCTTGGGTTGAGCTCTCCCACTTTATTCAGAACCATTTAAATGCTTCATTCTTTCTGTTTAAGCATTTGTCCTATTCACTTATTTTCTTGTTAGAAGGGCACTAGAATTTTGGTGTAATTACTTTGGAATATCTGAGGGCAAAAATTAAAAATAACGTCAGTAGTCATGGGTCTGCAAATAAATCGACCAAAGTGCTTGCCACCTCCTTATGAGAGACTTTGGTCTCTGAAGGAAAAGACTATGAAAAGATAAATTGTTCACAGAAAGGCCTGATTGGCAGTAGGTTGCCTGCCAACTTCCAGGAAAATTTCTGTGTAACAGGGGACACCTGGTCATGAGACAGACAGCTAGGGCAAAGGCCGTCCTCTAGGAGAAAAATGTATCCTGTGAAAGGCACGCTGTCCCAGTGGAACAAAACACAACTCCCAGCCCTGAAAGCGGCCCCTTCAGTCTACTTAGGAGTTCTTCTTTTGCTCTCAAGAGAACTCCTGAGAAATGAAACCCTAGTCATCTAACTGCTCTCAGGATGGCCCTCCTTCAAGGGCCCCAGCTGGTTTCATGTTTTAAAAAAAAAATTAGTTTTGCTTCATGTGCATTTTTGACTCAATAGACCAACCTTACCAAAAATGATTTAGAACGTCAGCAGTTATCATGCTGGACTCTCAATCTCCCCAAACTTTTCTCTGGACTAAATTAGAAGATCACAGTAATAGAACTAAAGAATCCGAATGGGAAAGCTAATTTAATTGGTCATGATTGCCTCTTTACAAAATACTAAGTTTCTAAATTAACTGAAGCAAAAAAAAAAAAAATAACTAAAAGGAGATTTAAAAGCCTCTGAGGCCACTCCCTTGGCAGCACCAGCCGTGGCTTCCCTAACCCCATTGCTCCACGTCCACTGTATCTCCGTGTCCTATTCTGACTCCTTCCCTTATTGAAGTGTCTCTTCCTCTCTAGTGCTCAAACCTGACCAGCAAACCTGTCAAAACTCTCCCCTTTATTAGGCCTTTGGAGGATCTACTAAACCAGGGGTCCCCAAACTTTTTACACAGGGGGCCAGTTCACTGTCCCTCAGACCGTTGGAGGGCCGCCACATACAGTGCTCCTCTCACTGACCACCAATGAAAGAGGTGCCCCTTCCGGAAGTGCGGCGGGGGCAGGATAAATGGCCTCAGGGGGCTGCATGCGGCCCGCGGGTCGTAGTTTGGGGACGCCTGTAATAAACTATTAATTTCTTACATCTTGTGGACCAAAGCAGAACTTAAAGATATAGTAAGAGATTTTCCCGTGGTAACCAAGGGTCCTCCTAGATTTGCTGAAAAATTCAATATTGTAATTCACACTTATCACCCTGGCTTCTCTTATCAGTGAGTCCACATGCTTGCTGGAGAATACTGAGTGGTGTGGTTGATAGTGGAGAGTTCAGTATCTGAAGCTCATGGTCCTTGCCTGGACCACATTCAGCACCCAGGCAAGAGTAGGCAGTCACATAAAGCAGCCTCTGGCCAAGTGTGTGTCACAAAAGTGAAAGAAGGGAAGATTTGGCTCAGAGAAAACAATTACAGCAGAAGTCTCTAAAATCCTTAAATGGAGAACAAAAGTGTATACAGCCACACTCATGGCTGTCACTGTCACTCACGCATGTATGGCCCTGTGACCTCGAGATGAACAGATCTGGGCTTCCAGTCAAGCCCAGTGTGAATCCTAAGAGTCAATCCTAGGAGTACATTCGTGAAGCTTTATCCCCGCTCCCAACAAGTCTGGACTTTAGAGCCGCACACATCAGCACCTTTGCCCCTCAGACTCAGATGGGGAGTCACTGCTAAATAGACACCTGAGCCCCTCGTACAGAGGTGAAGGGAAGCAGAAGGGCCGCTGGACACGGGCCTGCGAGGTGCTGGACGGGAGCCTGCACCAGGTCTCAGAGAGTGGGGCAGGTGCTTCTGAAGCTGCTGTTGCGGTTACGAGGGTCCTAGCCGGGCTTTGAATGCAGTGGGTCTGAAACTTCAGAAGCAGGTAAAGGAGCAGGTTTAAGGAAAAACAAATTAGAATGTTTCTGGGGAAGCTGGTAGATGGGGTTCTAATATTTTATAGCTTCTGCTCCAAGGACTAGTTGGCACCTTCTCAAGTTAAATAATCTGGAAGCCCATGGCTTTATCCAGAATCACAAACAATCATGACTTGGCCTCAAGAAAGTTCACGACCTCTTCTTTGTACATTTCCATCTGGGGCTAAATTTAATAATTTCTCAGCCTCAGGAGGTCTGGGGCCACCCCTGTAAGCCTCACACAAGAAGCTACCAGAGTGTGCAGGGCTTCTGGGGAAGGTGCCTGGCCTTGGCCTCCAGATGTTGCTCCCCAGGGCCATCTGTGCTAACCCTGGAGCCAGGGGAGGACAGCCCCGCTCTGTACAGACAACTGAGGGCCAAGTCCTGGGTGATGCCATGGCCACTGAGCAGGTGGGTGGGTGGGCTCAGACAGGGAGCTTTCAGAACCACTGAGTACCTTTGGGACGGCAGGTCCCAACCTATCATCCCCTCAATACAAGGGAGACCAGTACTGGGACCCAGACTCTCTGTAGCAAAGCGATGCCAGATGGAGGTGCTAAGAATGGGACCACTGCCACACAGCACGTGTAGGGCAGTGCCCGGAAGGTTCCATGTCGTCAGTGACAGCCAGACCGCCTGCACTCCTCATTTCACTCTCTCAAGCTGAGTTCCTAGAGCTGAGCTCCCAGTCTTGCTTGTCTGTGGTTAAGGGTCCCGACCCCTCTCTGCAGGGCATGCACGTGGGCAAACCCCACTTTGCCTGGGAAAGACCCTTTCTCTTCCTTTCTCAGACACCACTAAAAGAATCCCAAGCACACAAATGACCTGACCCCAGGTCATAAAAGGCAGTGGGGTGTCCCTGAGCACTGTGGCATAGGGACTTGGGTGGCCCATCATCATCATTCCAAGCTCCGCACAGACCATGAGTCTCGTGGCCACCACAGTCCACCACCTTGCAGAGACAGCCGGAAAACCCACCACCTCATTCTCTTTTTCCAGCTCCTGAGTCAAATACAATCATGGCCCTGCAACCTTTTCACGGTTTCTCTCGAAGTCCTCCTGAGTTTGATAGGAGGGAAAGAGATTAGCTTTAAAATAAGGCCAAGCCTGGCTCCCAAGTGTCCCATAACAACCCCATGCAGTGGACAAAATACAAACTTCTGCAGGGCAATCCCAGTGAGAATTATAATATAAACATAGCACTTGCTACAATGTTTCTGAGGTTGTGTGTGTGTCTGCTTTGCTAAGGAAGCAACTCTGGGCTCATCGCCCTTCCTGCCGATGCCCCTTACCCTGAGGATGCCACAGGAGCATGTGGGGGGGAGGCTGAGAAGGAAGAGAAGCAAAGGGACCTGTGTGATGAGGCCAGGGGCATGAAACAAGGCCAGAGATTCACCTGGGGCCTCCAGAGCCTCCCCTCTGGCCTTCCCGCAGGGGTAGGCTGCCCAGAACCTCCGGGTCCCACGGGCCCCTCTCTGGCTCTTATGCTGGGCTCACCTCTTTGGAGAAAGGAGGCGTGTGCAGTCCCTGCTCTCAGTGGCTATGGGAGGCACCCACAGCACCTCAGCTGTTTTTTTTGGCCTTAACCATTAGAGACAGAAAGTTGAAAGGCTCTACCCTTCCTGTCCCTCAAACTCCCATCATCCCAAGCTTATTACAAACGACAACTATAGGAAAATATACAGTGATGACAGACACAGGCTGTACAAGGACAGGGAATGCTAGGAAATCCCTGTGCCCACCGCCATCTTTGGGGGTCTTGGTGAAGGAGCCCAGAATGTATATACGTGAAAGGTTCTTGGTGCTCCCCCACCAATCTCCAAATGGCTGCTGCTCTTTTCTGGTAGTTTTCTCATCTTTTACAAATATCATGGCAGTAAAAAATAAAAAACGAAGGAAACCACCCTTTAGACAGCATGCCCCCTCTTCCGAAGTTGTGCAAAGGCAGTTCAGCGGCAGCTGGCGTCCGGCAGGGGGCCACAAACTCCTCTTCCCCAGACTTTGAAAAAGAGCGAGTGTGTGCCCAAGCAACTGGTCCCACTGTGGTCTTCTGTCAGGAAAAGCCTACTTTGCAAGTTGTTGGTCATGTAGGTGTGTGTGGTGGGGGTGTTGCCTCGGGCAGGGTGGTCAGTTTCTGTCTCTGACTTTTTTTTTGTTATTAGCAGACCTCTCAGCTTGCTCCAAAAATCTCTCTCTCTGATTCTGGGGACTGGGGCCTGGATATTTCAAACAGCTCCTGAGGAGACTGAGAGGACCTTCTGGAAGTTAATACCCTGAGGATCTCAGAGAGCTGTTTCTCGATGTTTGTCATTTTGGTGTTCAAGGCCTTGATGTCCTCCTTCAGCTCGTGCTTGACCTCCAGGAGCGTGGCCTGCAGCGTCTGCTCGGGGATGGGGTAGAAAGAGTGCTTGACCTCTGCCAAGATGGGGCTCCGGTCCTGGGGGCTCCTGGCCTCCCCGACGTTGTCCAGACGCAGGTCGCTCTTGGTGATGCCGCTGTCACACGAATCTGTCTTCTTCAGCGTGGCCTCCCCTGAAGCCTTGGTCCTTTCAGGGAGCGTCTCCATAGACTCGGCCTTGGACACCTTGTTCCAGTCCTCGCCCTTCCCACAGGCATCTTTGAAGCGGGCCCAGCCTTTCCGCTTGGCACACTCGCCCCCGCCTGCCTTGGGGCCCAGGCACTCGGACCCCGGCGCATGCAGCTTGGCGTGGTCGGCCACCCCCACGGCGCAGGCCGCCTGGAAGGACACGGGTGTGGCAGGGCTCTCGCGCACGGTGACCACGCTGGCCTTCACGAGGCTGTGGTTGGCCGAGGCGTGCTCCGAGAGGACGCTGCCCTTCTCCACGTCCAGGTCTTCCAGGTCCCGGCCGCCCCTCTCCGCCGCCAGCCGGGCCTCTTTCTGCTGTCGGAACCTCTGGAACAGTCTCCGGACAGGGTGGTCCGGGGGCAAGATCAGGGGGGCCTCGTTCTTCCGTTTCATGCGCTCTTCCTCTTCCCGCTTCACGTCGCTGATCTTCCGGAACACGATCTGGAGTGAGACAGAATGACACACGGTGTTAACGGGCTCCTCGGCCACTCTCCCACGGCCGAGGCTCCCAGCCCCGCCCCCACGGCTCCCAGCCCCACCCCCACGACCCCAGTCCCGCCCCCACGGCTCCCAGCCCCACCCCCACGACCCCAGCCCCGCCCCCACGGCTCCTAGCTCCGCCCCCACGGCTCCCAGCCCCGTCCTCAAGGCCGGCGGAGGCTCCCAGCCCTTTCGCATCCCTGCCAAGGTCGCCTGAGGCTTTTCTCAGGGGCTGTCTTCACTTTCCTTTCCTAACACTCTTTCTGCTTTCCGACAGCAAGAAGTTGACTTCGTGCTGTGTCCTCTTCAAGAGAAACAAACCCCAGCCTCTCCATCCCCACGTGCTGGGAGGGTAGACGTACCAAATGGCCTCTTCCCAGAGACTGCCCTGGCCTTTGAGCTGGGCCCCCTTTAACCAGTCTCAGTCTGCAATTCAGCATCACCTGACACGCTTTTCAAAAATCATTTTTTCTGACCCAACCTCAGACCTGCTGCATTTGAATTTCCAGATGGGAAGCCTTTGAATCTGAAATTCAAAGGCTCCCAGGTGATACTGATGCAGGTAAGTGTGAGCAACTCACTCTGAAGTAAGAAAGCTCCACCACGTCCCCAGGCAGAGCTACAGCTAAAACTGCCGCCTACAGATTTGGACCCCAAGTGAAGGTGGCTGGCTGTAAGAGGTGAAGTTGAGTCCCACACGAAAGCCCACCTTGTCCTCACGGAGCTTACAAGGAAGAAAGGCCCACGACCTTGCACATGAGCTTGTCCTAACACAAACACTAGGCAACGCCTCACAGTTTGTAAGGCACTGAGATGCTATTTCACGTATTCCTTACAACAGCACTAACACTGTCACTGGAACCCATTATTTATTATCCCCATTTAGGAGAAGAAGAAATCAAGGCTCAGAGCAGTTAGTTAAATGTCACATAACAGATAAGTTTCCTGTAAGGAACTTGTATGCAAGCCACCAAGTCCCAGATCTATTAGATGTCCAACAACATCCTGACGATGACAATGCTTCATGCATGGACAGACAGACAGCAGTACAGTCTCATGAGTCTGATATGAGCACAGTGTAAGCTACATATTACAGGGCTTTCTGCTGGGCCGACATCTGATTATGGGAGATCCCCATCATTTCTGGCTGATCGTGCATGTGGAAGGTTCACTCAGGGACACGTTTGACTCAAACCATAGCTGACCTTGCAGGAAGCCACCTGCAATAAATAGATCATCTTTTTTATGTAAACTGCTGGTACTGAGCTCATTAAGGAGTAGAGGAGAGGCCTATGGAAGGGAGAGTGGCAGCTTTTCCATCACCACGATCTGGAAACCCCTGTGCCCCATGCAGCAGCCTCAGACCAACCCCTAACTAGCCCCTAGGACTTGCCACAGAATCCCAGGTCTTGGGGAGGCACACGAGAAGGATGGGTTTGGGGATGGAAAGAGTTAAGTTCCGGCTCTGCCACTAACCATGTGACCTCTGACAGGTGTTTTAACTTCTGAGTCTCCGTTTTCTTGTTAAAAAGGGGGAAATCCCTACTTTTCTGACTTGGTGTAAGACCAACACAAAATTGCTTATGTAAAAACACTGGCCCACTGTAAATGCTTAAAATGAATCCTCCTGTCCCTGGTGAAAAGGCTTGAAAGGGCTTTTAAAAAATATTTTACATCTAAGTGCAGATGATACATAACTGACCTTACCTGCTCCAGGAAGCCCACCTGCCCAGAACCCTCTGATCGTACCACTCAGGTTATCAGGTATGGCTGACACGACAATCATTTTTTAGTGCCAATAAATACAGAGGAATCCAACATTTAGTCATTTGATGCCAGCAATCAATCAGCAAATTACTGGCAGAGTGGAGACTCACACCTGTCATCTGACTTCTCTGTCAAAGCTCCTGTCACTGGAAGATTTTACCCTTGAGTCACAAACAGGTGGGTGGGGTAGAGCTGACACCCCCTCTTGCCACCTGGTTAAATCTTCAAGCCACCTGCCCTGGCTCTTAGTGTCTGTGTGGCTTTCTGACCTCCACTGGCCAGTATTTCTCCCCTCCTTGCCCTGCCCAGCTGTGATTTTATAATCCTGACTCCCTAGTCCTCCCCTTCAATCATAACCCATCTGCTCCTACAGCTTAGCCTGCAGACCCAAGCCATGAGACTCAGGAGAATCCTGACCACTCTGAAGGGAAATCCAGCTAAAGGCATCCCAGGGCTGGAGGGACGATGTTAAGCTGAATGATCAGGACCCTCTCTTTCCATTCTCCTGTGCTTTCAGTTGGCAGTCTTACCCTCCATGCTTCCCTGTGCTCACGTGGTTCTCTGTTCTGGGAAAGGCCCCTGTTCTCCACTGGGCATCCAAATACTCCTCACACTGGACCCCAATCAAACAACACCTCCTCCAGAAAGACTTCCCTGATTCTACAGAGCTCTAAGTTATCCTCCCACCTCCCAACTCTAATGCTTCTTGTGCTCACATCACTCTTCTGCCCTAATTAGATTCTTCTGTTTTGGGTCTCTTTGCAGTAGAAATAACAACAATTTCCTCCCCCAATCACATCCCTTCTTAGAGAGGAGAGGAGGGAAGAAGGAAACAATGAAGGAAGGTTAGACAAAGGGGAGGGATGAGAAAAAGAAGGAGAAAGGATAATGCACGAGAATGTGAATGCACCCCAGAGAGACAGTGGGTTTAGACCTGATTGCTTTGGTTCCTGCCCATTGTTCTGAGGGACATCTGATTCTTCAGAGTATTTTCCCCATTTTTCATGAGCTAGTTTGAGTGGGGCTCTGTTCTGTAAGCAACAATTCCCAAACAAGATACCAGTTACCTAAATCTTATCTTGTTCCCCCTGAAAGCTCCCTTGGGCCTGGTGCAGCACTTGGCATGTCACATTGTATTTTTTACTTTTTTTATTATTATTATTATTATTATTATTAAATATTATTTACCATAGGAGAATAGGGATTGTCTGTTTTGTTCACTATCTCCAGCACTTGGAAAATGCCTGGTAACTAAAGGGCCCCTTGTAAATATTTGTGGAATGAATGAATAGAAGAATGAATGAGTAACAGATAAATATGAGCTAATGAATCAATGGGAAAATGCCTTCTGCTTGGAAAGGTAAAATCACAGAGATTGTAGTCAACATCATAAAAGGAAGGGATTGGCTCAGAACATATGGTCTTCTTTCCCAGTCTCAACATCGAAGGTCAGGGGCAGCCCTTGAGACAGGAAATGAGATGTGTTAAGGTTAAAGAAAAGAAAGCACTTCTTCAAATATTGCGGAGTCAACACAAAACTTATCTCAGGAGGTTGTACAGTGGAGCATAACAGTAGTTTAACAAAGGCTTCTTTTTCGTCTGTGGTGGACACGTGTGGTAAGTCTTCCTTGAGGAGCTGGATGTGCCCTTCAGCCAAATGCCCCACAGGTCAGAACCCTGGACTGGGGTGCTGGGCCCCGGCCTGACCCAGGAGTATGCTCAGATGCCGAGGATGTGCCATCGCTGGGGGCAGCTTGATGCTCACGGGCTGGGGCTCTTTCGGATCTGTGCTGACTCTTCTGAAGCCTCTTGACTTTTTCCAAAGTATCATCATACTGCTGCCTTTGGTCATCCTCAGTGCCAGAGGCAGCCCCACCTGAACACCACCGGCTCATCCAACGGGCAGGTGAACCAGGAAAGAGCTTCCTGCCCTCCAGAAGTGCCTGAACCCTCTGAAAATCAGAGAGTGGAACCAGCACACACCAAGGACACAGAGCTGATGTGGTCCAACGGCTTCGCTGATCTGGGGTCCAAAGCTCTGCCTGCTAAGGGCAACCTCTTTTTTGGAGAAGTTGGTCATGGACTCTGTCTTGGAGGCAGCCATGACCAAGCATTTGGCCAAGTACTTTAGATCCAGGCGGGCAGGGGTGGCTGCGTGACTCATGACTGTGAGGTCTGTGCTGCCAGCACCAGGCATAGCAGCTCTCGTCTGCTCCAAAATGCTCCACGGCTCCCACCGCAACGGGGTGCCCTAGGAGTGATGGGGGCAAGACCCTCGGTGCCACAACCCAAGATGATCTCTGCTCTGAATAGGCTTTAGTGGGGGCCTGGAGAGTAGATCCAGCTTTTCCAAGTGTTTATGAAATTTTAACAGGTGCCATGAAGGTGAAAGGTTTCTAAATGAAATGCATTTGAGCCACATGCAATGTTAAATTCGTTGCTTTGCTGCAGGAATTCTCAGAGCTTAAACATGCCTTATGAATGTCTAAGAGGACAATGTCACAGGCAGCATTTCTTAAATGCTTTCTCCCAGACCCTCTCTTTGCAAAGGGTAGTACGTAATCCCCAGAGTCCCCTCTGGCAAACACTGAAATTGCATCAGCGTTGGGGGATGAGTTGCCCCCCATATTTTTGCACAGCTCTGATGGTGGGAAGGCCATTTCCTCGTCCAGGTTTCAATGAAACAGTGCCTCCCAGCTCAACCCTACTGTAGAGCCTCTGGCATTTGGGGTTTGGAGCCTCCATTGCAGCGACATAGTTCCCCAGTCCAAACTCCATGACATGACTGGTGAGCCTGCGGGAACAACTCTCTCCTGCCCATCAGTGGCTCTATGCTCTCTCCATAATGAGCAATTTCAGGTCCTAAAAAAGCTCCCTTCTATCTCATCTCCCACCCCGTGTCCCTCCAACCTGTCTCCTATATCACCTTCAGCATTCAGCTTAGCAGTCGCCTACTCCAACAAGCTTCCCTGACTCCCCACCTCCGCCCGCAGGTCAGCGGACCCTTCCTGGCAGCACCAAGCATGGGACAGCCACATGCAACTCCAGCACAGATCACTGCAACCACTGTTGAGAGGCAGCATTTTGCTTATTGTTTTCCCCTTTAGGCAGAAACTCCACGAAGGCGACCACAATGCTTTATTCTGTTGTTTTCCCTTTCACCTTCAGTATCATCCCTGGCGTACACAGTGCTCAATCAATGGTCAATGAATCAATGACTACATCAGTGAATAAATTATGGCCATCCCTCATTTGTGAGGCCCATGCTGGGGTGAAAAACATGTGTATGCCCCCTGCACACACACACATGCACGCACACACACGGCTATTTCTGGTGTTTGTGGTTTAACGGGGAGAGAGAAAGATTATTGGTAGACTGCTCAATGCACAGCATAAAGGCTCCTAAGAGTAATATATAAATAAAATCCTACGGGATTTTCATTTTCACTCATCTTTATTTCACAGTGACTTAATACTGATTTCATCATCCCTACATGATCAATCTTTATTTTTTCGATCTCTTACATGAGCTGAGAGAGCTGATATTTAGAAGTAGCCTTGAGATAAAGGTTTCTGCAGAGTATGACTGCTCTTGGATTTTTCTTGTGCATGAACTTGACTCTTCTTGTGGGGGGCAATCCGATGTCCCGGGCAGAGCCTGGCCTGGGCCTGGAGGGCTCATTTCCATTCTGTCCCCCAGCAAGGCCGGACCCCGAGCATGCCACCCCACACCCATCCTCAGCGGTGGGACGGCCTCCTCCCCAGCACCCTTCAGAGCAGCACCAGGTCTTCTGCTTTTGTTTTCCTGTTTTATGAATCAACCTTCATTATAAGATCTCATTCTGGGATAGGATTCCGTGGTCCAAGAAACCAGTGGATGAGAGCATCCCGAAAGTCCCTTCAAAAATGAACAATGAATGGTCATAACAGTACAGAACTTCTCAGCATTCTTTACAGCTTATTCCACATACTCAAGTGTGTTATCTCAGGTACGCCCAAACTCCAGGGAGGTGTGCAGCGGTCCCCTCTGCAGTCTGACCGTGGAGGAGACTGGGGCTTAACACAAGGTCGCACCGCCAGTTAGAAACAGAACTTCAGGGTGTGGGCCAGTGCTCTTGCCTTGACATCACCTTCTTTCACATTGGCCATCTGTAGTTGGGGGCCACACCTGCAGAGAGGTGCCAGGGTCTGTCTGGTGCCAGGGTTGTTACTTGGGGGCCCGCTAGTCACCCACTGGGAAGGTCCAGCCTTGGAGACAGGCTGCCACAGATCCTGGCTCCAGTGATGGGGTAAATCCGGATCCTTCAGCCAGTCAGGGTCCTGCCAGGCCACAGTGGGGCCTGACGTGCTGAGCTAAACAGCTCATGACTTACTGGAATTCGGGGAGAGAGAGGAGGCCCCCAGGGCAGGGTTGGCCGCTGAGCCTCGCTCACTCATCCCCGCATCCCTCTGAGGGCTCACGGAGCATCGGCCCTGAGCCTGGAAGGCCTTTAATAAACTGTCATCAAGCTGAAATGAATTGACACCTGGCAAGCTATTTTCAAGTTTCTATGAAAACGGGATCCCCCTGGGATCTGAGGTGAGTCAGGACAATCGGCCACCTCTTCTGGGTTGCATGCAAGGAGGGCCTGGCCCCTCTCAAGCCCATGAAAAAGAGGCCGGGGCGGGGGGACAGGAGCTCCTCAGGGTCTCTGAGCAAGAGGGTCCTGGCAGGACTTGGAGAGAAAAGTCAGATCCGGAAGGAAGGGACCACCCGGACTCCTGATGGCACAGAGAAGAGGAGCCCAGTGCTTAAATGTGCTCTGCCTGGGGAGTAAAAACATATATGTGATGTCAGTTCTCAGTGACATTATGAATAAATGAACAGAGGCCAAGATGTGAATCATAGAAAACTGTAGATAAACCTAAAGGGATTGATTTTGGTTTTGCTTGGACTCAGACACATTTCCCAAACCTGAAACACAGAGGGCAGTAGAGAGAATGCAGGCTTGGAGTGGCCCCAGCTCAGCCGCTGGCGGGCCGCTGCGTGACCTTGGGCAAGTCACGTTTCTCCTTGGCTGGACCCGAGCGTCAGTTCTCCAGTCTGGCTGCACTTTGGAACCCCTTGGAGAGGGGGTTAGCTACTGAGTGAGACGTTCCTGCGGCCAGGTCAGAAACTGGCCTTGGTAACAAGCTCCCAGGCAGCCTGATCCGGATCTGCTGACTGTGATCTCAGAACTCCTAGACCGATGGCTGGTGTGATCACTGCCACTCTGCTATCTTCTGTGTGTGCACGCATGCTCACGTGTGTGTGTAACTTCACACCACGCCAGCCCCCTCCATACCTCCCTGCCCGAGCCCACAGTTCCAGCCTGGCTCGGCCCTCTTTGTGCTGTCTGAGATTGGGGGGAGGAGAAAGAGGGTGTTGAGGGAAGTGTGGAGATGACTCCAATAAGCCCTTGGTCCCTAAAGGGTGTCTGAAAAGGGACTGGTAGGCCCTGTAATCACTTTTGGCTCCTTCTCCTCCTATCTGACAAAAACTGGTCTGCTATCTGGAGCAGAGAACACAAAGCCACATGCTCACTGAGCACCGTCTGCATGCAGGGTGGACACACGTGGCCGCATGCAGGGTAGACACACGTGGCCGCATGCAGGGTGGACATACGTGGCCGCTCCATGACAGGGGAAGGCCGGGCCTTTCCTCTTCCCAGGGCTGGGCCTATGTTGGCACCGACTCAAGCCACTTGGAGGGACAGAGCAGCAGCAGGAGGAGGGCAGGGCCCCATCCCCTACAGCCCAGGTGCCATGGCCGCTCAGTTTCCTCCGCTCCCTCCCCCCAGCCCCTCCTCCGGTAGCCCTGCCTGGTTTTATGTGAGCAGAAGCAGAGGAACAGGCAGGGCCGCCGAGGACGCTGGAAACGGGGAACAAACGAGATGGACTGACGCGGCAAGGCAGCTGCTTGCAGTGTGCTTCTTGAAAAGGCCGTTCCTTCACCTCTCAGAATGGCCTCTTCTGGCGATGATGCAATCAAATGCTCCCTTTTTCTCTCAACAGCATCATGGACATGTGGACCACCCAGAACAGGGGAGGTCCTGAGCCTCGGGGAGGAGGAAGAGGTCCCAGAGAGAGCGAGGCCGGTCCAGGTCGGTAATCACTCCTTGAGCTAAGACCATGAGCTGCCAGCGCCCGAAGTGAGACTGGAATAGGGTACAGCCCTGCCCTCCAGAGACCGGCAGACTCTCAGCTCACGTTCCAGGCTCCACATGGGCCCAGGGCGGGTGGGTGCTGGTGGAGTCAGCATGGAGTGATAGACAGCACGAGCACAAGCTTTGGAAATCAGACAGACTTGTTCTCAAGCCTCAGTTTCCTCCTCTGTAAAAGCAGATAATACCATTGCTTTCATTAGGCTATCGGAAGATTAAGCTAGATACTATCAGTAAACCTTTAAGAAAAATGCTTGACATTTAATAGTTGCTGAGTAACTGTATTATGCATCGTTCTTTGAGGGCTGGGCCCTGGCTCATGTCACCTCTGTGTCATTAGCATCTTAGTTTCTCCCTCTGGAGTCTGTGAGGGCTACAGCCAAGCCTTTGACTTTCTCTTGGCTCCAAGGATGGGGGTCCCCTTCTTTCCCCCTCTCTGCTCAGTCTGTGCTCATCATCCAGAGGATGAGCTGTTCCTAAAGCTTCCGGAGAACAATGTGCTCAGGCACCTGCACAGGGGAGGATGAGGCAGACTCTGAGCCCAGTCTGTCTTAGAAATACTCAGTGTTTGGGTGAGTCATGGCCCAGCTGTGGCCCTGGACAGAGCCGTGTGATTCACAGCCGGCTCCTGGGCCAGGCTCAGTGCTAAGCTTTACCTGCCTTATCTTAACTCTCAACACAAGTCCATGAAGAGCTACCCCTTCCAGAGGTGAGAGACTTGGGCTCAGAGAAGTTAAGTCCTTTGCTGATACTTTATTCAATTAGCCTACAGAACTGTGACGGGAGCCCAAGAGAGCCGACACCCCACCTCTGCTATCAGGACTGGGATCCCTGAAGATTCCAGAGCGAGCGGTCTTTGAGAAGAGGAGAGGTTCATTCTTCTCCTCTGCTTGGAAAGCTGCCCTGGAAAGGTCCCTGGGACCAGCAGGACTCTCCTGGTAGACTAAACACGGGAAACATGGTCAGGATTCCTACTTGCACAGGCTTTTGAGCTTGGCTGGGCTCAGCACTCAACACCTTGGAGGACTAATGAGATATGAGAAAGTATGACCAATATCAGTCGCCCAGACCCAGGGCTGCCTCCTGTACCTGTAGGCAGCCCCAGGCCTGGGGGCTAAGGAGTCATGTCAGCCCTGAGGCCTGGCATCCACCTGTGCTGCAGCCCTGCAAGGTGCTTTTGCCTGTGGCAGGCATAGGATGTGTTCATTTCAATCCCAGATGACTCCTCATTCCTAGGGAACAAGCACAATTATTTGCCTTCCTAACAGCACATTCACACAAAATCTCTGTCACAGAGGCAGGGGCGTGCCCTCCTTCGAGCCTGTGGTCTGTGCTGGGCTCAGAGACCAGTTCCTCTCATAAGGGGCCTGGTCATGCAATCTGCCACAGGCCATCTCTTCCAAGGGCCTTCCTTCTGCCCTCATCAGCCACACCTCCCTCCAAGGTGAGCCTGTTCCCAGTAGAGTAACATACAGTGATGCATCTGGGAAAGCGGCATTTTTATTTTCAGGAAGCAGATGATGCATAATCAGGGGACTGTAGTGCATATCAAGTGGATGCATCCCTTCCACCTCCTTTGTTCTGTTTTTTTCCCCCCACACGACATCGTTGCAAGCACACGGCACAGGGATAGACAGATACACAGATGACAGGAGTTGGTCCCGAACCCAATACAGAAGATGGAAAAGCTGCAGGAACTGGCCTTCGCTATTTCAACATTTCTTTGACGGAACTAGAAACAATCTTTGGGATTATGAGTTGACTCAGAAGCTGAACATCTGGACAGTTGGTCCTTCCTATCCCGCACCGATACTCAGCCTGCAGACATCACGCAGGAATGCTGCAGTATTCCCGGCTTGCACAGGGGCTGGGGGAGCATAAGCCCCGAAACTGGTCTCACTGTCAGTTATCATCACTCAGGGCCAGTGCCTCCCGCAGTTTATCCTGTAGGAAATCTCCACAGAGCAAGAAAGGGATGTGGAGGCTGGAAGACACCAGGGAAGTGGCCCAAGAATGCCAGCTCCAGCTCTAGGGACCTGGCATATGAGAGGGTCAGAGGCCCTAAGAGAAGGATAGACAGACAAGAAAGAATGAGATGGAAAGAAAGCAGAAGAGAAAGACAGCAGAGCCTCACAGGGAAGGTGGAATAAGAAACAGACGAGTAAGAGCAGAGAAGAGTGGGTACAGAGGCATCACCATGGCAGAGAGAGGAGCCCTTGGGAACCATGGAAGGAAGAAGCAGGGGCTACACCCACAGAGGGAGCCCAGAGCCATCTGATGGTGATCGGGGCTGATAGGCACTGTGCTCTCCCTGTGCATCAAGCATTCTCAAGTGTTATAAATGGCCCTGGCTGGCTGGCTCATTGGTAGAGCATTGGCTCAGCATGTGGAAGTCCCAGGTTCAATTCCCGGTCAGGGTACACAGGAGAAGCGACCATTTGCTTCTCTACCCCTCCCTCTTCTCTCTTTCTTTTACTCTCTTTCTCTCCCCTCTTCTCCCCCAGCCATGACTCAAATGGTTTGAGCAATATGGCCCCAGGTGCTGAGGATGGCTTTATGGCTTTGCCTCAGGTGCTGAAATAGCTTAGTTGTTAAGCAACAGAGCTGTGGCCCCAGATGGGCAGAGCATCCCCCTGTAGGGGGCTTGCTGGGTAGATCCAGTAGGGGCACATGTGGGAGTCTCTCTGCCTCCTCGCCTCTCAATATATAAAAAAAGAAATGATATAAAGTGTTGTAAACACTTTGCATACATTATTTCAATAAATCCAAACAACCCCATGGGGTAACCACTATGCTATCCCATTGTGCAGAGGAGCAAACTGAGGCCGAGAGAGTGAGGGGTGGCCTCAGGCTGTCTGACACCGAGGCCTGTGAGCCATAGCACCTGCCTGCCTTCCAGTCTGCAGCCCCCCAGATGCCACAGATAGTTCCTTCCTCCTTGATTCTCACTGGGAGTGGAAAACAGGGACTCCACACCTTTACTTGAAAATGGGACTCGCTTTTTCCCATCCCCACTTCACAGTTTACCCGTAACAGACCCATGCAAGGTGAGCTTCACCCCAGGCCAGATCTCTATCTGAGCTCTTGGGCTCTATTTTGGAAGCTCTTCTTCCACAAAGTGGGTCTCTCTTTATGTGATTCTTATACCTTGTATAAACAGAAGAATGTGCCCCGGGGCAGGTGCGTGGATGAAGTGAGATCTAAGGTATATTCAGCACCCTACGCTCAGGAAATGCGGTTTCTGCTCCCTCGCGCCCTGGATTGAAGGTCTCACCTTCCTCATACTGCAAATGTGGCCCTCATGTGGCCCTGATTCAGTGGAAGGGGCATTCCTGCCACCGGGGACCAAAGGAGCTGTATCTGGTCAGACCTGGGCGTGGTGTAAACCTGTCTGCGCTCAGACCAAGACTGGGTGGGGAGGGCCTTTGCAACGTGAGTACAAGAGTGGCCAAGACAGAGCCCCACTCTGCGGAGGAGGAGCTTCAATAAGCCATCTTTGGTGGAAGTGGAACACCTCGGGCCTCAGTAGGTGGATCCCTAGGCATCAGGGGAATTCACTGTGTATAACCAACCGAGACAAGTGGGAATTAGAGTGGTTGGATGGGACACAGCCAAAGAATTTCCCTGCCCACCACGGGCAGTACTCACAAGTTCCTGAGTGCCTCCTTCTGCTCCATTCACCCCCAGCCCCAATTTTCAGTGACATTTCAAAAACATTTCACCAATGGACTACATTATACACTTTGTTTTTTCTGGACTGAAAATATAAAGTCAACTTTATCAGATGAATAGAGTTGGCAGCTGAGTTACAATGATCATTTACTTGGCTCTGTCACTTATGCCTGGACAAGATTTTTTTTTTTAAAAAAAAAAAATACAATTCTTTCTTTTTTTCTGGAGATAATCATTATCTCTCATCTTTTTTAAAAAGAAATATTTTTTATCAACCTGGTTGTTCATGGACCCATCACTAATTTATATATTTCACATTTCTAATTCTTCTATTCTATGCCCATTAGAAATATATCCCATGTGTCTAAGTATATCAGTTCCACTTTTTTTCTCCTGGAGACACTATTTCTAGCCCTCTGGTCCCTTCCTCCAGTCTGGTCTGGCGGCTTTCCAGCCTAGACTCTCCCCTGACTGCTGTCTTATGGCTGAGATTTTCTCTTAGTTTCCTCTTAATTTAGTAAAAACATATCTTCTCGTGGTTCCCCAGGAAAACTGTCCTAAAAGACATTTGAATCCCTGAATTGCTAAGGATGTCTTATCTTCACCCTTGACTAGCAGTTTGAGTACAGAATTCTGGGATGAAATATTTTTCATCAGAATCTTGAAAGTATTGCTCCACTAGCTTCTATAATGGCAGCTTTGCTATTGAGGTATCCACTCTGATGACTAGTCCTTTGAGAATAACTTGTTATGTCTCTGTGCAAATTTTTAGAATTTTTTAGCCTCCTGAAGTTCCAGAATTTCACAATATGCTTTGATGTGGATTTCTTTACTCAGAGAGCCAGACACTTTATGACCTTTCAACCTGAGGATCTTGTTTTTATCAGTTCTGAAAAGTGTTCGTATGTTGTTATTATTATTATTACTTAAATATTTTTTCTTCTCTACATTTTTTTTGTCTTCTTTCTCTCTGGGACTGCTGTGAGTTGAAATGTGGGTTTGCTGCCTCGATTTTATCACCTTTCCTCTTTCAATTATTTCTTTTTTATAGCATCCTGTTTTGTTTCTTAGCTACATATATATATATTTTGTCTTTTGGCATTTTTCTTTTGATCCCTGCATTATCTCTACAGCTACCAGGTTGCATGAGGTGGAGATGTAGACCTAGAGGTCTTACTATACCATGTGAAGACTGCAAACCAACCCCCTGGTTTTTAGCACTGCAGCTTACCCTGTGGTGATTTGTGCTTCTAAGATCAGAACTTTTCTTGGGTTTTGCAGGAGAAAAAATAGCTTCTTTCTTATCCTTAGCCTCTTTTGCATCTGGGTTGCTGTTTCCTTCACGTGACTAAATTAGTTACTGTTCTTTCACCCACTTTCCATCTTCTAAAATGTGTTCCAATCAGTCATTTGCTACTTTCTCCCAATTTTTTTGTCCTTGTAGGTTTCTATCTTTTTGAAAAAAAATTTCTTTAGTATCATTTCACTGGGTTTTAGGAGAAAAAAGAAATGGATGTTTATGTCCAATACCCCACATTTAACACAATTCTAGTCTTTTAATTCTTAAGAAGACCTTTGGAAGTCCTTTCCAACTAACTTGAATCCAGAGCTATGAAATAGAATAATAAATTTGGTTACATTAAAAAAAAACCCTTCTGCGTGATGAAAGACAATGCATACAAGACTAAAAGACAAATAATAAAATGAAAAATATTTGTGATTTAATTATTAAAGAACTAACTTCTAGAAATTGATACAAATAAAAAAAATGTTTCAATTTTTAGAATGGACAGGATATGAAGAAAGGTCACAGAAAAGGAAATTTAAATGACTGTTAAGCACATGAAAAATAAAAAAGCTGAATCTCACTCATAATGAGAGAAGTGCCAACTTAAATGATTAGGAGATACATTTTTTTTCTATTATCAGGTAAACACCGAGAAGTTTGGCAACCACTTTATTGAGAAGGGTACGGGGAAGCAAGCATTCTCACACATCTTTGGAAAGCTTTTAAACTATCTTTGAAAAGTCAGTTTCCACATCTGTAAAAAAAAGCTAATAACAGTGTTTACCAACTTTTTAAGGCTATTATAAAGACTAAAAGGAATATTGCATGTAAAGTGCCTAACATATATAGCACACACTTAGCAAATACTGCCCATTAATATTACTAACATGTATTGGATCATGTCATTATGTTTTCCCCTACTGATGTTTCTACCAAAGACCAGAGTAAGTGCTGCCTTTCTAACTCTCCTGTGAGATTTCGGGGGACAGTGTCCACATCTCATATTTCTGTATCCCTGGCAGGGCCGGGCACAGTGTAGAGCACATGGCATGTGCTCATTAAACACCTGCTTTTGAAGTCTAAAGGTCCATTTTTAGACTAAACCTGTAATCTCAGGCTAGTCTTCTTAGTTTGTCGTTTTGCTCTGAAGGCCCAGGCCCAAAGCAAGAGGGCACAGGCCAGCAGCTAAAATAAACAAGAAGAACCCAGGTGCCAGGCGTTAGGGGGCGCTGTTCAGAAATGGTGCACCAGGACAGAAGTGCAGAGAGCACCCTGCCTGCAGACAGCCCTGGGAGAGAGGAGGCCCTCCACTCTGAGACTGCCCATCACACCCAGCTGTTAGTATAAGGAAGCAACACCCAGGCAGGGAGAGGTGCCTGGGCCAGAGCAGACCCACAATGCAATCTCCCTGGGTCACGGGCGGGGGGAGCTTCTGGTGCCACCTGAGAACTTGTCTCAATGGCTGGGACCCTTTCTGTCCCCTGATGTGAAGTCTAAAGGAAGGGAGGGTCCAAGGAGTAGCACAATGCCTGAAATCTCAAAAGGAGGATTCTTGCCTTCCTGGCCATTGCAAGGTTTAGCTTATCATCCTCATTTTTAGTAACAATGTGCAAGCCTCCGAGATTAGAGACCCCAGGCGCCGGCACAGCCTTTCCCCAGACCCACTCCCATTTCTCCTCCTTTGTTTCCCAGCAGCCAGGGGTCCCCTGATAACAAAGGCAGAGGAGCCCAGAGAGGGATGCTAGAATCAGAGGGACCTCAAGAGGTCACCTGGTCCAGGCCTGTGTCTTCTAAACCATTCAATGCAAGTGGCCATTACCTCTGGCATTATTAGCAATGTGACAGCTGACATTTGTCCCCTGTTTGTGGTTGACAGAAGCTGGCACAGTCACTGTCTCCTTTGGGATTACAGTGGCCCTGCAGCATACGTGGGACAAATATTCTTATTTTGTATAGATGGGCAGTCTGGGAGATGCAGGGTCCTTGGCTCTTCCAACCCTAAATGATATTCTCTTTTTTGAAGGCCCATCCTGTATTTAATTGTCCAGTGGTCAGTTATACATATATATATATAGTTTTGTCTGCTTTTATTTAAATTCAATTCCATTTGGTCTTTCTTGACAGACGTAGGAGAGTCCTTTCCTCCTATACACACTTTGCAAAGTCAGGGACAGCAGTGACTCATCCAGAAGCCCTCTCTTTGCCAGGCTGCAAACTCCGGCTCTCCTTCCCACCCCAGTCAGCAGGGGTCTGTGGGGTTAAAGTAGGTTGGGGGTGGGGAGGGCTTGGTCTGAGTCTTCCCAGGCAGGAATGAGGGGATTCAGAAGGCAGGGAAGTGGGACCGCACAGCATGCTCTGAAGATGGGAATTTACTTCCACCTGCACTGAGGATGTTGGAGAAGTCACAGACCATCATTCACCCTCTGATCCCCATCCCTGCCCCACCACCGCCACCTCTCTGCCAAGCCAGGGTTGGAGGAAAGCAGAGGGCACCTGCTGAGAAGCACCTGAAATAGCCAAGACCTGGCAGCTTGCCAGGGAAAAGGGACTGTTAGCTGGGCCCTCAGTGACAACACCCTTTGCTAGGTGTTCAGATCAGACTCTCCACCAGTTTCTCATTTGCTCCAGCACCCGAGGAGCTGACAAAGCTGGCAGAGAAGAATTACAGCTTCTCAGTCTCTCTTCCCTGGGGTTTAGCCTTCACCTCAAGAAATGCATGAAGGTCTTGGGCCAGACAGAGAAAAAGAACTTCCTGAAGAGTGTAATTCTGGGCTAGCCAAGCAGCATCCACCAGTGTGAGTGAGAGCCGAGTTATATCCCCACGTAACCCAGGGTGTTCCTGGGGAACCCTGTCCCCAACACAGACCCATTGCACTGCAAGTTCCATAACTGAGAGAAAAAAAAGGAAAAGCTAAAACCACCCGATGTGATTGCTCTGAAGATACAATAGAAGCAAAGTGTTCAGAAGACAGATCTCAGAGCTCTCGCTCTGAGGCCCCATGTTCATCCCCTCCCCCTGGGGGTCCCCCTGCCTGTAGTTGAGTCAGGGTCCCCCTCCCTGCCTTCACTCAGCCTCTATGATCAGCCCTCCCTCCTTTCCAGGTTATACCGCCTCTCTCCCCAGTGTCTGGGCCCCCCAGTTCCAATTCCAGTCTGCTCCTGTGCCAGGTCACCCCAAACAATGCCCACCCCAACCATAATCAGCAGTAACATCACTGTGCACTTACTAAGAGCCCCATGATGTGCCAGCAAATTGAAAGTTATTCAATTCTATTATAACCCTATACAGTAGGTATGATCACTAGCCCCGTTTGAAAGATGAAGAAACTGAGTCTTGGAAGGTTAAATGATATACATGAGATTCAGATCTAGAGAGCTAGACTCCTGTCTTTGGCCAATTAAATCAACTCCTCATTGTCACCATTTTCATTCATCCTGAAATTGCCCCTCTGCCACGAAGCCTTCTGTAGCAAATAGGAGGAGGGGAAGTGCCTCTACCAGACTGACTCAGCTTTACCCCCATCAGCTGCATGAATGCAGACCCCAGTGCTCACAGCTGGGACTGTGTCGCAAGCATTCCCAGGGGTCACACTAACCCCATCCCCATCCACAGCCATTGACTTGTTCAGGGAATGCAAATACCTTTTGGTTTTTGCAGCAGCGAAGTGCAGAGTGGAAACTAAAATACACCCAAAATAAGCAAAGCATTTGGAAGTCAAATAAAAATGACCTTTGCTTTAGCTACTATTTGGGATTATATGAGCCGTGGCTGGGGACCCAGAATGTGAGTGATAGATACCTAATGATTTAACTAGGATCACAAACAGCTGGCTGAAAGGACCTCACATCGCACTCTGCTCAACTCTGTTACAGATGTGGAGACTGAGGCCCACGAGTGGTCGGGACATCCTCCGGGCATCACAGTCGGGAAATGCCAGGACCCAGCCAGCAGTCCTGCGCCCCAAACTGTGCCTCTCATCAAGTGGCTAGAAGACAAAAAAGCCTTCCTTGCCATTCCTGCTAAGCAGAGTGGCTGATTCCCACCACCTGGCCGGTGGCCAGGTGGATGCTGTTATCTCCCTTCACAGGGGAGAGAACTGAGGCTCT
Source organism: Saccopteryx bilineata (assembly GCF_036850765.1). NCBI lineage: Eukaryota > Metazoa > Chordata > Mammalia > Chiroptera > Emballonuridae > Saccopteryx > Saccopteryx bilineata. Next base: position 297,960,881 of record NC_089491.1, on the reverse strand, counting down.
GGACCATGTCAGTGCCGAGTACAAGGGCAGAAGCACTGGGCGGTCCTTGGGTGTCACCTTCTCTCTTTCACCTCACACTGGGCAAACAGACACTGAACCTCTGTGCCCTCGGGCGCCACACAGGAGGCTGGGAGTGAAGGAGAAAGCAGTCCCTACTCTGGGAATTCATAGTCCAAGAAAACAGCAGGTGTGTGTGTGTGGGGGGTGGGGGTGAAATAGGAGCAGGGACAAGTAAAGAAGGCTGTCCATTTATGTTAGTGCTTGACCCCTATCTGAGAGGGTTCTGGTAGGTGTGGGCAAGAGCAGTGTGCCAGGAGGGGCGGAGGGGCCGGGCAGTCAGTGGCTGGGCAGGCCCCCACCCCAGCTCTGCAGAGAGGTGTCCGTCCCTGTGCCCCTAGCCCCGAGGAGCACAGGCCTCTGCCGGGCGCACAGGGTCAGCCTGTGACGCAGCAGGCGGCAATTCACCGGCTGGACGCAGGCTCTGCTCCCAGAGCGCTATTTACATCAGGGTCTGTTCAAGGACAGGGACAGCACAAGCAATTACCGGGAGTAAAACCCAGGCCCAATCTCCTCCACTCCCCCTCGCTGGTCAATAAAGTGGTTGCCAGAGCCATGCTCTCAGCAGCGGCAGCGGGGCTTAGGTGTGAGTGTTCAGCCGGGAAGCCTACAGGAGCTGCAGGAGGGAAATGGACGTCCTTCGCCACGATGCTGTTTAGTGCCCTAGCCCAGGGGCGGGCCATGGGCCCCAGATGCAGCCCGTCTGTGGGAGCACATTCTAAAAGGCTCTTTGTGCTCACAGAGTCAAAACGCCTACAGCCAGGCATCCCCTCCCCTTTGGAGCTTATAAGAGGCCTATCAGTGCCCCGGTTCGAGGGACAAAGCAAATACAAGGGCCTTCCTGTGCTCCCTTGAACTGTCAAATGAATCTATTCAGACAATTTTCACAGGCCTCCCACCCACTCTGCAGTGTGCTCAAGCTACGGTACAGGTGTGTGATTTGAGTTCACATCGAGATGACACGACAACGCAAACCTGGCCCCAACAGCACGTGACACAGACACATCAACGCAGCCTAGGGAGCAGCACGCGTGTCTGCGACAGCCTCTCTCGGCCTTACTTCCAGGCAGAGCAGGACTGCACATGTCTGCCCTCCACCCCCAGCCCAGAGCCGGTCATGCTGCCTCCACACCTGACTGCTCTCCCTCCCACTGTGTCCATTTCCACTGGTCCAAATCCTCCCTCTTCCGCAAAGGCCTGAGGAATACCACTTCTTCCAGGAAGCCTTCCTTGAGCCTCCCAGCCAGAGATGCTCAGCCCTTTTCTGAACATAGCGGGGTCTCTGTTCTGCTCTAATAATAAAAATGCTTTCTGCCCTGAATTAGTCTTTTATGTAAACATCTGAGTTCCCCACTCATTTGTCCACCCTCTAAGCAAGAATCCTGTCTTGCCGCATTTCGGCCCCCTCAGCCGCTCTGAGCACCGTGCCAGACAATGTCTCTTGAATGAATGAATGGTCTTACACGTGTGAAGGGGACCTGAGGGAGGCAAGAGACTTCTCCAGTCTGCCCCCACCTTCTTCACGTCTTTTCCTATTCACCGCAGTGGAAGGATTTTTTTTTTTTCAACGAGTCTTTGAATTTTATGTCAAAGGGGTGCAATAAGTGGTAGCTGGCACTAGCAAAAAGAAAGGTTGCTATCTGAGTGTCAGCTAGATCAGTGTTTTTAACCGCTGGTCCGTGGACAGGTGCCAGTTCACCGGAAATTCCGTGCAGGTCTGCGAAAGAGTTAACCACCCTGATGTTGTATAAAGGTTATAGACCCCCATGATTGTGGTTGAAAAGCAATGAGCTACATATTCCCTCCTCAAGACTGGGAAGGTCAGTCATCTGCTCCCTTGGAAGGACTACAAGGTCCACTACGTCCCTGTGGGGACAGAGCCAGGACTCATGAGACAAGGGTAGAGTTGGAAAGCCTGGGGAGAGGGGGAGGGGATTTTGAAAGATGAGAGTCCCTAGCCAACAGAGCTCTCCCAGGGCTCTTCGCGCCTGGCGATGGGCAGGTAAGGTGATCGGCCTCCTGGGTGCTCCTAGGACTCTGACACTGGGACCACACTTCTCCTGGAGGGGACAGGAGCAGAGCTGTGCCATGCAGAGAGGCACAGCGCAGAGGTCCCTGCATCCAGCAGCACCCAGAGCCCAGAGCACACATCCCTGTGAGGACCTGAGAGGTCTCCTCTGCTTAGAGAAACTGTCACTGTCCCGGAATATTCAATGAAACAGCAACCATCACTAGATCTTCCATTTTCAGTTACAGTTCGTACACAGCTTTCATAATTAGCGTCTGCACGAGCTGGCCCTTTAACCTTGCTGAACACTCTCAGAGTATATTCAGTTCCTCCTTCTCTCTTGCGGGGTCATTGGACTGCACCTGGGAAGGAGTGCCTCCCTCACCCCCACGTGCACTCCCCCGTTCAGGCGCAAGTCCTGAGGCTGCCGGCTGAAATAAGGAGTGACGGGATGGGGTCAGGTTAGTTTTGGGGGAAGGTTTCCTGCAAGCCTAGAACATTTGGTCTCATTGCAACCTTCAGATTCCCAATTCCAAAATGAAGAGTCTCTGTTACGTTCTCCAAACTCCTCCCACCAACCAGCCTGATTCTCACATCTCTGGGGAGGGACTCACACACACACACACACACACACACACACACACACACCCGGTGGAGGAGGTCTTTGTGCTGGAGGTCCATAACCAGGGGCTGGAGTAGTGCTTGGGGAGAATACCCTGGTGCTTTCCTTTTTTTTACACATGGGGGGAGAAAGGCATAAATAGCCCCAAATGATAAGGCCCTGCAGGTAACATTAACTATCCACTTTTTAACTACTAGCAAGCCAAGGCTGTGGATTCAAGTTCTAGGTGCTTATTTGAGTCATCTCTTAAGCCTAACTTCCCTCTGTGAACATGAGCTTACACAGCCATCTCTCCAATGCACAGGCAGATGGACAGGACAATGGAAGACTATTACAGGCTGAATTGTTTCTTCAAACATTCATCTGTTGAAGTCCTAACCCCTAGTGCCTCCGAACGTGTCCTTATTTGGAAATAGAGAAGTTCTACAGATGTAACTAGTTAAGGTGAGGTTATACTGGAGTAGAGTGGGCCCCTAATCCAACACAGCAGGTGGCCTTATGAAATGGGGTAATTTGGACACAGACACAGATTCTCACAGGGATCATGCCACGTGAAGACAAAGGAAGAGATCAGGGTGACAGAGCAGAAGTCATAAACCACCAGCAAGGCTTTGGCCAGAGTCTCCTTCATAGACCTCAGAAGGAACCAACTGTGCAGACACTTCATCTCAGACTCCAAGCCCCTGGGACTATGAGATAATACACTTCTATTATTTAAGCAACTCTGTGGTACTTTGTTAAGGCAGCCCTAGCAGATGAATGCAGAGAAAACAGATTGTTGATCAGATGGTGATGTCATGAAGCTAAATTAACTAAGATCTATAATCCTATTAGTTTAAAAAACATATACAGAGAGCTAGAAGTGGATAGATATATGTATGTATGTATGTATGGATGGATGCATGCATGGATGGATGGTGAGTAGATGAGTGGATGGATGGATGGATGGATGTATAGATGGATGCATGGATGGGTGGATGGACAGATCCAACTGCTGGGCAGATGCAATGACTGAGCCCTCCTCCAGGCCCAGCAGCCTTCCACACAGGGCTGAAGAGAGACTGCCTGTCTGAGTGGCTGAGTATTGAGGAAACATCACTTAAGGAGACAGTGGGATCTCTACACTGTACAATCACTACATCAATTAGTCCTCCTGAACCTAGATATTCCTGTAGCAGAGATATTCTTATCCCCATCGTACAGACTAGGAAGCCAGAGCTCAGAGAGGTTAAGTCATTTGCCTAACCCCACAGGGCTGGTAAGTGACAGGGCTGGGATTCACCCTTAAGTCTGCCTGGCCTCAAACACGGGCTCCTCCTGTCACTCTTGCTGCTTTGCACAACTTGTTCATGGATCCCACGTTCAAATAGGGAGCTCAACAGACCCAGTGATCCAGACCTGCTTAGAAGGGAAAGTGTTATGTCTTTACTCCCTGCAGTCCAGACCTGTCCACCCTCTCTTCTCCAGTGACCTGAGGACAATCAGGGGTCATCATTAGGCCCCTGCCCTCTGCTGTATGATTACAACCTCTTCCCTTCAAAATGCCAACTCTAAACAATGGCCTCCTGCTCCTCACCTGGCCCCTCCTGGACTCTGCTCTCCAGTGGAGGTTCCAGCTCTGTCTGCCCCAGTATCTCCCTTCACTCTGGCTGCTCAGTTCCTGGCCCACAGAGCCCAGCCCTGGTCTGCTCCTAGCCTAGCCACCTCTTCCTGGCCAGCCCCAGACCCTTGGGGGGGAGGGGGGAGAAGGCCAGGTTCTGTGGCTGATACAAAGGCCATCTCACTTGCAGATCAGAAACCTCACCGGGCAACCACAGTGCCATTGCCTGCTGGCTCTCTGCTAAGAGGTGAGTAAATCTTAAAGTTGTCTGGAGCTCAAGGGATGTGGGGTCTGGTGGAGGCATCCTCCTCAGGACCTAGGCCTGGTTCCCCCTTATTGCTCCAAATTTCACTCCTATTCCCTGGCCTCAGCCTGTCAGGGGCATGTGAGCTGTAGCCCTGGGCCTGTGGAACCTGGCCCATACTTCGTTTGGCCCTTTCTATGCTGTTCTTCCTAGAGATTCGCAATCACACCAGACTCTCTGTAGCCTCTGAGATGCCTACTTGCTGTTCCTCCTCTTTGCCTGACTAACCGCTATTCTTTCTTCAGGTCCAAGCTCAGACATCATCTTCTCTGGAGCGCTCCCTAAGCTCACGACTTGTCTAAGGTCCTTGCCAGCTTGTCATCTGGATGGGCAGGGACTTGACCTGCCTTCTGGCACCGGCCCCCCCAGGCCCTCACACAGCAGAGGCAGGACAAACACCCCCTGGAGGAGTGCATGACGGAGGCCACAGTGGGGAACCTGTGACTCTCAGAGGCCAGTTTAGTCTCTGTAGAGGAGACCCCTGAGCACCAGGCCTGGAAGGTGCCCCCCCCTCCCCCCGCCTGAGCAGCCACAGCCCCACATATGTCCCTGTTCATCAGGGCCACCTGGCTCCCCAACCCACAGTGCCCTCCCGACAGCAAGTCAAGAGCTACTCTCCGAGCTCCACGCTCAGCCCATGGGCACCATGACATCCAGCAAAGAGCACAAGCACGCGTGAAGTGGCCACAAGGAGAGCTGTGCTATTCAACCCAGTCACCTGAAGTCTCCAGCACCCATGGAAGGAGCGTGTTCACGCTACGTCAATCGTGAACAACATCCATCTGTCTTTAAAACAACAGCTCACGGATAAAAAGACTGCTTCCGTGAGCTAAACCCTAAAGCCAGGGCAAGCGTCCTGCAGCCCATGTGACGTTTTCGCACTGAATCCACACCTCCTGGGGGCTGCTTTCTGACACGTTCTGACACTTGACAGCAGCGGTCTGACTGGCTCGGGGCTGGGGAGTGAGAGTGCGGGAGAGCCCAGGGCTCCCTGGGACCTGACAGCAGGAGGAAGGGAGAGGGAGACGGAGGGAGAGAGAAAGCGAATATGAATGAATGAATCTTCCTGCTGCCGCCTGATCTGTTTGGCCCAGAGTATGTCCTTGGCAGTACGGTGAGTGAAGCTTCTAGGACTAAACCTACTTTGTTTTGATTTTTTCTCCTTGGTCAGCTTGGCTATCTGTCCATCCCACCAAAAACAATGCTTAAGGGAGCAGGAGGGGGTGCCCAAACTGGCTGCTGTTCTCACAGACAGTCTGGCTTGTATCCTCTCAGAAAACTCATCTTTACTTTCCTGAAGCATGCCTACGGCCCCGGTGTTCCTGTTTTAAGTTTATGAAAGGACTCTGATAGCTGTGTATACATCCACATTCACAGCAAGCTGGGGCTGCCTGCGAGTCCTGGAATTGTTGCCTAAGAGCCCCAGGATCAGTGCCAAAGCCTTGGAGAGGCTGTGAACAGTCATCTCCCTCCGGTCTTGCAGCGGCCGCAGGCCGGCAGCCTTCCCTCTGCCTGGCTCTCCACCCCCACCTCCCTGCCGGCCTCCCCACACGTGAGTCTTCAGATCACTGTGGGTCCCTGCCCGCTTCTCCATCAGGGCTGCTTTCATGCAGCCAATACTCCCTTAACTTGGGTTTGCTCCTACGTTTTCTGATTTATCTTATGCACCTTAAAATATTTATTTCTCCACATTGGTTCAAAAACTAAACAGATTCAAAGGTACTTTTTTTAGATGCATAAAATGCACAATAAATGATACCATTAGCAGGAACATGAGGATAGAAGGAAAGACAGGCAGGAAATGAGATACAGTCAAAAGCCCACCGCAGCTTCTGACAGAGGCCACCGATCTAGTTCTGAGTCTCCCAGAGATCGAAGTAAAGATGGCAATGTGACTTACACAAGGTTGGGAGTAGCCAGCCCCTAATTCACAAAAAGATCATCAAGCGCCATGCCGTGCGTTTGGAACTGAAGATGCTATTCTGCTCCGGCCTTGGGGAATGTAGTCTATTCTCCTTCCATAAATACTAAATGAGCATCTTCTAATTGCCAAGCCTATAGGGTCTGGGGCAAAATACGTATCAAGATGTAATCCCTTCCCTTGCTCTCCATAAGGAAATAGATTTGCCTCCCCAGTTGTGCTTGGCTTTGGTGGTGAGTTTTTGCCCAGAGGCATGAGGACTTAGGGAAGTAGTTGTGGGAGGAACAGACCTTCTGTCTTAACTTTTCTCTTTTCTTCGCCTACAATGCCTGACCCTTCCTTCTCTGTCCAGAGAAGCCGTCATCCTTCACAGTCTAACTCAAATGTCATCTCCTCCAGGAAGCCTTCTTATATATCAGTAGGCTGAATTAACTGTTCCCCCAGCACATGACAAGTGCTTTAACTTAGCATTTATCTCATTGTTCTTTTCTGCCTTTCCTTCTGGTCTGTCTTATTTGTGTTTTCAGGACACAGCCCAGGGCCAGGCACATGAGCAGTGATCAGTATGCATCTGCTTGTGTTGTAATAAAGATTTTCATGAACTGGAATATCCAGCGGTGACATACACAGAAGTTAATTTCATTCAGGACCAAGGCAACGCTGAGTGAAGCTAGCAGGAATTCAGCCCCGACAAGTCAGCCCTGTGTCCTGGGAGCCTCCAAGAAGGGCTCCCCTGCTTTCCTGCCACGCAGAGCAGGTGGCATCTCATGATTGTCCTGAACACTGATATTTCTCTCCCCCCTGCAGGTCAATATGCTGCCTGCGCTACTAGCCCCACAAGAAGCAAGTGAGAGAGAGGTCTGGCCTTGTGTAGGGTGCGGTCGGTGGCCTGGAGGTCATGGGAGAGCCCCGGCTGTGGGTTGCATGAGGATGGCATGCAGGTCTCTGTGTAATAGCTGATGGCTGTGTGCGTGCCTACGGCACATCCCGTCACCTCTTGAAACCCCAGGAAGAGGAGAGTAAAATCTACCTCGCAGAATTTTATAAAACAGAAAGGTTATAAGGAAGTAAGGGTTTATAAGGAAACCTGGTTCTGGATTGTGTGCATTAAATATCTTTTTCCTTCTTGTTTTGTTTTGCCTTTGCCTCGCCTTGGGAGCCTTTGCTGCTTATTCACCACATGACTATAGGGAAATTGCTGAACCCAAAGTTCAGCGTCCCCGTCACTGAAATGCATCATTGAAGACTAAATGCAATAACACATTTAATGAGCTTATCACATCCAAACAAAAGGTTGGAACATACATGTTTATCACAGGGATAAATAGACATGTGGAGGGTAATTCATGAATTGTGGTCACCATTCATTCAGTTATTCAAACATGTAGCCGGTGGCTATGTGTTTTAGCCATTGTGCAACGTGTTGACAACCCAGGGGATCATGACACTGTCCCTACTCTCAAAGGGGGTACAGTGTATGTCATTTTTGTCTTTATCTTTGTACATTTCGCGCTCCCCTCTATGCCCCTTTCCTCTCTAGGGTGTCTCTTCTGGAGAGAACAACCCAGAGGATAAGCACCAAGCTTGGGTATTTGATTTATGCGATGCCTGAGTGAGGCTGATGGACAGAACCCTGCTTGTCCCTGGCTGTTGGACTATCTCTTCGAACCGAGCACTAGTTTCCAAAGGGACGACCCACAAAGATGTCTGACCAGCACAGAGTTTCTGTTGGAGGCCTGTGTTGGTCCAGGAGGGGCGGCAGGGGGCTGCCAGACCTCAGAGAAGACCTAGGTCAAGTCTACAGGAAGAATCTGCCTCTAAACGGAGGCCTGAAGCAGCAAAGAGAGAGGATGACTCAGCAAAGATTCTGGGAGTAGAAACCTCCAGCTCTGCCCCATTAGGGCAAGCACAGGCCTCCACCCACCCTCCCAGGCCTTGGGACCGCTTCTGGAAGAACCAATGCGCTGCCTGCACCAGATGACTCACACCCAGGCACAGAGCATGTTTCTGGCCTCCCCCAGCATGAGGACTAGGTCAGGGAGGGACAAGGAGCCTCGACCATCAATAGCCCAACTTCTACACACACAACAGAAACTGTCAGGGGAGTAGTCTGGCTTGCTTTGACTTTGCATGATTCGTTCTCTCATAAACTCTCTCCAGCATTTTGCACCGTTATCACGAGGGCATAAGTTTCCCATCAAGAGCTAATTGTTATAGGCAATCAGGAGTCTCTCTGATTTTTTAGGGCCAAGAACAAGGGGCTCTGGCTTCTAAACCAACAGCAACAATAAACCCATGTGTGACCCTCTGCAGGGCCTGAAGGAGGAAGGCTCTTGTGAGATGTAACTGAACCAACACAGCCTTTTGGGGGGCCCAGGATCGGAGGAGTCTTTGGTGGATCTTTCTGGCCTTCAGACAGAAGAACAGAAACTTCAGAAGTTCCAGGGGCCTGGCTGCCCTGGCCTCAGGGCTCCAAAGAGCAGCAGATACCAGGAGAATGAGATGGTCCCTTAGGGAAGGTAACTACCACATTTATATGTCAATTTCCTGCCATTTCATTTTCTAAGCATAGACCCCCATCCCTGCTCAAAGATGTTTCGTTTGCCACACTCAGGTGAGTGTTGCTTTAAGGAAGCATGTGACACAAAAATGCATTACTAATGGCAACTCCTAGGATGAACCCCCCAAAATCACATATCATTACATCAAATAATTTTGCTCACAACTGCATTGTCCAGTGGCTGTCTGTGAGTATGTGTGCACACATTTGGCTCTATACATTTAAATTAATTTAAATTAAATAAAATTTTAAAATGATGAGCTCAGTTGCATCAGTCACATTTCAAATGCTCAATGATCACATGCACTGCCTGGGGCAGTGCGCATATATTTCCATCATCACAGAAAGTTCTATTGGACAGAGCTGGCCAGAACTTAGATGAGCCTCAAGTCCCTGAGATGAAGGTTCTGCCACCGGTAGGCATGGGGGCTTATAAGGGAACCTAAATCAAGGTCATTTTTCTTGCGTGACTAAATATATGGAATGAGATACATAATTTCTATTAACTTTTAATTAACATTCTTTTTAACTCTTTAAGTGTGTTGCTTCATTTGTAAATTTGGAGAGCAATCCATGCTACCTCGCAAGATTATATGAGGATCCAATGAGACAAAGGTGGAATCCCCAGCCCAAGTCCGGGCACATTGGGCTCCCTTCCCTCCCTATTCTGGGGTGGCTGTCTGTGTGTATGTGTGCATCCCTCCCCTCTTTCCTCCAGTCCTTTTGGGTGGGGGAGAAGGCAGAGTTCCACCTCTCTGAAAGTAAGGGCCACATCACTGGGAAACAAAGTGACCACACTGGAATCCCTCCATAGCAAGAAGGACGTGCTACGGCCAAACAGGGCTGGTGAGAAGGCAGACTGCAAACTGCTGGGTGGGCATAATGAATACAAGAAATCTGCTTTATGGAAGGTAGAAAGAGAATCGGGGTTTGTAAAAGCAATAAAATTAGTATGCTCAGCCAGAACTTCTGGAGAAAGAAAAGGAAAACAAACGTCCGTGGGAAATAAGGAGGTGGGTGTAGGGGGCAGAGAATCGAGGGATTCTTTGCATTCTTTTGACCAGAAAAATGAGGTGAGCTAAGAAGGTTTAACCACAGTTTAACCACAGTTTAGCTCTTCTCAACTAAGAAGCAGGGTTTACAAACAAGAATTTCACAGAGGCTGACGCTGCACGGGCTTGTCCAAGTCATGACACCTCCATCCTACGGCAATGATATCTACGTGAGAACAATCACATGCAGTTACAGTGATCAGTAAACAAGGCGGAGTCTCTCAAGGTCGGGTTAGCTTGGGAACAGTCTGCAGAAAACTGTGGAACAATCAGTGCCAAAGACAAAGGGTGAAATCATAAGGAATAGAATTTTAATTATATCTAAATGGGTTAACTTGAGCCTGCCTGCTCCAAAGAACTGGAAACAATAAAGAACTATTGTTTTTCTCACAAACTCTGGCCAACAGTGGTGTGTGCAATAAATCATATAGTGGCATCTCCACATTGTCTCACCTGTTCTCCTTATATAGTGGTGTCTCCACATTGTCTCACCTGTTCTCCTTATATAGTGGTGTCTCCACGTTATCTCACCTTTTCTCCTTATATAGTGGCGTCTCCACATCGTCTCACCTGTTCTCCCTATATAGTGGCGTCTCCACATCGTCTCACCTGTTCTCCTTATATAGTGGCGTCTCCACATTGTCTCACCTGTTCTCCTTATATAGTGCTGTCTCCACATTGTCTCACCTGTTCTCCTTATATAGTGGCGTCTCCACATTGTCTCACCTGTTCTCCCTATATAGTGGCGTCTCCACATTGTCTCACCTGTTCTCCTTATATAGTGGTATCTCCACATTGTCTCACCTGTTCTCCTTATATAGTGGCGTCTCCACATCGTCTCACCTGTTCTCCCTATATAGTGGCGTCTCCACATTGTCTCACCTGTTCTCCTTATATAGTGCTGTCTCCACCTTGTCTCACCTGTTCTCCTTATATAGTGCTGTCTCCACATCGTCTCACCTTTTCTCCTTATATAGTGGCGTCTCCACGTTATCTCACCTGTTCTCCTTATATAGTGGCGTCTCCACATCGTCTCACCTGTTCTCCTTATATAGTGGCGTCTCCACATCGTCTCACCTGTTCTCCTTATATAGTGGCGTCTCCACATCGTCTCACCTGTTCTCCTTGGCTGAGTCCCTGCCTGGGCCAGGAGAAGGTGGCAGATCTCTCTCTTCACCAGGGATGGGAGTAATAACCATAACAGGTTATATGAAAATTATGCTCCTTGCTTCTCACTACTGTTCAGAAAAGTTAGGCCTCCCCAGGGGGCAGTGGGAAGAGAAGAGAGTAAGAAACCCTGCGTGTTATAATATGAGAGTAACCTCTGCCACGGATGTCATCTTGTCCTTCTGCAGCACCTTCCTTTGTAATGTTTGCAACTCATATCACTTCCCTCGGAGCTTTGGAGCTAGGAGGACCCTAAGAGACCTCATTTTATTACTAGGACTCAGTGACCCTGAGAGCAGGAGCGAAGTGCCATGTGCAGGAGCCCTGAGCAACTGGGGGCCCAGGTAGGGCACCCAGGCCAGGCCTCCTGCTTCAAGTCAGAGATCTCAGCACCGTATCTTGCGGCTTCTCCACCGGATGCTGAATTTGCACTCACAATAGGTGCTTGATGATCTGGTAACTAAAAGCAGCTAAATTTAACCCGCTGCCTTGGCTCTTAGCCACCCCCAGCCTGATAATCAGAGTGGTTTTTAATTCTAATGAAAATTCTTGAATGCAAGAGCTTTTGCTCATAAGGGCTGCCACCAGCTGCATAAGCTCTTGGTGGTTTGGGTTAATAAAATTTTTAGATCTTATAAAACTCATTTTCTCTGGAGGTATTTTTGTGTTGTTTTTAGAATAATGAGATCCCTGATATGACTCGGAGACTTAATCAAAGACTGTGTAGAAGTGGTTGGCTGGGATACAATTCAGAATTGCTCTCACGGAGGGACATAATTGCTCCCGGCAACCAGGCACAGAGCAGGCTCTGTCTCAGTCACTCGCTGCTTTTTGGAGACATGTCAGAAGCTGCAGAAAGAAGCTGTCAGAGGCCAATTGCTAGGTCTGAGCTGTCCTTTTCCCTGTGGCTCCAGGGAGAAACCACAGAACTGGCCCAGCTTTTTCATACTGTGTTTCTAAACTGACTCATGGTCTGCTGAAGACGTGCCTCTTCATGTCTTCACACTTCCCCCCATGCCCACCAACCCACTACCAAGCACTAAGCAAGTTCCAGGGGGTTCTAGCCCCAAACTCTATAAGCAGGCCAAGGTCCTGAGCTGGAGTCTTGCAAGAGATCATGAACTTCTCAAAGACATACAAGGAAAATGTGCTCTAAGGCCAAGAGATCCCAGCAGGCCCCTCCCTGTCCTATGTGGACTGGGATGACCATCTAAACCAGGGGTAGTCAACCTTTTATACCTACCGCCCATTTTTGTATCTCTGTTAGAAGTAAAATTTTCTAACTGCCCACCGGTTCCACAGTAATGGTGATTTATAAAGTAGGGAAGTAACTTTACTTTATAAAATTTATAAAGCAGAGTTACAGCAAGTTAAAGCATGTAATAATAATTACTTACCAAGTACTTTATGTCAGATTTTCGCTAAGTTTGGCAGAATAAATCTTTATAAAACAACTTACTATAGTTAAATCTATCTTTTTATTTATACTTTGGTTGCTCCGCTACCGCCCACCATGAAAGCTGGAACACCCACTAGTGGGCAGTAGGGACCAGGTTGACCAGCACTGGTCTAGGTAGGCTGTGCTGCTTTGTAGGACTGGAGTGGAGCTCACGGCCAGGGTGGGACACATCTGGAAATATGCAGCTCTCTAGCCAGATGGGACCAGTGATTCATCCCGAAAGACTTGCTCAGGCTCCAAGGGCTGTTTTGGCTTTAGTGTTTGTTGTTCTCTGTGCTTATCCATATTTTATTCTCCCAGTTTGCAGGGTGGGTCACCTCCCCCCATCAGTCTGGCCATCACAGATAGATTGTGGCTGTTAACTGCTTTGTGCTTAGTGTTGAGAACAGTGCTTGGCACCTAGCAGAGCCCACTGAACAAACGGTCAGGGAGGGAAGGAAAGCCAGTTTCTTGAGAAGGGTCAAGAGTCCTCCTTTGCCTGGTGGCACTGACACACGGGTGAGTTCTGCCCTGCTGCTGTGTGCCCCTGCCGGAGGGTCATCGCCCTTATCCCTCGGAATGATAACAGTAACGTACGGGTCTCCTCTCTTACCACCTGCGCTCCTTGAGTCTGATTCGCCTTCCGTCCCTTGGCTTGGCGCACAGTGTATGGACTCAATACAAGTCGATGGAATGAATCACTCTCCTCTGTGAGTTTCTGAGATACCCCAGAATTGAGTCTGGTAAATCTAAAATCTAAAGTAAAAATCCAAAGCTTAAAGGAGAGAAGAGAAATTCAGTCTACATAACGAGCAGAGGACAGCCTTCCAGAAATTTCACTGTTCGTTTTCATCCCACTTGTGTAGGAGAAGCGAGGCATTCCTGGAAAAACCCGCACATGCCTCCCTGGGGTCAATGTGCCTCCTGTTCCTGCTGGGCCTCAGAGAGGACAGCTCAACCTGGCCAAGTCAGCAGTGATCTATGGATATGCAAACAGACTTGAAGGGCACAGGAAAGTGGAAACTCATCAGTAAAGATGTTTGACCAAAGTACTTCAATATGCAAGGCAAATTAGATGGAAGCCCCAGGCAGGAAACTGGCCTGGCCCACTTATTTTATTTTATTTTTATTTATTCATTTTAGAAAGGGGAGAGAGAGAGAGAGGAGAGAGAGAGAGAGAGAGAGAGAAGGGGGGAGGAGCAGGAAGCATCAACTCCATTATGTGCCTTGACCAGGCAAGCCCAGGGTTTCGAACTGGCGACCTTAGCATTTCCAGGTCGATGCTTTATCCACTGCGGCTTATATGGGGTGTTTGAAAATCCCTCAAATGCCTTTCTTGCATGGGGGAGGGGAGAGGTACCTTGCATTTTTAAACTTAAAATTTTTAAATGATGTTATATAGAGTGGAACTGGGCCTCTCGCATTCTTTAGCTATCAGAAACATATCCTTATGTTAGAGGGGTCTTGCTGGTCATGGTCAGTGCTGACTGTCTCTGTCCTAAGGGTCAATACGGCACCTGGGAGAGGAGGCCTCCCTCAAGGGTCCAGCCCCTCCCTAGAGGTGGAGGAGAGAACGAGAAAGGGTGTACCCTAATTCCCAGGAATCTCTCCCTGTGGAAAAATCTAAGAAGGAACTCCTTCTTAACGCATCTTTCCTTAAAGCTGACAGGTAACTTGATGACCTCATCAAGACGCAGATGGGCCTTCAGGTGACTGTCATCCAGTGTGCCGAGCAGCACAGTGAAAAATAAAGCAGGGTGCTTGTGTTGTCTTCCTTCCTCTGGCTTTAACTCCTATTTCTTTAAGATTCAAAAGAAAAAACAAATAAGAAATCAATAATTTTAGAACAAAGAAGACATACAAAATAGCCACAGGAATGGAAAAGTCTAGCCCCTCGGAAGGATAACAAAGAGGCACCTGTGAGTCCCAGCACAGTGGCTGAGCAGCACTGGACATCCTGGTGTGGAAAGAGGGCCGGTTACAGGCCCTGTGTCATTCACACTGGAGGCTCAAGGTCACCAGCACAGCTGGGCCACCCATATCCCATCGCCAGCCATGTGATATTAACAGTAGCTATCACTTACTACATTTACTGCACCAACCCTATCTGATCTCATCCTCAGGACTCTGTGAGGTCCATATTATAATTCCCAATGTACAGGCAAGAAAAACGTAAGACCCAGAGAGGTTAGATAACTCTTCCAAGATTTTTTTTAAATATAGTCATTCTTAGCCATGGCTGCACCTTAGAACCCCAAATCACTGCACCCAGCTGCATTGTAGGCCGACTGAATCAGAATCTCTTGGGAGTATGTTTGGAGCTCCCCGGATGCTCTTTCTGTGCAGCCAAGGCTGAGGAACCACCGATCCAGTACACAGGGAGCCGGGATCGGAATCTGATTCCAGGCCTCTGCTCATCTTTCTCCCTGATATTGCTAATCATGAAGGAACAATCCAGAAATGTAAAGAAATACTCATCAAATAGTTTTCCTACTGGAAGGACTTGGAGAGCTGGAATTGAGAAAGAGCAAATTCACCCAGCCTAAGGTTTACTTTTAGCACAAATGGTGGAAGAGGGAGGCTGAGGGTTAAGAGTCTGTTGGTCAAATAAGTTTGTAAATATGATATATATGTTTGCTTGCTTATAGTTTGCACTGTGTGTTTGGGGCGAACTGTGGGCAGACAGGATCCTTGTAGCCTGGGGCTTGGTTTTAGTACTAAGCCTTTCCCACCCTTTCTGATGTGGGGTGGTACAATCCCATTATGCCTCAGATAAGTGACTTTGTATCAGAGACTTCCTTGTTTGTATATTGGATTAAAGGTTTTGATTCCTACACTATAAAGTGGGGCAGACCGGGAGCTTGCTCTCTCTCGGTTCCTGAGATTAGCATTAGAGAGGAGAGCAGAGAAAGGCCACGTGGAGGAGGCCAGGAGAAGCAGCGAAGATGGTGGAGTGCTGAGAGATAAGCCAGTTAGTACAGAGTTTGTGTAGAGAGAAGAAAGGAGATGGGGAACAACAGAGAATGAGTCTGGTGAGGTTAGAAACCTTTGATTCTAGGAAACTCGGATAAGTCAGTAGTTTTGTGAGTGCTGAATGAGTGGGTTTTGGAGCCCAGTGTGTGTTTTTACTTGCCCACCGGGTGCAAGCTAGGATTAAAGATGATGGCCCACCAGTTTGTGGCTCTGTTGTTTCATTATCGTCTGTCCGAATGAATGCAAACCTGCATGGGCCAGGCTGCTGTGATGGTGGCCCTGGCCACTAGCTTCACAGAGCTTTCCTGCCCAGCAAGATGCATAGGCTCTGTGAACAGGATTTCCAGTCGTTCTATATCTTTCCCTTTTACCACCCAAGTCTGAAGCGTTGAGCCGCAGCTTTACCTTGGAGTCTCAGGCTACCTTCTGGGGGCCCTCAGTGAGCGTATCGACCACAAAGGGCATCTATGCCCACTGTCATGCTCATACCTCATCTACTCAGTTAGATGGGTCCTGCCTGCCTATTCCAGTGAATGCTTCAGTTGCTAGTCCTCATTTTCTAGGGCAAAACCATCAGGACTGCCACGCAGACCCGAGCACCCCTTCTCCCTGACTTTTCCTGTCACGAGGAAACGATGAAAAATGATTTCCCATATTAAACCGCCTGCTTTCCTCAGGACAAAAGCCACCTTCACCACGTTAGCTGAGACATCTAGGCTGGGCTGTCTAATAAAGGCTCGGCTAATCCGCCATCCGCCATCCGCAGGTCAATGCTATCCAATCAACCTTTCCCTCCAGGCCAGATCACAGCTTACAGCTGCCCTCGGGCCTTCCTGGTTAACAGTTCCCCTCCTGACGCTTCTGTCCCCACTGCCCAGAACCCATGGAGGCCCTACACAGATAACATTTTAGTGTCTGAATTGCTCATGAAAGTATCTTTGAACCTGTCAGCGTGACATGTTAGGTTCTATCTCACAGGGAATTTTAGGGCATTCACCAGTTTTCAAACATTCATCTAAGATACTGAATATCCTCTCTTAGCCAGAAACTACCCTAGACACTGGACAAAAACACCAAAGAAGGTCCAACCCCTGGCCTGAGAAAGCTTCCAGTCTGGTGGAGAAGCTTGATACATAAAAGGTAAATAGAACCCACAGTGGTGGATAAATAATGATCCCGCCCGTGGGTCACTTAACTCAGCCTGGGAGGAGGGGGTGGAGGTGGCCAGGGAAGGCCTCCTGAGCAGAAGGGAGTATAAGTGGAGGAAACCTGCATGGAGACTTCGAGGCTCCAGGAGCTCCGTGGCCAGCTGTAGAAGCTCACTGTGACAGCCAGGATCACATTTGCCTCATTCAGAAGTCTTAGGTCCCCTTAAAGGCCCTCCTTGAAGGCTTTCTGGCCCCTTCTTCCCAGTCCCCTGTGCTGGGCCTCACACCACTGCTCACTGTTCCCCCAACTAGAATTGGTACACCTGTGTATTTTCATTTTTGCTGGGCCTATGATCTTTGTCCATCAAGCTTTTACCTTTTAAGGTTTGGTACAAACACCACCTTCTCTGTAGAGATTTCTCTATCTATGGGCACCATGACGTTATGTTAATCTCTTTGCCTCTCTAGGCTATAAGTTTTTGGAGGACGGGAACTGCCTCTTAATCGTTCTCAGATTCCCAGTGTTTGGTAGACAGAAGATTGTATGCCTGCTTTTTGACAAAGCAATAAAGGAACAAAGCAATATATCAAAAATCACCTGAATTGTCTTCTTTCATTCCAATCACAAGGCGGACTCTCCCCAGTGCGGGTTACAAATAGGAGATAAAGAATTCAGATCCTGGTACGAGCTCCGGAAAAACTGAGCAGCAGCCCTTGCCTAACTTCTGAAATGAAGGCTTATTTGCTGGTTTTCACATGCACAATTACACCATACCCAAGCAGAAAAGAATAAGAACTCTTGAGAGCAAATTGATTAATCATGAATGCAATTACAACTAATAACTAGAGAAAGGCCCCTCTCAGATGTCTGTAATAATTCATGCAGAGGGAGAGGAAATGCTGCCAGGTTGGCATCTGGACCTTGAAGTATGAGAAAGCTGGGGCCCATGTACGCTGGTCAACTCAACTCCTTAGACCCAATGTTGACAGGACCAATGTCAGACTCAAGTCCCCTTGACCAGTTTGCAGCACAATGAGGCATACTTTTCTGTGGCCAGAGCCTGTGCCTCCATATCAATGCCAGTCACCCCAGTACTTATCTCATTTGAAGAACAGCATCTTCAGATGCATGATGAGGTGAATAAGGAGGTGAACTTAATAAAAAAATTTCTCCTGCTCAGGTTACTGCAGTGAACCCCAAACAGGCAAATCAAAGTAAAAAAGGCCGCTAAGTGTCTCAGCACCATGGACAGTGTCTAGGGCCACAAATTGGGCTGCTCTTCTCTATTCACACAGGCCCTGGCTGACTGCTCAGTTGCTTAGATCAGCATACCAGGGTTGAGGGTTAGATCCCAGATGGGCACATACAAGAAACGACCAATGAATGCGCCACTAAGTGGAAGAACAAATGAATGCTTCTCTCTCTCTTCCTTGCTCTCTCTCTAAAAAACAACAACAACAACAACAAAAACCTGACCAGGAGGTTGCGCAGTGGATAGAGCATTGGACTGGGATGCAGAGGACCCAGGTTCAAGACCCTGAGGTCGCCAGCTTGAGCGCGGGCTCATCTGGTTTGAGCGAAGCTTACCAGCTTGGACCCAAGGTCACTGGCTTGAGCAAGGGGTTACTTGGTCTGCTGTAGCTCCATGGTCAAGGCACATATGAGAAAGCAATCAATGAACAACTAAGGTGTCGCAACAAAAAACTAATGATTGATGCTTCTCATCTCTCTCCATTTCTGTCTGTCTGTCCCTATCTATCCCTCTCTCTGACTCTCTCTCTGTTTCTGTAAAAAAACAAACAAAACAAAAAACAAAACAAACAAAAAAAGAAACAAAAAAGCAGTATAAATTCTGACCCAGAAGTCCCTATCAACATACAGTGAAGAGGGTTGGTTCTGGAAATACTCCCATATTTTTCACCAAGAATGCAGTAAGAAACCAGAATGAGCTTGGGGGGGCTGAAGCCATGCCTTTGTCACCACTCAGTCTGGCCTTGCCACTGCTTGGCATGTGTTAAAGGGTCAAAAATTATAAATGATGACAAATGATTATTTTGTCTTGATGCTATATGGGATTGAGAAGAGTACAAAGTCTTTTAGTGGCCTAGTTTTAGAAGTTTCCCATACTGCAGAGAGAGAGAAAAAAACACTATTCTGACCACCAGGTCAGAAAAAGATGTGTATTTGAAAAGGGGAAAAACAAGGCTTCCAGCCAAGATGGCAGTATAGGAAAATGCAGTACTTGCAACCTCTTACAACCACATTAAAATTACAGCTAATCTGCAGAGCAACCATCATTCAGAATGGCCTGAAACCTAGCTGAAGTCCTACAATTAAGGATATAAAATAGAAGCCACATTGAGACTGGTAGGAGAGGTAGAAAGATGAAATAGGCTGGCCCCATACCCATGTGTGATGATAAAAATTCGGATGTAGATCTCGGCTGCAGAGGTCCCTGTGAGGAGCTGGGCTGGCCTGCTGCTCTTCTCTGACCCCGGGCCATCCACATCCCAACTTTCCTGTTCAAGGCACTGCCTTACAGCAATTCAGATGTGGTCCCTCCTCTCTGGAGACTCAAGAGCCAAAGCTAATACTGTCAGGTAAGAATGCAAAGACTCCCAAATTTTAAAAAGAAATAGATAAATAAATAAATAAAGCTCAAAAGAGACTACAATGTAATGGAAGTTGGATTACCGAATGAGAAGGTAGGTTTCCAGTCGGGCAGAATAAGGTTTTCAATTCATTCTGTATTTTTAAATTCCCCAGCATGTAGGTGGAGAGAGCAGGGACATTTTAGAGCACATGGTACATTTATGAATCAAGGGATGACCAAATCAATCAAAATAAATGGCTTCTGCCCTGGCCAGTTGGCTCAGTGGTAGAGCGTCGGCCTAGCGTGCGGAGGACCCGGGTTCGATTCCTGGCTAGGGCACACAGGAGAAGCGCCCATTTGCTTCTCCACCCCTCCATCATGCTTTCCTCTCTGTCTCTCTCTTCCCCTCCTGCAGCCAAGGCTCCATTGGAGCAAAGATGGCCCGAGTGCTGGGGATGGCTCTGTGGCCTCTGCCTCAGGCGCTAGAGTGGCTCTGGTTGCAACATGGCGACGCCCAGGATGGGCAGAGCATCGCCCCTGGTGGGCAGAGCGTCGCCCCATGGTGGGCGTGCCGGGTGGATCCCGGTCGGGCGCATGCAGGAGTCTGTCTGACTGTCTCTCCCTGTTTCCAGCTTCAGAAAAATGCAAAAAAAAAAAAAAAAAAAGGGCTTCTTTTTTAAGGTTTTCTTCCATTTTGCATTTCCTTATTCCTTCCACTGCTAGATTGAACTTTGAGAAGATCAAGAAAAGCTTTAGTTGTCTTTCTCCATTGCTTCAAAATCAAAGAGAAACTTCTGATGGAAATACAAGCCTAACACTAAACACTTAGGGCAGTAGGGTCACTGTGACACAGAGCAGGGGATGTTCCAACACTCTGTGCATTGTCACATGGCCCTCCCAGCTTGCAAGCTGTGCCCACAATCCTCTCCACTCAAGTAAGGATATTGAAACACAGTGAGTGAGCATGGCATTCCTAGACTTATAACTCTGAGTGCTTTGTAGTTGTAAAAAGCCTATTACCTGAAAACATTGTGGTTGACTATCATTAGTAATAAATTACGTGTAAAACACCTCACAGCTTGTGAAAAAGAAATTTATCGTGCCAATAATAGATGGAGATAGAAAAAAAATAAAAGAAGTCTTAGAAAACGGATAAGACTCTTCCCCATGGATGAATGAAGATGGTGACTTCTTTTAAAAACCTATTACCAGTACTCTACAGATAGTTTTTAAAGTTTGCAAATGCAGACTTAGGTCAACAGGAGAGCCATGTAATGCTGTAGCTTTGCCACATCACCGCACTTTCAGACTTGCTGTATCTAGCCATTGTCATTTTTTTTTTGCCCACCTTACCCTCTTTCATGAATATAGGCCACCTAAGCTTAGTGAGGTTAGTCAAGGAATGGAGATTAGAGATGCCCCTAACTTCTGCATGGGTCCACCCTATTCATTCAGACAATAGCTCTCCATAAATAAAACCAAAAGTCTTACTCTACAATAAGGGTCAATGGTCTTGTTTTCCAGAGCAATGTGACATAGGAGTAAGATGGAGTAAGATTAAAATAATTGTATCTGACAATTGCTAAGGGTAGCACCTGGCCTATAGTAAATGCTGTATAAGTGTTTGCTACTATTATGATGGTGACATCTCAAAGCTGCCGCTGAGAACTATCACTGCCTAAGGCTAGGCAGGAAAGTCAGACTCAATGTCTAAATTTCTTTCTTTCTAAAAGGAAGGTGGTACCAGTTTCTAAAGGGACATGGTCAGGGTTAAATCTCTGGATGTCAAAGCATGACTCATCTAAGTCAGAAAACACTCTGATAGAAGTGTGTGTGTGTGTGTGTGTGTGTGTGTGTGAAATGACCTATGCCATTTAGCAGGTGACCTTGGGTACCACAGTGGCTTCTTCACAAATCACATTTATAAGGGCATAAATGGCTTTGAGCTGAGGAGCAGATGTGTGATAACCCAGTCTCATTCCCTACCTCTGACCCCTTCCAAGACTGAGTGCATCTAGTCATCAGTGATGAAACTTTCCATTCTCTGAGGCTTTTCTAACTCATCTTAGCTGAGTTCTTCCAGTGTCTTATTACTTTGATGAAGAGTCAAGGGTGGGTAGGGGTGCGGATGACTCAGATGTGGCAGCAAACAAAGTGAATTCAAACAGTGTAGATTTCTGACCTGGCTGCAGGGCAGCCTGGCTCTGCAGAAAGCCTCCTACGCAGTCTAGAGCCCAGCAAACCCCACGTTTTGGCTTCATCCTTTTCAAATGACACTTAAAACAATTTGGAATACTCGTTTTGCCTACTCATGCCCAATCATAATTAAACCAAGTGGCTTTTCTGTTGTCCACTATTATCTGCTATGTACTCGATGGCCATTATAACCCTCTCCTCTGGATGTCCTCCAGACACACCTGGGCATTTACCTTCCTTGCTCTGCTTTATGAAAAATGAGGAGTCTGTGTTTACAAGAGAATGTGGCCAATCGATTAGAGTAGGAACAGATTTGAGAGTTGTCTTCATCCTGTTATTTTCTTGTGTTTTATCTGTCCAGATAGATTGCAAACTTGCTAAGGGCAGAAATGATGCTGAGATATTTCTGGCTCTCTCACCACTTTCCCTAACTACATACAAAAAATTTTTGTAGTCACAGTAGTAATGAGTACATAGATCTTTATGTTTTAGAAAATGCCCTGACACTTGGAGTAAAAATAAATCTTTCCCTCCGCTTAACCCAGAGATTTTAAGAAGGTTGCCCATATTATGAGACAGGAGAGGCAGAGCCGAGGGTTGGGATCCAGGCACTGTGGTCTCCGCGTTTTCACCTTTAACCACCACTGCACAGTCTTTTGCAAGGTTGGGCCCACTTCCTGTTTACCACAAGACCCTCTCTTCTTCCATAGGCAATTTATTCACAGAGGTTTAAATTGGCGAATTTAAGAAAGTAGAAAGGGGTGTGTTAGAGGATGGAGAAAAACTCAAGTTCTTATTCCTACTTATTGGGGAAAAATTTAATGCAAGAGGTGGGATTTCGAGAAGTGCCACAAGCCCTTTGAAAAACAAGAAATTGTGTAAATTCAGATTAAATTACTTCTTGAAAACTAAAAGTTGCTGGTCAGATCCACCTCTGTCTGAAAGGGGCTCTGATGGAGTTCTCAGTGAAGGGCCAGAGCTCTAGGTGCCTTTGTTAGATGAGCAAACAGTGAGCGAGTGAGAGAATCAATACACAGAAAGCCTGCCCTGCCCAATTCCTCCCCTGAGTTCAGCAGGGTGCTTTCCTATCCACGCAGAGAAGAGATCATGCCTTTTATTTCAACCACTTCTGATTTTCTGTGCAGAGCCAACTGTGTCAGGTTGGAGCAAATGAAGCAAACAGGTGTTCTCTTGTAGCCTGAGCCCAGTGTGCCATGGAGGAAGAAAGGCCCCTGAACATCTCTGAAGTTATTTAAGAGCTCGTCAGATCAGAGGGCTACCCAGCCAGCTCCCATGAGGACATCTCATGGTGGGGGCACAGACCCCACCATCAGGCAACAGCTCTGAGAGGGAGGGGCTGGCTGGCTGAGAATAAATTCCCCTCCCCAAACTGCCTCCCGGGCCTCACTCCCATCAGGTAAAACCAGGTAACCCCAAGTGGGTTCTCTGGGATGAACTACTGGCTTGGGTATCAACTCAGCATCCTCACATTTAGAAACCAAGTAGGACACGAAGACACCAGGAACTGGCCGGGAGAAGAGCCTGGGGAGACAGTGGGTCAGACATGAAGGGGCCACAGTCTGGGCTCCAGTGCCAGGGCTCTCCCCCACTCCTGCAGTCCTGCCACACAGCATCCTTGCTCTGCGCAGTGCCAATAGGCCCGGCCATCCTACCTACTGTGTGTTCATGGCTCAAGGACAGAGCTCGTCCCTCTGTTTGCTTTCTAGGACAGAACATTGCTCAGTCTTCAGTACACGGGAGGCCCAACCCCCTCTGGATTAGGTGATGGGTCATTGGAGCCGAGGGGTCAGCAGTCTTCTGAGTTGAGCCCTGCAGGTGCCCAGAGCCCCCCTCAATCTGTCAGAGTTAAAGAGACAAGCTCGTTCCTCCTTGCTTTTGGTGATAGAAGAGCCAGCAAATCAACTTATCAATTAAATTAAGCAAGCTGAATGGAAAACAAAGTATCATTCAACAAGGCCTTGTTCTTTTTCTTTCTTGCCTCAAGTTCTTAGAATTTATTTCTTCCCCTTCTAAGAAAGCTGTGCAGTGAAAATTGTGCACAGGCTTTCTGAGTAGAACTCAAGTCAAAGGAGCTTAAGTTTGGAAAATGTTCCAACTTGAGAAGAGGAACAAAACCCGTAGGACTTTGGTTAAGTGTTGGAGTCTACCCGAGCGTTAATCCCCATGGAGACGGGCACTGCCATGTAGCACAGAGCTCATCTGACTGTGCAGGTGAAGCAGGGGGTCTGACAACCCGCAGGAAGCCCCCTCCACCCTCAATTATTTTCCATACCAGCCTGTCACAAAGCTTCAAATTATGCCATTAGAAATTGATTAGTAAGGTTCTGGATTAATATTGATGTTTTAATTTGAGCAAGTTCAAGATATCATTACAGTTATTAAAATGGCATTGCTTCCTAAGAAGGGTAAACCACACCTGCTGTGGGCATGCACCAGGCACACCTGAGATTTTAAAACTTTGTTGGCTAAAAGGAAGACCTCATATGACTGACAGCTGGGGGAGGGACACGGGGGCTTCTGAAGAGAGTGGGTCTGGGTAAACCTGCGAAAGGAAAGGCTGGGGTGGGGTACAAATTCATTTGAGGTGCACGACAGAGTAGGAGGAAAAGCCTTAGCTGCTTCATTATTCTGTCCTATACAGGGTCTGGTCATAAGTTGTCTTTTACCTTTTATTTATGACAGATATAGGCCTGGAAAATCTTCAATAGTCTTTATATTTCTCACGTTTCAGAAGTCACACTCAGCTCCCCTAAAGACAAAAACCAAACAAACAAAAAAACACCCCCCCAAAAAACCCTACAGGCTCAGATGGCGCTGTCCATGGTGCTACCAGACAAGGTTTTGAAATCTTGCAACAAGGATTTATAAACAAGCAAACTCCAAATTCCGGTGTCTGTCATTACTTATACAGCACTCAACTCCAAAAGATGATGAGGTTACAAAGAAGATTAACTGAGGGAGTCGTATACTGAGCTCATTAAGTAGGACCTCCAACTGCAGCCCATCCCAACCACCCCCAGGCAGCCCCCACCTGCAAACACCTCACCAGAAGCTGTTTCTTCTTTGGGGCTCAGAACATTGATCTACTGAGGTTCTTACTCCTTCCCATCCCATTGTTCCAGAGGGGCATGGAGTAAGAGGGAAAACAGAGGCCCAGCTGGAGCCCCATCAGAAATGCAACTTTTCTTTACGTCCTAATTTATCTTACAGTTAGATAGAGTTTGCGTTCTACTCCACAAAACAACTGCTTTTATTTTTACACAATTACCCCTCACAAATATCTGAGTACAAGGATGCTCCAGGAAGCAGCTTTTAGAGTGGAGAAATAGCCCTCTGGGTAGCTCAGTCTTTTCTTCTGCCATCTGAGCCACGTGTGGCCGATGCCAACCCCTGCGGCAGCAGGAGGACAGGGAGTGCTGGAGGCCCTTACTCTGGTGGCCCACTTGCTTACAAGGGTTCTTATGCCCTGGAGAGGGTACCCATTTAAACCTAATAGCACTTACCCTACAAGGGTTGTTTGAAAGATTAAAGGAAATAATAAATGTAAAATGCTCCATGACAGGCATTCAAGAAATGTTAGCTATTAATATTTCTCCCCTCTTCCTCCTATGTAGTTAAAAAAAGACCATATCCTTTCCCTACTTACAAAGCCCTACACAATCAGCTACCTCCTACTGCCATAGCCTCATTCTCTGATTCTTCCCCACTCACCCAGTCCCCAGACTCCATCACTAAGCCTGGCTCTTTCACACCTCAGGGCCTTTGTATGTGCTGAGGACTCCACCTGGAATGCTCACTGCACTGCCTCCCATTCCACCTATGAAGGCCCCTCACCTGATGAGACCCAGGAGGGGGAAGCACCTTGTCTGTGAGACTTTCCAGCCTTCCTGCCTCCATGGACCTGGCGTGTGTCCCTCAGGCAGCACATGTCATGTTTTACCACCATAATGTGTTATTTGTCCAGCTCTTCTTTCAGCTGTCCAGCACCCTAGGAAGGGAGAATTTGTCTCTGTGTGTCTTGTTCACACACATGGAAGACATGCACCAAATGTGTGATGAATAAATGTGTGTGCATGGGGGTGTATAACACTAAGGAGGAGGTGATGGGTACCAGGGAAGATGGAAGATATAGTTGCCCAGCACAACAGCCTGTAAACACGGACTGTCATGCCACTGAGGGCAAGGGTCCCATCTACAAAAATACTGGCCAGTCTTCAACCCACTGCTGCAAGACAAGAGGGTCACCAGAAAGTTTCTGTATTTCGCCGCAATGGGTAGCATTTTCACTTGTTTGTGAGTCAAACTATACCATCCTCTCCGCACCAACTGAGTGCACAGGACTAGGATACTGTGCCCTAATCTAACCCCTGCGTGTGCTCAGACACACACATACACGCGCATGTGACATTTTAGCCATTTGGGGCCACTTCACTCCTATGTGGGTATTTTGTTCAAGGCTTTATATATTTTTCATTATACTCATTTTCATTATCTTATGCATTTTGCTTTCTGCAGACTGCATTTTAACTTACTGTCTTTTTGCATTATTTTATTTATTCCTTTTAACCTTTATATATATTTTTAAAATGGAAGTCTCCTGGAGAAGGGGAGCAGCTCTGGGATTATTTATGACTGGGACAGGGAGGCTCCATATACCCCCTGCCCGTGGGCATTCCCAGAGTAATGGTAAAGACAGGAAACAAACCCTGAAAAAGAAGACACAGAAATTCCTAAGAACATATAAAAATTAGTCCCAAATAGTCCCAAGAATCTCAACATTCAGGCTGTAGGGGGATGAGTGTATGAAGAGGTTAGAGGGGCAGGGGGTAGTCCGAGAAGTGGCTTCTTAAGCTCTAGCTGTTGGGATGGCCCCCTCTCTAGATCAGCTAGGTTGTAACTCTCAAAGTACTCATGCTTTCTCCCTGGGTTTTCTGTTCGGCATAATAGACCACTAGGTAGGATTATGAGGCTGGGTGCCTGGGCTCCTTGCTCACCCAAGAGCCCTTTCTTGCCCTTCTGACTCTAAGTATCATCACTATTTAGGCTGAAGTACAGAATTCTGCTCTTCCTAAAGGAGGCTGTGGCTGCTTTCTGGTTTAGAACCAAAACAAAGAAGGAAAGGCATTGTAACACTGTAGGGTGGCCAAAGCCAAGTGTGATCAGATCTTTTATTTTCAGCTTCTGCGCACCCTAACACCTGGGTTTCCATCAGAGACTTTCCAATGGGAAGCAGGGAACCAGAGGCCACAGCAACAGGCGTCCGTGCTCAAGATGCTGAAGGAAAGTGGCTCAGCCACAAAGACAGCGCGATTAGGGGAGATGGCCAAAGGGAAGAGATGAGGGGAGGAAGTCCTCTGTGCATAACGAGGGCGGCTTGGAGGCTGGGTGTGTGTTGTTAGCTTTTTACTTTAGAAATGAAAGAGAATATGCTTGTCTGTTATATTACCTGTTGGCATTTAGAATTATGGACATTAGTCCTTTGTTCAATTAATATGGTTAGGTCCATTAACATTGATACTCTTCTACACAGTGCTCAGACCTCTGATTGTTCCCTTTGCTATAGGTATTTACTCTCCAGATCTTCTATCTCATCCAGTCTTGTGGCTTTGAATACATATATTTACATATATATTTACATATACATATATAAATGTGTGTATATAAATAATATATACACACACATTCTGATGACTCCTGTATTTATATAGCCAGTCCACACAAAGCCTTTGACCTCTGATTCTAAATTCCTAGTTCCCACCTGTTCTTCTCCCACATCACTCAAACCTGCTCCTTTAAAAGTCTTTGTCAAATTAGTGACAACTCCACCCTTCCAGTTAGAAAGGCCTTGCCATTGTCCTCTACTCTCACTCACAGTCCCACAGGAAACTCTGTAGTAGCATCTGACCCCTGTTCCCCACACTTCCACTGCTATCGTCCTGAACCCAGTCACCATTATTTCCTATCTGGATTATTGCAGTGTTTTCCTAATTGAGCTCCCTGCTTCCACCCTTGCTTTCCCAACCCCACTCTGGCCACAGCACAGCTACCAGAGTGATCTCTTCCAAATCTAGAGCACATTATTCTCCTGCTCAAAATCCTCCAACACGACTGTGCAAGTGATGTGGAGATGTTTTCTCTAAATCTATATATGCTAGTTGACCAATGTCACTCTGTCAAATTTAATTGTCTAAATTAAAAAAAGTCCTCCAACAGCTCCATCTGCCTCAGAGTGAGGGTCAGTGTGCACATACTGTCCTAAATGGGCGAGTCTCCCACCTCCACCTCTCTGAATTCATCTCCTACCTCTTTCCTCTCACTCATTCTACCCAAACACATGTGCCTCTTTGCTTTCCCTTGGACATCTCGGTGCTGCTGCACTCACTGTTTCCTCTGTGTGGACTCTCCTCCCCAGCTGTCTGCACAACCTGCTCTCTCATATAATTTGAGTCTTTGCTCAAACATCCCCTAATCCATGAGGGCTTCTCTGACTGCTCCCCCTCAAGTGATTCACGAAGGCATCACTTCTATTTACTGAGTGTCCCTGACAC
Source organism: Saccopteryx bilineata (assembly GCF_036850765.1). NCBI lineage: Eukaryota > Metazoa > Chordata > Mammalia > Chiroptera > Emballonuridae > Saccopteryx > Saccopteryx bilineata. The sequence continues at coordinate 297,932,672 of NC_089491.1, read as the reverse complement.
ACCACACAGCCTGACACATCACAGACACCCATCATGTATTTTTGAACAAATGAGGAAATCTAGTTAGTGTTGGGCGTATGATCCAAGCTGAGACAACTGGGCTTTCTCTCTTGGGCTGTGAATGCTGAAGGATGGGAAGAGAGGAATTAGCTGGAATGGGCCTGCCCAGCAGCATGCTGGCAGTCCCGTGCCTCAATACCTGGCTGCTCCTGAATACTATTTCTTCTCAGCCTGATTCTTCAGCTATACCTTCAATTTTGTGAGCTATTCTACCTCCTTCCAACAAACTCTTCCCCCCCCTCATATTAGCCAGTGTACTTTCTATTGCTTGAAATAGAACAACTCCAGTTGACAGGGCATCTCATTTCCCAGTTCCTCTATGCTTGTTCTCCCCCCCCCCCCAGCAAAAGTGTCATATGCTTCACAAGAGTCCGAGTCAGGCTAGTTTAGTTGTCTTGCCATGGACATTCTAAGAACTCTTCTCAGTCTAAATTTCTGCTAGCCTACTAAAAATAATACTGAGAGACTCCCATATTCCTTTAAATCTTTAAAATGTGGGTCAACTCCTCATTTTACTGACAAGGAAATGAAAGCCCAGGAAGTTCATGTGGGTAACTGTGTGAAGAGCCCAGGATTCAGAGTTTGGTTGCCAAATAAAGAACACAGAATTCAGAGGGTTAGTGACCAGTTATGTGCTCAAAGATGCTGATTCTTCATTCCAGAGAGGGCTAGAATAGTAGAGTCGGTTGTCTTCCTGCATAGCATCTGGGACTGAGCCCTTCATCCTGTGTCACAGCTCCTGGAATAAGACAGCCATCCAAGCAACAGCTGGAGGTCTTCACAGACTGCATGGTATGCTTTCTGGCCTTTGCAAGGACAGGTCTGGCCATGGAATGCCTCAGAGATTATGCCAGTCTGGCAGGACCCAAACCCACCATGAGCCTTTTCTGCTTCACTGATCTTGCACGATTTCTCTGACATCACAGGCTTGTGTTCACTGAAAGGAGACTAATAGCGGTCAGGGAGAAAGAAATGCCAATAAAAGCTCCTTAACAGTCTGGCATGAGTGCCCAATGACAGCTTTCCTTAAATCAAACTAAAAATGTTTGCAGTTTTGTTTGAAAAATGGCCACAGGGCTTTAGTCAAAATGAACCTTCATTCCAAGCTCTCCAAAAGTTTAGAAGTCACCTTAGGTACTGGACAGATAGTCGATCAGCACCCTGGACAGAGCTGCCTGCGAGCCAGAGGAGGGTGAACCTGAGTGCATCCCAAACCCAGCGCCAGGACCTCAGGTTCTACATACTGTTGGTGTACAAGCCATGCTGTTCCATCCTAGTCTCTGTCTTTTTTTTTTCTTAAGTGAGAAGCAGGGAGGCAAAGAGACAGACATCCGCATGCACCCTAACTAGGATCTACCCAGCAAGCCTCTTACCAGGCTATGCTCTGCCCATCTGGGGCTGTTGCTCTGTTGCTCAGCAACTGAGCTATTTTAGCACCCGAGGCAAGGCCATGGAGCCATCTTCAGTGCCCAGGGCCAACTTGCTCTAACCGAGCCATGGCTGCAGGAGGGGAAGAGAGAAATAAAGAAGGCGGGGGGAAGGATGGAGAAGCAGATGGTTGCTACTTCTGTGTGCCCTGACTGGGAATCAAACCCAGGATGTCCATATACTACTGAGCCAACCGGTGAGGGATAGCCTCTGTATTAAGATCATCTAAGATACCAGCAGGAAAAGCAAACACAAGAACAAAAACAGCAAACAGAAAACCTGTAGCAACTCCATAGAATAAATATGGAGCTGCTGGGGCAATAAGAGCTGAGTAAAGACAGTAAAGCTTCCTGGAAAAAGTGAGACCTGCCCAGGGATCTGAACAAGGGAGGAGCTGGATGTGATAGAAGGGTTCACAAGGCAGGGGCACAGGCAGATAAGGGTGAGCCAGACAATCATGTCCGACACCTATTTCCATCAATGCATTCAAATGTTCCCCACCACCCCAGGAAATACCATCTCTGAAAAGAGTGTTCCACCCTGTCTGCTTCAAATCATACAGAAATACATTCTTCAACAGAGTCGCAAAATCAGCTCTATGATAAAGCTCTTTTCATTTCCTTCTATCTTTTCTCTCTCTTTTTTTTTAATGGACTTTTACCTTCTTACAATGGTGACTATTTTTAGACCTGATGAAATGTTAGCCATGACAAGAGGCTTCTCACATCCAATGCAGCTCCTCCTCCCCTGATTACCCGATTCTATTGTTTTGGGGTTTATTTTTCCTTCTTTTATTCCTGGATGCTCAGCCCCACCCTCTGCCAGAAGTGGTTCTCTTCTGGAATGCTTTTAGAATTTTACTTACAGCCTGCCACTGTCTTGTGTCCCTTGTCCTTTGTTATGTGTTTGTTGGGATTTAATTAGACCAATTTAAAACTGTCATCTCCTTAAGTTACCTGCCTTCTCTTTCCCTTCCTCCCTACTTTGAAAAAATGTCTCTAATTAAATTTTATCATTAAAAATATTCTTTCTTTATTAAAGATCCCTTTGAGGAACTGAACTCAGGCTATCGTCAGCCCGTCTCTTCTCCATGGTCATGACAGGGAGTGAGTGTGAAAGGCGAGAGGGATAGAGAGGGTTTCTGCAGCAATGAATGTGACAGAGAGACCAAATCAGCAGACTGCGCCAGTTCCAGAGGCTAAGATGTAAGAAATGTAAGCTGTCTCGAAACCAAAGCTGAAAGCAATGCTTTTTTTTTTTTTTTTTTTTTTTTTTTGTATTTTTCTGAAGCTGGAAACGGGGAGAGACAGTCAGACAGACTCCCGCATGCGCCAGACCAGGATTCACCCGGCACGCCCACCAGGGGCGACGCTCTGCCCACCAGGGGGTGATGCTCTGCCCCTCTGGGGTGTCACTCTGCCGCGACCAGAGCCACTCTAGCGCCTGGGGCAGAGGCCAAGGAGCCATCCCCAGCACCCGGGCCATCTTTGCTCCAATGGAGCTTTGGCTGCGGGAGGGGAAGAGAGAGACAGAGAGAGGAAGGAGGGGGGGTGGAGAAGCAAATGGGCGCTTCTCCTATGTGCCCTGGCCGGGAATTGAACCCGGGTCCCCCACACGCCAGGCCGACGCTCTACCGCTGAGCCAACCGAAAGCAATGCTTTTGATCATTCCTAAGCAGAGTGACCGAGGTGCCTGCTTTATCCTCATATAAAACCATCTCTAAAAGGACTACATAAGCTCCACCTGAGGAGACACGTGCTCATTTAAACTGGCCCATTGTAGGCTTTGATAGACTAGTCATTGGGACCCTCTAGAGAAGATGGCTGGGGTGTACGTATTATTATTGAGAGCCAGAGAGTGTTCTTAATCATGTCATCCATAACAATTCAGGCATAAAAAAACCCCACAATGAGATATTGCCAAACTATCTTTTCATTTTGGCTTCCATAAACAGAGTTTACCAACAATGGGATGAATGAATTTGTAGTACTAAACTGAGACATGCTGTTTAATATAACTGCTCTGTGTAAACATGCAAGAAAATCCCAAAAGACAAGAGGAATGCAGAGGGACCCAGGCCAAACCAATCCCTCCTTGGTGGTCTTGTTCCTCAGTCCTGCTGCTCAAAGTGTGGCGGAGGCAAAGACGGAAGGAATAAGGGGACAGAAACACAATAGCTGTAGAAGGTGGTGCTGAGTGGAAGCGAAGACAGGCCATCTTTCTTCCTGGGCTCTGAGCTGCAGGCTCTTGACACCAAGCTGCACCTGAACAATTTTTCTATCTGAGCCCCACCCAGGGAAGCAGGCATGAGAAGGCTAAAGGTGTACTTGAGGTGTGGAAGCCCCTCACAGAGAGAGAGTCCTACGTCGCAGAAGTGCATCCCATTGTGGGGACAACCCGTGCTCTGTGTGCTGGGCCTTAGGTGCCAAGTGCAGAGTCCACAGCCCGCCAAGCTCAAAGGACAGCCCGGGGCCCTTGCTACCGCCAGCAGTGGTGGTCTGCATTAGTTAACCTGATATCATTGTGGGTGTATTCTAAAGAGTCAAAGGAAAGAACCCTGCTGGGAGTGGGCAGGACAGCTAGATTAAAGTGAGTGGACAGCGTTCCTGGCAGGCAGGATCCTCCTCTATTAGCCTGAAGGAAATTGATTAGCGATAGTGCTCTCGTAACTCCTGGAAGGCAGACAACTGGGTGAGCTGCCAGGGCTGAGTCGGAAAGTGACCCGTGGGAACCAAGGAGAGAGGGGATGGTGCTATGTGGACGCAGACCTTCTCAGAAATACCAAATCAAGGCACAGAAAGGCCGAGAAAGCAAAAACAATTGAAAAAATGGCAATGGATCAAATCCAGTCATCATGAATTCTGATGGAACTTTTTTATTTTTGGGAATTTGGCTGGAACAAATATTATTTTATTTCAGAGTATTTGACTGGAGTAAATCTCAGCAAAAGGGGACTATTGGTTCAAAGTGCCCTTTGGCTAAACAGAGTTGTCTTAAAAGGACTCTCTTATTCAATTGGAAATTCTGATGCACTAGTATTCCCAGAGTTTACTTCTAAGCCCACAGGGGAACCATATTGGGGGATGGCACATGGGAAGTGGGATTCCTGGTTTGAGAGTTCATAGCCCTCAACGTCCTGTGGGCTGGGGGAGGCCTGTATTTCTCCCAGCACACTGCTGAGCATGTGCAGGACTTGTGGGAGGGGCTGAACTTGAGTGACAGCCTCCCGGCTCCAGGTCCCAGACTGCTGCCTCAGAAAAGAGAGTAAATGAAGGCCCTGAGTATGTCCCCAGTGTCCCCACCCTCCCTGCTCTCATTCTGGAGGAGAGCTCATGGAGAGCTGTCCTGAGTTGGGTTTAATGAGCAGCAGCCGGCAAATGCAGAGCAAGAGGAAGGATAATGGACCTGAGAGGTTCAAGTTACAAGAACAGACCGAGGAGGCTCAGTTCATGGGGCGTGCGTGTCTGTCCGTCTGGGTGTTTCCAGGGCACTGTCAGTGGCCTCATTGATAGGTGCAGAAGATGCAGTGCAGCAGGAAGGCCACACAGGGGACTGAGAAGAAATCAGAGTCAAAGAAGGTGGCCACTTGTAAACGGTTCACCTGATAAATTAAACCCCTGTTACTTCACAAAAGATAGGGGAAGAAATGCAAGCTCCTGGCCAAGGTGAGGGGCCTGGGGTCAGGGTCTGCCCAGCAGGATGGGCTCAGCATTGCCCACAGGTGTCCAAAAGGCCCCTCCCACCTCCATTGTGCAGAGGCTGCTAATGAAACAATACAAGTCCATCCAAGCGCCTTGGGAGAGAGGCTCTGGGGTAAACCCGCAGGGTCAGGGCAAGACCAGCTTGCCCGGAGGGCCAGGCTGCTTCATGGAAAGAAAGCCTTTGGGGTCAGGTCTTTGTTCGCTCTTCCCTTTGGGTAGAAAGCACTCCCAGTCACAGGTCCACCTGGGCGGTCCCGGGGCAAAGACTTGGGGCTCTTCATGGGCCTGAGTGCACCTGACAGCCCAGGGGTGCCAGCTACAACCAGAGCAGTGGCGCTGAGGGACCCTCAGCGCAAGCCAGGAGGCCAGGCCGGCTGCACGGGCGCAAGCCGTCCAACGTCCAGCACAGGAGCACCCGTTGTAAGGTCTGGGGACGGGACTGGAGATAGACTGGGGTTAACACATGCAGCCTCTGGCCAGCCCATCGAAAGAGCTCAGAGCCTGGGGGCAGGGGGGTTCAGCAAGGGGGAGACACTTCCGTCCTGCCTGACGGCTTCGTTTCACCCGCTGTTTCTGAGTGGGCAGTGAGGAAGGGCGAGAGACGTGTGCATTATAATGAAGTGTTTTAAATTTGGGTCTCATTAATTAGTACTTATGTTGGAAAGGATGCTTTGTACCTGTATTTATTAGAGATTTAACGAGCAGATGAATAAACTCATAAGACGCGGGCAGAAGACAAGGCCCTAAAGGGGGTGTGAAAGAGTTTGCCCCTTCTTTCACACACACGGAAATGCTCCGTCTGTGAACACTGGCCCCCGTCAAAGGCGGTATCGACTGTCCTTCATTCGCTGCTGAGTATGCTAGAACGGGATAGTACTCTATCTACTTCTTTAATACTATTCTACAGTTCAGGATTTTGTTAGTTATCATTTGGATATTCTACCAGCTGGTTTCCACTTGTGAAATTAGGCATATTTATCATCATAAGATATAATTTATTGTACTCCAACTGGACTGCGTAGTTATTATACAAAGAAAAACTACATAAATAAGATTTAACCCCAGAGGAGAGATCCTCTACCAGGGAACAAGTGAGGACAGCAGCTTTGGAGAGAGTGTGTGTACACGTGCATGTATGTGTGTAGATGCGTGCATGCATGTTCAGATACAACAGCATCACCAGTCAGGGACCTTGGCTCTGCTCAGGACAGAGCTGGCCTCACTCTGCCGGGACCACAGCTGCCAGAGCAAGGCCAGGTCCTGGGTGACACATCCTGTCTGAGAGGCAGCAGGCAGACAGGAGCCGATACGCGCGTTCCTGAGTCCGGGAGACTGTGGGGATAGTGAGGGAGGGTGGGATTTAGGTTTTCCTATTGCATGGTCACCACTCTTTCATGCCCAACCTTGACATCAAAAGCAAAAACAAAAGCAAACCAACAGAAAGCATGCTCCACTCAATCTGCCTCATAGACAGCCACTTTTAAAAGATCAAAAGGAGAAAGAAATCTTGTTAATGGAGCAACTATGATGTGCAGAAGCACACATAATCCCCGCCTCTGGAAAGCTCAGAGACAGCACAGTACCTAGTACAGGGCTGCCTATCAGGGAGAAACTCATTACTGAGAGTGGCAATAATATATATATATATATATATATATATATATATATATATATATACACACACACACACACACACACACACACACTCTAAAAATTACATAATCATGGATTTATTATGTAATTATATAATTATACAATCATATAAGTTATTACTCTACCAAACATGCTGCTCTTTTAGGAGGCACCAGGCCAAGATCAACAAGTACAAGGTCCCCCATTGGAGACCCAAAACTTGGACTGAACACCCACCTGGCCCACAGCTGGAGGGCATGGTTTAGTTGGAACATCCCCACCCTCCTTGGCTGGGCTGTCATACCCCACATGGCTCCTGTCACCCTGAGGCCTTCCTGTCCCAGCCCCATCAGGTCAGGTGCGCCCTCTCCAGCTTGGTTCAAAGCCCCAGGCCTGAAACCCTCACCTGGTCCCTCACACCCTCACGGTCCTACCCGCTCCATTGCGCCCAGAACCTCAGCGTCAGGGCGGAAAGGGGCCTCCCCGTCACCTGCTCCTGCAGGTCCTCACCTCCCACTGACTGTGCCCCCTGAGAGACTGCCTGGTGTTGCCACTTGAGCCCTAAGTGATGACAACATGATGAGCACTAGGTAAACAAGCTACTAGCATCACTAGACTGCCACTCACCACACGAGTGCAGGCCCTCTACACTCCAGGGGTCAGGTTTCTTGGGCCTCTCCACAGTCCCTGCCCTGGGAGAAGAACAGTGGCACGGGTCTGGGGAGACACAGACTCCCTGTCCGTTCCCCTCCGCGTGCGTCACTAGAGCTCTTCACGGCCCTGCCACACACAGTGTGCCCCTCCAAGGGCCATCCGAACCAGTAACATCAGCAGAATTCTGATCCCTCTCCAAACCTACTGTGTTGGGATGTGCATTTTAAAGAGATCACAGCTGATCTGCATGCACATTAAAGATGGAGAGGCGCTGGTTTACAGAACAGACCTGGGGATGAGGCAACCCCCCTACCCCACCCCCCGTGCTTTACCTGTCAGCGAGGATGCAGCCCTTATACGGGGGCGTCCAGGCTGTCTTCATCCCCGGCTGGCACATGGGCACAGTGGGCTAGTGAAAGACCTGGGATTTGGAGTTGGAGGATGAGTTCAAGTTGTAGTTTTATTTGTTTGTTTTTTGGTGAGAGGAGACAAACTCCCTTATGCCCCTTGACTGGGATCTACCAGACAACCCCATCTGGGCCTGAGGCTTGAGTACTGAGCTATTTTTAGCACCTGAGGCTGATGTACTCCAGTGGAGCGGCCCTCTGTGCCCGGGGCCACACTTGAACCAATAGGTCCACTGGTTATGGGAGGGGAAGAAGGAGAGAAGGGGGAGAAGCAGATGGTTGCTTCTCCTGTGTGCCCTGAACAGGTATCGAACCTGTGAAGTCCATACACCAGGGGAACCCTCTATCTACTGAGCCATCAGCCAGGGCCTCAAGAATGGTTTTGTCACATACTTGCATATCTCACTCCTAAGCCTCAGGTTCCCCGTATGGGACACAGGGGTAATAGTGCACCAACCTCACAAAGTTACTACAAGTATCAGATGAAATAGAACAGTGAAAGTGTGTTGTCCAAAGTATAGGGGGGGGGGTGATGTTAAACGTGTGTGCACACACATAAAAACGTGCACACGCATATTGAAGCCAGAGGGTCACACGGCCCATTGCTGCAATAGTTTCAGCTGCACTGACAACCTCCAGGGGCAGCAACAGGTAGGTCCTGACAAGCTCATCTGGGGAACAGAGGGAAGAAGCAGACACAGCTTTGGGTCTGGTGGAAACTCAGGACAAGGTTCAGAAAGTTAACCGCTCCTTCCCAATCTTGTTTTGTAAGCTAAGTCATTGGAAGGAACCATAGTTTTCTAACTGTACTTTAGAATCTCTTAAACTGTAGGTGGTGGATTTTTTGGTCCCATTCACAGCAGGGCCAGGGTGGGGTTATGGGGAACCAAAGGACAAGGACAGGAATTACAGTCAAGTAATCCCAGGTGGCGGGGATATCCCTATGCTGCTTTGCCTGAAGCAATTGCATCGTGTACTCTCCAGAGCAGAGAGGGTGGGTGGAAGCCCTTAGGATGCAAGCTTGGTGAGACTGCTAAAAAACATTAGAACTCACCTGATGTCCTCATCTCGCAATTAGCAAAATTAAGATTAAGAACTTGTCCGAATGGCAAATTTGGGGTAGAACCCAGGTCTCAACAATGAGTCCAGGGTACCAGGTACTTCCCCCAGGTTCCATTCAACCCCCCAGGGGCTCCCAGGGAAGAACGATGGAGTGGTGATGAGCTTGCAGGACAGCATCTCCTGGGGACAGCTTCAGGGAACAGGCTTCTCTAAGTTGTGGCTCCACTGAGGAGAGGGTTTGGCCTGTGATCCAGCCCTCCCAGGCCCTCTTTTGTTTACTAAAGGCAGGGATCTGGGAGCAGGAAGAAGAGGGGACGGTCAGCTCTATGGACCAGGTTAGAGTCCGGGCTGAGGAGTGAGCAGGCCAGGAGGCTGATGAGCTGGGAGACAGCTCAGAAGTCACACTGCTGAGACTGCACAGGGATAAGGCCCTCAGAGGACTGTGCAGGGCTGGGGCCAGAGCCCACACGAGGTGAAGAAAGCAGTTTTAGCAGCTCTGTGACAAATGACTACCGAAAGGCGGAGCCTGACCTACAACCCAGCTCACAGAGATTTACAGCGAGAGTTGGGAGAGGGTGAGGGTGGAGGGTGACCTGTTGGCCCAACACTGAGGAGTTTCTCAGGATGTGGAGCTTTACATGCTGAAGCTAGGGCAGCCCCGGGCCCACATGCATGGTTTACCACCCTGGGGCGGGGACAGTCCGGTGGGGCCTGAGAGCACCTGCTACAGAGAGGTGGCAGAGACATGGGGCTAGAATTCCCACCTGCGAACTTTGGACTTGAACCACAAAAGCAGAGTGAATGGCAATATAATTGTGATTCTAGTACCTTAAATAATTGTTTACTAAAAATGCTAGGTATTACCTGAAGAAATACAGGGAATAACAATATGAATAAGGTCCCCAAATCCAGAGGAAAAATTAGATTTGTGCCTAATCATATAGGAAACCATGAGTGATACCTCTTCTAATACCATGGAAAGACAAGTCAGAGTAGGGAGATTCCAGCTGAATGTAGACCGGGCTTGAGGGGGGTGGAGGTAAATCCTGAGCCAGGTTTGGAAGGCTGGTGGGGGTTGTGATGCGAGGCGCTAACGCAGGTGAAGGACATGAGGACACATGACACAATAAGAACATAGCATGTTCTGTAACCATCACAGAGTGGGGCTGGGCATGAAGGAGCAGCTGGAAGTACAAGTTCACACAAAATCTGGGTCTGGACTTCATTCTGAGGCTGTAAGGAACCATCAAAGGTTTTAGAACAAGAAAGGGACAGAGATCAGAACTAGGAGATCAACTACGGGTTGCTCTTAACCATCCGCATGGAGGGAGTCCATCCCCCCTCGGCATTAACTTATTCATCCCACAACCTCTACCGGCAGGACATTCTCTCTCATGTCTCACACAAAGCTCTTTCCTGAGATCCCAGTGCTTTCCGTGCTTTGTGACTCTACATCAAACGGAGAGTTCCACCGGGTCCAAGTAGACACTACTCACGAGAATGCAAAGGAGAATGATAAATCACTCTTAGAGTCAAAGCTTTAATCAAATACTTCGACCTTGTTCCAAGATCCATCCAGGAGAAGAAGCACAACTAACACAAGTGTATTTCTCATGGAAAGAAATAAAACATTCTTGTGCTTGGCGGGTACTCAGGGAGGAGAAGGAAGAAGTGGAGGATGGGCAGACAGAACAGGAGAAAGAGGAAGAAGAGAGGCAAGAGGAGGTGGGAAAGGATGGTATCCTGAGTTAAACCACATTCCCCCAAAAGATATGTCCAGTCCTAAGTCCTAGTATGTGTGATGTGACCTCATCTGGAAATAGAGTCTTGATAGGTGTAATTAATTTTAAGATCTCAAGATGTGATCATCCTGGATTTCTGGTGAGGCCCGAATCCAACAATTGATGTCTTTGTATAAGAAAGGAGAAGGATTTGACACACAGAGGCAGGGATGAGAGTCATGTTTCCACAAGCCAGGGGTCGCCCAGAGCCACCGGAAGCAGAAAGAGACAAGGAAGGACTCACCCCTGGAGCCTTTGGAGGGAGTGTGGCTGCCTCAGTTAAGACTAATCACTGTCAGAAAGAAATGCTGCAAACACACACACACACACACACACACACACACACACACACACACACACACACACACACACACACAGCAGCACTGCTGGCAGACAGACCAGCCCATGGGGAATCTGCAAACATCCAGCCACAGGCGTGAGAGGTCATGCATGCAAACGTGCAAACGGTGCTTGGCCCTGCGGAAGGCAGCTGTGGCAGGCCCATGCAGTGATTAAGGGCAGCTGCTGATCCTCTGGCCTCGGTGACCCTGAGCACCAGAGCAGTCGCCAGCAGTGGGACAAAGGAAAGGAGGAAGCACAGTGCCCAGGGCGCCCGAGCCCCGAGCCTGGCGTGGGGGACAGCGGTGCTCTCAGGTGAGCACGGCTGGTGGAGATGGAAGCGCTGTGTGAAATGACTGCTTCTAGATCCCCAGGAGCCTTGTCACTCATGACCACAGATAATCAGGAGCTGCCTCCAGCGCTCAGCTGCAAGCCTGAGCTGAAAGCCTCCTGCTCAGGTTCCGACCCGAGAGAAATGTCAGAGTGGACTTAGAGAGCGCTTAAACACAAAGCCCAGGATGAAACTCCTGGCAGCTTCCCAGCTGCCTCCACATGCAGCGTAAGAGCGTAAGAGCGAAACAAAGCCACACAGCTGCTGGATTCACACAGCCCGGAGGCACCGGACCCACAAGACTGCACTGGGCCCCTCCCTGGGCGTCACTGCCAGCCCCGCTCACAGCCTGGGGGCAGCGGAGGCCTCTGCCTCCCTGGGCAAGAAGTTCAGCTGTGCAGAGCAGACAGTCCTCTCTTTAATGAGGAATACTTGCCCAGCCCTGGCTGGGTAACTAAGTGGGTTAGAGTGTTGTGTGGAAACAACAATGTTGTAGGTTTGACCCCCAGTCAGGGCACATATGGGAAGCAACCAACAAGTCTGTAAATATATAAGTGGAACTGCAAATGAATGCTTCTCTCTCCCTCGCTCTCTCTGCTTTCCTCTGTCTGTCTAAAATCAAACAATTAAAAGTATAATAATAATGCCAGCAAAATCCACTCATCCTCTTGAAACTTCGAGTCACAGTGGCTGTTGCCTTTATTTCTTCCCTCTTTCTTTCCCTTCGCCTGGTCCTCTTCCCAGGCCTCACTGTTCTAAGCCAAAAAAAGAGATGGCTTCCACTCAGCAAATTTTCTGAGTTCTCCCCAGAGCCCAGTGAAAACCAGAGAAAGCATCAGAAAAGCAGCACCCTCTACACCTCCCGAGCCTTAGAGCATCATTTCTTCTATGAAACAAGGTTAAATGAAATTCCTACAGCAAAATCCCTCCCAGTGCTTGAGCGAGGGGCGATTGGGGAAGGAGAAACTGAGCTTTGGAACTCTCTGTGATACACTTTATCAGGATTGTCTAAATTGGGATATAATTGACCTATGACAATTCTGTTAGTTTCAGATGTACAACGTAATAATTCAACTTTTGTATATATTGCTAAATGAGCACCACAGTAGGTCTAGTTAACACAACACCGAGGATTTTAAGTATTCCATGCCATTCCCTAACTCTTCAGGAGGTCTCTTTTTTTCTGGAAAAGCTAAACTCATCAATAACAATTATGACAGTGACACAAACACTGAGAATTCGCTTCATCAAACCACCCTTCCAGGGCATATTACTGCCCCTGTTTAATAAATTAATAATTTGGGGTCCAGGGAGGTTAGGTAACTGGGCCAAGGTTGCTAAGGAGAGCCTGGCTTTGAACCCAAGTATGCTAACTCTAGAGTGTGCATTTCTAACCATCACTGCTTATTTCTCCCATACGATTTTCTATAAGCCGAACTCTGATGGCACCTGCTCTCCTTTGCTCCGCTGCTCCCATTCCGACGGATAGCGCGAGGGAACTAACCCAACTGGGCACCTGCTGCGTGTAAAGCACTGCCACCCTTGGTGTAGACAGGATGGCTGCACAGAAGAGAAACAGCTGGCTTATTCAATCTCTCCTGCCTGCCCAGATGGCAAGTGGCTGAGGCCAGATGTAAAGGTCTAGCTTTAAAGCCCAGACTCATTCCAGAACTTTCCTGGAATGTCTGGCTATAGCTTGACCATCTGCAGTTTAAGCTGATTTATACATAATGAAGCATGGACCACTTTCATTGTCTCCCACCTCTGTGATCAGGATGCAGTTCTGCTATGTTTTTGGGGGGTTACTTATAGAGAGGACCTCTGAGGATCCACAGAGGGCCGCACACGTCCTGAACATCACTCTCTGATCCTCGGGAGGAAAAAGGGATTTGGTTTTGATTTATATTTTGTTGTCCTGAAAGAATTATGATCTTATCACTCACATCATCTGTTCCCTTCCTTCACCCTGATTTTATTATCTTTATGGCTTGACAGTCTAATAGATGATTTTAATTCCACAGAAGCCCTCGCTACGAAGGGATGACAAAGAAAATATGGGCTACATAGAGATCATTTTAGAAACTTCGGCTGCGATGATTCAGGGGGGAAGGAGATATATTTCTAAGCCCTGGCTTGGCGGTCTCTCTTTCCATCTTATCAACCTTCCGCAAGGATTTGCTCAGGGAGAAAGTTGAAAGGCTTTCCAATGCCACACGAGCAGAGTTCTCTCCGAGCCGCCATGATTTGCTCTCCAGAGTAAAATTCCCTTTGGTTAAAATGGGCTAGAAACATCCATATAGTATTCAAGACAGTTCACTATGGCAACGTCAGTGTTAGAAAACAGCCATTTAGGAGGCCCCTGCTTTGACAGAACCCATAACTATGATCTCAGCTCCCTTCCAAACTCACTAGGCTGGGGCCGTAACAAGCTAAGAAAAATCCATTGTAACACAAATTAATATAAGCAAACACTGAACAAAACATACTCAAATACACAATAATATTAGCTTCAAAAAGATAGGCCCACACACAGAGAATGAGAACCACCCTCCCAATTATCCTACGTGCCAATTATCTCATGTGCTGACTGCCGTGAACCACCTAACTGCCGGTCTGCAGGACGCTGCTGAATTGCGGTATGTTTCCTCTACGTCCTGTTGATGAGCTGGAGGACCCGGTTCCCCTCACCAGCACCTGGGAATGAAACCTCACTCCAGGTTAAAAGGAAAGCAGAGCCCAAGGGAGGCACTCTCTGAAGAAAGGGCCTGGTTCTAAACACACTGTGAACTGAGACCTCCGAGGGTGGAGGAGGCTGAAGGCGGAGGGAGGGAACGGACAGGAGAAGGAGCAGGAAACAAATGTGTACGTATAGAATAGTTCTTACTGGGTTGCTTTTAATGTCTGCCTTTATAACATATGTGATCTCAATACACCTAATAAGAAGGAACTTTTGCTAACGGATGAGGCTCAGAATAATTCAGTAACTTGCCTGAGGGCACAGAGCTAGTCAGTAGTCAAACCATGATTCAAACCCAGGACCTTAGCCCCAAAGCTCATGGTCTTCCCAGTAAGTTACCAAGGTCACAGCCAGGTTAGCCTGCTGCTTACCCAAAGTGAAGTGTGTCATGGCTCCTCTGCACACCCAGCAAGCTGTCTCTGTCCCTATGAGGGGGAACCCCCATGTCTCCCAACCTGGGATATTAGTGTGATTTTGCTGTACAAGTTTCTGAGTGCGCTGGGGGCAGCGATGGCCATCGGAGTTACTCTGGGGACTGCCTAGGCCATTCCCCTGAGAGTCAGCAGACTGGGAGAAAGTGGAAATGCCCACATGGGAAAAGCTGAGGACCATACTTCACAGATAGTCAAGCACAGGATGGGATGTCGCTCAACAGGAGGGGCACGTGCAGGGTGCCACTTGTCAGTGGGTGGCCTTGGAAAAGCAATTCTCTTCTCTGCAAGGTCCTAGTTTATTCCCTTGAGAAGTGGCGTTGCCTCTGAAATGTCACAGGGCTGTTCCAAGGATTGGCTACGCGAACATAAGCACGCACCGACACTGTGACGTGGTGTGAACAGCATCTGGAGTTAGTGAGAATGTTACTATTCACAATGTGCAGAGTTGTGACTGCAGACAGAGGACGACTCCCGGCTGGGAGGAAAATGCCAGAAGAGCCTGGCACCCTAGGGCGCCGAGGATCTGGGGCGGGGAAGGATCCCCTTCTCCTTATTTCCTTGAACAACTACATGCCACCTCCCTCAGAAGAAATGAGATGCTGTACTTTCCTCTTGTCAAAACCCTGACTCCCAGGTGACTGTCTGGAGATGTCAGAATAGCCGAATTTCCCCTCTGTGGCCAAAATAGTGGATGAGTGATGACCTTTCCACTGGCAGGAGCTTAAAAAGACAGTGAGACAGCACCATGTCCACTTCCGAGGTCAGCTGACCCCTCCTTCGCTGCAAGACGTGCAGGAGCCCTGGAGTGAAGCCCACCTCCCAGACCAGTCGGCAGAGCGAATGCCCTGCACCAACAAAGTCAAAGAAATTGCCTTTTTTAATTTTCCAAAAGGCACAAGACAATGATGAGTAGAGTGGAGTCAAGTATATAGATAAAACAAAATCATAATAACCCATAATTTGAGTACATACTAGGGGCTAGATCCTGTGTGTAAGAGCTTTGCAAGTATTATCTTATTTAATCCTCACAATTATTCCACAAGGTAGACTTTTCATCACTTCCATTTGACAGATGAGAAAGCATTTGTAACTTGCAGAAGCACTAAATGGCGGAGGCAGGACACAGATTGAGGTCTCTGGCTCAAGCGCCCACAGGCAAGGACAACTGAAGGTCAAAATGCTGGATTGGTCTCCAGGTTCTGCCCCTTTCACCCCTGCCTATGACCTCAGGTGTTCTTTGGGGGAAATGACAGTTGCCTTCCTGAGTTGGGTCCCAAGAGCAGTGCCGAGAGCTGGGATTCATACACATGGGTTTAGGAACATAAGGAAGAAGCTTAGAAACACAGGCCAGAGGAGTCCATGAAGCTGGGAGAAGAAGAAAGAGTCCATGAGTCATTTCTCATTCATTATTAACCCAGCTGTCATATCTGTGAAATGAGGGTGGTGGGGAACTGCAGGAGAGGCTAGGTGGCCACTGGGATGCCTTTCTGCTCATAGTTGTTGCTGGGCACTGGATGGGCCCACAAGATCAAACAATTCCCCAAACAGATGTCCAACCACTGTCTTCTCAGGAATCTTTAAAAATAACATGCTCCATTTTGCCAAGACAGAAACAACCACAAGAATACTCTTTACTTCACTAGAAAAAAAAAATAGCTACAAGGATAATTCATGCCTGTAATGTTCTCATCTCCTATGCCCTATCTAACTATAAATTAATTCTCAGAACGGCACAATGAGAGACTACAATCGCAACACCGAAACGGCAAGCCTCTGTTTTCCAAGAGAAAGAAAGGCCACCTCTTTATATAAAGGACCTCGCTACATTCCTCTGCATCTACTCCAGACTCATGGACAACTGTGATTGAAAGGAAATTTGAAGGTCAACTAATTTGACTCTCTGCCCAGTTATCAACTCCCCTTCAAATGTCTCTGAAGGGTGCCTAAGAGATGCTTAAATACCTTCAGGGCAAGAAACCTGATATCACTCCAAGCTGCCTATTGCATTCATTGGGCCGCTCTGATCTTTCCCAAGGTCTTTCTCATACTGTTCACAGTTTCCCTCCTCTGCACCTGTGGCCAGACAGACCGTGCCTACCGTTCCTCCACCACAGCCCTTAGAAGCTGTGGCCCCCACGTCTCCTCCTCTGCAGAGCTGTCAATCATTCTGGACTTATATATAAAAACAACCTGACTACCACTGAGGTGGTGGTGTTTTCATTGTCCTCTTTTTTTTTTTTTTTTCCTAACAGATTAGAACCGCAATTATTTCAAGATGATTACTCCTCCAGATAACCCAAATGGCAACATTTTTTTCAGCCTATATTATCAGCAACACTGAAAGCTGATTATAATCAACTTGCTTTCATAAAAAGGAGAAATAAATTGGAAAATAGACTTTAAGCAAACCTACTTGGCTAAAAGTCTCACCAGCAAGCATTCCATGTTCCCAGACAAACAAGGAAGAAGTGAAAATGCTGTCTTCTCCACCCCTGCCCATCCCACACTGAATTTAAATGACCAGCTTTCAAATCACAGAACCATAAAAATCATCTAGCCCCAACCTTACATTTTATGATGTGGAAACTGAGACCCAGAGATCCCATTGCTTTCTCTTTACCAGTACCTCAAATGTGCATTAATTCTCTGTGCTGGGTTAGGCACTGGGGACACCAGGGTGCCAAGCCCTTGCCCTTTTGGGTCTCTAAGCAGAGAACCATAAGGCAATGCAATGCAAGGGATTTAAAATGCCCAGAAGCATGTCGTTGGGATAACCCAATGATAGGCATTTAGAACCCCGCACAGAAGACCTGGAGGACCAGCAGCTGTTTCCTTTCTCTGCCTTTGCCCAAACTGTTGCTCCATTGAGATACCTGCTTCCTCTCTTTTTCTTTCTTTCTTTCTTTCTTTCTTTCTTTCTTTCTTTCTTTCTTTCTTTCTTTCTTTCTTTCTCTCTCTCTCTCTCTCTCTCTCTCTCTCTCTCTCTTTCTTTCTTTCTTTCTTTTTATTTTTTTGGCAATCACCATTTAAGACTCAGCTCAGGTGTCACGCCCTGACACTTTCTCCTCAATTCCTCCTTAGCTGCCCTCCCCCTCTGTGCTCCCACAATCCTTTGTACAACTCACACTCACTGCCCTTAGCATCACGGACTGCACCGTCCTTCCCCGGCAAACTTCTCTACAAAACCCTAGTTTCCCGGAGACAGGGAACTGAGTGTTATTCAGTTTTATATGTCTGACTAGTTCAGTTGGTACAGGCTGAGTTTGATAAAGGGACAAATAAACATTTCAGCAGAATCTTAAAGGTTAACAGGCATTTGTCACACACAGAAGGAGAGCAAAGAAGCCCAGCTCAGGAAGCCTGCCAAGAGGCACAGCGCTCTGACAGGGGCGGCATGGCTGCAGGGCTGTGTGGAGCTCTCAGGGTGGCAGAGGTGGGCTGAGCTTGGGGCTCGGGGATTAAGATTGGACCAGATGTGAAAATCTGTATGAGCCATGCTGAGGTATCCAGACATTATCCTGTCTGCAGGGTGGGAGCAAAAAAAATCTTCACAGAGGGGAATGGCATGATTGCTTAGGTTTTAAGGTCAGTCAAGTGGCCAGAAGAGAAAGCGCTGCCCTGAGGACAGACAGGCAGGAGGGTGTGTTTGGAGCTACTGCACCATCCAGGACATGGGGAGGGTCTGAACCAGGAACACTGTATCCAGAGAGCGCAGGGAGAGCCCTGAGGCAGAAGCACCGTGTGGACTCAGCTTTGAGAGCTCAGGTAGGACCAGCAGAGGGGGGGAGAAGCATCATGGTGGAACCAGGGTTTCTAACCTGGAATCACAAGGTGGTATGGTCACTGTTACTAGAGACAGGGACCTGGGCGTCAGGGGGTGGAGTGGGGGTGGTAGTGGTGCGACTATGAGGTCTTTTGAGGCAAGATTCCGACGACAATCCTTCCAGATGATTTCTGTAGTTCCAGAGCTATGTACATTGCTACTGATTTAATGAGAAAGTTAAATAAAGTGCAAGAAAATAAATTACGAAACCTAGAGTACAAGACAAATATTTAATGCTGACAGTCAGACGGAGCAACTCTGATGATTTGAGGGTGTAAGAAACAACTTCAGATGAGGAAGCATTTGGTTCTCACAACTACTAATATTTTTCAACCCGTAAAATTGGCATTTGTATACACAATATTCTCATGATATTCCATATCTTTCTTATTTTCCCGACCCAATAATATCATTTTCATATCTTTTAAATTTTTTTCCATTGATTTGAGAGAGTGAGAACAAGAGGAAGGGTGGGGGAGGGAGGGAAGGAGAGAAGCATCAGCTTGTTGTTCCACTTAGCTGTTCCATTTTAGCTGTGCACTCATAGGCTGCTGCTTGTACAAGCCCTGACTGGGGATCAAACCCACCGCTTCAGCCTGACCTGTGGTGGCGCAGTGGATAAAGAGTCAGTCTGGAACTCTGAGGTTGCTGGTTCAAAACCCTGGGCTTGCCCGGTCAAGGCACATATGGGAGTTGATGCTTCCTGCTCCTCCCCTCTTCTCTCTCTTTCTCTCCTCTTTCTAAAATGAATAAATAAAGTCTTAAGAAAAAAACAAACCCACGACTTGGGCATGCTGGGACAATGTTCTATTCCCCGAGCCACCTGGCCAGGGCCTATCATTTTTTTTTTTTATTTTTTATTTTTTTAATTTTTTTAATTTATTTTTTACAGAGACAGAGAGTGAGTCAGAGAGAGGGATAGACAGGGACAGACAGACAGGAACAGAGAGAGAGATGAGAAGCATCAATCATTAGTTTTTCATTGCGCGTTGCAACACCTTAGTTGTTCATTGATTGCTTTCTCATACATGCCTTAACCGCGGGCTTTCAGCAGACCGAGTAACCCCTTACTGGAGCCAGTGACCTTGGGTCCAAGCTGGTGGGCTTTTGCTCAAACCAGATGAGCCCGCGCTCAAGCTGGCGACCTCGGGGTCTCGAACCTGGGTGCTCTGCATCCCAGTCCGAAGCTCTATCCACTGCGCTACTGCCTGGTCAGGCCTATCATTTTCATATATATTTTTTAAATTATTATTACCAGTTGGCTAATGTCCTCAAACCACTCAGTGAGTCCCAGTCACCAGGGAGAATTCAGTTTACATTAATAAGTGGACCCACTCAGCTACTTTATTGACTAGTAATCTCATGTCTTACTCATCTTTTCAAAATGCTAGGTCTATATATTGTTGGGGGAGACCCGAGTGACACATTCACAAATGAATCTCTTCTGCTCCAAAATCGATCCATCTTTTAATCTGCTAACATTCCCCTCTCCCTCATTCTATAGCAAAAGTTCGGAAGCACACGCAATGCACAGGACCTATAGAGCCAATGGCTGCACCTCTAGAAACCACGGAAGGACTCGGGGTTATCCCAAGCGCGCAGGGACTGTTCCTGGTAGAGAAGACACCGAAACCGCCAGCTCACCCTCTTCCTCAAGTTGTAGGTGAGGATGAGGTTCCGGGAGAAGGAGTGGGAGAAGGCCGTGTAGAACTCCAGCACTTTCTGCAGGGCGTCCCTCTTGATCACATGCAGGTCACAGTAGGTCAAGGCCCTAACGTTGGCACAGGACTGGGCAAGGGTGGCTTCCTTCCAGAACACATCTCCAAACACATCTCCTTTCCCTAAAGAAAGAAAGCAGTGATGAGGAAAGTGTCATCCAGGAGGGGTCTGGCCATCCGGGTGGCTGCCCTGTGCTCCCCTTAAATGCTGTCCGTTTGGGCTCAGAAAAGGCAACAGTGATTTAAACTTGAACCTTAGCAACATGCAATTTTAGAAACTTAAAACACCACAAAATGCACATCAAAGTTTGATCAATGACTCTGGGACCATTCATGTTATCTCTTGAACATTCTAGCCAAAACGGGAACCCCTGCTGTTCTTTAGCACACACCCCATTTTCCCAAAACACCAATCCTAATCTGAAATTATACTATTTATGTGTTTGCTTGTTTATTGTCTGTTTGCCAGCACAAGAGTTCCTGTGTTTTATTCCTTCATGTAACACAGTGTCCGCTGGAAGGAAAGTCAACTATGGGTGGACAGTAGGCTGTTACAGGAAGGGTGTGGACTCTTCATCGGAGCTGAGGAACAGGAGAGGGCCCCTCTGTTTAAGATGATCTACATGTACACAGTCAGGCAAGAGTGGAGTCCATTCCCTCCTACATTCTGTCCTCTGCCCTGAGGTTCATGTTTGTATGATGCCCCATTCTTCACCCTCTCGCCCATGCCTCTTTCACGTTCCTTGACCTTGCCACATGCCCTCCTGGTCATATAAAAGTACGGCCCCTATATAAATGGCATCTCCAGGATCCTAAATGTTTAGCATTCTACAGGAGTCTATTTCATAAATCAATGGAACACTAATCCCACATAGCCATGTTCTGGGTCAAACCTTTATCAATCTCTAAATATCTGCTTTTCACAACCTAGGGATATTTTTCTCACCTTCCTCAGCAATCAACATTTTAACATATGTCTAATACAGTTTGATTCACTCCTAGCACAGCCTTCTGGTTATAAATAGCTTGAAATGTTATTTATCTCATCTCTAGATTTTCAGCACAGACAAACCCCTATTTGAATCCCCAGGGAGCCAGAGAGGAGTATGCAGGGGGAAGGAAACACCGCTACAGGGTGGAAGTTGACCCTGACAACCCGCAGGACAGTGGCCTGCCCCTGCCCCCAGGTTAGCCTCGCCCCACAGCTGGAACCCCACGGCACAGTATGATTAACAGCACAGCTGTTTTCCTGATTCAGCCTACAGAGGCAATCAGAC
This sequence comes from Saccopteryx bilineata, assembly GCF_036850765.1. Classification (NCBI taxonomy): domain Eukaryota; kingdom Metazoa; phylum Chordata; class Mammalia; order Chiroptera; family Emballonuridae; genus Saccopteryx; species Saccopteryx bilineata. Next base: position 297,911,288 of record NC_089491.1, on the reverse strand, counting down.
TTTCAAGTGCCTGGACAGAACCTGACCTTTCCTTAAACACCCAAAAGTGTGATCCTAGGTGTATATAAGAGCTCCTTGGGCACAGCCTCCTCTGAGCAGTCCCACCCTGCGAGCTGAAAAACAAGGTCCTAGACCCTTTACTGTGCAGTTCTTTATGTGTTTGTGAGATACTGTGCAGTTCTAATTGATGAAGATGGTTTTACTGGCTCCACACAAGTAGGATACCCGTGCGGGGTAGCTTTGAGGTAAATATACCTTAAAACTGTGCTATTTAAATCCCCTTACCACACTGTGATGCAGTCATCTGTAACACAACTGGGCTCATTTGGGGCTGTGGCAGTGGATGGAATGTCTTTCTGTCAATGCTACCTGGCTGCCATGGAGACAGGCTGATTCAGTGTGTGCTCCCTGGTACCGAGTTCCACCCTGGCCAATTCGTTCATACATATTAATTATTCCATCTGTTCCCTATAACTGCATCATAATGTTTCTCTTGACTTTCATATTTGCTTAATCTTATTCCTCTAGAGAACACTCTTCTGACACACAATATGAGAGTCAAAAAAGACATCCCACCTGTATACTACAATGCATATCAAGAGGCAAAGCCTAATTCTTTTCTTCTTGAATCAAGACTGACCTTGGTCCCTTGTCTTGATGACTAGAATGCAGTAGAAGTGATGTCTGGGATTCTGAGGTAAAATCATAGGAAGCCTCCAAGCCTCTGTCTGGGTCTCTTGGAACACTCACTCTGCACGTGTTCCCTCTTGGAACACAACCACCATGTTTTGAGAAAAACAAGCCACACATACAGGTGCTCTGGTGGACTGCCCAGCTGAGCTCTCGGCTGACATCTAGCCCATGCCAGTCATGTGAAGGAGCCATCTTGCTCACCCAGCCCAGTCAAGCCATCAGATTACTGTAACCCAGCCAACACTGGTCTGCAACCCCATGTGGAAGACTAAGGAAGAACCAATCAGCTGAGTGAAAACCCACAGAATGGTGAGAAACAGTAATGAATTTCTTGAGCCCCTTGAAGGAGTGATTACACACAAATAGATAACTAGAAAACACAGAACCCTAGAGAGCTAAGCTGAGAGGCCCATGAGACTTAACAAGACGCCCAATAGTCCAGCAGAGCATCACAAATAGTCTGATTTCTGAGTGGGCCCCCCACTGTCTCCCTTGAAAGAATGAGACAAGAGAGAGAAGAAATGGCTCTAACAGGGCCAGACTGTCCTGAGTGAGCACCCTAAATATCTATGAGAAATGCAGACTTTACAAAATGAGCCCTTTCTTACAGGGTGTAGCAGGGTATAACTAAGCCAGGACCACTGTTGAGTAGAAAGCATTGGTAATCTTGCCAGATTCTTAATACAATTATTTCATTGAAACCAGATCTAACATATGAGCATTATATTTCTCAAATGAATTTGAGAGTCACCTTTCTAATTACAAAAGAACCCATAAAGTAAAATAATAGCTCCTCATGTGAATTTATCCGTAAAAATTCAGCGTATAAACAGCTTCTTCATACCTAGTGTTTACAACAAAGAGCTACCATGTTGTGGTTAAAACATGAAATAAACAAACACATAAACATGTGAAATAATAAAACCAGAAAATAAATAAACGCATCTTTAGAAACGACAACATGCCCATTGTAAAAAGTTTTCTAAGCAGAGGATTTGACAGTAACAGTAAACGGAGGGCAGTGCCTACCACAAAAAAACATTTCACAGTGAGATAACCATAATTAGCGTGGAGGGGCTAGGAAGTCTCTGTGTCGCCATAACTTGGATTTGACTTTCTACCCAGATTGAAAACTACACGACCCTGCTTCCTGTCAAGGCAGCGTTTTTTCCTATGGACCATGTTAGTGAGATTTAAGAATGTGGTGTGGCAGGACCTGTCAGATTCTAAACAAACCCAAGACTATTCTGGCAAATGAGAAATATACATACATAACTTTAGGGAAGGCGTCAAAGGGAAGGAGACAGACCGTTTGGCAGGCTGCCTGGAAGTTACACACATCGCTGGGAACAGTGACTTCCCAGGTCAGCTTGCAAACTGGCAGCAAGGACACGCCCTGCGGCACCCACGCTCACCTCTCGTTCCCCAGTGTGAAATAATCATTCACCGAAGAACGAAAGGTATCCCAGTGCGCTTGGCAATCAAACCACTTGAGGCAATTGGCTTATTGATTTATGTATTACGCTGAGGTGCTCAGTGCAGAATGTTAAAACCTAAAGTTCCAAGTTTCTTAAATCTATTCTAAGTGGATGTTCTGAGCTAGAGGGGAAATTAAAAAAAAAAAGGGTGGGGGGGAAGCAAAGAAAGGCAGTGTAATTAAAACTCCAAGCAAGTGTCCCTGTGACAATTCCCCCTCCTCTTCCATCCCCGATTATATGCTGTTGTCTACTGCACCTCCACTGTTGCCATGGACATAACCGCCCCATGGGGTACAAACGTGGGACTAAAGAGTAAACATAGGTGGGAGGTGGGACACAGGGCAGTGACAGCACAGGGAGAGGGAGGGCACAGCTCTGCAGGGGGCACAGCGTAGTAGGAAAGCAAGAGTCTGTGTATAATGATCCAGTGAAGGACAGAGGCTGAAGCGAGGTGGAGGGTGGGAGTGGGCACTGGGAGGGATGGCTGATCAGGGCAAATTCCAGAGGTGCTGGAACTGGGACCCTGGGAGGATCAAACAGCCCACCCCCGTATTAAAGAGTTGCAGGGAGGCCCTGGCCGGTTGGCTCAGTGGTAGAGCGTCGGCCTGGCGTGCAGAAGTCCTGGGTTCGATTCCCGGCCAGGGCACACAGGAGAAGTGCCCATCTGCTTCTCCACCCCTCCCTCTCTCCTTCCTCTCTGTCTCTCTCTTCCCCTCCCGCAGCCAAGGCTCCATTGGAGCAAAGATGGCCCGGGCGCTGGGGATGGCTCCTTGGCCTCTGCCCCAGGCGCTAGAGTGGCTCTGGTCACAACAGAGCAACCCCCCAGAGGGGCAGAGCATCGCCCCTTGTGGGCAGAGCGTCACCCCCTGGTGGGCATGCCGGGTGGATCCCGGTCAGGCGCATGCGGGAGTCTGTCTGACTGTCTCTCCCCATTTTCAGCTTCGGAAAAATACAAAAAAAAAAAAGAGTTGCAGGGAAGCAATTGTACTCTGAACCTGACAGTGGAGTTTGGAATCCTCCAGAAAAACACCCTATTTATTCGAAGACAAGCTCTGAGTGAGCTTAGCAGGCCAGAAAGGGAAGGGTAAAAAGTGCCACTTCCATTGCTTCCTTTCACATCCCCTACTGTGTGCTCATGTAAGGACTCCTCACAGTGGTGTCCTGCACGAAGCAAAAACAGTTCTGCAGTTTAAGTCATTATCTGCTGCTAAAACCATCAACCATTTCTAGACCTAACTCAATGAGAAAGAACTCACCAGTCACTCAGGCAACTTTTGGCAGGCACTGTTCCAGGGGCTGAGGAGCAGCCATGGAATGACAGATAGATGTAGTGAGAGATAGAGACTCAGGGGATTATAATATGTGGGGGCTCCGATGGGGAACAATGTAGAGGGGGAGTATTACTCAAGCTCAAGGACTAAGGGAAGGCTTTTAAAAAGATGTGATGTCTGAGCTGACACCAGAAGGATGAGTTCCAGTTAATCAGCATAAAGACACAGCACAGAGGGGATGCAAGGAGTAAACTGCATGGCACATGCAAAGGCCCTGAGGCATAAAAATATGGCCCTTTGGTAGAACTGAAAGTCATTCAGAAGCCTCTCAACTGCTCACTGGAGAAATGTGTTGTCAGTCTATTTTGTAATCTTTTAATGAAAGTGCCTGGCCTCCTCCTTCAGCTGCGAACTCACCTAAGCACCTTCCATATTCCACACACTGAGTGTGCGACACTGATCGGCTGAGTCACTGTTTAAAGATGGATTCACCATGCTGCTGGCAGCTCCACTGGGGATGCTGAGAAAGGTGTCAGGAACATGGGTGCAGAGAGGGCCAGTTCCCTCGGCCCACCCTACTGCCTTTATTCCTTTTCTCTGGGGCATCAGGAAGTCTTTTGCTCTCAGCCCATTCAGGACTTCAGGGACCTTGTCACTCACTTCATCAGCATGGTGACATGTGACTGCAGAGACCCAGGCAAGCTGAGAGAGCCATGGTCTCTCCTGGCCATAGGAGTAATTCTGCTTCTGAGACAGGGTAGGAGCTAGATCAACCTTCCCCAGCAAGCCCTAAGCAGACTGCACACCTGCTGTACTGATGGTGCAGGAGAACAATGATGAGGACAAGGACAGTTCTCAGACCTCCTGGATTCCTCGCATATGCCAGGTATGTTAAATCCAGGTCCTCTCCTTGGTCCTTGGAGACATTGTAACACACAAAGAAAATGCACTCCAATCTCCTGCTCCCTGGTACTGCCCAACCTGTTTTCCAAGTACTTTATCATCCATTCTGTCAACACAAGCTTCAGGACCAGACAGGTAGATTTCAACCTCAGGTCTACCCTGCTGGGGCTTAAACTGCCCACTGCCGGCCTCTCCCCTTCCCTCCCTGCCCTCCAGTCACACTGGGGTTCTTAGAGTCCCTCCAAGTCCAGCTCCCCTCACCCCACCCCAGCACTGCCTCGGACACTCCATCCTGCTCCTTGGTTTGGATGACTTCCGCTTCTGCTTTGAAATACACCCGAACCTCTTCCCTGACCCCTTAACCAGAGCAGCTCCCCATCACGCATGCCCTGCGCACTCTGGAAACATGCTGCATGCCTGCAATTGCTGCATCCCCAGCGTATCTCTGGCACACAGCAGGCACTGAATGGTTGAATGCATAAATAAACCAACAGCCCTGGTCATCTTACTAAACCTCTCCCAGTCTCAATTTACTCAGCTATAAAGTGTGGGTAGTGACGCCCACCACGAAGGGAAGGGCCATTGTCAGGTTATAAGGTTCACATGAAATAATGTAAACAATTTAGCACTGTGCTTAGAACACAGTAGGTGCTCAGTAAACAGCAGTCACAATGGAACAAGAATCCCCTTAACAGCCCTGGAAAGCACATTCCACAGGCACCATATTTGCATATGATTTTAGCTCTTTTAAGGAGAACATTTGTATCATAGGGTAATTTCTGATATTCCTTATCTTTACTTCTTCTTTTTAAATCTGCCTATAAGTTTCCAGCTCAGCCTCAGTCTGGACCCCTAGGCCTGCTTAGTCCACCCTCCACATACCTTGGCGTTCCGTTTTTACTTGTTTGTGCTTCATTGTTCCAGACATGCCTTCCTTGTGGGGAGGCTACAGAGCATGTGCAGACAACTCTGGCTCTATCTGAGTGGGGCCATCCACGAGTGGCTAAATTAAAGCAATGGTTTGACAATTCTCCTGTTTTTCATGACTGCAATTTGATAAAATTTAGTCAAATGTCTCTCCGCTAAGTTATACAGACCACAAATCTTCCACTGAATGCAGGTGATAATTTTCCAAGATTGCTACAGATAAGATTTTCCCCTTTCTGTTTATAAGAGATTATGTGTGCACTACAGAAAATAGTTGAGCCTGACCTGTGGTGGCTCAGTGGATAAAGCGTCGACCTAGAAATGCTGAGGTCGCCGGTTTGAAACCCTGGGCTTGTCTGGTCAAGGCACATATGGGAGTTGATGCTTCCAGCTCCTCCCCCTTCTCTCTCCTCTCTCTCTCTCTCTCTCTCTGTCTCTCTCTCTTCCTCTCTCTCTCCTCTCTAAAATGAATAAATAAATAAATAAAATAAAAAAAAAAAGAAAATATTTGAAATATATTGAAAACTAAGGCCACCATCCAGAAAACATTGGCCAACATTATGGTACACTTTCCATCTTCTTTCTACTCGTGTGTGTTTTTATGAAATTGAGGTTACTGTACTACATATATAGTGATATATTCTGCTTTCCCCCCACTTAATATTATACTGGAAACATCTCTGCATGCCAATAAAACTTGTATCTTGATCTACCATAATTTTTTATTTAACCAATTCATTCTGTCTGGGCACTAAAGTTCTGAGAATTTCCTTCAGAAAGATCTATAAACTCTCTTAACCACCAGTGTGTTCAGAGACTGAAAACCAATTTTTAAAAATTACTTAAGCAAAAGCAGAATTAAGGGAGAGAACCTGGTCCCCACCCCATCCTCTCTCAAGCAGGTAATGTATTCATTACCTGATACAAATGTTTCTGCATTTCCAAATGCCTAGATTATTCATACTCTACCTGCTCGCTTGGAATGTGGATTTAATATAATTGCTTTGGTTGATGGAACAGCTATATGAATATTAATGCTTGGTTGAAGTGCTCAGACAGACACTTAAAACATAGCTTCCTCCCCTTGTGCTGAGCATGAAATTACCCTATGATACAGATTTCATTATATGACACTTTGGCTAGTCTTCTCGGAGTGTGGAACAAGGTGCCATGGAAGGTGGCAGTGCGGAAAGCGGGGGACGTCCCCCTTGCCCCCTCCAGCTCATAAAACTCTTGGAAGCCTCTCTGGGAAGGACTTAGCTTCTCTATCTCTAAAATAATGAGGGCTTACATAAAGCTGTTGAAACCTTTGTTAGGTAGCCATTCTGTCTTCATTGTCTAGCCAGCCTCCTCCTATTTCGGAACTGTTTGAGGGAGGGGCTGGACAGTGCCTGCTAAAATAAATGTCATTATTTTCGGATTGGATCAGTAAAGAAGAAATGTTGTCATTCCTTCAGATCATATGCTAATAAGTGAAAGGATCTGCAGAACTTGGAATGATGCAGACTTTCCCAAGATCTACTTTAAAAACTAAATTTACTGATTTTGAAAGTAGCATGTGCTCCTTTAAAGAAGACATGAAAACAAATATAAAAAAGAAGAGAATGGGAATCTCCTACAGCCTCACCAACCAAAGATGTCCACCGTGACATGTTGATGAAGCTGTCTATGGGCTTTTATCTTCAAATCTTTCTCCCCACAGAGCTGAGATAATGTTGCATTCAAAAATTACCTTTTACTTGACTTATCATAAGTGTTTCTGATAACATTTAAAGTTCCTTGTGAGCATTTTGAGGGGTTGCACTCTTTTTTAAATGTTCTGAAATACTTGGTCATTTAGAGAAATATTTATATGTTTGCTCTGTGCCTGTCTTTTTAACACCCCCCCAATTCCTTCCTCTGAACCCTAAATCTCTGTCTTAAGCCCTGGCTTCTTTCCTCAGTTCTGGATCCATCTTTCTGTTTAGTCTCCTGCTCTGTAAATGCAACAAGTCCAAACCACGCCATCACCTTTCTTTCTCACTGTCTCTTCCCCCTGAGGCCTTCTTATGTTACCCCTGTCCCCACCCCCCTACTTACATGGAGGTCACAGTCACCTCTCTCACCTCCCTCTGTCTACTCCTCATACGCTATTATTCCCAACCTTTCTGATTTTCTTTCCACATGTCTCATCCACCAGTCCCTCCCATCTAAGATGGCCAGATTGAGCGAATAAACCTCAGGACACCCCATTAAAGCTGAATTTCAGATACATGGATAATTTTCTTTTTAGCCTAAGTATATCCCATTAACTCTTTGGAAATATTTAAGCTAAAAATGACTTGTTCTTTGCATGAAATCCAAATTCAGCTGGATGTTTGTTGAATTTTATTTGGCAACCCTAGTGTGCTTTTAGTTTTTACTGCCCATAGCTAACGCCTCCCCTGTCTTCTATAAATTATAGTCACCTAATGGCTTCCTGGTCTCTACATCTCATTCATTAACCTTTACAAATCACAGCTCTAATGGTGTCATACCTTACTCAACTACCTTTGGTGGTTCCCCACTGCCTAGTTCTTCACACTGACATCTAGAAATGTCCACAGACCAACCCTGAGCTGCCTCTCCAGCCCCTGATCCCCACTGCTGCCCCTGAGGGCCCTCAGCTCCAAATCCAGTGCTGGTCTTGTGGTTACAGAACACACCTCATACACTCTTGCCCCGAGCCTTTGCTACCAACACTCTCTCCATCTAGAATGCCCTACCCCTCTGTCCAAATTCCAACTCCACCTTCACAGAGCCACCACCTCCGGCTGGGCCCTCATTCCCTTTATAGATCACTAGTTGTTTATTCTACCAGGTTGGCAGATGAGAAATAGTTGAAAATTGGCATTTTCATATGGTTTAAGCTAATATAATAAAGCACCCCCTCCCCCTTGCTTCCCTGCCTTACTACTTTCTGTTGGATCACCATCTCACTTCTTTACACATACACACACACACACACACACACACACACACAATTCAAGCAGTGACTGTCTACAGCAATGTCCTCAGGTATCGTCCTCTAACCACATTCAGTGAGATCACCCGAGGGATAGTGGGTTTGTTGACACTGCAGATCCCAAGGCCCCATCCTGGAGCTGCAGAATCAGAATCCAAAGGGGATGGTCTGGGAATGTGCACTGTGAACAAGCTTTCCAGCTGAGGCTTATTTTGCTCTCTAGAGCTGAGAACCACCAGCCCGTGTGGAAAGTCTTCTCAGTCTACCCTACTCACACTGGTCCCCAAAAATGCCTATGTGTGATCCTGCCTCTACTGCCTCTAGAGCAGGGGTCTCAAACTCGCGGCCCACGGGCCACATGCGGCCTGCCAAACAATTTTGTGCGGCCCGCAGACTAATCTACGAAGTTCAAAATATTTTAGATAAAATTAAGTAAGCCCAGGGGCCTACTTGTATTTTTCATTTCTCTAGCATCCTAGCTAGATATTAGCTTAGTTAACAGCAGTTGTGATGTGAACTACAGTTTCTGGTCGTTTTGTGACACTGAGTAAACTGCATGTACAATTGTGCTTGTTGTACTCATTTTTTTTTGTTTGTTTTCAACTGCAGTGAGGAAAGTGTTGCGTAACAGTTGCCTTTTGTAGACCTAGTGCGGCCCGCCTAACGGCTGTGATCTTGCTCTGCGGCCCACATGCTGAGTTGAGTTTGAGACCCCTGCTCTAGAGGCTCAGGCTGCTCTGCTCACATTGAGGTCCAGGCTGTCAAACACTTTGGCTGGTTCTGTCAAGCCCGGTCAATTTCTACCTCCTGCATGAGCATGTCCCTGTTCACTCCAGGATGTCTGCAAAAAGAAGTGCCTGTGTAACTTATTGTCAGTAATCCCACTTTATCTTCCCAAATGGGATAGAACATCCACCCAAGACAAAGATTTTCTCCACATCCCCCCCCTCAAAGAGGCTAACATCACGTTATGCTGTGATTGCTGATAAATAGATAGGTGCCACATTAATATCCAAGCAGGTAACGGGTCCAAAGAGACTATCTTAAGCAAAGATGAGCCTGTTTTCCAAATTAGGAACTGTGAGAAGGGTATGTTCATTAGGAAAATAAAATTTAAAAAAAGACTCCATTTGTAAAAAAAAAAAAAAAGCATTTACATACCCATTATGGAGACTGTAAATCCTGGCTCAGCAGTGATTGGACAGACTGCACGCAGGAAGTTCACTCGGGTGAGCTGGTGAGCCAGAGCTGTCCATCAGCCTTCCTCATGGCAACTCCCCACCCTTGGGCTCTGGGCCAGTCACCTGTTATGAAGCCTTTTCTCTACTTGACAGCCAGACCCAGATCTGTTCCAAAAAGACACTGCAGACTGTACAGAATAAGCCCACCATCTTTACCCCTCCTCCTCCTGCCCCTTCTCCTCCTCTGGTTTTATTGTCCATTTAGTTGTTGCCAGAAACTATTCTCTCTCTTCACCTCCTACATCCTGGAGGTTCTCCCGACCCTGATGTCCCTGGATTCCAGTTCCTCTTCCCCTCTCCCTCCCACCACCTTACTTAGGCCCTCGGCATTTCTCACCTGAGCCTCCTAGCTAGCCTCCATGCCTCTGTGTTTGTGGAACCAGATCTTCATGTCACGCTTACATATAAAACTTTCTCTGGGCCCCTGATCCCACGACATAAAGTCCAGATTCTATTCTGGACCAATGAGCCCTTCACTACCTGCCTTTCAATTCAATTCAATTCAATTCGGCAAAGAGCTGCTAGTGCCTTCCACATGCTGGGCCAAGCCAATGATATGAAATCAAAGGGTCTCAGCTTACAAGAGACACAGATGAGTCAACACGTGATTGATGTGCCATGATGGCTTGGTAGAGCCCCAGGAGGCCGGGATGTGGTAAGTCCTGAAGGGAGCTAGTGCAGACCCAGGGCTACAGTTACATCTCTAGCTCCAGGTCCAGGGCATTTTACATGACATGACTCAAGGCAGCTTGGCCCTAAAGACCTCAGTCTTACTCAACAGAATGAAACAAAACAAAACAAAAAGACCCAAGATGATCCACAATTAAAATACAAATTAAGCATTAAAATGCAAAACCCATAAAAATTACTACAGAGACACTAAATCACTGTGACATAAGATCCTTTAAATACTGCATTTATAAGCTGGAAATACAGGGAGATGGACCACACTCAAGCACAGCCCCAATGAAAGCCCGTGACTCATCTACTTTGCTCAAGTAACAGAAAACAGATAACAAGTTACTCGCAAATGCAAATAGTACTATTTAGTCAGTGGAAAAAATAGGTATCTTTGCCTTTTAATTCTAATGCCTATAAAAAACTTGAAGAAAAAAAATTTTTTAATATAATAAAAAAATGTGCATGTTAAAATCTTACATTTATTTCAAAGAGCCAAGAAACTAAGTTTGAGAAGACATTAAGTGATTTCTAAGAGAGTTTCAAAAGGAGATTAGGAGGATGTCATCTCAAAAATTAAGTCAGAGAACATCAGAAGAAAAGATCATAAAGATTATCAGTATACTCTGTTCTCAGGACACAGCATAGCCTTCAATCCAAGAGAGACACAGTCTATGCTTCTGGGACCATGTATTTTTAAAAATATTTTTATTGATTGATTTTAGAGAGGGAGAAGAGGAGAAAGAGAGAGAGAGAAAGAGAGAAGAAACATTAATCTGTTCCTGCATGTGCCCTGTCCAGTGATCGAACTAGCAACCATTGCCCATCAGGATGATATTCTAAAACAGAGCTAACTAGCCAGGTTGGAACCATGTATTTAACTTACAGACTGTGAACAGGTCAAGAAAGCAGTTTAGTGGGTCATGACAATCAATTTCTTTTTTTAAAAAAAGATGACAGAACTCATAGAAAACACCAGTTGCATTTTATGTAGCAAAAGTAAGTACTGAGTTTTTTGTATAACTGTGTATGCACATATGTTTATTATTTCATGATGGAATAAACATTTCATATGGTGAGTTGCAATCAAGAAAATTTGAAAAACGTCCTTTAGAACACTTAGGGTTCTTTTGAAACACATACTGAACACATTCAGTTATGAACGGTGACCTTTTGCTTCATTCTTGGAGTCTGTGCTAAAATTAAACAATGGGGGTTGAAGAAATGAAAGGAGGAAGCAAATTAGCATAATGTAAATCAGTGAACTGAGAATAAGGGGCCAGAGAACAAACAGATGAGATAAATGATAGTAACCCAAGATGATATCGCTATTCCTCTTCCTCATTGGAGCACTGGATACACATAGCTGCTCAATAATTACTTGTCCAATGACCCTCTAGGAACACCAGCATTCTCTCTGCGATAACATGTTTCAAGCAGTGTGATTGTTACTCTTTAATAATGTTGGTCTCCTCCACTGCAGCTCCTTGAAGGCGTGCTACTGTTTGGTCCACAGCTGCATCCCCAACCCTACCATAGGGCCTGGCAAGTGTTCAATAGCTTTGGGCTTGATTGAACTGGAGGGCATCAAAAAGCAGTCAAGATCTCGTTCTCAAATCCATTTGACGCTTGACCTCCTTTGCAAGAATGAACTGATTTCAGTTCATTGAGCAAAAGATATTCTAATTAGAGAAAAACAGCTCTGAACTTAAGTTTCCAGAAAGCAGTTAGCTTGGAATCTCTTATGTGCCGTGGCCCAGAGGTCGGGTTGATTCAAAGAACTTGTATCATCTTTGTATAAAATATGACCCTCTTGAAAGGTCCTGGCTCCTGGGGACTCATGGGAGATGTTTTTTTTTTTTTTTTTTTTTTTTTTTTTTTTTTTTTTTTTTTTTTTTTTTTTTTTCTAGTCTGGACAGCTTGAGGGCAACAACCACTCTGAATCTGTAGCTGCTGAGCTACTTTGGAGGTGCCCTTCCACCTTGCTAACTGGAGCAGGCAGGATGCTCAGGAAGGCCTGGGGGTGCTGGATTTGGAGGAGAAGCAGCCAACTGGCCAAGTAAATCAACGATAAATCAAGCCCCAGCGCTTCCTCACAAGAAGCCCAGACTGAAGGGAATTGGAACATGGCCTGGACATAGTCATTTGCCTTCCTCGTTCCTCTGTGGCTCTGTGGTACTTCCACGCCTAAGTGTTCATACTCAACTTCTAATAGTGCAGCTCTTTGGTATACATTGATAAGGGTGCCCTGAGCATGAGTATGTAAGGTGAGGCATATGGTGAGTTACCAGTGGGGGAATGGGTGAAAGATGTCCCACACCTAAGGATGGATTCAAACTCAAATTCAAAGGAAAGTCATTTGTTACTCTTCTCAGCAAGATACCCTAGTTGCAAACAATATCTATGTCTAGATATATACACTTAGTTTGAATTTCAATTATTAATGTAAAGTCTTCTTTATCAAGGACACTGATTAAATGCAGGGAATAAATGCCATTTCCCTGCAGCTACATTAAAGCAACAGCTGTACCATTCACGTGTTCTGTTTCTTATACACAGTCTACTCTCACGTCTCTGTGGATGAGAAAAGCAAGGAACAGAATAACCCTGTCTGGAGAGTTCAGCAGACACCAGGAATCCAGAACATTTATTTCAGCAAAGAGTTTCAGCCTCCCCCCCCCCCCCCGGCTCTATCCCAGTCTCCAGGACATGCTGAGGGAATAGAAAGCATCCTTGCTTACCAACCTGAGCAGAATGTAACCAGGAGGACAAGCTGGCTTGGGACCAGGGGAGCAAGAGGAATCTTGCACTTGCAACTCAGGCAGGAACCAAGTTGGGGTCTTTTTTTTTTTTAAAAAATACTTAGTTTCAATCTCAATTCTAACTTCGGTGTAACTTAATCTCTCACTGTCTCAGATTCCTAAAAAATCATATGTAAAAGATAAAAATATCTGTTTATAATATTTAGCAGTACCTGGCAACTTAATGGGCCAGCAATCGACAAAAATTATCATTGGATTGCAGTGTTAACAAAATAAATCAGAGCAGAAGTTTTGGAATCTGAGGGACTCCAGGAGGCTGGCGCCACGGACCCTGTCAGCTGTGAGCTCTTGGGAGAGTTTCTTAACCTCTCTGAGCTTTCATTGTCTCATATACAAAATGGGGATAATGCAATCACTTTCTAGCATTACAGTAAAGAGTCGTTGAGAATCTGTATGTAACATGTGCCTGGTACAGAATAGATGACTGGAAGTGTGGCTCTTATTATGTTGGCCGGCAGGCTCAGAGAGTAGACACGCTCCCTACCAAGAGCTGCTCTGAAGGGATCTCAGGCAATCAGATGATTCTCTCAAAGGCCACTGATGCTCAATATGCAAAATATCAACGTGTGCCCCCACATCCCTATCTTCCTCCCAAGTTCCCTATTACAGTGTAGGGCAGACCAGCTTTCCTGTCATCCAAGCTCCTCTCTCCCCAACAGTAAATCCTTCATCAAATTCTAGATGCTACTTTTAAAATATGTCAGCTCCATTTGCTTCTCTCCACCTGCTCACCATCACCTTGCCCCTAGGTGATGTGTCTCCAGCCTCATCTGCCCACTCCAGACTTCCTCGTTCAATCTCCTCTTCAAGCTGCAAATTTAGTCACCTATCTAAAGTACAAACCCAATCATGCTTCTCCCTGCTTTAAACTCTTCTTAGGCTCCCTCAAAGTAAAACCCAAGACCCATCATTGGATTCCAGAGCCGCTCGATCTGCCTAGTGCTTGGCTCCCTCCCCAGCCCTGCCTCTCACCGTGCCCCTTCCGGTTCTGCATGCTCTAGCCACAGTGATGCACTTTCAGTTCTACAAATGAATCAAGTTCTCTCTCTCTGAAGGGATTTCACACACATTTCTTCTCTGCTTAGGTCAGTGTTTTTCAACCAGTGTGCCACGGCACACTAGTGTGCCGTGAGACATGGTCAGGTGTGCCGTGGGGAAATTAAACATGGGTCCCCAAACTACGGCCCACGTGCCAGATACGGCCCGCAGAGGCTATTTATCCGGCCTGCTGCCAGCTGCCTCAATCCGAACATAAACATTCCCCTAACAATCCCTCCAGCTATCAGTGACAGGAAGACTGGAGGCACAGGGAACACTCACTGACCAATCACCTTCTAGGATTCATCCCGACCACTAGCGATGAGCCAATAGTAGGCTGCCTCTCACCCACACTCAGGAAGGTCCCCGCTCGGGCTGCTGCGTACTTGTCATTGTGTGGCCACAGCGAGTAGTTGAAGCTGCTACTCCTCCCCATGGTCCCGATTTCTAATCCTGGTCAGGACTGGAGGTAAATGTTGCCACCACTAGATGAAGCCTCAGCCTCAGCTGGTTATGTCTATCCTGATGGTGTATATAGATATTTGACCTTTTTCTTTTTAAAAGAGGCCCCCACAGAGGGTGATATACAATGCATCACAATGTTATCTAACTTTAAAGCTAAAGTTTGCTGATCTTCCTTTGGACAGTTTTTGGTTATCTGTTGCCAAGGAGTTCCCCATTCTGGCCAACAAAGCTATTTTGACATTGCTCCCGTTTTCAACAACATATCTATGTGAGCTGAGTTTCTCAAGCTTGACTGCGATAAAAACTAAAAACAGAGAGAGACTGAGAACTGTTGAGGAAGAGCTTCGTGTGTGTCTTTCTACCATTCCTGCCAGGATATCCCTTTTGTGTTCATCGAAACAGGCCCAGGTTTCACACTAAGTGAGTATAAATACATTTAGAAACTATATTATTAACTATATGTATAATATGTACTATGTTAGAGTGTCATTTTGTGTCATTTTGGTAGGTGGTGTGCCCCAGGATTTTGTAAATGTAAAAAATGTGCCGTGGCTCAAAAAAGGTTGAAAATCACTGGCTTAGGTCACTCTTTTGTCCCTTCTTTGCTCCATACTAACTCATTCTCAACCTGTACTTTTTTTCCAGAAAGCCCTCATAATACTTGAATGCTGGGTTACTGCCTCATCCATTGTATGCAAATGTCTGCTTATTTGTTCATCTACCCGTGAGTGAGGAGTCTCTTGAGGACAAAACCCATTTTGTCATTGCAATATCCCAAGTGCCTCATACTACAACTGCTACAAAACAGGCACTCAGATATTTGTTTGTTGGATAGATGCATAGATGCTAACAATTGGTCTTGCCCAAACTTTGGCTGAAGGCAACAGTGGCATTGAGTTGCCCAGTAGCTAAGCCAACCTTGGGCACCAGAAGGTTTCCTTCCAGCAAGGGCAACACCTACCTAGGATGGCCACCACCTCATCGTCCTGAATCACCTCCAGGGAGCCGGAGACCACAAAGCAGAGGCTGTCAACGCTCTCTCCTGCATGGTAGATGAGGTCCCCCGGGGCGCAGTGCACCGTCTGGAACTCCATGGCCAGTGCCCGCAAGCAGCCGTCGCTGGCCAGCCGGAAAGCCGGGTGCTCCTTGAATACCTTGCGGTTCAGGTGCACGCAGATGTCAGCTCTCATGTCCTTGGGGCAGATCTGCAGGACCTGGCCGGGTGTGGGAAGAAACAGTGTCAGGGTCCTCCTCCCTGTGGTCTCCAGCCCACTGCCCCTCAACACCTGGGGGTGGAATCAATGCCTAGCAGCCAGTGGTCGGCAAAGTCATTAGTTAACAGAGCCAAATATCAACAGTACAACGATTGAAATTTCTTTTGAGAGCCAATTTTTTTCAGCTTAAACTATATAGGTGGTACATTCCTTATCAAGGTAGCACCTGCACGTGGTATTTTGTGGAAGAGCCAAAGAGCCGCATGTGGCTCACGAGCCGCAGTTTCCTGACCACTGGGCTAGACTGCACCCAAGGCACTGGCGGAGAAGACAGCCACAGTCCCTGTCCTTATGGTGCTTACTTTCTTTGAGAGGCAATGACCACAAAAATCTGTGTTAAATGCTAAGAAGAGGGTCCTGGAGAGGGTAGAAGAATATGGGACCCTTTAGGTAGCACGGAAAAGCCTCCCTGAGAGGTGACATTCAAACTGACACTTTCATACTGTGACAGAGAGAGCCATGTGAAGACAGAACATTCACGGATAACAAAGGTTGTGAGGAAACATGAACAATAGCATTGGAGAATGAGGGCAAAGGGGCAAGAAATACGGTTTGGGGAGAACACCAAGCAGGAGAGCCTGTAGAGACATTAGGTACAAAAACCCTTTGATTTATTCTGAGTATGATGGGGACACACTGGAGGATTTTGAGCAGGGAAGTGACAAGACTTGGCCCATATTTTAGAGAATCATGGCAGCTGCAGAATGGAGTTAGAGAGTCCTAACTCAGAGAACAAGACAGGAACCAGGGAATCCAGTTGGGGCAGGTTAAAGGACTGGGCCCCTCCTCTCTCCCACTCCCCACCCCCATGTGAAAACAGAGTTGCAAGGAAAACTGCAGAGACAAATACGATCCAGTTCTATCCAGCAGGGCCAAGCAACCTGACTGAAGGGTGAACTATTACAGTCAATTATAATACTATTACAATATCATTAGCATTGCAGATACAACAATACCCATCATGCACCAACACTATGACAGTTTCAGAAAAGACTAAGTAAGGACAAAACATCCCCCTCCCAGTGGGAAGGTGGTGCCTCACCCGCTCCCCCTCCACTCTGCTCAGATCCACACCTTTATGAATTCCTTTCCCTATCCAAAAATATAAGCCTAACCCATGAGAACCGTTGGGCAATGCACTCCTTATCTAAGTGAGTACTTTTGCTTTAATAGAACCTCCGTGCTTTACTGAATCTTTCTTGTTGTTCTTGAATTCCTTCTTGCACAGAGACAAGAACCTGGACACTCCCAATAGGTCGAGGCCTCCCCGTGAGCCTCTGACATCAAAGTTAGGTCACTCCTGCAGAGGTCCAGGTGAGAGCTTAGGGGACTTGGACTGGAACGCTGGTAATGGAGCCAGTGAAATGTGGTCACATTCAGAATATATTTTGAAGATAGAGCTGACATGATCTGCGGATGGACAGAATATGGGTGTGATTTAAA
Source organism: Saccopteryx bilineata (assembly GCF_036850765.1). NCBI lineage: Eukaryota > Metazoa > Chordata > Mammalia > Chiroptera > Emballonuridae > Saccopteryx > Saccopteryx bilineata. Next base: position 297,894,072 of record NC_089491.1, on the reverse strand, counting down.
GAGAGCTATAAAGTAACATTTACTAAATGCTTACTGTGGGCCAGGTATTGCTAAGTACTTTAGAGTGGTTCATTCACTCCATACTTATTTATAAAGTATCTTATCGTGTGCCAGGAATCATTCTAGGCTCTGAGAATGTAGCAGGGGACAAAATAGACAAATACCTTTGTCCTTGTGTAACTTAACATCTAGTGGGAGCAGACAAATAATAAGCAAGATAAGTAACATTAGTAAAGAAGGAGAGGCAAAGTCAGGGAGTGTTATTACATGTATTAGCTAATTTAATTGTCACATAAATCCGAAGATGTAAGTGCTATTACTGTACCATTTTATAAATGAGGAAACTGAGACACATAGAAGATAATAACTTGCCCAAAGTGGCACAGCCAGGAAATGGCAGAGCTGGGATCTCAGATAAGGTAGTCAGACTCTAGAGCCTAGTTTAAATACTAACCACTTCCTATATTCTGTGGCTGCCCCCCGCAAATTTGGCTTGTGGTTTGATTCTCAGCATTTAGGAGGCCAAGGCAACATGGAAGTGTAAGAGGTCATGTGAGTCTCACCTTTCAAAGAAATGAAAACTCCTCAGCCTTTTCTAGGTGGAGAAATATTTCCTTGGACAAAATTTTTGCAAGAAATCATTGTATAGCCCCTTACATATTAAGTAACACAATAGGACCCCACGTGGACTTTCTCAGAGAAATTAGGAGTGTTCCTAAAATAATCCTTTCTCCCATCCTAGCCTGTAAACAAACCTGGGGGCATAAAATCAACCGTGTCCATGGAGAACATTTCCTTGGGGTGCTGGTTTCTCCCCATTCCAACTTCTCTGCCTTAGCAAAGACCATATGTTTCTCCATCTGCAGCTCACCGTGGAGTGTAGAAGTCTCCCATACTCCACAGCCTAGTTACTTCAAAACCCAACTCATTCACTCAACTTGGTGGTGAACACACAATACAATAGACAGATAATGTATGATAGATTGTATGCCTGACACTGATATCATTTTATTAACCAATGTCACCCTAATAAATTCAATTAAAAAATAATACGTTTTGTATGTTTGTAAGCAAAAAAGTATTTTTAGTCAATAAATGCCTCATTAGAATTAGACTATATAAAGTCACTATTTTGAATTGAGAGCAAAAACAAACAAACAAAAAAAACAGCTCAAATTTCACATTGCCTGTAACAGCTTCGCTCGCAGCCCACACTGCTCAGGTGCCCCTGTGCCCTGCATGGAGGCGGGGCAGTGGAAAGAGGGCAAACAGTTGAAATGCCACCTCCTTCCTCTCCCAGTGACTTAACTGCTCTACACTTTGGTCTCTCCTGTAAGATGCACACTGTTACCTTTGACTGGAGAGGATTACATGAAATTACATCTGCCAGCACACTTCCCCAGGACAGTGCCTGGCCCTAGTAAGGGGCCACAAATGCCAGCCCCTCCCTCCGTGTGCCTGTGCACTCTTGCTCCAGGGCTGCGGGATGCTGAGGCACTCCGCACGTTCTCCGAGAGCGGGCTCGGAGGACTGGCGAGACAGAGGGAAATCCAGGAGGCCAGTGCCTAGGCCGAGGGCTTGCCAATGCTTTCCTCTTTAACGTTCCTTAGAAATAAGACTTCTGTTAGCAATGTGGATTTATTTTGGATCCTCCTGCCTCAAAACAGAACACAAAGAAGTGTAGAATGCTCCCATGTCATGTCAAAACTGTGCCCACTGGTCCGAAACCAAGATTTAGTTTTTAAAGTTCACCTTTGAATCTTTGGTTTCCCCAGGGCTGGACTTTGCTGGCAGAGGCTGCTAGTGGATAAGGCCTTGGCCTGGTGGCCATGGTTATTCAGGGGCACTGTTCCCGGGGGCACTATTCCCGGAGCCACTGGAGAACATGTGTAAGGAGGACAGGGGACCTGGAGTGGAGAGATCGCAGATGGTCACAGCCATCAGGCACCTCTGGGTGGGTGGGGGGTCTGGAATTCTTGTCTCTGAGGGAGGGTGTCAGCTCTAGGCCCCCAAATGGGCCACCTTCCCTTCTACTTGGTTCTGAGGAGAGACTATCCCTGCTGGTCCTTGAGGCCTTGAGGGCCACAGGGAGATGTCACCACAGAGGCTCCTAGGGCCGCCCCAGATCGGGCAGGACAGCAGCATGGCCGAGAGAACAGGCCCACAAGGACAGGCAGGTCTGGATGTAATTTCTGGCTTTGACACTTAGCAGTCATGTGAACTTGAAATGATGCTTAGTTTTTCCTCAAGACTTCATTTTGGACCATGCACAGAACTCCCCTGAAGGCTCCCTGAGCTGCCTCAGGCCTGTGGGCTCTTACCCCTGACACTCTCATGACAGCAGAGCAGCGGGTCATCCTGAGGGAGCCTTTGAAGTACAGACGTTCAGAGCCCAGAGGGCCTGAGAGGTTGGCCTTAGTCTTAAAAGTCACCTAGTTTCTAGGTGTAACAGACTCAGAAGGATAGTGACATGTTCAAGGTCACCAGCCAATTACTGGTAAACCAAATGAGCCCAGGACTACAGCCCCCCACCTCACACACACCACCCGGGCTCCCCTGGGCATCACTGACCATTCCAGTCTGGAATGGAGGAGGGGGAGCTGTGGAGAGGCCTGGGACCGTGAGACTGGTGCTCTCCATAGCAGCTGCCGACCAGGACGAGTGCCACCCCAGGTCAGGCTGGGCTGTGCAGCCACGGGGTCCCATCTTCCATGGGATCAGAATCTGGGGCAAATCACAAAGCCCTCCAGGGATGTGAGAGGACAGCAAGGGGGGGGAAGGGTGATACTGGCAGTGCCATCTCCCCTGGGCAGCCGCCCAGCTCAGCCCCGCCTTGACGGCCAGAGGGGGGTTCTTTCCCACAACCAGCCTGCAGAGGCGATCCCGGCCCTGGGAAAGGAGCCCCGGGCTGAGAGATCCAAGTTCCCTTCTGCTCCGTCAGTTCCCAGGCACCCACAGAACTCACAGCCTTGCTGAAAGAGCACAGCAGAAACAACAGGCTCGGCTGGGGCAGGTGACCGGCAAAGCCAGGGACTAAGTCCTGCCCCAGACGCCCTGCCTGTCTGAGAAACCAGGCAAGTCTGTCTAGACTCACTCTTCTTCCCTCTAGTATATGTTTTAAATTAAAAAAGAAAAAGTAATTGTAGGAAAAGCACAAGCTTTGAAGTCAGACAAATCGGGTTCAAATCCTGACTTTGCCAGTCTTAACTCTGTGACCAAGGGCAGTTGATGAAATTAATTGGGTCTCTGTGTCCTTGTCCTTTTCAATAGGAATAGCAACAGGATTGTTGTGGAGCGTGAGTGAAGTATGAATAGCATGCCAGGCGCATGGAGAAGCGCAATAAATGTCTGTGCTCGATGTACGTTCAAGTCACGGTGGCTAGTGCTAGGCTGTTGGCGTTGGTACGTTGCCGTTGTTATTAGGTCAGATGGTCAATGAAACCAAAGTATTGTTTCTTTTAAGTTGGGATCAGTTAAACTTGGTTCAGTTTTTCCTTTCAAACTGTCAACTCTCAACCGACTATCTAATGGAGGAAGACTAGGAATGTGAATAGCTGATCCAAAGCCTGCTTTGAATGTGTCACAAGGCATTTTTGCAATAGTGTCATCTTTCTGTTGTCCTCATTGTAACAGTGAAAGAAATCAGTATTCCCCAAGTACTTGCAAACTGGCGATGAAAGGAGAAGTGCGTGTAGCTGAAAAGACTGAGACGCAGAGGAAACTGACCTAGGGTTACGTTTCTGCTTACAGGAAATATACAAAGGAGGTAATTCCTAAATGAATAATAGAAAGTGCCCTGGATCTTTTCTCATGCTTTCCACATTTTCTTCAGTTTATTAAAATACATCTAGAATGATCTAACTCTGACAAAACAGGGATTTGTGGCCATTTTCATTGTCCAGGTGGGAAAACTGATGCCTAGGGAGGGGCCTAACTGATGCTCTGCTCAAGGCAGCTCAAGATTGAGGCACAAGCCCCCGCTCAGGATTTCCCAGACTTGCCTGATAAAGAGGATCACCTGCGCACTTGTTAAAAATGCAGACTTCTGGTCTCTCCCTCCCCTCCTCCTCAGATTCTCATTCTAGAGACCTGGGGCAGTAGCCGGGGGTCTGCTTGGAATGACCACATCACAGCATTCTTATCAGGACCAGGACTAGAGCGAGGCCACCGTCTTGAGCACAAAACTGAAGGGGATGCTAAAAAGTCAGAAATCAAGGTAAATCATCGTTTACTGCAATATTTTTAAAAAATAAAAATTCATGCCAAAGTATACCATGATGAGCAAAATATCAAAGGTCTGAATAAACAGAACATCAGGTGCAGGGCTAGGCCATCTCGTGCCATCCTAGCCTGAGGCCAGAAGAAAATCAGTGATACTCATGCCCTCACCCTGGGAGGCTCTCATTCTTATCATTACATAAACCTGGGAAATGCTGCCCTGGACTTCCAGTTCCCCTTTTCTCCAGGAGACACTTCCTGTCTTTTCCATTTCTTAAATAGTGACTCTATATTGCAAGTCTTTGAGCAAGGCTCATCTGGAAGCCATTTAAATCTCGGGAGGTAGGACCTGGAAACACAAAACTACCCAGGAGAATTCGAAGGTCTGTCCTAGTACAGACCTGGGTCTCCCAGGGAAAGGTGGCTTACATGAGTTTGTCACCCTTCTTACCTTTTCTGTGTCAATGCCTCTGGACATGGACCAGGTGGACACGATATAATCCATGACCCGCTCACTCAATCCCTTTGGCACTTGGTAGAGCTTTAGGAAGTCCCGAACGCTGTTGAGCATCTCATGGTACCTGTTAGTGTTGGCGTACATCTGTTGGAAAATGGTCGTCACATTCCCAAAGATGGTGGCATAAAGTAGTGCTAGAGACAGAAGGAGGAGAAGACATATCACATGAGTGGTCCCTGAACCAGGGCCAAGAATACCCCCCACCTTGCCTAGAACAGGCCAATGGCCAGAGCAGCCCTCCCCACAACGGACTGTCCTGACATTCCAGTCAAACCTCACCCTAGGAGCCTCTGGGAATGGACCCCAAAAAAGAGTCCTAACATCAGATGAGTAGGACATAACCAGGGTGGATAGAGTTGACATGACTGGGGCCAGAGCTAGCATACAGAGAACAATTGGGGGTCAGTGCACTTGGACTGCTGCACTTGTACAGCCACATAACTTTGAGCCATGCCTGAGACCACCAGTCAAATGGGTCCCCATGTGCTCTATACTGGCCCAAATCCAAACCTGTCAGCGAGCAATCTTTTTCACTCCCTGCCATGTGCCAGGGACAGGAGGGTGAATGAGACACTCAGCCCTGGCCCTTACACAGCAACCATGTTGCAGAAGGCCAGACCTGGAATATGTAATCACAAATAAATAAACAAGTCTGCCAAGAATGATGAAGGCTGGTCTATCTCTGCTTTGCACTTATTGTTCAGGAGCATATTCATACAACAATCCACTTCACTGTCACATGACTCCTGGGGGAGGGTGTGGCTTTGATATGACAAGAATAAAATCAGGTCCCCTCTGAGCTGTAGCAAAGACATACATTCTCTGTGCTTCCGCCGCTCCCCTACTTTAGTGTCGCGGATGAGGACCATTATGTCATCACACACACCACCTTCTACCTCTAACTCCCATTGGCCCTTGAATGCGGAACTCAAGTGCCAACACATCCAGGGAACCTCCCCTCAAAGAAAACCATGCCTCTCAGGAATGTCTGTAGAGCTGGTGTTACATATGCTTCCTTCTTGATCAAATATGAGTTGCTCGAAGACTGGACACATCTTTTCCTTGTCACTGTATCCCGGGAGCTAACATTATGAAATTTGTTAATTTCACACACATTTTGGCTCTGGCTTTTTTTTTAAAAAAACAAATTATTAATATACAATAAACTGCACATGTCTAAAGAATACAACTTGAAAAGCTTTGACATATCTATACACCCATAAAACCACCACCACAATCAATATAGTGAACATCTCCATCACTCCCGAAAAGTTTTGCCCTGTCCCTTTATAATCCCTCCACTTCCCTCTTCTCCCTACTCTCCACCCTCCCATTCCCAAGCAACCGCGGATGTTTTCTGTCACCATAGATTAGCGTGCATTTTCAATAATTTTATATAAATGGAATAATAGAGTATGTACTTTTAAAAAACATCTATATTAAGATATAATTCATATACCGTAAATACATCCGTTAACATATACAATTCAATGGCTTTTAGTATATTTACAGAGTCATAAAACTATCACACTAAGTTTAGAATATTTTCATCTTCCCAAAGAAATCCCGTCCCCATTATCACTCATTCCCCACCCCCCAGGCCCCGCCATTCCCTAGGCAACCACTTTTTGTCTCCATAGATTTGTCTATTCTGGAAATTTCTTGTAAATTAAATCATACAATATGTGGCCTCTGTGGCTAGCTTCTTTCTTTTAACACAATGTTTTTAAGGTATTTTCTTTTATTATTGAATAATTAGACATACTATTTTTTATTTATGCATTCACCAGTCCATTGGCATTTGGGTCATTTTCATTTTTTGGCTATTATGAATAATGCTGTTACAAACTCTCGTACAAGTTTTTGTAGCCAGTTTCCCTATTGTTCATATAAGTTTTTGTATGAACATGTTTTTATTTCTCTTGGGCATATACCTAGGAATGGAGCTACTGGGTCATGTCATATCTCTCTGTTTAACATTTTGAGGAACTGCCAAACTGTTTTCTAAGGTAACTGCAACATTTAACATTCTCACTGATGGGGTATAATTGTTTTCAGTGTCTCCAACATCCAAACAACACTTGTTATTATCTGTTTTATTATTACTATCATCATCTTAATGAGTGTGATCTGTTATCTCACTGTAGTTTTGATTTGCTTTTCCCTGATGGCTAATGATGTTAATTAAGCATCTTTCATGTGCTTATTGGCCAGTCATATATCTTTTTTGGAGAAATGTTCACTCAAATCTTTTGCCTATTTTTCAGTTAGGTTGTTTGTCTTTCTATTGTTGAGTTATGTGTTCCTTATATATTCTGGACATAACCCTTTATCAGGTATATGACTTACTTACAAATACTTCCTCACATAATGTGGGTTGTCTTTTTATTTTCTTGATGGTATCATTTGCAGCATAAAAGTTTTTAATTTTAAGGTAGTCCAATTTATCTCTATTTTTTTTGTACTTGTTTTGACTGGTTTCCTTTATTCAGCACAATTATTTTGAGATTCATCTATGTTGTTGCATGTATCAACAATAGCTTATTCTTCTTAAGAAAGAAAAATTTTATGCTAAAATAGTTATAAATTCACAAGAAGCTGTAATACAGTACAGAGAGATTCTGTACCCCCTCACCCAGTTTCTTCATTGGCTACATCTTACAGAACAAGGGTACAATACCAAGCCAGAAGATTTACATCGCTATAAAGTATGTGTATAATTCTATGTCATTTTACCACATGTGTAAATTCATGCAACCAGCACCACATTCAAAATACAGAACCGTTCTATAGTCACAGAGCTCTCCCTATGCTACTCAACCCCCCCCAAGAAACCACTAGTCTCTTCTTTTTTAGAATTGTCATTTCAAGAATGTTATAAAAATGGAACCATACAGTACATGATCTTTAGAAATTGTTTTTTTTTTTTTCACTTAGCAAAACATCCTTGAGCTCCATCTTCCTTGTTGCATATATCCATAGTTCAATCCTTTTAACTGATGAATACTGTCTCATGGTATGGATGGATACCCCACATCATTTCTTTCAAAAAATCTTACTCAGCTTAGCTGAAAGAATAAGGGAGGGAGGGGGAAGAGAGAAAGGCATGCATCTACAGGAAAGGGGAGGAAATCTTCCCGTTAGCCTGCCCAACAGTGCTGGCTCCAGTTCCCTGAATAACTGCAGACACTAATCCACCTGAAAAAATTGTAAACGGGGATCAGAAAGTGCCGCCAGCTCTGGGAAGTGCTGTCACTCTGAACAAAAGGAGGCAGATGAAAAGCAGTAGTCAAGCCTGCATAATGCAGACACCAGCTCTGCTAAGCTCATAAATAACCTCAGACACAACAGGCTCGAAGCTCCCACCTCCTGCATCCCAGTGATGGCGCCCAGTGGGCTCAGCACCAGCCTCCCAGGGCCTGGTGGCTGCCTTGTTTCCAGGCAGTCTGACCCTAACTCAATAAGCCCGGGTGGCGGTCCCGCCTCAGCTCTGCTCCCTGCTCCACAATCAACCAGAGGTCATGCGTGAAAAGTAGAGGTGCTTTTCTCAGGATGGCTGCCAGAAAGTTAATTCAATCTTGAGCATAAAAAAAAAAAATAGTTACACTAAATCAATACAGAAAGAATAGCTCTCTTGTTAATGATCTGAGAAACAGGGCCAGGTCTGACACATGGGTGTTCTGGTCACAGCTAGGGCCATGATGCCACATCTTTCATTTATGGCTCCAGGCTGCTCTGTCCCAACTTGGTTCTGAGGCATTCTGGAAGGTTAAGGGTCTTCAGGACAGTATTACTCAATTATTATCATGATTATAAAATTTTACTATTATTAAAAATGGATAATTCTGCTCTCTATATGCTTTCTATAATTTTATACAAAGTGGGGCTGTGTTTTCCATGTGCACATTTTATCTGTTAATATCTTTTTTTTTTTAAGTTAGAGAGAGAGGGAGAAAGAGACACACAGATAGGGATGGACAGACAGGAAGGGAGAGAGATGAGAAGCATCAACTCATAGTTGTGGCTCCTTCGTTGTTCACTGATTGCTTTCTCATACGTGCCTTGACTGGGGGGTTCCAGCTGAGCTAGTGACCTTTTGCTCAAATCAGCAAACTTGGTGTTCCAGCTAGCTACCTTTGGGCTCAAATCTATGATCCCACACTCAAGCCAGCAAACCTTCTCTATCCACTGTGCTACTACTGCCTGGACAGGCTGTTGATATCTTAGATATAAAGCATGATGCCCTTAAATACAACCTAACTGGGAGAGAAGACCTGAGGTCCAGCTATCACCTGACTAGATCCCCGAATGAGACGCGAGAGGAAGGAAGGGTGCCTGTAGAAATGCCACTGTCATGACTGAACCTCACAGTGCTGGGGACACCTTGGATGGCTCTAAATGTGGATTAGTTGGTCCTCCCATTTTGGGAAAGAAGTGAAGAGACCCCTTCCAACACCAAGACAAAATGCTGATTTGGATCAGAGGAGGTTTATTTTTGTATTTGAGTGATTTAGAATAAGTGTTGTCTCATATCAAGAGTTCTGGGTTTCATCCAAAGAACAATAAGATAATATTGTCTGGCCCTTACTTAGAAATTTGCTGCATGGAATTTTGGGGGAAGAATGGCAAAGGTTTGTCTTCCTTTTTAAAATTTGGTATTTATCTTTTATATACATAACACACACACACAGTTTAAAGAGTCAAATGGCTAAGACATTTAAAAACTCCTTATTCCCCTAGGCTGTCTTTCTTTTCACCCAGTGTTCTAATCTGCACAAGCACCCACTTCCATTGCATTAGCTGGTTGTTTTGCTATTGATTTTCATATTTTAATACCTGATATTTCAGTGTTAGGTCATTATCCACTGACCTCTGAGAACTTAGCTCTTTTCCAGCTCACCCCCAATCTCACACTTGTCCCCCACACCTTCTCCCATAGCCCCACCCTCCCAATATAATTCTACCATCACATTGGTTAGGTAATTATCTATGTTTACATTATTATAAATAGATGCTAGTCACAGCTAAGCCATGTACTATACTGTGGTTACTTTTTCTTTTCTGTAATGTTTTCTTTTCATTGTAGCTAATAATGGTCTTTGTCTTTTCCTGCTTAGTGTATTTACTGCCAATTTTACTCCAAACTCTCCCCCAGATAACTGTCTCTTCTTGATATGTTAAAACACATTAGTTAGCTTATCAATTTCATTTCCACAAAGAAATCTTTCTTGGAGGCTGTGTTCACTTAGTTTCAGGTCAGACTTTGGTTCCTGCATCCCATGTCTTCCTCCCTCTGGGTTGACCCCTTTTGGTTGGTAGAAGACATCCTCTCACAGCTTGCAGAAGAAGGCTTTATGGGAGCACATTTTTTGAGACTTACTATTTACTCTTACAGTCAATAGCTTGGCTGGGTGTAAAAGTCTAGATTAGAAATCATTTTTCTCAGGATTTTGAAAGCTTCTTTCCATTATGTTTTCTTGCTATTGAGAAGTCACAAACATTCAGATCCTTCGTCCTTCAAATGAGCTTGTTTTTTGTTTTTGTTTTTTTCCATTCTAGAATCTCTTTTTCCACAACGATCTAAAAATTTGTACTAATGGGCTTTTTGCCATGGTTCATTTTTTATCCATTATACCAGGCTTTCAATAAACCCTTTCAATTTATGTCCTTCAAAGAAATTTTTTCTCTCTTTGTCTCTTTCTCTCTCTCTTTCCTCCCCTCTCTCTTTCTCTCTCACTCTCACCAGCAGATCAAAGTGGGGTGAGGAAGGATAAGCATAATAAAAACACTTTATTTCTTGTTAGTTTTCTTCTATCACTTGCTTCAAAAGGCAAGGGAGAAGAGAATTTGAGAGACTGTTCTATCCTTCGAGCCTAGAACAGAGGGAAACCCTAGTCAGAGTAACATAAGGGTAATGCAGAAGGCAGTAAGCAGCTTAGCCCCTAGGAGCTTTGCGGAGCAGAAAAGAGACTCAAGGCGTGTGGTTAACAGGTCACAGGTCCCAAGCCCCTGGCTATTCTGCACTTAAATACTTAACCTGCTCTCTAGCTCCCCATCCTGCTGAGCTTCCCAGCCTCCAGAGCCATCAGCCACACTCCTCTCCCTCCTCTCTCATCGCTTTGCCTTTGGGGCCTCTTCTCCAGGTTCCAGAAGCTGGACCTACTACTAAAGGGAAGTGATAAAGGGAATAGCCCCTCCCTGTGTTAACGGGCATTTCTGGCTTTTGCAGAGCTGTTAGAACTTTACCAGCACACTTTTAATAATCAGTGGGCTAGGCCCTGGCCAGGTGGTTCAGTGGATAAAGTGTCGACTTGGCACACCGGAACTTGCAGGTTCGACGCCTGGGCAGGGTACAGTCAAGAAGCAATCCATGAATGTACAACTAAATGGAAAAACTAAGTGAAACAAAGAGTTGATGAATCTCTCACTCTCTCTACCTTCTCCTTCCCTGTCTCTTTCAAATCAATGAAAAAAAATTAAAAATAATAATCAGTGGGTTAAACAGACTTGTGGCTCCTCTGGCAAGCCGGCCATTATTCATAAAATTATTTCCGTTGGAAAATGCACCCCAACTTCGAATAAACAACCTTGCAGAGCATAATTGATCCCTAAACTCAAGAGGGCTAAAATAAATAAATCACTACCCCTGCAAGTTTATCAAAACTTAGAAGCTTAGAGATAAAGAAAGGACTAAAACAAATCTTTTTCCTTTTTAGAACAATGAAAAGATGATTTCGTCTCAGTTGGGCCTATCCAAACTGAATTTATTATGCGAAAGTACAGATATATATTAAAATATAATTTAAAAAAACTTTACCATTAAACCTATGTTTGTTCTTACATTCTTAATTTCCAACAAAAAGTCATGAGGCCTTTGTTAGGCCGTCATCTGCTCCATTTGGCAATGATGGGGACATGCTGGTCATCATAGAGAATGGGTTAACATGGATATAGCCACATTGACTCTCTGACATCTTTTTATGCCAAATTTCAGAAAAAGAAAACACTAAAAAAGTGTGGGGCATGTGAATACACAGGAGAATAACTATTGATAAAAAGAGACAGATCAGGGAAAACAATAATTGAAAAGAGAATTCTTAAAAATAGAGGTAGGTTTTCAAAGTCATACTGGCAATGGGTTTTCTTGGCTCTTCTTTTTCCCCCAGTTATATTAAGATATACACATGTAACATGGTATTAGCTTAAGTATATATAACACACTGATTTGACATACATATATATTGAGAAACAATTACTACTATAAGTTTAGTTAACATCCATCACCTCATATAGTTTTTGGACTCTTTGATGTTTTCTTCTTCTTTATTTTCTTTTTGTTTCCTATATCTGTTATTCAGGTGTCAGACTCATAAATTAATCTAACTTTATTTTTTTCTCCTGTTTTCTATAATTTTCTGAGAGATTTCTTCAACTTTTTTTTTTTTTTGTATTTTTCTGAAGCTGGAAATGGGGAGAGACAGTCAGACAGACTCCCGCATGTGCCAGACCGGGATCCACCTGGCACGTTCACCAGGGGCTACGCTCTGCCCACCAGGGGGCGATGCTCTGCCCCTCCGGGGCGTCACTCTGCTGCAACCAGAGCCACTCTAGCACCTGGGGCAGAGGCCAAGGAGCCATCCCCAGCGCCCGGGCCATCCTTGCTCCAATGGAGCCTTGGCTGCGGGAGGGGAAAAGAGAGACAGAGAGGAAGGAGGGGGTGGGGGTGGAGAAGCAAATGGGCGCTTCTCCTATGTGCCCTGGCCGGGAATTGAACCCGGGTCCCCCGCACGCCAGGCCAACGCTCTACTGATGAGCCAACCCGCCAGGGCTGATTTCTTCAACTTTTATCTTATTTTTTCTTCTTTCTCTTTTTTTTTTATTACGTATGAGGCGGAAAGGCAGAGAGCAGACTACTGCTAGGGCCCTGACTGGGATTCAGCCGGCAAGCCTTCTATGCGGCAATGTTCTGCCCATCTGGGGCTTGCTCCACTGCTGGTCAACTGAGCTATTTTAGTGCCTGAGGCAAGGCCATGGAGCCATCCTCAGAGCCTGGGGCCAACTTATTGGAGCCATTCAAGCTATGGCTGCAGGAGGGGAAAAAGAAAAATAGAGAGAGAGATAGAGAGAAAGAGAGAGAAAGAAGAAGAAGGGGGGGGGGGAGAAGCAGATGGTTGCCTCTCAAACCCAGGACTTCCACACACTGGACTGACACTCTACCACTGAGCCAACTGGCTAGGGCTCAACTTTTATCTTCTATACCTTTTAATTTTTATTTGCCATCATACTTATAATTTTCATGAATTTTTTTTGTCTTCTGAATGTTCCCTTCCAATAGCATTCTGCTGTTTCATCAATGTAGTATCTTCTCTTATTTTCTGAGGACATCAACAATAGATATATTTTTAAGTTTTCTTCTCCCTGCTTTGTCTTTGTTTCCTCATTTATCTATGTTTGCCTGACTTTCCTCTGAGAAAAATATGGTAATCCTTAAATGCCTGCATATGGTTAATAGTGGGGCCCTACCAAACTGCTTAAAAGCTTTGTATCAACATGAGGGGCTGTCTAGTGTGAGAATTCAATGTAGGGTGACGTGGCTGGAGTTTGTGCTGAAGAATACCTGATGCCATCAACTTTAGGATCGTCCTGTAGGACTTTTCAGAATTTATATTTCTAACATCTTCCCAGGTGATACTTTTACTGCTGGGAACTTTGAGAAGCAAGTACTACAACTTTGTATTTTCTACTGTAATTCATGTTTAGTTCAGACTACGTTGTCAAAGTCTGTGAAAATAAACATTGGTTTTGATTTGTTCTTCATGGCTGGTTGGATTATTCACCATCTTGTTTTTCAGAGTAGGTTTAGACAGATCAAAAGGAAAGAGTGGCTAATTTCTGAATATAGACCATAAATTGTTATCTCTCCCTTTTTTTCTTTGTCTCCCTCCCATTCTTCTCCCTTCCCTCTCCTTCAAATCTACCCACAGCCTGGCTACTTCGCCATTCTGAGATCTCATAGGGACCAACAGGAAAAACGGAAGCAGTACAAGCCCTGTCCACTCCCTGCTTTTAAATCAGGTAGTGTCTGAAATAAAATATCTGTTAAAATTATGCCTGACTGCTACTTATTTTAATGAGGTTTAATCTCTTCAATATTTTTAAGAAATAAAAACAACCTCTTTTATATAAATTTCTCTTAAAATAAAATCACCAGTCTTATGATCTTTAATTTCCCATTAGCCATCTGATTAGGACAAACTTCTCATTACGTCAGGTAGCTGCTCTGGTCTGTTTGCGGGGAAAGTCATTAACACACACAGAATTGGCAGTGAGAGCTCAAAGCAATCCAAACACACCCTCTCACTTCTCAGACATGAGTGAGATACAGCAAGAAGGGTCTAAACTCACAGAGGACCTCAGAAGTTGAGTCGCTTGTTTTCTGTGTTAAGAGCATACCAGCAGGTAAATCCTGATAGGTAAACCCAGTGACTTCTGCACCCACATGTTATATCTTGATAAGGAAAGAAAAATTAAGTCTTCAGAGTTATTCTCTCCTGGGTTCAAATTCCAGCTCAGCCACTTAGAGCTGTGTGGCCAGAAGCAAATTTCTTCTTTTTCCTTCTGTTTCTGTCAGTTTGACAAAAGGAAAATCACCTGCTCACTTTCTTGGGGTATTGGGGGAATTAAATGAGATACCCTGTAAACGTACCCAGACTACTGAGCTGGAACATAGAGACCCTTAATCTTATCTTCTTTTTCAATTAATTGTCCTGGAGTCAACTGTGAAGAACACACACATCAGAGAACATTCATTAAGACTGTAACCTGGGCCTGACCAGGCGGTGGCGCAGTGGATAGTGTCAGACTGGGATGCAGAGGACCCAGGTTTGAGACCCCGAGGTTGCCAGCTTGAGCACGGGCTCATATGGTTTGAGCAAAGCTCACCAGTTTGGACCTAAGGTCGCTGGCTCGAGCAAGGGGTTACTCGGTCTGCTGAAGGCCCATGGTCAAGGCACATATGAGAAAGCAATCAATGAACAACTAAGGTGTTGCAACGAAAAACTGATGATTGATGCTTCTCATCTCTCTCTGTTCCTGTCTGTCTGTTCCTATCTATCCCTCTCTCTGACTCAATCTGTCTCTGGGAAAGAAAAAAAAAAGACTGTAACCTGGAACACTAGCCTGAATGGTGACTATAAACTTTTTATTGCATAAATGGACTCATAATTTATCATTATAAGAAAGTATTGGAACCCAGAGAGAGATGTTTTAAACCAAGCTCATTATGCACAGAGGCCTTCAAAGAAGTCTCTAAATTCCATAAATGCTAATAGCTTTGACACATCAGCTAAAATACTGGGTACTTAGAGATTTTGAATGAGGCTATTCATGGCTTAGGAAGGCCTGAAGAAGTATAAGCGTGGGGGGCGTGGCTGTGGGAGGGCACGGGACCTGGGAACTAGACTTAGTTCTTATTCCGTCAACCCAGACTGCATGACACCAACACGCCTAAGGTTACTGTAGCATTCTTGGTCTTTGCTGCTGTTGTTACTTTTGCTTATTCTGATTGATAATGGTGGAGTGAGTGTGAGGATCATGTTTCTATTGGCAGGGTAACTGGCAACTAACTTTTAAAATCCCATTTCCCAGTGACTTGAAAGCCACAGCCATGAAACTTGTCTGGGAAAGAATGGGTAGTAACAATGGGAGGAAAAGGAAGTAACCAACTACTCACTGCCCTGCCAGGGACAATGAGAAAAGTGTGCTTTGGAGACAAAAAGCTTCAATAGGGGATCCTGGCTCCACTACCAACAACAGGATAATCATTCACCCTCTCTAATTTTATCATGTATGAGTTAATAATTGCCTTATAGTTTATTTTTTAATAAGTGGGATTATATATATGTTTATATAAAATGCTTATCACACCTGGTACATAATAAAAGCTCAATAAATAGTAACAATAATTAATAGCAGGATGGTGAAGAACTATCTCCGGGTTCCACAGGCTCTTTATTCAACAGTCACTACTCAAGTGAGTCATATGCTATGCTGGGAGGCAACATGGTATAATGAAAGGAACTTGGGCTCTGAAGAGAAGGAACCCTGGATTTGAATTATTGGTCCTGATACTAATTCAAGTCCTAAGAGCTTCAGTTTCCTTATTATGAAAGGCAGAGGATAATCTCCACCTCTCGGCGCTTCTGTGAAGAGTCAATGAATTTACATGACAAATGCAGCCACAAGGTTGACATGGGATAGATCTGAAATAAATCTTATTTTTCTTTTTTGAACCACCCGGTATTAACTCTTCTCCATCAATCACCCCTGGATTCTAGTCCCCTCTGCCTTGACTTTGAGTGGAGACATCCTACTCTGATATGTAGGCTGGTGCTTTTCCTTAAATAGAAGGCTTTCTGGAGTGCAGAAACTCTGGTGGGGTCACTGCAGGGGCAGCTTCCTCTGCATTCAGTGGGTGCTCAGCAGATGCTTGAGTTAACAGCTGAGGAGACTGTCCCAATGAGGTGCGTTTGCTCAGGTCCAGTTGTACAAGTTAGGGGTTGTGGACCCAAAGGAACATGGGTGGGCTGTTTCCACACACCGCCACCCATTCTCCAGCTCCAGCTGCGTGTCCTACGGTTCAACTCAATTCTGACAGCATCAGATTCCACACGTCAAGGGCTCAGTCCCGCAGACCGCCGTCCACTTCAGATGCCAATCATAAGTCCAAGTTGTTCCCTGCGCTTCTGAATGACTGACCAGAGGTTTCCACAACCCCTTCCTTAGGTTAGAGTGGCTCACAGAACTCAGGAAATCAGTTTACTCACTAGATTACTGGTTCAGTACAAAGGATGTTAAAGGATACAAATTAACAGCCAGATGAAGAGAGACACAGGGCCAGGCTCCTGCACTTGGAAGTGTTCTGGGTCTCTGACCTGGAAGATCTCCAAACCCTGTCATTTGGGGGTTTTACAGAGGCTTCAATACATAGGCCTGAAGGATTAAATCATTGGCCATTGATTGAGCTCAATCTCCAGCACAGGGAGAGGACCCTGAGAGTTCTAATTTCCGATCACATGGCTGGTTCCCCTGGCAACCAGCCCCCATCTTTAGGTGCAAGTCCAGAGGTCATCTTCTTAATATAAGATGCCTGTATCACTCTTATCACAGGAGATTCCAAGGGGTTTAGGAGCTCTGTGCCAGAAACAGGCGACAATCCAGTACAGTACGTGTTTCTTATTATAAATTGTAATAGCACACAAGGACTTCCCGAAGTTAGGTCTCAGACCAGTAGCATCACATCACCTGGGTATTTGTTAGAAATGCAAATTCTTTCAGGCCCATCCTGGACCTACCGGACCAGCATCTCTGAGAGTGAGGCTCAGGAATTTGTATCTTTTCAAATTCTTCAGGTAATTTTGAGGCACCCTGCCTTCCAGATCCTCAGTCTTTTCCTAATAAATTTTATTGCCCCACCGCGAGGGAGGCAGA
This sequence comes from Saccopteryx bilineata, assembly GCF_036850765.1. Lineage (NCBI taxonomy): Eukaryota > Metazoa > Chordata > Mammalia > Chiroptera > Emballonuridae > Saccopteryx > Saccopteryx bilineata. The sequence goes on along the minus strand of NC_089491.1, from coordinate 297,876,848 downwards.
TAGTTGGGGGCACAGGCAGATATTGGGCCACACTGAGGAAGCAAGAAGAGGCTAGGAAGGCAGCTCTGCTCACCCCACTAGACAGGACAGTGGCGATGAAGCCCAGAGACAATGAGGAAGCAATCCCACCGGTTAGCGACACAGTAGTCCCTCCTTATTCGTGATTTTCCTCTCTGAGATCTCCAGACTCCATGGTAAAAAAATCCAGAAATAAACAATTCATAAGTTTTAAATTATGCTCCGTTCTGAGTAGTGTGGTGGAATTTCAAGCTGTCTGGTTCCATCCCGCCCAGGACGTGAACCATCCCTTTGTTCAGCATATCTGCTCTGCACACACCCACCTTAGTACCTGTCTCAGGCTGACTAGCATGGGATTGTATTGTTTGTGTTGTGTCCAAGTAGCCCTTATTTTACTTAATTATGGTCCCAAAATACAAGAGTAGCGATACTGGCAATTCAGATATGCCAATAAGAAGCTGGGAAGTGCTCCTTTTAAGTGAAAAGGTATGTGTATATAGAGAAAAATATGGTCTACAGTGTATAGGGTTAGGTAGGTACTATTCAGTTTCAGGCATCCACTGGAGATGTTAGAACTTATTCCCCTTAAATAAGGGGGGACAGCCTGACCAGGCAGTGGTGCCGCGGATAGAGCATCAGACTGGGATGCAGAGGACCCAGGTTCGAACTCTCAAGGTCGCCAGCTTGAGCGCAGGCTCATCTGGTTTGAGCAAAAGCTCACCAGCTTGGACCCAAGGTCGCTGGCTCAAGCAAGGGATTACTCGGTCTGCTGAAGGCCCATGGTCAAGGCACATATGAGAAAGCAATCAATGAACAACTAAGGTGTCGCAACGAAAAACTAATGATTGATGCTTCTCATCTCTCTCCGTTCCTGTCTGTCTCTATCTATCCCTTTCTCTGACTCTCTCTCTGTCCCTGTAAAAATAAATAAATAAATAAATAAATAAATAAATAAATAAATAAGGGGGGACAACTGGCTATACCTTGGTACACAGGGTGCTTTGATGGAAATGACTACAACTCAGCTCCGAATTTCCTGTCAACACTATGCCCTCATTCTTCCTCAAAATGGACAGCCATTGTCCTGGTCACAGAAAGTGCCCTCAAATCAAAGACTACAAAAACACTTGTACTTTCCTCATTATATAACAAGGAAAGCCTGGAAACTCTCATTTAATATCCTGCTAAGAATAGCACAAATTCCTATACCACCCTATAATTCTGCTGTATTGGTGAATGTCACTTAACAAGCAACATTTTTACAGGGGAGACCGAAGGTTATTTTCAGATACTTCTCATCTGTCGAATGAAACATCAGCTCCCACTCCGTGCTAACCCGTTACCGGTGCAGTCTGTGCGCCCTCGTTTCAACCAGCGCTTTAAGCTCCATGGATAAAAGCACAGCAATTTCCACAGGCAATTACTTCTGCAGACGAATCCAGAAGGTCCAACACAGGTTGGAAAGGTCTCCAAATAATTTGCTACTTTCACTTATTTTGTGCTTGCTCAGTTTTTGATTGCAAAGAGACAGCCACTTAGTTACAGTAAAACCCGGCTAAAGGTAGAGCAGCTTGCGGGGTTGCAAACCCGGGTCTTCCTTTACTTCATAATGAGAGCCCTACGTTACCGATTTCTACAGTACGAATCATTAAAGAGAACCTAATTAATAAAGCTACTTAAAATAACACACAGTTTTAAAGCCATTTAAACTAGTGTATTAACCTTAACTGGGTTCATTTTCCAATAGTAGTTATGTATACTAAAGTTACAAGCTCGTGCAAAGCTCAAACTTCAATTTTCTTCTACATCTCAAAACAAAAGAGAGAGAGAGAGAGAAAGAAAAAGAAAAACTTCCGAGGGCACTTCTGTCACCATGGTGAACAAAACTGGAACATTGCAATGAGAGCATAGAGTGCCTATGAAAGATTTACCTCTTCCGATAATAATAACAGAAAGAAATTAAAATCCTTTTCTCCATTATTGACGGCTCTAATTGCAGCACCTGACCTCAGCATCTGTTGATTTTCTTCACAGAACAACCATCAGTCTCGCAGTTGCTCAAAAGAGAACTGGAGTGTTTTAGTTGCTAAGTGACACTGCAGGTCATAGTGTCTTTCTCCACATTACCTCTGAAGCGATAATTGACCAGAATGATAGATCCCCAGCTTTTTTCTACACAGGATGCCAAGAAATAGAGTCGTGAATTGTCACACTAGACAGATCTTTCCCTCTTTCATGAGTCAGTAGTCCTATTACTGACTTTGCTGTCTAATAGCTAGAAGGCAAGTGGCTTTGCCCCTTTTGGCTCAGAAGGCCCCAATATTTGTGTAATGAATTAATATATTAATAACAACAGTAATAATAACAATGGGTACTTACATACCTTTCATGTTGTGCAAGTCAGTGTTATAACCACTTTGCCTACATGATTCATCTTAATGTACATACTATTATCTTCATTGTACTGATAAAGAATCTGAGTCAAGTGACTTGCCCAAAGTCACAGAGTAGGTAAGTGATGGAGGATTCATACCCAACAAGCTGGCTGAGGAACCCACTGCACCACTGCACCAGCGACTCTCTAAGCACACGTCTACCGTGTGCCAGATACTGTTCCAATGCTTCATATCGATGGGCTCAATTAAATCTCTTAACAGCTCTACGAGGTATGGACTATAATTACCCTTATTTGAAGATGAACCACAGAGAGGGTAAGCAACTTGGCCAAGGTCACACAGCTAATAAGTATAGGACTGGATTCAAACCCAGGCAGTCCAAATACAAAGTCCATGCCCTTTATACTAGGGTTTCTCAGTGGCAGCACCTTTTTTTTTTTTTTACATAAACAGAGAGAGAGTCAGAGAGGGATAGATAGGGACAGACAGACAGGAACGGAGAGAGATGAGAAGCATCAATCATTAGTTTTTCATTGATTGCTTTCTCATATGTGCCTTGACCATGGGACTACAGCAGTCCGAGTAACCCCTTGCTCGAGCCAGTGACCTTGGGTCCAAGCTGGTGAGCTTTGCTCAAACCAGATGAGCCCACGCTCAAGCTGGTGACCTCGGAGTCTCAAACCTTGGTCTTCCACATCCCAGTTCAACACTCTATCCACTGCGCCACCGCCTGGTCAGGCAGCATCACTTATTTTGAGCAGTTAATTCTTTGCTAGGGGAAGCTACCATTTTTTCATGTTAAGATTTTATTTACAAGACACATGTAGCCCCATGTTCATTGCAGCACTGTTCACAGTGGCCAAGACATGGAAACAACCAAAAAGCCCTTCAATAGAAGACTGGATAAAGAAGATGTGGCACATATACACTATGGAATACTACTCAGCCATAAGAAATGATGACATCAGATCATTTACAGCAAAATGGTGGGATCTTGATAACATTATAAGGAGTGAAATAAGCAAATCAGAAAAAAACAAGAACTACATGATTCCATACATTGGTGGAACATAAAAACAAGACTAAGAGACATGGACAAGAGTGTGGTGGTTACCAGGGGTGGGAGGAGGGAGGACGCAGGAGGGAGGGAGGGAGAGAGTTAGGGGGAGGGGGAGGGGCACAGAGAAAACTAGACAGAGGGTGACGGAGGACAATCTGACTCTGGGTGAGGGGTATGCAACATAATTTAATGACAAGATAACCTAGACATGTTTTCTTTGAATATATGTACCCTGATTTATTAATGTCATCCCATTAACATTAATAAAAATTTATTTAAAAAAAAAGATTTTATTTACAAAGCTTTGTTGTACAGAAAGTAAAAATACTGTTATAATCTCACTGTAACTAGTAGCCACAGACCGTTGGCTCAATAGTCATGGCTATCCACACTACAGCAAGAGTCTTACACGAAACCTAACAGCACCTACAATTTTGTGAGGGTGAAGCCCTGAAGCTTGGTGGTACATTTCCAAGGGGAAAGTGGAATGGCCCAGGAGCCCTCTTTGGCTCTTTGGGTGGGTGGCTGGTGCCCTGGGCTTTGTTTCACAGCTCCCTTTACAAAAACAAACAAACAACAAACAAATAAACAAACACCCAGCTACCAAATCCATATAAGCTGTTTAACCAATACTAAACAGTTCTTCTTTTTCTTTCTTTTTTTTTCAGGTTTTTTGGGGTCTTAATCATCTTCTTCATCATCTGGTTCTCTTCCTCTTTTCACCTTTGTGGCTTTCTTCCTCCTCTTCATCCTCATCTTCTTCATCAGTTTCTCCATCATGTCCAAATTCTTCTTCCTCCCCACTGGTTTCATCTCCACCATCAAACTCTTCCTCCTCAGCATCCTCCTCCTCCTCTTCTCCATCTTCCCCATGCACCTCGGCATCTGTGTCAGGGACTTCTTCATTTTCTCTCTCAGAGCCACTCGGGTCGCTCCGCGGGGTCAGGTGCTTCCGGACAGGCTCCGTGGTCCTTCAGACTAGTTAACCTCACCGTTCAATAGATGCAGGCTTTTCAGAGATTTCAGCTTTTTCAGAGATTACGGGGTCCTGCTATTTCTATTGAAGTTTAGATGTGTGAGAGTTGGAAGTTTCTCTGCTAACCTGTCCAGATCTCCAAAGATTCTACTGTCACTGAGCTCAAGTTTTTTTCATGTAAGTAGTTTTAAACCTACATGTATTAAACTTAGGAGCTCTAAGTCCACAAATTTAGCTGTTAAGCCCTCAATTTTCCCATCCTTCCATTTGCAATTGTCCAGGGCAAGTTTATAAACCATTTCCTCAGCTCCAGGTCTATTTGTCTCATCCCTTTTCCCCTTTTCAAAATGAACTGTCACAGCGAGACCAGAAGGGCCTGCCCTGGCATAGGTCAGGGCACAGACTCAGGCAGGAACCGGGGAGAAACAGGGGCTGGACCCAGCGCTGGTCTCACTACCGCTACCCCTAGCTGAGCCCGGCATTGCGCTCACCAGGGAGGAAGCAGAAGAGCTGTCTGTCTTGTGAGCTGCAGGATATTTAGCAGAATCCCTGGCCTCTACTCACTGATACCAGTAGCACCTTCCAGTTGTGACAATGAAAAATGTCTCCATACATTGCCATATATCCCTGGCGGGCAAGTTCACCCCCAGTAGAGAACCACTGCTCTACACTCTGCAGCCTTTCCTTGAGTATATAAACCTGCCAGATGAGTGTGTCCAACAAGAAACAGGACTCCATGGGATCTCAAGTCCCTCTGACATCCAATGAATGACTATTGTCATGAATTATAATTATGGGATTAGAAAGAAAAATTGAAGTGGATGATATTAAACCAGATCAATAGATGATAAAAACTTGGCCTTTCTCATTTTCTTCGAGACAGAAAGACAATCTTCAGCCTAACACTGATACCCATCACTGACTTCAGGACTTCTTATAAGTCCAGCTATCTGTCTTCCACACAGATTTTGACCAGGTAGGAAATAATTCTCTTGTCATTACTCCACACAATGAGTTTCTGCTGCCTCCCTCCCCCTAAATCTGACACATCAGCGCAGTCAGAACTTTAAGTCACACTGACTGAGGGTTAAACACTGCTTTTTACTTGCTGTGTGACTTTGGGCAAAGCACTGGATGTCTCTGAGCTCCATTTTCCTCATGTAGAATAATACCATCTGCCTTACAGTAAGATTTTGGTGAGAATTCAGTGTGATGACATATTGGAAGTGCTCCATGCAGCCCATGCTCGACATCTATCATTGTTGCTATGTTATTATTATTATTATTATTATTATTCAAGATCCAACCCCAAACATGACTCTTCCAGAAGTCTCCCCAAATCATCACATTTGACGCCCCCATTCTGCTCCCCCGTGTAATGCATATCGAAATTTATAATACTCTGATGGGTCCTACCTAGCTGGGACAACCATGACCGTGATTCTCAACCAGGGGGCATATTAGAGTCACCAAGAGAACCTTTTAAAATTTACATTTTCCTGGGCTCAGTTATGCCCAGGGGTGAAGTGGGGGTAAGAAGAAGGCGAATAAGCAGACTTTGAAAAACCTCCCATGATTCTTACAGACTCCACTACCTCCCCCCTCTGGGAGCCTCTGAGTTGGTCTGCTGGTAACCACTGGATGCCTGGTTTCTAAAAGTCTGCTTATGTTCAACTACTTCGAAAACGTTTAAGGAAAAGAGTGTGATGCCTTTAGGAAGTGGATTATAAAACAACAGGCTTAGCCAGGAAGCACTTAATGCTAATTAGGTGCTGGTGATTAAAAAAATAAAAGAAGGGGAGTAGTTAATTGAAGAAATTAGTAGCTAAGTTGACGAATAAATTTTTTTCCCAAGTGAGATGAAATAATCATAGGCTAGATTCACATTTGATAGAGACTAGGAAAATTGTGCAGTCTTTTTTCTCTTTTCTCTCTTGAAAGAGGATAGATAAACAGTATTTAGGCCTTGAGAGAAAAAGTAATTTTTAGGCCTTGAAGTTAGCAAAGTGATTAGTTTTCATGAAAAAAGATTGGCTCAGGAGGGCTGACCCGGTGTCAGGAGGAAGAAATGGAGCCTTTGTCAGGGGTTTGAGTGTCTACCATGACACCCAGGACAGTCCAAGGGCCCTGGGCCTCCCGTCCTTGAATCATTAGGGCTGCAAGACATTCAAGGTTATCCTGAAGGTCCAGAGAAAAAGAAAAATTTAGCTAAGTGGTGTCAGTTATGTTGAGTTGACAGAGGGAAAATAAAATAATATTCAACTTGTATTTAGCTATTTGATAACATATTTTACATACCTTGCTAAGTCTTTCCAAAAAATAGCAGTCAGAAATCACTGGAATCTACTCTTCTGTTGATTGTGTTAACAGAAAAGGCCTGGGTGGTGAATTTCTCCCGATTTCTGAGCCGGGTTCAGCACAGCATCTCTGAACGTGGTGGTGGCTCTCAGGGAGGTAAGAACAGTGCTTAGCAAAAACAATCAGCCTTGAGAGAAGCAGAAGAAATAAACTCCAGAGAATTCTACTCAAGGGGCAGAACCAAGGTCAGAAGGAAGCACATGAGATGGTGTTCTGGACATAGAAACAGACAAAGGGGCAGAAGGGATGAGGGGCTGGGGTATTTTTATCACTGACTCATTTAGAAGTGCCAGCCCCTGGTGATAATAGAAATGGTCCAACTTTCAGTTGATATTTTAATATTTTTAAATGCTCTACAGCCAGCCCACTCGTGTGGACCACTCCCATCCCAACCTCACTGTGAGGAAGGTGCTGCTCCATCCTGGTCTCTGGTTACGACCAGTGGGCTGGGGTGTCAGAATGACAAACTGATGAAATGGGATTTTCTGAACCTCATCTGGTATTTGGTTGTTTAATCAGCAGCTGTATACTTTTTGTTGCTTGGAAACTGCAGATCATGTGCCCTCTGTCGAACTAAAAGTTGTCAACTATTTAATACGAAATTCAATGGGTTTCAGCTTCAATCTAAGGGAGGAACTTGAACTCTTCATTTGTTCATTTATTCCACAAACATTTACCCAGCATCTCCCTTGTGATAGGCATGGCACTAGCACTCAGATACAATGTCCAATAAGACCTGGTTCCACATGACCAGATAAGTGAGCCATGGTGTAGTCAGGGAGCCATCTAGACTGCAGGTGGTGGAGGGGGAGAGGGGAATGGGGGAGGGGGAGGGGGAGCAGCATGCCCAGAGGAGAGCTCTGGGAGATATAAGGGCTTCGAAGTGTGGCGGAGGGGTGGGGAAGGAAGACTCCCAAACAAAGGCAATTGCTTCAGGCCTGGGACCCAGAGAATGGGTGGGTGTGGTCAGAAAGATGTCTGGACAGGTGGGTAGGGAGCTGAAGACTTAGGTGCTTGGATTTGACTTCATCAAGACCTGCTCACCTCACCACATCACTAGCATGTGCTATGCATGACTCATGGACATTTTCAGAGTTTCATCGAATATAATGAGGGTACATGATTGTCTTTGGCTGAAGAATTTCCATTACTCAGTTATTTCCACCATTTAAGTCTTATTGCTTTGGTTAAATTCTAGCAGAGGGATACAATCACTGTGGATAATCAGCCAGATGGTCAAATAACATGGACTGAATGCCCGACTTCCTCACCTACCAACTCTTCTTCAAATTTTCTTATCAGTCCTACCACGGAAGCTAACCACTTTAGTGTTATTTCTGCACACCCCTTTCCACACCCTTCTCAGTTTGGTTACCTGAAATCCCTACTTCTGCTATGTTTCAGCTGTCTGTTTTCTCCACTCCCCCTGTGCTTCTTCTAGGGCTCACAACCTTCCTTCTTTCCTTTTTAAAGGTCCATATTTCAACCTCTTCCTGAGCCCCTGTCCTCTGTTCAGTCTTTCCCAAACCCCGTCAAATCCTGCCTCTATACTGCAGTCACTATTTTGCCAAAATACTGCTTTGATCCTATCATTCCCAGCTCCTTCAGAGGTTCCCCACCCAACTCAGGGTCCAGTCCATCTTCCTAAGCATGGCGTCCAAGCACGTGGCTCCACCCTGCCTTTGCACGCTTGTCTTCCACTCCTCCCTCTCACACAGCTGTGCTTAGACACCCCTGACCGCCCCTTCCTGGTATGCGCCCTGCATTCAGGATTGGCTCCACGAACATGTAACCTATGCAGTCCCATGGCCTCTGCCATCAGAAGGTCCCATGCTCGGTTGAAGGCTCTGATGTCACTTTCTTGAAATTATGAATCATTTTTGGACAAGGAGCTTGGCATTTTCATTTCGCACTGGGTCCCACAACTTTATTGTTGATTCTGCCAGCTCTGTTTCCTTCTCTCTGCTCATGCTGTCTCTCCATAGAAAACCCTTGATCTGCCCATTCCTCCCCACTAGACCTTGACCCCTCTTTCAAGGCTCAGTTCAAATGCCATCAAGTCCTGGCCAGCCTCCCCGCACCAGAAACCGGCTCTCCTCTGGGTTCCCAAAGCATGTGGCTTTAACTTCCGCTGTAGCACTTGCCACACAAAATTCACAACGCGGTTATTTACAAACATTCCTCGTCCCCCACCAAAAGGACATGCAAGTTTCTTTTGAATGGGGATGCAAGGTATATTCCTTCACCTCTGTTGGCCCTTAGTGCCTCTTGCAGAGTAAACTCAGTTCATTGTAGATGAACTGAATTTCCATCTGTAACAATTCAATGACTCCTTGGCCACCAGTGTGCCGTGTCCCCTTGAGCTGCTCCTGGACCAGCTCAATTCTGCTGACTGTGCCCATGGTAACTTTCAGCTACCTCACAAACTGTGGTAATGTAAGAATGGGCATGAGGCAGCTAATGACTTGAGGAGAGAGAAATGATTTTGTAACTAGTAACGCACATGAATAGCTGACTGAGTGAAAAAGAGAAAAAAATCAGCCCAGATTTGGAAGTCAGTAGGCCGGCAAAATTTCCCACAAAAGAAAATGATTCCCAGTTGTACAGAAAATTGTTTCTAAAATAAGTGGTGCCCTGGGAAGCCCAGAGAGCCTTCCTGAGGATGAAGACTTCTGCCTTTACAAAAGTAGCCAGTGGAGTGCCCTGTGACTGCTCTTCCCTGAGGACCATTTTGCATCAAGAAAAGTCCCAACGACACTGCAGGCTCTCCCTGTGTGTTTTCTCACAGTGTATCTTAATCCAGGCATGTCTTTTTCTTGCAAAACCCTCCAAACTCTCTCTTACTAAAGAAGAGTCCAAAAGACACCTTAATAAAAAAAATAGCTGATATTTGAGTGCTTTCTTTGTGCCAAGCATCATGTCAAGTGTTTTAGAGAGATTATTTTATGAAGCCCTCACACACACACTTAGATAATTGGCACTGTTGTTGTTGTTGTTATTATTATTATTATTGTATTGTTCTGAAGTGAGAAGCAGGGAGGCAGAGAGACAGACTCCCACATGTGCCTGACAAGGATCCACCCGGCATGACCACCAGGGGGCAATGCTCTGCCCATCTGGGGAGTTGCTCTGTTGCAACTGGAGGCATTCTAGCACCTGAGGCAAAGGCCAAGGAGCCATCCTCAGCGCCTGGGCCAACTTTGCTCCAATGGAGCCTTGGCTGCGGTAGGGGAAGAAAGGGGAAGAGAGAGACAGAGAGAAAGGAGAGGGGGAAGGGTGGAGAAGCAGATAGGCGCTTCTCCTGTCTGCCCTGGCCAGGAATCAAACTTGGGACTTCTACATGCCAGGCTGAACTCTACCACCGAGCCAACAAGCCAGGACCTGGCACTGTTTGAACTGTAGTTTAAATATTGAAAACTGAGACACAAAGAGGTTAAGTAACTTTGCCCCAAACACACAGGAACCAAGGAACAGAACTGAGATTCAGACCATGTACTTTCTCACTGCACTGGTCCCTGCCTCCCTGGCAGCCTTGTCCCTCACACCCCTCCTCTGTCCCTTGAAGCCCATCTGAACTACAGACAGTACTTGGAATGTGCCCCGTTCTCTCACTCAGGGTCCTGAGTCTGTTACCAGCACGTCCATTATTTTGGTGAACGTGATCCCCTTAAATCTGGGTTTCAAATGTGGGTGTTGAGACTCCTTTCCACTCTTAAAAGATTGAAGACCACAGAGAGCTTTGGTTTATGTGGATTATATCTACTGCTATTGACCATATTAGATATTAACTCAGAGAAAATTTTAAAATAATTTATTCACTTAAAAATAGCAATAAGCTCATTACAGGTTAACAGATAACTTTATGAAAATAGCAACACTGTCCAAATTATGAAAAATTAGTAAGAAGAGTGTTATTGCTTTATATTTTTTACAAACCTTTTTGGCTTCCTAGATGACAGCTAGGTTTTTACACCTGCACTCAACCTGAAGTAATGTTTTTGGTTGAACCAGATGAAAAAAAAAATCCAGTCTTACACAGATATACAGTTGGAAAATGGAGGAATATTCAATAACAAAGGACATTCTTCTTTGATACTATCCTAAATTTCAACAAGTGGTAGTTTCTTAGAGTTTAATGTAGAATCTGAAGCCACATCAATGAACTTCCCATCCTCTGTTATACTAATACATTAGTTTGGTGTATTTTGTGGACTGGCACAAAATTTCTGGCAGATTGGCTCTGGTCCACGACTGGTGGTTGAAAAACACTGCGCTAGTCTAGCTTGCAATTTGAATAGATCTTTTACCCATATGTGGTTTTGTAATTTCATGCACTGGTCATTAAAAAATATGGGCTCATTGAGCTATGCTGATCTTACTAAAGCTAACTAACAGAGTTCACTAAACAATATCAAAAACCCTATCCATTAATATCACCATCAATCATGTCAAATCATCTTGTGTATTGAAAACTGTCAAATTCATGGTGGCAGATACCAGTTTCTCATCATTTTAATTTTTGCTTGAAAGCTTTGATTTTTGACAAATATTGTCAGTTGTTCCCTGAAATGATGGGCTCATCTCAGTGGTTTTTTAAGAAAACGTCTCCCAGATACCACTGTGTGGATGACCGTAGTTTGTCTTGAGTAAAAATGGTACTGAAGTCAGCATGAAAGAAAACTACAGCTATTTCAGCTTAGAGTTCAACCGCGCACATGCTTTCCTGGGAACAACCACCCATTTCAGGATGTAGAAATCCTTTATGTATTCTTCTCATGTTGTCATGCAGAATATTAAAATATATACTCATGGATCCATAGTAAATAAATTTAATTATTTGTATTGCTTTGTCAAGGGCATTCATAAGTATAAGTGGATTCTTTTTAACAAATACGTGGCAGTGAAGAATACAATGAAGAGTAACCCAGTTTGCCGGCCTTTGTTCATGCTAAGGCGCCCGCTCTTTCACACACCATTGCTTTTGCACCATTAGTGCACATATCAACACAATAAAACAGACAAAGAATGTCTTAGTATCATTACATAGTTTTTCTTGTGTGTGTGACAGAGAGAGAGAGAGAGACAGAGAGAAGGACAGATAGGGACAGACAAACAGGAAGGGAGAGAGATGAGAAGCATCAATTCTTTGTTGCGGCTCCTTAGTTGTTCATTGATTGCTTCCTCGTATGCACCTTGACCAGGGGGCTACAGCAGAGCAAGTTACCCCTTGCTCAAGCCAGCAACCTCGGGCTCAAGCCAGCGATCATACGGTCATGTCTATGATCCCATGGTCAACCCAGCAACCCCGCGCTCAAGCTGGTGAGCCCATGCTCAAGCTGGCGACCTTAGGGTTTCAAACCTAGGTCCTCTGCATCCCAGTCCGATGCTCTGTCCACTGCACCCCCACCTGCTCAAGCTCATAAATAGTTTTGACCTCACAAACTTCCTGAAAAGGTCCTGGGTACCGCCCTGGACACACAGATAGCACTTTGAGAACTATTGCTCTATACTCTTTTTTACAGCCAACTCAAACATTACTCCCCCGAGGAATTATACCACCTCCCCTTCTTCTGAGCTATCTGTAGATTATACTAACCTCTGGCATAGTATCTAAAACATTTTATTACAGCTTGTTAATGACATCATCTTTCTCTCCTTCAGCTGTCAGTTTCTTTAGGCAGATGCTCTGTCTTATTTATCTTTGACTATCCAGCCCTTAAGTAGGAGGCACATCGGAAGTATCTGATAAATATTGGTTGATGACTGACTGACTGATGGAATGAATGAATGAATGAATAAATGAATAACTTGTATGATAGGTTGTATTTTCTAAAGATGGTTACAGTATGTTTCATCAGACATGCTCTTTTATAATCTTACCTATTAATTGGTTTGTTGCCCTCTTTTTCAAGCTAATAGGTCGTTGTGCCAGCATCACCCTATAAAGCATATTAGAACAAATGCTATGTGACTTCCAAGGTTAGGTTTTTGAAGCACCACGCATTTCTGCCCTGGTCTCTCGTGGTTCTCACATTGGAACCTAGCCATTATACTATGAGGAAGTCCAAGCAGCCTGTGAAGAAGGCTACAGGGAAAGGAGCCTGGGTCCCTGGCTCAAAGTCCCGCTGGGTTCCCGGGCTACATCCTGGGACCAATCTGTCACTTGTGTGAGTTATCCTGAAAGAGGATTATCCAGTCCCCAGTTGAGCTAAGCCTCTTGACAATGCATATAACAGAAATGAGATACCACAATGAACTACCGTCCAGTTTTATGAATTTTTTAAATCATGAAGCTTGGGGGAGGTAATTTCTTGGGCAGCAACAGATCAATACACCTTATATCTGAGTGATCCTTCTTACCAAAATGTTAGGTCATTCAAGACTGTCTTACCCCGTGTTCCCTTACCAGATCTAGGATGGGGCCTTGAACACTGTAAGTGCTCAAAATATGTATGTTTGTTGACCTGAAGTCAGCACTTTTTTTGATGTTACATATCCAGGTAAGTACAATCAATACGATCATGAATCGTACACAATTAGAAACTACTGTTCTCATTAGGCCATGAAACCCCAGTCTCCCTACTTTCCCCCCATGAATTAGGCTACAGAGGGATTTAAAACAACAATTACTAGAGAAACATCCTCCTAGCCGCCTCCTTGCCAGTTCAGATGAGAAGTGCGAGATGGCCAAGCAGGAACTCAGACGAGGGAGACCACAGAAGACAAAGTGGACAGAGCTGAGAAAATGCTGGTATGTATATTTGTATGATGTTATTTTTGCAGTCATTTCAAGTTTTAATCAAGCTTGCTTTTTTTTTTTTATTTAATAAATTTTTATTAATGGTAATGGGATGACATTAATAAATCAGGGTACATATATTCAAAGAAAACATGTCTAGGTTATTTTGTCATCAAATTATGTTGCAAACCCCTCGCCCAAAGTCAGATTGTCCTCCGTCACCCTCTATCTAGTTCTCTGTGCCCCTCCCCCTCCCCCTAACTCTCTCCCTCCCTCCCTCCCATGTCCTCCCTCCCCCCCCACCCTTGGTAACCACCACACTCTTGTCCATGTCTCTTAGTCTCATTTTTATGTTCCACCAATGTATGGAATCATGTAGTTCTTGTTTTTTTCTGATTTGCTTATTTCACTCCTTATAATGTTATCAAGATCCCACCATTTTGCTGTAAATGATCTGATGTCATCATTTCTTATGGCTGAGTAGTATTCCATAGTGTATATGTGCCACATCTTCTTTATCCAGTCTTCTATTGAAGGGCTTTTTGGTTGTTTCCATGTCTTGGCCACTGTGAACAGTGCTGCAATGAACATGGGGCTACATGTGTCTTCACGTATCAATGTTTCTGAGGTTTTGGGGTATATACCCAGTAGAGGGATTGCTGGGTCATAAGGTAGTTCTATTTGCAGTTTTCTAAGGAACCACCATACTTTCCTCCATAATGGTTGTACTACTTTACAGTCCCACCAACAGTGAATGAGGGTTCCTTTTTCTGCACAGCCTCTCCAACATTTGCTATTACCCGTCTTGTTGATAATAGCTAATCTAACAGGAGTGAGGTGGTATCTCATTGTAGTTTTGATTTGCATTTCTCTAATAACTAATGAAGCTGAGCATCTTTTCATATATCTGTTGGCCATTTGTATCTCCTCCTGGGAGAAGTGTCCGTTCATGTCCTCTTCCCATTTTTTTACTGGATTGTTTGTTTGTTTGTTGTTGAGTTTTATGAGTTCTTTGTAAATTTTGGATATTAGGCCCTTATCTGAGCTGTCGTTTGAAAATATCAGTTCCCATATAGTTGGCTGTCTGTTTATTTTGATATCAGTTTCTCTTGCTGAGCAAAAACTTTTAATTCTGATGTAGTCCCATTCATTTATCTTTGCCTTCACTTCTCTTGCCATTGGAGTCAAGTTCATAAAATGTTCTTTAAAACCCAGGTCCATGATTTTAGTACCTATGTCTTCTTCTATGTACTTTATTGTTTCAGGTCTTATATTTAGGTCTTTGATCCATTTTGAATTAATTTTAGTACATGGGGACAGGCTGTAGTCGAGTTTCAAACCTTGCTTTATTTATAGTTTGACATTATCTGCTAAATTAAGACAAAAATTATATTATGTACTTTTAGCTCTAATTTACAGGCTGTAAAAAAAAATTTCACAAGATTTTTTTTGTTTGTTTGTTTGTCTCAAGAAAAGACATACTTGTTTGAATGTATCAATAGAAGTAACCCAAATAGTGGCAATGAAAACTCTTCCAAAGCAACAGAGACCAAAGAGTTTGTGCTGGTTTTATCTGGAAATACATTTCCTCAGATCCTAAGTTTGGGTTTGCAGCCAGGGTTGAGGGTGGCATGCTGAAACCCAAAAGCGTGTTATTGGCAGAGATATTCTAACAAGTGATAACCTTCAAAACTGCTCGAGCCGCACTTTCCCACGAACACTGCCTGCCTCTCTACACCTCCACCTGGCACTCTGCAGGCCTCTCCTAGGCCTCACCCTTTGGAATGCAAACCTTGGCAACAGAGAGCTGGTCCTCCCCTAGCTCTGCCATTACCGGCCGGCCAAACTCGTTATTAACGACAAGCCCTTTACTTCTCTGTGTCCTCATTATAAAGTGGGAATGTTAAACAAACAAGCTTTGGGGGCAAAATTTACTTACAAAGGTTTTAAAAATAATAAGTTTAAAACCAAAAAAATTCAGAAGCAAATGTTCAATACTTTACACATTAACACTTGCAGGCTTTAAATACAATAGCACTTTGGGTTGCTAAGACAAAACACTATATGCAATTGATGACATTCGGGTAAACCTGCAGCGAAGGTGTTTGCTTGAAAATGTTGGGTAAATCTGTTGCAAAGAAAGGAACTCCAGTGCCACTTTCAAATGACGCCATAGGTCAACATACCAGGCTGATGATGTGAAAGACCAACTCACGGACCAAACAAAAGCAAGCCAAGTATTTTTCACTGCAACTGATACTGCTAACACGGCAACCTTTCAGACATAGAACATATGTGATCGAACATTATGGTAACATGAAGGAAGAATCCTTTTTTCCCCCATGCACGTTGCCAAAAAACACAACTAGCTCTCAAATGTATAAAGCTAGGAAGAGTGACATTATCATCAGGTGTGGTTTAGGTTTCAGTGTTGGGCAGAAGTACGTTCGTTCGATAGCACAACTACAAGGATAGGAAAACATTCTGAAATGATTACCCAGGTTAATAAACTTGCACCGGCATGGAAATTAATGCTTTGTTGCCTTGGCTGAGAAAGAATTGCTTCAAAAATAAGTCATCTACACTAAATATTGTGCCTACCAGTGCAGTAAAACTGTGAATCACGTAAAGGTAAATGAGTTACATTCATGATGACTCTGGGTGAGTTATCAAGAAGAAAGCCAATCATAAACAACAGTATCACATGTTGACATTTGATGGTTATTGAACGGAAAATTCTGTCAAGAATCTCTGCAGTACAGACTGAAATGAATGCTTCGCGTTCTGCAAGGTGAGAAACCAGCTTTCTAAAGCTATGAACTAGACAGCCAGAGTTATTTGTCTGCCTTGCAATTTGAATCACCATATCTTAATACCTCCACGTAAGGGGCAGCATACTTTCTGATGGTGGATAAAACTGAAGACCAAAAACAAAAGCTTAACAGCTTGAAAGAACAGTTTCCACAGTTGATGACATGTTCCAGAATTTCACAATTATCAATGAAGAAGGTGATGACATCGATACAATGCATCTTCAAAAAGTCACCACCAAATATGGATCTTCTGAATTTGATGAAATGTTTTGGATCTATTTTCCTAGATGTATGCATAGAAAATTCTATGAATTTATATTTTCATCAAAAGATAATGTGAGTTTTAATATTTTTAGAACTGGCTACTGAGGAAGAACTAAAGATGAATTTGGAAAACACAGCAGCACTTGCTTCATTTTCATTTTTAATGAAAATTAAAAATAAATATTCTGAGCAATGCTAAATTAGCTAATGTCTCTTTTTCATTCTTGTCAAAGTGAGCTCAGACACCCCCCCAAGAGACCCTGTATGCCACCCCCACCATCCTAAAAAGAAATTAAGGCGTCAGATCCAGAATGACCTTGAACGCCCTTCATTACCTACCTAGGAACGTAAGCCTTACACAGTCCTGTGATGGTCTTTTGTTCTATCCCTAGAACCTACAGGAGAATGTTGTATTCTTTCATCCTGACAGCAGTTTTATTCCAATTTTCAGTAAAAATGATTCATCAATATTTGGCAAGTCATTACAAATCATTTCTTTTCTTTCTTTCTTTCTTTTTTAAGTGAGAAGAAGGGATATAGAGAGACAGACTCCTGCATGTACCCCGACCAGGATCCACCCAGCAACCCCTGTTTTGGGCCGATGATTGAATCAAACAAGCCATCCTCAGCACCTGAGGCTGACACTCAAACGAATCGAGCCACTGGCTATGGGAGGGGAAGAGGGATGGAAGGGGGCAAGGAAGGGGTAGAGAAGCAGACGGTCACTTCTCTTGTGTGCCCTGACCGGGAATCGAACTCAGAATGTCTATATGCTGGGTCAACGCTCTATCCACTTAGCTAACCAACCAGGGCCTACAAATCATTTCTGAAAACACTTGCTCTTGAAAAAGGGGTTTAGCTGAGGATGGTTCAGAGGATTCGAAGCTGCTATCCTAAAGATGTGGAACCCACCTGGGAGTGGAGACCTAAGGACCTTAGACATGGCTGAACAGTTCGCAGAATCACATTTCAAAAGAGGCAGTCAGTCTAGTCATCAACAACTTATTTTAAATCAGCACACTTCGGCGGAGTACCTGAACCATGGTCCATGAGGCACTCAGCTTGGGCTCCATCGTCTGTCCCCTGAGAACAGCATATTTGTCAATCTGACCTAGATTAAGTAAATTAGCATGCAAGAAGCAGGCTCATGTGTGCATGGTGTTCATTCAAAGTGTGCATATAGGCACTTAATTCAAGGAACTGCTATCTCACTTGTAACTTTAATTAGGACCATGGAATGACAAGAGTACAAGTGTAAGAGAAATTGTCTATAGTAATCACTGTGTGTACATGTCAACTAAAAAACACGAAGTGTTTGCAGTTCTTTTCTCTTTATGTTCTGAATATCTTCCCTGGAACATAAATTTATGTCTGTTGAAGCTAACGAAAATTGAGGCTTGTGTTTTATTTATCTTTTTTAAATTTAATTTTTCTGAGTTTAACTTCCATCTTGACACCAACATTAGTCTGAGATGGATCAGAGATGTTAAAAGATCAATGATTAGCTCTTGAGAAGCATTGCCCGGGAGAACTGAGAACACAGCACGCTACTGGTTTTATTTTTATTATGGAGACTCTCCAGTCCCACCATCTAAGTGTGCTCTGAGTTCTTTGATCCTTGCAACGGTGTGTTCGTGGGGAGCCATCTACACCCATGTCCTGGCCCTCTCCTGTCCCTATACTGACAACTTCACAAGGTGGTGCCCCGTGGAGTTAGTAATCATGCCAACAAAGAATGGAGTGAGAAAAATAAAGATGGAACCTCACATCGGCTCAACTCATTTTAGACAATAAAATCAACTATCAAAGAATCAATGGAAAGGTCAAACAATACAGGCATAGCATCTTACACCCTCACGGGAGGGAGAACTTTAAGTTATTTTTCCTTTTCCATATTTTTAAAGAGGGCACAACCACTGAAAGAAGAAGCTGACAACCTCCAGTTCAGCTTTCAGGATTTCAGTTGAGAAAATGAAAGAAGTCTTTTTATTCTCACCATGAAATTATCTGCTAAAGCAATTCTGCAGTCGCTCTGAATACGTACAAACGAAATTGACTTATTCTCTGAAAGTCACATTTCCAATGGACGACGTGCCAAAATCAGCTTTGCAAAATGTGCCTTCATGTGCAGAGCCCAGTAAGCAGCCCCCTGTCCCTCCTGAGCACGCTGGGTCGGCACAGAGCCTGGGCAGCACTGCGCCAAGTCTGCCCCGGGCCTGCGGAGTGGGCACGCGGAGACTTGGAGTCTGATGGCAAACACATTCACCATGGAAGAGCTGGTTTCCTAAACCTGGATGGAATATAAATTTACTTTTTGCAATTTCATAAGTACAATTCCAACCTTTTAAAAATATCAGCTTGCAAAACCCTTCATGACTGCGCATTCTCTCTTTGACTTGTAATTTTATCATGCTGCAAACATTAACAAATATTATCACTTCTCAAGGGTCTAGGTGGACATCTGGAAAGATCAAAGATGAATAAGATAATTTCTATGTTAAAGGAGGCTTTGGCTATATAGTAAACACTAATTGTTTTAATACAATGTACATTAGGGTTCACATTTAAACACCACAAAGGCCCTTGTCCCAACGAAATAGGAAGAATTACTGCCGTTTTCCCGAAGAAGAACTGGAAAACAGAATATATCAAATCATCTTCCTCCATTCAAATCACAAAGAACAGATCCAAAATATGGTGGCGGCTAAGAGCATGGCATTGGGGTCAGATGGTTCTGGGGTCACAAACCAGCTCCAATAGTCATCACCTCAGCTGGCTATTTTAGACATATTAGCCCATTTGTGGGTCTTTTTTCTAATCTATAAAATGGAGATAAATAACACTTGCTTCGGTAGGCTGCTGGAGGATTCATTGGGAGAGAAACTCAGTAAGTGATGGTAGCTATCATTACTTCAGGAGTCCTTTATTAAGCCCCCAAGAACATGTGTTGAAATATGCAGAAAATAGCATAAACCAGGAACTCACAATGTAATACAAAGAGAAATAGGCAAAGGATGCAAGGTAATAAAAGAAAGGGGCATATCAGACCCTTTTAATGGCTGCCTCCTCAGGTTCCCACAGTAACACCTGAATCTCACGGCACTTAATAGAATGCACTGTCACTGTCAGGGGCTCTGACCACCCCACTTCCACCCCTTGCCAATAGATTATGAATTCCAGGTAAGTTTTACTATTTTGCTAAGTTCTTACTCATTTACTGTCCAAGTACTGACAGAGATCTTGGATTCAGGAAAGGAGACACGGTCCTCCCTCCTGGGGACCTGCCATGCAGCGGGCACTCACCAAACGCACACCCAATTAACGTAGGTTATTGATGATTAGATTGTTCTTGCTGGGATTTTCCAGTTATCCTTCTGTTATTGATTTCTAGTTTAATCCCATTTTGGTCTGAAAGCAGACACAGTAGAATTTCTATTCTTTTCAATTTGTTAAGATGTGTTTTCTGGCTCAGAATCCAGCCTGTCCTGGTGAATGCTCCAGGTGAGCTTGAGAAGAATGTGTGTTCTGCTGTTGTTCGATGAAGTGGTCTAGAGATGCCCATTATATGCAGTTGATGGATGGTGTTGTTGAGTTTGATTGGGTCCTTGCTGATTTTCTTCCTGTTTCTGACAAAGAGGTATTGAAGTTGCCCTCTATGACAAGTAGATTCATCTATTTCTCCTTGCAGTTCTATCAGCTTTTGCCTCATGTAGTTTGACACTCTGTTGTTAGGCACATACTCATTATGGATGGTTACGTCTTATTGGAGAACTGACTTCTTCATTGTTATGTAATGCCCAAGGGTCTCCTTTCCGAAATGTGGCTTTGGGACCCGCTATGTCAGAGATGCCAAGGACTCCTCTCCAAGGAGGGTCCACATCTCAAGGACAGCAGCACCCAATCTTCTGAGCCATCTTCAGTTAAATCCCATTGTTCAAGAACAAACACTTTAAAAACTGATTTTTTTTTCTTTTTTTTTTTTGTATTTTTCTGAAGCTGGAAACGGGGAGAGACAGTCAGACAGACTCCCGCAAGCGCCCGACCAGGATCCACCCGGCATGCCCTCCAGGGGCAACGCTCTGCCCACCAGGGGGCAATGCTCTGCACCTCCGGGGCATCACTCTGCCACAACCAGAGCCACTCTAGCGCCTGGGGCAGAGGCCAAGGAGCCATCCCCAGTGCCTGGGCCATCTTTGCTCCAATGGAGCCTTGGCTGCGGGAGGGGAAGAGAGAGACAGAGAGGAAGGAGGGGGGGTGGGGGTGGAGAAGCAAATGGGCGCTTCTCCTATGTGCCCTGGCCGGGAATCAAACCTGGGTCCCCCGCACGCCAGGCCGACGCTCTACTGCTGAGCCAACCGGCCAGGGCCAAAAACTGATTATTTTTTAAACTTTATTTTATTGACTTCAGAGAGAGAGGAAGACTGAGAGAGACAGAAACATCAGTCTGGTTCTGTATGTGCCCTGACTGGGGATCAAACTGGCAACCTTTACATATCAGTACGATGTTCTAACCATCTGAGCTATCTCGCCAGGGCACTTTCAGAACTGATTTGTGATGGCTTTCTGAATAACAATAAATCATTATTACTGCAGAATGAAACAAAAATCTCTCAGGATGAAGAAAAAAATATTTTCCCATGGGGTCTGGAAGTAGGAAGAGGCCATCATGAAAGTATATATGGTTTATGTAACTAGGTATGCTTTGAAGGGCATTCAAGGTCATTCAGGATCTGGCCCCTACATCTCTCCATAGGGCAGTGGGACTAAAACACAGGGCTCTCAAGGTGGTCTAATTCAATAAGAACTCCAATCTAGGAAGGAGCTAAGCTCTAAGCCGAGCAAAGTTTGGAAGAAAGGTCCACTTAGCTCTCCTCTAGGGTTCTCATAATTCAGCTCTGGCTCCAAACTGTAGCTCCTGCTCAGCGAAACAAAAGGCCTGTAGTTAACTAGACCCTAGTCCTCATAAGGTATTCAGTGGCTGTCTTTGTTACTCAACCAAACATGCACAGGGTTGTTTCATTGCCTACATGTAATACTTTCCCTAAGATAAATTGTGGTGGGAACAATGTCTTTCTTATAAAATTTCTAGTGCTATTTCATTGCTCTCTACAGGTTAGGGCCCTGTGTGGCTTCCCAGCTGGCTGCCTTGTCATGTAGCCATTAATGTTGCCCCTTTCAAGTCTATTCTCAATAAAGAAACCAGACTGACTTTTTAAAAACCTAAGTCAAATCACATCCCTACAACTCTCCATGTTACTCAGAATGAAACTGAAGTCCTTAATGACCTCTCTGTCCCCTCCCATTTCTCTAACCTCATCCTTCTACCCTAGCATTCTTGCTGTTTCCTGAAGACACTCTCCTGCCTCAGGGTCTTTGCACTGGCTATATTACCTATGCAGAAAAGTCTTTTAGCAAAATAACTAAAATTAACTCTGTGCCTCTTTCAAGTCTTAGCTCAATGGTACTTTTTCAAAAAGGCTCAAAGAGTTATAGCATTACAACCCACTCCCAATGCTTCCCTCTGGCACTTCCAATTAATTCCCTTTACCAAACCCTATGACACACACCCCAACCTCAACCATAGCATGTTGCCTTCTGACAAACAGAAAATTATTTAGTTTAATCAATCAAACACTCCTGTAGCCCTTATTATGTACCAAGGGCTGTTCTAAGCTCTTTATAAATAATTCAGTGCTTTCATTACATATATTGATTTTTTTCTGACTTCTTCCACTAGCATATTAGTTCCATAAAAGCAGAAATCTTTGTTTTATTCACTAATGTGCTTAGCAAATATTTGTTAGTAAATGAATGATTCTCCCACTAGTTCTTTCCAGAAAACCATCCCTGGGTTTCCCTTAAACATCCGAAGTGCTGATGTTCCTCCCCTTTGCACAGGCCACTCCCATTCCCTGAAAGTCTTTCCCCTCTCATCCATGCCACAAACTCCTACCATCCTCTCACTTCATTTAAGCATCACGTCCCATGAGAACTTTCTCTTGACCATGTGCAGACATAGTCAAGAGCTCCCTCCTCAATGTAGCCAGATCAAACCAAGGATGCTTCCCAAAGCACCCTGGGTCTGGCAAATATATGCATCTGTGTTTGCTTTGAGAGGACAATTCCCCTGAGGGTCAAAGCATGGAACTGATACCTGAGTTTCAAGCCCAGGATGGGTTAAAACACGTCATGATATAACACTTGCCCAGCGTAATTTATCTCCGCACATTAGATGGGGGATAAACCAGATTCTGCATTGTCTAGAAGAGGGGGAAAACATTAAATGTTTAAAAATAAACAAATAAGATTTAAAGGAAAAGTGAACAAAGACTTCCCATGGAGAGTTTAGAAAAGGACAAGGTCAATCCAAGATGACAGAGGTGTTCAGGTCATAATCCATCTCCAGTGACTACAGAACTGCAACTCATTCTCCTCACTTCCTGGAGAGACCATTCTGACATATCAGCGCATGTCATTTTCCTCCTCTAGTCCTCACGGAGGTTTGAGAGTATCCTGTCAGATCTCCAGAAGGTCAATAAACCTGCCCAGGCTTGAGGTTCTATGCAGAGCAACACAATCAAGCTTTAGTTAAGGAAGGTGAGCAGGTAACCAACCTTGGTTTTGATTTCCAGAAAAAATTCTTTGAGTTCTCAGGCACAGGATCTTTAAAAGCTACTAAAGATCTTTATAAACTGCTACTAATTAAGGCCCTTCAATTCTCTGTAAGTTCAACCATATTTGAGAAGGCATGACTTTGCCATTAAGATAGCTTGCAGACATGGACCTCTCAAACACACAGGCCAACTTATGTGCTTTGTGGCTTATCCAGGGAAAATACTGTTGCCAACTTCTAATTGATGTTTTATTCTGCTTAAGTTCAAATGTTTACTATCTAAGAGCTTGGATAACTCAAGCTTACATAAGGTTAGAAAACCACAGCCTTCTTATTATCCCCATCATCAGCCACCCAAATTTATATTCAGAAAACACAGGGAAGGCAAAGGTAGGTTTACAGTTGTTCACATGGAAAATAACACAATAATTAATAAATAATGATACAAAAATGAACTGTGTTTCATGTACTCACAACTGTAAACGTACTGTTGCCATTCTCTGTATATCCCCACTTTTGTATTTCCAGAAATAAATTCTTTTGAGGCATCATTTTATTGAAAGCTTCTAAGGAGCTTTGTAAATTGCCAGCTTTTGTACATTACCAGGAGGGCTCAAATCAGAGTAAGACAGAGTTGAGACAGAGAGCCAAGATTAGTCTCACCCAGGCCACGAAGTACTTTCTATCACCTAACAACAGAGGGAGCTGCAGAGAGCTCTGAGCAGATAGATGCCTGAGTAGGCGGCTGGCCTGTGGCTCGGGACCTGATGTGGACGGGAAGGGAAGTCTAACATCTGCTCCTACTTCCTCCTACAACAGCCTTGGCAAGGGTCAGCAAGGGTCAGTATTTCCCCTCTTAGAGAGCTTCCTACTCTGCTTCTCTGTTACCACATCAAGTGTTGGAAAAATTTGTCCTCTAGTTTTTCTCTGTTGGGCCTAACTGTACCTTCTGGAGATATGCAGAATAAGTCTATTATTTCTCTTACATCAAATTCTTCAAATATTTAGAGCAGCACTATCTAATAATGGAAATGCACTGTATCAGAGTGTGGTCCAGTATGGTAACTGCTAGCCCATGGAATGTGCTGGTGTAACTGAGGGACTAATTGATTTTATTTTATTTTAATTACTTTAAATTTAAATATCAACATGTAGTTAGTGGTTATCATATTAAATGAAAAACTTGAACATAAATATTTTTAAGGGTAACCAGGGTTATTTGGTCTCCCTCTAGGAGTCAATAACAAAAAATAACCTTCCTTAAAAAAGTAATCAGTACCTGGAGGAGAATAAATTTCTACATCAGCATCTCCTTTCAGAGACTACAAGTGACATCAGGCAGAGAGAGAGAAAGTGAAATGACTTAGAGACATTTCTCATGACTTCTTTACCAAAAACAGTCCTTTTTTTTTTTTTGAGTAAACAGTCCTTGTTTCTTCAACAGTTTCTCAAATAAAATGGCTTCTAGAGCATTCTTTATACAATCAGTCCTCTCTAGATATATCCTGATTCACCAAATTCCTACAATGTACTAAAACAGAGAATTCTTGGTGAGGTCTGCCCAAAAAGATAATGGCCTCTTATCTGATCCTGCTCAGATGTAATCCTCGCCTTAAACCCAACCTAGCCAGTAAATTTTTGGCAGATACTGGGCATTCAATAAATATTTGAAGCTTAAAGGAATAATTCTGGGTATCTTGGCATAATCTGATTAGCCTATTTTCTCAATTCTTCAGTCTTCTCAGATTTTCTATTTTTTATTCCTCTCTTATGATTTGTTTTATTAAGCTTTGAAGACCCGTGGCTCTCAAGAACACCAGATATTCCTACATTAAAAATGACATAAAAACACATGAAAAAACTTGAACATAAATATTTTTAAGGGTAACCAGGGTTATTTGGTCTCCCTCTAGGAGTCGATAACAAAAAATAACCTTCCTTAAAAAAGTAATCAGTACCTGGAGGAGAATAAATTTCTACATCAGCATCTCCTTTCAGAGACTACAAGTGACACCAGGCAGAGAGAGAGAAAGTGAAATTTGCTATGGGTGCAGGCAGAACCAGTCTTCTCATTTACTCAGCCCTAGAAGCCACCTCGGAAGGGGTTGCAGGCATCCTTCTATTCACTGAAATGTCTCATATATAATACAATAAATCAAATAGCATATTACAGTTGCTATATTCTTCTAGACAAATCATTAAATTAGGTGTTGCATTCCCCCCCCCCCCAAATAAATATGTATACGTTGTATTTGAAGAATGTAAATCATTTTAGGGATATTTTACCATCTTTAAAGAGCCAAAAGATCCCTAAACATCTAGCTTTAAGTTTATATTCTCCTTATTTTAGATTATTAATGATGTGTAAGCAATACCCAGGAAGCACTAAGAGAGGACTCTTCAGGAATTTGGGTAAATACACTTATTTGCAAAGACCTTTTTCAAGGTGAATAATAACCCTAACAGAGCTGAGAATTACTGACTATGTTGTAGTTATAAATCAGATTTCTGAAAGTAGGGCACAACCTCAGAATTATTTTGCTGGACAGAAAGAATTTATCATAAAGCCACCTTGCACGGCTGACAGAGAGCCCTTTGCCACACCCCTGGGAAGCTTGTGATGAAGCCTTCTGAAAACGGAAGCAGAGAAATGGGCTATCATTAACAGAGTGCCTATGAACCCATACCCACAGAATGCCCTTCCTTTCTTCTAATATGTAATCTTTACCAAATTTTATGTACACAAATAATTTGTGGGCATTCAAAAAAATATATATATAAATGCCCACATTGTCACGTGTACACACAAATAAGCTGAGTCTCTTGTATCTTAAGCCTCTTAGTGAACTTGAAAAATATTTAGGCCCAGCATTCAGCTTCTTATTCTGTAAGGCCAAGTATTAACTTTAACACAATCAGTAAAAACCCACAGGTCATTAAATATATTTATATGTAGTAGAACCATATGAGGTATAATTAAAATTTAACCAGAACGAAAATTTGTGAATTCAAGGGAAGCATTATCTTCTTAACATTTACCCTTTCAAAGAAATCTTTTATCTCAATTATGATTGCCTATGATTTAGCCATTTTTTTTTTAGGCATTCACTGCTAGGTGCAAGAATATTTTCCAGTCAGTCTGAGAAAACAGTATATGAGAACCTGGGAGAGAGGGAGGGAGGGCAGGAGAGAGGGAAGGAGGGAGAGAGGCAGAAAAGGAGCCAAATGCCCCTCTTCTTGGAAGACACCAAGGCCCAAAAAGGTGCTAAGTCATTTTAGACCATAAAAACCAAGTCACCAAGTGCCTATAAAAAGAAAACTTGTATGTAATACTTGGTTACAACTTAACAGAAACTGGATCAAAGTGAAGAGTTAGGAGAAAAATATCAATGATCTCAGTTAGTGGTTTCTGCAGTCCCTCTATTCGGAGATGGTGGTGGGATGGAGGAGAGGACACCGGGACAAGGCTTCGGGCCACCCAAGCACTGGCTTCAATGAAAACAGCTCCTTGTAAAGACCTGAGTTCTATATTAGCTGCCATGTAGGCTTTTATATTTAATAAGATAAAGACCATCTGCAAGCCCCCTAGCTAAATGGCCATCCCCACAGAATTTATAAAGTAGAGAGTAGGGTTTCACTTACTGTGTCGAGGACAGGTTCATACCTGGGATATAGGTTACAAAACCATCACATTTTATTCCTGTATCTAAGTATTTGTGTAGAAGTCTAATTGATTTTTAAGAGATGATGCAGAAATTGTGTAACATTCTTGAGAGTAAACAGGAAGCCTGCCAGGAAATGACCTGACATTCCAGAACACTGCTGCACTTTGGCAAAGTCCAAGTGGAGTCATACAAAATTCTCACCTGCCAACACCCCTCAATTTATGGTAGAGAAAAAAATTTTCCTCCCTCATCCTTATTTTCTGTCAACCTTTTCTTACTAGTACTTCTCAAAAAAGAAAAGGAGTCTAGACTCTAGACTACCGCCACGGCAAACTGATACTACCCTCATCATGAACTTGGAAACCATGTACCAGGCACACTGTTGGTGCAGCAAAAACAAAGATAGAAAAGATACACTGTATCCTGACCACCCTCGAGGAGAAGTAGATGTCTAATAGGAGAGACAGGTAAACGAACCGTAGCATCGAAAGACAGAAAAAGGCAAATACTATAAAGTGATACAAGTTCAGTGGCAGCCGGGACAGTCAGGACAGTCAGGCAGACATGCGGCAGGCTGAAAGCAACAAATCAATCAATTACCCGTGTCCTGGGGAGGTAGGGAAAGCTAGACTCCCTGCCTCTTGCCTTAGGTCAGGACCCTCGTTATTTGTTATTTAGACAATTCTAATAGCTTCCTAAATGAGTCTCTGCCTCCAAGCCTACTCCATCTATTCTAGCTCATTCTCTAAACTACCTGCTTAAAATTGTTCAATGACACCCAGCCAACTGCAGAAGCCAACACTGCTTACCATGGCTTATAGCGAACTTCACAATCTAAGTCCTACCCATCTGTCTGGCTTCTTTTTTTCTAAATCCAAGGTCACTTCGAAGTTCTTAGAGGTCCCCAAAGACTCCATGCTCTCAAATATACTGCTCACAAAAATGAGGAGATATTTAAATGAATATGAATTAACTATGAATGATATTTAAATGAAAAATGAATATGAAGCTTTAAAATATCCCCTCATTTTTGTGAGCAGTGTATATCTGGGCCTTTGCCCTAGGAATTTCTTCTGTCCAGAACAACTTCCTTGTCTCCATCTAGCTAATTTCCATTCTTTCCTACAGACTCAGTTTCCTTAAGAAGCTTTTCCAGACAGTCCTTTGGCTGGGATCCTCACCCTTCTCCCATGTTCCCAGAATACCTGGTGCTTAGTTCTGTTAGAGCATTTGTCACTGTGATTTTCTTGGTCTAACTCCCTAAACTCCGACTGTGAATTCCTTAAGGGCGGGAGGTTTGTTATCTTTGCATCACCAAAGGTCACCGCAACACCTGGTGTGCAATAGGGACTCAGTGAATGCTCTGAGTTCAATCAAATATTGACTTCGAGAGGTTCATGACACAAGAGGGAAAATCAGTAAAAGGAAAAGAAAAATATATACATTAAACCCGTTTCTGTGGGAACTACAACCAAGTGACTGATTGCTCTGAAACGGGCTTCTAATTTGAGACTGAAGAGTAAAAGGGCGCACAGACTGGTGGAGGTCTCAGAAACCTTAGAATCGGCCGTCCCGAGAGCTGTCGAATCCTTCAGCTTAGCACTTAATGACTGTGTGATTGAGGGAAGTCACTTAGCCCTTTGATGCCTCTACTTTCACATCTGAAAATGGGGATGATAATAATACATACCCGATAGAGTTACTGAGATAATTAAATGAGCCTGGAGAGCATTTAGGACAGTGTCCATAAAGTCTTCCCAGTTTACAGTCAGGAAAGTTCCCTGAAGGCTATGGAACAGAATAACTTTATATCAAACTAGACTCCAGTTTTAAAGTGATCTTCT
Source organism: Saccopteryx bilineata (assembly GCF_036850765.1). Classification (NCBI taxonomy): domain Eukaryota; kingdom Metazoa; phylum Chordata; class Mammalia; order Chiroptera; family Emballonuridae; genus Saccopteryx; species Saccopteryx bilineata. The sequence goes on along the minus strand of NC_089491.1, from coordinate 297,848,102 downwards.
ACTCAATTTCATTCAGAAATATTCTGAGTGTCTTTTAAAACTCAGAAGATAGACTTTAAAATATTTGTTTTTTATATTTATAGTGGAAGGGATTGATTGCCCTCACACTCATAGGCTGTATTCGATCCTCTCCAGTACAAATAAAGAACCTCTTGACTGTCTGTCTAAACCAGTGGTAGTCAACCTGGTCCCTACCGCCCACTAGTGGGCATTCCAGCTTTCATGGTGGGTGGTAGCGAAGCAACCAACGTATAAATAAAAAGATTTAACTATAGTAAGTTGTTTTATAAAGATTTATTTTGCCAAACTTAGCAAAAATCTGACATAAAGTACTTGGTAAGTAATTATTATTATATGCTTTAACTTGCTGTAAACTCTGCTTTATAAATTTTATAAAGTAAAGTTACTTCCCTACTTTCTAAATCACCATTACTGTGGAACCGGTGGGCAATTAGAAAATTTTACTACTAACAGAGATACAAAAGTGGGCAGTAGGTATAAAAAGGTCGACTACCCCTGGAAACGGAGTCTATTTGGAATAAGGCCATGGCCTCAGGAGCAAGCTAACCAGGGCTGGGAGAGCGAGGTGTGTATGTACTCTGATGTTTTCCAAAAGGTTTCTCCGGTAACAACCTGATCACGTGTTTACTCCCTGTCTACGACATGGACCACAGACCAGACGCCCGTCACCCCCAGCATCACTGCGTCAGCGCACTTTTCCTTCAGTGAAGGCGGTGTGCACACCTTAGAGAAGGGCTCTGAAATTGGCTTTCTTTCAAAAAAGCAGCCTAGATCTGAACAAATAAAACCACAGCAGCTGTTTTTCTAAGTGTTTCCAGTCCTTGAATGGGTTACATGAAAAGCCAGGAAAAGAAAATATATCATGAAGGAAGAGAAAAAGGAAAATAAGAGAAAAAAAGAAAAAAAAAACAGACCATGCAAACCAAACCCGACAGTAACTGAAGCTACTTCTCACGGCGACTGCACCCAGGCCCAAACCCGACAGTAACTGAAGCTACTTCTCACGGCGACTGCACCCAGGCCCAAACCCGACAGTAACTGAAGCTACTTCTCACGGCGACTGCACCCAGGCCCGGGCAAGGCGGGAGGGGTGTGCAGGGTGCGCAGGCGATGAGGCTTCCCTGAGCACCACATCAGAAAAGGACAAAATGCAAATGACAACGTCACACTACGTGGCCTGGGGAGAAACATTTCGAAGAACCTGCTTCTAGCATTTTGCAACCTGGGGTTGCAAAAGCAAGTTTGGGAGTCTTCTCTAGAGATATGGAAGGGAGAGTTGAAGTCTGTTTTCAAGGGATAGTTGAAAGGCCAGGGGGTAGCCTGGGTCAGCATCCAAACTTTTCTGTGGGGATACCATTTCAAACACATGAGGCTCTTCCGTTCTTCTAAGTGACAGCTGCTTCCCTGCCTCTGTTTAAACAACAAACTCTAATTTAAGTCGCAAGCTCACCAAAACCATCAGGAGGAATGACGCCATGGTTGGTTTACATCCCTGGTAAGCATGCTTCACCTAATGAGGTCAAACTCGTGGTTTTGAATCTTATGTTGGCCTGTTAACTTTCTCCACATAAATGGGCACCAGACCAGCTGTCCTGCAGATGTAGGTCACTAAACAGAAAGGTGGTCAGGCAAAACACAGCATTAATTAGCTTCTGCAAAAATCTGTCCCTGCTACTTAAAAAGCAATTCAAAACCTGTGCCTCCAAAACAGTCAGCTGTGAATGAGATCACACATGGGCTGCTTCCTGTTAAACACGGCTGAAGGGCTAAAGAAATTCATTAGCTTATGCCTCACAGTCACCTCAGTTAGTCAAATGCATTTATGCCTGTCCTCTTTGAAAAGGGAGCTGTGATGGTTCAATGATACTATAACAGACCAGCCTCCAAGGCCCGCTGTGAGACCAAGTGGCTTACACTTACGGGTTCTCTGCTAGTTCCTTCCAGCCCTGAGCCACCTTTGTGGCTATGGAGAGAGCCACCAGGGAACAGGAGATTCAATGAACTCTCTGCACAGTCAAGGCTGAATCTTAGCATATGAAACAGGCTAAGAAAAATAATAATTAATAGTGAGATGGTAACTGTTATTCCCCTATAAAGCTAGATTAAATGTAGATGTTGTTAAGACCGCTTAAGAAACTTAAATATATATTTCTCTCTGCCACCCATTGTGACAACCTAACCAACAACCTTCTTGGATATGGGGAGAAGGTAACTGGGCTGTGAGGTTCCAGAATCTCTTTCTTTTAATTTAAATGAGAGGAGGGGAGATAGAAAGACAGACTCCTGCATGTGTCCTGACAGGGATTTACCTGGCAAACTCCTACACCCAGTTCTGGGGTTGGTGCTCTGCCCACCTGGGGCCATGCTCACAACCAAGCTCTTTTTAGTACCTGAGGCAGAAGCTCCATGGAGCCATCCTCAGTGCCCAGGGTCAGCATGCTTGAATCTATCAAGCCATAGCTTCTGGAGAGGAAGAGAAAGAGAAAAAAGGGGGGAGGGAGGGGTGGCGAAGCAGATGGTTGCTTCTTCTGTGTATACTGACCAGGAATCGAACTCAGGACATCCACACACTGGGTGACACTCTACCACTGAGCAAACCGGCCAGGGCCCAGAATCTTGAATCTATGTTAGAATAATAGCTCCTACCAGGTTGTACCTCAAAGCTTCTACAATCTCTTATTTTATTTTATTATGGGAGGAACTGTCTATTAATAGGCTTTTCCTGTGTATATATCAAGGGGCTTTTTTTTTTTTTTTTTAAGAACTCACGACTCTACAAATGCAAGTGACCCTAATGGACTGTAAATACTATTGGAATATAAGCACCGTGGTGGGGTGTAGGGGAGACGCAAGGACAGAGACTTGGTATCTTCAAATCCCCGTGGAAACTCTAGTGGGGATGATAGCATAGGAGAATCCTGAAAAACTTCTGACAAACAGATTTTACACTGGATACAACATAAGCTCCTTCTTTAACAGACTTCTCCAAACAAATGTCCCATTGAGTACTCTAAGTCCATTTACTGCAAGCTGACTATCAACGCTGACCCAACATGCAACCACTCAGTAAATCTAACAATCTAACATACTTGCAAATTTGGCTTTGTCCCCCACCAGCTCTGAATGCCCCGTTGGCTCTATTAGCCAAAAATAGCATAAGATTACAGGAGCACATGGCTTCCTCCCCTCCCATGACTAGGAAAAGCTCACCTCCATAACATAGAAGGTCTTAATTATCTTAATAAGACACTGTAGTATTCCTTGGAAATAATATTCTATAGCACTCCACTGTAATAAAACTAATATATAAAAAGTGTTACCTAAAAAAAAATCAAATTTGTCATTTGGAGACATGAAGATGATTCTTCTAGGTTGGCAGGTGGACCAGGAACACAGATGGCGAGGGACTGAGCTAACAAATGAATATGATAAAAAATACCTGTTATGTACTCGCCAGCGGTACAATCCTTTAATGAAGTGATGATCCAGGGACGGTGGGGGCAATTCAAATTCAACTGACATCTACAGAGTAGCTACCAGGTGCTGGGCACAGAGCTAGTTCCTTTAATCATGACATTTGTTACTCAGACCACTGCTGTGTGGTATTGCTATTTTAGATTTCGTGTGATAACATAGCTGGAGGTTAAGTAAGACAGATGGAAAATGCCTCAATGACAATGAGGTTGACCACCTTGATAGATGGCAAAACCTCTTAGAAGCTGTATAGTTTCCTAGCTGGGGATGGGTGCCCCACCATCCACATTCCCTCATTCATTATATGTATTAAAAAGGCGGTAAGCCAGAGTTATCAATAAAGTAGTTTTTCTTCTAAATAAATAAGGAATATGCCTGTACAATATTCAAAATCATCCAATGTGGACACATCGCAAGACCCACAAAAGATAGGCATAGCTCTCTCAGAAGAAGTGAGAAAAAGGGGTAATATTACAGCGTAGCAGCTATCTGGTGCTTAGCTCTGCTTCTTGTCAGGTAGAATTAATGTGTTTTAAAGACATATGGGAGTGGCATTTCTAGACCACTAGACCCTTGTAGGCCATTAACAGTGCTCACGGTGCTCGGTGCTCCTGATGTTGAGCAATCACCTTCAGGAAATGGGCCCCCTGGAACATCCTGTTGTATCATTTATTAAAAGACCAACCACTAATATGCTCACCTTTTCAGAAGGTGGAAAGACCAAACTGGCCATTTAACACTTATAATCCCCAATTCCTGCTGAAAGCTGATGTTTGTACTCTTTAACTCCACTCTGGTATCTGTTATCATCAGATCTTTGGGTTGGGATTTTTTTTTTTGTCTCTGAAATCAAATCTTGCAGCACATCCCATAATGGGGAGGAACTGCCATTAAGTGGACATTACTGGGTCCCTGTGTGTTCTTGTAACTTGACCCACATAAAGGTAGGCTTGGGGCGGGGCCAAGGTTAATAAAAAATATGCAAACAGCAGAGTCACAGGATCATGCATGTTCGTGTATGAAAGCACACAGCACTAACATTCACATTTACTGTCGGGTGGAGGACAACTCTATTTGTAATCGCGTATTGTTTTAAGAGCGCATTTACCACAGTGTTACATATTTCATCTCCTCGAAAAGAAATGTTTTTCCTATTGATTTGAGAGAGAAGGGGGGGGGGGAGAGGAGAGAGGAGAGAGAAACATCAACTGGTTCCACTTAGCTGTGCACTCACTGTTTGCTCTTTGTATGTGCCCTGACTGGGGTCGAGCACACGAGGACGACCCTCCATCCACTGAGCCACCAGCCCAGGGCCTATTTCATCTCCTTTTAAAGCACAGGCATATGAAAGAGGCAACATGCCTCCCATCTCTACCTCACTCACAGCCCTGTTTCAGAAACAGTCCAGGTAAATAGTAATTGACTCTGAGTGAGTAAGAAATAATGACTCGGTAGTTCAGTATGGCTTACTGTCAGGATGTTATCTAGAAAATTGTGATGAGTTGGTGGTGAGATAAAATGTTAAACCCATTTTTATCAATCCCCTTCAGCAATATCTGATGTCTCTAGGGCTTTCCAACAAGCCTAGTTGCAATTCCATTTTTGCTTCAGCTGACTTTTGTTAAAAACAGAATGGAACAAAACAGAGAAACCTTCTGGGACAAGAGAGAAAACACTTTGGTAATAATATAAGATAATGTACATGAGAGGTCCAAGCCCTGCGTCTGCCTTAAAATTGCTTTCTCCTTTCTCTCATCTCTCACTCTGTGTAGAGATCATTGTTTTATTTATTTTGCTAATGCAGTAAAATGAATGAGAATGGGAAGACTTGTAAAGCATTTGTGCGGGCTAGCAAATTGAGGCATTTGTTTTACGCAGAGAATGTTTAGAAACCACTGGATTTACCATCATGGATTTTCCAAACTCTGTCTCTACTTGTTTGAGTCCATTCAACAGAGATTTATAAGCACTTACGATAGGCCAGAACTGGGGATTCAACAATAAAATGCAAGAAAGAACCCTGCCCCCTGTGCTCACAAAACACAGGACAGCAGCTCCCAGATGTATATTTGGAGGAATGCAGGGGGGAGAGTGAGTAAAATGCTCTGCAGGACATCAGTTTAATTAATATAATTAAAGCATAATGAAACTAATTGTAGCGTGTAAATATTGCCAATTAACCCCCAAATGTCTGATTGATTTTCCCACAAAATTAAATATCACAGCTTTTCTCCATTATTAAAGGAGGACCAAGGCAGTATTAACAAGAAAGACTAGTTTTTTTCCATACTTTTTTAAGGGAAAGTCAAAAGCTATCCCTGTCCCTAAAAATACCCATCTGAGTTAGACACTAGATTTCAAAGCAAGGTAACAAAGTCTCCTCATTTATGTGCAGAGTAACATCCAACCCGAAAGTTAAAATGGCCTCTTGCTCCTGTCACTGATCACTGGTTAGAAGTGAAGTTTCATTACAATCAGGAGTGTGTCTATAAGGAAATTATAGTACACCAAAATTTAAATTTCTTCTTCTAACAACTCCCACCAGGACCTAGATTAAGTCAAGTTTTTATGCAGTAGTTAACACATGACCGTACCACTCATTTTTACATTGTTTGGATGTTTTTTTTAGCATCTCCCTGATCATCAAAATGACCAGGAACAAAGCTAGATAGGATGTAACCAGTCCCAAAACCCTCGGGGTAAATATGGGTCAGGAAAGAAGAGTAGAAGGCTGAATGACAGATTGGGCCAGATCCTGAAAGTCAACTGTCTTTGAAGATGAAGAATAGTTATGATCACTGGATAATCTCAACCTGAAGTACATTAAAAGTTGAAAATGGTCACTTATGTGGGTAAGAATTTGTGAGGCAAGAATGTCACAAAAGTCCAGGTTCTTGGAAGGCAGAGGCAACATCTTAATGCCTTCTCACAGAGTGGAACTCCTTCTTAGCATGATACCTTATAAATAGCAAACATTCAATAAATGTTGAATTATGTTACTCACTACATGATTTCTCATGTCTATCATTTTACACCATATAAGATGATTTGACATAGAGAATTTGGGACATGAACGATACAAATCTTCCAACACTCATGTCTCTCATTGGCTGGTTGGTTATATGGTTGCTTTCTATTGACCCTTGTCTTAATAAATTCAATTCAATATAATAAGCATTTGAGTTGAGTTCTGTCAAGACTCAGTTGTTTGTATTAAACATGGAGGTACTGGACCATTAGTGTAAGAGTGATCTCTAGGCTTCCCACTCGGGCTTCCAAAACAAATACCAAAGACTGGTTGGCTTATACAACAGAAATTAATTTTCCCACAATGCTAGAGGTTGGAAAGCCCAAGATCAAGGTCCAGTAAGGTTCAGTTTCTGGTGAGGACCCTCTTCCTGGCTTACAGACAGCACTTTCTTGCTGTACGCTTAAAGAGAGAGTGATCTCATGTCCAGTTTTTATAAGGCCATTGGTCCTGTCATATTTGGACCCCATCTTGATGACTCCATTTAACCCTAATTACCTCCTAAATGCCTTCTCTCCCAATATTTTGGGATTAGGGTTTCAACATGTGAATTCCTTAGGGACACAATTCAGTCTATAGCATTTTGCCCCTGGCCCCACCAAAATGCATGCCCTTCTTGCATGCAAAATACATTAATTCCATCCCAACAGCCCTCAAAGTCTTAACTGATTCCAACATAAAGTCTAAAGCCCAAAGTTTTATCTAAATACAGGTATCATGTAAATCCAAAACCTAACAAAGCAAATTACATTAGCTTTTTTTTTTTTTTTTTTTTTTAGAAGTTTTTTTTGTTTGTTTGTTTGTTTGTTTTTTAATTTTTTTTATTTATTTATTAATTCATTTTAGAGAGGAGAAAGAGTGAGACAGAGAGAAAGAGAGAGAGAGGAAGGGGGGAGGAGCTGGAAGCATCAACTCCCATATGTGCCTTGGCCAGGCAAGCCCAGGGTTTCGAACCGGCGACCTCAGCATTTCCAGGTCGACGCTTTATCCACTGCGCCACCACAGGTCAGGCTACATTAGCTTTTAAAGCCCAAGAATAATCCTCTCTGGTTCAATACTCTGTTCTTCAAGCTGCCTAGCCAGGGTGGCAGCATCACCCCACAGCTCTAGATGGGGTCCCATCCCCAAGGTCCTATGAGTCCCTGTCCATGGTTCTGCAGGGCAGTCTCACACCTAAGGCTCCAGGAAGAGGCCAGCTGGTCGGGTGAAACTGAGGTGGAAACCCTGATGACCTCTGAATTGTCTTCAGGGTCATCTTCCTTTTTCTTGAAGAACAGCACACATAGCTCCATTGCTCTGCCCTGTCAAATCCAAGAAGTCCAACAGATTTTGTCCCATCTCTGTCCCCCTTGGTTCAGACTGGTAGACTGTTCATAATTATATTATCCCATAACTCTTAATGTGTACTTCAAAACATGCTCTCTCTCTCTCTCTCTCTCTCTCTCTCTCTCTCTCTCTCTGTCTGCAACATGGAGAGGCTGAAAAATTTCCAAGTCTTCAAATTCTGGTTCCTTTTGCATAACAATTCCTTCTGTAATTTATCTTTCTCCTTTAGCATTTTACTATAAGCTATGAGGAAGAACAAAGTCACTTCTTCAACACTTTGCTTAGAAACCGCCTCTGCTAAATATCTAATTTTATTGTTTAGAGTTCTATCTTCCACAAAATACTAGAACACAGTTCAGCCAATTTTTTGCCATTTTATGACAAAGAGTGCCTTTCCTCTAGTTTCTAGTAGCACGTTCCTCATTTCTGTGTGAGTTCTCACCAGAATTGCCCTCAATGTTTGTATTTCTAGCATGTACCTCAAACTCTTCCAGCCTTTACCCATTACCTGGTTCCAAAGCTAATGACATATTTTTAGACATCTGTCAGAGCAGCACCCCATTTCTGATACCAAAATCTGTATTGGTTCTGATTGAGGTTCTCATGAGAAATAGAACAAGTAGGATGTGTATATATAGAGAAAGGCATTTAATATAAGGAATTGGCTCACACAATTATTGAGGCTGAAAAGTTTCAAATCTGCAATCAGCAAGCTGAAGACCCGGGAAAGCCAATATGTAGTTCTAGTCTGAGTCCAAAGGCCTGAGACGCAGGAGAGCTGATGGTGTAAGTTCCAGTCTGAAAGCTGGCAGGTTTGAGAACCATGAAGAGCCAATTTCTCAGTTCTAGGCCCAGAAGCAGGAAAAGAACAATGTCTCAGCTCAACAGTCAGGGAAAGAAGAACCCCTTAATCATAGGAAGAAACTCCTTAATCAGCTTTTTTGTTCTGTTTAGGCCTTCAACTGATTGAAGCCACCCACATTGGGAATGGCAATCTGCTACACTTAGCCTACCAATTCAAAGGTTAATTTCATCCAAAAACACCTCACAGAGACACACAGAATGCTGTTTGACCAAATATCTAGGTCCCCAGTGGCCCAATCAAGTTGATACATAAAATTCACCATCATAATACCATTTCCATAAATTCTCTTATAAAACAGGTATTCGTGGTCTTCTATAATAAACCCACACCTAGAGTTGTGTTTCTAGTGATTAAAATTAGTTTCTATTAAGCCATCAGAACCATCTGCTCTGCCCACCTTGTGAATAACAGCACACATGGGTGAGATGGATGGCCAGGTCCCAGTCTGGATCACACGGCAGTTTTCTTTAAAAGAAGTTAACTTGGTCCTTCTTAGGTCTAAGCATGAAATTTTGTTTTCATAATAATATACTACATTTTTACCAACTGGGATCCTTAAACAATATATTTTTTCTACTTTATGTTTCTGCTCAGATAAAACACTGAACCCTTAATTGCACATGTAGAGCACATTGCTAGGGGTTACAAAAATACAAAGATAAATAGTTAAGATCGCAAACCTTAAAAGACTTAGAGTTTACCAAGGGAGAAAAATGGACACAACTAATTACAATTCAAGGCAAAGTGAAATGACTCGGAGAGAAAACAAAAATGTTTAAGTAGCGTTTTATAAGTCAATGCAAGGTTACCTCTAGCCAGGAGGACATAAACAGCTTCTTTAAAGGTGTGGGTATCGGAACCCAGTCTTATACACATACAAACATGTGTGTGTGTATTATGTACACACATGAAAATATGTATATGTGTTCAAAATCCTAGAAACATTCTACTACATGGAGACAATTCAGATCGAATTAAAAATAACAGGGTGTCTGCCAAAAGCTCCACATCTCCACTGAGTTGAAGACTTTCTATGAAGAGCCATTCAGATCATCGTTGCATCTCCCTGGAGGATTTGAATTAAACCTGAGCTTGTCAAGCCATGGTTTTAAGCCGGGAGCCCTTTAATCAAGCAACACTTTAGAGAGAAATTCAACATGTAAAACAAATAAAGAATGGCTGCTTTGGCCCTGGCCGGTTGGCTCAGCGGTAGAGCGTCGGCCTGGTGTGCGGGGGACCTGGGTTCAATTCCCGGCCAGGGCACATAGGAGAAGCGCCCATTTGCTTCTCCACCCCCCCCCTTCCTCTCTGTCTCTCTCTTCCCCTCCTGCAGCCAAGGCTCCATTGGAGTAGAGATGGCCCAGGCGCTGGGGATGGCTCCTTGGCCTCTGCCCCAGACGCTAGAGTGGCTCTGGTCATGGCAGGGCGACGCCCCGGAGGGGCAGAGCATCGCACCCTGGTGGGCAGAGTGTAGCCCCTGGTGGGCGTGCTGAGTGGATCCCGGTCGGGCGCATGTGGGAGTCTGTCTGACTGTCTCTCCTCGTTTCCAGCTTCAGAAAAATACAAAAAAAAAAAAAAAAAAAAAAAAAAATGGCTGCTTAGGTAGGAGGTGAAAGGAGCTCCATCAGCCCAGAGCCCAGGGTAGAAACCCTGTGAGATGATCCCCAATCCCCTTCCTGCTGTTACTGTCTGTGATTCAGACGTGAGTCTCTGTGGAGCCCCTGGTCCCCACAGCACTGTGTGGTCTGGAAGGAACGGCGTGTTGTGTGAGACTCAGAGCCTTCCCTGTAGTTGGGGAAGGAAGCTGAACTTGAACACATGTGAGAAGAAGGAAAGCATTTAAGTGCCCATCCCAGAAGAAAGGCTTCAGACCAGGAAGAGGAGCTGAAGAAGACATCAAAGAACAGGAGTTGGGAATGACACTGATCAGCAGCGAGAGGGTAAGGCAAGTCATTTATTCTTATTTAACAGTTTGGATCAGTGTTGAGTGCAGAACACAAAGACTAAGTGCTGAATCCAAAGTGGGCTCCAGAGACAGCAGGCATATCACCCCTCCCCTGGCTCTGCTAGCTCGGCCTTGGCAAAGTGGGGCTCCTGAGGGACTTGGGGGCATGAGATCAGACTTGATACAGCAGCCCCAACAGCAAGCCAAGCAGTTGAACAAAGCCACTCCAAAATCAGTGATTTTATGATGAGTTAAAACCACAATAATAGCCTTTCATGGGAGGAAAGAAAAAATGGGCTTTGATGGTCATCATTATGGACAGAGCAAAGCCCACTTTCTAAAGCTTATTCCAAATGTCTCTTCCATCTCTTTAGAGCCTCCTGGTTTCCAATGGCCAGGTTCAGCATTTCTTCTTTCATGCACAAAAAGGTCATTTCAGACCCAGCAAGGGAAAGGCAGCCCCCTACTTTCTAATACCTGCCAAACTGACCTTTATGTTCAAAATCAGTCTTTCTGACCCATGTATCTCCATGAGGCAAAGCCATGTGCGATTGGTTCCGGGAAAGGAGAAAGGAGTCCACCCAGTCCTCTTTTTGGTCCCAGCACTGCCAGCCTTTGGACAGTGGTGACTCTTGAGCCAAAGCGACTCCAGCTAACCGAGGACATGCTGTGTTTTCCTTCAAAGTGTTCTCAGTGATGTATCCAGATGCCTCGTTTAGGATTGTCTCCAATCCCGAGTTAAGACATAACTATAGCAGTTAAAAGGACATGTTTCTACCAATCCAACAATTAAGGGGAGAGAGGGGGAGCTTTGCTCTCTAAATAAAAGTCACATAGAACTGTAAACTGATTGAACACTAGATTTGAGAATCAGGAACTAGGCTGGAGTGCCAGCCCTGCCATTCACTGGGCTGGTGACTGGGAAGTCACACTATCTTTTGCTGAGGAGTAAAGACAGCATCTCTAAGGGGAGTCACGTCTGAGGCATGAGGAAAATCCACTAAGGAAGCAGTGCAGAAGGGGGACTTCAGGCCAAAGGAAAATCACTGACCAAGGCCCAGAGGGAAGCAAGGGCTTGGCCAATGCAAAAGATCACAAAAGCTCAGGTGTTTGCAGCTGGGTGCTTGCAGAACAAGGGCACACTGTGTGAGGAGCTGGCTGGCCATATGGGCTTAATATCTTGAAAGCTCCCACACTGTGCTGAGCGTGTAGCGGGCCCTCCATTAATTCACGTTCCATAGGAATGCTGTGTGTGGTCGGTAAATTTTAATTTACAGTCTAAGTGATTTCTCAGAACCCTTCAACTACAATAATTCTTGTCCACAGATTGCTGAAGAAAAAAAATCTAAAAAAGAGCTCCTTGTCCTTTGTAAACTACAAAATCAACAGACTCCTTGTGGAAAAAGAGGTCCACCCTTAGAGACACTATCCCCGCACCTAAGGCGAGACACACTATTTAAATGCTGTTTAGGGAAACATGCTTGGCCCAAGGGAAGCATAAAGGTTCCCCTAGATATAAACATTTGGTAAGGTTAGGATCATTTCATGGTTCTCTTTCTTTCATGAGCAAGAATATGCTTCCCACATCAAGCAAGAATGGTGGAATTTCTTAAATATCCCATTGAAAACCCATATAGTCAAATTTAGAACATTCTAGGCACAATTATGCCATTTGTTTATGCTCAAATGAATTAAGTTTCACAACCTCATCTTAACTCAGTGACATATCCTCTTTGGGGACCCGTGTAGTCTATTCTTTCTCTAGTTCCAACATTTCCATCATGCAGTGGCTCTTCTGGGCCAATCAAGCATGGATGTGGGGCCCCTGAAATAGCTGGATGAGAAACGACTAAAATGTCCCTTTTCCAGGGTAATTTTTCAGTTGAGATAGAAAGAGCAAGGGGTTTGGAGTGAGGCAGAGCTAGACCAACACTGAGCTCTGCCATTTACTCAGCCATGTGAACTTTTCTTCCTTTCTGGGTCTCAGTTTCCTTTTCTGTCAGACAGAGACAACACCTATCTGGCAAGGTCTCTGCAGCTTAGAAGAGATCACACTGAAGAGTCCAAGCCCAGTGTATGGAGCACGGTAGGTACAAAATAACAAAAAGCCAGGTTTAGAAGGTGTCCCATGTGTGGAATGCAGCAAAGCCTTTGCTGGCAAGATCTGTTCCCAGAGGCCTGGCCACCAACAGAGATGGCAAATAGAGAGGTTAGAAATCACCGTGGAAGACCAACCCCGCTGAGCTCACCAGTTTCAGAAACCCTCAAATCCCCCAGGGGACTCCGGCCTATGGGGGAACAGAGGACTAATGGCTCCTGGGTAGACAAAGGCATGGTCACTCCTCCCCTGGGCACCCCAGAGCCCAGACTCAGCCTGATCAAGTTTAACTAATTAGAGAAGTATCTACATTTTAGACCATAAAAAACTATCAATGCTCTTCCCCTTGTGTCAGAAAAACATAATTTGGGGGAGATTTCTCAGGTTTTCTTGCTCATGGTTTTAGCAGGCAGATCCATGGTTTGTTATTCCTGTCTTTCTGATCAATACCCTTGTCTAATTTCTGCCTACAGACCCAAACCATCCCAAGTAAAGTCAGCCCAATTCTCTTTTGCCTCTTGTGAATTTTGCTATTTACCATTTCAGTCTTGTAGGAGGCAGATGAGTCTGAATTAGGTAACATTTTAATATCCTTAGCTACAAAAGGATTTATCTAGCTAGGAAATGAGAGCAATACCTATCTATTGGTATCATGTGTTGGACATTCTTGATAAGTCTTATCACAGAAATAAAATAACCAAGGATCAAAAATCATATTTTTCTAAAAACATGCTGCCTTTCATTTACACGATTCCATATTAAGTGGGAAAAACTCAGCAAATGACCAATTATAAGAAAAAATAAGCCTTTATATTTGTTTTTTTCTTTTTTGTTTATTAATTTTAATTTATTGTGTTAACATGAATTCAAGTGTCCTACTCAGTATAATTCCCTCATCCCTACCCAAGCCTTTATATTTGGAATCCACACATTAATTTAAAATCCATATGCCTTATTTTATACAATACAATGGATTCCTCTTCCCAATATCAGTTTATTACAAAGTCATAGAATTTCTTTTTACTTCATTTCACAGAATAATAAACATAGAAGGAGGAGCCCCCCCCCCCCCATTTACAATGGAGGAAATCAAGGCTTGGAGAATGACTTCCCCTGGATCATTCATCTTGTCCAAGAGGAGAGAAGGACAATGAGTGCTAAATTCAAGCGTGGCCAAAGGCCAGAGGAAAGAAAGGGACCTGGACAGTCTGCAACCTCCTCAAACCTGGGTCTGCGGAGTAGACCTTTACCCAGAGTAGCTATGAGCAGAATGAGAGAGAATGTGTCTGGGAGACCTGGAGACAGAGGTGGCAACTGGCGGCTGTCTACCAGTCACAACCAGCGACAACTGAGTGTCTCATCCACCTAGGGGCTGGCCCACCAAAGTGCAAGTTGAACCTCACATCAGCTATTTACATTTGAGTACGGGGAGTCGAGCCGCTGCCCTTAGCTCTGGCTTTAGTATCACGACAACCTCTATGAGAGGAAGTGGTAACTCAGGTAATATATTTTTATCTGATACTAAAAATGCCGGAGGCTCATCCTAAAGCTTTTCTACCATTTGCAGTTTCTTTCTCTTAAAGAGGCTGCATTCATTATTCATTTTGACCTGACCGTACCTGAATACAAATGTTTGGTGATGAAGAAGGATGGTAGAGGTACAAATGTGGGGAAGTTCTGAAAGTCTCCTCTCAAGAGCATCATCTAAAGCTTTATCCACCTCCAAATTGGTCCACAGCCTGAGGAAAGAGGGGCAGGCCCCCTCACCCTGAGAAGGAAGAAAAGAGTACGAGGGAAAGGAGCCAGCAGGTATAACGGAGTCAGCCAGTGATGAACTATATCCCATAGTTCTCTAAATGGGTGCTTAGAGTCACTTACAATACAAAACAAGAATAACAGGGTCTATATGTAATTATGACCAGTGATCTGGAAACTCCTTCCCCCTTGCTGACCCCACTAAAACTGTCCCTCCCCTCTCCTTGAGTCCTAGGAAACCTTAAACAAAGAAAACACATGCCCATTGCTTAGATACTGTAAGGTATGTAACCTGTAAGAAAATGAACTTTGGAAAGCCCGTGTTTTAGAGCTACAAGCCCCACATGCTCTGCCGGCTTTAATAAATCCTACTTTCTTCATCAAGTTGTCTGGGCATTTTTGTCCTCCTTTGATTCCTGCAATAAGCCTAGACCAGCGATGACATCACCAGCGATGGCTAAGGCACCACTGATAGTTGGAGGAAGAAACCATATTGAGCAGGAGTAGAAACTGCAGCAAGGGGACCTAGACATTGACTCTCTCACACAATGTTTTAAATAAAGAGTTTAAAGAAAAAAATCTCTCATTATCCACAGTGAGCTTCTAAGCAGAGTTGATCCCCCCTCCCCAATAATACTGCCTCTGTGGTGGCCAATGGCTTCACCAATGGCGTGAGCACTGCAGCCACGCCTACCGGCAGCTGCTGGGGAAAAGGGGGAAGTCCATGCTCTATATGTCTGTGCATTTTTAAGGATGTGACCTTGGCCATATTCTCCCTTTTTAGGCTATGAACTAAACATTAAGATAGAGCAGGTAAGGAAAGGGTATCAAGAGTATTGTTTGGCCAGAGAGCTGGCAGGGGCTCCTCTAGCACCACGGACAGCAAACCCAGTCTCAGCAAACCTCATGGGATATGGAGTGTCCCAGGGCCTCTCCACCCTCCTGCTGCTTTTCTATAAGGAAGCCTCATGACTCAGCTGGAAATGCTGGGGAAGCTTTCACATGTGACCTGGGGGCTGGACTCTGCTATAATCTGCTTTTCCCTTAGTACTTTCTCATTCAGTGATTCATTCCACTTGCCAGTATTTGAACTGTGGTTGGATAACTCATTTACAATACTTTTCAAGAATAATCTTACAAGCTTTAAAAAATATCAGGCAATTAGCATGCTCTTAATCTAGTATATCAGTTGGCTGGCAGGTGATCTCTTGCCCCAGGCAATGTCACTGACTTTCTGGAGTCCCGTTAGCCTCTTCCTCTGAATGTCTCTTCCCCCTCATCATCAAGACCCTTTCAAATGTTCCTCCTACTGAATCTTGAGTTCTCAGCTGAGCTAGTTAGAGGGCAAGAGTCCCAAACCCTTCAGACAGCTGCCCTTGAAAAAGCATTGTTTCCACATTCAGCTAGAGTCAAAGGTTTTCACTGAACTCGTTCTTAGCATGAGTACCAACCATTCCTTAGAGAGACTTTCTGAGGGTTGTTTCATGTAGCTTTCACAAACCAGAGCCTGGCCGGCATAATCCCCACCCCCTATTCCTCCAGGAGAGCGAGAAACAGCCCCTTCAACACCCCCTCTGCTGCTTCTTTGCTCTTTGGGTATTCACTGAAAATCCCTGCAGCCCATTCTCTGTCCCAGACCGCTTCCCCTCCTGACCTCTGAGGAAGCCTACCGGGGAGAGGGGGGTGAGGTGAGGCGGAAGCTGGGCAGGATGGAACACTGAAGCCATGGCACACACATGGAGGCCAGGACCTTTGGCCTCTTCTGTCTCCTTCTCTGGCTCTGTCAGCCATGTGGACAAATCACCCACTTGGGCACATTCTCACCGTAGAAATTCTGACTTCTCTCTGTTCAAGCTTTTGCAGTCATCTCTCACTCAACCCTCTACTAGAGTTTCCCACCAAGAGAAACTGCTCTTTGCGATGGTTCTTATGTAGGGAAGCACATTGGAATCCTGGGTGGGGCTTTTTAAAAATACTCATGCCTGATGTTCACTGTGGAGGTGCTCACCCTACAGGTCTCATAGTGAAGGTCTTCAACCTGAACTTTCCAATGGCATCATAGATAACGTGGATGCAGTTCCAGTTGAGAAGTCCCAGTTTAGAGCCTATGTTAGCTTGCTAGGGCTACCATAACAGTACCACAGACTGGGTGGCTTTCACAACACACTTATATTTCTAAATAGTTCTGGAGGCTGAAAGTCTGAGATAAAGGTGTTGGCAGGGTTGGTTTCTTCTTTCTTTCTTTCCTTGGCTTATAGATGGATCAACCTATGTCTTCACATGGTTGTCCCTCTGTGAGAGTCCATGTCCTAATTTCCTCTTATTCTAAGAAAACCTGTCTGTCATATTAGATTAGGGTCCATCCTAACGAACTCATTTTAACTTAATAACCTTCTTAAAGACCCTAACTCCAAATATAATCACATTCTGAGATACTTGTGGTTAGGGTTCAATATATGAATTTGGCGTGGTGTTGGGAGAGACAATTCAAGTGGTAACAGCCTCTATTCATGGTATGGTCCATAGGCCAGGAGCAGAACCAGGCACACTGAAGATATGCAGAGCCATGAGCTTCGTGCCAGGCCTACCGCAGTAGCGTCTGCATGCTACCAGGATCCCAAGGGGGTCTGTTCCTACATTAACGTCTAAGAAGCACTGGCTTAGAGCACATTTGTGTTAGTTGGTTAATGTTCACACCGATAACTACACTTTAATATTTTTGACCCCTTACCAGCACTCCAAATATCACACCATGAAGATGAATGCCTATTTTGTTTTTGTGAGGCCAGACTTTTGGGTGAAACCAAGTCATAATACCCAGAGAGTTGAGCTTAAGACCCAGAAGGTTTGCCTGGATATTTTCAACAGTGTTCCCTTATGCTTTACTCTAAACAAAGATCTGTGAGCATCTACTTATGTGATAGGTACTGCACTATGCGTTGGGCATACAAAGAAAAATAAGACCCAAGAAAACCGAATGCTAACTGGGTCTGTCCTGACCTGGAAGGCAGGAGAAAGAACTTGCAGGGCATGCGTGTTGAGTTAGTCTGAGATGACTTATGCTGGAAGGTGCTTAGAAGGGAACAGCCGGCATTACTTATTTCCCATGAAAGTAAGGAATGGCCAAGAGAACTTCCTTGAATCCACAGAGAGCTTTTTGAATTCAAAAAGAGCTTCCAATTTTAAGTTCAGGTCTGCTCAGGGGCAAAGAGGCCTGGACTGATCTGCCTGGTGAGCCTGTCAGTGCCTCCAGCGAGCACACGCTCACTCCCAGCCCAGTCCTGGGAACACACTCTCCAGTGCAGAGCTGCACGTGCCACAGCGGGACCAGTACTTTCATATGACAGCTCACTAATTTAGTCCTCCAGATAATATGACAGCTCACTAATGTAGTCCTCCAGATAATAATGCAAGTTTCTTTCTTTCTCTTTCTTTCTTTCTTTCTTTCTTTCTTTCTTTCTTTCTTTCTTTCTTTCTTTCTTTCTCTCTCTCTCTCTCTCTCTCTCTTTCTTTCTTTCTCTCTTTCTTTTTTCTTTCTTTCTCTCCTCTCTCCCCCTCTCTCTCCTTCCTTCCTTCCTTCTATCAATGAGACAACCAGCCAGGGCCGATACTTTCCATTTAATTACACACACTTGTTTTACCTAAGAGGAAGAAGTTATTTCTTTTTTTATTACTGTGTCATCTGTTCTGAAGGTGTTTTCCCAGTACTAAGTCAGCATTCAATCAAGATTTATTAAATGAACTAAATAAGAATATGGTTATAAGTAGTCCAAGATTGCTTTAAATATATACACATGCATATATATTTCCTTTTAATTTTTTTAAGCAAGATTGAGAGAGAGAGTTAGAGAGACAGACTGACAGGAAGAGAGAGAGACAAGAAGCATCAACTCATAGTTGCGGCTCTTTAGTTGTTTATTGATTGCTTCTCATACATGCCTTGATTAGGGTTGTGGGGGGGTCTAGCCAAGCCAATAACCCCTTGCTCAACCTAGCAATTTTGGCTCAAGCCAGCGAACATAAAGTCATGTCTATGATCCCACATCCTTCCTTCCTTCCTTCCTTCCTTCCTTCCTTCCTTCCTTCCTTCCTTCCTTCCTTCCTTCCTTCCCTCCCTCCTTCCTTCTCTCTCTCTCTTTCTTTCTCTCTCTTTTTAATATTCAGTTTTGTACCTGAAACTGAACTCAAAGAATTTAGATAACTTGCTCAAGGCCACACTGTTCTTAAGCACAGAAACAATAACAAATCCAGATCTAATCTGAAAACAACTAACTCAAAATCAAGGCTGATAATCTTTCCAGAACCTGGTGCTGCAAACAAAATTATCTTGGGTTCTTGGGTAGTAGGAACAGGTTTTTGTCATTTTCTTGTTTGTTTGTTTTTAAGCAGCTTAAGCCTCATTACTTATAAATAATATTTAGCTTGCTAATAAATGCATTTTAGGCCCTGGCCAGTAGCTCAGTGGCAGAGTGTCGGCCTGGCGTGCGGGAGTCCCGGGTTCGATTCTCAGCCAGGGCACACAGGAGAAGCGCCCATCTGCTTCTCCACCCCTCCCCCTCTCCTTCCTCTCTGTCTCTCTCTTCCCCTCCTGCAGCCAAGGCTCCATTGGAGCAAAGATGGCCCGGGCACTGGAGATGGCTCCGTAGCCTCTGCCTCAGGCACTAGAGTGGCTCTGGTCACAACAGAGCGACGCCCCGGATGGGCAGAGCATTGCCCCCTGGTGGGCATGCCAGGTGGATCCTGGTCGGGCGCATGCGGGAGTCTGTCTGACTGCCTCCCTGTTTCCATCTTCAGAAAAAAAACAAAACCAAAAACTAAAAATAAAAAAATAAATAAATGCATTTTATGTAACAAAGACTTTGGAAAAAGTACCTGCTTTGGCCAGGTAGTTCAACTGGTTAGAGCATCATCGCAATATGACTAGGTTACAGGTTCAAACTCCGGTCAGGGCACATACAATGCATAAGCAAGTGGAACAAAGATCAATGTCTCTTTCTCTCTCTCTCTCTGTTTCTCTCTCTCTCTCTCTTCCCTCCTCTCTCTCTCTCTAAAATCAATCAATAAAAATAAATCTTTTTAAAAAGTACCTTCAGATGGGATGCAGCTATGGATGTGGGCTGCCCTGTTGGCCCCTTACTGGTCCTCAGCACCACCCCCATCACAATTCTGAGTGGGGAGAAAAAGGCACACCTCAAAGTCTCTCTTAAAAAAAAAAGTAGAACCAGTACCTCCCTTTCTCATCTCACCCCTTTAGGATGGATACTTTATATTTTGAACTCCAGCCTAGCTTGTAGGGCAGAGCACAACCAAATGAGGTAGGGAAGTCCCACTTTAATCCTTATTGCTATTCTCCCTCTTGGGCAGCTGATGGAAGCAGAGGCTAAATATAATCAAAAAGTGTGTCAAAGGCCAACTTCAGTTTTTTAAAAAAAATCTTTTATACCAATGAAATTCAATGGGGGAACAAATAGTTTCTTCATCAAATAGTGCTGGAATCACTGGATGATAGCCACATGCAAAACAATGAAGTTGGACTCCTTCCTTATACGAGGCACAAAATTACTCAAAATGAATCACAGACCTAATTATAAGAGCTACAAGACTCTCAGAAAAAAAAAGTCTATCTTTATGACCTTGAGTTAAACAAAGCCTTCTGAGTTACGACAGCAAAAGCACAATAAAAAGAATAGATGCATTGAATTTATATAAAAATTAATAACTTTTGTGACGCAAAAGATACCATCAAGCAAATGAAAACACAACCCACAGACTGGAAGAAAATATTTGCAAATCAAATATCTGATAAGGGATTTGTAGCCAGAATACATGAAGAACTCTTACAACTCATAATAAAAAGACAACCTAATTGCAAAACAAGCAAAGGAACTGAATAGACATTTCTCCAAAATAGACATGCAAATGGTCAATAAAACCAAGTTGCTCAACATTATTAGTCAACAGGGAAATGCAAATCAAAACCAAAATGAGATACCACTTCACACCACTAGGATGGCGACAATCAAAAAGACAAGTGTCAGTCACAATATGGGGCCTTTGGAAGCCCTGTAAACTGCTGGTGGAAATGTAAAATGGTGCAAATGCTTTGGGAAGCAGTTTGGCGGTTCTTCAAAAGGTTAGACAGAGTGTTACACTGTATTCATTAATTCATATGAAATGTCCAGAATAGGCAAATTATATAGAGATAGAGATAGAGAAAGTAGTTAATGATAGTCCTGTTCATCTAATTAGGGCTAGAGATGTGAGAACAAATAAAATGTAACTGTGAGTGGGTACTGGGTTTCCTTGGGGGGGTATGGAAGTGTTCTAAGGTTATTATTGATCAATGTCATCCCCTTAAATTTAATTTCTAAATTAAAAAAAGAAAGAAAATATTCTAAGGTTGATAGAGGTGAGGGTTTCACTACTCAGTGAATACACTAAAAGCCAGTGAATTGTGTGAGATGCAAGTTTTGTTTTAATAAAGCCTATACACACAACGTGTACACATGCATACACACGTATATACACATATACTATTTTTTGTGTGTGTTAAAGAGACAGAGAGAGAGACAGAGAGGGGGACAGAGAGGGACAGATAGGAAGAGGGAGATGTGAGAAGCATCAATTCTTTGTTGCGGATCCTTTGTCTCCTTAGTTGTTCCTTGATTGCTTTCTCATATGTGCCTTGATGATGGGGAGGGCAATGCAGAATGAGTGACCCCTTGCTCAAGACATTGACCTTAGGCTCAAGCCAGCAACCTTGGGGCTTCAAGCCAGAGACTTTGGGTGCAGGCTGGTGAGCCCACACTCAAGCTGGATGAGCCTGCACTCAAGCCGATAACCCTGGGGTTTCAAATATGGGCCCTCCGCACCCCAGTCCGAAGCCCGATCTACTGTGCCACCGCCTCAGGCCATAGACATATTTTATATGTATATGTAACTATAAGTTTCATGTAAAGTCCAGGCAATGCCAAGAATGAAATGCACCACCTGCAGGTGCTTTGCTTCAGCATAGTGTATGTATGTGCTGGAGGTGGACTGAAAAGCAACGAGATGATTTTTATTTATTTTTTTGCAACGAGATGATTTTTTAAAAAACAATTTCATTGAGATATAATTTACATGTGAGAAGATATTCCTATTTGAAATTCACAGCTTAATGAGTTTTGACAAACGTAAACATCAGCGCAATCAAGACACAGAACATTTTTATTACCCCAAAGTCCCCTTATGCATCTTCGTCTGTGCCCCAGTGCCCAGGCCAGGGCAACCATTCATCTCCTGTGTTATCACAAGTTAGTTTTGCCTTTTCTGTAATTTCATATAATTAAATAATGTAGTGAGGACTAACTTGAGTCTGTCTTTTTAAAAAAGAACTCAGCTTAATATATTTTATATTCAACCATGTTGTTATAGGTATCTCTAGTCTATTGCTTTTTTACTGCTGATAGTATTACATCATATGAATATTTTGCTATAATTTGTTTTCCATTTACCTGCTGATGAACATTTGGGATTTTCCTGATTTGGGTTATTATGAAGATTAATGTATGAGTTTTGTGTGGACGTATGTTGTTGTTGTGAACGGTAAACACATAGAAGTGGAAACATACTCACTTCTCTTCCACTCTCCTCCCATCCTTCCTTCCCTAACCTCCAGCAAGCACTAGTCTGTTCTCCATTTCCATAATTTTGTCATTTCCAGAACGTTACATGCAAATGGAGTCATAAATGGGGTGACATACAAATGGGGTCTAGTGGTAAGTGTATGCTCGACTTTGTAAAGAACTTCGCCCTTCCAAGCTGACTTCCAGAATGTTAAGCCGTTTTACACAGCCGCCAGCATTATATAAGGCTTGTGTCTTTTAAATCTGAGCCATCCTAGTGGGTATCTCATTGTGGTTTTTAAATTGCATTTCCTTGGTGACTAATTAAATCGAGCATCTTTGCGTGTATTTTTTGGCCATTCATGCATCTTCCTTTGTAAAATGTCTGTCCAAACTTTTGCCTATTTAAAAAGTTGAATTGATTCTTTATCACTGAATTGTAGGAGTCTTTTATTCATTCTGAGTTCAAATCCTTTATCAGCTATTTTATCTTAGTCCATGGCTAGAAATTAAATTTTCTTAATGGTGTCTTTTTTATTTTTTTTAATTTGAGAAAGAGAGAAGCATCAATTTGTATTCCACTTGGTTGTCCTATTTAGTTTTGTATTCATTGATTGCTTCTTGTACATGCCCTGACCAGGGGTCAAACCCCTCAGCACCCCCAGGATGATGTTTTATCCACTGAGCCATCCAGCCAGGGTAATGGTGTCTTTCTTAATAGTGTTTATGATAAAATCCAATGTATCCATTTTTCTTTTATTTTTTTACACTTTTTGTATCCTAAGAAATCTTTACCTACCCTAAAGTTGCAAAGATTTCCCATGACTTCTAGAAATCACATAGTTTTAATTTTTATCTATGTCAAGTTAATTCCTGTGTCTGGTTCAAAGCAAGGGTACAGGTTCATCTTTGAATATGAGTATCAAGTTTTCTAGCACCATTTATTAAAGAAGACTGCCTCCCCACCAAAATACTTTTAAGCATCTTTCCAAACCCACAGGATCTCCCATGTTTCCCTTTTATCGCCACACTCACTTCTCTTCCACTCTCCTCCCATCCTCCCTTTTCTAACCTCCAGCAACTACTGGTCTGGTCTCCATTTCCATAATTTTGTCATTTCCAGAATGTTACATGCAAATGAAGTCATAGAGGATATAGCTTCTTGGGGTTGGCTTTTCATTCTTCACATACAAGGCTTTTGCTTCATTTAAGGGGCTCATTGATATGGTTGGCCATGCATTGTAAGAATAGGTCTGCAGGTGGAGAATTTTGTCAGTGTTTGTCTCTCAGGAAAAGTTTGTGTTTCATGTTTCTTTTCATAGGATACTTTGACTGTATATAGAGTTTTTTGTTAATAGTTATTTTTTTTTCAACACTTCAAAGATATCCTTTCATTTTCTTCTGGCTTAAAAAGTTTCTGGCAAGAAGAAGTATGTAGACATCCTTATCTTTGCTCTTCTGTGTGTACTGTGTCTCTGTCTGTATGTAATATTTTTCTGTCCTTGAAATTTTCTCAGTATAAACTCTTCTCAATAATTTGATCATAAATTCCTTTGGTGTGATTTTCTTTTGTTGTTATAATGCTTGGGGATTAGAGAGCTGCTTGGATATGTGAGTTTATAATTTTCACAGAATTTGGAAAGTTTTTAGCCATTATTCCTTCTATCTTTTTTAACCCCCCCCCCTCTTTCTGGGATTCTTATTACATGAATATTTATAAGAGCTGTTTAAAAGGCCTCGTTTGTTACTTGTATCTTCTCTGATATTTTGGGTCTGTTTCTATTAACTGATCTTTCTCTTAATTATCTTGGCAACACAGCTAATGTTTATTAAGCAATTATCGTGACCCAGGCACAGTATGTTACAAGCTTATTTTTTTTAACCCTTAAAATAACGCTAAGAGATACTCAGAATGTATTATCCTTCTTCCAAAGTATGACCAGAAGCTCAAAGGGAGAAAGTTACCTGGGGCTACCCAGCTAATTAGTAGCAGAACTAGGACCAGAATCCAAAGGCAGTGTTTTCATCCAGTGATGTTTTTTGTTTTGGGGGGGCTTTTTGTTTGTTTGTTTTTGCTTTAACGCATGCCTCGTAATTTTGGGTTGGATGCAGGAAATTGTAGCATTTATGTTGTTGAATGGTGGATTTTGTTGTTTTTAATGAATATTGTTTAGTCCTATGAGTTTTTTGGTCTCTGTGGCATGCCTTTGATGTTCAACAAGGATCCTTCATTCTGGCTGGTTAGAACTCAAACTTCTACCAGCTCTTTTTTTTTTTTTTTTTTTTTTTTTTTACCTCTGGGAATTACTCCACTTACAAGCACTTGATCATTCTTTTCAACCCTACAGTTTGTACTCAGCTGTGGATATAAGAGGACCTCTATGCAGATCTTGAGCATATTCTACACAGCACATTCCAGTCACCTCAGCCTCTCCAAATCCCAATTTCTATCTCCTCAACTCAGCGATACCACCATGCTCTGCTTGGTCTGTGCTGCGGTCCAGAAGGTGCCTCCAGGCACAAACCTCGTTCTGTCAGAGGGTTATCTCATTTGATTCCCTTCTCTGAGGGGTGCTAGAACCATACTGCCCATTGTCTAATATCTGAAAAGAGCTGTTTCAAAAATGTCTGGTTTTCTAGTTGTCGACAGCAGGGGAGCAAGCACAGTCCCACTGCGCCCTCATATCTGGACGCAGAAGTAATGCCGTGACAAAACCCTGGGCTGCCTCTTCCTTCCCCGGCCCCATCCCAAAACTGTCTCTGTTGTATTCAATATTCAAGACTTGGTTTAGGCCTGTTGCTTTTCTCTTAACCTAGATCACTGTGGGCTCCCCAGCACTAGAAAAAGCACAAGGTCTCCCAATCTAGGGTCTGAGCTCTCTCTCCCATGGGTGATCAGTGTCACCCAGCTGCCCTCCCCTGACCCTTATCTTAAATACATACTCACATCTCTGCTGACAGCTGTGGCCTGTTAGTCAGTAAGCTTTGCCCTCAATGTTCTTATCCTGGTTTCAGCATCTTACTAGTCATTACATACCTCATTCGTGTACATGTCAAGTCTCAAATCTTCGCTCCTTTTCTTTTTTCAGTATCTGTTATCAAGCTGAAGGTTCTCTGACAGGGGGGCATGAAGCTGTCTGTTATAGAGTGACCCTTTCTTATATCACTCTGATTTGCAATGATACTGATACATTCTTCCTGCTGTAGTTGTCTTTTTCTCTCCCTGCTCAGCACTGACACATTTCACAGCTGTGAGGTCATTAGGCTTGAGGGTACATAATCTTCACTTGGACTCATCACCCCTCCACACCCATCCTTCCTTAGGATGGCTGGCTGGCACTGCCTTTGGATACTGGTGCCAGTTCTGCCACGAATTAGCTCGGTAGCTCTAGGCAATTTACATACACCCCCTTTTAGAGCTTCTGGTCATACTTTGAAATAGGGATAAAACATCCTGAGTATCTCTTAGGATTATTTGAAGGGGTAAAGAAGATAGGCCGTATAAAGGACTGTGCCTGGGCCATGGTAAGTGCTTAATAAATGTTAGCTATGATGGGGACAATTAAAGCTAGCCCTTACATCCCCGTTACACACCATCCTCTATCTGGTCTGATGATTACAATTATTCCCTAACCACCAGACACCTTCAATCTCCCTTCACTCCTGCTTCTTAACATTCTCAATTCTAAAAGATTTCCCCTATTTTTTAAAAAAAAAAGGAGTATGTTCCTGTCTTCCAGACTCCAGCTCTTCATAAACACAATTTAACAATTCTATGACTCATATCTACCTTGTTCTTAACTCCTTTTATTCTAGCTTTTATCCCCAACAATTTAATTGTCTCTAAAAATCACCGATGATCTCTGAGCTACATTAAGTGGCCTTTTAAAAGTCCTACTAGTCTTTGGATTCTTTGCAGCTTTTGACAGAATTGCTTATTCATTTTTGACTACCATAATCACTAAGTTGTCTGTTTTCGCTTCCTTCTTGGGTAGATTGAATCATTCCTACTCCCTCTTTCTCCTGAGAAATATTATTATTCACACTCTTGTAATAGCCGTATTATGGGTGTAACGAAATTTCCTACTCCTCAACCTTGGACTTGACCATGTGACTTAATTTGAAAAATGAGATATTAGAAAGTGCACTATGAACAAAGGCTTGTAATATGCTTGCATAGCTGAAAACTCCTTCTAGTACCTTGCCTTTTACTATGAGAAGGACATCCATTTGTTCAAGAACATAAAAAGAAATAAATATATATGAAACAAATAATGAGAAATTGCTCCAGATACTGCAGATAATCATAAAGAGATTTATCATCATAAAAGATTTAAAGAATTTTTAAAATTCAAATAGACCAATAAGTACAAAGACACTAAGATGTTTGTAACAAGTCTAGACAAAATATTAGTAAATATAAACCATATAAGCAGAACTGATAGCCTCTCACTCATTTATTAAGCTTTCAGGTGATTCTAATGAACAGCCACGCTAAAGAGTGGTTGGTCTACTAAACCACGTACGATGTTTTATTTCCCTGGCCGGCAGTGGGTTAGGCCTCAGCGTGTAAAATGATTCTGGCCAATGAGGAACAAAAGAAAGTCTGCTGGGGGTGGAGGTTGAAGCTGTTGGGAAAAGTTCCCTCACTTTTCAAAGGAGTCAAAGGAAAAAAGTTGTCTTATTCTTCTGCTGGGCACTGCTGCACCTGCATGTGAACCGGGAACTTTAGCAGAGAGCAGAGCTGATGCGGAAGGCAGAGCAGAGAGACAGAAGGAACGTGAGGCTGCCTTTGAGCCACTGAGCTAAAGAGTTGAAGAAGCTATGCATTAGTGCATCTTATAATATAAGATGGTGCATTTTCTTAATGTTCAAGCCAATTGGAGTTAGAAATTTCTGTTTGTATCTAAAAATGTCCTGACTGACTACCAAGTAAGATTTATCCTAGAAACTATAAGAACAGAATATTATTAGATATTAGAAATTAATATTACTAGACATTAAAGTTAATATACCTACTGTAATATTAGAAACCTAGCAAATATGCCACACTTTCATCTATGTAAACTACAGAAAAATTCTCCCAAAGGTTCTCTGAAAACATGATTGAGGATATTTTTTACAGCATTGGTTGTGGTGTCAGCCAAGGGAGGTGACCTGGATAAGGAAAATGTAGTTTTGCACTAATTGCCTTCTGTGCAGAATCACATTAGAAGTAATATGAAAGATTTTTACCATATTACTAAAATTTTAATTATTATTATTTAAGTGAGAGGAAGGGAGATAGTGAGACAGACTCCTACATGCACCTCATCCAGAATCCACCCAGCAACCCTGTCTGGGGCTGATGCTCAAGTACCGAGCTATTTTTAGTACCTGAGACTGATGCTTCCTAATGGAGATTTCATCAGTGCCCAGAGCCATGCTCAAACCAAATCAAGCCACTGGCTGCAGGAGGGGAAAAAGGAGAGATGGAGGAGAGGAAAGAGGGAGAAGCAGATGGTCATTTCTCCTGTGTGCCCTGCCTGGGAATTGAACCCAATATGTCCCTATGCCAGGCCAACACTCTATCAATTGAGCCACTTGTTTTAAAAAGATTTCTATATAAAAATAACACAACTGAAAACTGGAGGCAGACAACACCAAGCCTAACTCAATCAACTCTACAAATAAAAAAAAAAAAGAAGAAGAAGATGAGAAAACAAAGGAGTGCAATCCAAATGAAACCACAAGAGACACTTTCGAGAGATGAACTGAGTGATATGGAAATAATCAAACTTCCAGATGCGGAGTTCAAAATAATGATTGTAAGGATGCTTAGGGATCTTAGAACAACAATGGAGGGGGAGTTTGAAAACCTAAATAAAGAAATAGCAAGTATAAAAAAGAATCAGTTGGAGACGACAAATACAATATCAGAAATAAAGACCACAATGGAAGGAATTAAAAACAGGATAGATAGAGCAGAGGATCGAATCAGCGAGTTAGAAGACAACTGGAATGAAGGCATGAAAGCAGAGAAGAAAAGAGAAAAAAGACTCAAAAAGTCAGAGGAAACTCTTAGAGAGCTCTGTGACAACATGAAGAGAAATAACATCCGCATCATAGGGGTTCCTGAAGAAGAAGAAAAAGAACAAGGGATAGAGACTTTGTTCAATCATATCATAGCTGAAAACTTCCCTAAATTAATGCAAGAGAAACTCTCACAAATCCAAGAAGCACAGAGGACTCCATTAAAGAGAAACCCAAAGAAACCTACACCAAGACACATCATAATTAAAATACCAAAGCTAAGCGATAAAGAGAAAATATTAAAAGCTGCAAGAGAAAAAAAAGTTATCACCTACAAAGGAGCCCCCATAAGGATGACATCTGACTTCTCAACAGAAACACTTGAGGCCAGAAGGGAATGGCAAGAAATATTCAAAGTAATGCAGAACAAGAACCTACAACCAAGACTACTTTATCCAGCAAGGCTATCGTTTAAAATTGAAGGAGAAATAAAAAGCTTCCCAGACAAAAAACAACTCAAGGAATTCATTACAACCAAACCAATGCTGCAGGAAATATTAAGGGGCCTGGTGTAAACAGATAAAGTGGGAAAAGAATACAGAAAAAAAAAAAGAAAAAGGAATACATCTTTAAAGAAGAAAATGGCAATAAACAACTACATATCAATAATAACCTTAAATGTAAATGGATTAAATGATCCAATCAAAAGACATAGGGTAGCTGCGTGGATAAGAAAACAGGACCCATACATATGTTGTCTACAAGAGACACACCTTAGAACAAAAGACACACACAGATTGAAGGTAAAAGGATGGAAAAAAATGTTTCATGCAAACGGAAATGAAAAAAAAGCTGGGGTAGCAATACTTATATCAGACAAATTGGACTTTAAAACAAAGGATATAGTAAGAGATAAAGAAGGCCACTACATAATGATAAAGGGAGTAATCCAACAGGAAGATATAACTATTATAAATATCTATGCACCTAATATAGGAGCACCCAAATATATAAAACAGACTTTGATGGATTTAAAGGGCGAGATCAACAGCAATACTATAATAGTAGGGGATTTCAATACCCCATTAACATCACTAGATAGATCCTCAAGAAAGAAAATTAACAAAGAAACAGCAGACTTATTGGAAACACTAGATCAACTCGATTTAATAGATATCTTCAGAACCTTTCACCCTAAAGCAGCAGAATATACATTCTTTTCAAGTGCTCATGGTACATTCTCTAGGATAGACCACATGTTAGGGCACAAAAGTGGTCTCAACAAATTTAAGAAGACTGAAATCATATCAAGCACTTTCTCCGATCACAACGGCATGAAACTAGAAATGAATCACAGCAGAAAAGCTCAAAAATTCTCAAACACATGGAAACTAAACAGCAGGGTGTTAAATAATGAATGGATTAAGAATGAGATCAAAGAAGAAATAAAGAAATTCCTAGAAACGAATGACAATGAGCATACAACAACTCAAAATTTATGGGACACAGCGAAAGCAGTGCTGAGAGGGAAGTTCATAGCACTACAGGCACACTTTCAGAAGCTAGAAAAAGCTCAAATAAACAACTTAACCCTGCATCTAAAAGAATTAGAAAAAGAACAGCAAGTAAAGCCCAAATGTAGTAGAAGGAAGGAAATAATAAAGATCAGAGCAGAAATAAATGACATAGAGCCTAAAGAAACAATACAGAGGATCAATGAAACTAGGAGCTGGTTCTTTGAAAAGGTAAACAAGATTGATGCACCTTTAAGTAGACTCACCAAGAAAAAGAGAGAGAGGACTCAAATAAATAAAATTAGAAATGAGAGAGGAGAAATAACAACTGACACAACAGAAATACAAAATATTGTAAGAAAATACTATGAAGAACTGTATGCCAAAAAACTAGACAACCTAGATGAAATGGACAAATTCCTTGAAACGTACAATCTTCCAAAAATCAATCTGGAAGAATCAGAAAACTTAAACAGACCAATTACACCAAAGGAGATCGAAACAGTTATCAAAAAACTCCCAACAAAGAAAAGTCCGGGGCCCAATGGCTTCACAATGGAATTCTACCAAATATTCAAAGAAGAACTAACTCCTATCCTTCTCAAACTATTTCAAAAAATTCAAGAGGAAGGAAGACTTCCAAACTCCTTTTATGAGGCGAGCATAATTCTGATTCCAAAACCAGGCAAAGACCACACAAAGAAAGAAAATTATAGGCCAATATCTCTGATGAATATAGATGCTAAAATCCTCAACAAAATATTAGCAAACCGGATCCAACAATATATGGAAAAAATCATACACCATGATCAAGTGGGATTTATTCTGGGGAGGCAAGGCTGGTACAATATTCGTAAATCAATCAATGTGATTCATCACATAAACAAAAAGAAGGAGAAAAACCATATGATAATTTCAATAGATGCAGAAAAAGCATTTGATAAAATCCAGCACCCATTCATGATCAAAACTCTCAGCAAAGTGGGAATACAGGGAACATACCTCAACATGATAAAAGCCATCTATGAGAAACCCACAGCCAACATCATACTCAATGGGAAAAAATTAAAAGCAATACCCTTAAGATCAGGAACAAGGCAGGGGTGCCCCCTTTCACCACTCTTATTTAACATAGTCCTGGAAGTCCTAGCCACAGCAATCAGACAAGAAGAAGAAATAAAAGGCATTCAAGTTGGAAAAGAAGAAGTAAAACTATCATTATTTGCAGATGATATGATATTGTATATAGAAAACCCTAAAGTCTCAGTCAAAAAACTACTGGACCTGATAAATAAATTCAGCAAAGTGGCAGGATATTAAATCAATACTCAGAAATCAGAAGCATTTTTATATACCAACAATGAACAGTCAGAAAGAGAAATTAAGGAAACAATCCCCTTCACAATTACAACCAAAAAAATAAAGTACCTAGGAGTAAACTTAACCAAGGAGACTAAAGACTTGTACTCGGAAAATTACAAAACATTGATAAAAGAAATCAAGGAAGATACTAACAAGTGGAAGCATATACCGTGCTCATGGTTAGGAAGAATAAACATCATTAAAATGTCTATATTACCCAAAGCAATTTATAAATTCAATGCAATACCAATTAAAATACCAATGACATACTTCAAAGATATAGAACACATATTCCAAAAATTTATATGGAACCAAAAAAGGACACGAATAGCTTCAGCAATCTTAAAAAAGAAGAATAAAGTGGGAGGTATCACACTTCCTGATATCAAGTTATACTACAATGCCATTGTACTCAAAACAGCCTGGTACTGGCATAAGAACAGGCATATAGATCAATGGAATAGAACAGAGAACCCAGAAATAAACCCACAGTTCTATGGACAACTGATATTTGACAAAGGAGGTAAGGAAATACAATGGAGTAAAGACAGCCTCTTTAACAAATGGTGTTGGGAAAATTGGACAGCTACCTGCAAAAAAATGAAACTAGATCACCAGCTTACACCACTCACAAAAATAAACTCAAAATGGATAAAAGACTTGAATGTAGGCCGTGAAACCATAAGCATCTTAGAAGAAAACATAGGCAGTAAGCTCTCCGACATCTCTCGCAGCAATATATTTGCTGATTTATCTCCACGGGGAAGTGAAATAAAAGACAGGATAAACAAATGGGACTATATCAAACTAAAAAGCTTTTGCACAGCTAAAGACAACAAGAACAGAATAAAAAGACAAACTACACAATGGGAGAACATATTTGACAATACGTCTGATAAGGGGTTAATAACCAAAATTTATAAAGAACTTGTAAATCTCAACACCAGGAAGACAAACAATCCAATCAAAAATGGGAAAAAGAAATGAATAGACACTTCTCCAAAGAGGACATACAGATGGCCAATAGGCATATGAAAAAATGCTCAACATCACTAATCATTAGAGAAATGCAAATTAAAACCACAATGAGATATCACCTTACACCAGTCAGAATGGCGCTTATCAACAAAACAACACAGAATAAGTGCTGGCGAGGATGTGGAGAAAAGGGGACCCTCCTGCACTGCTGGTGGGAATGCAGACTGGTGCAGCCACTGTGGAAAACAGTATGGAGATTCCTCAAAAAACTGAAAATCGAACCGCCTTTTGACCCAGCTATCCCACTTTTAGGAATATACCCCAAGGACACCATAGAACGGCTTGAAAAGGAGAAATGCACCCGCATGTTTGTGGCAGCATTGTTCACAATAGCGAAGATCTGGAAACAGCCCAAGTGTCCGTCAGAGGACGAGTGGATTAAAAAACTTTGGTACATATATACTATGGAATACTACTTAGCCATAAGAAATGATGACATCGGATCATTTACAATAACATGGATGGACCTTGATAACATTATACGGAGTGAAATAAGTAAATCAGAAAAAAAACTGAGATGAATCCATACATAGAAGGGACATAAAAATGAGACTCAGAGACATGAACAAGAATGTGATGGCAACAGGGGCGGGGGGGTTGGGGGAGGGGGGAGGGGGTGAAGAAGGAGAGAGGGGTTAGGGGAGGGGAGGGGCACAAAGAAAACCAGATAGAAGGTGACAGAAGACAATTTAACTTTGCGGGAGGGGTATACAGCACAATCAAATGTCAAAATAATCTAGAGATATTTTCTCTCAACATATGTACCCTGATTTATCAATGTCACTGCATTAAATTTAATAAAAAATATTAATATTAAAAAAAAAGATTTCTATATATATTTATACATAGCAGCATAGATATAATGTGTTGAATGAAACAAAAAGAAGTCATGATATTCATAGCACAATACTTTTATAGAAATTAAACACACACCCTTACATATACATATTACCCCACTGTATATTTCTCAAGAATGCACATATCTCTAAATATACAAATAGAAAGTTAAATGGTAAGTTAACGAAAATAATAATAATAATAACAAAAAGAAGGCCTTCTTAGACCAAGATTTCAAATGTTCCGTACTCTAGGGAATATGACTAACTCTATTCTCTATGCCTGAAATAAGGGGAAGGAGGAGACAGAGGAAAGGAGAAAGAAAGGAATGAAGGAAGGAAGGAGAATGAATACCTACTGATGTAATTCACCACATTAATACGTTAAAATAAAATATGCATTGTTCTCAGGAGACACAGATGAAGCATTCAATAAAACTTACCATAAATTATTCTTAAGAAGCCAAGATTTAAAAAGCACTGGTTCAACTATAAAGAGCATCTATCAGAAACCTACAGTCAACATTATTCCCAATGGTCTAACTTTAAAAGCTTACCCTTTAAAGTCAAGAACAAAGGAAGAAAGCCTATTATGACCACTACTATTGAATAATATACTGAATGTTAAACGTCAATAAGAACAAAGAGTGATAATGATTTGATAATAAGTTAAAAATTGTAGGTATAGATTATATATTTATCTACATAGAAAACAAAAGAATCATCAGAAAAAAAACATTAGAAAGAATAGGAGGGTTCAAGAAGACTGCTGGATATAAACTCTGCACGCACGCAAAAACCAACAGCATTATTTTAAGACACAATAATTAATTAGAAAACTTAATAAGTAGAAAAAGAGAGACCATTCACAATAGAAACAAGCAAAGTAAAACATCTAGGAATAAATCTAACATAAATGTAGAAAATATTAATGGAAAAAATTACCAAAACATTATCATAAAAAAGTTTTTAATTCTTGAATAAATGGAGAAGTAAATCATTCATTCTAAGACTTAACATTATTAAAATGTTACTTCTTTGCAAATTGCTTTAAGTATTAAAGGTGACTGAGCCCAAGCAAATTCCCAAGATCTTTTAGAGAACTTTGACTAATTTTAAATTTTCAATATAAGAATAACAGTACGTAAAAAATTAAGTTAATTTTTAAAAGAAGAGCATTAAGGAAAACTGATCTGGTTAAAATATATTAAACATCTATATTAAAGTAGACATCGATGCAGTGATGGACAGAATGCTGGATCAGCTTAAAAAATGCTGGAAACATCATTGGCATCCCCAACTTCACAGCCCAAAACTGAACCCCTCATCTACCCTCCCCACTCCCATCCTAAACTTACCCTTCCAGAATCTTCCCCTTTCCAGTTGACAGATACTCTTTGGAATCTGGCTGTTTAACACAGGAGGTCAAGTCTTCTGCCTGTTTCCCTAGGATTCAATTCTTTACCCCTTCACAGATGGGGGGCAAACCATGACATATTCCCTGAAATTGTACTGAAATGGTCAGGGATAACTGGGACCATAGGAAAACCTGAAATCCCTTCCTTTTACTTCTCTACTTTCACAAAGTTCCCCTGAGACTCCCCATATCTGTGGGACCTTTGGTTTTATGGACTTCTCTTGAGAGGCATGAAAATGTGGCTGCATTTAATGTCCATGAATGGAAGGAGGAAAACAGTGCAATCCCTATTCTTTCAAGGAGCACTAATGCAACTAAGAGCACCAGGTAGCCAGCTCCGACAGGGCTGTGAGGGATATCTAGTTTTCTCAAGGGCCTCCTCAGTCCCTTGGTGATGGCAAGCACCCCTGTAAGCACACTCTGCCTCTAGCGGTCACAGTAAAAATTGACTCAATTTCTCAGGTGTGCAATGTAAAACAAAGAAACAAATGAACAAAAAAAAACAGAAACAAACTCATAGATACAGACCACAGACTGGTGGCTACCAGAGAAGAAGGCGGTTGGAGCAGAGCAACATGGGTAAAGAAGATCAAATATACGGTGACAGATGAAAACTAGACTTTTGGTGGTGAGCATGCTACTGTATAGACAGATAGCAAATTATAATGTTATACAGCTGAAAATTATGTCATGCTATTAACCAATGTTATCTCAGTTAAAAATGTCAAATCAAAATGGATTAAGCATGCCAGCTTGTCTTCTCCACCCCTCCTCCTTTCCTGTCATTTAACCCTAGCTCTCAGCCTGCGTTAAGCAATTCCAAGGTAATTTGGTGATTTCTCTTTCTTGAAGGAAATCTAACTCAACTTAGAGTGTGGCTCTTCCTCTGAATTAAAAATATTTTTTCTTTCATTTATTGATTTTAGAGAGAGTAGAAGTGGGAAAGAAAGACAGACAGAAACATCGAGCCATTTCTGTATATCCCCTGACCGAGGATCAAACCTGCAACCTTTGCATACAAGGACGATGTTCTAACCAACCAAGCTATCTGGCCAGGAACTGAACTTTTTTTTAAAGGCACCACCACCACCAACTTTGATTTCCACAGTTCACCAGGCAGGATAAATGACTTGTGTGCAGAAAGTGCTATTTGCTCTTAGAGACAGAAGGCAGCTTTCTAGAAATTTAGATATGCCTTCCATCATGAGAACTATAACTGATCTGGTCATCTGAGTGGAGAAGGGGGGGACAAGAGCAGGGACACAGGGCAGATAATAGGGATGCAGAGTCTAAAGCAGGACCCTGGGTGCAGCCCACAGGGAGTCTCATCGTGCAGAAATCAGCCAGGAAAGCAACTCTGGGTCCCCCCTGTCATGGGGGAATGAATGAAGCTACCACTTTAGGAGCTGGGCAGGGCCTTGAAGTCTTCAGCTTGCGGGGAACACAGCGCCTCATTTTCCACGCCTGCCTCAAGGCTCACCAGCTTCATCAGCAACAGTACTGAGAACACCTAAAAGTTCACCCATCACCATCCACAAGCTCCTCCCGAAATCTGCTCCCCTTTTCTCCCCATGTGATTCCATACAAATTCTTCAATCCTTTTGTTCTGCAAATAACTGACAAACTCCCATGTGCATGTTACTGTATTACTTTCTGAAGAAGATATAAAAGATATCTATAGCCTGTGAACTCATACCCACCATTGGAAATGGCTACTACTTAATTTATGCTCTGTCTACCCCACTAGACCATAAGCTCCGGGACAGCGGGGCCCTTGTCCGTCTTGCCCATCACTGTATTTTAATCAGAGAATGTCTAAAACACATGTAGTACAGATGAATGATTCCTCTCCTCCTGTCACTGATAATATAAGCCACACAAATGCAATAAATTAATTAAATACATAAATAATGAATTCACCTAATTTTCTTCCTAAATTATTAATCTAGTGTATGAATTCAATATTATACTCAGTTATTTCTATATGTTGGCCAGCTTTGGACTTTATGACATCTTCGGCTAAGAGAACTCCTTTAGACATTGTTAAAAAGAGGTGCTCAAACATTCTCACAGAATAGTGATGGGGCAAAACCCACTCCCATGAGAGAAAGAAGTTTCAATAGAGGGAGCAGAGAACCTCAGGACAGAGGCAGAGAAAGTTAGCTTCGGAAAAAATCATCTTTCCCACCACCCACGAGCACATCTAACCTTTTTCTCGCACCTGAAGACCAAAAGAAGCCCTCCCCCTCCCCGAGAATCTCAGAGGCTCAGATCTAGGTTTGCAGATGCTACAACAGGCTCAAGTGGCAGACCTGCTGGGCCCTCTGTAACTCCAAACCTGCAACATTCAAGATCAGAAGAGGAAATTGCTGACTCCTCTGCTGGCGGTCAGAGAAGCTTTTGGTGTACCTGTGACAGCCCAGGGGGAAAGGAGACGCGGACACGGGGAGGCTGCGGAATAGGAGCGAGAATCACGCCCTTACAGGCGGAGCATTCATGATGGAAGGTGGCTGAGGTTTCTTTCTGTTGGGAAAGAATCGATGCTTGCGCCTAAACTCCAGCCTAATTAGAAGGCACATCAGGCAGAATCTCTAGCTGTGTTCAGCCCCGAAAAGAAAAAGCATCACCACATCATCACTCTGCAAAGTGGAGTCACTAATACCCAGTAAAACACGGAAACTGTGAAAGAGCCTGCAAAACACGCAGCCACAGGACTTAACAGGAGCACGTGACGGGAGAATGAGGAATAAACTCCTGCGGCCGCAGTGGGGGCTAAAACGAATAGATCCTGCCCTAAAAAATGGAGTTGCCTAATTTTCTATCTAAATTACAAATCCAATGGACCAGAAACAAGCACTAGGTATATAGTTGGGGGAAGGGAGTATTTAGAAAAACTTCCAGTGGAGGGCTAGAAATTTTCAGGGAAATGAATGCAGATAAATTCACTCACAGGCACGAATCTCAGCACCTCACAGCAGTGACTTTGTGCTAGTAAAGACAAAGGACACCATCAAGGGTTTGCAACTTTGTGCTAGTAAAGACAAAGGACACCATCAAGGGTTTGCTTCTGATTTGCAAGAAAAGCTTTTTCTTGGCAACACGTGTGGGTCTTACCTAGTCAGCCTGGCTCATGCACGTGCTTGGTTACAGAGACTATACCAGATCGGAGGGTGAAGGAGTTTCTCTACAAAACCACTCTTGGCACTGGAACACCAAAGTACACACCTGTCAGCCTTCCTCGCGGGCAAGACCCCAGGTGCTCTGTGTCTCACCAAGGGTGGCAGCGGGATTCTAGAGTCAGAAGCCAGGTTTGAATCCTGAGCCCACTGTTCCTAGCTGTGCAACCTTGAGCAAGCTGCTTGATGTCTTTTCATCTCCCCTCGCCTATTATATTGCATACTTCACAGTGTCGTTGAGAGAATTAAGGAAAGGCTTTGCAATGTATCTGGAAAAAGCTAGGCAGATTCACAGGCTTATGATACTATGTCTTGGGCAGCCCAGTTTTGGCAACTCCAAGTCAGTTTTGTTGGACTATTCAGGAAAAGGAGAGAGTCTAGTATGAAGTCTGAAATGCAAGAGTTTCCATAGAAAATGAATGACTGCTGAATGAGGTTTATCAAAGAATTAAACAGAGATGGTTTAATTAAACCAAGAGCTTGTCTTTGATCTGGTGTGATGCAAACCTCCTCCTGCCAGGCCATGCTCTGGACAATGGTCCACCAGTCTCTTCAGTTAGGCAGCCACTAACAGCTCTAAGCCAGGCCCTTGGATGCCCATGTCAGGTCCAGGGAGAAAAACAACAACTGGGGAGCAGCAAAGAGAGAGAAAACGTATTACATCCACAAGTACATGCGTGCACAGCGGCAGGGCCATTACCCTTTGGAAAGGACAGAGCCCTCAGCAAAGCTCACTCTAATGGCAGGCAAGGACCATGCCTGGCCACAGCCATCTGTGGCTCCAACACCATCAGATCCAACGATATGTTATCTACACCTCAGGAAGCCTCTTCTCAAAAGCATCTTAAGAGGTCCGCTCTTCCCCCATGAACTAGCACCTGCAGAGCATCTGAGGGGTCATAAAGCACTCCTGCATCTGTTACCTCGTGAACCTTGAGAAGCCCTAGCTAGGCAGAAAGTTCTTTCCAGCTCCATCATATAAATGAGGAACCCAGAGCTCAGGGAGATGAGGTGTCTCTGCCCAAGAACACACAACTCAGAGCTGGCTTCAGACCCTAGACTGATCTGTCCTCGATCTCATAGTCATCCACACTGCCGGTGGGAGAAGGACAGCAGCAGCCACGACACCTGCCTGTCCACCTGCGCCACTGTCCTCACTCTGCAGGTCTGCCCTGGAGCCATGCTTGCCTCGGGGAAGCACCCCTCCCCCACCACCGGGGTGGGGGCGACTAAATGCCACTGCACAAATTGCCCTGCTCTCTGCCAGGTGTTCAGACCACTTTGTACCACAATTTCTGAGCTGAAGCTTGATGGCATTTTCAGATGAGTGTCTTCCATCCCTTCCAGAGGAGACACTAGGCAGAGGGGAGAGGGCAGTGGCTAGCCATCTGTGCATGAGCTCCACTCTTTCAGGAACACAGGGAAAATACTTACATGGCCCCGACAGTTACTCAAACCACCGAAGGACAATTTCTCAGTTAAGTTTTTGAAGGTCATACCAATTCCTATTTACCTTCAGGAGGCACTACCGAGAACAGAGC
Organism: Saccopteryx bilineata; assembly: GCF_036850765.1. Taxonomy (NCBI): domain Eukaryota; kingdom Metazoa; phylum Chordata; class Mammalia; order Chiroptera; family Emballonuridae; genus Saccopteryx; species Saccopteryx bilineata. Next base: position 297,809,087 of record NC_089491.1, on the reverse strand, counting down.
AAGACTGGGACTGAAAGTAAACGCCCACCTTAAACCCTGCCCCCGCCCTTTTCCCTTACCCACCCCCCCAGTCACATTTTTCATTCCCTGATATGCTGGAACTCATTTGCAAACCAAGCTCATTGTTTTTGCAAATGCAGTGCTGTCTGCCTGGGAGATGCCTATTCCTCCTCTTAGAGCTGTTCAGATGACATCATTCCTTCTTCCAGTCACCTCCTCATGCAAATAGCTAAAGCTTCTTTGGCTCTCAGACAGTCACCATTCCCACCAATGGCTCCCCCAAGTTGTGCCTCCAGCCTAGCACTGGTCACACTGTATTTTTTTCTTTTACAAATACATTTCCTCATGTAAAAATGTATGAGTCAATTTAAAAATAATGTTAAGTAAATAATAATACATGTTAAACTAGGATATGACTAAAAGAAACCCAGAAATGACTAGAGTTTGGAAAACAAGTTTGTGGATTCTACTAACCTCTCATAGCCAATATGATGTCTTATTGGTTTTGTTCAGAAGTGTCTCCAGACAGAGCCCTTTTTATCTTATCACAACTTAATTTAGATGCTGACCCACTTAATAAGTATTTATTTTTTGGCCCTGGCTGATTGGTTCAGTGGTAGCATTGACCTGGCATGTGGATGTCCTGGGTTCGATTCCCAATCAGGGCACACAGGAGAAGTGACCATCTGCTTCTCCCCCCCCTCCCCCCACACACACTCTTCTCTCTTTCTCTTTCTCTTTCTCTCTCTTCCCCTCCCACAGCCATGATTTGATTGATTAAAGCACGTTGGCCCTGGGCGCTGAGGATGGCTCCCGGAGCCTCGGCCTCAGATGGGTGTTTTCAGGTAGATCCCAGTCAGGGCACATGCAGGAGTCTGTCTCTCTATTTCCCCTCTTCTCACTTAAATTTAAAACAAACAAACAACAACAACAAAACACATACACATTTTTTTTAAATCACTGATCCTTTTCCTCACTGGTCCCTACCCTCAAGGGGCTCATAAATTCTTGGAGGAGTTAGATAAGTGAGGAAACCATTATAATATAGCATGATGGAGTGACGTCACGGAAATGGCACCGTGAGCAGCGCGTCCGACAGCTCTCCCCTAAATCACAACAAATTTATCAACTAGAAACAGAAAAATTTATCCTCGGAGCATTCCGGAGTTCCACACAAACTGATAGCGAAAGGACTGTTATCACTTGAATCTGAGAGACGAGGGTGTGGAGGAATCTACCACAGGGACGTTCTTTCAAACCGCAAGGAAGTGCGCCTGTGGTGAGTCAGCCCATATACTTGGGAACCGCGAGCCGCTGCGAGCGGCCGACGCGAGCCGCCACCGCGAGCCGCCGCGAGCCCCCACGAGCCGCCGCCGCGAACCTCCGTGAACCGCCACTGCGAGCGGCCGCCACGAGCCGCCGCGAGCAGCCGCGCGCGTGCGCCCGGTCCGGTTGAGCACCGCTGACGTTCCCAGCGACCCGCACACTGCGAGTGGGGGTCGCCGGCCACCGGAGCCCGGAGCGCCCCATTCGCACGCGTGCCTTGGGCATTCCACGCGCCCAGGGCGCCCTGCTGGCCCGCACACCCAGGGGGCTCCATTATCCTGCACCTGGTGCGGTCCAGCAGCCAGCGGCGGGGCGAGCGGGAGAGGCTTGGGAGATTCTCTCCGTGGGCGGGGCACCTCACCCAGCCATTCAAGCTAACAATCAAGCGTTGGGGGAGGGGCGCGCGCAGGCAGCCTAAAATACCTTCGGAAGCACAGATGCGACCCAATCACTGAAATTAGCTTAACCCATAAAATCTGCGCACCCTCGGTTCTAATTGATAAGATCTCTCTCAGTTCAGCGATCCAAGATAAGAGGCGTGATATTTTTTAGTGCCTCTCGCTAAAGGGGCGGGGGCAACTTCTGATTGATAGAGCCTCCATATTCAGGGATAAACGCTAACAAGAAGGACTTGGCAGATAATAAGGTCTATACTACACTAGTCGTAAGCAGAGACTAGTGCCTCTTCTTCCCTGCAAAAACAGGCTACAAAGTGTGGAAAACCTGGGTTGAGAGGTCCAACTAAATGATAGGCGCTGAACAGTCACCTTGACACCTTGATTACACTGGAGGCCCTGACTGTCAGAGCCTTTCCCAAAGCCTTGCACTGAGTGGGGATAGAGTGGGGATTTCCCAGCTCTTTGAGCCTCTTACTCCCCAGGCAGAAGCAGTTGCAGCCTTATAGCTGGATCACCAGGCTGCTAATTCAGAAAGGGGGGACTAGGAGAGAGAATCCAGGAAAGCAAACTCTCTCATCGTTGGACCCTGCAAACGCCAACAAGCCTTTACTTCCAGCAAGACTAAAGCCAATTATATGACATTGCCATAGAATCCCATCAACTGCAAATCCCTACGTAAGAGTGACACAGGGGCAGAGCCTGGGGTACAGAGTCACCGACCAGGAAGAGGGAGAGAAAAGAAAAAGGAAGAAGTTAACCTCTCAAAATCAAGAAAAACCCACAGACTTTACAACTTGATCCACTCATTTTTTGTTGTTGTTGTTGTTGTTTGTTTCTTCTATCTTTTTGCCTTTATTTCCTCCACCTCGGTCCTTCTATTCTCTGCCCATCTTATGCTTCCCCTTTCTTGAACTACACTACCCATGAGTGTTGCATTTTATTTTTCTTCTTTATCCTCACCCTCCTTTAAGGTTATACTCCAAAACACTTAACTCTCACTCTCTCCTCTTTTGTTTTTTTTTTGTTTTTTTTTTGTCTTGCTTTATTTTGTTTTTTTCTCTTCCTATTTTATTTCTTCCTTTGTTTTTCTCTTTTTCTTATTTTTTCCTTTCTATTCGTTTTTTCTTTTCTCATTTTACTTTCCTCCCATATAATCCTCAATCACGAACAAATTAGTTAATTTGGGACTCAAGGCTTTTTTTTTTGGCTTTATTTCTCTTTTTTGCTTTTTTTTTTTTTTTTTTCTTGTTTGTTTATTTTTGTGGCATTTTGGGTCCTCCCAACCCAAGGTCTCCATTGTATTTAGTCTTCACTCCACTTAATACAACAGATTTTTACTTATTATTTTTATTTTTTCTTCTTTATTATTCTTTTTTGGTCCTTTTTTCTGGTTCCCTCTTATCCCTCTCATTATATCTCTTAGTTGACCATCACTTACAAGCAAATCATCTTATGCTTGTCTAAGATTTTCTTCCTTTTTTTTTTTTTTTGCATTTAGTAGGTCCCTATTCCCTTTTTTTTGCCCCTTGAACTCTTCACCCCAAATCAGGCCCTCCATTATAGGCACGATATTTCCCTGAGGAGGGGAGAGGAGGGAAAGAGAAGAGAGAAAAAAAGGGGGAAATAATAAATTATTACTGTTTTTTTTTGTGGGGTGTTTTACCTTTTTTTTTTTTTTTTTTACTTTTTACTCTTTATTAATTCTAATTAGTGCTATCAATAAGACCACCCTCAGACGCCAATAAGAAAGAGGAAATCGAATATTATGGATACAAAAGAAAGAGAGGTAACACAAATAGATGTGGAAAAATCTATGGAGAAAAGACTTAACATATTGGAAGCCTTGGAGCTAAATGACAGAGAATTTAAAATAGAAATCTTAAAAATACTCAAAGATATACAAGAAAACACAGAAAGGCAATATAGGGAGATCAGAAAACAACTCAATGAACACAAAGAATATATTACCAAGGAAATTGAAACTATAAAAACAAATCAAACAGAAATGAAAAACTCAATTCACGAGCTGAAAAACGAGGTAACAAGCTTAGCTAACAGAACAGCCCAGATTGAAGATAGGATTAGTGAAATAGAAGACAAACAACTTGAGGCACAACAGAGAGAAGAAGAAAGAGACTCAAAAATAATAAAAAACGAGAAAGCCCTACAGGAATTGTCTGACTCCATCAGAAAGAATAACATAAGAATAATAGGTATATCAGAGGGAGAAGAGAAAGAAAATGGAATGGAGAATATACTCAAACAAATAATAGACGAGAACTTCCCAAGCCTGTGGAAGGAACTAAAGCCTCAAATTCAAGAAGCAAACAGAACACCAAGTTTTCTTAACCCCAACAAACCCACTCCAAGGCACATCATAATAAAGATGGCACAAACCAATGACAAAGAAAAAATTCTCAAGGCAGCCAGGGAAAAGAAGAGTACAACATATAAAGGAAGGCCTATTAGATTATCATCAGATTTCTCAGCAGAAACTCTACAAGCTAGAAGAGAGTGGACCCCAATATTTAAAGCCCTGAAAGAGAGGAACTTTCAGCCAAGAATACTATACCCATCAAAGCTATCCTTCAAGTATGAAGGAGATATAAAAACATTCACAAATACAGAAAAGATGAGAGAATTTATCAACAGAAAGCCCCCACTCCAGGAAATACTAAAGGGGGTTTTCCAACCAGATTCAAAGAACAAAAGAAAACAACACCACAAGTAACAGCTCCACCAAGAACACAATAAAACCAAACTTAAACTGTGACAACAAAGGAAAAAAAGGGGGGAGAGGATGGAGATTAACAGTAGCAAAGGATGATGAAGTGCAGAAATACTTATAAGATAGGGTACTACAATGAATATGGTAGGTACCCTTTTCATTACTTAATGGTAACCACCCTTAAAAAAACCACCACAAAAACACTTGACTTAAAAAAGGTAGCAACAGAGGAGAGAAGTATGGAACACAAACAAACAAAAACAAATGATAGAAAAACAAAAGAGAAGAATCAAACTAGATACAAAACTAACAGAAAGCAATTTATAAAATGGCAGTAGGGAACCCACAAGTGTCAATAATTACACTAAATGTAAATGGATTAAACTTACCAATAAAAAGACACAGAGTAGCAGAATGGATTAAAAAAGAAAATCCAACTATATGCTGCCTACAAGAAACACATCTAAGCAACAAGGATAAAAACAAATTCAAAGTGAAAGGCTGGAAAACAATACTCCAAGCAAACAACACCCCAAAAAAAGCAGGCGTAGCAATACTCATATCTAATAATGCTGACTACAAGACAGAAAAAGTACTCAGAGACAAAAATGGTCATTTCATAATGATTAAGGGGAAGTTGAATCAAGAAGACATAACAATCCTTAATATATATGCACCAAACCAAGGAGCACCAAAATATATAAGACAGCTACTTATTGACCTTAAAACAAAAACTGACAAAAATACAATCATACTTGGAGACCTCAATACACCGCTGACGGCTCTAGATCGGTCATCCAAACAGAGAATCAATAAAGATATAGTGGCCTTGAACGAAATACTAGAACACCTGGATATGATAGACATCTACAGGACACTTCATCCCAAAGCGACAGAGTATACATTTTTCTCTAGTGTACATGGAACATTCTCAAGAATTGACCATATGTTGGGCCACAAAGACAATATCAGCAAATTTAGAAAAATTGAAATTGTACCAAGCATATTTTCTGATCATAAAGCCTTGAAACTAGAATTCAACTGCAAAAAAGAGGGGGAAAAACCCACAAAAATGTGGAAACTAAACAACATACTTCTAAAAAATGAATGGGTCAAAGAAGGAATAAGCACAGAAATCAAAAGATATATACAGACAAATGAAAATGAAAATACGACATATCAGAATCTCTGGGATGCAGCCAAAGCAGTAATAAGAGGAAAGTTCATATCACTTCAGGCCTATATGAACAAACAAGAGAGAGCCGAAGTAAACCACTTAACTTCACACCTTAAGGAACTAGAAAAAGAAGAACAAAGACAACCCAAAACCAGCCGAAGAAAGGAGATAATAAAAATCAGAGCAGAAATAAATGAAATAGAGAACAGAAAAACTATAGAAAAAATCAATAAAACAAGGAGCTGGTTCTTTGAAAAGATCAACAAAATTGACAAACCCTTGGCAAGACTCACCAAGGAAAAAAGACACAGGACTCAAATAAATAAAATCCAAAATGAAAGAGGAGAGATCACCACAGACATCATAGATATACAAAGAATTATTGTAGAATACTATGAAAAATTATATGCCACCAAATACAACAATCTAGAAGAAATGGATAAATTCCTAGAACAACACAACCTTCCTAGACTGAGTCATGAAGAAGCAGAAAGCCTAAACAGACCAATCAGCAGGGAGCAAATAGAAAAAACTATTAAAAATCTCCCCAGAAATAAAAGTCCAGGCCCAGACGGTTATACTAGTGAATTCTATCAAACATTCAAAGAAGACTTGGTTCCTATTCTACTCAAAGTCTTCCAAAAAATTGAAGAAGAAGCAATACTTCCAAACACATTTTATGAGGCCAACATAACCCTCATACCAAAACCTGGCAAGGATGGCACAAAGAAAGAAAACTACAGACCAATATCTCTAATGAATACAGATGCCAAAATACTAAACAAAATACTGGCAAACCGAATACAACAACATATTAAAAAAATAATACATCATGATCAAGTGGGATTCATCCCAGAATCTCAAGGATGGTTCAACATACGCAAAACGGTTAACGTAATACACCATATCAACAAAACAAAGAACAAAAACCACATGATCTTATCAATAGATGCAGAAAAGGCTTTTGATAAAATACAACACAATTTTATGTTTAAGACTCTCAACAAAATGGGTATAGAAGGAAAATATCTCAACATGATAAAGGCCATATATGATAAACCATCAGCCAACATCCTATTAAACGGCATAAAACTGAGGACTTTCTACCTTAAATCAGGAACAAGACAGGGTTGTCCACTCTCTCCACTCTTATTCAACGTGGTGCTAGAAGTTCTGGCCAGAGCAATCAGACAAGACAAAGAAATAAAAGGCATCCATATCGGAAAAGAAGAAGTAAAGCTATCACTATTTGCTGATGATATGATCCTATACATCGAAAACCCGAAGGACTCCACAAAAAGATTATTAGAAACAATAAACCAATACAGTAAGGTCGCAGGATACAAAATTAACATACAAAAGTCCATAGCCTTTCTATATGCCAACAATGAAATATTAGAAAACGAACTCAAAAAAATAATCCCCTTCACGATTGCAACAAAAAAAATAAAATACCTAGGAATAAACATAACAAAGAACGTAAAGGACCTATATAATGAAAATTACAAAGCATTGTTAAGGGAAATCGAAAAAGATACAGTGAGAAGGAAAAATATTCCTTGTTCTTGGATAGGAAGAATAAATATAATCAAAATGGCCATATTACCCAAAGCAATATACAAATTTAATGCAATTCCCATCAAAATCCCTATGAGATTTTTTAAAGAAATGGAACAAAAAATCATCAGATTTATATGGAACTATAAAAAACCCCGAATAGCCAAAACAATCCTAAGGAAAAAGAATGAAGCTGGGGGCATTACAAAACCTGACTTTAAACTATATTTTAGGGCCACAATAATCAAAACAGCATGGTATTGGCAAAAAAATAGACACTCAGACCAATGGAACAGAATAGAAAGCCCAGAAATAAAACCACATATATATGGTCAAATAATCTTTGATAAGGGGGCCAACAACACACAATGGAGAAAAGAAAGCCTCTTCAACAAATGGTGTTGGGAAAACTGGAAAGCCACATGCAAAAGAATGAAACTCGACTACAGCCTGTCCCCGTGTACTAAAATTAATTCAAAATGGATCAAAGACCTAAATATAAGACCTGAAACAATAAAGTACATAGAAGAAGACATAGGTACTAAAATCATGGACCTGGGTTTTAAAGAACATTTTATGAACTTGACTCCAATGGCAAGAGAAGTGAAGGCAAAGATAAATGAATGGGACTACATCAGAATTAAAAGTTTTTGCTCAGCAAGAGAAACTGATATCAAAATAAACAGACATCCAACTAAATGGGAACTGATATTTTCAAACGACAGCTCAGATAAGGGCCTAATATCCAAAATTTACAAAGAACTCATAAAACTCAACAACAAACAAACAAACAATCCAATAAAAAAATGGGAAGAGGACATGAACAGACACTTCTCCCAGGAAGAGATACAAATGGCCAACAGATATATGAAAAGATGCTCAGCTTCATTAGTTATTAGAGAAATGCAAATCAAAACTACAATGAGATACCACCTCACTCCTGTTAGATTAGCTATTATCAACAAGACGGGTAATAGCAAATGTTGGAGAGGCTGTGGAGAAAAAGGAACCCTCATTCACTGTTGGTGGGACTGTAAAGTAGTACAACCATTATGGAGGAAAGTATGGTGGTTCCTCAAAAAACTGCAAATAGAACTACCTTATGACCCAGCAATCCCTCTACTGGGTGTATACCCCAAAACCTCAGAAACATTGATACGTGAAGACACATGTAGCCCCATGTTCATTGCAGCACTGTTCACAGTGGCCAAGACATGGAAACAACCAAAAAGCCCTTCAATAGAAGACTGGATAAAGAAGATGTGGCACATATACACTATGGAATACTACTCAGCCATAAGAAATGATGACATCAGATCATTTACAGCAAAATGGTGGGATCTTGATAACATTATAAGGAGTGAAATAAGTAAATCAGAAAAAAACAAGAACTACATGATTCCATACATTGGTGGAACATAAAAATGAGACTAAGAGACATGGACAAGAGTGTGGTGGTTACCAAGGGTGGGGGGGGAGGGAGGACATGAGAGGGAGGGAGGGAGAGAGTTAGGGGGAGGGGGAGGGGTACAGAGAACTAGATAGAGGGTGACGGAGGACAATCTGACTTTGGGCGAGGGGTTTGCAACATAATTTGATGACAAAATAACCTAGACATGTTTTCTTTGAATATATGTACCCTGATTTATTAATGTCATCCCATTACCATTAATAAAAATTTATTAAAAAAAAATATAGCATGATGAATGTGATGAAAAGGGTCATCACAGAGCGCTTTGGGAGAGACACAGACTCCAGCCTAGGAGGCTGGAGAAATGTGATCATCGGGGCTGAATCTTGAAGAACTTGCAGAAGTTAGCAAAAGAAGAGAAGAAAGTTTAGGTAAAGAGGCAACTAATTCTTGTGCTCTTCATTCCTTTACATAGATCTGTGTTTCCATGCAGTATCATTTTTTATTTTTCTGTTTGAAGGACTTCTGTTTGCATTTTTATAGTGCTGGTCTATATTGGTAATAAATCTTTTGAGATTTTGTATGTCTGAAATGTCTTCATTTCATCTTTATTTTTGAAAGATATTTTTGCTGGATACAGATTCTAGTTTGTCATTTTCTTCCTTTCAGTACTTTAGAGACAGTGCTCCATTGTCCATTTCCAGTGAGAAATCTGATATATTTATTCCTCAGTATATAACTTCTCTCTGGTTGCTTTAAAATTTTTCTTTCTATCACTGATTTTGAGCAATTTGATTACGGTGTGCTTTGGAATAAGTAGGTTACACCCCTTTCCTATGTTTCTTGTGTTTGGAATGTGCTGGGCTCTTGGATCTGTGAATTCATAGTTTTCATCAAGTTTGGGAATTTTCCAGCCATTTAGTTTTTCAAATATTGTTTCTGTCCACTCTTCAAGTTTAAGGACTCCAATTAAATGTACATTAGTCCCTTGAAGTTGTGCCATAGCTCACTAATGCTCTGTTCATGTTTTTTTTGTTTGTTTGTTTGTTTTGTTTTTGTGACAGAGACAGAGAGAGGGACAGACAGGGACAGACAGACAGGAAGGGAGATGAGAAGCATCAGTTCTTCATTGCGGCACCTTCACTGCCCATTGATTGCTTTCTCATATGTGCCTTGATGGGGGGGGGGCTACAGAAGAGCGAGTTCCCCCTTGCTCAAGCCAGCAACCTTGGCCTTCGGGCTCAAATCAGCAGCCATTGGGCTCAATCCTGTGACCATGAGGTCATATCTATGATTCCATGCTCAAGCCAGTGACCCACCCTGCTCACGCTCAAGCTGTGAGCCTGCACTCAAACATGAGCCTGTGCTCAAGCCAACGACCTCAGGATTTCAAATTTGGGTCCTATGTGTCCCAGTCTGACGCTCTATCCACTGCATCACTGCCTGGTCAGGCAACTCTGTTCATTTTTAAAAGTCTTTTCTCTCTCTGAGTTTCATTTTCAATAGTTTTTATTGCTATGTCTTCAAAGTTCATTAATCTTTTCTTCTGCAATGTCTAGAGTCTACCTCTGCATTTAATCCTACGCAGTGCATGTTTTAAACCTAGACATTGCACTTTTCATCTCTAGAAGCTTGATTTAAAATGTTTAAATCTTTCTGTGTGTCTACCTAACTTTTGGAACGTACGGATTACAGTAGAGTGATTAATATAATGTCTTTGTCTGTTATTTCTAACAACTATATTAGTTTCTGGGTCAGATTTGACTGTTTGGCTTTCTCTGACATCATGCATTGTATTTTCCTCCTTTTTTGTATAACTAATAACTTTTTATTGAATTCCAGACTGTGAATTTGACACTTTTGGGTGCTGGATATTTTTGTATTCCTATAAATAGTTTTGAGCTGGGGCACAGTTAAGTTACCTGGAAACAGTTTGATCCTTATTGGTCTTACTTTTGAGATTTGGCAAGAGGGACCAGAGCAGTATTCAGTCTTAAGTTACTAAGGAAAGACCCTCCTGAAAACTCAGCCCAATACCCATGAATCTAGTCTAGGGGCTGGAAAAAGGCACTATTCTCAGCCCTGTATGAGCCCCAAGCACTATTTTCTTAATCCTTTTGGGTGTCCTTTCCCTATACTTGGGTAGTTTCTTCATTCATATCAGTGGTCTAATGAGGACTCAAGGAGAGACTGCATTTCTCAGAGTTCTCGCTCTCTCTGCCACCCTCTCCTGTCTGATCCTCTATTCTGTGATAGCTAACTGCTTTTATCTGGCCCAGACTCTCAGCTACAGCTTCTCAGACTCTGCTCCTGCCTGAGATCCCCCTCCCTGTCCACAGCCTGGAAATTTTCCCAGGGTGTAAGCTGGAGCAATCACAGGGCTAACCTCACCTATCTGCTGTGTCTCAGAGAACACTGCTTGATGCCCACTATCGTGAAAAGCATTGTTGCATATGTTTATCTAATTTTTGTTTTGTTTTCAAGTAGGAGGAGGGTAATTCAGTCTCTGTTACTCAAACTTGGCTTAATCAACCACAAGGTGGGGGTTTTTAAATTTTTTTTTAAAATTTATTCATTTTAGATAGGAGAGAGAGAGAGACAGAGACAGAGACAGAGAAGGGGGGAGGAGCAGGAAGCATCAACTCCCATATGTGCCTTGACCAGACAAGTGCAGGATTTCGAACCGGCAACCGCAGCGTTCCAGGTCGACGCTTTATCCACTGTGCCACCACAAGGTGTTTTAATACTGGGCTTATGCATCTATCTTCTCACTTGCCTCTGAGCTCTTTAAAGGTAGGGTCTATGTTTTACTTATCTTCATATCTTTACAAATGCTTGGTACACAGTGTAGACACAATAATAACCAGCAAAGGCTAATTCAGTATCCTAGATGTGTGCCGCCCTTTGCCATTGCTTTGACCGCAGTGAGGGGGATGGCATGGCAAGAGTGAACCACTGGATACTTACAGCACCTCAGGGGTGAAGAGACTACACAGGCCCTCCACTTGACCTTTTTATGAAACATCAAAAAGTATAACTACTGCATCCTTAATGGCCATCATAAGCTGATTTGGTGTTTAGGTGGGAAAGTTAGGTTATATATGAAGTATCATGTCTCATCTGTATGTAGAACACTTTGCAATGGAAGGCCTCTCTGGCTCCTAATGAGCTCCTTATACACACCCACTGCCAACAGGGGTCTGGAGATGAAGACACCAGGACTACCAAATACAGGGAAAAGATCAATGTTGAGAGCAGACAATGAAGTAGAGGTGGAATCAAAGAAAAAACATGGCTCACGCCAAAGAAAATGGCTCTCCGGTGGAGGCTACTGAAAAGGAAGAAGGGCTCAGGCCCTTTGTTTCCTGGCTTCACGTCCCTCCTTGGTTCTCACATTGTTCTAGCCTAGTAGGACCAACACTCTGTCTTTGTTTTTCCAGCAGAGCCAACTCACATGTAGACACACGCACGCATGCACGCACACACCCACTAAACCACATCATGGGGCTGAGATTAACATAGACAGGTCATTAGACAAGCATCCTATAGTGATGCTGCAGGTGGCCACCAGAGATCCTGGGTAATGTTCCAGGATGTCAACAATCGTTACTGGTGTTGCCTACTCTGAGTACAGGGTGCGTGAGAAGAAACTTAATACACGTTACAAGGAGCTTTTATCAGAACAACCTCTGTGAACCCTCTCATTTCTAGACCATAGTTAAGATAGGACCATGCTACCCCATTTTAAATACAGGAGCTAAAGCCCAAAATGATTAAGTGACAGAGTCTAGAACTGATGTTCTCAGTCCTTAATTCTGTGAACTTAGCCTCAACTACCCAAGACCATGGGTAACTGATGAAGTTGGTGTCATCAATGTATGAAATCCTTTTTTTAAATGTTAGCTAACAATCCCCTACCTTGAGAAAATCTGATCAGTACCAAAAATAAACCCCTTGGGAAAATCTGACCAATAGCAGATTGCCCTCAAACCCCTCTAAGCAGTTCAAGGTAAAGTATAGCAGACCTATAAGCTAAAAGGTTGTCCAGAGACTGGAAGTGTTTCTCCTTTCATTTCTTTGCCCTCTCTACCTTGGACAGACTGGCTGAAGAGCAGAATCAGGCCAGTGAGTGACAGAATAAGAAAAGAACAGGGTCCTGAACCCCAAGCTTCTGCTAAATCTCTAAAGAATTGAGTTTATTTTACATATAAACTGAAGATATAGGGCTAAAAATGGAGGCCTTTTCCAGAAAGCTAAATGGAACCTGCCTAGCAACCGGAAATGGGAACATTCTGGGTTCCTGCATCCAGCATCCCAGGGTGCAGTTCAGCTTTCTCTAGGAGAATTCATGTTGACCTGATACATAAAGAAAGAAGATAAGAAAAAAAAAAGGATAAAAGAGGCAGGGAAGGAGGGAGGAGGGAAGGACAGGAACAAAAGAGGAAAAGAAAGTGAGGCAGGAGAGCACGAAGCTAGGAATATTTTGAAGCCAGTAGAATGGGGAAACAGAGACAGCTGACCAAACTGGCCGAACAATTCACAGATACTGAAGGTCACTTCTCTGGAAGTAACATCTGGGCCTCAGTTGTATTTCTATTGAGATCTCCCCTAAGAGAGAGCATATGGGAGCATAAACAATTAGCTTTTAAAACCCCTCAAAACGAAGGACCTAGCACATGCTCTTTCTCCCAGGAGCCTGCCTGCACCATTCCCCCCCCCTTCTCTCCCCACAGGCGTGCATCTCCTAAACTCTAAGGGTCCCTGCACGACTTGCAGCTAAGGAAGCAATGGGCAGTGGCAGCTCGTTCTGGGCTAAGCCCTGAACCTGTCTCCAAGGCCTCCTTTTTCTGACTTCCCAGTGAGCTAAAGCAGCCCCTCCATGGCTCGTGTCTTTCCCATGAGGTTTCTAGAGAACCAAAGCTGCCCCACTTAGGCTCTGTCCTTTGTGTCTCTCCTGAGCCCTTCCTTGTTTCACTGTCCTCAGCTTTCATAAATGAACTCTCAAAATCACCTGGGCTTGTGTTGTGAAATCTTTCCTGCACGAAGCCAAGAATCCACACACTACTGGCTGGCCCTAGGCAGACCCAAAGGGCCATGTCCCCTTTCTGGTAGCAAAAGGAAAATGAGAAAAAGGAAAAAGACAGGCTTTGTTTTCCTGTTACCACATGGGCTAACACCTAGATGACTCACACTTAGATGAGTCAAGGACAACTTGACCGCAATGATCCAGAGGACAGAGAGGGGGGTTGGTCTCCAAGTGAGCAAAGGGCCATTTTGGGAAAAGAATCAGCCAGCTGTGCTTCCTTCAGCAGAAAAGTGAGTGAAAATCCTCTTATTTGCGAGCAGAAGAAATTGAATGGACCAAACACAAAACTGGGAAGGAGAAGAAAGATTGTGCAGTGTCTAGTTTAAAAACCTCTCAGTTCAAGACAAATAATTCTCCATTCTGACTAACTTGGTTACAATCCCATCAGGAGGCAGGAGATTACATGGGATCTGCTTTAGAGACTGTGCCCACTCCAAACACTGTGCGGTGCCCTGCACAGCAGGGCAGGGAAGTCACCTGAGCTCTCCCAGGCTGTGACAATGATGCCCAGTCTTCCCACAGGCTCCCATGGAGTAGGAAATGGGACAGGAACCCTACAATGATCTTCTAATGAGGCAAGATCATTTACTGTGAGGTTGATATGGATTTTGTATTGCTCTGGCCATGGTTTTCTCAACTCCAAGTGGTGTGGGACCCTGTGTGTCACTTGCTTTGGGGGGGGGAGGGGAGAATCTGTGGGGGAGGGGAAGTATATTCAGAAGAACAAAAATCAAAGCCTGCCTTCAGACACCTTCCTCTCCTAAACTTTTGTTTCCTGCCATTCTGAGGACTTTTAGGGGTCATGCCACAGAGAAAGGCAAGAGGCAGAGCTGGGAGAGAGAACTCAGGCTCTAAGACCAGAAGGGGACACAAGTCAGGGGACTCTAAGAAGAGAGGGTTTCCTCACAGGCAGGGGAAGATGGCCAGGCCTCTGGAGGGACTAGTGGGAGTGGCCAAGTAGTGACCGGCCAGGACAGCCCTTCAGCTGCCTCTTCCAAAAACATCTGGCTTGTCTCATGCCTTTCTAAATAACTCTGAGTCACTCCATTCTGTTTTTATCTTTATGAATTGCATTATGTTAAAAAGTACTCAAAATATGTCCACCGCTGTGAAAGGCTTGGACACCTCATTTGTTAAACAGATGTGTTTGCAGCAGCTGCCTCTTCTTATCCACGGATCTGACCTGCCTGCTGACTGTCACTTATTGATAATATCACTTTCTAAGGACAACACTGTTTCCTTGTACAAATGGAGTATCTGATCCACTGAGCTGTATATCTGGCAAGGGCAGAAAATGTATCCTCTACTTTATTTTACACAAAACAATAAATATTTATAACCTCAGTCTCGTGGAAGGTACAGAAACATGAAAAGGCACGGTTTTACCTCCTGTGCTTTACACTCTTGAGAAACATGTTAAGCAACACAACCTGCAAGTGAGTGGTAAATGCAAATAATATTGGCTTTCAGCACCACGGGGGCCTGGAGGAGTGGGGTTCATGATACCCTGGCAGGGAGCTGGCAGAATGCAGAACTCAGCCAGTGCTCACTGTGGCCAGGCCCTGTGCCAGGTATGTGGAATCATGAGCTCATTTAGGACGAAAAGAATCCCTGAGGAGAGTCCCGGCAACGACTTTTTTTTTTTACAAATGGGGCAACTCATGCTCATAGTAAATGAACCTAGAATTTGTCGCCAGGCCTGGATGACTCTAGAATGCATGCTCCTTTTTCTATATGATCACATTGTCCCACCCAGGAAAGAGTCCTGGGGTGGACATTCAGGAGTGGGATAATTAGAGACTAGGTTCAGGCGGAGAAAAAAAGACTGGCGAAGAGAAAGGTAAATGAAGATATAATTCAGAGAGCTCTCCACCTGACCGGATGCTGGAGAAGGAGGAAAGAATGAATTGAAGATGCTCAGGGTTTGAGATGCTTACAAAGCTCACAAAGGTTTATAATCAGTCTTGTTCATTTCCTCACTCAGATTAGCCCCAAATATCTGAGTCGGATCCTAATTTTTGGAACCCATGTCTAGAATAGCAGTTCTCAAAATGTGACCAGGGACCCCTGAGAGTGCCTAAGACCTTTTCAGAGGATCTTTAACTTTAAAATGATTTTTATAATAATACTAAGACATTACTTTCCTTTTTAATTCTCGCTGTCTCACAATATCCAGTAAGTAGAGTTTCCAGAGGGTCCATATCTGTGATCGGGCAAGAGATTCAATGTAGAGACAGATGTGAAGTTCCAGCTGTCTCCTATTCAGGCAGGATTAAAGAGATTGGCAAAGATGTGAAATAATGCCACTCTTGACACTGTTTTTTTTGTAAAGATAGCTTTAGTCAATATTCAATAAGTATATTATTTTTATTATTAAATGAAAATTTCCTGTTTTTTAATTTTTTTTAATTTTCCTGTTTAAATTTCTAAAACAATAATAGACATAACTCATATGAACAAAAGCTCTTAGGGATGTTTGATAATTTTTAAGATTATAAGGTAGTCTGGAGATCCAGAAATTTGACAACCACTGATCTAAAAGAATAAGGAGAAAGACAAACTCTCAAATTGGGTTAGTATGGAAATACCATTAACTTCTGGACTTCTGGACCAGGCATTATACCGGGTGGTTTATATTTGTGACTTCATCTGATCTTCACAACAACCCGTTCAGGTAAAAAAATTTGTCCCCATTTTGCATATAAAGAAAATGAGGCACAGAGAGGTTGAGCAGCTTGCCCAAGGCAACACAGCTGTTAGGTGAGCACAGCAGAAACAAATGCTCTCTGTCAAATGCTAAGTCTAGGACATCTGCTAATGGCTATTTTGCTTTTACAAAACCAATACTGCAAAATGCATTATATGTTAAAGTCAGATCTTTAAAAAAAAAAAACAAAAAAAAAAAACCCCAAATCTGTAATAGAAGTAGAGAAGACCACTATGAAGGAGGAAATTTTAGATGAAGGGGCAGTAAAGGAGTATAATTCTTAAAACACCAAACACCTATTGCCTGCCAAACACTGTCCTGTGCCCTGCGAACACAGCAGTGAACAAGATACACCCTTCTCCTTCCCTTTAAGTTCATAGAGGGAGCAGTGAAAGAGCAGATACAGACTGTGAGCAAACAATTACACAAATATAAAGCAGTTCGAAAATACAGCGACATCTGGATGGGAACTGAGCTAGCTCAGAGCAGTCCCCATTCAGCCACCAAGAGAGCCAGGAGGTAGGGGAACACCTGTCACCGATCAGGCCTGGTACCCCTTATGTCAGAGCCTAGCTGGGGCTGTGTAGACATCCCGAGCAGAAGTGCTTTGAAAAGTTCCTTTATTTCTTTATTTTTAAGCCACAGATGTCTCTGAATGACTGAAGCTAGAAAAGCCAAGGTGACTGTTTCATTTGAAAGGACAAATATGTCTGTGAGGGCTGGTAGGTCAGAGAGGGAGGGCTGTGGGAGGTGTGAAGCACTTGGGTATGTTTAGACTGTGTAAAGAATTTTGGAACAGGACTCTGGGCCGAAATAATAACTAGGCTGGTAGGAGGTATTCAGATGGGTTGGATGCAATTAGCCACACGTCTAGCTCTGGTGTGCAAGCACGGGGCCAAGGTCACAATGGAACAAGGAGAATGTCTTGAGTGGCTCACACAACCTGCCTGTCCATGGCACTAGTGGGAGGGTCATGGTCATCTTCATAGACAATAGCTAACAGGACTCTTTTGCTGATGGGTTTTTTCAACCACAGAGGACTTCTTGTTCTCCACTATTCCCATCCTTCCTCTCCTCAGCCCAGCCTGATAGAAAGAGGGCAGTGTTGGTACCCTGCACAGCCTACACCCTTTAAATAAAAATAAACACACACCCCTCCTCCAAAGCCTCAGGTAGGGAAGCTGCACATAACAGCATGTACTCAACTAACATCTTGATCTAACTGGGATGCTCTAGGCCAGTGGCTCCCTGATTTATGTCTCTTAGCCAAAACCTCCCTCCTTGGCCCCAGCCCCATAAGTTGATTCTCTACCTACATCTCTTGGCTGGCTTAATGTTTTTGAACCCAAACTTATAATCTACCCCCTAAACAGCACCTACCTCCACTTCCACAGCTGGCCCAACTCCATTAACCAGCACCACTGCAACACTGGTCTCATAAACCTCCCTCCAAACCCTCTCACAGCCAATCCGTCTCCTGATCCCACCGGTTCCACCTCTATAGTCTGTCCAGGGTCTCGCCAAGTCTCTCTATCTCCACTGTCACCACCAAGGTCCACCTGGGCTTTCATGGAGACAATGACAATGACAATACTCTCCTTACAGAACTCTGCACTCTTTCCAGCCTCAGCCTCCAGTTCAATTTCCGCATGGCAGCAGGTGGCCAGGTGTGAGATGGCTGAAAGGAAGAAAAGCAAGAAGTGTGGGAGGTGGGGGGAGGATCAGGAGGCTGTTGTGGAATTCCCACAAGGAGCGATGCGAGCCAGAACGGGGTGTGATAATGAGAACCTAAGGGATGGATGGACACGGTTCTTGGTTCTTCTGGAGGCAACTCTACCAGCTCCGCAGGGGAGAGCGGATCAGAAAGGAGAGGAAAGGCCCAGGGGCTGAGGCCAGGAGTAGGGATGTGCTATTAAAAGTGTTAAGGAAGTCAGGAGGAAGAACTGCTTTGGGGGTTCAGGGCAACCCCATTGACTCTGAGATACTGGAGAAGAGTTTCATACAGTGTCTTCTGCCCCAGTTACCTGCTTTATGTGAAGGGATTTAATTAGTCACTTGGATGACGAGCTGTTTGATGCTGGGACATCTCTTAAAGCTTGGACTCCCTGACGTCTGAATGCCACTCCTTATTTTCAAACACCTTTCCCTGCCTTTCCTAGACCCACTGGTTCTACATTTTGACATTCCATGCCTGTGAGCTATGGGTATTTGCTGGTTGTTTTGTTTAAAGATGTCTTCTAGACCCACAAAATGAAGTCTTCTCTAGCAGGTATAACTCCTAACTCTTTACCTTCTGTCTGCTTAAGGTCTGCTTAAGGTCTGGCCAGATGGCCAGACAGAGTGAGGGCCATCTACATATCTAAATTGTACAGAGCTTTCTTTAAGACCTACATCAAATACCACATGTCCACACAATCAGTCCCTGCTTTCCAGGTAATGATAATAACATACCTTTGAGGAGCTCAGTACCATTAACACTGTAGTCTCGCCAACCTGCTCTCATAAGCAAAGAACGTATTTCTTCCAGAAACTCATTTCTCATTCTCTAGCTCCCACAGGCCTTTATCCAGAGACCTTCTGCAGCATGTATCACTCCCACTGCAGAGTTATTTGCTGGACCACCAGATTATAAACTCCTTGAGGGCAGGCCCTGGGAGCGATTCGTCTCCAGGATCCCCACAGCCTGGCCCAGCACCTGGAACACAAGACTTCACACACACGTGATCAAAGAAGGAACGAAGAAAGCACAGTCCACATAGCTCTCCATTTAATGTGAAAACCTGAGTGATGCTTGGAGGCTTGGAAAGAATGCTGCCAGAGAAAGACAGCACCATACTTCAGTAGAAATAAAAACAGTGTGGAGCAGACCACAGGGTGACAACTCAGGATTCCCATATCACCCCTGCTGGGGGCACCAGTGGTTACACAGAGCAGGCCAGCCATGTCCTCAGGAGCCAGCTTCTCCCCGACCCAATCCATGCAGAGAAGGACACTAATTTCACTTCCTATACACAGGGGTGGAACCAACTCCAAGACAAACAGAGAGAAAACACCGAGGCAGGGAGAGCAGACTGTTTGTGGACAGGGGGCCTGGGAGCCATAGGCCTTCAGGAGCTGCTGCTCCCACCACCGTGAGTCCGTCTTAGGCCAGAGGGACTCAGCCCCTGCCAGCTCGCAGCAGCTGGGTCGCAGCAGCCTGTGGGACAGCCAAAGCCAGAGGGATGCCTGGAGCCAGCCCCTTTCCTGCAGCAGGAGTGCCAGGGAGGGCATTTCCCCAGGGCTGGAGCTGAACAAGAGCAGGCCCGCGCTGAGGCTCCAGCCCCTCGTCCCTTCTCCCCTTCCCACCATCCAACAGACGTTCCAAAGTACACTGAACCACTGTTCTTTCTAGTGGCTTCAAAGGAACTCCAAGTTTGGGGCATCAGGTTTGGGGTTGGGGAGGGGCCAATAAAGAGTTTTAGAAAAATTCCTCCTCTGTCCACTTATCCATGCCACGGCAGCCCCTGCATGGACATGGATAAAGAAATGGAGAAGAAAGGGACCCCTGCCCTGAAGCAGTTTCTTCCACAACCAGCCAAGGGCAAGGGCCACCGACAGGCCGTTTTCAGAGCGGAAGACCTCAAAGCTGCCATTACAGGCTTCCCAGGTGAGAGGCTTCGAGCCCCCGCAGCGGCCCCGACCTTGCGTGACCCCAAACCTGGCTGCGAGGAGAGCCAAGGTCTCCTTCAGAACCCAGCAGAGCTGCTGGCAAACACCTCTGCGCTCAGAATCGGAGTCCCGGCTAGTTTAGGAAGAGAACAGAGGGAGCTGTGGGCGGAGCCACAGGGAAGGACTGCAATACCCAGATGGGGCCGGTGGGTCACGAGTGTGATCATTCTCCCAGGTGGGAGGGCAGGATGGGGACAGAACACAGACGTGGGTCTAGCCGGGATCAGGGGGCCTGTGGCTTCGCAGCCAAGCCCTGATAGTCTCAAAGGAGAAATATTAATTTCAGAACAAATATCTAAGCACTCAGACCTCCAGACCTCAGGCATTTGGAGGATAGCGGGGAGCCTTTCCTTTTCCAAACACCACCACCTCTCAGCCAGCACTGAGCGCCGACCTGCCCAAGGATGCTGGACTCCTTCCAAGGGGGACACGTGGGTGACCCAGAGGGGCTCAGGGCAGGGACGGGGAGCCTGGGGAAGACCATGATGAACAGGTCCTGAGGAGACAAAGCAGTGAGTGGACAAAGAGAGGGGTGCCCCCTCACCCCACAACTCCCCACCGGGCGCAGGTGGTCCCTCACTCTGCAGAGAAGACAAAATCTACATGTGCTGCTTGGCTGGGGAATAACTGTCAGCATCTGACCAATGGTTCCTACAGTCAACTAATCTCTTAAAGACACAGCAGTTCTTTAGTTTTGTCCCAGAAGAGCCCGAAGAGCCCAGAGAACACTGCAGGCAAAAGAACAAATAAAGATGATGCTCTGCTGTTGCCCACGGTGTCTCTGCCACCAGATGACCCCAGGCCCTCACACAGGGTGGCGGTGGGAGGGAGGCTGAGAGGAAATTTTGGCTTCGGGAGACGTGCTCATCAGTCATCGCTGCTGGCCAGCTCGTCTGTCCCCCACTGTCACTGCCCGGGCGCCCACAGACCCTCCAGATGGCTGAAAGTGGTACTTCTGGGCATTGCTAAAATGTTGCCTCTATCTGCCTGGCTGGGAAGGGTGCCCATGGTGGAGCAGCAGTGAGTGGCACACTCTGTCCCCAACCCCAGGTGGGGACATTGCCAAGAGCTGTCCATCTACTTCCTTAACATTTTTGGAATCCCTCCATCTCTCTCCATCCTCACCAGCACTGCTACAGCTCAGATAGTCAACATTTCTCCACTAAAACGGTACCAAAACACCCTGGCTGTCACTTCTGCCTCTGGTCTTGCTCATCTCCAATCCATTTAGTAATGGTAAAATTCCTGGCAGAAAGCGTTAGATCACCTCTAGGTGACAGTGCCCACGGGCCCTTCAAAGCAAACCCCCACTTTCAGCAGGAGCCATGACGCTGCCAGTTGCTCCCTCCCCTTATGTGTCAGCTACGTGAGCCCGCTTCATTTTCCGAATGCCCTGTGTTCTTTGGCCTGCTCCAAGCCCTGTCACCTCTGTTTCACCTGGCTAACTCTAGTCAGCCTTCAGGTCACATAAGTCCATTGTTCCTTCATCCCTAACACCTGACCACAAGCATAGAACTTCTCACATGTCACGCAAATTGTTTGTCCCCTGCTACTATCACTTCCTTGCAACTTTGTTTATTGGGTTATTTTTATTATCAGCACTACATGGCTCAATCTTTTGTTAAACAAATGAATAGAATATGGTCATCAATCACAGGCAATAAATTGGCAATGGCTATGGGAGAATTCTGGAAGGGCGGAGCACCAGGGAATGAAGTAAGCCTCCTGAAGCACAATTAGGCCAATGGACTTGCCCTGGCTTCAGCAATATTGCTCCACCCACTCTATGCATGAATGGTGGATGTGGCAGGTATTTCCTTACATCAGCCATCAGCAAAAGAAGTATTTGTTGAGATTGATCTAGGCTCAACGTAAAGTCTATGCTGTGCTTTGCACATTGTAGGTTTTCATAAAAGTTTAGAAAAAAATAGAATGCTATAACTAAGAGAATAAGCCTCTGTTCTCCTTCCCATCGGAATAGCATGCCTCAAGTCAACACTAAAGGCTTTCTCCACTGAAGTCCCCTCCAGAAAGTTCTGGCCCAAAGTTACAGATGTACCCATGTAGCTGCCTCTCAAGGAGGGAGAGGTAAGGGTTAGCTTTCCTGTCTCTAGGTGGTGAAATATAGAGACAAAACTGCGCCTTGGGGACAGGCACAAAACATGACCCACCCCAATGCTGGTCTCTCCCCGTCCCATCCCTGAGAGGAGGCACAGCTCTGCCAGGCACACCCAACCTTGAGGACAGAGAGCTGGAGTCAGCATGGCAGGTTAGCAGGTCTCTTGTCCTGTGATCTCTTTATGTACCTGACCAGAGACATGCACTTACAAGCCCAATCATGGCCTCTAAGGAACGGTGGGACGTCAGCAGGCACCCGCAAAGCAATGCCAAATGCTTTTCTCACTAATATGCATATTTAAAGTCATCAAGTTAGTGAGAACATTCAACTGGAGAATATTTAAAGAATAAGATACCTACACTGTAAAGGGGGAAAACCCAGCTGAGTGATGCAAGGTGGTGACCTCACAGATACCTCCACATCATACAGAAGGAGAGCATCCTTCTTGGGCTTCTGTCCCTGCTGAGTCCTGAGTCTCTCCCCAGGTCTCCCCTCGTCCCATCCCCACTATTCAGGGCCTCGGTCTCCAGTGGACTCATAGCTGGAAGGGAGGGTTGATAAACTCGGTGGAAGATGTAGAGAAATTTTCTTTGGGGCATTGCTACTTAATTGATCCCAAAGGCCCATGGTATGAATAAGTGATAACACCTGCCCTCTCATAACAAGAGAAGGCTCTGGAGCCGGGCTGCATGGGGCAAGCGACCTTCTCACACTCCACAGGCCACTATTCCATTCTTGGAAGAAGGACTAGGGTTGGACAACTTCTAGACAGTGCTCACTAAGCAATACCCACATCTCTCTCTTGGTGGGTGTATAAAGGAGGAGAAAGAAAAATATATAATAGCGATTCATGATTCCCGCACATATGTATTTGGTCCTTACTATGTGCCTGGCCCCATGTCAGGGATTTCACAGACAATAAGTCCAAGCCTCATAACCACCCTGTCATATGAGGAAACTGAGGCTCAGACATCACCTTGGCTTTGGAAATAAGCCATACAGAGAGTGAGTAACTAGAGAAGACAAGAAATACAGGAGAAGATCTCTATCACCTGTTTTCATCATAGGGTCTACCCCAGCTTGACCTCCCTCAAACTCCCCAGAACTTCAGCCCCTGAGAGAGGAAGATGCAGGGGTAAAGAGTCAGCAGAGAGGAGACCAAGAGCCAGGCCCTGAAAGCCGACTGTCCCCCAGGGAGAGCCAGGCCCTGAAAGCCGACTGTCCCCCAGGGACCTGGCAGAGAGTGTGTCTTCAATACACCGAGTGTCTGCAGCTCGAATCCGTGTAGCTCCCCAACTTCCTAGCTATTTCGAGGCAAATGGCTTCTCTCATTTCTGTGCCTCTGTTTTCATATCTGTAAAGTGGGAATGATGATAATAGTCCCTTCTCATAGAGTTGTGAGGATCGAAAAACTCAATACCCGGCCCATAGTTAGTGTTCGGCAAATCTTAGCTCTCACTATCCTCATCAACACTTTCATGTTCCTGACTGATCCCAGCATAGGAAAGCAAGGGCTGCTGGTACTGCTGAGCCTCTATACACAGGGCACCACTGGTCGACCATGGCCTACACTGACCACGACCCACGGGGCCAGGCGACACCTCCCTCAGCAGAGCGTTGGTTCTCCCCGCAGTCACTTAGTCAGCCTTTGGTTCCTAACAAGGGGTCCTAAGTCCAGTGAACTGAGACTACTGCTCAACTGTTCACATGGGTGTTTCCAGCAAAGGAGCTCTGTGTGAGCCTCATGTCTCTGACCTCAGTGAACAAAGAACAAGGCGGAACTGGCCTGGCCAGTTCTCAGTGGGGTCCCCAAAGGGGCGGCTGTGGGTGCTGGACCAGTCGGACTTAGGTGTCAGCTCTGGTTTTTCTGCCCAGTAGCTGTGTCCTGTCTGGTAAAGCAGTAGCCCCCCCCCCCCGAGTTCCACTTTCTCAACCATCCTACTATAAGGTCTAAGTGGCGTAATATATATAATACACTTCATTTGCTGCAAAGCAGTATACCAGTGTAGGGAACTAGGATTAATATTTCCTCTATCCCCAAATCAAGTCCACTTGTTCCAGTGTATTATCAGACCTCCTTGCATACTCACTTATCCCCTCTCTCTCTCCCTCTGTCTTGCAGTTGGTTTAGGGTCTCAGGAGAGCAGCTGGATGAAGGGCACTGTGGGTGGCAAATGCAGTCAAGTCTGACCTCCCAGAGGTAGAGAGTCTTGGGTACTGTTTCCAGCTGGGCTGGTTGTGGAAAGGTCAGTACGTAACCTCATGTGAGTCCTCTTCCTGTTCCAAGACCCGTGCTTGGCTTCTAAACATGGGGATTAGAATCAGCCAGGTCTCCAGGGCTGAGCTGACTGGGCAAAGCCAGGCTATGGGTTAATATGGGGTAAGCAGCAGCCACCTCTGGCTGCCAGAGCATCACGGCAGACATGGTGCCAGGGAACAGAGTGACAAGATGCTGCAGGATCAGATGTCACTGATCAGCACCACATATCTGCTCCCCCAGACTCAGGTAACACTTAGGAGTACCCACTGGAGACCAGTGTTGATTGTCATTCCACACAATGACAGTCTTGGCCCCAGCTTTCAGCTGTACCCCAGAAAAATAAAGAGGTTTTCATAACCACGTCCCCTGCCTCCTTTCACTACATGGAAATAAGAGACATCCAGTGGATGAGATCCATAAAACAGTGTTGCCAATTACCCTATCCATAATAAAGCTGTGGGTTGGTGAGCTACGTGTCTTGCTATTAACTCAGTGCTTCCTCTCGCATTTGCTCCAACTCTGCTCACTGATGAATTTAGGAAGCTCCCCGGCAGGTTTCTGAAGAAGGGGGGTGGAAAAGTGTTTCTAGCGGGTACACTGCTTTTGTTCTATGTAATGTGAAGGAATGATTAAATGGGCCAGACACCTCCAAATCGATGACATGTAGATCAAATTCATGGATGCCTTGAGGCTAGGGAGGTAATACCCATAGGTTAAAACTCATAATCCATAAATATGGCAAAAACACAAGCAACAAAGAAAAAAAGCATCAGTTGGACTTCATTGAAATGTAACACTTTGTGTAAAGGACACCATCAAGAAAGTGAAAGGGCCTGACCGGGCGGTGGCGCAGTGGATAGAGCGTCAGACTGGGATGCGAAACACCCAGGTTCGAGACCCCAAGATCGCCAGCTTGAGCGAGGGCTCATCTGGTTTGAGCAAAAGCTCACCAGCTTGAGCCCAAGGTCACTGGCTCAAGCAAGGGGTTACTCGGTCTGCTGAAGGCCCACAGTTAAGGCACATATGAGAAGGCAATCAATGAACAATTGAGGTGTCGCAACGTGCAATGAAAAACTAATGATTGATGCTTCTCATCTCTCTTTGTTCCTGTCTGTCTGTCCCTGTCTATCCCTCTCTCTGACTCTCTCTGTCTCTGTAAAAAAAAAAAAAAGAAAGTGAAAGGGCAACCCACAGAATGAAATAAAACATTAGGAAATCATATAGCTGGCATACAATCAAACAATCAAAAATAAATCTAAAACTTTAACTTGGTCAAAGCTCCCTCCAGGCACACGGGGGCAAAAAGGCTTGGACTGACTTAGATGTGAGCCCCCGGGAGTCACTCAGAGAGAGTGATTAATTAAGGGCCCCTTCCCAACGCTAATAATACCTCCAAGTAGCCAGGAACAGTAGTATTCAAGAGCCAAGAAGCTGTACCCAGTGGGGAAGGGCTTATCCTAATGGTAGTCATGGAGTTGGGTCCAAAAATCTAACTACTAAAGCAAATAATGGTAGAAATACGGTTTCTCCACATATCGATGCTTGCCAAGAATGGGCTTTGTCTGGGAACACTGGACTAGGGTGAGAGTCTGTGAGAGGACCAGGGAAGGGAGACTGCTGCACCACATGGTATCTTCTAGCCCAAACCCAAGAGAATCCAAGCTAGGGCCTAAGGGAAAAAAAAAAAGCAAATTAAATTAAAGCGTTCTCTTCTGGAAGCATGATGATGTGACTGTGCTCTGTCCTGGTGCCAGACTTTAGCGCAGGTGGGGGAAGGGCACCCCCCATTGGAACAAAGTACAGAGCTTCTGTACGTCATTGTGGCTG
The DNA here is from genome assembly GCF_036850765.1 of Saccopteryx bilineata. NCBI lineage: Eukaryota > Metazoa > Chordata > Mammalia > Chiroptera > Emballonuridae > Saccopteryx > Saccopteryx bilineata. The sequence goes on along the minus strand of NC_089491.1, from coordinate 297,782,783 downwards.
ACATGGAAGGAATAACATCAGTACTTCTGTAGAGAAAAAGCCCTACAGCCCAGCAGGGTAGAGGTCACAACTGGGAAGGCATGTGGTACATGACAGAAATGAACAGGAGGAAAACAGAGACTGCCAGGTAGACAAAGAGGGCAGCAGAGGTCACTCCCCAGTCAACATGGGACATTGCTGATACGCCTTCAACCATAAACTAGGTTGTAATGATCTGGCTGGGAAGCGAGAGAGAAAGGAATCTCTGTTTCATTCGTACTACTGTGACTGTTCCATATGTTCCCAGATTGGTGTAGCCAAGGGGAATGGGGAAACACACTTGGATAAATGTCAGATCACAAACTTGGATCCAAAAAGCTAACTGGAAAAGCAGACAATGGTAAATGCATGGTTCCAGGAGATTCTATGGAATAACTACGGCCTCTAGCTGGGTGCCAGTTAAATTATAATCAACAGTATGATGTCGCAGTCAAAAATACAAACTTGAACTATGAAGAGTCTAGAAAGATGCATAGATGTGGTAGGGAGTGGTAGAAAATGCTCAAATGTTGGAAGGTTGGGGTTTTTGGAGACTGCAGTCCATTTCTTGCTCTGTCACTCTCTGTTTGAGTCGCCTCTTCTTTCTGGGCCTCTCCTTTTCATAAGCACGGTGATACAATTAGGACAGATGGTCTCTAAGACCCCTTCTAGTTCCTGAGGCCCTTTCAATCTATGAATGCAATTTCAAAATGAGGGATGTAACAGTCCTGCTCAGCTCTGCCCTGGTCAAACCACAGGCAGATAGGTGACTTTAGTCCGCGGCTCCTCCTAAGTGAGACATGAACAAATGGAGAGAAAAACAAGGTCATCATTACCCGGGTTCAAGGAAACTCTCAGAACTGTATGGAAGAAGCTAGTAGTGTTCCCCCTTGGAGAGGTGAAGCCTTGTGGCAGACATAATGGTTTTGAAATGTTTGAAGCATTGTTGTGTAAAAGAATACCTAGATCTGTCCTATAAAGTCCCAGGAGTACAGAAGCAAGAACAAGGGGGTGGAATCCACAGGGAAGGGCTTTTAGTTTTATGTAAGAGGAAAATTGTCACCCTTGAGCTTATTTGGAAGTGGAATGAACCTACTCCTGGAGGCGTTCAAACTTAAGGAAGGGATTCAAAGATCTAGTGAGTAGGTGACCTTGGTGACATTTGAGGTCCTTCTCAATTCCAAAATTCTGGGAGTGCCTATAAGGTAACTGGAGACCTGGTTAATTATCACAGAAAAAGAACAGCTGGTTCTCCATCTGTCTTCTCACCATTTCTAAGTGGTTGGCACATAGTAGGGGTTTAATAAAACTTGTGGAAAGGTGAGGAGAGAAGCAGAGATAGAAGGTTCAAGTTACACATGCATGCGTCCAGAAAGGCCTTTGCTCAGAAGCCCCACCTCCCTTCCACTGGTGAAGGTGCTGGATTCCAGACAAGACCTCCCTGCCTGCCTGTGAGTGAAGCTCCCTGGAATTAAACATCTGCATTTCCCCGGAAAGATGGAATCAGAAAGACAAGCAGGGAAGAGCCTGTGGCTTCCGCCTCTTCCCTGCCTTCCTGCTTAGCCTGCCAGATAGCCCCATGGCCTGAGAACCCCTCGTTCTGTGTTGTCCCCACAAAGCTGCAGTCAGCCTGCTGTGCTCTGTGAAGCTGCACGTTTGTGCCTGGTTTTGTAGGGACCCTTTAGAGTTCACTATTTTTTCTCCAGTGGGGACATTCTGCTTCCGGGGCAGCTATAAGAAAGGATCCTGGCCTCAGCTATGCAGTTATGATCAGGAAGAGGGAACCCTTCCCTGCTCCAGCTCTGCTGCCCTTACTACAGCCCCCACCCTCTAAGAAGGAACAAAGGTCACTCTTCTGGGCAGGGTTAGCCTTACAAGCAAGGGCACCTGCAGCTCTGCAGAACTTGCTAGAGATTGCTGACATATTTGATTTTCTTTCGAAGCCTCCTGTTCTTTCATTTGGCTCTCCCTCCCAAGACCTCTCTCCTCCTCAAGCTATGCGGCGATGGTGGGTTTTTAACACCATGTAGCTATGATTCAGAGCCAGACCTCTGGCTGATGAGAGCGAAAATTATGCTCAGGCGCACACAGAGGACCACAACGGGGGAAAGAGAAAATGGAAACATTTTTCGAGTCTGCAAAGTCATTCTCAGGTGAAGATTTATGGAGCCGGCCCTGATAGCTCCTCGTTGTGCAGAGTACTCAGCCAGAGATTGTCATCTTGATATTTAGTCCCACAGACAAACCTTTACCAAGCTCCTCTGTATTCAAAGCATCACGCTGTCCCTGCCCCGTCACCAGCTTTGCACACACTTCCTCCTGCCTCTACCCGTCCAGGCAATGCCTCTCGAAGTCCCTCGCTGAACCGTTGAACAAGCAACGCAGACCGAGGGCACAGGAAGAGTGACATCATCGTCAAATAAACAGCCACCGGTGGCTCTGGGCCGGATACAAGGCAGTTCCAGAAAGGAAGAATCTTTGTCATTTATGCCATTTGCATCACCCCCATTTTACAGATGATGAAACGGGCTCTGGAACTAGGTAGCTTGTTCACTTGACTATGAAGTAGTGGAGCCAGAATTCATACCCAGGCCAACCTCTTTTGATCCCATGAACTGTCTATATTATAATGATTTTAGGAATTAAAATTCTGTGCTGAACTCATTTCATCAGCGGTGGAGCTGGCTTTCAGAAACCATCCTCATTATCTAGTCCTCTCTCTGGATAGCCTTGAGCAGGGGACCTTGGTTCAAAAGGGGACTGTCCAGGAGAAGGGGATGGGTTTTGATGAAACAAGCTGACCAATATCATGGCCGTGGCATGTGTAGTTTAACAAACCAAGCGATAGAATTGAGTAAACACTGCTGATGCCCTCCAGTAGAAAATGAAGTCTGCGTCCCAGTGAGTTTTCTAAGTAACAGACTACAAGACTGGGATCTGAGTGTTCAAAAACATTCAGCAAATTAGCCTCACTGCAACTTGTTGCAATCCTGTCTCTTGCCATGTGACGGACTGGCAGAAGTGGTTACCAAACACCTACTGCAGCCTGACCTGTGGTAGTACAGTGGGTAAAGTGTTGACCTGGAACACTGAGGTCGCCAGTTCGAAATCCCGGGCTTGCCTGGTCAAGGCACATATGAGAGTTGATGCTTTCTGCTCCTCCCCCCTTCTCTCTCTCTCTCTCTGCCTCTCTCTCTCTCTCTCTCTCTCCCACCCCTCTCTCTAAAATGAATAAATAAAACCTAATATATATATATATATATATATATATATATATATATATATATATTATTCATTTAAAAAAAATACTGGGCCCTGGCCGGTTGGTTCAGTGGTAGAGCATCAGCCTGGCGTGCAAGAGTCCCGGGTTCAATTCCCGGCCAGGGCACACAGAAGAAGCACCTATCTGCTTCTCCACCCCTCCCCCTCTCCTTCCTCTCTGTCTCTCTCTTCCCCTCCCGCAGCCGAAGCTCCATTAGAGCAAAGATGGCCCAGGCACTGAGGATGGCTCTGTGGCCTCTGCCTCAGGCGCTAGAATGGCTCTGATTGCGGCAGAGCGAAGCCCCAAGATGGGCAGAGCATCGCCCCCTGGTGGGCATGCCGGGTGGATCCCAGTCGGGTGCATGCAGGAGTCTGTCTGACTGCCTCCCCACTTCCAACTTTGGAAAAATACAAAAAAAAAAAAAAAAAAAAAAAAAAAAATATATATATATATATATATATATATATATATACACACACACACACACACACACACACACACACACACACACACTGCAAGAAGAGTCTAAGATACTGATTAGCCAGGAGGCATAGAGCAGGCACTTAGACCTGCTTATCTGCACATCTTCCTTCTTCCCTTCCTCCCTCCCACCCTCTGTTCCTCCCTCTCTTCTTTCTTTCTTTCCTTTCCATTGTCTTTTTTGGCAGGAAGGGGCAGTGGCTACCTTCCCTGCTGCCTTCTGCTCCCGAGCCCTCATCATGGGGTAGACAGACAGTGAGCTTGCTGTCAGACACCTGGGTTTGGATTTCGACTCCACCAGTCACAAGATGGCTGACCCAAGGGGAAGCTAATTAACCTCTTTGAGCTTCAGTTTCATCACCTGTAATACTGGGACAGTAACACCTGTGACACAGGGTGGTGAGGAGAGTTATTGAAGAATGTGTGCAAAGTGTCTACACACAGTCTATGACCACACACTCCCTATTATTAGTACTATTCTTACCTCCTCATCTTTGTAAGTCATGCAAATTCTACCCATTATTCACTGGCCAAGGAAAAACTCCTTAATGACCCTCTTGCCTCCGCTTTACAGAAATGCCTCTGGCTGCCCAGACATAGAAAGCACAGGCCGGCTCTGTTGCTCAGTCCACGAACCCTCTCCACCTTCTATCAACACGTACTCGCTCCCGTCTGCATTTGTATTTCCCAAACGGGATCATAAGCAAATTAAAGAAGGGATGATGTCTCATTGTCTCTCCCTTCCTCCATTCATTCAGTATTCATTGAGCCCACTGTGGACCAGGTAAAAACCCACACCGCCCCTGACCTTAGGCAGCTTGAAGTCTGGCTGGGAAGATACCTGCAGATGCAACAAGGTAACTCTTAGGACGGCCCTCACTGCCCGGCCTGGGACTCTTCCCAAATACACTGGATGTATACTCCCTGACCCCCAACCCCGACCCCCAACTGGGTGAGGGGCCCCTTCGTATGTCCCCCTGTCCTGTCCTTAGGAGAGACTCAGTTTACTCCATGGCAATTTCTCATTCACTCCTCCCCGGGTAGCCCACAAGCTGTGAGGGCAGACCTTGTGTCTCTCTCGTTCACTGCTCCGTCCTCAGTTCTCACGCTGTGCCCGGCACACGGCAGACATTCCAATAACACTTATGAAATTGACAAAGACATACTCAGGTAAAAGGCTGATTGACTGAGGTTCTGGGGAATTGGCAGGTAAATCTAACATTTGTTTTCTCAGCGTCCATCCTTACTGATATATTTTTAGAAAATATCTCCCTGGTGGGCATTTCTCCTCTCACTAATTTTAAAGAAGGAAGGGAAAATTATTTTCTGCTCTGTGTGATTTCTCGCTAGCTATCTGTAATTGTCAGCCTTGTGCCCGAGAGCCACAATAAAGGCTTGATAAGAAGCAGCTCAAGGAGGCTGAAACTTGATTAATCTCGCTCCTCTGATGAAATAGAACAGAGGCCTTAACCACTCTTCTCCCCCCTCCACCTCTTCTCACCGAGGTCTGAGGACAACCTGTGAAGGGCCCAGCTGCCACAATCTACCGGCATAATTTGTGATCTGTGACCACCAGTCCCAACTGCCCTCAGAGTGATCGGAGAGAGCAGCAGGAGCACTGAGCTGGAAGTGATGATGACATGACCTTCAGCTTCGCTCTGCATCTAACTTGACCTTCAGCAGGTCCTCGGATGATGTCAATGTGTTCAATGTCATTTCACTATAACATCGATGAGATGCCATAGGAACTTCACGTTTATTTAGATCAATCAGCCTGAGGTAAAAAATGTTTCATTCAAGACACTGTATGTCATTTTGTTTAAAGCTGCAGAATCTATCGACAGCATTACCTGAGGCCTTAATCGACTCCACAATCTCCTCGACCACAAAATGGGAGAACGCTACCTCACTCACAAAGTACTGAGAGTTTCAAAGGAGACAATAGACACAGAAACAAAGTAGAAACAAAAGAGGTGATGGTAGCAATAGCTCTACATGATGAATTCCATTTGGATGAAAATTATATTTTCATAAAGGGGGGAATAAAAGAATTCTGCAAGTGGTATGGATATCTATAAGGTCAGAGACAATATCCCTTTCCCAGTCGGTTTCCCACTGACAGAGCTGCCCACCATCTAAGACTTCTGTTGTAAATTCTTCCTTCCAGAGCAGTATCCAGCTATGGCCAAGGAGAATGTCTTCCTCACAACACACACAGTCAGACATTTCATCACTACAGGTATCATTCAGAATAGGAAAGGCTTCCAGGAAAAGCACCAGCCCCTTCGATCTTTCTACAGTCCCCTCCTTCCCCAACTCTTCCCTCTGACCCTCCCCCAACAACACGCGCACACACACCAAGAGAGCACCTGCCCCTCCCACATCCCCAAATAATCAGCAACGAAACAAAGTGAAACCTTGATGTCACATAAACTTGGTTCAAAATCCAGTTGGGCCACCTCTCACCCTGTGGCTCTGGGTAAATTACTCTGGGTCTCTAAACCTCAGTTTTCTTATCTGCAAAACAGGGATAATAAATAAAGCCTAGTTCTGCAGTTGTTGGGTAAGGAAAAGTTCCCGGCACGACTCCTGGCCTGTCTTGGGTGCTCAGTGTATGAGTGTTTCTAGTTCCTTCCATCCTTCTCCAGGGAAAGCACTTTCATTCTTCTTGGTACCATTTCCTGCCCAGTTAAGATCTGCCCATCAGGCCTGGACAGTGAACCGGGGAGGCCTCCCTGATCACATGGAATGACTTTCTTTCCCTTTAAGAGCTTCCCCTCATTTCTCTGCAGTTGGACCCTTTGCGGGGGGTAATTTTTTTTTTTATTCATTGATTTTAGAGAGAAAAGGCAGGGGGTGGGGAAGAAAGAGAAACAAGAACATTGATCTATTCCTGTATGTGTCCTTACCGGAGACCTAACCAGCAATTTCTGTGCTTTGGGACAAAACTCTAACCAACTTAGCCATCCAGATAGGGCAGGCCATTTTTTTTTAAAGAAGCTTTGTATCTAGGGAAGCACACATCCAGATATATGTATATTTAATGACCTGCACATTAAATACTGCAATGTACCTGATGTTTTATGCATGTTTAAGTTTTATGAAAGCCAAGCACACCCAAAGGACTAACACGTGGTTGAGAAACATCAGTGGTGAGTCCTAGACATATGCTGTGAGAGAGGAATGGAGGAGAGGGTAAGAGCCACCACTGTTTGGACACCCCATGTGTGAAGCTCTGGGCTAGGTACACTGCATCAGTTTATTTCTTTCATCCCCAAAACTTAGTAGGGGGTGGGGGGGTTGGTATCTATCTCCATTCTCAGTTGAATAAACTGCCAAAGGTCAAAGCACTAATCAAGAGCAGAGATGAGCCTGACGAGGCAGTGGTGCAGTGGATAGAGTGTCGGACTGGGATGCAGAGGACCCAGGTTTGAGACCCTGAGGTTGCCAGCTTGAGCGCGGGCTCATCTGGTTTGAGCAAAAGCTCTCTAGCTTGGAACCAAGGTTGCTGGCTTGAGCAAGGGGTTACTCGGTCTGCTGTAGCCCCACGGTCAAGGCACATATGAGAAAGCAATCAATGAACAACTAAGGTGTCACAATAAAAAACTAATGATTGATGCTTCTCATCTCTCTCCGTTCCTGTCTGTTTGTCCCTATCTATCTCTGTCTCTGTAAAAAAAAAAAAAAAAAAAAAGAGCAGAGGTGGGCCTGGAAGCCAGAACTGCCCTCTCCAAAGCGCCGGCCCTTTTCCACGTTCCAACAGCACATGCCCAGGCACAAGGGAGAAGGAAGCAGGGAGGCCCACAGGCCCTGTTCCCAAAGCCCAGAGCTTCACAGGAGCTAGCCAAAATATACACGAGGCAAGAAAGACTGTCAGTTCTTCAAAGAGCTGTTATACATCATCATCTCATCCAGTTCTCACTTCCGTGAAGTGGGGTTGTCAGGAGAGCCTCTTAGCCCTGAGCCACAGAAATTAAAGGGCACAGCCCTAAGCGCAGAGCAGATCTGAAGTTCCAACAGGGTCTGCCTGTCATGAAGAGCTAATGTTTGCTGGTACTAGCTGAAGGGGGATGAGAAGAGGGGGGAAGGTTGAGGCAGACAGACACAACTGGTTGCCCCCACCAGCTGCTCCTCGTCTGTATTACTGAGCACAAGATTGTCTCAACTAAGACTACATTCCCCAGTGTATTTGCAGCTAGGTGTGGCCAGGTTACCAAGTTCCAGCCCGTGTGATATGAACAAAGGTAATATATCGAGTTTCTAGCTTTGCTCTCAAAATGAAAGTGTTCAGCCCCCTTCCCCTCCCCCTTCTTTCTACTTTCTGGAAAACGAACATGTGGTTGAAGCTGGAACAGCTCTTCTGGACCCTGATATGGAAGGTCAAGTGCTGAAGACGGCAGGGAAGTATGCGCCCCCGACGGCTGCAGAGCAGCCAGGCCAATGCTAAACGTCCAGAAAACACACGCCTCGTCGATGCTACTAGTACTTTCTGTCTCTGCCCAGCAGCAGAAAAGCATGTCCTAACTAATAAAGAAGCTTGGCCAATAACACCGCAGGCCCGTTCCAGAGCCTTCTCAATTGTTCAGATTCCACAAGTCCATAAATATTTACGAAGCAACTACCATCTGTTTGAAGTTTTCCTAAGAGTATCTTTATGTCCTCCTGGGAGATGTGCCCTACATTTTTGTTTTTAAAACCAGTATATTGGTATAGAATACAAAAAGGCAGATTCAACAAAAGTAAAATGGAAAGAAATATGTAACATTTAATAAGATCATGAGGGAGGCAGAGAAAAGTTGATATTGTCTTGCAAATAATCCTAAGCTAAAGGGAAACCACAAAGCATATTACTAGTAGGTGCAGGAGTGGGGTCAAAGGTCCAGGGATGCAGGTCACTGGCGTCCCTTTCCCCAGGAGAGGAGGTGAATAAGGAAACCACCAGGAGTGAGCCCACTTATTCTTTGGGAGCTCCCAGGCCTGGCTGGAAAGGGGTTGGGGAGAAGGTTGACTGAAGCATGGACCAGGATGAGATGTGGCCCAGCAGAAGAATAAGAGGAGGGGCCCTTCTGGACTGAATAGATGCCCCCACGGGTCCCTTCAGCACTGACGTTCTGCTCTGATTTGAGGGAGCTGAGGTGCGGAGGACTGGGAAGAGAGAAATGAATTCAGAGACAGGTGTCACGCGGTGCAAAGATAGGAGACCAAACACTCAGCATTTGGTGGGGGAGTGTCTGGAGCAGAAATACACGTCTAGACCCTCTGCCATTGTGGCTTAATTACAATGACAAGATGACAGCAATGACATTATGAGGAGAGAATCAGAAAAGTGCAAAGCTTATTTTTAAAAAATAGAAATGTCTTTTCACCATGAAATTCTCCCTGGAGGGCTCCCCAAGACAGGACCATGTCCCTAACCTGAGACTGAGACTTCACAGATATAGGGACTCTTCCTCCTAACAGTTCTTCCTTCTGTAAGGGGTCCCTCAGAGGCTGGGAGGAGGCTCAGCCCACAGGGAGAGCTCCACCTCCAGGCCTTAGTCATGGAGGCGGGTGACCAGACCTGTCTCTGTGCTTCCCACAGCCCCCACCATGTCAGACCACAGGCTCCCTGAGGGCACCACCACAGCGGTCCTCTCTCCATATCCTTAACACACAGTAGGGGGTCTGTCAGGGAGGCACTCAGTACATGCCTGTCAAAAGGGGGACATCTTTCTCAGTGTCACACAGAGGGCCAGAGTGCCCTTGTGCTTCACTCAGTGCCACCAACACACAGTAAATGTGCAAAAAGATGTGAGGAGTTCACTCACCACACCTCAGGATGAAGGCTCTCGGGAGACACTGGAGACCCACGTGAGGGCGGCGAGAGCAGCCCCTGCCCAGGACAAGACCCCAGAACGGAAGTTAGACATAAACCCAGGCAGTTGGAGACACCGTAAATCGCTTACACCCACACATAATCACAAGTACTCATTTTAGCCAACAGTTGTCACCTTTTCCTATTGCAATTTTTAAAAATCAGAACTGAGAAAGGTAGGCAAGATTGAAAATACTTAGTTTTTCTGCTTCCTGGCATCCTCTGGGGAATTTGCGAAGTTATAATGAGATATTCGGTGCCAGAGAGCAGAGAGGAGAAGCAACAGCAGGCTGCTGGATAATGTATTATGGCTAACTCACTGCTGCAGAATAGCTGAGAAATAATACTACCAATCCTGTGAAATTCAATGCAAAGAAGAAGAAAGTCACAATGTAACCAGTACTTCAAAAGCCCATTGGCTCTGTCTATACACTCAAGGAATGGTGGGCCTGACAGCCAGGGTCACTGAGGAAAGAGAAGCATGGGCACCCTGGCATAAATGCAGGATGCAGTCAATGCTGCCTGTCGCCAGAAGAGCCCATTCTGGGGTCAATTCAATCCCAAGAGCCATGCAGTAAGTACATAAGTAGATGCACATGTCCACACATAGGCAAAGCGAGATAACAGAGGACCCACAAATCTAATGAGACATTAGCACTTGTCCTGAACAAAGGCTGCTCGGAATGTGAGCTTCCAAGGAAAATTGCCACCGCATGACACAGAGTTCAATAACTTTGTTGTTAGCACAAGAATTTGTCAGACATGTCACACGGAATCTGGAACAGCTGTAACTGTGATAGGTTGCTGAAAAATGGCTGGTTTCCAAAACACCTGGTCCCCCAAGTCTCTACCATAATCCTGTTCTTAAATTAAAACAAACAGCAGCAAACAAGAAGCTCATGAAAAGTTTCCAGAGCAGACCGACTGGCTTGTTAAAGTATACAGAGAGAATTTTCAAAGTGTTGGTATGTCAGCGGCAGGCGCATCCAGCAAAGGAGTGGGTTTCTGAGTCAGAGATGCCTGGGTCCAACTCTGTCTCTCCTGCTTACCAGCCCCACGCTCCCGGGAAAGTGAGTTAACTTCTCCGAGCTTCCATTCCTTATTAGTTGGAGATGACGCTCTCTCAGGTATAGAATTCCTGTGAACAGCCTAACCTGTGGTGGTGCAGTGGATAGAGTGTCGACCTGCAGTGCTAAGGTTGCCAGTTCAAAACCTCAGGCTTCCCCAGGTGCATATGAGAAGTGAAGCAACTATAACCTCACTTTCTCTCTCTCTCAAATCAGTTTAAACAAAATAAAAATTTTTAGAAAAGGAATTCCTGTGAACTGTAGAGATCGTGTGTGTAAAGCTCTTAGCACAGCAACTAGCAAATAACTGTTTAGTAAACGGGGTTTCTGTTAAGTGGACTTGTCTACCTCAGCATCGGACTAGGTAGGCTGCAGAGGCCACTACCTGCGTATTACACTATATTTAAAGACATGGAAACGTCACCTGCTCTGAGAAGGTGATGAGAAAAAAGAGGTGATCTTTTTTTTTTTTTCTGAAGTTGGAAACGGGGAGGCAATTGGACAGACTCCCGCATGCGCCCGACCAGGATCCACCCGGCATGCCCACCAGGGGGCGATGCTCTGCCCATCTGGGGCATTGCTCTGTTGCGATCAGAGCCATTCTAGCGCCTGAGGCAGAGGCCATGGAGCCATCCTCAGTGCCCGGGCCAACTTTGCTCCAATGGAGCCTCGGCTGCGGGAGGGGAAGAGAGAGACAGAGAGAAAAGAGAGGGGGAGGGGTGGAGAAGCAGATGGCCACCTCTCCTGTGTGCCCTGGCCAGGAATCGAACCCTGGATTCCTGCATGCCAGGCTGACGCTCTACCACTGAGCCAACCAGCCAGGGCCGAAGAGGTGATCATTTTTTGAGGTTTTCCTTGGAGCCCATACCCAGAAAATTACGCTCTCCACAGCAGAATGGCTTTGAAAAAACAAGCTGCTTATTCTTATCATCTGCCACCAGAACCATTTTTTTTTTCTTTTCTTCCAGGTAAAAAGTTGCAAGGAAGTCTCCTCAGATTTAAAACCCTTGGGGAGCCCATGAACTAGGGCTTATTTTTTAACTTACCATTCAACACATTTTCTGTAATTGGACCCAATGAAGGATTTCGGTTGACCGTGTCCCATCTCCTCTGTAAGAGAGAAATTGTGCCCTCTGCACACTGTATTGGTTTGTTTGCAGGGTGCCCCAAACTCACAGAACTGCTGCAAACACTGTCTAGCAACGTGGTGCTTTTTAAGACTGAACTCGTTCTGCGAGAGCAAAGGTCTTAAATCCTTCTACGCTGCCGTGATGAAGCGCCTCAAGTTCTCATTAAGCTAAGGCAATTAGCTACCCACAGATACTTAACGCTGCCTCCCATGGTCAGGCAGTCATTTCTATTAAAACCTATTTTAAAGGACAAAGCAAACCCAAAAGCTCCATTGGTTCACATTTCCCACGAATCAATCACCCCTTGGACACGTTCAGTAAATACTCAGGGGCAAGCTCTGTGCCTTGTCGAGAGGATTTTTGTGAAAGGACTAGATCAGACATGATGGGATGGGGGTGCCAAAAAGGAGGAAGCTGGCGGCAAACGTCACAGTTTGGGGTAAATCCACTTGCAGAAAAGGGGTGCCGAATCTCTAGTGGGTTGGATTAAGCAAGACAAACTGAAGCCTCGGGTTTCCCTGGTCTTAGAATTTTCTGGTAAGTATAACAAGTAATGCTTGGACTGCACCCTGCAGACTATGTTAAGCAAAAGGGTTTCTGCCTGCTGGAAGCAGAATCCAGCTTCATCCTGTGAGACCGGACTGCTATCCAAACCGATGCTTCGTGGGAGGACTGGCCTCTCCCATGCCGCGTTTTGTCACTGATGTGCACCTGGTGTCCTCGGCAGGTTCACCATGAGTCCAACCCAGTCCAGCTCATGTGCTTTCCCCGGTCCTGTTAGGTCCACTCCTCCCCTACGAGTTCCCTTCTGTGAAGGTAGCCCATTGTCTCCAGCCCAAGGCTCTGTCCAGAATCAGCAACAGCTATACAATGGTCAGTGGTAAATTACTGAGATTTAAGCACCTTCCTCAAAAACTAGGGTTGTTTTTGTTTTTCAGTCCAGTCAGTTTAATCCAATAACCCATCACTTCTCAAATGAACAAAAACCCTTTTTTGCATTTTGTTTTATTTATTTGTTTGTTTGTTTCAATTTTGGAACATCTCTTAACCATCAAAGCAAATGTCAACAACATTGATCTAGATCAGCACTGTCCAATAGAAATAAGATTTAAACTTTCCTTAGGAGCCACATAAAAAGGCAAAAAAAATGATAATAGAATATTTTATTTAACTCACTATATTAAAAATATTATCATTTTAATGTATAATCAATATAAAGGATAATCAATGAGATATTTCACATCCTCTTTTCCTTTCTCTTCCTGGCACCATATTGAACTGGGCAGATCTAGATCAATACTTCAGTTGACATGGAAAGACTTCCACAATTCACTGTTTAGTGAGCAAGCGCTTTGCCAAATTGTATGTGTAGCATACAAGGCATTTTAACTTTATAAAAACCTATACTTATGTGTTCAGATACAGATAGAAAGACCAAAAGGTAATGACAGTTATCTCTGAGAGGCAGAGGGATGGCCTTTCTTCTCTAGTCTGTGCTTTTTTAGTATTTTCTAAATTTCTTTGCAGTACATATGTCCTTTTTTAATTATTAAGAAAGCTATAAAGGTAGTCTTATAAAAAAAAATCTCTCCTCATTTGAAATTATTATACCACTGATCGTGCTGGCATTGTAGCTGTTACCCTGTTTCTAGCAGATAGAAGGGACGAGCAAACGGTACGCCTCCTGCCCCAGCCCCGCCCCTGACATACTTACAGCCAATCATCATGATGGCCACTGCAAAGATCTTCTCGATGTCTGTGGATGGGGCGATGTTGCCAAAGCCCACACTGGTGAGGCTGGTCATGGTGAAATACAACGAGGAGATGTAGACAGAATTCTTGCTGGGACCGCCTTCCCACTTCCCTGAGCCAGACCCATTAAACTGGTAAGGGGTGCCAATGTCCATTGCCAGTTGGTAGAGCCAGCTGTTGTTACGGATGGTCTTGGTGTCCTCATCGAAGATCTCATAGTCCCCGATGCTGTACCAAATGCAGGCCATCCAGTGAGCAGCCAGCCCGAACACACACACCAGTAAGACCAGCACCGCAGCTCCATATTCAATGTAATGGTCCAGTTTACGGGCCACGCGTCCCAGACGGAGCAGCCGGACAACTTTCAGAGAACTGAACAGGCTGCTGATGCCCTGGGAGGAGAGGAGCACAGAGTCAGGGGCCAAGCACCCAAAGACACCCCTCCCTCACTGTTCCTTCCCTCCTCCCCCTGGGCCGCTTCCTTCAGCACAGCGGATTTCCACGAGATGCAAAATTATGCAGCCCTTAAAAAATTGCTTAACAAGTCATGATATGGAAAGATGCTCACATATATTTGGGTACTGATTCACAATAAAATTGGAATTTGATTCCAAGGTGTACGGAAAGGGAAATTTCCATTAGCTCTTTTCCTACTTCCATTAAAAAGCAAATAGAAAAAAAAAAAGCAAATAGAAAACAAACAAGCCAAATAAAATTAGAATCTTAATTGAACTATATTATGCAGAAGTACACAGATACATATGAGCATATTTCCATGTTATGAGTTATTTTAAAACAATTTTAAGGGTTGTGTAATATTTCATATTAAGTAATATGAAATATTTTAAGAGTTGCAAAGCATTTATTTCACACTGTATAATCTTTCATTCTAATTATTTATATATTGTGTGTAAGTAGACAAATATTTATGTGCTGAGAATGGTCAGGAAACATGTGATACATTATCAGTGGTGATGGCTGCAATGTCAAGTTAGGGAATTCAAGCAATTTCTTGTTATATTTGTATATATTTTCGTTATACTTGTATATACTCACTTAATTTCTATGAGTGAAATGATTACTTTTATAATTAGAAAAAATATAATTAAAAAAGAAACAGTGTTTTTTTAAGATTAAAGATGAATTCAAGAAACAGCTGAGAAGAACTGAGATTCTGTTTTCTCAGAAAAGTTACAAATTCTTGGAAGGCAACATCACTTCTGTCAGGTCACAGATTATACAGCCATACATCATGTACTTAAACACAGCAGTCAAGGAATCTCAGCTAAAAGGAACCCTCTGATTTCACCTGGTACAGCCTCTTCTTTTCTAGTTGATGTCTGATGATCTCACCAGGACAGGTCTAGTGTCTGAATAAGTTCTCTAGGGAATAGCACTGTGGCCATAGAAAAACACCCAAGTTGCAATCGTGAAAACGGGGTCTGAAACCCACAGAAGCCACTAACTTGTTATGTGAATTGGATAATTCAGTTACCTCTCCGTTCCCTTGCCTAGAGGATCTCTAAACCTTCTCTACACACTAATCTACTCTTATCTCCAAAGGGAACTGAAATATATTACAGAAGCTATACCATTCAGATCCTCAAAACTGATTTCAGGGGAGATTTCTATTAACTTTTCTTATGTCTACTAAAAAGTAAATAAGCAAACAAAGACATTTCTTTGAATCAAGACTGTGGTCTCCTAACATAGCAACAGTCCAACAGCAGGATGAGGCCCTTCACCAAGCTGAGCAAATGACTTCTCACTATTCTAAAGGCTGGACAGTTCCCAGGCCATTGCTATTCTCTCTTGTCCCCTTAATGACAACTCGCAAAACTCAGGTTATGTCACAGACAGAAGGATAATGTGTAAATGATTTTAGAGTCTCACCAGGGCTTCTTCCCCAACTATGTTTCCTACGCTTTTGCCAACTCAGTGGGTCTCAGGACTAATTCTCACCAATAGGTTTTGAGGTGACATGTATGTCACTTCTAGGTCATGGCAGCTAAAAGTAAGCATGCTTCCTCTACATGCTTCCTCTTCTCCCAACATGCTTTCCAGATGAGGCTAGAGTGACCCTGTGGCCAAGTCTGAAGATGGTGAACACAGAGCACAAAAGGAGCCTGGTTCTCTAAAAGACCACTGGAGCACCCTCCAATTAACTTGAATCATAGTGTAATGTGAAGGAAAAGAGAGACCTCCAATATCAGCCACTGAAACTTTGGGGGATATTTGTTACAGCAGCTATATCATTAGCCTCCCCTGACATGTGAACATACAAATATGTAGCATAGCCTTGTCAAGAAAGAACATAGGGTCAGGTTGCCACACAAATTATTTTTGTTGAGATGATGGTGGGGGAAGTGAGGTTTATTGTCCTTTTAAAAAACAAAACAATTAAAACAGTTTTGTAGCCATAAAATGGACAATAGAAAAAGTCATTCCTTGTCCAACGTATACCAGCAAATGGGTAATAATGAATTTTTCTAAGCCAAAGGTCAATACATCCATACTGTCAACCTTGACAAAATTTACCTTTGGCATGTCTAATACTCCTCGCTGGGTTTCCTATTTCCTCCATGTGCTTTTCTCAAAAGCCTACCATGCAGAAAAGACTGACAAAATTCCTCATATTAAGATGCAAAAGATTGATGAGGATAAATAGATAACCTCTCCTCACAGGGCATTTGCATTTTAAGAGAGGAAAACTAACTTCCAATAATGGAATTAAAAGCACCAACAGCCTGGATGAAAGGAGATATTCCGGGAGACAAAGGAGCCTTTTTGATGACTCAGAACTCAAACACAAGTAAGCAGCCACCTACCCTCCACCTCCACATAAGGAGGTTCCTGAAATCATCTTTCAAACCAGCTCCACTCTGACGCAGAACTTCCTACCCAGGGCGAAACTGCCTTGTCATTTTTCCTCACTCCTACTCAGTTCAAGGCAACATTTACAGAGAACCTACTGTGTACTCCTGTGCCATTGCTACAGGGAAGAGACGAGAATGATGCTGTCTTTGTCTTCTTGCTCACTACTGTACCTTCAGTGCCCGGCCCACGGAAGATGCAAGATAGAAAGGAAGGAGGGAGGAAGCCAGAGCTGAATTACTGGAGAGAGGGGCATGATTCTATTAGTGGAAAGGTATTTCCACTAAGAGTCACAGAGCTTGAGAGCTTGAGAGCTGAGAGGGGACCGAGAAGTCATCTCGTCCAGCTCCGCGGAGTCCAGCAAGGTCTCGTGGAGTACGGTTAAGGAATGGACTTTCCACTGCTCCTTGGACTCTTCTCTTAAGCACTGCCTTGAAGATCCCATTCTATGGCAGTCATTCGTGGGGATGAAGGATTGGAGATCACCTTCTTACCTCCCTCCTGCTCCATCATCTGCACTTCATTCTTTCTCTCTTCTCCATCACTTCCCATTGGCCACAACAACACAGGCAACCACCACTCAATGGCCATGCTATCACTGGCCCTAGTACATCCCACACAGCAGGTGACCATTTACACCTCTTTGCTTGTTCAGACTGGTCCCTCAATGCCCAGTATGCCCAGCTCCCCCTTCCCTCCCATTTATGACAGCTGGTAACTAGTTATCCTTCAGGCCTGCTATTATACTTGTTGTCCTTCTGGTCTGCCACTACCTCCACCCTAAAGCCCTCCATGACTACTTGTAGTCCCAACCAATCACTCACTCCTCCAGATGTGGGTGTTTACCTGTATCCACTCCCACTTGAACCCATTTCTTTGTGTTAGTTTCCCTTAGCCACACCCCCATGTACATCAGGAATTACAACTTCCTGAAGACCAAAGCCACTTGGTATTGATTTTAGAAGCCTCCTGTATTAGGTTGAACACTATCCTGACAAAGTCCTGTCTTTTTTAGAACCTCAGAATGTGACTTATTTGGAAATAGGGTCTTTGCAGGTAGTTAGTTAAGATGAGGTCATACAGTAGGCCTTTAATCTTATAAAAAAAGAAGAAGAGGTAGACAGAGAGAGAGAGAGCCCCATGTGATTACCAATGCAGCACTTGGGGTGATGTAATTCAAGCCAAGGATTACCAGCCACACCAGAAGCCAAGAGGAAGGGACAGAACAAATTCTCTCCTGGAGACTTCGGAGAGCATGGCTTTACTGACACCTTGATTTCAGAACACAGAGCCTACAGAACTACAGCAGAATTTAAATTTCTGTTGTACTAAGCCACCTGCTTTGTGGTAATAAGTCATGGCAGCGCTAGGAAACCAATACACCCACACAGGTCTAAAGCGAGCATCTTCTCAGGAAGGGTCTCAAATATCATCTAAAATAAAGAGTTTAGACTGTTAGAGAATTTTTTGCTCAGTTTAAGGAGCCTTTGAAAAAATATAAAACACATACTTCCTCACTCCGTTACTTATCTGTGTGCACACTGATATTCTATTACACAGTCTTGCTTTTTTCTCTCATTGCGCTAACAGCTGGAATTCCAGCTGTTTCAAAGCATTTCAAGCTATTAATTTGGTTGTTTTGGTATTTTCCTGAAGTTAGTATATGCAATAAATAAAACAGAATGCTTCCAAGTTTGTTTTTTAATTTTAGTATAAAAACACTATGGCACCATATTGTAGATGATCACATTTTCCTGGAGATTTCTTGTATCAGAAAATCTATCTCACATTCCATATGGTTCCAAAGAATTCTTTATGACAACCTTTAAATTATGAAGAAAGAAGGATGTTAAGTTGGTCAACATGGATGAAGGGATGGTAGGGACTAATGCTGGTGAGCTCATCATCACTGAAGGCCACAACTGTGACAGAAAGGAAGCCTTCTTTTTTTTTAAAAAAAATTTTTTTAATCTTTTTTTTTTCTTTTTTTCTTTATTCATTTTTAGAGAGGAGAGAGAGAGGGAGAGAGAGAGAGAGACAGAGAGAGAGAAGGGGGGAGGAGCTGGAAGCATCAACTCCCATATGTGCCTTGCCCAGGCAAGCCCAGGGTTTCGAACCGGCGACCTCAGCATTTCCAGGTCGTCGTGTTATCCACTGCGCCACCACAGGTCAGGCCAAGGAAGCCGTCTGAAATCTAAGTAACCTCAGTTGATGTGATCTTGATGCAACTGAAATTGAAGTGAACATTTGGTAATTATCAGAATCACTTGTGTGTTAACTATTAAGTTTTCCCTTTTCATCCAGACTAAATAAATCATTCTGCTAACTTAGGCTATTTCTTGCCTTTGCAACTAGCCAGGTTCAACAACTTTCTGCCATAGGCATGGAAACGACACTGTCATGGTCTTTTGGGTCCTTGAATAGTTCCCCCAGGCTTTCAGGTCTGTGTGGAAACATGATGGTGTCCATGGCAAATTCTGCAGGGAAACTTTATTTCTTTCATTGCTTTCAACCTCACATTAATCATGATTACTCTTATCCTGTGTTCTCTTCCAAATAAAGGCCTCCGTCCCCTGCTCCACTGAAACTCACAAGGAGAAAGTGTGACAGTAAGAAATCCTGTGGTCTGTTATAAGAATTTACTACTTTGCTAACAGAGCTTGGTTTGTTTGTTGTCTTTAAAACAAACGTAACTTTGAGAATGAATATTGAATGTTGGCCCTACCACTCTGAGAACTGCAGGTACATTTCAGCTGCATAATGGAATCAACTGGCTAACCAGATCTTATTGGGAGTTACTCACTGAAGCTCAAATATAATTTGCTGCCTTCCTGTTTCAAGGTTTTACTTTAGGCTTGTTTGATTTAATTCAGCAATCATTTCCTAAAAACCTAGTATAGGAAGACATAGCCAAGAGTTTCCCATGATAGAAAAATGAAGAGGATGCAGTCTCCTGCCTTCAAGTTAACTACAATTAGGCCACAGAAAAACAGCCTACAGACAACTGCAGTGCAGGGTAAACACCAGTTAGCTGCCACTATGAATCATGACTTAGCATGAGCCCTGTGGCTGTGCTTAAAGGGAATTTTTTTCTCATTCATTTAACAGGCATATTGACCACATTCAGGGGAAAGATGTGGTTACCCGGTGACGGAGTAGAGGGGATAGCTTGTGACCTTCCATTTGTTTAATCCAACAGTATATCCAAAAGGCACATCTGCAGTCTCTGTAGAAAACCATCATTGAAGGAGGTTTAGAAATATAGCTCAAAACCATTCATTTTCTTTTTGTTTACAATTCCAACCATGACATAAATTGTGTCTTCAGTTGTAATAATATACCACCAGACTCTATGGCTTTCTAGAAGCGCTGAAAATTGAAAGTGTACCATTGGCCAAATAAAAACCAAAGGATATGGAAGAGAGAACCTGGCTTTATCAAGCCTTGTCTCTGTCTTTCTCAGAGTCCTAGTTTCAGGTCTTCTTCTTCCTGGGAAGTCAAAGGAACCCAAGTAGCCTGGACGGAACAGCGTATCGTCCTGAAGGAAGCAATCCAGTTTTTTTGTGCCTGGAGCTGTGACAGTGATGCTGAATCAGCCATGCCCTTAATGCACTTTAGGCTAACTTGGTTTAAACTCTCAGAGACCACAGCATGTCAGGGTCTGGTGTAGGTGAAAAACCCCAGTGACTTTCATGAGGGTTGTGTCTAGGAGATTTCAGCGCTGGGGCCTGACTAGAGCATCAGCCCACTTATCACTCTCCGGCCAAAGCTCTAGATATGAAACAGTGCTGACATTACACAAGCATCACTTCCACTCGTCATGTCTGCCAACACAGCTGGGGCCTCCTGACCACGTATAATAATGCTCTCTGGTTAATGGAGAAGAGGATGCAGGGCATTCCCTATGCGGTTTAATTTGGCTTTAAAAGACATGCTCCCTCCTTCCTCATCCACACTTCACTTCAGTCTCATCCTCACCCAAAACCAAACTTCAGGTAAGAAGGTAGAAGCCCCAACACGCTATAAAGAGGCCCCCCACAAGGGTGGCCTCCTGACAAGTACCAGGAATTTGTGGCATGGCCTTGAGCGCTCCATGGGACTGGCAAGAAGGGAAGGCTCAGGCAGCTGGTTTGGATGTGTGAAGTTTCCCCAGAATGTGGGGAGCCTGGTATACAAAATGCGGACACCTGCGCTGTTTCTGTGAGAACTGGGGCAGGAACGAAGTTTTCCCAATGCTCAGAACTAGCTCACCTACGTTGGGCAAAAGAAAACCAGGGCAGCAGAGCAAGGACAAGAGCCAGGCAAGCCATCAGGAACACTGCTGAGAGACTTCAGGGTCCCTGGAGTGGGCCCGGGGGTGTGCTTAGCTCCAGGATGCTTCCAGGTGACTGACAAACGGGGGGGGGGGGGGGGGAGAGAAACAGACAGGGAGAGTCAGAATGCTCTCAGAGAGCCAACAGGACGATAACTACGGGGATTTGTAAATATAAGGGCCTAAGAACCCCCCTCGGCTAGAAGGAGGGTCAGTGCTCCATGTTTAATATTGCTCACGGCTGAACTGTCCCATCTTCACAGATAGATTTAAAGCCCTTAAAGGCTATTTCTCCTTGCAGCCTCAGCAGTGAGTGGTGATGAGACCACTAATCATTCTACCTCTACCATTCCAGGATGCAACTGTCATACACAGAGCTCCATTCTACTGCCACCTGGCCCTTGGAGGATAAGTCCCCGGAGAAATGTTCTGAGGCAAAATTATGGCTCCTGTAAGAGGCTTCTGGTAAATACAGTTCTAAGCTTTCTGGAAGCAGGCAGAAGTAAGGACAGTCACCATTCTGCATGGTTAAAATAATCAGTAACTACAACTTTTGGGAATAAGAGAAGTCATAGAGAAAAGAAATTGTCAGGTGGCGCCCCGCCCGCCCCGCCCCTGGTACACTGTGGCTGGCTCCCTGACCCGGGGAACCTCTGGAGGACTCCTTTCTCCACCTGGGAAGTGAAGATGCACTTGCGCAGGGTTAATGCTCATAGAAGTATGACATGAGAGGTGGTCTCTGGTAAGAAGACCTCCTCCACCTGTAAAGACCAGGCAAAAGGGTCAGGGAGAGAGAGAGAGGCATGAAGGGACGAGATTATTCCCCCCTCGGCGAAAAGGAAAGAAAAGATCTGAAATGTTAGAAAGAAGTCATCTCTAGGTGAGGATTAATAAAGAGGAGGGAATGTCTCCTCTCTGAAAAGTTGCCAACAAGCAATTAAGAGATTTTTTTACCAAAACAGCCCTGTGAGCTGAAGGACAGACAGTGAGCGGAAGCCCTCCGTGTGCTCTGGAACGGCAGACCCCAGGCGTCAGACCCCAGGCGCAGCGGAAGCCAACCTCACCTGATGAGCATATGAAAGGCCAAGGATACCTGACATCAGGGAAAGTAACAGCATACAAATTACCCCGGGTATTTGTATTTCTAAACTCTCTTTAAGAGATCTAGCATTGAGATATATTGGGTGGGACACTTGAATCTATGTACACACAAATTAAAATCATGAATAAAAAAACCAAAAAGATTTAAAGCTATAGTTAGAATTTCTTGCTTAAGGATCACTCCTGCACTCACCCTGTTTCTAGGACCCGTGGTTGCAGGCCTGGCCCCAGACCACTGCAGCAGTTAGGAAGAAGAGAGCTGAGGTGAGGGGGGGAGTAACTGTATGGTAACACCAACATCCTCCCCACTCCCTCTCCCCACCCCAGAAAAGCAGGGGAATCTACTGGGTGGGGAACCCTCTATGCCTTATATCTCCCCTAATTTCATATGGTCAATGTTTCAATTGCTCCTCCCAAGCCTCTATCAAACCATTACTTTGAGGTTTATTATAAGTGAAAAAAAAAAAAGATCTAGCATTTCTTTGACTACAGAAATTACAAATTACTAAATAACAAACATGCCACTTGGAAATTTATTTTAATGGAAAAGCTGTACAAAGACCCCCCCCCCATCTGTCAACACCATCCTGCTAAATAATAGCAACAGTAATTTATATGGACCTGCAATATGCCAAGCCTTCCTTACGCTTTAACTCAATTCTTATTACTATCCTATAGGTCAGGATATATAGTATAATTCTTTCCATTTTATATGAATGTATGGGTTTTTTAAAAAATAAACTAACTGATGGACAAGCAGCTTTTGAAGGATAATCAGTTGTGTGCTGGTTGCCACCAGGTTTTTAACAACAAGCAATGAGGTTGAACTCTCCTGTAGCTGTTCTGAAGACACAAACAGCCTACCGTGTTCCTCCATTGGCCCCGTCCCCCCACGGTCAACCTGACGACAGCAGGAGAGACTGATGACCCCCACCTTCTCTTCAAGCAGCAAGTAGGCTGTGCTCATCTACAGCAAGCAGGAGAATCGTAGAGGAAAACACAAAGCAATGATGGAATAAAAAGATGATGCTCCTTCCAGTGCGTGAAAACCATTGCCATGAAAAAACTTCCATTTGGACTGTGTAGTATTCGTGCTGACTGGGGGCTCTGGGTTCTTAACATGTGACCTGTGGACAGGCAGGATGGCATCCTAGGATCACCAGGAGCAGCATCTTGTGTATGGTCTATGAGGAAACTGTAGATATGGGTCTCCCGCACTTACCAGGCCCAGGCCCAGGGAGCGGCTTCAGTTCTGCAAATCACTTCACCTCAAAGCTGAGACAAAAATGGGCATAAAAGACGCCCCAGGTTCTCAGCCTTGTCTCAGGCGAGGCCACTCGTGCCCAGATTGAGAAACTCTAATGAGGCTGCAGAAAAATAATTCATAGGGACATCTTTTGGAAAGTTAGAATTCAAAGTGCTGCCGGTGGCAGTGGTGAGATGATTTAGAAGTGGTTTTTAAAGTCAAAATGCATTCATACATGAATTTAAATCCCTTCCTGGTGATACCAGGACACAGTCCCACATTTGTAGACCAGAAAGCAGATGGCCAAAGGAAGCTGCCAAGAGGTGGGACCATTAAATGGCCCAGATCTAAGGAGGGCTGAGGACATAAGGTTTGGCACAAGAATCCTGGGATCACAGAACTTTGGATCAGGAGGAGACCCCACAGATCATAAAGCCCACACCCCTCATCTTACCGATGAGGAAACAAAGGCGCAGGGAGGACACACCATACTCATGAAACACAGATTGCCCATTACCCACTCCCTAGCCCTGGTAACCTCTAATCTACCTCTGTCTTTATGAATTTACTCTTCATAAAAGTGGAGTCCTAAAGTATTTATTTTTTTTGTGTCTGTCTGGCTTTTTTCAGTTAACATAATATTTTTGGGACTCATCCATACTATAGCCTGGGTCAGAATTTCACTCCTCTTTATGGATGAATAATATTCCATTGTGTGTATATGCCGCATTTTGTTTAGCCATTCGCCTGCTGAATGGCACTAGAGATGTTTCCACCTTTGGACTACTGTGAGTAACGCTGCTATTGAACATTGGATATCAGTTTGAGTCCCCTGGCTGCAGTATTTTAAAATTTTTTTTGTTTTTTAACAAACTCTTACATAGCTTTTACCATGTGCCAAGCATGGCATATTACAAGCGTAAACTCATTTAATTCTCATAAATTCTGTGAGGTAGGAATTATTATTATTCTCATTTTGCAGAAAAGGAAACAGAGGCACAGAAAGGTTTAGTAACTTGTGCAAGATCACGAAGTGAGTTGTCAAAGCTAAATTCAAACCCAGGCCATCTGGCTCAGGGTGGCTAGGTGGCCAGAGCAGGGACAAGAAAGCAATAGTTATAATAAATGAACCTTCCCATGGTTTCCTCTCAGGTGAAAGCTTAGGTCTTTATAGTGATCCATGAAGCCCATATATTCTTCCCTGCTCTCTCACCACAGGGCAGCTCCAACCTCATTTCCTACTGTTGTCCCCACTCACTCTCCCCTCAGACATGACAGGTAGGCTCCACCTCAGGGCCTTTGCACTTGCTTTTTCCCTGTCTGGAACATTTGGACATCAATATCTCTAATATCCCTCACTTACTCACCTCCTTGGAGTCACTTCTTCATAGTAACCTTCTCAAACAAGCCTTCCTACATACCCCATTCACATTCACAGCCTCCAGCCCAACAGAGCCTACCCCACTTCCCTGTTTCATGTTTCTCCAGGGCATGTATAGGCCAGTTCAATGTCCCTCAGACCGTTGGAGGGCCAGACTATAAAAAAAACTATGAACAAATCCCTATGCACACTGCACATATCTTATTTTAAAGTAAAAAAACAAAACGAGAACAAATACAATATTTAAAATAAAGAACAAGTAAATTTAAATCAACAAACTGACCAGTATTTCAATGGGAACTAAAAATAAGACAGCCCCCATCCTTTGGGGGTAAAATTAATATAAGACAGGGTCTTAAAATAGGGGAAACATGGTGTGTAGTAATGTGGGGGGAGACTTTTGGACAAAGGGAGGTTATAGGGGCCATTATGTTGTTGTACATTTGGGGGAGTATGGGGGCCATTGTACTGTGTAGTAATGGTTATAATGCTCTGCCTTTCTTCCTACTTCTGCTGTTATTTCACACTGCTTCCAGTGATGTGGGGCGCCGCAGCCGCACACCGGACGTGCGTCATATAACGCGTGTGTTCTGTGTCACCAGAAGTAGTACTGTACGTGAGCGCCGCACCAATGAAAGAGGTGCCCCTTCCAGAAGTACAGCGGGGGCCGGAAAAATGGCCTTAGGGGGCCGCATGTGGCCCGCGGGCCGTAGTTTGGGGACCCCTGTTTTACGCTTGTTTGTTGACTACCCCTCATACTAGAATGTAGACACCCCGCTGGGGGCCCAGCTGTAGCCTCGAACCTCGAACACTGTGGTAGGCTCTCAGCAACGATGAAGTGAATGAATGAATATCAAACATCCACCAGCACTTAACAGATTACAAAAATTTTCCACGAACATTATCCCTTAGTTTTCATAACATAATTGAAAATGTCTAAGAGGAATCGCACCAGGAAGGTCAGGCTTTCTATCTCCCACTGGTCCAGGAGCCGGTCCTGATGGCCCGAGACACAATTTAGAATTTCCAGGGAGAATTAGGGAGCACGGGGCCAGAAGACAGCCCGGGGATGCCTAATCTGGCCTGAAGGCTTGGGGAACAGCCGCCTGCCTCAGGAGACAAGGGACCCTGCCCTCCCCCCTGAAAGCCTGGAGGCTAAACCGTGTTTCAGAATCAGGAGTCCTCTTCCACTTGCTTCGTCTTCCACCAAAACTAGGGCACTGGTTTGTGGCAGACAGTCGCTGAGAGGCACCAGGGTTCAGAAATCCCTGGATGACTCTCCCGGCATTAGATGCAGAAATACACTGTGCTGCTCTCCCTGGAGCATCCCCCACAGCCCCGCATCCAGGTCTCCAGGAAACAGAAGGCATCGTGTTCCCACAAGTGCACTTGACTCTCTACCTGGACTCCTCCCACCCACCTGTCCGAAACTTCCATCCCTTTCCAGTAAAAACCAGCTCAAACAGCATCTCTGCAATGAAGCCTGGTCTAAGTTGACCTCTTCTTCTGACCACCCACCCCTTATAATCAGTCTCTTCTCGTTGAATTCCTGCAGCATTTTGTACCATTATTATTACATATTATTCACCATTCCCTACCTTTTACCAAAGTTTTGGCCGTGTACCTTGATCTCCCGCTACATATATAAATCTTTTCTAAGCAAGAGAACAAATTTCTCTTCACCTTCACATGTCCCTGAGGCAGCCAGTGCAGTCCTAGTGCGTAGCTGGCGCTCAGTGATTGATTCCTGAATGAATGAGCAAACCGGCGATCAGCTACCAGGAGGAGCAGGACAGGCTATGGCTAATGCCCTACCTTATCCTCTGCCTGGACTCCCGTTACAGCTGTCCGGCCCTGACCAAATCTGACCTGCACATTTCTATCACTTTACACGACTTTTATCAAATTACTCCCCTGTTCAGAAACCCATTTGTTGACATTGTAAATTGATTGCCTCTTTGAGAATGTACTACCTCCAAAGCATATCAAGAGTCTTCAAATGTTTGTATCCTTTGTCACAATAATTCTTTTACTGAATATTAATAGACAGAACAAAAGCTAAAAGATAAAAAAAAAAAAACGCCCATTCTAGAAACTTCGATGTCATCTTTGGTTTGGTTCCTTTTTCTCTCTCACCCCCACAGAGAGGCAATCACAGAGTCCTATTAATTTTGCCTTGATCTGTTTCTAGAACAAAGTCCAACTTCCTCCTCCTCACTGGCACGTCTGTCTCAGCTGCAGCAGCTGCCTTAACCGGCCCCATCTCCAAGCTTACCCCATCTAGTGTATTCTGTGTGCAGCAACTCAGTTATTCTCTCCAGCACACAATTCTGATTGGCTCCTCTCCTGCTCAGGCTCCTTGGTGCCTGCATGATACAGTCTGTGCTCCTCAGTGGGACACACAAAGCCCAGGCACCCGGCCCTGCCCTGCTCCTCCTGCTTTCTCTCTCCACCTGCTCACCACCTGCACTCCAGGGCCACTGGACACCCTGACCTCCCAGCCGGGCAGGGCTCTCTCGCTGCCCGTCTTTCTCACAGACCGGTTCCCCTGCCTGCACTGATGTCTCCTCCCCCTGCCCTCCTCTTCCCCCTTTTTGCCTAGCCAACTCCCTTCTTACTCTTCATTTTAAGACATTTTTCTGAGCTCCCAGACAAGGTGGCCGGCTCCTTGGGATCCCAGGAGGCCTCCGCATTGTGTGTACAGTATCATGGCTCGATGACCTGTCCCCTTGCCACCCCATATATAAATAATTGTTAGCCTGACCTGTGGTGGCGCAGTGGATAAAGCGTCGACCTGGAAATACTGAGGTCGCCGATTCAAAACCCTGGGCTTGCCTGGTCAAGGCACATATGGGAGTTGATGCTTCCAGCTCCTCCCCCCTTCTCTCTCTCTCCTCTCTCTCCTTCTCTGTCTCTCTCTCTCTCCTCTCTAAAAATGAATAAATGAAATAAAACAAGTGTCATTTAAAATAAATAAATAAATAAATAATTGTTAGCTTATTGAGGGCAAGGACCCCCACAGTTTCAACACCAACTCCCCAGAACCTACCTGGCCCTGTGTCTGGTGTTAACAGGAACCCCACATACATCTACTAAATGACTGAGGAGGCAGCTTCTGAATGTAGTCTACATATAAGGCTCCGTGCTAGCGGGAGTTTAGGCATCCACTGGGGGTCTTGGAAGGAATTTCCTCAGAAAAGGGGGAACTACTATACATTGCTTTTCTCACTTTGTGTCATAAACATTTTCTCTGTAATAGTCATCACAATTGTCATTTAAAATGAACTTTTATTTGTGTAGTGTTTCAAAATGTAAAATAATGCCTTATATACATTGTCCTGTTTTATTGTCGCAACAATCCATAGGATAAGAGGGTGTGCTCGCATTTCAAGGAGCTGTCACGGTGATTAAGTGATGTGCTCAAGGTCACACAGACATCAAGCAAGTAAAGCCAGGATTTTTGACCCCAAATCCCTTATTCATGACACTTTACAATATCGTCTACTGATAATTATACGATTTTTCCCAAGTTAATATGAATTATTTTTAATTACTAATTCTTCAATTGTGGGATACATAGGTTGTCCCCAGATCTTTCCTTTTACTGGTAGTATCTCAGTGCGCATCACATTTTTTATTTATTGTATCTATTTACTTTAAGAAGAAAAATTTAGATTCGTTTTACCATTTGCTTTCAGCAGACAGCCCCAGTGCTCTGAATGGGCTGGGGACTGAGCTGTGTAAGTAAATATTTCAGACTTCGTGGTCCATAGTCTGTCACAGCTGCTCGACTCGGCCCATGTGACCCAAAGCAGCCAGACGATCCATTAACAAGCGCACTTGTTTGTGTTACAATAAAACTTCATGTACGGACACTTGACATTTGAATTTCATATCATTTTCACATGTCACAAAATGGCATTCTT
The DNA here is from genome assembly GCF_036850765.1 of Saccopteryx bilineata. NCBI lineage: Eukaryota > Metazoa > Chordata > Mammalia > Chiroptera > Emballonuridae > Saccopteryx > Saccopteryx bilineata. The sequence continues at coordinate 297,754,380 of NC_089491.1, read as the reverse complement.
CTATTTTGACTTTCTTCAACCATTTCAAAATGTAAAAACCATTCTTAGATCATGGGCCACGAGCTGGAGTTGACCTGTTTGCTGATCTTGGGTACAGTAAGTGTAGACTTTTTCCTTTTATTATAATTTTTCTTAATGTTTTTCCATAATTTTTACATTTAAAGAGGGGGGTAAAAGTTACCATGAATTTCCTGGGGTCTGCCAGAACTATTCAAAATTGACTAAGCTCAAGTCAAACATTAGTCAGCTGGCCCTCACGTCCTCTGCAAACTCACGGGCCAGAACAAGCCAGCGCAGTCTCAGCCATCTCGCTTCAGATCTTCTTGGAGACCCCAGCACATGACTTGTTGATTCTGCACCTTTGGCATTTCAAAATCCCTTCTAATGTGTTAACCCTGACAGCCCAAAGCTGACCAATCTCCTCAAGGCCAAACTCTAGGCTCACCCTCTCAGAAGAGTCTTCCCTAAGTGACCACAATCCAAATAGATCACTCTTTTGCTTTGTTAAGTAATTGGAATATACATTATTAGGCACTGTTTGCAGTTGTTACATCCCAATATATATTCCGTTTCAACACAATAGCAAGACCAAGGGTAGGACCCCTCGTGCTGTCTGCTACTTTTCTGACAGCGTCTCTTGTAGCCCTCTACACACAAGAATTCACACAAGCTAGTTGAATAAGTGGTGAGGAGAGAACTCAGTTAATGAACAAGGTGTACTAGCAGATGGTCCACGTTCCTGCTGCTGATTTTACTAAAGATATGATCAGTACTGTCTGACATAATTAGCCATATCACCCATTGCAATTGTTCCTGTGGTCATTATTTTTGGCATGTTCCAAGCTGCTGCAAAAGTAATTATATTCTGTGCACAGAGCCACTCATCCAATTACAGACCTTAGCAACAACATTATGAGATAACGTTATATAAAGATACTATGAATCAATTGGCTGGGCACAGCAAGGTACAGGGAGGCTTACTGAAAGGAAGAATGGTGAACCAACCGTGTGAAACCTGCTCTAATCAAACACAGTATTCTGGAAACAGAAGTCAGTGAGGAAAAGATGATCGAGTCATACAGAGACAGGACAAACAAGAACAAAAACAGATGTGCAAGTAAGACGCAAGTTTCTTCCCCTTGGATACTCCAGGTTAACAGAACCCCTAGTTGGTTTTTCTCTACAGCGCCACCTACTGCTCAGCAGGGAGAGGGCAAGTGGGAAGCTGACAGTTGATTTCTTTGCCTCTCAGTTGATTCCTCTCAAGTGCAGGCCCTGAACTAGGGCCCCAGATGTGCCCACTTCCTCGTCCCAGCTGCCACAGATGAAGTCTAATCACTAGTGTGTCAAATACTGTGCTAAGTGCTCTGCTTGCATCATTTCATTTTATCTTCACGATAACTCCATGAAGTGGGTACTTTCATCCTCATTCCAGTAAGGATGTGGGAACAGCTGAGAAATACTAGTTTGAGAGATCTACTTATGGAGTGGCTCTTATTTTCCAGGCACAATGCAAATAACACAAGTTCTACCTTTATGCAACTGACCTTCTAGTGGGAGAGAGAAAAAAAAAAGCCAAAAATAAAGTTTCACAAGATAATATCTGAATGTGTCAAGTGTTACCAAGGACATAAATTGATTAAATGAGGTAAAAAAAAAATTATATATATATATATATATATATACACACACACACACACACACACACACACACACACACAAATAAATTTATATATATATACACACACACTAAAAAATATTTTAAATGAAAAGGGGTGGGGGGAAGAGAGGTTTCCCCAGACAGCCTCAGCCTAAACATGGAGTGAGAATCTATCTGGACTCAAACAACACACTCAGGGGTCCAAGGCACAAAAGACCCCGAGGGGCGCACCCCTATATGGATGTGCAATGTGAAAAAGGGGAGAAACAAGCCTGAGGGCACCAGGGAAAGCTGGCAAAACACACAAAGGGAAATACAGATAGGATTTTAACGCATAGGATCCAGTGGAAAAGTGAAAAGGAGACACTTATGCGAACGAATGTCTCAGTGAATGTTCTTGATGCCTTAAGGGCCTGTGAATCTGCTGTCCGTGTAACGTACGTAATGGGGCAGGACTGCTGTGGCATCTGCTAGTGGCCTGTTGGTTTAAGCTGTCTGGCAGAAGCAGTCTCTTTCCAGATAATCTGTTGTTCCCAGTTCTAAGGGTTAATGGGGTAAGCTTTCCTCAGGCATACAAAAACCTATTGGTAATGGGATAAAATCCAGTTGATTATGCTTTTTCTGTAATGGTGTAATTTTATTAAAAAATCAAAGCATTATTGCAAACTGTGGACATATGTATATAAAAAAGAGTTAGGCTGTTCAGGAAAAAGTCCCTAACTGAACTCAGGCCACCTCCCCGGCCCCCTCTTAAATGAAATCAGCTAAATGTCATACACTGTCACCCTGGTCTTCTTCCTTGTCTCTATATCTCCTCTCTCCCCCAGCACCCAATCCAGTGCCATAACTGAGGATGTCTCACTTCACAGGGTGCACTGTCCTACGCATCTCTGGGCACAAAGCCCACCCAGTTTCTTCATACCTTTACTCCTCTTACTTCACCAGTCTTGGCAACATACTGCCATCAGCCCTTAATTTTCTCTTCCTCTTCTTTAAACCTCTATTATATCTGTAGACATGCCTGATGCTTGCTTTTGTTTGTGCCTTCTCTTAGAGAATAAGATTAATCTCAGCAAAGTTTTGTCAATTTTGGGAGTCTCTTCAAAGAACCAACTTTTGTCATTGATGATCTTGCCTTTTTATTTATAATACTTCTGCTTTCATCTTTATTGTCTTTCTGCTGCTCTTTAAAGATTTATTCAGTTTTTCATTATCTTAAGTGCTTATATCACTTTTAAATCTTTCTTCTTTACTAATAGAAGCATTTAATATTTTTAAATTGCCATCTGAGTAGTATCTTAGCTTCATCCTACAAGTTTTGATATGTAGTATTTTCATTGTCTTAAAGGTCTAAATATTTTCTGATCTCTGTTATTACTTCTTCGGTGACCCATAAGTTAGTCAAAGTATTGTGTACTTCCTGGAACCAGCTCATAGCAGATCAAGTGAGCAATTGTTAAATTTTCAGGAATTTTGAGAGCTGGTTGTTAAACACAACCATTATTCAAATAGAATCATATAAATGTAAAATTAAATAAATTATATTAAAATCAAAGTAAGAAATATTCAAAAGACATTGCTTTCTCTTTTGCTCCACTTCACTATTACTCATGCTGTTAAGGTTATTACTTCTTTTGTGTAGAGATGGTGAAAATATTACACAACAATATGTCATATGAAGAGAAGACATGTCATCTCTTCCTAAATGACATGCAGTGCCCTACGGTGGTGACCCAAAATCAGCTATGGAGGAAGCATTTATACCATAGAGATTAGTAAATACTATAAATTGAGATATTTTTTCTTCTGAAGAGTGAGTTGTTAAATATTTATATGTTTTTACATATTTATTATATGTTATTTTAGAATGTAGAACTTTAAAATGCTATACACTGAGAGAAATGGTGGGTTTAGTGTCCATCCAATCCATTAAGGGGTCTTTAACAAGTAGATGTGATAAGAAGCATTGGTAGTTTCCCTTCAGGGTCAAGGGAAAGTACAGAAAAGACCCCCTGGGCCTTAAAAATCCATACAGGTACAAATGCCTGTGATTGCCTGACCTGTGGTGGCGCAGTGGATAAAGCATCGACCTGGAAATGCTGAGGTCGCCGGTTTGAAACCCTGGGCTTGCCTGATCAAGGCACATATGGGAGTTGATGCTTCCAGCTCCTCCCCCCCTTCTCTTTCTCTGTCTCTCCTCTCTCTCTCTCTCTCTCTCCTCTCTAAAATGAATAAATTTAAAAAAATTAAAAAAAATAAACAAATGCCTGTGATCTAATGGAGGTATCTAACCTTTGTTTATGCTCCAATAGATCATGCTCCCTACCCAATTATAAAGCAGTCTTTTTTCCTATTATCTTCCCAAAACACCACCCACTAAGTTCTAATAATAACATCATACATTTGAGGAGTACTTGATAGATTATGAGGCACTTTTATTCACAGTATCTCCTAATACTAGCAAAGACCCAGCAAGGTGGATATTATCCTATAGAAGGCTGCCTTCCATGTTTGGTACCTGGGACTTGCAGACCAGATTGTATTTCTTCATAGCTTTTGTCAATTTAGACACCAATTCTGTCCTGCTCCACCTTTGCAATTTCAGACTAAGGAGTTTTAATCTTTCCGTCGATCCTCATCGGGAAACCTCTCCATCACATTACTTTCCAGTTGCCCTAAAGTAACTTTTAAAAGGGCTTATTTATACACCAGGAGAAAAGAAAAGATAAAGCCCTGCTTTTAACAAAGAAACTGTCAAAATTGGCAAGCTAGTTTGTTTTCTGATGTAGGGAGTCATTGTAAGAGGCAGTAAAACGAGAAATTGGTTTTAAAAATTCTTCTCTCGCTGCAATAGAAAATTATCAGGACAACAATCATTTCAGTTACAGAACACAATGAAATTTTGTTTGCTTCATTGGTAAAGGTCTATGTCTCCCAGGCAAGTGGGCATTGAAGTCAAAGGAGGGCTGCAGAGCATTCACAGCAGTAATGAGTCTTAGGGTTTTTCAAGCAACAAAAAATTTCAGCCTAAAATCTTAAAAAAAAAAAAAAAAAGGCTCTCTCTACAGAGCATGCTCATGACTTTCCCCACGCCCTCCCCCAAGCTTGTTTTCTTTGTCTCTCTCTCCGAAGCTTCAAGGGTTCTTCTTTCGCCTCTGTACCTTGTTTCCTGAGTCCATTTCTTCTATGGCTCACTTCTACCTCTGTGATTTTCTAAAATAAACTTTCTCTTACAGCTTGAAAGAAAAAAAACCTTCTCTAACAAATTCTTTCTATAGTCTTGCTACTGACATGAGTTTTGTCTCATCCTTCTCCTTCAATTCACTGCCAAATATCTCAATAGAACAGTTAAATTGGCCATCTGCCTCCCATCTACAAAGCCTTCTACCCTTTGACATGGTGGCACCCATCATCTATTCATCTGCTCCCTCACGTGACACAGGGATATCTAACCATCTAATTCAATAACTTTTCCTCATTCTCCAGCACCCACTGCATATGATTCCCATTATCTATCCTTTGAGTTCAACTTCTCCCCAAATTTCTATATACTACTTTTATTCTGAGCTTTGGATATCTCAACCTGGAAATCACCCTGGCACTTCAAACTCAACATATTCAGAAGGGAAATGATATAACTTGAATACCTGTATTTCAGGTGAATACTCAATAAATAAAAGAAGAGATCACTTTCTTTGCCTGTGGCCCCCAGACTTTCTCTCTTTGTATTTATACTCTTTTTCTATTCATGGAATTACCATCACCTGAGACAGAGAGAAATTCATGTCAACAGAGAGCATCCTCTCTCTCTCAACCTCATATCCTAAACAATCACCAAATCATGTCAATTGAACCTGTAAAACAAACTCCTATCCATTCACTCATTCTTTCTTTTCTATTCAAATTTAAATGTCTCCAATACCACTTGTTATTTTTTCCCTCACAGTGCCATTATTTTATTTTATAGCAAGAGTAATAAAATTTTTAAAAAGCTCAAAAAAGTAAATTTTATCAACCTTACAGTTAGTATTTCATTCCAGTGTAGGCTCAGTATAGATAATTTCATACAATTTAATTACAGCAAACATATCATTTTAAACTCTGTTTTCTTTTATTATGAGAACACCATGCATATCTATCCAAGTCAGTCTTTGCAAGTATTTTTTTTTTTTTTTTGTATTTTTCTGAAGCTGGAAACGGGGAGAGACATGCGCCCGACCGGGATCCACCCGGCACGCCCACCAGGGGCGACGCTCTGCCCACCAGGGGGCGATGCTTTGCCCCTCCGGGGCGTCGCTTTGCCGTGACCAGAGCCACTCTAGCGCCTGGGGCAGAGGCCAAGGAGCCATCCCCAGCGCCCGGGCCATCTTTGCTCCAATGGAGCCTTGGCTGTGAGAGGGGAAGAGAGAGACAGAGAGGAAGGAGGGGGGGTGGGGGGTGGAGAAGCAAATGGGCGCTTCTCCTATGTGCCCTGGCCGGGAATCGAACCCGGGTCCTCCACATGCCAGGCCGACGCTCTACCACTGAGCCAACCGGCCAGTGCCTTTGCAAGTATTTTTGAATGAAAACATCACATTTCATCATTAACCACTTCAGGTCATTTGTAGAATCCCTAGAATACTCTATCAGAGGTCCCCAAACTTTTTACACAGGGGGCCAGTTTGCTGTCCCTCAGACCGTTGGAGGGCCGCCACATACAGTGCTCCTCTCACTGACCACCAATGAAAGAGGTGCCCCTTCCGGGAATGCGGCGGGGGGCCGGATAAATGGCCTCAGGGGGCCACATGAGGCCTGCGGGCTGTAGTTTGGGGACGTCTGCATCTGTTCATGAAGATAGCTTTACTTCCTTTTCTCTAATCTGAATGCTTTTAACTCCTTCCTCTGTTCAATCCTTCCTTCCTTCCTTCCTTCCTTCCTTCCTTCCTTCCTTCCTTCCTTCCTTCCTTCCTTCCTTCCAAATCTTAGGGGTAAAGCATCCAGTTCCTCACCATTATGATGCTAGCTGTAGGTGTTTCATAGATGCTCTTTATCAGGTTGAGGGAACTCTTTTCTTGTCATAATTGTTGAAAGTATTTACCATGCATGTTGGATTTTATTGAATGCTTTTTCTGCACCTATTAAAGTGACCATTTGTCCTTTGTCCTTTATTCTATTAATATAGTATATTAGAGTAATTAATCTTTGGACGTTAAAGCAATCATGCATTTCTGGGAAGAATCCCTTTTATTCATGTGAATAATTCTTTTTACATGTCACTAGATTGAGTTAGTTAATATTTTGTTAAGAAGTTTTGCGTCTGTTCATAAGACATAGTGGTCTATTGTTTTCTTATTCCTTTTTTGTCTTTGTTACTGTACTATTAGTTTCATAAAGTTTTAATGTTTCCTTCTTTTTTAAAAAAAATAAAGTGCTTTTCTTGTCATAGATTTCACATCTATATACATTATATAATCAATACATTATTATAATTCTTGATTTATACACTATATCTTAGAAGTTAAGAGAGAAATAATAAAAAGATATACTTAAATGTCTTTATTACTAACCCACATATTTATCATTTCTGATGTTCTTCATTTCTTCCTAGGGATTCAAGTTAAATCCAATGTCATTTCCTTTCATGCTAAAAGACTTAGTATGTCTTATAAAGAATATCTGCTGGCAAACAATTACCCCAGTCTTTGTTTGTTGAGAATGTCTTTATTTTACTTTCATCTACGAAGGATCGTTTTGATGGATATAGGATTCTTGATTGAATTTGATTGAATAAAATTTTGGTTTTGTTTTCAATTTTAGCACTTTAAATAAATCATTCCATTGTTTTCTCACATCCGTTGTTTCAGATGTGAAGTCAGCTTTAATTATGTCAATAAGCCCATTAGTCATTGTCTCCTGCAGTTTTTAAATATTTCACTTCATCTTTTGTTTTGTTCTTTTTTCTTCAATCATTCTTCTCTCTTTTCTTCAGGTTAGATCATTGCTATTAATTGATCTTCAAATTGTATTGTTTTTCTGTCATCTTAAGTCTGCTGTTCAGTCTCTCTAATGAGTTTTTATTTGCTATTGTACTTTTTAACTCCAGAATTTTTATTTAATTGTTTTACCATTTCTATCTCCTTATTTGTTGAGTCATTGTTATATTCTCCTTTAATTCTTTAGACATAGTTTCATTTAGTTTTTTGAACATGTCTGTAACTTCTTTGAAGTCTTGTTCTGCTAAACTGACTATCTGAGGACACCAAGAAGCAGTTTTTTTTTTCTTTTTAAGTGAAAGGAGGGGAGATAGACACTCCCAATGCATTCCAACCAGGATCTACCCAGCAACCACTGTCTGTGGCCAATGCTCTGACCAATCAAGCCACTGGTTGTGAGAAGGGAAGAAGGAGGGGAAGAGAAGCAGATGGTTGTTTCTCTCTGTGCTCTGACCACAGTAAGACATCTGCACACTGGGCCAACATTCTATCCACTCACTGTATCTTGGGTCAAACAGCCAGGGCTGGAGAAGTAGTTTCTATTGACTGATTTTTTTTTTTCTAAATACAGGCCACACTTGGCTCTTTCTTTGTATGCCTTGTTATGTTTTGTTGAAAGCTGGACATTATAGATAATATAATCATAGTAACTCTAGGTACTGATTTTCTCCCCTTGAAAGTTATTTGTTTATTTAGCAACTCACTTCAGGAAAATCTATAAATTTTGCCTCCCTCACTGTGTGTGGTCATAATATCTCTGCTGGATATTCTTTAAACTATCATTCTTCTTCTTATTTTTAAGCCTGAACTCTGAAGGTTTCACCCTTCTGTCTACACAGCTTGGCAGTCTGTCAGTCATTAGACAGATGATATAATAAAACACCTCCAGCCTATTGAGGAGGTAGTATTAATTAGGAAAATTTAAATTAAAGAATATAACAAAATTTTATTATATTTATCACACTATCTTTAGCTTCTCACAAAGTAACACCAAGAGGTTCTGGAAGAACATTTATTAACAAACAAAGACATTTGTAATTTGGCAACATTATTAACATATCAAAAAATGCTAAATTATTTCAGAAATTTGGAATAAATATGCTCTGCCTTCTCTGTCTACCTCTTTCATTTCATTTGCTCTTGAAATGGCTTCCTTCATGGTTGACAAGCTTTAGACAGGCTTTGTCTGAAATAATTGCAAAATGAGTACAACATGAAATTGGAAGCTGAACAAGATATGTGAGCTCAATGCAAACCTGAACCCCGGATACAGATCAAGGCACGCCAAAGCAGCCACAATGGAGAGAACCGGGTGGGACCTGCAGGTCAAAGAGGATATCTTCTGTAATGGCTGCTCGAAAGAATCTACACATTAATAGCACAGTTTGCTGCCTCAAGTAATCTCTGCAGAACTCATTCTAACATGACACTTACAGGCAGCATGTTGTTGAAAGCCCAGTGTCCTTACTCTCTAAGTCACTATCAGGAAGCAATCACCTTAGGAGCTTACTGGAATAATGTCTTGTGAACTAAAAAACTGAAATGTTACAAAAGAATATTAATGAGAGGTGATAATAGGAATGGCATGTGAAAACAAACAGGTGGATCAGCAGGAAGCCCAGAAAAAAATGAATTCAGTGCACTATTTTATGATATAATCCAAGGTTGAGCAAGTGTCCATCCAGTTCTCCACTCGGATCCTAGGCTCTCCATAAGGAGATGGAACCTGATATATATTGATAAGAAGCTATGAGATCAGGCATCACAATGTATTAGACAATGTGTGTATATGTGACTAAGGCAGACATTGCTACCTACAATTTACATAGCAAGAGATAGAGACTAGTCATAGATGTCACCCTGGTCCTTTAACTACAGAATTTATGCATTTTCTCCTGTGACAACTCTATAAAAATCTTCATTAGGTACCTTGAAACTGGGGAGAAGGTTTCATGGCTATCCCCTAATTAGAACTCTTTTATCCCTCTCTCTAAGTAATCCTTTGGCTTTCTGGAACAAATCTTTTTCACGAATGGAGTAACATGGGAAATCACTGAGATAAGGCCAATCCAGATTGTTCCTAGTCCAGGTAGTCAGCATTTACAGAATATTTATGCCAGATGGAAACAGGCAGGGAGTCCAACCCATGTCTTATTCTACTCGTTGACCATGTTGGACTGATTGGCAAAAAGAAAGCTGAGCATTAGTGATATGATTGCTGCAGGAACTAGTACAAGGACTCTGTCCATGAATGAGTCATAGAAGAAATGAATCACCCTGTATCACACCATGGCTATATGAAGAAAATCACCAGCATGAAAAATGGAAAGTGTTTGGCTTTTTTAATGATTGCGTAGGAGTGACTCTGTCCCAAGTGAATCATGTCGTTAGTATTGGGGAAACTTTCTCAACATAAAAATCTCTTGGTTTGCTTACTATAAATACTATCTCACTTAGGAATGACATAATCTGAAGCCTGGTTCTTCTTCTCTCTAATTATGCTCATGTTTCCCAAAGTCCATCTAGATAGTCAAAGGGAAGTAGAAATGGGGCCAGCATTTTAGTGACTCGGGTAAAACTTCCTGGGAAACTTCTGAGATTTCCTCCTCACAGACACCCCCCCACCGCATTGTTTCCTGTTCTCCAACCACCTTCATTTCCACTTAGTTCTAGAAGTGAAGACTGGGGCCAGAGAAAAGAGCTAAAATTTTCAAGGATAAGAAAGGTGAGGGGTCAGGGGAATCCATATGTATGGACACATGCTTGTGCAAACGTGTGTGTATATGTCTGATGTGTAGGTTAGGGAAGAGGTGTGGTTTGAAAGAAGATGTCAAAAATAAAGTTCATATCAATCACAAGTAAAAGCTCAGAAACCAATCAGGTAAGAATTAGAAAACTAGCCCTGGCCGGTTGGCTCAGCGGTAGAGCGTCGGCCTGGCGTGCGGGGGACCTGGGTTCGATTCCCAGCCAGGGCACATAGGAGAAGCGCCCATTTGCTTCTCCACCCCCGCCCCCTCCTTCCTCTCTGTCTCTCTCTTCCCCTCCCGCAGCCAAGGCTCCATTGGAGCAAAGATGGCCCGGGCGCTGGGGATGGCTCCTTGGCTTCTGCCCCAGGCGCTAGAGTGGCTCTGGTTGTGGCAGAGCGACGCCCCTGAGGGGCAGAGCATCCCCCCTGGTGGGCAGAGCGTCGCCCCTGGTGGGCGTGCCGGGTGGATCCCGGTCGGGCGCATGCGGGAGTCTGTCTGTCTCTCCCCGTTTCCAGCTTCAGAAAAATACAAAAAAAAAAAAAAAAAAGAATTAGAAAACTGGTCTAGCCCTGGCCGGTTGGCTCAGCGGTAGAGCGCCGGCCTAGCGTGCGGAGGACCTGGGTTCAATTCCCGGCCAGGGCACACAGGAGAAGCGCCCATTTGCTTCTCCACCCCTCCGCTGCGCTTTCCTCTCTGTCTCTCTCTTCCCCTCCCGCAGCCAAGGCTCCATTGGAGCAAAGATGGCCCGGGCGCTGGGGATGGCTCTGTGGCCTCTGCCTCAGGCGCTAGAGTGGCTCTGGTCGCAACATGGCGACGCCCAGGATGGGCAGAGCATCGCCCCCTGGTGGGCAGAGCATCGCCCCCTGGTGGGCATGCCGGGTGGATCCCAGTCGGGTGCATGCGGGAGTCTGTCTGACTGTCTCTCCCTGTTTCCAGCTTCAGAAAAAATGGAAAAGAAAAAAAAAAGAAAGAAAACTGGTCTAAGAGTCAAGAAATCCAATTTTTAGTCCCAGCAGCCGTAAGACTTTGAATCAGTCAATCATGTCTAACTTCTGTCTTTCCTTGTCATAAAATTCTCAACACCTATGTAGGGATGTTGAGAGTAAAATTAAATAAATAGAAAAAGGATGTGAAAAGTAAAAGAAAAAAAAAGGCTTTATTATTTCAAGATAGGCTGAGAAACTGTTTAAAAACTCAGATGAACCTAAAATAAACAAAGCACAATAACACAAGCTGGCTCCACTGTCATCAGTCATCACCTGGGAAATTCACCCCCTGACAGCGGGATAAACATTTAGAAGTAACACATTTGAAAGTGTTGCCCCAAGATGTAATAAATGATCATGATGATGAATTTTGGTAGCCAGAGCTTGGAATCGGATTATGTGAGAAACCTATAAGCACTTTACACAAATATTTCTGTTTATTGTATGCGGCTCAGTGGGTGGCAGTACCCTGTAGAGTGAAAACAAAGAAAATCAGTCTTACTCTAGGAGAAAAACAAAATAAAATAAAAATGAAAGCTATGCTTTATGTTGTGCTGCCTGCTTGAAATTAGAACTGGCAACATTCAATAAAGCAAGCAAATTTCACTCACTGCCACAGTAGTGCTGGCCAACTAGCCGTGTGTGTCTCTAGCGTGCCTTGGAGACCGACATGCTTGGTAGGATGGTCAACGTATCGCCTTAGATTTTGTCTATAACCAGGGGAGTTGCAGAATGAATGTAGCAAGATATTCACCAAGAAATAAATATTAGGTAGCTGTTTCTTTTTACATTTTTCTTCATATATAAAAATTATGTTACTGTCCTACATCTCAGGTTGCTTTTCTAAGAATGAGTTGGGGGGGGGGGGCAGTGACATTTTCACGTCTTCTGTAAGTGATCATGTGACCATAGGCAGCCCATCAGAGGCTGAAGAAAGTGAACCAGGAGCAAGTTTTGTGTTTTTTCAATGCATCTGTTCCAGGTAAGAGTCACACTCTCCTAAGCCCAGGACTCTTAGAGATGTAAGTAAAAATTTTGACAAATTTCTGTGTGCTTATGAAGCAAAAATAAAGGCAAAAGACTCCAAATACTAATTTGTGAACAGAAATATACATTAAAACCAATTGGCGGGGGTTCCAGTCAAGATGGTAGCATAAGCAAACATGGTAGTTGAATTCTCCCACAACCACATCAAAATTACCAGAAAACTACAGAACAGCCATCATTCACCCATTGAAATATAGCTGAACATGAGTCCTACAACTAAGGATATAAAAAAGAAGCCACATCGAGACTGGTAGTAGGGGTAGAGGTGTGGGACGAGCTGGTCCCAAGCCCACGTGTGGCGGATAATAACCAGGAGGGAATTCTGGGTGGTGGAGATCTCCTCTGAAGAGTGAGGGGTTCCAGCTCCATACCAGGTTCCCCATCCCAGGGTTCCAGTGCCAGGAAAAGAAGTCCCTATAGCTTCTGGCTGTCAACACCAGCCAGAAAGTGGGAATTGTGGCCGAGTGAAATGGAGGGCTCCCAGAGTCCCAGGCAGTTCCTCTTAAAGGGCCTGCTCTCGGACTTACTTGGACTCCCTCCCTTAAAGTTCTAGCACTGAGGCAGCATCTTGAAAGGTACCAGGAACACACAGGGAGGAACTGAATTGTCTGGCATCAAGTTAGAGCTGGTGGGGCCATTTACTCTCAGAGAGAATTGCTGGCAGAGGTCACTGCTTCTCTTCTGAGCTAGCCCTCAACAGAACCAGCAGGCAGGCACCATATCTGAGTGTCCAGCAACCTGGGTAATACTGTTTGCCCCACCTAGGTGATTCTCTGAGACTTCACCCCAACATACCCAAGCTATTTCCCCAGGCTTTTCCATACAAATGGCCTGACTTGGCTCATGTCTCAGACTGTCTTAAAATCTCTCAAACAAGCAGCAGCTGGCCTTGGCATGCTCTTGTACCTCTCACTAAGTGGCCCCCAAAACCCACACTATCAGCAGCTGACGTTGGTTTACAGCTTGGCTCTCCTGGGCACCACCAAACCCAGCACAAGTAGCAGCCATCTGCAGATCACTTTGCAATTCATGCCAGGTGGCCCTGGGCAGGGCACAGGTGGTGACTGACACTGGCTTGTAGGCCTCAGAGCCACTTCCACAAGCAACACACTCAAGAAGCAGACGCAGTGGGTGCCAGAGCCATGCTGAGGAAAGTGTTACTCCATGGGCTGGGCCTCTGCACATCTGATCCTCCGCAGTGGTCACAGCCAGTCTTTGCAGCTTACTAGCCTGGGGGTAAATACCTCCAATTGATGTGCCAACAGCAATCAAGGTTTAACTACAACAGAAAATTAACACAGCCCACACAGGGAAGGGGCCCAACCTGAGTACCCAGCTCTGGTGATTGGGGAGGCTGTGTCCCTGGACCATACTAAACACCTACTACATAAGGCCTAGGAGATGTAGCAGCTCTACCTAATATATAAAAACAAATGCAGGGATGCTGCCAAAATTGGGAGACAAACAAACATATCCCAAATGAAAAAACAGAACAAAACTCCACAAAAAAGAACTAAATAAACATAATGGAGACAAGCAAATCTACTAGATGCAGAATTCAAAACACTGGTTATCAGGATGATCAATGAAATTAAGAGTAAATGAACTTAGTGAGAACATCAACAAAGAGATAGGAAGCATAAAAATAAAAGTAGAAAACATAAAAAGGAACCTGTCATAAATGAAAAATAAATTAACTGAAATAAAGAATACATTACAGGGAATCAACAGTGGAGTAGGTGAAGCAGAGGATCAAATCAGATAAAAGAAAGATAAGAAAACAGAAAACAGCAGATCAGAACAGCAAAATAAAAAAAATTTTAAAAAGAGTCCAAAAGAGTGAGGATAGTATAAGGAGTCCCCGAGACAACTTCAAGCACACCAACATTTGTATCATGAGGGTCCCAGAAGGAGAAGAGAGAGATCAAGGAATTGAAAATCTACGTGAAAAAATAATGACAGAAAAATTTCCTAACCTGGTGAAGAAAATAGACACATAAATCCAGGAAGCACAGAGAATCCCAAACAAGATAAACCTAAACAGCCACACTCCAAGACACCTCAATTAAAATGCAAAAGGTTAAAGACAGAAAGAGACTCTTAAAAGCAGCAAGAGAAAATTAGTTAGTTATTATCTACAAGAAGCTCCCATAAGACTGTCAGCTGGTTTTTCTTTTTCTTTCTTTCTTTTTTTTTTTTTTTTAAATTCAGTGAGAGGCGGGAAGCAGAGAGACAGATTCCCACATGCACCTTGACTGGGATCCACCCAGCAAGCCTCTTACCAGGCCACGCTTTGCCCGTCTGGGGCTGCGGCTCCTTTGCTTGGCAATCAAGCTATTTTAGCACCTGAGACAAGGCCATAGAGCCATCCTCAGTGCTTGGGGCCAACTTGCTCCAATCATTCAAGGCATGGCTGTGGGAAGGGGAGAGAGAGAGAGAAGGGTGAAGGGAAGGGGTGGAGAAGCAGATGGTCACTTCTCCTGTGTGCCCTGACCAGGAATCAAACCAGAACATCCATATGCTGGGCTGATGCTCTACCACTGAGCCAGCTGGCCAGGGACATCAGCTGATTTTTTATCAGAAACTTTGTAGGACAGAAGGGATTGGCAAGAAATATTCAAAGTGATAAAAAGCAAGGACCTACAACCAAGATCACTCTACCCAGATAAAGCTATCATTTAAAATCAAAGGACAAATAAAAAGCTTCCCAGACAAGAAAAAGGTAAAGTTCATCACCACCAAAACAGTATTACAAGAAATGTTGAAGGGTCTTCTTTAAGAAGAAGAAAAGCAAAGATTAAAAAAATATTAATAATAAAATAGCACTGAATACATATCTATCAACAATTACTTGAAAAGCAAATGGATTAAATGTTCCAATCAAAAGACATATAGAGGCTGAATAGATAAAATGACAAGACCCTTACATATGCTGTGTACAACTGACTCACTTTAGATCAAAATGTGCACACAGACTGAAAGTAAAGGGATGGGAAAGGGTTTTCATGAAAATGGAAACAAACAAAAGGCTGGAGTAGCAGTATACCAGACAAAACAGACTTTAAAACAAAGGCTGTATGACAAGAGACGAAGAAGAACCCCATAATTCCACTTCTGGGTATTTATCCAAAGAAACCCAAAACACTGAATCAAAAAGACATATGCATCCCTATGGTTACTGCAGCATTACTTACAGTAACCGAGATATGGAAGCAACATAAGTGTCCATCAATAGAAGAATGGATAAAGAAGAAGTGGTGCACATGTACAATGCAATCTGACTCAGCCATAAATGAAATCTTGCCATTTGCAACAACATAGATGGACCTAAAGGGTATTGTGATGAGATAAGTAAGTCAGACAGAGATAAATAAATGCCATATGATTTCACTTATATGTGGAACCTAAAAATCAAAATAGACAAACAAGCAGAACAGAAACAGACTCATAGTGAATATTTTGATGGTTGCTATGTGAGAGGGAGCATGGGGGGATGTGTGAAGGAATTAAGAAGTACAGATTGGTAGTTACAGAACAGTCATGGGGATGTAAAGTACAGCATAGGGAATACAGTCAATTATATTTAAATAACAGTATATGGTATCAGAGTGGTATCCACTTAGTAAATTACCGTATTTTTTGCTCCATAAGGTGCACCTGACCATAAGACACACTTAGGGTTTTAAGGAGGGAAATAAGAAAAAAAATATTCTGAACTAAATGGTGCATTAAAATATTTAATAAAATACCATATATTTTGCTCTATAAGATGCATGAGCATTTCCCCCTCCACTTTTTTTTTGGGAAAAAAGTGTGTCTTATGGAGCAAAAAATATGGTATATAATGTCTAATCATTGAATTGTATACCTGAAACTAATATAATACTGTATGATAACTGTAACTAAAAACTTAAAAATTATTTAAAATAAAATTTAAAAAACCCAATCTGTGAATTGTCTTGTTGCAGCCATGAGCTTAGATTTGTTCCCCAGCTGGTATACATACAAACAAACCCAGTATGGCAGTTCATTTATTTAGCTTGCTAAATACTGGGTCGATTCTGACATCTGTGTAGCCAGTCCCAATAGTGTTGTCTTTAGGGACACATCCTCCAAAATACCAAGTGAACAGAGCCATCTACCCCATAGCCCTAGTGCCTCTTAAAACCAGGCTATTAATAAAGGTTTCTTTTGACACCAAGAAACAAAAATAAAAAAACTGAAAAGGAGCTGTGATCTAGAGAATCTTATATGTTTTCTATCTTCAGGAGATTGAAAACAGCAAAGTTCCCAAATGCAGTGAAAGCCATTGATCTACTAGGATAGTCCAGAGGGATTAAGGTACCTGTGTTTGGAGAAAACCCTATCTTACCTGAAGAGTTCCTTATCCCATTTTCCACTCTCAGATGCTACTGTTTGGTTTTTATAAGGGGCACTTTGTAACCAACCCAATTTATTTCTAAAGCTTCTAAGTGCTTTCTCTTCCGCTGTCCCTACTATTTCCTTGGAACCATTACAGAAAAGCTGTGTGTCATGAGCACGCTGACCTGGGAAAAGACTTGGCTTCTCTATATTTAATGTGGCTTTCTTGCTGATTCTTCAGGGTGCAGATCTCCCCTACCAAATATCTAATAAGCATGATGGATTATATTCAATTTAGCTAATGCCAACCTATAACTAATTACAGCAGCCTTCTCACATCAGGCTGGAGTTACAGCCTTGTCAAAGCGCCCTTTATAAATGGCCTGTTTCTGGAAATATACACAGCAAGTAGGAGTGAATTCAATTGTAAATATGAGAAGAGGCTATAACGACTAAACTGTCACCACTAGGAGCGTTGAGTCCAAACCATTGCAAGACTCAACACCCTGCAAGATAGACACTGACCTTATTAAAGGTAACAATACCAAGGTTTAGAGATGATAAAGCACCCAGAGTGACATGGCTAAGAAGACATAGACTCAAAAAGGCAATTGGTTATTTCATCACGAAAGGTATTGCTGTTTACCCAACGACAATTCTTTCTGCCAACCTCTGGGTACACGTTCCTTGCAGACTGGGCTCAAAACTCCAGCCTGAAGAAATGATATGTCCTCTAAAAGTCCCCAGAGCACTGAACCCCTAAGCTCTGTTTCTGGTGCCGTTCAACCGATAAGCAGTGAATAAATAAAGCTGAGGTACCTTTTCCCAAAGAGTACAAAACACAGTCAAAGTTACTATCTCATCTGTTCTCGTGATTGCTTTACAAAAACACTTTGATTGGACTGAGACATGTAAATAAGGGGTTCTGAAAAACATTTAAATGAAATTATTTATAAGGACCCATTCTTTCCTCTGTGTTGCCCTGCTGTTTGTTGTGCTTTTTCTATTCAAATAGAACCTTATTATTTGTATACATCCATTCCAAAGGAATCTAGTAATATTAAAATATAATTTTTAAAAAAGGAAGTGTCCTCTATTGCTCAGCACTCTTTATTTTCTTTTTTTTTTCTTTGTATTTCCCCTTAAAGAGGTTTCATCTCTCTATTCTAAATAGCCCCAAATGGATCTGACAAATTGTTCACAGCACACCTAAGCCTACACTCACTATCTGCACTAGATCCTTGGGTCCCTGTGGGCCATTGGCCCACTGGACCGTTACCTCATCTCCGGTACTGCTATCCTTGTCTCTGAGGCAAGCCACACTTTCAGAAACTCTGTGCAAGATCCTCAACCCAAATGACCACATCTAAAAGTAGACACTCTTCTTTCTTGTTCACCGAAGTTTACTAGTGATCAGCCCCCCACTGCTGCTCCCAGAATTATAATGATTGGAAACTCATGCACTATTTTGATTTAAATTACTTTGCTTAGTAGGAAAACATATTTAAAAAAATCAAACAAAATCAAAGAGTTTTCAGTGGGAGAGAAAATATAACTGGTCATTAAAATTAGGGAGTATTTTATCACTTCATATTCATTTTGAAAATCCCCTAATTTTTGTGAGCAGGATATTTGTAAAGGACTTTTCTTGATCACCTCATATCATTCTACCAGGGAGTTTCTCATTCAGCCTAAAGGAGTGCTTCTCAAACAGTCTAATTTCTAATATATGTACAGTGACATTCATGTAGTCAATTAATAAGCACTGAGTACCATTCTTGCCCTCAGGAACTTTCAATATATTAAGAAGGTAGCAGCACATAGAAACTACCACTTCTTAAAGGAAGACTTAGTCTTTAGTCCTCACAAAAACCTCTGCCACTAGATAGTAAATGCTGTTGTGTCTCCTGATCTCCAAACCTTATGTCTTATTCACAGAGTTTCCCTGTGCATGAAGGAGTACATTTGACACTAATTCTCTGAGAAGTTTTAATTCTCAAAAACCTTTAGTATAATTTCCACATTATCTTGGCTACCTTTTTTTATGTATTGTGGTCATGGCAAGCTAACGTTTGTATAGGCTAGATTATTCCAGTAGAAGCCACAATCATATAAGATAAACTGAGCCCACAGTCTACATTGAACTCAAAGTTAAACTAATCATCATCCAAACATTCAAAAATTTCGGAACCTCGCCCTGGCCGGTTGGCTCAGTGGTAGAGCATCAGCCTAGCGTGCAGATGTCCCAGGTTCGATTCCCAGCCAGGGCACACAGGAGAAGTGCCCATCTGCTTCTCCACCCCTCCCCCTCTCCTTCCTCTCTGTCTCTCTCTTCCCCTCCCGCAGCGAGGCTCCATTGGAGCAAAGATGGCCCGGGCGCTGGGGATGGCTCCTTGGCCTCTGCCCCAGGCACTAGAGTGGCTCTGGTCGCGACAGAGCGACACCCTGGAGGGGCAGAGCATCGCCCCCTGGTGGGCGTGCTGGGTGGATCCCGGGCGCATGCGGGAGTCTGTCTGACTGTCTATCCCGTCTCCAGCTTCAGAAAAATACAAAAAAAAAAAAATTTCGGAACCTCATTTGAGAAGACAAGATTTGTTCTATCACCCA
Source organism: Saccopteryx bilineata (assembly GCF_036850765.1). Lineage (NCBI taxonomy): Eukaryota > Metazoa > Chordata > Mammalia > Chiroptera > Emballonuridae > Saccopteryx > Saccopteryx bilineata. The sequence continues at coordinate 297,734,999 of NC_089491.1, read as the reverse complement.
AGAATTGCAACAATCTCCCTGTGTCTTGGATTCCATCCACAGTCATAAAGTAATACATATAAAACCTGTATTTAGCCCTGGCCAGTTAGCTCAGTGGTAGAGCATCGGCCTGGTGTGCAGGAGTCCTGGGTTCGATTCCCGGCCGGGGACACAGGAGAAGCGCCCATCTGCTTCTCCACCTCTCTCTCTCCCTCTCCTTCCTTTCTGTCTCTCTCTTCTCTCCTGCAGCCAAGGCTCCATTGGAACAAAGTTTGCCCGGGCACTGAGGATAGCTCTGTGGCCTCTGCCTCAGGTGCTAGAATGGCTCTGGTTGTAACAGAGTGATGCCCCAAATGGGCAGAGCATCGCCCCCTGGTGGGCATTCCGGGTGGATCCCAGTCGGGCGCATGCGGGAGTCTGTCTGCCTCCCCGTTTCCAATTTAAGGGGAAAACAAAACAAAACAAAACAAAAAAACCCCTGTATTTATAGGGGTTTTGTGATATTCAAAGGAAAGATGAAAATAAACAGAATAGAACATTGTAAATATTAAGTAATTACCTCAGTATTAGGGAAGAAAGTCTCTTCTAAAGTATTAGGAAAAAAGTATCTTTGAAAATTTAAAAGTCAATAAAATAATTAAAAGCAAATAATTAGCTCAAAACACAGACTTGCCAACATTCTCCTGCAAACATACCAAATAAATCTGCTCATGAACATCTGGTAGCAATCGCATCCAAAGGATACCACCAATTAATTTTCAGTATTTTACTTAAAATAAAAACATACTTTCTACAGACTTCTTTTTTATTTACTATCTTGAGCTGTGTAATCTTAATTTACTTTTTGAGGTTTTTTTTCCCCATTCTTCCAACAGTTGAATGCCTACTATGTGCAGTAACTGTGCTAAGTGCCACAAATCGCAAAGGAACAAGACACAACCGCCTTTTCTCCAGTCAAATTGGGTTTGAACATAATTAATCATATAATAAGATTATACAACTACAACATAAATATATTTTAGTTTGTGTGTGCATAGGATAGTGTAGGAATGCAGAAAAAGAAGTGACCATGTCTGTCTGGAAGAGTCTTCATAAAGAAGGTGCTATCTCCTCAGGGTTTTAAAAGATGGGCCCTTTTCCAAGATCTCCCTGGGAGAAATACAAAGATCAGCAGAGAGGAGAAATAACCCACAGCATGAAGTCAATGGGTCTAACACAGACACATGATCCAAACCACTTAGCAACAATGGAGAGCTGGGGAGAGTCTAAACTCTTATTTTTTACAATCAAATCCCTTCACAACTTGGTTTCTATCTAACCTTTCAATGTGAGTAGATGCTAGTAGATGTATAGCATACTGGTTGAAAGTGTATTCTAATTGATACGTAAAGACACATGCAGCCCCATGTTCATTGCAGCATTGTTCACAGTGGCCAGGACATGGAAACAACCAAAAAGCCCATCAATAGATGACTGGATAAAGAAGATGTGGCACATATACACTATGGAATACTACTCAGCCATACGAAATGATGACATCGGAACATTTACAGCAAAATGGTGGGATCTTGATAACATGATACGAAGAAAATAAGTAAATCAGAAAAAACCAGGAACTGTATTATTCCATACGTAGGTGGGACATAATAGTGAAACTAAGAGACATTGATAAGAGTGTGGTGGTTACGGGGGGGAGGGGGGAATGGGAGAGGGAAAGGGGGAGGGGGAGGGGCACAAAGAAAACAAGATAGAAGGTGACAGAGGACAATCTGACTTTGGGTGGTGGGTATGCAACATAATTGAACGACAAGATAACCTGGACTTGTTATCTTTGAATATATGTATCCTGATTTATTGATGTCACCCCATTAAAAAAATAAAATTATTAAAAAAAAAAAAGAAAGTGTGTTCTAGACTCAAACAAGACTATATTCATATCCTACTCTTAAGATTACCAGTTGGGCTACCTGGACAAATGACCAGCCTCTCTGAACCTCTCTGTCCTCATAATAAAATGGGATAATGATATGCCAAATTCAGAAGATTCTTGTGAGAGTTCAAAATATAAGGTATGTAAAATATTTATCACTTATTAAACATTTATGAAGACCTTAAAAAATATTTGTTTTTTAGCCAAGACTTCCAATTGTCTATCCATTATCCATTTCCCTTTCTTTCTTACCAGGCACTCTCTATTTTGTTGGGGCACAATAAAAGGTCCAGTTAGTCCCCTGACAGAGAGAGGTGACAATATGACACACTTCTGAGCAATGAGATATAGCAGAAGTCATTGAATTGACTTCCAAAATATCCTCAAAAGAGAAACAGGTTCCAGCAGCACAAGCTCTTTTGCTTGTTGCCATTCTTTCTTTTTCTTATTCGGAACGTGGACTTGATGGTTAGAGTTGGAGCAGCCATTCTGTGGCCACATGAAAAGAGCAGAGAATCACAGAACTCTCAGAAGTCTCAACCCAGACAAACTTAAGTCACTGAATCAATATCAGCAATTGTCTCCCAATAATTTCTAATTGTGGGAGAAAAAATAAAAACCTCGAAAACCAGTATTTCCAGGCTCTGTTGTTTAGGTTCCCTGTTACTGTTAGCTAAATTAAATATATGCACAGTTGACCCTTGAACAACTGAGAGGTTAAGAATTCCAGTCACCCATGCAGTCTAAAATCCACTTACAACTTCAATCAGCCCTCTGCAGAGGTGCATTTCCAGTTGCCAGATGACCCTTAAACAATGAGGGCTTGAACTGCATGGGCCAAATAAAAAACTCCACATACAAGTGGACTTCCATCGTTCAAACTCACATTGTTGAAGGGTCAACTGTATATGTAAAAACACCTTCAAGACTAAGAAATTGACTTAACTCGGATGAATTCAACATGTTTCCTGACCTTAAGTACACACGACTATCTATCTATCTATACAGGTCCAAAGTGCCTTACCTGAACCCTTTACACCCAGCTGAGTTTCAAATTCAGATAAGGTCCATATACTAAGTTTGATCAAATATTTTTAAGCAGAGTTGGGGAGCACCCTATTCTCAAGTACATTAATATTTCTGCAATGAAATGTCTGCATGTTCTTAAGTGAAGACCGTAGGTATAGTATATATCAGTTCAGATCAGGTTTCTTCAAGTACATTCAGGTCAGTGGAGATATTGCCACAAAGTGCATTATAAAAACTCAATTTTCACAGCTCTTTGGATTTTTGAATTGTAGGATAATGCATTGTGGTTCTGTAGTATAAAAAAGTATTTAGCTATAACCCAAGTGTAAATATTGTAATATTCTACAGGGGTTGAAGAGTGTCTTAGTCTATTTCAGCTACTATAAAGAAGTACCATAGACTAGACAGCTTATCAACAACATAAATTTATTTCTCACAGTTCTGGGGACCACGGTGCCAGCATGGTTGAGTTCTAGTGAAGGCCCTCTTCTGGGTTGCAGAGACCTGACTTCTGATTGAATCCTTGCATGATAAAAGAGAACTAGCAAGCTTTCTGGACTCTTCTGATGACAGTACTAATCCCACTCATGAGGACTCCTCACTCATGACCTAATTACCACCCAAAGACCCCATCTCGAAATACCATCACTTTGGGATTAAGGTTTTAACTTGTGTTGGGGAAACACAAACATTCAATCTGCTACAAATAGAAAAATCTATCATACCTGGCTCAGAAAAATCAGAAAAAGTGTCACAAGTAAAGGAACATCTAAGCTAAACTATAAACAGTGATTAAGATTTTGAGAGACAGATATGAGAACTAGGAGAAACATATGAGCGAACATCTTAACAGCATCGTGCTATGATCAAGAAAAAATAAATATTAATAATGAAAATAACAATAAAGCTAATAGTTTCTCAGAGATTCTGATATATCAGGCACTGGTCTACTCACTTCACCTGGATTAATTTATTTAATCCTCACCTCAAACCTACAAAGTGAGTAAAATTATTATCCCAGTATTTCAAATAAGCACCAGAACACTGAGAAGTTAAATAAAATTGCTCTAGGTCACGTGGCTAGTAAAAGGCAGCAGTTGGATTCAAACCTAGACAGTCTAAATCAGGGGTCCCCAAACTTTTTACACAGGGGGCCAGTTCACTGTCCCTCAGACCATTGGAGGGCCGGACTAAAAAAAAAACTATAAACAAATTACTAAGCACACTGCACATATCTTATTTTAAAGTAAAAAAACAAAATGGGAACGAATACAATATTTAAAATAAAGAACAAGTAAATTTAAATCAACAAACTGACCAGTATTTCAATGGGAACTATGCTCCTCTCACTGACCACCAATGAAAGAGGTGCCCTTTCCGGAAGTGTGGCGGGGGCCGGATAAATGGCCTCAGGGGGTCGCATGTGGCCCGCGGGCCGTAGTTTGGGGACCCCTGGTAAATCAGTGTTTTCAACTCAGTTGAAAAACACTGGTCTAAACGATAGTCTTAATAGACCCAGGGTGATTTAAATTTTGACCTTTTTGGCAATTTAAAAAATTAGTATCTGGTATTGGTGAGGTGTGAAAAAACCAGAAGAGCCTTTGTAAAATTGTACAATCTTATTACTACTATGCAAGCTGGTATATATATATATATATATATATATTTTTTAAAGCCTTTAAAACATGCACTCCTGCTGTTGTAATAATTTTACTTTTGATCAGTGACGTCACGGAAATGGCGCCGTGAGCAGCGCGTCCGACAGCTCTCCCCTAAATCACAACAAATTTATCAACTAGAAACAGAAAAATTTATCCTCGGAGCATTCCGGAGTTCCACACAAACTGATAGCGAAAGGACTGTTATCACTTGAATCTGAGAGATGAGGGTGTGGAGGAATCTACCACAGGGACGTTCTTTCAAACCGCAAGGAAGTGCGCCTGTGGCAGAAGCAGTTGCAGCCTTATAGCTGGATCACCAGGCTGCTAATTCAGAAAGGGGGGACTAGGAGAGAGAATCCAGGAAAGCAAACTCTCTCATCGTTGGACCCTGCAAACGCCAACAAGCCTTTACTTCCAGCAAGACTAAAGCCAATTATATGACATTGCCATAGAATCCCATCAACTGCAAATCCCTACCTAAGAGTGACACAGGGGCAGAGCCTGGGGTACAGAGTCACCGACCAGGAAGAAGGAGAGAAAAGAAAAAGGAAGAAGTTAACCTCTCAAAATCAAGAAAAACCCACAGACTTTACAACTTGATCCACTAATTTTTTTTGTTGTTGTTGTTGTTTGTTTCTTCTATCTTTTTGCCTTTATATCCTCCACCTCGGTCCTTCTATTCTCTGCCCATCTCATGCTTCCCCTTTCTTGAACTACACTACCCATGAGTGTTGCATTTTATTTTTCTTCTTCATCCTCACCCTCCTTTAAGGTTATACTCCAAAACACTTAACTCTCACTCTCTCCTCTTTTGTTTTTTTTTTGTCTTGCTTTATTTTGTTTTTTTCTCTTCCTATTTTATTTCTTCCTTCGTTGTTCTCTTTTTCTTATTTTTTCCTTTCTATGCGTTTTTTCTTTTCTCATTTTACTTTCATCCCATATAATCCTCAATCACGAACAAATAAGTTAATTTGGGACTCAAGGCTTTTTTTTGGCTTTATTTCTCTTTTTTGCTTTTGTTTTTTTTTTTTTTCTTTTTTCTTGTTTGTTTATTTTTGTGGCATTTTGGGTCCTCCCAACCCAAGGTCTCCATTGTATTTAGTCTTCGCTCCACTTAATACAACAGATTTTTACTTATTATTTTTATTTTTTCTTCTTTATTATTCTTTTTTGGTCCTTTTTTCTGGTTCCCTCTTATCCCTCTCATTATATCTCTTAGTTGACTATCACTTACAAGCAAATCATCTTATGCTTGTCTAAGATTTTCTTCCCTTTTTTTTTTTTTTTTTTTTTTGCATTTAGTAGGCCCCTACTTCCTTTTTTTTGCCCCTTGAACTCTTCACCCCAAATCAGGCCCTCCATTAAAGGCACGATATTTCCCTGAGGAGGGGAGAGGAGGGAAAGAGAAGAGAGAAAAAAAGGGGGAAATAATAAATTATTACTGGTTTTTTTGTGGGGTGTTTTACCTTTTTTTTTTTTTTTTTTTTTTTTTTTACTTTTTACTCTTTATTAATTCTAATTAGTGCTATCAATAAGACCACCCTCAGATGCCGATAAGAAAGAGGAAATCGAATATTATGGATACAAAAGAAAGAGAGGTAACACAAATAGATGTGGAAAAATCTATGGAGAAAAGACTTAACATATTGGAAGCCTTGGAGCTAAATGACAGAGAATTTAAAATAGAAATCTTAAAAATACTCAGAGAGATACAAGAAAACACAGAAAGGCAATATAGGGAGATCAGAAAACAACTCCATGAACACAAAGAATATATGTCCAAGGAAATTGAAACTATAAAAACAAATCAAACAGAAATGAAAAACTCAATTCACGAGCTGAAAAACGAGGTAACAAGCTTAGCTAACAGAACAGCCCAGATTGAAGATAGGATTAGTGAAATAGAAGACAAACAACTTGAGGCACAACAGAGAGAAGAAGAAAGAGACTCAAAAATAATAAAAAACGAGAAAGCCCTACAGGAATTGTCTGACTCCATCAGAAAGAATAACATAAGAATAATAGGTATATCAGAGGGAGAAGAGAAAGAAAATGGAATGGAGAATATACTCAAACAAATAATAGACGAGAACTTCCCAAGCCTGTGGAAGGAACTAAAGCCTCAAATTCAAGAAGCAAACAGAACACCAAGTTTTCTTAACCCCAACAAACCCACTCCAAGGCACATCATAATAAAGATGACACAAACCAATGACAAAGAAAAAATTCTCAAGGCAGCCAGGGAAAAGAAGAGTACAACATATAAAGGAAGGCCTATTAGATTATCATCAGATTTCTCAGCAGAAACTCTACAAGCTAGAAGAGAGTGGACCCCAATATTTAAAGCCCTGAAAGAGAGGAACTTTCAGCCAAGAATACTATACCCATCAAAGCTATCCTTCAAGTATGAAGGAGATATAAAAACATTCACAAATACAGAAAAGATGAGAGAATTTATCAACAGAAAGCCCCCACTCCAGGAAATACTAAAGGGGGTTTTCCAACCAGATTCAAAGAACAAAAGAAAACAACACCACAAGTAACAGCTCCACCAAGAACACAATAAAACCAAACTTAAACTGTGACAACAAAGGAAAAAAAGGGGGGAGAGGATGGAGATTAACAGTAGCAAAGGATGATGAAGTGCAGAAATACTTATAAGATAGGGTACTACAATGAATATGGTAGGTACCCTTTTCATTACTTAATGGTAACCACCCTTAAAAAAACCACCACAAAAACACTTGACTTAAAAAAGGTAGCAACAGAGGAAAGAAGTATGGAACACAAACAAACAAAAACAAATGATAGAAAAACAAAAGAGAAGAATCAAACTAGATACAAAACTAACAGAAAGCAATTTATAAAATGGCAGTAGGGAACCCACAAGTGTCAATAATTACACTAAATGTAAATGGATTAAACTTACCAATAAAAAGACACAGAGTAGCAGAATGGATTAAAAAAGAAAATCCAACTATATGCTGCCTACAAGAAACACATCTAAGCAACAAGGATAAAAACAAATTCAAAGTGAAAGGCTGGAAAACAATACTCCAAGCAAACAACACCCAAAAAAAAGCAGGCGTAGCAATACTCATATCTAATAATGCTGACTACAAGACAGAAAAAGTACTCAGAGACAAAAATGGTCATTTCATAATGATTAAGGGGAAGTTGAATCAAGAAGACATAACAATCCTTAATATATATGCACCAAACCAAGGAGCACCAAAATATATAAGACAGCTACTTATTGACCTTAAAACAAAAACTAACAAAAATACAATCATACTTGGAGACCTCAATACACCGCTGACGGCTCTAGATCGGTCATCCAAACAGAGAATCAATAAAGATATAGTGGCCTTAAACGAAATACTAGAACACCTGGATATGATAGACATCTACAGGACACTTCATCCCAAAGCGACAGAGTATACATTTTTCTCTAGTGTACATGGAACATTCTCAAGAATTGACCATATGTTGGGCCACAAAGACAATATCAGCAAATTTAGAAAAATTGAAATTGTACCAAGCATATTTTCTGATCATAAAGCCTTGAAACTAGAATTCAACTGCAAAAAAGAGGAAAAAATCCCACAAAAATGTGGAAACTAAACAACATACTTCTAAAAAATGAATGGGTCAAAGAAGAAATAAGCGCAGAAATCAAAAGATATATACAGACAAATGAAAATGAAAATACGACATATCAGAATCTCTGGGATGCAGCAAAAGCAGTAATAAGAGGAAAGTTCATATCACTTCAGGCCTATATGAACAAACAAGAGAGAGCCGAAGTAAACCACTTAACTTCACACCTTAAGGAACTAGAAAAAGAAGAACAAAGACAACCCAAAACCAGCCGAAGAAAGGAGATAATAAAAATCAGAGCAGAAATAAATGAAATAGAGAACAGAAAAACTATAGAAAAAATCAATAAAACAAGGAGCTGGTTCTTTGAAAAGATCAACAAAATTGGCAAACCCTTGGCAAGACTCACCAAGGAAAAAAGACACAGGACTCAAATAAATAAAATCCAAAATGAAAGAGGAGAGATCACCACAGACATCATAGATATACAAAGAATTATTGTAGAATACTATGAAAAATTATATGCCACCAAATACAACAATCTAGAAGAAATGGATAAATTCCTAGAACAATACAACCTTCCTAGACTGAGTTATGAAGAAGCAGAAAGCCTAAACAGACCAATCAGCAGGGAGGAAATAGAAAAAACTATTAAAAATCTCCCCAAAAATAAAAGTCCAGGCCCAGATGGTTATACTAGTGAATTCTATCAAACATTCAAAGAAGACTTGGTTCCTATTCTACTCAAAGTCTTCCAAAAAATTGAAGAAGAAGCAATACTTCCAAACACATTTTATGAGGCCAACATAACCCTCATACCAAAACCTGGCAAGGATGGAACAAAGAAAGAAAACTACAGACCAATATCTCTAATGAATACAGATGCTAAAATACTAAACAAAATACTGGCAAACCGAATACTACAACATATTAAAAAAATAATACATCATGATCAAGTGGGATTCATCCCAGAATCTCAAGGATGGTTCAACATACGCAAAACGGTTAACGTAATACACCATATCAACAAAACAAAGAACAAAAACCACATGATCTTATCAATAGATGCAGAAAAGGCTTTTGATAAAATACAACACAATTTTATGTTTAAGACTCTCAACAAAATGGGTATAGAAGGAAAATATCTCAACATGATAAAGGCCATATATGATAAACCATCAGCCAACATCCTATTAAACGGCATAAAACTGAGGACTTTCTACCTTAAATCAGGAACAACACAGGGTTGTCCACTCTCTCCACTCTTATTCAACGTGGTGCTAGAAGTTCTGGCCAGAGCAATCAGACAAGACAAAGAAATAAAAGGCATCCATATCGGAAAAGAAGAAGTAAAGCTATCACTTTTTGCTGATGATATGATCCTATACATCGAAAACCCGAAGGACTCCACAAAAAGATTATTAGAAACAATAAACCAATACAGTAAGGTCACAGGATACAAAATTAACATACAAAAGTCCATAGCCTTTCTATATGCCAACAATGAAATATTAGAAAACGAACTCAAAAAAATAATCCCCTTCACGATTGCAACAAAAAAAATAAAATACCTAGGAATAAACATAACAAAGAACGTAAAGGACCTATATAATGAAAATTACAAAGCATTGTTAAGGGAAATCGAAAAAGATACAATGAGATGGAAAAATATTCCTTGTTCTTGGATAGGAAGAATAAATATAATCAAAATGGCCATATTACCCAAAGCAATATACAAATTTAATGCAATTCCCATCAAAATCCCTATGAGATTTTTTAAAGAAATGGAACAAAAAATCATCAGATTTATATGGAACTATAAAAAACCCCGAATAGCCAAAACAATCCTAAGGAAAAAGAATGAAGCTGGGGGCATTACAATACCTGACTTTAAACTATATTATAGGGCCACGATAATCAAAACAGCATGGCATTGGCAAAAAAATAGACACTCAGACCAATGGAACAGAATAGAAAGCCCAGAAATAAAACCACATATATATGGTCAAATAATCTTTGATAAAGGGGCCAACAACACACAATGGAGAAAAGAAAGCCTCTTCAACAAATGGTGTTGGGAAAACTGGAAAGCCACATGCAAAAGAATGAAACTCGACTACAGCCTGTCCCCGTGTACTAAAATTAATTCAAAATGGATCAAAGACCTAAATATAAGACCTGAAACAATAAAGTACATAGAAGAAGACATAGGTACTAAAATCATGGACCTGGGTTTTAAAGAACATTTTATGAACTTGACTCCAATGGCAAGAGAAGTGAAGGCAAAGATAAATGAATGGGACTACATCAGAATTAAAAGTTTTTGCTCAGCAAGAGAAACTGATATCAAAATAAACAGACAGCCAACTATATGGGAACTGATATTTTCAAACGACAGCTCAGATAAGGGCCTAATATCCAAAATTTACAAAGAACTCATAAAACTCAACAACAAACAAACAAACAATCCAATAAAAAAATGGGAAGAGGACATGAACAGACACTTCTCCCAGGAAGAGATACAAATGGCCAACAGATATATGAAAAGATGCTCAGCTTCATTAGTTATTAGAGAAATGCAAATCAAAACTACAATGAGATACCACCTCACTCCTGTTAGATTAGCTATTATCAACAAGACGGGTAATAGCAAATGTTGGAGAGGCTGTGGAGAAAAAGGAACCCTCATTCACTGTTGGTGGGACTGTAAAGTAGTACAACCATTATGGAGGAAAGTATGGTGGTTCCTCAAAAAACTGCAAATAGAACTACCTTATGACCCAGCAATCCCTCTACTGGGTATATACCCCAAAACCTCAGAAACATTGATACGTGAAGACACATGTAGCCCCATGTTCATTGCAGCACTGTTCACAGTGGCCAAGACATGGAAACAACCAAAAAGCCCTTCAATAGAAGACTGGATAAAGAAGATGTGGCACATATACACTATGGAATACTACTCAGCCATAAGAAATGATGACATCAGATCATTTACAGCAAAATGGTGGGATCTTGATAACATTATAAGAAGTGAAATAAGCAAATCAGAAAAAAACAAGAACTACATGATTCCATACATTGGTGGAACATAAAAATGAGACTAAGAGACATGGACAAGAGTGTGGTGGTTACCAAGGGTAGGGGGGGAGGGAGGACATGGGAGGGAGGGAGGGAGGGAGAGAGTTAGGGGGAGGGGGAGGGGCACAGAGAACTAGATAGAGGGTGGCGGAGGACAATCTGACTTTGGGCGAGGGGTTTGCAACATAATTTGATGACAAAATAACCTAGACATGTTTTCTTTGAATATATGTACCCTGATTTATTAATGTCATCCCATTACCATTAATAAAAATTTATTAAAAAAAATAATAATAATTTTACTTTTAATAATTTTCTCAAAGAAATAGAGGCTTCTGGTAATAGTGAGCTAAGAAATTCAGATGAATTTACTAAATAGAAGCTAGGAGATGGTGGAAGGGATGAGGAACAATAAAAGGGTTAAAAGGTATAAGTTAGTATTGGCTACATAAAACAATAATGAAAATACAAATAGAATGTATCTACTTGACAACAATAGTTTCTGAGTGAAGAAGATTGTGAAAGAATTGAAAGTGTTCTAAAATCCTGCAACACCTGGGAAGAAACACAGGTGTTCATTTACAGTAGAACTGGAGAAATGTGTGTTGTATTTTTCAGGTCATCCACTAAAAGAGCAGTAAAAGAAAAAGAAAAGGTTAATATAAGGGGGTTGGAATAATACCAAAAAAGGGATTGGGGGAACAGAGGGATGTCTGAGGTATTGGCAATGTTCTATATTTCTTCACTTAGATGATGGCTACATAGGTGTTTGTTTTGAAGAATTCATTGAGAAGCATATTTCAGTTTTAAGCACTTTCCTATATATGTTATACTGCACAATAAAATCAGGAATGTGACACAGATTTATTTATAAAGAAATGTTCTATGGTATTATAATTAAACAAGTTTTGTTTTTTTAAAAAAAAATTACCTAAATAAACAAAAAATAAGTATGTCCTTATGATGGACTATCATATAATTGTTTAAATTCACATTTAAAAAATATTTATCATAATATTATATGTCATAAAACCTATCATTTAGACATTAAAATGGGTTATAACTTACTACCTACACTATAATTCTATTCTAATAAAATACATTTAAACATATATGTGCACATATTCCAAGAAAAAAGACTTGAAGTAATATATACATAGCAGATTCTCAAGTAACATTTCACTTGAGGTCGTTTCATAATAACAGCGATGAGAGATGCCTTAGGGACTCAACTCTTATTTATACCAATTAGCCTATGGTAAAATCAGTTCTTATATATCATTTCACTTAAAGTCACAGAGCCTATGGACAACGTAAAGTGAGGACTTACTGTATACAAAAATGTTAACAATGAGATAAAATTATAGGCAAGCTTTATTCCCTCATCTATATTGTCAAATTTTTTACAGGAAGAATGTGAAAAATTGAAAGGAAAAGCTTCTTTTCTAAAGATTTAAAGGCTCACAAATTTATCCATTAGTCTGGCTTCACTTGGAAGCACATCCTTGACGCCAAATTTCCTCCTTTGAAGTCTGAGGCACTCTTTTCTTCAAAGCTAACATGTGGACTCCAGAGTTAAACGTCACATGACAAAATAGGAAGAAATGCTAAGATACCTGCACAGCTCTGACATAGGCTGCCAAACAGAGGTCTCATCAGTTAAAGTCAGATCATGGACTTCCTGTCACCTTTTGAGAGTTTCACTTGAGTGAAGAAAATCACTAACAAGTGACCGGGCTAATTTTACACTAACATTTGTCTTACTTCACAAATAAAGACTTACCCAAAGAAAATTTCCCCAACCCCAAATGCAGTGCCTTGAGCCTAGTGTTTTCTGATATCATGTGTTCCTTTTCCCTTCCCCAGCCATCGGAGTTCTACCCTTCTTCCAAACAGGCTTGTTTTAATTTCCCAGGAAGTTTTCTATAATTCACCTAACCTCTGACCAGGACCTAATTCGGAGTCCTGGACAAAGGGAAGCTTTTGTCAGTGCTATGTCTTTTCATCAACATACTGGTACTTCAGTCCTGTTTGCTCTAAGATGAGCATCTCCTGTGTGAGAGGGCTCCTGCCAAGTGTCAGTATGTCACCAGCACTCGCTGGCAGCGCAGCTGCCCAAGGTTACAGAGCCAAGGAGAGAAGGAAGCTCTTGGCCCCGAGCCCCAGAGCTGTGACCCAGGAGATAGCGTGTTTGCTCCATTCTCCCCTCCACACTCCCACGCGCCAATGGCAATAAGCAATATGATTTCCTTAAGAGAGGGAATAGGTTTATGAATAATCATTCCATCTTTAATTCATAAAACGTACCAGGCCAATAATCCACAAAGTGCCCAAATGATCCTCGTTTGGCTTTTGTTTCGGTATACCCATTCCAAGCTTTAGTTAACTCAGTTTCCAGACCTTCTGTCCTCTAACCAGTTTAATTAATATGCAAACATATTCTCAAACAGCCTCCAAAACAGATTATTACCAGCAGAGTGGGAAATGACGCAAATGTAGGCCATCTACATAAGTGGAACAAGTTGAACCAAAAGGGATCATTTGTGTGGTTTAAATCATGGAGACGGGTTATATCCACAGGGCTGAATTCAGAATGGCTGGCTTTAGCAATCTGGGGTGGTCTAATCCTTGAACTTCAAGAGTCCCCACCCCAACATGCACACCCACACCCCAACTGTACACACACACAGACGACAAAGCCACTACATCTCATGCCCCTCTTCTTTGGTGGTCTCCAATGGGACACAATCCCATTGGCATACTTAGAAAGGACATCAGAGAGAATTTGGCCCCATGAATTTTTTATGAGAAATGAGTCAATAATTTCTTCTTCCTCCCCGCATTCTCCCAGACAGAGGACCTAGAGCAGAGGGGACTGCCTTCTTAGATTAGTGATTCCACAACCGAGTGTGGTAAGAAGACAGCGTGTGGTGGCTGTGAACCACTCAGCCATTAACCACAATTCTCCAGGGAGAAGATTTTCCCCAGCCTAATCCAGGCTCAACAGGTGGGGTGCCCTTCCTGACCCTCCAACCCTTAAGCCCCACCAGCTTTTCATGCCCACTAATGTAATGGTGGCTTTTAATAGAAAGGACAGTGCCTGGGAAACCTTGCCAGGTCTGTCTCTCAGCCAGCATCTTAAACTGCCCATCTCATCGCTGCTACAGTCGCTCTGGGGAAAGCGCACTGCCCACTTTCCCATACCCCGTTCCCAGCTCAACATCCAAGGCGGGGGGCTCACACATCAGGAGCTTCTTGACCGTCTTGACTCAGCTGTATCCTTCAGTGTTTTGTCTCTATTTTATCAAATTTGTTGCTATTAAGAATAGAGTCAGAAGGGAACTCATTATTACTGGGACCATTTGCTGTGCCATTGGTCGAATTCCCCGAGATGCTTTCCTTATTTGTGACTTAAGAGGGTTGAAACTAGATGACCCCTATGGTGCCGCTGGGCTCTCCAGAATGTCTACTTATCATAAACTGCTAAATTCCCCATACCGCCCCCCACCTCCTTCCCACCCCACCACTGGTTCCTGCCCTGTTTCCTTTTTCTTTCCTTTCCTTTTTTTTTTTTTTTTAACAATCTGTAGAAGTTCTCATCAGTAAGATGAATTTCTGTGGATGTTACCTGTCCCAGCTTTTAGGTTATTTAAGACACTAACAAGCCTGCACGGAGACCTTTTCCACATTACTGCGTGGTCTCCTGCCAGAGGTAGCAAGGTCATCGTCGGGAACAGAGATCACATTTGAAAGCCATTAGACTTCTAGGTGGAGCAAGCATCTAAGAGAGAAGTTAATCACACTAGAGAGGCATATGTGGTTTCACTTTTCCTTTTTCTAATTGTTTAAATTGAATTTTATACCAATGTTTAAAATTAATTGGGCGTTAGCTTGAGGCAGTTAAAGGTTGTTTGGGGAATAAAACAGTCAAGATAAAAAGTACAAGAACTCCCCGTTCCCAGGATTACTATATTTTCAGTGAAGCACCTTATTTGGCAAAAGCAGAGAGCTGCAGGCCTCCTGGGCCATGACTGGGGATCTGGCCTCTGCTCTGGGGTTGCGTCCCTCTGCCTTCCACCTCGGAAACCTGCTGGCGGGCAGCTCCTGGGCCACCCTTGGAATGTGGCACGGAGGATGGGAGGCACCTCCTCTCGAGGTCAGTGTGCTGGGCCTCTCATTTTCACAATCAGTCTGGAGGTGCGACTAATGCAGATGAGATTTTAGAACTCACCAGACTTTGCAGCTGGTGGGAACTGAACTCAAATAATCCACTGCCCAAATGCCATGCATTGAGGCAGGTAAGGTAGTATCATCCCCAATACGCAGGCAGGAAAACTGTAATCCAGAAAGGTTAATGACATGCACAAGGTTCCAGCTGTCCTAACAGGTGACACCAAGAGGATTAGAAGCCAGTTTTTGTTTCCTCACACTTACCTCTCCCAATATCAAGTGTTATGAGAAGGTGTTGTTTCAGATGTGAGCCAAAGCTTTAAAAGGAATTACTAAATACGAAATCAAGTTTTTGCAGAAGCAAATCACAGCTACCACCCCTTAATATTTATTTCTTTTGCCCTTTATTATTTAAATTATTATTTATGATCATGAGATGACAGTAAGAGCTTTGATGTTAAACCCTTTGCCAATGAGAAAGCTACAGATAAAGGATGTTTTTACTACCTACGATCTATTTCACGAATCTGGAAACCAGGAACCATGTCAGGGGTGTTCACAATCAATAGCAAGAAAATTCCAACCCAACATCCCCAGGGCCTGAGGAGATGCTCACTGCTCTGTCAGTCGACCAGGTAATCTCGGCACATTTCCATATGTGTTTATAGCTCTGCCAGTGTTTAATAAGAACCCATGGAAGCCAAAGAACTGTGCTATTTATCTACAAAACTTCAATGTCATTGCTATAAATAGCAAAAGGTTTAATTTAAAAGGTTTTTTAAAGTTAAATTTCATTTCCCATATGTGTATGTAAGAAGCTCTTTAGGTTGAAGTAATTCACTTGAATTATCTAAGCCAAAGTGATCATATTTTACCCACTAACATAAAGTTTTCTAAAAATGTCTTCACACAGAAAAATATTCCCAATGTGTACAAAAATTCACATTTAGGAATCCCAACATTCTCATTAGGGGTGATTTTATTCTTGTAAATGATCAGTTTTGACTCATTTAATTCCCTACAAAATCCACATAGCCACCGGAGAATTATTCCTTGGGATTTTAAAGCATGTGAAAACACACCACGCAGATAAAATCAGGGGTTGTTCTGCATCTAGAGCATCTGAATATCAGCTCCTCTTGCCTGGAAAGAGAAGCGGGAGGTAGCAGGTTCTCACAGAGGCAGGAGCCCCATCCTCGCCCACTGCTGACACTGAGCCGAAGGCGGAAAGGCAGCATACACCACCAGCAAGACAGAATCGCTGGTCAGGCCTTGTTCTCCTGGCAGGGAGCTGACTGTTCCTTCCAAGACTGAGTTCCACTCTCCATTTAACTTAGGGGATATCTTGCCTGACTCAGCCTCCAGATGGCATCCTGAATCACCCACCCAGGTAACAGCCCAGCCAGACTGACATCTCTGGGACCCTCTGTAATCTCAGGCAGTGAGGATCCATTGCAGCCTGAGGCTGAAGATTTGCCAAATGGATTGCCTTATCTTAATCCATTGACCTGGGAAGCACTATGCTAACTGACATAAGCCAAAGACAAGTACCATATGATGTCACTTACATGTGGAATCTAATGAACAAAGTAAACTAACAAAATAGAAACAGACTCATGGACACTGAGAGCAGACTGACAGCTGTCAGAGGGGAGGGAGGTGGTAGGGCTGGGTGAGAAAGGTGAAGGGATTAAGAAAGAACACTTACAGACAGACAACAGTGTGGAGATTACCAGAGGGGAAAAGGGAGGGGGAGGTAGAAGAGGGTAAAGGAGATATAAACGGTGATGGAAGGAGACTTGACATGGGAGGTGAATACACAATATAATATACAGGCGGTGTATTATAGAACTTCTACACTTGAAACCTATATAATTTAATTAACCAGTGTCAGTCCAATGAATTCAATAAAAAAGAAAAATAAAAAAAAATCCATCTGAGTGTCAACCAAGGAGCAGGAAAAAGAAAAGACGATTCTAATAGGACACAAACTGGATGAGAATCTGACATTTTCCTTTTCAATGACTTCACATCCTTGCTTTTTCAAAGGAGAAAAATCACTTTAACCAGCCCAGCGGCCCCTTCCTGCTACAACATGTCCCAGGCACCTATTCACTGACTGTTTAAGCATGGTCTGACTCTAACCCATTTACAGGGCCATTTATCTTTTCATCCTTTTCATTGCCTGCAAGACTAACAGTCCAGAGCAGTATAATCCTGTAACAACACCGCTTCTCTTAGCTACAGCCTGACTACCTCAGCAAATTTAGGGAAGGGAAAGTATAGAAAACTAAATACCACTGGTCACCTCCAAAACTCAGGTTAGCAAAGAAACAACTCATTCTTTCCCAACATTCACCTCCCCCCCCCCAAGAGTAATAAGTAAATAAGCAAGCAAACTTGAGGAGAAATAGCATCCTTGTTGCTAGGAGTCAATTAAAATGTGACAGCCAAAGGTCAGCAATAGATGACAGAAAAGTCTCTGTAATTAGAATAACCAATAGGTAGACATTCAGCATACAGAGTGAAAGGCTCAGCAATGCAGTGGCAATGCATGCCTGTTTCTGCAGCCCCACCAGCCCTGAGCCAGTGGCATGCACTCCATGTGGAGTAGGAGGGAAGCCATGTGGAGTAGTAGGTGGTCTCTTCCACATCATTCAATGACATGCAGAACCTCTGAGCCTCCAATGACAAGAACAGTGGTAGGGATATTAACCAAGCATGCTCCATTCCAGCCATCAGTCATGCTCGTTCCCACCCATTAATTACTCTTCTGTTGACCACCCACATTTAATTCAGCTTTAAAGACATGACAATAAGATCTGAGATTTGAGGGATGTACCTGACTCTCTCTCCCGTCCAGGGGTGGTGGAATCTGATCAGCAAAACCGATCTTCCCTGGGTCACCCATAAAGGCACTAACCTCATCCACGTTCTCAAAAGCGTTGATGACATCATATGGCAAACAGGACAGAAGGTCAATCACAAACCACGTCTTCAGGTAGTTCATGCGGATGAGCTTGGGGTCAGAAATCACCTCCCCAGCTGGTCCAACAAAGGTGGTATGAAAATTCAGCACAATGTCCACCAAAAAGATGACGTCCACGATGCTATCCACAACCAGCCAGGCCACATTGTTCTGCCTGGTTTTAAAGGAGACATTGTAAGGGACCAAGATGGCTGTGTAGAAGGTTAAGATCAAGATGATCCAATCCCACGTGGTCTTAAAAACACAGTAATGTAAGATGATGTGAGGGGGAGTCTTTGGTGCCTCTTGCTTGTATTGGGGAAGGATGTCTGAGCCCAGCTGCAGGACCTGTATTGAAAAACATGGCCAAGAGAGAACTCAGTTAGGATTTAATGGCAAGCATCTGTCACTGACAAATCATCATGGTGCTCTAGATGGATCATTAGGCACAAGACAGGTACTAGAAGAGTATGCGAGAAGAGAAGTGAACATTATACTATAATAATCACAATGAAACAATGGCAAACTATTATTTGGTTTAGTATGTGCCAAGCATTGTAATAAATACCTCACATACATTTATTATCACACTTAATTCTAAATACAACCTCATTTTCTTAATCAATTTTTATTCGATGTGACAAGTAAGAAATGGAAGCTCAGAAGAATTAACTTTACACAACACATATTTATTGTTCTGTGCCAGAAACTGTTCTAGACACTGGACGTGCTGTAATAAAGGAAGCAACGTGATTCCTGCCCTTGTAGAGCTTGGTCTAGTAGACAAATCAAGATAATTTGAAATTGTGATAAGAGCTAAATAAGAAGTGGCACGGGACACGCATTGCTTTGATAGAATGTGACTTGAGGATTAGGAGAGAGAAAGTGTTTGAACTAAAATCTGAATGACCACAAGGAACCAACCATTCAAACTTCTGTGGAATAATTATCCTAGGCAGAGAGCATAAGTGGTATAATGAACCCAGGGTAGGCCAAGCGGGGTATCTGCTGGAAAGGAAAGAAGCCTGGTGTGTCTGAAGCACATTAAGTGCGGAGGAAAAGGTTGCTAGATGAGTTCAGGGGGGAAGCAGAAACCAAAGCATGCAAGACCTAGCGGGTCACGGGGCGGTGCTGGATTTTATTCTCAGTACATCCGAGTCTAAAGGGAGGGTTTTAAGCAAGAGAATAATTTGATGCATGTTTATAAAAATATCACCCTGGCTGCTGCATAGATACTGAATTGAGGCAGGGGATTAGAGGGAAGAACAGAATCGGGAAGCTTATTATAACACCCTGAGAAAAAGATGTGGTAATGGCAAAAAGTAGTCCCATTTTAGACATATTTTTAAAATAAAACCAGCTGAACTTACTGATGGCGAGAAAATCAAACAGAGCCATGAAAAGTACCCACCACTTCATTCCAAAATCTCCACGTGGTAGTTGGCCCAGAGGAGGCACTATAGGACGTTTTTAAGTGAATGAATGAAATTCCAAGGTCATGCGGCTAGGAAAGATGGAACCAGGATCTAGGTCCGGCTGGGTTAAAAACGCCTGCTGTTCCACCTCAAGGTTACATTTCCTTAACCCTTTGAGCAGTGAGGTTTTTTTTTCATGCTCCCTAACCGCCAGGAATGAGTTGTTTTGGGGTTTTTTTTTTTAAGTAAATCTAGTTCCAGTTACAGTTCTATTAACTTGAAATCATGTGTGTTTGATAACCAATTTATAGAAACAAGAAGAACATACATTTGTCTTTTTTAAATGTTGCCTTACACATTTTTATAAACTTTTTTTTTTTTTTTTTTTTTTTTACTTAAGCTGGAAACAGGGAGAGACAGTCAGACTCCCGCATGCGCCCGACCGGGATCCACCCGGCACGCCCACCAGGGGCGACGCTCTGCCCCTCCAGGGGGCGATGCTCTGCCCATCCTGGGCGTTGCCATGTTGCGACCAGAGCCACTCTAGCGCCTGGGGCAGAGGCCAAGGAGCCATCCCCAGCGCCCGGGCCATCTTTGCTCCAATGGAGCCTTGGCTGCAGGAGGGGAAGAGAGAGAGAAGAAAGTGCGGCGGAGGGGTGGAGAAGCAAATGGGCGCTTCTCCTGTGTGCCCTGGCCGGGAATCAAACCCGGGTCCTCCACACGCTAGGCCGACGCTCTACCGCTGAGCCAACCGGCCAGGGCTGCCTTACACATTTTTAAAACAAAAATTTTAAAGGAGGCAGATCAGGAGGCACAAGGATGTACACGAATGTTTGTACTACTCAAAGGGCTCAATAACACGTTCTTACTGAAGCAGATTCAGTGAAGAAAGAAGAAAGGCAAAAAGCTGTTCTCAGGGGGTAGGCCAAGGTGGGAGGGACCCCCAACCCCAGCCCAGCTGCTCTCCTCTGTCACTTACGGTCTTACAAATCTCTAGGTGAAACTTCCTCTTGTGTCACGGGAGCTTATTTTTACCACCTGAGGTTAAAGACCCATTAGAGAATACAAAAATTGTCTACGGCCATACCACCCTGAATGCGCCCGATCTCTTCTGATCTCGGAAGCTAAGCAGGGTCGGGCCTGGTTAATACTTGGATGGGAGAATACAAAATAATCTGAATATCCCTGCTGCACTATGGTTGGTCCCAGGCCGTAAAAAAAGAAAAGTCATAGAAACCCAGCGTGCCCGGTGTGCATCTCTGGGTATGAGAGCTGTTGCCACCCTTACCACCAATGCACAGAGCTCTTCTAGACTTGGGATTTTCATTTCTCTCCCCATGAAAAGAATTTACACAAGAGCGACTAATGAAGCTTGGGCCTTGAGATCTCAGGAAGAAAAAGGGATTGACCTATAAGAGTAAATCAAATAAAATTAAGTGAAAAGGACTTCTGCCTCTGGGAAGACAGGGTAGACGTATTTCTCCTTAATCCTCCATCTAAGTACAACTAAAATTCCTGGACATTATATATAAAGTAAATGTAAGAAGACTCTGAAAGGTATAAAAAAAAACAGCAAACTGACTAGGAAGGACACAGTGGTGAATTCAGTGGGTTTTCTTTTTGACTCATATACTCTCATACTTAGAGGTGAAGCAGCCAGCAACCTGGAAACACCAATGGGTGCAGACAAAATAAAAATCCCGACAAGAGCCTACTCTCTCTAGCAAAAAGACTAGGAAAGGGGCAGTCTCAAAAGACAAAAAATTTTTAGACAATAACCACTTTGCTCTAGCCAAACAGCACAGAAATAGTTGTGGTCCCACTTGTACCCAGGCCAGCAAAGGAAGCCTAGATTTCTCCCCTTCTCGAGGCTTTAATGAAGCACCCAACCTCAGTCTCCTCTCTACCAGGGGTAGTGACAGAGAAGGCCCAGTAGGGAGCCTGGACACCCTCCCCCCCAGTGGTAGTGAGGCTTCCTTCCCCTCCCCACAGGGGTGGGTCAGAAGAGGTCCAATGGGGAGTTGTGATTTTCACCACCACCCAGACTAAGAAGGCCACCACCACCCCAACCCAGAGAGGCATCAACGTAAGCTTAGCAGGGAACTGGAACACTCACTCTCACCCAGCAATAACAAGAAAGGGCCTCCCTCTAGTGTCAACAGAGAATGAATTGGAAACCTGGACTTCCGCCCAACCCAGCTCCCTTTGATACAGATACGGCAGAGAAAGGGGTAAGCGTCCCTTCATTTCTGCTAGGTTGGGATATAATTATAAACCCTGGAGATATCAAAAAATAAAAAGGAAATGCTACAAACAACACCACACACAAAAATTTGACTACTTAGATGAAATTTTTCTTAAAAGGTACAAGCTACCATAATTTCATGGCCTTATAAACTATTAAGAAAATTGAATTAATGATTTTAAAACACCAAAAAAAGAAATTTTCAGGAGCAGGTGATTTTAACGAATAAATGTGCCAAAATTTAAAGAGGAATTAACAGCAATTTTACACAATTGCTTCTGAAAATTGAACACAGATGGAATACATCTCAATTCATTTTGTGAAGCTGGTATTACCCTGATAAAGCCAGATAACACCAGTACAAAAAAAAAAAAAACAACAACCAAACTACTATCTGATATCTCTCATAAATATAGAAGCAAATGTTTAACAAATAGTAGCAAATAAAATTCAACAATATATAAAAAGGTGACTAAGTAATGTGAATTGCAGGGGTACAAAGATGATTCAAAATTCAAAATTCAGTCATTGCTATCTGCCATATTAACAGACTAAGAAAGGACAATCATATGTCCATATCAATTGATACATAAAAAGCATTTGACAAAATTCTATGATTCATGATAAAAAAAAACTCTCAGAAGAATAAGAATGGAGGGGAACTTCTTAAACTTGAGAAAGAACATCTACAGAAAACCTACAACTAACATCATATTTAATGGTGAAAGACTGCAGGCTTTTCCCCTAAGACTAAGAACAAGGCAAAATATTGGCTTTCACTACTTCTATTCAACATAGTATTGCCACTGTGATAAGGCAAAAAAAAGAAAAAGGAAATATAAAGCATTCAGATGAGGGAGGAAGAAATAAAAGTATCCCTGTTTTCACATGACATAACAGTGTAGATAGGATAGCCCAAGGAATCTACACACAAAGTTCTAGAATTAATCGAGTTCATCAAGGTCACACAACACAAGGTAAACATACAAAAATCGTTGTGTTTCAACATAGTAAAAATTATATATACAAAATTACAGAATATCATTTATAATTTAAAAAACACTTAGATGCAAATATAACAAGACATGAACACGACTTATATGCTAAAAACAATACCACACTGACAAAAGAAATCAAAGAAGATAAAAATAAATGCAGAGACATGCTGTGCCTATTCTCTCCAAACAGGGATACAGGTTTGGCAAAATTTCTATCAAAATGCCAGTAATTGTTTATGTAGATACACAAGATTATTCTAAAACTTATATGGAAAGGCAAAGGAACTGAAAAATCTAAAAACAATTTTGAATAAGAAAAATAAAGTGGGGGGAATCAGTCTAGCCAATTTTAAGATTTGATAAATTGCCACAGTAATTAAGACTGCATGGTATTGGAAGAATAGACTCATAAATTAATTGACAAGAATAGAGAACCCAGAAATAGATTCACACAAATATGCTCAACTTATTTTTGATAGTGGTAATTCAGTGTCAGTTCTGTGGAGGAAAGAACACTTATCGGTATAAAAAAATTAAAAAGACTTCAATATAAGTCTCATACCTTATATAAAAATTATCTCAAAATGGGTGGTGAACTTAAATATAACATGTAAGACTATAAAACTTTTAGAAAAAAACATAAGAAAACAGAAAAAATCCCCAGGATCTAAGGTTAGGCAAAGTGTTTTTAGACTTGCCACCAAAAGCACAATCTATAAAAGAACAAACTGATTACCTGGACCTCATCAAAATTTAAAACTGGCTCTGCAAAAAACTAGGAAGATCAAAAAGCAAGCTATGACTTGGAGAAATATTTGCAAACCAACATACCCAACAACAAAAAAAGTATCTATCTAAAACATATAATTTACAATATATGATCTCAAAACTCAACAATAAAAACAAAAATCCAGTGAGAAAATGAGGAAGAGTCATGAACAAATATTTCACCCCAGAAGATACACAGATGACAAATAACACAGGAAAAGACGTTCAACATCGTTAGTCATTAGGAAAATGCAAATGAACACTACAATGAGCTATCATTACACACCTATCAGAATGACAAAAATAAAAACTCATGCCAACACACACGCTGGTGAGAATGCAGATAGACTACCTCACTCACACATTGCTCTTAGAAATATAAAATGGTACAGCCACTGAAGAAAAGAGTTTAGCTGTTTATTAACCAAAATATACAACTACCCAACAATTACACTTCTGGACCTTTATCCCAGAAAAATGAAAACTTACTGCTCACACAAAAACCTGTATGTGAATGTGTATAGCAGCTTTATCCATAATAGCTCCAAACTGGAAACAAGCTAGAGGCCCTTCAACAGAAGAATGACTAGACAAAATGTGGTACATCTATTCCATGGAAAGTTACTCAGCAATTAAAAAGGTACAAACTACAGATACATGATACAACCTGGATGAGTCTCCAGAGACTGAAGTTTATATAATATTTTATAAATTTATATAAACTTCCATTTATATAACATCCTTGAAATGACAAAATTACAGAAATTAAAAACACATGAGTGTCCCCCAAGGGCTTAATTGGGGGAGGGGAGGTTGAAAGCAGGAAGGAAGTGGGTGTGGCTATAAAAAGGCCACATGAGCTATGTTCAGAGGGATGGAAATGTTCTATCTCGTGATTGTTCTAATGTAAATTTCTGAGTTGTAATATTAGGCTCTAGTTTCACAGGACATCACAATCAGGGAAACTAAATAAAGAGCACGTGGGTCTCTGTACAATTTCTTACAGCTGTGTGTGAATCTACACTTACTAAAAATAAGTTTATTTTTAAAAAATCAACTGAATGTAGGTGAATTATGAGAATTACAAGGAAAAAGTACTAGGCCTTCAGCTAAGGAAAAGGGATGGGGAAGGGAAGTGAGTTATTTAGGGCAGTGGTCCCCAACCTTTTTGGGCCACAGACTGGTTTAATGTCAGAAAATATTTTCACAGACTGGCCTTTAGGGTGAGACAGATAAATGCACAAAATAAAATTATGCGACCGGCATAAAAACTATGGTATTTTTAAATATAATTGTCAAACTTACGAGACAAGCATCAAGAGTGAGTCTTAGGACAACACCAAGCCTAGACTCTACCAACTCTACAAACAAAACACCCAAACACAGATAATGAGAAGAAAAAGAAGTGAAATCCAAATGAAACCACAAGAGAAACCTTCAGGAGATGAACTGAGTGATATGGAAATAATCAAACTTCCAGATGTGGAGTTCAAAATAATTGTAAGGATCCTTAGGGATCTTAGAACAACAATGGATGGTCATTACAAACACCTAAATAAAGAAATAACAAATATAAAAATGGATATTGAAATATTAAAAAAGAATCAGTCAGAGATGACAAATACAATATCAGAAATGAAGCCCACAATGGAAGAAATTAAAAATAGAATGGATAGAGCTGAGGATCAAATCAGCTAGTTGGAGGACAACTTGAATAAAGGCAAGAAAGCAGAGAAGAAAAAAGAAAAGTGACTCAAGAAGTCTGAGGAAACTCTTAGAGAGCTCTGTGACAACATGAAGAGAAATAACATCTGCATCATAGGGATTCCTGAAGAAGAAGAGAAAGAACAAGGGATAGAGACTTTGCTCAATCATATCATAGCTGAAAACTTCCCTAAATTAATGCAAGAGAAACTCTCACAAGTTCAGGAAGCACAGAGAACTCCATTAAAGAGAAGCCCAAAGAAACTTACACCAAGACACATCATAATTAAAATACCAAAGCTAAGTGATAAAGAGGAAATATTAAAAGCTGCTAGAGAAAAAAAGCTATCACCTACAAAGGAGCCCCCATAAGGATGATATCTGACTTCTCAACAGAAACACTTGAAGCTAGAAGGGAATGGCATGAAATATTCAAAGTAATGCAGAACAAGAACCTACAACCAAGACTACTTTATCCAGCAAGGCTATCATTTAAAATTGAAGGAGAAATAAAAAGCTTCCCAGACAAAAAAAAAAAATCTCAAGGAATTCATTACAACCAAACCAATGCTGCAGGAAATGTTAAGGGGTCTGTTGTAAACAGATCAAAGTGGGAAAAGAATATAGCAAAAGAGGAATACAGCTTTAAAGAATAAAATGGCAATAAACAACTACATATCAATAATAACTTTAAATGTAAATGGATTAAATGATCCAATCAAAAGACATAGGGTAGCTGCATGGATAAGAAAACAGGACCCATACATATGCTGTCTACAAGAGACACACCTTAAAACAAAAGATGCAGATAGATTGAAGGTAAAAGGATGGAAAAAAGTGTTTCATGCAAATGGAAATGAAAAAAAAGCTGGGGTAGCAATAACTATATCAGACAAAATGGACTTTAAAACAAAGGATATAGTAAGAGATAAAGAAGGCCACTACATAATGATACAGGGAGTAATCCAACAGGAAGATATAACTATTATAAATATTTATGCACCTACTATAGGAGCACCTAAATATATAAAGCAGACTTTGATGGATATAAAGGGCGAGATCAACAGCAATACTATAATAGTAGGGGATTTCAATACCCCACTAACATCACTAGATAGATCCTCAAGAAAGAAAATTAACAAAGAAACAGCAGACTTATTGGAAACACTAGATCAACTCGATTTAATAGATATCTTCAGAACCTTTAACCCTAAAGCAGCAGAATATACATTCTTTTCAAGTGCTCATGGTACATTCTCTAGGATAGACCACATGTTAGGGCACAAAAGTGGTCTCAACAAATTTAAGAAGATTGAAATCATATCAAGCACTTTCTCTGATCATGATGGCATAAAACTAGAAAAGAACCACAACAAAAAAGCTCAAAAATTCTCAAAAACATGGAAACTAAATAGCAGGTTGTTAAATAATGAATGGATTAAGAATGAGATCAAAGAAAAATTTTTAAAAATTCCTAGAAACGAATGACAATGAACATACAACAACTCAAAATTTATGGGACACAGCAAAAGCAGTACTGAGGGGGAAGTTCATAGCACTACAGGCACACTTTCAGAAGCTAGAAAAAGCTCAAATAAACAACTTGACCCTGCATCTAAAAGAACTAGAAAAAGAACAGCAAGTAAAGCCTGGAGCTAGTAGAAGGAAAGAAATAATAAAGATCAGAGCAGAAATAAATAACATAGAGGCTAAAGAAACAATACAGAGGATCAATGAAACTAGGAGCTGGTTCTTTGAAAAGGTAAACAAGATAGATGAACTTTTAACTAGACTCACCAAGAAAAAAAGAGAGAGGACTCAAATAAAATTAGAAATGAGAGAGTGGAGAAATAACAACTGACACAACAGAAATACAAAATATTGTAAGAAAATACTATGAAGAACTGTATGACAAAAAACTAGACAACCTAGATAAAATGTACAAATTCCTTGAAACATACAATCTTCCAAAAATTAATCTGGAAGAATCAGAAAACCTAAACAGACCGATTACACCAAATGAGATTGAAACAGTTATCAAAAAACTCCCAACAAAGAAAAGTCCGGGACCTGATGGCTTCACAAGTGAATTCTACGAAATATTCAAAGAAGAACTAACTCCTATCCTTCTCAAGCTATTTCAAAAAATTCAAGAGGAAGGAAGACTTCTAAGCTCCGTTTATGAGGTGAGCATAATTCTGACTCCAAAACCAGGCAAAGACAACACAAAGAAATAAAATTATAGACCAAAATCCCTGATGAATTTAGATGCTAAAATCCTCAACAAAATATTAGCAAACTGGGCCCTGGCTGGTTGGCTCAGCGGTAGAGCATCAGCCTAGTGTGCAGAGGACCCAGGTTCGATTCCCGGCCAGGGCACACAGGAGAAGCACCCATTTGCTTCTCCACCCCTCCGCTGCACCTTCCTCTCTGTCTCTCTCTTCCCCTCCCGCAGCCAAGGCTCCATTGGAGCAAAGATGGCCCAGGCGCTGGGGATGGCTCTGTGGCCTCTGCCTCAGGCGCTAGAGTGGCTCTGGTCGCAACATGGCGACGCCCAGGATGGGCAAAGCATCGCCCCCTGGTGGGCAGAGCGTCGCCCCTTGGTGGGCGTGCCGGGTGGATCCCGGTCGGGCGCATGCGGGAGTCTGTCTGACTGTCTCTCCCTGTTTCCAGCTTCAGAAAAATGCAAAAATGCAAAAAAAAAAAAAAGCAAAATATTAGCAAACTGGATCCAACAATATATGGAAAAAATCATACACCATGATCAAGTGGGATTTATTCTGGGGAGGCAAGGCTGGTACAATATTCACAAATCAATCAATGTGATTCATCATATAAACAAAAAAAAGGAGAAAAACCACATAATATCATTAGATGCATAAAAAGCATTTGATAAAATTCAGCACCCGTTCGTGATCAAAACTCTTAGCAAAGTGGGAATACAGGGAACATACCTCAACATGATAAAAGCCATCTATGACAAACCCACAGCCAACATCATACTCAATGGGCAAAAATTAAAAGCAATCCCCTTAAGATCAGGAACAAGGCAGGGGTGCCCCCTTTCACTACTCTTTTTTTTTTTTCTTTTACAGAAACAGAAAGAGTCAGAGAGAGGGATAGACAGGGACAGATAGACGGGAACGGAGAGAGATGAGAAGCATCAATCATTAGTTTTCATTGTGCATTGCAACACCTTAGTTGTTCATTGATTGCTTTCTCATATGTGCCTTGACCACAGGCCTTCAGCAGACCAAGTGACCCCTTGCTCAAGCCAGCGACCTTGGGCTCAAGCTGGTGAGCTTTTGCTCAAACCAGATGAGCCTGCACTCAAGCTGGTGACCTTGGGGTCTCGAACCTGGGTCCTCCACATCCCAGTCCGACACTTTACCCACTGCGCCACTGCCTGGTCAGGCCCTTTCACTACTCTTATTCAACATAGTTCTGGAAGTCCTAGCCACAGCAATCAGACAAGAAGAAGAAATAAAAGGCATTCAAGTTGAAAAAGAAAAAGTAAAACTATCATTATTTGTAGATGATATGATATTGTATATAGAAAATCCTAAAGTCTCAGTCAAAAAACTACTGGACCTGATAAATGAATTCAGCAAAGTAGCAGGATATAAAATTAATACTCAGAAATCAGAGGCATTTTTATATGCCAACAATGAACAGTCAGAAAGAGAAATTAAGGAAATAATCCCATTCACTATTACAACCAAAAAAATAAAGTACCTAGGAGTAAATTTAACCAAGGAGACTAAAGACTTGTACTCAAAAAATATAAAACATTGATAAAAGAAATCAAGGAAGATACAAACAAGTGGAAGCATATACCATGCTCATGGTTAGGAAGAATAAACATCATTAAAATGTCTATATTACTCAAAGCAATCTATAAATTCAATGCAATACCAATTAAAATACCATGACATACTTCAAAGTTATAGATCACATATTCCAAAAAATTTATATGGAACCAAAAAAGAACACGAATAGCCTCAGCAATAAAGTGGGAGTTATCACACTTCCTGAAATCAAGTTTTACTACAAGGCCATTGTACTCAAAACAGCTTGGTACTGGTATAGAAACAGGCATATAGATCAATGGAACAGAACAGAGAACCCAGAAATAAACCCACAGCTCTATGGACAACTGATATTTGACAAAGGAGGTAAGGAAATACAAAAGAGTAAAGACAGCCTCTTCAACAAATGGTGTTGGGAAAATTGGACAGCTACCTGCAAAAAAATGAAACTAGACCATCAGCTTACACCACTCACAAAAATAAACTCAAAATGGATAAAAGACTTAAATGTAAGCCATGAAACCATAAGCATCTTAGAAGAGAACATAGGCAGTAAGCTCTCCGACATCTCTCGCAGCAATATATTTGCTGATTTATCTCCATGGGGAAGTGAAATAAAAGACAGGATAAACAAATGGGACTATATCAAACTAAAAAGCTTCTGCACAGCTAAAGACAATAAGAACAGAATAAAAAGACAAACTACACAATGGGAGAACATATTTGACAATACGTCTGATAAAGGGTTAATAACCAAAATTTATAAAGAACTTGTAAATCTCAACACCAGGAAGACAAACAATCCAATCAAAAATGGGAAAAAGAAATGAATAGACACTTCTCCAAAGAGGACATACAGATGGCAATAGGCATATGAAAAAGTGCTCACCATCACTAATCATTAGAGAAATGCAAATTAAAACCACAAAGAGATATCACCTCACACCAGTCAGAATGGCACTCATCAACCAAACCTCACAGAATAAGTGCTGGCGAGGATGTGGAGAAAAGGGAACCTCTTGCACTGCTGGTGGGAATGCAGACTGGTGCAGCCACTGTGGAAAACAGTATGGAGATTCCTAAAAAATTGAAAATCGAACTGCCTTTTGACCCAGCTTTACCACTTTTAGGAATATATCCCAAGAACACCATAGAACTGCTCCAAAAGGAGAAATGCACCCCCATGTTTGTTGCAGCATTGTTCACAATAGCGAAGATCTGGAAACAGCCCAAGTGTCCGTCAGAGGACGAGTAGATTAAAAAGCTTTGGTACATATATACTATGGAATACTACTCAGCCATAAGAAATGATGACATCGGATCATTTACAATAACATGGATGGACCTTGATAACATTATATGAAGTGAAATAAGTAAATCAGAAAGACCTAAGAACTATATGAATCCATACATAGATGGGACATAAAAATGAGACTCAGAGACATGGTGAAGAATGTGATGGTAAGGGGGGGGCGAGGAAGGAGAGGGAGGGAGTGGGGGAGGGTAGGGGCACAAAGAAAACCAGATAGAAGGTGACGGAAGACAATTTGACTTTGGGTGAGGGGTACGCAGCATAATCAAATGTCAAAATAATCTGGAAATGTTTTTTCTCAACATATGTACCCTGATTTATCAATGTCACCGCATTAAATTTAATCTTTTAAAAAAAGAGTGAGTCTTAGACGGATGTAACAGAGAGAATCTGGTCATTTTTTAAAAATAAAATATCATTCAGACTTAAATATAAATAAAAAAACAGAAATAACATAAGTTATTTATTCTTTCTCTGCGGACTGGTACCAAATGGCCCACGGACCGGTACCAGTCTGCAGCCCGGGGGTTGGGAACCACTGATTTAGGGGGTTATTGTCTGTTTGCAAAACACAGCTTCAATGAGCGATAAGGCTATTCAGCAAGAACTCAAAAGAATTTATAAGCAGGCAGCCACCCAATGACTGCACATCAGAGTCACCTGGAGCTCCACTGTTCTTGGTAACAAGCCCTCAAGAGGAAATGCCCTTTCAGAGAAAAGTGTCTGTTCCTGTGACAGTTTGCTATAATCCACAATTATTTATAGGTGAACTTCTCATTCTGGGGCTTTCTAGTACATTGAGGCCCTGCTCGAGTGAGGCCTGAGTCAATAGTGTCTCCATACCTCCCCCAAATGCCAGGCTGACCACAGAATCTCCTCCTGTTGCTGTTCCGACAGGTGTTGAAAGGGGGCTGACGGAGGTGCTAAGCTACACAGGGAGGGTTTTGGGAGACTGGCATTCAGTTTCTCTCTTCCTGACTCTGAGATGCAATACAGTCTTTACACTGAAACCATAGGGCAGGGGTCGGGAAACTTTTTGGCTGAGAGAGCCATGAATGCCACATATTTTAAAATGTAATTCTGTGAGAGCCATACAATGATCCGTGTACGTTACCCATTATCCAATAAAAATTTGGTGTTGTCCCGGAGGACAGCTGTGATTGGCTCCAGCCACCCACAACCATGAACATGAGCGGTAGGAAATGAATGGATTGTAACACATTAGAATGTTTTATATTTTTAACATTTTTTTTTTATTAAAGATTTGTCTGTGAGCCAGATGCAGCCATCAAAAGATCTACATCTGGCTCGCGAGCCATAGGTTCCCAACCTCTATGGCATCTGTATTCAGGGAGCAGACTTGGATGTTAGGATATTTGATCAGGATAAATGTGACATAATCTCTTTCCAAATCTTTATATTAAAGGCTGTGAATGATTCCCATAAGACGAAGCTCTTATAGTCTGAATTGAGATCCTGTATATTCACTCTCGTATTAACTCTTTAGCAACTATCTATGGAAAACAGGAGAGGGAGATTCC
Source organism: Saccopteryx bilineata (assembly GCF_036850765.1). NCBI lineage: Eukaryota > Metazoa > Chordata > Mammalia > Chiroptera > Emballonuridae > Saccopteryx > Saccopteryx bilineata. The sequence continues at coordinate 297,702,789 of NC_089491.1, read as the reverse complement.
ATGGAGTGGGTTCCTCATGACAGAAACACAACATTGTAAAAAAAATTCCCTGTCCAAGAGTATTTTTTAGAGTACAGTGGCAAATGCCAATTATTCATGTTGATGAGAAAGACTGGCCCACCTTCCTCCTCAGAAGGCTGAGTGGGAATGGATTCAAACCAGGACAATGGGTCATGTCATCACTCTGATGAGCCCCATGACTGCCATCCTTAGGAGGGAAAGCCTTCTCAAGGTCATTCAGAATATCATCATCTGGACACTGGTTAGTGGCATCCAAAGAGAAAGTCTCCAGTACAGAGTCAAAAGAGATGGCAAACCTATCTTGCATCCAGCCATAAGGGGTTGGTCCTATGTTTAATGCTCAGTGATGCTCTAGAAGCTTTGCTGAGAAACAGCATCACATTAAATGCAGACCAGAATAACCTCGTGGAGGGGTCCTGGTGACCACCATACAGTCACCTCGTGTCTACCACTTATCATTATGAGCATATGCTTCCAACTCCTTCAATTTGACAGTGGGAGCTTCCAAAGGCAGACAGCTGCCAGCCCTTCCAGAACATACTTCCTAAGAGTGGGCCTGCATCAGTCCTATATGCCCATTGGCCTGGGAGTCTCCCAAATAAAGATGCCACTACCTCCACCCAGTGTAATGTGGCTGGTTTGCCTCTCTTTTTCCCTCCCCCTACAACACCCAGTCCCAGGCTCTGTCCACAGGAAATGTTCTGTACAGGCCATTATTCATGAAGCCAAAGAATATTTATCTTAAGACTGATTTTGGAAGGAAAATAGAATTAGGGCTTCTCCCTGTATGAAGAATAGAAAAATCAGACAGACTACCATATTTCTCTAGCCCTTTTACTTCCACAGTCCCCAACTTATAACCAGCCTGGGAGAGGGTTCTACAGGTGGGGCAATGAAGGGGCAGAGAGGCGGAGTGACTCCCCATGCATCACACGGGGGCGAGTGGCAGAGAGCTGGGAGGACAAGCTCCACGCCGGCTCCACGCCTCCAAGTCTTCACTCATCTATCTGCACAACCTGAATTAGCTTCCCTGGCACATGACCTACATCATGTCATCTCACGCAACCTAATGAGATTAGAAGACTGGTGCTTTTCTTATTTACAAATTGGGGGAAAGCACAGAAGAGAAATGGTTTGCTCGCAGTCATGTTGCCGATGACAAAATAACACCTTAAGCCCAAGCCCACTTTCCTAATTCAGTGTTGTTCTTCTGTATACTGACTCTTGATAAACTACTACTTTTGAGTAGAGCCTCTGAATGACAGCAACATGCTGTTCTGTCATCCTATGAAACCGCTTCTGGCTGAAGGCAGCATGTCCCTCGTGGACCTTCTGCAGGGCTTCCCAATTAAAGTCCCAAACCAGCCACATTGGCCAGAGCCTGTTTCCCTGAAGAGTAACCATCAATCCTCAAGCCACACCTAGAAAGATTAAGTAAGAAGTGGGACCAAACCACTCTTCCCCTGAACCCTTCTGTGTCAAATGACAGTCACCATGTAAAGTGCTTTTTGCTGAAGTGGATCAGAGACCAGGATATTTCACTCTAAGTTCTTAAGTACTGTTCGCTGCTATATCGCACTCTTAGCTCATGTTTTTTCCCTTATGAATCACTGGTGGGGGGGGGGGGGACAGAACCAAATAGAAGTTACTGTCTTCCAACAATCACAAATCTACAAACCAACCTCCAACCTCAATCACCTGCCTCCTTCCTGTTTCAATAGAGGAAGGCCCACCTCCCACCAAAAGCCAAATCCTCCCGTTAGCTCTGAGCCTCACCTTTCCCCCTCCTCTAGTGCTTTACACCCCCACCCTATGATTCCCTCTCGTTTCATTCCATCAATCTCCCCTTGGACACAAGATCATTCCATCATTATCTTTAGACATCAGTCAACTTCCTTTTCTTGCTAAGCTCTTTTTACTGTTCCCCTTCATAGCCAGACTTTTAGAAAGAGTAGACTAAACACATCTCTAGTTTCTCCCCTCCAATCATGTTCCCCACAGTCCAAGCTGACTGTCACCTCCACTCTAAAATGAAATGGCTTTTGTCAAGATCACCAACAACCTCAATATGGGTAAGCCCAATGGATGCTCCATCCTGAGCTAACTCGCCCTCTCAGACTTTTAGACATCTTCCTTCTTGGAACACACTCCTTGCTTGGCTGTCTTAATGCCAATCCCTCCTGAATACAAAAGTATGCAGATCAGGCCTGACCTGGGGTGGTGCAGTAGATAAAACACCAGCCTGGGATGCTGAGGTTGCTGGTTCGAACCCTGGGCTTGCCTGGTGAAGGCACATATGGGAGTTGATGCTTCCTGCTCCTCCCCCTCCCTTCTCTCTCTCTTTCTCTCTCCTCTCTAAAATAAATAAATAAAATCTTAAAAAAAAAAAGGTATGCAGCTCAGATCTCCCTCCAAGGAAACCTCTAGTATTGACCCATCAGGGAGGGTCAATTGCTTTTGCTACCAAATACATATAACTCAGGACCCTGTCACTATTCTCCCAGTTGCTTCCACAACTCTATCTAGTGCACCGTCCCCTCTTACGGCAGCATGCAGTGGCTTCCCATCCTCTCCCTCCTCAAATTCATAAATTCATATACCCTATAGTAACTTAATCATTCACTTCCCTTATCAAAACCCCCAGTTCATTACATTGAACTTCAAATAAGATTTACTTTTCTGCTGTGACCTCCAAGGCCTTGTCTATCTTTCCCACCTCACCTAAGCCCTTCGCCCTCTCACCAAACACTGTACCCCACTGGCTTTCTGCACAAATACCGAAGCTCTTTACCCAACTGGGGACAGCTCAAAGTGTCCCTGCCCCTGCATGACTGGGTTCCAGTCGACCTTTAGATCTTGGAGTAAGTGTCCTCTCTTCATAGAGGCTTTTCCTGACCAGCCTATCCGAAAAAACCTCTCTACCACCTCCCTTCCTTTGTTGCATTCTATCACGTCACCAGGTTTGTTCCTTTTATAGCATTTACCAGGAATTATAACAATACATGTATCTGTCTTGTCACTTGCTTACAGATGTCTCTCCCACTAGACTGTAAGCTGCATGAAGGCAGGGTTTCGTCTGTCTTCTCGCCACCACATACTCAGTCCTTAGCACAGCGCCTGGCTCATAGCAAGTGCTTAACAAAAGCCACTTGAATAAGGGAATGATTGGCTGAACAATTAAAGCCAAAGAGGAGGCTATAAAAGAAGACCCAAATATAAGTCTTAATTAAAAAATCATATAATGTTCTAAGAACACGATCATAGCCATGAGACCCAAGAGAGAATATGCTATATCTTAAAGCAATTATCCAATTATATGTACTGTCATGAAGAAATAAAAGTAAAAACCAGAGTCCACAAATCCCACTTGACATCAGGAAGTTTCCAGCAGATGCCCTTCCCAGATGTTACAGTATTGGGTTATCATTCATTGAGTGCTCACCGCACACCCTAACCTGAGCCAGTAAGCCGTTCACGGGCATTTAACCCTCAAAACTCTAAGAGGTACATCCTACTATCATCCTTATTTTACAATGAAGAAACTGAGGCTTGGGGAAGTAATGTAACTTGTCCATGGCTACAAAGGTTTTAAGTAGTACAGCCAGTGTTGAAATCCTTGTCAAATTTAACACCAAGGTCCACACTTTTGACCCTCTATGCTCCCGTGCCAGGTTCTGGGCTAAGCACTTTACAATTTCAAAATACAATTTCATCCTCACAAAAACCATGTGAAGTAGATATTGGTTATATTTTATAGATAAGAAAAATGATTCTGGGGTAGCTAAGTTGCTCAAAACCACAAATCTAATTAAGTGGTGAAGCTGACATTCTAACCCAAGTCTGATCCAAAAGCCCACAGTCTAAACAGAACCCATGGACATATCATGCAAGCCACAAACATGAGTCACATTTGTGAATTCAGTTTTCTAGTAGCCACATGAAGAAAAAGTAAGAGGATACAGGTGAAATTAATTTTAATATCTTAACCCAATCATTTAAACCAATATATCCAAAATATGATCACTTCAACATGTAATCGATAAATAAAATTATTAGTGAGAAATTCCACATCCCTTTTTGCATGCTAAGTTTGAAAGCCGATGTGCATAACTTACTACGATGTGTATAACTTACTATGCTTCCCACTTCAGATGAGTCAATCACAACTGCTCAGTAGTCAGGTGTAGCCAGTGGTCACTGTGCAGAACAGCACAATCTAAATCAGCAGTTCTCAACCTGTGGGTCATGACCCCAGCGGGGGTCAAACGACCAAAACACAGGAGTCGCCTAAAGCCATCGGAAAATACATATTTATTATACAATACATTTTTAAATAAAATATGTATTTCCGATGACTTTAGGTGACCCCTGTGTTTTGGTCGTTCGACCCTGCTGGGGTCGCGACCCACAGGTTGAGAACCGCTAGTCTAAATGATGATGCTACACTGCGCCATAAAACTATCCTGTACAGACAAGCAAATGCAGGAATTTCTTCCAAAAGTAGATTTGGAATGGTTAAACAAACTATCTACACACCAGACAACAAAGTATAAATTAAAAAACATGAACCATAAGGCCCTGGCTGGTTGGCTCAGTGGTAGAGCGTCTGCCTGGTGTGCAGAAGTCCCGGGTTCGATTCCCAGCCAGGGCACACAGGAGAGGCGCCCATCTGCTTCTCCACCCCTTCCCCTCTCCTTCCTCTCTGTCTCTCTCTTCCCGTCCCGCAGTGAGGCTCCATTGGAGCAAAGATGGCCCGGGCGCTGGGGATGGCTCCTTGGCCTCTGCCCCAGGTGCTGGAGTGGCTCTGGTCATGACAGAGCGACGCCCCGGAGGGGCAGAGCATCGCCCCCTGGTGGGCGTGCCGGGTGGATCCCGGTCAGGCCCATGTGGGAGTCTGTCTGACTGTCTATCCCCGTTTCCAGCTTCAGAAAAATAAAAAAAAAATAAAAAAAAAAAAACACGAACCATAGATATGTGTGTACACGTGAACATGGGCAAGGCAGGGATGGGGAGAAGGGAGGACAGGTCAGACCACAAAGGGATGATGGGAAACCACGGAGGGAGGGTTGCAAACCCAGTAAGTTTGTGAGGATACAGCTCTTGCAAGCCGCACCCAGTAGAGCCTCAGCCTGGCCTCTCACATCCCGGCTTCATAACCAATCAGTCTCGAGCAAGGCAAGGTCCCATGCCTCACTTTCCTCACCTGAGAAATGAAAACAACGCCACTGATACCATTTAGACACTGGGAAGGTCAAATAAGAAAATAGATATAGATATGTGTATGGAGGTGTGTGAATTTTTCTTGTAAATACTTAAGCAGTATTCAAACACCAGTATTTTTGTGCAAGTAAAGAAAAAGATAGGTTCACAAGATTCTGGATGAGAATCAGGAAGGTTCCAGAAATAAGTGTATGAAATACATCCTTTTTACCTAACAGCTTTGGCTTGCTCAAGGATCAGGTACCAAGAATGACAGAACTGAAAAGGCCTGGAGAAAAAGAAAGACTGATAAAGTTCATTTATTTGAGAAAAATAAAAAGACAAAATAGCTTGAGAGACTCATCAATTCTATGGACTCCCAAGTGCTTTAATAAAAACAAGCATGAACTCTCGAACAACAAAAGTCACCCACAAGGATCCAAAGATCCCAGAGTTTAAAACAGAAGAGATGTGCCAGCTAACTATTAAAACACAATGCTAAACGTGGTAAGAGATGCCTGCATAAAACTACCTTAAGAGCAGAGGAAAAGAGACAACAAATTGACTCCGGTAGTCAGGAAAGGCTTTGATGTAAAGTAACTGTCAAGATCCCCCTTGCAGGATGGCCCACGGTTTTTATTACTACAAAGTGAAGACAAACTGAGTCCCCACCAGGGAAGGATATTCAAAGAAAAGGAGAGCACGGATGTTAAAGAGGCTGAGAGTGACACTCTATTCACAAAGTAAAGCCAGATTTGGGGTTGTAGACATCCAAAGTTAAACAATTGCTTAATTCCTGACATAAACACCTTTCCCCCTAAAGCAAGCAGTCTCTATTTTCAGCACATTTCCCATGATGCACTTGTTCTTTAATGGAAGAGATAAAGGCAGTGGGAAACAAGGTCTTAACCCATATACCTTATGTCACAGCTGAGTACCAACCGGCTTGACCCCTTCACAAATACAAGCCCGTAATGAAATGCAATTGGACAAAACCTTGGTTTCTTTCTATTTTAATGAGAAATACTTCAGTTGTAGTCTCACAACTTTTTACTTTGAAATCTTCAGCTACAATTTTTAAATTCAAGTAGAGAATTAGTGATGAGGTTGTCATGGAAACAGTGCCATCATTAGCAAATCAGCTGCACAAAGCTGCCCAGTATCCATGACCAAAGCAGACAACTTTCATGAGGAGAGGAAAGGGTTAATGTGCAAGGGACTCAATATCTCTTGAGGTCCTACTAAGTGTGAGGCAGGGAACTAGGTCCTGACTTCCTTCTTTCTTCACTTATTTAATGAACATTTGTCAAGCACTTATGGAGTGCCATGCCGGCACTGTGTTCAGTGGGAGGGATGCGGAATAAACAAGAGAGACCCCGCTTCCGCCTTCACAGACCTCCTTTATCTGTTGGAGGAGGCGATTATTAAACAACAGCATTTTCAGACGCATGAGTGCTCAGAGAGGAGATTGCACCTGAAAGAAGGGCTTCTGAAAGGGGGGTCCACCTGGCCTTGGGTGGGGAAGGGCAGTTGGGAAGGCCTTCCAGGGGGAGCTGTGATGTCTACATTGAAACTGGAAAAGTGGGTAAGAACTTGCCGAGTCAAGAGAAGGCGAGAAAGCTTGTAGGCAGAGGGAAGGCATGTTCCAAGGCTCAGGGGCAGGAGAGGATGTGACAAGAGGGAGTGCCACCGGCTGACACCCAGAGTGGGCAGAACGCTGCAGGGGGAGGCTGGAGAGGAGAGTCAGGTCGGGTAAGTCACAAAGGAATTTTAAATGTAGTCCAGGAAATAACAAGATGACGTTAAAGGACTTTTCAGCAGGGAGTAGTAAGATGAGGCTTGTCTCTTAAAGCCCCACAAATCCTCCCAGCAGTCCATCAGGATAGGCAGCATCCTTGTTTCCTGAGGGAAGGAGGAAGAAGGACTAGGGAAGCTAAGTAACTTCTGTAAAGTCACACAGCTGGAAGGCAGTGATGGTTTGGATGAGGACTCGGGTCAGTCTGACTCCACGTCTCCTTCTCTTTCCACTACATCATCCTGTCTCCAAGGAAACAAACAAACAAAAAGCTACAGAAAAGCCTCAAACCTCATTTTAACTGATCATTTATACCTTTTTTACCAAAATCAAGTGCAGTGTTGATCCCTGGAGTCACTGAACATTTGAGTCCTCCCCCGCCTGGCTTGAGTAAACAGTTTATCAAAGTACAAGAAATACATACACACAATGGTTGCCTAGAAATGAAGCTGAGAATCCCCCCCCAACACACGAGACCCCAGCCCTCAGACAAGAGAAGGGCGGCCAGAAGAAACACCATGGCCCTGCGTGCATGTGAAGGGACCCGACACAGGCTGGGCTTCAGGGCTGGCAGGCGACCGGACGGCCATTAGTCCAGCCACTCTTCCCAAGCTCACCTTCATTGCACCATCAAGTGGTCATCCACAGCCCCTCCGGTAGTGAGCAACTTACTACCTGCTAGCCAGACTAGTCCTTCCTGCGACAGTCCTGAGCACTTAAAAAGTCCCTTTAGGAGAGCCTGACCTGTGGTGGCACAATGGATAAAGCATCAACCTGGAACGCTGAGGTTGCTGGTTCAAAGCCCTGGGCTTGCCTGGTCAAGATACATATGGGAGTTGATGCTCCTGCTCTTGTCCCCTCTTTTTTCTCTCTCTCACTCTCTCTCTCTCTCCTCTCTAAAATGAATAAATAAAATCTTTTTTTTTAAGTCATTTTAGGAGAAACACAATGAACTCAAAACCCAGGTACTTGGGGGAAAGGTTCCTGTCACCAAGGTTACCTTCCTCTCCAAAACAAGACACTACTTGGTGGGTAGTGAGGCATAACGGAATCAGAGATGAAGAACAACGGTTTCCAGGGGACAGGGAACGGATGGAGGTGTGACAATAAAGGGTGACATACATAGTTCCTTGGTGGTGATGGAACAGGTCTAGATTTTGGTGGGAGTGGTGCTTACCCAAAGCTACACATGAAATAAAATTGCATAGAAGACACACACATAAACACAAATGAGTGTAGTATATAAAAACTGACAAAATATGAATATGGTTTTTAGTTTAATTCACAATATTCTATACATGTCAGTCTCCTAGTTTTGATATAGTGCTATAGTATGATATATAAGATGTTACCACTGAGGGAACACAGGACACTCTACACTAGTTTCGCAACTTTCTGTGAGTCTATAATTATTTCAAAGTAAAAAGTTTTCAAAAATAAATGTTGGGTGTAAACTGCAAATTGGAAAAATATCAGTGTGATATAATTTGTGTAAATACATTTAAAACATCACATAATCATACTATATATGTTTACAGGTAAATACATTAAGTAATAAAAATATTAAAAATTCAGTAGCAAGCCAATACACAACTTCAGAATAGCAATTATTTCTGGGAATAACTTATTGCTTTCTCATATGTGCCTTGACTGAGGGACTCTAGCGGAGCCAGTGACCTCTTATTCGAGCCAGTGACCATGGGATCACATCTATGACCCCATGCTCAAGCCAGTGACCTCACGCTCAAGCCGGTGAGCCCACGCTCAAGTTGGCGATCTCAGAGTTCTGAACCTGGGTCCTCAGCATCCCAGGCCAATGCTCTATTCAATGTGCTACCGCTTGGTCAGGTTGGGCATAACTTCTAAGAGAACTTAAACTTTACCTGTAATATCTTAATTTTTAAAAAGAATTTGAAGTGAGAACTAACATTTACTACCTAGACAGTGTAAATAAATTAATCTTGGTTAAATTACTATCTACTATTCTAAAATCTTAAAAATATTTCTAAATTAAAACCAAAACTATTCATACAAAGAGATTCACTAAAGCATTCTCTGCAATTACCAAAGATTAGTAACAACCTGAACATCCATCAACAGGCAGAGAGCTAAATAGGTTTGGATATAGTTATGCAATAGAATATAAAGAAGCCATTAAAAAAAGTAAAGAGGGGTATGTGATCTTAGGAAAATATACCTGGAAGTGGGAAAAAAAGCAAATAGGAAAATAATATGTATAGTATGACCACATTTTTATTTAAATCTTATTTACAACTATTTGTAGTTAAAAACAGGTACGTACTTCTAAGAAACAGTAAACTTTTCACTTTCTACTTTATATACCTCCCTGTTTTAAAATCTGATAAAGAATCTGTTTTATTTTTGAAACTCAAGAACACTTTTTAAAAAAGATTCAAAGAACCAGAAGTCAAAGTCTAGTATTAAACGAACAGTGCTGGGCATGTACCACACACAGGCCCAGATGTTTGCACTCAGAATCTCCCTTGCGCTTTGTTAATCCACGGGGACCTGTTGTTGTTTGCACTCACTACCTCCATTTGAAGAGAAGAAAGAGGAGGAAGTGGAAGCTCTTAAATGAGAAATGACTTGCTCAAAATCACACAGCTAAATAAACTGTCAAATGAGTCGTAACCTGTAACGTTTCAGCCCATTATGCCTGTCATCCCCGTGAAGAACAGGAGCACACAGGGCGTCTACCAGATGCCCCTGTAATGGGGTCGGGGGCAGGGGGGGGATTTGTGAGTGGTGAGAGGGTAGCACCTACTCCCCGCCCCCCATGCCTGAGCGGCCTGTGCTCCACCCCCCACAACTGCATACCTCTGGTAACACCCTGACCCGGCTCCCCCAGAGGGCAGAAGAGAGACGATGCGATGCGACAGAACAGGTGGTCTCCCCTCCACGTCCTACCCCCACCCGTTCCATGTGGAGAGAGGCTGGCACTGGAGTCCCAGCCAGACGGTACCCCAGCTGGGTCGCTCTTGCATGAAGGCCACAGAGTGAGTCACACAGCGGCCACAACTCCCTCCCTACTGGGGCAGAATGCGTTCCAGTGACAAGGTCGTGGCCGACTCAGATCCCGCTTCCAGAACGAATTCTCTCCCCAGCTGCAGGGTGGGCTGACAGGCTCCTGTTAAGTGTCCTAAGGGACAGAAAACTGAGCTTTCCAGTGAAGCACCTGCCACTAACTGGGCGGCTGAGTCCCCATACGGGACTCCTCTAGCCAGCCATCGGCCACAGAGTGCCCCTATAAGAATGGCAAGGCCTCCGTCAGATCTGCACCGTGGTGGTCGGAGGCTTCCCTTGCCCGAGAGGGTTTCCTCCCCCTTTCCTTTCAGATTTGTGAAATCCACAGCCCAGTGACACAGGCTCGCTGAAACAGCTAATCACAAGGACGATAGGACGCTTCTTCTCCCCTACACCTGACCACCACTCCACCACGGGCCTACGGACCCAAGTTTCTTTTACCCAGTACATCATGTCCACCTTCAGCAAAAAGTTGCAAGTCATCATAACAGGCAAAAACCACAATGTGAAGACACAGAGCTAGCAACAGAACCAGGTTAAGAGTTATAAATAGTTCTTATTTTGTTATGAATGTCTATATATAACATATACATGTGTATATATGTTAAGCAAATGCTTTTATTTTCTTCCCTTTCTTATCCCCTCATCATCGAATGTAAGATATATTAATTATAGGTAAGTTTACATCTTTTAAGTATTTAATTTACAGGATACCAAGAGGAGTGAATATCATACAAACTTGTCCCAGCAAAAGGAAGAATCCCACCCTGGCTAGCAGGATTACAGATGGTTTTTATTTTCCTTTTGCTTCCTGTGTCCTCTTTTCCTTTAAAGTATGTGTTGCTCAAAAATTTTTTTTAATTTTCACAGTTTATAGGTACAAACCGGCTTGCATACATGTAGCACTTCTAGCTCCTTCCCTATTCCTTCAGAAAAGTAAATTGACACCGACAATCTCAAGCAAGTTGGATGACAGCTGTCTGCAGTCTCTTTACATATAAGCACAAAGCTGCAAGGTAGGTCACTTACCCAAAGTCACACATCACGGTGTGTAGCCCGGCCAGGACAAGAGTCTGGAGATCCTAAAGGTCCCCTCCAAACCAGCACACTCGCTTTGTACCGTTTTCTCGTCCCCGGAACCCACAGAGGAGGTGTGAGATGAGCCGACCCCAGCCCCTTACCTCGGCCAGGCGGGAGTGCTTGTGCACGTTCTCGCCTTTCTGCACGCTGGGAGCCAGCTGCTGCAGGACTCCCCTGCTGCTCGTCAGTGCTCTGGTCAGCCGGGCGAACTTCCCCCAGCCTGGAGCATGTGGAAGAGAAAAGAGACAAGTTCATCCGTGTCCTGAAGGTCCGTGGATACTTACACAAGTTACATGGACATTCACACAATGTCAGAAGCAGACACCTCATTGTCCTCCTGAGCTCCCAGTAGTCCTGGTGAAGACTCACTGCTCAGAAAGACACACATAGCACTTAACTTTCCCCCTGCACTCCTGCCTTATCCTAAGCATCACTTTGTGAAGTAGGTAGGGCAGGTTTTAACACCTGTCTACAGAAGGGAAACCGAAGCACAGAATGCCTAGACAACGAGAAAGAGTCTAGAACCCAGATCTTTCCTCTCTGGCCCAAGGTTTTTCAGCCAGATACTAGAGGCAATTGGGATGTTTCTCTGAGTTTCTGATGGGGATCAGACTGTTCCCAACCCTCACATCTGCTCTGGCAGAGATCCAGCTAGTTCTAGGTCTTAAATGGACAAGCTAGTCAAATGGTATTCTTAAAATTACATTCTCTAAAGCCAGGAGAATAAGAAATATATTTTATTCTTTCTTTATTCTAAAAAAAAAAAAAATTGGTAAGTGGGGTAAAAAAGCACTGGGCAGGCTCTGGCCAGTTGGCTCAGTGGTAGAGCGTGGGCCTGGCGTGCAGACATCCTGGGTTCGATTCCCAGCCAGGGCACACAGGAGAAGCGCCCATCTGCTTCTCCACCCCTCCCCCTCTCCTTCCTCTCTGTCTCTCTCTTCCCTTCCCGCAGCGAGGCTCCATTGGAGCAAGGATGGCCTGGGCGCTGGGGATGGCTCCTTGGCCTCTGCCCCAGGCACTGGAGTGGCTCTGGTCGCAAAAGAGCGATGCCCCCTGGTGGGAAGAGCATTGCCCCCTGGTGGGCGTGCCAGGTGGATCCCGGTCGGGCGCATGCAGGAGTCTGTCTGACTGTCTCTCCCCGTTTCCAGCTTCAGAAAAATACAAAAAAAAAAAAAAAAAAGCACTGGGCAGATTTTAGTCTGCTCTGGGATCAGTGAAGAACGGTTGGTGACAGGTCCCCTTAAAACAAGAAACTCAGGGCCTTGGCCAGATGGCTCAGTGAATAGAGCATCGTCCTGGCTCGCTGAGGTCATGGGTTCGATCCCCAGTCAGGGCACATCAAGAAGCAACCAATGAGTGCACAGCTAAGTGGAACAATGAGTTGATGTTTCTTTGTCTTTTTTTTTTTTCTCTCTCTCTCTCTTTCTGCCTTCCTCTCCCTCTCAAACCAAAGGAAACATTAAAAAAAGAAGAAGAAATAAAAGGAAAAGAAAGAGGGAGGGAGGGAGGGAGGAAGGGAAGAAGGAAGGAAGGAAAGATAGGAAATAGTTGTACATGCAAGCATCAATAAGGGTTCTGCAAAACCAAACCCACCCACCCTCCACTACCACCCCCCCACCCCCACCATGACCCATACTCAAGGAGATGGCAGGGCAGACACCCCAGACCCTGCCTGGCAGGGAGCTCGGGTACCTGATCCATCAGCTGATATGGCACAGAAGGATGACCAGAAAGGTCCTTGGACCTCCAAGCATTTCACTGGGCCCGGGCTAGCCTCTCACTCTGAATCACTTTCCAAGAATGTGGCTCTCAGAAGAGCTGGCTGAGTGGAGGACATGGGCAGGTGAATGAGTGTTGAATGAAGAAATGGACAAGCAAGGTGAACTCCTCCATTAGACCTCTACCAAGATGGGCAAGGCTCTGCTATTCTGCAGGAAGGAAATAATTTCTCTCCCAATTCCACTTCCATGTTCTCCTTCCTGAACTATAAACCTTTTCTAATAGGAGTCATTACCTATAGTCAGATGAAAAGACCTCAATCATTCATGTACCTACAGGGCTAGGCCCTGGAAATACTAAGAGAAAGAAGACACAGACTCTGGCTTTAAAGAAGGTACACTCTACTAGGGAAGGCTGACAGATAAGTAAATAACCACGATAGATAGTCAGCTAAGTTCTACGACAGAGATGAGTAGAGAATGCTATGGCCAAGACTGTTCAGAGAAAGAATATCTAATCCAGTCTGGGAAGTCAAGGAGGACCTCCAAGAGGAGGTGACAGTAGAGCAAAATATTGAAAGATGAGCAAGAGTTAAGAATTAAGAAGGAAAAGATAGGCCTTCCACACAGAAAGAAGAGTGCCAATGAAGGCAGAAAAATCATAAAATTGGGTAATATGTCGGTGAAGAGTAAGACATTCTAAATGGTAAGATAAGTGAGGCAAAACCTGCAGAGGAGAGGAGGCTGCAGAAGAGGTTGTCAGAAGCTAAATCAAGCAGAACTTAGGTGGTAAGAACCTAGATAGGAAATCAAGAAATTTAAACTGCATCCTAAAAACCCATGGCAAACCGCAGACAGTGTTTAAATATGATGGGGATAAAATGTACACTAAGTTAAATTTTTTTTCTTTTTTTTTTACAGAAACAGAGAGAGAGGCAGAGAGAAGGATAGACAGGGACAGACAGACAGGAACGAAGAGAGATGAGAAACATCAATCATCAGTTTTTCGTTGCGACACCTTAGTTGTTCATTGATTGCTTTCTTATATGTGCTCTGACCGCGGGCCTTCAGCAGACCAAGGAACCCCTTGCTGGAGCCAGCGACCTTGGGTACAAGCTGGTGAGCTTTTGCTCAAACCAGATAAGCCTGCGGTCAACCTGGCAACCTCGGGGTCTTGAACCTGAGTCCTCCGCATCCCAGTCCAACTCTCTATCCACTGTGCCACCGCCTGGTCAGGCTACACTAAGTTAATTTAAGAAGGACAGAATGGAAGTGTGGCTAGTATACGTACAAAAAAAGGTTGACAGATAAAAGACCAGTCAGGACCCCAGGCAAGACACTATGTGGGCCTGGACCAATGTTGTAGCGTGGGCCAGACAACAAGTGGGAACTTGAGAACAGCCGCAGAGATAGAATCAACAGAACTCGGTAAACAAGGGCCGCAGAAGGAGAGGAGAGGCAACCAGCCAGCCTCTGGGCTCCGGTTTAGGTGAATGGAGTGACAGCCACACAACAGAACTAAAAATGCAGGAAGAGAAGGCAAAGAGGTTTGGTAGAAGATAAAGTGTACGACTTGGTCCAATGCTGTCCCTTATAGCAGAGCAATCTGGAGAAACCTTCCTGGAAATAAAAAATCTCCTGTTGGCCAAATGGCCAACAGGAAGGGGCCAACCCAACAAGAGCCTGGTTCAGGAAAGGCAGCGGGGGTGGTTGCCTGGGGGGCAGGGCTGGGTGGAACAGGTAAAGCAGTGAGAAATACTAACTGGGGTTACAAAATCATCATGGGGATGTAGTCAATAATGCTGCGATAGGCAATCAATATAGTCAGTGATACTGCAATAACTGTGTGCGGTGCCAGGCGGGTACTGGAAACCTCTGGGGGACACAGGTAAAGTATACGACTGTCTGACCACTGTGCTATACACCTGGAACCAAGACAAAATCATATTGAGAGTAAGCTACAATTGGAAATTAAAAATAAAGACAGCTGTCACAGCCACCTTCAAGGAACTCTTTCCCGGCTACGGTCCTACACCATAGGGCCCACTCCCTCCTGTGTACCCCATTTTCCTTAGGTGGACTCCTGTGTATCCAGCACACACTGATTGGGTGTCTGTAGGCTGAGGGAAGAGGAAGTGAGAAAGGAAAGGGGTAGAAGGAAGGGGATACGTTGTACAATATAACCATCACTCAAAAGTGTTCACTGGGTCCTTTCTCCATGCTCAGCCAGGACAACCACTATCCCTTCCTTGACCCCATGATGGCTGCTGGTTTCAACTGGGGTGAGCCCTCTTTTAGGCCACATTAGCCCACACAGCCCTGTACCCTCCCCAGGATAGAAGTGGCTGTAGGATGAGCCGAAGTCCCAGCCCCCCCCCCCCCCGTAGGTCCATGTCCCTCCCCGGGAAACCATGCCAAGTCACTGTCAGTAGAAGTTGCAGGGGACTCCTGTAAGGTATCCGCAGCCCCGAGGGAAGGCGGTGAGGTGGGGCTCGTCCTAGTCTGTAGAGTCACAGGTTCTTTTAGAGAAGTTGGTGCCATTGCCCAACATTCAGGAGAGAACAGTGCACACACAGGACCAGGATGGACAGTCAGTGTGGACCCTGCCCAAATGTCCTCAAACCTTCCGCCCCTGGCTTTTCCCTATCCGTGTACAAATAACCAAAAATCTATAATGACGTCTTCAAGTAGCAGTGGTTAAATCATCACCTTTCCATCATCCAAAGGGAATCAGATAAACTGTGATCACTGGAGGGAGTGAGGGGGCTGTGGCTTGCACCCATTACTGTGTTTCTTTCCCAGGAGTGGCTCACATCATCCCTCATGAAGACACAGGGACACAGGTCGGCAGTTACAACAGCTGGCCAGGGCCCTCTCCCACTCTCGATCCCTGGTCTTCAGAAACCTCCTCGGAGTGTTCCATTCCTTTTGTTGTCTGCATTTGACTCAAGTTTAACTATGAATTTAGATGTCAATACATGCATCTTTGTAAATGGGTTTGCTCCTTTACTGTGGGATTACTTAGTGGGGCACGAGAAAAACAAGAGGGGTGACTCCTTCTTCGGTGTGCAATGCAGAAGGAAGATCCCGAGCCATACACTCTGATTCTTCCCTGCCCACTTGGCCAAGTTCCTGGCTAGAAAGGAGAATGGATTGCTTCTCGGCCTTTTGGCTAAGATCAAGTGTGAAAAGAGAATGGGACAGAGAAAAGTGCCCACTTCCAATTACTCAAAATAACAGAAAAGCAAGAAATTAACAAATGATACTCCTGGAGTGTTATATATTCTCAATTCAGCCAAGAATTCCCACTTACTCTATCATTCAACCCTCAAACACACACACACACACACACACACACACACACACACACACACACACACACACTAGAACTGATACCAAACAGCAAAACTAGCTTGACCTTCATTCCTGCTCTGTGCCATCTGTGGGTACTTTTTCTCAGACAACAAGGGAATAAAGCAAAAGATGGGCAGAAAAGAGAAGACAAGGAAGTCTGGGACCTGGGCAATTCATCAAAAGGATCACGGAACTGACACATTAAATGGAAGAGGGGGCTCAGGGAGCGTATTCCCAGGGCTCTGGGAGAAGGGTTAGTTACTTGGTGGAAGGTGTTCTATAGACCTTCCACCCAGTTACCCATGTGTTTACCCCTTTATGGAAGAATGTTAGGCACCAAATGGCTTCTTGAATCCCACTATTAGGATGCACTCACCCTAATCTCAAGCCCAAAGTTAGTCACTGCATGGTCAGAGAAAACAGTCATTTTAAAGGCAATGTGAGCACAACTGATTTTAAAGCAAAGACTAATCCGATGATGGGGAAACTTCTCACACTGCTGTGTCATAGAGCAATTACCTGGGGACTTTTCTGGGGCTTTGGATTACCCACCTTCCATTCCATCTCAAAGTGAATTTTAAACAAGTGTGAGTCAGCAAGACTCTGAAGACCCTACATGCTGACGGCAGTGCTGTCCTGAAACCCCACTAGATCCGGAGGACTCTCCCGATGTGAGAGCTCATCCACAGAGAAATGGCAAGTCAGAGAGCAAGGCAGCCACATGGCAGCGTATTTTCCATCTCGATTTGATCCTTGCAGCCAGAACTGCGGTTTATAGGCTTACAATGAACAAGGCCTGGAGAATTATCATGTTCCTCCATCATAAACAGACTAAAATAAAATTTGACCTTGTCCTCGGCAGACCACCAAATCAACATGGGCCAGGGGCACAGTGACATGACAAGGGGGGGGGGGGGGTCTAAACATAGCTGCCACGGCAATTCAAATGGACAGGCTTATAAAGTCATGTCCTGGAGGAGCTGTCAGGCACAACCCACCGGCAGCATGCTTGCATTGAGGATTAAAGTGTATGTGTGCATTTTAAATTTCTACAAATCAAACCTAATGTTACTACTATTTATTTTCTGGACAAAGAGAATTAATATCTGGTTCCCTTAGCTAATAGGTGTGTGTTTGTGTGTGTATGTGTATACACACCAAAATTCTTATCAAAAGGGACATATATCATTGAGTCAGGTTAAATGGAGCGGAGCATTTTATTTCTGGAAAATAAACCTAAGTAAGTCTCACAGCATCACTCACGTAAGTGGGTCTCATTCATCACACAAAACGTGACTTATCTCCTTTCAGGTTTCACGAGAATCCAATGCAGACAGTAGGTGCCTGTCAGCAGTATTCTCGGAGGAGTGTGCCTTTCCCACCAAACACCTGCACGTCGCCTACAAATGTTCCAATGGTGATAGAAAGCAAACATTCTGGCTCAACCAAACCACACATTTTAAAGTGTTAAGAGGAAAAACCTGCAAGTGTCAAAATACCTGATTACCTTTAAAAAACTATTTCTGAGATTATTCGGTTGAAAAAGCAAATGGCCTTTCCAGGTGGTGGCAAGATGACAATCATGAGTGAGTCTATCACCAAGTAACAGCTATGGCTTTGAGAAATCTTCAAGTTGGAAACGAGAAACCAGGGACTCGCAGGAGAAAGGGAAACTGTGGGAGGCTGAGACACTGGTGGGGAGACTTTACATCCACTGTAGTCTTAAAACCAAAATGCAGGCTGAAACGGATTTACTACACTAGCAGAGAGAAAAACAAAAAGATAGAATGCACTGGTCTACATAGCATCGTGCTCAGAGTTCTATAAATGTGAGAGTCCAAATGTGCTAGGATTTTAAATGTCCTCAGAGTACACAGCCCCTGAGAAAGCCTCCACATAATTAATGCTTTTCAGTTCCTCCTATAATGCCTACTTAACAATCACCGTTTTGTCACATTGAAACCAACGTGCCCCAGTGCGACTTCCCTGGATTGCACTCTCATCTCTCTGCTATGTCTTAGGAAACCCCAGGTGCAGAACTCTCCAGGGAGCTGGAAATTCAACCAGCGAGCCAGGAAGTGCCACAGCATGGGAGCACCCCCAGCTTCTTTGGAATAAGGAGTGGACACTTCACAACAGGGACTGAAGAGTGTGCTATGACACCCTCTGAGCCCAAACCTCTGGTAATAGCCATCCTTTGTGTATCCTGAAGAGCTGGACCTCTTCATGAGTATAGGCCCTGGCTGGTTAGCTCAATGATACAGCATTGGCCTGGCATGTGGAAGTCCCAGGTTTGATTCCTGGCCAGAGAACACAGGAGAAGCGCCCATCTGCTTCTCCACCCATCCCCCTCTCCTTTCTCTCTATCTCTCTTCCCCTTCCACAGACAAGGCTCCATTGGAGCAAAGTTGGCCGGGCGCTGAGGATGGCTCCGTGACCTCTGCCTCAGGCACTAGAATGGCTCTGGGATCAACAGCCCAGATGGACAGAGCATCGCCCCCTGGTGGTCATGCAGGGTAGATCCCTGTCAGGCACATGTAGGAGTCTGTCTCTCTGCTTCCCCGCTTCTCACTTCAGAAAAGTACAAACAAAACAAAACAAAACAAAAAGAGTATAGTCATTCCAGAAATTCTGAGCCATCTCCTTTACTAATCACCAATGTTATTCAAACAGGATGTGCATGTGATACAGGAGTGATGTGAGTGCTAAAATCTGTGGTCACGGCTGATTAAATGACACAAGTAGAATTGTTACTCATGCACCTTAATATCAAGTTTTAAATAAATTAACTGTCTGCAGACTTACCCAACCACATAGGCAGACATGGGCTAAATAAACTCTACTTTCACAGTCTTGAAATGCTAGAACTCAGTCATAGCTAAGGAAGCGTCTGTATAAAAAGATGAATGTGGCCATGCACTGCCTCATTTGAATGGCTGACATCTGTCATGTGAAAACCCACAAAGATTCTGATGATATCAGAGGTGTCAAATTATTTTTTTCTGCCTAAATTTTACTAGAAAGGGTTAATCTGAAAAGGTATAAAATGGATTCAAATTATTTCCTAAACAAAGTTTATTTTTCCTCCCCTCCCCCTCCCTCAATACATTCCAGAACAATACATTGCCTTCCCCAACACATATTGGAGTTTAAATCATGACCTTTGTGCAGAGATTGCCTTGGCAACCTCAAATTCTCTGCAATGCGAGTTACAATACAGGCAAAGATTTTTAAAAAGGAGGTATAAATATATTTGTACAAATCAGAATTACAAACCTTTACATGAATCATCCTCAATCGGCTGTTTGAAAGCTGTTATGTCACTGAAAGTGCAGAGAAATAAAACCACTTTATCCTGTTCGTTTCTAATTGGAGCAATTTTCACAAAGAACCACACAGGTGTCCCTGAAAGAAATACCAAAAGGTTGGTCAGTAATTTGCATTCTCATTTGAGGGGCGATGGAAGCAAAGACTAGGGAATGAATAGCTACAAATATTAATTCAGCTTTGAAAAAGCTTCATTCCTTCAGGAGCTGGGTTACTATACCATTAATTTCTCTTGTTATTGGAATAAAAACTTTCATAGTAACTACTCAGTGGGACTTTTTTTCCATTGAAAATAATTTT
The DNA here is from genome assembly GCF_036850765.1 of Saccopteryx bilineata. Lineage (NCBI taxonomy): Eukaryota > Metazoa > Chordata > Mammalia > Chiroptera > Emballonuridae > Saccopteryx > Saccopteryx bilineata. The sequence goes on along the minus strand of NC_089491.1, from coordinate 297,682,950 downwards.
GTAAATGCAGATCTCTTAACCCTTGTGAAATTATTAGGAAATGGGTTGAAAATCCCTCCTGGTCTACAGTAGTAAGTAAGGTACAGAGACCTAAAGACTTACTTTAGACCAGCGGTTCTCAACCTATGGGTCGCGACCCCGGCGGGGGTCGAATGACCAAAACACAGGGGTCGCCTAAAGCCATCAGAAAATACATATTTATTATACAATACATTTTTAAATGTTTTTCCGATGGCTTTAGGCGACCCCTGTGTTTTGGTCGTTCAACCCCCGCCGGGTCGCGACCCATAGGTTGAGAACCGTTGCTTTAGACCATGTAGTGAACAAGTAAAGAGAGGGGCCAGATGCCTGGTTGGTGGTATAGTGCAGTGGATAGAGCATCAATCAACCTGGGATGATGAGGTCCCAGGTTCGAACTCAGAGGTTGCCAGCTTGAGCATGGGGTCACCAGCTTGAGCATGAGATCATCAACATGTCCCCATGGTCACTGGCTTGAGCCCAAAGGTCACTGGCTTGAAGCCTAAGGTTGCTAGTTTAAAGCCCAAGTTCGCTGGCTTGAGCCCAAATTCACTGGCTTGAGCAAGGGGTCACTAGCTTGGCTTGAGCCCCACCTCCATCAAGGCATGTATGAGGATCAATTAATGAACAACCAAGGTGCCACAGTTACAAATTGATGCTTCTCATCTCTTTCCCTTCCTCTCTCTCTTTCTCTGAAAAACAATAAAAGACTAGGGGCCAGATGGGCACTGCCAACATAGCCAGCAGATCATGCAAATTCAAATTTCCCAAAGGGCCCCAGTGTCAAAATCTAGTTTGGGAATCCATCGATTTGGCTCACGTGCTCAATCAACCGTGGACCAGAAACTATACTTCGAAGTCTCTCTCCCTAAAATAAAACCCCAGAAGGTCCCATACAATAGTAAATGAGAACACATTAAGAAGGGAAAGAATCACCGCAATGATTCTGCCAGCAGAGGCTCCCCCAGAAAGGGAGGTTTCCAGGTGGGTTTGGGTTGTGACTGCATTAGTGCCTTAGGAAGCTGGATGGATGTGTTTCAGCTTCCGATCCTGTTCCTGAGCAGGATAAACGAGCCCGTCCTAAGCACTGCCCTAATCTGAAGAAAGAGATGTTAGGCAGGGCTCATCTGACTGACTTCTCTGATATCCACTCAAATATCTACACAAAGTCAGTCTCCAGCTTCCCAAATATAAGGAGGGAAACAAACGAGTGTTTTCTATCTAGAGAGGACATCCACAAGACTGACCGATCAAGTCTGTGACACAAAATTAGATGAGAGACAACGGAGTGATAAGTTCTTCTGTATCTAGTTCTTTTATCCCTGTTCCTGAAACAGCCTCTGGCATATAGGAACTTAATAGCTATTTGTTGAATTTTGCATGACTGAGATACTATTTTATATGCTATTTTATAACCATTTTCAATTTAAAATACAATGAATATTTCTCTATTTGTTAAGTATTAGAGAAGCTACCTACATTCCAGGCAGGCACTGGGCTTAGTATTTTATTTTAGGAAACAGCAAGCAAATAACTCCCTGAGTCTTGGGGATAGAAATAGATCCCCAAGAGGTCACCTGGGTCTCTCTGGTTGCAATCACATCAACCTCTGTACTACACAGCACAGATAGACAGACATCTTTGATTAACACTAGGATTAGCCATTCTAACTTAATAACTAGTTTACATATCCAGCTATGCTGCTTATACTTATGTAAGTATGACTAACCCATATAAAACAGGCAGCAAATATATTAAATGAGAAATGTTCGCCTTGACTCTTAATTATCTATGTGTTCATCCACAGTTAATTTTAATTCCCTGTCCATTTTCTCTTTTCATAATTCTCAGTTGCCAGTTTCTGAGTGCTCTTAGAAGGCAAATAGATTATAATGTCACTAATAAAAATGTGTTTTGAAAGGAAAATCTAGCTCTGGCTGGTGGCTCAGTGGCTAGAGTGCTGGCCCAGTGTATGGATATCCCAGGTTCAATTCCCAGTCAGGGCACTCAGGAGAAGTGACCATCTGCTTCTCCCCTTCCCTCTCCCCTTTCTCTCACTCTTCCCCTCTGCAGCCAGTGGCTCAATTGGTTTAAGCGTTGCCCCAGGTGCTGATAGCTCCTTCAGAGCACATCACCCTCAGGTGCTAAAACAGCTTGGTACTCAAGCATTAGCCCCAGATGGGGTTGCCAGGTGGATCCCGGTTGGGACACATGCGGGAGTCTGCCTCACTATCTCCCCTCCTCTCACCTAAAAAAAAGAAAAAAAGAAAAAAAGAAAAAAAATCCCCCATACACAAACCATAAATGGCATTCTAAAATCAAGAAAATGTGCCCTCTAGCCTGACCAGGCAGTGGCGCAGTGGATAGAGCATCAAACTGGGATGTGGAGGACCCAGGTTTGAGACCCCAAGGTTGCCAGCTTGAGTGCAGGCTCATCTGGTTTGAGCAAGGTTCACCAGCTTGAGCCCAAGGTCACTGGCTTGAGCAAGAGATCACTCGGTCTGCTGTAGCCCCCCAGTCAAGGCACATATGAAAAAGTAATCAATGAACAACTAAGGAGCCACAGAAAAGAATTGATGTGCCCTGGCCGGTTGGCTCAGTGGTAGAGCATCGGCCTGGCATGCAGGAGTCCCAGGTTCAATTCCAGCCAGGGCACACAGAAGAAGCGCCCATCTGCTTCTCCACCCCCCCACCTCTCCTTCCTCTCTGTCTCTCTCTTCCCCTCCTGCAGACAAAGCTCCATTGGAGCAAAATTGGACCGGGCTCTGAGGATGGCTCCATGGCCTCTGCCTCAGGCGCTAGAATAGCTCTGGTTGCAACTAAGCAATGCCCCAGATGAGCAGAGTATCGCGCCCTGGTGGGCATGCCGGGTGGATCCCGGTTGGGCACATGCGGGAGTCTCTCTGACTGCCTCCTGTTTCCAACTTCAGAAAAATACAAAAAAAAAAAAAAAAAAGAATTAATGTTTCTCATTTCCCTTCCTGTCTGTCTGTCCCTATCTGTCCCTCTCTCTGACTCTATCTCTGTCACCAAAAAAAAAAAAAAAAAAAAGTGGCCTCTAAATTATCCACTGTTTTTAAAAAGTTTGTGTTACTGCTTCTCCCTGTCCCCTCTTCAGAAACTATGGGATTTGAAACCATTTTCAACTAAGCAACACAAAACTCAGAAGAAAGCAGCCCACACACCCACAGCTCTCAGATATATCCTAGCTGGTATTACAAAAATCAAACAAATCAAAAAACTATTTTCATTTTGTTCCAAAGAAAGCCTTAAGTGATTTTCTTTTAAGGTGGTAAACCAGAAAGCACTTCTAATTTATCAAACTAATAATAAATCATATGAGAGGCCCGCCATTCATGATATCTAACACCTGAAGTCCTATTTGGCTGGAATCCCCGCCTCTCCCCCATCACAGCTGCCACCTATGGGCCTTCCACTTTGCTGGATCAGCTGGGTCCCATGCCTGTGACCATTCAAGCTGGGGCAAAACGGTACAACCTTTATATTCCACATATGACTACTGGGATTGATAACATTAACCCACATCTTCCAGATCATGAGCACCATTATGTTAGTCAGGTTGGGAGGCCGTCTTCATTTTACCACAGTTCAAAATCATCATGAACTCTCCCCGTTTCAACAGTTCAGACTGTTTAAAGCTGAGTGCTTCTCTCCACTAAACTGTGCCCATTGCTTGCTTCCAGGAATGTTTCCCTATTAAACTCATGCTACTCTGATCACCCCTTTTCGGTATCTAAATATGTATCTTACCAAAAATTCATATAGTTGGTATGTATTGCCTTAAAGTTCACCTCCAGCTGATCATTTGGACTTGTTGAAAGAAGGAATCTCTTTTTCCCTGATCTGGTGTTTCCTTAGAGAGGGACATTTTTCCATGCAACACTCTGGGCCTCTTTTCTGTATTGGAAATTTGGGGACAAGAATTGGAAATGTACAGCTGCACCACTTCCACTTCTCCCTGTTTCCTTTCTTAGAGATGAGCCTGCATTCTGCTCTGCTCTTCAGTTCTATAAATGTTAGGGGAGAGGTCAAAGGGCAGGGAGGATGGCCATTAAGAGAACTGAGGTTCTCCTGTGCTACTTGGGATGGGTAGGTAAGTGTCTCTGATTCAGGATTCACTTTTTAAAACTGCTCATCTAAAGGGGATGAGGGGATGGGATCAGAGAAGGGAAAGAGATTGGTGAAATTATATATATAACACAGTGTTATAGAGAGCAGAAAAGCAAATCCTAGAGGGAGGGAGGAGGGCATTAGGGGGAGGGGGGCAAGGAGGATGTTGAGGGAATATGGGGGTAAGGGGATGTATTCAGTGGGACACTTGATTCTACGTAAACACAATAAATTAAAATCAATAAAAAAAAACTGCTGATCTAAAAAAAATAGTTATTTTACCTACAAAAAATGGGCTTATTTGGGAATAGCAAAGAATTACAATTCCAGACATGCAAACTATGACAAAAGGAGAAAATGTTCCTTTATAGGGGAAAGGAGGGAGGAGTCGAGAAGGGCATTTACAAACACGGTCCACTGGAGAAAACGGGGAGTTCCAAGTGTAACGCTTCTCACTGGTGGAGTTATTCACAGGGCTGAGCTGTTGCCAGGCAAGGAGAAAGTCTTCCTCCTGCTGGGGTAGTAAGGTAAAAGCATATACCTGTTGGAGATGCAAGGCATGGGTCCCTTCCTGTCTGGGGTAATTGATGATGAAGTGATAGGCCATGAGAGCTTGCCTACAGGCCCTCCCGACTCCATTTTTGCTGAGGTTTTCTTTATTTTCACAAAACTCACTCGCCCATAGATATGAACTACATTTCCCAGGATCAGCTTTACTGGTCATAAGGGTGATTGTTTAACCTCCATTTGCCGGATGCCTGCATCTCTCTCAGTTCTGCTCACAAACAGGGAAAGAGGATACTATTGCATGTAATGGCCTCCTTCAAACCTTAACAACTGAGGACTACTTTTTTAAATAGATCATAATCCACTCCAAGGAAATCTGATCTAGTTTCTGACTCATCATCCTGCACCCCACATTACAATGGCACTTAGTGCATAGGGTCAATTTGGTCCTTATATTGCTCAACTCCAAGAGCTGCCACCCTGGAGTGGTGGAACTCAACAACCTCGGCAGGGTAGGGAGGTGTTCCAGAAAGGCTTGCTGAGTTTCCAAGTAATAAATCCTGCTTCCGGTGTCTTCACAGTCACTCAGACCAGCCTCTCTCCCAAATTATCACTACCCGAACAATCTAGAAAAGCAAGTAGAATGGGCTGCAATCGTTACTTCTGAAGTTCTTCAGAAAGAAAACATAGCCCCTCCTAGCTGTCGAAAACCAGCTTTTCCTCTTAAGAGCAAAGCATTTTTAACTAACGAAATACTGCTCAAAGTTTCAATATATTAAACAGTTGCTCCAAGCTTGACCAGGTGGCGGTACAGTGGATAGCACATTGACCTGGGATGCTGAGGACTCAGGTTTGAAACCCCAGGGTCTCCAGCTTGAGTGTGAGATCATGGTCACTGGCTTGAGCCCAAGGTCACTGACTTGATTGAGCAAGGGGTGACTGGCTTGGCTTGAGCCCCCCCCCCCCCCCGTCCCATCAAGGCATGTATGATAATCAATCAATGAATTAAAGTGCCACAACTATGAATTGATGTTTCTCATCTCTCTCCCTTTCTGTCTGTCTGTCTGTCCCTGTCTGTCCTCGCCCCCCTTAAAAAGAAAAAAGAAAGACAGAAACAATTTTTTCTCCTTCAGGTGAATATGAACCATCCCAGTTTCCTTGCCACCCCTCCAGATGCCCTCAGAGATAAGCCCAAGCCCTTCAGCTCCAGCCAGATATAGATCTTCCCAGAGGGAGAGGCTAGGGCAGTTGGCCTCCAGGGATCTCTCCTGGAGCCCAGATTCTGCAGCAGAATCCATTTCATCAAAATACAAGAAAGAAAATAAATATTTACATACACGCACAGGATTGGGAAGAGGAGTTTAAATTTTCACCCCCTCATCCAAGTAACTCTAGTGGGAAAAACAAGAAAAGCAAGTATTTGATGTCCAGTTTCTGCGAAAAAGACAAAGGGCCAATGACAAATGTTGTACCAAAGGAAGATCAATACACAAATCCAGGAGAAACACCGTATCTGACGATCCTACTGAGAGCAAAGGCTGCTGTTACCGGGAGAGCAGCCCTTTTCTGGCGGAGGACGCCCAGTGGAGGGGCAGTTCTGGTCTGGCTCCTCCTTCTGGTCACTCTGTGATTCTCATGCCTGTGCAGCTTCCTGGGGTAATGTAGTAATGCCTCTGACAATGTAGCCTTGCTATGGGGTTTCTCAACCCCAGCAGTCAGACAACAAAACAAGGCTCAGATATATGAGAACATTTTGGGCCTCCATCAGTCTTCTCCCTACCCTGGGCCTCCTCTCAGGCACTCTCTGTAACCAGGAGGCCAGGCCACATTGAACAGAGGCAACAGAATTGACCAAGCCACTGTGATTGGCCCTTAGGAAGGGTTGCATGTGCTGGGCCATTCGGATAGGTCCAGAGATTGGACTAGGGAATGGCAATCTGCCGCAGGAAACAGACTGGTTGGTCAGCAATCAACCTCATTAAGACAAATGACTAGGACAGAAAGGATAAGACAGCACCAGGGGGACACAGTGGCCACTGGCCAGTAGAACTGATTTGGAATCCCGAGCCCTGGGTTTGAGACCTATGTTTACTGTGTGGTTTGGCCATGTCACTTGAACGTCCCTAAGAATCAGTTTTCTCATTTGTAAAATGAGAATAATAGACCTACTTAAGATTAAGTAAAAATATAAATTCATCTGAGGCCTGGGTATTTAAAACTATTACTTTCCTTCTTCCTTCCTTTTAACTTCTTCACCTATAAGACTGAAATGCTCATTCTCACCTCATAGGGTTGTCTGAATAACTTCAAAAGAGAATGTAACTCAAGGTGTTTAATGAACCTCCGAAGCTGCCTCCACTTGTTCTGAAGGAAGAGGGACAGTCTCAACTGTAACAAAGGGGAAAGCTAAAAAAATCAATGCTTAAAGCTCGGCATAATGAAAGTTTGATTAAAGAGAAAAAAAGCAAATCCAAAATAAACAGTTACACTGTTCATAGATAGGAAGATTCCATTTTGTAAGATGTTAGACCTCCCCATTTAACATATACATTCAATGAAATTTCAGTCAGAATTTCAATTGTTCTTTTTTCCTTTGTTTTTCTTGGAGCTTGATAGAACCAAAATTCAATACAAATTGAAAAATAAAGGTAGAAGCATGGCCAAAATTTTTTTGAAATTTTTCAAAAAGAATATGACAGGAGCTACCTAGTATAGTGATTAAGAGCCATTGGCACTGGCCCTAAAACAAGCAACAGTAGAAATAATTATATCAATGATTGAGTGCTTACAGGGAGGCCAAGCCTGGACACATTACAGTGTACTTCCTACAAGTCAATGAGCCGAAACTGCTACTAAGACATCATTCCCATTTTAAATATGGGGAAGACCAGTGAAAAAGCACTTTTAACCAAAATTACCATATTTCCCCATGTATAAGACGCTCCCATGTATAAAATGCACCTTAATTTTGGGGCCCGAAATTTGAAAAATATATATATTACATAAAGTTATTGAACTCAGGTTTTATTCATCATAAAATTCATACAACTCCTCATCTGTGTGAAAAAGAAGGGAATGCAAGTAAAAAAATCTACAACCACTGTATAAGACACACTCAGTGTTTAGACCCCAAATTTTTCAGTAAAGGGTGCATCTTATGCATGGGGAAATATGGTACATAGCCATTAAGTTACAAAAGGGTTCCTGGAAAAGGACAGGAGAGAAACAAACCCATGAATGTGTGAAAATTTAGCATATAAAGAGATAAGGGCATTTCAAATTGGAAGGAAAGAGCTGGATTCTTTAAAGAAATGGTACATAAATCCCTCCTTATTTGTGGTTTCACTTTCTACAGTTTCAGTTACCTGTGGTCGATCATAGTACAAAAATATTTAATGGCAAAGTCTAGAAATAAACAATTCATAAGTTTAAAATTTCACACCGTTCTGAATAGCACTATGAATTCGTGCACTATACCCAGCAGGATGGTGAGATCTTGCGAGGTCCTATTCTGTTGCTGGGGAAATGAACCCTCAGCATCTCCACTTTGCATATGCTCTTCATCGCTAGTCACTTGGTAGCTGCCTCCGTAATCAAATCGATTGTTGTGATAACGCAGTGCTTGTGCACACCGAACCCTTATTTTACTTAATAATGGCTCGGATGTGCAAAACTGCTGATGCTGGCAATTCAGACGTGCCAATGAGAAGCTGTCAAGCACTTCCTTTAAACAAAAAGGTGTGTATGCAGGGGTGGAATTCAGCCGGTTCACACCGGTTCGGCAGAACTGATACCTAATTTTTTGTTGAGTTCAGCGAACCGGTTGTTAAAATGGAACTTGTAATCAGGGCTCTCTCTAAGGTGAGTGCCTGGGCAGCAGTCCAATGTGAAAATCACAAATTGACATTCCTTACTCTTTTTTAATGTTTGTCTGCACAACAGCGTATTCTAAGTGCCCGAAGTAACGTTCATTCTGTCCAAAGGTGAAAAAAAAATTGCTAGTGAGGATACCAATCAAGAAAAAATATGGAAATATCTTAAATAACAGTTTTATTGTTTTTTGTCAGGTATTATTTAATATTTTTTCATTAATATTTTAAAACTCTTTCTTATAACAATCTAGTTTTGTGTGCCTCTTTTATTGTTATTTAAGTATTAAGTGCATGAAATAATAAACTACCTTTCAGTATCTTTTGTTATACTTAAAATGGTCATTAGGGCAGAGAGCTGTTTGTTAAATTATTTGAATCCCACCACAGTACGTATATATACAGAAAAAACAGTATATCTAGGGTTTGGTACCATCCAGGGTTTCATACATCCACAGAGGGTCTTGGAATGTATCTCCGTGGATAAGGGGGTACAACTGTACTGAGACCACTGAATGAACAATGTGGAAAGTAAATTTAGTTAGATTGCTATGTTGCACACATATAAAAATAAATTCCAAATGGTTAATGTTCTAAATACTCTAACATAGCTATAAAAGTACCAGAGGAAAAATGGAAGAATATTTTTATTATATAGGTAAGGAGAAGAGCTTCCTAAGCATTATGCAAAGCCCAGAAACACAAAGAAAAACACTGACATAAAAACATTGTATTTCTATATATATGTTTAAAAGTCTCTAATTTAAAAAAAAAAAAAGCTTAAAAGAAAAAATAATTTTCATTATGTGTGTGATTTAGGATCAATCCCTCTTGATATAAGCAGCTCCTCGCACTGAATAAGTAAAAGACAATCCATTAGGAAAACAGGCAAAATATGATTGTTTTCCCATTAGATTTGTCTCCACAACTAGATCGTAACCTTCTCAAAGGCAGAGTCAGTTTCCTGTATCTCTTTGGCTCCAACACAGGCCTACAGTAGGTGATTAGTAAGCTCTTGGCCAACAGCTTCTTCTTGCTGGCTTGGCAGAACGCTATGAGATATGTCTTTCCCGGCTCCTCTGATGAAGAAGCTGACCCAGAGTTCCCAAACACGGGCCACCACCCTCACTACAAGTTCAGAGATGGGCACGTGCTGGTCACATGCTCAGAGGGTACTGCCTTCACTCAGGGCTGATACTCCTTGATTTTCTTGTTTGAAAAATGGAAAAAGTAACTAACACAAGAGTGACTGCCTAAATATTGACTGAATGAGTTTATTAATGACAACTATCATGTAAGAAAATTTTGGCCTGGCTGGTTGGCTCAGTGGTAGAGCATCAGCCCGGCATGTGAATGTCCCAGGTTCAATTCCTATTCAGGGCACAGAGGAGAAGCACCCATCTGCTTCTCCAACTCTCTACTTCTCACTTCTCTCTCTCTCTCTCTCTCTCTCTCTCTCTTCCCCTCCTGTAGCCATGGCTCAATTGGAGCAAGTTGGCCCCGGGAGCTCAGGATGGCTCCATGGCCTCTGCCTCAGGCACTAAGAAGACCTTGGTTGCTAAACAATACAGCAACATCCCAGATAAGCAGAGCATCACCCCCTAGTGGGTTTGTTGGGTAGATCTCAGTCAAGGTGCATGAGGGAGTCTGTCTCTGACTCCCTTCCTCTCACTGAATAAAAAAAAAAAAAAAAAGGAGAAAAAATTTTCTAGCATACTGAGAATGAGTTAAGTAACAACACAAAATATATAGCACTACCAAAATGCCCAGGTTTATTGGTCAGACTAACCAATTGAAATAAGCCTGTCAAATAATCCATCCTTCATGAGAAGTGTTCTATATACTCATTCCAAAGCACACATGAAGCCTCCTACTACCAACTCCCCCAAAGATTAGATAAACATTAATGCTTATCAATAGAAGGTCCTTTCCACAAAGTCATCCTTTAAATACTAAAGAATGGGGGGAAGGAAAGAATCAAAACAATTCATTAAAAGCTTATTAAAAAATCAATAAGAAAACCACTAGAATTAAATAGACTATATGGGCAAAGAATCAGAACAATTAACATCAAAGGATAATTTTAAATAGACAGTAAATAAAAAAATATTCAGTCTCACTAGCATTAAAAATACTTATTAAACAAAAAAAATTGTAAGCAATTCAATAATTTAAGTTATACTATTCAATGCTGGTGCGGTGCAAGGAGTCAGATGTTTGCAATCTTCAAGTGAACTTAGAAATGGTTTTAATTCCCTGGAATGCTACTCGGCAAAATGTCTCAGAAACCTTAGTTCACAGTCTTTGACACAGTAACACTGTACTCAATTACTAGGAAATATTTCCTAATGTTCACAAAATACCTTTGCACAATTCACATTCTATTTAATACAGAAAAATTAGAGGCTTATAAATATTCAACAATAGAGGAAGTATTAATAAAATTCTTTCTAAATGATGTTTATGGGGAATTTTAATGATAGGAAAATTTTTGTGATAAAGATTAGATAATTGTATGATTCCAAACTGCATATACATCAAAATATCAATTATGTAACATGTACAGGCAAACACTGGAAGGAAACACACCAAAAAGTTGTTATAGTACTACTATTCCTGAGTCTTTGTCTCCTTTGGGTAATTGCTTTTCTTTTTTATACCTAAATGTATTTTCTATAGTAAAAATGCATTAATTTAAAAATGAGAGAGAAAAATAAACACTTTTAAACGATGACATTTCACATTTTTAAAATCTCAAAGAAGGTGACTTTCCCCCACAGGACTCTATACCGCTTTAACAAGCTGCAAGTTTCCACCTAACGAACCTCAAAGTTTGACAGTAGAAGCACCATCTGCCTCCTCCTTCCACTCTTCCTATCCATGTCCGTTCAGTCTGCTCTTCCAGGCACCATCCATTGGTCCAGCCCCACACTGCTCACGCCCAGGCTCCGTGCCCTCACTCTGAATTCCACATTTTGCTTTCACTCATCTGTTCCTCGGTGACCATCAAATTCCTCTCAAAGTCACTAAAACAAACCTTTGCTGAGCACCTCCTCCAGGCTGGGTTCTGCCAGATGGGGAGTTCTTAACAGTAAAATGGTGCTACCCACTTCCGGGGCACAGCCTGGAGCTCAGTAAGTTGAGGGAAGGGCCTGTCAGTGGGCAGCACTGACAAAGTCCTACACTCAGCCTCCTCCCTCTGCCCCTCCACCCTGACATCTCACCATCACAACTGCCTCTTCCCCTGAGCAGACCACGCTCATCCTGTCACCGGGGTGATTCCCAACGGGCTCCAACCCCCAGTCTCCAGCGCCCCACTCCATCTCCACACTCGACTGAAATCATCTTTCTAAAACGGAAATCGGACTATCTCCTTAACCCTGCTTAAAGCCTCTCAATGCCCCTCACCGCCCCCCCCCCCTTCTCCCACCACTGCTACCCTTAAGACAAATTCAAAACTCGATCGTGGCTGTGTTATGGGCCCTTACTAACCTTGCAGCCTCCTTGGTCACCCTCGTTGACACATATTTCTATGGAATTACTCCATGAGTTTTGGTGGAGCACTTTCTATGTGTCGGGCGCTATGCTGGGTGCGGGGGATTGGCCATGAAGAAAGACAAACCTTAGGCCTGGAAGCCAGTCTGCACTTGAGCTGCCTTCTGTCCTGTTACTCAGAGTGTGACACGTGGGCCAGCAGCATCGCCACGGTCTGGGAGCAGACTCTCTGCCCTTCCCCCCGGACCTACAGAATGGATTCCAGCGTGTCCAGGTCTGAGAAGTCCTGCTTTGTGTCTCTTGAAGCCTCAGTGCTCACTCTCACTGGCTGCCTCCCCACAGGCATTCCAACAAACTGGGGTACTTACTCCTTGCCCTTCTCTCTGCCTGACTCCCACATAGCCTTCAGTTTCTGCATGAACTTCCTATCTGCCAGGAAGACTTCCTTCCCTGACCTCCTAAGTTAAGTGACTCCCCTATGTGGTGTCACCATCAAAACACTATGGCTTTGTCCCGTTGATGGTGCCCCGACTCTTGCACACGCTATATGCGTAGAAGCTACATGTATCTTTGTGAAACCACATCCCCAGGAGCAAGCCTGGTGTCTGACATGGTGGCTCAATTAAAAGCTGTTGAGAGGGCCCTGGCCAGTTGGCTCAGCGGTAGAGTGTCGGCCTGGCGTGTAGGAGTCCCGGGTTCGATTCCCGGCCAGGGCACACAGGAGAAGCACCCATCTGCTTCTCCACCCCTCCCCCTCTCCTTCCTCTCTGTCTCTCTCTTCCCCTCCCGCAGCCAAGGCTTCATTGAAGCAAAGATGGCCTGGGCGCTGATGATGGCTTTGTGGCCTCTGCCTCAGGCACTAGAATGGCTCTGGATGCAACAGAGCGACGCCCCAGATGGGCAGAGCATCGCCCCCTGGTGGGCATGCCGGGTGGATCCCGGTCAGACACATGTGGGAGTCTGTCTGACTGCCTCCGTTTCCAGCTTCGGAAAAATGGAAAAAAAAAAAAAAAAAGCTGTTGAGAGAAGCATAGCATCTAGTGCAACTGGTATAAAATTACAGGCTTAACGAATAATTTCGTGTTTCTAAATTCCTCAGAAGAAGGTAGGATTTGGAGGAGTCGGGGGGGAGGGGGAGGGGGGAGCAGTTTCCTAGGAAGAAATCAACACGATCTGCATTAAGTTTGTGCTCTGTGTTGTGTTGAGGCTTAGGCTGTATGGAGCCCATGCTAGCCCAGTAGACATTTGTGTGCACATTAGAAAGAGAAACTCCTCCCTCAGCACAGAGGCCAGGGGGGCACAGAGGACTTAACAAGCAAACCACAAGCTGGTTTCCAGTTGCCCCCTCTGTAGGGTATTACCTGCACCACCATATGTGTTGGCCCTGCCTTGCACCCACAGTGACACCGTCCCAGTCTAGGAAGAGGGGCCATGAGCAAGCACTGGAAACCATGCCCTGCTCTGCATGACCTCAGGTGAGGAATTAAACTATTTAACTTCTTATACAATGGAGCTAAATAACGCCAGCCACGCCTACTTCACAGGGCTTCAAGAATCAATATTTTAAAACAGAGAGGAGTCATGCCTCCCACAGTTTATTCCCTAAAGTCAAAGGGTATGGTAAAAACTGCATATGACCACAATCACCCTTGAAAATGCCTTACTTAACCCATAAGGTCTAGAGCCCTGTGCCCAAGCTGACCTGCATCTCAGTAAGCTCACCTCGGTCAGTCTCCAGGGAGGAGGAGATGCTGGTTCTCAGTAGAACTCAGGCGAAGTACCTGGCATACATGCAGAGGCGATGTCTACCTGAAGGACAGAACTTCATACACCAGATCACCTTCAGTGCGGTGCGCTACAGTATGAGAACTTCAGCCCTGGAGCAGCGGAGGGAAGGGCCAGTTCCCTTTTCCTGTCTGCCGCTCACTCAGGGGCACCTGCTCGCCCCAGGCAATGGCAAGTGAAATCACTAACTCAATTTAATTTATATTTCCTTCTCTCTCCCTTGTGTGTCAAACTCACACAATTTAATCTGAGCAAGATAAATGAAGCTCGGAAACAAAATATAAATGCAAAAACTCTTTTGGCGATACACCTACCTGATCAGTATTCTGTGTCATGGGAAAATCCACACTGTTCAGTACACAAAACTGCCAGTGTGGAAAGCCTTTAACTTGCTCCATCAACTGGGCACAGGTGTGGAGACGGTCACTACCAGTGAGCTCCTGGTCAGAGCTGTCGCTTTGAGTTGCGTCCCCACAGTGGAAGCACTGGCCTTCCCTTGTGCCTTTCTCTGTATTCCCTGTATGCTGACTAGCGGGCTAGGTAGCTAGACCTTCCGGCTGAGGGAGCGAGATGGAGCAACACCTCTAACATGAAAGCGGCAGGCCCACCCCTCTTGGGTTTGTGGGTGCCCAGAGCTGATCTCCCAGACCAGCACCTGCACAGGCCCCCAAGCAAACAGCCCTCTCAGTTGCCTGCTCCAACATGCCACACTGAAAGAAGTCCCAGCTCCTTCCAGGTAGAAGCAGCCTGCTTTCCAAAGCAGAACGTATCATGTGAACACCACCAAAATAAACACTTGTCCTCATGCACCATTGGGGCCACTCTGGATATGTTCTATTGAACCTATGACTTACCATTCAGTTCCACATGTAAAGAACAGGATTCTTTTTTTTTTTTAAATAATTTTAGAGAAAGAAGGGAGGGGAGAGAAAGAGAAACATCAACTTGTTCCACTTATTTATGCATTCACTGGTTGATTCCTGTATGTGCCCTGACTCAGGATGGAACCCACAATGTTGGTATATCGGGACGACACTCAAACCAAATGAGTTACCCAGCCAGGGCTTAAAGAACAGGACCCTTTACAAACAAAACAGCGTTTTTATTTCATTTTTTTTAATTTTTATTTATTCATTTTAGAGAGGAGAGAGAGAGAGACAGAGAGAGAGGAGAGAGAGACAGGGGGGAGGAGCTGGAAGCATCAACTCCCATATGTGCCTTGACCAGGCAAGCCCAGGGTTTCAAACCGGCGACCTCAGCATTTCCAGGTCGGCGCTTTATCCACTGCGCCACCACAGGTCAGGCAAAACAGCGTTTTTAAAAACAAAGCACTATGCGACACCTCCGCCGCCCTCCTACGGCCGTAGGCCCCCCTTCCTTACTTCTAATACAGCAAATCTCCGTTCTCTTGAGAGGAAAGCCGGCTTTATCCTTGTGCATGGTGACTGACCCAAAACTTCTTTAGCATCCTTTGTGGAAGTAATTGTAGCCAAAACAAATACAAATTAACAATGCATGATGACTATTAATACTGTCTATAATGGAAAGCTGAGGTCACCAGGAAAGCAGAATTTTATTCAGAAACGCTTAGTTGGGCACCTGCTGGTATTACCCGCTGTGCTAAGTGCTGTGGAAGACAGATACAAAGATGAACTGCACAGTTTCTGTTCCTTCACTTCCCTTCCCCCCCAAAGTATAAAGTCTGCTAGGGCCTTAACCTGGCAATTCACCATAAGTAAGCCAAGAGAAAAAAAAAGAAACGAAGAAAGAAAAGAAAAACCTAACTCTTGGCAGAAAAGAAATCAAGAATTCTTGACTGGTTAGTGACAAGTTCAAATGTGCCTGTAAGAAACACTGACTCATCAATCCATACCATTTTCCCCAACACACACAATGGCTCCAAGTAACAACATTTAGCTGATGGGACAGAAGAAAACCCAGGACAGCAACAGAGGAAGAGAAACTATTTCACTACACCGAGCACATGAAGACAGGGTTCAGAATGGTCTGAATACTCACTGTTCTTCTTGTACATCAAAATTTCAAAGGAATTCATCTCATAGTTCTCAAATGTTTGCCGCACCTTTTCAACTGTATCTTTATCAGTCAGCTCCCCATACATAAAACTGCAAATCAACCAAAGATCTCAAGTTAGATTAGCAAATGTTTATTATTCTACCAGCATATGTTACATATGTGTTCTATACCTAGTGCTGTGCTAGGTACAATGAACATCCCCCACCCCACCCCACCCCACACACAATGGAATCATTTGATCAAAAATGATTTACTAATGCAACTGTGATCAAGACTCCATCACTGTCCCCCAAAATAAAGTCTGATAAGAGAGACACATTGGAAAATAAAAGAGCAAGAATCAGTATGGCCAGCACATAAGGAATTACAGAACACTGTCTGAGTGCTCAGAGAAGGCTTCCCATGAGTAAGGACAAGTGAAGTCTAAAGAGCAGGTGGAAATTAGCAAGAAAAAACACTCCAGGCAAATGCTAAGCACGTGCAAAGGCACCGAGGTGAGCGTGAGGTTAATTCTGAAACTGAATACAGTTCTGTTCAATATGACTGGAATATAGACAATGGGAGAAAGTTTGAAACAGGTGACAGACAGAGGTAAGCACAGGCCAGGTCATGGAGGAGAGCATGTGAATAACTTAAACTTTATTCTGAAAGGACTCCTCAGAAAAGTGCAGAGGAAATCCAGAGCACAGACTTTTCTTCTTCTAATTCCCAATAAAATAAGCAAACGTTTAGAAAAAAGAAATCACAAAACATTCACTCACTGAACAAGGAAAGGGGTACAATTTGATGCTCTAAACATCAAGACAGAGCTAAAGAGCCAGAAGATTCAGCCACTAGTCTGTGTAGCTTTTTTTCCTACCCTCTGCTCTCCCTAAAAGGGGAGAGGGTTCTTTGGGTTAAAAAAAATGAGATGATAAAATCCTACAAATTCTTACTCCCTACTAACTACAGGGATAAAGCAGCAGCATGGGAAATATCGGAGACAACCTCTGGAGGGTAGGAGCTCCTGCCTTCTAGTAATGGTTCTTGGCACAGAGAGAAAATCTGCCAGAACTGTTCATTTTCCTGGGCCACCTGAGAATGGTCTAAAGAACAGGGTTGTCCCTCTAGAACAGGATACACCCCAGCTAGGCAGGATGAGCCACCGCACAGGACATTAAAATGAAAGGAGAAAAGCTATCTCTCAATGGAGCTGGAAAAGCTGGTCCTCTGGCAAAGGTTCCCCAAGGGTCCAGCCAGCACCTGCCCTGCCCACCCCAGGCCTTCAGGCAACAATAACAAAGACAGTAACACTTAGCCCTCAAGTCTCAGGTACCGTAGAAGCAGTGGCAGGGATTCCTAAACAACACACTCCTCATCTTCTAAAATTGTACATGCCAAAGGCAATCTAACTCATTCCTGATGACTTGAATCTCAGAGCCATAGAATTTCAGAGCTATAAAGAACCTCTCTGGAGTGCAATTCCTGCACCATCAAGTCAAGCGTCATGCTTAGCTTGGTACAGGAACAGTCTTGGGCGTACTGCAGGCTTCTAACTTCCAGCTGCCTGTAAGAAAAGTGTCCCAGCTGTGCACTTTCTGAATTCTGTGTCACTTTTATTATTACGTTCCTTCCCAGCCCACTGAGAGCTGTTATTACTGGTGCCTACGCTATTCCTAGCTCTTGTCGTAGTCTGCCTTCAGGCTGTGCTCTTTCTTCGTCTATAAACCAGGAAAAGAGAAAACTGAGCTTGTTGACTTATCTTTAAAAAGAAGAACAGATCAAGACTAAATTAGCTCTGCCAAGAACAGGAGATATTCTCCCAGGAGGTAAAAACTTCAGCTTTTTATTTAGCCGTTGTTTGGAGGCCTTTTTGCTTCCTCCCATGTTCTTGGAGTTAATTTGCCAAATAGGTGATCCCCATCAAAGTAATGTGGTGCCATAAATGCCGACAATTTCCTTTACTGGTGAGACAAATGTCTGTAAAATGGAATCCTCAAATAAAAGCCTTGGTAATGACACCCAGTTTTCGTTCTCTTATGTACTATTAAAGCTGTGCTGTAAGATTCCTTTTCTTGGACATTTAGATGTCAGATGCCTGCAATGCAAGAACTAAGCAAAAGAGGCCCCTGAGGGATGAGGAACGTGGCTAGCACAAGGTAGCTTTACTTTATTTCTAGAGTACAGACAGCTTTGGGAATTAAATGAGCTTCTTAGAACTGTATGTAAGGGAAGAGTCAGCTAAGTAAGGGAATTTATCTAAATTTCTGATTATAGCCGATAAGAAGCAACAAAGGTGGCCCTGGCCAGTTGGCTCAGTGGTAGAATGTTGACCTGGCGTGTGGAAGTCCTGGGTTCAATCCCCAGTCAGAGCACACAGGAGAAGTGACCATCTGCTTCTCCTCCCATCTCCCTATTTCTTCTTTCTCTCCCTGTCTCCCCCCCCCCCTCCCACCTCCATCATCCTGCAGCTCTGGCTCAATTGATTCTAGTGTGTTGGCCCCAGGCCCTGAGGATGGCTCTGTAGAGCCTCCACCTCAAGCACTAAAAATAGCTCAGTTGTGAGCATGGCCCCAGACAGGCGAGCATCAGCCCCAGATGGGGGTGTGGGAGGTGGATCTCCGTCAGGGTGCATGCAGGAGTCTATCTCCTCTCCTCTCACTTAAATAAAATAATAATAATAAAAAGAAGCAGGAAAGATAAGGAAAAGCTGCTCAAGTCCCACTAAAAACGAAGCAAACTGCTTCACTTTGTCCTGATTGTAAGTGTGCATATGTAGATGCAGATCTAGACACAGACGTCTAAGGATAAAAGCATACCAAGGATGTAAGAATTCTGCTTTATTGCTTAAGAATCATCATTTTTAAACCTTTGAGCACTAGGCGGGGGGAATCTTAAAGTTTCTATTTCCCAGTCCCCAAAACCGAAAATTTAAGAAAATAATAACACTTTGCAAACATTTCATACTCTCCACCAAACTAGTTAATTGGCAGACTTAATACCATGAAAATGCACCTCTTGAAAACTGAAGATGATGTATGGGTCACACAGGTTTTTCCACCACTCATAGGTGAGTTTCATTCTGGATTTGGAAAGATTAGGGAAATCGTTCCACTTCATGGAAACTCGCTGAAGACAGAAGACTCAGAAGAAGGAGGGGAGTGAGAAGAGCCAAAGGTTGTGCGGAGACCAAGACCTTGCCAGGGCACTGCAGGAAACGGCCAGCAGGGGGCAGGCTCCGTGTTCCACTAAACACCTTGAAGATGCTTTAAAAGAGCTGTTCTAACACCACTGCCCCAGGCGGCTGCTTGGTTAGTAACCCTGCCAAATATACAAGCTACATTTGCCTCTGACTTTGAGTTAGGGATCAGAGAGAGATGTAACATGATTAAGAAGGCAACAAAATATCAGTTCTCTTTTTCTAATGAAATGCTTTATGAACAAGGTCCTCCTCTCCAATACTGTAGTTATTCTCTAAAATAGTCATGAATCCTAAAAACTAATCATCCAAAATTTTATTTCATTTTATTTAACCTTCTAACTTTCACATTCAATTTTACATAAAACCTCATAAACTTCTGAGTTCACGTTTTATAGATAAAATGATCTTCGTGAGTTTTTCTAGGTTTTTCCATCTCACTGACTGGGAGTTCATCAGTTGTGGGAATCATATTTTAAGTCTTTGATTTTCCCAGTCCAGAGCATGAACTGGATATCATATTGCCATAAATACTCCTGAATAAACACTGAATGAGAGAAAGGCAATTCCCACACCGAGTAAGCCATTTTCTTTTTCTGAAAGACACCGTGATCAATGCTCACAGAATAGCCCCGATCATAAATACCTGCAGGTACTGCTTTTTTGCATCACTTCTGCCCTGTGATAGCCAGATAGCTTGCAGAATCCATCATTGCTGTACACGATAGGCCAGTCCACTATCTGGGCATTCCCCAACACAAAATTAGTATCTGTAAAAAAAGAAGAAGAAACAGCCACATAAAATAAGAGGTTGTTAGCTGAGATCCAATGAAAACATAATGTCAACCAAACCAGGTAATTCTGCTTCTCTCCATCACAGTACCCTGAGCATAATGGCCTTTCAAGAAAAAAAAAATGGTGCTCTAGCTTGAATAATTTGACTGCAAATGCTAAGGTGACTATATGCCAAGAAGAAGTTAGCAAAGGAAATATGCTTAACCAACCAATAAACAAATCCTGCAGAAATCCAGTGATTCCCATGAGACACTTTCTAGTCTGAATTTTTCATCTTAATGAAAGTATTCTGGTAATATGAAACAGGAAAGAACCCAAGGTCTTCTGGGCTCTGTCCAGCACCTTAGGCTTGTCAATCTTCTGGCCAGAAACTACAAATCGGCCTTGGTGGCCCTGATTAACATTTGCCCATCCTGGGAGGGGAAGGCCTTCTTAGAGAGACATTGTTTTTTGGAATGTACACACCATAGTGGGCCTCCCTCTTGGTGAGGAAGAGACTAGTCCCTCCTAATACTAGAGTGTTGATGGAGATGCTCACAATGACAAAATCTGTCTGCTGAGTTTGAGATTTTGTAGCCACAGAAGCCGCATTTCAGAGTTCTATCAGAGAACACCAGCCCATCATTCACTTCTGTTGCAGGATTAAGTACGCCAGATATGTTTGACTGCATGGTGCATTTTTCCCAATTCCCACATTTTTGAAGATCAAGTCTTCCATATTTTTTGTGCTCAGGAAATAAACTGTTCCTCTTTCCTTTTCAAGACTTTAAGCAAGTAACATCCAAAATTTAAATACAACCATTATTTTAACTTGGCTCTCTCTTCTGCTCAAAATAGTGAACCATTCCAAAAGAGGAAGGATGGATGGATGGAAAGAAGGAAGGAAGGAAGGAAGGAAGGAAGGAAGGAAGGAAGGAAGGAAGGAAGGAAGGAAGGAAGGGGAAGGGAAGGAGGGAGGGAGAGAGGGAGGGAGGGAGGGAGGGAGGGAGGGAGGGAGGGAGGGAGGGAGGGAGGGAAGGAGGGAGAGAGGGAGGGAGGGAGGATGGAAATAAAGAAAAAAGGAAGGAAGGAGGGAAAGAAGACACGACATACCTTTTTTTCCTGTAAACTGTGCAGGATTTTATTTATTTATTTATGTATATTACTACAGTGAAATAATTATGACATATAATGAACTCATTTAATTGGGTGGTTAATTTTGTTCTGGTATAGCATTTACAATTTTTTCACAATAGGTAACCACCGCTTCCTATCTAGTGAGGTGGAGTGGAGGAGGGAAAGGAAGGAAGAATACAGTAATCTATTCTTGATAATGCCTTGATCTACTAAAAAGGAACATAAAACACAAATTTCATGAAGTTAATCCGTAAACACAATTTTTTAAACATTTTTAGTAAAAATCTATAACCAGTCCTTCCTTTCATCTCTTCCACATAGTCATAAACACAAGCATACCTTGGAGATATTACCAGTTCCAGACCACTACAATAAATGACTGTTGCAATAAGCAAGTCACAAATTATTTTGCTTCCCACTGTATATAAAAATTATGTTTACACTATAATCTATTATGTATAGAATAGCATTATGTCTAAAAATAACAATGCACATACCTTAATTAAAAGGGATTTTATTTCTAAAATTGGCTACCATCATCTGAGCCTTCAGGAAGTCATGATCTTTTTGCTGGTGGAGGTTCTTGGCTCAATGTTGATGGCTGCTGACTTATTCAGGTGGGTGGCTCTGGCAATTTTTTAAAATACAGCAACAGTGAAGTAGTTTACTGCATTGACTGACTCTTCATAAATAATTTCTGCGTAGTATAGAATGCTGTTTGATAACATTTTACTCACAGTTAAACTTTCAAACTTGGAGTCAATCCTCTCAAACACTACCACTACTTTATCAACTACATTTATGAACTACTCTAAACCCTTTGTTGTCGTTTCAACAATCCTCACAGCATCTTCATCAGGAATAGATTCTATCTCAAGGAACCACTTTCCTTGCTCCTCCATAAGAAACAACTCCTCATCTGTTCAAATTTCATCATAAAATTTCAGTAATTCAGTCACATCTTCAGGCTCCACTTCTAAGTCTAGTTCTCTTGCTCTTTCCACCACATCTGTAGTTACTTCCTCCACTGATGTCTTGAACCCTTCAAAGTCATCCATGAGGCTGGAATCAACTTCTTTCAAAATCCTGTTAATATTGATATTTTGATCTCTTCCCATGAATCATGAATGTTTCAATGGCATCTAGGATGATGAGTCCTTTCCAGAAAGTTTTCAATTTATTTTGTCTATAGAAATTACTATCCATGACAGGTAGAGCCTTACAAATGTATTTTTTAAACATTTAGTAAATTTCAACAGTGGGCTTAAAATATTCTGTAAACCATGTTATGAACAGATGTCTTGTCATCTAGGCTCTGTTGTATAGAGCACAGGAAGAAAAATTTCAAAATAGTAAAGAACATTAGTTTCAACTTAAGTCACCAGTTGCATTAGCCCCTGACAAGAGAGTCAACCTGTCCTTTGAAACTTTGAAACCAGCCACTGACTTCTCCTCTCTAGCTATGAAATTCTTGATGGCGTCTTCTTCCAATAGACAGCTGTTTTGTCTACATGGGAGATCTGTTGTTTTCTATAATCATCTTCATTAATTACCTTAGTAGGATCTTCTGGATAACTTGCTGTGGTTTTGACATCAGCACCTGCTGCTTCACCTTGCACTTTTACATAATGAAAATGGGTTCTTTCTTAAACCTCATGTTCCAACTTCTGGTGGCTTCAAACTTTTCTCTTGCAACTCCCTCAACTCTCAGTCTTCATAGAATTGAAGAGAATTAAGGTCTCGATCTGGATTAGCATTTCGCTAGAGGGAATGTTATGGCTAGTTCAATCTTCTACCCAGACCACTAAAACTTCCTCCATATCAGCAATGAGGCTGTTTCACTTTCTTATCATTCATGTGTTCACTGGAGTAGCACTTTTAATTTCCTTCAAGAACTCTTCCTTTGCATTCATAACTTGGCCTCTTTGATGCAAGAGGCCTTGCTCTCTGCCTGTCTTGGCTTTCAAAATGCCTTCCTCACTGAGTATAATCATTTCTAACTTTTGATTTAAAGTAAGGGACATGTAACTCTTCCTTTTACTTAAAAATTAAAGGACATTGTAATGCTATACATTGAGCTAATTTCAGTATTAAATCTCAGGGAACGAGGAGGTCTGAGGAGAGGGAGAGAGACAGGGGATGGCTGGTCACAGAGCAGTCAGGGCACACACAATACTCTTTTGCCGTACTATATGTGTACCTTTCATGGCATGCCAAAACAATTACCATAGCAACATCAAAGATCCAAATATAACAGTAATAAAAATATCTTAAATATTGTGAGAATTGCCAAAATGTGACAGAGACACAAAGTGAGCAATGTTGCTGAAAAGAATGGCATCACAGAATTGCTTAGTATAGGGTTGCCACAAACTTTCAATTCATAAAAAAAATATGTTTTTAAATGCAATATTTGTGAAGTGCAGTGCAACAAGGTATGCCTGCACATTCTGAGTGCCCACTAGGTACCAAGCACAATGAAAGACCCTGGTAATATCTACCTTGAAAAGACATGGTCCATGTACTCCAAGAACTTATCAGAACAAATAGACATCTGCACAACTAACCAAAGAAACAGGTAAGAAAGCAATTCTGTTTGAGGGAAGTCAAGGACTGTTATTCAGAGGGGCACATTTGAACTTGCTCTAGGCTGGCTAGAAGGCTAAGAGTCATGTAAATATTTTGAATGCCTACTATGTAATTACTACAGGTAATGCAAAAGCAATTTTGTAAAAATGAAAATATGATGCCTGCCTTTGGTGAACGCAAGAGAATGTGGAAGAGAACATTCTGTACAAAAGATCTAGCATAAGCAAAGCTCTGGCAGCAAGACACGCATAACAGACTGGTGTAGACAGGCCAAGGGCAACCAGAGGGGAGATGAGCTTGAAGACCTTACTGGGAAGGGTTTTCAGGCTCAAGATCATTGACCCTGTTGTAAAGATGGAATAATCCTTCATGTGGGTTTTCTCTCTCTGAATAAATTCACATTTTTTCCCTTCTTTTTCCAAGTGAGAGGAGGGGAGATAGACAGACTACCACATGAGCCCCGACTGGGATCTGGCAGGCAACCCCCGTCTGTGCCAATGCTTTGCCCATCTAGGGCCACTGAGCTATTTTTACTGCCTGATGCAGAGGCTCCATTGGAGCCATCCTCAACACCCAAGACCAATGCCTACTATCAAGCGAACCAATCAAGCCATGGCTGAGGGAGGGAAAAAGAGAAAGAGAAAGAGAAAGAGAAAGAGAAAGAGAAAGGGAAAGAGAAAGGGAAAGAAAGAGAGGGAGGTGTGGAAAAGCAGATATTTGCTTCTCCTGTGTGCCCTGACCAGGAATCAAGCCCAGGACATCCATATGCTGGGCCAACACTCTACCACTGAGCCAACTGGCTGAGGAAAATTCACATTTTTTTAACTTAACAACTAAGCCTTAAAGGAGGCACAAAATTTACTAAGTTACCTATGTGTATATAAAGTCTAGTCAATTTAACTATTTCTCTTGACTCTTGAAATTTTTTCATGTCTAATATCTCACTAAGATAATGTGCTAAAAGAGAAGAATAGCCAGTTATATAAACAATGGTTTGACTACATGTGTTTATCTTCTTTCCTATCCTAGGCCTCACCAGAATAAAAGTAAATAAATTAAAAAGAGAAAAATCCACAAAAAAAAAACAAAAACAGAATAAAAAAATCAAAATGATAAAATTACTATAAAAGCAGAAAAATATAAGAAAAAAGAATTTTTTTAAATCTCTAATTTTTAAAAATACTCAGAGAGCAAGAAGACAACATGGGAACTAGGGAAAATGAGTCTAAATGCAGAAAGCAGTAAAAAGCTAATAGAAAGCATTCAATTTATGATGGTTCAGACAACAGAAGTTTCAGAAGAGAGTTATCCAGGGATAAACAACATGAAAATTCAACAAGGTATATAATGGGGGGGGCAGTAAAGGAAATTAGAAGCATATAAAAAAACTGCGCAAGAAAGAAAACCAAAATATACTATGTCACGTCACTGTCATAATAATATGAATATCTTATTAATTTCCAATTTTTAAAACCAACATATATAGTCAAGCATGGAATATTTAATTGTAAGTATCTGAATATAACCTCATCAATTTTGACCCTGTAAAAATACAAATGATAAGCTTAGAGAAATAAAAAAGAACAATCATGAGAGGTTGTCTAGAACTGTTATAACTTAAAAAAAGGCATTAATATTTTACTTAAAATTACAATATTGATCAATAAGGAAGCAATATAATCTTAGGAGGTAAAAAGTAAATAAAGTGAGACAAAAACTCAGCTAAATTAACACAAGCCATGAGATATCTAAAGAGAATAAATCTAGAAATAGTTCTGATGCATGTCATTTAGAGCCATGGAAGAAACTATAATATTTTGATAAAAATAAGTATAGTCTTAATTTTTAATGAACTTAATCAGAAAAGATTAAGTTATTGATTCAATTTTTCATTTTCTAAAAAAAAAAAAATGAGATCAGGACATATCTCAACCTCTGAATATCACTGCAATTTCTCATAAAAGCATTCCGGTCATCCTTCAAAGGCATTCATCATCCTTCAAGCATTCTCACCGTCCCTAGGGGTGCATACTCACCTACAGCCCTATTGGGAAACACCAAGTTAAGTCCACTAGCATCTCCCTTGACTTTAGAAAGGAAACAAAAAGTAGGAAATGCCATAGGAATAGAATCATCAGCTTACTGACTATCCACCCAGAGGATTTTTCATCATAGAATTTAAAATTTTGCCCTAACCAAATAGATCAGTTGGTTAGAGCACTGTCTCTATATGCAAAGGTTGCTGGTTAGATCCTCAGTCAGGGCACATGCAGGAATAGACTGATCTCTCTCTCTCTCTCTCTCTCTCTCTCTCTCTCTCTCCTCTCTAAAATCAATAAACAAATTTAAAAATTAAAAAAAAATAAAGAATTAAAAATTCCTCTGCTACTAACCCAAGAAAGAAATGAGAGCCTGCAGAAAGCAAGAGTCCCACAGTGTGACAGAAGACCTAGGCATTCCCTTGTTATCCAAGGACTTGAGTGAACGAAGGAAGAATTCTAGTCCCATCAGAAAGCCACCTACCTTCAACAGGAAAGAAATTCTTCCTCCCTCCCTCTAGCACACACATGTGAACCCTGCTCTGCTTGGCTGGAAAGGGGGCATGATCTTCATTATCTTCAAATTCTAAAGTACAAATAATTGACCCCAGAGTTACCTTCCAGAACAAAAACACAATCTGTTACGAGATCAGGGCTACCCATACAAATACCATAACATCACATCTACTGTCAGGAGCTAAGTGGTTCCATGTAAGCTGTAGTCCACGTTCTAACGAGAATGGGTAGCATTTACTGATATTTACTCTGTGCTAAGGACTTGATTACATATGAAGACTCTTTTACAAGGTGATATTACTTTATTGAATGAAGTGTCATGGATCTCATTTTACTCATGAAAAAACTGAACTTCCGAGGACACAGTTTTAACAGATTAGAGCTGGGATTGAACCTGGATCGATCTGGCTTCCAGATCCATGCTTTTAATCATTATATTACATGGTCTCCTTCTTATTCCATTTCAAATACTAAAATCAGGCTATTTCTGTGAGAATCATTGCGAGACCTACTATTTATGTGCTTTCTTATAAAAATACTAAGTTGATGAGTCAACATTACCATCATTTGTCATCATATATTATGATTCGACCCTGTGATACATGATGACTCCTCATGAAACAATGATTCCTCCTCTAAATGCTTGGGCTCTCCAGTCAGCCTTTGCAATGCTTTGTCTCTTATTTCTTAAAATTTAGTGTGCTAACATGTTTCCGTACCAGTCCTGCCTCCACACAGTGACAGGAGAGGAGGAGAAGAGGGGAGAATTTGTGCCTGGATCCCATGTGAGACTCAGGGCTGGAAGACATCACCACCCTGGTGACCCACAGGTGCTGCACAGCAAACCAGGCTGTGTTAGCACTCCTGAGCCCCCCGCAGCTTCCCTGGGGCTGCGAAGAATCTAGAAGCTCCCAACTGCCCTGCTGCTGCTCCTGCTGAAGTTGCACGAGCAGGTGGTTATCACAGTGAAGTAAAGTGACCAAACGCCATGGTTGACCAAACTGCCCAAGCCAAAGATCAAGTTAAGGGTTCTGGCAAATATCAGAAATGCTGCAAGGCTGGTGAGAGCCTAGGTTACCAAGTTACAGAGAGAGAAGGAGAGGGAGAAAGAGAGAGAGAAGGATATGGGTTGGGGCAGGGCACCAAGTTCTTTTCAGTGTAGAGAATGAAACACAGGTTCACCAGCTGCACACTTAAGCCCCAAAGATCAGTTGGTCATTCAGTGACCAGCACCCCAGGGCTATTGCTAGAGACTCAAGAAACTAAAGGAGAGAAATAAAGCCTTGTATCTGGGGACCTGAGGACCCAGAGGCTATGCAAGTGCTTGCCTGCACCCCATACACCATCTGAGAGAGAAGCGGTGGGATGGGTTGAACTGGCATCTGAACCCAAGAGAGACCCAAGAAGACTACTTCAATGGGAAGAGCTCAAGACACCACTAACTAGGAGATTCAGTCTCCTGTAACTAGTCTCCCCTTGCTGTTCAGTGAGATGAAAACTGTCAAGGGAGAGAAGATCTGTTAAATAAAATAAAATGGACCTCTTAGGTGGGTCTGAGTCAATTTGCTACCATGCCTCTAGAGGTATGTCAGCCATAACACCAAAAAGGTTCAGAAAGTGGTAATCTTTCTAAAAAGTGCCTAAATTCTGGTACAAGGACACCATGGCAGTACCTGTGCTAGTCAAGGCTCTTGACTAAGTTCTTGCAAGTCCAAGTGGTTGGCTATATTCCCGCTGGTTCAGATGCCAAATAAGAAGGCTTTTGTGAAGTGGAACAGACTTTCTAGCCAAATGGAGCAACGTGCATTCCACATCCCAACATAAAAGATTTGGGATAATTTCCTGTTTCCAAACTCAGTAAATGAAAACTTATTTTGAAGCCAAGCAAAACTTAATTAAGAAAGTAACCCACTGCATGAACAAAACATCAACAACAACAACAAAATAATCTCCCAAGTCTGCATCAATATTGGCCTCATCTAGATACAAGATATCATTAGGGTATCTGCCATTCTTCACTGGTGGAGAGAACATCGTCTTTGTCACCATCATCATCATCATCATCAAGACAACACGTATTCATAGTCACTGGATCATTACTCCATGAGATAGACAGGCACTAGTATTAACCCACTTTTATAGATATTGAAAGAGGGCTTAGCAAAATGAAGGAAATCTTCTTAGACCATGAGACTAATAAAGCTGGGACAGTCTAACACCATATATTCTGTCTCTAGAGAAACATAACTAATAAGAGTTATAGATTAGATATAAAGAGATTTATTGTGAGGAATTGGACCTTGTCATTATGAATGCTGACAAGTTCCCAAACTGCAGTTGGCAGTCTGGAGACCCCTGAGGCCCAATGGTGTAGTTATAGTCTGAGTCTGAAGGGCTGAGAGCCAGGAGAGCTGATGGTTCTAGTTCCAGCCTGAAGACGGGCAAACTCAAGATTAGGAAGAGCCATTGTTTCACTTTAAACACAAAGGCAGGGGGAAAAAAACTAATGTCTCAACTCAAAAGCAGTCAGGCAGGAGAAATTCCCTCTTATTCAGAGAAAACCAGCCCTTTGTTCTATTCAGGCCTTCAACTAACTGATTGAATGAGATGCACCCACATTAAGGAGGGCAACCTGCTTCGCTCATTCTACCAATTTAAATGTCAAACACATCCAAAACATGCTTACAGAAACACACAGAGTGCCATCTGACCAAATATCTGGACATTCCATACCCAGTCAAGTTGATACATAAAATTACCATCACAAACACCAAAGCTGATACTCCCAACCATATAATATTCGGCACCATAATCTTTAATGAAATCAGTACAGCCACCATTCACAAATTTTGCAACTAACTCCCTCCAAGTCCTTAATAGCACTTTAGGACTCTAGGTTTGACAGAATAGAGTACCTCTCTACAGCTCTATTTCAATAAAGAGTTTTTATGAGGCCAACACTCACCTTTCCACACCTGAAGTTTCCACTTAGAGGAAGCAGTGTCTCCCTCTCCCCAGAAAGAAGTGCTCTAATGAATACTTTTAACCCCTTTTGCCATCTGCCTCACTTGTACCTCTCTAAGTAGACTGATCAGCTAGCAGTAGGTATCCCAAGAGCAAGAGAAATGTACTCTGCATGTCTTGGCTTAGCAGATGTGTCTGTGCCCCAGTGTGGTGGGGGAAGAGGGCTGAACTACTTGTCCCCTTGTGACACTCAGAACCCACTGGTGACAGCCCGCCAGTCCTGTGCTCTGTCAGCACCAGCTGCTTGGCCTAGGAGTAGGTCAGGAGTCATGATCCAAAAGCCAAAGTCCAGACTTAAGGAGGGAAGCAGATGGCATTTCCATGCTTTCCAATCCAGTTTAACAGTAACAAGGCTGATTCTGTATTCTGACCCTCACTGGACTCTTTCAGACAGGCTTCAACAGAGTAAAAACCTGGGGAATGAGAGTAAGATAAGCTCTTACACATTAACAAAGATCAAATCTCCAAGGTCCCTAAGAGTATTGAGATGTCATCCACCTTCCTGCCTCCTGGCACTGCTAAAACATAGGTGAGAATCTTCACAAAACACCCACAGAGGAAGAGTCACTACAGTCCCTTTCAGAACACTGCTGGTGCTTTAAGTCCTTTTACCTTCTTTCTCTTTAATTCGTACATATATATAAAATACATATATAATACATATATTATATATGTGTATGTATGTGTTATATATATATGTATTATTTTTTAGCAGAGTTCAGCCCCTTACACCCTTACACATCTCGGCCCTGAACACTACTTACTATAGCTAGTACTGTCAAAGTATCATTATAAACAGTTAAGTGTTTATAAACATGATAAACACTAGTAGCTCCCCTATCCGCCCCCCCAAAAATAACTGTGCCTCTTTATATTCATGACTTTGTTTAGTCCTCCCCCTTGAATCTGGGCGGGCCTGCGATTTGCTTCAACCAATAAATCTCAGTAGAAGGATGCCGTGTCAATCCCAGGCCTAGCCATTAAGGTCTAGCAGCTTCTGCTTCTGCTCCTGAGAGCCCTGAGCTGCCATGTGAGAAGTCCAGCCATACTACTAAGGAGGCCCTATGGACACTCCACAGCAGAGGCCAGCTATTAAGAGAGAGGCCCTGAGATTACATGGAGCAGTTCTGAGGAACCTAGTCAACAGTGAAAACCAGTGGAGGAATGTGGAGTAAGACACCCCATTGATTCACCTTTCCTCTTCCCTTTTCCCAGAAATTCTTACAGCTCCCAGAGCAGCATCTGAGAGAACAATGGGGACAACAAGTTGGGTTCTAGTGGCATGGTGCCCCTAATGAGCTGTGTGGGTAAGTTCCTTCAGCTCTGTGGGTCTCACAAGGGGCCAACGAGGAGATCTCCATGCTTCTGGCTGCAATAAAAGCTGAAAAGCTGACTTTCTAAGTAACTGAATTTTTAACAACAAATCGGACGTGTCTCTGCAGTTGGCAACCTGTCTACCCATGTGGAGTAATCAACCAGTCATTCTTTGAAATATCATTCCTTTAATTGCTGGATCCTTTAGAGCCTGGGTCACTTTGAAAATAACAAAACTAAGAAGCACAAATTGGTAGTTACAAAACAGTCATGGGGAAGAAAGTACAGCATAGGAAATATAGTCAGTAACACTGCAATAACTATGTATGGTGCGAGTTGGCGTACTGGAAATACCAAGGGGGATGCTACGTAAGGCATATGATTGTCTAACCACTAAACTGTACACTCAAAACCAATACTAAATAAAATTAGAACAAATAAATAAAACAGCAGGAACACCTTCTAAATTTAACTAAGTGGGAAGTGACACTCACATTTCAGGTGAACCATGTCGCATTGGGCTTTTGTTCAATAGAATTGTTCGGGTTTAGAGATGTGATGCGGGCCTGACCTGTGGTGGCGCAGTGGATAAAGTGTTGACCTGGGAATGCTGAGGTCACCAGTTCAAAACCCTGGGCTTGCCTGGTTAAGGTACATATGAGTTGATGCTTTCTGCTCCTCTCCTTTCTCTCTCTCTCTCTCTCTCTCTCTCTGTCTCTCTTCTCTCTCTAAAAAAACTGAATAACATTTAAAAAAATACACTAGAGAAATGATGTGATGTGCAATATAAAATAAAAATGTACCATAACGTCAAAGGATTCTACAGTAGAAATAAATTATCTGTTGGTGTGTCTCTTTATATGTACAAGAAATATCTAACTGTCTTTGGAACCAGCAAAACCCAGGTAACACATGGGCTCGATACATGCACAGTTTTTGCAGGTAAATTGTGTAACTGCCAATCAGCCAGTGGTCCATTGTGAAGCACCAAGTCCCTCCCACATTGCTCAGTAAGGTACGTTGGGTTCTACCTGGCTGCCCCTGCCATGATTTATTCATTGGCTCTCATCCGAAAGTTCCCTCTTTGATGCAAATTAGCCAGATGTTACTGCCTCCCTCTGATGTGTTTTTGCCCCCTGAGGGTCTTTCGATGAAGGAATGCATGCAATGAAATGGAAGGTTTCCTAAATTCAACCTTCCTCAGCCTACACACAGTTTTCCTTCTTATAGAATAAAACAAACATTTCTTTAAAAATTGGACATATTTAGTCTCCCCTCCCCCACCATATAAAATTTCTTCAGCTGATAGGGCATGAGCCAAGCTGCACTGCAGTCATCAGGCATGTCAAAATCATCCCAAACCTACCATTTGGCCATAAAACAGAACACAGAGGTATTCTAAAAAGAAATTATTAGAAAATTGCTCTTCATCATAATTACCAGCAATAACAAAGGAGAAACTAACTAAAGCAATGACTTAGAAAAGTGACTCAGTTTGGGCAATTACACAGATAAAAGCTACATTCAGCAAGCAGTTCACACAGATTTATCATTCCTTGCCAACACTGGATATTTAGAGGGCTACGGTAAAAATTTCACAAAAACTCCTAATAAGAATCTAAGCGATTTTACTTCGAAGAAAACATGTCTTCATGACACAGCAATGTTATAGATTATTAAGGGCATCAGTGTTTTACGTAAAGCAAGTCGGAGTAAAAATATATTTCCTTTCAGTTTAAAACAATAGAAAATTAGTGATTAGGATAAATGATCAAGAGGTTTTTTTGTCTCTAAGTACTACACAAAGACCAAGAAACAATAGTTTGATTTTCCTGAATCTAAATAAAATCTAGACCAGAAATTGATTTTTTTAAAACAAAAAGGACAGATCAAGACTTGGTAATATGGCAGAGAAAGCAGAAGACAGGATGAAAAATAAGAAGCTTAGTCAGTATGATCCACCTAAATAAAACACCTAAAATTTTAATAACACTAAGTCGATTTGTGGCTCTACTGTATATTTTCAACAGTAAAATTCCATGAAAATCATTCTTCAAAATTGTCAAGGGCCCAATCTTTGCACAATACAAACTGGACTCCCTAGAGATTCAATAGTTATTTGCTCTGTCTCTGATTTTAATATCCTACAGAAATACATTTTTGATTAAGTCAGTAAATTACAATGGGGAGAGAGATTTCAATTGCAAACGCAAACTCAAACACTGCATTTATTGGGTGGTTATCCCTAAGTACTTGGTTTCCAAAGCATGACCTCCATTTTCATTCAGCATTAAATTAAAGGATTTTCAAACAATAAAAGCAGATGAATCCGTTTCACAAGCAGTATGGAAGAAAATGAGAATACATTTGAAATTGAGTTAGAAATGCAGAGATCTTTACTAGTCAATGATATGTTACTTAATAAATAAGCCAGTGATAAGTTGAATTACTGCTGAGAAATATTTGTTTGTGTGAACACTTGCTAAAAAGTGATGCAATAAATTCATCAGCCCTTATTCTCATTTTTACAGTTATAATAGTTCCTTAATGCATATCTGTACATATAATAGGCACTTTGAAAAAAACTCCTAAAACCATTATTGAATAGTACGAAAATAATCATTCCCAGAACTCAAAAAAAAAAAAAAGGAAAGAAAAGGTGACTCAAAGTAAGCAATATAAAAATATTAAATGGTACTAGAAAATGATTTTTTAGTTAAGTTTACATTTGCCTGCTCTGTTATTTTAAAACTTTCACAGTAAAAATGGCACAGTATAGATAGAATCTAGCACCAGGGCAGAAGGAAGGGAATCTCAGAGCCACTCAGTTTAATACAACAAATATTTGAGTATCTACTTTGTCTCAGGCATAGCAGGAATGCAGGCGACACATTTGTCCATTTGTTTTTTATTTTTCATTGCTTTTAGAGAGAGAGAAAGGGAGGGAGAGAGAAAGATTCATTTGTTGATTCTTGTATATGCCCTGACCGGGGATCAAACCTGCAACCTTATGATGCTCTAACCAACGGAGCTAACTGGCCAGGGCACATTTATCCATTTGAAAGCTATGTCCAGCTACCTCATCTAGCTTTATCAGTCCTACTCTACATAACACATAATGCTGTATCCCACTTCCCAACCCAGACCTCAGTTATACTAGACCAGACCAGGAGTAGATAACTGGCCAAACAACCCATAGTCAGAGCTGGGCCAATTAGATTATCTCTCCAGAACAAAAACTAAGACACAAAGGCTGAGAGATCTGTAGTGGTGACAGCGTACATTCTAGTAGGTAAATGGGTAAAAGTAGTCTTGAGAGAGAAATGGGGACGAGTGCACAAAAAAGCAGCTGTTAAGGCATGGGAGGGAAGAAATGGACAGAGACAGACCAACGCCAGAGGCAGAACTGGTTAGATGGAGGCAGAGACTACAGACAAAGACAGACAGCAAAGAGGAACAGATGGAGACAGATGGTAGACAGTGACAAAGACAGATAGATAGCAGACAGACAGACGGGGTATAGACAAAAGGCAGATAGAAACAGAGACAGATGACAGAGATGATCAATGACAGGAAGCAACAGGCAGAAACAGGCAGGCAGACAGATGGGGAAAGGAGAGGAGAGAAGGAAGGAATGGAGGAACAAGGAGTGTGGAGAGAGGGGACAGCCCAACAGAGGTACTAGGGTATTTGCCAGAGCTGAAGAATGGACACAGACACCCAGGAGCAAGCCAGAAAGAAAGGTCTAAGGGACAGTTGAACCTAGAGAGTGAGTGAGAGACCCAGAGAGCACAAGACCGCTGGAAGAGAGTACAGAAGAGAGTAAGGAGAGAGACTGAGACCAACAGCCAGAGGGAGAAAGAGAGGAAAACCAGAAAGTCAAAGAGAAGGCATTACTAGAGACAAGTGAGAGGTAGGATTGGCAAGTAGAGGGAGGAAATAATAAAATTAATTCACACATGTGGACCCACCAAATGGCCTGGCCAGGGCACAACTCTAAACCTAGTTAGCCGGCACAAGAAAGGTTTCGTTGTCAAGGAAACATACCACCAATCACAGTCCTCCAACTCAGCGTTAGCTAGCTTACCTTCCCCAAGAAAACAGGACCTGCTTGCCAATCACCCCCTTTGCTGGGTTGCTGCTTTGAATGTTCCATAAATCTCACTCTTGCCCAAAATCCCTTGGGAAGGGTGCTCCATTGTCCTCACCCTGTCCACGGCCTGTTTTCTCTTAAATAAAGGTCATCAAACTTGTACCAAATTGTTTCACTGTTGTCATTCAACAAGAATAACAAAGAAAAGCAGCACACTCAATGAAGTCAGCCAGAGCACGATTCCAGGATGCCCCAGGTAGGTGAGAAAAGTATGAAGTGAACTTTCATCCAATTGAAGAAGAATGACTAGAATTTAGCACCTTCTCTGTCTTGTATCAGCTGTCATTTCAAAACGGTGGACTAAGCACACACATATATTTCCTTATTCTTGAATGATGGGTGAAAAATTAAGTGGAATATACCCACGACAACAACAAAGAGAAGGGAGTCACCAGCAGGTGCGAGCTCCGTTTCCGGAAAACAAAAAGCAGACAGAATGTGATGGCCAGCACAGGAAGCCACTATTTAAAACTTCCAGGGTGGTGGGGAGGATATGGGTAACAGACTTGGTAGGTCTCTGGAAAGACTTAGGACGTTGACATGCCAGCTAGCACTTGAAGCAGGAATGAGATCTGAGCAAAGAGTGGGAAACTAATTGAAACTCTGCAGAGGAGAAATCCACCCACTTTGACATACACCCTCCTCCGTCCACACACCCTGGCAGCCAAACCTCGGCTTCTCTTGAAAGCAGTTGTCTCCACTCTACAATGTCCATCAGAATTGCCTGGAGGGCTAATAAAACAAAGATCACTGGGCCCCATCCTCAGGGTTTCTGAGTCATTAGGTATGAGATAGGACCCCGAGAATTTGCATTCCTAACAAGTTCCTAGAGATTTTATTACTAAAAATGAAACAAAGGCAATTTACATGATCTCTTTAAACCTCACTTTCTACGCTTGTAAAATAAGAACAAAAATGCTCATAGAGTGGGGTCATAGTGAAGATTAAAGGGAATGACGCACATAAAACCTCTGGCATACTGCCAAACATGCAGGCGAGAAAGCCTATTTAATTGTCCAAGGTCATGATTATAACTGATAACTATAATTAGTGCTTAGAACTAGTATTAGTTGTCTTCTACTGTCTCTGATAAAAATCCCAATTTAGTAGCAAAAAGACAGTGTAATCTAGGAGCCACAGGGAGAAGCATTTTGAGAGACAGCCACCCTAACCTCTGGGATGAGTCCTTCCCCAAATCTGAAGTGAATATTACCCCTGGAAACAGCAATGCCAGCAAAGGGAAGCAGGACACCAGCCAAACAAACTCTCCCACCACACGCAGAACAGAGTCGCTTAAAAGGAAGGAGCTTTCGGGACTACAGTAGTGAGTCTTAGGGTCTGAGCTGCAGTGCCCCCACCCAAACGGCTGAGGGCTAGCCTGAGGGCGGGCAGCAGCAGGATGCGAAATGCAGTTCTGTCAGCAAGGAAGGAAGCTAGCTGGGCACCACTGAGGCCCAGGTGTGAGCTTAGTCTTGCCTGGCTGGGGAGGAGGGGACATGCAAAAGTGGTCAAGCCCAGCTACGGGCTGCCTGCAATCCAGCTTGCAGGGGAAAGGTAGGAGCCCCAGAAGGGGTGGAGACCCACCCTTGAGCAAGGGCACAGGAGCACAGCCTTGCCCCGCCCATGGAACTGAGGATTGTGGCCTGACTTGGGAGCCGGCTTCTCCTGCGGGAGTGGAGCCAAAAGCCCAGAACAGGCAGAGTCCCACTACTGAGCATGGGCACACAGTCTTGCCCGGCCTGTGGAGCCGAGGCTTGCAGCCATCCCATGAGTGGGCTCCTCTTACAAGGGAAGGGCGAAAGCCTGGAACAAGGCGGAGACCCTCAGCTGAGCAAAGGTGCTCACCCTTGCCCTCAAGGCCAAACATAATGCCACCCGTGGGGGCAGGGTGAAGGCCAAAGCCATAGAGGCCTGTACACTCGAGCACATGATCACAGCCACTCCCGTGAAGGAGAGACAGAAACCACAGCAACAGCCCCAGTGGGCAGGCACTGGCAAGGCCCATACCAGAATGTTCTAGGCAGCAACAGCAGAGGGGGTGGCTGGCTTGGAGACAGACCACACCTAGAAAACACAGAGGCCACACTCACTGGACTCCAGTGACCAAACCTTCTTTTACACAGACAAAATGAGAAGGCAGAGAAATGCAACACAAATGAATCAAGAGAAATCCCCAGAAAAGGACCTGAATGAGTCAGCTATAACCAAATTACCAGATGCAGAGTTTAAAATAACGATTGTTAGGATGCTCAAAGATATTAAAACAACAATAGATGGTCATTACGAACACCTAAATAAAGAGATAGCAAATATTAAAAAAGGACATTGAAATAATAAAAAAGAATCAGTCAGAAATGACAAATACAATATCTGAAATGAAGATCACAATGGAAGGAATTAAAGCAGGATGGATGAAGCTGAGAATCTAATCAGTGAGTTAGTGGACAAGATAAATAAAGGCACAGAAGCAGAGCAGAAAAAAGAAAAGAGCCTCAAAAAGTCTGAGGAAACTCTAAGAGAGCTCTGTGACAACATGAAGAGAAATAACATCCACATCATAGGGGTTCCTGAAGAAGTGAAAGAACAAATTATAGAGTCTTTGTTCAAACATATCATAGCTGAAAACTTCCCTCAATTAAGGTAGGAAAACATCTCACAAGTTCAAGAAGCACAGAGAACTCCATTAGAGAAACCCAAAGAAATCTACACTAAGTGATAAAGAGAAAATATTAAAAGCTGCTAGAGAAAAAAAGACTATCACCTACAAAGGAGCCCCCATAAGGAGGACTTCCGACTTCTCAACAGAAACACTTAAAGGGAATGGCAAGAAATATTCAAAGTAATGCAGAACAAGAATCTACAACCAAGACTACTTTATCCAGCAAGGCTATCGTTTAAAATTGAAGGAGAAATAAAAAGCTTTCCAGACAAAAAAAAAAACTCAAGTAATTCACTACAACCAAACCAAGGCTGCAAGAAATGCTAAGGGGCCTGTTGTAAACAGATCAATAATAACCTTAAATGTAAATGGATTAAATGATCTGATCAAAAGACATAAGGTAGCTGCGTGGATAAGAAAACAGGACCCATACATATGCTGTCTACAAGAGACACACCTTAAAACAAAAGATGCACATCGACTGAAGATAAAAGGATGGAAAAAATATTTCAGGCAAACAGAAATAAAAAAAAGCTGGGGTAGCAATACTTATATCAGACAAAATGGACTTTAAAACAAAGACTATAGTAAGAAATAAAGAAGATCACTACATAATGATAAAGGGAGTAGTCCAACAGGAAGATATAACCATTATAAATATCTATGCACATAATATAGGAGCACCTAAATATATAAAGCAGATTTTGATGGATTTAAAGGGCGAGATCAACAGCAATACTATAATAGTAGAGGATTTCAATACCCCACTAACATCACTAGTTAGATCCTCAAGAAAGAAAA
This sequence comes from Saccopteryx bilineata, assembly GCF_036850765.1. Lineage (NCBI taxonomy): Eukaryota > Metazoa > Chordata > Mammalia > Chiroptera > Emballonuridae > Saccopteryx > Saccopteryx bilineata. The sequence continues at coordinate 297,644,924 of NC_089491.1, read as the reverse complement.
TTAACAAAGAAACATCAGACTTAAAGGACAAACTAGATCAACTCAATTTAATAGCTATCTTCAGAACCTTTCACCCTAAAGCAGCAGAATATACATTCTTTTCAAGTGCTTATGGTACATTCTCTAGGATAGACCACATGTTAGGGCACAAAAGCAATCTCAACAAATTTAAGAAGACTGAAATCATATCAAGCATTTTCTCTGATCACAATGGCATGAAACTAGAAATCAGCCACAACAGAAAAACTGAAAAATACTCAAACACATGGAAACTAAATTCCATGTTATTAAATAACGAATGAATAAACAATGAGATCAAAGAAGAAATAAAAAAATTCCTAGAAACAAATGATAACGAGCATATATCAACTCAAAATTTATGGGACACAGCAAAAGCAGTCCTGAGAGGGAAGTTCATAGCTTTACAGGCATACCTTAAGAAGCTAGAAAAAGCTCAAATAAACAACTTGACCCTGCATCTAAAAGAACTAGAAAAAGAACAGCAAATAAAGCCCAGAGCTAGTAGAAGAAAGGAAATAATAAAGATCAGAGTGGAAATAAATGACATAGAGGTTAAAGAAACAATACAGAGGAACAATGAAATCAGGAGCTGGTTCTTTGAAAAGGTAAACAAGATCAATGAACCTTTAACCAGACTCACCAAGAAAAAAAGAGAGAGGACTCAAATAAATAAAATTAGAAATGAGAGTGGAGAAATAACAACTGACACAACAAAAATACAAAATATTGTAAGAAAATACTATGAAGAACTGTATGACAAAAATTAGACAACCTAGATGAAATGGACAAATTCCTTGAAACATATAATCTTCCAAAAGTTAATCTGGAAGAATCAGAAAACCTAAACAGACCAATTACACCAAATGAGATTGAAACAGTTATCAAAAAACTCCCAACAAAGAAAAGTCCTGGACCTGATGGCTTCACAAGTGAATTCTACCAAATATTCAAAGAAGAACTAACTCCTATCCTTCTCAAGCTATTTCAAAAACTTCAAGAGGAAGGAAGACTTTCAGGCTCCTTTTATGAGATGAGCATAATTCTGACTCCAAAACCAGGCAAAGACAACACAAAGAAAGAAAATTATAAGCCAATATCTCTAATGAATTTAGATGCTAAAATCCTCAACAAAATATTAGCAAACCAGATCCCACAATACATGAAAAAAATCATATATCATGATCAAGTGGGATTTATTCTAAGGAGGCAAGGCTGGTATAATATTCGCATATCAATCAATGTGATTCATCATATAAACAAAAAGAAGGAGAAAAACCACATGATAATTTCAATAGATGCAGAAAAAGCATTTGATAAAATCCAGCACCCATTCATGATCAAAACTCTCAGCAAAGTGGGAATACAGGGAACATACCTCAACATGATAAAGGCCGTCTATGACAAACCCACAGCCAACATCATACTCAATGAGCGAAAATTAAAAGCAATCCCCTTAAGATCAGGAACAAGACAGGGGTGCCCCGGCCTCTCACCACTCTTATTCAACATAGTTCTGGAAGTCCTAGCCACAACAATCAAACAACAAGAAGAAATAAAAGGGATCCAAATTGGGAAAGAAGAAGTAAAACTATCATTATCTGCAGATGATATGATATTGTATATAGAAAACCCTAAAGTCTCAGTCAAAAAACTACTGGACCTGCCTGACCAGGTGGTGGCGCAGTGGATAGAGTGTCGGACTGGGATGCGGAAGGACCCAGGTTCGAGACCCCGAGGTCGCCAGCTTGAGCGCAGGCTCATCTGGCTTGAGCAAAGAGCTCACCAGCTTGGACCCAAGGTCGCTGGCTCCAGCAGGGGGTTACTCGGTCTGCTGAAGGCCCACGGTCAAGGCACATGTGAGAAAGCAATCAATGAACAACTAAGAAGTCGCAACGCGCACAACGAGAAACTGATGATTGATGCTTCTCATCTCTCTCCATTCCTGTCTGTCTGTCCCTGTCTATCTCTGCCTCTGTAAAAAAAAAACAAAAAAAAAAACAAAAAAAAAAACTACTGGACCTGATAAATGAATTCAGCAAGGTGGCAGGATATAAAATTAATACTCAGAAATCAGAGGCATTTTTATACACCAACAATGAACTGTCAGAAAGAGATATTAAGAAAACAATCCCCTTCACTATTAAACCAAAAAAATAAAGTACCTAGGAGTAAATTTAACCAAGGAGATTAAAGACTTGTACTCGGAAAATTATAAAACATTTATAAAAGAAATCAAGAAAGATACAAACAAGTGGAACATATACCATGCTCATGGTTAGGAAGAATAAACATCACTAAAATGTCTATATTACCCAAACCAATTTATAAATTCAATGCAATACCGATTAAAATACCAATGACTTACTTCAAAGATATAGAACACATATTCCAAAAATTTATATGGAACCCAAAAAGAACACGAATAGCCTCAGCAATCTTGAAAAGGAAGAATAAAGTGGAAGGTATCACACTTCCAGATATCAAGTTATACTATAAGGCCATTGTACTCAAAACAACCTGGTACTGGCATAAGAACAGGCATATAGATCAATGGAACAGAACTGAGAATCCAGAAATAAACCCATACTTTTATGGACAACTGATATTTGACAAAGGAGGTAAGAGCATACATTGGAATAAGACAGCCTCTTCAACAAATGGTGTTGGGAAAATTGGACAGCTACCTGCAAAAAAATGAAGCTAGACCACCAACTTACACCACTCACAAAAATAAACTCAAAATGGATAAAAGACTTAAATGTAAGCCATAAAACCATAAGCATCTTAGAAGAAAACATAGGCAGTAAGTTCTCTGATATCTCTCGTAGCAATGTATTTGCCGATTTATCTCCACAGGCAAGTGAAATAAAAGACAGGATAAACAAATGGGACTATATCAAACTAAAAAGCTTCTGCACAGCTAAATACAATAAGAACAGAATAAAAAGACAAACTACACAATGGGAGAATATATTTGACAATACGTCTGATAAGGGGTTAATAACCAAAATTTATAAAGAACTTGTAAAACTCAATTCCAGGAAGACAAACAATCCAATCAAAAAATGGACGAAAGAGCCCTGGCCGGTTGGCTCAGTGGTAGAGCGTCAGCCTGGCGTGCAGGAGTCCTGGGTTCGATTCCTGGCCAGGGCACACAGGAGAAGCACCCATCTGCTTCTCCACCCCTCCCCCTCTCCTTTCTTTATGTCTCTCTCTCTCCCCTCCCACAGCCAAGGCTCCATTGGAGCAAAGTTGGCCCGGATGCTGAGAATGGCTCTATGGCCTCTGCCTCAGGCACTAGAATGGCTCTGGTTGCAGCAGAGCAATGCCCCAGATGGGCAGAGCATCGGCCCCTGGTGGGCATGCCGGGTGGATCCCGGTCAGGCGCATGTGGGAGTCTGTCTGACTGCCTCCCTGTTTCCAACTTCAGAAAAATACACAAAAAAAAATGGGCAAAAGAAATGAATAGACACTTCTCCAAAGAGGACATACAGATGACCAACAGGCATATGAAAAAATGCTCAACAACACTAATCATTAGAGAAATGCAAATTAAAACCACAAGGAGATATCACCTCACACCAGTCAGAATGGCGCTCATCAACAAAACAACACAGAATAAGTGCTGGCGAGGATGTGGAGAAAAGAGAACCCTCCTGCACTGCTGGTGGAAATGAAGACTGGTGCAGCCACTGTGGAAAACAGTATGGAGATTCCTCAAGAAATTAAAAATCGAACTGCCTTTTGACCCAGCTATACCACTTTTAGGAATATACCCCAAGAACACCATAGCACTGTTTGAAAAGAAGAAATGCATCCCCATGTTTATGGCAGCATTGTTCACAATAGCGAAGATCTGGAAACAGCCCAGTGTCCGTCAGTGGATGACTGGATTAAAAAGCTTTGGTACATATATACTATGGAATACTACTCAGCCATAAGAAATGATGACATTGGATCGTTTACAACAGCATGGATGAACCTTGATAACATTATACTGAGCAAAATAAGTAAATCAGAAAAAACTAAGAACTATATGATTCCATACATAGGTGGGACATAAAAATGAGACTCAGAGACATGGACAGAGTGGGGGTTACGGGGTGGGGAGAAGGAGAAGGAGGGGGTTGGGGAAGGAGAGGGGCACAAAGAAAACCAGTTAGAAGGTGACGGAAGACAATTGGACTTTGAGTGATGGGAATGCAGCATAATCAAACGTCAAAATAACCTAGAGATATTTTCTCTGAACATATATACCCTGATTTATCAATGTTATCCCATTAAAATTAATAAAAAATTTAAAAATCTCAATTTACTTATGGGTTTACCAACTTCTGAGATTATGAAAGAGAAAAAAGATGGAAAGGAAATGAGAAAGTAGCTCATCAAATTTGTAGGTGACCAGGTCGTTGGTCAGGCAGAACACCAATGTTTTGAGCCATGTTCAAAGAACACACACCCCCTCACCAAGTTCATCCCGGTGAGTGAAACTACTGTAGAGGCCTAGCAAGAAGATGATAGCACACTTAGATGGATAATTAGACAAGTGTTATTGACAAAGGCATGGAGGAGGTATTGGCAGTGGTGTATGCTGGTGAACTGACTAGTGTGGGGTGCATCATTTTATAAGATTTGCCAATTTCTGAGGTGTAAAATGCTCCCACCATAGCAGATTTCAAGTTACCACAGTAAAGTCCCCAAACCAGAAAAATGGAAGAGTGTGCAGGTGCAGACCTTGAAAGGTGGCACCAGCCAGCTCAGCTGGTCTCAGCATACCACTGAGGAGACCCTCAGGGACAGTGCAGTCCCCAGGATTTGTAACAGTTGGAAATGCTAAGCTGCCTAAACCTACCCAAACCCAAAAAGAATGAGCTGAAGATGAGAACTTTACTCAAGGAAAAACAGCTAGGCTACGATGACATTGCAGGGAGGAAACTAGGAGAATAAACGTCACGACCTCTCCCTCCTCCCTCCCATCCCATAACGGTGTGCCCCACAAGCTGACGCCAGGCAGGAGCCAGAAAGCTCGGGAGCCTACTGACATAATCCATATAAGGCAGCTTCCCGGGATACAGAGCAGGTTAGAAAAGAGATGCTCAACTTCACTAGTTATAATGGAAATGCAAATCAAAACCACAATGAGACACCACCTTACACCTGTTAGAATAACTATTACCAATGAGACAAGAAACAACAAGTGTTAGAGAAGATGTGGAGTAAAGGGAACTCTTGTACACTGTTGGTAGAAATGCAAATTGGTGCAGCGTCTGTGGAAAACAGTATGGATATTCCTCAAAGGACTAGGAATAGAGCTACCATATTACCTAGCAAGCCTTCTTCTGGTATCTACAAGAAAAATTTGAAAACACTCATTCATAAAGATACATGTACCACTATGTTCATTACAGCACTATTCACAATAGTCAAGATGTGGAAATAACTTAAGTGTTCTTGGACAGGTGATTGGATAAAGAAGAAATGATATATATAAAGGAATACTACTCAGCCATAAAAAGATGCCTCTTGAGAGTATAATGCTAAGTAAATAAGTCAGACAGAAAAAAATAAGAACCATACGATTCATAAGTGAAATATAAAACAACAAACAAACTCATAGACACAGACAACAGTAGGGTGGTTACCAGAGGAGAAGGGGAGTAGGGAGAGAATGAAGAGGGCAAAGGGGTCAAATATATGGTGGCAGAAGGAGACTAGAGTTTGGGTGGTGAGTACACAATGAGGTATACAGATGATGTATCATAAAATTGTATACTTGAAACTTATATAATGTCATTAACTAATGTTACTCCAATAAATTTAATTTTTTAAAAAGAAAGAATGCCTCTAAGAAGGCAAACAGATGATATATAGTACATTGGGCCATGTAGAGGCTCAAAGCCCAGCCTTAATAACAGCAGCACAGAACTCCATTCAATCTCTATAATGCTGAAAGAAAACCAAAGTAAAGAAAATAAAAACTTAAAAAATCGATTTAGATAAAATAAATATAAACTTATCATTCAAATGTATTCCACTTCTTCCAATGGTTGTGAAGCAGTTCTAGTCTAAAATATGCTTTCCAAATTCACTGTCATAGAAACAAAAGTTAAGCTGAAAATAAATATTGGTAAAACTTGCCAATATAGAATCATCTTGCAGATGCTGACTCCGGCACTTTGAGAAAGTCCATGGAGGCTGCTGATGCTATTGCTTTACGGGAAAAAGGAGGTAATGAGAAGCCATTCCTCTTCTTTAGAGAAGCATCTTACGTCACTGCAGAACCTTTCGGAAGTTACAACAAACCATGGTTTTGAGGCATTCTCAGTTAGTAATTACATGAATAATTATAGGATTGACTCAGTTAGTTTTAGAACATTGGTTTGATGTGACATAGGACTAATCGAAAGTTGTCATTTTAATTTATACAATGAATCTTAAGATGAGTAAGCAAATAGATGCTGATTATTGGCATAACTTGATAATACCCCATCAGAAGACTTTTAAGGAGTTTTGTCACTACCAGGAGTGCATGCCTATGACAGCAGGGACTGTGAAACTGAGGGAGATGCTGAAGCTGGCCAGATTACACTCCGTTCAGCAAGACTACACTTGCATAGAGAACCAACGCATCAAGCAAACTCCAGCATCTGAAATAGGCTGGAAGCTCACAATGGGTCCACAACCCAAGACAGCATGCCAAAGAAGACAGAGTAACGGGATAGCCCAGAAAAATGAGGCTTGTTTAAGTCCCAGAACAAAGCTTCATACATTCTGTAACTGTCTTCTTTAAACTGACTTAAGGCCCTGGCCAGTTGGCTCAGTGGTAGGAAGTCGGCCTTGTGTGTGGATGTCCTGGGTTTAAATCCCGGTCAGGGTACACAGGAGAAGTGACCATCTGCCTCTCCATCCCCACTTCTCCTTCTCTCTCTTTCTCTCTCTTTTCCCCTTCTGCAACCATGACTCAGTTGGTTTGAGCATATGAAGCCTCAGGTGCTAAAAATAGCTGTGTTACCAGCATGACCCAAGATGGGCAGAGCATCAGCCCCAGATAGGGGTTTCTGAGTGGATCCTGGTCAGAGAGCATGTGGTAGTATGTCTCTCTATCTCCCTTCCTCCTCTTCTCTCACTTAAAAAAAAAAAGAAAAAGAAAAAATAAACTGACTTAAGGGATCTGGTCATCCCACATCCAACCTCACAAAAAATAAAATAGCTGTAAAATCTGAGGATAATTTTGGGTGAAGAGTTATAAAGGGGAAATGTGTAGCCCATACTGAGTCACCATAACATCTCCCAACTCTTTGGAGAGGTTTACAATGCACATTCATCTTCAGCATGGATTCCCCATGAAAATCACGAACATCTTACTTTCTTGGGTATTCCCCATTCCTCACACAGTATCGGGCTCATAAAAGGTCCACAAAACTTATGAAACTGAACCACAAACTGGCGTTTGCTTTGCATTTTAATTTGTCTTTGTTTTATTCCTCTGTGAAATCTATGCCTTTCTTCCAGTCATTTTGTTTTATTTCTTTCAGCAAAAGAAACATAAATCATTCACTTCCTAGTTCCATCCCACTTCCAGCTTTAATTCTTACATAATCTCAGTCCCCAGGGTTTACTGCTTCTCAATTTAAGAAAATGAGTCTTTTACACATACAACACATACACCACACACCCTTTGCGTATGCCTTTTTACACAATTTTAACTGTACAAGTCTCTCGCGTCATCTATCATCATGTATGAGTGAGTTCACATTGTGAGAACATTCCAACACACAGTAGATACTCATGCCTCCCAAAGGACAAGAGCAAGTTTTGTTTTCATTTCACTTTGATCACGTGCTCACTACTAACATAACCCTAAATGACTCTGTTTTATTACTAGATTGTTTGGGTAATGTCATTATCAAAAAAAGGGGGGGGGACAAAATACCAAGTGGTGGCAAGGATGTGGAGTGTAAGAACTCTCATACACTGATGGAGGCAGTGTAAATTGATGCAAACCCTTTGGAAAATTGTTTGGCAGCCTCTACTGCAGTTAAACATAGGCATCTAAGCATATGCCCGATATATGCCCACATGTCCCAAAAGACGTGTACAAGAATGTTTGTAGAAGCATTAATAGCAAAAAACCTTGAAAGAACAACTCACATGTTGTTGAAGAGGGTCATTGAGAGGGTGTAATTTGCCACTGACCCTTGAGCTGGATCCAGGCAATCAGAGGCTCCTCAGCCCCTGCCCTGTCCTTGGAATGCACATTCTGCCCACAGTTCCCATGATGGGAGCTATTTCAAGGACACAGCTTTGAGAAAGTAAGGTGTTGTTGAGACCATCTGGACTGATATGTGAATGAACTAAATTAAGGCCTCTACATAAACTTTTAACACTCTGACAGGTGGTGCGGAGATCCACCCACCTTGCAGCCACCCAAAACAAGCCCCATATGTAAGCTCCCTTGTTTATTAAACCTGCCCCCTGTCATTCTGGAGTGGTCTGCCTCTTCCTTCGGTCTCCTTGCTTTCCATGTACAGGGGCCAGTTTGCAAACAAACACGTGTCCATCATCAGCATTCAGAATGGGTGAATGAAATGTGTGTTGTGGTCATACCATAAAGTCCTATACTGCAGTGACAATGAAGTGACTGTACACGCATCAGCATGGCTAAATCTCCAACTGAACAAGAGAATACATGCTGCCTAGCCCTATATATATAAAGCTCAAAAACAGACAAACTACCGTGTTCAGGAATGCAAAACAAGGTGGTAAAATTAAAAGGCAATGCAAGAAGTGATCACCATAAAGTCAGGAGATGGTCCTCTTTGGAGAGCAAGGGCAAATCCAGTTCCAGGAGCTTCTGGAGAGCTGGCAAGATCCAACTTCTTGATATAGATGGTGACGCACAATATTTACTTTATACAAACATATAAAGGTGTACCACATTATTTTATGTGCTTTTCTACTGTGGTATTAGACAATTGTTAAAAAGTTTAAAGGGGGAGAAGGTCCACATAAGATAATCATTATCAAATTATAAAAAAGAAAAGAAAACGTTTTCAAGTGGAAGAGAGAGTGAAGTAGGTCAGTTTCACTCCACAGGGCAGACCTCAAGTGAGCGGTCTCTGTAGGAGGGCAGATTTTGGTGAGGCCAAATTACAACAGTAAGAAAAGGATGGCGAGAAAGAAAGGAAAAAAAAAAAGTTGAATAGAAAAGAAAGGAATGAAATGAAAAGAAAAGAAAAACTAGTTCACAACTATGGTTGCTTGAAAACAGAACATCCCTTGTGAGAGAGTGAATGTCCCATCACGGAAGCTATACAAGCACAAGCTAGATAACCACTGGGAGGGATGCTCTGAAGAAGATTCAAACACTGGGAGATGAATTGTAAAGAACGTTCCTTCAAACCTGAGATTCTGCTATTCTCTTTCTCACCAGTTAAAGGTATGGCTACTCAAAGGGAGAAACAAAACAAAAACAAGAACCATGGTCCAAATATCCTAAATGTATAAAGCAGATGCTCACTTTTCAAAATGGGTTCATTTCCATAAAGAACCAAGGTGTATTTTAAATGTTTGTTTCCAAGCCATTAACTATCTAACCGAAAGGGCAAGTAGAGGGGGTGGAGTGGCAGGCTTCAAGGTACCACTGAAGGGGCCACTGCCAAATGAATACAAAGCTGGTGTCAGGAGAAGATGAAGCCAGAGATTCAATTTACCCACAATGTTCAAAGGCATCTATTCTTTAATGCTTTATTAATAAAATAGATGAAGTTCATAAAAATCATGGAGTTAGGAGATTACCGCCTGATGTTAAATCACAAAGATTCATCCTCTTAATCCCCCAGCTAATATCAGCCAATAGATTAAATTTTTGACACTTTTTGGAGAAAGACAGCTGAGCCTGGGTTGAAGGTTATCTTAGAACATATTACAAGAGAAAACAAGCTCCATCAAGCGGGTCATAATCTAGACTATCATTTATTCTCCTTCAAAACAGAATGGGCTTTCTGTTCTAGAAATATTCCCGTGGCTCAACACATCGGTGAGGAGACACGACACCACCTGTGGCTCTCATCCAGTGTGCTAACTAATTCTATCAACAACCTGAACCAATCTAACACCATGCCAAAACACGGCTGACTTAGCAATCTGTAAATTATACACGCACATAAATCTGGACCCAAATGTGCTGTGTTTTGCTCCTGTTAACGTGCATGGGTTCTTATTGGCACCTACAGTTGTTTGCTATAGGTTTCTGAACACTAAAGCATATGTTCTGCTCGAATGGGACCATTTAGGGTAATATTTTTGTAGTTTCCTGGCACTAGGGTCTGCCAGCCTTCCTAAAGCAGATCTCCTATTTGCCTCAGCGAGCGTTCTGAAAGCAAGTGCCTGCAGATTTAAGCAACCATCAAAAGACATTCTGGAGCAACACTTTCCAACCATGCATATGAAGAGAAGCAGGCTAGCTTTGCCTATGTGGCAATGAAATCAACTGGAGGATTTGAAACGATGGCCAATACGACCACAAGCAAGCACAAATCAAATCTGGCCCATTAATTATTCCTGCTGACTACTTACAACTGTCCAAATAAGAGATAATTATCAAATGTCACCTTCAAATGGTATTCAGAATGTACCAAAGAAAGTTAAACTAGATTTGAATCCCATCAAGATCAGTAAACACCTTAAGAGTGGTTTTGTTTTCTGGGTTTTGGAGGGGGTGTTTTGTTTTGTTTTGTAATCCAATGTCAAGCCTAAGTAAGAGTTGCAGCCAGGAAACATGGTGGAATAGGGGAAAGATCCTTGAACCAAGATTCACTAGAATGTAACTTACTCAGAGTAAGGGGCTTTCTTGTTTCCCACCATATCCCCAGTGTTCAATTAGTATGCTCAGCAAATCTTTATGGGATGAACAACTACTGACTAGTCCCTACGCTGCCTTTAACCACCTTTAACTCCCTCTTTACTAACCAACTGTAGGTAAATTATTTGACCCGAGGAGTCTCAGTTCCCAAAACTCTGAAATGAAACACTGCATCTCTTTTGCCAGTTGATGAAGATCAAAAGTGATATTTTATGAAAAGGGACTTTAAATATATATTATAACGGGTACACACATATTAAAAGCCCGTTATTCTGCCCGTGCCTTTAACCAAACCATTGACAAAAGTAAAAATACTGCCCTCCCTTGAAACAGAATTAGCTTCTCCTTTGCCCTCTTATTCTGTTTGGATGTGGTAGCATGGCTGTTAGCCAAAATGGATGTTGTTCTTGTTGTTATAACATTTTATTTAATCTCCACTGGGAAATTATGCTTCTCTAGAGAAAACAATGGTAATACGAGGAAGGTCATTTCACGGTGTACCATAAGAAACATGACACTGGGGTCAAGAGGCTTAGGGGTTCATCAGTACTGCCCTTAAATATTTGAAGAAAAGCAATACTTTAATTTTTTCATCTATACAGTAACGGGGAAGGAGGGCAGATTATCCCCAAGGTCTGTCTTAGCCTCCAGTTCTATGATATTCCAGACACCAGATACTCAAATGCCCCAAAACAAAGTCAGTTCTACTATCCATTAGCATAAAATTAGAATAGTTTTTCAAGCATGATGAAAACAGTTCCACAGGTTAAGTCATAATGTCTGGAGAAACAATGATGCTACAAGAAAAATGAATGCTATCCTTTAAGGAACACCTGCTTCAGGCACTATATGCCAGCCACTTTGAATGCCACTTAATATTCCTAGGACTCAGTTTTCTGATCTTTAAAAGAGGAACAAAAATACTGCATAAACACCACTGGGAGAAAATACCTAATGAATTAATCAAAAAGTAGTGCTATTTTTAAAAGGCAAAGTGCTATTTAAAATACTATAATGTCCAGGAAAAAAAAAGGCTGGTAGATTTTGGGAGGAGAAAATCAATATTTTTAAATAGACTTTTTCCATCACAGTAAAATAATATAATGCATGTAGATACTGTAATATTTCCACGTATTTTTTTTCTATTTGTGTTCAGGAAATACAATGAAAGAAATCACTAAAAACTTAAATTCCACATTTCATGATCGGAATCTTTTCTTCTGAAATAATACATAATTTTAAAAGTTCATCCTTTCTCCCAACATGTTTTGTTTTGGTTGTTGATGCTGTTTGATTGGTTGGTTGACTGAAGTCGAGCTTAGGAAATGGTGCTGAAGTTAGAGTGCCAGCACCGAAAATATTCCCAGCTAGTTCTTCAACTGAGTTCTACACGTGCGTTCAGAGGTGAAGCGGCTCTAGGTCAACTAAACCAGAAGGTGTTCTGCCTTCTCAGCCCCAGTATTTTTTTAAATTATGGTACCAGCTTCAGGAGTGTGTGCGCATGTGCCCGTGTGTGTGTGTGTGTGTGTGTGTGTGTGTGTGTGTGGTATTAGCTCCAGGATTTTTAAGTTCCTCCTATGAAGCCCAACGAATCTTGTGACTTCTACATGTAAGATTCTCTTACTGCTCTCTCCATTCAAAAACATACCATGGTATATATTAGACATACGAGGTTTCCCCTCTCATTTAAAGGACTCAGCCTCTTCACCAAAAAATGAAATTGTCACTGATATTGATAAGAATGTTGTTGTCACTGCCAAGGGGATCCCCCAGTCAGCAAGATTGCCTCCATATCCCCTAACAGGCCAATAACAATAGCAATCACAGCACATTTAACTCTAAAATAGTGGTTTTATTTTTTAAAAATCTTTGAAAACCACCAGCTTTTTTATAGCAGAAGAATTCATTGTGGCTGTTTGTACAGTACTTATCATCACCTTATATCCCCAGGTAACAGCTGTGACCTTGCTTTAAAAGCCACCTTAGTTTTGAGTGAGGAAGACCTTGAAGGGAAAGGTGACCAGAAACTCTTCAATAATCTTATTTGTAAGAGGCACATAATAAATATAGTAATTATTTCTAGTAAGTATTTAATACATGATGATTTGCTATCCTAGTTATTTTATTATAAGATAAACTTAAATCACTTCTTAATTAAAGAGTGTTTTTTAGTAGCATAAGTCACTTTTCATGCCCTTCCCCTCACTCCCTAACTAAATCCAAATAGAAGCCCAAGCTTTAACATAGCTCTTTAAGGCTCCAAAACCAAGATATTCACATATTTTTAAAACCCAATTCCCGAGTTAGCGCTTCATGTCCCTCTCATGAATGTCATCTGTCTCCGGAAGGAGAACGTCCAGGAAGTCTATAAAGAGCTTCTATGAGGCTGGGCACCTTTCATTTTAGTCCTTTGATGGCGGGGAGGGCACTGCACTTATTTGCTCTGTAAGCATCTCAGCCTGGTGCTCCGCTGTGAGTCCTGAAGGCATCTGAAATGTTTCCTTTTCCAGCCCTGCTCCTAGGTCTATCGCCCCCCTCCCTTCGGGGTACTGTCTATCTTAAGGCCACGGGGAAAAAGAGGGGCGGGGAGCATTGGTTTATTGGGTAGTTGAGATCTATAGGCTTGGTGAGCTTGGGAATTTATAGGTGAGCAAGATTAATGGGCATAAAACACTGTTGTGTTTGGAAGAGAGGAACTGTAACAAATTCGTACCTGTGACCACTTAGCCATCTCTGCACCGGTGCCCTTCACTTCCACCTGAGTCTAGGAAATTCTGCCCCTAATGGCCTTAACTTAACCTCAAAGTGGGTGGGTGGCTCGGTGAAGAGGTGAGATCCGGCAGCCTGCAGCATGTCCCTAAATTCCTGCGTCCCTACACCTAGGACTTGCGGGCGCTGGGGTGAAGGCGGAGGCGGCCAGAGCTGGCGATCTCCACAGCTGGCGCCCCCTGTGGGGAGGCGACGCCGCGGGGGGCAGCAGCTGGAGCGCTCCAGAGCCTTCGCGGAGGGTGGGCTGTTCCGATGGGGGACGCGCGGCCGCTCCTGCTGCGGCTGGCTTCCCATCACTTTTCCCAGTACTTTGCTCATCAGCTGTTACGCTGTCTGGTGAGGAGACCGAGAAGGTGGGAGAAAGGCCCACAGGACGTCCCCAGGGGACCTCTCCTCTCGGGATGGGGGCCCATCAGACCCCGCCCCGCCCTGCCCACCTTTCCCAACCTCCAGGTGGCAGCCGGGGCGCCCGTGCCGCGGCTCCCAACGGAGCTCCGGGTTCTGCTGCATCTGCTGGCGCCGAGCGGCGGGATGCGACTGCAATAAAGGCACGGATGAAAAGCCCGGGTGACTGAAACCCGAATGCACCTCTTACCATTGGACCGCCGGACAATATTCTCCAGAAACGTGTTCTGCGGGGCCACCAGTCCCCTCCTGCCTCCGGCCATGGTCATCCCCCCGCCCCCCGCAGCTCGGAGTCGGGGGCGTCCCGGGCGGCTTCTCACGGCAGCAGGAAGCGGGGCATGGGGCCCGCGTGCGATCCCGGCTCGAAGCGCTCCATGCGCCCCACGGGGACCCAGGCGCTCAGAGGCGGCGGCTCCCTCCCGCTGCCACCCTCGCGCCCTCTTCGCGCTTCGCTCCCTGCGGCCCGCCTGGCAGTGCACTCGCGCGGGGCTCGCCTCGCCGCAGCCGCCTCCGGGTGGGCGGAGGGAGCCGCGGCGCCTGGGCTGGTGGCGCCCCCTACCGGGCGCGTGTCCCCAGCGGGCCTACGGGAGACCGAGCCGGGGTCCCGCCGCGGCCAGGAGGTGGCGACCCGCTGTGGGCCAAGGCTGGGTTGGCAGCGCCACCCTCTGGGCACAGCCGGGGATTGCGTTCAGTGCGTCTTGGGCTGGGTGGAGAGGAGGGCAGCGTGAGCAGCTAGCTGGTGGATTCCCTGCCAACAAAGTCTCCCCAAGTCCTGCGGGTCCGTGATGATGTAACTCTCTTCCTTTGCTCTGTTTCAGGCAGGAGCCCTTGGGACCTCTGACGCCCTTAGAACACCTTCCTCTTCCCCCTAGGCTTTCTATGCCTATCTGTAAAAGTTGCTCCACCTTGATTTTGAAACCAGTGTTGTACCAGTAAATTAATGAAGTTGTGTTGTAGGAGGTCAGACTTGAAGAGTGACTGACTGAGCTCCAGATGAGATACCTTGAGTTGTTTTTAAAGATAATCAAAAGCCAAATGCAGGCTCTGGGCGTCTGATAAATTTGTTGACTGATATGATTTCTGTTCTTATCCAACAAATATTTACCAGAAAGCCAAGAAAATATATGACTATATACATAACTTTTTTTTTTTTTTTTTTTTTTTTTTTTTTTTTTTTTAGCTGAAGCACGGACTGTTAGGATCAGCGTGTAAGGTTAGGAAACAGGAACAAACTGGCAAATGGCAAAACGAAGCACCTGTTTCTGAGGGCAAATGCTTAGGGTAAGGGGTAGTGTGAGGTGGGCAGCTTCCCTAACATTTAACAATTAATAAGGGCAACCTTGGCTTGAAGGACAGTCTACACTGTACAAGATAAGGTGCCGGTCTTTACACCTGCCCTTGTATAAGAAGAATCACATACACCAAAAGTTTCTGGGCAAGAAGTCAGACCACCCTTCTTTGTCTGCTGATTTGGGGAGATGTCTACCTGTACACACACTTTGCCTGACCCTTTACCATATATCCCCACTGGGTGTGGCCAGAGACCAAGTCTATGCCCCACAAAAGAAATGAGTTGATAGTTTTCTAGTTTATTCCAGGCTGGGTCAACAGTCGACATTAAAATGAAAGAAGAATAAAAACCTAAGCCTGCAACCTCAGTTGTACAGATAAACTGTCCTGACATACTCTATTATCATATTGCAGCTACCCTGTCTAAGTGTATTAATATCAAAAGTAGAACCAATTCTTGCTCACCAATCTCTGAGTTGCTGTGAAGATCAAATGTAATTATGTACTCTAAATTGCATAATGTACTCTAAATTCTAAAGTGTTATATCAAGGTCAAACATCATTAGAGTGACTAAATAAATTGGGCCATTCCAAACATCACCCTTTGTCTCATCTTGTGTAGACATAACATAAACTGACTGCTTTAGCAGAGTTAAGTAAGACTTCATAGGCTTTGAAAGCAATGATACACTTCTTCCATATGGTAACATTCTGCCTGGCACATCAGTCACCCAATTGAGAGCTGTGATTTCTTAATCCTTAGCTCCTTCTAGTGGTTCTTTGTTCTATTACAAATGAGATAAGAAACTGTGGTTGAAGAAAAGTTACTCTGAAATGTATTTGGTGCCAAACTCGTTCTGTGATGTCTGCTCACCTCATTTGAATAAATTCATTTAAATAAGTGTTTTAAGGTTATGTTATCTACGGCACAAACATGCCCAAGGGGAGGTTTTTCATGACAATATTAAAAACTCATCAAGCAAACTTCACAGTCTCGCTTGTGAAAGAAAGATAAAAAAAGGGGGGGGCTGTCATAGAGAGTTAATAAAATATCTCAGATTTTAATGAGCTCTTATGTTCTGTGGCTCAAATAAAAAGGGAACAGATAATATTTATTTGAGATGAGAAAGTCTAAAACCTTGGTGAGCTGCCTGATAAGAAAAGGGAACAAGAACATGATCTTCCAGTTTAATTTTAAGTATAAGTACAACAGTGGTTCTCGCACACATCCTGTGTGTAAGTATGTGTGTGTGTACCATTTAGAATACTATAATTTTTAGTGGCACACTTGAAGAGATTAAAAATCCTAAAACAACACTAAAAAGTCAGCAATCTTTAACTACCATCACTACTCAGTGTGACAGCATCTCATAGCATCTACGAAAGCATTCAGCTGTTCCCCCATTCCCTTGGCCGACCTTCAATGCTAAATAATTGTGGGAATAGGGTTGTGTTCTGCCCTGTCCATATTTTCTTTGATATTCATAGGCCCAGGTGGCATGTGTTCAGTAAACGTACCACCTTGGGGCTTGTTTGACAGTATTTATGCTACTTGCTGCCTTCTCTTTCCTACCCCATGTTCATTTCCAGATCCTGCTCCACTTACAGTTCTGTCTGAGATAGATTGCTATGATGTAGGAATCTCAGATCAAACTTTGATCTTACAAATTTATCAAAAAAAAATTTTTTATAGAGACAGAGAGAGGGATAGATAGGGACAGACAGACAGGAATGGAGAGAGATGAGAGGCATCAATCATCAGTTTTTCGTTGCAACACTTAGTTGTTCATTGATTGCTTTCTCATATGTGCCTTGACCGTGGGCCTTCAGTAGACTGAGTAACCCCTTGCTCAAGCCAGCGACCTTGGGTCCAAGCTGGTGAGCTTTGCTGAAACCAGATGAGCCCATGCTCAAGCTGGTGACCTCGGGATCTCAAACCTGGGTCCTCCGTATCCTAGTCCGACGCTCTACCCACTGCGCCACCGCCTGGTCAGGCCAAATTTATCAAAATTTGATAGCGCAATTGTGAAGGATTCACAATACACCAATGTGCTTTGGCAAATCAGTTGAGATCACCCATGTTTTTTACATAATGGACAAAACCACTTTTCATTTATTTTTTTTAAATTTTCCATTGATTTGACAGAAAGAGAGAGAGAGAGAAACATCAACTTGTTGTTCCACTTAGTTGTGCACTCATTGGTTGCTTCTCACATGTGCCCTGATCAGGGAGTGAACCTGTGACTTTGGCATGCCAGGATGATGTTCCATTTCCTGAGTGCCTCTCATCCCAGCTAGGGCCAAAAACCACTTTTCATTTAAAGGGATAACTTTAAATAACTGTAACAAGAGTTCTGATTAAACTGCCTCTGTCCCTCCCTGCAGAAAGTCTCTACAACTACTAGAACTTCTGTCAAGAAAGCTACTGTGTCTCAAAAACTTGTGCGACTTTGTTCTTCTGTTTCTAGTTTCTCTTCCTCCTCAGTGGCTCTCCTCCTGTCCTCCTTCCATATTTTGTTTACCCCAATCACAACATGTGTTTATGTCTATATCACACAATAGATGGCAAGTTCCTTGAAACAAAGATAAACTTTACCAATCTTTGTTCTCATAAATGTGATTAAGCTGTGCTGTAATTAGTGAGTTCAGAGGAGGAATTGAAAGCAATGGAAGCCTACTGCTGCAGAAAGAGCTTGGAGACTGACGTCTGCATACTACCTGGGAAAAGAACCCCAGAGACAATCAAATATGATGTTCAACAGCAACAGAAAAATGCCAAATGAAGAAGACAATGCCACGTGCAAGAGGGAGTGAATGGCATCGTGCAAAGACAGGAATTACGTTCTTTCCTTTTATTCCTTTTAACCTTTTATTGGGTATAGATGGCATTTTAGAAACCCAAAACCAGTCACACAGAGGAAAACTGTCAATGAGTTTTAGGTGGGAGCTATAATGGGCAAGCAGGGACACTTCATCATTAACAAACCATTAGCATCATTGGGAGAAATTGAACCTAGAGGTGACTTCACCCACTTAACCAACATAAGTGAAATACCAGAAAGAGGGAGAACTGGCATCATGGGAAATTTCAGCTTCTATAACCCAATGGCTGACTTATTATTTAGAATATGTCATTTCTGTTAACAAAATTTTTCTAATAGATTTATAGAAAGAGAGCTGGACAGGCCAAATCCATCTACATACAGACCTGTTCTGTATTATAGATATCTCCCACAAGTGCTGAGAGAAGGAAGAGCATCCGCCTCATTGAGAACCATACTCCATTAATCAAATTGACTGGGGGGAAAGGATGCCTGATGTGATATTACACTCAACTATGACTAACCAATAGGCATTTTTAAATGTCTGTGAAATTGGGTTATATCCTTTTAAATGCCCAAAGCTATTATCCTTCTTTCTCATTTTCTCTTATCAAAAGGGAACAGGATCTTGAACCACATCCTCACTCATGAAACACAATTAAAAGCCATTTACAACCGTCTCATTTTATTATAACAAACATTTGCTCAGTCTAGCATACACCAGACACTGGGTTAGATTCTAATGGGGAAACAAGGATTATGATTGGCACCTGCCCTCAAGAAGCACAATAAACATTTAGTGAGTGCTTAGCTTCTCTACGGCTTCTCTCCTTTCAGCTATAGTCCTCCCTCAATTGTGCCTTCTAACTCTTGCTTTCCGTGTCAATAAACTAAAGTCCAGCTCCATCTTTTCACTGAAGACTCTCCTGCCTCCTCTCAACTGAGATTTCACTCTCCCGAAGGCCTAGAAGTCCCATGGATCCCGCTCCTTTGGAAGATATTCATCTGCCAAGGCCCATGTACCTAGAAGCCAGAAACTGAGGTGAGAATCCATCCAGTTCCCCATTACCATATCCAAACCACTATTCTTCTACATCTGTGTAAAATATTTCCTTTGATGTTCATGATCAATAAAAATAATACTCTGCTTCTCTTCTTAAAATAATTTTTAGAAAAATTAAATTCAGGGGTTTTTTTGTTTTTTTTAATTCACTCTTTTCAATTTTATTTGAGATTTTTTTAATTCATTTTTAGAGAGAAAGGAGAGAGAGAGAGAGAGAGAGAGAGAGAGAGAGAGAGAGAGAGAAAGAAGGGGCAAAGAGCAGGAAGCATCAACTCCCATATGTGCCTTGACCGGGCAAGCCCAGGGCTTTGAACCGGCGACCTCTAGTATTCTAGTCGACACTTTATCCACCGCGCCACCACAGGTCAGGCTAAATTCAGTTTTTTAAAGGTTGAGATGCCTGAGGGACAATGTAATGAAATATCGAGTAAGAAGTTGCATACACAGGTGTAGAACCCAAGAAGAACATCTGGGTGGAGGCAGAGGTTGGAAGTCACCAGCTTATAGCCGCACAGGAGGCTGAAAAGGAGTGGTGTGAAAGTAGGGGCAACCTGGAGAAGCAGTTTCGTAGACATTCAGAGGGGGAGAGTTTTTAAATGGAAAGAGTGAAGAACTGCATCACGGGCTGCACACTGTAAACACTGGGAAATGCCCACTGGATATAATGGATAGAAACATTTTCAATAGAGTAGTGGTGAAGAAGCCAATTACAATGGCTTTAACAAGTAAGTAGAAACTTGAAATTGTGATGGCAGACTGAGCTAAGTAGTCAAATATAAACAAATGCCAGATAAGTTGTTTTAAAACATATCTTTAGCCTGACCAGGTGGTGGCGCAGTGGATAGAGCGTCAGACTGGGATGCTGAAGACCCAGGTTCAAGACCCTGAGGTCGCCAGCTTGAGCGCGGGCTCATCTGGTTTGAGCAAAAACTCACCAGCATGGACCCAAGGTCGCTGGCTCAAGCAAGGGTTTACTCAGTCCGCTGAAGGCCCATGGTCAAGGCACATATGAGAAAGCAATCAATGAACAACGAAGGTGTTGCAATGTGCAACAAAAAACTAATGATTGATGCTTCTCATCTCTCCGTTCCTATCTGGCTGTCCCTGTCTATCCCTCTCTCTGACTCTCTCTTTATCTTTGTAAAAAAAAACACCAAAAACACAAAAATATATATCTTTAATATATTTCAAGCTAAAAAAAGAAAAAAGAAAAGGAAAATTTCAGATGTCAAAAATAGGAAAGAGGCCCTGACTGTTTGGCTCAGTGGTAAAACATCAGCCTTGTGTATAAATGTCCCAGGTTCGATTCCTGGTCAGGGCACATGAAAAGGGACCATCTGCTTCTGCATCTCTCCACCTCCCCACCCCTCTCTCTCTTCTCCTCCTACAGCCATGGCTCAATTGATTCAAGTGCTTTGACCCAGGCACTGAGGGTGGCTTGTGCAGTCTCTGCTTCAGGTGCTAAAAATGGGTCCGTTATGCAGATGGCCAGAGCATCTGCCCAGAACACGGTTGCTGGGTAGATCCAAGTTAGAGTTCATGCAAAAATCTGTCTCTTTATCTCCTATACTCTCACTTGGAAAAGGAAGAAATAAACAAACAAACAAATAAATAAATAAATAAATCAGGAAAGAATTCACAGCAGTTAGTGGGAGTGTGATGGGGGAGTAGAACCCCAAATGAAATGAAAGTTAGGGGCTGCAGTTTTAGTGTTTGTGTGGTGATATAAGCTGCGAACACAGGCCCCATTCATGGCAGGGAAACTAGAACTGGATTCCTGGTAGAGTGGAGCCTGAAGAAATAGGACTTAGCAGCCCCAGCTCTCAGCTTGTCCAGAACGTGGGCAGAAACAGTTACCCTCGGAAGTCAGCACTCCTGGACCAAGACTACCATGTACATAGGATGAAATTATCCCAACTACCCTCCCAGTGTGGGAACCCTGGGCCATGAAATTTAAGAGAAATCTCATATAACCTTGTGAGAAACCGATGAGGAGCTACCGCATAGGAAAAAACCTATATCAACCAGTACACGTTAAAGTCTGACTGATAAAAGTTCCCCCCAATATTGAGCATAGAGACCTAATTACAAATTATATTTAAAAGAGCTCAACATCATAAATGAGGCTAAATAAAAAATTGGGGGGAAAATGACAACTGATGAATAATGCATACTGGAGCAATTTTAAAGAGACTCTAAGGCATGTTTTGAAATATTCAGAGAATAAGAAAGAAATTTAATCCTTAAAGTGAAAAAAGGACATTAAACAAAAAAAAAAAAGCCAGGCTGATTTTGAAAATGAATTAAAAATTAATAAAATATTCATGGAAATAAAAATTCCAAAGGTATTCTAAATATTAGTCTAGACCTGATTAAGTGGAAAGGAAATTGCAGGGCATAGTCTAGAAAAATAAATAGAAAGGAAATGCGAGTGATAAAGGGATACAGTGAAAGCCTCAAGCATATGTTTAAAAGGAATCCCTTGAGGTATACAACAAGCATGTGGCAATATTTAAAGGGATAATGAAAATTTCCCAGATTTAAACAATTGAATTTCCCAGAATTAAAGAAATTCTCAAATTGAAAAGGGAGGATACTTGAATACAAACAAATCCAGATCTAGATAGATTGCAGTGAAATGTCAGAGTGTAAAAGGCAAAGAGAAAATATTATGGACTTTGGTGATAGAGAATCTGACCCCAAAGACAAAAGAAGCAAAGGCAAAAATAAATGAATGGGACTATATCAAACTAAAAAGCTCTGCATAGCAAAAGAAACCAACAACAAAACAAAAAGGTAACTGACAAAATGGGAGGAGATACTTGCAAACAAAAACTCTGAAAAAGGGTTAATATCCAAAATATATAAAGTGTTTGTGTGGCGATATAAGCTGCGAACACAGGCCCCATTCATGGCAGGGAAACTAGAACTGGATTCCATACAACTCAACACCAAACAAACATAATTTTCTTAAATGGACAGAGGACCTGAACAGAAACCTGTCCCAAGAGGACATATAAATGGCCAACAGATAAATGAAAAGATGAACTTCACTAGCTATTAAGGAAGTGCAAATCAAAACTACAATGAGGTCTTGGTCACATAGCTCAGTTGGTTAGAACATTGTCCCAACATGCCAAGGTTGCATGTTACATCCCAGGTCAGGGCACATACAAGAATCAACCAGTGACGTTATGAATAAGTGGAATAACAAATCAATCTCTCTCTCTCTCTCTCTCTCTCTCTTCCTCTCTCTCTAAACATCAATAGAAAAACAAACTATAACGAGATATCACCTCACACCTGTTAGAATGGCTATTTTCAACAAAACAAGTAAAAAGTGCTGGAGAGGTTGTGGAGAAAAAGAAAACCACATTCATTGCTGGTAGGAATGTAGACTGGTACAGCCACAGTGGAAAACAGTATGGTGGTTCCTCAAGAAATTGAGAATAGAGTTGTCATATGACCCAGCAATCCCTCTCCTGGGTTCCTCCCCAAAAACTCAAAAGCATTTATTTGCAAAAATAGATGCACCCCTATATTCATCACAGCATATTCACAGTGGCCAAGACATAGAGACAACCAAAGTGTCCCTTGATAGAGGATTGAATAAAGAAGATGTGGTACATATATACTATGGAATACATAAGAAAAGATGATATACTGCCATTTGCAACAACATGGATGGACTTTGAGAATATTATGCTAAGAGAAATAAATCCATCAGGAAAAGCTAAGAACTACATGACTTCACTCATATGTTGTATATAAAACTGATACTCATGGACACAGGCAACAGTATAGTGGTTACCAGAGGGAAGGAGTAGGTGGGTAAAGGGGGCCAAATACATGGTGACAAAAGATGGTTTGAGTTTGGTGGTGGTCATACAGTGCAATATACAGATTATGTATCATAGAAATGTATACTTGAAATGTATATGGCCCTATTAACCAATGCACCCTAAATAAATTTAATAAAAATAAATAAATAGTTTCAAAATCTTAAAAGCTACCATAGGAAAAACTAGATTAGCTTCAAAAAATGTAAATGATGCAGACATTAGCAATCTCAGCATGAATGAGAGAGTCAGAAAACAGTGGAATACACAATGAGTTCCCCTCTATACCCAACAGAATGGCTAGAATTTAAAAGACTAACAACACAAAATGTTGATTGACTAGGATGTGGAACCACCAGAATGCTCATACATTGCTACGGGAATGTAAAATGATAACAACCATTTTGGAAAAAAGCCAGGTAGTTTCTTATAAAACTAAACATTTACCTACCCTACAACCTAGAAATTCCACATATGTTTACCAAAAAACTTGTTTATATCAGCTTTATTTATAATAGTCAAACAAAACAACAGTATGTGTCCACCACCAGCAGAATAAACACATGGTGGTATACTCATACAAAAGAATACAATTCAGCAATAAAATGAAGCGAACTGGGTGGGTATGGCCGGCTGAGGAGGGACATGGTCAACATTCACACATGGAATTTATTCCCTTAGGAGTGAAAAGAGGAGCAGAGGTGGGAACGCTTTGGGGTAAAGGGCAGAAGTTAACTCAGTTAACCAAAAAGACTTTCCTCCTTCACCTCTCCTTAAACCCACCAAGGTTTGGAACTAGCTATGACTGAAGTGAGGTAAGAGAGTCTTTTTTAAAAAGTAGATTACTGGAGGATGACGTCAGAGTAATGGCGGGGTAGGAAGCGATACCGATAAATCTCCCCCAAAACTCAACAAGATCTTCAACCAGAAACAGAAAAACCTATACTTGGAGCTTCCAGATGCTTCGCAATACACCCAAAGGTATGATTGAGTGAAAAATTGGCTAAATATATAACCAAACCCCGAAGGAAATAGGGAGTAAGAAATGCTCCTCCTTCCTCACTAACCTAAACAGGGCGGCTTTCTCTGGTAACTGTGAATATAGAAACTGAGGCGGGCAAAGGGGGTGAATAGATCCAGGCCGCCGCAGCACAAATGGCCGAACCAGGCTGTGGCACAGAGATCCAAGCCGAGGAAAATCTGATCCTGTGGCAACCCGGGCAATACAAGCTAACACTTGCGCCAAACCCAAACAAAGAAAGAAAAGCAGAGCGGCCATTTTACCCGGTCTCCTGGTCGGTGCGCAGTTAGTGGGCGAGAATTTCTTCCTGGGAAAGCCACGCACAGGAGGGAGTGAGAACTAATTCCAACGGTGGAGATTTTCCGTGCTGGAGGGTGTTTCACTCAGAGGGAACCGCGGCCGGCCTCATATCCTGGTTTGCGCACGCAGATAAGGAGTGAGCGATTCCTCCGAGTGCCTCGGCAGTGCGCGCCCGTGTTATCGCACAGAGGGGCAGAGTCAGGGGCCTTTGTGTGAGCCAAAGCGGAATCTCGAGCCGCCCCAGCGCCTTGCAAAAGCCGCGCACGGGGACGGAGCGAGACTCAATTCCAACGGTGGAGATTTTCCGTGCTGGAGGGTGTTTCACTCAGAGGGAACCGTGGCCGGCCTCATATCCTGGTTTGCGCGCGCAGATAAGGAGTGAGCGATTCCTCCGAGTGCCTCGGCAGTGCGCGCCCGTGTTATCGCACAGAGGGGCAGAGTCAGGGGCCTTTGTGTGGGCCAAAGCGGAATCTCGAGCCACCCCAGCGCCTTGCAAAAGCCGCGCACAGGGACGGAGCGAGAGCCAATTCCAACGCTACAACTTTTCCCTGCGGTTGGGGGTTTCACTCAGAGCGTGAGACTGCTGGCCGGATATCCTGGTCGCAGACAGTGAGTGAGAGTTTCCTCCAAGCGCCCCGGAAGTGGGCGCCCGCTTGTGTTACCGGACAGAGTGGCAGAGCCAGAGGTCTTTGAGTGGGCAGAAAGCCCGCCTGATTATGCTAGCAGCTCTGACTGACTGAGCCTTACCCAGAGCCCTGTGCTGAGTGGAAATAGAGTGGGGAGTTGCCAGCTCTTTGAGCCTCTTACTATCCAGACAGAGGCAGCAGCAACCCCATAGCTGGATTATCAGGCTACTAATTAAGGAAGGAAAGACTAGGAGAAAGGCTCCAGGAACACGGACTCTCTCACTGTCGGAGCCTATAAATGCTATTGAGCCTCGACTGCCAACGAGACTAAAGCACAATACATGACATTGCCATAGAGACTTATCAACTGCAAACCTCTACCTGAGCGTGCCAAAGGGGCAGAACCCGGGGTACAGAGTCACCGACCAGGAAGAGGGAGAGAAAAGAAAAAGCAAGAAGATAACCTCTCAAAATCAAGAATAATCTGCAGACTTTATAACCTATTCCATTTTATTATATTTGTTCGTTTCTCTTATCTTCATTCTTGAGACTTTTTTTTCCTCCTCCAATTTGGCCGATTAACTCTCTACTGGTCTTACTCTCTCCTCTCCTTGAACTACACTACCCATAAGTGTTACATCTCCCATTATCTTTTCTCTTCTCTTCCTTTCTCTCTATGAGGGTTGCACTCCAAAACCCTTAACTCTCTCTCTCTCCTTTCTTTTTTCTTCTTTTAGTGGTTACCTCTTTTTTTCTCTCTCTTTCTTTTCTCCCTCTATATTAGTTTCTTCCTTTCTCCTTTACATCTCCTCTCATTCAAACCTCAATAACAAACAAATTATCTTATCTGGGACTCAAACCTATGTTTGTGGCATTTTGGGGGGTTTTTACTTCACCTTTTTAACTCACTAGCAGTGCTCTCATCCCTGGCTCTCCATATTATCTAGTTCTTGTTCCACTAAATACAATAGTAATTTTTTAATTTGTCCCCCCATTTTTCCGTTTTCCTCTTATTCCTCTCATCATAACTCTTAGACAACCAACACCTAAAAGCAAATCATTTCATTCTTCACCCAAACTTTTTCCTTATTTGCTTTTTGTGGGTCCATACGCTCTTTTTTTTTCTTTTTTCTTTTCTTTTTTTTTCTTTTTTCTTTTTTCTTTTTTTTTTTTTGCCCCTTTATTACTTTTCCCCAATTCAGGCCCTCCATCACAGGCATTGTTTGTTATAATTCACAGTCCACCACAAGATTTTCTCAAAAAAGAGGGGAGAGGAGAGGAGAGGAAAAAAGGAGGAAGGGAATAATTTCCTTTTTTTTAATTTTTATTTTATTTTTCTTTATTTCATTATTAATTTTTTAAAAAAAAAACAACTCTTTTCGATTTTTTATTTTTTTATTGTTATTTTTTTTAACTTTTTATTCCTTATTAAATCTCATTAATACTATCAACAAAACCACCCTCAGATGCCATTAAGGAAGAGAAAATCGAATATCATGGATACAAAAGAAAGAGAGGTAACACAGCTAGATGAGGAAAAATCTATGGAGAAAAAATTTAATATATTGGAAACCTTGGAGCTAAATGACAGAGAATTCAAGATAGAAATCCTAAAAATCCTCCGAGATATACAAGAAAACACAGAAAGGCAATTTAGGGAGCTCAGAAAACAACTCAATGAACACAAAGAATATATGTCCAAGGAAATTGAAACTATAAAAACAAATCAAACAGAGATGAAAAACTCAATTCACGAGCTGAAAAACGAAATAACAAGCTTAGCTAATAGAACAGGTCAGATAGAAGAGAGGATTAGTGAAATAGAAGACAAGCAACTTGAGGCACAACAGAGAGAAGAAGAAAGAGACTCAAAAATTAAAAAAAATGAGATAGCCCTACAAGAATTATCTGACTCCATCAAAAAGAATAACATAAGAATAATAGGTATATCAGAGGGAGAAGAGAGAGAAAATGGAATGGAGAACATACTCAAACAAATAATAGATGAGAACTTCCCAAGCCTGTGGAAAGAACTAAAGCCTCAAGTTCAAGAAGCAAACAGAACTCCGAGTTTTCTTAACCCCAACAAACCTACTCCAAGGCATATCATAATGAAATTGACACAAACCAACAGCAAAGAAAAAATTCTCAAGGCAGCCAGGGAAAAGAAGAATACAACATATAAAGGAAGGCCCATTAGATTATCATCAGATTTCTCAGCAGAAACTCTACAAGCTAGAAGAGAGTGGACCCCAATATTTAAAGTCCTGAAAGAGAGGAACTTTCAGCCACGAATACTATACCCATCAAAGCTATCCTTCAAATACGAAGGAGAAATAAAAACATTCACAGATACAGAAAAGATGAGGGAATTTATCATCAGAAAACCCCCACTCCAGGAATTACTAAAGGGGGTTCTCCAATCAGATACAAAGAACAAAAAAAAACAGAGCCACAAGTAAAAGCTCCAAGAAGAACACAATAAAACCAAATTTAAAATGTGACAACAACAAAAAGAAAGAGGGGGAGAAGACGGAGATTAACAGTAGCAAAGGACGATGGAGTGCAAAAGTACTCACAAAATAGTTCGCTACAATGAACAGGGTAGGGACCCTTTTCATTACTCAAAGGTAACCACCATTGAAATAACCACCACAGAAGCACATGAGATAAAAAAGATAGCAACAGAGGAAAGATGTATGGAATACAACCAAATAAAAACAAAAGATAGAAAAACGAAAGAGAAGGATCAAACAAGACGCAAAACTAACATAAAGCAAGATATAAAATGGCAATAGGGAACTCACAAGTATCAATAATTACACTAAATGTAAATGGATTAAACTCACCAATAAAAAGGCACAGAGTAGCAGAATGGATTAAAAAAGAAAATCCAACTGTATGCTGCCTACAGGAAACTCATCTAAGTAACAAGGATAAAAACAAATTCAAAGTGAAAGGCTGGAAAACAATACTCCAAGCAAATAACATCCAAAAAAAAGCAGGTGTAGCAATACTCATATCGGATAATGCTGACTACAAGACAGAAAAAGTACTCAGAGACAAAAATGGCCATTTCATAATGGCTAAGGGGACACTGAATCAAGAAGACATAACAATTCTTAATATATATGCACCAAACCAAGGAGCACCAAAATATATAAGACAGCTACTTATTGATCTTAAAACCAAAACTGACAAAAATACAATCATACTTGGAGACCTCAATACACCGCTGACGGCTCTAGATCAGTCATCCAAACAGAGAATCAACAAAGACATAGTGGCCTTAAACAAAACACTAGAACACCTGGATATGATAGGCATCTACAGGACATTTCATCCCAAAGTGACTGAGTATACATTTTTCTCCAGTGTACATGGATCATTCTCAAGAATTGACCATATGTTGGGCCACAAAAACAACATCAGCAAATTCAGAAAAATTGAAGTTGTACCAAGCATATTTTCTGATCATAAAGCCTTGAAACTAGAATTCAACTGCAAAAAAGAGGAAAAAAATCCCACAAAAATGTGGAAACTAAACAACATACTTTTAAAAAATGAATGGCTCAAAGAAGAAATAAGTGCAGAGATCAAAAGATATATACAGACTAATGAAAATGACAATACGACATATCAGAATCTATGGGATGCAGCAAAAGCAGTGATAAGAGGGAAGTTCATATCGCTTCAGGCATATATGAACAAACAAGAGAGAGCCCAAGTGAACCACTTAACTTCTCACCTTAAGGAACTAGAAAAAGAAGAACAAAGACAACCCAAAACCAGCCGAAGAAAGGAGATAATAAAAATCAGAGCAGAAATAAATGAATTAGAGAACAGAAAAACTATAGAAAAAATTAATAGAACAAGGAGCTGGTTCTTTGAAAAGATCAACAAAATTGACAAACCCTTGGCAAGACTCACCAAGGAAAAAAGGCACAGGACTCAAATAAACAAAATCCAAAATGAAAGAGGAGAAATCACCACAGACACTGTAGATATACAAAGAATTATTGTAGAATACTATGAAAAACTTTATGCCACTAAATTCAACAACCTAGAAGAAATGGATAAATTCCTAGAAAAATACAACCTTCCTAGACTGAGTCAAGAAGAAGCAGAAAGCCTAAACAGACCTATCAGTAGAGAAGAAATAGAAAAAACCATTAAAAACCTCCCCAAAAATAAAAGTCCAGGCCCTGACGGCTATACCAGCGAATTTTATCAAACATTCAAAGAAGACTTGGTTCCTATTCTACTCAAAGTCTTCCAAAAAATTGAAGAAGAAGCAATACTTCCAAACACATTTTATGAGGCCAACATAACCCTCATACCAAAACCAGGCAAGGATGGCACAAAAAAAGAAAACTACAGACCAATATCTCTAATGAATACAGATGCTAAAATACTAAACAAAATACTAGCAAATCGAATACAACAACATATTAAAAAAAAATACATCATGATCAAGTGGGATTCATCCCAGAATCTCAAGGATGGTTCAACATACGTAAAACGGTTAATGTAATACACCATATCAACAAAACAAAGAACAAAAACCACATGATCTTATCAATAGATGCAGAAAAGGCTTTTGATAAAATACAACACAATTTTATGTTTAAGACTCTCAACAAAATGGGTATAGAAGGAAAATATCTCAACATGATAAAGGCCATATATGATAAACCATCAGCTAACATCATATTAAATGGCACTAAACTGAAGGCTTTCCCCCTTAAATCAGGAACAAGACAGGGTTGTCCACTCTCTCCACTCTTATTTAATGTGGTACTAGAGGTTCTCGACACAGCAATCAGACAAGACAAAGAAATAAAAGGCATCCATATCGGAAAAGAAGAAGTAAAGGTATCACTTTTTGCAGATGATATGATCCTATACATCGAAAACCCCAAAGAATCCACAAAAAGACTACTAGAAACAATAAACCAATACAGTAAGGTCGCAGGATACAAAATTAACATACAGAAGTCAATAGCCTTTCTATATGCCAACAATGAAACAACTGAGAAGGAACTCAAAAGAATAATCCCCTTCACGATTGCAACAAAAAAAATAAAATACTTAGGAATAAACATAACAAAGAATGTAAAGGACTTATATAATGAAAACTATAAACCATTGTTAAGGGAAATTGAAAAAGATATAATGAGATGGAAAAATATACCTTGTTCTTGGTTAGGAAGAATAAATATAATCAAGATGGCTATATTACCCAAAGCAATATACAAATTTAATGCAATTCCCATCAAACTTCCAATGACGTTTTTTAAAGAAATAGAGCAAAAAATCATCAGATTTATATGGAACTATAAAAAACCCCGAATAGCCAAAGCAATCCTAAAGAAAAAGAATGAAGCTGGGGGCATAACAATACCTGACTTCAAACTCTATTATAGGGCCACGACAATCAAAACAGCATGGTATTGGCAGAAAAATAGACACTCAGACCAATGGAACAGAATAGAAAGTCCAGAAATAAAACCACATATATATAGTCAAATAATTTTTGATAAAGGGGCCAACAACACACAATGGAGAAAAGAAAGCCTCTTCAATAAATGGTGCTGGGAAAACTGGAAAGCCACATGCAAAAGAATGAAACTGGACTACAGTCTCTCCCCCTGTACAAAAATTA
Organism: Saccopteryx bilineata; assembly: GCF_036850765.1. Lineage (NCBI taxonomy): Eukaryota > Metazoa > Chordata > Mammalia > Chiroptera > Emballonuridae > Saccopteryx > Saccopteryx bilineata. The sequence continues at coordinate 297,614,239 of NC_089491.1, read as the reverse complement.
ACTCAAAATGGATCAAAGATCTAAACATAAGACCTGAAACAATTAAGTACATAGAAGAAGACATAGGTACTCAACTCATGGACCTGGGTTTTAAAGAGCATTTTATGAATTTGACTCCAATGGCAAGAGAAGTGAAGGCAAAAATTAATGAATGGGACTACATCAGACTAAGAAGTTTTTGCTCAGCAAGAGAAACTGATAACAAAATAAACAGAAAGCCAACTAAATGGAAAATGATATTTTCAAACAACAGCTCAGATAAGGGCTTAATATCCAAAATATACAAAGAACTCATAAAACTCAACAACAAACAAACAAACAATCCAATAAAAAAATGGGAAGAGGATATGAATAGACACTTCTCCCAGGAAGAAATACAAATGGCCAACAGATATATGAAAAGATGCTCATCTTCTTTAGCTATTAGAGAAATGCAAATCAAAACGGCAATGAGATACCACCTCACACCTGTTCGATTAGCTGTTATTAGCAAGTCAGGTAATAGCAAATGTTGGAGAGGCTGTGGAGAAAAAGGAACCCTCATACACTGTTGGTGGGAATGTAAAGTAGTACAACCATTATGGAAGAAAGTATGGTGGTTCCTCAAAAAACTGAAAATAGAACTACCGTATGACCCAGTAATTCCTCTACTGGGTATATATCCCCAAAACTCAGAAACATTGATACGTAAAGACACATGCAGCCCCATGTTTATTGCAGCATTGTTCACAGTGGCCAGGACATGGAAACAACCAAAAAGCCCATCAATAGATGACTGGATAAAGAAGATGTGGCACATATACACTATGGAATACTACTCAGCCATAAGAAATGATGACATCGGAACATTTACAGCAAAATGGTGGGATCTTGATAACATGATACGAAGCGAAATAAGTAAATCAGAAAAAAACAGGAACTGTATTATTCCATACGTAGATGGGACATAATAGTGAAACTAAGAGACATTGATAAGAGTGTGGTGGTTACGGGGGGGAGGGGGGAATGGGGGAGGGAAAGGGGGAGGGGGAGGGGCACAGAGAGAACAAGATAGAGGGTGACAGAGGACAATCTGACTTTGGGTGGTGGGTATGCAACATAATTGAACGACAAGATAACCTGGACTTGTTATCTTTGAATATATGTATCCTGATTTATTGATGTCACCCCATTAAAAAAATAAAATTATAAAAAAAAAAAAAAAGTAGATTACTATGCCTGACCAGTCAGTGGCACAGTGGATAGAGTGTCAGCCTAGAGTGCACAGGACCCAGGTTCAAAACCCCCAGGTCGCCAGCTTGTGCGCATGCTCACCGGCTTGGGAGCAGGATCACTGGCTTGAGCGTGAGATCATAGACCTGACCCCATGATCGCTGGCTTGAGTCCAAGGTCGCTGGCTTGAGCAAGAGGTCACTTCCTCTGCTGTAGTCCCTCAGTCAAAGCAATATGAGAAAGCAACCAATGAGCAACGAAGATGCCACAACGAAGAATTGATTCTTTTTATCTCTCTCCCTTCCTGTCTGTCCCTATCTGTCCCCCCTCTCTGTCTCTCACAAAAAAATAAAAAGTAGATTACTACTTTGCAAGGCAAAATAACTGAGTAATATATTTGTGATTTTATATGATCTACACAACTGTAAAATGGAGATAATATATTACTTGCTTTACTGGATTGTGATGAGGATTAAGTAAATTGATAAATGTAAAATATAAGAGCAATTTTGGTATAACCATGTTTGCTCTTTTGTTTGGTCATACAGTGTATGTCCTTCGATTCCCTTTTACCATTCTAAACATAGGTTATGCAACTAAACTGCCTGCAATTCAGGGGCTATGATGGAAGGGACACTACATGAGAAGAGAAAAACAAACAAACAAACAAACAAAAAAACCATGAATGCTAGAAGTTTATCTTTAAAGCTAGTCTCCCCTTTGTCCCTCATCTTTCTAGGAAGTTGCAGCAGAGGTCTCCTAAGAAAAGCAGTGAGCAGAGGCCTAGAGGGTACTTGTTTCATGGCAACACGTGATCTTACTCCCCCACCCCAGCCTGGTTTCCACTCTCTGCAGTGCCGGCCAGAGACAGTGCCTCCCTCCCCTGCCTCAGTCCCGGGATCTTCAACTCCCCACAGCCCTGTGAGTGAGTTTTTACAGCCTGAACCACACAAATGATTGTGCAGCTGCATCCAGAGCACCCAGGAGACCAGCACAAGACCTTCCTCTTTGTGCTTAGCATCCGGCAAGATTCAGAATTGGAAATCTGCCTAATAACTCCTATTTGTGCTTTGAAGTCACTGGAGAAACACTGTGATCCTGTTTGGATAGCTTTGGTTTGTTTACATCACACACACTCCTGTTATCACCAGATTTCTCTGTTCACCGGCATGGGGTCTACTTACTTCCACTCTTCAAATGCCACTTTGTTTACTCACTGTGGCCATCCTTTTCTGAAAATACTGTCTCAGCATTAACAGGACCTCGTCATTTAGCAAATTATCTTTTAGTAAAACTGCATAGAATGAATAATCAGGAATCTTAAATTGATTTACCCCTTAAAGATGAACTAATTGACTATTACAGCATAGTCTTAAAAGTGCTATTATGAATCATCCAGGTCAGGAAGAAAGTGAGAGAAAGATAAAGAAACCAGAGCACCGATAGCTCTCCAAGTAGTTTGTATTTAGAAGGACATCAACACAGAAAACACGAAAGGGAAATGCCAGGGTTGGGTCGACCTGTGAACCAAATGCCAGAGGCAAATTCCCTTAATATCCTGAGAATGGTGGAAAATGCTGCCAGCAACCAGAACCTTGTTCTTAGAGCTACTAAACGATAAAGCAGGGACCACCCTTTGGAGACCACACACAAACAGACGTAACAAACAACGGAGAATATGGAACTTCTCTATATCCCATTTGCTTTTACCTTCTTCATTAAATAAAATAATATTTAAGCTGTAACCAACTTTCCAACATCATAAAGAAGAAATTGAATTCTAAGATACAAAAAAATACATATATCTGACAACTAATTCAAGTTAGTTCAAGCCTTCAAGCTCGGCAACATGAAACATTAAAGGCACTGGAAACCTAAGCACAAGAATGTGTTTTCCTGATTTTGATCAAAAGCAGAAAGAAACAAACTTTTTTGAAAGCCACTGTATAGCTTGATGGTGATTCTGAACAAATTGCTGACTGGGAGTGTTGGGCAAATGAGTTTGTAAACTTTGTATTTTCTGAGTTGCTCACTTTTATTGTTAAAAGTGGCCGCTTCCCACGTAAACTGCGCTGCCAGGTGAAACTGCTAATTACCTTCCTGTTTGGGAAGGAACTTTGTTATGTTAATGTGTGCTGGAGAAGGGGTTTTCACACCAAGAAAAGTTTGTGAAAAAGGAGGTAGAAGGAGGCCATGTTTTTGCAGAGTGAGAGCAGAGAAAGCAGCCAAGATGGCAGGGTGCTGAAGGAGAAGCCAGTTTGTGCAGAGAGTAAGAAGCCATGTTGGCAGATAGGGAACCAGAGGTGACGAAGCTCATGGGGGGAAAACCGGAAAAGATTCTCCTGGCTGTGGAACCGGAGAATGTGTGAGTGGGTTTTGATGCCCCATGTGTTTGTTTTTACTCGCTGGCCGGTTGCGAGGCTAGAATAAAGGGGTGGCTCACCAGTTTTTGACCCTACAATTTCTTTACCGTCTGTCTAAATCTAATGGGAACCAGCACATGCCTGGCTGTGATGGCCACGACTACTGGGCCTACAGAGTATTAAACAGATGGGTTGGGCATATCTAAAAAAGAAAGAATTAACCACTGAGATCCAGGACTGCTAAGCCAGATGGGGACAGACAGAGGAGCAGAAGATGACAGAAGGAAAGAAAGAGGGTATAAAGAAAATGTATAGAAACCTTCAAAGAGGACCAAAATATTAGTGAATGTCTTCAAAAACAAATTGAGCAGTTTCTAGCACATCTTTCCAAGATATCTGGGACCTTTGCACATTTCATGGTCTTTGAGCTAATTTAATTACAACTCTGTAATTTGTAGACAACTTATAGCAATGCAAATAATTCTTGTTCAGGAGGGTTAATTGATTTTTCTCCCCCCATGTGGAATAATCCAGTTGCAGTTTTGAAGCAAATTTATTGAAGTAATCCTAATGGCCTATATGTCAGATAGTTTTTACTCTTTGAATTCTCCTTTGAACCAGTTATAGCATCTTATTAGTGTCCTCATTAATTAATGAGTTAAATAAAATCTTTGATGTGTTTTTATTTTATATTTATACAAGAGACATAATTTTCTCTTTTTTTAATGTTTATTTTATTGATTTTAGAGAAAGACAAAGAGAGAGAGAGAGAGAAATATTTATCTACTCCTGCATGTGCCTTGACTGGAGATTGAACTAGCAACTTCTGTGCTCCAACTAACAGAGCTATCTGGCCAGGGCTTGATTTTTCATTTTAAAAATATGGGAGAGTGGGAGGGGTTTCCAGACAGAAATAGTCACATGTTTTTAAAATATAGGAATGAGGAGTAACATGGTATACTGATAGCAAAAGAGGCCTGTGGAAGAGTGGGGAGACGGAGCTGGGATAATCAAAAGTTAGGGCAAAAGGAGCTTTGTGATGTAATGGAAGTAAAAATGTGTTGTCTTAGGGAGGTCACTACACATTTGGAGCCAGTATTTGGACTGCTGCTTGGTGATAGATTGCAAGAACCTAAATGTCAGCAGGAACCAAACTAAACATTATAGGAGGTGACTAGAGTCAGAAAGAAAGATGCTTCAGCTCCTGAAAAGAGAGAGCAGGAAGATGATCTGGGAGATGATGTGCAGTTGGAGACCATGTGAGGTGAAGAACCAATAAAAATTGTCAATGTTGGAGTAACTGACAGGCATTTTGAAAAGGGTTGCCTAACATTCAACTTGAAGTCATTTGCGTTAACACGATGTAAACCTTTCCAACATCAGCTTTGTGTTAGCTAATTTCATTGCCAACTTCTCAGGGTCTTGTTAAGTGTGTTTAGAACTGAAAAAGAAGAAGAATTACAAATCTGAGCTACTGCAGAGGCACCACCCACTAAAACCTGAGCCCAGAAGTAAGAATGCTCATGGAAAAGATACAGAGACACGGAAATCTTGGAGAGGAACTTAGACTCCCTAGGGTCTAAAGCAGTGGTAGTCAACCTGGTCCCTACCGCCCACTAGTGGGCATTCCAGCGTTCACGGTGAGTGGTAGCAGAGCAATAAAGTATAAATAAAAAGATAGTTTTAACTATAGTACGTTGTTTTATAAAGATTTATTCTGGGCCCTGGCTGGTTGGCTCAGCGGTAGAGCATCGACCTGGCGTGCGGGGGACCCGGGTTCAATTCCCAGCCAGGGCACATAGGAGAAGCGCCCATTTGCTTCTCCACCCCCCCATCCTTCCTCTCTGTCTCTCTCTTCCCCTCCCGCAGCCAAGGCTCCATTGGAGCAAAGATGGCCTGGGCGCTGGGGATGGCTCGGGTGCTGGGGATGGCTCCTTGGCCTCTGCCCCAGGCGCTAGAGTGGCTCTGGTCGTGGCAGAGTGACGCCCCGGAGGGGCAGAGCATTGCCCCCTGGTGGACAGAGCGTGTGCCAGGTGGATCCCGGTTGGGTGCATGCGGGAGTCTGTCTGTCTGACTGTCTCTCCCCGTTTCCAGCTTCAGAAAAATACAAAAAAAAAAAAATTTTATTCTGCCAAACTTAGCGAAAATCCGACATAAAGTACTTGGTAAGTAATTATTGTTATATGCTTTAACTTGCTGTAACTCTGCTTTATAAATTTTATAAAGTAAAGTTACTTCCTTAGTTTATAAATCACCATTACTGTGGAACCGGTGGGCAGTTAGAAAATTTTACTACTAACAGAGATACGAAAGTGGGCAGTAGGTATAAAAAGGCTGACTACTTCTAGTCTAAAGTGAGCATATTTAGGCCTCAACAGGTAATATATCTACTGCTGGTCTGTGGGTTACATAGACCAAAAATAGCATTTCTACTTGATCTTGGAGATGATAGAGAGCCACTGAGGTGGCCGGCATGGCAAGATAGTTGTGCTAGATCCCTGGTCGGCAAACTGCGGCTCTCAAGCCACATGCGGCTCTTTGACCCCTTGAGTGTGGCTCTTCCACAAAATACCACATGCGGGTGCTACCTCGATAAGGAATGTACCTACCTATGTAGTTTAAGTTTAAAAAATTTGGCTCTCAAAAGAAATTTCAATTGCTGTACTGTTGATATTTGGCTCTGCTGACTAATGAGTTTGCCGACCGCTGTGCTAGATGTTAGGAAATGACATGAGAAAAGGCAATTAAGTGCTCAGTTGGGGTTGGGAAGGCAACAGGAGAAGAGTGGCAACTTGTAGAGCATCTTAAATTGTTTGTCAATGGGGAAAATTATTTTCCATGTGACATTAAAAATAAACTCATGAGGCCCTGGCCGGTTGGTATAGTGGTAGAGCATTGCTCCAGCATGTGGAAGTCCTGGGTTTGATTCCCCCTCAGGGCACACAGAATGAAGCAACCACCTGCTTCTCCACTCCTCCTCCTACCCCTCCCTCTTCTCTTTCTCTTCCCCTCCAACAGCCATGGCTCAAATGGGTTCAAGCAACTTGATCCCTTTGGATGCTGAGGATGGCTCCATGGCCTCGCCTCAGGCGCTAAAGTAGGTTGGTTGCTGAGCAACAGAACAGCACCCCAGATGGGCAGAACATCGCCCAGTAGGAGACACTAGGTGGATCCTGGTCGAGACACATGCAGGAGTCTGTCTCTCTGTCTCGCCACCTCTCACTTATTAAATAAATAAATAAATAAACAAACAAACTCGTGAAACCCAGGACAAAGAGCAATGCTGTAATTGACAAAGTAACGGGGAGAAGGTCAGACAGCCATTTGGATTATCAATTCATTGTTTCCTATTTCTATTTTCTAACGGAGAGGAAAGGTCTAAAATTAGCTTCTCACATATTGTCAGCATTTAAGAAATCATATGAGAACCAGTGCAGGGGAAAATCGGAAATGATGTGTGAATTGCTTCCTGGGGAGAATCAGCATTTCCCAGAGATGATTCATGGGAGTACCATCTTTCTTACCAACCACAAACACTTTTTGAGAATCCACTTAAATGGGGACACTCTGACAGATCTGGGGGATGTAGAGATTGCTCAGCACTGAAGAGGAAAGGAGAAAAAACCTCTCCTATCGGAGCCTCCATCACCAGCAGGGCCAGGGACAGTGCCTGTCCCTGTAATCAGCCTGGGAAAGCTCCTAATTCACGGGGCATTGGATAGAATGCTCAGAAAAGTGTTGTCTCAGTAGCGGAGAATAATTAACTCTAAACTAAATGCTGCTCTGGTCCTGCCTTGAAAGCAAAACCAACAAGTGTCACTAGTCAGATCAAACCAGTTGCCAGTAAATTTCCTGTATCCTAGAACATTAAGCCAGGGGTCACATTGGGGCTACTGATCACATGAAATGTGGCCAGTGCCTGAGGAAGGTCCCCTAGAGTATTCAGCAAAGTATTGATGGGCACATGTGTATGAGGAACTTATCCAGATGGGGAAAGAACCAACCAAAATGTGGGTAGAGGTGCATTTGAAGAGTTTTATTGGTTTATATCAGACCTTGCTAGCCCTGTTGAAAGTTTATTCTATCAAAGAGCAACAGAAAACCACTGAAGGGTTTGAAAGAAAGAAATAATAGGATTTGGTTTGCCTTTTAGAAAGATCATTTCAGCTGCAACATAAGGAAAATACTGAAATGGTTTGAGCCTGAAGGCAGTGAGACCGGTTGGCAGTAACCTGAAACAATGAAAAATTAGGAAGTTATGGGACATTATACATTTACAGGATGTGGATGGGAGCAGGTAAATCAGGCAGGGAGACAAGTTTCATTTAGGCTATTGAATAGTCACTCTCACTAAATACCTGGGATCTCAATGTCCTCTTCTTAGAGAATGACATCATAGCTGGCCCCGTGCAATCCCCCTCCCTTATCATAATGATTCAGAGTCTATTGATATTATGTGCAAGATACTCAGGATAGAAGAAGCTTCTAGCGTTCTAAAAAGAACTTCAATTATTAAAGATATACCCCTTTCATTTTTGTGAAATGTCTTACTTCTAAGGAACAAAAAAACACTTCAGTAACATTGTCTTATAAACTTATCCGTTCTCTGTGAAGTTGGAATAATCCTTAAGCACAGTCAATTGAGCATTCACTGACATATTGATAAACTATCCAAAGAGAGTGTCTCTCCTATGAGGATTTTCCACACCATCACCATGGATAAACCAAATGCATCCTCCAGGCCACCTTAAAAGTTTAAGATTCGTGTTTGAGAACTCCAAGGATCCATAAATCAATAGCACCAGTGAACAACTATGATTTAGAGTTTACTTGTAAAATATGTTTATATGTGTTTTCAGCCAGTTATTAGATTAATCACTAATGGTATCATATCTAGTATATATTTTTCCCTAGAATTTTTTTTATTTGGAACAATTCAATCCCAATCTTCATGCATTAATATTATCCATAATTATCACATCTGAAAATGTAAGGCAAAAGATTCTCTTGTTAAAACCACGTTTGTTGGTTCTAACCTTTCTCTAGAAGAGCCATACCTAAACACTTCAATCTTCTAGGACTTCACTCATAGAAAGGTGATTCTGTTTTGAGAACATTCCATGTCTTTATATTTTAATTAAATATTTGTAGAATTCATAAGGAAACACAAAAAATACATATCTTTTGTACATGCACACACATATGCATACACACATACATTTGTGTATATACACCATTCCAGAAGAAGAAATTAACTTGGGTGGAATATTTGTTAATTCTGCCCCTAAGCATATTAAAAGTCATTTGAAATCTTGAATTCATATTAGACTATGAAGTTAAGCTATAAACTTTTTGATGGAGGATAATATACCAGAAAGGATACCTTTCAAATTCAAAGTCAACTACAGGGCTATGAAGCTATGACCACTGGGATGATCAAATAGCTGAAATTCATTGCAATATAGTCCTGCTAAATCTGAACAGAGGAGAAAAGTAGTGAAAGTGCCCAAGCATTAGGCTAACCCAAGAAGAGCCCAAGACACATCAGCTAGTAAAGGAGAGGGACCCCCCAATAAAGCAAGTGCACTACTTTTCATTTATACTGCATGTAAGACCTATACTGAGAATGATCTCACAAGATTGAATGCTAAACACCTTCTTGCAGGTGTCCAGGTTTCCACTCTATAACTTGGTCCTTTTGTTTATTCAGCAGATGTTGAGCATCTCAGTGTGTCTGTGCTCTGTATTAAGGCCAATGATAATAAGTGAAGAGGCACTCGAGGCCTCTTGGGCTAAAATGGGAGAAAGCAAAGAAAAAAAAATTAGGTGGTGTATTTTAGCAGAGTACCATGGACTACTAAGGGTTGGGAAATAGTAGAGAAATAGTAAGAAAAGTAGATATGTTTAGTGAACACGTACATGCCAAGCACTACTATTAACCTCCTATGTACACCAATTCATTAAATCTTCACAACAACCTAAGGAGTAGACACAATTATAAATATTATCCTATTTTATCACAGAGGAAACAAAGGTACAGAGAGTTCATGTTATTTACCCAAAGTCACACTAAATTGCTCATCAAAAGTTCAGGTTGCTTCCAGACAAATGTCTGGATCACCTCTAAGGAAGCAATAAAGTTAATAATAAAAATAATTAATAGTAATAACATTTATACATTTATTCAGGTACTTACTATATGCCAAACATTTGTTCTAAGTGTTTTATATATATTCTCAACTCCTCACAATGACCTCCTTCTCCTTCTTTTCTTCTTTTTCTTCTTCTTCTTCTTCTTCTTCTTCTTCTTCTTCTTCTTCTTCTTCTTCAAGTAGACCTTTCTTAGTAATTAATATAGTTTATTTTTTTAAAGAAGTTTGCGGTTCACAGAAAAATTGTATGGAAAATAGAGAAAGTTCCCATATACCCTCCCATCCCCTCCACCAGCCACTGCAGACCACACTCGGTGCTTGCTATTATTAACATTGTGCATCAGCTTAGTACTTCTGTTACAATTGATGAGCCAATATTGACACATTATTACTCACTAGAATTCATAGTTTACATTAGGGTTGATTCTTTGGGCTATAAAATTCTGGGTTTTAGCAAATGTGCAATGACATGTACTCACCATTATGGAATTATACAGAATAATTTTACCACCATAAAATAGCCCTGTGCTGCTACACTATTCCTCATCCATCTCTCCCTATCTCTGAACCACTGGCCAACACAACTATTTTTACTTTCTTTAGTTTGTCTTTCCAAGAATGTCTTATGCTTGAAATCATACAACATGTAGTCTTTTCATTATGGTCTTTTCACACTCAGCAGATGCAGTTAAGGTTCTTCCATGTCTTTCATGGCTTGGTAGGTCATTTCTTTTTTGTTTTTTTTTTTATAAATACAATCTTTAAATTTTTTTTAATTCATTTTAGAGGAGAGAGAGAAAGAGGGAGAAAGAGAGAGAGAGAGAGAGAAGGGGGAGGAGCAGGAAGCATCAACTCCCACATGTGCCTTGACCAGGCAAGCCCAGGACTTCGAACCTGTGACCTCAGCATTCCAGGTTGACACTTTATCCATTGCGCCACCACAGGTCAGGCGGTCATTTCTTTATATTGCTGAATAATATTCCATTGTGTGGATATGCCAATTTGTATATCCATTCACCTATTAAAGGATATCTTGGTTGTTTCCAAGTATTGGCAATTATAAACAAAGTTTCCAAAAACATCCATGTGTAAGATTTTGTGTGAACATAAGTTTTCAACTCATTTGCGCAAACATCAAAAGGTATAGTGGCTAGATCATAGAGTAAGAGTACATGTAGCTTTTGTAAGAAACTGCCTTTCGCTCAAAGTGGTCGTACCATTTTGCCTTTCCACCAGCAATGAATGGGAGTTCCTGTTGCTCCACATCTACCCCAGTGCTTGGTGTGGTCAGTGTTCTGGATTTTTGCCATTCTCATAACTGTGTGATAGTATATCACTGTTGTTTTGATTTGCAATTCCCTAATGACATATGATGTGGAGCATCTTTCTGTATTATTTTCCATCTGCACAGACCTTCTCCCATTTATTAACTGGGTTAAGAACCCCATTTTCAGATGACAGCCTCAGTTTCTTCTAAAAAAGAACATAACAGGTCTCAGTGTTGTCTGGAGAATTAAATGAGACAAAGTAGAGAAAGTGATGAACTTGTTCTCAGAACAGAGCAGCTTCCAATAAAGGGTAGCTATTGGCCCTGGCCAGTTAGCTCAGCGGTAGAGCATTGGCCCAGCGCATGGAAGTCCCAGGTTCAATTTCCCACCTGTGCACACAGAAGCACCCATCTACTTCTCCACCTCTCCCCCTCTCCTTCCTCTCTGTCTCTCTCTTCCCCTCCCGCAGCCAAGGCTCCATTGGAGCAAAGTTGGCCCAGGCACTGAGGATGGCTCTATGGCCTCTGCCTCAGATGCTAGAATGGCTCTGATTGCAGAGAAGCAACACTGCAGATGAGCAGAGCATCGCCCCCTGGTGGGCATGCTGGGTGGATCCCGGTGGGGCACAGCATACCAGAGTCTATCTGCCTACCTTCCCCTCTCCACACCCTCTCCTGTTTCTCACTTCGGGAAAAGACATACATACATACATACATACATACATAAATGGTAGCTATTATTAGGCTAATGCCACATGAAAGAGAGAGAGAGGCTTGCAGGAGCCAAGAGACTTAGCACCTTCTTTGACAATAAAATAGATCAGTCTCGGGCTTCAGAATCTGTAGAAATTCAGGCGTTTCTTGGTGAGGTTTCCATAATCAGTTGCCAACAAGTACCTTAATCTCTTACACCTAATGCACATGAATGAATAAAAGGGCTTCCAGTTCTTAAAAGAATAGAATTTTACTGTATTCTATTTCATTTTTCTCTTCATCTTCCCCTCCTCCTGTCCCTATCAAAAAGGAAAAAAGCCTGACCAGGCGGTGGCACAGAGGATAGAGCGTCAGACTGGGATGTGGAGGACCCAGGTTTGAGACCCTGAGGTCACCAGCTTGAGCGCAGGCTCATCTGGCTTGAGCAAAGAGCTCACCAGCGTGGACCCAATGTCACTGACTCGAGCAAGGGGTTACTCGGTCTGCTGTAGCCCCACAGACAAGGCACATATGAGAAAGCAGTCAATGAACAACTAAGGTGTCGCAACAAAAAACTGATGATTGATGCTTCTCATCTCTCTCCGTTCCAGTCTGTCCCTATCTGTCCCTCTCTCTGACTCTCTCTGTCCCTGTAAAAAAAAAAAAGAAAAAGAAAGAAAAAAGAAAAAAATAATAAAGAAGAAAGGCACAGCTGTACTAACCTCACAGCCAACGAAGCATGCCTGTAACCAGATGTGCCCTGCTTGCCTCCACTGAAGCTGGAATGGTGGTGGAGAGGAAAAACATCCAAGCAATTGCACCTCATGTGTATGAATGACTCTCAGAGGACACAAAGCCCCCCTGAAACTGCAGTTCTAGGATGTGAGTGCCTTTAAGACCATATTCTTCAGAAGGTGGTTCCCAAACCTGCTTGATCAGCAGAATCTCCTGAGGAGGTTTTAAAAAGAACAGATTCCTAAATGCTCAGCTTAGGCTTCAACGTATCACAATTTCCCAGGGGTTGGTGCAGAGAGAAAGGGATTCTGATGTGTGTACCATTAACCATTCTGAGAGGCACTAATGATCAGGGAACTGCTGATCTGATGTCATTCCCATCTGATGTTTCACATCCTGTATGTGTGTGTGTGTGTGTGTGTGTGTGTGTGTGTGTGTGTGTGTGTGTGAGAGAGAGAGAGAGAGAGAGAGGTTGAGGGAGAGAAAGCTGATGAGTGCTGTAAGAAAATAGAGCATTATGGGATGTAAGAGCCTTTATCAGTAAAAGTTGATGCAAACTAAATGAGCAGTTACTGGAATTTCTTTTTAATAAAAGTGATAAAAAACAAAGCCTAACAGTTCAAAGAGGAAAACATTGCTAAAATTAACCTGATCTCCAGAGTTTCCACTCTATTCTGATGTTGTAGCATCTCTAGGATATTTTTAAATAATGACTCTAACTAAATTAGATAACTTATTTTCCTACGATAGTTATAAAAGTTGAATTATTTATTTATTTATTTATTTATTCCTTCTTTTCCAAATGAGAGAAGGGGAGATAGAGAGACAGACTCCCACATGCACCCAGACTGGGATCTACCCAGCAACACCCATCTGGGGCTAATGCTCTACCCATCTAGGACTGTGTTCATGACTGAGCTATTTTTCAGTGCCTGAGGCAGAGGCTCCATGGAGCCATCCTCAGCACCCAGGGCCGATGCACTAGAACCAACTGAGCCATGGCTACAGGAGGGGAAGAGAAAGAGAGAAAGGAAGAAAGAAAGAAAGAAAGAAAGAAAGAAAGAAAGAAAGAAAGAAAGAAAGAAAGAAAGAAAGAAAGAAAGAGAAAGAAGAAAGAAAGAAAGAAAGAAAGAAAGAAAGAAAGAAAGAAAGAAAGAAAGAAAGAGAGAGAGAAAGGAGAGGGGGAAGGGTGGAAAAGCAGATGGTTGCTTTTCTTGTATGCCTTGACCAGCTGAGCTGACACTCTACCACTGAGCCAACCAGCCAGGGACAAAAGTTGAATAATTTACTTAAATATCTGGGACCCAAATCTTAGCACTTTCCTTTTGGTTTTCAAGTTTCAAGAATTTTAATGAGTTAATGAGGAAACTATTTATTAAGGCAGTAAATAAGTTAATTTTGTTTGGAAGAAATCAGGTTTCATGGGCTTAAACTGATATTAAAACTCTGCAAAGTACTTTGATTTTGTTGTTTTAAATTTTCTTTCAACTTTCATTTGCTCATTCAACAAACTTTTCTGGGTGCTACTACTGTGGTATACCACTGATTTAGATATTAATACGAAGATGAGACCCCCATTTAAACAAACAGAGGTAGAAGGGATAGGGAGCAGCTAGGTTGGAAGAGTAAAGGCACTAACATTTTAATGAGCACTTAGTATCAGTCTAATTTATATACAGTAATCTATTTAATACTCACCAAAATCCTAAACCTATGTTAAACAGTCCTAGAAATGGACCACTGTCTTGTCCCTGTGTTAGCCAACTCTAAAAAGAAGCAAAAATGACCTAACTACTTGCTCCTGAAAAATAAAACCATGAACCAACTGAAATAGTTTAATTCTAAAATTAACTATATGTTCACCTCACTGGGCCCACCAATCCAAAGCTATTATGTCACAATTTCTACCCAATCTCAACCAGTTCTTCACTTCAAAAATTATCCAGCCAGCCCTGAGTCCTATAAATATCCTCCCTGACTTTCCCCTTCAGAGATATTACTAAGTCACTGTCAAGATGATGTTCACCCTTAGTACAATGAATCCAATACACATAGATTTGTCTGATCAGTAGATTTGGGGATTTTTTTTCTGGTGCTCTTTGGGTAGTCAACAGTCAACGCCCCCTTCTTTGATGAAGAGATTTGCCCAAACACATATGGCTATTATGAACTACTTTTTTTTTTTTTTTTTTTTTTTTTTTATATATATAAATAAATTTTTATTTTAATGGGGTGACATCAATAAATCAGGGTACATACATTCAAAGAAAACACCTCCAGGTTATCTTGTCATTTAGTTATGTTGCATACCCATCACCCAAAGAGAGATCGTCCTCTGCCACCCTCCATCCAGTTCTCTCTGTACCCCTCCCCCTCCCCTCCCCCTCTCCCTCCTTCCCTCCCCCCACCCCCCATAGCCACCACACTCCTGTTCATGCCTCTCAGTCTCGCTTTTATGTCCCACTAATGTATGGAATCCTGCAGTTCCTGTTTTTTTCTGATTCGCTTATTTCACTCCGCACAATGCTACCAAGACTCCACCATTCCGCTATAAGTGATCCAATGTCACCATTTCTCCTAGCTGAATAATATACCATGATGTATATGTGCCCCATCTTCTTCATCTAGTCCTCTATTTTTTTACAGTGATTAAAAGCCTTTAAGCAAACTCTTGGCCAATACAGCAAGAATCCATAAATGAGTAGTGTCCTTAACATGTTCCCCAAGTCCATGAACTACTTTTTTGAAGAGCCAACTTTTAAATGCAGCTGTGACTGACTCTGAGGTTCATATTCTATCCACTGGTGTATACATTTAGTCATAAATGCTAGATGAGATAAAAGACACAGAGATTTTTTATTGTGTATTCTCATATGTTTGTGAGTAAGCAACTTTAAAAGAGATGGCATCATCAAAAATGGCAATCCATAAATGCAAGGGAAATTCAAGTCCTTGAACCAAGTCAAAATGTGTTTACTGCCATCTGTTCTTCACAGTGACACAACAATAAAATGCATAAATTAATGACTCAAAAACCATAAAAGAGTTGCCTAAATGAGTCCCATAAACAGATGCAAACAAACAATAACAAGTCTAACTATTGATTGATAACAATAATTAAAGCTTAGAATTTTGCACATGATCCCAAGAAAACTGCATAAACCCTCCTCAGTGTTCAGTGCACTCAAAATCATGGACATTTGGGGCCTACACATTGCATGATTACTGGAAATATAAAACCTCAAATAAAAATGCAAAACTACTTCGGTTTCAAAGACACTGTGTCGACTTCAAAATGGACCGAGGTGAGCAGACAGGTTCATGGGTCACACAAACAGTAAATTTTGGTGAGTAGTCCAAGACAGTGTGATTAGTTCGAAAAGGAGGTAAAGAAGAGGCAAACATCCTAAAGGCAGAGTCACAGGAAGGAAAACAGTGAGCCATTTTCCAGAAATATAAGATACATTCTAGATATACGGACCAAGGGCTCCCAGCTCAGCCAAGGGTTCCTAGGGTCAGGATGGAGAGCTCGGATCAGGCCATGGTCCTGAAATAGTTTAATTCTAAAATTAACTATATGCTCACCTCACTGGGCCCACCAATCCAAAGCTATTATGTCACAATTTCTACCCAATCTCAACCAGTTCTTCACTTCAAAAATTATCCAGCCAGCCCTGAGTCCTATAAATATCCTCCCTGACTTTCCCCTTCAGAGATATTACTAAGTCACTGTCAAGATGATGTTCACCCTTACTACAATGAATCTAGTACACATAGATTTGTCTGATCAGTAGATATGGGGATTTTTTTTCTGGTGCTCTTTGGGTAGTCAATAGTCAACACCCCCCTTCATTGATGAAGATTTTGCCCCAACACATATGGCTATACATATGCTGATACAACCATTGAGGAGTGTCCAAAGGACACAGGTTGGCAGATAGTGTAAGAAATTTCTACAACTGGGAAAGTTTCTCCCAATTGCTGGTGGGGAGATGCACCGTGGTGTCACCATTAACATTAAAGAATGCAAATTGTACTGTTGATGAATAAGTTAATAGCAATGACAACAATAGCTAACACTATTTCATGTAGCACTGGTTTTGAACATTGCACAGTCAGTGTTCTAAGCTCTGTACATAGATGAATTCATTTAAAGGTCACCCCATGAGTACCTATGAAGTAGGCACTATAATATTCTTATTTTACATATAAGGAAATTGAGGCATGGAGAGATTAAGGGACTTGTCCATGTCTTAGAGCTAGAGCTAGTAAATGGCAGACCAGAATGAATCAATCAGTCAATTAATAATAACTCAGCCCCTGGTACTGAGTATTTTTTTTCTTGTGGGAGAGACAGAGAGAGTCAAAGAGAGGGACAGATGGGGACAGACAGACAGGAACGGAGAGAGATGAGAAACATCAATTCTTCATTCTGGTTCCTTAGTTGTTCATTGATTGATTTCTCATATGTGCCTTGACCGGGGGTTGGGGGGAGCTACAGCAGACCGAATGACGCCTTGCTGGAGCCAGCAACCTTGGGTCCAAGCTAGTGAGCCTTGCTCAAACCAGATGAGCTCGCGCTCAAGCTGGCGACCTCGGGGTCTCGAACCTGGGTCCTCCACATCCCAGTCTGATGCTCTATCCACTGCGCCACTGCCTGGTCAGGCTGGTACTGAGTATTTAGTGTTCATAGGGGATGTAAGCTTCTCTTCTTGCTGTATGATATTTTGTGCTTATCTGCTTATAAGGCACAAAGTTTCTTGCATTTTATCTTTAGAAGATTATCATCTTACTTAAATTGTGCTCTTAAAGTGTCTTTAAATTCATTGGCTAGTTTTATTTATTTATTTATTTATTTATTTATATTTTTCTGAAGTTGGAAACGGGGAGGCAGTCAGACAGACTTCCGCATGCACCCCGCATCCCAACCGGGATCCACCCGGCATGCCCACCAGGGGGCGATGCTCTGCCCATCTGGGGCATCGCTCTGTTGCAACCAGAGCCATTCCAGTGCCTGAGGCAGAGGCCACAGAGCCATTCTCAGCGCCCGGGCCAACTTTGCTCCCATGGAACCTTGGCTACAGGAGGGGAAGAGAGATACAGAGAGGAAGGAGAGGGGGAGGGGTGGAGAAGCAGATGGGCATTTCTCCTGTGTGCCTTGGCCGGGAATCGAACCCAGGACTCCTGCATGCCAGGCCAACGCTCTACCACTGAGCCAACTGGTCAGGGCCGGCTAGTTATTTTCTATTCATTTTCATATTTGTTATTTTCTATTCATTTTCAGAATTATAATTAGCCAATTTGAAGGATTATTTAAAAATTTTTATGTTTAGGGAGAGAAGATGGCAGCAGAGTAGGCGGATGCACAGACACCCAGCTCTCAACACCAAACTGGAATACAAATCAATTTAGAAAAAATCAGCATGAAAAACCAACACTGAACTGCAAGAACAGCTCTCAAAAACCAAGGAGCAAAGAGGAAGCCACAATAATCCTGGTAAGGAGTGCCTGAATCTCCTCTGCTTACAGGAAGGGAAGGAGGGGGGTGAGGCTGAGAGCCCAGAGAGGATTTCACAGAGGAAAAAGAGCAGAAACTACTGCTCACAGCCACTTACCTGGCGACCAGGGAGCAAGGTGGGTTGAAAAGACCAGCTTATCTCCCAAGTGGAAAAGACAGGGAGAGGGACAGACTGTGAGGGGCTAAGGTATGCAAGAAACAAAATAAAAAAGCTGACTCATTCGTGCTGGAGGCGGCCATAGCTGGGGGAGGGACTGAACGTTTCACAAAACAGAGCTGAAGTGCTTCCAGATCAGAGATCTCCGGACATCTATCCAGCTCCAATCAGCACAACAAGACACAGCTGAAAACAAGAAGTGGGGAGGAGGGGCAGTAACTCAGGTCTCCATGGAGATCTGAGATACACCTCCCCCTACTGAAGCTGAGAGAAAAAACCCTGCCCCCAGTGAGATTAGTTGGAGGAAGAGACCTTCAGCGTCTCAGGTTACACCCACAGCATTCCTGGATACAGTTTCAAGGAAGCCCCCTGCTGAGATCAGTTAACAAGACTATCACCTGTTAAGAAAACAAACAAATCAAGACTTCAAAGCTGCCCAAATCCGAAAGTGGATTACAAATAATAGCTGATACCAACCCACGAAGACCTAAAAATAACACAACTGAAAACTGGAGGCAGACAACACCAAGCCTAGACTCAATCAACTCTACAAATAAAAAAAAAAAAGAAGAAGAGGATGAGAAAACAAAGGAGTGCAATCCAAATGAAACCACAAGAGACACTTTCGAGAGATGAACTGAGTGATATGGAAATAATCAAACTTCCAGATGCAGAGTTCAAAATAATGATTGTAAGGATGCTTAGGGATCTTAGAACAACAATGGAGGGGGAGTTTGAAAACCTAAATAAAGAAATAGCAAGTATAAAAAAGAATCAGTTGGAGACGACAAATACAATATCAGAAATAAAGACCACAATGGAAGGAATTAAAAACAGGATAGATAGAGCAGAGGATCGAATCAGCGAGTTAGAAGACAACTGGAATGAAGGCATGAAAGCAGAGAAGAAAAGAGAAAAAAGACTCAAAAAGTCAGAGGAAACTCTTAGAGAGCTCTGTGACAACATGAAGAGAAACAACATCCGCATCATAGGGGTTCCTGAAGAAGAAGAAAAAGAACAAGGGATAGAGACTTTGTTCAATCATATCATAGCTGAAAACTTCCCTAAATTAATGCAAGAGAAACTCTCACAAATCCAAGAAGCACAGAGGACTCCATTAAAGAGAAACCCAAAGAAACCTACACCAAGACACATCATAATTAAAATACCAAAGCTAAGCGATAAAGAGAAAATATTAAAAGCTGCAAGAGAAAAAAAAGTTATCACCTACAAAGGAGCCCCCATAAGGATGACATCTGACTTCTCAACAGAAACACTTGAGGCCAGAAGGGAATGGCAAGAAATATTCAAAATAATGCAGAACAAGAACCTACAACCAAGACTACTTTATCCAGCAAGGCTATCGTTTAAAATCGAAGGAGAAATAAAAAGCTTTCCAGACAAAAAACAACTCAAGGAATTTATTACAACCAAACCAATGCTGCAGGAAATATTAAGGGGCCTGATGTAAACATATCAAAGTGGGAAAAGAATACAGCCAAAAAAAAAGAAATACACCTTTAAAGAAGAAAATGGCAATAAACAACTACATATCAATAATACCCTTCAATGTAAATTGATTAAATGATCCAATCAAAAAACATAGGGTAGCTGCATGGATAAGAAAACTGGACCCATACATATGTTGTCTACAAGAGACACACCTTAGAACAAAAGACACACATAGATTGAAGGTAAAAGGATGGAAAAAATGTTTCATGCAAACGGAAATGAAAAAAAAGCTGGGGTAGCAATACTTATATCAGACAAATTGGACTTTAAAACAAAGGATATAGTAAGAGATAAAGAAGGCCACTACATGATGATAAAGGGAGTAATCCAACAGGAAGATATAACTATTATAAATATCTATGCACCTAATATAGAAGCACCTAAATATATAAAGCAGATTTGATGGATTTAAAGGGCAAGATCAACAGCAATACTATAATAGTAGGGGATTTCAATAACCCACTAACATCACTAGATAGATCCTCAAGAAAGAAAATTAACAAAGAAACAGCAGACTTATTGGAAACACTAGATCAACTCGATTTAATAGATATCTTCAGAACCTTTCACCCTAAAGCAGCAGAATACACATTCTTTTCAAGTGCTCATGGTACATTCTCTAGGATAGACCACATGTTAGGGCACAAAAGTGCTCTCAACAAATTTAAGAAGACTGAAATCATATCAAGCACTTTCTCCGATCACAACGGCATGAAACTAGAAATGAATCACAACAGAAAAGCTCAAAAACTCTCAAACACATGGAAACTAATTAGCAGGTTGTTAAATAATGAATGGATTAAGAATGAGATCAAAACGTGAAGACACATGTAGCCCCATGTTCATTGCAGCACTGTTCACAGTGGCCAAGACATGAAAACAACCAAAAAGCCCTTCAATAGAAGACTGGATAAAGAAGATGTGGCACATATACACTATGGAATACTACTCAGCCATAAGAAATGATGACATCAGATCATTTACAGCAAAATGGTGGGATCTTGATAACATTATAAGGAGTGAAATAAGCAAATCAGAAAAAAACAAGAACTACATGATTCCATACATTGGTGGAACATAAAAATGAGACTAAGAGACATGGACAAGAGTGTGGTGGTTACCAAGGGTGGGGGGGGAGGGAGGACATGGGAGGGAGGGAGGGAGAGAGTTAGGGGATCAAAGAAGAAATAAAGAAATTCCTAGAAACGAATGACAATGAGCATACAACAACTCAAAATTTATGGGACACAGCGAAAGCAGTGCTGAGAGGGAAGTTCATAGCACTACAGGCACACTTTCAGAAGCTAGAAAAAGCTCAAATAAACAACTTAACCCTGCATCTAAAAGAATTAGAAAAAGAACAGCAAGTAAAGCCCAAATGTAGTAGAAGGAAGGAAATAATAAAGATCAGAGCAGAAATAAATGACATAGAGGCTAAAGAAACAATACAGAAGATCAATGAAACTAGGAGCTGGTTCTTTGAAAAGGTAAACAAGATTGATGCACCTTTAAGTAGACTCACCAAGAAAAAGAGAGAGAGGACTCAAATAAATAAAATTAGAAATGAGAGAGGAGAAATAACAACTGACACAACAGAAATACAAAATATTGTAAGAAAATACTATGAAGAACTGTATGCCAAAAAACTAGACAACCTAGATGAAATGGACAAATTCCTTGAAACGTACAATCTTCCAAAAATCAATCTGGAAGAATCAGAAAACTTAAACAGACCAATTACACCAAAGGAGATCGAAACAGTTATCAAAAAACTCCCAACAAAGAAAAGTCCGGGGCCCGATGGCTTCACAACGGAATTCTACCAAATATTCAAAGAAGAACTAACTCCTATCCTTCTCAAACTATTTCAAAAAATTCAAGAGGAAGGAAGACTTCCAAACTCCTTTTATGAGGCGAGCATAATTCTGATTCCAAAACCAGGCAAAGACCACACAAAGAAAGAAAATTATAGGCCAATATCTCTGATGAATATAGATGCTAAAATCCTCAACAAAATATTAGCAAACCGGATCCAACAATATATGGAAAAAATCATACACCATGATCAAGTGGGATTTATTCTGGGGAGGCAAGGCTGGTACAATATTCGTAAATCAATCAATGTGATTCATCACATAAACAAAAAGAAGGAGAAAAACCATATGATAATTTCAATAGATGCAGAAAAAGCATTTGATAAAATCCAGCACCCATTCATGATCAAAACTCTCAGCAAAGTGGGAATACAGGGAACATACCTCAACATGATAAAAGCCATCTATGAGAAACCCACAGCCAACATCATACTCAATGGGAAAAAATTAAAAGCAATCCCCTTAAGATCAGGAACAAGGCAGGGGTGCCCCCTTTCACCACTCTTATTTAACATAGTCCTGGAAGTCCTAGCCACAGCAATCAGACAAGAAGAAGAAATAAAAGGCATTCAAGTTGGAAAAGAAGAAGTAAAACTATCATTATTTGCAGATGATATGATATTGTATATAGAAAACCCTAAAGTCTCAGTCAAAAAACTACTGGACCTGATAAATAAATTCAGCAAAGTGGCAGGATATAAAATCAATACTCAGAAATCAGAAGCATTTTTATACACCAACAATGAACAGTCAGAAAGAGAAATTAAGGAAACAATCCCCTTCACAATTACAACCAAAAAAATAAAGTACCTAGGAGTAAACTTAACCAAGGAGACTAAAGACTTGTACTCGGAAAATTACAAAACATTGATAAAAGAAATCAAGGAAGATACTAACAAGTGGAAGCATATACCGTGCTCATGGTTAGGAAGAATAAACATCATTAAAATGTCTATATTACCCAAAGCAATTTATAAATTCAATGCAATACCAATTAAAATACCAATGACATACTTCAAAGATATAGAACACATATTCCAAAAATTTATATGGAACCAAAAAAGGACACGAATAGCCTCAGCAATCTTAAAAAAGAAGAATAAAGTGGGAGGTATCACACTTCCTGATATCAAGTTATACTACAAGGCCATTGTACTCAAAACAGCCTGGTACTGGCATAAGAAAAGGCATATAGATCAATGGAATAGAACAGAGAACCCAGAAATAAACCCACAGTTCTATGGACAACTGATATTTGACAAAGGAGGTAAGGAAATACAATGGAGTAAAGACAGCCTCTTTAACAAATGGTGTTGGGAAAATTGGACAGCTACCTGCAAAAAAATGAAACTAGATCACCAGCTTACACCACTCACAAAAATAAACTCAAAATGGATAAAAGACTTGAATGTAGGCCGTGAAACCATAAGCATCTTAGAAGAAAACATAGGCAGTAAGCTCTCCGACATCTCTCGGAGCAATATATTTGCTGATTTATCTCCACGGGGAAGTGAAATAAAAGACAGGATAAACAAATGGGACTATATCAAACTAAAAAGCTTTTGCACAGCTAAAGACAACAAGAACAGAATAAAAAGACAAACTACACAATGGGAGAACATATTTGACAATACGTCTGATAAGGGGTTAATAACCAAAATTTATAAAGAACTTGTAAAACTCAACACCAGGAAGACAAACAACCCAATCCAAAAATGGGCAAAAGAGATGAATAGACACTTCTCCAAAGAGGACATACAGATGGCCAATAGGCATATGAAAAAATGCTCAACATCACTAATCATTAGAGAAATGCAAATTAAAACCACAATGAGATATCACCTTACACCAGTCAGAATGGCGCTTATCAACAAAACAACACAGAATAAGTGCTGGCGAGGATGTGGAGAAAAGGGGACCCTCCTGCACTGCTGGTGGGAATGCAGACTGGTGCAGCCACTGTGGAAAACAGTATGGAGATTCCTCAAAAAACTGAAAATCGAACCGCCTTTTGACCCAGCTATCCCACTTTTAGGAATATACCCCAAGGACACCATAGAACGGCTCGAAAAGGAGAAATGCACCCGCATGTTTGTGGCAGCATTGTTCACAATAGCGAAGATCTGGAAACAGCCCAAGTGTCCGTCAGAGGACGAGTGGATTAAAAAACTTTGGTACATATATACTATGGAATACTACTCAGCCATAAGAAATGATGACATCGGATCATTTACAATAGCATGGATGGACCTTGATAACATTATACGGAGTGAAATAAGTAAATCAGAAAAAAAACTGAGATGAATCCATACATAGAAGGGACATAAAAATGAGACTCAGAGACATGAACAAGAATGTGATGGCAACAGGGGCGGGGGGGGGGGGTTGGGGGAGGGGGGGAGGGGGTGAAGAAGGAGAGAGTGGTTAGGGGAGGGGAGGGGCACAAAGAAAACCAGATAGAAGGTGACAGAAGACAATTTAACTTTGCGGGAGGGGTATACAGCACAATTAAATGTCAAAATAATCTAGAGATATTTTCTCTCAACATATGTACCCTGATTTATCAATGTCACTGCATTAAATTTAATAAAAAAATATTAATATTAAAAAAAAATTTTTATGTTTAGTATACACTTTGTCTTTGAACAATCTCAAAAGTTGCAGATAGAATTTAAAGGTCTTCTCTTCCTGAACCACTTGAGAATAAGTTGTTAACCTGATGCCCCGTTATCCACCAAATACTTTAGTGTATATTTCCTACAAATAAGAACACAATGTACAGACTCTCAGTACAACCATCACAATCACAGATTACACTTAATTGTCCTGCCTCTAGTCTCCTTCAACCTAGAACAGTTCTTCAGTCTTCCCTTGACTTTCATGGTTTGATATGTTTGAAGATTGCAAGCCAGCTCTTATTTAGAATGTCACTTGATGTGGAGTTGTTCAACGTTTTCTCATGACTCAATCCAGGTACTGCATCTTTGGCAGGAATATTACTCCTGGCGTGCAGGAGTCCTGGGTTCGATTCCCGGCCAAGGCACACAGGAGAAATGCCCATCTGCTTCTCCACCCCTCCCCCTCTCCTTCCTCTCTGTATCTCTCTTCCCCTCCTGCAGCCAAGGTTCCATGGGAGCAAACACTACTGTGATCTCATTGCATTCTATCAGATGGTACAGGGTTTTGTTTATTTATTTACTAAGAATGTCAGCCTTAATCATTTGATTACGGTGGTGTCTTCCAGGCTTCTCCACTATAAACTTACTCAATTTCTTTTGTAATTAACAAATATGTTGTGTAAACATTGTAAACATCTCATGCTTCATTGGACCTTGTATTTATGGATTTCTGTTAGCATGGGTCCATAACTTCCTACTGTATTCAACAGGTTACCATCCCATGCCTGGACTTGACACTCCACTTTGGGACGCCCCTTCGCGTGAACGCCCTCCTTACTCAGCTTGGCTCTAACACCCGCCCCACGCTATCCCCAAACATGGACAGCCTCCTCCTTCTACTGGGACTCTGATTCTCTGTGCTGGGTCGATCCCTGTGGGATACTCTTCACCATGATGCCCACCTCATGACATTACGTCTGAGCTTTGCAGAAGAGGGACGAAAAACTAACCAACATTTTTCAAAAAATTTTTAAATATAGAAATAGTTCAGAATAAAAACAAATCACCACAAACTTTCATTTAAAACTGCCAAAAAAAGATTTTCAAGCTGATCTGTGGTGGTGCAGCAGATAAAGTGTCGACCTGGAATGCTAAGGTCACTGGTCTGACACCTTGAGCTTGCGTGGTCAAGGCATATAAGAGAAGAAATTCTGGCCCTGGCCGGTTGGCTCAGCGGTAGAGTGTCGGCCTGGCGTGTGGGGGACCCGGGTTCGATTCCCGGCCAGGGCACATAGGAGAAGCGCCCATTTGCTTCTCCACCCCCCATCCCCCCTCCTTCCTCTCTGTCTCTCTCTTCCCCTCCCGCAGCCAAGGCTCTATTGGAGCAAAGATGGCCCGGGCGCTGGGGATGGCTCCTTGGCCTCTGCCCCAGGCGCTAGAGTGGCTCTGGTCGCGGCAGAGCGACGCCCCAGAGGGGCAGAGCATCGCTCCCTGGTGGGCAGAGTGTCACCCCGGTGGGCGTGCCGGGTGGATCCCGGTCGGGCGCATCCGGGAGTCTGTCTGACTGTCTCTCCCCGTTTCCAGCTTCAGAAAAATACAAAAAAAAGAGAGAAGCAATTCCCGAGTTGATGTGTCCTGCTCCTCCCCCCTTTCTCTATCTCTCCTCTCTCTAAAATCAGTAAATAAAATCTATAAAAAAAAAAAAAGATTTTCGCCCTGGCCAGTTGGTTCAGTGGTAGAGTGTTGGCCTGGCATGCAGGAGTCCCAGGTTCGATTCCGGTCAGGGCACACAGAAGTGCCCATCTGCTTCTCCACCCCTCCACCTCTCCTTCCTCTCTGTCTCTCTCTTCTCCTCCTGCAGCCAAGGCTCTATTGGAGCAAAGTTGTCCTGGGCGCTGAAGATGGCTCCATGGCCTCTGCCTCAGGCGCTAGAATGGCTCTGGTTGCAACAGAGCAACACCCCAGATGGGCAGAGCATCGCTCCCTGGTGGGCATGCCGGGTGGATCCCAGTCGGGTGCATGCAGAAGTCTGTCTGCCTCCCCGTTTCCAACTTCAGAAAAATGCAAAAAAAAAAAAAAAAAAAAAAAAGGTTTCAAAAAATTAAATCACTATTTTTTTTAAATGAAAAGCATTCTAACTATGAAGGAAATATTTCCCATAAAGATCTTATATCAACCAATAAATAAAAATGTAGTCTTCATAGACTACTTTGTGGAACTTCACCTGACATTTACTTGGCCTGGGGCAAGAGTAAAAATGAAGACTCAGTTACCAATAGAGAAAATACTTGAAAGTTATAAATCACAATAATAAACTTTAAAATGAAATGTGCTGTATCCTCCTACCTTGACAAATTACCTGCCATTACAACAACAAAAATTGTAAAGATATAAAACTGTTTTTAATATGGTCAAAAGCCAGCTAAACATCAGACAATTTACTACTCACACATCTGGGTGTTCTTTTGATGAGGCAGTTCTTTTGATAACTGAGGAGCAACAAAATGAAAGCATACACAACCCATACATTTACGCCATGAAATGTACTTTTCCAGCTTTCAGTCTAGTGTCAGGCAACACCGGGGAGACTAAGGGAGGTAAACCCTATCCCAGAGTCCAGGTTTTTGTACCTGTGCAAGAAAGGATTCAAGATCAAGACAGAAAGATTTAGCAAACCACAGAAAATTTATTAAGGCAAAAGTACACACTCAAGTAGCGAGAACAGGCAACCCCAAAGAATGAGAGGCCCCCTCCCATGGAGTCTGGGTGAAAGGTTTTTATTAGAAGTAGGCAAGAAGAAGATTGGGTGGTCCTGGATTCTGATGCTGGTGGGTGACTGCAACAGGCAGCGTGAGTCCTCTCCAGACAGCGATTTTTCTTTTTTCGTCCCTCCGGAACTGTCTGTCATGGTGATTGTGGGAGCAGATAAAGATATTATAATCATCCTGTTATTCACTTTTAGGTCAATATGGCTGCTGAATCTGGTTAAGACTGGGCTTTGTTTGTCTCAACCACAGAAAATTTGAGAGAACTAAACAGAGGAACAGGTGGTCAGTAAAAGTCACATCCATGATGTGCCAGATAGAACGGAAAAGGGAAGGGGTGGAGCTTAAGGTCATCAGTCTCTATTCTAACTTCCTGCCTCAAGTCTAGCAAAATCACTAATTATGTGGTCATAATCAAACTCTCCACCTAATTTTCTTCTCCTGCAAGTTCTTCCAAATTGGAAGATGGCCAATTGGATGGCCTTTCTTGAACCACAGAAGTTCCTATGTAAGTTTTGTTTGTTTGTTTCACTAATTTTAATTTGGAGAAACTTTGCTGAGACAATAGAACTGAAATAAAAATCTCTCAAAATTTTACTCTAAAGACTTTACTTAGATTTAGATTCAGAATTTATTTGGATTCAGATTCAGACCTCACAAATTTTATGTTTCAGGTTCAAACACTAATAAAACCACATATGACAAGTTCTTATAATTGCTAAATATTACAGAACATTTTAATTTTATCATCTAAATCACTATCATAAAATAATTTCTACCATCTTTAAAATCAATAACTATATCCAAGCTTTTATGTAAAGAATTAGTATCACCCTTCACACATGCTATATATCTAGACCTACATATACTATATATATCAATGAGTAAAATGAATCATTTAATATTACAAAATGCTTTCCAGATGTCACATTCAGTTGTAAGCAAGCAAGAAAACGGATGCCAGGTAGTATTGGTATATGATAATTCATCATGCAAAAAATATTGTATTCATATGATCTGAGAGAGGAAGGAATTGACAAGTTAATTGTGTTTTTTTCTCGTACCTAAGCACTTCTGCTGCTCACTTCCTTCCCTCAGAAATACTGTTTGTTTCTAATTTTGGCAGTGGCATAGCCTACAACCACTGCAGACAGGCCTTCCCCACTCTGTCACCTTTTATTTTGAGGACATGGAGCAAAGGATGAAAGAATGAATGCTTCTAGTCTCAAGAGAGGCTGCGTAGGATTACAGGTCATGCTGTGTCATAGCTGAAATCATCTCACAAGTGACACACAATCCACGGGTTCCTTCATATAGTTATAGCTGTGTGTGTGGAAAATGGAGCCTTCTGAGGCATAGGGCCCAAGGGAAAGGTCCCTCTGCTTGGGTCTAAGGACTATAATGCTATGCTGCCTATACTCATTAAAAGTTGTATTTAAAAAAAAAAGATGACATTGTAAGACTTAGCATGCTTCTTCATCTAACTGGGCAGGAGGATAGAGCACTAGGATTCAGAAAGTGAAAAAACGCAACAGAGTTTCCCAAATGTCCAGCTGCTTTGTACACACTACCCACAGTATCCCCATGAGTCCCAGACTGCCCTCAAGGTCAGGGACTGTTTTAATAGCCATGGAGACTTGCAGAGCACCTGGTACAAAATCAATGCTCAGTAAAGGTTGAGGATGAAAGAAAGGACCATTTGGCCCTGAATTGATTAACTCAAGCTCCTGATGCTTTAAAAAGTAAGTTCTCCTCATTTCAATTTGTCCTCTGCTTCTTTCTCTTTCTCTCATCTGTCCTCTTAATACTTCTTGTCCTACCCAAAAGCAATACTCTTAGAAATTAACCTTATCCACTCTCTTAGGTTCAAGATTTCAGTGCATATTTAATATTTTTCCTTTATTTTATTTTTTTAATTAATATTGTTCATGAGAGTGGTGTACAAACTTGAATACACATTTAACTATTTAATGGACATTAGGGAACTTTTTCCTTATGCATCCTATGTGATTTCATTTTCATTAATGAAGTTTCTGGCAAGGAAATGAGTCACAGTAATCTTTATTAAAGATATTTTTACAACAAAGTAACATTTTTGAGGTGACTTTCCAGATCCATTACAAACGGGAAGTCTTAATCATGCCCAGTGATGAAAAGAAAAGAAATAGCTAATGTGAAATGAACCCAAATTGTTTGTCATCTGTTCTGGAACAGATAGCTATATATGCCCAAATACACAAAAACTCTTACAGGCATGCTCTCATTCATCCTCTTAAATGCCTGATATTTTATTTTATTTTGGTTTACCTCTGCTAACTTTAATTACAATTAAAAGCTGAGAGTCAAGAAATAAACCAGATATTTGTTAAACATCCACAAAGTTCATGATACCATATGAGGTCTCGGAGCATGGCATATGAAGGAGGCAGTGCTCTTCTTAAGGAATTTATGACCTAAGAAGAAAGGAAGTAAGAACATCGAATTATAGTAACTACAAAATGAATAGGTCAGAGATTGCATTTCCAAGTTACAGAATGGATGGAATAAATTCAAGTCTTACTTAAATACGGTTGGCAAAGAGCATACACGAAAGGAAAGAAAGCAGCCAAATGAGAGCATGATACATTCAATTTAATTCTTTTTTAATTAAGGTCAAATTTACTTACAGTAAAATGTATAAATCTTTTTTTTTTTTTTTTTTACAGAGATAGAGAGTCAGAGAGAGGGATAGACAGGGACAGACAGACAGGAACAGAGAGATGAGAAGCATCAATCATTAGTTTTTCATTGCGTGTTGCGACTCCTTAATTGTTCATTGATTGCTTTCTCATATGTGCCTTGATCGCAGGCCTTCAGCAGACCGAGTAACCCCTTGCTCGAGCCAGCGATTGTGGGCTCAAGCTGGTGAGCTTTGCTCAAACCAGATGAGCCTGCGCCCAAGCTGGCGACCTCAGGGTCTCAAACCTGGATCTTCCGCATCCCAGTCTGACACTCTATCCTCTGCGCCACCACCTGGTCAGGTGAAATGTATAGATCTTAAGTGTACAATTCAGTGAATTTTGACAAAGGTACTAAAATATCTAATTATGATAAAGAATATCATAACCCCAAAAGGTTCATTAACATAGGATATCTTGTGATATGCTCTCTTTCATTACTGATTTAGTAAATTGTGTTTTCTCTCCTTTTTTCTTGGCCAGTCAGTTCTGTCACTTCTTTCAAAAACCAAATTTTAATTGTTAGTTATTCTCCATTGCTTGTACATTTTCTATATATTGATTCCTGCTCTTTATAGTTTTTCTTTTTTTTTTTTTTTTTTTTGCTTTAATTTGTCCCTCTTTTACAGCTTTATTATTATTTTTTTTTAGGCATAAAGACTCATTGTTTTGTATTTATTTATTTATTTACTTGAGAGAGAGATCAACTTGGTCCTACTTTTATGCATTCATTGGTATGTGCCCTGACTGGGGATTGAACCCCCAATCTCAGCAAATCGAGGTGAGGCTCTAACCAACTGATCTATGGAGCCAGGTTTTTCCAGCTTCTTAAGGTATAATAGA
Source organism: Saccopteryx bilineata (assembly GCF_036850765.1). Classification (NCBI taxonomy): domain Eukaryota; kingdom Metazoa; phylum Chordata; class Mammalia; order Chiroptera; family Emballonuridae; genus Saccopteryx; species Saccopteryx bilineata. Next base: position 297,583,813 of record NC_089491.1, on the reverse strand, counting down.
AACTGAGATCATAGATTTGAGAACTTTTCTATTTTCTAACATAAGCATTTTAAAAAAGACATGACCCTCTAACCATCTTCCCATCCTTTTTTGATGTTACTTTTTATAACCATTTAATTTTAAGTATTTTCTAATTTCCTCTGTGATTTTTTTTTTCTTTAACACATGGAAATATAGAAATGTTGGTAACTTTCCAGAATCTGGAATTTCTTTAGGTATTTTATTTGTAACTAATTTCTTTTTTTAATGTTTGTTTGTAACTTTTCTTTATTTATTCATTTTTAGGGAAGAGAGAGAGAGAGTGAGAGAGAGAGAAAGAGAGAGAAAGGGGGGAGGAGCAGGAAGTATCAACTCCCATATGTGCCTTGACCAGACAAGTGCAGGGTTTCAAACCAGTGGCCTCAGCGCTCCAGGTCGAAGCTCTATCCACTGCGCCACCACGGGTCAGACCTGTAATTAATTTCTAGTGTAGTTCCATTATGTTCTGAGAATATACTATGTAAGGTTTCAACCTTTTAAAATTTACTGATAATTATTTTGGGACCCAGAATATGATCTAACATGGCAACCATTTTATATTCACTTTGAAAAAATTCATATTTTCAGTTATTAGGTGAAACATTCTATACATTTCAATTAACTCTGTTGGTTAACCGATCTTCCGTGTCCTTATTAATATTTGTCTGCCTGACCAAGCAGTGGCTCAGTAGATACAGTGTCGGACTAGTACACAGAGGACCCAGGTTAGAGACCCTGAGGTCGCCGGCTTGAGCGCAAGCTCATCTGGCTTGAATGCAGACTTACCAGCTTGAGTGTGGGGTTGCTGGCTTGAGCGTGGGACCATAGACATGACCCCATGGTCACTGGCTTGAGCCCAAAGGTCACTGGCTTGAAGCTCAACATTGCTGGCTTGAGCCCAAGGTTACTGGCTTGAGCAAGGGGTCACTCACTTTGCTGTAGCCCCCTGGTCAAGGCACATATGAGAAAGCAATCAATGAACAACTAAGATGCCACAACGAAGAATTGATACTTCTCATCTCTCTCCCTTCCTGTCTGTCTGGTGCTATCTGTCCCTCTGATTCTCCCTCTGTCTCTGTATATACATATTTGTTTCATCCCCTTGTTACATTAATTACTAAGAAAGAGATGTTAAGAATTGTAAATTTGTCTATTTCTCTCTTTTGTTCTGCCAGTTTTCCTTCACATACTTTAAAGTTTTATTATTATGTTTATAGATGCTTAGGATTTTTATGTCTTCCTTATCATTTAATCCTTTTATCATTAAAAAGGTTCTCTATCCATGATGATAGTCCTTGTCTTTAAGCCAACTTTGTTTGATACTCATATTAATTTAATCACATTGCTTTCTTATGCTTGTTGTTTGCATAGAAAATTCTTTCTTGTCCTTTTACTTTGAAATTATCTGTGTGTTTAAGTTTAAAGTACATTCTTTGTAGACACTTGGTCTATTTTTTTTATTCATTGTGACAATCTTTTTCTTTTAATTTTATTGTTAATGCATTTGAAATGAATGTAAATATTGATATGGTTGGGATTGAGTTTATCATCTTGTCTTTAGTTTTCTATATAGCCCATCTATTATTTCCTCTCTTCATCTTCTTTCTTTTTCTTCTAGCTTCATTAAGTGTTTTCTTTTCTTTCTTTCTTTCTTTTTTTGACAGAGACAGGGAGAGAGTCAGAGAGAGGGACAGATAGGGACAGATAGGAAGGGAGAGAGATGAGAAGCATCAATTCTTCTTTGCATCTCTTTAGTTGTTGACTGATTGCTTTCTCACATGTGCCTTGACTGGAGCAAGCTGAAGAGCCCGTGCTCAAGCTGATGACCTCAGGATTTCGAACCTGGGTGGATCCTCCTTGTTCCAGTATGATGCTCTATCCACTGTACCACTACCTGGTCAGGCAAATTATATGCTGTTTTAAAAAAACTTAAGTAGCCCAATGGGTATAGTGTGAATTCTAAAAAGAGAGAAGAAAGTGAATAAAGCAGAAAATATTTGAAGAAATAATGGTTTAATATTTCCCAAACTTTGTGAAAAACATAAATTTAAACACATACTTATCTAAAAAGTTTAGTGTATCCAAGCTGGACAAAGACACACACACACACACACACACACACACACACACACAATCCTGAAAAAAAAAAAGAGAGAGATTACATACAAGGAACAATTATATAAGTCATTGAATCAGCTTAATTCTTACTGGAAATAAGGGAGGCCAAAAGACAATGAACACCTCTTAAAGTGCTGAAAAAACTAGGAAAAGGCTATCAGCACAGAATTCTAAATGTAGCAAAAATATTTTTTTAAAAATAAGAGTGAGTTTGTTTTTCCATGTTTATCAGGTGAAGTGTTCCACCAATAACAATTATGAAATCTGGAAAAAATATTTATAAAAACACAACTGGGCCCTGGCCAACTGGCTCAGTGGTAGAGCATCGACCTGGTGTGTGGATGTCCCAGGTTCAATTTCCAGTCAGGGCACACAGGAGAGGTGACCATCTGCTTCTTCCCCCCTTTACCTTCTTTCTCTCTCTCTCTCTCTTCTCCTCCCACATGGCTTAATTATTTCAAGCATGTTCGCCATGGTTGATGAGGATAGCTCCATTTAGCCTCCACCTCAGGTGCTAAAAATAGCTCAGTTGCGAGCATGGCCCTAGATGGGCAGAGCATCAGCTCCAGACAGAGGTGACGAGTGGATCCCAGTCAGGGCGCATACAGGAGTCTATCCCTTTCTCTCACTTAAAAAGAAAGAAGCACAACTACTTAAAGGCATTTGAAAGAAACCAAAAGATAATTAACACTTGAAAATACACAACTTAATAAGTAAGAATTGTGAATTTGTTGTGTTTTTGCCTTAAAATAGTCCTCCTAACAAAAAATCATCAGATTTATATGGAACTATACAAAACCCCGAATAGCCAAAACAATCCTAAGGAAAAAGAATGAAGCTGGGGGCATTACAATACCTGACTTTAAACTATATTATAGGGCCACGATAATCAAAACAGCATGGTATTGGCAGAAAAATAGACACTCAGACCAATGGAACAGAATAGAAAGCCCAGAAATAAAACCACATATATATGGTCAAATAATCTTTGATAAAGGGGCCAACAACACACAATGGAGAAAAGAAAGCCTCTTCAACAAATGGTGTTGGGAAAACTGGAAAGCCACATGCAAAAGAATGAAACTCGACTACAGCCTGTCCCCGTGTACTAAAATTAATTCAAAATGGATCAAAGATCTAAATATAAGACCTGAAACAATAAAGTACATAGAAGAAGACATAGGTACTAAAATCATGGACCTGGGTTTTAAAGAACATTTTATGAACTTGACTCCAATGGCAAGAGAAGTGAAGGCAAAGATAAATGAATGGGACTACATCAGAATAAAAAGTTTTTGCTCAGCAAGAGAAACTGATATAAAAATAAACAGACAGCCAACTAAATGGGAAATGATATTTTCAAACAACAGCTCTGATAAGGGCCTAATATCCAAAATTTACAAAGAACTCATAAAACTCAACAACAAACAAACAAACAATCCAATTAAAAAATGGGAAGAGGACATGAACAGACACTTCTCCCAGGAAGAGATACAAATGGCCAACAGATATATGAAAAGATGCTCAGCTTCATTAGTTATTAGAGAAATGCAAATCAAAACTACAATGAGATACCACCTCACTCCTGTTAGATTAGCTATTATCAACAAGACGGGTAATAGCAAATGTTGGAGAGGCTGTGGAGAAAAAGGAACCCTCATTCACTGTTGGTGGGACTGTAAAGTAGTACAACCATTATGGAGGAAAGTATGGTGGTTCCTCAAAAAACTGCAAATAGAACTACCTTATGACCCAGCAATCCCTCTACTGGGTATATACCCCAAAACCTCAGAAACATTGATACGTGAAGACACATGTAGCCCCATGTTCATTGCAGCACTGTTCACAGTGGCCAAGACATGGAAACAACCAAAAAGCCCTTCAATAGAAGACTGGATAAAGAAGATGTGGCACATATACACTATGGAATACTACTCAGCCATAAGAAATGATGACATCAGATCATTTACAGCAAAATGGTGGGATCTTGATAACATTATAAGGAGTGAAATAAGTAAATCAGAAAAAAACAAGAACTACATGATTCCATACATTGGTGGAACATAAAAATGAGACTAAGAGACATGGACAAGAGTGTGGTGGTTACCAAGGGTGGGGGGAGGGAGGACATGGGAGGGAGGGAGGGAGGGAGAGAGTTAGGGGGAGGGGGAGGGGCACAGAGAACTAGATAGAGGGTGGCGGAGGACAATCTGACTTTGGGCGAGGGGTTTGCAACATAATTTAATGACAAAATAACCTAGACATGTTTTCTTTGAATATATGTACCCTGATTTATTAATGTCATCCCATTACCATTAATAAAAATTTATTATAAAAAAAAAAAAATAGTCCTCCTAACTCCACACCTCCAGAGGCAGAAAACTGAAGCCTGGTTAAGTCAATGTGACAAAGGACAGAGTTCAAGGCTGAAAGAGCAGCTAGAAAATTAGGAACACAATCTTAGAAGTTCAGCAGTATCAAACTGTGAGTACAAATTTGCCTATATCCTTGACTGACCACTATATTATGAATGCATGGGAAATACCAGTCAGAAGGTGATAGTTTTAGTTTATCAAGTTAACAGCCTATTAAAATAAAAACCAACAATCCTTAGAAGAGTACCCATTGTTGCTACAATGTATTATCTATAATATTCAGTTTTCAACCAAAAATAACTCACCATATAAAGAAAAAAGAAAGCATGACCCACTCAAGAAGAAAAGAAGTCAATAGACAGTGACTCTAAGTAGGCTCAGGAATTGCATATAGATGTCAAAGATTTCAGCAACTATTAAAAAGAATTAAAATGTGTTAAAAATTTAAAGTCAGGGCAACACTAGAATCTATGTAAACACAATAAATTAAATTAAATAATAAAAAATTTAAAGTTAAATGTGTTCTCAGTGTATGAACAGGTAGACAATCTCAGTAGGCATGTGGAAATAGAAATTCAAGACCAAAAAGTAATGATAGAATGGAAAGTTCACTAGATGAACTCAACATCACATTTGAGATGATAGAAGAATCAGTGGACTCCAGAGATCAAAAGAAATCATCCAAAATGAAGGACAATCATAAAAAAAAACATTGAACCACTTTTTAAAACCTATGGGACAATTTAATTTGAGTCCCATAATAAGAGAAGAGAGACGACAGAACAGGAAAAATATTTGATGAATAATGGCTGAAAGTTTTCCGGATTTGGTGGGAAATATTAACTTGCAGCTCCAATAAGGCTATTATAACAAAATACCATAGATTAGGAGGCTTACAAACAAACATTTGTTTTTCACAGTTCTGGAGGCTGAAAATCCAAGGTTAAAGTGCTGGCAGATTCAGTTCTTGGTGAGTGCTCTTTTCCTGGCTTGTAGATGGCTGGCTGTCTTTTTTCTGTATCCATTACAATACAAAAAAAAAAAAAAAAAGAACCCTAGTGTCTCCTCCTCTTTTTATAAACACAATCGCATCATGAGGACCTCATGACCTCATCTAAACATAAAGGCTTCACCTCCAAATACCATCACTTGGGATGTTTTGAAGAGATACATTCAGTCCCAAATACTATCATTGGTCTTGTTAAAGCAATGAAAACAATGTGAATTGCTACTTTTGTTGAAGTTTTGGCCAAGTCTTTAGCATTTAAACATTAAACCTCTTGGACTTCTCTTAGGGCAAAATAAACTTTTCTTGTTTATTTATTTATTGGTTTGAGAAACAAGATGCATTTGAGGACTTGAAGACAGGAGGTGGAGGGGGAGAATGTTGTCATCTTAACCCAGCACATTCCAGAATGGTTCTTTGACTGAACCTTTCTTCCTTTTCTTTTTTTAAAATCTTTTTCTGGGTCACAGTCTTGGAAGTTGGAATAAGAACATGGTTTAATATACTGTTAAAATAATCATGGAAGGAAAAGGAAAGTTCTCGCCTCAACCGTTCTACTTCCTTCCCTTCTACTTCAAACCCCCAGAAGACAGGCTGTATTAACATCTTTCCAACTCATAAGCATCATTGACAAGGCACTTCCGAATCTGTTCTTTCTTGACTCTGTAGGAAAAACACTTCTCATAGTGAGGGCCAAATATAATACAAAAAAAAAATTATTTAATTGGACTCATCCTTTCGTTTCCAATATTGATTTAATTGAGGTAGCCCAGGCTGGCACTGGGACTAAATTGAAACAATCTAAATCTAAAATCAAATTGCATAGATTTACTGAATTTGAAGAATATATGTTAGCTGCACTTCAAATAAATTTAAAGGATTTTAAAAGCACTCTACCAGTTCCAATTGGATGTGAATGTGTAGCTGTTTTAATAAAAATACTGAGTAAATTTGGGCAGCAAAAGTGTTTTCCAAAACACCTTTGAGCAAACTGATATTCATTTGATTAAGTTTTGTCCTTTGGGAAGTGAGGGAAATGTTTATACCTTGACGGAATTATCTCTAGAAGACCTATTTGATTTTGTTTTTGTTTTATAAAGACATCCCAACTTTTAATGTAATGGGAAATGGAATACTATGAGGGAAGTAGAATGAATAGTAAAGGCCATGTTGGAACCCCATAGGTCGAGCCACAGTGCAATGGCCTGTTCCCAGGCAAGAGTCAGCCCATTTCAGCAGCACCAGACTCTAGACTGAATTTGGTGATTTGTGTTTTCATTTGTAATTATAATCATGTGTTTATTTGTTCTACATTTTCTTCTTGGCATTGCTAATTATTGACACAAGGGACAAATTGATCAAATTTGTAGCTGAAATTGAGATGCCTTGTACCTAATGGGACTTGGTGTTTATCTTTTATAGCATGGAGTATAAGATACATCTAAAATTGAGTGGGCGAGATGTTTAAGATGTAATAAGTAGGGAAGGAATTTTCCAGCCCTTCATGGACAAGAGTGTGGTGGTTATGGGGGAGGGAGGGGCACAAAGAAGACCAGATAGAAGGTGACGGAAGACAATTTGACTTTGGGTGGTGGGTATGCAACATAATCAAATGTCAAAATAACCTGGAGATGTTTTCTCTAAACCTATGTAGCCTGATTGATCAATGTCACCCCATTAAAATTAATTAAAAAAAGAAATATGTATTCTTATATTTTTAGTTTAGGTTTATTTACTTCTCTCAGCACATTTTACTCAAATAAAATATGAGGAAGAAATTACCTAAATCTCTGTAAATTCAAAATTCCTTGAACTGTAATAGAGAGACATTTTGAAAACTGGTCGAGATTGTCAACTGTCTATTATTTTCATATTTTTCTCCACATTGAAACAAACTTGATAAGCTTATCAAAGGACATGTAGCCTCTCATTTTTCCTTCCTTTCTCTCATGGAGTTTCTTCCTTCCATATCCAAAGGTTCTAAACCTTCCATTTTCCCTAACCTGCCCCCATCCAAATTCTAGACATTAGTTTGTAGGGGGGGTTCCCCCAGTTTTCTTAGCTGGTGTATAAAAATAGGCTTATTTCTTCTTGTTCCAATGAGTCTGAACTCAAAGCCTGGTTATTAATTACCAATGATAAAGGAACCAAATCATTTTTTTTAAATCAAACTCAAGAAATTATTCTATATCTGTATACAGGGTGTGTGCTTCTAGGTTCACTGAGCCAATCTGGTAGCTGAGGGAAAACTTGCAATTTTAGGTTAAGGAAAAGTCCTTTTTGGTATATGGAGGTCTTCAGCCCTATTAGAAACCCCCCACATGGAGGTCTGCCTATAGATTACCCTTAGGATCAGGTCCCCATGCTTCACAGTTCCTTATGCGATCCAAGTCTACACAGTCAAGCAACATGGAGGATACAGAAATTGTTTGGTTTTGGTTGTGATGTGGGGGCAATGTAACAGCTAGTATGGATCATCAGGACAGCTAAAAGGCCCACAGACAATCACATAGTCCTTTAATTCTTTTTCTTTTTCATCATCTGTGTGGGAGAGAAGATACAAGGGAAAGTCTACAAAACTGGCTTTACCCAGGTTGTTCCAAGATGGCTGTAGAGTAAGTAGAAGCTATAATCACCTGTACACTGGATTTACAGCTAAGTTATAGAGCAATCAGTCCTGACCAGTTGGTTCAGTGGTAGAGCATCAGCCCGGCATGTGGAAGTCCCAGGTTCAATTCACAGCCAGGGCACACAGGAGTAGTGCCCATCTGCTTCTCCCCCCTCCACCCTCCCCCCTCTCCTTCCTCTCTCTCACTCTCTCTTCCCCTCTTGCAGCCAAGGCTCCATTGAAGCAAAGTTGGCCCGCGTGCTGAGGATGGCTCCATGGCCTCCACCTCAGGCACTAGAATGGCTCTGACCACAGCGGAACAAGGCCCCAGAGGGGCTGAGCATCACTCCCTGATGGGCATGCCAGGTGGATCCTGGAGGGGCGCATGCAGGAGTCTGTCTGTCTGCCCCCCCTCACCCCAACTTCTCACTTTAGAAAAATACAAAAAAAAAAAAGAGATAGAGAAATCAACCTGAATAACCAACTGAACTTAAATATTATAACCAAGGATTTACAGATGAAGCTCTATGGAGCATGTCCACACTTTTTCCACCCCCTTTCCCTGCCCCCTTCCCCCAGATGTGTTTTCCTTGCCTTTCTCTCCTAAGCTCCAAGGGACCCTGTCTGGCATCTGTAATTTGTTTCCTGAGCCCACTTCTTCTACAGCTCACTTCTATATCTGTAACTTTCTAAATAAACTTTCCCTTATTAAAAAAAATAAGAAATTGCATAATATTATTTATGCATGTACGAACACCATATTTTTTCAGGGGTTTTTTGTTGTTGATTTTTGTTTGCTTGCTTACTACATCTCTCTACTTTCCTTACCAAACCCTTTCTTCCAACCTCCATGTAACCAATCTTACCAATCTAGATTGTATCTTTCTGTACATTTCTCCATTTCCATATCATTGCACACAATATACAAACATGTACATAAAGGGTGATCTTCATTGTTTGTTTTACACAAATGAGATAACATTACAACTATGAAATGTCATGAAGAAGAAGTCAGGGCATATGTATATAAAACAGAAGAATGCAAACCTCTCTCTGGGTCAGGAAAAGCTTCCCCGAGGAAGTAACAGTTAAGCTGAGCCATGAGAATAGTATTATGAACTGAATTTATATGTTGAAGCCTTACCCCTCAGTACTTCAGAATGTAACTATATTTAGAGACAGGGTTTTTATTAAGGAGAAAATTAGTTAAAATGAGGTCATTGAGGTGGCTCCTTATCCAATATAACTGGTATCATCATATGAGGAGGAAATTTGGAACAAACCCTCAGAGTGACAATCATGTGCAGACAAAGGGAGAAGGCAGCCACCTACAAGGCAAGGAAAGAAGCCTTAGAAGAAACCAACCCTGTCTACACCTTGATGTCAGACATGTAACCTCCCTGCAGAACTGTGAGAAAATGAATTTTGGTTTTTAAGCCACCCAGTCTGTGGTACTTTGTTACAGAAGTCCCAACAAACTACTATACTATAGATGGATAGAAGTCTCCCACTACAGAGACATGAGAAAGGACACCCAAGCAATGCTGATGGAAATGTGAATTGTAACAGCCTTTTTGGAGAGCAATGTAGCAATAGCTATTAAAAATCTGTTTCCAGTTCTTTTGCCACTACAACAATGCAGTTATACACACACACGCACACACACACACACACACACATTTATCCTCACTTACTGAATGGGGCTTTTATTTCCATGGACAAATTCCCAAGAGTGGAATTAATGGCACCAGATCATAAAAATATGCTTTTCTTTTTGGGTCCCCCGAGTCTTATTGTTCCTGCAATTACACTATAAAGTTGCTGCTTTCAAAATATTTCATTTCCCAAATCTCAAGCAGCATATTAAGTATGAATATTAGTTACAAAAATCATTGTCAACAAAATAAAAAGTAGCAAAATTCCATAACAATGTAGATTGTATTCATTTACTATTGCAGCATAACAGATTACCACAAATTTAGTGACTTAAAACAACACACACTCACCACTTCACCATTTCTGTGGGTCAAGATCCAGGAATGGCTTAGCTGGGTCCTCTGCAAAGCTGCAATCAAAGTGTTACCCAGGCCGTGCTCTCATCTGGAGGCTCACTTGGGGGAAGTCTGCTTCCAAGCTCATTTGGTCTGTTGGCAGAATTCAGTTCTTTGTGGTTGTTAAGACTGAGGGTCTCAGCTCCTCACTGGTTGGAGGCTGCAGACCACCTCTAGGTTCTTGCCATGTAGGTGACCTTGATATTGCCATACATGGCAAAGCCAGCTCTTTCATCAAGCCAGCAAAGAGAGCCTGGGTAGTGAGTCTGCTAGCAAGACAGCTTCACAGGAGTGACATCCAATCATCTTTGCCATACTCTGTTAGTGACAAACAAGTCACATGTCTTGTCTACACACAAGAGGAGGGGATCACATGGAGATACGGTAGAGATCATGAGATCCACCTTACAATCGGTCTGCCATGTGAGTTAAGAAATATACTCCTTTTCCTTAGTACTCTACTAATCAGACTAACCAGTGTGTCTGACTCTCCAAAACAAGTCAGTAAAGATATCTGCTATTTCTTGGTCCCTTCCTAAACTTTCTATGGCTTGATGTTGTGTTCACCGGTTTTGTTACAATTAAATTCAAATCAGCAAACATGTGTTGAATATCTTCTTTTTTTTTTTTTTTTAATAAATTTTTATTAATGGTAATGGGATGACATTAATAAATCAGGGTACATATATTCAAAGAAAACATGTCTAGGTTATTTTGTCATCAAATTATGTTGCAAACCCCTCGCCCAAAGTCAGATTGTCCTCCGCCACCCTCTATCTAGTTCTCTGTGCCCCTCCCCCTCCCCCTAACTCTCTCCCTCCCTCCCTCCCTCCCATGTCCTCCCTCCCCCCACCCTTGGTAACCACCACACTCTTGTCCATGTCTCTTAGTCTCACTTTTATGTTCCACCAATGTATGGAATCATGTAGTTCTTGTTTTTTTCTGATTTACTTATTTCACTCCTTATAATGTTATCAAGATCCCACCATTTTGCTGTAAATGATCTGATGTCATCATTTCTTATGGCTGAGTAGTATTCCATAGTGTATATGTGCCACATCTTCTTTATCCAGTCTTCTATTGAAGGGCTTTTTGGTTGTTTCCATGTCTTGGCCACTGTGAACAGTGCTGCAATGAACATGGGGCTACATGTGTCTTCACGTATCAATGTTTCTGAGGTTTTGGGGTATATACCCAGTAGAGGGATTGCTGGGTCATAAGGTAGTTCTATTTGCAGTTTTTTGAGGAACCACCATACTTTCCTCCATAATGGTTGTACTACTTTACAGTCCCACCAACAGTGAATGAGGGTTCCTTTTTCTCCACAGCCTCTCCAACATTTGCTATTACCCGTCTTGTTGATAATAGCTAATCTAACAGGAGTGAGGTGGTATCTCATTGTAGTTTTGATTTGCATTTCTCTAATAACTAATGAAGCTGAGCATCTTTTCATATATCTGTTAGCCATTTGTATCTCTTCCTGGGAGAAGTGTCTGTTCATGTCCTCTTCCCATTTTTTTATTGGATTGTTTGTTTGTTTGTTGTTGAGTTTTATGAGTTCTTTGTAAATTTTGGATATTAAGCCCTTATCTGAGCTGTCGTTTGAAAATATCAGTTCCCATATAGTTGGCTGTCTGTTTATTTTGATATCAGTTTCTCTTGCTGAGCAAAAACTTTTTATTCTGATGTAGTCCCATTCATTTATCTTTGCCTTCACTTCTCTTGCCATTGGAGTCAAGTTCATAAAATGTTCTTTAAAACCCAGGTCCATGATTTTAGTACCTATGTCTTCTTCTATGTACTTTATTGTTTCAGGTCTTATATTTAGGTCTTTGATCCATTTTGAATTAATTTTAGTACACGGGGACAGGCTGTAGTCGAGTTTCATTCTTTTGCATGTGGCTTTCCAGTTTTCCCAACACCATTTGTTGAAGAGGCTTTCTTTTCTCCATTGTGTGTTGTTGGCCCCTTTATCAAAGATTATTTGACCATATATATGTGGTTTTATTTCTGGGCTTTCTATTCTGTTCCATTGGTCTGAGTGTCTATTTTTTTGCCAATACCATGCTGTTTTGATTATCGTGGCCCTATAATATAGTTTAAAGTCAGGTATTGTAATGCCCCCAGCTTCATTCTTTTTCCTTAGGATTGTTTTGGCTATTCGGGGTTTTTTATAGTTCCATATAAATCTGATGATTTTTTGTTCCATTTCTTTAAAAAATCTCATAGCGATTTTGATGGGAATTGCATTAAATTTGTATATTGCTTTGGGTAATATGGCCATTTTGATTATATTTATTCTTCCTATCCAAGAACAAGGAATATTTTTCCATCTCATTGTACCTTTTTCAATTTCCCTTAACAATGCTTTGTAATTTTCATTATATAGGTCCTTTATGTTCTTTGTTATGTTTATTCCTAGGTATTTTTTTTTTGTTGTTGCAATCGTGAAGGGGATTATTTTCTTGAGTTCGTTTTCTAATATTTCATTGTTGGCATATAGAAAGGCTATGGACTTCTGTATGTTAATTTTGTATCCTGCGACCTTACTGTATTGGTTTATTGTTTCTAATAATCTTTTTGTGGAGTCCTTCGGGTTTTCGATGTATAGGATCATATCATCAGCAAAAAGTGATAGCTTTACTTCTTCTTTTCCGATATGGATGCCTTTTATTTCTTTGTCTTGTCTGATTGCTCTGGCCAGAACTTCTAGCACCACGTTGAATAAGAGTGGAGAGAGTGGACAACCCTGTCTTGTTCCTGATTTAAGGTAGAAAGTCCTCAGTTTTATGCCGTTTAATAGGATGTTGGCTGATGGTTTATCATATATGGCCTTTATCATGTTGAGATATTTTCCTTCTATACCCATTTTGTTGAGAGTCTTAAACATAAAATTGTGTTGTATTTTATCAAAAGCCTTTTCTGCATCTATTGATAAGATCATGTGGTTTTTGTTCTTTGTTTTGTTGATATGGTGTATTACGTTAACCGTTTTGCGTATGTTGAACCATCCTTGAGATTCTGGGATGAATCCCACTTGATCATGATGTATTATTTTTTTAATATGTTGTTGTATTCGGTTTGCCAGTATTTTGTTTAGTATTTTAGCATCTGTATTCATTAGAGATATTGGTCTGTAGTTTTCTTTCTTTGTGCCATCCTTGCCAGGTTTTGGTATGAGGGTTATGTTGGCCTCATAAAATGTGTTTGGAAGTATTGCTTCTTCTTCAATTTTTTGGAAGACTTTGAGTAGAATAGGAACCAAGTCTTCTTTGAATGTTTGATAAAATTCGCTGGTATAGCCATCAGGGCCTGGACTTTTATTTTTGGGGAGGTTTTTAATGGTTTTTTCTATTTCCTCCCTGCTGATTGGTCTGTTTAGGCTTTCTGCTTCTTCATGACTCAGTCTAGGAAGGTTGTATTGTTCTAGGAATTTATCCATTTCTTCTAGATTGTTGTATTTGGTGGCATATAATTTTTCATAGTATTCTACAATAATTCTTTGTATATCTATGATGTCTGTGGTGATCTCTCCTCTTTCATTTTGGATTTTATTTATTTGAGTCCTGTGTCTTTTTTCCTTGGTGAGTCTTGCCAAGGGTTTGTCAATTTTGTTGATCTTTTCAAAGAACCAGCTCCTTGTTTTATTGATTTTTTCTATAGTTTTTCTGTTCTCTATTTCATTTATTTCTGCTCTGATTTTTATTATCTCCTTTCTTCGGCTGGTTTTGGGTTGTCTTTGTTCTTCTTTTTCTAGTTCCTTAAGGTGTGAAGTTAAGTGGTTTACTTCGGCTCTCTCTTGTTTGTTCATATAGGCCTGAAGTGATATGAACTTTCCTCTTATTACTGCTTTTGCTGCATCCCAGAGATTCTGATATGTCGTATTTTCATTTTCATTTGTCTGTATATATCTTTTGATTTCTGCGCTTATTTCTTCTTTGACCCATTCATTTTTTAGAAGTATGTTGTTTAGTTTCCACATTTTTGTGGGTTTTTCCCCCTCTTTTTTGCAGTTGAATTCTAGTTTCAAGGCTTTATGATCAGAAAATATGCTTGGTACAATTTCAATTTTTCTAAATTTGCTGATATTGTCTTTGTGGCCCAACATATGGTCAATTCTTGAGAATGTTCCATGTACACTAGAGAAAAATGTATACTCTGTCGCTTTGGGATGAAGTGTCCTGTAGATGTGTATCATATCCAGGTGTTCTAGTATTTCGTTTAAGGCCACTATATCTTTATTGATTCTCTGTTTGGATGACCGATCTAGAGCCGTCAGTGGTGTATTGAGGTCTCCAAGTATGATTGTATTTTTGTTAGTTTTTGTTTTAAGGTCAATAAGTAGCTGTCTTATATATTTTGGTGCTCCTTAGTTTGGTGCATATATATTAAGGATTGTTATGTCTTCTTGATTCAACTTCCCCTTAATCATTATGAAATGACCATTTTTGTCTCTGAGTACTTTTTCTGTCTTGTAGTCAGCATTATTAGATATGAGTATTGCTACGCCTGCTTTTTTTTGGGTGTTGTTTGCTTGGAGTATTGTTTTCCAGCCTTTCACTTTGAATTTGTTTTTATCCTTGTTGCTTAGATGTGTTTCTTGTAGGCAGCATATAGTTGGATTTTCTTTTTTAATCCATTCTGCTACTCTGTGTCTTTTTATTGGTAAGTTTAATCCATTTATATTTAGTGTAATTATTGACACTTGTGGGTTCCCTACTGCCATTTTATAAATTGCTTTCTGTTAGTTTTGTATCTAGTTTGATTCTTCTCTTTTGTTTTTCTATCATTTGTTTTTGTTTGTTTGTGTTCCATACTTCTTTCCTCTGTTGCTACCTTTTTTAAGTCAAGTGTTTTTGTGGTGGTTTTTTTAAGGGTGGTTACCATTAAGTAATGAAAAGGATACCTACCATATTCATTGTAGTACCCTATCTTATAAGTATTTCTGCACTTCATCATCCTTTGCTACTGTTAATCTCCATCCTCTCCCCCCTTTTTTTCCTTTGTTGTCACAGTTTAAGTTTGGTTTTATTGTGTTCTTGGTGGAGCTGTTACTTGTGGTGTTGTTTTCTTTTGTTCTTTGAATCTGGTTGGAAAACCCCCTTTAGTATTTCCTGGAGTGGGGGCTTTCTGTTGATAAATTCTCTCATCTTTTCTGTATTTGTGAATGTTTTTATATCTCCTTCATACTTGAAGGATAGCTTTGATGGGTATAGTATTCTTGGCTGAAAGTTCCTCTCTTTCAGGGCTTTAAATATTGGGGTCCACTCTCTTCTAGCTTGTAGAGTTTCTGCTGAGAAATCTGATGATAATCTAATAGGCCTTCCTTTATATGTTGTACTCTTCTTTTCCCTGGCTGCCTTGAGAATTTTTTCTTTGTCATTGGTTTGTGCCATCTTTATTATGATGTGCCTTGGAGTGGGTTTGTTGGGGTTAAGAAAACTTGGTGTTCTGTTTGCTTCTTGAATTTGAGGCTTTAGTTCCTTCCACAGGCTTGGGAAGTTCTCGTCTATTATTTGTTTGAGTATATTCTCCATTCCATTTTCTTTCTCTTCTCCCTCTGATATACCTATTATTCTTATGTTATTCTTTCTGATGGAGTCAGACAATTCCTGTAGGGCTTTCTCGTTTTTTATTATTTTTGAGTCTCTTTCTTCTTCTCTCTGTTGTGCCTCAAGTTGTTTGTCTTCTATTTCACTAATCCTATCTTCAATCTGGGCTGTTCTGTTAGCTAAGCTTGTTACCTCGTTTTTCAGCTCGTGAATTGAGTTTTTCATTTCTGTTTGATTTGTTTTTATAGTTTCAATTTCCTTGGTAATATATTCTTTGTGTTCATTGAGTTGTTTTCTGATCTCCCTATATTGCCTTTCTGTGTTTTCTTGTATATCTTTGAGTATTTTTAAGATTTCTATTTTAAATTCTCTGTCATTTAGCTCCAAGGCTTCCAATATGTTAAGTCTTTTCTCCATAGATTTTTCCACATCTATTTGTGTTACCTCTCTTTCTTTTGTATCCATAATATTCGATTTCCTCTTTCTTATTGGCATCTGATGGTGGTCTTATTGATAGCACTAATTAGAATTAATAAAGAGTAAAAAGTAAAAAAAAAAAAAAAAAAAGGTAAAACACCCCACAAAAAAAAACAGTAATAATTTATTATTTCCCCCTTTTTTTCTCTCTTCTCTTTCCCTCCTCTCCCCTCCTCAGGGAAATATCGTGCCTATAATGGAGGGCCTGATTTGGGGTGAAGAGTTCAAGGGGCAAAAAAAAGGGAATAGGGACCTACTAAATGCAAAAAAAAAAAAAAGGAAGAAAATCTTAGACAAGCATAAGATGATTTGCTTGTAAGTGATGGTCAACTAAGAGATATAATGAGAGGGATAAGAGGGAACCAGAAAAAAGGACCAAAAAAGAATAATAAAGAAGAAAAAATAAAAATAATAAGTAAAAATCTGTTGTATTAAGTGGAGCGAAGACTAAATACAATGGAGACCTTGGGTTGGGAGGACCCAAAATGCCACAAAAATAAACAAACAAGAAAAAAAATAAAAACAAAAGCAAAAAAGAGAAATAAAGCCAAAAAAAAGCCTTGAGTCCCAAATTAACTAATTTGTTCGTGATTGAGGATTATATGGGAGGAAAGTAAAATGAGAAAAGAAAAAACAAATAGAAAGGAAAAAATAAGAAAAAGAGAAAAACGAAGGAAGAAATAAAATAGGAAGAGAAAAAAACAAAATAAAGCAAGACAAAAAATAAAAATAAAACAAAAGAGGAGAGAGTGAGAGTTAAGTGTTTTGGAGTATAACCTTAAAGGAGGGTGAAGATAAAGAAGAAAAATAAAATGCAACACTCCTGGGTAGTGTAGCTCAAGAAAGGGGAAGCATAAGATGGGCAGAGAATAGAAGGACCGAGGTGGAGGAAATAAAGGCAAAAAGATAGAAGAAACAAACAACAACAACAACAAATTAGTGGATCAAGTTGTAAAGTCTGTGGGTTTTTCTTGATTTTGAGAGGTTAACTTCTTCCTTTTTCTTTTCTCTCCCTCTTCCTGGTCCGTGACTCTGTACCCCAGGCTCTGCCCCTGTGTCACTCTTAGGTAGGGATTTGCAGTTGATGGGATTCTATGGCAATGTCATATAATTGGCTTTAGTCTTGCTGGAAGTAAAGGCTTGTTGGCGTTTGCAGGGTCCAACGATGAGAGAGTTTGCTTTCCTGGATTCTCTCTCCTAGTCCCCCCTTTCTGAATTAGCAGCCTGGTGATCCAGCTATAAGGCTGCAACTGCTTCTGCCTGGGGAGTAAGAGGCTCAAAGAGCTGGGAAATCCCCACTCTATCCCCACTCAGTGCAAGGCTTTGGGAAAGGCTCTGAGAGTCAGGACCTCCAGTGTAATCAGGCGGGGGTGGGAGTCAATTGTTGTCAAGGTGACTGTTCAGTGCCTATCATTTAGTTGGACCTCTCAACCCAGGCTTTCCACACTTTGTAGCCTGTTTTTGCAGGGAAGAAGAGGCACTAGCCTCTGCTTACGACTAGTGTAGTATAGACCTTATTATCTGCCAAGTCCTTCTTGTTAGCGTTTATCCCTGAATATGGAGGCTCTATCAATCAGAAGTTGCCCCCGCCCCTTTAGCGAGAGGCACTAAAAAATATCACGCCTCTTGTCTTGGATCGCTGAACTGAGAGAGATCTTATCAAATAGAACCGAGGGTGCGCAGATTTCATGGGTTAAGCTAATTTCAGTGATTGGGACGCAGCTGTGCTTCCGAAGGTATTTTAGGCTGCCTGCTTGCGCCCCTCCCCCAACGCTTGATTGTTAGCTTGAATGGCTGGGTGAGGTGCCCCGCCCACGGAGAGAATCTCCCAAGCCTCTCCCGCTCGCCCCGCCACTGGCGGCTGGACCGCACCAGGTGCAGGATAATGGAGCCCCCTGGGTGTGCGGGCCAGCAGGGCGCCCTGGGCGCGTGGAATGCCCAAGGCACGCGTGCGAACACCGGTGCTCTGGGCACCGGTGGCCGGCGACCCCCACTCGCAGTATGCGGGCCGCTGGGAACGTCAGCGGTGCTCAACCGGACCGCGCGCGCACGCACACGTGGCTGCTCGCGGCGGCTCGCGGCGGCGTAGGCTCGTGGCAGCCGCTGGCAGTGGCGGGTTCGCGGCGACTCGCGGTGGCGGCTCACGTCGGCCACTCGCGGTGGCTCGCGGTTCCCAAGTATATGGGCTGACTCACCACAGGCGCACTTCCTTGCGGTTTGAAAGAACATCCCTGTGGTAGATTCCTCCACACCCTCGTCTCTCAGATTCAAGTGATAACAGTCCTTTCGCTATCAGTTTGTGTGGAACTCCGGAATGCTCCGAGGATAAATTTTTCTGTTTCTAGTTGATAAATTTGTTGTGATTTAGGGGAGAGCTGTCGGACGCGCTGCTCATGGCGCCATTTCCGTGACGTCACTCTGTTGAATATCTTCTAAGTAACAATCTTTTCAAAGGTTGTTATAGGTCTGACCACATTCATTTTTTGAGGCTACAATCATACTAAAAAATTTTGAAGGAATGACTAAGAATGGTTAAAGCATTGTTGTGTATTTTAATGGAAATTTTAGAGCTAAAATATAATACATAAAATAAAAAAATTTATTGGATGGACCTAATAGCAGAACAAAGTTGAGAGCAGAAAGTCAGTTAATTTTGAGTAAGAGCAATAGAAATTGTCCAATCTGAAAAAGAAAAATCTTGCCAAAATTAACAGAGTCTTAGAAATATAAGAGACAGTATCAAAAGGGCTGACATACAGGAAACTAGAATCCCAAAAAGGGAAAAGAGAGAGAATGGGATAGAAAAAAACATGTGAGGAAACGATGGCAACAAAACTTTCCATATTTAGTGAAAGACATAAGTTTACATATTCAAGAAGCTTAGCAAATCCTAATCAAGATAAATACAAAGAAAACCACATCTAGATATATTATAGTTAAATTATTTGTGACGGGCAGTTTCTGACATGACTTCCAATGACCCAAACCTCCTATTATTCATGCCCTTGGGTAATCCCTTCCCTCTTTCTTTAGGCTGACTCTTGAAACTCTTTTTTTGATGAACAGAATACACAAAAGTTATGAGATGTAACTCCCATGATTAGGTTACAAAAATCATGACTTCCCTCCTGGTAGTGCATTCGTACTCTCCCCACTCCTTCCCTTTCTCCCTTCCTTCCTCCTTCATTCTGTATTTTTGACCCACAGAAGCTGTCAGATAATAACTGTGTATTGCTTTAGCTGCAAAGTTTTAAAGTAATTTTTACACATAAATAGATAACCAATACACTGCTAAAACTAAAAATAAAGAGATAATTATGAAAACAATACATTACATACAGGAGGAAAAGTCACTCAATAACTTTGGATTTTTATGAAAAACTATGGGAGAAATATTTTCCAATGGCTTAAAAAATGAAACTCAATTCAGCATTCTGTATTAGAAAAAAAAAGAAACCTAACCAAAGAAAAGTAAAAACGTTTCAAGTAAAGGTAATTAATCTAGGAGATTTCATATTCACCAGACATGTTCTACAAAAAAATGCTCAAGGGAGTTCAACAGACTGAAGGAAAATGGCACCAAAGGGAAGCTCAAAACTTCAGGAACAAATTAGGTAAATATCTTAATATCTAATAAATATATGTGACTATTATTTTATTTAAAATAATCATGATTGTTTAAAACAAAAATTATAGCATTATTTTTGGAGTTTATAATGTACAGAACTGAAGCAAAAGTAGGTTTCTAGTTGTGACTATGCAAAACACAGTTTATTCTTGTATATAACATGAAGTTAATTATTGCATTATTTTCCATATGGATGACTGTAGACCAACTTTTGCTTCACTCTGTATATAGTCACCTAACTTCATTTCGCTCATTTTCCCCCTTTAAGTTAGATGACTTTAACTAAGCCTTTCTTTCCCACTAGTTCTTTATTACTTGGAAACTGGGAGTAAGAGCTGATACAAAATTTGTTCAAAATATCTTTAGGCCTGTCCCTTACTCATTAGTAGTATAGTTTTTAAATTAGGACCATCTTAAATATGTCTTAATGCATGCCCTCCCTTCAATTTCCCCAACAACACTGTCTGGACTCTCTCTTTCTTTAGACATCACCCTATTTATCTGGTACTTACACTCCTAAAAACTTCAACTTTAGAACACTGTGAGCCTGATAAAAAGCCTAATGTAAGTGCAGGAGCCTGAAGCTACTTTGAAATAGATGGCATTAAAGTCATGTACTTTATCTCTATCCAGACAGAGAATACTTAATTAATATTACACTTAATAATTACTTATCTGGTTTCCCTTGGCAACCATGCAGGAGTGGCTGAACAGAAAGGAGGAGAAAAAAGTTACATCATTTTGGCAACTTCAAGAAGAGAGATGCAGCAAGAAAGAAGACATTATCATCATCAAAAACAGAATAACAGCGCACAATGTGGAAGAACTCAGACCTACAAACCACGCAATTCAGAAGCATCAGTGAGGGAGAAGACTGCCCATCTGTGAATTAAGACAGTGCAGCAGGCTGGCAGAATTCAGGAAAAGGAGTAGTTAAGCCTTACACCTGCCTCATCTCCCATAGGCATGTCATTTTTATCACGAACTAGAACAACCATATGTGTTTGTTTACCACTGCATGCTCAGTGCTTGGAACAAGACAAGTATTTAATCAATGAATCACGGATAACCATACTGATTCCAAATCATGAAAATAGCAAATGCAGAAATGTGGTGATTGCATTTTGAAAAGTCATTATTATGATAAGCCACTATCTGAGGGCTATGGAAAGTGGGACCAGAGAGAATTATTTACTCCAAGAATGAGAAGTTATTGAGGCAGACCACTGTCATAACTTTCAAAGGGCAAAAAGTGAGAATTTGGTTCAACATATTTACTTAAGGAAGATCTGTATTTCTTCCTCTCAATCTGTTTGGCAGATTTTATTCTGCTGCTGTTCAGACTCCTATGTTGGGATGGATGTAAAGGAAGACATAGATATATAATGAACAGTTATGTGATCATCTCAAAAGAAGAGAGGGCAAAAGAGATGTTTTAAGAATAACTTGTGAAGTCATATCCTATTTGGGGTAACCAGGGGATGCTAAAAATTTCAGAGTCTGACGAGTATCAATTGGAAAAGATATGGTCCTTTTAACATGAAAAGGCTGTGAAGGATTTAGACTTGTATGTTTTAAGTCTAAAGTCAAGCTTTTTAAGAGAAGTGCTTTACAAATTAACACTCAAATCCAGAGCTACTATAAAACTAGATAAAATAAAAACTAAGTTATTTGACCATATTGAAAAGCAACCGCCTGACCTGTGGTGGCGCAGTGGTTAAAGCCTCGACCTGGAAATGCTGAGGTCGCCGGTTCAAAACCCTGGGCTTGCCTGGTCAAGGCACATATGGGAGTTGATGCTTCCAGCTCCTCCCCCCCCATCTCTGTCTCTCCTCTCTCTCTCTTCCTCTGTCTCTCCCTCTCCTCTCTAAAATGAATAAATTAAAAAAAAAAGAAAAGAAAAGCAACCAAGGCAGCTGGCCAGAGAAGCCAAGACCCTAGAGGAAAACAAAATAAACTGGAACAAACCAGATAAGTCCTTGGTAAAAGAAAACAACTAAAGGGTGTTCTGTGCGAAATTAAATGAGCCCAGAAAGAAGTAGTGGAAGCAAATATATTAATAAATATTTTTGTAACTAAGCAAATACTGACTATTGAGAAGAAAAGAAAGGAGGGGAGGGAAGGAGGGAGAGAAGGAGGGAGGGAGGGAGGGAGAGGGAGGGAGGGAGAGGGAGGGAGAAAAGGGCAATGATAATAAATCACTAGTTTGAGGAGGTTTAAAAACAGGGTAGAATCAACATGACAACAGGAACAGGGTAGTGCAGAGCTAAAGCGCTGTAATTTCTATTTCTTCAGTATGCTTTTGTCTTTTTGAAATATCCTATTCCTATATGTGCATTGTTTTTGTAATCAGAATAAACTAAAAATGCTGGGTTTCTTTCATTTTCATTTTTGTTAATGATAAGATTTTACATATTTAAAATGATAAGGTCCAGCCTGACCTGTGGTGGTGCAGTGGATAGATCGTTGACTGGAATGCTGAAGTCGCCAGTTTGAAACTCTGTGCTTGCCTGGTTATGGCACATACAGGAAGCAACTACTGAGTTGATACTTCCCACCCCTCCCCCTTCTTTCTCTCTCTCTCTCTCCGCCTCTTTCTCCTCTCTCTAAATATCAATTTTAAAATTTTTTAAAAGAAAAAAAAAGGATATGGTCCAAATGTAATATTTTCTATAGATCCATGAGTATAGATAACAAAATTAGGGTACAACATATAGGTAAACTTGTCAAGATTGCACATTGAGTATAGGATGGACTAAAGAGAATTCAGACTTCCTCCCTTCCAGCTTTGCCCCAGATCAATACAAACACATCAGTTCTTTTTTTTTTTTTTTCCTGAAGCTGGAAACCGGGAGAGACAGTCAGACAGACTCCCGCATGCGCCCGACCGGAATCCACCCGGCACGCCCACCAGGGGGCGACGCTCTGCCCACCAGGGGGCGATGCTCTGCCCCTCCGGGGCATCGCTCTGTTGCGACCAGAGCCACTCTAAGCGCCTGGGGCAGAGGCCAAGGAGCCATCCTCAGCGCCCGGGCCATCTTTGCTCCAATGGAGCCTCGGCTGCGGGAGGGGAAGAGAGAGACAGAGAGGAAGGAGAGGGGGAGGGGTGGAGAAGCAGATGGGCGCTTCTGTGTGCCCTGGCCGGGAATCGAACCCGGGACCTCTGCACGCCAGGCCGACGCTCTACCACTGAGCCAACCGGCCAGGGCCCAAACACATCAGTTCTTATTTACATCTGTCACCAAAATCTCACTTATATTACAGACCATAAACCAAGATGTGGATTATTTTTAAGCAGGTTTTTACTCTCCTCTTCATCCTAAATGAGTTTACAATGAAGAGAATTCAGGAAGAGTAACAACTGCCAATTTAACCTTTTAGATTTTTTCCACAGTCTATGAAACTAGCTAACAACATAATCTAAGAAGGCTACTGATACTCTAATTGGTGTTAATTTTTAAGAGTTCCATTACATGATCACAGAATCCCTTATCCCTAACTAGACTCTAAACTTGGAAATAATGTTCATATCAAGCAATACAGAAAAGAGCACTTCTGCTCAAGGAAACATGGGAAGTAATCTCAAATAAATAAGTATGTGCTAACTAACCCTGAAGCATATGCACAGAGGAGGAAGAGGGTTCTCTTATGGTCTCTTTTGGTATCTTATTGTTTTCCTCCCTGCCCCTTCCTTTTATTTTGTTTAATTGACTATTTTCATTGTTCTCATTACTCCTTCTGACAATATTGAATTCCACAAAGAATTGTCTAAGTCAAAATTCAACAATTATTATATCTTTCACCTATATTCCTTTTTTTTTCTTCTTAATGAGAGGAGGGAGGCAGATACAGACTCCCCACATGTGCCCCAGACCTGGATCCACCCAGCAAGCCCACTAGGGAAGATGCTCTGCCTATCTGGGGCCCTTGCTCCGTTGCAATCAGAGACATTTTTTAGCACCTGAGGCAGAGGAGGTAGAGCCATCCTCAGCACCTGGGGCCAACTCGCTCTAATTGAGCCATGGCTGCAGGAGAGGAAGAGAAGGAAAGGAGAAAGGGAGAAGGAGGGAGGAGGAGGGGAAGAGAAGAAAGAGACAGAGAAAAGGGGGATGGGGAAGGGTGGAGAAGTATATGGGCACTTCTCCTGTGTGCCCTGATAAAAAATCAAACCTGGAACTTCCACACACCAGGCCAACACCCTATCACTGAGCCAACTGGTCAGAGCCACACCTCTACTCTTAAATGAGACCTTTAGTACATTTTACAAGTTTAATATTTTGCCTGACCAGGTGGTGGCGCAGTGGATAGAGCATCGGACTGGGACACGGACAACTCAAGTTCAAAACCCAAGGTCACGGACTTGAGCATGGACTCATTTGGCTTGAGCACGGGCTCACCAGATTGAGTGTGGGGTCACTGGCTTGAGTAAGGGGTCACACACTCTGCTGTAGCCACCCCCCACCCCGCTCCGGACAGTCAAGGCACATATGAGAAAGCAATCAATGAACAACCAAGGTGCTACAACAAAGAATTGATGCTTTTCATCTCTTTCCCTTCCTGTCTGTCTGTCCCTATCTGTCCCTCTCTCTGACTCTGTCTCTGTCCAAAACAAAAATTATATTTTTATACTAACAACTGAAGAATTTAAGTAAAAGAATAATCATGGCTTTTGTATTTAAAGAGTCCTTTATTAACCATGGCACTATAGTTCTTAACTATATAACCAGCATCATTTTGACTTATACATGTTTTATTGAATTAAATACTAGACTTTATTTCTTTTGTTTTATGTCTTTCCCCATCTTGAGATTTTATTCAGATTCAAAATTCATTTGGCTACAATACTTCCTTGAATAATTTTGTTTCCACACAGGATATCTGTGTGGAAACAAAATTGTTCCTAGCTATCCATTCTCCCCTTCTTTCTGGAGTAATAAGACCTCAAAATTTTAGCTGAACGCATGGCTTCCCAGAAGAAATCACTTATCCCAGCCTTGTTTATAGCTGGCTGTAGCCACATGACATCCTGACAAATCAATATGAACAGAAGTAACGTGTTCCACTTCCAGAACTTGCCTTGAAAGGGGACACCCTTCCACTGCCTTGTATTCCTTTCTGCTGATCTAAAGCAGTGGTCCTCAACCTTTTTTGGGCCACGAACCGGTTTAATGTCAGAAAGTATTTTCACAGACCGGTCTTTAGGGTGGGACGGATCAATGTATCACGTGACCGAGACAAGCGTCAAGAGTGAGTCTTAGACAGATGTAACAGAGGGAATCTGGTCATTTTTTAAAAATAAAACATCGTTCAGACTTAAATATAAATAAAACAGAAATAATGTAAGTTATTTATTCTTTCTCTGCAGACCGGTACCAAATGGCCCACGGACTGGTACCGGTCCGCGGCCCAGGGGTTGGGGACCACTGATCTAAAGGCATATGTGATAAAAGGAGGTGGAGGAGCCATCTTGGACCGCAAGATGGAAGTTCGATGGTGATACCAGCTGAAGTGCCTTGTGGTCAATGGTGGCAGATGTGGTTCTGGAGGCAGCTGCCTGGGATGCCTTGCTCCAATCTTTTTAGCCTGGTTCCCTAACATTCTTGGAGATATTGTAAACTACCTGACATATTTTCAATACATTCTTTTTCTTCTTATAACTGTCAGTTTCTGAAACTTGCAATTGAGAACAGTGAGACAGGTATTGGAAAGGCATGGTAGTAGGCAATAGAACCTAAAGGAAATGGAGAAGGAATGGATATGTGCATAGTTATATGGTCTGATTGGAGCTGAAGGTACAGAAAATCCTATTAGTATAAAGTAGGCCGACCTGGTAGTCCATGGCACATAGTCTCCAAAGCACTAATTTTGCTAACATATCTATCTTCCTGAAACCACAAGCTTGAAATAGCTGGAAAATAAATCCAAAGTTTGACCCCAAACTTACTGAATTACAGGGCCACTAAGCATACTTCCTTGCTATCTGTCTGGTGTGCAAGAAAGGGCACTGACCAAGAAAGACTGGGACCCTGGCCCTGGATGGGTTGCTCGATGGATAGAGCATTGTTCCTGCACACCAAGGTCACAGGTTCGATCCCAATCAGGTTACATACGAAAAGCAACCAACAAGTACATAACTAAATGGAACAACTAAGTGGAACAATGAGTTGATGCTTCTCTCTCTCTCCCTCTCTCTCTCTCTTCCCTTGCTTTCTCTCTCTCTCTCAAATCAATAGAAAAATTTTAAAAATTAAAATTGAAAATAAAAAGAAAAAAAGAAAGATCAAGACCCTATAATTGAATTGGAGTATATAAAAAGATTTGGAACACTTTCATTCCCTACTCATTGAGTCTTTCTTACTAGCTGAAATGTCTTTTTTTTTCATTTTGTTTTGTTTTGTTAACACCAAAACAATTCTCCAATTCTTAGCAGACACTGACCACATGTCCCACAAATTTAACTCAATTCTGACATTATCTACCTGGAGATAGTATCAGATCCCACAGGTTAAGGACTCAGTCCCATAAGACCAACCCCATTTTAGATACCACTTGAAAGTCCAGGTTGTCACATATGTTACTGACCAACTGGCTCTAAATTGAAGGTTCTCATCACACCCTCTTTGGGCTTGATTAATTTACTGGAGCAGATCACAGAACTCAGAGAAACTTTCCACTTACAAGATTTTGTAGACTTCCAGAAGGAATACATCTGCCAAGGACTCCTCATAGTTAACTGGGCCCAAATTCATAATCAGAGTCTAGCAGCCATTGTTTACAGAGACCTCTCACACACAGTGTATTTTGCAGAACAGCAGCAGACTAAGCTACCAAGTCTCCTGCACTGTGTTCCTGCTGGCTATGCCGAACCTTATAAAGGAGTTTCTGAAATCAGATTTTGACCAATGGGTTGAAACCAGGCCTGTTCAATAAGAGCTGTGTTGTTATATCCTTGTTTGCATCTTTACTGACCAATCAGAGCAGTTCCATAATAACCTATCAGAATGCAAGAA
The DNA here is from genome assembly GCF_036850765.1 of Saccopteryx bilineata. Taxonomy (NCBI): domain Eukaryota; kingdom Metazoa; phylum Chordata; class Mammalia; order Chiroptera; family Emballonuridae; genus Saccopteryx; species Saccopteryx bilineata. Next base: position 297,556,970 of record NC_089491.1, on the reverse strand, counting down.
GCTGACCAACCAAACTGTGCAAATTTGGATTCCTCATTTACATAAAAAAATGGACTAATCCAGGGTGGGTGCTTTCTCTCTATAAACAAGCCTTCCCTTTGTCTCCGGGGAGAACAGTACACTTTGAGTTTCCACCTGAGGCTGTGTTTCTCTGACTTTCAAACTGTTCATCTGAATAAAGTTTCTCCTCTTTCAACACCGCAGATTGGGGACTCCTATTGACATTAGGTTAGTGGCAGTGACTTTTTGTTGACAATTACCAGTTTATTTGAACAGGACATAACTCAGGAACAGCCAGAGAGAAAAGATACGTAGGGCAAGATATGTGGGAAGGGGCACAGAGTTTTCATTTTTCATGCTCTCTTGGCACAACACTCTTCCCCCTTCCCCATCTCCACATATTTACAACCCAGAAGTTTATTAACTCTTGTTGAAGAGTCCCTTCCCCTCCCCAGAGGTTGGTGGGTGGGTCTGAAAGTTTCAACCCTCTTATCACTTGGACTTTCTGGTGACCAGCCCCATCTGGGTCTCTCTGAGGTCCCATCTAAGTTATCTTATTAGCATAACTCAGATGTGCTCAAAATGGATGTCTAATGAATGACAAAAGACACTCCAATCACCTAGGAAATTCCAAGGCTTTTGCTGGGGACAAAAACCATACATATCTTTTATTATAACACTACCTCTTAGTCTTCAGATGCACTTACTTTACACTGTGAAGACCTGTCCAAAAATGTACTTCATATCTCTGTACCACACATATCTCATTGCTCTGGTTTCATAACCAGAGCTGATATTCAGCAGGAACCACTAGTGAAGTTGTACTGGTAGTTGGGGCTACTTAAATCATGGCATATGGCTTTTCCAAGATTGCAAAAGTAGAAGCTTTCAGGACTTCTTAAGCTTTATGACTGGAACTGATATAGCATCTGCTCCATGCAGGTTACACAGCAAGCTCAGATTCAAGACAAGGAGATACACAAGGGCGCAAATACTAGCATGGTTAATTGGGGCTCACGTTTGATCCCTGGTCAGGGCACATACAAGAATCAACCAATGAATACATAAATAAGTGGAATGACAAATCAGTATTTCCCCTCCATCCCTCTCTTGATAAAAATTGATTTTAAAAAATGACAAGTAATTTGCCAAAATAAACTGTAAAGATGGGCTAATGAGATCACAGCTGTCAAAGAACTTTGAGACTTTGATGTTGGATAGAGCATCTAGGAAGGTGGCAGGTGTTGGGCTGAGAAGATTATGAGGCAGAAGCCAAAGTCTTCAGTGAATGAGGGGAGTAACCTCAAGATGTGAAGATATCAGCAATGAATGAAGTCAGATAGTATGAACTCCAAAAGGAAGACAGAGTGGTAATAAGGATGGAAAAGCAATGATCTAGAATAAGGCCTAGTAGAATGTTGACTGTCCCACAGCCCTTCCTTATGGAAATGTGAAAATAGGCAGCCTCCATTTAAGTAAGCTTTTCAAAAATACTAGAAACAATAATACATAAGGAAACTGAATACTTTTACAAAGTTTCATAGAAAGCATTAATCAGAGTCCTTCCAAGGACTTGATTGCTTTTTTAAGTAACTGTCACATAAGCATGGCAATGTGGCAACTCAAGGGGTGTCCAAGTCTGAGTTAGGGAACATAACTTGGAAAAGACAGTCTAAATCCACCAATAAATGTATTGGGCTTCACGGAATAGTACTTCAAAAAATAATTAAGCAACTCCAGAATGAATAATTTAGAAACAAGCAAAATCCATTAAGATAGTTGATTAAGATACAAAATTTTTTTTCTTTTTTTTTTTTTGTATTTTTCTGAAGCTGGAAACGGGGAGAGACAGTCAGACAGACTCCCGCATGCGCCCGACCGGGATCCACCCAGCACACCCACCAGGGGGCGACGCTCTGCCCACCAGGGGGCGATGCTCTGCCGCGACCAGAGCCACTCTAGCGCCTGGGGCAGAGGCCAAGGAGCCATCCCCAGTGCCAGGGCCATCTTTGCTCCAATGGAGCCTTGGCTGCAGGAGGGGAAGAGAGAGACAGACAGGAAGGAGGGGGTGGGGGAGGGAGAAGCAAATGGGCGCTTCTCCTATGTGCCCTGGCCGGGAATCGAACCCGGGTCCCCCACACGCCAGGCCGACGCTCTACCGCTGAGCCAACCGGCCAGGGCCGATACAAAATTTTTTAATTAGTTGCTTTCTTCTACATACTCATTGATTAATGAAAACAGGGATGAGCAGCAAGGTGAATTTGATCCTGACAGCCTCTTTGAGGATGACAGGCCCCTGGATGGTCCTTGGGGGTGGCATCTCCAGGCCACTACCCGGTACCCTGGGCTTTGGGGACCCTCACACAGCGTGAGCTTCTGTCCTTCCCAGGAACTCTCAGATCTCTTTATTGAGCTTCTATTCACCCCAATGACCATAGTCTGTGCTCTTCAGAAAAAGATATTTTGGACATATAAACTATAGTTCTTGTATTCTAGACTGCTTATCTCTAAAAGTTGGTCATGCATTCCTCATGGTGCTTAAAATGCTCATATAAGAAGAATTTCTTTGCGGATCCAGGATATTTGGCAGAGGTCACTGAAGGTGGTAGACTATAGATAACTTGTGTGGAAATGTGGTAGAGGTCCTTTGCAGAATTTCCATTGCTATTTGAAATGTAAATTTATTCTGTCTATAAAGGCAAATTCAATTTTCAGTACAAAAATAGAATTATTTTCTAGGTGCCAACTTACATTCTCTTTGATGCTCCCTACTGTGATATCCTATTAACCACAGAAACATATCAAAACCTGAAAGCAGTTAGCAAAACTTTAATTTCTAAAGGAATGCTTTTCAAAGCCTGGTCCATTCTTCTTCTTCAAAAAACAAAACAAAAAACCAACAACAAAAAGATCAAACTCTTACTTAACTGTCTGGGTTATAAAATGTTTTTGTGAAAACTCTGCAAAAGAAATTAAATCAAAAGTCAGAAGCTGGTTAAGTCTTTTTTTTTCTTTTTTTTTAACATACAGTGCATTAAAATACATAAGACCAGGCAATAGGTGAAGCTTTGTTCTTGAACAACCGCCTAAATACCAGCAAATTTGATACTTAAAATTACCTTAAGTTCAAGGTTAGGAAGACTTTTCTTCTTGCTTCAAAGCCCTTCTGTATTAGCTTCTTACCAAGGTGTCTTAAGATAATATAACAAATACAATAGAAACTAAGAAAGGAGGGATAATTATTATTTCAAAAGCAATTTTTCCTTGTAAGAATCCTAAATTTTTTACTTCTCTCTCTCTCTCTCTCTCTCTCTCTCTATCTCCCTCTCCCCCTCCCCCTCCTCTCTAAAAATCAATAAAAAATATGAAGAAAAAAATCCTAATTTTTTTCTAATTTTCTAATATATCTTAATATTTTATTTTTTTAAAATAGAAAAAAAAAACTTAGGATTCTTAATGAGATACAATTCCACACCTGTTAGATTGTCTATTATCAACAAGACAGGTAATAACAAGTGTTGGAAAGGCTGTGGAGAAAAAGGAACCCTCGTTCACTGCTGGTGGGAATGTAAACTGGTACAGCCATTATGGAAGAAGGTATGGTGGTTTCTCAAAAAATTAAGAGTAGAATTACCATATGACCCAGCAATCCCTCTACTGAGTATATACCCAAAAATACTCGAAAACAGTACGCATAGATACACACACCCCCACGTTCATTGTAGCATTGCTCACAGTGGCCAAGACATGGAAACAACCAAAGTATCCCTCAATACAGGATTGGATAAAGAAGATGTGATACATATATACAATGAAATACTACTCGACCATAAGAAACTATGATATATTGCCATTTATGACAACATGGATGAAACTTGAGAACATTAAGTGAAATAAGTAAATCAGAAAAAGATAAGAACTAGATGATTTCACACATAGGTAAAATGTAAAGCTGAGACTCATGGACAGAGATAAAAGTGAAGTGGTTACCAAAGAGGGAGGAGGGGGGAGGGGAGTAAAGAGGGGGAAATATTTGATGATGGAAAATGACTTGACTTTGGGTGATGGGCACACAGCACAATCAACAGTTCACATGTTATAGAAATGTTTACCTGAAACCAATGTACTCTTATTGATCAATGTCTCCCCATTAAATTTAATTTTCTAATTTAAAAAAAAACTCAACATAAGAAAATATTATCTTAAAACAAATGATCAGGGCCTCATAAATACTTGATATTAGCCAAGAAAGTTACTCTCAAAAAATTTAGGAAAACTTCAGAAAATCCTCTTCTGACCTCACTTAAAATGTATACTATCTTCTATGCCCCAAATATACCAAGATTTTAATATAAATTTACTCATATAAAAGTGATTATAGAAATGTGCTATATACTTAGGGGAGTTTGTACAAATGCAAAATATGGAGTGGTCTTTGTTGCCATTTAATATCAAGAAGTTGTTTTCAACAATTACAATTTTGTGGTTTATAATATGGTTTGTAATATTTCCTCAGTAGTTATGCCCAGCTTCTTATAAAAAAAATTAACACCTATCATTATGTGTATTAATTGCTAAAGCTAGGGGCCCATTCCCCATCCTTACCTCGCTTAGCTGCTCAGCAGCATCTGATGTAGGTGGTCACTCCTGCCTCCTGTTCTCCGCTGGCTTCCAGGGCACCACCCTCCGGTTCCTCCCACCTCCCAGTCTCCTTTGCTGGCTCCTCCTCTTCTCAAGCTCTTCATGCCGGAGTGCCCCAAGAGTCAGTGTTTGGCCCTCTTCTACATCTACATCCTCACTCCCTTGATATCTTGTCCAATCGTGTGCCTTTAAGTATCATGTATATGCCAATGACTTCCAAACAAGGCCAGTGTCATGGATGTGTGATCTGTGCAGTCACATAGGGCCCTAACCTCAGAAGGACCCCATACTTGATTTAATGCTCTCTCACAATCTTGAAATTCTTAATAATTTTTAACAAGGGGTCCTCATTTTATTTTTGCATTGGGCCTTGCAAATTACATGTACAATATAATCTTCTCCAAATTTATATATCCAGGCTAGCCATCTCTCCAGACTTGTATATCTCTACTTGAATGTCTAATCACTAGCTCCAGCTTAATAAGACCAAAACTGAACTCTTGAATTTCCATGCCCAAACCTTCTCTAGTTTGAGCCTCCCCCATTTCAGCTGATAACATCATGTTTTTACTTGCTCAGACTAAACACCTTGGAGTTACCTTTTCTGCCTCTCAAATGTCCCACAACCAACTCATCACCCTCTCATGTTGCCTCTATTTTCAAAGCATATTCAGCATCCTAGTATTCCTCAGCAGCTCCATTGCTACCATCCTGTTCCGAGCCATCATCAACTTTGTCCTGGATCACTGGAATAGCTTCTTATAGGCCTCATGTCTTTTATCCTTGCTCCTTACAGTCTATTCTCAATGTAGAAGACACTGTGGCCTTTTTGAAACATAAACCAGATGGTGTCACTCTGATCAAAACCTTCCAATGCTTTCCTTTTTCACCCAGAATAAAAAATCCAAGTTCCTTCAGAATTTCGTTCCGCTACCACCACCACCCGCCCTGCTCTCTGACCCCCTCTGCTACTCCTTCCACTGCCTGCACTCCAGCCACCCTGGCTCCCATGCTTGCCCTTGAAGATGCCAGGCCTGTCCTCATCTCAGGGGCTTCTGCACGGGCTCTTTCCTCTGCCAGGAAGGTTCTTTCCCTGATAACTTCACAGCCATTATGTCCTTCAAACCTTCTCAGACTCCAACTACTTCTTGAGACTCACTTCAAACACTCTAATATTGCAATCTACCCAGTTCTAGCACTCAATATCCTGTTTTCCCATTTTTTTCTATAGCACACATAACCTTCTAATATATTATACAATATTATATACTATAATATGTATATATAATATACACTATATACACACTATATAGTGTTTTATATTTATTTATTTATTTAAATTTATTATTCATTGTCTCCCCTTTCTAAAATATAAATTCCACCACAGGGATATTTACTAAGAAGAGTACCTGGCATGGACATGTAGCAAGCACTCAACAAATATTTGTTATTAAATGAACAACATATAATACAACTTGTATTTATTATGGAAGAACTCTAAGCATGAGATTTAATTAATAAGTACTTTAATTGTTCGGTCATTTGTGCAGAGCCCCGGGTGATCAGCTTAAACTCCCTTCCCAATATTTAACATGATAATAAGACAGACACTTTTCTCTAACTGTTCTTCATTCAACTGTTTATCATTCAGACAAATACTGTTCCCCTCAACTGTTCACTATTCAGATAAACAAATGGTATTACTCTGACGAAGAGAGCAGTGGAAGTGAGTGGGTCAAGAATAAATCACATTAAGTGGGATGCTCAAAGACTGTATGCTATAATTATGCTGATTTAATAGCATCTTATACAGAAAAGGAATTTTGCAGTAACAAAGTATGTATAACATAACCTCTTTAAGTTCCAACTACAAATAAACTACTTAGAAATCAACAGATGCTGGTACTCTGAGAACTGGAAATAATTTTTGCTGATGAGTAGTAAGGCAGTAATTTCACATTGGGATGTAAACGAAAGATATCTCTTTCCCCAAATTTAATACTTGCCATGTTTTCCTTGGTGGTTGTAAAGCCAGTGGTCACGGCCACCATCACAGCCACCTGGCCCGTGCAGGTTCGCATTTGATTTAGACAGAGGGTAATGAAACAATAGAGCCAAGAACTGATGGGCCATTAGCTTTAATCCTAGCTTGCACCTGGCAGGCGAGAAATACACACAGTAGGAAAACACTTCCCTTTCCATTCAGGGCTCCCAAAGCCCCTGACTTATCCAAGTTTCCTAGAATCAAAGGTTTCTACCTCACCAGCCTTATTCACCTCTGTTCCCCATCTCCTTCTCTCTGCACAAACTCTACACAAACTGGCTTCTCCTTCAGCACTCCACCATCTTGGCTGCTTCTCCTTTCCTCCATGTGGCCTTTCTCTGCTCTCCTCCAGCATGGGCTCCTCTGCCTCATTTTATAATATAGAAATCAAAACCTTTAATCCAGTATACAAACAAGAAAGTCTCTGATATAAAGCCACTTATCTGAGGCATAATGGGATTCCTCATGAGAGTGCACATCCCACATCATGCAACAGTCAAGGGTGTGGGGAAAATCTTAGTCTTAAAACTAAGCCTTAGGTTATAATGACCCTGCGTGCTTACAGCCTGTCCCCCACACCCAATGCAAACTATAAGCAAGCAAACATATACATCACATTTACAAACTTATTTGACCAACTGTGGTGAGTGGGAGAAACTAAATATTTTCTCTTATTTAAAATAAATTTTAGAGCTGATGCCTTTGGTGCTTTCAAAAGCTACAAAGACAGGTCGCATGATTGGGCCTGATGTTACAATGAGAAGAATGCAAATGAGCAAAGAATAATCCACCTCTTTAAAAACTAGAAATGTATGTCAGACCAAGGGCAGGCCTAGAAATTCTTTCCTGTCCTAGGAGGAGGACATGTTAGAATAAAAGGATCAATGTAGGATTTTATTTCTGTCTCCAATTTAATGGGATTTCAAAAAATATTATTAAGTATTTGTGTGGTTGGCTATGAAAACTTATTAGGAAAGGTTAACAGATTTAGGATTATCCCTCTGGGGAAGAGAAGAGGAAATGTCTTATCTTTAATTGTAGCTCTTAGATAGATTCCTTTTTATAGCATTGTACAATTTTCATATTGCTTTGATATATATTATCTCATTTTGATCATGATTGAGCTGTTTGCCAAACAGGTTAGATAATAAGAAAATAAAAATGAGTTTTTCCATTTTAAACAAAATTTAAACACATTTTTTAAAGACTTTATTTATTCAATTTTCAGAGAGGAGAAAGAGAGGGAGAGAAGGGGGAGGAGCAGGAAGCATCAGCTCCCATATATGCCTCGACCAGGTGAGCCCAGGGTTTCAAACTGGCAACCTCAGTGTTCCAGGTCAACGCTTTATCCCACTGCGCCACCACAGGTCAGGCTAAACACATTTTTGTTTAATGATATTTGTAAGTAAAAACTTCAGATATATTAAATTATATAAATTTAAAATTATAATTAATATAGAGACTATAGCTTTTTATTACGTAGCACAGATGGATCTCAATTATAGACATGGTTTAAGTTAAAGAAAAATAAGACAGAGCTGGCTGACTGGCTGTGCCTTGGTGAAGCAGTCTGTCCCTGGAAATGTCCACAACTTCATGTTGTCCTATATACAGAGTTAATCCAGCTCTCAGTGCCTTCTTCATACTAAACAAACACTCAACAAGGCTGAAAGGAGTAGTCTCCCAGTGTTATTAATAATTACTTCCAGTTTCATAAATATTCAAGGCTTTGATGTAAGAAGAAGATTTCAGTGAAGTATCATTGAGTCTGCACAACCTCTTCAGGAGAGCAAATTCACAGTTTCTCTGGGACAGAATCACAGACGATTTTATGAGAGAACTGCAACTTTAAAAAATCATTGCTGGTCCTGGTCGATTGCTATGATTAGGATAGAGCATTGACCAAGCATATGAATGTCCCACGTTCAATTTTTTTATCAGGGCACACAGAAAAGTAACCATCTGCTTCTCTCCCTCTCCCCTCCCCCTCCACCCCCACAGCCAGTGGCTCAATTGGTTTGAACATGGCCCCGGGTGCTGAGGATAGCTTGGTTGGTCCCTGTGACAGCTTCAGGCACTAAAAATAGCTCAGTACACAAGCATTGGTCCCAGATGGGTTTGCCAAGTGGATCCTGGTCAGAGCACATGCAGGACGCTGCCACACTATCCTCCCTCCTCTCATCTAAAAAAAAAAATACAACAACAGCAGCATTGCTATACCAAAGGGTATGGATAATACCAGAATTAAGGTATTTGATTCAAATAATAACTAAATACTGGAATTTTCTTTTTTGAAGCTTTTTAATTTATAAAATAAAAATATGAGGCTAAGTATCTCATATATTTTACTTATTTTATTTTATTTTTCTTAAGAGAGAAGCAAGGAGGCAGAGAGACAACTTGCACATGTCCCCGACTGGGCCCATCTGGGATGGTTGCTCGGTTGTCCAGCAACCAAGCTATTTAGCAAGGCTATGGAGCCATCCTCAGCACCTGGGGCCAACTTGCTCCAACCGAGCCATGGCTGCAGGAGGCGAAGAGAGAGATAGAAAGTGAGAAGGGAGAAGGGGAGGGAAAATGGTAGAGAAGCAGATGGTCACTTCTCCTGTGTGCCCTGGCCGGGAATCAAACCCAGGACTTCCACACACTGGGCTGATGCTCTACCACTGAGATAGCCAGCCAGGGCCAAGAATATATTTTTAATAACAATTTTTTCCATGGGTAGCAATCTTTTTATTGATAGCAAGCTATGGTTCTTTTTCCTTCAACAGAAATTATTTCCAGTACTCCTTTGCCTTCTTAATTTTCATGATGGGATTCCAATGCAAAAAGTTTCTTAAGAATTAGTTTCAATACTGGCTATTTTATTTGTTCAGGAGTTCTTGAAACTCAAGTATTATTCTACTAATAGTAGTTTTTCTTTTCAATTGTCATTAACTCTTTCTTTTGGGAATTATGGAGATATAGAAGGATTTTATTGACACAAGTAAAACACAATTTGATTATAGAAATTGTTATGCAGTTTATCAATGATTCAAATTTCAAAATATTTTAGAATAATGATTTTATTCCAACCAAAAATAGTTTTTCTGGTACCTTAAAATATCACACTAATGGAACACTAGAATTTTTTTTAAAATGTTATTGCACTTAGTAACTTAAAAGTTAAATATAATCTATATAATTCAGACTTGTAATTCAGTCTTGGCATTTAAAAAATCACAAATCCAGCAAACTGAAGTAATTAAAATAAAAATTCAAATCTTGCTATACCCTCTATTAAAATCACCAAGAATAAACACTTATTTAAAACTTCATAAAAATCCCCTTTCTTTATCCCTATTGCCTGGAACACATCTGGAAGCTACTCAAAAGTCTTTCTTCCCTGCTCATCCCCCAAATTTCCAGAATCTTCACTTGAACCTATTGTAAAGTATTGTACTTTAATCCACAGGTTACACAGAGACACCAAGTCCAAATGAAATTTTGAGTTTATTAATTAGCCGGCTAGCTACACGGGGCACAATCCCAAATCATGTAGAAGTCCCTACAATTTTGTGGTTGATTTTATAGACCAAATCACATACTGGTTGGAGTGGGTAAGGTGGGGCTCGTGATCCCTTTGTCTAGTATACATCACTCTCATGACTTTAGGATGGGAAGGTGAGTCAGAGTGTAGGAATTCTTTTTTGTTTGTTTGTTTTTTGTTTTGTTTTTACAGAGACAGAGTCAGAGAGAGGGATAGTTAGGGACAGACAGATGGGAATGGAGAGAGATGAGAAGCATCAATCATTAGTTTTTTGTTGCGACATCTTAGTTGTTCATTGATTGCTTTCTCATATGTGCCTTGACTGCGGGCCTTCGGCAGACCGAGTAACCCCTTGCTCAAGCCAGCGACCTTGGGTCCAAGCTGGTGAGCCTTGCTCAAACCAGATGATCCTGTGCTCAAGCTGGCAACCTCGGGGTCTCGAACTTGGGTCTTCCGCATCCCAGTCCGATGCTCTATCCACTGCGCCACCACCTGGTCAGGCAGGAATTCTTAATTAAGGTACATAAACATTCTTTTCTAAAGGCTTTTATAAAAAAAGAAGTGGCCCTGGCCGGTTGGCTCAGCAGTAGAGCGTCGGCCTGGCGTGTGGGGGACCCGGGTTCGATTCCCGGCCAGGGCACATAGGAGAAGCGCCCATTTGCTTCTCCACCTCCCTCCCCTCCTTCCTCTCTGTCTCTCTCTTCCCCTCCTGCAGCCAAGGCTCCATTGGAGCAAAGATGGCCCGGGTGCTGGGGATGACTCCTTGGCCTCTGCCCCAGGCGCTAGAGTGGCTCTGGTCACAACAGAGCGACGCCCCAGAGGGGCAGAGCATCACCCCCTGGTGGGCAGAGCGTCGCCCCTGGTGGGCGTGCCGGGTGGATCCCCGTCAGGCGCATGTGGGAGTCTGTCTGACTGTCTCTCCCCGTTTCCAGCTTCAGGAAAAAAAAAAAAAAAAAAAAAAAAGAAGTGGCCTGACCAGGAGGTGGTGCAGTGGATAGAGCGTCAGACTGGGATGTGGAGAACCCAGGTTCAAGACCCCGAGGTTGCCAGCTTGAGCGCAGACTCATCTGGTTTGAGCAAAAAGCTTACCAGCTTGGACCCAAGGTCGCTGGCTTGAGCAAGGGGCTACTCAGTCTGCCGTAGCCCCACAGTCAAGGCACATATGAGAAAGCAATCAATGAACAACTAAGGTGTCGCAACGAAAAACTGATTGATGCTTCTCATCTCTCTCTGTTCCCGTCTGTCTGTCCCTATCTATCCCTCTCTCTGACTCTCCCTGTCTCTGTAAAAAAAAAAAAAAGGAGAGAGAGAATTGAAGGGATTCTCAGATAAGTTCCATCTTCCTTGCTCTGTAGTTAAATTATGACTTAGCTGACCCAGTTGCCCTTGCAAGCCCTTCCTCCTGCATTCTTCTCCTTCCTTTCTCCACAGAAAGGAGAGGGCAAGAGGCCTGACCTTTTCTCTTTAAAATGGCATTGCTAATACTAAGTTTTTACAGTTCCTTGGCACCTTATCACAAACCCACTCACTATGAACTCATTTTTCATTACTATTCATCTTCCAGAATTACCATTGTTGTGTTTTTTTTTAAAGATTTTATTATTCATTATAGAGAGGGGAGAGAGAGGGGGGAGGAGCAGGAAGCATCAACTCCCATATGTGCCTTGACCAGGCAAGCCCAGGGTTTTGAACCGGCAACCTCAGCGTTTCCAGGATGATGCTTTATCCACTGCGCCACCACAGGTCAGGCACCATTGGGTTTTTTTACTTGTAACATTCTACTTTCCCCATAAAAGTCTCCCTATGTCCTTAGGTTAAAGGTGAAATGGGAGGTAAGGGACTTGAAGTAGACCATATATTCTTCCAAGGAGCATGACTACAATGAGAAGGAAGAAGACAGGAGAAGGAGCTTGAAGAGGACACACTATTGAAGGAGGGATTACTTTTTTGCATTCTTTATTATTATTATTATTATTTATTTATTTTAGGTGAGAGGAAGGGAGATAGTGAGGCAGACTCCCGCATGTGCCCTGACTGGAATCCACCTGGCAATCCCATCAGGGGCCAATGCTCCAGTACTGAGCTATTTTTAGTATCTGAGGCTGATGCACTCCAACAGAGCTATCCTCAACACCCGGGGCCTTGCTTAAACCAATCAAGCCACTAGCTGCGGGAGAGGAAGAGGGAGAGAAGGAAGAGAGGGGGTGGGGAGAAGCAGATGGTCGCTTCTCTTGTGTGCCTTGACCAGAAATTGAACCTGGGACATCCATATGCCAGGTCAATCCTCTATCCACTAAGCCACCATCCAGAGCCTTGCACTGTTTTTGAATTGAGAAACATTAAGATGTTTATAGGCCATGCAAGAAGAGCCAAATGGAAAGGGAGACATTAAAAATACAGAAAAGATGGAATAGAATAACCCAAAATTAAGGCTCCAGGCTTTTGTACATGCTATCTCTCTCTTGCCAGAGACTGCCTTCCATTTATTGCATCTATGCCATCTACCACTTATTCTTCAGGCTTCAATTCAGAAATCAGGCCCTAGAGAAAGTCTTACAGAATCCCCATTCTGTGTTTCCATAGTTTTGGAGGCTCAGCCCTTGTCAGCTGTATTTAATGGCCTTGTGGACTTGTCAGACTCCCTCACTAAAAACCAGGTCTAGTTAATCCTTGTAACCCCAACCTCAGGCAGAGGATCTGGTGCACAAATCAGTAGGTTTTTAAATTTTAACATTTGCTGAATAAATGTTTTAAAGGGAGGGAGAGGTGGCCATGTAATCATAATAGGATGGGCTCTCCTTATTCTTGAAGGAAAATACTTAAAACTATCATTTTAGTGGTCTTGGCTTAACTAAGGTAAGAACCCTTTATTAAACCTGAAGGCCCAAAGAGGAAATACAAAAAGGAACTAAATACACTACAGTTTAAAATGATTGACTCCAAGGGCGGTGCTCTGTGGGAGGCAGATCATTCCAAATCCCATGTCATCAGAAAATGCTCTCCCTCTTTTATTTTTTTAATTTATTTATTCATTTTAGAGAAGAGAGAGAGAGAGAGAGAGAAAGAAGGGGGGAGGAACAGGAAGCATCAACTCCCACATGTGCCTTGACCAGGCAAGCCCAGGGTTTTGAACCAGCAACCTCAGTGTTCCAGGTCGACGCTTTATCCACTGCACCACCACAGGTCAGGCTGCTCTCCCTCTTTATGGCTTCAGATTTGCCATTCCAGAGAATTATTGTTTCTTTTGAGCAATATGTTATTTTTTTATAAGACTAATTTATTTTATTTTATTTTTTACAGAGACAGTGAGAGGGATAGATAGGGACAGACAGGAACAGAGAGAGATGAGAAGCATCAATCATCAGTTTTTCGTTGCGACACCTTAGTTGTTCATTGATTGCTTTCTCATATGTGCCTTGACCGTGGGCCTTCAGCAGACCTAGTAACACCTTGCTCAAGCCAGCAACCTTGGGTCCAAGCTGGTGAGCTTTGCTCAAACCAGATGAGCCCGCGCTCAAGCTGGTGACCTCGGGGTCTCGAACCTGGGTCCTCCACATCCCAGTCTGATGCTCTATCCACTGCGCCACTGCCTGGTCAGGCAACATGTCATTTAATATAACATTTATCTCACAGTTCATGTGGTCAGAATCAGAGTAATGGGTGGGATAAGAAAGTACTAAATTGAATTAAGTCATGGAGAAAAAGTCTTACCTTTGTTTCCAATATTTAATTTTATTTACTATTAAATTAGAAATATTACATGGAGATGGATTATAGAACAGTTCAAATATGTGAAAATCAGGGCTTAATACTATTTATAAATACTATTGTATTAGTAAGAACTTGTCAGCCAAAAAAAAAAAAAAGAACTTGCCAGCCAAAGTTGTGAGTGACAGAACTCTACCTTGAAATGGATTGAGAAGACGAATTATTGGAGGATGCTGGGATAGCTCAAAGAGTTAAAGAAAAAGCTACAGGAAACAGTCAGTTTCAGGGACCTCAGGGAAATAAATAGGATTTTTTTGCTATTAACTGTTTCTCCCCACACACCCCCAACACCTCATTTCTCATCTCCCAGCTCCATTTTGTTTCCGTTTACCTTCATTCTCTATTACTGCAAACTGCTACTTCTAGACAGGAACTTCCTCTAAGCTTTACTAAATAACAAAGAATAACAGATCAGTGATTAACTGGTAGAGCAAGACTTTGGAGAATGAAGGAAGGGTAGGGACAAAGTGGCTGAACTGCTCTTGAAAAGGAAGTAAAACACATCATCTGAGACTAGGAAGAAGTAGAAAGGGGATACTTGCAAATAAATGTGTAGAAAAGGGTGTTTGGGCAGGAAAGGTATTTCATACTTGCAAGCTCTGAGAGCCACAAATTTGGCCTATGCTAAATAAAATGGCATTGTGGTGATAACCAAAAGTAATGGAATTAACCCTGGCCAGTGAGCTCAGTCAGTTAGCAGTGGTAGTCAACCTGGTCCCTACCGCCCACTAGTGGGCATTCCAGCTTTCATGGTGGGCGGTAGCAGAGCAACCAAAATATAAATAAAAAGATAGATTTAACTATAGTAAGTTGTTTTATAAAGAATTATTCTGCCAAACTTAGCGAAAATCCGACATAAAGTACTTGGTAAGTAATTATTATTATATGCTTTAACTTGCCGTAACTCTGCTTTATAAATTTTATAAAGTAAAGTTACTTCCCTACTTTATAAATCACCATTACTGTGGAACCGGTGGGCAGTTAGAAAATTTTACTACTAACAGAGATACAAAAGTGGGTGGTAGGTATAAAAAGGCTGACTACCCCTGAGTTAGAGCATTGTCCCAAAACGCCAAGGGTTGCAGGTTCCATCCTTAATCAGGGCAAATAGGAAGCAACTAATGAATGCAAAACTAAGTGGAACAACAAATGAATGCACCTCTCTCTCTCTCTCTCTCTCTATTCCTCTATCTGTCTCTCTAAAATTAATCAATCAATAAAGAAAAAGTAATGGAATTAGATCAAGATGTAGTTAAAAGACTCTGTAACCAAAAGGAAAGGGGGAATCCAATTTATATCCTAATAACCTTAGGTTCTCTAGAGAACCTGTCTCTTTGTACTGTTATCTTTAGGAATATTTCTATTTAAATAAAGGACCATTCAGGGTGCCATCTCCTTGGTCAGTTTTTATTTCTAATCTATACATTTAATAATAATTATCTGAATAGTTACTATGTGTCATTGACTGTGTTTGTCATTATTTATACATTATTCTGCACATTATATTTAGATTACTATCTCTAATCTTCAAGAAAATATTTTAGGAGCCCCTAATCTCATGAGCAGCATGATTCTCAAACATTTCAAAGTGTTTTCTAGGATTATTTCCATAAATAAATATAATATTTGTTCGTTTCCATTTCAGAGGTTAATACATCTAATCTTATCCCCGAACCTTCAAATTACCACATGATTTGGATTCTAGAGTGTTCCCTATAGACTAATTTTAATGACTGTGTTCTTTAAACACCTTTTTAAATAGGGAAAAAAAATTATGGATTCTATTTTATAATTTTTAAAACTAAGGGAAAAGAAGTGAAACTCCAGACAAGAAAGGGTGAAGTTCATCACAACCAAACCAGTATTACAAGAATTGTTAGAGACTTCTTTAAGAAGAAGAATATAAAAAAAAACATGAATAAGAAAATATCGTCAATAAAACAAACAAAAACCCCCCACTCATATTCTCACTAATAAAGAAAAACACACAAAACTCATTAACTCAAGAAGGGGAAAGAAGGTAAATAAAACCACAGGAGTCTAAGTGAGGAAAGACAAGGCTAAACAATGACATGTAGAAAAGACCCAGAGGTTACTGTGGACTCCAGATTTAGTAACTATGGGCAGTTGTTGTCAAGAAAGCTAATTTCAGGATGGATTAATAAAAATATGATACAAAGGGGTCAAAATATTTCCCATTGATTTTGCACCAATTAGATCTGACCGAGTTAGGGAAGTGTCTTATTTTTAGTACAAACTGGAGCATATTAATAATAAAAAAGATGAAGGATCTGAAAACAGTATCAGTGAAGACATGTCAAATAGGGTTTAGTCTGAAAAAGGAGTGAAAGTGGGTCATGATTGTTGTTTTCAAATACTTAAAGGGCCAGTGTGACAGAACTCTTGCTAGCTGCCTTTCAGTGGTCATTTCTTCCTTCATTTTTAGCAAGGGAACCCTGATTTTTAGCAGAGTATTTTGACATATCCCAGCCTCTTTTGAGGCTAGTGGGCCATGAGACTAAGCTCTGGACATTGTATATTAGCATAAATAGAAGTTCCAGGAAATCTCCTTAAAGAGAAATATGTCTTCTGCCTTTCTTCCTGTGTCCTGCTGCATGGAACGCCATCGTTAAGTAATTCCCACGGCTCTGGGAAGTACTTAAATCATGATGGTAGAACTTTCATGAATATGATTAGTGCTTTATAAAAGAGGTTCCAAGAGATACCTAGCCCCTTCCACCACATAAAGTTATAAGGAAAAGTCTGCGACCTGAAAAAGAGCTCTTACCCAACCATGCTAGGACCCTGATCTTGGACTTCCAGCCTTCAGAATTGTAAGCATAAATTTCTGCTGCTAATAAACCACCTACCTAGACTGTGGTACTTTGTTATAGCAGGCTAAGCAGACTAAGACAGACACACAAATATACATGAATCTTGTATTAACTATTTGCACATTGACTATTTCTCTTAAAATATCAATATTGTTCAGCCTTGGCTTGGTGGCTCAGTGGATGAAGCGTCGTCCTGGTGTGCAGAGGTCACAGGTTCAGTCACCAGTCAGGGTACATAATGCAACCAACAATTGCACAACTAAATGATGCAAGAGAAACAAGTTGATGCTTCTCTCTCTCTCATCCTCTCTCAAATTGTGGAAAATATTTTTAAAAATCAAGACTGTTTTATGTTGACATAAGTAGATATGGTTCATTATTTTTCAAAAGGTCACTTCCAGTCCATTGTGTTGGTGTGTATTGGTGTTAAAGACTAAAAATTAATCACAATAGTAATGTTTAAAAAAAGTTGTAAAAATATTTTAGTACAGAAAAAAATTTTTGAAAACCTAAATATAGAACTCATAAAATGTTTAAATATATTGTTATTAAGAATTGTCAACTAGCCTGACCTGTGGTGGCACAGTGGATAAAGCATCGACCTGGAAATGCTGAGGTCGCCGGTTCGAAACCCTAGGCTTGCCTGGTCAAGGCACATATGGGAGTTGATGCTTCCAGCTCCTCCCCCCTTCTCTCTCTCTGTTTCTCCTCTCTCTCTCTCTCTCTGTCTCTCCCTTTCCTCTCTAAAATGAATAAATAAATAAATAAAAAGAATTGTCAACTAAAAGGTTATTGGCATCAATTCAACATCAAAAGGAATCCCCAATTTGGGGTGAAGTAAACTTTATTCTGTGCAAATATCTCATTTGTGACACAGCTCAATTGTGGTGTGCTGCTGTTAGGTGACCCTAGGGCCAGGCCATTCCCCAGCTACAGCTATTCTGCTCTGCTCTGGTGAGACATCTTCAGAGTTTCAGCTCCAGCCAGGAAAAAGGAATCCTAGGTGGGAAGGGAAAGTGAGCTCCCAGGGGCAAAGAGGAGCTGACTTATAAAGACAGAAGTCCCACCCCTGGTGCCTAGTTGGTCCTTCTTTATGCAGATAAGGACTCGAAGTCCTTACAGTTTGACTGGTGCCTAAAGGCACTGTCTTGATTGCTCAGGTTGGAGCTACTCTGATTGGTCAGTAAAGAAGCTGATGGGGATAGAGTTGAGAAGCTCTGATCCCATGGAGAAAGCCTTAGCTTTATTGGGTGAAAGATCTAAGAACTCAGTAAGGGCTGGCTCTGATGGCAAACAGAGCACAGGCAGGCAGTTCAGTGCAGAGGCTGGTAGGTGCAGGCTTCTCCGTGAAGTGCAGTTTGCATGAGAGGCCCCTGTGTAAAATGACTGCTAGATTGTTTTGTTTTGTTTAATTTGAATTCAGTTAAGCCACCAGGAGCCCTTCTTGGTAGGTATCTTCTCTTTCAGGGTCCACTGTAACTACCATGTACAGAGACCTAGAAAACCTTTATTGTCTCTTTTCCTAAGCACAAAGTTTCAGCTTAAATGTCCACCTAATAAGGGCGGGGGAGAGACTACAGCTGAGCCAGTAACTTCTTGCTCAAGCCAGTGACCTTGGGGTCATGCATTTGGTATTTCACTTTTTAAAATGTTACATATATATATACCCTTGCCTATAATTCTGTAGTTAATTTGCTTCAAAACATTCAGTGTAGTCCCTTGTTTTATTTATTTTTACTTTTTTAGTGAGAGACACAGTGAGACAAAAACAGAAAGAGGGACAGATAGGGACAGACAGACAGGAAGGGAGAGAGATGAAAAGCATCAATTCTTTGTTGCATCACCTTAGTTTTTCACTGATTGCTTTCTCATGTGCCTTGATGGGGGGGGGGGGGACTACAGCTGAGCCAGTAACTTCTTGCTCAAGCCAGTGACCTTGGGGTCATGTCTGTGATCCCACACTCAAGTCAGCTACCACACTCTCAAGCTGGTGAGCCCACGCCCAAATCAGCAACCTCAGGGTTTTCAAACCTGGGCCCTCTGCATCCTAGGCCATTACTTTATCCACTGCACCACCGCCTGGTCAGGCTGTAGTTCCTTGTTTTATTTGCAGTTTCTTACTTCACCCCTCAGTTCACTGCAGTTTGGCTTTTCAGCCCATCACCCCAGTAAAGCTGCTCTTACCAAGATCATTGATGACCTCTTTGTTGCCTAAGCACTGTACATACTCAATCAAGACTTACTTACTTCCCTGCACTTCTCTGCTTCCCTGATCTTCTCCTTGGATCTCTCTATACCAGGGGTCGGGAACCTATGGCTCATGAGCCAGATGTGGCTCTTTTGATGGCTGTATCTGGCTCACAGAGAAATCTTTAATAAAAAAAAATGTTAAAAATATAAAACATTCTCATGTATTACAATCCATTTACTTCCTACCGCTCATGTTCATGGTTGCGGGTTGCTGGAGCCAGTCACAGCTGTCCTCTGGGACAACACCAAATTTTTATTGGATAATGCATAATATACACAGGTCATTGTGAGGTCAGGAAGTAAACTTCCCTCCTTTTAATCAAGTAGCCAGCTAGCTAATTGCAGAAACCCTTTTGATGAAGAAGATGGCTAAAAGAAAAAAAAAGATGGGGAGTATCGTACCTTTCAGCAGGAATGGACAGAGGAATTCGCCTTTGTGGAAAGAGCAGGTTCTGCAGTGTGTCTAATATGCAATGATAAAATTGCATCGATGAAACGGTCAGATACAAAGCGGCACTTCGACAACGCCATACTACATTTGCATCAAAATATCCAGCGGGGGACAGCAGGAAGAAAGCATGTCAAGAACTACTGTGCAGAGTGCAAGCTAGTCAGCAGCAACTCCGTGTTTGGACCCAACAAGGTGACTGCAATTTGGCTAGCTTTGCTGGTGCTTTAGCAATTGTGAGAAACAAAAAGCCATTCACAATGGGGAGTATGCCAAAACATTCATGCTTGATGTTGCCAATGAACTTTTTGAAGACTTTTTGGATAAAGACAAGATAATCAAACGAATAAAAGACATGTCTCTGTCAGCAAGAACTGTTCATGATCGTACCATCATGA
The DNA here is from genome assembly GCF_036850765.1 of Saccopteryx bilineata. Taxonomy (NCBI): domain Eukaryota; kingdom Metazoa; phylum Chordata; class Mammalia; order Chiroptera; family Emballonuridae; genus Saccopteryx; species Saccopteryx bilineata. Next base: position 297,537,058 of record NC_089491.1, on the reverse strand, counting down.
TGGCAAATCAAGTTGAGGCAACACAGGTGAAGGACATAAATGCAGCATCATTCTTTTCTCTCGCTTTGGATGACTCAACAGAAGTAAGCCATTTATCCCAGTTCAGCGTGATTGCAAGGTATGCTGTCAGTGACACACTACGTGAGGAAAGTCTTGCTGTTTTGCCTATGAAAGAGACAAGAGGGGAGGATTTATTCAAGTCTTTCACTGAGTTAGCTAAAGAAAAATCTACGAATGGATAAAACTTATTTCGGTGTGTACTGATGGTGCTCAGTGCATGGTGGGGAAAAACAGAGGATTTGTAGTGCTTCTTCATGAATGTGAAAAGAGACCCATCCTAAGTTTTCACTGCATCCTACATCAGGCGGCACTTTGTGCTCAGGTGATGTTGCTGGTCATTCGGGTGGTCAACTTGATTGTTGCCCGAGCTTTAAATGATCGCCAGTTTAAAACACTGTTGGATGAAGTTGGGAATAATCATCCTGGTCTGCTTCTGCACAGTAATGTGCGTTAGTTGTCAAGAGGGAAGGTGCTCAGCCGTTTTGCAGCGTGTCTGAGCGAAATCCGAACTTTTCTTGAAATGAAAAACGTTGAGCATCCTGAATTAGCTAACACTGAGTGGTCCTGAAGTTCTACTATCTCGTGGACATGACTGACCATCTGAACCAGCTCAATGTGAAAATACAAGGCGTTGGAAATATAGTCTTATCCCTTCAACAAGCAGTGTTTGCATTTAAAAACAAGCTGGAACTCTTCATCACCAACATTGAAACAGGTTGTTTACTACACTTTGAAAAACTGGGAGAGTTTAAAGATGCATGCACAGCAAGTGACCCTGCTCAACATCTTGATCTCCAGCAGCTAGCGGGCTCCATATCTAATCTCCTGCAGTCATTCAAAGCGTGCTTTGGAGAATTTCGTAAGCGCACTCATCTCTTTAAGTTTATCACCCATCCACACGAGTGTGCAGTGAAGAGTGTTGACCTGAGTTACATCCCTGGTGTCTCCGTCAGAGATTTTGAGCTGAAAGCTGTGAAAGCCTCAGACATGTGGGTAAGTAAGTTCAAGTCACTGAATGAAGATTTGAAAAGACTTGCACGACAGCAAGCAGAGTTGGCAAGCAAACACAAGTGGGGAGAAATGAAAAAACTTTAACCCGTGGACCAGCTGATTGTCAAAACTTGGAACGCGCTTCCCATCACATACCACACACTGTAGCATGTGAGTATTGCTGTACTGACAATAGCCAAACGGCTCTACATATGCACGTGTGCAGTCTTTCTCATATCTAAAGAATGTTAAGACCAACCTACGATCAAGTTTAACGGACGGAAGTCACAATGCCTGCATTAAACTTAACCTCACCATGTATCAACCAGACTACAAAGCCATCAGCAAAACCATGCAGCAGCAGAAGTCGCATTAATGGTAAGAAGTACTTTGTTCATCATTGGTTAGCAATAGCATAACAATGTTATTAAAAAGAATTCAGAGACTTATTGTACTTTAAAAGTGTTGGTCTTACATAAAATGCACACATTTACTTGTATTTAGTGTTAAACATATTGTATGGCTCTCACAGAATTACATTTTAAAATATGTGGCATTCATGACTCTCTCAGCCAAAAAGGTTCCCGACCGCTGCTCTATACTTTTGATTTCAGCAAGTTTACACTCTCCTAGTTCTCTTATTTTGCTATTTTTCCTCAGTTTCTTTTATAGATTCCTTTTCCTCTTACTGGCCCTTCAATACTAGTGTTCCTGTTTTTCATTCTCAGCTCATTATATTTCTCAGTTTACATCTGTTTCCTATGTGATCTATACTGATCACAAAAATTAGAGGATATTTCAAAATGAATATGAAGCGACAAATATCACCTAATTTTTGTGAGCAGTGTAGTTAGGTTTCATGATCTTAGTCAGCTCCCATGAATTGGTAACAGCTCCCTTTCTCCAGTCCTGATATAAATTATATATCCAGCTGAAGCTGGATATCTCCCCATGGAGAAGATAATACATCTAAAAATGAATTCATTCTCCTTGTCCCTCAAATTGGCTAAGTCTTCAGTATTTACCACCTACGTATGACACACTCATCCACCCAGACACCCTAGGAAAAATCCTGGCATTAGTTGAAGATTTTTTTCTTTTCCTTTTTAAGATTTTATCGGTTGATTTCAGAGCAGGGAAGGGCGAAAAGAGTAAGAAGTTTCAACTCGTAGTTGTTTCATTTTAACTGTTCATTGCGTGGCTGTGGTGCCTTGGTTGGGCTAGGTCCAGGGTTTCGGACCAGCAAGGTCAGCATTCCAGGTCAATGTTCTATCCACTGCGCCACCACAGGCAAGATCTGGCATCAGTTTAGACTCCTCCCTTCACTTTTCCTTTCCATATTTACTCAATCCCCAATATTTGCTAATTTTACCTACTAAATGTTTTCCTCTGTCCATTTCTGTCCTTGCTACCACTGCCATAATTTAAGCCATATCATTTCTTGACTACTTAACAGCCTTGTAATTGATTTATTTGCCAAATTCAATTTCTGTCTAAAATACCATTTCAACCAAACCCCTCTTGCTTAGATCCCCCTGGTCGTTTTCCATTATCTATAGCAGTGCCTCTCAAACTTTTTAAAGTGGGGCGCATTTAAAATCCTACAAATAATTGTAGGTGCACTATATATAAATTTCTGAGAAATACGTTATTTATATAATAATTGTCAAATATTAAAGAAAAAAATATAAAGTCCAAGCGTGCTTTTATGGTAAACAAAATTAATACAAAATTAAATTTATTCTGACATTAGAAAAGTTTTGTTACATTTTTTGAGTTATGCTTTTTAGAATTCGTAAAAAAAGAGGGGTTAAAAAAATTAAAAAAAACGACAAAAAGTTATCTTTTTATATGTATAGATATATTCTTAGTAAGATTTAGTAAGTACGGCAGGTCTCAGTGTGAATGTGTTAAGTTTTTTCATTCTTGTGTTTATGAGAAACATGAGCCTGATGTGTCCTAGAGATTTCTTCAATGTTTGGGCATATAGTTGAAAGGCAAACTCTCATTTCCTTGTCAATACATTGAAGAATTCCTCTTTTACTCTTAATTGTGTTGAGGGTAGAAAATCCTAATTCACATAAATAGGATGTTAAAAATTATAGTAAAATGTTCAAAGCTTTTTTAGATATTACCACATATTCTTCTTTTATAGAAATCCAAAAGGCTTCAAGAGACAATTCCTTATGTTTAATCTTCAATCCACAATCAGTGGATATAGCTGCCAGTTCTTCTTCTTCTGTTAATGTTAAACCAAAATCACTTGAAGCTTCCATGAATGGGTCTCTAATCCAATCATACTGTTCAGTGTTAAGTGATGGAACATGCTATAAATTAAATTCTGCCCATCTGCCTTCAAGTCCTATTTTATTTACACTTAACTTTTGCTCACTTCTAGAATCGGATTCTTCAATATCACGCTTCTTTTTGAGAAATCTATCCATTTTATTTGGGTGTATTTACCTAAAAATAATATAATGATATGTTAATAATAAATATAATAATGATGTGTTAACAAAAAGAGCAGTATTTCTGTAATGAAATGATATAATAAAGTAACGATATTTATTTTTATATCTGGGCACATGCTGCAAACCAGAGCAGCTAGTAATTGCAGGTCCCGAGTGGGAACTGTGCAGAATTAAGAAAATATGGGTTGGGAGGGCCCTGTAATTGCTGCTGGTAAGAACAAAGCGCACCCAAAAACCGCATCTTGCTTTATTTATAGGGCAAAGTGAGTCCATTAGCAAATCAGTGGTCTCTGATCTCGTTTCCATGGCAACCCAAGAATTTTACCAAGTGCAGAAAACCCCTACCATACATATCATCTTAACTTTATACCAAAGGATAGAAGAAACTTGCCTCCAGTCTTTCCAGGGAACGTGGGGGGTAGTGTAAACAATCCAGCACCACAGTTTAACAGCCTTTTGCAACCTAGTCAGGCAAGTGAGGTGGGGGGGGGGGGTTTGGACAGACTGTCAGCTTACAGCCAATTCCCCACACCTCTGTCCCCCAACAATCTAAACTCCAAAAACCCTATTGGTTTTTTGGTCCCCAACAGATACATATTTCTCTGGAATACCATAGGGCACACCTGGAAATCTTCTAGGGCACACCAGTGCGCCCTGGTGCACACTTTGAGAACCACTGGGTTAGGGAGTGGCCTGGTTGGGTAGAGAGAAGGAAGTAGCTCTCAAGCCTCAGGACCATCCTCCTACCACTCCCGAGTTTATGTTCAACTTTGGGCTAAGTCCTTACTCACTCTGAACCTTAGCTTGTCTAACTTGAAATTAGGGATAAGAAAACAAAATCTGCCCTGCCTACGTCATAGGTAAGAGTGAAGTCGGTGTCTTGTTAACTTGAAGGCATTGTGCGAGTGTTGTCTGGTGGTTTTCTCTAGAATAGTCTCCTCCGCCTCCCTCTAAGGTGAGAATCAAATAAGATGAAACAATAACGCCAGGCTGATTCAGCTCAGTACCTGGCACATAGAAGGCTGTGAAATTCTGCAGTAGGAGCAAGGGCTTTGGAGACAGACCCACCTATGCTTGCTAGTAGGATGCTCAGAGCAACTAATTCTTTCTGTGCTTCAGTTTACCCTCCTGGAACATGGGAAAGGTAACAGCTTCTACCTCAAATAATTGTACCCAAGAACATGGACACTTAGAGGATACATTGTGTTACAGTATATCTTTATACATTAGTTATTTGCTGCATGAAAATGACTCCAAATGTTAGCTAGCTTACAACAAAGAACTAAAGCCTGACCTGTGGTGGTGCATTGGATCAAGTGTCCACCTAGAATACTGAGGCTGCTAGTTTGAAACCCTGGGCTTGCCCGGTTGAGGCACATATGGGAGAAGCAACTACTACAAGTGGATGCTTCCTGCTCCTCCCCCTTTTCTCTCTAAAATCAATAAATAAAATCTTAAAACAAGAGCATTTATTATCTCACAGTTTCTGAGGCTCAGGAATCTGAGAGTGGCTTAACTGGGTCCTTCTGGCTCAGGGTCTCTCATGAAGTCACAGTAGATCACCTTCTGAGCTCACTCCTGTGACTGTGGACTTCCCCACAGGGCCGCTCACCTCAGGGCTTCTTCCCCTAGAGTAAATTACTTAACCCTTTGAATGCTAGAAAAGGTTTTATGAAGTTCAGCTCTTGCCTGCCTCTCCAGCCTCATTCAGAGTTGACTTCATGCTACAGGAATACAAAACTGTTTCTAGTTTTCCTGACATAACATAATTCAAGATTCTTTGTATTTTTCATACTATTTTCTGCACCTGGAATATTATTTTCCTTTATAACTTCATATTTTTATATCCTGTTTAATATTTGACTACCCAAAGTTATAAAGATAACATGAGTAGGCATCAAGGTTTCTTGTTTTCCACATGGATATTCAACTGACCCACCACCTATTGAAAAAAATTTTTTTTCTGCACATTACTACCATGTCACTTTTGCATAAATAAAACATTCACATAAGCATCTGTTTGGGAACTCTATTGTTTTATTGGCCTACGTTCTAATACCTAGTAGTATAGATCCTACAACTTCATTCTTCCAGATTGTCTTAGCTATTCTAGATCTTTTGAAATTTCCATATAAATTTCACAATCAGCTTGTCAATTTACACACACACAGAGCCTGCTGAGATTCTAATAAGGATTAGACTAAATATACAGATAATTTCGGGAGAACTGACATTTTACATTATTGAGTCTTCCGAACTATGACATCTGTCCAGTTACTTGGGTCTTCACTAATTTCTCTCAATAATAAATATTCGGTACAGAGTTCTTAGACTACACATCTTCCATTAAAAGTTATTCTGAGGTGCAAAGGGCTGGATAGTGCCCCAAAGATGTCAGGTCCTAATCTCTGGAACCTATAAATGTTACCTTACTAGGAAAAAAAGATCTCTGAAGATGTGATTAAGTTATGGATCTTGAAATAAGGAGATAATATTGGATTATCCAGATCGGTCCTAAATGTCAATAGTGTTTTTACATGGTAGAAGAGGGAAATTTGAGACACACACAGAAAAGGTAATGTGAAAATAAAGGCAGGGATTACAGTGATGTGGCTTCAAGCCACGGACTGTCAATAGAAACCAGAAACTGGAAAAGGCAAGGAACAGATACTCTTCTAGAGCCTCTGGAGGGAATATGCCCTGACACCTTGATTTTAGACTCCGGCCTCCAGAACTGTTGAGAGAATAATTTGTTTTTAGCCAGTGTGTTTGCAGTAATCTATTACAGTGGCATCGGAAAGCAATATACTAGGTAAGAGATATTTTTGATGCATTTGTATGTTCTCAATTTTTAAAAATTCACTTTGTTTAATGCTAGTACATAATTGATCTTTATATGCTGACTAAATCCAGTAACTTGCTAAATTCACTTATTAATACTAATAGTTTATAGATTATAATTTTATATAGACTATCATGATTTCTCCAAATAACATATTTCTTTCCAATCCTTATACGTTTTTCCTTGCTTTATTCCAGTCGCTGGGATGTCCAGTACCATAGTGAAATAGTCCTCTTATTTCTTTTGATTTTGGAAGTATAATAATGTATTATCTGTTTGAAATTTAACATACAATGAAAATAGTAAAAAAAAAAAAAAAAAAGAAAAGAAAAATTTAGTAAGAAAACAGCCAAACAAAATAACATCCTTCTAATTGACAAAGGCAAAGGCTTTTCCTTAAACCCTTCCCATGACTGCATCACAGGACATTGTTTATTAACCTTTTCTTTTCCTCTTCCTCATTCAGATTCTTTTCTTTCTTTGGCACCTTATAGATATTCCCAAAATTTTGTCCTTAGGTCATTTCTCTTTCAAAATGGTCCTGTTAATTGTGGGGAAATCATTTTAAGGCTCATTATTATTCTTCAGAACTGGGCCCTGATGCTTTTTATCAGAGGCAAAACAGAAACTTGTTTTCCTTTCTTTTTTAAAAAATGACATAGCCCACGTCCCTCCCAGAGGTTCTTCTCCCATGACTGAAATGCAGTCTGCCTTACTCTGCCCTCTTCCTTACTCAAAAAAAGTGTGGAATCTTTTTAAGTGTTTAACTAATAAAAATAAGTTATAAGCCTGACTAGGCGGTAGTGCAGTGGCCTGGGAGGCTGAGGGCCCACGTTCAAAACTACGAGGTTGTCAGCTTGAGCGTGGGATCACAGACATGACCCCATGGTCACTGGTTTGGGCCCAAAGTCGCTGGCTTGAGCAAAGGGTCACTGGCTCAGCTGGTCAAGGCACATATGAGAAAGCAATCAATGAACAACTAAGGTGCCGCAACAAAGAATTGATGCTTCTCATCTCTCTTTCTTGTTTCTTCCTCTCTTGCTTAAAAAAAAAGTTACAAAAGTCCCCTAATCTTCCAACATTTTGGTGCTTGATCTATATGCAGAAATTCCTTTCTGCAGAAAAGCGGGTGGAAGGTGTTACAAAGTTAGGTAGGTGTCAGAATGCTGCCTGGCCAAGAGGCTTCAGAGTGACATTTCTTCATGAATTCACTCAGTTCAGAGTCTGGCTTTTGTGTTAAAAGATCAGAGTTGCTGATTCATGTTCATCAGAAGTTTGTGTATAAAAACAAAAATACCAATTAACTTACAGTGAGAAACTTAAATTGTCAAGGCCAATGGCTATTCAATCCATTTGGCCAGAAAGTTCTCTCCTTATAAAATATAAGGGAATTAAAATAATATTCATAACTTATTTTGAGAAAAGGAATAGACTAAAAGGTTTAGTTGTATGATTTAAATATTGAATGGAATTCTGTATCAAGCTCTGATAGAGATCTGAAACTGCCTCCAATACCAGTACCAGAACCAGATAGATTTGTACCTGCCCAAGAGACTTTTCCCTTCAGACAAGGCCCCTGCCAAATATTTATATTTACTTCCCAGGCTTTTCTTGGCTCATTTCCTGATTCCTTTGGGTAAAGGCTTGCTCCGGCCAGAGGGGCTTATTTCTGATTTGATTCACTCTGCATTGACCTAAAATAGAATTCTTCCAGGGCAATCTTTTTATATGTTTGGAAAACACTGTTGATCCCAAACACTGCTGCTCTGCATCCATCTGCATAGTAGATGCTCACAGTTAGGTCCTTACATACTTACTTATGAAGGAAAAAAGAAAAAAGAAAGAAATCATAAGTAGCCCAAACGCAGTGGTTCTAGCCGACGTCCTCAAATCTGGTGAACGGAAAACGCAGTTCCCTGTTCCTTCTGCCTAAGGCAATTCAGAAAGGCATTACAGAGCACATGTCCTGCCAGGCTGGAAACCCTGCCAGAATGCAGCTCCGGCCTCACCTCCGCTTCAGGACTCCGCCCTCCCTCCAGCGCGGCTCCCAGCCTTGACCACAGGTCAACACCTTCTGGGTGGGCGCCAACTGGGCAAGAGCCCTGTCCTGGTTTCCCCACTAACAGCACCTACTCCCGAACTAATGAAGGGGGGAGGCGGGAGAAGAGAAAAACGGGGAGGGGAGCGAGTAAGGTTAAAAACAAGAAGACCTTTTAGTGCATTGCTCAGCACTGGAAAGTCAGCTCGGCACCATCGGTCTCTCCGAGGGAATCAGTTCAGAGATTCGTAAACAAAAACTGCAGCGTTCATGACCGAGTCTCCTTCTCTGGCCGGATGGGCCTGGGGACCCGAAGGCCGCCCTGCTCCACCGCCCGACTCCTCGGCGTGCAATCGCGCGACACCAGCCCCGCAGCGGCGGCGGCGGACAGCTCACCGCCGGTCCTGAAGAGGCCCTCGCAGCCCCAAAGAAAAGGGGGGCGGCTCCCAGGCCTCGGGCTCTCAGGTCGCGCCCCCCTTCTCACGCGGGCCGCGTTCCTTCCGCCCCGAGAGGGCAAAGAGTCCCGCTCCTTCGCGTGCGCCTCCGCGCCGGCCCCGCAGCGCCCCCTAGGAAGGACGCCCGAGAGCCGGCCGCGCCTCTGCGGCGATTTTATTAGTGATCGACGGAGGCTGCCCGTTCCGCGGCGAGCAGGGCTCCCCCGGCCCCCCCAGCCTGTTCCTCGTCACCCCTCCCCGGCGGCCGGAACCTCCCTGCGGGGCGGAGTGATACTGGCGGCGGAGTAGCGCGCGGGGAGACCGAGCGGGGCGCCCGGGACCGCGCGGGGCGGGCGGCGGGCGGAGGGAGGAGGGGAGAGAGGCGGGGCAGGGGCGGGTTGTTGTGAGGCGACTGCGCTACTGCCGGACCGGGGCGGTTATGGCGGCTCCATATTAACACCCTCCTCCTCCTCCGCTGCCGCCGCCGCCGCCGTCTCCTCCTCCTCCTCCTCCTTTCCCTCCCGCCCGCACTCGTAAGCGATCTCCCCCTTCCCCCTGACGCCTACCTCTTCCCTTCACCTTTCCCCCTCCCCTCTTCTACCATGCCCGGCATGATGGAGAAAGGGCCTGAGTTACTGGGGAAGAACCGATCGGCCAACGGCAGCGCCAAGAGCCCGGCGGGCGGCGGCGGCAGCGGCGCCTCGTCTACCAACGGCGGGCTGCACTTCTCGGAGCCCGAGAGCGGCTGCAGCAGCGACGACGAGCACGGTGGTAGCCTCGAACTCCTCCCCGCCAGCCCGCCTGCCCCCCTCCCTCCTCCCCTCCCCCAGCCCCCTCCCTTCGCCGCGCTCCCGCCCTCCCTCCCCTCGGAGCCCGGGCGCTGCGGTAGCCTCGAACTCCCGGTGCAGTGCAGCAGCACCCCCCCTGCGACCCCCGTCCCTCCGCCCTCGACCAATCCCCCGCCCTCGCCCCCCCCCCGGCTCCCCGCCCCCATCCTCTGCCATCTCCCAAAGTGCCCGGAGTTAATATCTTCCCAGCCATCCGCCGCTTCTTTCCTCCCTCCAGCAATTTTTATATTTTATTAAGTGTCTCTTTTTTTTTTCTCTTTTCTTTCTTTTCTCTTTCTTTTCTTTTTCTTCTTTTTTCTGTCTCTTTCTCTTTTGGCATTGCTTTGCAGATGTTGGGATGAGAGTCGGAGCTGAATACCAAGCCCGGATCCCTGAATTTGATCCAGGTAGATATATTTGCTTAGGCAAAATCCTGTCTCCCCTTTCCTGGGATTGGTTTAGGGTGGAAGGGGTAGAGGGCGGGCGGGGTAGGGGTCCGTGTGTGCGATCGGGAGGGGATGCGGGGCTGGGATGGACAGGCATCTCTGGCGGGGAGGCTGTCAGGCTTGGCAGGGCTGTGACACAGGGCGTGTGGGCAGATGTGTGCATTGCAAGGTTAACATGGTTTCTCTGGAGGCCACTTGCGCGCTGGTGGCATCGCCCTTCTGCCCCCTGCGCTTGGGGCGAGGTCGGGAGAGCAGAGAGATGGCCCTCGGCTGCTAGGGGGTCCGTGGTCCAGGGAGGAGCGACTCCTGCAGTGCCGCGGGCTGTAGGAGAGGCTGTGTAAGAACCATGCCAATGTCAATTGCCAGCCACCAGCCCTCGGGAGCGGAGAGCCGCCGCGCTCCGCGAGGGCGGCGGATGCTCAGGCTGCTGTCACTAGTCGAAGCCCAGGGCGATCCTTCCCCGACCCGTGCGCACCAGGGATTTTCTTTTTCCTTTCTTTTTGGCTAGGTGGTGTAGCTTTGCTCGAGACAGTTCCGCAGAGTGTAGGAGCCGGGGTGAGAAAGGGATGAGGGAAGGGGGTGGGGAGGAGCCAGAGGCACACACCTCGCCCGAGAGCCAGCCCTAGGAAGTCAGACCACAGGACAGTGGCAGCAGCTGCCAAGGAGACATTTTCTCCCGGAGCAGCCAGGTTCCAGCGTCCTCTGCCAACCCAGCTTGCGGGCTCCCTGTCTACTTTTCTCCAAACAGGCTCTCTGGCGGTCACGGGATTTCAGCCTGGACAGGGATTGGGTGAGAGTTCCGCATATGGAGGCGCCCTTGCTGGAGCCTCTCGTTGTGGAGCGTGTTTCCTTCTCCCCACCCCACTCCAGACCCTCTCCAGTTCAGGCTTTGGGCAGACTTTGAAGGGGCTGGTGTATGGGTCAGTTTTTTTGCACATTGCCCACTCGTAATAACGTTACGTTTGTGTCGGACCCTTGCTATCTGTATTAGATATTAATATGGTTTAGTTATATTTTCTTGAGGGAAATAGAATGTTTATTTGATAGTATAGCTGGGTATTTCCATTCTTCCCATACTAGTTATGGCAATGCAAAATGATATTCACCGACCATTTAAAGAGTTTTAGGTAGCTTCTCTTCCTGGTCCGAGAGAGAGAGAGAGAGAGAGAGAGAGAGAGAGAGAGAGAGAGAGAGAGAGAAAGAGAAATAATGGGTATTAAAAGAATTGTCAGTGCAGGCTGTTTTTCAAAAGGTAAAAATGCAAGAATGCTCAGTAGATCTGGGTTGCCCTCTAAATGACATGGCTCTTAATACATTTTATTCAAAAGCTATTGATGTGGGCTTCAAATAATTTTCAGTGTTTTGTGAAAATGTCTTTGATGTAGCTAGTAGATGAATGACACCTTACATTACTGTGCTATCTCAGGTTTTAGCAAGTCATTTGCAAAGAGCAGGCTTTGGCTTCTGAGTTCAGTTCCCAGCTCTTATTTTAATGCTCTGAGCAGGTCACTGGTCTTCCCTGGGCCTCGGTTTCCCTAGTTACAATATGGAAATAAAAAAATATTTCCTGGAATTCTTGCCAGGATTACGTGACTGGGCCAATTATTCAGTAAAGATTAAATTTCATAATTAAGACAGATTCTGCATACATTTATACTTTTTTGAATTGGGGCTTTTGTTGGTACTCTGCTTTTTTGGGGAATTGATAAAGTTATTTTTAAATTAGAACTTGGCAGCCAGAGATTTTGCCTAATTATTTCATAGGTTAATAAACCTATCTTTTTTGCCCTGTTAGTTAGGTTTATGTTTCATAGACAACTATACACAAGGTAATTAGGGGTCTTATGTTTAAGAGCCAGATTTCATACTGGAACAAATTTATATGTCATGGTCTGATCATTGTAAAGTATTTTTTTTGTTTGTTTCATAATAGATTAAGTACCAGAACAGATTTCAAAATTTGAAAAATAATTCATTAAAAATGAAGAGGACTTTTCAGGTGGTTTTCCATGGCCACTATTGGGATTATCTCATTTACTTCATAATCATACTTTGCTTATTTTGAACCTAAGAATATTAGTGTGAGGGGATCACTGAAACATTACTATTTTTTAAAGTTATATTTTCAATTTATTTACTCAGACCATAATTGATACTCTCTATTTTATAATAAAGATAAGTCACATTCTTTAAATTTACCTATTTATTTTCTCCTTAATCTCCAGCAGAAGAATACTGAACCAGAGGGTACATCTAAAAGCCAGTTGCCGTTTAAACCTTAGTCATTTGACTCTTAAACACAAGACCCCTAATCAGCCAGTATATAGTTAGTTGTCTATGTTACAGGCAAATCTTTTCAAACAAATGTAGATGGTCAATTATTAGATTTTATAAGGAGATATTGAGCCTCTATGCCATTCACCATAGTACCACTGCTTTATTCTAAGTGTTATACTGTTATGTGAAGTTTTTATTTCTTCAATTTAATGTAATTGGGTGAAAATTTAAACATATTTACTGAGAAAAGAAGAGATTTATTAGTGATAGATACTGAGATTTGGTCAGCTTTTTTTCTCTTTTCTTCTTTTTCATACTTCTATGTTTTCTTAGTCTGTCTTCATAGAGATTGTTCACCCATAGGCATCTAAGTCATTTGGAAGAAAAATTCCTTAGTTGCCAAGATTATTATGATCAAAATGTAGAACAAGTAGAGGATTTTTTTTGTGTGTTAGATATTTTTATTGGAGGAGATGATGATGTTGATAGAAATTAAACAGAATAAATTATTAAATGACTTTTAGAAAATAAGAGAAGTATTGACATTTAAGTTAGAATTACTGAAGAAGTTATAAGATTAAGAATAGTTTACATCAACAGACCATTGCTAAGAATGCATTTATAAAAATTTAATACCTGAATTTCTGATTATTTTCTTCCCAACTTCTATTTAGTGCCTAGTGACTGCGTATATCACGAGGAATGGTTTTGTGTGGTGATTAAGAGTCCTACTTCTCAAATGCCTTTTAGCTAATATGGCGTAGTGACCTGGGATGGACTACCTGATGTATCCAGGCCTTAGTTTTCTCATTTGTAAAGCGAGATAATGTTAACTATATCACAAGATGAAGTAAATTTAATGTATATAAAGAAGGGTTCTTCAAAATAATTTGCCTGCCTACATACACATAAAAAAAGAATTTTGAGAAAACAGATTCACATATTTTCAAGTTGACATTTATCATTTGTCACTGAGTTTAAATAGGTGGGAAGTGTAATCTTCAGTCTATTGAAAATATTAACACTTTGAAATAAAGCTGTTGTATCCTTACTTTAAATGTATCCAGTTAACTATAAATACTAATGTGATCGTATCTATTCTATAAAATATATGAACAGACTCCCAATAGTCTGAAAGTCTTTGAAATTATTTTCATGCATTTTCCCCACAGATTTTATAATGTATTTTTTGTGCCTGAAAGTGCTTTATTGATCACCTGTCTTAATTTCTCTACCACCATAACATGTATTCTTGTGACTAGAAGGTTCTAAGTGTTAAATCTCTTTTGGCTTGAGTTATTATATTTAATGCATAATTGATTAAAATTCTAATAGCTGTGTGCCTCGAGTAAAGGAGGGCTTTGCTGATAGCCTTTGGCACTATAGAGGTTTTAAATTTTTAGGCAGTGAACTCCTATAAGGCTTGGGAAGAGTGAGAGACCTACCTTTTTATTTTAGTAAGAGAAAGGCATTTATGAAGAAGGTTGAAGTAGAATGAGCTGAAGCTTATACTGCAGGTAAGGTCTCAGGCAGATTGTCTTGGAAAAGAGAACACAGGGAGGTTGAAGGTCTGAATTTGATATCCATAGCTTATGTACCTCTTAGAAAGTCTTAGTTTTACCCCAGTCTGAAATTGGTGAATTAAGTATATAATTCAAAGCCTAGTTTATAAATGGTAGAATTTCAAAAATATTTGGAATATCTTAATATTTTTAATATTAAATTCTTTATATAGAATATTTGTCCCATGATTTTTTATATTAAAAGTCTTAAAGGAAATTTAAAAAAAGATTTTTATTTTCGTACTTATTTTAAAATTTGCTATTGGTGTGGAAATTCTAGCTTATAGTATTTATGTATAACCTACTCACATCCTTCCTTACACTTTAAGTCATTTCTAGGTTACTTTATATACCTAATGCAATATAAATGCTATATAAATAGTTATACGGTATTGTTTAGAGAGTAATGAAGTGAAGAAACTATGTGTTTAATATAGATGCAACCATCATAGACCTCACTACGTAGTACACATCCTCAACAAGGTACCATATTTTTGCAAATATTATATTTTTTATCTCATGGGTGATTGAATTGGCGATTGTGGTACTGATGGATACAGAGGACCGACTGTACTTTTGTTTTATAAGTTGTTGGTTTTCCCCAGTTGGTCTCATAAATGCACTTTACCAACTGAAGTTGGGATCTAAAAAATTTCAAAGGGATTAAACTTTTTTTCCCCATTGATTTTTCTCATTGAGAGAGAGGAAGGGAAAAAGAGAGACGTGTCAACTCGTTTCACTTAGTCGTTCCATTTAGTTGTGTGCTCATTGATTGCTGCTCTGTGCCCTGACCGCAGGTCAAACCCATGACCTCTGGTGCACCTTTATCCACTGAGCCATCCGGCCAGGGCCAAGGGATTAAGCTTTTAAGTGTTTTATTTAATATTTTTAAAAAATGTTCAATAGTTTTATTTTCAGAATTGTCAGGCTGCTATATAGTCTTTTGAAATTGCCGTAGTTTGCCACCTAGGTTTTGGTTGGTTGGTCAGTTGGTTGGTTGTTCTTTTTAATCAATTTAGAAGTTAGAATGCTTCTAAGGCTTGGTTATTTGTTTCTGAGTCAAGTTTGATTCTTAGTATTCATGAATATCAGGCAGTTTTGAGATATAATCTTCAACATTGTTACAGATAAAAGCAATAGAAACATTGGGTTTGTGTTCTTTAAATACACTGCTCACAAAAATTAGGGGATATTTTATTGCTTCATATTCATTTTTGAAATGTCCCCTAATTTTTGTGAGCAGTGTATTTTGGTTTATTTTGACTTTTGTAAATGGAATGCAAAGCATCCTAGGAAGTAAATTGTTTTACTTTCTCATATTTTATAGAAGAGGAATCAGGTTTATAAGTCAGAAAAGGCAAAAGGTCATTTCAGCTGTTTGATCTCATTTTCAAAGGGTTGGTAAGAAGGGACATTGGCATTCGTGTTAGAGCCGCATGGGGTTTTATTCATTCAAATTTTTATTTGATTGATAATGTGAGAAGAAGCCCTTCCAGAGCAGAGAAAGAGGGGAACTTAAGAAAGAACTGTTTTCAATAAGCATGTACTTAGTGATAGTACTAGTCTTATATAATGCTTACCATTTGCCACCTACTTTCTGTTAATTCATTTAAGTTTTTAACAACTCTGTGAAGTAGTTGTTCTCATCATCCCTGTTTTTAAAGATGAGTTAAACTGAGAGACACATAGATTAAGTAAATTTGCTCAAGGCGACAAAGCTAGGAAGTGGCAGAGCAGAGATTCAACCTTGGAGTCTTGATCTATAGCTTAATCATTATACTAAAATGTCTCTTATTTTTTGTGAACATCAGTCATCTCTTGGACCTTATTGATGATTAGGATTGAAAATGTTGGAGTCCAGTTCAGTGGTTAGGGAAAGACCATTGTGAAATGACTAATTAGGCATTTTCTGCTACCAGACACACTCACTCTACACATGCACCCTTACATCCATGCTAGTGAGCTGTTAGTCTGGGTACCAGTTTCTGTCAGATGAAACCCTTAATTACAGTGCTAAGAGTTTGGGGAAAACAACTATTCTTCATGAGGGAAATATTTTTTAAAATTAATATTTGCTTAAGAAAAGATATTTAATGAAGATACTTTAATTCAGACCATCTGTATTGCCAGAATCAGATGCAAGGAAATGTTTAAATATTAAGCATGATTTGCTATTAAGACTTGAAACTGAATGGAAACCTTTGTTGCAGTCTATGTTTAATTAAGTAGGATTTAACTTATCTTACTGTCACAACCCATTGTGAAAAAATTAGTTTCATGTTAAAGGAGTGAAGTTTAGGATACTCACTTGAAATAGCAAGAGAGTTTATTAATTAAATAAAGGCTTCTGACCAATTTAAATAGTATGTCTATGTTATATCCATTGAATGATTTGGCTCTTTTGCTTTTGTATTTTTATTTTATGTGGTTAAAATTAGAAATATCTTTTATTTTTTAGCAAGAGAAAATAAAATAATACATATATATGTATGGAACTGCCACATACATGATAGAGTCCAAATCTCACATGCAGGAGAGGGTCAGAGATAGAGATTGAGTGTAAGACATTCTAATCTAGGGATGAAGTATTGAGCCTCTAAGGGTCATAGCAGGAGGATAAGAAAAGCAGATATTTAGTAAATAAAAGTGTGCCCTGTTATGTAGATGGGTCAAAAAGGTTATTGCTGATAATCTCTTATAGGTAAGGCCTCTTCAGATTCTTGTAGGCAATTAATGGGGTGGGGGGGGCAGAAGTTTCTCCTGAGGCTGTGGCTAAAGTTGCCTCTAGCTCAAAACAATCTTCATACCATAGAGGCACATCGTGGGGTGACTCATCTAGATTCCACAGTCCCCTCCTTTGAAACATCCCTGGAAATTTCACATTCCAGAATTTGGGTTGGTAGATTGTTCTACATCATTAAACCAGTCTCAGTCTTGAGAAAAATTCAGTCTAGGTATACAATTGTGTCTCATTTCAGAGGTGGTGGTTTGGGTGGGCTCCCAAAGTTAAGCCTATGGTACAAGCAGTCAGGTATTTAATAAGAGGCATCTTTATGGAAACAAAAGAAAAAGAAAGGTTAGTGATTGGAGCAGATTATAATCTTTGCTTCTGAGTGCTGAAGGCAGGCAGTCAAGAAAATGTCTAGATGCCTGTCCTGAATCATCTTCATATGGAGGTAAGGCAGGCAGTTCTTGCCTCAGAGTCTTCTGTCTGCAGTTTGAATGTCGGGTGATCTTTCTGCAGCAAGCACAGATTGTCCATAGATGAGCTGTGGTTGTGTTTTATCAAATTGTCCCACTTTAGCTTTTATGGCCTTGGAAAGAGGGCAGTTTTAGTTCTCAGCGATTCCAAGGCAAAGGGTGGGAAAATGAAAATGTTTGGAGGGCAGCAGCCAAATATTTAAGAAAACTAGAAAACTCAGGATTCAGTCCCATTTATAGGTAGAAATTTTTTTTCAAAAAACTCAGGACCATGAGCAGCACTAGAATCTAATATCTACAAAGGTCGATTGAAGCAATTTTTCTCTCTAAAATCACCCCCTCTACCAAAGATAAACAAATTAAGACTTAATTTATTTGTAAAATGAGTCTAGTTTCAATAAACTTGGCCTGATTATATGTATAAGTTCAGCAAAAAAAGTAATGAACCACATAGGCTCTTTTAACTTTGCTTTGCTGGAATTTTCCATAAGGACTCTTCCACCTTACTTAGTTAGCAAGATCTCTCAAAGCTGAGAAGCCAAATCGCATATTTGCCATGAGACTTTGCCTACAATACCTATAGATTTGGGGTTAATTCCTCTCCTCAAGGTACCCAGTGTATACTGAAGTTCTTCCCTTGAATCTCCCAGTAAGCAACCTTTATTCCTTACCTGGAAAGACTACTATGAATCATGTAGGCAAGGTGCCAGGCTCTTTTTCCAAGGAGCTTCTATTGACTTCCAAAGTCAATTTAAATTCCTTATAGCTTTCTGGTCTTATGTGAGCCTGTGCATGTCTCTTTCAAATATGACATTCCAGTGAAAGCCCTGTGTCCTGTTATAAAGAGAACTGATTTTTACTGAACTTCTGCAGACAGACATTGCCTTGAGAATAAAAATACTCATTGAGAGCTTCCAGAGTTTGGAGGGATTAATTAAAGAAAAAAATGTTTCATACTGCTTACAAAGGTATAATTTACCAAATTACTCTAGGTTACTATAAGAGAAAGAAAAATTTCCTTATATGTGAAAAACAAAAGGTTTTATTTATCTGTTTATTTTTCAGAGTACATTTATTAAAGGTAGGAATAGTGAAACAAGGAGGGGCTTAAGAGAATTCTGAAGTGCCTGGCCACTGGCGGTGGCACAGTGGATAGAGTGTCAGACTGGAACACAGAGGACCCAGGTTCGAGACCCTGAGGTCATCAGCTTGAGCCTAAGGTCGCTGGCTCGAGCAAGGGGTCACTCGGTCTGCTGTAGCCCCCCGGTTAAGGCACATATGAGAAAGCAATCAACGAACAATTAAGGTGCTGCAAGGAATAATTGATGCTTATCTCTCTCCCTTCATGTCTGTCTGTCCCTATCTATCTGTCCCTCTCTCTGACTCTCCCTGTCTCTGTGTGTATGTCTCTGTCTCTCTCTCTCTCTCTCACACACACACATACACACACACACACACAGCAATATGGAGAATTCTGAAGCAACAGGAGAGTCTAAGAGGGTTTGCTTTAGCTCTGGAAATTTGAAATAAATGAGCATTGTGGGGCTGCTTTGGCTCTCTGGGAAGAAAGAAAGGCTTTGGAGACAGGTTCAGGGGCTTAGCCTGGGATGAGCTGCTGTAACCCATTGCTCCCCTGGTTGCAAGTCTCTTGGGTACCCATAGAGCTTAGAAGATGCACTCCTGTGGGGGGAAAAGAAGGGGAAGGGAAAGGCAGAGGTCTGCTCCTGGGAGGGGGAACTCACCGGAAAGAGTTTAAAAATCAACATTTCGGCCCTGGCCGGTTGGCTCAGTGGTAGAGCGTCGACCTGGCGTACAGAAGTCCCGGGTTCAATTCCCAGCCAGGGCACACAGGAGAGGCACCCATTTGCTTCTCCACCCCTCCCCCTCTCCTTCCTCTCTGTCTCTCTCTTCCCCTCCCGCAGCGAGGCTCCAGTGGAGCAGAGATGGCCCCGGCGCTGGGGATGGCTCCTTGGCCTCTGCCCCAGGCGCTAGAGTGGCTCTGGTCGCGACAGAGCGATGCCCCGGAGGGGCAGAGCGTCGCCCCCTGGTGGGCGTGCCGGGTGGATCCCAGTCGGGCGCATGCGGGAGTCTGACTGTCTCTCCCTGTTTCCAGCTTCAGAAAAATACAAAAAATCAACATTTCAAGTTGATAAAAAGTCATAAAATTGTAACCCTTTTCATCTGTTCATTCAGTCCTGTTCTGCTTGAGTCATTTTTTCCATTAGTTCTCTCAACCTTGCCTGATTATTGAGGGTAATAAGAGCAATCATAAATCCAAGAAGTTTGCTAGTCTGCCCATTAAAGTTCATGTGATTTGCTCAGTGTAGTGGGTACTCCAATCACTAGAGATTTTGGAAAGTATCCCCAAATGGGAAACATTTTCTAATAGTTTATTTGCCACTATGAGGGCATCAGCCTTGTGGCAAAGGGAAAGCTTCAGCTCATCCAGAATACATACACAGAACAACACAAACCTGTTGATAACTCAGACCAAGTGGCAGTTGAGTGAAGTCCAGCTTAGTGTACTATAGTGGATGAAGGAATGCAGAAACTTAAAAAAATGCCAGCAAATCAGGAAGAACCAGACAGTCATCTTGCGTTCCCCGTAGACCTGACTATACATTTAATTAAATATGTATTTTAATATTTAAGTTTTTAAAAGACATTAAAATTTATTTTTATTGAATAGAAATTTTAAATAATATACTTCTAACTTGCACTTTGCTAAATACTTGGCTCCTGTTTTTGTTTTCTTTTATTAAAGATATTTATGACAATGTGATAGTATTGCTTTTAGATCTATTTTGCAATTATGATTTTTCTAATGCTTTGATAGTGTTCTGTCATTTCTCTTTTCTCCATCCTTAATTTTTCCTTCTAGTAAAAGACAAAATTTAACACTTTTAGCTCTTTTGTCAGTAATAGTGTATCACTGTCTAAAGTTTGTTGACTCCACAGTAATGATGTATAATGATTCTCCAAAAATAAAAATAAATTACATTAAGTTATTGCTTTATAGATAACTCCTCTAGATTGAGATTATAGTAGTAGTTCCTTTGTCCCTGGAAATTAATGTTCTGTATTCCAAATACCTTTTAACTTTTAAAATGATTACAGTTTAACTTCAGATTTCTCTTTATATTTTATGTGAATAATTTTGAAGTTCTGGCCATTAGTTGATGTTCGCTATCAACACTTCATAAATAAAAATCATAAAAATTAGATACAAGTATTTAAAAATTACAGTAATCTTGTCATTTAGATGTAGGGCAAAACAGTTAACACTTGAGGTATTCTCTATAGTTTTAAAAGAATTTTTAATGAACCTGACCAAGTGGTTGCCAAGTGGATAATAGCATTGGACTGGGACACAAAGGACCTCAAAAGGACACATTTTGTCATTGGGTTCGAAACCCAATGTCGATGGCTTGAGCTCAGGGTTGCTGGCTTGAGTGTGGGATCACAGACATCATAGACATGACCCCATGGTCACTGGCTCGAGCCCAAGGTTGCTGGCTCAAGCAAGGGGTCACTCACTCTGCTGTAGCCCCCCCTCCTCAGGGCACATATGAGAAAGCATCAATGAACAACTAAGGAGCTGTGCTTAGAAGAATTAATGCTTCTCATCTCTTTCCCTTCCTGTCTGTCCCTGTTTCTCTGTTAAAAAAAAGAATTTTTAATGACTCCTAAGTAATGTATACAAGGTTAGGTTAGAGTTATTATTTTAATTTAAAGGGATAAGCGTCTTGTTTATGAAATTTTCTTCATTTTCATAAATGGGATATTTAATATATTTAAGGTAAATCTGTTTTCCTTCTATATTCCTATACTTTGTTTCTTTGTCCTCTTCTACAAATACTGTACTAAAATAGAA
The DNA here is from genome assembly GCF_036850765.1 of Saccopteryx bilineata. Classification (NCBI taxonomy): domain Eukaryota; kingdom Metazoa; phylum Chordata; class Mammalia; order Chiroptera; family Emballonuridae; genus Saccopteryx; species Saccopteryx bilineata. The sequence continues at coordinate 297,516,036 of NC_089491.1, read as the reverse complement.
ATGAATTAACTTTGTTTATACTTATTTTGAATATAAATAAAAAGCCAACATATTCAAAGTAATTAATTTTTTCCCCAGGTGCCACAAAGTACACAGATAAAGACAATGGAGGAATGCTTGTATGGTCTCCATATCACACTATCCCAGATGCCAAATGTAAGTTTTCTGAAATTGAATGTTCATGTCAATAGAGATCTATCAACCAATTCAAAATGCAATTTATATTTGTTTTGGAGTCTCTTAGATTTTCATAAGAAAAACCAGTTTGTCTTTGTTTTGTTTTGTGTTTTGATGGAGGTTGTTATATTAGAATGTTTTTCCTTTTGAAAGGTAGTGGGTTGATCATTCCAGTTTGTGTCAGGCCCAGGAAGACAGAGGAAACCTAGGATCTGATGGCATTGCTGCTTAAATCCTCAAGCAGGGGAGGGAGTTACTATGTAGACATCCGCACAGGCTTTTCCTCAGTGTATGGAGATGTAAAGAAATGAAGAGCCCACTATCATTACCATTTTAAAGAGGAAAGGGGAAAGAACTGACTTCAGCAGCCATCAATCAGGTCATCTTTGCCCTCCATTTCTGGACGGAGACCTTCTGGATCATTGACCATGCACTTCTTGAATCATGGTGTGGCTTTAGACTTCAATGTGATGTAGCGGACCTGATCCTTTGCGGCACATCAGATATAGGAAACGTGCAGGTAACAAAACTAAGATCCCCATCCCTCCATTTAGTTATCGTTGAATTTACTAAAACAGACTACCGCCCAGCAGCTATTCTAGCAGCTGTGAAATAAGCTTATCTTTGAAAATATTTACTAAATCTTATAGCTGTCCCATGAAAAATAATGATTGTGTATATACATAGGAAGTCATATTTATTGATGCAATAAGGGAACTAAAAATTGAAAACTGAGTGATATTCTGCATTCCTGATCATCTTTCCCATTTAAGAGCTTTAGAATACTAGCAAAAGGTCTAGCTGGTAATCTCAGAATTAAATGCTCTTGAGGCATTCTTAAACAAAAACATGAAATTCCAGCTGGCCTCGATCTGTGTACTGAGAAACCTGAAAGAGATTTTTCAGGCTTCTTCGGTTCAGTCCTCATTATAGGCAAAGGTTTTCATTCACAGACTAAGTCAGGGTGTCATTGGCTTTTGCTGTTTTAGCACTGTTTTTATACAATGGTGCCTTTCTTAGCAAAGTGGTAAACAAAATCTAGAGAGCCAACATTTCCTGGCCGTACGGTGTCCACGGGGACTGTCCATTGGAAGATCTAGTGCTATGCATTGGAATCACTTGGGGAGATCTTTCTTTTTTAAAAAATTTTTTGAGAAAGAAAGAAATATCAATTTGTTTTTCCACTTATTTATGCATTCATTGGTTGATTCTTTTATGTGCCCTGACTAGAATCAAACCCGCAACCTTGGCTTATGGGGACGACACTCTTAACTGAGCTATCCAGCCAGAGTACCTGAGGGTACTTTAAAAAAGTAAACACTGCTGATGTTGGTCTCTATAAAACCAATTCAATCAGAATTTTCAGAGATGGAGCGTGAACTTCCTTACGTTTTACAGTCTCCTCCACTGACTAATGCATAGCCAGGGTTAAGAACTGCAGGCTGATTGTTTCGCCTTCTATTTATAGGACTATAAGACATTTTTGTTAAATTCAATCAGCATATATTTAGACCTGTCATGTGTATTATGGGTTCTAAACAAAGTATAACATTTGGATTTTCTGTACCAAAAGTTTATAATGTTAATATTAAGGAGATATGACATCATCTATAAAAGATAGCTGTTCTAACAGCATTATTTTTATAATGGCATATTTATATATTAATCTGTACCGTAATGACTAATAATGATAACAAATTCTTATAAGGTACTTAAAATATGCCAAGTGCTATTCTAAGCACTTTACATGTATTAGCCATTTAATCCTAGGAGGAAGGTACTGCTTTTATTACCATTCAGAGTGAGGAAACTAAGGTACAGAAAATTCAAGGTAATTGCTTAAAGTTAAAACACTGGCAACAAGGCTGAGAGTCCAGCTCAGGTAGACTAGCAGTTCTAGAATCAGGATTCTTAACCACTGCCTCTCAAAAATGTACATAAAGAATATACACATATAATATTAATAGATATAAATAGATAGATGAAGGATGACTATATAAATCTCACATAAAAATAAGTCTTGCTGAATGTGAAGTGGCAGAGTTCTCAACAATGAGCCTAGAAGTAGCCCATGTATCCTCTGACGCTGTGCCCATCTAAATGATTCTATTGGTTTGATTACATATGGAGAATCAGTGAAACTGGAATAGTCAAACACCTTTTGTATAAAGCAGTGTAGGAAGAGCTGAAGAAAATTTTAGGGATACTGAAGCAACCTAAATATGCTCTTACTTTGTATACTATGTGTAGCTGACAAAATGGGAAGGTAAAGGGTTTGGGCCAACTGTAAATATGAGATAGGGTCTTAAATAACTAAGTGACTGCAAATAAAGATTGCAACAGAAAAATCAGGAAATTATCTAATATTTTACACTGAAGTTAGGCTCTATTGGCTACCCACAAATTGATCTTTCTTGTATTCAAAAGTGATTGTAGTAATTGGATTTAATAAGTATATGCTATATGGACATAGAAGTCATACTAAGTAAAATTTTAAACCAGGTGAACTGCTGATCCCATTCATAGAAGTAAAAGTATTTTTGTAACATTTCATGGAAAATGACTTTGGCTATTTTTTCCTACCCCTGGAATATAAATTCTTAAATTCTGCTTTGTTTAAAAAAAAAAAAAAGAAGTAGTAGATCTAGGCTCATAAAGTAAATATAATTAATTCTATAACATGTTTCATTACAGTGGATGAATATATTGCAATTGCAAAGGAGAAACATGGCTACAATGTGGAACAGGTATGTAAAGAAACATTTTAACATTAAGGCTTGCCTCAATATTTACGAAATTCAAAGAACATCTCCTGATCTTTTCTGTCCTAAAAGTGTAGTACGTAGTTCATCCAACTTCAGAGATACTAAAAGTCTTGGCAAAGTCTGAACTTTCAACATTGAGGATTTTGCTTTTATAACATTATTTGTCTCAAGGGCTTGAACATTTTTCACTAAATACCTGTTTCTTATTCTATTCTGAGTTTTAAAAATATCTGAAAGTTTGCAGGATTACTCTGGCAAATGATTACCAAAAAGGAAAAAAAAAATTTAAAGTATTAATAATTCTCTTTGACTTTTTTGTTTGTTTTGTATTTTTCTGAAGTGAGAAGCAGAGAGGCAGAGAAACCAGGTTCCACCTGACAAGCCCTCTACAGGGTGATGCTCTGCCCATCTGGGGCCTTGATCCGTTGCAACTGGAGCCATTCTAGCATCTGAGGCGGAGGCCATGGAGCCATCCTTAGCGCCCAGGCCAACCTTGTTCCAATGGAGCCTTGGCTGTGGGAGGGGTAGAGAGACATAGAGAGAAAGGAGAGGGTGGAGAGGGTGGAGAAGCAGATGGGCGTTTCTCCTTTGTACCCTGGCCCAGAATTGAGCCTGGGACTTCCACATGCCACGCCTTCGCTCTACTACTGAGCCAATTGGCCAGCACTGACATTTTAATCTAAAAGAACTTAAAGTTATATTTTATATTTAAAGAAATATTTGACTTTTAAATTATGAATAAAATAATTCACAAAGGGATTTTCAAAAATTAGATAACTTTGAAAGGAGATAATATGGCTTATTATTTATACCAAGTAATGAAGAGGTAGAGAATATGGAAAAATAAAAATAAAATAGAGATTCTTAAGTATTAGATCAACCTTTATCAGAATTGCTAGTAAAATAAATGAATTACCTGTAACCTGCATTATAAAGAATTAACTTTATAGTCAGTAACTTGATTACATAATAAAAAGTCATTTTTGTGAAATTGAGATGTTTATTTAAATGTAGTTATTTTTTTGTGTGAATTTTGAAGCTTTTGGTTGTGTATTTTGTGTTAAGCCTTACTTTCTGTTTAATATTTAAGTTAATTCTTTAAAATGTGACACACATGTTCATTTTAAAGGATTACCAAAGTAAAGAAATTAACTTTAAAACTCAATATTTAAAATGTGTTGCTGAGTCATTTAAGAAATAAATCTTGATCACCTCAATGTCTAGTACCTTACTGTAAAGATAAAGACCTACTACATACGTACAATAAAAGAGATAATTGTGGAACTGTTGGAAATTGTTCATTTTAGGCTTTCCTATGATTTGCTAATAAAGTCATTGTCTCATAATAATGCTTTGTGTACATTATGATAATAAAACTTTAAAAAGTATATGTGATAAAGTATTGTTTTAATTGTAGTTGAGGTATTCTTACTTCTTGGAAGTGTTTAGTTTATGATGTATTTCTAAAAGGTTAGAACACGTTTTTCTCTATTAAGTCTCAACTGAGCACTTCTAGTTTTGTGTTATAATTGATAGTTTTCATTCAATTACTGGTTTACTGGATATTTTTCCTTTAGCATATTTTTCTCTACACATTGGCAAATGAACGAATGTGGGTAACAGTCTTGACATGAGCCTTCAGACCTGCTGTAGTAATTATAGTCACTCTGCTCAGCTCACTGTTTCCTAGATTCTGCAGCAAATATGGTATGTAGGAACATTCACTATTCTGAGACCCTGAGTTAAAAGAAATGAATGAGGTCTGCTAATTGGGCAACCCTGATTAAAAGCCCCAAACTGTGAGTGTATCTTCAGTTGAAGTCATAGGCTAAAGCTTTTAACATGATTTGTGTTTAACTCACTTAAGTATGATGGAACATAAGTCCATTAAAAACCAAAGGGGATTGATTTCTCTCCAAAGGCACTTGGCATGTTGTTCTGGCATAAACATAACATTGAGAAGTCCCTTGCTGATCTCCCTAATTTTACTCCCTTTCCGGATGAGTGGACAGTGGAAGATAAAGTCCTATTTGAACAAGCCTTTAGTTTTCATGGGAAGAGCTTTCACAGGATTCAACAAATGGTATGGTAATTTTGGTCCTACTGTGATTCATACCTGAATGATATCTTAAGCTGATATTAAACACTTCCTAATGATTTAACTAGAAAAAAAGTTTTCCGATCAAATTTTAATTTTTAGAAATATTTTGAAATAAGTATATTTGCATATAGTCCTGTTGTCTATAACCACTCTAATGCATGACAGTTACTCACTATTTTATTGTGATAATTAACTTTTTATGACTTAAATATATATGTAATAGTATTGTTTAAAGTTTGCCATGACAAGAAAAAAAATCATAATTTCAGATTTATTTTTAAACATTTCATTTTTTAACATAAGGATTTTATTTTCTAATTTATATTTCTTTAGATATGAAAATCAATTTTTAAATATTCTGTAATACAGTATTGTTCAGGAACTATTGCTTTTTCTTATAGAACATAATCACTATTTCAAGTTCTTGAGTTTTTAGTATTGTGTCAAAATAATATAAGCCTGAGAAGTTGCTACATTAAACACTTTTAACCCAAATAGATAAAAACTAGATGGTTGCAAATATGTCTGTCTTCCGTAATAGAAAAGTAGTTTTGATTGACAGTGTGCATTGTTTGCCTGTATGACAAATCAGTGAATGATCATTAGTCATTTTAATACCCAAAGACTTTATTTGGTAGGCTAAATCTATTTGCATTATTTATCATTTTAAAACCTGGATTTAAAACAAAATTATCCAAAAGTATCCTTAAGAATTGAATAGCTTTTCTTGAAAACACTATGCCAAATGAAAGAAGGTGATGTGAAAGGTCACATTATAATTCCATTTATATGAAATGTTCAGAATAGGCAAATGCATAGGGACGAGGTTAAGGAGAGAATAAGGAGTGACTGCTAATGGGTGTAGGGTTTCTTTTTGAGGTTCTGAAGATGTCAGGAATGTAGTGATAGTTGCACATAGTAGCAAATATGCTAAAAACCACTGACTTCTACACTTTTCTTTTTACTCGTACACTTTAAACTGGAGAATTTTATGATACATGAATTATATATCAATAAAAAGTTATAGTTTACATAGAGAAAAAAGGAATTAAGTAACTCTTTAAGGAAAACAAGTATTGAATGAATGTCCTGGGGACTGCTAGGGTCATTCTCACTATGTTTCTGACATCTTTCTCCTCTCCCTCTGAACAAATAGGTATATTTATTCAGAAATGTCAGTGTCATGTGTGGGTGGAGTACTAGGATTATATATAACACTTTTTATAACTTATAAAGGCACCCATGAAAATTTTTATCTATGCCTTTGATAAATATCAAAGAATAATATCAGAATATTATTCTGTTAATTGGAGTTTTTGAATTAAACTTGCTGTTATTAACATGATATAATTTTTTTCAAGCTTCCAGATAAGACAATTGCTAGCCTTGTAAAATACTACTATTCCTGGAAAAAAACTCGATCCAGGACAAGCTTGATGGATCGTCAGGCCCGAAAACTAGCCAATAGACATAATCAGGGTGACAGGTAGGTTGGATGCCTTTATATTGTTACATTGTTAGGGACACTGTATTGGATTGGTTGCGTTTCCTAAGGTAGAGAAATCATCACAACACATTGTAAGCACTTATCCTTGCATTCCTGTTTTCACTCTGACAGGAAGAGCTGAGCATTCAAAAATCTTAATAGCAAGAACTCTTCAACTGTTAACTTAATCAAAGCCAGCAGACATTGCAACTGAGTTATATTTGAGCTGTGTTTGTAATCACAAATGCTTTCTTTTTAGTATTGATATATTTAATACATATACTTAAAATCTATTAAATATATCTAATAAAATATGTTCTATAGGATATGCTCTTTGCACAGTTATCTGAGTAACCAAAGTTTGTGTTATTGTAGCTCTCTTTATGGTAGTCTAAAATAATTCTGCTTACTGGTTTTTGTCTATATCGTCCAACTAGAGAACTAAAATAGTAAATATTATATCAAATTAATTATATGTGTTTTCTTTCCCAAATAATATTTCTTTCTAGATATCTTTCCTGTTCGGTCTCTATTTTAGCTAGGCATGTTTGCTAAAATTATTCTGTATTCCTTAAAAATGTTTCTAAACACTACAGCAGTCCAAATGATAAAATGACATCAGTCATTCTTCCCAATGACAGCCTGTGTTCTGTTGGGGAATGTTGAGTAAAATTACTAGCAAGGTACATGACCATTTGGTAAGAGCAGTGGGATGGAAAAAAAGAAAGGAATGACATTTACGAATCTCTGTCTCTTCTCAGTGATGATGATGTGGAGGAGACACACCCAATGGATGGAAATGATAGTGATTATGATCCCAAAAAAGAAGCCAAGAAAGAGGTAATGGTGAGCATTAGCGTGCTGGTAATTGCTCTGCAAATCTGCTTCATAGGAATGGAGACTACTTCATTAAGAAAAACATTTTGACGTAATGATTGAGGAGGTCATAAATTCCAATATTAGTTAAATATTTTTGGAAAAACATTAATATAGAGAGCTAAATAGTTTAAGTAATTTTGGGGTTATCCTCTACTCAGAAGTATTATAAATCCTGTCATGATTTCTACTCTTTAATTGATAGAAAGGAAATAAAATACCCTCACATGTATTCAGTATAAAATTAAGCTTCCTGGTAGTTATCCAGTTTTTCTTGAAACCATTTTTTGTATGTTTCATATTATACCAAATTAGAAATACCATATTTCCCCATGTATAAGACGCACCTTTCCCGAAAAAATTGGGGTCTAAATACTGGGTGTGTCTTATACAGTGGTTGTAGAAGTTTTACTTGCATTTCCTGCTTTTTCACACAGATGAAGAGTTCTATGAATTTTATGATGAATAAAACTTGAATTCAATAACTATATATAATACATTTTTTCAAATATCGGGCCCCAAAATTAAGGTGCATCTTATACATGGGGAAATAATGGTAAGTAGCAAGTATACTGATGGCGCTTGAAATTGAAAGCTGCCTCAAAGGAAGAGATGGAAGAATCCCCAACTAGAAAAGCACACACTCTTCAATGTGATGATGATAATAATGATGACTCAGAATCGTTAGGAACAGGCTAAATTGATACGCATGCTCATTTATTAAGGCAAGGAATCATAATTGTAAAAAATAGACCAAATGTTGATGGGGAAAGGCTCATGAGGTTTAGGCAACTGTGGAATAGTGAAAATAACATTGACATTGGAGACAGAATGGGACCTCATCTAATTTCATGACCGAGAACTCAAGTGCCATGGCCCACTATAGCCATTGTCACCATCTTAAACTCTTCACCAGTGAAAGTCTAAAAATCCTATTCTTACCTCAACTTGATATTTTATTAATTGTGTTATTAATGCTAAATGGTCTCAAATTTATTCATTCGTTCACTTTTCCCCAAGCCTGGTGGTTTCCCTGAGCCCAGCGATCAACTATGCTGCTCACAAAAGTTAGGGGATCTTTATTGCTTCATATTCATTTTGAAACATTCCCTAATTTTTGTGAGCAATATACTTAAATTGTTCTTTTTCCGTATCGTTCACCCCTCCCATATTTCCCTCGTCCTTTCGCTGTACCTTCCCTAATCCTATAAACCCAAATGCTGGGTCAGTTGCTATTTTGGTCTGAGGCACAGCAGGAGAAAATGGCACCATCGTAACTTCTTGCTACTTACAAAGAGTAGTTTTTAGTCTCAGCTTAGTCTTTAGCATCTCTCAGTCTTTAACCTCTAAGCCTCCATTTTTTTCCATTGGTAAAGTAAAAATAATAGGATTGTTTTGAGAATCAAAGAGGTAATATGTATAAAACCATTTCGTACCCAATACATAGTAAATCTTGAATAAAAGTTGCTACTGTTCTATTATCTAAGCAACTATTTTGAACATTCATCCCTTTTTTACACATCACCTACTACCTCTCACTCCCCCCAAATCTTGGCAGATAACTTCACATTTTGCTTCACAGAGGAAATAACAAGCAGGAACTCCCTTAAATTCCACCCTTCCCCCTGCCCTCTGTGCTGCCATAATACCTTTTCATCTGAGTGCATTTACACTTAGGATATTATATTAAAATCATTGTATTTTGCCCACAAGGCTGTGCAGTCTTGGAATACAGGCTCTGAGTTATATTGTACATGTTGTACCCCTTAGCACTTTACACAGTGTTCGTTGTTCACTTCCTTGCCAATATTTGATATGATCAGACTTTTGAAATGTTACTACTCTAATAATATGACATGATATTCAATGATGTCTACTGAATGAACAATCTGTCACTGAATGCCTCTCTCAGTAAGAAAGGTTCCTTCCCTTCTGTATAATGCCACTGCTTGTTTGAACCTGTTCATCCCTTCATATCACCTCTAGTACTTTTTCCATCAAGTCATCCCTTCTCTGTGCTGTACTTTCATTGTTTTCGTTACAGCCCAGACGTATGCCCAAGTATGTATTTCATTTAAAAGCATAACGATCTCTCAGCCTGTCTAGGCAAAAAGCTACTCCATAGCTCTACTTCGTTCTTGAGTTTGCCTCAGTCAGACTTCTGTCCCTTCACTTCCCTGAAACTGCTGATGGGTCAGCAGTGACTCCTAACTGCTACCTTCAGGGATTTAAGATTATTCATGCTACCTCCAGGGATTTAAGATTATTCATGTAGTCTACTTGTGCTTTCTGTGTCATTTCAGGTTATTGACGACCCCCCCCCCCAGCCACTCTTTCTGAAAGCCTTTAATTTTTATAACAGCATTCTTTCTACCTTTTTAACTGTTGTGTTTGATTTTAGTGACTGTTTTAATTACTCTATTCATTTGGCCGTTACTTTTAAATTCTCTCAAGTAACTTAAAATTATGTTCTTTCTCTTTGTTCTTGTGTTTGACTGCCCTATTTGTAAGTTCTCATCTCTGACTTATCTTATCTCATCTCTAAGGTTCCAGGCTCTCCCCACCACACTTTCCAGTCTATTCTTTACCCTGTTGCCAAGGCAGTCTTTATAAAACCAAATTTATTGCTTATAACTGTTCCGTGGCTTTGTGTGGACACACAGCACAAACTTTCTAGCTAGACTTTCTTCACTCCACCCCACGTTTATAATTACTAGCAGTGTTTTAGACTAAGTTTTTGAGTTCCCTGCATTTTGTCCTGTGGTTATGTTGGTCCCTTTATTCTGTAGTTCCCTTTCTTCCCAAATCTGCCAGGAAAACAACTCATAACTCTGTAAGATATAGCCTTGGTAACTTCTCCTGTGCTTCATTTTAAATTGACCACTTTCTTATTTTTCTTTAAATCTATTGTAATACTTACTCATCAGTCGAGTGGTACTTGTTTACTTCTGGTTTCCCCTCCCCCACCTGCCCATCCCTGGGTGGTAAGCTCTTTAAGAGCAAGAGTTGTACCTTATCTACAGGGCCTGGTATATAGTAAACTTCAGTCAAATTTATTATAATTATAAACTCTTAATTCCTGTACAGATCTGAGAGAGTGAGAATTTGGGTTATCTACAAAATGGTATGTATGTGGAATACTGTTTGTCTATACAAAGTGACACATACAAATTTTGTCCTTGTTTGCCTTGAGTTTATCCTGTTAGCAACTGACGTGAGGGGAGACTAAGTTAAAAAGTAGAAGAATGCTGTGGGGCTGTGGTCCAGGGCTGACACTGTGTGTTAGCAGCCTCATTCATTTCTCTGCTCTTTCACAGGTGATAGGGACATCAAGCAGGGAGTGATACTATATTATTGCCTTTAACACAGATCCAACTTTTAAAAATAGTGAATGACACTTACAGTACCTTAGAGTATACGCAGAGTGAAGAAGAATAGTAAAACAAACACCAGTGTGCCCATTACTGAACTTAAGAAACAGAAGGCCCGTGTGTGTCTCCTTAATTGCAACCCCTCCCTTCTCTCCAGAGGGAACCTCTGTCCTGGAAAGGGAACGCTATCCTGAAATTTATCAGTTATCGAACTTCCTTTATTTTAATAGTTTTGTCACATATATGTATCTGAGCAACTTGCATTTAGTTTTGTCCATTTTAAACTATTTAAATGGAATTCTGTTGTATGTATTTTTTAGCTATCTGTATTTTGTTGGTTTTGTTGTCCAATGTGCTTTTTCAGTTTCTTTCATTGCTATATTACAGTGCTCCATTGTATGCATATGCCACAACTAATCCATTCTCTTACTATTGGACATCATTTCCAGTTTTTTATTATTATAAACAATACTCATAAGAACATATCCTGGATCCACATGTATAAGAGTTCCCATTGGACAGTGGTTCTCAGCTAGGTGTAGTATTGCCCCCGGGGGTAAAGGGCATTTAGAATTATGGAAGATTGTATTCATGTTTCAATGATTGTAGGGTACCACTGGCACACAGTAGGAAAGGGATGCCAGCTCTCCTGAGTGCACAACACAGATTGTTCCACCAAATTGCCATGGTGACTTACTCAGTAACAGTACCCTGTGATTGCTTGGAGTGAAAGTACTCTGTTTTAGGGTACAGTAGTCCCCCTTATGTACAGGGATATACTCCAAGACCCCAGTAGGTCCTGAAATCATGGATATTTCCAAACCCTACATACAGTGTGTTTTTTCCTATACATACATAACTTCCTCAGTCAACTTTTTAAAAAACTTTTTATTTTTTATTGAATTTATTGGGGTGACATTGATCAGTAAAGTTATACAGGTTTCAGGTGCACAGTTCTACAACTCATCATCTGTATACTGCATTGTGTGCTTGCCACCCCAACTCAAGTCTCCATCCTTCACCATCTCTTAATCAACTTATATAACTATTGGAAACGTGACAGCAGCTTCTTTATCGGCAGATGCAGCATCTCCAGTAATTTTTATATTTTTCAGTCCAAACTTACACTTGGATCTGTGTGACTATCCCTTACTCACAGTAAATGGCCTGGTGTCACTCCTTTCAGGGGATCGCTTGCTGAAGTGTTTGTACAGGCTCAGTGCTTTCTGACTCAACACACCGTCGATCAGAACATGTTTTCTGTTCATCTCCCACTCACAAATTTAATGCTTTTCCATCCTAATTAAGTGCTTATGGCCCATGGTGGCCATAACTTTTGCATCTTGAGGTGTGACAGCAAAACTAACGTACATTTTTTTTTATATAATTTCATGGATAGATTTGTTCTTACTGTAGATCTTAGCAAACTTACCCTATGATTTTTTCTTTCCTTATTAATTGGAAACCTTTCACCAATTAAGTACTTTAAGGCTTCTCTTTGGCACATCTGAATTACCAGCATCACTACTCTTGTGCTTTGGGGCCATGATTTAAGTAAAATAAGGGTTACTTGAACTTAGCACTATGTGTTACCATAACAGTCAATCTGATAACTAAGTCCACCACTAAATGACTAACAGACAGGTATACTCTCAGTTATTGGTCGCAAGGTTTTGTTTGTGTCTGTTAATTACAGCTTCTCAGTTCTGTGATTGAAATCTATATTTTCTTACTGGTTGCCTACTGGCTAGCATGGTTTTTGTTGTTGTTTATCTGCTTATCTGATTAATTGAGCACTGATGCTTATGCTCTTGTTATTAGGTACATAGAAGTTGAAAATTGTTTTACCTTGTGGTTGAATGGAACCTTTTTTACCCACATGCACTGATCTTTCACCCCTTGCAATGTCTTCTGCTTTAAAGATTATTTTGTCTGATATAACTACCATTTTTCTTCTGTTCAGTATTTGCCTGGTGTGTGTGTATTTTCAACATCTCTGTGTTCTCATGTTTTAAATATGTGTTATAAGGAGCATCTGGAAGTTTAGTTTCTTTATGTTGCTCATGATCACTGAACTCTGTATTTTTGTTCTTTCTTATTTTTAGCTTCTATTTGACATGCTTTTCTGTTTTCTTTCCGCACCCTCAGGCCTTTTTTTTTTAACTTAAGAATCCATCTCTTGTTTCATGTTTTTACTTTGTACTAGTTTGAGATGTTTCTATATTTCTGTTCTTATGTGTACTCTAGAAATTTTGTCCAGCTTAAAATTTAATACTGATGTTTAAATGAATTTCTGATTAATGCAAGGCCCTCACAGTGTTTTGGCTTCAACCACTACCTTCTTAATTTTTATGCTATTTTTATCCATTTTATATCTTGTTTTAAATTTCTCAAATTAAAAATATAGTCAGTATTTACCCAGTTTAAAATTTATTTTGCTTACCATTCTTAAATCTTAGGCCTTTCTTCAAAAATAATTTCCCTTTTTCCTTTACAAATTAATTTACTAAGGGTCTTTTCGTTATAAATGTGTTCAGTTTTATAATATCCAGAAGGTCTGTTTCTTCATTGTTCTTGAAACCTTAATTTTGTTGGGGCTAGCCCAGCGGTTCTCAACCTGTGGGTCGCGACCCCGGTGGGTGAGAACCGCTGTGTTTTAGTCGTTCGAACCCTGCCGGGATTGCGACCCACAGGTTGAGAACCTCTGGGCTAGCCTCTTAGGAAGACAGTTCCTATTTGAAAATACTGTACTATTCTACTGCTTCTGATTTCTATCCTTGCTGCAGAGAAGTCTTCTGTTAGCCTAATTACCATTCCTTTGGAAGTAATTTGTCTTTTCTGTCTGTTGACTTTTATGATCTCTTCTATGTCTTTTTTTTTAACTTGCTTTGGATTCATTATAATTTTCTGAATCTAATGTCTTCTTAAGTTCTGCAAAATTCTTGTTGCCTCCAAATATTGCTTCTCCCTCATTCTCTCTCTCCTTTCCTTTGAGAATCCCTTTAGAAATATTATATATAGACTTCTACTTGTCTCTTGACCACTCATTGTTCCATCTTTTCATCTGTCCATATTTCTGTACTACATTCTGGCCATTTTTCTCATATGTATCTTCTAAGTCAACAGTTTTCTTTTTGCCTGACCAGGCAGAAGCGCAATGGACCCAGGTTTGAAACCCGGACATTACCAGCTTGAACGCAGGCTCATCCAGCTTGAGTGCAGGCTCACCAGCTTGAGCACATGGTCGCTGACTTAAGTGTAGGATCACAGACATGACCTCATGGTCGCTGGCTTGAGCCCAGAGATCACTGGTTTGAAGCCCAAGTTTGCTGGCTTGAGCCTAAGGTTGCTGGCTTGAGCAAGGGGTCACTGGCTTGGCTGGAGGGCCCCCCACCATCAAGACATATATGAGAAAACAATCAATGAACAACTAAGGTGCCACAACTATGAGTTGATACTTCTCATTTCTCTCCCTTCCTCTCTCTCCTTGCCTGTCTCTCTCTCTCTTGCATGCATGTGCACTAAAGAAAAAAAATTCCTTTGAGTTCTGTCTAATCTGCTAATTCATCCATTGAGTTTCTAATTTTGTTTCTAATGTTTTTTTATTTCTAGATACTCTGTTTGGTTCCTTTGCATATCTGCTTCGTGAGTTATGATAAACTCTTCTTATTCCTTATAATAATATTCCATATTTGCAAGTTTTTTATTTCTTTATACACACGTAACACATTTATTGTGTTATCTTTATTTAGTAATGCTAATATCTGCAGTCTTTGCAGGTATAATTCTATTGTTTGCTTCTCAATCTGTCACTCACGGGACTTGTATAGCAATTTGTGATTGTGAGTTCATTTTCCTTGGAGCATACTTGAGAAAAATTTTGAGACCTGGGTTTGAAGTGTATTTTTTTAGAAACAATTTGCATTTGCTTCTCTAAATGTATGAAAGCCCTACCATCCTGAGACACTTGAAGTTTTTTGATTTTGGGGTTTTGGGGCTGGACAGGTTATAAAAATTTAGTTTTCAAATCTGCTTGAATGTAGGCCTACGGTTAGAGATTCTCAGGGGAGACTTGTTTTGGTTTCTTTTCCATTAGGCCAAGGATGAGGTAGGACAGGGGCATTTTTTTCTACTTGTACAAGAATGAAGTCTGTTTTGGAGTTCTGGCTTTATCTCCTGTGTTCTGTACCTGCTGTCCATCAAAGCCTTGGCTTTGGGCAGATGCCAACTCTTGTATCCTCATTCCTCGGGATTCCTGCTTTCTCAGGGTTTCTGGTCTCTCAGGAATTTCCTCACTTCCCTACCAGCTCAGAAATGAGTTTTAAAATATTTTTTCAAAAATTCTTGATCCAGCAATTTTAAGAGTGCTGTACTGGGAGGAGTTTCCCTAAATGTCAAGTTGGCTGTGTGTGGCTTTGAGTTGGATTTTAAGCAACAAAGTTCATTATGCTGTATTATATAATTGTTTTATAACTTTGGCTCAGAGTTCCTTTTCTAAAGAATTGGATTATTAAATCTATTCTATGAAATAGCCTTCAATATAATGAACAGTTTCTGTCTCTGAAGCACAAAATAACTTTTTTTTATATCACACTTTAAGAATATTACAAGTAAAATGAAATCTTAGTTCATGGTCATCATTATTAGAAACTTTTTAATGTCTTCCAAAATGCAAATTCACATTTTGTTTTATTCACAGGTTAAATAATCCTGAAGTTTAAAAATGTTGTCATGATTAAGACAATTCTGTGTCCCTTTAAGTTAGAGGCATACTTCTCTTTCAACAACTCTAAAGTGAGAATGAGAAGTTGTCTCTTTTTTACCAGCTATCTGATCTGCTACTTCTCATAATTCCCAATTTGGCCCTTTTCTTACTTTCTTAAAACACTTTGTACTTAATGATTTAGCATTGGGGGAGGGCTTTATTGCTTAAGAAATATACGTCGGCTTAGCGTGCGGAGGACCCAGGTTCGATTCCTGGCCAGGGCACACACACTTTGTACTTAATGATTTAGCATTGGGGGAGGGCTTTATTGCTTAAGAAATATACGTCGGCCTAGCGTGCGGAGGACCCGGGTTCGATTCCCTGCCAGGGCACACAGGAGAAGCGCCCATTTGCTTCTCTACCCCCACCCCCTCCTCCCTCTCTGTCTCTCTCTTCCCCTCCCGCAGCCAAGGCTCCATTGGAGCAAAGATGGCCCGGGCGCTGGGGATAGCTCTGTGGCCTCTGCCTCAGGCGCTAGAGTGGCTCTGGTCGCAACATGGCGACACCCAGGATGGGCAGAGCATCGCCCCCTGGCAGAGCGTCGCCCCTGGTGGGCGTGCCGGGTGGATCCTGGTCGCGCGCATGCGGGAGTCTGTCTGACTGTCTCTCCCTGTTTCCAGCTTCAGAAAAATGAAAAAAAAAAAAAAAAAAGAAATATATATCCCCTCTTGAAGCAAACAAGAATAGTTTAGACTCCAACTTATTTTTTCTTTTGTTCAGAATCCTTTGGGTATAGAAATCAAACATTTTATTGAGTGGCTTAACCAAGACTGCATTGTATGATATGTTTATTTTTACCCAGTTGATGAACTCTGTGTTTATGTGTGTGTGTGTACACTCATACGTAATTTAATTGGTTAGAAGTATTTTTCTAGATGTACTTAGTGTAACCAATACTTCTGCTACGTAGTAATTGACTGTTTTAATTTAGACATGTTAAATAACAAATGACCTATTTTTCTATCTTTATTCTTCTAGGGCAATACTGAACAACCTGTCCAAACTAGCAAGATTGGACTTGGGAGGAGAGAGTATCAGAGTTTACAACACCGACACCATTCGCAGCGCTCTAAGTGCCGCCCCCCGAAGGGCATGTATTTAACCCAGGAAGACGTGGTAGCTGTTTCCTGTAGTCCCAATGCCGCCAACACCATCCTGAAGCAACTGGACATGGAGTTGATCTCTTTAAAACGTCAGGTATTTTATACAAATCATATAGTTAATGATTCTGTCCATTTTGCTTATCTACTTTACCTCAGTGAACTCAATTTTTTGCAGATTTTTCTCAGTCACCCTTTATATAAGCTTTATTATTTAAGATTGACCTTGTTCCCAAATGGTAAGATGCCTCTGTCTATTCTAGATTTGAATCTCAGCATTGCTACTTGTTAGTTCTGTGACCTTGTTAAACAGTAGAATCTCTCTATGCTTCAATTTTATATTTGAAGTTGGGGGTAATACTATTCTTACAGGTCGTTGGGAATTACTTGAGATGGTGTGTAGATTGCTTAGCAGTGTTTGACATATTTGAAAGCTAAATGAATAGTGGCCACTCTCTTCTTCTTCATCATCATCAACATCATCACCACCAGTTGTAGTAGCAGCTGATAAAAATATAATCATCATGACCAGGTTGTGGTGAAGAGTCAGGACTGGAGTCAGTGAACCTAAGTTCTAAGCCTGGTTACACCATCTACTTCCTGTGTAATCTCAGGAAAGCTTCTCATCTCTTAACTTCAGTTTCCTTCTCTTGAAATGTGGAGAATAATGTGATGGTTGGGAGGAATTAAATAAGCTAATATAAATGCTTGAAACTGCCCAGAACAAAGTAAGTACTCAGTGAATGGTTGGTAACTAGGTCTCTCGCTTTCTGAGTTTTCTTTTCCCTTTTTCGTTTGTTTCTGTTATTGTTAACTGTCCCTTAGGTCTAGTTACTCTTTGAAGTCTCTCCTTTCTTGGTCTGTATCAGCCAACCTTACACAATGTGCCAGTGACTTTGATTCAGAAATCTGTGACTTTTCTTCCAAGCTCTATAGTTATAATTCCATCTGTCTGCTAGACATTTCATGTAACCCCTAGAAGACTTCTTTCTTTGTTTGCTGTCTTTTGAAATACCAGAATCATCTTTGATTCATCCCTTGCCATTGTCGCCACCACGGCACACAGAGACCAAGTGGTAACCAAGTTATGTGAGTTTTATCTCTGAGATTTCCTTTAAAACAAAACAGATCTCTCATTTTTAGTCCCATCACTGCTGCTCTTGTGCAGGCCCTTATCACCTCTCACCTGACAATAGATGTCTTGTTGGTTCTCCTTTCTCAGTGTGTAACGTGGACCACCAACAATGGTACTTAGTGTAATAAACACCTAATACAGACTATTTACCCTCATCATTGTTACTCTTATTGCAATAATTGTTGTTTGATTAAAACATTATGGTAATGAAAAATATTGATGGATTTTAATTCCTATACAGGGTGGGCAAAGGTAGGTTTACGGCTGTTCCTATGGAAAAGGACATGCAGGCTATGATGATGATAATACAAGAATATCATGTACTAACAACTGTAAACCTACTGTTGCCCCCCCCCCCCCGTGTATGTCCGTTATCTTTGGTTATAAGAGACATTTTTAAAAGATATCCAAATACTATGATTTGTTAACTGTGTCTATTAATTTATTAGATGATGTATATATTAGTTGAATGAGGGAAATATCGCACCATAAGTGTGGTAAATATCTATCCTCCTGAAATGAAATTCAAGAGGGTTTGGTACATATCCTTTTCATTTACTGAGTACTCAAAAATTCACTAAGTATGTGTTCTGGTTCATATTTTGGTTTATTTTTGTTAAAGGTTCAGAATGCTAAGCAAGTAAACAGTGCACTTAAACAGAAAATGGAAGGTGGAATTGAAGAATTCAAACCTCCTGAGGTATGTTATTGAAGAATATATGTTGCTAAGTATGGTAAAACCTTGTTCTTCAAGTTATCCAGTGTTCAGCTACTAGTTTGGTCATATGTATTATTAATACTTTGAAGATTTAAGGTTTTATAATATGGATAATTTGTTGTGTCTGCTTTGTCATTTAGATAGTCTCTTTGAGACTTGGCTAATGATTTAAGTTAAATCATGTCTTTCCTGCCCATAGCAATTCCTGTCGAGCAAAGTGATTAGGAAGTATAGCTATATGAGGAGGCCCAGTGCACGTGAAACTAGGTCATTGATGAGCAAGCCAGTACACTTCTGGGTCTACGGCAGTGTTTGCTCATAGTCCTTTTCTGCTTGTGTGATCACCAAAAAAGGAGCTTATTTTAACTAATTTCAGTTTAAGATATTTGTCCTTTGGCTCAGATTTCCAATTAGAATTTTATTACGCAAACTTATATTCTTGTACTTATGTCCCTGAGAATATGAAGTTTAAAAACAAGATATGTAGGTTGACTTTCTCAAGTCTTACTTGTATTTCAACTGAATTAATGTTTTTGATACTTGTGATAATTATAGGTGTTAAATGCCCATAACGTTCAGTCAAGTCTTTTTATAGAAGCTTTTATTATAAAATCTTTTCTCTCTCTTTTTTAAGACTCCTATGTTATACTTTATATTCTAGACTACTTGCCTATTTGTGTAATAACCAGATAATTTTATTTGGTCCTAATGGGACACCCCCCTCACCTCCACACAAATCACAGGTTGACTGACAGACCTACAAGTGAAGTATGTGTGAAGGGCTGGGGGAGGGGCAGGAGAGTAGTGCTTCACAGCTAATGTGCCCTGTGCCTTCTGCTCACAGTCTTTCAGGAGAAAGAATTGTGAAGAAAGTTCTTTTTGTTTGTTTTGAATAATCTCTTTCAGGGGTAGGAAATGGAAAAGAGTGAAATACACATAGACTAATATCATTCCAAACCCATATAGCCGTACATAGACAAACATTCTGGTGACATTGACAATATGATACCAAGAATATTATTATAACAAAAAGTATTATAAATTTTGTATTGAAATTATTTTCATTTCCATATTTAATTATGCATTAAAATGCATAAAAATAAAAAACTTGAAATACCTATAACTTAAAAATATAATTTAATAATTAAATTTAAAAATACAGCAGGTATTGAAAACATTATGGGATACCATGAGGAACTTTATGCCAATATGCTTAAAAATTTAAGCAAAACTTAGAACTTCCTAGGAAAATGTCTAACCAAAATTATCTTTAATAGAAAGAAAACCTGAATAATTTATAGTCATTAAATAAAATGATAAAAAAAATTAGCATTTTTCTTAAAGGAATACACCAGGCCCAATCAATTTTACAGAAGAAGGGGTCTACCAAAGTTTCAAGGAAATAATAATTCTAATCTCAACTTTTCCAGAAAATTGCAGGATAGTCTCACTTACTATTAACTTTATATAAAATAAGACGTGAAAGTGTAGTGGCACTTGTAACTTTCCTGCATACCATCTCATTTGAGGCTCACAGAAATCCAAAGTGGATGAAACAAATACTAGTATTTTATAAGGAAACTAGGCCTCAGGAGAAGTTTACTGACTTGATCAAGGTCACATATCTAGTAAATAGTGAACCTCTGGCTACATTTCAGATTCTTAAAGAGTCCAATGGGAGTACTAAATTAATGTTATGCTGCCTCTTACTTTTGGAGATTTTCATGTAACAGCAAAATCATATGATTCCCCCATTTAAATTTAGCTACTGGGTTAGATGTTATTGAACATTTACTACATCTTTTGGTTTATTGTAAAAAAAAAAATCAAAATGAAACAACCACCATCTTAACACTCAACCATTTGTACATTGAAGTTTGAATATTACTTTGAGGTTGATTTATTGAATTCATGACTTGAAAATGGATGTATGTTCTATCACTAGTAAATGCCCAACATATATTATTCCTATAGTTTTCAGGGGAGAGTGACCTGAATAGACATTTTTCAAAAGACTAGATTAACAGTCATAGTAAAGACTTTGAAAAACCACGTAATTCATCACCTTTCCTTTAGGTAATCCCTAACCTAAAGAATTTCATTCACTTTGAAACAATAGGTTACTAAATGACGTAACTCAACTGGAAGTAAACAGAGATGCTTTACTTACTCATTTGTTTGTATTTGTTATTTTCATTTAGGGGAAAATTTGATAAAGTCCATACTTCGATAAATATTGATCGCTTATTTCATGTAAGACACTGTATTAGGCACTGTGGGAAGTGTGTGTTTGGGAAAGGGCGGTGGACACATAAAAATGAGGAAGAGATGGATTTTTCCATCTGCTTTAAAAAAAGAACTTGCAGTCTAGATGTTGTAAGAGAAACTGATTAAAGTTATATGATACATTTACAAGTAAAGTGTTCCAGGAAAACAAGTGGTCATTACTCATTCTGGCTGGGATCATCAGGGAAGTCTTCCGAGAGGAGGGTGTTTCAGCTGAGGTTTGAAAGTAAGTAGGGTTTTTGCACATACAGTGAAGGGCAGGCAGAGGGAATCCTATGAACAGTGGTTTGGTGTTGAGCAGTACATTCAAAATATAAATCCAGTGGGAGAAAGTAAAGCATTTTAAAAACCAGTCAACAGTTATTCCCTGAACACTCATTATTTTGCTAATTACTACTGAGAATTCAGTGCAAGTGTAAATCAGTCCTTTCTCAAGTAGTACGTGTCTACTTAGAAAGGCGAACTTGGAAAAGAGGACTAGTGAACCCCATGTATGAGAGATACTAACAAGAGTTGCACAGGAACTTCTTTAAGATAGAGATCAGTGGGCAAAGGCCAGAGTCTAAAAGTCTGTGAGAGCTAGGAAGAGGAGATGGTTATAATGAAAAATTTTAATTTTAGGGAAGTTATCCTGTCCGTGTTCAATCTATAGCAGTGATTTTTAATCACCGGTCCACCGGAAATTTCGTGCTGGTCTGTGAAAAAGTTAACCACCCTCATGTTGAAAACCACTGTTCGGGATCATTTAGAAACTAAACAGCTGCTGAAATACCAAGCATATGAGTAGTAATGTAAAGGGTGAAGGGGTACCGCATAGGGCCAGTATTTGTTGTAGGAATGGCCAAGTGATAAATCCAAAGAACATTGCAAAGTAGAAATTAGTGCATCTCCTTGGAAGTATGTGAGAGTGTTGGGAGGGTAGCGTTTGGTTACACTTCAGTTTGTTTGTTGGGTGGAGATAGGTATGTGGGGGCAGGGAGGTTAATGAATCCGGGAAGGAAGAGACTGAGAAAGGAGTGCTCTTTGAAGCTAGCTAGCAGTTTTCCCATCTGTGAATGTCTTCATGCACAGGGGGTGTGACATTCTTTCATTATGGGTGTTGGGTGGAATTTTTGGCATTAGGTAGAAGGTTTGACTTGGTGACCTTTTCTAATTCTTCCCACTCAGATATTATAAATCTACTAGCAAAAATGGGAAAGATGTAAAGACAAATTAATTTAGCAGGGAAAGAATGCAGTAAAGATGCTAAATTAAAGACGAAACTGTATTTCAGAAACTCACAACTAGAAACTGACTTTTGGCCGCCCCTATATTGGATTGTTTTATTTTATATTGACATTTCATTATTTTTAAAACAATGGTATTTCAGACTGGGGCTTACTAGAATGTTCCCAGTGGTCCCACCCAGCTAACGACAACTACCACGCAGTTTTAAATTCCTAGATATATTCTAATCTTTTCCTTAAGTTAAACAAATCTCTACCAAACTTTCTTGGGTGTAAAAGAGAATGGAAAATCAGTAACTTAAAAGAATCTTATGTATTTAAACATTCTGACCCCTTTCCTCCTTTAGTCTGACCCCTCTTTCATTGCTTCTGCTTTGTCACAGAGACTTTAATTCCATACAGTTCAAACGGCCCCCTCCCCTCGCCCCAACCCACCACATTTTTCCAGTGAAGTTTCTTCTTAAAGGTTAACATTGGTGCTAATGAGCAATTTCCACAGCTCTGACTCCTCATTTCCTTTGCCTTTTTCTGAGCCCTGGACATAGATGACAACCTCTCTTTTTTCCTTTTAACTTTTGAGAGGCTATGTTCTCTTTTAGAACTCTACTGTTCCCTTCTCGGCTGTAATCTTCCTTTCTACACATAAATAGAAGCATTCTCCAAGTTTTTATCTTCAGAATTCATCTCTTCTCTTGGGAAATATCGTCAGTCTTATCACTTGACTATATTAAAGTCACATCATATTTACACTTAAATGACACAAATTCAAAGATAGATATTCTGCCAAATTAAAAGGGGGGGAGGGATGTTCAGGCACAGCAAATGCAGGGAAGCTGGCAGTTCTGCCTGAGCTCCGATTATGAAAAGTGTGCCCCTAAGTGAGCAGCGATGGGGCTGGAAGTATGAAAGCTATTTCCTAGTCAGTTTCACTTCCACATGCCTCCTGTGTATCTCCCTGAACTGAGTACCAGTCTTGTATTTAAATGTGTATTGATGTTTTTCATTCAGTGCTATTCTAAATTTGAGCCATCAGCTTCATCTGGGATTTGACTAAAAAACTACTGGTCCATTCCAGTGCGGGAGGAGTGGGCTGTGAGTACCTGCTGTGGGCTCGTGAGTCTAGCTCCATAGCTGCTTTGTAAGAACTTTTCAAGAGTACATTTGCCAAAAAACTTCTTTTAATTCATAGGCTTCCCATCTGAGTAAGACAGGACTCCATTATTTTCTCTCATGAACATTTTCCAGGCTCTTAAAAATATGTTTGACTAGATAAATCTATGTTAGCCTCAAGGGAACCTGAGCTCCCCTGAATGTCCTGCCCAATAAATACCCCATTGTCACTGACTCCTGAGTTAAATTCATCCTCTCGGCCTTGCCAGCCCTTATCTGCCAGATCAGCGTTTCAACTCCGTAAGTCCTTCTCCAGCTTCTCCCTTCTCCCGGCTTTCTCTGCTCAGTCTTGTTCTGGTTAAAATCTTAGCCCTGCTGCAGAGCTTCCCCCCAAAATATACTCCTTATTAAATTTACTGTACATTCATCAACCTTGCTATTCGCTGCCCTTCCAGGAGTGATCCTTACCTTAGTTTAGTTTAGTTCAGTTCCACCTGCTTTCCCGGCTCTTCTTCCTGACACAGATCCTAGTGTTCCTATATACACGTGGCATGCATTCTCCTCAGCGTGGCCTATCACAATCTTCTGTTCCTAAACCGATCTGGGTCTCTAGCCTTTCCAACTTTCCTTTTCTTTCATTTCCATTCACTGTGACTTTTTCTCTCATCTTTGAACCCCCGGTGTACTCGGCACTTTCCTATTTTAGTAATAGTTATTAGTGTTCATCCCATCTCCTGATTTGCTTGTGTGCTGGACATAAGTTTCACAGTGCACGTTATTTCTCTTTCACTTTTCTGCTCCCTTTTCATTGATGACACCTTTTCCTCCGGTGTCTGCCTTTCAGGTTTAACAAACGTTAATTGGTCAACTTGAGCTTTGGTTCACTCAGGCACTGTGCTAGATGTTTTTTGCATATATTCTAAATATATCTTTATGTGTGTGTGACATGTATTCTAAATTTAATCCTCAGAACAATATTACAGGAGATCCTCAGTATCCAAATGCTCACTGATCTGAGAGAGATTCAAGAGAGAAGCAAAAGTTGCCAAACAAGAAAAGACTCACTAATAAACTGAGCACTTACAAACTCTGCTCACCACCTGTCTGTCCTGAGTTAACTCCAGCTGTCCGTCCATCACATCAGCATCCTGCTCTATACCACCTCCCTTGCTAATACAGTGCAAATGCAGAGCAAAACTAAGTGAAATTATAGACCTTGCAACAGATGAAGAACTTCATGAAGTCTGTGCAAGTACAAGAGTGGCTTTAAGCACTTGCAACACTGTTGACAGATGGGTATCTAGCAAAATTCACAATGGAGGGGAAATTGCCAGTGACTCATAGATAAGCACTTTAGAAAAGAATAATTTGATTACCAAAACTTAAGAGGCCCTTGAGAAAATTGTTGAAGTGTTTAAAACAAAGATGACCCACTCTGTGCCAATGTTATGAATTTCGAGGCTGGGGAATGTTATACCATTGTAGAGTCAAAGAAGTTATGCCAAAAAATGAAATGACACATATAAGTGAAGTCATTACTACTTTTTTAATGAACTAATTTTCATATTTTGTTTGTATTTCACATTAAATTGCAGTCAACTCTTTTTTTTTTTTTTAACTATTTACTTAGAAATTTGGGACCTGTTTTAAATAGGTTCTAGTGCAATTATCCTTAGTACCCAGGGCCTCTTTTGTCTACCTTCCACAGCCAAGATTACATCGGATCGCCTATGTACATGTGGACTTATTTTGAGGAGTAACTCCTGTTATTAAATGTTAGTGTCTATTCTACTACTGTTACTCCTCTTTTGGGGGAACATGTGTTTAAATTTTCTAGTTTTCCCTTTCATCTTTTCCTTTCTATTTATTTATTTTCATTTCTTTAGCCTTAATTCATCCTTTTCTTATTACTGCTTCTCTACATCCTATTTCCTCCCTTTCTCTTTACCTTTTTACTGTTCCTTTGCCTAATCACCAATATCCTCGCCTTGATTCATTCACCCACTGTCTTCGCCTGGCCTGCCTGGCTATCCTGCTTTAGTCTCATTATTGGAATTCAGTGCTTTCTGTTTTAGGTTTTTCCCCTCCTTAAGTCCTATTTTACTTTTTTCTTTCTTCTCTTAATAATTTTTTTTAATTTTGAATTTTTGTTTTCTGTTTAATGCTTATTACCTCCTCACTCATGGTGAGAAAGTTGGTGTTACTCAGAACATCTGTGCTCCGTAGAAACTCAATTGCTAAGACCAGGAGTAAGATAGGACCTAACACCCCTTCTCACAGAAAGCCTTTCTTTCCTTTTGTCCAGCATGTCCTTGATCACACAAGGCCACCATGTCCAGGCAGTTTGTACTGCAAACCTGTAGCTGGTGACTTATTTCAGTTCCTCCATTTACTGTCAAAGGTCCTTGATTATTCATCAAAGAGAATACACTAATGAAATTTGATTAGATGTTTAGTGTTGTAATCTTGCCATAATAAAACCCCTAAACTTAGGATTTATTTTGAAACAAATACTGAGAGGCCTTGGTGGAGAAATATTCATTTTCTGGTTCAGAAATGTAAAAAAATATTTTAGGGCTCAGACCTGATCTACAGTTCTCTGTTAATTTATACAACACTATTTTTGTTAGGGCGAGGATAGGATAGATGTACCCTAAACAGGAAAAGAATAAATTTTAGAGAAAGTCACAAGTCCTATTTAAAGAAAATAAGGTTTCTTAAATGTTTAAAATGAGGCTAAAATTAACATATGCAGTGAGTGATAGGAACATTGTAGTTGGAAAATAAGTGCTTAATAAATTTTTCTCAATTTTAATATCTCTGACTAGAGTATAAATGTGAATGTTGTTCTTTCTCCCTACTTGGTACATTTCCCTTTCATTATCTTTTTTGTGTGGGTAAAAGGTAACTCAGAATCTTTTTTTTTTTTAATCCTTATAAAAATGGGATCTTCCAAAATCAGAGTTTTAGTAATCTCATTTCTATGATTTGGTGAAAAGTTAAGAAAAAATAAATAAGCACTTTGGAAAAATGTCTGTCTTCATATCCTCATTAGGAAACTTCTCTTTAATTTTATAGTCAAATCAGAAAATTAATGCCCGTTGGACCACAGAGGAGCAGCTTCTAGCAGTGCAAGGTATATTAAAGATAAGCAGTTCTTGTTGTTAATAATTATTTAACTTGTCGTGAAAAGGTGACTACCGTAGTTCTTCCCTGCCTTTAGAAATGGATCGAGAAAGGACTCTTGTGTTCACCACAAAGTCCTGGTGACCAGGAGTTCTGTTTTGTACTTGTGAATGTGACATACTGAGCCTATCTATGTGCATTTCAAGTCCTGAACAGCACGTAACTCATTCTCAGAACTAAATATATGATGGTGATGACAAGCTCGCAGAAGTCATATGGTCTCTCTTCTTCTGCTTTGGTGTCCCTGCAGTGGGTGGGGTTCATCTCACCATATCAGTCATTGATAACTCATGGTTAAACTTGTATGTGTTTCTGGTTTCCCTGTATAATATTGTTTCTCTATTTGATAAACGTCAGGTCCTGAAAATCGTGTGCTTAACTTTCAGTGTATTATAACTTCCTTAAGAGATGTGCCACTGAATGTTTCGAAACCTTACTTGAAAAACATATAGCTATTACAAAAGAGAGACTTAAGAGATATATCCAAAAATATACATATAGTATATTTATAAAATGCACTATTTATAAGAATGTTTTGTTGAATTATATGACAAAACGTTTTTTGTATGAGAAATACTTTGGGCAAATTAGAAGCATTATAAGTTTGGATTTTCTCATATTTGAATTACTTAAAGAAGAGCAAATTGCATATTTTTATGCAATGTTGCAGCTTTTTTCTCCCTTCAAGATGAACTGTCTGCAGGAATAGGGTGTAATTTAAGTTTGGTTTCTTTGTTACTTCCTGATTGAACCCTCTTTTGTGGAGCACTAGTAGCTCTTTTATCCAGGTTCACTACTGTAAGAGAATTGGGCCCCAGTGAGACATATAAGTATACCTTTAAAAATATTTCCAAGTATTCAAACATAGAGAACACATTTAATTTAAAAATGCTATGCAAGCACCTTTCGGTTGTGAGAATAATGTAATTAAAGTTTGATTAATAGACGGCTCTGCGGTTTGGATTTAAGCAAATAAGGACTACCCAGCCAGTGTGATTAGAAAATGTCACAGGAGAGTACCCACAGGATGATGTCAGCCTTCTCTTTGGTCTCTAAAGCACAACACAGTCATTTCACAAATAAAAAGACTTGATCCTGTGGAACAGGGTACTCAATATGCATTGAGCACATCTATAATGGTAGAACTTAAGTTTCTGACTCATTCAGAACAAAGTTTAATTAGTTTATAATGTTCAGTAATAGCTGTTTTAAATTACAAACTGCCTATTTAAATTTTTTATTAAAAATTAGTATTTTAAGGGCTTCTTCACATTCTTTTAGAACTATGACTTGTAACTCTAACATAGTTAATTTGAGTAGGCATGCTTTTATGGACGTAAAGCCTGTGTTTCCCTCCATCACAGTCTGTAGTCTATAGAATTTAACCCTGGTTTCCAGTATTCAGTTGCTTAAAGGTTAGTATATTAATCCTATATTTTAGTGTAAGAAATTATCCCAGTGAAAGGATTTTCTGAAGAGAATCACCTAGGAAAATCTGGGCTAATGTATCTCTATACAGCACTCAGGATTTGATACTGTTCTTACAGCGTAACTTTTAAGTGATAGAGTCCATTGAATCTATGGCTGGGTTGGATATTATGCAGTGCTGTGTTCCAGGAAAGGGACAATCCCAAGATTTACATATGTAGTGTGAGCTGTATATGTGGACATTATCTCAGCTTATAGATATTAAGAGTGGACCAGCATTTCTGGATATAATCAAACATTTCCTCTCTACTGAAATATAGTCAATATTATATTCTTAGCACATCTAAAAAGTAACCTTAAATAAATTACACTAATACAGCAACTTATGCAGAAATATGCATGTTCTTGGGATCTCAAAAGTACTTTCTTAATATGTTCAAGTCTTTGTTTTTATTTGATTCTTTGTGTGGAATTTTTGTTTTCACTTTTTTTGCTGCTGGGTTTTTTTGTTTTTATTGTTACATAAAATAAAACAATATAAAGCTATTTGTGTCCAAAATAGTTATTTGAGGGAGAATTAACAAGTGCCACACATTTATATAATGCTCAGAAGTGTGTCTTACAAACAATATAATCTTACAGTAATGTCACCTCTGCCTGAGGCTCAGTGTGGTTGAGGTACATAATTGTAGTTTATTTATTTTTTTTTTTATTTATTCATTTTAGAGAGGAAAGAGAGAGAGAGGACAGAGAGAGAGAAGGGGGGAGGAGCTGGAAGCATCAACTCCCATATGTGCCTTGACCAGGCAAGCCCAGGGTTTCGAACCCATAATTGTAGTTTAAACATGTATGATGTGCTGTCAAATGCTTATCTTAGCAAGCAATCGTTTTTTGTCTTTTTTTTCATCTTTATTTATGATTAAACTTTATATGATGTTATTCTTACAACCATTTCAATTTTACAAAGTAATCTTTTATGTTTTGATAGTAATGTCTTAATTTATATAGCACTTGATATTTAAGACATTTTACATATATATTCTGATTTGACACTTATTTATTAAGTGCTTTATTTTATATTACTCATAGTTGATTATTACAGTGACCTGGAGAGAAAAATATTGACTCTAGTGTTACTATAATGAGATTTATAACTCTACTATTTTTTTCTTTTATAATTTTTCCATTGACTTGAGAGAGAGAGAGAAAAGGAGAGAGGTGGAAGGACAGAGAGAGAGAAGCATCAACTTGTTTCACTTAGTTCCATTTAGTTGTGTATACATTGATTGTTTCTCAAATGTGCCCTTAGGAGGGGTGGAACCCATGCGCCATCTCTGGAGCTCTGAGTCAGCCCTTTATCCATTGAGCCACCAGACCAGGGCCTATAACTCCACTATTAAATGAACTTTGGCGGTGGGTATTTTTCCAAAGTTAGAAGTGGAGAGGCAGTCGAACAGACTCCCACATGCGCCCAACTGGGATCCACCTGGCATGCCCACCAGGGGGCAATGCTCTGCCCATTTGGGGCATTGCTCCATTGCAGCAGGAGCCATTCTAGCACCTGAGGTGGAGGCCATGGAGCCATCCCCAGCGCCCGGGCCAATTTGCTTCAATGGAGCCTTGGCTGCAGGAGGGGAAGAGAGAGATAGAAAAGAGGGGGAAGGGTGGAAAAGCAGATGGACGCTTCTCCTGTGTGCCCTGGCCGGGAATCGAACCCGGGACTTCCACACACCAGGCCGATGCTCTACTGCTGAGCCAACCGGCCAGGGCCTAAATAAACTTTTGTTATAACTCTTTTAAAGCCAAATAAATACAGGATAGGGCAAAAGTAAGTATACAGCTGTGAATGTCCAAAACACAGTTTATTCTTGTATTATTATTTATTAAGTACTGTGCTTTCTATATGAACAACTGTAAACCTGCTTTTGCCCCACCGTGGATTTAAGATAATTTCCTAGAGCCCCTAAGTATATATTTCCCACTTTACTTGTCATCATTCATATTGTTAACTAAATACCAGCAATTTAAGTAATAAATATTTGAATAAATATTATTTTAATAACATTTAAATAAATAATAACCATTTCCCCATCCTTTCTCCCTTGTTTAGAAGGGGTAAAGTCATCTCAGACCAAATAAGAATATCTTAGGGTTTTTGTGTATAATCATAACTTGGTTATGTCAGTTTTAGTTCTAGCTATATTATAGCTTCAGTAACATTCTTTAAGATTACTCAAGTGGGATTTTATAGATGCTAATAATTTAATTCTCTTAAAATACTCACCAAGAATGCTATTTTAATAACTTCTGTAATCTATGCTGGCTTTAAGAATCTAAACTTTTTATTACAACAAATTAGATAATTGTAAAACCAATTATAGTTTTCACATATTTGTGTCCATGGTGAAATATCCCTGTTTGTAGTTTATGTCATATAAATATTTTTTCTAATCTATAGTGCTTTTAAAAATTATCTGAAAATCAATTTTGATATTTATGTGATAAACATTTCTAATTTAGCAAGGCTTAAAAAAGAAATTAGATTCTAGGTATTTATTTCCATGTGAAATGGAACAATTGTTAGCTGTGTTAAAAAAAATAATATATTTAAATGATAGTACAAAATATTTACTCTTTGAAGTATGTAGGGGCAGTAACATGGTATACAGTATTTGCCATTTTTATTTTAGATCTTGTAAATGTACAATGTATAATTTGTAGTCACTAGTGCTAAAAAAATATGCTCCCAACTAAAGTATTTGTGCTATTTTAGGATAAACTACATATTTTTCTGGTTTTATCAAGATGTCAGTTTTAATTTTTAGTTAATTTTTTTTGTATTGTTGGCCTTTTCATATAAGATAGGGAAGGACAGAACTAACTGTGTTCAAGGGGATTATACTTACAGTTAAATGTTACCTTCTCTCCCTGCAGTGAGTTCATACATTCCTTTTGTTTTTGGAGAAATGAAGATGCAAATCTAGAACCTGTCTTCTTTCAGATTTTATCTCACATTTTTTTTTCTAAAAGTTAGGAGTGCTTCTAAAGAAGGGAAAAGAGAATTGGGCAATTAAAGACATAAGGATTGTCACCTAAGTACATGAGTGATTAAAAGGAAGTGGAGATAGGAGATTCATTCCTTTCCATCTAAAAGGCAACCATGTTCTTTCAAGAGTTTCTCCTATTATAACAGATACAAGAGTAGAGGTCCAAAAGTATAATTGTCAGCCTTCTGGTGCACTTGCTTCAAATAATGAATGGTTCAAAATCCTTATCATGGACTTTAATTGATAACTATGGAAGATGAGAACGTAAGTCTTAGAAGAGAAAGACTAGACATTGAAAAGGGAATATGTGATTTTGACTTTAGCAATGGCCTCCATGCACCAATCACTGCCCCATTGCCATTCGTGTCTTTTGTTACCTTTTTTAATACAAATTCCTGAAGAGATTTATAGAAGTAGGAAGTAATGCGTTTTCAAGTAGTTTGAGTTTTAAAAATGTATCTCTTATTGATAGAAAAGAACCACACCCTTAGAGTTTCTAAATGTTACTGAGTTTTTTATCTCAAAATAATATTTTTTAAAAATTGACATTCCCTAATTATACTAAGTACATGCTCACTATAAGAAATTTTGCTGTAAGAAGCAAAAAAGATTCCCCAAATTTCACTTCCTAGAAGCAACTTGCCACTAATGTTTTAGCTTTTTTCTTTGTACTCCGAAACCAAATTCTAAAAATAACATTTTAAATATATGAAAAACAGGTTCATGATGTCCTTTCTGTATATAAAAAAAAAAAAAAGAGTCTCTAATTCCATGTCCAGAGTTGAGAAACCAGATTACAGGTGCTCCTGAAGTTACTATCTTACCAGCCAAAGCTCAAAAAATGTGAATGTATGTTTTTTTGCTGGGTAATACACAATAGTGATTGGCAAATGTGGGCTTTCATAAAAGATAATACAGTATCCTAATGAGTTTTATTTTTATGTTCATCCACAAAGCAAAGTTTTAATACTGTATATTAAAGATTATAAGATATCGTGTGTCAAATAGGAGGCCAGCTTGTTTCATTTGAACTTCCAAATGAAATTTAGAAATTTGATTGAAAACAACTTTTTGTCTTCTTGAGATGTTTATAATTTACCTCTTCCAGAGCTCTCTAAAGTTTTTTTGCACTAACCTTTGAAAACTGGCCTCTTGCTCTAAAGGTGAGAAGTTTAATTTAAAACCATGGTTCAAAATGGACCTAAGCCTTTTACACCATCAGGGAGAGCAATATAATCACTGTATTTAATTTCCTTGCTGTTCAAGCAGTCAGGTGGCCTTGTTTATTATAAACCTTGAAAAAGGAATGGAACATCCTTCCCCCAGGTACAAATGGGAACGACAGGAGCTCTGATGTCATATGTCGTTAATGTCAGTTGCTCTGCATTGCTAACCCCTAGGTTATCCTCCAGCCTAGCTGGGGAGTTTTCTAAAGGAATAGTTCCATTAGTCTTTAATTGATGTTTAGTAGAGTTTGACTAGTTATCAGCCACTGTAAAGAGCTTAAGAATTCCACCTTGCCTGACCAGGCTGTGGCACAGTGGATAGAGCGTCGGACTGGGATGTAGAAGACCCAGGTTCGAGACCCTGAGGTCGCCAGCTTGAGCGCGAGTTCATCTGGTTTGAGCAAAGCTCACCAGCTTGCTCAAGCAAGGAGTTACTTGGTCTGCTGAAGGCCCGCGGTCAAGGCACATGAGAAAGCAATCAATGAACAACTAAGGTGTCGCAGCGTAAAACTGATGATTGATGCTCCTCATCTCTCTCCGTTCCTGTCTGTCTGTCCCTATCTGTCCCTCTCTCTGACTCTCTCTCTGTCTCTGTTAAAAAAAAAAAAATTCCACCTTATAACCAAAACGTGCTGTTGAGCAGTGTTGACAGTGTGATAAAAAGAAGTCAGCCATATGTGACTCTTGTGATTTGGGGAAGAAAAATAGAATGAAGCTTTGTAGGGAAGCAAAGTCAGTCATGTCTCCTGAGCACGGGAGTGGTGCTGGTGCAGATGTGTACTCCACAGGACCGTGCTTCCATCCTTTCACACTGGGGCAGGCAGAAAATTAGGAAATTTCCACAGCACACTGGGCCAAACAGATGAGGCTGCTGCTGTTCAGAGAAGGCTGCCGAGGAGCTCCAGCTCGTGCCCAGACCCGCCCCGGGCATCCTGCAGACTGACAGCATTAGTAGCTCGGTCCATTTATTCCTAGGACATGACTGGGGACTTTAGCTAGATCACAGACGTCTCAGTGTGGTCTGAGCTTTAAGATTTTGCAAAGTAGTTATATAATACTATCATACATGAGTTAATAATAAATATACCTAGGTGATTTGGAAAAAGGTCTTGACATTCAAAGTGTCCAGGCAAACTAAAGCTCCTATAGGAAGCAGTTTTGGTTTGATGTTCTGTAATTCTGGAAATGCAACCATATTGTGACAAGGTAAAGCAAGACAAAATAAAGGAAGATCAGAAAGAATAGAGTCTGAAGAAGCAGGGACAGTTAAATAAAGGAATCTACATGGAAACAACTTAATGGTAGGTTTTAAGATATATTTTGCTAAGCAAGGTGTCCTGAGGGTTGTAATAGCTCAGACTTGGAGTCAGTTAGTCCTACTGTGATTTCTTGCTAGGCATACAGAAGATCAGATCCCAGAGTTATTTCAAGTTTTCATTTCTAAATTCATATTCAGTAGGTTTTCTTCCTTTCTAGAATGTAAATTAAATAACTTTTATGGAAATTAGGATTCTGATAGAACACTGTGTTCTAATTCATAGTTATTTTTCAGTGCAGTGATCTCAAATGAGTTGCTATTCTCCAAAGGAGACATAGAGAAATACTCAAATATATAGCAATAATTTCTAATATGAAATAACTTGAATTTTTATTGCCAAATAAACCTTCATTGGAACTAAGTCACTGTTAGAATTTATACTCAGTATGAAGTTCAAACTGGAAATTAGCTCATGGATTTTTAGAGAATGTAAATTAATTTACATTGCTGAGATATTGTGAACAATGTTGGAATATCATCATTGCTACATTGCCATGCATATGTGTCTGCCTGTTCCTTTGAGACTGGAGCAAATGAGCATAGTTTACATATTCAAAACTGTATATGGGATATGGTTATAGCTTAATGACTGACTTCCCTCAGATGCTCTATTTTTTAAATTTTATTTTATTCATTTTTTAGAGAGGAGAGAGAGAGGGAGAGAGAAGAGAAAGAGAGACAGAGAGAGGAGAGATAGAGAGACAGAGAGAGAGGAGAGATAAAGAGACGGGGGGGGGGAGCTGGAAGCATCAACTCCCATATGTGCCTTGACCAGGCAAGCCCAGGGTTTCGAACCGGTGACCTCAGCATTTCCAGGTTGACGCTTTATCCACTGTGCCTCCACAGGTCAGGCCCTCAGATGCTCTTTAAGAGTCAAGCCTAGCTAGTTGAATGTAGCAAGAAATACTTATTCCCAAGTTCTTGATATAAAATAAGGGCAGAATTTAAAAACAAAAATTATGTTATATCATGATGGTACTGTAATGTAATTGGCTAATACCAATAGGTATCAGTAAGTATCTGATTCTAGCATTTCTCTTGAGGTATTAACATATCCTTCTATTATTCTCTCATCTGTGACTTTATACATGTTAAGTTTTTCTCAATCTTCATATTTTTGGCTGCTTACAGACTTTATATCATAAGCATCAGTATATTTTTTTTCTCCATTCTCTGTGATTAATGAGTTATTGTCTTCTGGTATTTTAAAAAGCAGTTATCAAATTATAAAATGAACAATTTTGACAACTTTTATATTTTGAGCTAAGTGAATCTCTTACTAGAATGAGTCAGTGAACCTCTTAGAATTCCCTTAAGAGCAAGATATTAGCCATTTGATTACATAAAGTCATTTTAAAATCCTGTAGCATAATTGACTATCTGAAGTTCATAAATCAAATACCATCCTTCATAATATAATTTAATAAAATTTCCATAAAGAAAAGCTAGGTTCTCAAATATGTAACTGAATGTACAGTCCTTAAAGTTAAGGTAGTGATAAGAAGCACAAGTGGTCACTACTATAACTTTATTCTTAAGTCTATAAAGTATAGCTAGGACACTGACATATACACAGTCTTTAGAACTATTAGATGAGTTGAAATCTAACTCTGAAAAATACGTTTCCTTTTTTTGTTCATCATAATGTGATGATTATCTTGCTTTTTAATTCTTATCTCATTTCTACTTGTTGGTACTCTGGTGAGATAGCAACTAATCCTACTGAAGCTGGTATTAAGACCAAAAATATAATGCTTTTCTTAATGGGGGAACCCTAAGACTACACTCAGTCCATTGAGGGGATGAAAGAGATGGTTCATTCCCATCCTGTTTTGTTTACAAACGGTGTTGCTCAAATTTAGGTGACTGGCTACTAGGGAAATAAATGAATGTGGAATTGAGGATGGAACAAAGAATTCAATGCTTTACAATAAATGGACTGTATTTGAGAGTTCAAGAGAGGATTGGAGAAAATAACTGAGTATGTAAAAAATGGTAAGTTTCTGATTGTTCAGTTGAAGGCAAGTGGCTGGCTCAATGAAATGACATAATTGAGTGTTTTCATCTGGGACCCTGATATCTTAGCCTCTATCTCAGAACTGAAAATGAGCAGAGTTTATCAGAAAGGATTTTCATTGCTGGTATCTTTTGTGTGTGCATGATGTATAGTACACACAGCTCTCCTTATTGATCCTTCACCAGGTGTATTATTTACTTTGCCTTCCAGGTGTCCGCAAATATGGTAAAGATTTTCAAGCTATTGCAGATGTAATTGGCAACAAGACTGTTGGCCAAGTGAAGAACTTCTTTGTAAACTACAGGCGTCGGTTTAACTTAGAGGAGGTATTGCAGGAGTGGGAAGCAGAACAAGGAACCCAGGCTTCTAATGGTGATGCCTCTACTTTAGGGGAGGAGACAAAAAGTGCTTCTAATGTGCCATCAGGGAAGAGCACTGATGAAGAAGAGGAGGTGTGTTTGTGTATGGAATTTGAGCTAATATGAGTTGAGGAATCACCATTTCGTGTGGTGTTCTGTAAGGTTAATTTGTCAGAGGATTAGTTAAATGAGCATGAAAGGTTGACAATACACTTACTCAGTGGTGCATCTCCTGTGACTCTTAAGTCATAATGACATGCTAAGTTCTGATCCTAGAAGAATGGAGAGTGTATTGTTCTTTCATAGTCTTATTTTTATTTCCAGTGTTAAGCTGTTTACTAATAAAGATGCCTGTTTGGTAGCTTCGTTGCTTTTTCGGTTTTTGGTTTTTTTGTTTTGTTTTGTTTAAAATAAAAGAAGCTTGTGCTTCCAAAAAACACTGGTGTTATGTTTTTGTTTTGTTTTGATTTGTTTTGTTTTTCCTGTGACAGCCCAAACTATATTGTATTCAGTTCATTAGGAACTATCATCTTATGTGTGTATTTTTGTTTCTTCACCTCTAGGCACAGACCCCACAGGCTCCTCGGACTCTGGGTCCATCTCCTCCTGCCCCATCATCCACTCCAACACCAACAGCCCCCATTGCCACTCTGAACCAGCCTCCACCACTTCTTCGTCCAACACTGCCTGCTGCCCCCGCTCTTCACCGGCAGCCTCCTCCACTCCAGCAGCAGGCTCGGTTCATCCAGCCCCGGCCAACTCTAAACCAGCCTCCACCACCTCTCATTCGCCCTGCTAATTCTATGCCACCCCGTCTAAACCCAAGACCAGTGTTGTCCACAGTTGGTGGTCAGCAGCCACCGTCACTTATTGGAATTCAGACAGACTCACAGTCCTCACTGCACTAAAACTAAGTTGGACAGAGCTGCAGTACCTTTTTGCCCCACCATTATACAAACGCTCATCTGACTGATGCGGAAGAGGAGAGACTAATCCTTCCTAGATCCTGAGGCTGCGCACGAGTTCTGTGGAGTGGGCTAGCATAGTGGATGTCTAAAATGTTTTAGTTCACGCAACTGAGATGTTACATAAGAAAAAGCCTACAGTTAGCCTCCATGCTAGAGTATATGTTCAGCAATGTGATCTCATAAAAGGAAAAAAAGATTAAGTATTCTGTATACCAAGGGTTTTTTTGTTTTGTTTTTACCATATTTATTTTATTGAGATTTCTCTATATTCCTGCCTCTTCATAGTTAAGACTGTTAGTACAGGAACATTGACTTAGGAATTGTGAAAACTCCTTAAGTCTCTTAAGTTAAGGATGTTTGACATTTTTTCTTTTTTCTTTAATTTAATTTTAACATTTTCCTATGTTGGGAATGCAAGAATAAATAGCCTGCATTTCAGATTTTGGTATATTTCATTTAATGCATATTTAAGAAATTGTGCATATCCCTTTTCTCCAAAAAAATCTTGCTTTTTTTTCTAAAGGAATGTTAATATATTCCTTTCAAAGAAAGCAATTTAATCAATTGCAAAGCAATTATATAAAACCACAAAGAATGTACCGAACCTACTAACCATTTAAAGTAGAACTTGGGGTCCTAGTGCAGTTCTTGCTTCAAGACTATTGACTTGTCATCTATCAGTTATAAGAGGGTCAGAATATTAATTCTACATACAAATGAGGACCTGATTTGTTAAAGTACAGTGTCTTTAAGTTCCTTGAAAATGAAGTTAATTTTGATTTTTTTTAACGTTTCTAAATGCTCTCTGCTTTTAACTAGTAGTTGCCCACATCTGGGGAGTTTAGAGGAGAATTATATTTTGTCAGTTATGTGGAGATAGTGGTAATGGAAGCATTTATTACAATACCCTTTTTGTGTTTAGGTTCTAAACTTAAAATTGCCCTTATACTTATTAATGTGGTCTGCATTTAATATAAATGATGGTTTCTTGATAATCTTTATTGTACTATTTGGATACGTTTATGTATTTCTTGCAGCCAACCTGTATGGCTGGGTTTGGTTTAGGGTTAACTCATCAACATTATTTTATAAAATAAATTTTAAGAATTTGTTCTGTGTTATATAAAGAGGTATCAGTATATTGTCCCAATTGTGCTGTTAACTTAAAATGCTGAGACCCCTTTTTATAAAAAAAACATTTCAACACATAGTCATTTAGCACCTACGAAAACTATTTTACAAGTGACGGTATTTCAGCGATGTGTTACTGATATTTTTGATACAATGATTTCATATTGGAATCATGACTTGTGCAAAGGTACAGATCACTCGATTGCTACACTAGTGGAATTAAGGCTAAATGTTTGCACGTTCACATTCTCATCACATTTAGAACCACTTCACAAAATGGTCAGCATCTAAGGGCCTAATTTATGTTTTGCGAGGTTGTATATTCCCAAATTACTGGGAAAATAGTCCCTACCATTGGCTCTGGAGCTTAAAGAGCTGTAGACTCAAATCAATTGATTAGTTTTAATTTTGCCATTTAGACCACTTCTTTCCATTAGGGCTTTAAGTTCTGGCCTAATCTAAAACTTTTTCCAGGACGTGTCTGTCATTCTCATTGGATCATCTTAAGTAGTTCCTACTTCCTACCCCTGAATTATAACCAGATAAAATCTGATTTTAAATACTTAGTATCCAAGAATTTGTACTTATTTTTACTTTAAGAGCCATGGGGGACAGAAAATATCTAAAGCTTTTTTTACAGTGCTGAGATTGTCTTGCATATGTGCACTCTATACAGCTTTTATTGTCTCGTCTTGTCAGTAGGCCTTCAGTAGACAGTCTGTGGGACACGTCAGCAGGCTGGTCAGCACCAGCGTCTGTCCAGCTTTGAAGTATATTGTGATTCATTTAAAACCTGTTCTATCCCAGCCACAGACCAAGGTGCTGTATCTGAGGAATGTGCTGTAATTTGATTTACATACATTAGAGCACACAGTAGAAAACTCTTAGCTTCATTAGTAATATGACACATGTATATAGTGAAATGTCTTTATTGTGTGCTTTGCATATTTTGTAAATATTTTGCACGTCATTATTTTTCTTTTTTGTTTTAAGCAGTGTTTGGCCTGGAAGAGTGATATGCTTGCTGCTTAATCAAAGGATTAAAGAGTTAAAGAGTCTATGTCTTCTATTTTTATATAATTTCATGTTGTATGAGAAATTTAGGACCTCTTCACTGTGAAATTTTAAGTAATGATTTTTATAAAAAAAAAACCAAAACCTAGAAATCTTTCAATGACCATTTTATTAATTTCAAGGTTATCATTATTGAAAAGTCTACTCCCAACTATTTTTATTACATAACAAAATAAATCATACTGTTGATACATCTGCAATATTAATGAAAAAACTTTTTTTTGTAATTTAATTCCAGTAATATGGATAGAGATAAAGGTAAGTTATGATAAAAATGTTTTCTTAATCCTACAATTAATTAAGTAAAATAAAGGTGAAAGAATGTAAAATTCTGTTTTAATAGGTATAAGTATAGGGAACAAGCAAAAATATGTAATTAGTGATTTTTTGAAATAACAATAATGTTGCAAATACTCTGGTTATAGTACCAAGTATAGTTATTAAATGTGTTGTATTATTTTAATGTTTCTTTCTGCTCTCAAAGGCATATATTTCCCAGAAATGTTAATAACTGCAGATCACTTAACACTGGGGTTTCCTCTGATCACTTATCAGGGACTCCTCAAATAAAAGAATAATCTTAGAACCAAAGCAGGATCTTTACCACAGTGAATGATGACTACATCTTGATTACAGGAAACATAAGAAAAAGAAATGCGTATTAGTTTTTTTTTTAATTTTTATTTATTGACTTTAGAGAGAGGATGGGAAAGAGAAACATCAATTTGTTGTTCCACCTATTTATGCATTCATTGGTTGATTCCTATATGTGCCTTGATGGGAGCAAACCTTTAGCGCTGGCGTATTGAGATGATGCTCTAACCAACTGAGCCACCCAGCCAGGGCTGTATATTAATTTTCTAACTTAGATATCTGTTACAGATAATCCTTCAAAAGAAGGTATCAGTAACTGAATACAGAAAGAATGCAAAAGTGAAATTTGAGGAACCACGCTATAATATAAAATGTTTACAAGAAACCACCTCATTTTCTGATAGTATTTATGAGGATACCTAAACAGCTTTCTCTTAGGAAAAATAGGTCACATGTAATTCCTCCCAACTTAAATCTTTATCATAACTTTAACTACATTAGTGAAGGAATGTTCTGCAGCAATAAATTTTAGCAACAAAAGAGGGGGAGTAAAAAGAAATGAGTCTAGATGTGTGTCTAAAAGGCCATGTGATCTTATTTGCCTTTTTTCTCACAAATCCTGTATACCTGAAAACAATGAAGACCAGAAGTTAGTTTTGGATTGAGATGTTTGCAAATTATCACCAGATTTAAAGCAAACTTGTCTGTTGATAAAGGAGTGTGTCTTTGCAATGTGGTACACACTTTAGAATCCTAAAGCTGGGACTTGGGTGAGCAGAGGGTCTAAGAAGCAGGTGCTGGGACTGGAAAGTAGAGAGGGCTAGGAGCTCTCTTCACAGTGCAGGCAGTATAAAGGTTAACCTCCCAAAATACTTTATATTCTTCTGGATTGTTTTAGGAAAGGTTAAATTACTCTGTTATTGAATTTTATTTAAACAGATAAGGTACAATTACCAATATGACTATCCTGAATAATACCACAGCACAAGACATCTCTTGAGGTGCATGTATATCTGGCTCACTCCCCAGAACAGTCGTACTTAGCAGAATGTGGCTTCAAGGAGCCTTTATTCCCAAGACCATTTTGTTCACATGCTTTGCTGTGCCCCGTCCAAAGGAGTCTGAACAGTCACTATGGGTGAGGGGCTCGTCACTGGTTTATATATCCAAGAGTTCTCCCTCAACCATATGACCCTTCCAACTCCACTGAGAAAGTTAATTGTCCCTGTTCTTCAGTTTTCTTCCCTACCTAAAATCTTAACTGAAATGACAAGAAATACAACAACAACAATAATAATAATCTTAGTGCTGGAAAGCGGCTGGGATTTGCCCATCAGCAGATGGAAACAGAATTATGGGGGGGGGGGGGGACAAAAATAACCTTCACAGTTGGGAGGTTAAGGAACCTCCCAATTTCATAAAGGCAAAAGAGCAGGAAAACAACGACACTCAGAAGGATCTCATAACCTCAAATTAGAGGTGGATTTGGGGAGCAGCCCCCAAGGATCTTGGCTTCATGATATTCACACCCTTGAGTGTGGGCTGGACGTAGTGACTTGCTTCTGACAAATAGAATACAGCAAAGGTGATAGGATATCTGATTGGATTAAGAGGTTGTGACTTCTGTCTTCTTGGTAGATTTTCTGTTGCTTTCTTTGCTTGCATACCTGATGAAGCAAACTGCCTTGGTGGAGAGATCCATGTAGCGAGGGTCTGAAGCCAGCCCCCTACCAATAACCAGCAAAGAACTCAGGTCCTCAGAAGAGCAGCCTGCCAGGAACTGAATCCTGCCAACACTATGTGTGCTTGGAAATAGACCCTTCCACATTTGGGCCTTAAGATGACTTGAGTCCAGCCAGCACCTTGATTGTCTGTGAGAGACCATGAAGCAGAGAACTCAGCTGTGCTGTGCTCAGATTTCAGAACACAACAGAAACTGAAGTAATGACTGTTGTTTGATGTAAGTTTAGCATCAATAGAATTTGTCAGCATCAATAGAAAACTAATATGCTGAATAATATCATATTTAGCATCTTAATAGTTAAAGTTGGAGTGTCTATATTAACATTGGACAAAGATTTCAAAGCAAAGAACATTATCAAAGGTAAAGATTGTCACAAGAGGATTCCTGATAGAACTGTAAGAAGAAATAGGCAAATCTGCCATTAAAGTCTGATTTCAATATTCATCTCTCAACAGTTGTTAGATATGAAAACAAAAATTGAATAAGAATATGGAAGAGTTGAGCACTATTCAACTACATTTACCTAATTGAAAATTCTAGATCATTCCAACCACCAACAGCAGAATAAACATTTTTTCATGTACATGTGAAATGTTTCCAAATGGACCAATGGTGCCAGAAACAAGTTTTAATAAATAGAAAAGGATTCAAATAGTCCGAAGTATGTTCTCTAAGTACAAAAGAATTAGACATCGCCAACTGAAATCTCAAAAATTCCCAAATACTTGGAAGTTAAACAACACATTTCTAAATAGGCCATGGGTCAAAAAATAAATTACAAGAAAAATTAGAAAATATCTTGAACTGAATATAAGTGAAAATTATATAAAAATTATTGGATGCAGCAAAACTATGCTTAGCAGGAAATTTATAGCTTTAAACATTTATAATAGATTGAAAGAAAGATTTAAAATCAATCATCTAAACTTATTTAAGAACTAGAAAGGAAAGAGTAAATCCAACAAAGTAAACAGAAGAGGAGAAACCAAGATTATAATAGAAATAAATGAAAAAGATAAAAATAAATCCCTGAATCAGTACTTTCTTCTTGAAAAGATTAATAGTATTGAAATTTTGTTAGAAAATTTGTTAGATCAAGAAAAAGTGTAAATTATTAAAAATCTGGGCTGGAAGAGGGTCATCACTACATAAGCTACAAAAATTAAAAGAATTTGTAAAAGAATATTACAAGCATTTTGTGCCAACAAATTTTGAAATGTTTATATAAAATGGACAAATTCTTACTAAAACTATTCTAAAAAGAAAGAGAAAATTTGAATCAAATAAATTGATTCGTAACATAAATCTTCACACAGAAAAGCTTTGGCCCAAATAGCTTTACTGGTGAAAATTCTTTCAAACCTTAAAGAAATAATACCAAACTTATACAAAATCTTTCAGAAAATACAAGAGGAAAGAACACTTCCCAACTCATTCTGTAACACCATTATTACTCTGATTCAAAGCCAAATGAAAGCAAGAAAAGAAAATTTCAGACCTATATGTTGCACAGAAGGAAAAATGCTTAAAATATTAGCAAATAAAAATCTAGTAACATCCAAAAAAAGGACTGCACAACATAACATAGTGGTGTTTATCCCAGGAATGCAAATTTTATTTAACATTTAAAAAGAATTTACACAATATCAGGTGTTTCTCAGCCTCACCACTATAGACATTTTGAGTAAGATATTCTTTGTTGACCTAACCTGTGGTGGCACAGTGTATAAAGCATCAACCTAGAATGCTGAGGTTGCCGGTTCGAAACCCTGCACTTGTCTGGTCAAGGTACATATGAGAATTGATGCTTCCTTCTCCTCCCCCCACCCTTTCTCTCTCTTTCTCTCTCACTCTCTAAAAAAAAATAAATAAATAAAAAGAAAAAAGAAGAGATTTATTTATTTAAAAAAAAAAAAAGATATTCTTTGTTGCCTGACCAGGTGGTGGCATAGTGGATAAAGCATCAGCCTGGGATGCTGAGGACACAGGTTCAAAACCCTGAAGTTGCCTGCATGGGATCATAGACATGACCCCATGGTTGCTGGCTTGATCTTAAAGGTCACTGGCTTGAAGCCCAAGGTCACTGTCTTGAACCCAAAAGTT
Organism: Saccopteryx bilineata; assembly: GCF_036850765.1. Classification (NCBI taxonomy): domain Eukaryota; kingdom Metazoa; phylum Chordata; class Mammalia; order Chiroptera; family Emballonuridae; genus Saccopteryx; species Saccopteryx bilineata. The sequence goes on along the minus strand of NC_089491.1, from coordinate 297,472,725 downwards.
GCTGGCTTGAAGCCCAAGGAGCTGCCTTGAGCAAGGGATTACTGTCTCAGCTGGAGCCCTCTGGTCAAGTTCACATATTAGAAAACAATCAATGAACAACCAAGGTACTGCAACTATGAGTTGATGCTTCTCATCTCTTTTCTTTCCTGTCTGTCCCCCTACACACACCCTCTCTCTCTCTCAAGAAAAAAAAAAGTATTTTTTTTCATTTTAAGAAGACAATGTATAGCAGATACCAGTAGCATCCTCTTTCCCACCTTCAGTTTGATGATCAGACGTGTCTCCAGCCATTACCAAATGTAACCCATGGAGTGACAACACTCCCAGTTGAGAACCATTGTTATGCATCATCTTAAAGGGAAAAGGCCATATGATCATGTCAATAGACATATTGATAGAGAAGACATTTGAAAAAAATCCAATGATAAAACTAGAATTATTAGGAATTTACTCAACCTGCTAAAGGGCATCCACAAGAAACTCATCAATAATGTTGCACTTAACAGTGCTTTCCCCCAGGACTGGAATCAAGATAAGGATGTCTGCTTTCACTCTTACTAGTCAGCATTTTACTGGAGGCTCTAGCCATTGCCAAAGGAAAGAAAATGAAGACACACAGATTGGAAAAGAAGAACAAAATTTGTCTTCATTTTTAGGGGTTTTTTTGTTTGTTTGTTTGTTTGTATTTTTCTGAAGCTGGAAACGGGGAGAGACAGTCAGACTCCCGCATGCGCCCGACCGGGATCCACCCGGCACGCCCACCAGGGGGCGATACTCTGCCCCTCCGGGGCGTCGCTCTGCCGCGAGAGACCAGAGCCACTCTAGCGCCTGGGGCAGAGGCCAAGGAGCCATCCCCAGCGCCCGGGCCATCTTTGCTCCAATGGAGCCTTGGCTGCGGGAGGGGAAGAGAGAGACAGAGAGGAAGGAGGGGGTGGGGAGTGGAGAAGCAAATGGGCGCTTCTCCTATGTGCCCTGGCTGGGAATCGAACCCAGGTCCCCCGCACGCCAGGCTGACGCTCTACCGCTGAGCCAACCAGCCAGGGCTTGTCTTCATTTTTAGATGACATGATCATGCACATAAAAAAATACTAGAAATAATGTGAGTTTAAGAAGGTCACAAAATACAAAATCAATATAAAATCAATTTTACTTTTATGTGGTAGCAATGAATGATTTGAAAATAGAATTAAGAAAACAAATGTGGCCCTGACCAGTTGACTGAGTGGATAGAGTGTATGCCCAGCATGTGGATGTCTCAGGTTTGATTCCCGGGTCAGGGCACATATGAGAAGCAACCATCTGCTTCTTTTTCCTTCACTTTCCCCCTTCTCTTTCTTTATCTCTCTCACAGCCAGTGGCTCAATTGGTCCAAGCATTGGCCCTGAGCAGTGAGGATAGCTCAGTTGATTTGAGCATCAGCCCCAGATGGGGATTGTTAGATGGGTCCCAACCAGGGCACATGAGGGAGTCTGTCTCTCTATCTCCCCTCCAATCACTTTTTAAAAATTATATTCACAGTAGTATCAAAAAGAATAAAATATTTGGGAATACATTTAATTAAAATGTGAAAGACCTGTTAAATGTATAAAATATTGCTGAGACAAATTAAAGTGAACCTAAATAAATGAAGGCATATACCATGTTCACAGATTGGAAGACTTAATATTGTTAAAATGGTTATAGATTTAACCCAATCCTTATAGAAATCTTAGCAGGACTGTTTTGTCTACACTGACAAGCTAATTCCAAAATTTATATGTCCATGCAAAGGACTTAGACCAGGAGCCAGAAAACATTTTCTTTTTTTTTCTTTTTAATTTATTCATTTTTTTTAGAGAGGACAGAGGGGGGGGAGGGAGAGAGGGAGAGAGGGAGAGAGAGGAGAGAGAGACAGAGAGAGAGGGAAGGGGGGAGGAGCTGGAAGCATCAACTCCCATATGTGCCTTGACCAGGCAAGCCCAGGGTTTTGAACCAGCGACCTCAGCATTTCCAGGTCGACGCTTTATCCACTGTACCACCACAGGTCAGGCCAGCAAACATTTTCTATAAGTGGCCAGACATTAATCGTTTTAATCTTTGCAGTCCACATAATCTCTGTTGCCAATTCATCTTTACCAATGTAGTTCAGAACAATCATAGAAAATACATATATGAACAGGCATGGTTATATGTCAATAAAACTTTATTTACAAAAACAAGCATGAAAATTCTGTGACTTACATTAACTGATTTCCATACTAGTTATGAAGCTGCAGTAATGAAGGCTGTATGATATTGGTTTAATGGTGGACATATACATATTGATAGCATTGAAACAGAATAAAGAGTCCAGAAACAAACACATATATGACAGAGTAATTTAATAGCAGAAAGGACATGATAGCTGTATTTTTAAAAATTCTTACTTCATACCATGCACAAAAATTAACTTGAAATGAATCACAAGCCTAGATGTAAGAACTAAAACAACAAACTTCCAGAAGAAAATATAAAAAAATATGTCATCAAAAGTATGACCTATATTTGTAGACCCGGGCACATGATTACAGTTCTTCCTGTGAAGGAGAGGCAGAAACCACAGTGACAGCCCCAGCGGGCTGGCACCGGCAATGCCCATTACCGAACGCCCTAGGCAGCAGTGGCAGAGGGGATGGCAGGCCTGCAGACAGACCACACCTAGGGATCACAGAGGCCACACCCATTGTACTCCAGTGGCCATGCCCTTCTTATACACAGACAAAATGGGAAGGCAGAGAAATGCAAGACAAATAAATCAAGAGAAATCCCCAGAAAAGGACCTGAATGAGTCAGATATAACCAAATTACCAGATGCAGAGTTAAAAATAACAATTGTTAGGATGCTCAAAGATCTTAAACAACAATAGATGGTCATTACAAACACCTAAATAAAGACATAGCAAGTATAAAAAAGGACATTGAAATAATAAAAAAGAATCAGTTAGAAATGACAAATACAATATCCAAAATGAAGACCACAATGGAAGGAATTAAAAGCAGGATGGATGAAGCTGAGAATCAAATCAGTGAGTTAGAGGACAAGATAAATGAAGGCATGGAAGAAGAGCAGAAAAAAAGAAAAGAGACTCAAAAAGTCTGAGGAAATTCTAAGAGAGCTCTGTGACAACATGAAGAGAAATAACATCCGCATCATAGGTGTTCCTGAAGAAGAAGAGAAAGAACAAGGGATAGAGACCTTGTTCAACCATATTATAGCTGAAAATTTCCCGAAATTAATGCAGGAAAATGTCTCACAAGTTCGAGAAGCACAGAGAACTCCATTAAAGAGAAACCCAAAGAAATCTACACCAAGACACATCATAATTAAAATACCAAAGCTAAGTGATAAAGAGAAAATATTAAAAACTGCTGGAGAAAAAAGGTTATCACCTACAAAGGAGCCCCCAAAAGGATGACATACGACTTCTCAACAAAAATACTTGAGGCCAGAAGGGAATGGCAAGAAATATTCAAAGTAATGCAGAACCAAAAAATTATATTCATAGTAGTATCTAAAAGAATAAAATATTTGGGAATACATTTAATTAAAATGTGAAAGACCTGTTAAATGTATAAAATATTGCTGAGACAAATTAAAGTGAACCTAAATAAATGAAGGCATATACCATGTTCACAGATTGGAAGACTTAATATTGTTAAAATGGTTATAGATTTAACCCAATCCCTATAGAAATCTTAGCAGGATTCTTTTGTATACACTGACAAGCTAATTCTAAAATTTATATGTCCATGCAAAGGACTTAGACCAGGAGCCAGCAAACTTTTTCTATAAGTGGCCAGACATTAATCATTTTAGTCTTTGCAATCCACATAATCTCTGTTGCAAATATTCATCTTTACCAGAGTAGTTCAAAACAATCATAGAAAATACATATATGAACAGGCATGGTTATATGTCAATAAAACTTCATTTACAAAAACAAGCATGAAAATTCTGTGACTAATACTAACTGATTTCCATACTAGTTATGAAGCTGCAGTAATGAAGGCTGTGTGATATTGGTGTAATGATGGAAATATATATCATTGAAACAGAATAAAGAGTCCAGAAACATACACATATACAAGACTACTTTATCCAGCAAGGCTATCGTTTAAAATTGAAGGAGAAATAAAAAGCTTCCCAAACAAACAAAAAAAAACCTTAAGGAATTCACTACAACCAAACCAATGCTGCAAGAAATGCTAAGGGGCCTGCTGTAAACAGATCAAGGGGAAAAAGAATATAGCAAAAGAGGAATACAGCTTTAAAGAATAAAATGGCAATAAACAACTACATATCAATAATAACCTTAAATGTAAATGGATTAAATGATCCAATCAAAAGACATAGGGTAGCTGCTTAGATAAGAAAACAAGACTCATACATATGCTGTCTACAAGAGACACACCTTAAAACAAAAGATGCACATAGAGTGAAGGTAAAAGAATGGAAAAAAAAAATATTTCAGGCAAATGGAAATGAAAAAAAAGCTGGGTAGCAATACTTACATCAGACAAAATGGACTTTAAAACAAAGACTATAGTGAGAGATAAAGAAGGTCACTACATAATGATACAGGGAGCAACAACAGGAAGATATAACCATTATAAATATCTATGCACCTAATATAGGAGCACCTAAATATATAAAGCAGACTTTGATGGATATAAAGGGCAAAATCAATAGCAATATTATAATTGTAGGGGATTTCAATACCCCACTAACATCACTAGATAGATCCTCAAGAAAGAAAATTAACAAAGAAACAGCAGACTTAAAGGACAAACTAGATCAACTCGATTTAATAGCTATCTTCAGAACCTTTCACCTTAAAGCAGCAGAATATACATTCTTTTCAAGTGCTTATGGTACATTCTCTAGGATAGACCACATGTTAGGGCACAAAGTGATCTCAACAAATTTAAGAAGATTGAAATCATATCAAGCATTTTCTCTGATCACAATGGCATAAAACTAGAAATCAGCCACAACAGAAAAACTGAAAAATACTCAAACACATGGAAACGAAATACCATGTTATTAAATAACAAATGGGTAAACAATAAGATCAAAGAAGAAATAAAAAAAAATTCCTAGAAATGAATGATAACGAGCATACATCAACTCAAAATTTATGGGACACAGCAAAAGCAGTCCTGAGAGGGAAGTTCATAGCATTACAGGCATACCTCAAGAAGCTAGAAAAAGCTCAAATAAACAACTTGACACTGCATCTAAAAGAACTATAAAAAAAACAGCAAATAAATCCCAGAGCTAGTAGAAGGAAGGAAATAATAAAGATCAGAGTGGAAATAAATGACATAGAGGCTAAAGAAACAATACAGAGGATGAATGAAGTCAGGAGCTGGTTCTTTGAAAAGGTAAACAAGATCGATGAACCTTTAACCAGACTCACCAAGAAAAAAAAGAGAGAAGACTCAAATAAATAAGATTAGAAATAAGAGTGGAGAAATAACAACTGACACAACAGAAATACAAAATATTGTAAGAAAATACTATAAAGAACTGTATGACAAAAATTAGACAACCTAGATGAAATAGACAAATTCCTTGAAACATATAATCTTCCAAAAATTAATCTGGAAGAATCAGAAAACCTAAACAGACCAATTACACCAAATGAGATTGAAACAGTTATCAAAAAACTCCCAAAAAAGAAAAGTCCGGGACCTGATGACTTCACAAGTGAATTCTACCAAATATTCAAAGAAGAACTAACTCCTATCCTTCTCAAGCTATTTCAAAAAATTCAAGAAGAAGGAAGACTTTCAGGCTCCTTTTATGAGATGAGCATAATTCTGACTCCAAAACCAGGCAAAGACAACACATAGAAATAAAATTATAGGCCAATATCTCTGATGAATTTAGATGCTAAAATCCTCAACAAAATATTAGCAAACCGGATCCCACAATACATGAAAAAATCATACATCATGATCAAGTGGGATTTATTCTGGGGAGGCAAGGGTGGTACAATATTCACAAAACAATCAATGTGATTCATCATATAAACAAAAGGAAGGAGAAAAACCACATGATAATTTCAATAGATGCAGAAAAGCATTTGATAAAATCTAGCACCCATTCATGATCAAAACTCTCAGCAAAGTGGGAATACAGAGAACATACCTCAACATGATAAAGGCCATCTATGACAAACCCACAGCCAACATCATACTCAATGAGCGAAAATTAAAAGCAATCCCCTTAAGATCAGGAAAAAGGCAGGGGTGCCCCCTCACATCACTCTTATTCAACATAGTTCTGGAAGTCCTAGCCACAACAATCAAACAAGAAGAAATAAAAGGCATCCAAATTGGAAAAGAAGAAGTAAAACTATCATTATCTGCACATGATATGATATTGTATATAGAAAACCCTAAAGTCTCAGTCAAAAAACTACTGGACCTGATAAATGAATTCAGCAAGGTGGCAGGATATAAAATTAATACTCAGAAGTCAGAGGCATTTTTATACACCAACAATGAACTGTCAGAAAGAGATATTAAGAAAACAATCCCCTTCACTATTGCAACCAAAAAAATAAAGTACCTCTGACTAAATTTAACCAAGGAGATTAAAGACTTGTACTCGGAAAATTATAAAACATTGATAAAAGAAATCAAGAAAGAACCAAACAAGTGGAAGCATATACCGTGCTCATGGTTAGGAAGAATAAACATCATTAAAATGTCTATATTACCCAAACCAATTTATAAATTCAATGCAATACCAAATAAAATACCAATGACATACTTCAAAGATATAGAACACATATTCCAAAAATTTATATGGAACCAAAAAGAACACGAATAGCCTCAGCAATCTTGAAAAGGAAGAATAAAGTGAGAAGTATCACAGTTCCTGATATCAAGTTATACTACAAGGCCATTGTACTCAAAACAGCCTGGTACTGGCATAAGAACAGGCATATAGATCAATGGAACAGAACTGAGAACCCAGAAATAAACCCATACCTTTAAGGACGACTGATATTTGACAAAGGAGGTAAGAGCATACAATGGAGTAAAGACAGCCTCTTTAACAAATGGTGTTGGGAAAATTGGACATCTACCTGCAAAAGAATGAAACTAGACCACCAACTTACCCCATTCACAAAAATAAACTCAAAGTGGATAAAAGACTTAAATGTAAGCCGTAAAACCATAAACATCTTAGAAGAAAACATAGGCAGTAAGCTCTCTGACATCTATTGCAGCAATATATTTGCCGATTTATTTCCAAGGGCAAGTGAAATAAAAGACAGGATAAACAATTGGGACTATATCAAACTAAAAAGTTTTTGCACAGCTAAAGACAATAAGAACAGAATAAAAAGATAAACTACACAATGGGAGTACATATTCGATAATACGTCTGATAAAGGATTAATAACCAAAATTTATAAAGAATTTGTAAAACTCAACACCAGGAAGACAAACAATCAATCAAAAATGGGCAAAAGAAATGAATAAAGACTTCTCCAAAGAGGACATACAGATGGCCAATTGGCATATGAAGAAATGCTCAACATCACTAATCATTAGAGAAATGCAAATTAAAACCACAATGAGATATCACCTCACACCAGTCAGAATAGCGCTCATCAACAAAACAACACAGAGTAAGTTCTGGCGAGGATGTGGAGAAAAGGGAGCCCTTCTGTACTGCTGGTGGGAATGCTGACTGGTGCAGCCACTGTGGAAAACAGTATGGAGATTCCTAAAAAATTAAAAATCGAACTGCCTTTTGATCAAGCTTTTAGGAATATACCCCAAGAACACCATAGCACTGTTTCAAAAGGAGAAATACACCCCCATGTTTATGGCAGCATTGTTCATAATAGCCAAGATCTGGAAACAGCCCAAGTGTCCGTCAGTGGATGAGTTGATTAAAAAGCTTTGGTATATATATATACTATGGAATACTACTCAGTTATAAGAAATGATGACATCGGATCATTTACAACATGGATGGACCTTGATAACATTATACTGAGTGAAATAAGTAAATCAGAAAAAACTAAGAACTATATAAATCCATACATAGATGGGACATAAAAATGAGACTCAGAGACACTGACAAGAGGGTTACGGGGCTGGGGGGGGGGGGCGAGGTGAGGAGGGGAGGAGCACAAGAAAACCAGATAAAGGTGATGGAGGACAATTTGACTTTGGGTGATGGGTATGCAACATAATCAAATGTCAAAATGACCTGGAGATGTTTTCTCTGAACATATGTACCCTGATTTATCAATGTCACCCTATTAAAATTAATAATAAATTTATTTTTATTGAAAAAAAAGTCAAATTGGATACACTGGTATTTATCACAAAGATTCAATCAGCACTAGCTGTAGGGTAAAAATTGTTATATAGAGAATTTTTTCTTCAGTGACCTTTGCCCTCTTTTTAGCCGCCTTCCCACATCCTCTGAGTCCCAGTTTCCTAAGCCCAGAGCTTTAGGCTAAGTCCCATTACCCACCACTTGACATTGCAGGAAATGCTCCTCGTTATTCTGGTTACTTTTACTGTCATATTCTGGAAACCCCTGCCCTCACCTTAATTAAGATTTGATGCTTACCATAGGTGCTCTCTCTTTTTTAATTTATTCATTTTAGAGAGAAAGAGAGAGAGAGAGAAAAAATGTCTCTGTGTGTGTGTGTGTGGGGGCATCAATTCATAGTTGCTTCCTATATGTGCATTGAAACCCAGGGTTTGGAACCAGCAACCTCAGCGTTCCAGGTCAGCGCTTTACCCACTGTACCACCACAGGTCAGGCCCATAGGTTCTCCATAAATGTGTTATGAATAGGTAAATGTACGGGTGAATAGATTAGTTACTTAATCAGTAACTCAAAAGGTGAGATTCCGAAAGGAGGTAAGAAGAGAGAGTGATAGTGTAGCAGTTTAATAGAGGAAGGGACAGAGGGAACATTAACAGCAGGTTTAACTTTCACTGTACCCTTCAAATTACTGATAAATTACTAATTTAACCATTTTAAATAAAAATAAGTGGTAAAATGTACACTAAATATAGTCAATACACAAGCAAAAAGGCTAGTGAATTTAATGGCATTGTGAATATAGAGTGTTTTGGGAAAAGCAGTTGTAACCACCACCCCCTCCAGGTAAAATCCCATTTAAAAAAATCTCTTGCATTGCTGGTAGGACATCACCATGGAAAATAATATAATGGTTCTTCAAAAAAAAAATAAACATACAATTACCATATTGTGTGAGATAATAGACAATATATATACAGTATAGTGGTCGCTGCCCTCTCCCATTCCTCAGTTCTTGTCACAGTACTCATGAAATCTTTGTAACTTCCTAGCCAATCAGAACACTAGGACCATCCTTAGTTCAAATTTTGGGTTTTGACCCCAGTTTCTGACATAGGGCTCCTCAATTCCTTGGAGTTTTCTGGGTGACTAAAGTGTCTTTCCTTTAAAAAAAAAAAAAAGCGCCTGACCTGTGGTGGCGCAGTGGATAAAGCGTCGACCTGGAAATGCTGAGGTCGCCGGTTCGAAACCCTGGGCTTGCCTGGTCAAGGCACATATGGGAGTTGATGCTTCCAGCTCCTCTCCCCTATCTCTCTCTCCTCTCTGTCTCTCTCTCTCTCCTCTCTAAAATGAATAAATAAATAAAGAATAAAAAAAATGAATAAATAAAAAAAAAAGCATGACTGACCTATAATAGATTTAAAAAAATTGATAAATTGGATTTTATTTAAAAATATTTTCAAAAGATGCAACTAAAAAAATAAAAAGGCACATCATTGACTAGGGGAAAATATTTGCAAAACGTACATCTGATACACAATTTGTATCTAGAATATATAATAAACTTAAAACTCAAGAACTCTTACAAGTCAATAATAAGAGGACAAAAAAATTCAAATAGCAGAAGATTTGAATAGACATTTGCCAAAGAAGATATGCAAATGGCAAATGAATGCACGGAAAGATGTCACATCATTAGTCATAAGGGAAATGCAAAGTAAAACCACAATGAAGTAAGTACAGATAACACCCACTAGAGTGACTAATATTAAAAGACTGACAATACCAACTGTTGCCAGGGTTTGGAAGAAACTGGAACCCTCTCATAAGGCTGGTAGAAATGTAATATGATACAGAGATACAGCCACTTTGGAAAACTGACAATTTCTAACAGATTAAATGTACGTGTATAATAAGACCCAGTAATTTAATACCTAGGTATCTACCTAAAGAGAAATAATGTATGTCCACACAAAGAATTTGTACTCAAATGTTCATAACAACATCATTCATCTTAGTCCAAAACTGGAAACAATCCAGATCCTATTAGCTGGTGAATGGATAAAACGTGTGTAACCACACGATGGTATACTATGCAGCCCTAAAAAGGAAGAAAGTACTGATATGTGTAACAAAGTGAATGAACCTCAAAAACATTATGCTAATTGACACAAAATACTACATATTTACGTATTTATAATATATACAATTTTCGGAAAATGCAAAACCATAGAAACAGAAAGCAGATCCCCTCTTGCCTGAGCCCGGGGCTGGGAGTGGGGGTTGACTGCAGAAGGATGCAAGGAGGGACAGATTCGTTCTAACATGTCATTGCGCTTAGGGTTGCATAACTGCACATTTACTAATATTCATTGATTGGGTGAATTTTGTGGTCTTGAAAGTAGAACAGTAAAGCTGTTTTAAAAGAAAAAAAAAAGAATGAAACAAAGGTATGTGCACTGGATGCAGCAGTCCCTGATGGTGTGTCACGTGAGAAGCCCTCAGTGTGCCCATAGAAGGCCCCGTGGGAATTCCCAGGATAGAGGGACAAGGGTGGGGAGTACTGAGCTGTGTTGGAGTCAAGGACATTTGAATTTTATTTGTGGGGTTTTTTCCAGACTATGCCTTTCCTGAGCTTATGCCTTGTCTTCTGTCCTGTTTTCTGTAAAATGGAGGCCATGGCTAACCAGAGTGATAAGATCATTGTTTAAAATCTATATAGAGTAGGCACCATTTTCAAAAAGAAGAAACACTGAATAAATGGTCTTTTGTGTTACCAACCTATTACAAAGTCTAACAAAATCAAATTGTGCCCATCAAATCTTACTTCATGGTTCCCAAGGCTAAACAATAACTTTAATATTTTAATGCCTTTTAGTGGCTATGCAGAATTAATATGTTAAAATGTATTCTGAGCACTGATGGGAATTGCATGTGTGAATCTTAATAAAGGAACTGTCGGCCCTGGCCGGTTGGCTCAGCGGTAGAGCCTCGGCCTGGCATGCGGGGGACCTGGGTTCGATTCCCGGCCAGGGCACATAGGAGAAACGCCCATTTGCTTCTCCCCCCCCCCCTCCTTCCTCTCTGTCTCTCCCTTCCCGCAGCCAAGGCTCCATTGGAGCAAAGATGGCCCGGGCGCTGGGGATGGCTCCTTGGCCTCTGTCCCAGGCACTAGAGTGGCTCTGGTCGTGGCAGAGCGATGCCCCGGAGGGGCAGAGCATCGCCCCCTGGTGGGCAGAGCATTGCCCCTGGTGGGCGTGCCGGGTGGATCCCGGTCGGGCGCATGCGGGAGTCTGTCTGACTGTCTCTCCCCGTTTCCAGCTTCAGAAAAATACAAAAAAAAAAGAAAAAAAAAAGAAAAAAAGGAACTGTCAAAATGGACAGACTCCACATTTAGCCAAGTAGTGTAAATGAAGACAGCAGGTCTAATTTTAAAACAATAAAAATCTCATTTGTCCAACAAAAAGGCTGACTAACAGATAATCAAACCATGAACAGAGAATGGGAGGGGTGAGTGCATATATATTGAGCAGGAACAAATACAGAATATATTGTCTCAGGTATAGCCTAAGTCTGATTTTTTTTGAATGGGTGCTGAGCCTATGCATTATAGATCAGAACAGAGTGAGGCAGGTAGAACAAAAAACACAGTCTTTTTTGAACTCCTAAGCTAAAAGGGCAACTGTGGGTGCACATGCACAGAGGATATATGACCACATCAAACCTGCACATGGGCCCTGGCTGGTGGCTCAGTGGATAGCGTGTCAGCTTGGCGTATGGGCATCTTGGGTTCGATTCCTGGTCAGGGCACACATGAGAAGCAACTATCTGCTTCTCTTTCCTCCCTCTCCCCCTTTTCTCCCTCTTCCCTTCCCACAGCCAGTGGCTGGATTGGTTCCAGTGTCAGCCCAGGCACTGAGGATAGCTTGATTGATTCGAGCATTGGTCCCAGAAGGGGGTTGCCAGGTGGATCCCAGTCAGGGCACAGGCAGGAGCCTGTCTCACTATTTCCCCTCCTCTCACTTAAAACAAAACAAAACAAAAAACAGAAATAAAAAGATAAAACCAAACCCCAAAAAACTGCATATGGATGTTATAGCAGCTTTGTTTAAAATTGCCAAAGCATGGAAGCAACCAAGATGTCTTCCAGTAGGTGAATGGATGAATAAACTGTGGTATGTTAAGATGTATCTTCGGGAAAAGAGTCTTTAAAAATGAGCCTTTTTTTAAAAAAAAAAATTACATCGGTCCTGGCAGAACCACAGCCCCCAGCACTCCCTGCCTCTCTTCTTGCGGTGTGATCAGCACCCTGACAGGCAGAGCTGCAATCAAGTTGATCTGATGAAAAACTAAGGGACTGCGTATCACTGGATCAAGAAATTAAATACAAAAAATCCAGACAGTCATTTGTTTATTGCTCAATGCAGGAACTACTCAGTGAGCAAGTGAGCAGTCTATGTGCTCAGACCCCTGAGGTTTTGCTTTTTGCCTGAGAGTGGCTTCTGCTCTATCACATTTTCCATTACGAGCAAAGACTTTCCACTGTAACTTGCAATGAAAGTTAGAGGTGCAAGCTAAGGCCCAAGGAGAGGATTTTTTCTCCTCTGATCTCACTGATTTTTTAAATGATGGAAGATAGGACCTTTCACTTTGCTTTACCTAACCCACTACATTGATGGGCCTGTCAGGGTAGGGCCGCCTGAGGAAGATAATGTCTCCACCTACTATTCCAGTAGGTGGCACCCTGCTCTCTCCATTAGCACCGTCTCTTTGACAGCCAGGGCTGCAATCTCTTACCCCTTTCAATTTATCCAGCCAAATAGGTACAAGCTATGTCTTTCTGAAATCAAGGTAATCTTAGGGTGTTTAGAAGAAAAAAAAATTTAGCCCTTTTTTTTCATGTAAAAATGTAGTGTATAGTTCAATCCTACCCTCATTTTTGTTGATGAATTTAGTTTCAAGACTGGATTCTGTTTATTGCAAATATTTTGAGAACACTAAAACTGCTAAAATTTGTCTCCTGCCTGACCAGGCGGTGGCACAGTGGATAGAGCATAGGCCTGGGACGCTGAAGACCCACGCTTGAAACCCCAAGGTTACTACTGGCTTGGGCTCAGGCTCATCTGGCTTGAGCATGGGCTTACCAGCTTGAGCATGGGGCCTCTGGCTTGAGCATGGGATCATAGATGTAACCCCATGGTTGCTGGCTTAAAGCCCAAGGTCACTGGCTTGAGCCCAAGGTCGCTGGATTGAGCCCAAAGTCGCTGGCTTGAGCAAGGGGTCACTGGCTCAGCTGGAGTCATCTGGTCAAGGCATGTATGAGAAAGCAATCAATGAACAACTACAGTGCTGCAACAAGTTGATGCTTCTCATCTTTCTCCATTCTTGTTTGTCTGTCCCTCTCTCACTCTCTTTCTCGCTAAAAAAAAAAAAAGTCTCTTTAAACTCATTTGGTTTGAATTCACACCAACCATTTCTTTGAGGGACAGCAGGGCATAGTGCTTAAGAGCCAGAATCAGACTTCCCAGTTTTAAATCCCACTTCTTCCAAACTAAGAATTTGGCAGTTTGGGGCAAATGGTTCTAGAGATGAGTTTTCTCATCTTTAAAATAGAGCTGATGATTTAATGTGTTAACATGAATAATGCACTGAGCACACTACTTGGTGTGTGATAAGACAATAAATCATAGCTATAACTGCAAGTATTTAAAGTTTGCATTATATGTACATTTATGTCTTATTCTTCCCATCTGTCTGCAAAATCCTTGAGGAAAGGAATCATGTCACCTAATTGGACCGGACTGGGCCCCAGGGTTTGTCTTCTCTATTCTTCCAGACACCCTGCCTAGGATTCTGCCATTTACAAGGGAACCTGGGAAAGTGTTCTTGACTTCCAACTGACAGCCATCTATAATTCCTCTACCTTTCCACTTAGGCTCCTAGCCCTGGAATCATGTGGCCCGTACTTGACACCACTGTGATTCATTATCTATCCCAGATTCTGATTTCATCACATTTAAAGATTGAAACAAATTGACTGCATTTTTCAGTCTATGACGAAGAGGGGTGAAGGGAGACAAGTGAATCACAGTCAGAGCCAGTACCAAGGGACCTGATCATCCCTGCATATAGGCATACTAAGCATTCCTGTTTCCAGCCAGCAAAAAGAGATACACCTTTACAACACATACTGCCTTACAGTGTGCTGGGGTGGGGGTGGGTAATGAGAAGGGAGGAGGAAGTAGGTAACCATAAGAAAAAGTATACTGTGTGGGGAACAGGGAATGATACTGAGGTTCACAGAACACCTGCTCTGTGTCAGGAGTACAGGAAAGTCATCTCATTTAGTTCTCACAAAATAGTGAGGTGGGTCTAGAGTCCCAAAGCAATACCCACAGGCCCCATTTCCTCAGGGAGTGGTTAATCCGGCTCACCAACCAAAAGGTTTCAATCTGAATCTCTTGCTCTTGTTGAAAAATAAGAGAGCAGGTAAGGCACTGAACCTGCCTGAGAGCCTGCCTGCTCCCTGAGACCCCGCAAGCGTTCTTTAGTGCCCCAATGTTCCTCCCTTTCCCCTCACTACAACTCTAGATTCCTCCTTTTTCCTGTCTGGCTCCTATGCATATCTGAGTTGACTATATCATTATTCTCTCCTTTCACCAATGAGTAACTGATGCTCAGAGCAGTTAAGTAACTTTCCCAGGCTGCTAAACTGAAACTGAAGAAGCTAGAATTGAAATTCTGGTCTATTGCCATCCGAAGCCCATACGCTTTATGCTCCACCCATTTTTCGCAAAGGAGATTTATATAGAATACAAGCATCACTCAGAACATATGCTCATGGGGAGAAGGAGCGTGAGAAAGGGCGCTATATTTAGGAGTGGGGAGACCTGCATTCAAGTTGTAGCTGCAGTGCTTGCGGAGCTCTGGCTTTCAGCACATCACTTCCTGTCACTTCTCTGCGCCTCAGAGAGCTCATCTGTAAAACAGGATGCCCAGATCTACTTCACAAGGTTGTCTGGACTGGAAAGAGATGTTTGGGGAGGGCTGGCAATTATGTACTAACTGTGCAGGTGTAGTATTTGTAGTATTGTGTGCAGTAGTATTTGCACTACTGTGAAGGAAGGTGAGGAAGGACGATTCGAGCCAGACCTCAGACCTTGGCTAAAGAGTCAAAATGTGAATGGATGGGCTAAGCCTGGTTATCCCTGGTAGAAGGGTAAGATGTATACAGTTCAAACCCATTTGAGAGAAATCGGAGATGGTTTTTAATTCGTAGACATTGATGATTCTAGCGAGAGTGGGTTAAAGTTCTAAATGCCGGAGTAGATAGATCTTTGGACCTCCTGCCCAGCACCTCCTGCCCAGAGCGGCCGCAGGTCCCCGAGTCCTGCGCCCCTCACTGGGGCCGCTCCCCCGGCCCCGCCCCCGGCCCCGCCCCCGCCACGGGACCGCCCCTTCCCCTCGGCAGGCGGGGCTCGCGCTGGGCTCCCGGGCTGAGAGCCTGGCCCCCGCTTCTGCTTGACCAGCCGCTGCCCGGCGTAGCCCAGAGCCTGCGGACCCGTGCAGGAGGAGCCCCTCACGCCGGCCACACGTGAGTCCCTGCAGGTCGCCTGCCGGGGTTGAAGCCCCCTCGCTGTAGGGCTGGAGTGAGGGGACACTGGAGCGCTTTCGGCTCGTCCCATATACACTGAAACCGAAAGCGCCGATGCGGCGTGACCCCCGCAGCCGCCTCCCCGCGCCCTCCGCGCCGGGTCCTGGGGCCTCGGGCGAGTCCCTGACTGGCGCGGGGAGGGCGCGGGCGGAGGGCGCAAGGCGGCGGCCGGGCCGGGGCGGGGAGGGAAGGCCGGCGGGGCAGTGGCCACCGATGCGGGCCAGCGGGCGCGGTGTGGCGGGCAGCTGGACTTCGGCGCTCGGAGTGGGCTTGCTTAGCAGAGGAGGGGTGTGGCGAGGACAGAGGCTGGGGTCCTGGGCTGGGGAGCTGCTCCAGAGCGCGGCTGCGGACTGGGTGGGCCAGGTTTAAGTTGAGGTGCACAGGCCCGGACTTTCAGGTGTGTCCCGCACACCCGCAACCCACCTCCTGGATCCCCCTCCATCCCCTTAGGTATCCCTTTCCACTTTTGCAAGACTTTACAACTAGAGCACGCCAGAATGAAACTTTAATATTGGAATCAATAGAAACCTCTTCGAACTGTTCGGTTGAGCATGCTCATTTAGAAACGCAAACACACACACACACACACACACACACACACACACACACACGGTGAGCTCAGAAGGGTCTTGGAGGAATCCAAGCCTCAGAGGTGAAATGAGTGCCCCCAGAGGACACACAGAGACTGGAGGCCATCTGGATTCTCCACACCACATTGCCTCCTTCTCATTACCTCTGTGCAGGGTTTTGGCAATTCTAAGAATGTTCAGTGAGTACAGTTCTGGAGCCACGATCCTGACTGCTAACCCCGCTGCCGCCGCTGCCGACTTTCTCAGCTGGTTCTGCCCCCTCCTGCAGAGTTTCCATATTTGGCTATTTCAGATTTACTTTCATCAGAACTCAGTTCTCTGGCTGTGCAGGCACGCCTGCTGTAGGCCGGCCTGCGGTGGGTGAAATGGGGCATGGCTTTCTGCGCAGGCTGCCCCTGCACACCCCACCTCCACAGCCCTGGGCTCTGACCCGTGTCCTGTGAGGACAGGCATCTAGTAACCGATTTAATTCAGTAAATATTTGGGCACAGGTGTGTATGGGAACTGGACTAGGGCCAGTGGAATATGATTCCTTCCTTCAGAGATA
The DNA here is from genome assembly GCF_036850765.1 of Saccopteryx bilineata. Classification (NCBI taxonomy): domain Eukaryota; kingdom Metazoa; phylum Chordata; class Mammalia; order Chiroptera; family Emballonuridae; genus Saccopteryx; species Saccopteryx bilineata. The sequence goes on along the minus strand of NC_089491.1, from coordinate 297,455,608 downwards.
TTTGCCTTTGAAAAGGGTTGTGGAAGACAGAACATGAAAAGAAATGGGTTGAAGTACTCCTGGGAATAGAACAGTCGGGGTGTGTGTGAAATAATTTTCATCAGGGAAAGATTGGGTAGTACTTTTCAAATCCAAAGTGCAGCCGCCTGCTGTGCCTCACACACACGGCCAGAGACAGGGGTGTTAGCACAGTTAACGGTTTGGGTGAACATCTTACCATATTACCCCTCACCCCCAAGTCTATTCTAATTTGAACACAAGAGACAGGAATTGCTGCAGGAAAGATGACTGTGAGATGCAAGCAGAAAATGTCTAGCCTCTCTAAGGCTTTTTGTTTTTGTTACTTTGTTTTGAACTCTATAGAATGGTTTGGCTCTTGGATCCTGGAAGCCCCTTCCTGGGTCTGGGGCCTAGGCAGGAGAAAGTCTCCTGTCTGAACCAGCTTCTGGAAGTCCTGCTGCACCATCTGAGTGTCTTGGCTGTGGGTAGCAGGGCAGTGGGAAGAATATGGAAAGGAGATGGGTCGCATCCACTAGAAGGATAACTGTAGCCACTCGGATATTCCAGTGGAGATGACTTGCAGAGAGAGGGAGCTGGAATGGAGTCAATCCTGTTAGGCTAGCCATGGGCAAGGCTCATCAGCATGTGGACAGACCTTCGGTGACTTTCTCAGCTTTACTGGGGAGGACCCTGAAGAAAAAAATGGTAATTTCTTGTTTGTAAAGCTTTTTCCTTTTTCATTGCTCTTGTCACTTTGATCTCGTTTTGTCTTCCATGATATCCTTGTGAGTCAGGCCAAAGCAAGACTGTTCCCACACCCTCCTGTTGGGGAGGGTGCAGCGTGGAGAGTGTAAGAAGCCTTCAGGCTCCACTGCTGGGCCAGGCCTGGCCCTGCCATGTGTCTGATTCTTCTTCCAGGCCCATTACTCTGGTTTCTCAGAGCTAAATCTGCCCATCTCTGCTCAATCCCAGGGGATCACATGCCTATGCAGTTTGTTCCTACAACATGGGCAGATCCTCCTGCAGATGCCTTGGCCATCATTTGAACAGACACCTACTCTGTTGGCTCTACCCAGCTGAGCGCACTGAGGGCAAGTTCTGAGTCTGTTCCTATTTGTATTCTGGCATCTGGCACAGAGTAGATTTAAACCAAGGTTGCACTGAATTAATTTGAGATGTGTCTACGGTGGGCTCTGAGCTGCCAGGGACTGCTGGCTGGGAACATGTATGGGTGGGGATCTGTGGAGGGAGGCTGAGCTGCCAACAGGATCTGCTTAGATCTCAGAGATCAGAATAGCACTGGGCAATTTAAAAATAGCCTATCTCACCTGAACTCCTCACTGCCTTCCTGAGAAAAGAGAGATGCACACGCTGTTTCTTTCGCTTTACCCGGGTGCAAGCTGGGGTTCAGCAGTGACTTGAAAGGTGTCATAGCATGCAGGGTCTGGCCAGGATCCCAGCCCAAGTCTGCTGATTCCCATTCCTGTGCTTTTCTCATAGTATTTAGGCTGGAGAAAGATGGCATTCTGGGAAGGAAGAGGGTGAGGGTACCAGAAAGGCATCCGTCAGAGGCTGTTTGGCATCTTTGTCACTCACTGGTTCTTTAAGAACTGACAGACCAGGGGGCTCCTCTCTGAGGAGCTGTTCCTGCCCAGGTGGTAACTTTTTCTGCGGTTTCTCTGGTGCAGGAGCTCTTACCCCAGGAGAGTGTAGCAGGTGTGTGTGTGTGTGTGTGTGTGTGTGTGTGTGTGTGTCTGGGGTAGAGGGGAGCATACCACAGGGCAGAAGCCATCCCCAGGCTGCTGAGGCCTCCTGCAGAGGTGGGACCCCAGTGAGTCTGTCGCTTTGCTCAGAGGACAGATTTATTTGGAGGATCAGACAGCAGTTGACTCATATGGCCCCCAGCAAGCCCCGTCTTGTGAGGAAGTGGCTGGAGGACCAGGGAAGAAATAGAAGTGAAAATATTCATCACTCCGGACAAAAAAAATCTCAAAGTTCAATTGCAGTGCCAGTGGTGAGCACACTGCATACTGTTACCTGGAGGCAGGTGGTGTTAGATGGCCTTGTGGCAAGAGCAGGAACACCTGGATGTGCGTGCAGGGTCTGTGCGCCACTGTTTTGTAATTTATTGAATTTATTGGGGTAACATTGGTTAATAAAATTATATCATTTTCAGGTGTACAATTCTCTAATACATCATCTATATATTGCACTGTGTGTCCACCTTTCATCACCTTTTATCCTCCCTTTACCCTCTGCTACCTCCCCCACCCCCCTTTTGGCCTCAGTGTTAAGTGATAGCCAGTGGGCGCCCCCCCCCCCTGGGGTGTTTGTGGGGAGGGAACCCATCTTACTTGCTTTCTGCAGACCCCAGGCCCTGGTTTTGTCATGTGCACCATCAGCTTGCACTCTAACCGATTCAGAGCATCCCTGAGTGTCCCCCAGAGCTCCTTCTTCTCATGCTGTCCTGACCACCCAGGAGGAGCACACTTTCTCCACCTACACTCGCGATTCAGCGCTCTCCTCCCTCAGAGACCTGACAGTTCCCTCCGTTAACCCTCTGAACACTGACTCCTTCCCCCACACGTGCTCCGTCTCTGTTAAACAGTAAGGCCCCAGATTTTGCCAGCCCCTGTTCTCTGCCTTCACTGACCTGCTTCTAGAAGAGCAGCCAGCACTTGCCCCTGTGCCCTCCTCCTCCTCAGCACGTGCACCTGCTGCGCTGCTCGGCTCTCCCTTTGAGGGCTTATAGGGACTATAGTAATCCTCTGTCGCCAGTCTGTTCTGCAGCTGCTACCCGTCTCCATGGAGGGTGCCACTCCGTCCCCACTGACGTTCCCTTCCTTGACTTTGAGCTTCTTGTCTTCCTCCCACCCTGCAAGTGCCCATGTGGGGCTGGGTCCTCAGCTGGCTTGCTATTCCCTATGCTCCTCTTCCTTGACCTCCCTTATGCTCCCAAAGTCAAATCTCTCCCCAGCTTCTTCGTGGTTACTTTGATATGTGATACACAAAATCTTCCTGCTGAAGGTTCAGGACCCCTTGTCCCAAACCACCTCTTCCTCTGTTCTCCCTAGCCCATGTAGAGATCAGTGCTTGCCCTCAGTCACCCTCATCTTTCCTCGGCCAGCCAGTCCGTCCCCAGGGCTGCTACCCAAGTTCACGTCGCCCAGCCTCTTCCCTTTGCTACCTTAACTGTGCATTCACTCTCCTTCCTGCCCTTCTAAATTCTCTCCCACAGTGCTGCAGAGGGTCCTCCTTAATGCACAGCCTGATCAAGACCTACTGCCTTCACCAGACATCATGGAAATAGTGTGGACTTTGGAATCTGGCAGGCTTGGGTTTGATTTTAGATATAGGACTTGCTGGTTGTAGTTTTGTGATCTGAGCTTCTGGTTACCGCTGGTAAACAGAGATAGCAATGTCACCCACTTGGGGCTGCTGGAAGGGCTAAATGAGCCAATACATATACGGAGCTAGTGTCTGGAGATTATTCAATACAGCTGGTTTTCTTCTTCCCTGTGTTTGATGGCAATACGGAGTTGTGGGGCCTCTGAGAAGGTACATAAATGTGTGTCTAGCCTAAAGGCATTACAATTTAAATTAAAAACAGACAAGCAAGAGAACTGCTCCCTGCCAGGGTAGACCATCATTTAACTGGCTTATTGTTGCTACCTTGCAGTCTAAAGGAGGCAGACCGCAGGGGCCAGGCTAGGTGAGCTGGGATGGGGCAGGACATGGTGTGGAGATGCTGGGACAAGCCCTCAGCAGACAGAGGACAAAGGAGGGCAGGCAGCATCAGACATGGAGGCTCAGCCTCAGGGGCAGGATTCTAGTCTTTTTTTTTGTTGTTTTTTTTTGTTTTTAGGAGGAGACGGGCCGACAGACAAGAAGGAAAGGAGAGATATGAGAAGCATCAACTCATAGTTGCGTCACTTTAGTTGTTCATTGATTGTTTCTCATATGTACCTTGATGGAGGCCTCAGCTGAGCCAGTGACCCCTTGCTCAAGCCAGCAACCTTGGGATCATATCTATGACCCCACGCTGAAGCCTCAAACCGGCAACCCTGTGCTCAAGCTGGTGAGCCTGAGCTCAAGTCTGCAGCCTTGTGGTTTTGAACCTGGGACCTCAGCATGCCAGATTGATATTCTAGCCACTGTGCTACCACCAGTCAGGCTAGATTCTAGTCTTTTGAAGGACTTGTGGGCTTAGCAGGTGCAGCCTTGGAGGAAGACTAGCATTCGCAGGGAGAAAACACAAAGACCTAGCAGAAGAAATAAAGTGCACTTAGGATGCAAAATACAGGCCCTGGCTTGTTCACCAGGAGCAGAGCAGTTAGTTACTTCAGTGGGATCCTACTCTGAAGTCAGAGCCGGGTAGGGAGTGAGACTGCTAGCCAGAGCCCTGTCCTTTCCTCCTTACTAAAGGGAATGGCTTGGAACAACAGGCCGTGCTCTGAGCCTTCTGCTAGTGGGGCCCTCGGCGCTGGAGGACTGGGGCAGGTGCGTGGAGTGTGCCAAGCAGATCATGAAAGTCGCTCTTCTGCCTTTGTGACATAGGAGTCGGAAGAAGAGGCCTATGATGCAACCTAAGAAAACCTACCATGCTTCTCCAGGCTAAAGGCTAAATGACATAAAGTGAAGGCATCTGTGCCAAGTAGCTGTAGATGAAGTGATTGATGTGTGGGGTTACTTCAGGAAGCCTGCCTGAGTGGCGAAGAGGGGTGGCAGGAGGGAGAGGAGTGAACATTAGACTGTGGCCAAAGGCATTTCAAAGGGATAAAGGAAGGAGTCAGTAATTGCCCTTAATAAGTGCAAAGTAGATTATTTTTGAAGCGGATTGGTCTCCTTATGTTGAGGTGGTTTATTTGAAAAACCAGTAATTTGGAATGTTGCTTCAGCCTCTCAACTGCACTCCCCAGGCCTCTCTTAGAATTGGGCAGTGCCACATATGAGCTGTGAACAGCCGGACCCTGAAGTCTTTCCGTCCTTCCTTGATACTCACAGCTCTATATGTCTGACTTCAAGTGGTCACTTCACTGATGCTGGGTCAGTGTGACTCTCTGGCTCCCTCTCTTCTATGTCATACCTGTAATGCTCAGTTTTCTCAGCATCAACTCTGTTTAGGTCAGATTAAAGGGCTGTAGGGCCATCTACACCTGACTTGTCTATTCTGAACTTTCTCTACATCATTTCTTCAGCCTAGAACGCCTCCTGCTTTAATCTACAAATTCATCCCTGTTTTACTCTTTTAAAAAAATAAAACTTCAAAATTCATGTCTTAAGAAAGTTTCTGTGTTGGGGGTCCCCAAGACCATGTGCAGGATTGATGGTTTGCTGGGAGCACTTGTAGGATTCAGCATATGGATACAGAGTGATTTCTTACAGTGAAAATATTCAAGGCAAAGTTAGCACAGGAGGCAAAGTCGAGAGGAAGCCAGGTGGAGACTTCCCAGAGTCTCCTCCAGTGACATCACATAGGATATGTTTCATTCCTACAGCACTGGATTGTGACAACAAGTGTGAAAATATCATCCAGGGAAGCTCATTAGTCAGTGCCCAGGGTTTTTATTGAGGAGTGGTAGCTCAAAAAAATTGCCTAGCAGATACCAAAATTTCTGACTTTCAGAAGAAAAACAAATTCTCAGCATAAAGGGCACTGGTTGCAAACAGTTTAGGTACAGTGAGCCCCCCTATCGTTTAGAGCAGTGGTTGGTAAACTCATTAGTCAACAGAGCCAAATATCAACAGTACAACGATTGAAATTTCTTTTGAGAGCCAAATATTTTAAACTTCAACTATATAGGTAGGTACATTCCTTATGGAGGTAGCGCCCGCACGTGGTATTTTGCGGAAGAGCCACACTCAAGGGGCCAAAGAGCTGCATGTGGCTCGTGAGCCGCAGTTTGCTGACCAGGGGGTTACGAGAACCTGCCCCTAATCCACCTGCTCAGACATCAGCCAAGGACCATCCTTGTAAGCAGACATCTGTGAGGATCATCTAGCGTCAGGCCTGCTAGGTTAACTCTTTCGTGCATAGCTTCCCTGCATAATCCCACCTGTCAGAGCCTCCCTGTGGTCATGTGGTAGAGAAATCACCCCAGAGAAGTAGCCAGAATACATGGGTTGCAGCTCATCATGGTTACCTACTGTGAGATGACACTTTGAACCCCTTAAATTCCATTTTCCTCCCTCATTTAGAAAAGAGGAATTGTTCATTCTTGTTTGTGGACTTCAAGGATGACCGTGAGGACCAACTGAAATGATAGTGTCCGCCATCTTGGGTGAGCACCCACGAAGTCTAAGGCTGTGTGCGAGTGTGCACATGGGGAATGCAGAGGCCAGTGCCATGTAGTGGCTTTGAAGGGCAACAAGCCTGAGACTGAATCCTTACTCAGTACTTACCAGCTCTGTTACCGTGAACGCATTATACATTCCCCTGGGCTTTGGGACCTGATCCATCATGTGTGAACGGGAATAATTAAATTAGTGCCCATACCTCATTGAGTTGCTGTGCAGAATGAGTGGAACCACCCACGTCAAGCTCCCAACCACCGTGTCTGGCTCATCGTAGGCGGCTGTTCATTCACGGAAATATTGAAGTACTTGCTCTGCGCTAGCACCTTGAAGAAGGGAGTCCCGTCCCCCTCTGTTTACTGGTGCAGGATAATTTTGAACACACCGTTACATAAAAAATAAACTATAATCATAAGTACTATGAAGGACAAGTACAGGGTGACAAAGGGCATGTGATGAGGATGGGAGAATGAGGAACACATGAGGCTACAGCTGGACTTAGGGAGTGGAGAGACAGAGGAGAGGAAGTTTGCAGAAGAGACAGCAATTTGAGCAAAGGGCAACCAGCCTTAAGGCAAAGGCTGTTAAGGAGGGAAGTTTCTGCACCTATATGAGGAACGGCAAGAAGACCAGAGAGGCTGGAGAGTAGGGGCGGGGAGGGGGAGAGCTCACAAACCTTGCCGCAGATGTGGGCAGGTCGGGATCTGGAACTGTGAGCACAGTGGGAGGCCCTCTGAGTGACAACAGCTTGGCATTTCAAAAGCTAAATCAGGCTGTGGAGAATGCTTGGGAGAAGCAAGTGGGGGAGGGGAGACCAGTTGGTGGGGAAATGAGGTGAGATCAACCATAGGAGGAGAGACCAGTTTCAGAAAGTTGTTGTGGCTCAGGGAGAGGGGATGGTGGCTTGAATAAGGGGTTGTGGTTTTTTTTGAGGGGGTGTCCATGACGTACATTCAGGGGAGCTCTGACCAACTGGATGTGGGGGTGGAGAGAGAAAGCATCGCCAGGAATGATGCCTGTTGTCTGGTGACAAGAGCACCATAAAGAATAAGTCTTCGAGAGCGAGCTCTGGAGAGAGAACAACTCAGGAGAGGTCAGATGGGTTCCATTTGGGATGCGTTGGCTTTGGAGTCAGAGGGAGACACTAGGTAGGCAGTAGTGTGTGTGGAGTGAGACAACCGGCCATGGTTAGTCATGCATGGTCTTTCATGGCAGGGCAGTGTGGCTCCAGGGAAAGGGTATGTTAAAGTGTGTGTTTTCCGGGTAAGGGGGAGTCAGCAATGTCAGATGAGGCATAGAGGCCAGGTAAGATGAAGACTGAAATCTACCATTGGCATTAGTGACCCAGAAGTCCCTGGGGCTTCAGGGAGAGAAGTTTGGGGGCTTGGTGGGTGTAAGCCAGGCTGGAGCAGGCTGAGGACTGAATTGAAGAGAAGTTGGTGGAGGCGGTCACTCCACTGTGTCCGTGTGAGGATGAGTCAAGAAGTTTGGCTGTGAGAGGGAGAAAAGCTCGAGAAGCATAGGAGTGAGAATTTTTGGTGCTGCTTTCATCTTAGGCGAGGTTGTTTGAGCGCTGGTGGAAGGAGCCAGCAGGCAGGGAGAGCCTGCCGGAGCGGTGGGGAGAGAGACTGACATCAAAAGACTCCTGAGGAGGCAAGAGTCCAGGGCAGCTGGACAGTCTGGCCTAATTCAAAGGTGACCTCTGCCATGGCTCTGGGAGGAAAGGGCGGAGCAGGGGCCCTGTGCTGGTAGACCTGGAGGTCTGGTGGCAGGAAGTGGAGGTATTTCTGGTCTGAAGGCTTCTATTTCTTTTCTGTGTAGTAGGAAGTGAAGTTTGCCAGTAAGACTGGAGGGAGTGGTCAAGGTGTGTGGAAATGATAAACATTTAAAATAGATCTTAAAAACAAGAGAGTGAGCTGACAGGGAAACCTGGCCCCACCCTCTCTGACCAATAGACACCATGACGTCTCCAGAAATGGACCCAGCAAATGCGGTTTGAAATCTCCAGAGCCCTGTAAGGCACTGTTGGGCAGATAAAATATATTGATATTATGCTCACTTTGTTAAAGATGGCGCTGCCGGCCCTGGCCAGTTGGCTCAGCGGTGGAGCGTTGGCCTGGTGTGCAGGAGTCCCAGGTTCGATTCCCGGCCAGGGCACACAGGAGAGGCGCCCATTTGCCTCTCCACCCCTCCCCCTCTCCTTCCTTTCTGTCTCTCTCTTCCCCTCCCGCAGCGAGGCTCCATTGGAGCGGGGATGGCCCGGGCACTGGGGATGGCTCTGTGGCCTCTGCCTCAGGCGCTGGAGTGGCTCTGGATGCAACAGAGCATTGCCCCCTGGTGGGCATGCCGGGTGGATCCCGGTCGGGCGCATGTGGGAGTCTGTCTGACTGCCTCCCCATTTGCAGCTTCGGAAAAATGAAAATAAATAAATAAATACATAAATAAAAAAGGATGGCGCTGCCCATGTGGAGGCCGTTGGCCAGGTGATATTAATGTGTGTTGGGGGCGGGCTGTGGGCAGGCAGGATCCTTGTAGCCTGGGGCTTGGTTTTAGGACTAAGCCTTTCCCACCCTTTTTGATGTGGATGGTACAATCCTATCATGCCTCAGAAAGTGACTTTGTATTAGAGACTTCCCTATTTTGTATATTGGATTAAAGGTTTGGATTTCTACACTATAAAATAGGGGCAGAACTGGAGCTTGCGCTCTTGGTTCCTGAGATTATCATTAGAGGAGAGAGCAGAGCAGAGAGCAGAGAAAGGCCACATGGAAGAGGCCAGGAGAAGCAGCCAAGATGGCGGAGTATTGAGTGAGAGGCCAGTTTGTGCAGTTTGATGCTGGAGAAGGAAGGAGATGGGAAACAGGTGAATAAGTCTGGTGAGCTAGAAACCTTTGATTCTAGGAAACTCGGATAAGTCAGTAGCTTTGTGAGCACTGAATTTGAGTGGGTTTTGGAGCCCAGTGTGTGTTTTTACTTGCCCGCTGGGTGCAAGCTAGAATTAAAAATAATGGCCCACCAGTTCTTGGCTCCATTGTTTCTTTACCGACTGTCCGAATCCAATGAGAACCTGCATGGACAAGGCTGCTGTGTTGGCGGCCCTTGCTGCTGGCTTTACAGGCACCTAGGTAAGGACCCCATAGGTGCTTAGGGCACTGAATCGTTGGCATGTCTGCTATTCAGAGTCCTCTGCATTTCCCCTCCTTCCCAAGTACCAGGCTCCTTACTGTGGCTCCAATCAGGGACTGGTTCACAGGAGCAGGGACCCTGCTCAAGCCCCCCTCTTCCAGCCCCTAGCCCTCCCCCTCCGGCCACGGACTGCCCTCCCCTAGGCAGCCATCATTACCAGTGGGGCCCTCTCTCCCTGTAACTGGTAGAATTGCAGGACTTTTCAGAGCTGAGATGAAGAGTTTGGGCCGGGGAAGCATGCGCAGTGGGAGAGAGGCGGTCCTGCTTGCTGCAGGACACCGTCAGGCTGCCATCTAGCCTGCCCGCTGGGCTGACTGAGCGCCTGTCGGGTGCAACATTCTACGTATGGGCACCTCAGTAAACAAGAAACATCCTGCCCTCACGCGGCTTGTGTTCAGGCAGGGAAGACAGGCAGCAAAGGAGGAAACATACAAGATGCTGGTGGTATGAAGTGTTTTGGAGAAAAACGCAGCAAGCGACGGGGCTGCCGGGGATGAGGCATTCTCACGTGGGTCAGTGAAGGTCACACTTGCCAAATAACATTTGAGCGGATGCCTGAAGTGAGGGAATGAGCCATCCAGGCGTCAGGGAGCAGAGCATTCCCAGCAGGGGAACAGCAAGCGGAAGGAAGGCTCTACTGCTAATCAAGAAAAAGCAAGGCTGGTGTGGCTGGAGTGCGTGAAAGGGGAACGTGCCAGGGAATGAGGACGTGGGGGGCGGGGCAGACGGGACGGGGGTGGGGCAGACCGGACTGAGGCCAGATCACATGTGGCTCTAAGGACACTGGCATTTACCCTGAATGGCATGGGGCCAGAGAAGCAGAGGAATGACACGTTTGACTTTGTGTTTGGAAGAATCACTCTGGCTGCTGGCGTTGCCACTGTGCAGAAGGGGATTGCCCTGGCGCCTTCCATGGACCATCAACTCATGCGGCAGCCATGCGCTTCCCCAGCTCTGGGGCAGTCGGAAGTAGGCAGTATGTCATATGTCCGTGCCCCTTTGGAGTGTGATCCTAATTCAAAGGTAGCTGTGGCCTGACCAGGTTGTGGTGCAGTGGATAGAGCATCAGACTAGGATGCAGCAACCCAGGTTTGAAACCCCGTGGTCGCTGGCTTTAGCATGGGCTCACCAGCTTGAGTGCTGGGTCGCTGGCTTGAGTGTGGGATAATAGACATGACCTCATGGTCTCTGGCTTGAAACCCGTGGTTGCTGGCTTGAGCATGGGGTTACTTGCAATGCTATAGCTCCCCCACCCCCCTGTCAAGGCACATAGAGAAAGCAATCAGTGAACAACTAAGGTGCTGCACAGAGAATTGATGCCTTTCATTTCTCTCCCTTCCTGTTTGCCTGTCCCTATCTATCTGTCCCTCTCTGTCTCTGACACACACACACACACACACACACACACACACACACAAATGTAGCTGTGCACGATTGTTTGTGGGAAAAAGAGGCACAGCTAGAATGATGTTGGTCTTTGGAAGCCGAAAGTCACCAAAAAGTCAAGCCAAGATTTCTGAACCCTCCTTGACAGGTCTGTTGTGTAGCTTGTCGAGGGGGCCTCAGGGCTTTCCCTTTCCCTCAGAGCACCCTAAGGCCATGGAGAGTGGGCCAGGCAAAGGCCCTGCCCAGTCTGCCTTAGAAATGTTTCAGAATTCTAAGCTAAATCCAAACAGTGGCCTGTTGGCTAAGACTCCAAGCTCCTAATCCCTCTGCTTGTGAGGCCACTGAAATCTCCATCACCTTCAGAGAGTGTGCACTCTGTCTGCCCGTCTGTGTGAGAGCACTGGGTGTCCAAGAAAGGAGAGGGCGAGGGGATCTGAGCCTGTCTGTGATGGTGTTGGTGGAGTGGGGACACCCGCCTTTGCATTCAGAAATAGTCCGGCCAGGGGGGTGGGGAAGCCTTTCACCTGAGAAGGGCGGGCGTTGGGGCAGGAGTGGAGGGCAGAATGCTGACCCAGCCTCAGCGGAGCCCCACACAGAACCTCTCGGGGGTGTGGTCAGGGCTGGGAGGAGAACCAAAAAGTACAGTGTCCCTGGGTCAGAGGATCAGGGAGTTTCAAGAAGAAGCCCCAAATGCCACACAAAGGGCAGGAGAGCAACAATTTAGAGGAGACCAACTGGCAAGTCTGGTGATGTGATTAGTTAAGATCATTGAGTTATCATATGCTTTTCCAAACTTTGCAAAGCCTCACACACAAGCCCCAACACCTAGAGGATTCGGGCGCCCCAGCTTGGTCCCAGGCAGGTACAGATAAACTTGGGAGGGGAGGGAAGGCGGCAGGCAGGTACATGGGTTGTGATGAGGGACACAGGTCTGCAGGGGACGGGAGGAAGTGGCCAGTGGGGGTGCTGCTCGGCTGAGGGTGGTGCTGAATCCGGCCCGCTGTGTTGTGCTCCTGTTTCCCCACCAGTGTCTGTGAGAGGTGGGTTCGCAGCAAAGGACTTAGTGAGTAACCAAAGGAATAAATGTTCAGTGGGAGATGGTCCAGTATAACCATGAACTCAAAATAATGCATTGAGCGAAGCAAGAAAAATGCATTGGCAGGGTGGAATGAAGAAATGAGAAAAACAGCAACAGAGCGGCAGTTCTAAGTAGAGGAAGAGCAGTGAGCTCAGTTCAGGGTCCCCGAAGAGGATGAGCAGCCCTTGTGTTGGGAGGGACAGTACCCAGAAACCCGTGGGAAGGTGTGCAGCGTATGCACACAGGAGAAGGTAAGTCAGCAATGTGCTGTACCCACCCCTGAGAGAGTTGTGGCCTGAGCCTTAACAGGAGACCCGACTGTAGGGGAGGGGACAGTGGGGCAGTAGGGGTGGGAGGCTCGCAGGACTCTGCTCTCTGATCAGACCTCATACAATCATCACTTTGACTTCTGGGCCCCGACAAGGGGATGGGGGCAGGAACATGGGGATACTGAAAAAGCAAAGTCACTTGAAGGTGAGTCATCAGGAAAAGGGGTTAGTGTTTCTCAGTTCCTCCCCACCTTTAAGCCTCATATTCAGTCACTGAGTCCTCTTGATTCTACTGTGAAAATGTATTCTAAATTCCCCCGAGTCGCTCTGTGTCCCCACCAACACCACAATCTAGGCCTGTGACATCTCTCCCTGACTACTGCAGCATCGCCACCAGGATGGCATCCGCCTCCTAACTGCTCTGCCCACTGCCCGGGCTCGCAATAGCGCACTCTCCTTTTGGTATCCAGAAGTTTTTTTAGATTCCAAAGCAGCCAGTGCCATTGGCTCCGTACAACAGCGCGCTGCTTCCCACTTCTCTGCTCTGAGAATGAGCCCAAGCTCCATCCTGCCCCGTGGGCCCCAGGCCCCTTTTCTCTGGCTCCTGCCCTGCCTTTTACTTGGCAACACTGGCCTTTGTGTTTCTCCAATGAGGCAAGCCCTTTCCTAGGACCGATCCATCGTTACCCTGCCTGAAATGCCCTTCCTGCCAAGCCTCGCCCTTGCTCCTTCTCATCCTTCTGATAGCTGTTCAAGCATCACCTCCTCCATGAGGCCTTCCAATTTACAGTGGTTGCCCTCTCTCTATGTCTCAACATCCTGGTTATTTTCTTCAGAGAACTTACCACAGCCTATAACTACCTCCTTCGTTTGTTGTTCTTTGGTCTCCTCCATTAGGTTGTGAGCTCCATAGGGACAGCCTTGGACCACTCCGCCCTGTCCCTCCCCGGCCCCTAGAGCCTAACACAGTGCCTGACCTGCCAGGCAGCCAGGTTATCCTCAGAGTGGAGGATGCTTATGGAAGGGCTCTGGGCCAAATGCTTTCATTGTAACTCCCTTCATAGCACTTACTGTGATCCACCACTATCAGCTATATATGCGTGGGGGGCCAGCACTCTTCTTCTGCAGAGGACCAGATAAGGAATAGTTGAGGCTTCATGGGCCATATGGTCCATGGCACAACCACTGCACTCCGCCACGATAGTGCAAAAACAACCATGGGCGATATACAGACGAATGAGCATGGCTGGGTTCTCATTTACAGAAGGAAGTGGTGGGCTGGCCGACCCTTGATGTATAGTATTAACTTATTTAATCTTCAAAAATTCTGATAGGTAACTGCTGCGATCATTATCACCATTTTACTGACGAAGAAACTGAGAAGCATAGAGAGTGAGTCCGAGCTCACATGGCTATTCAGCAATAGACCCGGATTTGAGTGCAGGCAGGTCTACTCCAGAGTCCACGGTGGTAACTACTGTACCACACGGCTCCTGGCAGACCTTTAGAGGCCCTCACTGCTTCCTGCCATCGGACCTCTCCAACTTTCCTCCCTTGAAAAACGGGGATGGTAATATTTATAATATGATATATAAGTCACATGGTTGCTGTCAGGATGAAAATGAGACGGTGCATGTAAATTAGGTGGCGCTGAGCCCAGACACAGACACAGTGATTGTAATCCTGACCCATATCCAGTTTCAGCCCTTAGGTTTCATTCACATCTTTTTGTGTCACCCCCATTGCCTCTGTCTGCCTCATTCAGATCCGTCCCAGGATGTTTTCATGGCCCTGCTTCCAACAGCCCCTTTCCACTGAAGCCTCATGTTAATTCTAAATCTCCCTTCTTGTAAATTATATTTACCAAACACTGATGAGTGCCCTGTGTCAGGTAGAGGGCTGTCCCTGAGGTGCTGGGGACTAATGAGGACAGTCCCCCCACCCCAAGGAGCTCACTGAGCTGTCCCTGGAAGGCAGTGGGGACTGTGACTGAGTTGGAGCTGAGCGTGGGGGCTGAGAGTTCTGGAGTCAAAGCTGCCTAAAGAGGAAGACCTTCCTTTGTGGGAAGATCAGTAGTGTTTTATTTTTATTTTTTCTCTTGGTCTAAGTTCTGAGAACAAATCTAAAAGGTCTCCAGCAACCTTACTTGGAGCCAGGGGTACTCTGGATGGTTCTGAGCAAGAGAGGAGTTCCATTGAAGGCTTCCCTACAATGTGACGTGAGTTAGGGCCCCGGCAGCCGCAGGGCCCGGGAGGGAAGTGGGGAAGCCCGTCAGCCCTGAGCCCCTCCCCTTCGCCAGCCGCGCTTGGCTGCGCTCTCACTAAAATGAGGAACCAGAGGTTTCCTGACAACTTGGAGAGAAATCACACTTCTCTTCAAAGGAATTAAGGTCACATCCACACCATTCTTTGTCCTGTGTCCAAGAAAATTCTCTTCTGTGAAAGTTTAGGGAAAAGAGAAGAGAACACAGCTGGCTTCTGCCTTGGAGATACCGAAACCAGCTGTTCTGTGCACAGGACAGTGGGTGGATGGGCTGTTGTCACATGTTGGCTGGCTGCTGTGATGTCACTCGGTTCCTGTGTGGCCCCTGGCCTGATGGATAATAGCCTCGTTACATCTGTGTTTCTCCGAGGCCCTCCTCTTTGTCTAACCTGCATGGTTAAAGGCTCAGGAAAATAAAGCCAGTTTCTCCCAGGGGTTTTCGCAGTGTTGTGTTGTGGTTGTGTTAAGCTCTGGGAGCAGCGGCGAGGAAGAGAGGTTCCAGGGTTGGAGCAGAGGCCCAGCTGTTGTCTGAAGGCTTTCTCCCTCAGAGGACAGACTGTTGGGGCCGGCACAGACAAGGCCTTAGTAACCCATCTCAGTTCTCCCCTGTGCTGTGAGGATGTACTAAAGTGCTTTCTTTCTTCTTCTGCCACCCCCACCGTGCCTCTTTCCCCTTCTTCTTTCCTGGTCATGAGTGTTCTCCCTGGAAGAGCAGGACCTCAGAATTAAAGGGTCAGCAGCAACCTGGAGGGAGGGCACTGCCCTTCCTCCTGGCAAGTAAGCGTCTCTTCCAGAGTGGGGCTGTACCTTTTCCAGTACTGCCCAGGACACGGATGCCAGAGTCTCCTTGGGTCGCTGCATCTTGGGATTTGACATTTTAATTCTGCCTTATTGCCAACCATAACCTCTCCTTTAATTTAAGCCCAGCCTCCTTCAGTGGGTCTCCGGTGGGTCCCACCAGGCTGAATGGGGATTACTTTGGGGAAGTGGCACCAATTAAATCCCAAATAGGGAGTCACACAAGAGCTGTGCTAAAACCAGCTGGTGTGAGTGGGAAGCAAAAGCTGGCAGGCGTCAGTCAGTACTGGCTTCAGGGACTTTCTCCATTGCTGTCACTCTCGGATGTCTTATCTCTCCAGATCTTATTTTCCTGTCCCGATTATGTCAAATGCCATCACCAAAACAACCACCAAATGATTGGTAGAGTGGAGAAAAATGTAAATGTAATGCCTTAGGCAGTTTTATAATAATCACTGATACCACAAAGGAAATGTGGCCATTCCTAGGAAGTATGTAATTTATTCTAGAAGAGATGTTTGATATCAGCTGGTCTGACTCATCCCTGCTCCCCTAGACTGTCCCTAAGGCACCCCGTGTGGCCATGTCTCCTCCCCACAATCTCAGCTTCCTCTGCTCCTCTCCCTCATCCCCTCCCTGGTGTCATGATTGACCCAGTCTTCCGGACTGGAACCTGGAAGTCACCCTCCACTGCCCCTTCCTTCAGCCCTTCCATCAAAGCCATTTCTAAGTCTATGCATTTACCTCAGTGATGTCTCACACACATGACTTCCCTTGGCCGCTGCCTTGGAGCAGGCCACCGTCATTGTCCTCCTGTGGTCTAGTGTGGCGTCTCTTCCCCTAAACTCCCTGCGTGGTCCTCTCTGTTTATCATCCCCAAACAGGGCAAAACCATGGGGTGAAACTTGGACTTCCTGACTGTGGCATGCATTCAGGACTCTTCCCACCGTGCTCCTCCCTTGTCTCTGCACACCTACCCCTCACAAGGACCCTTAAAGGTCTTTTCGACAGAGTTTGCACAGGAAACAGCTACGCAGGGGAAGGCAAAGCTGGGAAGCCAAACAGGAGACTCCAAGGGAGGCAACTCCAAGACGGGCCCTGGCAGGAAGCTGCCCACTGCCCCCGGAGCTACAAGAACAATGGGAGGAGACGGTGTTTTCAGAGCTTTGTAGCTGGGCACCATCCTGGCTGCCTGGCCGGAACTAGTCCACAGAGAGGGGCCATCTGGCGGTGACTAAAGCTGTGGAGGAGACCCAGTCACTGCTCAGGTGCTGCACCAACACCATGGGATGGGGAGAGGTGCGCTGGCTTCTCCCTTTCTCCCACCCCTCAGTCTCCTGACAGTGCCTCTCATTGGCCGAGCCCCGCTAAAAGCCAGGGAGCCCAGGAAGCAGTTCATGGGGTCAACCCTCCCCGCACCTGGAGATGCAGGCCAGCGAGAGGAAGGGCAGAGTAGATCTGAGAGCAGACCTGCAGATGACTGGCGTGTTCCCGTAATTCCACCTCAGCCTCCGTGAATTATTAACCGTCCCAGAGCGTTCAGGACACACTCTGGGAAAGTCTTTTATCAACCTCATCTAGAAAATGCCTCTGCCTTCTTCAAGACGAGCTGAGATGTTTTCTTTGAAATCAGCAGACACCTCAGAAAGTGTTCGCTATGCCTCATCTGGGTTCCGGCAGTCAATTTTTTCTTCATGGTACCTGTCACTGGGGTATTGTAATGTATCCTTCTTCTGTTCCTTTTCAAATTGGAGACACTCAAGGACAGGTAAGATATCATAGGTCTCTGTAGTCTTGGAACCTAACATAGGATATGTATATACTGTGGGGGTATCATGCCCAAAGTTTCATAGCTGCTGAGAGAGCAGTGATTGGACCCAGGTCTCTGGCCCTGTGTCCTTTCCGCCCTAGGATCTGAGTTCCCAGAACCCCCAGGAATCAGAACTTGAAAACCCTGGAGCCTTGTTCATGGGATTATATCTTATGAAGTATTATGTAGTATGTAAACACATTCATGAGTTTTCCAGACCTTCATTAATCTACACAAGATGTTGGGGGGCGGGCGCTGTGGAAGTAGTTTGGACGCACCGCCAAGGATCTACCTTTCTATTTTAAATCCAAGATTGAATTCTGCTAAGATATGTGTCCTTTTTATTGTAACCAAAAGCCAAACTCATGCAGCTTCAGAATGTTAGACTCTTTATTATGTGTTCCCCCAAAACATGAATCAGAAGAAATATTTAAGTAAAGATTTAAACCATGATATCCACAGGTTTCCTTTGAAGTTCTTAGAAAATTCTTAGGGGGAAAAATACATCAGTTTATGAAGATATAAATGACATTTAAAAAAACTCAAAAAAGAGTTCTTAGGGAGCAGATGAGATATGATTTACTCTTGCTGGTTTTGGTTTGAGTCAATAACTCTTCAGCTGGGGACCACATTGTACATGCCAATAATGGCAGGAATAGGTGGTATTAACTGCAGTAAAGAGATATAGGAGCTCTTTGAGTAATTATGATGACTTTGTTTTCTTATTTGCAAAACCTGAACTCTCGCTGTTCCTGTTACATAAGCTGTTATACCCAAAGGAAAAAGATTTTAATAAAATGGAACCTTATTCATTTCCACTAAATAACTGCCTGGGAATGGCAGTGTACCAGCTTCAAATGTTGAATTAATTAGAGAAATGTATTTGTTAGGCAAGAAAATGTCAGCCTTTATAGTGCTATTATTGGGACTCTCTCAGGTCAGTGAGCACAGTGAACTAATTCCATTTTTGGAGTCGGGTCCTGAGCCTGAGGGATTTCAAAGAAGGGAGACAGACCCCGCACAGTTTGGTGTACATAAAAGAACACCACCCTGAAACTCCCAAAGTCCATATTATATAGCAGAACAAAAGTGCTTGTTTTAAGGGTCTGATGAGAAAAACTCAGTTTCATAAAAACAGATACTGAACAAGGCAACAGATTAGGGCACGGACAAGGTCGGTGGCCGACTCAGGCATGCGGGCTAGAGCCAGGCAAGGCACGCAGTGGGAGGGAGGGGGGGACGCGCAGCCGGTCCTCGGGCCTCTGCTGCTCCCTTACGGAAGCAGGAGTCTGTCGGTGGGGGGTCACACATGCTGGGCCCTGTCAGCGCAAAGACTGACAAGACCCAGGCTTACCGCAGCCCAATAGATAGAGTAGTGGTTCCGAAAGTGTGCTTCAGGGGCCCTGGGGGTGCTGGAGCGGCTCCTCCCAGGAAAGCAGCTAGTGGGCTCTTAGTTTAGGTATGTTCTGGCACAGAAATCGGCAAATTTTGCAAACTGGAGCTTTCCCCCAGTAGCAGATTGTTAAACATTTACCACTATACCACTTCCTGGAGCTCCCTGTGACCCTGTCAGGGGACCTGCACGGGCAAAGCTATCTTCTTAATAATACTGAGCTGCTGTTTGCCGTTTTTACTCTCCTTTCATGAGTATACAGTGGTGTTTTCCAGAAGCGCCACGATAGGGCAACAGCCTGAATGCAGGAGTACGTATGATAATTCTGCTTTGTTCTATTAAGCCCAGAGATGTGCAAAAACCTGAAACAATGCCATTCTACTCACTAGTTTTTGTTGTTTTGGAAAATGGCTATTTGTCATAAAATATTTTATTTATGTTAACATGGTACTGGCTCATTATCATCTTAAAGGGAATGAAAATATTTTTAAATTCTCAATTTGAAATGTTCAATTTGATAAATAGTGATGGAACCCACATAAAAACTCTTTGGGGTTCTCAGTTTTAAAAAGAGACTTTATTTTAGAGCAGTTTTAGGTTCACAGCAAAACTGAATGAAAGGTACAGAGATTTCCCACACAGCTCCTGCCCCCACACGCACAGCCTCCCCCACGATCAACATCCCTACCACAGCCACGTGTTTGTTACACTTGCTAACCTGCCTTGTGGAAGGGAGGAAAATAATTTCCCCCCTACCCTTCTGAGTTCTTAACTGAGACCCCCTGGTATAAAAGACAGATTAAGAAGAAAAAAGCAAACAGAAGTTTATTAACATATATACCTCATATATACATGGGAGATACCCAGACAACAAATAGGAACTCTCCAATGTGGCTTAGAACTCAGGCTGCAATACCATTTTAATAAGGAAAGAGTGTATGTGTGGGTGGGCCATTTAGGGGAAAGAAAATGATTATTTAGGAAAGATGAATGGGCTCTTGGAAGAATAGATGGGAGATGAGTGTTTCTAACAAAGTTTGTCTGGGTGTCAACTTCTAGTTTCTTCTTCTGTGATGAGTCAGTCTTCCTTGGTTGATGAAACTTCCAGAAAGAGGATTTGTGATAACTAAGTTCCTTTTCAGATTGATAAGGTGTTCAGAGAAAGCTGCTTCCTGCATTTGTTATTTTTCAAGTGCCTGAAGTTCAAAATAATCAATATACTAATGCAGCATATTTTGAGGTAGCATATTCTGCTTCCCTTCTCTGGACACATCATTATCACTCACAGTCCATCATTTATGTAAGGGCTCACTCTTACATTCTGTGGTAGCAATTTTCAACCAGTGTGCCATGAGAATTTTTAAAAGAAAAATTTTAAAACATGCAGTATCTGATTATTTAATCAGGAGCACTGACTTCTTCTCCCTAGATTTTGAAATAAAACAAAATGACAAACATCCAACACAACCATAGCCTTCCAGTGTGAATGAATCAAAATTATACCTTTTTTTGTCAGATCAGCAAATATATAATTTTTGGTGTGTTGCAGAATTTTAGTAATGAGTTCACATGTGCCATTAGATGAAAAAGGTTGAAAAGCACTTTTCTAAGGGTTTGCAGAAACGCATAATGACATGTGTTTACCATTATAGTATCATATAGAGTAGTTTCACTGCCTAAAAATCCTCAGTGATCCTCTTACTTCTCTCCTCCCTCCATCCTCACCACTGCTGAAAACCACTGCTCTTCCTACCGCCTCCATAGTTTTGCCCTTTTCAGAGTTTTATTTAGTTGGACTCATACTGTCTGGATGGACTACACTTTATCCATTCACCTGCTGGAGGATGTCTTGATTACTTGTAAATTTTGGAAATTATAAATAAAGCTCCTATAAGTATCTGTGTGCAGAGTTTGATGTGAACATAAGTTTCCAGCTCTCTTGGGTAAATACCAAGGAGTGTGATTGATGGATCAGATGGTTAGAGTATATTTCGTTTTGTAGGAAACTGCCAAACTCTCTTCCAAAGTGCTACATTCCTACCAGCGATATATGAGTCCCTGTTGCTATCCGACTTCATCAGTGTTCTGGATTTTGGCCATTCTAATAGTGTATAGGGGTACCTCATTGTTTTAATTTGCATTTCCTTGAGCACCTTTTCATGATCTTATTTGCCACCTGTATATCTTCTTTTGTGAGGTATACTTTGGATAACATTCCCTTATCAGATATATCTTTTGCAAATATTTTCTCCCAATCTCCGGCATATCTTCTCATTCTCTTGATGGTATCTTTCACAGAGCAGAAAAATTTAATTTTGATGAAGTCCAGCTTATAAATTCTTGCTTTCGTGGATTGTGCCTTTGGTGTTGTATCTAAAAAGTCATTGCCAAACCGAGTTTATCTGTTTTTTTCTGCTGTGTTATTTTCTAGGCATTTAATAGTTTTGTGTTTTGCATTTTACATTTAGGTCTATGAGCCATTTTTAGTTAATTTTTGTAAAGGGTGTAGAATCTGTGTCTAGATTCATTTTGGGGGAATTCACATTTGGGAAAGGGCTATCGCTGCTTGTTGTATTGCTTTTGTCCTTTGTTAGAGATCAGCTGACTGCATTCATGTGGGTCTATTTCTGGGCTCTCTAGTCTGTTCCATTGATCTACAATGCCACACTGTCTTGATTATTGTAGCTTTATAGAAAGTCTTGGAGTAGGGTAGTGTCAACCCTCCAATATGATTCTACTTCTTTACTATTGAGCTGCTATTCCGGTTCTTTGGGTCCTCAGTTATTAAGAGTCTGAAGAGAAGTCTTGAGACTAAAAATTCTGAGAACTGCTGTTGTAGAGAAACATGGACAGACACACAGATAAATGCATTTAAATACTTGTGCTAGGAAAGAGGATAAAATGTATCAGAGGGAAACCTAACCTGAGTTTTGTACCTACTACTGCGTTGTTCAGGGGGCTGAACCAGCCTGTTGTTTTAGGGTACATCTCTGAGTCCAAATTTATTTTATGTATGTATGTATTTATTTTTTACAGAGACAGAGAGTCAGATAGAGGGATAGATAGGGACAGACAGACAGGAACGGAGAGAGATGAGAAGCATCAATCATCAGTTTTTCGTTGTAGCACTTTAGTTCATTGATTGCTTTCTCATATGTCCCTTGACCAGGGAGCTACAGCAGACCAAGTAACCCCTTGCTCGAGCCAGCAACCTTGGGTCCCAGCTGGTGAGCTTTTGCTCAAACCAGATGAGCCCGCGCTCAAGCTGGCAACCTCGGGGGTCTCGAACCTGGGTCCTCTGCATCCCAGTCCACCGCTCTATCCACTGCGCCACTGCCTGGTCAGGCTCTGAGTCCTAATTTAGATGCTGTGTAACACAGATGCAAACCCAGACTCAAGAGAGAATCCCAGAGAGGCATAGGATGTGAATTGTCAACTTCCCTTGGTTATTAGGGTTGTGCATGTAACTCAAGTGCCACACTTATTTGCTCTTTGTAATTAAAACCTGTTAAATCTCAAGAGTAAACCATGTTAGAAAGGGGAGCAACCACATCTGTTACAGATCAGCTACCATCCTTGAAGTTCTGCAGGAAACACATGCAGAGAAGAAAAGGTGAGGCTTTAGTCTCAAATCTCAGGATAAAAACACACACACACACACACACACACACACACACACACACACACACACACACACACACACACACACACACACACACACACACATATATATTCTCTAGTCTGCTGTACTCCTCCAGAGAGAGAAAGCTTTGCTTGCTGAAAGAGGCCCGTTGCTTCCTCCGTTCCCTTCACCCAGGCCACGCCCCCAGACTCAGACCCCCTCCAGCAGTGAGAGGCCGGATGCTGACCTGAGCAGAGATGAGGGTTGAATGGGGCCCCCACGTGATCAGGCTGTGCAGTTCTTCCCCGGCCCAGTTGACCTCATCAGCTCCAAGAGAATCAGGAGGGATCCCAGGCAAGCCAAAGCAAGCAATCTTGAGGCCAGGCCTTCCTGTACCCCGGCCATGTGGAAGTATAAGACCCCCAGGGACCACCCCAGATGGCTTCCCATCTGTTAGCCATTTGCCAGACACGTCCTCAGGCACTGCTCCTGGCGCTGTGCCAGAAGTAACAGATTTCCTGCTGGGGAGGCAAGGCTGTTGTTAACCTGGGGAACACCGGTGGGTTCAGAGGGTCCCTAAAGGTCCAGCTGTTGGCAAGTGTACAGGGAGAAGGTCTAGAGTTCTCATCAAACTTTGAAGGCAGGAGGAAGTTCTTTCTCAAAAAATGGTTAAGAATCACTATGTAAAGGTCAACAGTGATTACAGCTGCTTTGTTGAGGGTTTTTGAAATAGGCCATTTAATAACATCGGTTCAACAAATAGCTGAGTTGTTTTCCATGCCTGGCTCAGGGCTGAGTGGAGACGCAACAGGATCATGACCAGATGCTCTGTGTGTGTCATTGAGGAACACAGATATAAATCAAATAATCACATGCACAAAATGTCTAATTTCAAATCAAGTCTTGCTATAAAGGAAAAGAACCTGCTTTGATGACAGGTATAACAGTAGATGCTTATTTTTTGTTTTTATATGTTTATTAATTTTGAATAGGTAATTTATTCATGTTTTAAAAAATCAAAAGGATTATGCAGTGAAACCTCCCTCCCCCTGAGGCCATGCATGTTCTCCAGACTGGTGAACAAGCCTCCTACTGTTAGACTGGGGCTGAGGGGCTGGGGGGGTGGGGGGGGAGAGTAGGGCGGGGTGGGGAAGCTTGCTTGAGACCATGAAGCTTGAAATGAAAGTTGAAGCATGAATGTGAGTTAACTAAGTGAAGGGTACTGTAAAGGGATTGGGGGAGTACTCTAGGCAGAAGCAACAGCTTGTGCAAAGGCCCTGTGGTGGCAGGAGACAAAATGGTATATTGGAAGAACTAAAAGAAAGCCAGCCTCTGGCTGGAACGCAGAAAGCAAGCGAGGAAGTTCAGGAAGCCATTGGGTGGGGAGGGTGCACTCTTGTAGCCTGCTCACTATTATGGCTTTTCCCTAGGAGCCCTGGAAAACCCTTGAACAATGAGCGGATATAATAATCAATCACACTTGCATTTTTAAAATATTACCCTGACTATTGTATGGAGAAGGGCGTGGAGGGAAAGCAATTAGTGGGTTCTTAGTGAGTTCAGGTGAGAAATGATGTGAGTGGGTGGTGGTGCTTTATCTAGTATAGCAGGTTTTCAAACAACTTTTGTTCAAGGTCATTTTGTTCTAATGCTGATGAGATGCTGGAAGAACTTAACTCTTGCTTATATCAATTGGTCTAAGGTAAAACTAGTTTTGTTATGCATTGTTTTGTGGCAGGTTCTAAGCACCTTTCAATGAAGTTAAGTAAGGACTTACTGTATACAGCAAGAAATACACTGGTGTGCATGGTTCTTGCTTTTGAAAAATGTTAACAAAACATCTGTTTCAGTTCTCTCCACTGAGTGAAAGAAAATTCATAACAGGAGTTTTGCTTAAAATGTAGTTAGCATCTGGCTAGATTTTGTCCAAGCATGTGGCCCAACTTGCAGAATAATTGAGTATCCTTTAGAAAGGTTGATAGACAAAGGGCTGACGTCTCTTAGAATTGTGCTAGACTACATCTGGTCTAGCCTCCGACCTGAGCACCCAGATGTCTCCCATCTGCGGGGGCAGGAGGTTGTCACTGTTGTTACAAGGTCATAACAGAGTGACCGTGTGGGTGACGTTCAATAGTTAAAGTACTGATGCCTGTAGTTGTTGGGCTATGTGCACGCTTAACTTTCCTTCTGTTCTCCTGACCCCCCAGAATGGCTTACCCTGAGGAGCAAGGAGGCATCCCCTGCGGTTTTATCCGCCAGAACTCCGGCAACTCCATTTCCTTGGACTTTGAGCCCAACACAGAGTACCAGTTTGTGGAGCAATTAGAAGAGCGATACAGATGTGCCTTCTGTCACTCAGTGCTTCACAACCCTCACCAGACAGGTTGCGGGCACCGTTTCTGCCAGCATTGCATCCTGTCCCTGCGGTGAGTGGGCAGGTTGCTTCTGGACACAGTAGACTAGCACCAGATGGGGGCAGGGGCGCAATCGTGGGATCTAACCCATCAGCTGCGGCCACTGAACTGTAATCGTGATTTTGGAATTGCTGTGATTGGCCACAGAAGCACGAATATGAGAGAGGGCTCTCCCAGGCCCTTGTGAGACCCTGAGGATCAATCTTCATTTTTTGCCACTCTCCGATTTTCACCTTTTGTTTTACATGTGAGGGCAAACGTAGAAGCACAGTCTGTGTTGGGGCACCCATGTCGCCCCAGGGCCTTGGCTCTGGCCACCCTGACCTTTTCTGGCTTTGAGGTAGAAGTGATGTCGCATCCAAAAGGACCTCGCTGTCCTGGGTACTGTTTTCCCCTGGGTGGCTGTCGAACCCGGTCATACCATGTTGTGGGAGGAGACCAAGGGAGACACCGAAGCAGGCACTGGGGGCTAACATAGCAGCAAGTCAGGACGTAGAACCCTGCCGAGCTTAGAGAGGGGGTTATCACAGCACAGTCTCATTCATTCATGGGTCATGGGTTCGTTCATTCAGGCACTTTCTACACTAAGCTCTAGTGTCCAGAGCTGAAGAGCTAGAGGTCCAGTGCAGAACAGGACCCAGTCTCTGCCTTCTAGAATGTTCCAGCCTAGTGAAGCAGACAGGTTGCGGTACAGTGTGATAAGCAAAGGACTGCCGAGGGAACCACCGGCAGAGGGCATTTCACTCTGTCGGGAGTATTTGACTCGTGTCTGGGGGATGGATGGGAGTTTGTCAGGCAGACTGGAGAGATGCTGGAACTGGGGTGCCGAGGGGCTTTCTGGGAGGGGGGAATAGCATGAGTAAAGACAGGGCCTGGCCTGCTCAGGGGAACTTCGGGGGGGGGCGGTGTCGAGCATGGCTGGAGTGCTGGGGCTGCTCTTGGAAGAGTTGAGGTCAACTCTTAATTCTGGCTCTATTTTTATTTTTCTTTCCAGAGAATTAAATGCAGTGCCACTCTGCCCTGTAGATAAGGAGGTTATCAAATCTCAGGAGGTGAGAAAATCACTGCTTTGGTTTAGCAGCTCTCTAGGTGATGGAGAAGCCAGTGTCCTGATTGGACAACGAGGTTGGAGCAGGAGAGTGGCGGGGGTGGGGGGACCTTTTTCTGAGCCCATTCCTCTGCTGAGGGGTCAGGTCAGACCCCACTCCTATCATTGTCTGACAGGGGCTTGTTTGGGACATGATTGACTCCCCATATTTCTTCTCCTGCGTCTTCCTCACCTGCTTCCTATACTGGCTCCAGCTGCATTGAGTCACTTGGAGAAATGAAACATCCTGTTTCCTGGAATTCACTTTCTCCTCTGGTTAATCTCTAAAACTGCTTTTGATATTGTTACATCTAATAGCCCTACTGAGATATAATTCATATGTCATAAAATTTACTTTTAAAAAGTACATGTTTCTTGTGTACATTCCTAGGAGTGGGATTGCTGGGCCATATGGTAACTCTATGTTTAACATTCTGTAGAACTGTCTGCCTATTGCCCAAAGGAGTCACACACCCTTTTATATCCCCGCCAGCAATCAAATTTGTCCTGATCCTTGCCAGAATTTGTTATCGTCCATCTTTTTTATCATAGCCTTCCTCATGGGTATGAAGAGGTATCTTATGGTTTTGATTTATGTTTCCCTAATGATTAACAATGTTGAGTGTCTGTTCATGTGCTTGGCCATTTGTATGTGTTCTTTGTAAAAATGTCTATTCAATTCCCTTGTCCATTTTTTCCTGTGGATTATTTGTCTTTTATTGTTTATTTTTTATTATTTAATTATTTAATTTTAATTTATTGTACTAACATGGATTCAAGTGTCTCACTTAATAGTCCTTTATTGTTGAGTTCTAGGAGTTCTTTATATATTCTGGATACAAGTCTCTTATCATATATGTGATTTACAAATATTTTTCTTATTTTGTGGGTTGTCTTTTCACTTTCTTGATGGCTTCCTTTGGAGCACATTTTTCATTTTGACATAGTCTTCTTTATATTTTGTTTGTTTTGGTCACTTGTCCTTTTAGCGTTGTGTCTCAGAAACACTTACCTAAGCCATGGTCATGAAGATTTTCTCCATTAAAATATTCTTTTAAGGTCAGTTTTCTTCTTTTAAAATTCTGATACAGAACATTGTAGCATCACCTCCACTGGGAAGCTCCCTGAACACCTGTCTGATACGCACTCCTTCTCTGTGCTTTCGGATGCATTCTGGGAGCCTAGCAGAGGGCGGAGTGGTGTTGTGTCTGCCTCACCCACTAGGCCAGGACTGGGCATACTGCACAGTGTGAGTTGTTGGGACAGATCCAACCTGCCACCTGTTTTGTATGGCCTGTGAGCTAAGACTGGCTTTTATATTTTTAAATCATTGGGAAAAAAATCAAAAGAAGGGCACACAGATCTCTGTACTATTTTTGCAACTTCTTATGAATCTTAAACTATTTCAAAATAAAAAAATTAAATAAAAATAAGAATAATGGTTTGGGACATGTGAAAATTACATTCCAGTGTTCATGAATAACATCTTACTGAAACACAGCCATGTCCATTCATTTAAGTATTGTGCACGGCATAGTTGAATAGTTGCAACAGAGATCATTGCAGTGTGGCCCACAAAACTGAAAATATCTACTACCCAACACTTTTTTTTTCCAGTGATTTGAGAGAGAGATAAAGAAGAAGGTAGCGGAAAGAGAAAGAGGGAAGCATCAACACATTGTTCCACTTAGTTGTTCCATTTCATTGTACAGTCATTGGTTGCTTCTCATCTGTGCCCTGACTGGGTATTGAACCCACAACCTTGGCACACTGGGATGATGCTCTATCCACTAAGCCATGCGGTCAGGACCTCCTATCTGACCCTTTATGACAAAAGTTTGCCACCCCCTGATTTGTGCTGAAATACCAAGTCAGCACAGCTTCAGTGACTCTGGTTGGTGACTAATAGAAACCTTTTTGCTGGGACAGAAAACTGAAAGCATCACCCTCAGTCAAAGCCCCACCTCCTGAGCTTTGAGCATGTGGGGTCAAGTTCACCATGAGATCCTCCTAGCTGCCGCCTACTGCACCGGACATCGAATTACCTGACTTGTGTGTTTAGTGACCTGCTAGAAGTATGCCTCTGAGACAGCTTTTTCTTTTATGGTGGTGAATCTGGTATTTCCATTCCAACCACAGTCTGGAAGTTTCCACCCAACTTCTGAGATGTACGTGAGGACCAAATTAATAATAGCTTCATTGATATTGCTCCAAAACTTTGGTATGTTTGTCTTTTAGGTTTTTAAAGACAATTGCTGCAAAAGGGAAGTCCTCAATTTATATGTATATTGCAAAAATGCTCCTGGATGTAACGCCAAGATTATTCTGGGACGATACCAGGTTGGTATTACTCATGAACAATATTTGCCTTTGCCAGTTTCCAGTGATGTGCATTGAACACCTTTTTGTGATTCCTATCTAGAAATACTACAGCACAGCATGCCAAGGGCCAAGGTGTGGGGGAAGTTTGTTCTGTCTGGAAGTCATGGGGGTCTCTGCTAGACCTTGAATTGTGAATTAGGGGCATTGGTCCAAAAGTGAAGATATGAGATATGCTGGGCGAAAGGAATGCTTAAGGAAGGACTTGTATCTGGGGGGAAGTGTGAAGGATTTGGGGTCCGTAGGGAGGGGCCAGGGCATGACTGCCCAAAAGCATCTGCAGATGCTGGGGTGGCTGTTTCCTAGCAGCTGGGGGCCCAGCCTCTTAGAGTTTATTATGATCTAAGGCAGATAACAGATCAGAACAGAGTTAGGATGGAGATGAAAGGGGAAGCACTGTGATGAGATGCAAACAAACTAGGTGTAGGGGAAGTGAATGGGAATCAACTTCCTCTCAGATGAAACTGTCCTGCTTGGCTCTTCAACCCAGCCAGGGCAGCTTGTCAAGTTTGAGGCGGGAAGTGTGGCTCCGCCATGGCAGGCCCACATCAGGTTTGATCACACTTAGGAACGAACGGGATTCAGGCATCTCAAACTTCCAGGGAATTGCTTGGAGGCTGCTGAGATTTTTCCACTCCCACCCACACATTTGGAACAAATTTCAGGTGCTCCAGTCTTTTCTCTATCCTGCCTCCCAACCCCTCAGGCGCCGAGCTTATAAATGTGTAAATGATTTCCTAGTGAAACAAGGAAGTTCTTTTTTGTGTTTCCCTACACAGTCCCTAGCCACTTGTTCTGATAGTTGATTCCCAGAGCATGGCCTGGTTTCCAACTTTGTTGTGTTGTCACTAAGTCTGAAAAGGAGATGAGGTTCAGATTGACCATTTATCAGCTTTAGTGACCGGATCATCAGCTTTCAGAGAAGAGTGGCTGGTTTCTTTTCACCTCTTTCTTTTGTATTTCCCCTCACCTCCTGTCCTCCTCTCCCAGCATGGTAAGGTGTAGCTCTCACAGGTAGCAGAGTCTCGGTGAGCTGAAGGTAGTAGCATCAATGAACTTTGGATAAAATGTGGGTTGAGATAGAGGAGAAAAAATTGGAAAATTATTGCTTCTTCTGGAGAGAATTCGAGAAGGGAACCTTGCCAAGCCAAGTCCCTCATCCAGTTAAGGAGGTCATCAATTTCCATGCTGTAAGGTCTGAACCATGTGATGTCTCTGAAAACCTGAGTGAGGAAGTAAAAAAAATTTTGCGGGGTAATAATTGTCAGTTGCTTGCTGCGAGTGCTGAGTGGACAGAGTGACATGGTGATACATAGTCTCCTGGTTGAGCCTCATGAGACAGGCTGGTCTGGTTCCTCTCAAATGGGAGGACATATGGAGATTTTAGGAGACAGGGAACCTGTTGGTATAAGTTTTTAGAAGGACTGCATATGTGTGGTTGAAAAGAAAGGGGGAGTTTGGAGAACATTCAGGAGGGAACTTCTCGGGCTGAGGGGCGGCTTCTTCCTGCTGTCATCCCTACCTATTTGATATTTCCCTCATGAAGTTCTCCTTGGGGTACTGGGGAATAGGAGTGTAGGAGCATTTGATTGTAGGTAATCCTAGAGATTTCTCTCATCCCGGCCTGTAGGAACTTAATAAAGAAAGAGGCAGGTATTTGGAGATTAGCAATGCAGAGATAAGGAGGGTTGTATAGGGGGTGTGTGTGTGAAAGTTCTTCCATGGAAAAATATCTCTTCCAAGTCAGAGATATTTTTTCCTGGCAGCCCTGGAGAGAGCAGTTAGCTTGAGTTAAAAGAAATGTTTCATGTCCGTGTATAGGCTCCAAGAAGACCCAGTGATCTTGTCCTTTTACTATGTGAAGGGAAAAAGACTGAGAAGCGTTAAGAGGTGTTGCTATTTATTCTCCTAGTTCTTCAGGAATATGGGAGAGCTTTAGGGTTAGGGGACCCATAGAGGTTGAAAGATAGAATTTAGGAGGTTTGCTGATACAGGGTTTCAGATTTTTCTGTTTCATGAGGGCAGGTTTCAGGATTGATGTGTAGGGTTAGGTAGATTTTTCCAGTTTTCTGATTGGCGAAGGTCTGCATGCAGTTCTGTAAGAAACTAGTAAACAAATTAAGAGGCAGGGTTTAAAAGTTAGAAAAGTAAATAGGAGAGTGAGTGAACTAATGAAAGACAATAGTAAGATGCCCAGTTTGTGTGAAACCACTGATTCCATGTTTACGAATTTGCTGGGCTTGAGAGAGAGAGAGAGCAAATAGGAATAAGACAGGGCAGTGTGGCTAGTCCCCTTGTCCCTAGATCTACTTTTGTAGAGATGTCTAAAGCAATAAGAAGAGAAATTACCTGTATAGCTTGTTTGGTCCTTACATTGATGGATAGTGTATTAGGAACTGGAAGAGGCTCATGGGGTGGGATTAGGTT
The DNA here is from genome assembly GCF_036850765.1 of Saccopteryx bilineata. Taxonomy (NCBI): domain Eukaryota; kingdom Metazoa; phylum Chordata; class Mammalia; order Chiroptera; family Emballonuridae; genus Saccopteryx; species Saccopteryx bilineata. Next base: position 297,425,203 of record NC_089491.1, on the reverse strand, counting down.
GATATTTAGGGTGAGATAGATTAGGGTACAGGTTTTTGTCTAATTAGTATGAAGATGCAGATAGGTGTTGGTCCCACACGAGTAGAAAGTTCCTGATTTGGTGAGGTAGGTTGAGAGGTGAATAGAGAATAGAAGGACAAGGGGTCGGTTTTATTTCTCTGTTTCTGAGCTCCAGATGGTCAGGGTGGAGGAAAGAGTCGTCCTAATAAGTGGGGAGGGTAGAGGATTGTTAGCTAGGGTGACTGATTAAACATTCTTTGAAAACCAGTTTTCTGACTGTACACATTCTTTTTTCTCGGTACAGATCTCCTACAATCTGCACAAACCTTCTACCACTTACATAAATCTTCAACTTTCATGTACTTTCTTATCCAGAAATAACTGGCCTTCATAACAACTTGCTTTTCCTTTTCCTTTAAAAGTATTTCCATACCTTATACCTTTTATTATCAAAACCATACAATTCCTTTATAGTCAGAACTCTTGATTTAAAAATCTTTAACCTCTAGTGACAATCAAGTTGACTTTCTTTTTATCCTAGTTTCCCTTTTCCCAAAGCCTGACTAAAAGAGTCCTTAGTTTTTTCATATATTTGCCAGACGTAGACCAACCAGCTTCAGGTTTGTGATTGGAGTAAGGCATTCTGCTTTTCTATTTTAGCAGCAGTGGGAGTTGTCAGGATCATGGTGTGTTGACCTGTCCATGTGAAAGTCAGTCCTTGGGTGATGTAATACTGGAAGTGCCTCTTGGACAGTGGTTGAACAGTTTGCTGAGCGACCTATAAAACCTGCAAGTACTTAGGGAAAGGGTGTTACATTTCTATACTTTGCAGTTAGAGTTTAAGTCCTAGTGACCACTGCTTCTAGCTGGAATTACCAGCAGGTCCCAGCCTATAATAAGCATGGGGCATTGAGATAAGAGGAACAAAGGAGATACTAAACATTAAATAAAGCAATAAAATCAGACTGTCAATACCCACAGTAGAGATCTTTGAGGGATAAATAAAACTTAAATATTCAAGCAAGGCATCGTAGATGGCCCTTGTGTTTACAAGAAAGGAGATCAGCTTATCTGCTACTTGGAAGAAATACCTTAGGCTCATGAACAATGTCCTTGGGCCTTCAGTGGCAATTCCCAGCACGCTGGGCAAGGTCAGGTCACAGGTAGCTGGAGCAGGGCTAGAAGAGACTGAACCCTCCCTCCATGGAGAAAGGGGGCAGCTTACCTTCTCGTGTCCCTCTTTCCACAGCACAGGTGTGTCACCGGTGGGGCCGGGAAGCCTGGCAGGCTTCAGTTCAATGACCTTCCTTTCCACTCTGGAGCAGGGCCTTGATAGAATGCTATGAAACCCCTTAGGGCACTGGAGCCAAAAGTTGGTATTTCCTGACTTCTTTTGGGCCTTATTTGCCTTTTCTGTTACTTCGTTGGTCATTATAGACCTTAAAAGCCATGCTCAGAAGATCTCACTGAGGGGCTTGACTAAGAGAGCAAAATTGGGAATTCAGTGTTTAAAGAAGCCTATTAGACCGAGGAAAGAAAAGATTTGATCTGTTGTGGTAGGTGGTTGGAGACTGGAGGGTCTGAGTTTGATCTAGGGTGAGACTTCAGGTGGTGGGGGTTAAAGTAATGCCTAGATAGACTAGGGATTGAGAATAAAGTTGAGCCTTAGCAGAGAAGACAGGATAACACTTCATAGAGAGGAAGTTAGAAGGGTGGCAGTGTGTCTCCTTGAGGCAGGCAGGGAGGGGCTGCAGAGGAGTAGGTCATCTACATATTGTAAGAGAGTACTAGTTTTGAGATTGCATGCTGCTAAATCCTGAGCTAGTGCCGGCCAAAACAGGTGTGGGCTGTTTCTGATCCCCTGGGGTAAGACAATCCAGGTAAATTGCTGGGCTGCATTAGTGTCTGGGTAAAGGCAAACAGAAAGTAAGAGTCAGGGTGTAGAGGAATGGTAAAAGAAGGCATTCTTGAGGTCTAGAACCCTGAAGTGAGTGGTGTTTGAGAGAATGTGTGACAGTAATTTACAGAGTTTAGGGACTACTGGATGGAGGGGAATTACTGCCTCATTGATTAGGTATAAGGCTTGTATGAGGTGATAAGCTCCTGAAGGTTTTCGAACAGGAAAGATGGGGTTATTGCAGGGAGAGTCCGTGGGGATGAGTAAACCTGGTTTATGAGGTGGGTTATTACTGGTTTAAGGCCTTAGAAACAGACACAGTTACACATTAAACAAAGACTTTACATAAAAGTTATGAATTAAGGAATTTAAATGAGCGCGCTTTACTTGTTTCAATTCAAATTATACTAGAGATATTTTCTGACAGACAAAGAGACAAGACAGATTACTTACTCATATAGCTTAATATAATTCTGCTTTTTAAGTTTTTCAAGATGGCAGGAAGTTGCCAGCATAGAGGGGAGGAAGAGAGAAAGACGGATGGACAGTGTGAGCAGCTGGATGGAAAGAAGGAAAGTCAGAATCTGCAGGAGTGGAGGAGGGGGTTCAAGTATTGGTGGTGGTGCCACGTGGTCAGAGGAGTCAAAAGGATTTAGAGCTCTGAAGAGAGAGGAGAGGGCAAGGAGGAAAGAGGCACAGTCACAGTTTGTAAGGAAGGAGGAGGGGTCGGAGAGGAGACAGAACTGCAGTTTGTAAGGAGGGAAGAGAGGTCAGAGATGAGACAGGCACAGCTTCTAAGGAGGGGGGAGGGGACAAAGAACACAGTGGAGAAGAGAGAGGCCCCTGGCCAGCAGAGGAGGAGAAAGAGAGACTGATGAATGAGAAAACAGGATTCAGTGAAGGAAAGAGGCTTTCTGGAGGGAAGAGACTCCAGCAAAAAAGATTTGCTGAGGGAGTAGAGAGGGGTCTCAAGAGAGGGGTGCCCCAGGAGTCAGGCAGGAGGAGAGAGTTTGAGAGTCCGCGGAGAAGGAAAGATTAGGAGCAGAGGTTTTAGGTGAGGTTTCTTTGGCCAAAGCCGGCCTGCGTGTGGAACAGAAAGTACAGAAATTAAGGACAGGAGAGAAAGGAGAAGAAAGCCTGCACGTAAGGAATTTCTGATGCCCTCCCCGTCCGGTGGCAGAAATTGTCAAGATCTCTTAGGATATTATAATCGAATGTCCTGTTTTCAGGCCAATGGGAGTCATTGTCTAGTCTGTACTGAGGCCATGCCGTGTTAGAGAAGATTAATTTCTTTGGTTTGAGGTCTGAGAGACCGAATTTGGCGAGGATTTTATGAGACATCCTAGAGGGGTCTGGTCAGAAGGCTTAGACTCTGAAGAGCCCAGAGTGGAGACAGGTGGGCAAGAGGGGGCGTCCCTGCCTTTTGTCACTGTCCCAAGAGGAGAGAATCTCCATGTGGGGGAGTTGTCCCTGATAGAGGTCGTCACCACCTGTCAGGGAGCTCCGAGGACGAGAAGTCCGAGAGAGTGGAGAGGTTTGGCTAGGCGCCTAGTCTTCTGTGCAGTCCACTGAGACTGAGTCAAACCCCTCAAAACGTGAGGCATATCAGAGAAAACCGTCCGACCAGAAAGTGGTGTTTTTAGAGAGAAATTTAGAGGCCAACCGGGGAAGGGGAAGGGAGAAACTCCTTACCTTTCTGGTCCAGCAGGGGTTCAGGACAGGGTTAGACTGCCGGCCAATCAACCCACAATTACACGTCCAAACAGAATCAGGGAGTAAGCCCGGGATGAGCTGCCGCTGCCCATTGCTTCCCTGGTTGTAAGTTTGAATGGCAAAGAGGGATCGTCCAGGCAGTTAGTACCCTGTCCCGGCTTTCGGCACCAAATGTTGGAATCCATGGGAGTCCGAAAGACCAGACTAACAGGCTTTATTGAAAGGAAGAAAGGAACCCTGCCGGGCACTTCTGGGGGAGAAGAGCACCAGTTACAGACTAGGGGCAAGTAATATAGTGTTTGGGAGAGCCTGAGGGGATACTGAGGCAAAAGTCCTGGTATGTCCAGAATGCTCCTCCTTGGGGGGCTTCGAGCATGTGGGTGTTGAATCAATAGTCCTGGTATGTCCGGAGCCCCTCCTTGGGGCGGCTTCTCAGCTTTTTTGGAATTCCTCTGTCTTAGGGTCATTAGTTCAGTAAGGGTGAGGTCTGACAGATAAGCGGAACATCAAGAGGGCAGTTTAGAATTCACGTATCTATCAAATACCATGTGTGTCTTCCTAGCCAATGCAAAGGAAAATAGCTCTACTGTTCAGTTCCCATAGAAAAACTCTTTGCTCTTTCTTCCTTCAGAAAAGGGGTCAGCAAACTTTCTGTCAAGAGCCAGATGGTAAACATTTTAGGCTTTGCAGGCCCTAGAGTTTCTGTCACAACAGCTTAGTTTTCCCATGTTAGAGGGGAAAGGAGCCCCTATGTGCACAAATAAGTAGGTGGCTATTCTCCAATAAAACTTTATTTACAAAAGCAAACAACGGGCCAAGTTGGCCCAAAGGCTGTCCCTTGCCAACCCTGTTTTTTTTTTTTTTTTTAAATTATAATTTTATTTTTTTAATGGGGCGACATCAATAAATCAGGTTACATATATTCAAAGATCAACAAGTCCAGGTTATCTTGTCTTTCAATTATGTTGCATACCCATCACCCAAAGTCAGATTGTCCTCTGTCACCTTCTATCTAGTTTTCTTTGTGCCCCTCCCCCTCCCCCTTTCCCTCTCCCTTTCTCCCCTCCCCCCGTAACCACCACACTCTTATCAATGTCTCTTAGTTTCACTTTTATGTCCCACCTATGTATGGAATAATGCAGTTCCTGGTTTTTTCTGATTTACTTATTTCACTTCGTATAATGTTATCAAGATCCCACCATTTTGCTGTAAATGATCCGATGTCATCATTTCTTATGGCTGAGTAGTATTCCATAGTGTATATGTGCCACATCTTCTTTATCCAGTCTTCTAGCCAACCCTGTTTTAAAGGATTTTTCAGGGAGACAAGCTCATTATGATTTTGATAACTTGTGAAAATCACAGTAACTGACAGCCATTCAAATGTTTCATTAAAATATGCCTGTTTTTCGGCCCTGGCCGGTTGGCTCAGCGGTAGAGCGTCGGCCTGGCCTGTGGGGGACCCGGGTTCGATTCCCGGCCAGGGCACATAGGAGAAGCGCCCATTTGCTTCTCCACTCCCCTTCCTCCTTCCTCTCTGTCTCTCTCTTCCCCTCCCGCAGCCAAGGCTCCATTGGAGCAAAGATGGCCCGGGCGCTGGGGATGGCTCCTTGGCCTCTGCCCCAGGTGCTAGAGTGGCTCTGGTCGCGGCAGAATGACGCCCCGGAGGGGCAGAGCATCGCCCCCTGGTGGGCGTGCCGGGTGGATCCCGATCAGGCACATGCGGGAGTCTGTCTGACTGTCTCTCCCCGTTTCCAGCTTCAGAAAAAGAAAAAAAAAAAAAAAAAAAAATATATATATATATGCCTGTTTTTCTAAAACTCTATTTTGACGACAACCGGAATGAATGCAAATTATGTCATGGTTCTCTTATATTCTAGTTAAAAACATTCCCTGACCCTCGGAGACCAGACATCCCCAGCTTCTCTGGGACATGTGATCCTATTTCCTCTGCTTCCTTCATTGGACCCCTTCTGGACCCGTTCCCTCTCCTCCCTTTTCTTCCTTTAATCCCTTCCCTTTGTTTTCTTTCCCCTCTCTCCTGCCTTTTACCATCTCCATGGCAGTACTTGGTGCTGGGGGTAGGGATGAAGAGTGCACAAAAGAAATAAAAAATATCCTTGAAGATCTGTTGGCAAGCCTAAGGGAAATATTCAAAAATTAGCCTGAGACTCTGAGATCATCTAAAATGTTACACCTACTTCTTCACCCATCTTCCCCCGTCTTCCTAAGTTCCACTCAGCAAGGCTGGCTTTCACAGCCTGGGCGCAGCAGTCCTCCCCTTGGGCAGAGGCAGGGTGGCCTCCACTCAGAGCCTGTGGGAGGCGGCGCCCCTCCCTGCCTCGCAGCGCCCCCTAGCGATCGCAGGAGGCCTTCCCGCCGCCTCCGGTCCGCCTCCTCCCTTCCCGCTGCCCTGTGCTCTATTGCAGGACCACCTTCAACAATGCTTATTTCAAGTTGTGCAGTGTTCTAATGACAGCTGTCAGCAGCCAGTCCTTCGGAAGGATCTGAAGGAGCACTTGAGCACAGACTGCCAGTTTCGAGAGGAAAAATGCCTTTATTGCAAAAAGGATGTGGTAGTCATCCATCTACAGGTAAAAAAATAAGTAAAAAATTGTCACCATTATAGGGTTAAATTCTGCGTTAGGGATCACAGCAAATCAGATGGGCTACCAAAAGTACCTTTCAGGATTTGTTTTTGTACAGAAACAGATCTAAAGAATAACTTTATGTGAGAGAAGTTCTATATAAAAAACAAACCTTCTTGCTGGTAAGACTCTATGCATTTATTATTGGCAAAAATAATGTTTGAGCACCTGCTGAGGGTGAGTGTGCCAGGAATGATGCTAGTCCTGGATCACAGGAGGTGACGATCCTGTCTGGCCTCTGGATGCCGTGGTCTAACTGGAGAGGGAGGGTGTAGGCGTGGGACCAGAGCGTGGGGACCTTTCCTCTGTGCCAAAGGAGCCGTAACGATGACCCCCTTTGCCAAAGGAGCCATACCGATGACTTCCAGTCTGCCCTCTGACCTTCTAGTCAAATAATTGGAAAACTGAGTGGAATTGAGTTCATTTATTCTGAGAAGGCAGCCATCTATATGTACTCCTTTCTGGAACCAGGCCGCCCCTTCCTGCAGATGGCAAGCCACGTAAATAGATTCCCAAAGAGACCCATGTGTAAACACTGAGTGCACAGAAGGGAGCCCTTGGAAGCAAGGGTAGCTTTGCTTCCTCACACTTCCTCTGTTTCAGAATCACGAGGAAAACCTGTGTCCTGAGTACCCAGTATCTTGTCCCAACAAGTGTCTGCAGATTATTCCCAGAACTGAGGTAACTGTAAATAATTCTCTCAGGACATTTTATGTAAGATAAAGTTTTAGTAATCATGATAGTGTGTCTGATACAATTGCCTGGGCAAAGGCCCACGGTTTAAATGACATGCGTGCTAGCCACATCTCTGCCTCCCCTTCCTGTCTCGGGGTCCCAGCTTCCCCACAACGTTCCCTCCACCGCCTCAGCTCGACCTTTTCCCTCGCCCGCTCCCGCTCTGTCCCCAAGCCACCCCGGGCTCCCCGCCTGGGGTTACACCAGGAAGTTGGGGAATCACTGATGAATTTCTGTAGCCTGACCCTGTCCATTTCCTAGATGGATGAGCACCTTGTTGTGTGTCCTGAAGCGGAACAAGACTGTCGTTTTAAGCAGTATGGCTGTCCTGTAAAGGTATGGAGTGCCTTTTTGTTTCTGCCTTTGCAGTCCACTGCGTAGTTCACTGGGTGAGTTCCTCGCACTCTGTGATTCCAGCTGGGATGCAAAAGGACGTTCGCTTATGAGAACTCTAGAACTGGCAATTGTATTTGTCCGGGTACTCCAGAGAAGCAGAACCAACAGGAGAAATAGAACATATATTTACATATTTATATTTGTGTGTGTGTGCATATATATATATATATATATATACACACACACATATATATACATACACATATACATACTTGTCTTTGCTATAAAAAGGGTAGAGTCTACCTTCTGGGGCATGGAATACATAATTGCTTTCCAGTTCTGAAAGGAATCTTCCTTAAAGTTAGACCCAAACCTCCAATTAGGTTGTATTCTAGAACTTACGTCAGTACCAGAGCTGGGGATGGATGTTGTTCTCTGGACAAGAAGGGGCCAACCCTCAATAGAGGGGAAATTGATGACAACTGTTTGCTTACAGTCTGTGGATCACCCAGAACCCCTAAGATTTGCTTTTATTAGTAATATTGGCACTTTGCAATGATTGTGAGGGCAACAGATTTGCATGGGCTGGAATTACAGTTAGGCTGCACACCTTCAACCTGTGATAGCAAGACAATCATAGAAGACTGGAAATGTGCTCGGTAGTAGGGAGAACTAACCTGGGCTTGGCACCAATCTGGAGATAGCTCTCCCAGGAGATAGGGTTTGTATGGTCACAGCTGAAAGATGAGAATAGCTACATTTTCCCACAGTCATATATAGGGTGGGGCAAAAGTAGGTTTGCAGTTGTGGGTACGCAAAACAGTTTATTTCTGTATTATTATGTATTAATTATTGTATTTTCCATGCCAACACCTGTAAACCTACTTTTGCCCACCCTGTCCCAGGGCAAGGAAAGAAATCAGCATTGAGACCTTTGATAGTGACCTGGTTCTCAGTCTCTTTAAATTTGAAACTGTCTCATGGGTACTATAGAATTCTAACGCTGGAAAGGAGACTTGGAGGGGCCGCTTTTCCTACAACCCACCCTGAGATAAGTAAGCAAAGTTGCTAAAGTTCTGCTTCAGGGGAGAATCCCACCACCATCCTTGTTCTGGGAGACTTTCGACAACCTGACTTGTGCTTCTCTCCGTGCTGAAGGGTAAACGGGGGAACCTGCAGCAGCATGAGCACTCGGCCCTGCGGGACCACATGCTTCTCGTTTTAGAGAAGAACATCCAATTAGAAGAACAGGTAAATAAACAGTCAAGGGTTCAAATATAAAGTGAGGCAGCAGGATGGCTGGCATTTGCAATTCTTGGTATTTTTATATTCTCCGTTTGGATGTTAAGTTGACTGAAAGTAGATGTTTTTCGACTAAGTGGCTAGACAGAGTCATAGGATTATAGAATATTAGAAATGGCAGGTGTCTTTGAGATCCTCATTCAACAGACAAAGTAACAAAACTCAAATTTTGATGTGTTTATAACTTGTGAGTGTCAGGAGTCAATCTCTATCTAACCGCTGTGCCCTGATTCTCCATGAGATACCATACTGCCTGCTGGCAACCTCTCCACACACCGTTTGGTTAATAACACCTGGCACCTAGTAAGTGTCTGATGTTTTGCAGTTGAATCAATATTACCATGACAGGACGGTCGACAATCTATTCTAGGCGCGGTGAGTTTAATATATTTTCTAGTAAGTCCTAGTGCCTTCTTTTGAGAAGCTTTGCAACCTGATAAATGCCTGCACACAGGTTTATTTCACTGAGTTGCAGTTATCAAATGAAAATATGTGTGCAAATGCTGAGTTTATTGAGTAATTATTATAAAAGTTAATTATTTTGGTAGAACATCTGAGAGGATCAGACTTTTCAAGGCCACGTAGGGAAGAAAAACATCACCCATCTGCAGAGAGGGAGCTGAATTTTCTCCTGCGCATCATTTTATGATGTCTGACTCCAGGTTCAAGTATAGGTGTGTGAGTTCTATGTTGAGATCCTAGAGAAAGTTAGAAAGACTGATTAAACCGTAACCTTGGTAGAAGCCATGTTGTCTGGTAACTATTTCCGCCCAAGTTTGTTCTATGTCACTGCTTCATTCACCCATCCATTCATTTAACAAACACCTTCTAGTTGTCAGGTACAATGTTAGTTGCTAGGAACACTGAGTTGAGGAAGGCACGCTTCTATCCTTGAAGAACTCACGAAAATGTAAACATGTAAGTTGCGGTGACTCCTAGGACATGCTATGAGAATACCCGTGTCGGGGTTCAGTGGCTGCATCAGTTTACTCCAGGGGAGGTACGAAAGGACATCTGAGCTACATCTTGAAGGAAGAGAAGGTCTGGCAGTTTAAATCTTCTGGACAGAGGACATTCCAGAAGGGGAAAGTTTGTGCCAAGACAGGGAGGCAGGAGAAAGGTTGATGGTTCAAGGAAATGTGTTTTTGGGGTGGTGGGACACCCAGGTGTGACACAGGGTATGACCAGAGACTAGTCTGTTGGATCCAGATGGCAATGGCCTTTCATGTAAGCCAAGATATTTTTGAACACTGTGCATTCAAGTATTTTCTTATTCATTGGTATTCTGCCTTATTTCAGAAAGGATTTAAGGACCAAAAGTTTGAACTAATGTTTGGCAGTAATAGGGAGCTAATGGAGGCTTTTAAATTGGAAGAATACTTGGCCAGCTAATTGTTTGGTCTCAAAAAGCAGGACAGATGGCAGTAGCGTGGAAGATGGGTAGAAAGAGAGAAGAGAAAGAGGACAGAGGAACCAGGCAGAAGGGTGTAGCAATAAACTAGCAATGCAGCAGTAGAGCCCAGGAATTGATGAGCGAGGGGTCAGTGACAGAGTGCCTCAGTTTCCATGACTGGCTGCACACTATCAGATGAGTTTGGGGATGCTACTTGACCTCTCTCTCCCCCAATTTCCTCATTTTTAAAAGGAGGTTGGAGTGAGGGTTAAATGAGATCATGTATTGAGGTTCTTAGCATAGTGCCTGAAACGTAAACATTTCAACATCAGGTGGAGTTAAGGTACTAGAGGAGGGGGTGGTGATGGTGAAGAATCAAGCAAGGCTGCATCAGTGGGGATGGAAAGAGGGTGCTGGGAAACATTCAGAGGTTGGACTGGGATGCTGTAAGCTTAGAGGGCAAGGAACATGGTAATGTTCAGGAGCAGGTTATTTGTGAGGGTAAGGAGACTCCTGAGTTTGCTTTTGTTCGGGGAGATATGTCTAATGCGTAGGTGCAAGTCATCTCTTGGGGTCTTAATAGAGGATTCAGGGTCAGAGATCAGGTGGTTGTTGTAACTGTTTGTGCATTCATTCATAGAGCATGTATCAGATGCCCGCTGTGTACCAGGCACTGTGTGAGGCTTAGAGGATGAAGAAATAAGTGAGATATAGCCTCAGCAATTTAGTGAAGAAAATAAAACCTAAATAACCATGGGGAACAAAGCAGTAAGAGTAATGGGGGTAAGTTATACACTAAAGCAGTGTTTTTCAACTGCCAGTCCACCAGAAATGTTGCGCCAGTCTGCAAAAGAGTTAACCACCCTGATGTTGTATGAAGATTACAGACCCAGTGATCTTAACTGAATTCGCTTATGCTCAGGGTGACTTCTGCCTTAGCGGTCCCTGAAATAATTCTCCTATTTTCATTGGTCCCCAAGTGTAAAAAGGTTGAAAACCACTGCACTAGATAGAGTATGGTCAGGGTGTCGTGGAACTTGAGAGGTGGCCTGGGTGGGTGGTCCATGTAAGGAAATAGTTCTGAGAGGATGTACTCTTGAGTGGAGGCTTGGAAAGCAGTACTTTCTAGATGGAGGAGGAGGCGTCCGAGAGGGTAAGGCCTGATAGGAAATAGAAGTTGCATAGTTGGGCTGGGCAGGGCACACATGGGACATGAATGGGCACGAGGCTGGCAAGACAGCCAGGAGCAGACCCTGTAGAGCCTTGGCTGGCCTGTAAAAGGCCCCTAGAAATAGGTAAGTGGAAGAAGGGTTTGTGACAAGACCAGATCTGTCTCTTCATATTATTGTAGACACCATAGGGAGTACGCACTGGAAGAAAACGAGACTAAAGACCAGAAGAGCGTTCATTCATTCACTCATTCATTCAACAAATATTTATCAAGCAGCTGCTGTTGCCAGGTGCCAGGCCAGTTGCTGGGATTACAGTGGCCTGTGGGAGCCATGCCAGTCCCAGCTCCCATAGAGCTCCCCCCTGGCACATGTGTGAGGGAGAACATAGGGCCAGTTAAGCCGCTGTTGTGCCCATCCAGGTAAGATGTTATGGAGGCAGAAACAAGTGCTAAAACAAGACGAGACGAAATGAGAATTGGATGTGAGAGTTGTTTTGTTTGTTTTGCTGTGTTAGGAGTTAAATAAAGTTAGCAGGTATTGCTGAACAAGTGGATGTGAGGATGAGGGGAGTTGTCTAGGGTCACTCCTAGGTTTTTGGTTTTTCTTTCGAATAGAACAATAGATTACAAATTCTGAGAGAGTAGCATGTTCTGCCTACCACTGGCTACCTCTGTGCTGGGTAGATTATTTAAACTCTCTGCCTCTGTTCCATCATCTGTAAAATGGGACGTATGGTCTATTTACACCGAGCTCACAGGGTTCTTTGAGGATAAAAGAGCTAATGATTATAATAGTATGATAGACATTCAACAAATTTCAGCGATTACTGTTGGTACTATGCACATAACATCTAATGTGGTATGGTGATCTGTTGTTGTTTAATAAGTGCATACTGAGTGATTGAAGAGAACCAGTTCACCAAATTCAGTCAAATGATGTCACTATCGTTAGATGAACCATCATAACAAGTTAGTTATAGAAAGGGCTGATGAGAAATTTGTGGGTCAGGTTTTTTTTTTCAAAGCACCTGCAAATACTTTCCTAGAAAAATACACACACACACACACTACAGTTTTCTTAGAAACACTTTTTATGTGCATTATTTTCCTAGAACTACATTTATTTTAATTTGTATGCATGCATTTAAATGACCTCATTCACATTCCTGTTATTAGATCTCTGACTTACATAAGAGCCTAGAACGGAAAGAAAGTAAAATCCAGCAGCTAGCAGAAACTGTAAAGAAATTTGAAAAGGAGTTCAAGCAGTTTGCACAGCTATTTGGCAAAAATGGAAGCTTCCTCTCAAATATCCAGGTGAGAAATGACCCTTCTATTCATAGCCAAGATTTAGCCTTCAAGCAGCAATGAGAGTTTCTCTTTTAACTTTTCAAATGGAAATAACTTCAAATGTACAGAAAAGCTGAAAGAATAAGATAGTGCAAAAAAAGCACCTGTGTATTCTCCTCCCAGACTCAGTCATTGTCAATTTTTTGTCCTGTTTGCATCATCATTCAGTCATTCACTCATTCTCTCTCTCCCTTTGTTCTTTATAAACCATTTGAGAATAAGCTGTGTATATTATTGCATTGTTCCCCCCGTCCTATAGTATGTATTTCATGAAAATAAAGATCTCCTTTTACATAACCCCAGTACATTTAGCAATGTCAGTAAATTTAACATCGATACAATACTTTTATATAATTTATGGCAGTTAGGGTTTTAATTGATGTTAGGCCAGTATTAGTTACTTGAGTTTAGATTCATTGAGAACATCTATAGTTCTGTACTCTGTAATCAACAAAGTGAAACTATTAATTCCCTTGAAGAGAAAATGCTTTAAACACCACTCCAATATAGCAGAAATTATTTATAAATCACGAGTGTGAAATAACCATAAACAAATTCCTAATGATAATGTCTTGATTGTGATTATCAAATTTATAGTAAAAAAAAGATTTCAAGGCATGTGGTATGAGCGGTATTTTTGAAATTTGGATCCAAAAAGATGCAGGCCATATAGTTTGGATACTTTGTCAGCACACTCTGTGTGCGTGTGCGTGCATGTGTGTGTGTGTGTGTGTGTGTGTCTCTAGAGAAAAGGAAATGCATTATATGTTACTATCTCAATTCTGATCTTTTCTAACACATGAGCAGTCAGAGTTAAGGCAGTGAGGGTGAGGGTGGAGAAGAAATATGGTTGTAATTTTTTTTTTTTTTTTTTAATATTTCTGAAGCTGGAAACAGGGAGAGACAGTCAGACAGACTCCTGCATGCGCCCGACCGGGATCCACCCAGCACGCCCACCATGGGGCCACGCTCTGCCCACCAGGGGGCGATGCTCTGCCCATCCTGGGCGTCGCCATGTTGTGACCAGAGCCACTCTAGCGCCTGGGGCAGAGGCCACAGAGCCATCCCCAGCGCCCGGGCCATCTTTGCTCCAATGGAGCCTTGGCTGCGGGAGGGGAAGAGAGAGACAGAGAGGAAGGTGTGGCGGAGGGGTGGAGAAGCAAATGGGCGCTTCTCCTGTGTGCCCTGGCCGGGAATCGAACCCGGGTCCTCCGCACGCTAGGCCGACGCTCTACCGCTGAGCCAACCGGCCAGGGCTGGTTGTAATTTTTATTTAATCTCTTTCATCTAAAGAGAACAGTCAGAAGTTTGGGCCTAATCTCAGGGCACTTGTGTACCACCTGTAGTGCTCCGGCAAGAGCCGGAGAACTGACTTCCAGCTCATTCTCTGCCTTCTATCAGAAGTTAATCAGGAGAGCAGCTTCTAAGAAGAAAAGGCAGTGATGAGAGGAGAGACATGAGAACAGAGATCTGAAAGTAGGGTAGAGCCTGACCAGTGGTGGTGCAGTGGATAGAGCATCGACCTGGGATGCTGAGTTCCCAGGTTTAAAAATCTCAAGGTCGCTGGCTTGAGTACAGGCCCACCAGCTTGAGCGCGGGGTCGCTGGCTTGAATGTGGTATCATCAACATCATCTCATGGTATGGGCTTGAGCCCAGAGGTCGCTGGCTTAAGCCTAAGGTTGCTGGCTTGAACAAGGGGTCACTGGCTCGGTTAGAGTCCCTGGTCAAGGCACATATGAGAAGCAATCAATGAACAAGTAAGGGGCCACAACTACTGGTTGATGCTTCTCATCTCTCTCCCTTCCTGCCTGTCTGTATCTGTCCGTCTGCCTGCTTCTCTCTCTCCCTCTCTCTCTCTCTCTCTCTCTCTCTCAAACAAATAAATAAAGGCTAGAGAACTAAATAGAGAGAAATTGAGGGAGGAGTAAAAATCAGGTGAAGAGAAGTTCAGAGATTTGGAACAGAACCCGGGTAGGAAAGAGGAGGAGGAAGACAAAGGTGGTTAATCTTTCTGCAGTCCTTTCTGAATTCTCTATTCTGGACTGTATAGTTTTCATTTCATCAGTTGATTAAATGTGAAATGTTTTGAGTTGAAAAATGTAATCTCAGTGAATTACTAAAATGTTTATATCCATTTTGTACTGAAAGGTTCTTGCCAGTCACATCGACAAGTCAGCCTGGCTAGAAGCTCAAGTGCGTCAGTTATTACACATGGCAAACCAGCAACAAAGTAAATTTGATCTGAGACCTTTGGTGGACGCAATTGATACAGTGAAACAGAAAATTACCCTGCTAGAAAGTAATGACCAAAGATTAGGTATGTCTGATATTTTACACTTGTCTTTTGGTGACTGGTTTGTCGGCATGTGTTCATGAAACAAGCAAACACCTGGCCAAACGGAGAGTCACAGCTGTCCAAAATAAACAATGGTCAAATCTGGTATTTGTGAAACAGAACAGCATGGTATTCTGGACACTCAGGCAAAAAGTATGAAGAGCCATGAGTGGTGGCTAGAAGAAGCAAAGGGTGGAAAAGGGCCAGGGAGTTCCTAGAGCAAGGGAGCGATGGTTTGTAATTGAGAGTGGAAACTAATGTGAAAGCTAAGAAAGAGATGTGGTGGGAACATTGTTTTCAGTAGAGGCGTAACTCGGAGATGTCATAGGTTTGGTGCAGACCACCACAATAAAGCAAATATTGCAAGAAAGTGAGTCACCAATTTTTTGGTTTCCAGTACAGATAAAAGTTATATTTACACTATACTGTGTGGTCTATTTAAGTGTGCCATAGAATTTTCTGAAAAAGCTTGTGTGCCTTAATGAAAGAATACTTTATCCCTAAGAAATGCTAACCATCGCCCGAGCCTTCAATGATTTGTAATCTTTTTCCTGGTGAAGGGTCTTGCCCTAGTAACATCAAAGATCACTGATCAGAAATCGCCATAACAAATATAATGAAAATGTTTGAAATACGGCGAGAATTCCCCAACTGTGACAGGAAGACAGGAAGGGAACAAACGCTGCTAGGTCAATGGCGCCAGTAGACTTGCTCAAGGCAGGGTTGCCCCAAACCTGCGATTGGTGAGAAACACAATGTCCTGCAAAAGACAACAAAGTGCAGTGAAACAAAGCATGCCTGTCCAGAAACACAGAAAAAGATCGGGCTATTTAAAAGTATCCCAGTTTGAAAAATGTGGTATCACCATGCTAACACACATTGGCTGAATGTGTCTTCTCTACACATGGGTGGGTGTCAGTTCAAGAGGACACACTGGGGCTTTCCTGGTGCCACTCTTGCCAAGATATGAGATCCACTGAATTGATGTTATTACTACAAATGGTCCATTGGTGGATATTGATTTCACTTCATCTTTAGGATGTCAGAATTTTATTGATTGTTTTCAGATAACAAAATTCCACTTTGGGCAAATTCTAAAGACAACTCAGGCCTACAGCAACCGGTTTTTTGTTTTTTTGTTTTTTCTCATTGCAGTTGTTTTGGAAGGGGAGACAAACAAACACGATGCCCACATTAATATTCATAAAGCACAGCTGAATAAAAATGAGGAGCGATTTAAACTGCTAGAAGGGGCCTGCTATAATGGAAAGCTCATCTGGAAGGTGACTGACTACAAGATGAAGAAGAGGGAGGCTCTGGACGGACACACGGTCTCCATCTTCAGCCAGCCCTTCTACACCAGCCGCTGTGGCTACCGGCTCTGCGCTAGGGCATACCTGAATGGGGACGGGTCCGGGAAGGGGACGCACCTGTCGCTGTACTTCGTGGTGATGCGAGGGGAGTTTGACTCGCTGTTGCAGTGGCCATTCAGGCAGAGGGTGACCCTGATGCTTTTGGACCAGAGTGGCAAGAAGAACCACATCATGGAGACCTTCAAGGCTGACCCCAACAGCAGCAGCTTTAAAAGACCCGACGGGGAGATGAACATCGCCTCGGGCTGTCCTCGCTTCGTGCCCCACTCCACTTTGGAGAGTGCCAAGAACACCTACGTTAAAGATGACACCCTGTTCTTGAAAGTGGCTGTGGATTTAACGGACCTGGAGGATCTCTAGTCCCTCTTGCTGGGGTGATAAAAGGACCTTTTGGGTCCAGAACCATGAAGGAACCCTTCTGAATTTAAACTTGGTACACATTTGTGTTTGGCGTTTTGCCCTCCAGTTTGAAGTCAGTTTGAAGTACTTCCTAACTTCTGTTTTCTTTTTACATTTTACTCTGTCCCAATTGAAAACTTAAAACACTTAGGATATCTTTTTGTTATTTATATCTTTCTATCTCTTGAAAGATGGTAAGTTTCTTACAAGGTCAGGGGCATATCTCTTTTACTGGTGCTTAGCATGGGGTCTCAGAGTAGGCACTCTATGTTAAATGTTATTGGGACACAGATGTAGAATTCCCAGTTGAACATGCTTTGGTACCTGACCAGGTGGTGGCACAGTGCATAGAGCATCAGCCTGGGACACTGAGGACCCAGGTTCAAAACCCCAAAGTCACTGGCTTGAGCACAGGCTCACCAGCTTATGCGTAGTTCACTGGCTTGAACATGGACACATTGACATGATCCCATGGTCACTGACTTGAGCCCAGAGGACACTGGCTTGAAGCCCAAGATTGCTGGCTTGAAGCCCAAGGTCGCTGGCTTGAGTAAGGGATCACTGGCTCGGCTGGAGTCCCCCGGTCAAGGCACATATGAGAAGCAATCAATGAACAATTAAGGTGCCACAACTGCAAGTTGGTGCTTCTCATCTCTCTCCTTTCCTTTCTCTTTCTTGCTATAAAAAATAAAAATAAATTTTAAAAAAAGGAAAAAAAAAGAAAGGAAGAAAATGCTTTGGTCTTTGGTCTGCTGATTCTAGACTTGACCATAAGCCTGCAAAAACCATCGTTTGGGGTAGGTTGTTCCAGATCACAAGATGGGTGGTGTACATACAAAGACAGTATGTCCAGTTGGAACAATTCAGATTTCATTAGGTTCAACCATGTTAAAAAACTGTTTTCATATATTAAAAACAGTCAAATACTAAGAGTTTAATAAGATTCAACTTAATGTATATATGTATATGTATACAAATAATTTAAAGGTATTTTGGTAATAGTAAATTAATGTGAGGAGGGACAGAATTTAGTATATGATGGAGAAAGTGTCATAATTGGATAAGAGGAATTTAAAACCTAGGGAAGACGCCATTACAATTTCCTGTGGGATCAGAAGTACTCCCATCCAAAACTGATTGCTTAAAACAGTATCTTCTATTCTCTTTGAGAGAAATTTTGAATTCATAAACTGGTATTAAAAATGGTTACTTATGCCTGACCAGGCGGTGGCACAGTGGATAAAGTGTCGGACTGGGATGCAGAGGACCCAGGTTTGAAACCCCGAGGTTGCCAGCTTGAGTGTGGGTTCGTCTGGTTTGAGCAAAGCTCACCAGCTTGGACCCAAGGTTGCTGGCTTGAGCAAGGGGTCACTTGGTCTGCTGTAGCCCCCTGGTCAAGGTACATATGAGAAAGCAATCAATGAACAACTAAGGTGCTGCAATGAGGAATTGATGCTTTTCATCTCTCTCCATTCCTGTCTGTCTGTCCCTGTCTATCCCTCTCTCTGTCTCTGTCACAAAAATAAATAAATAAATAAATAAATGGGCACTTATATAAACTTGTGATTTTTCTTGTCAAAGTCCTGAGTAATCTTTTGAATCTATCTGTATACATCTGAGGTGTATATGCAAGTCGAGATGAGTCCTTCTGACTCTTGATAAGCCCAAGGTTAACAAAAAATGCCCAGTTAACCTGAGCCCTAACTCATTGTTATACAGCTGAGCACTATACTTGGCTTGGCTCCCTTGACCTTGCAAGGACAAGTGCCGTGGGCTGAGGGCTACTTAGTGCAGCTCACTCAGGTGACGACCATGCACCTGACAACTTCTGAACAGTTAACCGTATAGAAGAAGCATGATTTATAGCGGCGGCTTCTGGGATGACTGAAACATTCTTAATCTCTTCTGTGCTCTTTCAAGATGCTAAGGATATATAGCGCAGAAATCACCCCAAAGGGTGGAATTCAAAGAAATAAGTTCATAGTAGAAATATACTCAAGAATACATACACTGTAGCTGCTGGTGAACTCCAGGACGGCTGACGGTCAACATGTGACCTCAGACAAGCTCAGGAAGCCTTTCTCTACACCACATGGTGGTTCTGTGTGCTTGTTTTCCATGTTTCCGATCAAGTTCAAGACCACTCCTGTATTCCTTGGGAGTGGAAGACCATGTTGTAACTAGCTTTAAGTAAATGATGTGAAAACATTTTAAAGTGAATTTGTCAAAATACTGCTTTTGTGTTTTAACCAACTTCTCTGTGTAAAAAGTTTAAGTCATGGCATGGTTTGTTTGTGAGTTCAGAGTCCCTTCCTCGTTGAAACAGAGAATGAGGTCATCTATGTCAATAGCACTCCTTTCCTACAAAATAAGAGTTGTCATTTTTGTTTTAAAGAAGCAAATCCATGTAAACGATTTTCCTCATTTATAATATAAAATTATTCTATATGAATAAGGTTTTAATTTTATTTCCATTTTGGTTTGATATAGATTCCTGGTGAGAAGAAGATGATACACTCAGCATAAAAGGGGCGTTAACCTTGAGAAAGCTGGGTGGGAGGTAGGTACATATCTATATTAATGCATACTCACAGATCTGAACTCTCAGCCCTGGTCTCCAAATTTGATGTTTTCAGCCAAGATATAGTCATAGCCAAGATATAGTCACAGCCAAGATCAGTTCACAGTGCCAGCCTTGCATGTAAGTTAACAGGACAGAGAGCCACCAACCCTTTATGTGAACAATCAGTCCACATTGCCAACTACCTCTTTACTCTTAGAAAGTGATTGGACACCTGGGTCTTAATCTTATGTAAGAATTCTGGGCTGGAGATAAAACTTTGACAGATGCACAGGAGGGGACTCAGGTGAGGAAGTCACCCGAGACCACCACATTTGGGGGGGGGGGGGGGTGAGAGGAGCCTGCAGAGCATTTGGAGAAGGAATGGCCAAAGGTAAGAGAAGCACAAGGGAGGTGGGAAGGGAAAGAAATGTCCTCAGGACCAAAGGCCACCCGGAGAACAGCAGCTATTCCAGTACACCCCACAGCTGACTCTCGACTGCATTTACCTACCCACGTGTTGCTCCCTTTTCAGTCCGAATCTCTGACCTGGGCCTTAGCTTAAGCTGCAGACTCATATATCCCAGTAGCTGCTGGCCATCTACACTTAGAAGTTCTACAGGTACTTTAGAGTCAGCTTCCTAACTGAGCCGGAAGCTTGCCCACTCTCCCCACCAGTGCCAATCTCTGATTCCTGTTCATTCTACTCCACCATTATCCTTGGCCGAGAAGTTCGGACACTATTCTAGTCCCCATCTAATCACCCACCCAGTTCTGTCAATATGACCTACATATAACTTTAAAATCATTACTAACTACTTACGCCTCCTGCTTGCGGCTATCCTATTGCAGCCTGCATTTTTTGCTATGCAATTATTGTATTTTTTTATTTTACCTCTCAAATCCAACCTGGCACTGCTACGCAGTAATCTCTCTAAGTGAAAGTCTGAGAAGGATTCCGCACCCCATCACCTGTAGAACAAAGCCCAGGCTCACTGGTGTGGTGAACAGGCTTTGCATGTCCCCTCTGGCCCCCCAGCCTCACCTCCTGACAATTCTGCGACTTCTCACTTAGCAACAGCAATAGCACACCGATTGCCACTTGTCTGTGTGTGTGCCACACCTCTACGTGGAACACTCTTCTCTGCCCTCATCTTCTTTGTCAGATGAATTCTTGCCCTTTAAGATTCTGCTTTGGCCTCACCTCCTCCAGGAAGCCTTCCCAAAGCAGCACTGATTGCTGCACACCCCAGCCTACCCTTCACTAGGCTGAGTCCCTGCTTTGTGCTGTGTATTTCCTTATCTTTACTGTAATTGGTAGACTTTTCTATTTTTTTTTCCCCCAGAAAACAAGCGTTAATTGACTATGTATTTGTCAGATTTTGTGTTAGGTGCAAACAGCACAGATATGGTACCTGTCCTCATAAAATGTATAATTTGAAGATCAGCCACAAGTGGTGACCCAGAATGATCGATGTGTATATGCTCCCAGTCTCCTCTGGAAACGGATCCCTTGGGCCATTTCTGAATGTCTGTGATGCAGAATAAGAGAACAGGCAGAAGACATTCCAAGGGAGAGCCCTAGGAGCAAAATTTATGAAGGAAAAGCTACACCAATCCACACAAAGAGTGAGGAGAATTAAAGGAGGGAGAAAAGGGAGTGTGAACCAATGGGAACTGTTGGGAATTGGGACTCGCAGCCCCTCTGATGCTTTTTTCCTCCCAAGAGACCGTTAAAGACTAAAGTACATTTAAAAAGTATTCTTGGCTGTTTGAATTACACTTGTTTGAAGGAAACTCCATGTAGAGACTAAACTCCAGCTCTAGGACTTATCAGGCACTTGAACAAAGAAGAAAATAACAGAGTTCAGTGAAAGAATAGCAGGACGTTGGTGGTGAGAATAGATATATTCCTCTAAACAGGCATAACCATATAAAACTTCAACTTGAAAGATGAAGTTGGAAAGATTCAACTTTTTTTTTTGCCAGAGAGATTTGCAAGACGAAAGAAGGAAATGCCGAGCTCCGGCTCCGTGGTGGGGGTACCAGACGCAGAGCTGGTACCTAGGCCTGCTTCCCGTGCGCTGTTTGAGGTAGTCACAGCTTTGGGGTCACATAGTGGTGGCGGCAGTGGATTGTCATGAGAGAACTGGCTCTGCTGCACCCACATCTGGCCTCTGGTCTTCCTGGAGACTCTGTGGGTTCTGTAAATAAAGTCCTTTCCCAGGCAGAGCCGATTCTGTTGTTCATAACTAAGAACCTAACTGAGACCTGAGTCAGCCATGGGAAGAGGAGGTGGGGCGAGCCTTTTGGGCAGAGGGCGCTGAGGATACAGTGAAGTGCCACATAGTGACATTTCGGTCAGCCACAGACCACATATAATGACAAGGGAAGAATGGAGCAGAAAAATTCCTGTTATGTTGTGATGTCATAAAGTGGTAGCACAACGCATTACTTGTGTGTTTGTGGTGATGCTGGTGTACACAAACCTACCACACTGCTAGCCGTATAAAAGTGTAGCACATAGAATTACGTACAGTGCATAATGCTTGATAATGGTAATAATGACTTATGCTGCTTTATGTAGTTATTATACTATACTTTCACCTTTGTTTGAAAATGCATTCTTTCTTCTTACAGAAGTTTGCTATAAAACAATATGCTGTTGTACCAGCAGCAGCCTCATACAACTTGTGTTTTCTGCATCTTGACTGTATCATTTTTCTTGTGCTTGATTTAAACTCGTCTTGTTTTGTGCAGTAACACACAGTACAGGTTTGTAGTCTGTACTGATAGGCTCTACCAGGCAGCCTACCGGTGTGCAGTAGGCTCTCCCATCCCAATCTGTGAGTGCGCTCTATGATCACACAGCGATGACATTGCCGAATGACGCATTTCTCAGAATGTGTCCTGGTCGCTAAGTAGGGAGTGACTGTAAAAGAATTGGTTTAGGAACTGCGCAGAGGCCAGTGTGTTGCGAGTTCATTTGGAGAGAGGAGAGTGTCATTTGATGAAGTTAGGGAAGAAGGCAGGGCCCAGAATCTGGTGCTGAAGTCATGGTGAGGAGTTTGCAGTTTATGTGAAGTATAGTGAAAGCTGACATGATTTTGGCATGACCTGATTAATGTGTTCTAAAAAATTGCTCTGGATGGAGCACAGATAAGAAGGGAACAGAGAGAATATGGGAAACGTATTAAGGTCACATCACTTGTAATTGTGTTGACATGTTTGCTGCCTTAGATCATAAACTCCTTAAAGCCAAAAATCACATCTCATTCAAGTACATAGAAGGAGTTCAATGTATTTTTTTACAGGATAATGGGATTTATTTATTTTTAAAGAATTTCTATTGATTTGAAAGAGAGAACAAGAGAGGGAGAGGGAGAGAGGGAGAGAAGCATTAACTCATTGTTCCGTTTAGTTGTACACTCATTGGTTGCTTCTTATATGTGCCCTGACCAGAGATTGAACCCATGACCTGGGCGTACCAGATGATGCTCTATCCTCTGAACCATTCAGCTAGTGCTTGGTGTATTAAACTGGACTGCATATATACAATAATGCATTGAATATAACAAATTTGTTAGGCAGGTTTTATGCTTATATCATAGATAAAAAAACACTGGTCATTAGAGAAATCTAGGTGCTATGTGCTAGGCACATAGAGATTCTAAGAAGTTTACACACCAATTATATATGAATGTATGAATAATCACAATAATATTATGAGTTATATGCTATTTTATCCCCATTTAACAGATGAAGTTATATAATAAGCTCTAGGTTACATAGCTAATAAGTGGTAAAGCCAGAATTTGAATCCATACAGTCTGGCTTTAGAGGCTCCATGCTTAACCACCATATAAGAAGGCCCCATATGGGTACTGAATTACTCTACATGTTTATATAAAAATATAAATGTAAGTGAGTTAAAATATAATAAGTAACCACTAGAATAAAACTTGAATGCATAACTTTCAAACCACTAGAGAAAAAAAAACCTGCAAAAAAAGAAACTATCAAACCAAAGACAATAAAACAACAGGAAGCATGAGATACACATAAAAAAAGCAATTTAGAAATCCAAACATGCAATTACTATTAAAAGAGAAAATACATCTAATATGTATGAAGGTACATGTATATGCTTTTTAAATACATACCTAAAATAAAGCAGCTGACAATTCCATTCCTAGGTATATATTGACAGATACTCTTACATATGTGTACCAGAAGACACAAAGAAGAGAGTTTACTACCAGCATTGTTTATAATAAAAACAAACAAACAAATCAACAAGGTGTGGCATGGATGCTGGTAGAAGGTAAACTGGTACAAGCACTAGAGAATAATTTTGCAGTATCAAGTAATGTTGAGTTGTGAAAACCTTAACCCTCGCAATTCCATTTGTAGACATATACCTAAAATTTCTTGCCTGTACCCAATATGATATGTACAAGAATGCTATTAACTCATGTTGGAATGCTAACAATCAGAAATTGTTAAATTACTAGCAACAGGAGAATGGATCAAGAGCTTTATAGTCATACACTAGAATACTATAGAGAAATTATAGTGAAAAAATCTAGAACTCGGCCCTGGCCGGTTGGCTCAGTGGTAGAGCGTCGGCCTGGCATGCGGGGGACCCGGGTTCGATTCCCAGCCAGGGCACATAGGAGAAGCGCCCATTTGCTTCTCCACCCCCCCTCCTTCCTCTCTGTCTCTCTCTCTTCCCCTTCCGCAGCCAAGGCTCCATTGGAGCAAAGATGGCCCGGGCGCTGGGGATGGCTCCTTGGCCTCTGCCCCAGGCGCTGGAGTGGCTCTGGTCGCGGCAGAGCGACGCCCCGGAGGGGCAGAGCATCGCCCCCTGGTGGGCAGAGCGTCGCCCCTGGTGGGCGTGCCGGGTGGATCCCGGTCGGGCGCATGCAGGAGTCTGTCTGACTGTCTCTCCCCGTTTCCAACTTCAGAAAAATACAAAAAAAAAAAAAGATCTAGAACTCATGAATCAACAGATAACTTTCACAAATATAATTTTGGGTGAGAAACGCAAGTTGCAGAATAATATTATTTACATTAGGTATAAAAATACACAAAATGATACTGTATGTTACTTACATAGCTACATATATATGTAGAATATATAAAAGCTTTCATGGGAATGACAGAAACTACGTTCAGGGAAGGAATTAACTTTGGGGAAGAGAAAGGGAGAAAGAGACGGCAGCAGCATTCATGAGAGGCTCTAACTGAATAGGTAAGATTTAAATCTGAAGCAAGTATGGGAAAATGTTAAAATGTGATGAAGTTAGGTTGTCGGTATTCATTAGATTATCCTCTGTAACTTTATATGTTTGTAATATATTAAACATTTTAAAGAAAATAAGTTTTCAACTCAAGAATCTACAAAAAGTACAAATAAACCCAGAGAAACAACAGATATTGATAAAGGTATAAATTAAAGAAAAATTTCTAAGGTAGAGGTTATCAATCGAATCAAAAGTTGGTTCAATAAATCTGTTCAAGAAAAAGAAATTGCTCCATTAGAAGACATAAAAATGTCTGACCTCAGGTGGCACAGCAGATAAAGGGTTGACCTGGAATGCTGAGGTCGCTGGTTCAAAACCCTGGGCTTGCCTGGTCAAGGCACATATAGGAAGCAACTCCTGTAAAATGATGCTTCCACTTCTCCCCCTCTTTTTGGCTTTCCTCTCTCTAAAAATCAATTTTAAAAAAGAATACATAAAAATGAATAAGAACAATATAAGATAAAAAATGTCAATAATACCATGGACAATTTTATACCAATCAGTTTGAAAATGCAAATGAAATGGGTACTTTTCTAGGAAAAAATATTTATCCCTTGAAATTCAAAGGCACCACACCTAGATGACTTTAAAGGTGAGTTCTTCAAAGCCAAAGAAACGGGTTAGTCACACGCTATGTTTATTTCAGATCATATAAAAAGAAGTTCATATGTCTGATCCATTTTGAGACCTAGCATAAACTGATTATCAAAACTTGACAAGTTCTCTAGACAGCTAAAGAAAACCATAAGTCAATTCATTTATGAACACAGGCACAAAAATCCTATTTTAAATACACAGCAAATTGCATCCAGCAATGTATTGGAAGAATACATAGCAGGATTATAAAGATAAATCAACATTAGAAAATCTATTATTGTGGGGTGATGGAGAGAAGCTGTATGATCATTTCTAATCTATCAGACTGATACTGAATGTATTTGGTAATACTCAATACATTCTTCTGATTTTCAAAAACTGTAAGACAACTTGTCAAACTAGGAAAAGAACAAAATGCCTTTCTTTTTTTTTTTTTTTTTTTGGTATTTTTCTGAAGTTAGAAGCAGGGAGGTAGTCAGACAGACTTCTGCATGCGCCTGACTGGATCCACCCAGGATGCCCACCAGGGGGCGATGCACTGCCCATCTAGGGTGTTGCTCCATTGCAACGGGAGCCATTCTAGCGCCTAAGGTGGAGGCCATGGAGCCATCCTCAGTGCTGGGGCCAACTTTGCTCCAATGGAGCCTTGGCTGCAGGAGAAGAAGAGAAAGAGAGAGGGAGGGAGGGAGCGGGAGGGAGAGAGAGAGAGAGAGAGAGAGGAAAGAGAGAGGAAAGGGTGGAGAAGCAGATGGGCACTTCTCCTGTGTGCCCTGGCCGGGAATGGAACCTGGGACATCCACAGGCCGGGCCAATGCTCTACCACTGAGCAAACTAGCCAGGGCCTGCCTTTCATTTTTAGAAAAGGTTATCCAGCAGAAACTGCCAGAAAACATCATGAACCAAAGCTAAGATACACTCCAAATAACTTCTGGGAAGAACTAGCCCTGAGGCTACTATACAGTGTTGCACTGGATTCTTGGGGAAAGCCAAAATTGTTATTTACAGATGAGTTCTTACTTACAAATCCCGGAAGAATTATAAGAATACAAAGGTTCAGCAGAGTAACAAGATAGATCAACATGAAACCAGAAAAATGACCCTCAGGTCTGTCTGCCTATTGCAGTGAAAACCAATTACACAGCAGAGGTGCTCATACAAAGGAAAGAGTTTTATTCAAGGGCCAGCCACCTGAGAAGATGGGGGCACTCCTGCCCTCAAAAACCCATCATCCTCTTCTGGTGCAGGCAGGGATTTTATAAGGAGGGAGAAGGAGGGGGGGGAAATAGAACAAAGGAATCAAAAGAAGGGGGTTGAGAGTTCTTTGCTGAAGGGGGCAGTAGGGTTAGTGCAAGCTAGTTCAGAGTGTTCAGACAACAGATTGAAGGCCACATGTCTTCTTGAGCTGGCATGTCTGAAAGTTGCAGCCTGTTCCTTCCCTCGGTTGTTGAAAGAGTTGAAGCTAGCAAGTAACTTATTGTACACTGGCCTTACAAGGCCAGTGGCTGCCACTGTGGCTATGCACGTGCAAGTTCACATTGGATTCGGGCAGATAGTAAAAGAACTCTGGAGCCACAAGATGGTGGGCTATTCAGTTTATTAAAGTTTCGTAACGGTGGATGAGCAAGCAGGTAGGGAAGACTGCTTCCTTTTCTCCCTCCTGACTCACCTGGACTCAGAGGTCCCCACAAGTAAAACAACACTCCCCAAACAGGCTGGGCCCAAATCAGGGCTTCCAAGCCCTTACTAGGTCTCAGGTTCCACAATGGAACCAGACTCATTCTCCAGACTCACCCTCCCCGGGGTGTGTCTGTCTGTCTGTCTGTCTCTCTCTCCCTCCCTGCCTCCCTCCCTCTCTCCATCCATCTCCTCTCTGCATTCTCCAGCAAAACAGGCCAGGCTGGGGGGGGGGGGGGACACCTTCTCCAGCAAAGAATAGCAAACTGGCCCCTCCCCAGTAGGCAGTTGCAATTTGCAATCTGCCACCCTGTGGGAAAGCACCTGCAGCTTTCCATAGACACCCCCCCCCCACACACACACACACAGGTGCTGCCCCAGTACAAGCCAGTCCCATAGTAAGGTAGTCTTTTTGGCCTTGAGCAAGAATCAGAATGGCAAAGCAGTATTTTCCTGCTGGGATGTTAACTTAACCCTTGTTAGAGGGGAGCAGGCCTTTTAACTGTAATGAAGCGTGGCCAGAGCTGAAAGTACAAGATTGATTACTTTTATTTGTTACAGAATACATAACTTTGATTACTAAACCAGTAATATTGAGTTATGATTTTAAGAGCAACCAACTGGATTTAACATTTTACAGGCATCCTTTTTATAAATCTACTTTGTTAGTACATTCTTATTTAACTCTATTTTATGGCTAGTCAGACTAATATCAGGTATCTATTCCTGGTTACAAACATACCAAAAACCAAATTATCCTAGGGTCCATTACAAAGAGTAAACTAAAACAAGAAATGTGCACAACAATAAAATCTGCAAGAATTCACATGAGTAACAAGAGAAGATGAATTCATGGAGAAATAACCACATTACTGGGTGTGAAGTCAACATTGCACCTACCAATATCAACCTGGGCAAATTAATCTACCAAAAAAAAAGATCCCAGAATCCTTTCCCATATGCCGACAACCTATTACAAAATTTGAATGGATTCCCAAATTCCGAGAAAACGCTGCCATTTGCTGACAACCGGCTCCAGAACTTGACCTCCCGACTTGAGTTCTACACGTTGCAGGTGGAAACTGTCTACGAAGAGTCAAACCCCAGACATAAAACCGCGCCCACATCCTTAAGCTGAGGCCGCAGGGCCAGAAAGGCCACGTGGGCCCCGCCCCCATCTGTGTCGTGGGCGGAGCATTTCCGGCCAATGACGCGAGTGCATGCCCGGAGGCCCCTACCCTCCGCCGGGCGCAGTATCTCACGTGGGGGCGGTCGGGCTCCTGGGAGGTCCGCCCCCCTCCTGGTCCCTCAGCACCCTCCGGGCGGGAACTCGAACCTTCCCAGTAAGGTTTCCTCTGCAGTTTCCAGTAAGTGACGGTCTCAATCGGAGCTGTGGTTAGAAAGTAGCCGCGCCGGCATTTTCTTTCTCCTCTTCTCCCAAGTCCCTCCTGGCCTCTGGGTCTCTCCAGGACACTCGGCTACGAATTCCCAAATCCGGCGGCGCTCAGCGCTCGGGGTCTCCCCAGAAGACGAGCCCTTTCTGATAAACGTTTCTTAACTATTAGTGATCACTGGCTCCTCATATATACAGTAAAGCCTCAATGTCCTGACTATATATTAATAGTTTCTGCGACTTGAAGCAAAACTAGTGTCATTGGGTAATTGATATAATAAACAGAGTTCCTAGGGCATCTCATCAACCAAAGCAGGCTGAACAAAACCACGTTATTTAAGGTCCCGCTGTACTCGAGAAGGTGCATTTCTGGACTGACCCCCCAACCCCCCGGCTCTTCTGCATACACGCCCCGTGGAAATGTTCCCACTGCCACTTCTCCCCCCATCTCCTTTTGGGAGCAACCTCTGGTGGCTGCATCAGAATGTCCCCTCTTTTAATGAAAATCTCTCCCAAGGACCACTCATCTCGGGGCAATGCCCCTTCCCCCGAAACCCCTCTTCTTATTAAATAATAGAAACAATTAGGAAAGAATACCTAAGAGTGAGACACTGACCTAAGCGTGTTACACGCGTTGTTTTATGTGATCATCGGATCATCACTCTGTAGGTAGACACCAGCGAGAACACTGAGGCACAGAAAACTTAGAGAATTTGTGTGAGGTTCCAGCTTGGGTGTGATGGAGTTGAGATTTTAATCCACTGTGGAATTTATTCTAAAGGTGGTGCTGTTTCCCCCTTTCTCTTCCTGACACACCTGGGCTTCCCCCTTTTAGTGCTTCTTTTGAGGAATTGGGAATTTTTTCTGGATGCTGTCTAGAACTCCTCTGTTTCTGGAAATCTGGCCTTTGTCTAAGAACTTTCCCAGAGCTCCACATAGTCCCTTGAGTGCTCCATTTTATTAGATATTTGAACTCTTAGTTTAGTAATATTTTGCATCCCCACAATGAATTTACTCCTTCTTAAAAAAGAGAGAAAAAAAATGTGCTTCTAATCCAATACTCAGTAATCAGCCTTTTTCCCTGCATCACTATGACTGACATTATCACTGTTCTCGACAAACTTTGAGCAGTTTGTGTAAGACAGTAAAGATAATTGAAGTTTCAAAGAATTTTGAGGTTTAATTCCTGACCTCAAGGAGAAATATG
The DNA here is from genome assembly GCF_036850765.1 of Saccopteryx bilineata. NCBI lineage: Eukaryota > Metazoa > Chordata > Mammalia > Chiroptera > Emballonuridae > Saccopteryx > Saccopteryx bilineata. The sequence goes on along the minus strand of NC_089491.1, from coordinate 297,395,813 downwards.
ACATATATATATATATATATATATATATATATATATGACCAAGAAAATAGCAGATAAGCACTAACTCCATTGCACAAAAAATAAATTCTGCAGGAGTGACTGGACAAAATAGTTAAGTGCTAGACTTGTTTCCTCATCTGTAAAATGTTACGGTTAGGTGAGATCATTAAAATTTTGTGAATCTATGTTCAAAGAAAGAAGCGATTACTCTGTACTGAAGTGGGGACTATTGGAGAGATCTTATAGTATGTTCTTGATACATTATTGAGACCAGATTAAGTTTAAGGCCTCTCTTAGCAGTTTGAACATCTGATAATGGCTATAGACCTTGTTATGGAAATAAAACTTACGTTTATACAGCATTTTATACTCAATTTTTAGGAAGTTGATGACTCACCCTTCCCCTCCAAAGCCTACATGTTAAAAACTCCTGATTTAGATTGAGAGAAGCAAAATGAACTGTAATTCAAAAGGCACAACTAAGCCGGAGGTAGCCTTTATTTGTGGTCAGTGTGGAATCACTGGAAGTTTAAGAAAGTAAAGCTGGCAGCAATGTGAAGGATCTGGAGAAGAGCGATAGGACTCATTAGGTGATAGGTGGAATTGTTTAGGTAGATAGTTTAGGAGATATTAAAGGGCTGTGCCAAGCAGTATTGGGAATGGCAAATTGTAAGAAATATTGGCAAGGATAAATCAAAAGGAATTGGTATATGACTGGATATGGAATTGAAAGACGAGGGAGTCAGTGATAACAAGGTTTGAGGTTTGTACAACTGCAGTTACATCCTTTCTCTACTTTATCCTATGTTTAATTGTACTAGGTCATTTCTGTAACATACATGCTGTAAGAGGAGATAGCTTCACCAATGATGATGCACATTAAAAAGCATAATAAGGGAATTCTACAAATAACTCTATACTTTGTAAATTTAATATCTCAAATGAAGTGGACCACTTTCAAAAAGACCAAAATTCACGCAAGAAGATTCAGATAAGTAGAATAGTTTCATAACAAAAAAAAGGAAAACTCTCCAGTGCCATGTAGTTTCATTGGTGAATTTATCAAACAATTGAGGACAAAATAATAGTCATTCTACACAAGCTCTTCCAGAAAATAGAGGAGGAAGGAAAACCTCCCAACTCATTTTATGAAGCCAACGTTACCTGATACCAAAATCAGATTTAAAAAATACGAAAAAGCAAAGCAAATCAATGTCCCTCATGAACAAAGATGCAAAAAATCCTCAAAAAAAAAAATTAGCAAATTGACTCCAACAATGTGTAAAAAAAAAAACTTTGTGACTGAGTGTCATTTATGCCAGGAATTCAAAGCTGGTTCAACATTTGAAAATCAATTAGTATAACTCACCATGTTAACAGACTACACAATAAAAACTACATGTCCCTATCAACAGGTGCAAAACGAAACAAAAAAGCCTCTGGCAAAATGCAACATCTATGATTTTATTAACTCAGCATCATGAACCCAACAGGTTCATCTGTGTTCTTAAAAAGAGGAAAAAAATCAACCAATATAAAAGAATATATTTTGAGCCCCAAACAGTCTCATCCATCTAGAAGCCACTGGTTCTTTAATAGCGGTAGAAATGACCACTATCTGTGATCCAGAGCCCTGGTGGTGTGACTTGCTTCATGAGAGGACTCAGTGGCTGGAGCTCCTGATCAGCTGACTTGGCCTGACTTGGGCTTCCTGAGCAAGACTGTTTACTCCTGCTATTTGGCACCCCGTCCTCATCCTCACCAAGAGACTACATTGCTGAAATGGCTGAGAGATGGTAAGAATAAGGAGTGGTAGCATTTGGCACGATCTTGGTAGTCTCCACAAGAGATGGCATTCACTACCTCTCTGTGCTTTTCTAAAATTTTTTGCATATTTATAGGGCATAAACAGATAGAATGTGTACATAAATTACATAAAGTATGTAGCTATCTTCATATCGGTTTTCCAAAAATAAACAAATGAATAACCCAATAAACTAAGATAGAAAGGACTCTGATAAAAGGCATCTATAAAACCTAGAGCTAACATCATACTTAATGGCGAAAGACTGTATGCTGAATGTCCCCCACCCTCAATATAATATTGTATGTCAAGTATATAATTCAATTAAAATTTGTGTTTGAAAAGATCATATAGCTGTGTTTTGTGGGGAAGAGATTGTATAAAGGTTAAAAGTAAGAGAAGGGGCCCTGGCTGGTTGGCTCAGCGGTAGAGCGTTGGCCTGGCATGCGGGGGACCCAGGTTCGATTCCCGGCCAGGGCACATAGGAGAAGTGCCCATTTGCTTCCCTCCCCCCTTCCTCTCTGTCTCTCTCTTCCCCTCCCACAGCCAAGGCTCCATTGGAGCAAAGATGGCCCAGGCGCTGGGGATGGCTCTTGGCCTCTGACCCAGGCGCTAGAGTGGCTCTGGTCGCGGCAGAGCGATGCCCCGGAGGGGCAGAGCATCGCCCCTGGTGGGCGTGCCGGGTGGATCCCGGTCAGGCGCATGTGGGAGTCTGTCTGACTGTCTCTCCCCGTTTCCAGCTTCAGAAAAATACAAAAAAAAAAAAAGTAAGAGAAGAAAACCCAGTTAGTTGGCTGTTATAGTATTTCAGCTAAGAGATTTGGGTGGTTTGGACTGGGACTGAGTTTCTCAGTCTCATCACTTGTCATTTGGAGCTAGATTATTCTTTGTTGTGAAGACCTTTCCTGTGATTTTTAGGATATTTAGCTACATCTCTGGCCTCTGCCTGCTAGATTTCAAGTAGTAACCAAATTGTGACAAGACAAATTGTGATTAAAAGTTGCTCTAGACATTAAAAAAAAAAAGACACATAGGTCAATGAAACAGAATAAAGTGCCCAGAAATAAACTCATGCATACATGGTCAACTAATCCTTGACAAAGGTATCAAGAACACAGTGGGGAAAGAATCACTTCTTCAGTAAATGGTATTGGGAAAACTGGACAGACACATGCAGAGTGAAACTGGACCACTATCTTAACACTACTCACAAAAGTGAACTCAAAATGGATTATAGGCTTGAATGTAAGACCTGCAACTGTGAAACTCCTTTAGGAGAGCAGGGGATAAGCTCCTTGACATCAGTTTTGGTAATGATTTTTTGTTTTGATTTCTGTTTTTAAAAGGTCCTATGATAGTGCTTTATCACAAGTCAGATCTTGACACTCCCTGCTTAAAACCTTTCCCTTGCTTTTCATTGTACTTAGGATGAAATCCCAACTCCTTAACATAAAGCTGGTTTTGTACTTTTACATCACCTGGTCCTTCCTTACCTGTTATCTCATTTCATAGCACTCCGCTTTGACTATTATGCTTGAGATTTTTCCTACCATCGTTCTGAATATTAAAAAATGCTAAACTTGTTCCTGCTTCAGGGCCTTTGAACTTATCTTCCATCTGATCAAAAGTTCTTTTCTACAAGTTATTTTCTTTCACATGACTGGATGCTCCTCACCTTTCAAGTCTCAGGTCAAGGGCCACCTTACTAGAAGCAGACATTCCTATCCACCAGGGCATTATCAGTTATGTCCCTTGTTTGTTTTCTTCATAACAATTATCCTTAGAAATTATTTTGTTTCTTTTCTTCTCCCAAAACTAGAATGTAAGCTCTGTGAATGCAGAAATTTTGTCTGTTTTGTTTACCACTACATTTCCGGTACTGGATGGGGGTCTTTAGTAAATAAATTAGGTGTAAGAATGCTTGTACTAGGAGAAAACTGGTTTTACCTACAGAAATGGCTGAGTCTTCAAAAAGAGCTTGGTTTTAAAGTACAGGGTGATAATAGATGTCTCAAGGAAAAGGCTTATTAGAGATGAGGGATTAGAGATCTGGATAAATAAAAGGGATTGAGGAGTAAATGTTCATTAACATTGTATGGCTACATGAGCTTGCTAAGAGACCAGTGTTTCTCAAAGTGTGGTGACAAGACTTCTTGAATTGCTAAAGGTCTTCCCTCCAGTTCTTCTAATGAAGATCTCTGGATGAGGAGCATAGGCTTTTAAAAGCTTTGAGTTTCTTACATGTACTAAAGTTTAGGAACCAATGGATTAGGGATAGATAGGAACAAGCAAAAGATTCAGGACTGAGCCCTAATATGGCCTAGCTTTAAAGGTGGGAGAAAAGAAATGGAGCCCAAGAAGGAGATGGGAATGATGTCAGCTCTGAAGAGGAGCTACAATCACAGCTGTTCTTGACTGGTCTATTAGTCTGCTTGGGCAGCCATAATGCCACAATGCCATAGACTGCATGACTTTTAAACAACAGGAATTTATTTTCTCATAGCGTGGAGGCTGGAAAGTCCCAAGACCAAGGTTCCAGCAGTGTTTGGTTTCTGGTGAGAACTCTTCCTGGTTTGTAGGTAGCCGCCTTCTTGGTGCATTCTCACATGGCCTTTCCAGTGTGTGGTGCATGCATGTGTGTGTGTGTGTGTGTGTGTGTGTGTGTGTGTGTGTGTGTGTGGTGGAGGGATATCTCTTTCTTCTTAGAAGGCCACCAGTTCTATGAGATTAAGGCTGCACCCTTATGACTTTATTTAACTTAAATTACCTGCTAAAGACAATGTCTGTAAAGACAGTCATATTGGAGCTTACAGCCTCAATAGCAAATGAATTTTGCAGGGATACAGTTCATTCTATAGCAATTGGTGTTTCCCTCCATCAATGAAGGAAACCAGTTTGATGTATGTAATCCAAGAGCATCACCACATCTACACTAAATTCTTGTTCTTTTAGGCTATAAAGCCAACTTTAACTAAAACAGCGTTCTTATTTTGATCAAATCTGTATGAGATTTTTATCAAAGTTATGGAAATACAGATCTGATTTTTGGGGTTTTTAAAAAATTATTTATTTATTTATTTATTCATTTTAGAGGAGAGAGAGAGAGAGATTGAGAGAGAGAGAGAGAAGGGGGGGAGGAGCAGGAAGCTTCAACTCCCATATGTGCCTTGACCGGGCAAGCCCAGGGTTTTGAACTGGCAACCTCAGCATTCCAGGTCGACGCTTTATCCACTGCGCCACCACAGGTCAGGCTGATTTTTGTTTTGATGACAGACACTCAAATTAGATGTATGAATGGTTATCATTTAATAGAAACACACAACTGTTTTGTGAATAACTAATACCTGACCCTCATTCCATTCAGAATTTAATATGTGCCTTTCATCTTTGTTGTTCTAAAATACATCATTTTGCTTTTTAAATTATCTAATTATCCATCTATATTTTGATTTCCCAGACATGGCAGGCAGGTTTTATAGACATGGGTAAGAAGTCCACACACACAAGCCCTGAAGATGCCGGGATCAGAAGAAACAAAGGTAGGAGTTTTTTCTTGCTTTAAAAACCTCTGAGTAATTTCAAATACTCAAAGTTTATCAATTATTTTGTTCCTCTCTCATTTGTTGCTAGTATTTGAGAGAATAATTGTGTCATATTTTGTATCAATCCAAGGTAAACACAAACAAAAGGAAAAAAAAAGAGCAAAACCAAAAACACCACCGATCCCAGCGTAGGTCAGCAGCATCTCATTCTTCAGACGATCGTGTGTTTCCCTCTTCATCATCGTCATCTTCTGGAAGCCAGACGAATTCAAGTACTGAGGGTACGTTCATCACCCTGCTAAGTTTCTTTTGTTTATAAGTTAAAATATTTAGAAAAAAGTTGTTACAATTCTTTCATAATTTCTGTTTATTCAACAAATGTTTGTTGAAAATATTCACTCTATGGTCCTGGGAAAACTGGAAAGCCACATGCAAAAGAATGAAACTGGACTACAGTTTGTCCCCTTGTACTAAAATTAATTCAAAAGGGATCAAAGACCTAAATATAAGAGCTGAAACAATAAAGTACATAGAAGAAGACATAGGTACTAAACTCATGGATCTTGGTTTTAAAGAGCATTTTATGAATTTGACTCCAAAGGCAAGAGAAGTGAAGGCAAAGATAAATGAATGGGACTACATCAGACTAAGAAGTTTTTGCTCAGCAAGAGAAACTGACAACAAAATAAAAAGACAGCCAACTAAATGGGAAATGATATTTTCAAACAACAGCTCAGATAAGAGCCTAATGTCCAAAATATACAAAGAACTCATAGAACTTAACAACAAACAAACAAATAAATAATCCAATAAAAAAATGGGAAGAGGACATGAACAGACACTTCTCCCAGAAAGAAATACAAATGGCCAACAGAGATATGAAAAGATGCTCATCTTCATTAGTTATTAGAGAAATGCAAATCAAAACTGCAATGAGATACCACCTCACACCTGTTAGATTAGCTTTTGCTTTTTTTGTTTTTTTTTTGTAGGCTGGGAAGTAAATGAATAAAGCAATGCTTTCTATCCAATCATCTCCCCAAGCCTGTGTATCAATGTCCCAAAGTTTAATTAACAGAACAGGGAAGCTGCCCTGAACTGAGATTAGCTATTATTAACAAGACAGGTAATAGCAAATGTTGGAGAGGCTGTGGAGAAAAAGGAACCCTCATTCACTGTTGGTGGGAATGTAAAGTAGTACAACCATATGGAAGAAAGTATGGTGGTTCCTCAAAAAACTGCAAATAGAACTACCTTATGACCCAGCAATCCCTCTACTGGGTATATACCCTAAAAACTCAGAAACATTGATACGTAAAGACACATGCAGCCCCATGTTCATTGCAGCATTGTTCACAGTGGCCAAGACATGGAAACAACCAAAAAGCCCTTCATAGATGACTGGATAAAGAAGATGTGGCACATATACACTATGGAATACTACTCAGCCATAAGAAATGATGACATTGGATCATTTACAACAAAATGGTTGGACCTTGATAACATTATACGGAGTGAAATAAGTAAATCAGAAAAAAACAAGAACTGCATGATTCCATACATTGGTGGGACACAAAAACGAGACTGAGAAACATGGACAAGAGTGTGGAGGTTACGGGGTGGGGGTGGGGGCACAAAGAAACTAGATAGAAGGTGATGGAGGACAATCTGACTTAGGGTGATGGGTAAGCAACATAATTGAATGACAAGATACCTGACATGTTTCTTTGAACATATGTACCCTGATTTATTGATGTCACCCCATTAAAATTAATAAAAATTTATAAAAAAATAAAATAAAATAAAAGGAAAAAAAAGAAAATATTCACTCTTCGCCAGTCATAATGGCAAACATGCCATGATCCCATCAGCCAAGGAACTTTTATTATATTGATCAATAAAGACAAATAAATAGTCCATTACAAGGCAAATCAGTGCCATGATTTGGTATGCATGTGTTAAGGAGAGCACCAGGGGAGTGACATTCAGTAAGGTTTATTACAAACTGAAGCAATTACAGATCCTCACTAACCACTGTTGACATTTGGGTTTCTGATTCTTTCTCAAGTAGTATGGTTACACTTCTATTTCTTGATTTATCAGTGAGCTAATAAGAGTCTTGGTTGTAAGCAAAGGTAACTGACTCTGGATGATTTAAATGAAGAGGGATGCCCTGGCCAGATGGCTTGGTTGGTTAGACTGTCATCTGGAAACACAGAGGTTGCTGGTTCGATCCCTGTCAGGGCACATACAGAAACAGATCTATGTCCTTTCTCTCTCACTCTCAAATCAATAAATAAAATTTTAAAAGGGGAAAGAATATTTTGAAAGGATATTGAATAACCCACAGAATTGCCAAGAAGTGCAGGGATCTAAACTCTGAATATGGATCGGAACAAAGTCAAATTTTGCAGCTAGAACCACAGGCAAAGTCCTGCCACAGAGCTCAGTCAGGTGAGGGCACTATTAAACTTGGATGCCTCGGCTTGCATTGCCATGGACACCACCTGCCACCATTGTCATCACTGCCACTGCAGCCACTAGACACTGGGTGTTTCTGCCACTGACACAAAATGGGTTCTTCATTATCTCTGCTTCTTTGTGTCATGAACTCCTAGGCAGTGATTGACAGCCCAGATCGCATGTCCATGTCCCAGCTGCATAGGAAGCTGGGAAAGCAAGTATTGGCCTTTTCAGAACTGATGGTGGGAGGCATGCAGAAGAAGATTCACCAGACACAGGACAGAGGACCAGATCCTGGGCAGTCAGATTATAGCAAATGTTCTCCACATTCAACTCCAGGGAATGTTTACTGATTAGTTCACTTTAAACTACTCCTTTGTCTTACCTACCCTTTCCTCTCAGTGTATGCTAGTTGTATTATAATTAGTTTTTCCATTAGTTAATTTGGCATCAATAAATACTATACTTATCATTCTACTTTTTGTTCCATCAACTTTAGCCAGTTATTTTATTCTCCTTTATATAGGCACCCGTACCCTTTCCTCCATCTTTTCTCCTCACTGTATTTTTTAATGTTTTCAGTAGTTCACATTTACAGTCTGATCTACAACCAAAACTACCTCACTCAATTTTTTCTCATAGATTCACTGTAAAGGTTCAAAACAAATAACCAGCATTTAAATTATTATCACTGTATAAATGTTGTGATTGCAGTGCCAAGTAATGTGCTAGGATTATATTTCCCTTTCATGGATCTAATATCATGGTTACTGGGACTCTCAAAGGAGAATGTTTCTAGTCACATCATTTATATTCTTTCAGTTGCTTAAAACCTTGCCAAGTCTCGCCTGACCAGGTGGTGGCGCAGTGAATAGAGCGTCGGACTGGGATGCGGAAGGACCCAGGTTCGAGACCCCGAGGTCGCCAGCTTGAGCGCAGACTCATCTGGCTTGAGCAAAGAGCTCACCAGCTTGGACCCAAGGTCGCTGGCTCCAGCAGGGGGTTACTCGGTCTGCTGAAGGCCCACGGTCAAGGCACATGTGAGAAAGCAATCAATGAACAACTAAGAAGTCGCAACGCGCAACGAGAAACTGATGATTGATGCTTCTCATCTCTCTCCATTCCTGTCTGTCTGTCCCTGTCTATCTCTGCCTCTGTAAAAAAAAAAAAAAAAAAAAAAAAACCTTGCCAAGTCTCACTTAGTATTGTATTCTATTTGAACCATGACTTTCTTGTACAGTTTTTTCCTTAGAGTTTCTAGCTCTGACCTTTGTTTTTGTTGTTGACAGAAAGTTAATGTAACTTCATCATAAAAAAGATTTCCCACCCTTTCGATCGTGGAGTTTCTTTTCTCTGGGCATGTTCTTGCCTGCCTGCTATAAACTAAACCACTGCTAATTCTTTTAAAATCTAATTCTTTCAGATTTTACCAAGGGAAAAAATAAGAGAAAGAGAGGACAGAAAAAGAATAAAAAGAGAAAAGAAAAAAAGGTAGGTAATTGTGAATAATATAAGATTTGGTTACTATAGGATTCTGTTCCTTATTAAGGAAGACAAAACATACAGGGAATTCTGATAAAATATATATAAGAGAGGGGGTTAGCATGGAGCTAACGTAATAGTGTCCTTTTTCTTTTAAGAAATACTAAGAAAACTGTGCAGACAGATACAAACTTACTTCCCAATTCTGAGTCCAGTTTCAGGGATGAAGTGGTAGAGGGGTGAGGAGGAGGGGGTGGTCTTCATGTTTCCAAGGCCTGGGTGAGGGGAAGATACTCAGCTAGTTCTCAGTGTTACCTGTTCATGCAGGTATATTCTGAGATGTCCATCATTCTGTCTGGTTCTCAGTCATTGATCCACACAATTTGCCACTGAGATATCTTTATTCCTGTCCCTTCAGATATAGTGGATCTCTCTCCATCACTTCCATGTCACATGTAAGGGCATGGCATAAGAGCAAGGCTATTTAAGGCCTGGCCAGCACCCCCTCCTCGGCCAGTCATTGGTACCATCCCAAGGCTGAGTATAGACGCTGTTCCCCACCTTAGAGTCTATATGTTTCTGTGGGATTCTACTGCTTCTGTGGTGTTCTATATATCAGAATACAGGGCCCTTCTTTTTAGGATTTGTTAGTGCCTCTACTCTTTTTACTTCCTCACTATATCCTCCTCCTCCTCAGTTGAGGAAATTTCTATTCTTATTGCAACTTGGGGTCAGGTTGTGGGGTGGTGAAGAGACCCATTCCTGTTCTTTCCGGCTTTCTCCCAAATGCTTTACCTACACAGAGAAGACTTCTAGTGCTCTAATGGCTTATATTTTTAGAAATCAAGTTCAAGAAGATTTCTTTTTTTCTGTTTACTACCCTGGTTTGTCTCTTTCTAAAGCAGTGAATTCATAGCTGCTTAAAAGGAGTATGTGAGGACAGATAAGGAAAAGATGGACAAATAGAGGGAAAATGTTAGTATTACAAAACCATTATCCTGTCTTAGAAAAGCTTGTTGAAATGACAAATTTATGGAATAATATTTGCTGGTATTTATCAAAACTTACTATGCACCAGACATGTTCTAAGAACTTTACATGCATCAACTAATCTAATTACAACAATGAAATATGTCTCTCAATGTATTTGTTTGTTTGTTTGTTTATTTATTTTTCCATTGATTTGGGGGCAGAATAGGAGAAAGAGAAGCATGAACTTATTGTTCTACTTAATTGTTCCATTTAGTCGTGCATTTAGTGGTTGCTTTTTGTCTGTACCCTGACCAGGGGTTGGGCCAGTGACCTCAGGACACTGGGAAAGGATGGCGCTCTATTCAGTAGGTCGGGTCCCATACCATTGCTATTCTGATTTTACAGACCAGGCAACTGAGATACAGAGGAGTCAAGTAATTTAACTGCGTTTTTGTTTGTTTTTTTAGTAGTCTCAGAGCTTGTATTCAAACCCCAGATGTTTTGCTCTGTAGTTTACCTTCCCAATTACTATGTTATTAGTCTTCAAATAACCCCCCCCTCCCCTCCAAGGGGCATTTGGAAATGCATAGAGGGTGTGTATCCGGTTTTCATAAATACTGGCATTTAGTGGATAGGGACCCAGAATGTTAAATGTCCTAAAGTGTGAGGGATGGTCCTGAACAATAAAGAATTGATCCACCCGAAACCTAAATAGAACTCCTGTTGGGAAACAGTACATTATGCTAGACTGGCTCTAAACTGCCAAGACTGACTCAAAACGTCTTTGTTCTGTTTGTTGTTGTTGTTGTTGTTATTTTTATTGATTTTAATTTATTGTGTTTACATAGATTCTAGTGTTGCCCTGAATGCACTCCCTCCCCCGTATTCCCCTTAGTTCTGTTTTTTGTTTGTTTGTTTTAACTTAAATAGACTACTCTTTGGAAAACATTGCAAATGTTATTCAAAAGTAAATTAATAGGCAGATTTTCCACTTAGGTCTTCTAAGGTTTTTCAGGAAATAAGTAAGTCCCATATTATATATAATATTCTCTGCCAGAATATGAAAGGATATAGAATAATGCCTTTTAATTTTATGAAGCTAATAAAACAAGAAAATTAAATTTTGAGAAATATTACTAATGACAATGAAGAAATTTTATTATGATAAAAAGGTCGTTATAAATCAGGAAGATATAAGAATTATAAATGTATTCATGCTGCTGTGAGTTGAATAATATTCTCCTCCAAATTCATGTTCACCCAGAACCTCAGAATGTAACCTTATTTGGAAATAGAATCCTTGCAGATATAATTAGTTAATATAACATCATACTGGAATGGGGAAGTGAGGTGTTCTAAATCCAGTGACTGATGTTCTATAAAATCATATCAAATACGTATGTTAGCACGATCCCCAAAAGCTAGCAGTCCCAGTCCTAGATATATTCTCTGGAGAAACTCATGCACTTTCACATCAGTATACCTGTACAAGAACGTTCATGGCAGTGTTGGTCAGAACAATAAAAAAATGGAAAGAACCCCAATATCAAGCAACAATAAAATATATAAATACATTATAGTAAAGAATTTAACTTTGCCCAAAAGAGAAGTCTAGCTCTTGCCCTTGACGTCTGGGAAATAATCTCTAAATCCTTAGACTCTCTATACCTAAATAATGTCTTTGTTTTCTTGGAGGCCTTGGCTCATGTGATTGAGGAGAAGTCTGGTCATACTGGATAATCTAACAATGTGATTTAGCATGGGGACTTTGGGATCAGTCATTATCAGCTGGACCTCAGGGTGGGTGGAGATTGAGATCAGCCATATGAACAGTCAGTCATGCTTATGTGACGGAGCCCTAATAAAAATGCTGATGATACCAAGGCTTGGGTGAGCTTCCCTGCTTGACAATATGTATATTGTCACACATTATTTCTGGGAACCCCTGAATTTGCAATCGATGTCAGAAGTGAGTAGTCTTCGGAACCCTGGAATATCCTTATAATGGAATACATTGCAGTTGTAAAAAACATTAAGAATCCTTTGCTTACTGATTAGGAATGGCTTCTGTGTTGTATGCACACAAAATGGTGTGTAAAATATGTTATTATTTATGGAAATTCTGGTGATGGAGGAAAGGACATATACTGTATACTTATTGGCCTGTAAATGCATATAAATATTTTTGGAAAGATACATAAGAAATCTGTAATATTTGTTGCCTTTGGTGCCTTTGGGAAGAATTAAGTGGCTGATTGACCAGAGTGGAAAAGGGAACTTTTTATCTTTTAAATTTCAAACCACGTGGATATAATCACTACTTAAAAATTTAAAAAAATTAAATAAAGAAAGTCTGTGTATCTCCATCATATTGAAGCAATCATTTATATGTTAGGGCTTTTATTTGTTTGTTTGTTTGTTTTTAGGACAAAAAAAGAAACATCAAGAAAAAGCAAGAGAAGAAAAAAAAGAGGAAACAACCACATGCTATCACCATTCTAAGGTATCATGAACTTCCTGTTTAAGAAGTTTATTTTATGATACTTTTAGTTTTGGTTAAGTTTTTACTGGTTTATCAAGATCACAACAGTTACAATGTCCAATATGTTAAAGAAAAAAAAATATAATTGTGTTTGTTGGTTACATACAATGTAAATATTCCTTAAAATTTAGATTAATTTTTGTCATCTCTTAAATATCTATCAATATTGGTAGAGCAGACTCACATGCTTCAAAACATCAAAAAAATGGTATTCATGCTGTATCCTGGGAGAAATGACACACAGTAAATTGTCTACTTTCAAATTTTATTTAAAAGATACATATTAACATATTTCATGTAATATTATTAGTTATTTATTATAATTAAAGTACAAAGTTGCAAGTCCTTAAAAAAGAATCTGTTAAATATAAAAAATATCCAGTGATTCTTAAAATAAATATCAAAGTAATCAAGTTGCTTTTTATCTTGTCTTCTGTCTTGTGTTGGAATAGTCATCAGTGGTTTTCAACCTTTTTACCCTTGCAGACTGGTGAAAATAGGAAAATTATTTTGGGGCCTGCTAAGGCAGAACTTACCCTGAGCATAAGCAAATTTGACTATAATCTTCATACAACATAAGGGTGGTTAGGTTAATTCATTTGTAGACCAGCTCGAAATTTCTGGCAGCAGTTACAATACACTGAGTTAGGGTACTAGCAGCTCTTGTAAATCAGGTGCTTAGAAATTATTTTCAGTTGCTAAACATGATATTCAAACATGATGAATATTTTATATCAGTATTGGTGATTAATTTTCTTTTGGTATTTGTCCACATTTTTTATGGGCTTTAAGAAAGAAGAGACTTCTAGAAAAGAAATACTGCCATAAGGGTCCAAACCATGTGGGTTCCCAGCACAATGATTAATCTTTCAGATTAGTAGATGATGCAGACCTCCCCAAAGGAGATAGTGGGATTTCACTGGAACCTTGAAGGATGAGTAAGTTTTATTAGGCAGAAACTCTAAAATTTCACAGGGTCGTTGGCACTGCATTTTACTGTTGTGGAATTAGAAACTCACTAATAAGCTTCACTCCTCTCAAAATTGATGCAAAACTGATATTAAGTTGATTGACTTGAAATAATTTAAGGTGGAAAGTTGCTGAGCATCCTAACGTTCAAAATAAATATCCGAGATTTACAAATCCAGGAAATTTACTGTTATTTCCATTGCCATCAATTTCTACTCATTCTTTTTAAGTCCCTCTTTGTGGTTTTCCCCCTACAGAGTAACCTAATTGTTATCATTTGAAATTGAGGTTTTCGTAGGCATACTTTATTTTACTCCCATTTTTAAGGCCTTGGGAAATGGAGCTGCTGAAGTAAAACCACTGTATATAAAAAATTTATTTAATCTGCTGATAAACTTTAATGATTAATAGTATTATTAAAATTTTAATGTCTGTATGTGGTGAGTTGGAAGTAAAATTTGTGTTAATTTAACTTATTTTTCAAAGTTTAATGTGCTCTCATTTTAACACAATGTTATCCAAAGTTTCTGTCTTATACTTTAAATATCAAGAAATTTTTAAGTATAGAAGATAGCAAGTTGTGAATTCTAATCAATTTTATTTTTTGTCTGCAGAGGGTCTAAACCCAGGCTAAACTTCTTGATTTCCAAAACTCAACCTTTGGTTTAAGGTGGCCAAATGAAGATGCAGAGCCCAGCACAGTGAAGCCTACAGAAACTTCAAAAAGCTCGGGGAATGGGATATCTTTCACACATGAGACTCCTGGGAATGATCTTCGCATCCTCTGTACACACAATAAAGAGTCAGGAAATCAGATTTTATTTATGAAGGTCTACATCCAACACCTGAGAGTACAGGCCAGTTGTGGCCATGTTAAGATGCTTATCCTTATTAACATGTTTGGTAGGAAAGGAGGAGACAGAGTCTGCTCTCATGAATGTTATGACTAATAACTGCAGCTAAAATACTTATACCAAAGTCCTTTACAAAGCAGAAGACTTACAGATGGTGAGAAAAAGGTACATGGATAACCATGTACTTATTTTGGTATTTTTCTCAAGGTTTTTTGGTTGTTTTGGGGGTTTGTTTGTTTTTTTTTGGTCTTTTTTCTGAAGTGAGAAGCGGGGAGGCAGAGAGACTCCCACATGTGCCCGACCGGGATCCACCCTGCATGCCCACCAGGGGGTGATGCTCTGCCCATCTGGGGCATTGCTCCATTGCAACTGGAGCCATTCTAGCACCTGAGGCAGAAGCCATGGAGTCATCCTCAGTGCCTGGCCAACTTTGCTCCAATGGAGCCTTGGCTGCGGGAGGGGAAGAGAGAGAGAGGAAGGAGAGAGGGAAGGGTGGAGAAGCAGATGGGTGCTTCTCCTGTGTGCCCTGGCCAGGAATCGAACGCCGGGCCGATGTTTACCACTGAGCCAACTGGCCAGGGCCTCCAAGTTTTGTTTCTATGTTTAGTAATGTCCCCTTCTTTCAACAAGAATGATCAGTTTTCTATAAAAAACCCCGAATAGCCAAAGCAATCCTAAGGAAAAAGAATGAAGCTGGGGGCATTACAATACCTGACTTTAAACTATATTATAGGGCCACGATAATCAAAACAGCATGGTATTGACAGAAAAATAGACACTCAGACCAATGGAACAGAATAGAAAGCCCAGAAATAAAACCACATATATATGGTCAAATAATCTTTGATAAAGGGGCCAACAACACACAATGGAGAAAAGAAAGCCTCTTCAACAAATGGTGTTGGGAAAACTGGAAAGCCACATGCAAAAGAATGAAACTCGACTACAGCCTGTCCCCGTGTACTAAAATTAATTCAAAATGGATCAAAGACCTAAATATAAGACCTGAAACAATAAAGTACATAGAAGAAGACATAGGTACTAAACTCATGGACCTGGGTTTTAAAGAACATTTTATGAACCTGACTCCAATGGCAAGAGAAGTGAAAGCAAAGATAAATGAATGGGACTATATCAGAATAAAAAGTTTTTGCTCAGCAAGAGAAACTGATATCAAAATAAACAGACAGCCAACTAAATGGGAAATGATATTTTCAAACAACAGCTCAGATAAAGGCCTAATATCCAAAATTTACAAAGAACTCATAAAACTCAACAACAAATAAACAAACAATCCAATAAAAAAATGGGAAGAGGACATGAACAGACACTTCTCCCAGGAAGAAATACAAATGGCCAACAGATATATGAAAAGATGCTCAGCTTCATTAGTTATAAGAGAAATGCAAATCAAAACTACAATGAGATACCACCTCACCCCTGTTAGATTAGCTATTATCAACAAGACGGGTAATAGCAAATGTTGGAGAGGCTGCGGAGAAAAGGGAACTCTCATCCACTGTTGGTGGGACTGTAAAGTAGTACAACCATTATGGAGGAAAGTATGGTGGTTCCTCAAAAAACTGCAAATAGAACTACCTTATGACCCAGCAATCCCTCTACTGGGTATATACCCCAAAACCTCAGAAACATTGATACGTAAAGACACATGTAGCCCCATGTTCATTGCAGCACTGTTCACAGTGGCCAAGACATGGAAACAACCAAAAAGCCCTTCAATAGAAAACTGGATAAAGAAGATGTGGCACATATACACTATGGAATACTACTCAGCCATAAGAAATGATGACATCAGATCATTTACAGCAAAATGGTGGGATCTTGATAACATTATAAGGAGTGAAATAAGTAAATCAGAAAAAACAAGAACTACATGATTCCATACATTGGTGGAACATAAAAACGAGACTAAGAGACATGGACAAGAGTGTGGTGGTTACCAGGGGTGGGGGGAGGGAGGACGCAGGAGGGAGGGAGGGAGAGAGTTAGAGGGAGGTGGAGGGGCACAGAGAAAACTAGATAGAGGGTGACGGAGGACAATCTGACTCTGGGCGAGGGGTATGCAACATAATTTAATGACAAGATAACCTAGACATGTTTTCTTTGAATATATGTACCCTGATTTATTAATGTCATCCCATTAACATTAATAAAAATTTATTTTTTTAAAAAAAAGAATGATCAGTTTTCATAATCTCAATATTTGTTTTGGAGCATGATGTAGTGTTCTTTTACTCTTGTTAATCTAGGTGTCCTGGTTATAAGTTTCCAACCAAAAGTTCTCATCGCCAGAGATGATCACATTGTTATATAAAATAAGGAAGGAGGAAGCAGTTCCCCAGGTCAGCCTTAAATGTTGCCTCATTGCGGACTTTTTGCTCATCTGGCTTTATGGGTGAATGTGTATGTAATCTAACCATGTAATTGATGTCTTCAAGAGAAGGTCTGATTAGAAGTAAATGAGGGAAGGCAAGACTAGGTTTATTTTTTCAACTTGGAAGTAGAGGTGTTGTTAGGTTATTCAGGCAAAACACCTTAAAATAATCTCGTATACCATTCTGTGCAGAGTTTAAGATTTTATCTGTATTGCCATTATGTAGTGTTGTTACTGAATGCCATTCCTTAAAGGATTCTTTCCCAGCAATATTAACTCAAAACAAACTTATAATAGGATTGTACTTAAATTAAGTCTTTATCTTTTATTATAGAGAGATTAGCAGATAACTATATGTCATTTCCTCACCTATATTGTCTTGGGATTTTAGTATAAAGGTCTACTGGAAAGTTCTGTCAAGTTTCGACACGTAAGCACGTTTATTTGGCGCATGTGTGCCTCTCTATTTTTATCACTTAATGTATACATACTGACGTAGCAAATTAACTAAAACAAAGTTGATTCATGTTAGTCTTATGTGTGAAGCGATAGTGTACCCATGGCTACTGATAAAGTTCATTTACGCCACTGTAATTTTTACGAATTTCAACAAGGAAGAAATGCCACAGAAGCATGTGTGTCGCATCCACCATATTCCCTGGACTTAGCACCCTCGGACTATCACTTGTTTTTGTCCTTACAAAATGTTTTGAAGGGCAAATAATTCCAAAATGAAGAAGATATCAAACAAGCACTGGTTCAATTTTTCGCATCAAAAGATAAAACATTTTTCAAAAATGGGATATACAAATTGCCCTCATGCTGGCAAGAAATCATTAATAATAATGGCAATTATATTATTTAATAAAGTTTATTGACGGTAATAAAAATTTGTATTTTTTGTTTTATTCCAAAAACGAACAGAACTTTCCGGTAGACCTTATATTTATGTATCAAGAAAGTTCTTTGAAATAGTGACTTTCTTTCTGAAATGTCCTAGCAGACGACTCAGGTGTGTGTTGGGGTGTGTGCGTTTTACTAAAGAAATAAAGACATTTTAATTTATGAATAGGCTATTTTCTTTTTTTCCAGAAAAACAAATATTCATAATTATGGGATAACCACAACTTCTTCAAAAGAGCAAAATAAAATGTAGGCATAAGACATTAAAGTTATTTCAAACCTTTTTTTTAATGTGTAGGTTAAAATAGCATGTTTTCCAGGATAAAAGTTAAATTTACTGAATCATGTAAAAAATTTCAGAAAACCACGATATAGTATTTTTCTTTTCTAATTACATTTGACATACAATATTATATTAGTTTCAGGTGTACAACATAATGATTTGACATTTGTATAACTTACAAAATGATCACCCCAATGAGTCTAGTTTCCATATGATTAGCAAGAGATAGTTTTAGTGAAGAAAATCTAAAAAGAGACTTTTAAAATATGTTCTAGTAGAAAAAGCTGTGGGCTGTGATCCAGAGACCTGAGTCCCCATGCTGATTTGTCCCTACCAAACTTTTTTCTCTGTTTCCTCATCAGCAAAGACTGAGGTACCAGGAAGCTGATATGCTTAAGCTTCGGGGCCTGGCCAAGGCCCAGGCAGGCCCTTAGGACTGTGCTTACATGGTCTTACACCTTTGTACCACCAAGGTGCAGGGCCTGAGGGCTTCCTACAATATGAATGTGTCCTGTACTGGAAGTTGAGTATTAGAAGAGAAACAAGGTTTGAAATAGATGAAGCTAGAGAGTAGATCATGGGAAATGTCCAATCATTAGATAGGTAAAATTATTTGCAGAGGATTTGTTTTCATTAGTATCTACCAAGGACTCTGTCCACTAACTTGATATGCTTGATAATGTGGCAGGCACAGGTATAAAGGCACCATGCTTGTTTGCTTGTTTATGGGAATCATATGAAATACAATTTATCTGAATCCCTTTTTTATGTAGGGCATAAACACATTTGTTTATTTACATTCTTTCATTTAAAAAAACCCAAAAAACAAGATCAACCATGAAAAAGAAAAGACTGAATAATCTTTAAAGTCTCTGCATACACAAAAGATATTACCAAGTTATCCCATGAAGTGACAATGAAATTATACTCCCCTCCCCTAAAGGAAGTAATAATAATAATAGTAATAATGTAGAGATATGTGAAGCAGTTAATAAAACTAGAATGTTATTTTTCTGAATTTTGTAGTATTTGTGCTATTTGTCAAATTATAAAATTTGTAATTTGTGATTTCTGTTATTATTCTAAGTAAATATTCATATATGTAGTACCTAATTTTGTATTCTTTTGCTTAGCGGGCCCTCCGTATTGCATATATTTAAGTCCCATAAAACCTAGCTCTAGCCCTGCTTATTGCACAATGGAGGGGTTACATTAGATTGATTTTGAGAAGTTTTTATGGGCCAAGCCCAAAGTGGAGCCTTTCACACATTCCATTGGCCAAACTCACTCACATGACCCCTCCTGAAGCAGGGAGGCTTAGAATTCCATCTGATCCGAGGAGAAGGAGCAAGCTGGTTTGGTGAACAGACAGCCAGGCTCTGCCCCAAGGCCTTGCTATGTGGATATTGGGAATCCTAAACGGGGACCTGTCAGCCTGGAGCACCAGCAACCATCTTTCTTGTTTACAGAGAGCGAGTGTGATGGTACCAGAATGTTAGATTCAGGGAGGCGTGCTATGGCTGCCAGAGTGTAACATTTTGGAGCAAGAACAGGGAGGTGCTGATAGGGCCCTGCTGTGGCTGCCAGAGTGTAACTATTGAAGGAGCAGGAATAGGGAGTACCGATGGGCCCCTGTGAGGCTGAGAACAAAGAAGTTTATGTTTGAAATTTGCCACTAAGCTAAACCCGGCCCCTGTTGCTATGCCAGCCCCTGTTGCTATGCTGCGTGTGACCTCCCTAGTGAATAGCTAACTGCCACATCTGCTTCTGTATAATGCTTGCTCACTTAGGATATATAAGGACCTAGCTGTAAGTGCCAGGCGTGACTCTCGTTTGCAGCTCCTTGTGAGTACGGTGTCTCCGGACATCTTGGGAGTTCGCCCTTGCGCAGGTTAAACTGGCCAATAAAGTAACATCTAAACTCCTGAAAGTCTCCGACGTTTGTTCTCATACCCGGTGGATGCAACATTTTGGGGGGCTTGCCCGGGATTCTCCCTTGGTGGAGTTTTGGGTTGGAGACCGGAAGGACAGCTTGAGCTGAGTAAGTATTCACTGAGGATCCTCATTTGGTTTGGTTTTTGGGCTCCGGAGCACATAATCCTGAGGTAGTAGGTGGGACGCTGCTGGTAACCTACCCAGGGCTTTCAGAAGCGGGACACCACTCTCTGAAATTTGGCTATTTGGATTTGTTAACTTTAGGAGTGACCAGTCACATTAGGAATTTTTTTTGCGCTGTGCTATGCTGTGTTTTGTCTGAACTCAAATGACTGAGTTGCTTGTGAGAGAGACAAGTGTGTTCCCTGTGTTAATAGTGTGTGTTGCCTGTATCCTACCCTTTCTCATTATTCCTGAGTCATCTAGGATGGGACAACAGGAGTCTGTGCTGGGATCCCTGCTCGAGTGCCTGTTGAAGAAGTTTTATGATTTCCAGAAGAGGGCTCAGGGGTACGGAGGTCCGCAGCCGAGTCCAGGTTTCCTCCGGACCTTGAGCCTGCTGGAATGGCCTACATTTAACGTGGGATGGTCCACAGAGGGCACTTTTGACCTTCCAACTTTGTTTGCTGTCAGAGCCATGGTCTATAGGGCTCCCCACCCAGACCAATACCTGTATATGGATGTGTGGGTAGATACAGCCATTTTGTCTCCTCCTCCGGGAGGTGCAGCCATTTTGCCTCCTTCCCCGGGAGGCGCAGCCATTTTGCCTCCTTCCCCGGGAGGCGCAGCCATTTTGCCTCC
The DNA here is from genome assembly GCF_036850765.1 of Saccopteryx bilineata. NCBI lineage: Eukaryota > Metazoa > Chordata > Mammalia > Chiroptera > Emballonuridae > Saccopteryx > Saccopteryx bilineata. The sequence continues at coordinate 297,374,868 of NC_089491.1, read as the reverse complement.
TTCCCCGGGAGGCGCAGCCATTTTGCCTCCTTCCCCGGGAGGTGCAGCCATTTTGCCTCCTCCTCCAGGAGGCGCCACCGGCACCAGATGCTGGCCCACGGGCACCTCCTCGCCTCATCTATGTGCCTTTTTCCACTAGTGATTTATACAATTGGAAACATCAGAATCCCCCATTTTTCGAGAAACCTCAGGGACTAATATCTCTCCTTGAGACCATTTTTAGGATCCATCAGCCCACATGGGATGATTGTCAGCAGATTTTACAAACCCTCTTCACTTCTGAAGAAAGGAATAGAATAATGAGAGAAGCTGCTAAGGCGGTATTAGGAGAAGAAAGGGAAACTCGGGAGGGAAGAAGGGAAATAGAAGATGTTCTCCCCTCTCAACCTCCTACCTGGGACCCTAATACCACTGGGGGAAGGGACGCGCTCCTCCATTATCGCCGGGCTCTGCTGAGGGGGCTCAAGGCAGCAGCTAGAAAGCCAACCAACTTTAGCAAGGTAAGTGAAGTCATCCAGGGAAGAGAGGAATCCCCAGCAGCCTTTCTAGAAAGACTCATGGAGGCTTATAGAGTATATACCCTTCTAGATCCTGCGGCAGAAGAAAACAGGAGACTAGTAAATATAGCCTTTGTGACTCAGGCCGCTTCAGATATTAGGAAAAAGCTTCAGAAAATAGAGGAATTTGAAGGAGAAAATAGAAGAAGCTATTAGAGATAGCCCAGAAGGTGTATGTTAATAGGGATAATCTGGAGGTTGGCAGGGCAAAGGAAGTTGCCAAAATCCTAATTGCTGCCCAGAAACCTCCTCCTCCCAAAGGGAAAGGGGGACAGCAATAGGGCCAGGGATGGCGAATAGCCAAAGATCAACATGCCTATTGTAAGGAGAAAGGGCACTGGAAAAGAGAGTGTCCAAGGTTGAAGGCCGACAGCCAAGGGCCAAGACAGGGCCCAGAGGTCTTGCTCCAAACCTTAGACTGACGGGGCCAGGGCTCCATTCCCGTCAGCTCCCAGGAGCCCATGGTCACCTTAACAGTCGAAGGAAAGCCAATAGACTTCCTAGTTGACACGGGAGCCACCTACTCAGTCCTAAAGCAACCACAGGGGCAAATTCAGAAGGCAACTACCAAAATAGTAGGGGCAATGGGCAAAGCAAAAGCCTATCCATGGGCTACCGCAAGAATTACTAACTTAGGCTGAGGCACCATTACCCACTCCTTCCTAGTCATTCCAGACTGCCCTTACCCACTACTTGGAAACGATTTATTGCAGAAACTTCAGGCCACCATTACCTTCCGACGGGAGGAGAGTCCTATGAGGGACAAGGAGGCGGAAGAAAACTTACTTGCCACTATCCAAGGAGGCCCTCAGCAAAGATCTGCAGGCTTTCCGCTCCTCCCATCCATCAATTGTACTGCTCCAGTATGTGGATGACATCCTCATAGCTGCCAAGGACGAAGGAGAGTGTGAGGAAACTACCTCGGACCTGCTACAAGATCTCGGACGAATGGGGTATTGAGTCTCCGCCAAGAAGGCCCAGATTGTGACGCAAACTGTAAGTTATTTGGGGTATAACTTGCAGGGAAGGCAAAGGACATTGTCCAGCCAGCGAATCCAGATGGTCTTGCAGATCCCCAAACCTACCAGCAAGAGGCAGGTACGAGAATTCCTGGGTGCAGTAGAATACTGCCGACTGTGGATATTGGGCTTTGCAGAACTAGCTAGACTCCTACATGAACTAACCAGGGGAAAGGAAGAGCAATTCACATGGACAGATAAGGAAAAGCAAGCATTCCAAGTGCTTAAGGAGGACCTAGTGACTGCCCCAGCGTTGGCCCTGCCGGATATGGCCAAACCCTTTCAGCTATTTATAGCAGAAAAGGGAGGGGTAGCTCTGGGGGGTACTGAGTCAGGAGCTCGGGCCGTGGAAGAGGTCCATTGCCTATCTGTCCAAGAAACTTGACCCTGAAGCCTCGGGATGGCCAACATGTCTGAGGGCACTTGCTTCCACCTCAATACTAGTCAAGGAGGCTAGTAAGTTAACTTTGGGACAGGACATCCAAGTAATTGGAGAACATTATGTAGAGCAAGTGCTACGAGCACCTCCTGACAGGTGGCTATCCAATGCGAGGCTGACACAATATCAGGCTCAGTTGTTGAACCCTCCGTCTGTTCAGTTCCTCAAAACAACCGCCCTGAACCCAGCGACCCTGTTGCCAATACCGGACTCCACTTTGGTCCACAGTTGCAAGCAAATCTTTGACACGGTGACTGGCTCCTGCCCAGACTTAAGGGATCAGGCCTACAAAAAGGCAGACCTGACTCTCGTTACTGATGGGAGTAGTTTTGTCAAGGATGGACAACAGTATGCAGGGACAGCCGTGACTACGGGAGATAAGGTCCTATGGCAGAAAACCTTGCCCGCAGGGACATCTGCACAGAGGGCAGAGCTAATAGGACTAACCAGGGCCTTACAGATAGCGGAGGGAAAAGTTGCCAACATCTATACTGACAGCCGTTATGCATTTGCCACCGCCCATGTTCACAGAATCATATATAAGGAGAGAGGCCTCCTGACAGCAGGGGGGAAGGACATTAGGAACCGCAGTGAAATTCTTGCCCTCCTAGACGCCATTTGGCTACCTACCAAAGTTACCATTATCCACTGCAAAGGACACCAGAAGGGGAATTCTCCTATTATAAAAGGTAACAACCTAACAGACTCAGCTGCAAAAGAAGCAGTCACTGGACCATAGGAAAGCCTTCTGCCATTGCTGCCTAAGCCAACGCTACCTCTGGATCCTAGATATTCCCCAGAAGAAAAGCCGGAAGGAACGCAGTTGAAAGGGAAGAAAAATCATCAGGGATAGATAGAGCTTCCTGACTCCCGGCTCTATTTACCCCAGGGAATAGTAAGAGAAATAGTAGGAGATATTCATACTAGTACTCATCTAGGACAAAACAAGCTAGAACAACTTATCAGGAAGTATTATGTAGGGCCCCACATCAGGGATATTGTCCACTCCATTGTCTCGAGGTGCAGCATCTGTGCCAGAGTAAATGCGCAGAATAAGAAGCTACCCCCCTTTGTGAGGTATTGAGGGAAAGCTCCGGGAGAACTGTAGGAAGTAGATTTCACAGAGATAACCCCTAGGAAGTCAGGTTATAAGTATCTATTAGTATTAGTAGACACCCTCTCAGGATATGTGGAAGCATTCCCCATGCGAGGAGAGGCTGCTTCCATAGTTTGCAAAGTCTTATTAAGGGAAATCATACCTAGATATGGCATTCCCCTAGCCCTAGGATCAGATAATGGACCTGCATTCATCTCTAGGATATCTCAAGAACTAGCTACTAAGCTAGGTATCAATTGGAAATTGCATTGCATTTATAGGCCCCAAAGTTTGGGACAGGTAGAAAAAATGAACAAGACTCTAAAGGAGACTATAATTAAACTGAGAGGGGAGACCAGCGAAAACTAGGTTGAGCTCCTCCCTTTCGCCCTTTTTAGAACCAGATGTACCCCCTATCTCAATAAATGGACCCCTTGTGAAATCTTATTTGGGCAACCTGTGCCCCTTGTACCTCGATTGACCAGAGGGGAACTAGAGATTTCTAATCATAATTTCCTCAAGTCCTTGCAGGCCCTTCAGCACATCAGAAGCGAGGTGCAGGCCCTCCAGAGATCAGCCCAATCGAATGCGAGACACAGCTCCTGACTACCGGAGCCACCAGAGCCTGGACAGTAGGTGTGGATTCTCAACCACCGACGAGGCAACCTTGAGCCACGGTGGAATGGACCGTTCCAGGTGATCCTGAGTACACCCACAGCTATTAAGGTAGCTGAAAAGCCCTACTGGATCCACCTCTCCCACGTGAAGCCGGCCCAACCACCCGACGAAGGATCTCGGAGATGGCAAGTCAAGCAGACCCCTAGAGAGCCTCTAAAGCTCACCTTCTCCTCCACTTAGGACTGATGACTTTTTATTGTTTACCCAGTAAGGGACTAGAGTTGCAGGAATAGGTTTTAATCAGGACAGCAGATAGCACAGTTATAGCACAGAATAACACCTGGGAAAGGAACTTGCTACCTCCTGGCAAATTTCACCTTAGGTAATTCCAATTACAGTGACTATTGCCTTAACCAAGAAACCCTACCTGCCACCCTAGAGGGCCCAAAAGTAATGAAGGCACCTGAAGGACTATGGTTTGTGTGCACTCAAGGTATCTTCAAGTGTATAGTCCCCACTCATCCTGAACTTTGTGTAAGTGCTTATATTATTCCACAGGTATATCTGTATAGGGGAAACCCCGAATTCCTTGTTGCTCCCCCGAGGCAGGCAAAATGAGCTCCACTCCTTATCCCTATCATAGCTACCATAGGAATTGTAGGGTCAGCAGCAGTAGGGACAGCATCCTTCATTCAAGGGAAACTTACTCTCGGACAGCTATCCAAGACATTCTCCAAAGATATTGCGCTTCTCCAAAACCAGGTAATATACCTCGAGAAGCAAATAGACTACCAAGCCGAGGTAGCCCTTCAGAATAGGAGAGGGCTAGACCTCCTCCTCCTTGAGCAAGGAGGACTGTGTGCTGTTTTAAGAGAAGAATGTTGTTTTTACGCTAACCACTCTAGAGTAATTAGAGAGAATATCAAGATACTTGCAAACAGATTAAAGAATAGGAACCTAGAAGAAGACAGCCCTAGCTGGTATGCCTCTATGTTCAAGACTTCTCCTTGGTTAACTACCCTCATATCCGCAATTGCTGGACCCCTCTTATTATTATTATTGGCTCTTACCTTTAGACCAATAATCCTTAATAAGCTCCTTGCATTCGTAAAGGAGAGGGTAGATGTAGTAAAGTTAATAGTTCTGTCCCAACCTTATACCATTCTCCCCACTAATAAAGAATCAAGGGTTTGATTTATGCCCAAAAGAGATGGGGGGATGTTAGATTCGGGGAGGTGTGCTATGGCTGCCAGAGTGTAACATTTTGAAGCAGGAATAGGGAGGTGCTGATAGGGCCCTGCTGTGGCTGCCAGAGTGTAACTATTGAAGGAGCAAGAATAGGGAGTACTGATAGGGCCCCTGTGAGGCTGAGAACAAAGAAGTTTATGTTTGAAATTTGCCACTAAACTAAACCTGGCCCCTGTTGCTATGCCGGCCCCTGTTGCTATGCCGGCCGCTGTTGCTATGCTGCGTGCGACCTCCCTAGTGAATAGCTAACTGCCACATCTGCTTCTGTATAATGCTTGCTCACTTAGGATATATAAGGACCTAGCTGTAAGTGCCAGGCGTGACTCTCGTTTGCAGCTCCTTGTGAGTACGGTGTCTCCGGACATCTTGGGAGTTCGCCCTTGCGCAGGTTAAACTGGCCAATAAAGTAACATCTAAATTCCTGAAAGTCTCTGACATTTGTTCTCGTACCCGGTGGATGCAACACAGAAGACAGAGGGAGACAGAGCTAAGAGATGGAGAGACAGGGAGGGGAGGAGAGGGGTGTGGAGGGAATGAAAAGGAGAGAGAAAAGAAGAAAGAGAAGGGGAAATGGGGAGGAAAAGAAGAGGAAAGGAGAGGAGAAGGAAGAGGACAGGGGAGGGTGGGGGGAGAAAGCACACTTCATCGTATGAACAAACTTCTTTGGTCAGTAACAACCCTGGACTTCCCAATTATGGGTGCCATCATAACCAGCTACATAGCTGCAAATTAAATTTGGAGCTCTTTGTTAAACAGTTGAGAATTTCAAGATGGTAACTGCATAGCATTAAATCAAGGTCCGGACCTTTCTGAGTGTGGGACCCTGTGTGACCACACAGGTCACATCCATGAAGCTGGCCCTGGGGGTCACTAGTGCCTTTTGGTGCTTATCATGCATTATTCTAATGCCATTGCTCTAAATTCTTACCCCCAATGGGTAAGCCTTTCAGTTTTGCAAATTATAATAAATCTTCAGTATGCTTATGAGTCCTGACATGTAGCTCTATACACAGTGGATGACAATAAAATTTAGGTCAGTTTTGCCTGGAGGCAGGAGTCAGGGCCAGGCTGAGCTTTGGAGGTTTGTTCTAGTTCTAGAATAATTCTAGGAATCTGCTTGGAAGTGTACATGTCATCAGGCAAGAAATATGTCCCCCAAAAGCTTATGTATACTTTAGTTCTTTGTAAACTAAATAATATTTTCAATACTTACCCTTTAAGAACTTCATGGGGAATCATTTTGTCAGGCCAAGAACTATTCCTTTCAAAAGTACAGAGTCTTCAAAATCATTTGCTTAAATGAGACACATGCAAGCTGTCACCTAATCCCCTGCTCTGGGTTCCCTGATAAAGCCTGCTTCAAAGAGCAGAAATTGTTAAGGGCCTGAGCCCCTGCACCATGGCCTCCGCACACCACCCAGCCCTTATGTCCAGACAAAATTAGCATTTCACCAAAAAGGGTGAACCACACACCCACCCTTATCTCTGGACCCTAATGGAATTTGGAATTGACTGGATTCTGTAACATTCTGTGGCTTCCCTTGGGGAAATGTTCCTGGTCTTTGGTTTCTGTGTCACATTCTGAATCCCAAAAAGAATTAGTGTAAGCATTTATGACTACCTGTCCTTACTAGAGTAGGTCTAGGTCTGAACATAGGGAAAAGTATAGTAATTCTAGGGTCTCATCACCCCACTCTCCACAGAGAACCTGTTTCTAGGAAGGTCAAAATGCTAAGGGAGAAGTGTCTTGCTCTAGGCCCACAATGAGCCAAAAAATAAAACCCAACATGGCCAAATAAGGGATTATAGCAGCAGTTCTCAACCTGTGGGTTGCAACCTCGGCGGGGGTCGTTCGACCAAAACACAGGGGTCGCGACCCACAGGTTGAGAACCGCTGGATTATAGCAATCTGGACTCATTTTGTGATCACATACACTGGGGTCATTTTGACCAAAAGTGCCACTGGGAAATCCCACCTTCTCCAGGAAGCTTTCCAGAGTAATTCAGAGAAGAGCTAAAAGCTCAGCTTTGTCTTATCCAGCTGAAATATTTACAGATAACCATACCCCTGGCCTATCCACTTTATGATTACTACACATAGAGACACTCATAAATATTTGATGAGTGAATGAATGAATGAATTCCTAAGAAGTATATTGATTGCTTACTGTGTGCCAGGCATATCTTGGGGAATACTAATTGAAACTAGATGTGGACCCTGGCCTGATAGAATTTACATTTTTTTCTTTAAGATTCCATGTATTGAGTTTACAGAAAGGAGAGAAAAGGACAGGTAGTGAGAAGTACCAACTCATAGTTGCTTCACTTTAGTTGTTCATTGATTGGTTACTTTTCATATATGCCTTGACAAAGCAAGCCCAGGGTTTTGATTCCCGGTCAATGCTCTGTCCACTGAGCCACCACAAGCCAGGCAGAATTTACAATCTAAAGAACGATACAGATATATCATAATTGCCTCTTTGTTCCTTGATAGCTTCACTCTGTCCCTGCCCTCTGTAAGCTCCAAGTTGGTGTCCATTCATCTATTAAGCACATTTGTAAAGTACCTACTATGTACCCAAAAGGTAGAGAGACCCAGAGATAAAGACTTAGTTCCTGCACTTAAGGATTCACAAACTATTGGAGGCAGTGGAATGGCTGGGAGTAAACAGAAACCACGTACATTTACATCACTGGGATGAGGATCTTTTGGGCCATTTGAGAGCCCCAAAATATCTATAACTCTGAGAAGCAGGGCAGCTAGTGGAAAGAACCCTGGCTCCCAAGTTCCCTAGACACTTACTTGTAACTGAGGCAAAACATAATGCATCTCCCCTCAGGGTGAAAATCAAGTGAGATAATTGTGGGTGAACGCACTTTTTAAATTATAAAGAACCATTCAAATGTTAATAAGGCAATTTGCTTTTTTTTTTTTTTCATTTTTCTGAAGTTGGAAACAGGGAGAGACAGACAGACTCCCGCATGTGCCCCACCGGGATCCACCCAGCACGCCCACTATGGGGCGACACTCTGCCCACCAGGGGGCGATGCTCTGCCCCTCCGGGGCATCACCATGTTGCGACCAGAGCCACTCTAGCGCCTGAGGCAGAGGCCACAGAGCCAGCCACAGAGCCATCCCCAGCGCCCGGGCCATCTTTGCTCCAATGGAGCCTTGGCTGCGGGAGGGGAAGAGAGAGACAGAGAGGAAGGCGCGGCGGAGGGGTGGAGAAGCAAATGGGCGCTTCTCCTGTGTGCCCTGGCCGGGAATCGAACCCGGGTCCTCCGCACGCTAGGCCGACGCTCTACCGCTGAGCCAACCGACCAGGGCTTAATTTGCTTTTTTTGTTGTTTTCTTTTCCTGCATTCCCCCATTCAATCTTGTCTGCCACAATCAGACAGACAGGAAGGGCAAGGACACTTTTTTTTCTTGCATCTGGAATGGAAACTAAGGGAATTTTCTTGATGAAAAAGCTATTTCTGTCCATCGTAATAGTGTTTGACAGGCTTATTTGGCTGAAAGTTGTATTTCTTTCATCCCTTTTGTACTTTGCAACAACTTCTTTGCCTAGTGGCTTGATTTCTTTTTCACTAAGGAGAGGCTAACAACAACCTCTCTGCCCTGCATTATGGCCCACAGCCCAGGAACTACCAGAAGTAGCTTCTAAGCTCTTAGCCTCAGGACTCAGTTTGTAATGGAAAGAACCGAACAGCTTGTTCCTGGAATGGAATTCTACCGGCACCAAATCCTAGTTGGGAGGGGAGAATGGACTGGAGAACTTTCAAGTTTCGCAGGGCTTTGGGAATGCTGCGTTGTTACTAATTGGAATGCAATACTCTCACATGTGCAAGAAAATGTTGTAACCTGTGTTGGCTTGTGAATGACTTTCTCAGTAATATAAAAAAAAAACTGGACATTTTTAGAAACTTGAAAATATTATTTTGTTATTTTTCCCTTGACTATGATAAAAATCACAATTTTTAGTCAATGCTTTTACTTTTAGATGAGCATTTTACTAAATATAATATGCTAATTTAATACAATATGCAATAATATTCACAGAAAGAAACAATTTCTCTATTTAATAAATAATGCAAGGAGTTAAATTAATTTAAAACAACTATCTAAACTATTTATTTATGATTTGTCGATAAATAAATTTTGAAATAACATACAGTATTGTGTTTTGTTGGAGAGCCATGTGAATATTAAGACAGACAAATTTTACTATGTATTGAATGAAGGCATCCAAAAAACCCAAATATTTTTTATTATCTAATTTTAGAATTCTTGAGATTTTCCTTAAGGTTTTTTTGTTTATTTGTTTGTTTGTTTGTTGTTGTTTTTTTGTATTTTTCTGAAGCTGGAAAGGGGAGAGACAGTCAGACAGACTCCCGCATGCGCCCAACCAGGATCCACCCGGCACGCCCACCAGGGCAGATGCTCTGCCCACCAGGGGGCGATGCTCTGCCCCTCCGGGGCATTGCTCTGCAGCGATCAGAGCCACTCTAGCGCCTGGGGCAGAGGCCAAGGAGCCATCCCCAGCGCCCGGGCCATCTTTGCTCCAATGGAGCCTTGGCTGCGGGAGGGGAAGAGAGAGACAGAGAGGAAGGAGGGGGGGGGAGGGGTGGAGAAGCAAATAGGCGCTTCTCCTATGTGCCCTGGCCGAAAATCGTACCTGGGTCCCCCGTACACCAAGCCGACGCTCTACCACTGAGCCAACCAGCCAGGGCTCTTAAGGTTTTTTGGATAACTTTTAGTCACAGTGTTTTATTTCTAAATGGCAGGAAATGAGAGGGTTTTAGGTGGTTATGTGCAAGCATGTTTGAGAAAATAAGACACATGGAGGTGGACAGTATTTTTAATCAAATGAAAAGTCAAATTAGATATATAGTCATCGATTTTTAACATTACTTTGAAGTAGTAAATAAAGAATCTTTGTTGTTGTTGGAAGAATTTTAATCAAATGAATATAACAAAGATCTGGATAAGGAGTGTCCTTAGGCTAATTCACAGAATTAATTATCATTCATGTGCAGTCATTAACTTACTACATATTAATACCAATGTTTCATAAGCACTCTAAGTTTAAACCAGTGAATTTCAGCCTTTGTTTCTCACACATTCATAAACTAATTACTAAAGAAAAAGGGGCCCTGACCTCTTCTTCCTTAGTAACTCATTTATTTGTGCCATGAGATGAAAATGGTTGTATTTAGTCAGGGGCACTGACCTTAATAATTAGTGTGTGTTTGTGCCATGGAAAAAAAAGGTTGAAAATCACTGGTTTAAACAATACTTTATTGTGGAATTAAATTAATACAACATGAATAAAAATAAAACAGATTATAACTTTTTGTCAATGTGTGGGGCTTGGTTGGATCCTCCTTTAAAGAAATACACTGCAAAAACTCTTTGTTGGGAATAAATTTGAACATGGACTGGGTATTAGATAATATTATGGAATTACTGTTAATATTGTTGGGAGTGTAGTGACCAGAGGAAATGTCCTTGTTCCTTTGCAGTGCATACTAAGTATTCAGGGTTGCAATGTCTTGATGTCTTGTTTAAAACACTTTACAAAAAAAGAAATAAAGCAAATATGGCAAAATGTTAATAACTATTAATGAAATAAATAAAATTAAATAGAACGAAATAAAATGTAACCATTGAGCAGCCCAACCTCACTGGTTCCCTCTAGTGGCTAGTGGTGTTGAGGTGCGTGCTAACAGACGGTTTGGGGAGTCTTGAACAGCCCCAACCCCACCCCTTCAACTGCCAATAGCTGTTCTCACACCCTCACAAGGAGCCTCTTAAACTGTTTTTTTCTTTTATATGTTTGTTGAGTTTTTAAAGTAGAAATTGAAGCATAGATTATTACTCCCTTTGATGACCTAAATCTCACAGGTTTGATTCCCAGTTGGGGTTCACTGCAGTAGGACAACCCTTGTCTGAGGCTGGGGGGTTCTTGCATCTTGACTGAGGTAAGCTGGGAAGACTTTCATGGATGGCCAGTTACTTCAACTTAAAAAACAACACAACACTGAGAGCTTCAGGTCTTCTTTTTCTTTGGGGAGAAAAGGTGCATGTAGGGTAGTGGGGAAGGAAAACATTAGACGTTCTTTCTCTTTTTAAAAAAATTTATTGATTGATTGTTAGAGAGAGAAGAAGAGAGAGACACACAGAGAGAGAAACAAGGATTTGCTGTTCCAATTATCCACCCTGTCATTGGTTGATTTCTTGTATGTGTCCTGACTGGAGGTGGAACCTGCAACCTGGGCATGTCGGGACCATGCTCTAACAGACTGAGCTACCTGCAGACATTTCCTTAACTGACCTCCTCTGAGCCCCCACCAGGGGGCTCCTGCTGACATTCCATTTGCTCCTGCTGGTCCACATCCAGGGGACCCAGAAAGCTCACAGCTAGTAGACCCTTTTCTGATTTTTTCCCAAAACTTCTGCTTCTGCCAACCGAGTTGTCTACTTACCAAAGGTCACTTGTTAGTCCTAAAACTTGTTTGTACCCGTTCTTTTTTTGTTTTGTTTTTCAGGGACAGAAAGAGTCAGAGAGAGGGATAGACAGGGACAGACAGACAGGAACGGAGAGAGATGAGAAGCATCAATCATCAGTTTTTCGTTGCGAGACCTTAGTTGTTCATTGATTGCTTTCTCATATGTGCCTTGACTGAGGACCTTCAGCAGACCGAGTAACCCCTTGCTCAAGCCAGCAACCTTGGGTCCAAGCTGGTGAGCTTTTGCTCAAACCAAATGAGCCCACGCTCAAGCTGGCGACCTCGGGATTTGAACCTGAGTCCTCTGCATCCCAGTCCGACGCTCTATCCACTGTGCCACCGCCTGGTCAGGCTCTTATTTTTATGATTAAAGGACACACAACCCAATAAAACTTACGTGTACACTCCCATTGGACAACCCACACATGTCACACACACACACAAAGTGAACACAGTTTGGACCAACATTAAAAGTTTGGCAGTTAAATGAACTTTTTAATGTCTTAACATAAAATATGTAAGATGGTTAACATGTATACTTTGATTGAAATGATTCTCAACATTTACCAGTTATGTGAAGGAGCTCAGCACAGCATCTTGACAGTGTTGGATGAGAAGTTTTTCATCATCCTATGATACTCTGTCTAGATTTGAGTGAAAATAATTCAAATCAGATCCTTAAAAAAAATTTTCCCCACTGAGCTTGATGAGGGACTATATGGATTTTCCCCTGCTGACTTTTCATCTCCTGGCATTTAATTTCCATTAATATTAAGGTCCACTTGCACTTTCTGAGTTTGTAGGGAAAACTGGGGACAGACACGCTTCCCACCCATCCTCCCACAACCCACTTCAGCCTAGAATGTGTGGGGAGGCTACCAGGCCTTCTGGGCTCACTGTGGGTGATCCACACAAGTGGGTGGCTCATCATCAAGATCTAACCCAGGGGTCGAGAAACTATGGCTCGTGAGCCAGATATGGCTCTTTTGATGGCTGCATCTGGCTCGCAGACAAATCTTTAATAAAAAATAATAATAACGTTAAAAATATAAAACATTCTCATGTATTACAATCTATTCATTTCCTACCACTCAAGTTCATGGTTGCAGGTGGTTGGAGCCAATCACAGCTGTCCTCTGGGACAACACCAAATTTTTATTGGATAATGCGTAAAGTACACGGGTCACTGTATGGCTCTCACAGAATTACATTTTAAAATATGTGGCATTCATGGCTCTCTCAGCAAAAAAGTTTCCCAACCACTGATCTACACTGTAGGGAGGCTCTTCTAAAACATTTCAGGTACCCTGAGCTCAGATCAGGATTTGAGCACTACAGTCCCTGAGGAAAGCCAAAGAGCAGGCATGACCAGGTTCAGAAGGTAGTCTGGGATCAGAGACCCGGACTCTTCAAAGCGGCTAGTTGGAAGGCCTTGAAGCTTAGCTTCTGGAAGGAGCTGCTGTGCACTGGTCTCCTCTCAAGTGATGACACCATGGGATGGGTGACAGCAATCTACCTCTGCCCAGGCTACCTCTCTTGAAGGGCAACTTAGACCCCCATGCCAATGCCAAGGTAAGATATAGGTCAGACCACAGGCAGGTGCAGATGTAGTCCTTGGACCTGTCCTAGGACTCAAGGACTCAGGGACAGACTGCATACAGGAACAATCTCACCACCCCTTGGGATTTGGACACAGTCTAAGGTGAAGCTTCAGTTTCTTCATTCACGAATCAGGAGAGTGGACCTAGCGATCTCTGTGGCCCCTTGCAGCTCTGCTCACCCCAGAGGCTGTGACCCACTTGCAGTAGTGAGAACAGCCAGTCACCAACAGAGAATGAACACCACCCAACAGGTCCCTCATCATTACCCAGGGAGAAGGGGATGAAGGGGACAACCCTGAACGTGAGGTGAGGACTCAGGTTTTGGCAAAAAGGCAGGGCAACTCTTCCCCTTCTAGACAGAAGGAGAAGACAGATGGGGCTGAGGTCTGTCTGCCAAGACTGAATCAGAGAGGCTGGGGGCGCTACTCCAGTGACTGGCGCGGGGGAGGGAGGGCCCTGGTGCAGCCCCAAGCCCTGCCTCTGGGCCCTGCGGCGGTGGGAGGCGGTGGGGTTCCTTCCATCTCACAGGAGTGTCTTGGGATGGGGCTGTGTCTGGCCTGCTGGCCTGGGACAGGGGGAGGTTCCAGGACCTGGGATGGTCACAGGCCTTTCATGCCCTCCCACCGGTGGCTCCGTCCCCGGCAGGGGCAGGCGGGTCAGTCCTGTTTGGATGCCCGGAACTCGGGCATGCTCCAGGTCCGGGGCGGCGGCCGCATGTCCCGCTCCACGTCCTCCGAGACAGTTCGGATGTCGCTGGCGAAGGGCGAGATGCGCGCGCGGGTCTTGAAGGTGGCCAGCGCCAGGCCGCCGCGGGGCCGCAGGTTCCACTGCCGAGTCAGCTTGTGGGCCGCCTCCTCCTGCTTCATCCTCTCCAGGACTTCCTGCAGCACCGAGCGGAAGAGCCGGGACACGTCCTGCACCTCGGGCTCCTGCTCCGCCATCAGCTGCCGGAACCTGCATGGGTGGGTGGGGTGGTCACCTGCTCGTGGCACGTGGCCCCACGCACTGCCATGTGCACCCCCAGAGGTCAAGTCCCAAGTCCTCCACTTCCCCTCTTCTCCTGAAATAAATCAGGAGTCACTCCACCTCCTTATTGCTCCAGCCCATCCTGAGTTCAAGTCCCAGCTCTGCCGCTTCTGGCCTCCAGGAACCTCAGCTTCGTCAACTGGCATCATAGCCACCTTTTTGAAAGGTTTAATGAGCTAATATATGACAAAATGTTGGCACTTACCTCAGGTTATCCCTGTCAGTGTAGTAAGGGGAGCCCACTGCCATCACCAATGGGTGTGAGCTTTCATGCTAACCCCCCTCCCTCACACTGTCCCCACTGGCCCGAGTGGTCCTTGGTCTGAAATGCATATCTGACTAGGTCACTGCCCCGAGGTACTCCTTCCACAGCTCCATGGCTGTTTGGCCATGCACACCGGGTCCCCTGCTGTGCCCCCAGTTTGTGGGCCAGCCAGGAAGAATCCCATGTGTCCTCCTTCACCCCAACCCCCACCCCGGCTCTGGCTCCAGGTCCTCCTGGTTCCCTGTGGTTTCCCAAGCTGGGTTCTCTGCTTAAAATGCCTTAGCGAGAGCTCAAAAATGAATGATAGTCACCAAGCCCGTTTACTACGTAGGTTCCTCCACCAAACTGAGAGTCAGGATTGCTCAAACTTTTCAGCAGCGACAGGAGGCAGGAAATGTAACAAGATAATCATTACCATATGTATGTCCCCCGCCTTCCCGTCATTTATGAGGTGTACTTTGCCAGATTAGATTTTTTAACCAGCACTAGCCCCCCATGACTCACCCTGTCCCTGTCCCCCTGTTCCCAGGGCGCTTCTGGAACTAGGTACTTTTTGGGGTGGGAGGGCTTCCATGAGAAAAGTGGAAGAGGGTAAGATTCTCAGCCCAGAGGAAGAAGCGGGAGAGAGTTAACAAGATGACAAAATCCAAAGGAGTGAGGAGAGAACTGGAGCAGAAGTTTTAAAATAAGGGGCATTTCAGTGAAAGAGATGTACAACAGATACATACATTGGTTAAAGATGGGTGAGAGAGGATTTTGGGAGGCTAAGAGAGATCTAAAGATGTTTTATTGTGATCTATATATCTTAACTAGTGTTGTTTCTTTTGAAATTATTTTTAGTTGTTGGATTATGCTTGTTTGACTTCAACATGAATCTGTCTGATACTGGGCTATGTAGGTCACAGGTTTATTCAGGTTACATTTATATTCAGGCGCATTATTGTATCCAAGCTCTTAATGTTCATGCCCTCAGTTCTGACCCTTCTCCCTCCCCACATACACATGTGCACACACACATGTGCGTGCACACACACGCAGCCTAGGGAAGCTAGTGTGAAATATTACAGGATAACTGTTATTTGGGAAAACTCAAAGGAGATGGAAGATGAACTAAAGGAGAAGGAACTAGCTTGCTAAAATCCAGGACAGTAACAATCAGGACAAGGAGATCAGAAAGTTCAAAGGCCTGGGATTCTCTCTTGTCAAAACTCAGGAGCCTGGATGTAGGAGCCGCCCCTGCCTCCCTCTGAGCCCCGGGCGTGGCCTGATGTTCTGAGGCCTCTTTCAGACTCCTCCTCCTGCCTCGTTCCTTCTACAGACGACTGAGTCATCCAGGCCCCTGGCTCTGATCCTGGTAACCTCAGGCCCTGCCGCTGCAGCCACCCTCCCTAGAGCCTGCAGCCCACCAGCTGGTCCCCTTGCCAGGGCCGTGGGTTACCTGAGGATAGCGGGGCCACAGTAGGACGGGTGGATCTTGGTGCAGACATCCTCTAGCTGCAGCCGCTCACTGGGGCTGAGGTCATAGGTGGCCCGGGGCGTGCTGGCCAGCCAGCTGTAGTCCACTCCAGTGCAGATCTTCCTGACCTCGTGGCTGCGCTCCCACTGTTGCCTCTCGGCCTCGCGCATCTGCCCTGACAGCTCCATCATGAGTGTCTCCAGCACCATCTCCGCTGGGCTCCGGGACGACAGCCGGGGCAGGGCCTCGTTCCACCGGAACCACGAGATGAGGGACATGACCCCCAGGCCCTGCTGAGACAGGGCAGAGTGTGTGTATCTTCCTGGGGCCTCTCTGTCAGTTAGGGTGGGGAGAACAAGGAGGAGGAAGGAGAGCTGGGACCTGAGTAAGAAGACTCGCTCCTTCCTCACAGCTGAGTAGCCTCCAGTAAGTTGCTTAACCTCTCTGAGCTATGATTTCTAATTCTGTAAGAGAAGATAGAGATGTTGTGAGAAACAGTTGTGCATAAACTTGGGATGCTCTAAACACAACATAAAAGAACGATACGCTCATGGTTGTAACAGTCCCTAACCATCCAGATGATTGAGCCCAGAGAAACTGCCTATAGTCCTGCTAACTCCAAAGAAGGAAACCTGCCTATGGCTGAGCACAATCTTATTCCTATGACTGAAAGGGGAAAATGCAGACACACAGTACAGATGCTTAGATCCTATGTCAACCTGTCAGGACAATACCCTAAGTTTCCAAGTGTCCCAGCCTGCTGCTGAAGGAAGCTTAGAATGGGGTCAACATTGCCCTGTAAAAACACAACTTACCCACCATTTACCATTCATTGACTCAGAAGCATTAATCAAGCACTGTGTACACATCTGCGGAGGAGCACAGTGGGAAAGCATGTCGGGGCCCTGCTCTTTCACGATACAGGGCGTGGTGAGTAAAAACCATAACCTCAGTGGAAAGAAGGAAACATGACTGGTGAAGCAGAGGGTCGGCACCGATGGAGGAAGGGAAGGAGGGGCTCTAGATGAAGAAAGGGACCACAGAAGGCTTTGTGGGTGAGAGCAGCGTGAAGGGTGAGTGTGGGCTTCAGACACATGAGCTGATGGAGAAGGTGTCCCACATGGAGGACCCAGACCTGGTGTGCAAGGATCGGCAGATGTGAGAACGGGGACCTAACTCATCATCATATTCCCACAGAGCCCTGCTCAGTACAGGCTTGGTGACTGACTGACTAGATGGATGAATGGATGAATGGATGAATGGATGAATGGATGAACGAGCTGCCATGCCCCGTTGCCCATCAGGGTTTGGACCTCCAACAATGGTGCAGGTAAGTGCCATTCCTAGACTAAAACCTGAAGTGGATCTTTGAGATGCCCCTCCTCCCTTTCAATGCCCTCTCCACTCCAGGGAGCTCCCCCTCCATGAACCATTGGTCCTCTTCTTGCCTAGACCTTCCTGAGCAGAGTAAAGAGACTCGGTGAACTCAGTTTCAGCAACACGGCTGTGAGGTCCGTGTCCCCTCCTGAGGACAAGCACACTTTTAGGCAGCCCTCCCCCCACCCTGCACCCACAATGCTTAGCCCAGAGAAATGAATTGTTGAGGCTGGAGAACGAGACACAAATGGGAAAATTATTATGGGGTAGAAATAGCCTTCCAAAGTGGTTTAAATCAAATTTTCTACCTACACACAGACTCTTGAATAATCAATTCTCTTAGCAATCATCAAAATTAGGGAATCAAAAACTTTTTTCCTCCACTCAGTCTGAGCCTATCACTACCAGGGGCCTCAGATTTCATTCAGAGTCCTTCCTGGGAGATTGGGAGGGAAAACCAACCATCAGCCCCTGCTCTTGGTGTTGGGGGCAGGTAGGTCCTATTCTTCTCAATCTTTAATTGCTTCATGTGTCAGAATACTGAGCCTGGCCAGTGGCACAGTGAAGTGGGTGGTGAGGGGGTGTACTGTGTCCCCTCCCCACCAGAACCTCTGCCTGAGACCGAGGGATTCGATCACTTCGGGCAAAGGGAGACCTTGTAACTGAACATACTACCTTCCCTGCAGTGTTTGTGTTTTTAAAAGTATATGGGTCAGGTTGAGGCCTAACCCCAGAAGGTATCATTTCAGACATTCATTCAACCCTACTGAAGGGTACTCCAAACATGTATGGGTCAATAGTTCCCGCAGGGTTAGTGACTGCGCTGGCCCATTTCCCAGCTCCATGCCTCCATCAGTGTCCTTCCCATTGCCTAGACCAGTGATAGTTAACCTGGTCCCTACCGCCCACTAGTGGGTGTTCCAGCTTTCATGATGGGCGGTAGTGGAGCAACCAGAGTATAAATAAAAAGATAGATTTAACTATAGTAAGTTGTTTTATAAAGATTTATTCTGCCAAACTTAGTGAAAATCCGACAGAAAGTACTTGGTAAGTAATTATTATTATATGCTTTAACTTGCTGTAACTCTGCTTTATAAATTTTATAAAGTAAAGTTACTTTCCTACTTTATAAATCACCATTACTGTGGAACCGGTGGGCGGTTAGAAAATTTTACTGCTAACAGAGATACAAAAGTGGGTGGTAGGTATAAAAAGGTTGACTACCCCTGGCCTAGACACTTAGTTCTAGGGTCAGCTCCCCTCTGATGCCTTTTCTGACCCTCCTCACAGGCAGTGTGACAGCTCTCTACCTTGTACCCTGACCGCACTCTGCACAGACATTTTTCATAGTACCAGGAACAGTTTACGGAGCGTGGCTATCTTCCTCCCTTGACACTGTGTGTCACATGTGGGCAAAGACCATGCTTTATTCACCTTTGCATCCTTGGTGTTTGGTACACAGGGCAGTAGGTGCTTAATACATGTCAAACAAATAAGTGAGTGAATGAATGCATAAACAAAAGAATGAATAAGTGAACGAAGGAATGAATAAATGATGCTTAAGTCATTACAGATGCATTAAGGAGCAAGATCCACAGATATGACCTACCCCAAATAAGAGGGCATTAGTCAGAGGTCACAAGAAGGACAATCTCTCCCTATCACTCGGAGATCCCTCCAAGGTCCTGGGAAAATCTGACAACAGCCAGGGCACCCCGTTTGTGCACCTGTCACAGAATTGAGTTTCTATGGTTCTATCCTTAGGGTGGACTTCAGGATTGTAACATTTCTGCAAGTATTAACTGAGGATGAGATATTGGTCTGAAGAGCGGTGGGGCCAGAGGACTCATGGGATTCCCCTGCCAGAATGGTTCCTACTGCTCCTCCCCACCGAGCCTCACCCTGAGCAGCCTCTAAACCTGGCCTTGACCTTGTTCCCAGGAATGCTTCTTTGGTTGGCTTCTCTCAACCCCAATGTGCCCTCCAAGACCACCAGGACACACTGCCACTGGCATCTGCATGCTGGGCACCCAACCCTTGAGCTTCACTAGCCTGGAAGATGACCGAGTGAGGAAGAGACTGGTGAGGCTCAAAGCAGAAAGATGCAGTGCTCTTGAATGATCTGTTATAACCTGCCATGTACCAGTGGACAGGAGCTCCCTCAGCTACCTGCCACCTCACCGACTGGTTAGCATAAGTCCCAACCTCTGAGGCTTCTCAGTGCAACTCCACTGACCACTCTTTCCTGGGAAAATGCTGTCTCCATGGTTCCCATTAGACCATAGTCCTTGGTCTACCTCCTCTCATGGTCCACCTCCTGCCCTGATCTGCCTCCTGCCTTGGTTTACCTCTTGGAGACTCCCTCTCAGCACCCTTGTGGGCACCCGTCCCCTAGCCTTCTGTGGACTGTGGCTGTTCCCTGGACCTTTGTCCATGGCTGTCTCCTCATTTCAATCATTCTCATCCTTTCACACATTTCCAATTACAACCTCAATGTTGTCTCCTGAGCTCCAGATCAGGTTGTCCAGATGCCTTCTGGCTTCTCCCTTGCAAGTTCTACTCCCTTGCAAGTTCTGAGCTCTCCACCTCTCTCCCCATTGCTGCGGTTTCTCCTGGGTCCCCAGCTTGTTGGCAGGTATAACCTAGTTGTGCAAACTGACGCCCTATCCTTGGCTTGTCCCTTTGCCTCATTGTCAAATTCTATATCCAATTCCAGTTGATGTTCCCTAATTTAAATATTATGAGTCTCCCAAATCTGTTCACTGTCTCTCCTTCCATTAGTTTAAGTCTTGACTATCTGCCAGAAATAGTATATAGCTGCTGCCTCCTAGCTGGCAACTCAGGACTAATCCTCTGATCCAATCTTCATTTCTTTATTATGGTAAAAAAATAAAATAAAATAAAAATAATATAAAATCTACTATCTTAAGTATTTTAAGTGTACAGAGCAGTAGTGTTAACTATATGCATGCTGTTGTGCAACAGGTCTTAAAGCTTTTCATTGCAAAACCGAAACCCATTGAACAATAATTTCCACTCTATTTTTGTAAGTGTGATCTTTCTAAAGCAAAAATTTGATCATGCCACTGTTTTGTTTTCATTAGATTCCAGAGCACAATGCACGGGTCTGTGAACTGTATAAGGACCTATGGGGAAAAGGTTCATTGGTTTCAAAACAGAAATAGAAGCCCTGGCTGGATAGCACAGTTGGTTATAGTATCGTCTTGATATGCAAAGGTTGCAGGTTCAATCCCTGGTCAGGTATGTACAGGTACAGGTTGATGTTTTTGTCTCCTCTTTCTCTCTTTCTTTCTCTCTAAAATTAATGAATAAATTAAAAAAATAGAAATAGTAATTTACAAAAATAAAATTAGTAATAATTCCAAATCAAAGTTGTAAATCTCCTTTCTCATTTTTTTTTTCTTTTTTGTATTTTTCTGAAGCTGGAAACGGGGAGGCAGTCAGACAGACTCCCACATGCGCCCGACTGGGATCCACCTGGCACGCCCACCAGGGGGCGATGCTCTGCCCATCCGGGGCGTCGCTCTGTTGTGACCAGAGCCAGTCTAGCGCCTGAGGCAGAGGCCATGGAGCCATCCCCAGCACCCAGGCCAACTCTGCTCCAATGGAGCCTCGGCTGTGGGAGGGGAAGAGAGATACAGAGAAGAAGGAGAAGGGGAGGGGTGGAGAAGCAGATGGGCGCCTCTCCTGTGTGCCTTGGCCAGGAATTGAACCAGGGACTTCCGCACGCCAGGCTGATGCTCTACCACTGAGCAAACCGGCCAGGGCCTTTCCTTTCTCATTTTTTATTTAAAAAGACTTGTAATGTGGATTCATTTTATGATGTTTGATACGGTATGGAGTGGGGTCACCGGATGTGATTAGGATCTGTGAAGGTTTTTAAATCATCCTATATTAAAGCCCTCAGATGCTTAGATTTTCAGTGGTTCCCAATTGTCTTTGAGATTAAACTGCATCCCTTCATGTGGATCCAAGGCCACTTACCATGTGGCCTTTCTTTAGTCTTCAGCTTCATCGCTCGCCAAATGCCCCCTCTGTCCGGGTCCTTCCCTAGTACCTTCTCCCAAACCCCCACCCCCGCCTCTATTCCCCTTCTATTTCCTTTAGGCCTTTACACATCCCTAAAACCCTTCTGATCTCCTCAATTCCTAAGTAATCCTACCCCAGCCTTTAGCACACACTCTGCCCCCTTTAGCAGACTTTCTGATGCTCCCTGACCAGATTTTGGTGCCGTGTCCCTCTACTCCCAGGCCCTCTGGGCTTACCCCATCCCGGCAGTCACAGCGAACCAGATTACCTGGTGTCCTCCTTCTCCAGACTGAGTGAGAAACAGGTCTTATGTGTCATCCTACCCAGGGCCCACCCAACAGAGGGTCTTGACCTTCAGCAAGTGCCATGTGTGTGTGTGTGTGTGTGTGTGTGTGTGTGTGTGGCCTAGAAGTCTACCTAGGGAGTCCCTTCACACTGCAACATTTCTTACCCTTCTTAAGATCCATTTTGAGAGATCCATATTTGGGTCAAGCATTATCTCCTTAAAAAACCTTTTTTCCTTCTTAATGTAGATTTGCATTTGAGCTGAAAGGAGGTAGCAAGGGAATGGCGTGGCAACAGAGGACCCTCCTGTGGCCGAGAGAAGTAGAGAAGAAAGGGGAGGTGGGAGTCACTGAAGACACATTTGTCTCCATGACAAATCAGTCCACAAATATCCACATCAGGGCCACTCTGGGGAGGGCCACACCACACATTTGCAGGACACTGAGCAGTGCTCAAATGGAAGGTCATACAACATATGTTTAAATATTTGTAAACTTCAATTAAGCTAAAAACTACAGTGTGTCTATAAAGTCATGGTGCACTTTTGACTGGTCACAGGAAAGCAACAAAAGACGATAGAAATGTGAAATCTGCAGCAAATAAAAGGAAAACCCTCCCAGTTTCTGTAGGATGATGTGGCAGCATGTGCGCATGCGCAGATGATGACATAACACCGTGTATACAGCGGAGCAGCCCACAGCCATGCCAGTTGAGATGTGGACAGTACAGAGGAAAGTTCAGTGTGTCCTGTGGCTTGCTAAATTCGAATCCGTGACCAAAATGCAAGATACTGGTGCATTTATAATAAAGCGCCACCACATAGGAATAACATTACTCGGTGGGATGAGCAGTTGAAGGAAACCGGCAATTTGGTAGAGAAACCTCGTTCTGGTAGGCCATCAGTCAGTGACGAGTCTGTAGAGGCTATGTGGGATAGCTACCTAAGGAGCCCTAATAAATCTGTACGTGAGCCCACATCAAACTGCACTGAATAGGTATGAAACTGGGAGAGTTTTTCTTTTATTTGGTGCAGATTTCACATTTCTATCGTCTTTTGTTGCTTTCCTGTGACCAGTCAAAAGTGCACCATGACTTTACAGACACACTGTATTAAATAAAATATGTACTAATTCCTTCCTTGTCAGTATAATTTTATAACAACTTGGAGGGTCATGTTTAAACTAAGCGTTCTTGGCCTTCTTAGAGTTCTTCGCTGGCATGTGATAGCATGGGTTAAACCAGCGCCCGGCCCTCGGCCTGCCCCTCTTCTCTTCTCATGTGAAGGGTGCTGTAGACACACGGGACACTCCAGCCTCCACGTCCAAGGCTCATCCACTATTCTAGCGGCAGCTACCTCTTCAATCCCCTCAGGCTTGTCCACACTGGTGATGCCATCTACCTTCAGGAGGCTGGGCCCGTGGAGGACCCTACACAGGCTCTGAAGTGCGCAGGCAACTCTCTAGAAAGAGGTTTCCAGATCTCGGTCCTAAGGCCTGATCTAGAGGGGAAGTGACCTCAGAACAGGCACATCTCCTTGATCTCCCAGACTCTTCATCACAAGTGGCACTCAGCCAGAAGAATGCCAGAGTGTCACCTGGGGCAGGGGCCTGCTTCTCAGGGTTTAAGGCTGTGTCCCTGACCTGAGCTGGCCTCTAGAGACAGGTGCTCAACCCGCATCAGACGACAGGGACTGGGTGGGGCGATCCCACATGATTCCTGGGTTTGGTGGCTCTTAGTTTCTCTGGCCTAGGTGGTGGGGTCTTATGCGGGCCAGGGCATGTTCTGAAGTTTCTCATCCCAACACCCCATTCTCTCTACTTCCAACCCTGGCCAGAGCTGGAGGCTTTGACAGAGACAGGGTTTCCATCCAGCTATTTCTGTCTCTGATGCCAGCTGTTCTCCCAGGAGGCTCTTCAGGAGGTCTGATTATGTTCTTAAGGACAAAGGAGGGAGGAGGAGAGAAGGAGGGAGAACAGGGCAGAGAGGCGGGGCCAGCCAGCCGGACTACAGGGGTGGCTGGTTTATCCCAGGGCCTCCCCAGGACCTGACCCACAGCTGAGACCCAGTGTGAGTTTGAATAGTGGCTGAATATCTCGGGAAGAAGATGAGGTGATAAGAGCACCAACTTCAAGGTACTGTGAAGATCAAATGATAATGTTTGTGTAAGTGCTAAATAAACTGATGAGGTCTGTGACTGTCCCTCAGTGTAGGGATTCTTGCACTGGGGCCCACAAGCTTAATTCAGAGCTCTATGAACTCAGAGTGGGAACAAAGCCCACGTTTATTTCCACTGACTGACTGAACTGCAATAGTTCCGTCCCAGGTGGAATGTGGTCCCAGACCAGAGCTGTATCAGTTTACATCCCCAACAGCAGTGAGTGAGAGTTCGCTTATCTTCACAGCCTCTCCAACACTTGGTGTCACCTGTCGTGTTGATAATAGCCATTCTAACAGGTGTGAGGTGGTATCTCCTTGCAGTTTTGATTTTCAGCAAAATGTTCCTAAATGCATAAAATTAAGTTTATAAGATTACAAAAGAAACCAGCTGTACTGAAATGCAGCTATGGTCCTTTTTTAAAAAATAATTTGAAATATAGTAATATATGTGCCTGTCCATCATGTAAAATAATAAAGTCTGGTGGCAGATCAAATCTAACAAATACCTAGTAGTGATGAGCTTACGTGATGTTTGAAGAATAACAGCATTGTGAGAGTATCTGTGACCTCTGCCGGAGATAGAGTCACAGGGGTGAAGACAGCCACTATGGAAAGCAATATGGAGGCTCCTTAAAAAATTAAGAATAGACTTACCACATGACCCATTAATCTCTCTTCTGTGTATCAACCTAAAAACTAAAAAACACTTATTTGCAAAGATATATACACCCCTATGTTCACTGCAGCACTACTCATGGTGGCCAAGACATGGAAACAACCTTAATGTTCGATGATAGAGGATTGGATAACAAAGATGTGGTATGTATATACTATGAAATATTACTCAGCCATAAGAAAATATGAAATATTGCCATTTGCAACAACATGGATAGACCTTGGGAATATTATGCTAAGTGAAATAAATCAGGCAGACAAAGCTAAGAACCACATGATTTCACTCATATGTGGAATATAAAACTGAAACTCCTCGACACAGACAACAGTGTGGTGGTTACCAGACAAAAGAGGGTGGGGGTGATAAAGGGTAAAGGGGGCCATATACAGGGTGACAGAAGATGATATGACTTTGGGTGGTGGACACACAATACAATATACAGATCATTTATCATAGAAATTTATACTTGAAATCTACTATGTAATTTTATTAACCAACGTCATCTCAATAAATTTAATTTAAAAAAAAGAAACATTTTGCTGAGAATGTGTCCACAGGCTTCCAAAGGAATCTATGGCACAAAAAGTAAGGGACCTCCTGGCTTGGTGAAGCGTGCTCCCAAACCTGTGCCTGGCCTTGGCCCAACCCTGACTTCTGGCAGAACTGAGCACCCCCTGCTCCCCATGAAGGGAGGCTCACGGGTAAAGCCTCAGTTTACCCAGCACCAGGAAGAAAGCCCTCACTGGTTTAGTCTCTGCCCTTTGGCGGCACCCAGCAAACCCTTTCTCTTTCCTTCTCTGCTCTTCCCCCTCCTCCTTCCCCCTCCTCCTCCTTCTCCCTTCTCCTCCTTCCCCCTCCTCCTCCTTCTCCCTCCTCCTCCTTCCCCCTCCCCCTTCCTCCCCCCTCCTTGCCCCTTCTGCCCTCACACTCTCCAAGTCTCCCTTCAGCCTATTTTTGAACATCCCCTGAGGATAATGTCTTTTCTGTGGCTCCCCAAGAGAAGCTACCACCAGCTGTGGCTCATTAGATACTTAGATACACTAGAAAAACCACCTCTGTGACTCAAGGCCAAGAAGAGCCTGGTTCTAGGCAGCGAGCAGTGGGAAGGGGACCAGGGATAGCTCAGTGATGGAAACAACATGGGTTGTCCCCCCAGAGTTGGAAGCCAGGTTCTGAGTCCCTCGCAGGAGGAGTACTCCTCTGAGTACCGAGGCCACCAGCCCCGGCCAGCTAAAGACAATACAGGCCCTGCCAGGAAGCTGTTTTCTTGGTAAAAAGGGAGCCCCATCCGGGCTCCACCTATGAGTCTGGGCTCTAACAACTGAGCTGGGCGGCTCCTAGCTGGGGTGCAGGGTTGTATTGTATGGTCCCCAGGACCATGAGCACCCAGGCTGTCCCAAGGAGCCTGCTGCTTCTCTGAGCAGGCAGGGTGGCTCTGCTGCAGCTGGCCCAGGGTCTGGACAGAGGCCTTGAGCAGGTGCCGAGAGTAGGTGCCCCCCTCTCTGAGTGACCGTCCTCCCAGCCCTGTTTTCGCCAAGGTCCAAAACCAACTTCACAGATTGCATATTGACTTTTTTTTCTTTGGCATCACGAAAAAATAATAGAAAACAATCACCAAAAAGGGTGTGACTCAGTCTGACCTGTGGGCCTCAGCCCACCTGACAAACCCCTGCTCATCGTTTACCCGCTTCAAACGTCAGCAGCTCCCTCAGCCCGCCCCTCACTGCCCCTATCTCCGCCCCTCACTGCCCCTATCTCCATGGCGTCCGGGACAGTCATGTTGCTCACTTTTGTGATTATTTTCCTCTCTCCCCACCCAGCTGTGTGCTTTGTGAGGGCACGAGCTGAATTTGCTGAATCTGCTGGCCTGTGGTAGGTACCTGATGGGTGGTTCCTGAACAAATGAATGAATGAATGGCATTCTTCCTCCTTCTGAGGCACAGGTGCAGCCAGGAGGGGGCAGGTGCTCAGATCCTGCAGACCACAGTTGGGGGGAGCTGATCCCCAAGACACTCTATCCTACCCCATAGTCACAGCTCAGACTTCCCTTCCCAACTCGATCCTCTCCATGGGGCCCAGCCAGCACCACTCTGCTGGGCCCGCTCTCCTGGGCGTGTGTGTTACTGGGACTCACAGACAGCCCTGTGGCTCGGGGACGGAGGCCAGCACATCATCCATTTGACCTGGTCCCAAGACTCTGCACCATGTGTTTTGCAGGTGCTCAAGTCACAGCTCTCAGATTGCTGAGAGAATCTGTGATGTGAGCTTCTTCCCCTCTCTTCCTCTGCCTGCATCCTCCCCACAGAAGCAGAAGAGAAAGTGCCGGGGCTGGGTCCTCCCAGACAGATGGCTGGTTCCAGAGCAGACAAGAGCGCTGGCCTCCCACGGGTCCATAAAGCGGGAGCAGGCTGCAGTCAGAGGACACTGCAGCCACCCACTCTCATGGGCTGAGGGCTGACCGGGCCTCCCTGTGGCCATCTGGCCCTGGACTCAGACTGCTCAGTAGTCTGTCCCCAGCCGGCCACAGCTCCGAAGCCACCCCTCCCAGCTCCAGGTTTGCCGGGCCTCTGCTCTAACTTCTAAAAGCACGACTGCTCTCAGGGCATCGAAGCCACTGTCTCCTGGGTAGGTGACCGTCTTACCTGGCTTTCTGAGGTCAGCCTCTACCGAGTGGAAAAGCCCAGCGGGGGTCCTGCTTTCTGCCTCCCAGTCTGGGAGGACAGAGTGTCTGGATCTTCCAGGGAAGAGCAGAAAGTTCAGCAGCCAAGAGAGGGCAGGGCAGAGAGACGGCTACGTCCTAAGGGTCCCTTCTGAGGCTGGCTGCGGCGTCTTGCTTTCTGTCTTGCAGAAGCTGTGCTGGGAAAAGACGCCACAGACCTGAGGAGCTGCCCAGCAGGTGTCTGCGGACCGCGGTGCAGCGTGAGCTGTCCCAGGCGGTGGCCACAGCGCCTCCAGGGAATGATGAACCGGCTGGCGTTTCCTGATCTGCGTTGCCCTGGAGACCCGCCTAAGCCTCTTTTACCTTGAGCGGAGCCGTATTATCTGTGGAAGGAGCTGCCCGGCCTGACGCAGACACCTGAGAAGACCTAAGTGCTGAGAGGGGCCCGGGTCCAGATGGCATTCTCGGCCCTTCCCTCCCCCAGCTGGCTTAGGCTCAGGGCGGCACAAGCTGGGGAGCAAGACCATGCTCACTGCACCCGCTGCAGAGCCCTCGGGGACCTGCTGTGGGCGGATGTTTCCAGCAACTTGGTGGAGATCACCTCTTCCCACCTCTCCCTCCACCAGGAAAGAGCTGGGAGATTCTGGGTACCCAGGGCAACGGCCTTAAAAGATGTGTCTTTGGCCCTGGCCGATTGGCTCAGTGGTAGAGCGTAGGCCTGGCGTGCGGGGGACCCGGGTTCGATTCCTGGCCAGGGCACATAGGAGAAGCGCCCATTTGCTTCTCCACCCCCCCCCCTTCCTCTCTGTCTCTCTCTTCCCTCCTGCAGCCAAGGCTCCATTGGAGCAAAGATGGCCCGGGCGCTGGGGATGGCTCCTTGGCCTCTGCCCCAGGCGCTAGAGTGGCTCTGGTCGTGGCAGAGCGACACCCCGGAGGGGCAGAGCATCGCCCCCTGGTGGGCAGAGCGTCGCCCCTGGTGGGCATGCCGGGTGGATCCCGGTCGGGCGCATGCCGGAGTCTGTCTGACTGTCTCTCCCCGTTTCCAGCTTCAGAAAAATACCAAAAAAAAAAAAAAAAAGATGTGTCTTCACCCTTGCCTCACACATCCTGAGCTGTCCTGTTTGCTAATCAAAATTTTCTGCTTCCCTCAAGACAAGCTTGAGTGCAGAAAGTTCCTTGGACCCTCTGGAGGTGGGGCGAGCCCGAGGGAGCAGTCCAGGCAGAAGAGGAACCTCGGACTGGGAATTCGAGGTGACACGTGGAACGGGCAGGAGCCTTCTGTTGCTGTCTGCCATCCCACACTCACGTCTGGTTCTCTTGCTTGTCTTCGTGCTCCGGACACTGTGTCACTCACAGACTATTCTGACTATGGCCACCAGTGAGCCAGCCTGCACCTAACAGACTTTGGTGGCACTAAGACAGGTGCCTGCTGCCTCATGAGAGACACTGGAGGATGCACTGGCCACTAAGCTGCATTATAATAAACCTCAGGAGGTGCTGTACCAGGTACCAGGTGATGGAGCGACTTCTGAGCACATCTAGTCTTGATTGCGTTGAAAATAAAGCAAAAGCATAGCCCAGAAGAAATTAAACTGCGTTTGATGAGCTCACTCAGCTTACCCACCTGCCTGCCTGTCTGTTTTGATTTCCCCCCTGGGTGATATGCCACTTTGCACTTGCTCTGCAGCTGGTCCCATTAGGCTATCTGGTCTCCCTCATCTTCTCAAGCAGGGGTCTTGAGCCCGGAGCCAGGTCAGACACTTCTCTTGACCAGGTCACAGCACAACAGTCCCAAGGACTGGGAGGGTTACTGGAGGATGGGAGACTACCACATTTTGAGCAGCTGAAGCTGACCTCCTCAGACCCGTGGTCCCCAAGTGGCTTCCACCCCAAGGCCAGCTAAGGCTGGAGCAGCTAAATCCCCTAGAGCAGGTGACTGCTGGTCCTCACCTCTGAGCATCTCACCGCCAACTGGGCACTTCCCCAGGGGCAGAAATCCCAAGGCATTTCTGTGCTGGTGGGACCAGAAGGCTCTGCCCCCCCCCTTGGGAAAGTGGCTCAAAATGACATGAGAAGGGGCCAGTGACCAAGTCACACACCCCTTTATGCAGCACACACATCTAGAGCACTCTTCCGTATAGGCACAATGCTAGGAGCTGGCTGAGGCCGGGTGATGTCACTCCCCTCCTCTCTCCACACTTCCCAGCCAAACTGCCTCCATGAGACGGGTCAGACAAGCCGGAGATGGAAATCTTGCAGAAGAGTGGAGAGCAGGGACGGTATTAGCGTTCAGAGTATTAGTGTTCAGGCTGTACAGTCTTCGGTCTACTACTGACTGTTCTGTTTGAATGAAAAAGAAATCATTCCTTTTCTACAGCCATGCATTAGTCTGAATACCTCACCCTCAAACACACACACTGTTACATAAAGGAGATCTTCTGGGTCACATTCTAGGCCAGCAAGAGAAGATTCCTTTGCGACTATGTGCCAGGACAAAGCTGAGCCTCAGACACCTGGCCTGTAACTCTGGGGCACAGATGACCAGGTTTTTGCATCCTCCCTCCCAACACAGAAGGCTGCTTCCAGGGACTTTTCAGTGGCGCCTGTGACCTGGAGAGGGGTTCACTCCCACCCTCTGTCCCTCCCCTGCCTGCTGCCCCAGTACCATAACTCAGAGAGGGCTTGCTGTTTGTGTTGATTGCTAATTTATTTTCATTCATTGGCCTACAGAAGCTTGTGATTATCCATGCTGAGTGTGAACTTGCACCAGAGAGAGAAGGTGGGGGTTGTTTTCCTCTCATCTGGCATCAGTGGAAGCTACCAGAGCAGAGGTAAATGTACAGCAACCATCTAGATGGAAAAAGACCAGCGAGGCCCGTGACACTGCCTCACAGATGGCATTTGATGAATAAGCTGGAGCTGTGGAATTATGAAGCTGTGGGGTGCAAGGCTAGATTAAAAGCTGTGAGGAGATTGGACAAGAGCCCCAACCCCCATATAGAGGTGCCCCTCCTGTTTCTTCCTCCCTGGCTTCCTTTCGGGGCGGGGGGAGACCGTTCAGACTCTTTCTAACCACTCGGTCACACACTGGGTTTTTCAAGTCCTGCAGAAGTTCTGTGGAGTCCAAATCCTGCAAGATTGAATTAAACAGACGTGATATTCACAGGTATAGACCGGACTTGCGTTTCTTCATCCTTCTCTCCGGGTCACCCTCTTTCCACTCCAGGGGCATATGTCCTTCTCCAGGTAAAGGAAGCCTTGATCTGACTACCCGAAAAATGAGAGTGCTCTCCTTCCTCCCAGCTGGCTTGCTCAAGCCCCTGCTCTGTCTTTCTCTCTTTCCAGCTCAACTAAAGAGAACCAAGGAAAGAGAAATGATACTTTCTCATTCATTCATTCACGAAGTGTTTATTGGCCGCCTGCTCTGTGCTGGACAGCACCTTGCTGTCCTATTTCCACAGAATGCACTCAACTGCAGAGTTCTTTTAAGTTCTGCTTAGGGGGTTGACAGATTGATCTGAGAGCCTGTGGCAAAAACGGCTAGTTTTCCACCAAAGATTGATGGCCCCCTTTCGGAGTGTAGACATGTTTCTGGGAAGCAGCTATGCAACCAGGGACTTCATTACCCAGCCTTCCTCGCTTCCAAGTTGGGTCATGTGACGGTGCAATGTAGTAGAAGGGATGTGTGCCACTGTAACACCCCACTTGTAGAAATCTCCCCTGTAGTTCTCCACCTGGAGAATGGTGGAGTCACAATTTTGAAAGGGCCATGTCTCTAAATTACCACGTGGAAGACTGCCCATCAATCACCCATGTTGAACTCTAAAATGTGTAAGAAAGGTATTGGGCAGAGCCACTACAGTTTGGGGTTTTCCTGTTATAGCAGCAGGTACTACCCTCCTTCGTGAGAAGGGAGGGGTGTGGAGCCTCTCTGCCCTCCCCTTAGTTCCTGAGATCAGAGCTCGTCCCAGCATGTCCCCTCCCAGGCTTTTCATCTTCATCCCAGAGAAATGAGTTACTTCACCCCATTCTGTCTCATGACTGCACACATAATGCACACTCCGTGCCAAATATCCTCCCCCCTGGAGAAGTCTTGCTTATCCCAAAGAGCTTAGCGCTAGGGGTGGACCTCCGTGACATTTTCTATCTCCTCAGTGGCACCCTCCTCTCCACTCTCTGAAGATTCATTCTTACTCCTGGACATACAGCCGATCCTCATTACTCCAGATTCCATCTTTTCCTAATTGGCCTGCTCACTAAAATTTATTTGTAATCCCAACATCAATAGTCATGGCACTTCAGTGGTCTCTCCAGACATGTACAAAGCATTGAAAGATTTGACGTGCTCAGCAAGCACGTTCCCACCTGAGGTCGAACAAGCTGCCCCTCTGCCTTCGTGGTTCAGCTCTCACACTGTAGACAAGTGTCCTTTGACTGGTCCAGTTAGTGCTCACACTTCTTGTACGTCGTGTACTTTTGCTGGTGATGTCACTGTTTAGAATGCCACCCAACGGTAGAGTGGACATGTTCCTAAGCACAACAAGACTATGATGGGCCTGACAGAGAAAATACGTGTGTTACGTGAGCCTAGGGCAAGTATGAGTTATAGAGCTGTTGGCTGTGAGCTCAATGTTATGAATTAACAATATATATGAGTAAGGTGTCTTTAAACAGAAACACACATAAAACAAGGTTAGGTATTGATCAGTTGACAAAAATGTCATGAACAGAGGCTTGTAGGAATTTAATTCTGTATTTCTTCTAGGAGCAACGGTTCGGTATGTGCTTATTCTATGTTTATAGCAACTTTGAGAACATTACTGCAGATAATGAGAATCAGCTGTGCTTCATACTGTTTCCTGAGCATTTGGTTCAGCATCTTTGCAGAATAAAAGCTTCTCAAGAGCAAGGAGCCCAAGCCCCAGTGCATGCTAAATACAGGCGCTCCTCCAGTTAAGATGGGGTTATGTCCTGATAAACCCATTGTAAATTGAAAATATTAAGTTGAAAATGTTTTTAATATGCCTAACCTTCCGAACATCATAGTATAGCCTACCTTCAAGGTGCTCAGATAACTTATATTATCCCACAGTCGGGCAAAATCATCTAACACAATGACTACACGGTAGAACATTGAAAGCTTATCCTGGTGACGGCGTGGCTGACTGGAGCAGCGGCTCGCTGCCACAGCCCGCCATCACGAGAGAGCTCATACCGCATACAGCTAGCACGGCGAAAAAATCAAAATCCAAAATTCAAAGTACGGTTTCTACCAACTGCTTATTGCTTCCTCACCACCAGAAAGCTGAAAAATCTGCAAGTGGAATCGCCATAAATTGGGGACTGTCCCTACATGTTTGTCACACATGTGATTTAAAGAAAGTGAAAACTATAGCGTCCTGAGCCTGGTACCTGTGCTATGCAAATGCCACAGACCCGCCGCCTGCTCACCTGACCTGGAAACAGCCCAGAATGATGAACTGTCACAGGCTCAAGGACGCACAAACAGAGGTAAGTCAGGCTGTGTGGAGGTGGGGAGTCTTCACGATTCCCAGGAGGAGACGTCCAGGGACCAGCTCCACATGCAGAAGGAAGGGCTTGGATAAAGATATGGATCTGGGGGTCACCAGGGTCGGGACAGAGATTCAACTTGAGGCACAGGTGAGCAAACAGAGATCACACAGGACGAGGAGAGGGCCTGGTATCGACCCGCAGGGCCGGAGAGGAGCGGGGGAACCTCACGCCTTGGGCTTGTTCCAGCTGCGGTCCCAGCAAAGTCCCCACAGAAGGGAGTTAGGTGCACATCCCAGGTAATGTGTCTCCCTAGTGCTCTGACAGGATCCGGAGCCCTGGTAAAATTCTAGACCACGTTAAACACTAGTGTGTGAACACTAGAAAAGGGAGTGGAGGTCAAGCAGAGTTAGCAGATGTTTATCGACAACAGGTCAGGAGAAGCCACCCCGGAGAGGCTGAGGATGGGTGGTCGGGACAGCAGCGATGGCCGTATGCCCCCATCATATCCCCGTGGCTCTCCTCCGCTTCAAGGACAGCTCTGTCTGCGCTCAGAGTCTCCTTTAATGATAACATCCCGGCTCAAGCTCACAATCCCTGAGGTCAAGGAAGCCCAGGTACAAGTGTCCCCAAGCGAGGGGGAGTTTGTATCCCTGGGGGCCATTTTCAACCAAAGGGGGGTGGGAGCCGGAGGTAAATGTTCCAGACTCCTGTCCATCAGGTGGATAGTTCTGGAAGGTATGCTGTTACAATTTCCAGAAGGTCCCCAAAGAATTATACCCTGTTGCCCTCAGCAGTGCCTTTGATAATACACTCTTATGCCAGTTTTCCTCCTTCCTGTTAGATCTGCTTCCTGGGTCACCTCCTAGGTCCTAGGATCTGCACTCAAGACTTTATCCAGAGCTCTGCTTCTGGACAAGTCAGAGAGGAGAAGTCAAGAACGTGGGGTAGTCTGAGACATTGAATGCCACGAAGAGATCACGTAGACTGATGCCCAGGAAGAGTCACTAGCAACAGGGAGGTGGTGCAGGTCATCAGGAGGTGCTTCCATCAGGGGCGGGGGTGCCACCTCCCCATGCAGAGTCTTTCTTGCTCTGCACAACCCTCAACCAGGGCTCAGTGCTTCCTCGGCCTCCAGAAACAAGCATTGCCTAAACCGGCGTTCACCGGAGGTGTTGTAGACTCGCTGAGTGAGGGCTAGTGTGTTCACTGCACCCCGCACTGCAAGCTCTGCCAGCAGTCCCGGGAAACTGCCGCTTCTCAGACCCTGTCCCCAGCCACAGCCAGATCCCCCTTTCTGGCCTCTGGGCCCTCTACCCCGCTGGCTTCTGCCTCGCCTCTCCTGGACAGCCTCCTCCAGGGGCCAGGCTGCCTCTCAGCCGCCAGCCACCCGAGGGCTGGGCTCATACATCCATGCTGCTGAGCGGTGAGCCACAGCACTGCGGCCCACGCCCTGAGTGCTCCTGTCCTTCTCGGGGTTCCCTCTCCAGCAGTATGTCTCCTCCCACAGTTGCTTTTTATAGAGAAGACATGACAAGGATGAGAATAGGGATAACCTAGTGAACCTCCCCTCCCCCCAGCCAGAGTAGATGCCTTGTGGCTGCTTTCCAAGGACTGAGAACAATTCTTTCTGGAAGCCTCTCTCCTGAGATGATCTGATAAAAAAATAATAACGTTAAAAATATAAAACATTCTCATGTATTACAATCCATTCATTTCCTACCGCTCATGTTCACGGTTGCAGGTGGCTGGAGCCAATCACAGCTGTCCTCCGGGACAACACCAAATTTTTATTGGATAATGCATAACATACACAGGTCATTGTATGGCTCTCATGGAATTACATTTTAAAATATGTGGCGTTCATGGCTCTCTCAGCCAAAAAGTTTCCCGACCTCTGACCTAGGAACTCTGTTTATCATCACCACACCCACCCCTCCCTTCATGCCCCAGCTCATGTCCTAGGCACGTACTTTGTGCCAACCTCAGAACTTGTTGGCAATGGTGGAGGTCAGGGAGGCAGGCTCATGGTGCTCTGGGGGCCCCCAGCCAGAAGAGGGGGACAAGACTATGTGTTGCGGGACTTGGGGTGGGGGCGCTGCAGAGATGCCCGAGAGCAGGCCCTGGCTGCCCGCTCCCACCTGCTCCCTCAGCACGCACACCCTAGTCTGCCCCTGGGTGCTCTTCTGGGAAGCCCAAATGCTAGAGCAGCTGGGAATCTAGATGCCCTTTACTCCCACCCTGCTGAGATAAGGGGTTCAGAGAGAGCAAGCAGCTTGCGCACACAGCCCAGCAAGTGAGTAACAAAGCCAGTGTGATAAAGGAGGCTCTTTCCTTCCAAACCACTGCCCTGCCCACTGCTGCCTTCCTGACGCCACATATCAGAGAGAAGCCGCTGGGCACGTCCACAGTTGTGAACATTAAACACACTTTCTGCTTGTGACAAGTGCTTTCATCTGGAGGACGGCGAGGTGAGGTGTGTGTGTGTTGAGTGGAATTCCATGTTACTCCCCTCGTAATCCTGGGGGCTGCTTGCAAGAGGAGGTATTTCAGCAGCCCTCTAAATGATACATGAATGTGGTGGGCTGATGAAGGAGAGGCCCTGGGGACAGGGGAGGTGAAGATTGGACCTGAAACCTGGGGCTGATGGAGTCAGGTGTGGCTGCGCACCGGCAGGCTCTTCAGGTTTTGTCCACTGGTCCCCTTGGTTCTTTCTCCAGACGATAAACCAAAGGCCCTTCAAGCCCCTCCTGCCAAACACGCAGTCACAGAAGAAGAACAAAGCAACCGCCCAGCCACAGAGAAGCAAAGCAGGCTGTGACTCAGTGTGGACACAGGGACGCGCTCCTCGCCAGGGCCAGAGGCCCCTTTCGCCTCTGCGGGGAAGCTCGGTGCTCTGTGAACGCTGCTGGGGGCCTGGGACCTCTGGAAACCTCATGGAGAGGGAATTGGACACAGGGATTGGAAAACTGAGGCCAGAAACTCGCTCTGACACGTACTGGAAGCAATCTCGCTGTCCAGCAGTAGAGCCGCCACTTACAAATTATGGCACGTCAATATCCCAGACTTCATCCAGCTATGAGACAATAATTGTGACAAAACTTGCCTGTTGCCTCCCATCCAGTGATACACAGCAGAACCCACTATGACGGGTGTGCCCCGGGAAAAGTGCAGGAAGGTCAAGTGCACAGAAAACATTGCTGTCTGATGGAATTAACCTATTACCTTGGTGAAGAAAATGATTGTCCGAGTGCTGAATTCTTTTCCAAGTGTTCAGCTCACATTGTTGTTACATTGCCTTTTAAAACCAGTTTAATACAAAAAAAATATGAAAAAGAAAGAAAAGAAAAAGAAAAAAGGAGTTATCGAAGAAAAAGGAAGCTTATTTATTTATTTTCTAGCCAGTATCTTCTCCATTTCCATTGAGTTCATACATTTTCTTGAAAAATATGGCCCCTAAGGAGAGACAGCCCCAAAAGACACCCAACAGCACAGACCTCACCTCCCGGGGAGGCAGCCAGGGGACAGGTGCCCTCATGCTTCCACCCCCCTCCCCCACCAGGAGACTGCCCGAGTCCTCAGGGCAAGGTGCCCCTAGAGCAGACCGGACCTGTCCCCAGGGCAGGCTGTGGCTGTGGAGAGGGGCTCAGCCAGGGTCCCATCCTGTCCTGCCTGGCATCCTTGCCTCCGAGGCCCTGGTCAGTGGCCATGGAGAGAGGCCTCGCTTCCTGGCTGGAGCAGTGCGGCGGCAGGCCCGGCCTGGGCGCTCTGTGCAGTGTCCGTCTGGCTCTGGCGGTGTTTGAGGTAACAAGCCTCGCACAGGGATCTGTGCGGTCAGACAGGTGCTCTGTTTCTCTGTGACGGGAGAAGGAGCCGAGTCCTTTGTCAGACCCTACCACATGACCCTGACACATCAACCCATCTAACTCTCATAGCGCGTTTCGTGACAGCGTTCTTGGTATCCCCATTTTGACGATGAGAACGCTGAGGTTCGGGAAAATCACTGAAAGTTTCAGAGCTCAGACGGGCAGACCGGAAAGGCCAGGCCCTCGGCATTACAGCGGGCTGGGGCTACTGCCCGTGGCCTGGCAATGGCTGCGCAGAGTTGGAGGCTGGGGGGACTGAGAGGGAGCCTGGTTTTCCTGGAGCCCAGACCTGGGTTGGGGCTGCATTCCCACGGCCTCTGAGAAACGGTCAACCCTATGCACATACCCCACGCTGTGCACCCTGGCCTGGAGCCCTGTGGTCCACGGAACTGCTCAGAGCTCCCATGGTTCTACTGGTGCCTAACCTCCTACCTCAAATCTCCTCCACCATCCTCGTTCACCAGCACCAGCTCAACAACCCCCAGCTCCCTTGTCTGATGGGCTGGGCACAGAGTAGGGACAACTGCAGTGCCCAGAATTCTCTGTTGGCCCTTGAGACTCCTACCTGTTTATGCAGAAGTCAGATGCCACATCTGAGAAGGCATCTAGAGAGGCTGCTCAGACAGCTCAGCTGTGTTCCCCCTGCCTGCCCTCAGTCCCCAGGGCCACCCGAGCCAGTAAACATGGCAACAAGAGTCACCTGCCCTCGTTACCTGGCATCGTCCTGCACTCAAACATCTCTCCCTCATCAGCCAAATAGACACTGAGACAGTGAAGCCTTGGGCTCCAGGGGGAGACCAGGTGGTTCTTCCTATCCCTCGCAGAGCCGATCTGTCCCCAAGGCTTCGCTGAGGCCTCGTGGCACTGGTGCCCCTTAGGAGAACAGCCTGAAAAATAGGAGGTACTATATACTATGTTAGTTAATGACATTATTCATACATATTTTAGAAATAAGTACAATAAAAGATGAAATTAAATTTCAAAAAATGGAAGCTCAGGATCAGACTGTGTGTGGTCTTGAAATGCCATTCATCCCTAGGGCTTCTTGCAGGAGGGGCTGATTCCAGGTCAGGGTACGTACAAGACAAACATAGAACTTATATTTCATAGCAAGGAAACCACTGAAGATGGCTAGGGCCTGGAGCAGGGGCAGTCAACCTTTGTATACCTGCCGCCCACTTTTGTATCTCTGTAAGTAGTAAAATTTTCTAACCGCCCATCAGTTCCACAGTAATGGTGATTTATAAAGTAGGGAAGTAACTTTACTTTATAAAATTTATGAAGCAGAGTTACAGCAAGTTAAAGCATATAATAATAATTACTTACCAAGTACTTTATGTCGGATTTTCGCTAAATTTGGCAGAATAAATCTTTATAAAACAACTTACTATAGTTAAATCTATCTTTTTATCTATACCCTGGTTGCTCCGCTACCGCCCACCATGAAAGCTGGAACACCCACTAGTGGGCGGTAGGGACCAGG
The DNA here is from genome assembly GCF_036850765.1 of Saccopteryx bilineata. NCBI lineage: Eukaryota > Metazoa > Chordata > Mammalia > Chiroptera > Emballonuridae > Saccopteryx > Saccopteryx bilineata. Next base: position 297,336,969 of record NC_089491.1, on the reverse strand, counting down.
TTGACTACTACTGATCTAGAGAGCAGATGGCAATGTTGAGTCAGTGCTGGTTTGATGAATTGCTCAGCCAGTCGGGGAGGTGCACATAGCAAGGCCCTCTGGCAGCCTCTTAATAATGTGAGCAACCTCTAGGAGCTGCTGGGGACCTCCAGCCAGCAAGGAGCAAGGGCCCTCCTTCTCATAACCTCAATGAAATGAACTCTGCCAGCAACTTGAATGAGCCTACAAGCAGCCTTCCCTAATCCGAGCTTCCAGATGATAACACATCACAGCAGACACCTGGGTGGCAGCTGTGAAGTCCTAAGCAAAGGACTCAAACTGCATCCAGACTCCTCACCTGCAGGGACTGTGAGATAATAAACATGTATGGTTTGAAGGTGCTCAGTCTGCGGTATTATCATTATACTGCAGTAGCACACGCTAATACAGTTGGGGACTTGCAAGTCAGCCACAGGCCTCAGGGTCAGGAGGGCTCTGTGCCCCTTCCCCCCTCCCCATCCCAGCACATATTTTCTCTGAGGGCCGGCAGTGGCTCAGCTCCAGTGACTGTGGGAGGAGACGAGAAGAGGCGCATGTCTCCTCAGTGCCCCCTTTCCTCAGGAGGCTGCCCCACCTGCCACGCAGACAAACACACAGAAACCAGAATTGTTTTTCACTAGATAGGAAGAAGTCAGGGGCGGCCTGCAGGTTAGTGGTCAAGCCAGACCAGGGCAGACAGTACGTCTGTGACGAGGCGAACATGGGTCCTGCCCAAGTTAGAAAGCAGGGTGGGAATTTCAGGGCAGTGACAGTAAGTTACTTGACCGAGACCTTGGGGCAGCAGGGCCTGCAGGATGACCTTTATCAGTGATTCTCAAACTTGACCAAACATCAAAATTCCCTGGAGGTCCTGTTAGAAACACAGATTGCAGCCCTCCCACCCCCGCTTGGGAGTCTGTGTCTGATTGGGAGTTGATCCTGCCCAGTGAGCTCTAATGGTGAGCAGCAGTGACATCTTGTGGTGAGAAGAAGAATGGACCTTGGTCGGCCTGTGAACCTTAGCCTCCAGGGTGCCGGCGGGTCCAGGGTGATTCCAGGGCAGCGCGGCCCAGACAGAGTCTAAGCAGCCCTGTCCTTGCCCCAGAGTGTGCACGCACCTGTGTGCCTCATTTTACCCTAGAACTGGGGAGCCTAATCTTGTTTCCTAGAACTTCCAGCTTCCTTTTAGAATACGTTCATCCTCATTTTTGTGAATAAGTTCTTGTACTGGTCTCTTCACCCACAAAAGGTGAAGGCTTGGGAACCAATGCCTTCAGCTACAAGTGGGGCTCTCCCAAGTCAGGAGACTGGCTTCCTGAACAGGGTGACTCGCTTAGAACTGCTTTCAGCCCAAAGGGGCATTTGGTAACGTGACTGTTATCCTCGGTAGCTTGACATCAAACCTTGGCAGGACTTTCTGACTCACGTTGTAATGGTTTGTGGACCTTGCCAGTGCCAACCCTTCTTTCCTCATGCTAACTTGGCAGACAGAGCTGGGCAGCTATGGGGAAGTCCAGTGCCACTGGGCCTGGGTCTGTAGGCCTGGGTTCGATTCCCTGCTCTGCTTCTGAGCTGTGAGACCTTGCACCCCTCCTCTCAGCTCTCTGAGTTGATTCATGCAGAAAATGGGGAATCTGAAATCAGTCATTTATGCAAAAGTAGCCACCAGGTAAACATAAACAGTGGGGCATGGAGTTGGGGGGATTGGGAAGGAACAGGGGTACAGGGCTCCATTGCTCTGCTCTGTGCATGGCTGAGGGGGGCACTCCGCCAGCCCCAACCTCCCTCAGGGACCAGCCCACCCTGCTCACCCGCCAGCATCCTTTGCACCTGCCCAATCTCTCACATAGGCTGCTGCTGGGAGCACTGCTGCTCACAGTCAGCAGGGGGCGTCCACGGGGCAGGGCCTGGGCTGGTGTGACAGTGAGTTAGGAGGTGGCACCTTCCCATGAACCCTCCCCACTGAGATGACCAGGCCAGCTTAGCTTTATCTCCAAAACCCCACCCCTGCCCTGGACATGCTCGGTTTCAAAAAGTGGCCTGTGAGGTCGTCCAAGGAGCCAAGGTCAGGAGGTAGGGAAGGTCAGCTTCTTGCCCAGCCTTGTCTGGTGGAACCTTCTGGAATGATGGAAATGTCCTATATCTGTGCTGTCCAATACAGTAGCTATTAAGCACTCCAGATGCTCAAAAGTGTAAATGAGGAATTTAAAATTTTATTTTTATGAATTTAAATCCCTAAGTAGCCGCATATAGTTAGTAGTTCTAATCATGCCCATCACTCCTGCACCAGCCCCACCTCCCAAAAACTGTGTCCTGGGAAAATCAGATCGTTAGTTGACAATAAAGGCATGTAATGAATACAGTGTAAAACCTCGTTCTCCCTCCTCCGCCAGGTTCAGGACCACAAGCCGAAGGAACTGGCATTGGGTTTTAGAGCTACCATTTCTGAAGATAAAACCTTCTGGGATGTCTGGCAAGCCCCCCAGTCGTGTTGGGGGTGTCACAGACCACCAGTGTAGATGTTAAGAATTCCAGTGCCAGCGTCGGCCTGGCGTACGGGGGACCAGGGTTCGATTCCCGGCCAGGGCACATAGGAGAAGCGCCCATTTGCTTCTCCACCCCCACCCCCTCCTTCCTCTCTGTCTCTCTCTTCCCCTCCCACAGCCAAGGCTCCATTGGAGTAAAGATGGCCCGGGCGCTGGGGATGGCTCCTTGGCCGCTGCTTCAGGCACTAGAGTGGCTCTGGTCGCGGCAGAGCGACGCCCCGGAGGGGCAGAGCATCGCCCCCTGGTGGGCAGAGCGTCGCCCCTGGTGGGCGTGCCGGGTGGATCCCGGTCGGGCGCATGCGGGAGTCTGTCTGACTGTCTCTCCCCGTTTCCAGCTTCAGAAAAATACAAAAAAAAAAAAAAAAAAAAAAAGAATTCCAGTGCCCCCCACCTCCAAATTCCAGGGAATTTTACTTTCTCTGATTCCCCGAAGTCATGAGGTCCAGGAAGCCACATTTGATCTGGTGCCTATCAACAGGTCTAAGGTCACTGCCCATGTCCAGCCAGGTTTCATTTGAACTGCAGTGGAGGATCTGATGGGACCACACTGAGAGGCCGACCCCAGCCACTGCCCCTGCTTTGCATGGAGTGAAATGCATTGGGACAGGACACCAGGTGCTGTGGTCTCAGAGATGAGGCCCTAACAGCAGCCAGAAATAGCAGTCCAGACTGACTGTTCCCACAGGCCAGGCCAGGGGTTGCAAATCTGCCCCCACGATTCCTGTACCTTGTTCCAGCCTGACCCTCTGAATGTCAGGGATGGCTGGGAGGGTGCAGGTGGGAGAAAGGGACAGACAGTGGGCATCCGTGTAGGAACTGGGGCCATGAGAGCCAGGAGAACAGGGTTCTGACCCCCATGGGTCACTGCATACATGATGGCACATGATTTTGTGTTTCATGTCAGCTTCTCCAGTTGTAAATGCCACCAATAATAACTGTCTGAACTGCCTCCAAGTGCTGCTATAGAGCTCAAGTTGGAGACCACATGTCCATTCACTAACCCGTTTGTTCATTAAGAGTTTATTGAGGACTTGCCTGGAACAGGACCATCCAGGCTGTCCGCGGCAACAGGAAGATGGAGAACGCTCTGGGAGCCCCACCCATGGCATCTTAAACACCAACGCTGGCAATATGCACACAGGCTTTGCATCACCGTTTCCTAAACTGGGAGAGGAGGCCTATTTCAAGGAGGAGGAGGAGGAAGGAGGAGGAGACTGAAGGGAGGAGGAGGCAGCCTGCCCAGGTGGCCCCATCCGGCCCGTGAGGTCACCCAGCGGCAGCAGCATGGGCCAGGCTCTCCCGGAAGCTCCCGGGGATTGCTGAGCTGGGTGTGACTTGATAGATATCGTATCTGCCCAGCCACCTCATGGGCCTCTCAGCTCTGGTGTCTCAGGTTCTTGCCTCCAACTCCTCTCACGGCCTCGCTGCTGGCCTCGCTGTCACTCTCTCCCTTCCCGCCTTCCCCGGTCTCCATGCCGAGGGTTTGGAATGATAGTGACACCTGCGGAAAGCCTGCCTGAGAGGCCCCCATAGGAACCAGCCTTACTCCTCATTTGGGGCCCAGGTTTCCTGGGGCCTTTCCCTCTAGCCAAAATTTGGCCAAGAGAGCTGGTACCAGCCATGCCCGTTGGTACCTTTCAGGCAGCTGAGGGGCTGAGCCCGGGTGATAAGGGGGGGGGGGTTCTCTCATTGGGGCGGCATTGGGCTCGGACTCCTGGATGCCATGGGTAGTGAACCAGGCTAAGTGGGCAGACGAGCCAGGCGTTCTCCCTCCCAGGAGCACACCCAGGCCTTTCTTCCCCCACAGGCGTGCATCTCCTAAGCCCTGAGGTGTGCAGCACAAGAGTTGCAACCCAGGGAGCAGTGGGCAGCGGCAGCTCATCCTGGGCTCTCCCCCTGGCACTGTCCCAGGGCCCCTTCTCTCTGATTTCCCAGGGAGCTAAAGCAGCCCTGCCTAGGCTGACTCCTGTTGCTTCTTTTATCCTAAGTCCTTCCTTGTTTCACTGTCCCCAGTTTTGAGAAACATACTCTCAACAAACAAACAAATAAACAAACAAAAACCAAGCTGGGACCATGGAAGGCAGAGGTAACAGAAGGGTCAAGGGAAGCAAAGATGGCGTGGGGCAAGCCTAGTTCCCGGTACAGAGGGGTTTAGCACGCCATCCCTGACAGAAGCTGGCACAGCAGCCTGAGGCTCCAAAGTACAGACTCGATCTTGTCTTGTTCGATTTCTCCCATCAGGCTGGGAGCTCCCCAAACCCACGTTCATGACTCCTCTTGATCTTACACCCTCAACCTGCCTGGTAAGGAGTTTGATCCCTTAGAGCTTGACAGCACGCGCTGGGCACCTGCAGCCTGTGGGCCAGGCCTCCTGGGAGGGGAGCAGAGGCCAGGTGCTCCCAGCATCCTGAGTGGCTTGCTTAGCCAGTCTAGGCCCGGTTCGTCCAGTTCTAGGGCTCAGCCTCCTGGGCATACAGTGTTGGGAGAAGCTCGAGGTAATTTCCATGCAACGAGGTAATCAGCACTCTTCACCTCCCCATCACCTGTGGGGCAGGCACGGACCCGAATTCCTCTCTCCAATGTTCAGATGAGCCTGTTGGCTCCAGCTGGAGACCAACCAGTCAGCACTACGGACTGAGCCCCTACTGTGGGCAGAGCTGAGTGCTCAGTGCAGTACGCTGAAGTCATTTTTTGCTTTGCCTGCTTGTCATTCCTTCCTCCTCATTCTGGCCCACCTTCCTGTAATCTGTACGATCTTCATATGTCCCCTCACCAGAGGTAAGCACTTGGCCCCAGCCTGGCCAGCAAGAGATTCACCCCAGCCCCTAACCCTGGCCACAGCAATGGGTGTAGGCATCTGCATCGAGACTTGCTGGAACGAGTCGGGGGACCCAGCTCTCTCTGGTAGAACAGATGAGCCTGAGCCCACTGGTGGGCATCTTGCCACCATGGGAGGAGAGCCAAGGCAGGAAACAGAAGAATGTCCTCAATTCCTGGGGGTATTTCTTGAACTCTGAGAGCTTCCATGCCTCGGGTTGTCAAGCTATGTAAGCAGCTACATTTCCTTTCTTGCCTAAATTAGTTTGAGAGGCATTTTCTGTCTCTGGGAACTAGAAGAGTGCTGGCTGCAGTGGGGGGTGGGCCCAGGAGAAAGGGAAATGGGTTTTACCTTCAGAAAGGGCCCAGGCTAAAGGGAAAGAGGATTTGCATTTTTGGGTGTTTGATCTTCCACGTTTTAAACTGTGTGTGTGTGTGTGATATACATTCAGAAAAGCTCTTATACTTTTTATTTCTCTAATAACTAATCTATATTCAAAATATATTTGCCCAAAAAGAAAAAGGAAGGAAGAACATTTGGATCCCACTATCTGCTGTTATTCTTTTTTTCAGTGTGTTCAAAAATGACAGTAGGGTCATACTGCACCTATGACTTCATTCTGTTTTCCTCCCCGCTTGTACATGGTGGCCTTCTTCAGGAACATCTGAAGGAAACCGTTAGGAGATAAGGTCGTGACAAGACCAAGTCACCTGCATTTCACCACCGAGCTCCGAGTCTTGTTTCAGAAAGAGGCATAGGAAACTGGCCATCTGAGGACAAAAAAAATGGTGATTTCTCTCCATCAGGTCACCTTCAAAGGAAGTCTGAAACATGGAGCATTCATTACTTCACTCGTCCAACGGGTGAACACTTAGGTGCCTCCCTTGTACCAGGCACTGTACTGGGCACTTGGGGTATGATAGGCAAAGCCAGCCGGTCTCTCCTCTCATGCAGCTTATAGGATGGTGAGGAAAAGACATTCACCACACACGTACTCATGAAACAAATGTGAAGCATGAGTGTGACAGGTGTGACAAGAACATACCACAGGGGGATTAGACCCCGCCAGGAAGGCTTTCTTGAGGGATGGGGCTTAGACTGGGATCTGAAGGGTGGAAAGGTGTTAACCAGGCCCAGGGAGGGAGCTGAGCCTTCATGCAGAGGAACAGCACAGAAGAGGCACTCTAGCTGGAGACAGTGTGGCGAGGGACGATGCGAAGGTCAGGGCTGGCTGCAGTGGAGAGCAGAGAGCATGCGTCCTGTGTCGGGAGAGCAGGTGGCAGAGAGAAGTAGGAGACAGATGAGGCAGGGCCCTGGAAGTCTCCGTGATCAGCTTTGTGTTTATCCTGAGAACAAAATGGGAAACCCCTGATGTTTCCCCAAGCAGGTGTGCATGTCGACACAACTAGATCTGTGTGCTGTGAAGGCCAGGCCCCTGCATTGTGAGCGATGGATTGGATAGGACTAAAATGGACTCAGGCGTAGTGGGTAGACGATTATGGCAGGAAAGATTAGGGTTGCTTGCATCAGAGTGATAATATAGGAAGAAGAGATGGGGGAGGATTGGAGAAGAATTTGGAAGATAAAATGGGCAGAACTTGGTAACCAATTGATACGGAGTGTGAGTAAGAATATGTGTGTCAAAGAAGATTACTGGGTTTCTTCTTGGATCGCTCACATGGGTAGGGGGTGCCAGTCACAGAGCCAGGAAATGCAGTCAGAGAACCAGGCTGAGGAGATAATCAATTTTTTTTATTTTATTTATTCATTTTAGAGAGGAGAGAGAGAGACAGAGAGAGAGACGGGGGAGGAGCTGGAAGCATCAACTCCCATATGTGCCTTGACCAGGCAAGCCCAGGGTTTTGAACCGGTGATCTCAGCATTTCCAGGTCGACGCTTTATCCACTGTGCCACCACAGGTCAGGCCCAGGAGACAATCAATTTTGAGGAACCTTTGAGACACCCAAAAAGTGAAGTCAAGTAGGCAGTTGGATGTCTCAGTCAGGAGCTTCGAGATAATATGTGAGAGTCACTTGCAAATTGTGTGCACTGACCCATGAAACAACCAGCTGGTGTGGGTTGTGATCCCAGTTCACTGTTCTTCAGGGATCAGATCACTGCCCTTTCTGGGACTCAGGGTCTTCAAATGTTCAATGAGGGAGGGACCAAAGCTCCAGCCAGTTGTAATATTCCCTGAATCTGTGAGCATGTGAGGATGAAGCATTGCCTGAATCCAGCCCCCAAAACCAGGGGAGAGTCTACCAATTTTGGGAGTGTTCTGGCTATCTTAGACTGGCCATGTGATGTTCTTCTTGTGACCCTGGCTGTCCCTTAATCATAGACCATCTTAAGCAGTGGTAACTAAGGTGTCACAATTTAGAACTAGTTCTCTGCCCTCATGACTGTTTTAAGTATAAAAAAACAACGATATACTGAAAGGTAGTTTATTTTTCATGCATTTAATATTTAAATAAGAACAATAAAAGAGGTACACAAAACTAGATTATAAGAGTTTTAAAATATTAATAAAATATTAAGTAATACCTGACTGTAAAGCCAGTATCCACGGTCACCATCACAGCAGCCTGGCCCATGCAGGTTTGCATTAGATTCGGACAGATGGTAATGAAATAACGGAGCCACAAACTGGTGGGCCATTATCTTTAATCCTAGCTTGCACCCAGTGGGCAAGTAAAAACACACACTGGGCTCCAAAACCCACTCATTCAGTGCTCACAAAGCTACTGACTTATCTGAGTTTCCTAGAATCAAAGATTTCTAGCTCACTAGCCTCATTCTCCTTTGTTCCCCATCTCCTTCTCTCTACACAAACTCTGCACAAACTGGCTTCTCTTTCAGCGCTCCACCATCTTGGCCTCTTCTCCTCTCCTCCACGTGGCCTTTCTCTGCTCTCCAACCTGCTCTCTGCTCTAATGCTAATCTCAAGAACCGATAGAGCAAGCTCCCAGTCTGCCCCACTTTATAGTGCAGAAATCAAAACCTTTAATTCAATATACAAAATAGGGAAGTCTCTGATACAAAGTCTACCCCACATCAAAAAGGGTGGGAAAGGCTTAGTCCTAAAACCAAGCCCCAGGCTATAAGGATCCTGCCTGCCCACAGCCTGCCTCCAACACACATTAATATAATTACGCCCATTCCAAGCATAAGGGCAACTAATGTCATCACCTGGGAGACGGGCTTCCACGTGGGCAGTGCCATCTTTAACAAGGTGAGCATAATATATTTTATCTGCCCAACACTGACAAAAAACAATAAAACTGTTATTTAAGATATTTCCATATTGCTTCTTGATTGCATCCTCACTTGCAATTTTCTTCACTTTTATCTGGGCAGCATCATCAGCTGTGTGATTTATCCTTAACCATCCTTTCACTGTCGGAGTAGGACCCCATTCCTTTAGGGGTAGGCCGATTAGACTAATAGTCATTGTGTTTGATATATTAGAAATAGGCGACTTCTCTTCTCTGAACATATGATGTTCGTCTTTGAAAAATCCCTTTCTGCTTCTGCTGAACTTACAGCAATTGTTCTGACAATATTTTAAGCTCTTTGAACACTTTAAGGAATTGCATAGTTCTGGGAATTTTAAAAATGTTTTCCATGAAATCTCAATAATCATTAATATCAATTTGGTGATTAAAAATGTCATTAAATACAAGCAATTGCTCTTCAGCTGCTTTCCATGTACTTTTACTAGTACTCTCCACTAGTACTTCTTCAATATTCCAGTAATCTGGCTCCAAAAAATTGAGAAATTATAATTTATTCCTATTTTGAAATTGGCTACAACTTGCTTTCAAATGTTCAGAATCCATTAGTCCTTTTTTCAAATTTGTTACAATGTTTTCTAAAAGTCTTTCCCAAGGAAAGCCTGACAAATCGACGATTTTCTACAAATTTTACATTTTTGAAGGTTTCTGAAGTAATTAATTCATCAACATTTTTTTCATATGGACTGAATGAACATTACTAGGGGCACTTAGAATACGCTGTTGTGCAGATGAACATTAAAAAAGAGTATTGTGCTGCCTGACCAGGTGGTGGCGCAGTAGATAGAGCGTCGGACTGGAATGCAGAAGACCCAGGTTCGAGACTCCGAGGTCGCCAGCTTGAGCGCGGGCTCATCTGGCTTGAGCAAAGCTCACCAGCTTGGACCCAAGGTAATCGGCTTGATCGAGGGGTTACTCGGCCTGCTGAAGGCCCACGGTCAAGGCACATATGAGAAAGCAATCAATGAACAACTAAGGTGTCACAACGAAAAACTGATGATTGATGCTTCTCATCTCTCTCTGTTCCTGTTTCTGTCTGTCCCTATCTATCCCTCTTTCTGACTCTCTCTGTTTCTATATAAATATATATATATGTATGTATGTGTGTGTGTGTGTGTGTGTGTGTGTGTGTGTGTATATATATATATATATATATATGTATAAAAGAGTATTGTAAATTTGTGATTTCCACATTGAGGGCTGCCCAGGCACCCACCTTAGAGAGAACCCTGATAACAAGTGCCATTCTAACAACCAGTTTGCCAAACTCAACAAAAAATTAGGTATCGGTCTTGCCAAACAGGTGTGATCCAGCTGAATCCCACCGCTGATCTTAATTAAGCATACAAGATTCTTGTTCTTGGGTGGGAAACCCAGGCCCTTCGTCCTTGTTTGACTGGAAGAATGAACAACATAAACTACTGTGATGCAGGTGAGGCAGATTGTCAGAGGAAGGTTAAGGTCAAAGTGTGAACCGAGAACAAGGATGCTTCTTACCACAGACGCTCCAGGCCACTTCTCAAGATTTTCAGATCCTCCCTTTCCCCCAACCTGCTCTCTCCTGAACTTTCTGCTCTTTGTACTCTTCCCAAAAGTGTGCTGCTGCGTTTCCATGTTTGCTTATTTCACAAATGACCCAGTTCCTGATGATGCCCCAGGTTCTAGTGACCTTTTCTGGCTAGAGTAGCCAGCCCGTGGGATAGTGTCTTCCCAGAACTGCCTGACACCCAACTCCCTCTCTTGAACCCTGGCCAAGAGCTAAGAACCATATCTATTACATGCTAGACACTGGACGTATAAAATAAATAAAACCCAATCTGAACCCTGGAGAAAGCTTCCTCCCAATGGTTTTGAAGTGTGAGATAGACTAAATTCCCCTAACTTCATTACCAGCTTCTTCTACTCTATAGTAAAGCCTCTTTCTTGCTCAGTCTCTTAGCCTTTGAGATTGTCCCAAAGATTGTTGATATTGGTGGTTATCCCTTACTGATGGCTTATTATATATAGACTGGTCTTGAGGTCAAACACTTCACATTTTAAAATCTCATTTAATCTTCACAACAAACTGTAAAGTAGGTTCTGTCTCTCCCACTTAACTCTTGAGGGCCAGAAAGAGATGATGTCACTTGACTGAGTTCAAATAGCAGGAATTCAAACCAAGATTTGGTCTGACTTGAAAATGCCAGGCTCTACCCACCTTACTCTTCTGTTTTTCTTTGTTGGGAAGGCTGAATGTTTCCTGCCTGAAAACAATGTTAACCACTGAAATGTAGGAACCTTGTCTTATTCAGCCCTTGTCCCCAAGCAGCTAGAACAATGAATGCCTGGCAGCAATTTGAATGAATGAAACACTGTGAAAATCCCTCTCCCCACCCACTATCATCAAGCACAACTTTGAATACAATCAATTGCAATATGGTAAGTACTTAATAACAAAATGAGAGTGAATCTCTAACTGGAGCACCAGGGTACCTTCTACTAGGCTAAAGGCCCAAAGCAGTAGCTTATCAAACCATTAGTAAGCAAACAGGTACTTGCATTTCTCCGTTATGTTTAAATTTGAATTTCTTCCTTTTCTACCAAGGAACCTAGTATTGTGCCAAAACTTTTATTTGCCAGTGACCTTTAATAAAGGCAAATGGTTTTGGTGGGTTTTTTTTAGCAAACAATGAAGCAACATGTTTGAGAAGAAAAGAGTCCATTGAAGCAAAGTTCATTATTTTCTCAATGTGTCTTTCTGTTGAGAACCTCTGGTGTTGGTATTGCTGTATTCAAAGTCTCCCCAACCCTTCAGGTCAAAGCCCAGCCTCCATTATACACAACAATCCCATCCCTGTAGACTCTCAGTCCCCTCCAGCCTTGTGAACCTTCCGGGCTCTCTCCAGCCTCTGGGTCTCTGTCTTTGCAGTTCTCTCAGCTTGAATCTTTTTTTCCTTCCTCTTTGCCTCCTTAAATGTTATTCATCCTTCAAGCTCTAAGAAGTCTCCAGTGCCATCACTGCCCATCCCAAACACACATTCTACACACACAACATCTGGGTCAGCACTTCTCTCATGTTATTCTGTGACCCCAGTAACATCACTCAGCAGTGTTTTCTTATGTTTATCCACATTCCACCTGCCCAGACACTGCCTCTGTTCTAGTCTCCCCAGTAAAGAGCATAGAGCCTGGCTTTGTGGCCAACTGCTTTACCCCCTGATGAGGTAGGTGTAGAACCACTTACTGAGTTACCTACTGTGTGCCAGGCCTCTAATGGGCATCCTTCCTAAGCCTTGAGACCACCTTGCAGAGTGGATTTGAACAATCCCACTTTAAAGAGCAGGGAGTTAAATCTCCAAGAGTTTCACCTATTTGTCAAAGAACACACACTTAGAAAGGAGCAAAGCTGAACGTGAGCTCAGGTTCTTAGGACTCTGCCCTTCCTGCCAGCTCCCAGGCTTCAAGTCACCCAATCTCTGTCAACTCCAAGTTCCAAACTCCACCACTCAAAACAAATGTGCTTATCAGTTGTGTGACCTTAGATAAGTAACTTGACCCAACCTGGTCTCAAGTTTTATCAAGTGTAAAACTCAGAGGGATGGGCTACGTGACTCCAAGGTACCGCAGCTGAGTGGCGGCAAAATTGAAATGTTAGGATGAGACGCAGCTTTGCCTAAGGCAAACGGCATTGAGCACGACCAGGCTGGAGGCCATCAGGGTTTTCTAATCTGTGGACTTGCGCACAGCCCCGAGAGTGTTTGCAGATCCCATCCATGCATTGTAGCTCGAGTGTCAGCGAAGCCAGTGTGTGTTCCAGACTGCGTGTGCAAAGAGCTCCTGGGTCTGCCAAGCCTGGGTGTGCCAGGCAGCTAGGTTGTTTGCTTTCTGGCTTTGGAAATTGTCTCTTGCCTCTTCTAGGCTGCCTCTCCGGAGAGATGAGCTCAACCTGTGCTTTAGCAGCTGCCTCACCAGCCCATGGTGGGCACTCTCACCAGGCTGGCCATTCCTGCATCTGGGGCCCTCAGAGACCTCACCAGTGTGCCAAGCCTTCCCCAGCTTTGCAGGCTTCCTCCTGCTGCCTTCCAGCTGCCCCACGGTCCCCTGTCTGCACCTCAGGCAGTGGAGCCCTGGTCCCAGGGGCATACGGCCTGTGCGTGTGCCCATCAGCAGCAACGGATGTGAGGCTGCGTTATCCGTGGGGTAGTGCCCTGGAAAGGCTAACAGGGCTATGGGGCCATAATTATATGTTTATGGTTTTTTAAGAAAATCACAGCGATGACATAAGAGTGAGCAAAGAAAACCGAAGAAAAGAAAAACGCAAAGAGGGAGGAGAGCCCAGGATGGGGATGAAATCTCTCCAGGTTACGGAGTCCTGCCCCAGGGCATTCTGGGATTAGCCACCCTTGGCCAATCAGAAGCCAGCCAGGGTTTGGCACCCCAGGTCCACCCAACAGCCCCCTCAGGACCCCTGCTCTTCTTTAACCACGAGCCCAGCCAGCTGCTGTGAATGCAAAAGGGAGGGACACAGGGTGCTGTCCTCTTGGCCCCGCCCTGGCCTCTGAGCCCCCCCCCCCCCACCACCACATGTAAAGACTGTGGCTGAAGCAGGGCCCCAGGAAAGAAAGGTGTTTGATGTCAAGCCTGCTCTGCAGCAGGAAACAGAACTTCAGAGTTTTCAGGAGGAGGCGCCTCATCTGCTTCCTTCCTTCGGGCTGGGTCTAGAGAAGAGCGTGGAGCCAGAGAGTTTCTCATCCCCAGACACCCTGTCCCCCCCAGCCTGTCCTTCTAGCAGCGGGTTCCTCTTCTCCCGCACACCCTCCCCTCCCCCTGGCTTCCTGACCACGAGGCCCCATCTTCTGCTCAGACTCCAGGCACGTGGTCCCCACCTCTGTGGGCCCCACCTCTGCAGCTCCCACCCCATCGGGCTGTGGTGGAGGGAGAGCCAATCTCCCACTAGGCCTGGGGGGGGGGGCAGCACCCCAGAACAGGAGGGAGAGAGAGAATGGGGCCTGGGGACTCTCCCTGGCTGTACCCTAGACATTGCATGAAAAGCATGCAAATGCCGTGCAAAAATAGCATGCAAATCAGCACACCCTTCACCCATTTCTTCTGTGTCCCACTGACAAGGCCATGATCCTTAGTCCAAGACAGATGGGGAGGCTTTCTTAATCTCCCTATCTAACAGCCTGGGGGCTTTTATTCTGCCCTCCCTGCCCCATTCTCATCCTCATCCCACCCTTCCCACTGCCTGACCTTTGGTAGTTTTATCAAAACATCACATGGCACTCCTTAAATATAAACAATATTTATTTGTCAGAAGAAGAGTATATATCAGCCCTGAACTGAGATAATCAGCCAAGTTTAGAATTTAGCATTTGGAGAGTTGCATGGAAAGGAATTGCGCACGGCCACCTGGAGTTGTCTCCTATACCCTGGCCCTTTCAGGGCTCTGCCTTGGGCTCTGCTCCCGTAGGGACCTGTCTCGGATCACCTAGGAGGGACTGAAATGGAGGGAGCTCTGACCACTGTTCTCACAGTGCTGGGCTGCGTGCCTCTACCCCCATACCTGGTCCATGACTGACCTCTACAGTGCAAGCTCTTCGGGGTCCTGCCTCCTCCTCAGCCCCTTCCCTACTCACTGCCTCCCAGGCGTGGCCCAGACCTACCTGGGCCTACCGACAGCTCCAGGATAGGAAGCCCAGCAGACCTGTGAGCCTGACTCTGCCTGGGATAGAAAATGCATGAGCCAGTTTCAAAGGCTCTGCAGCCAACGGAAGGAAGCCACTTGGGGTGGGTCCCCAGGGCAGTCAAAGACTTTCCAGAGGGAGCGGTAGCCAAGAATGCCAGGCTTGGAGCCTTGGGGAAAGGGTCCCTACCCTGCCCACTGCGGAGTCCAGAGGAGCAGTGAGCAGGACCCAGATCTTATCCCAACTAAATCCAGCGCTCATGGACAATTGAACTTGTGACTTCCACACTAGCAACGCCTTCTTCGTGGCCTGGTCACCAGGAGTGAGAGACAAGTGACTCAGAACATCATTCCTGTGACACCAAGTAGACCTCTACCCCCCAAACTCCAAGGGTGAAATTCTCTATTCCTTCCAAAGACTTCATGAACAGTGGACTCTGCAACCTACTTTGGTCCCCACTCTTCAATTTATGTCACTATAGCCCTTTCAGCTGCAGTCTGAGTCCCTTTCTTCTATTTGTTCTCAGGAAAGAGAATACTGAGTCAGAAAGCGGTCTTGGTAGAGTCAGGCAGATGGTCTCTGCCACTCTGTACCTCTGCCCCCTGGATCAGCCCAGGCAGGGGCTCCTGGACTATTCTGACCTCTCCATACCGGACCTCTCCTTACTCCTGGAGCATGAGCAACATGTGTTGATGTCATTATGTGCCTTACCTGTTTAATCTGCAGGAAATCACAGGGAAGTGTGGATTTCTACCAGCCACATAGTACAGACAGGGAAACTAAAGCTTGGAAAGCTCCAACATCTTGCTCAAGGTCTCATTGTTAGTAAAGGACAAAGCCAGGACTGACATCCAGGTTTGATTGACCCCTTAATGACCACTCTGGACTCGCTTTACTTCATTCATCCCAAGTGCTCCTAGGTTATGGTGACAGTGGTGAGCCCAACAGGTAAGAACTACGTAGACTTTTTTGTCTTTACTTTGGCAACATCACATCAGTGGCAGCAACAGGGCAAGTGTCCCTAGAAGATACTTCTTAAAATTCACTGGGACAGTCCCCTCTTTTGCTTAGTCCTCTGCTCCTTCCTGCTTCATTCCCAGGAGTCCAAATATTTGGGTCCTTCAGCCTCTTCAATGGAACAACAAACACTGTGGGTTATCTCCCCCATCTCTCTCCTCTCCCTGGGACCAGAGTGCCAACCCATCTCCTAAAGGCAGCTATTGCTTCTGATAGAAGGGAGGACGGATGGAGCTGACTAGAGAATTGGGGAACAGGAAATAATACAAAATTCTTCTGTGGTAGGTAGATTTCCACCCATAAATTCATTCCAGAATAAATAATCACTCATCTTTTATCTGTGGTTAGACTGGAGATGTCTCCCTGACCAACTAAAGCATCATGGAGCAGCTCTCAGAGCACTTGGACTGTCTCATGGACCAACTGTGGAGAAGCTGTATCCCACAGCCCACCTATCCCTTCCACAAAGCCTTCTGCCTCCAGACCCCCTGGCTCCATGAGCAATTCTTGATTTCCTGTGGACCTATGAGAGTTTCACCAGGACATGGGGACCCTGTCTCTATTACTCAGTGTTCAGTCCAATCTTGTGGGGAAATGGCCAGGGAAGTCGGAAGGGGATCAGGCATCATATTCCTGACCTTAGAAACTCTCCAATTTCTCATGTATTGCTGATGGAAGTATGAATTGGTACAACCTGGGAAACTTTTTGGCAAATCTGCTAAAGCTAAAGAAGTGGCTACTGAGCAAGGCCACTTCTTATGCATAATCAATAGAAACTAGTGCTTATGCTCACCAAAAAGACATGTACAAGAGGGTTCGTTGTAGTTTTATTCATAACAGCTCCAAACTGGAAATGACCTGAATGTCCATCAATAGGAGAATAGATAAATGAATTGAAATATTTATATGCTACACAGTAGTTAGTGAAGAAGAATGAACTGCTACAGAGAACAATAATCCTGAGCCTCACAGGCACACTGTTGAGCAAAAGAAGCCAGACACAAAAGAGTGCTGACAATATGATTCCATTTCTATGAAGGTCAAGAACAGGCGAACTAAAATATAGCTGTAGCCTGCACCTGGGGAAGACCACTTTCTGCGAGAGTGCATGAGACAACCTCTGGGGTGCTGGCGATGCTCTGTATGTTTACCTCGAGGGCGGGGGTTTCACCAGTATCTACATGTTACATATGTAAAAATCCATCTGGCCTTACACTTGAGATCTGTAAACTTCATGTAAGTTATATCCACTGCCCTCTCCCCCGAAAAAGGACTCCAAAAAGAAGGCAACAAAGTGTTAGATGGTTTTGTTTTAGTTTACTTTGCTTGTTGTTTCTGGTTATTTCACTGCTGAGAAAGAATAGCGGGCTGGCTCAAACCTAGTCCAGGTCCGTGTTATTATACATAATCACTGATTCATCATACACTGCCCAGGTAGAGCATAGCTGTTCTCAGCTAATTCAGACTGGCTTCCTGTGCGTGTGTGTTTGTGTGTGCACACGTGTGCACACGTTTGCATGTGTGTGTGTTGTATCATTTTCAATTAGACAACAAACTGCCAGAAGGCAGGGATTGTGTGTGTGAAATCCCTCTTAACATTGCACCACCCACAGAGAGGTTTGTTCCAACACGGTTTATAGTGTGCCTACTATGTGTCATGCACTATTCTGGGGACTGGGGATATAGCCATAAACCAGACAGACTGCCAGCTCTAGTGATATCGATCAAGGCTTGTGGAGAGTGGATACAAGACAGAAGGAAGATCTCAGATAGACCTACACCCTCTGTGCTTCACCTTCTCCAGTGATGACCCTGAGCTGCTCCTCTGTGGGCTGGCGAGGAGGGTGGGATGTGCACCAAAAGGTCTGTTACCCCCATTAACATCACTAGATAGATCCTCAAAAACAAAATTAACAAAGAAACAGCAGACTTAAAGGACATACTAGATCTACTCGATTTAATAGATATCTTCAGAACCTTTCACCCTAAAGTAGCAGAATATATATTCTTTTCAAGTGCTCATGGTACATTCTCTAGAATAGACCACATGTTAGGGTACAAAAGCAGTCTCAACAAATTTAAGAAGATTGAAATCATATCGAGCACTTTCTCTGATCACAATGGCATGAAACTAGAAATCAACCACAACAGAAACACTGAAAAATACTCAAACACTTGGAAACTAAATAGCACGTTATTAAATAACGAATGGGTAAACAATGAGATTAAAGAAGAAATTTAAAAATTTCTAGAAACGAACAATAATGAGCATACATCAACTCAAAATTTATAGGACACAGCAAAAGCAGTCTTGAGAGGGAAGTTCATAGCATTACAGGCATACCTCAAGAAGCTAGAAAAAGCTCAAATAAACAACTTGACCCTACATCTAAAAGAACTAGAAAAAGAATAGCAAGTAAAGCCCAGAGCTAGTAGAAGGAAGGAAATAATAAAGATCAGAGCAGAAATAAATGACATAGAGGCTAAAGAAACAATACAGAGGATCAATGAAACCAGGAGCTGGTTCTTTGAAAAGGTAAACAAGATCGATGAACCTTTAACCAGACTCACCAAGAAAAAAAGAGAGAGGACTCAAATAAATAAAATTAGAAATGAGAGTGGAGAAATAACAACTGACACAACAGAAATACAAAATATTGTAAGAAAATACTATGAAGAACTGTATGCCAAAAATTAGACAACCTAGATGAAATGGACAAATTCCTTGAAACATATAATCTTCCAAAAATTAATCTGGAAGAATCAGAAAACCTAAACAGACCAATTACATCAAATGAGATTGAAACAGTTATCAAAAAACTCCCAAAAAAGGAAAGTCCTGGGCCTGATGGCTTCACAAGTGAATTCTACCAAATATTCAAAGAAGAACTAACTCCTATCCTCAAGCTATTTCAAAAAATTCAAGAGGAAGGAAGATTTCCAAGCTCCTTTTATGAGGCGAGCATAATTCTAATTACAAAACCAGGCAAAGACAACACAAAGAAAGAAAATTATAGGCCAATATCCCTGATGAATTTAGATGCTAAAATCCTCAACAAAATATTAGCAAACTGGATTCAGCAATATATGAAAAAAATCATACACCATGATCAAGTGGGATTTATTCTTGGGAGGCAAGGCTGGTACAATATTCACAAATCAATCAATGTGATTCATCACATAAACAAAAGGAAGGAGAAAAAACACATGATAATTTCAATAGATGCAGAAAAAGCATTTGATAAAATCTAGCACCCAGTCATGATCAAAACTCTCAGCAAAGTGGGAATACAGGGAACATACCTCAACATGATAAAGGCCATCTATGAAAAACCCACAGCCAACATCATACTCAATGGGCAAAAATTAAAAGCAATCCCCTTAAGATCAGAAACAAGGCAGGGGTGCCCCCTTTCACCACTCTTATTCAACATAGTTCTGGAAGTCCTAGCCACAGCAATCAGACAAGAAAAAGAAATAAAAGGCTTCCAAATTGGAAAAGAAGAAGTAAAACTATCATTATTTGCAGATGATATGATATTGTATATAAAAAACTCTAAAGTCAGAGTAAAAAAACTACTAGACCTGATAAATGAATTCAGCAAGGTGGCAGGATGTAAAATTAATACTCAGAAATCACAGGCATTTTTATACACTAACAATGAACTGTCAGAAAGTTAAGGAATCAATCCCCTTTACCATTGCAACCAAAAAAATAAAGTACCTAGGAATAAATTTAACCAGGGAGATTAAAGACTTGTGCTCAGAAAATTATAAAACATTGATAAAAGAAATCAAGAAAGATCCAAACAAGTGGAAGCATATACCGTGCTCATGGTTAGGAAGAATAAACATCATTAAAATGTCTATATTACCCAAACCAATTTATAAATTCAATGCAATACCGATTAAAATACCAATGACTTACTTCAAAGATATAGAACACATATTCCAAAAATTTATATGGAACCAAAAGAGAACACGAATAGCCTCAGCAATCTTGAAAAGGAAGAATAAAGTGGGAGGTATCACACTTCCGGATATCAAGTTATACTATAAGGCCATTGTACTCAAAACAGCCTGGTACTGGCATAATAACAGGCATATAGATCAGTGGAACAGAACTGAGAACCCAGAAATAAACCCATACCTTTATGGTCAACTGATATTTGACAAAGGAGGTAAGAGCATACATTGGAGTAAAGACAGCCTCTTTAACAAATGGTGTTGGGAAAATTGGACAGCTACCTGCAAAAAAATGAAACTAGACCACCAACTTACACCATTCACAAAAATAAACTCAAAATGGATAAAAGACTTAAATGTAAGCCATGCAACCATAAACATCTTAGAAGAAAACATAGACAGTAAGCTCTCTGACATTTCTCGCAGCAATATATTTGCTGATTTGTCTTCACAGGCAAGTGAAATAAAAGACAGGATAAACAAATGGACCTATATCAAACTAAAAAGCGTCTGCATAGCTAAAGACAATAAGAACAGAATAAAAAGACAAACTACTCAATGGGAGAATATATTTGACAATACGTCTGATAAGGGGTTAATAACCAAAATTTATAAAGAACTTGTAAATCTCAACACCAGGAAGAAAAACAATCCAATCCAAAAATGTGCAAAAGAAATGAATAGACACTTCTCCAAAGAAGACATACAGATGGCCAATAGGCATATGAAAAAATGCTCAACATCACTAATCATTAGAGAAATACAAATTAAAGCCACAATGCGATATCACCTCACACCAGTCAGAATGGCGCTCATCAACAAAACAACACAGAATAAGTGCTGGTGAGGATGTGGAGAAAAGGGAACCCTCCTGCACTGCTGGTGGGAATGCAGACTGGTGCAGCCACTGTGGAAAACAGTATGGAGATTCCTCAAAAAATTAAAAATCAAACTGCCTTTTGACCCAGCTATCCCACTGTTAGGAATATACCCCAAGAACACCATAGCACTGTTTGAAAAGAAGAAATGCACCCCCACGTTTATGGCAGCATTGTTCACAATAGCGAAGATCTGAAAACAGCCCAAGTGTCTGAGAGGACGAATGGATTAGAAAGCTTTGGTACATATATACTATGGAATACTACTCAGCCATAAGAAATGATGACATAGGATCATTTACAACAACATGGATGGACCTTGATAACATTATACTGAGTGAAATAAGTAAATAAAAAAAACCCTAAGAACTATATGATTCCATACATAGGTGGGACATAAAAATGAGACTCAGAGACATGGATAAGAGTATAGGGGTTATGGGGTGGGATAGAGGAGAGGGAGGGGTTTGGGGGAGGGAGGGGCACAAAGGAAACCAGTTAGAAGGTGATGGAAGACAATTGGACTTTTGGTGATGGGAATGCAGCATAAGCAAATGTCAAAATAACCTAGAGCTGTTTTCTCTGAACATATGTACCCTGATTTATCAATGTCACCCAATTAAAATTAATAAAAAAAAATAATTTGTCTCAGGGCTAATTCAGGCAGTTAGAAGAATAGTATAAGGATGCTAATTCTGCTTCTCAGGCCACATCCTGCAAAAGGGGCCCCAAGAAAATTGGTGATTTGGCTCCTCTCATTTTGCCAATTGGATTTAAAAAAATAAGTCAGGAACCCCTTGAAATGGAACTAACAATACAAAAGCATAAATTTAAAGGACTTTTAGATACTGGAGCTGATGTATCTGTTATTGCTAAGCTACATTGGTCTCCTTCCTGGCCCACTCATGCAGCAGCCACAGAATTACAAGGTATAGGGCAGAGTAAATCCCCTCAACAAAGTTCTAGTTATCTACATTGGGAAGATTAAGAAGGTCATTCTGGATTTTTTTAAGCCTTATGTGCTCCCTGGATGGCCAGTTAATTTGTGGGGTAGAGATGTTTTGAAAAATACAAGAGCTTTGCTTGTCAGTACCAATGGTTTAGTCAGTACTCAGATGCTTGATTGGGGATTTTTGCCCACCAAGGGACTAGGGAAAGAACAGCGAGGAATTTTCACCCCCATAGAAGTGGCACCCAATACCAGAAGGTGTGGATTAGAATATCAAAATTTAGCATAGGGGCCTTGATAGCTCCTGCTACCCCAATAATGCATTGTGCAGACCCAATTACTTGGAAATCAGATAATTCTGTATGGGTAGACCAATGGCCCCTTTCTCAGGAGAAACTTAGGGCAGCTGCTCAATTGGTACAAGAGCAGCTACAGCTTGGGCACATTGAACCATCTAATTGCCCATGGAATACACTTCCATATTTTGATCTTGTCACCTCCTTGATTATCAAGGGGCATAGGCAACCTTACAGCTTATAGGTTTTGAGCCTCAAAATTATTGTTGTTCCTTTTTTCAAAGGATCAACAACAATGGCTCTGGGAAACTTCCACTAAATGGCAAATCGCTTTTGCAAATCAATAGACAACTTTATACTGAAACAGTCAACTTAAAATCAACTCAAAGACTAGAATTATATGCCATTATCATGGCTTTTCAGCATTTGCCATATTCCTTTTTTAATCTATATACAGACATCAAATATTTACTTATGGTTGTTTCCACTATAAAGACTGCTGTCTTAGGGACAACTGCGGATGAACTATTTCAGCAGTTCCTCCTTCTTCAAAGACTTGTATGTCAACATAGAACTCCATGTTTTATAGGACAGTCTCGAGCTCACTCCATGCTCCCTGGAGCTTTAGCACAAAGGAATGCCCTTGTTGATCAAGATACCCAAAAGAAAATTATTTGGAGCAACCATGACAGATCGAACAATTCAGTCTCATACTATTCATCACCAGAACGCTGCAGCCCTGTGTAAACAGCTTCAACTTTCTCGGGAAGCAGCACGGCAGATTGGTAAATCCTGTCCAAGGGGTCCTATACTACCATCTCTCCCTTCATTTGGAGTTAACCCTCAAGGACTCCTACCAGGACAACTTTGGCAAATGGAGGTTACTCGTATACCTTCATTTGGCAAACAGCCCTATGTCCACGTTACAGTGGATACTTATTCTGGATTTATATACATAGTAACCTCTGCCAGAACAGGAGAGGCTGCTAAGCAGGTTATAGCTCATTGTCTCTATGCATTTTTCTATTATTGGATTTCCTAAACTGGTTAAAACTGACAATGCTCCTGCATATGTAGCAAAAGCATTTACTGTATTTTGTCAAACCTTTCGAATTATGGGTATTTCTTACAATCTTTAAAGTCTAGGTATTATTAAAACATACCCAGCAAATATTTTAAGGTCAATTTAAAAAAATTTAAAAGGGGGGGGTCATATCCTGGAACTCCTACGGGTCTACCATATCGTGCTTTTTACTTAAAAATTTTTAAATTTCTTTTGAATGCTGATGAACAGGAGATGCCAAGTCTTCTTCTCTTGCAAACTTCTACCTTCTTTTATTTAATTCAGCTAATTAACACTGTTTTGTCTTTTTCCAAATAGCTCCAGATATATGGAAAAGGTTTATATAGGCGGATGGGGATCCTCAAACCCCTCAGCGAGATCTTCTGAGCATGGCTTTTAAGGTACCAAGAGGCAGAAAAAGCCCAATAGAGATCAGGTGAAATACCAGCTTTTAGGATACACCCTTAAAGGCTCCAACGCCCCAAAGGGGTCTCATAGGAATCCATCTGGGTCCTGCTTCAATAGTGAAAAAGGAAGGTCATTGAGCTAAAGCCTGCCAGGCTTACATGCCTTTGCTGTGAGGAAAAAGGGACACTGGAAGGTAGGCTTCACCCTTGCTCCTCTAAGGGAGGGTTCAGTCTCTTCCAGCCCTGCTCCAGCCACCTATGACCTAACCTTGCCCAGAATGTTGGGGTTTGCCACTGAAGGCTGAAGGTGCTTAGGGCCATCAGCCCCATCTACGACACTGTGGATGAGCCTAGGGTATTTATTCCAAGAAGCAGGTAAACTGATCTCATTTGCACAAGGGCCACTTAACTATGTCTTGCCTGAATAGTCAGGTTTTTTATTCTTCCCTCAAAGATCTCTGTTGTGGGTGTTGATAGTCCTATTTTCTGCTGCTTTGCTTAATATATAGTGTTTCCTTTATCCCTCCTACCTCAATGCCCCACTCATATTTCAGGCTGGGACCTACTCCTAATTTAGAGCTCTCTCTCCCCCTTCTGCCAACTTCTATTGTGAATTTACCTTTGCCACCCAGCTTAGTGTATCCCAAGCTTCTCTTTACCATGCCACAGTTGCAGAGCTCCAGGGAAAAGCACCCTGGTCTCATCTCTCCAGGCAGAGGAGAACAGAAGCTCCATCTCCACACATGCTGCAGACGGCTTTTCCAGTATACCTGAATCATTACCAGCTAGAAGCAGCGGTCATTGGGACTCGGACATGAGCTGTAAAGTATAGAATTGTGACAACAATTCTAGTGTCATGCGAACTTTTCCTGGACATGGGCTTTTTCTGGACTCCTGCTCCTTGTGATAGCTTCTAACGGACTGAACTGGGGTTGGGTTGCATTCACAGGGATTTGGAATGGTGCTGGTGCCAACTTGGACTTGGTGAACATGTTAAGGACACTACTCTTTTATGGATTCTTGTTGTATTGGCCAAGAGTTTGCTTAAAGGCTTTAATCACTAATATATATATATATATATATATATATATATATATATATATACACACACACACACACACATATATATGTATGTATATGTATATATATGTATATGTATATATATACATATATATATGACTGGATAAAGAAGATGTGGCACATATACACTATGGTATACTAGTCAGCCATTAGAAATGATGACATCGGATCATTTACAACAAAATGGTGGGATCTTGATAACAATATATGGAGTGAAATAAGTAAATCAGAAAAAAAACAAGAACTGCATGATTCCATACATTGGTGGGACATAAAAACAAGACTAAGAGACATGGACAAGAGTGTGGTGGTTATGGGGGGGGGGAGGAGGGAGAGGGGAAGGGGAAGGGGTAGGGGCACAAAGAAAACTAGATAGAAGGTGACAGAGGACAATCTGACTTTGGGTGATGGGTATGCAACATAATTGAATGACAAGATAACCTGGACATGTTTTCTTTGAATATATGTACCCTGATTTATTGATGTCACCCCATTAAAATTAATAAAAAGTTATTTATAAAAAAAAAGGTCTGTTACATTACCAGCTACTAGTAACTAGTCAATGCTTGAAAATGGCTATACATGGTTTTAGCTCATATCTAGTCTCCCCAGAGCAGGTAGACACAGTCCCTAAGATGTCAGGTCATGGAAGGCAGATGAGCTGATAGGTCCATGAGTGACAGAATGGAAACATTTTGTTTGATCCCTGGTCCTCTCACCCCTTCTCTGTCACTTAATCCTCTGAACCTTTTTTCCCATCAGTAAATGGGATGGTCATACCTCCCTCAAGGGGCTGTTTGTATGCATTAAGTGAGACAGAGCAGTGTGCTTGGTGCACAGTGGTTGTGAAATAAAGAATAGCTATTCCAATTAATTGGTGAGACAGACAGACAGACATCCAAACGCAGTCATTCACCCACCTCCCACCTATATGCTTGCTCTCACTTCCTTAGCTTTGTGCACAGCTCTGCAAATTCCTACACCTCTGCCAAGTCAAGACACTTCCCACCTTCAAAATGCAAGACACATCTTCTTCAGCAAGCCTTTCCCAACTAACCTGTTCCTTCATAGAAAGTATCTCCACTTCAGACCTCCATGCTGCTAGTGGCATGCTGCTCTTAGGATTGAACTCCAGTGATTCCCCCATCAGGCTAGGTGGTGCTTGTAGGCAGGCGTATGTGTCTCCCAAACAGATTAAATCCAGACACAGCCACTTGGGAGCCCTTCATGCATGACCTTCACACAGAAGCCATATGCCTTTATTTCAAGGTCTTGGCGTGTGCCACTCTCTGGGCCGGGAGCGCTCGTTGCTCAGCCCCTCTCACCCTCTACTCACAGTAAGTTGCCAAATGAACTCTTAGACACCCCTTAGGGCTCAGCTTAAACATTACTTCCTCCAGGAAGCCTTCCTTGATTCCCAGATTAAAATTCCTTTATTTTGTCCTCTCATGGCATCCAGTAATTCTCCTTCAGAGTTCTGACAGCTAAAAATAGTTAACAGCAAGGCCCTTTTAATGTTTGTCCCCCATTAAGCTAAAAGTTTGAAGTGAATAGGTACATTGTCTCCAGTATACTTGCAGCATTTAGCCCAGTGCTTGGTGCATGGTAGAAGTGTGATGAATGCTTGCTGAAGGAATGAATGACGGAAGGAATGAGTGGATATAGCTTCTCCCCATGACTCCCAGGTTCCAGCAGGAGTCTGTTCACAGAACACCCTTCGCAGCCAGTGAGGACAGACATAAAGTCCTTCTGCTTCCAGCTGAGATACATTTCTTCCTAGAAACTTGTCTTTCCTTGGTTGCACTATGAGTCTCCAAGTTTTCTGTTCATTGCAAACCAACCCCCCACCCCATCTGCCCCCAAGGAACGCATTCCCCAGCCAGAGGAAAACAAGACTCCAAGAGGTTTCCCCCTCCAGGAGAGACTGGGCAGCAGGCTGGTACCAGAGCAGCAGCCACAGGCTAAATATACACTGCTTTGCACGCTGTTTGCTCTGAAGCACACCTGGCAGCCATGCAGCACGGCTGGAAGCGGTCTGGAAGCCGTGCCTCCCGCTCTGAGAAGCAGTGCCTCCTTTGAAAGAGCCCGGCTGGATACTGAGTCCAGTCCCCATTTCCCCTGCCTCCCCCACCCCCCACTTCATGCTTATAATTGCCTTTGCCCCCTTCTAATAGGTGGTGGTTCCCCCCACCCAAAACCTCTGACAGCAGCCAGAACCCATGGGCTCTGTGGGGTCCACCAGCACCCCAGCCCATGGGCCATGCCCAGGAAAGCGCCAACAAAGGAGGCCAGGGTCTGGTTACTGACTGCTCTTTTTGCTGCAACACATCTTTGCTTCTCTGAGCCTGTCCCCCAGAGCTAAAATGGGGATGGCCCTGATTGTACTGTGCTTCCCACCTCCTGGGGCTATTGAGCAAGCACCCCAGACAAGTGGAGAGGAAGCCCTGTGATGGTCTGGCCACCATACAGGACACTGAGCAAATAAAGGTGAAGCTACACTAGCTACAGGGAGATGGAGAAATGGGAGGGCCGCCACCAAGGAGGCCATGGGGCACAGGAGAGGAGCAGATGCTGGAGTCACAGACACCTGTGGAATGTGTGAAAGCTTGTTGACTGGGAACTCAGACCAACCACACAGAAACTATTGCCCACTAGCTGTGTGACCTTGAGTAATTTATTTACCTTCTCTGTGCTTCATAGTAGTATTGTGAGGAGGATATGTAAATAAGCATATGTAAAGTGCTTAGAACAGTTCTGGGGCAAAGCAGGTGCCAAATAAGCATTAGCTGCTGTTATCATTATCTTCAATTCATTCAACAAACATGTACAAGGCTCTGTTTTAGGCATGGGGAACGTATCAGTAAACCGAACAGGCTGGAAAAACCTGCTCTAACGGAGCTTACCTCCCCAGGCTTCCTGGGAAAGGGAAGGGGAGCAGAGGCTCGAAGGAGGTAAGACTGAGCCATGAAGTCAGCCACAAGAACCACGGTCCAAACAATGGAGCAGCGAGGGCCTTCTCTTCTGTTGCTATGAGTGTACCTTTAGTTGCAAAAGAAAAATGAGCGGTTTTTTTGAGGGTTGAATTAAAGAACAAAATGCCAGGCATGTACCCGGCACAGAATAAATGTTGGCTCCTCCCTCTCCTCTTTGATCCCACAGGGCTCCTCTCTGGTCATTAGAGAATTCAGGATATCCAGAGCAGAACGTGCCTCCTAGAACCTTCCCACGGCCTCTGCCCCGGACCCGGAGTGGCTCAGACCTAAGGAGTGGGCGGCAGGCTGCTGAGTGTCCTTGAGAAGCCCGAGGAAGCTGAACTTGGAGGTCGGAGGGTGAATACTGGCCCTGCTGCTGTCTAGCTGTGGGACCTCAGCCAGGGACAATAATAACAGCTGTCACTTATGCCAGGCACTTTGTCCTCTCATCCTTCCTCTGGTCTTGAAGCAGGCGAGGAAAGCAGACCTCGGCGAGGCTCACCCAGCTAGATGGTGACGGAGCTCAGATCTGAACCAAGTGTGCTGGACTCCAACACCCCAGAGATCAGTGGGGCTGCCAGATTTACCAAAAACAAATAAAAGCAAAGTAAAAAAAAAAACCAAGACATTGGGTTGAATTTGAATTTCAGATCAACTA
The DNA here is from genome assembly GCF_036850765.1 of Saccopteryx bilineata. Lineage (NCBI taxonomy): Eukaryota > Metazoa > Chordata > Mammalia > Chiroptera > Emballonuridae > Saccopteryx > Saccopteryx bilineata. The sequence goes on along the minus strand of NC_089491.1, from coordinate 297,309,342 downwards.
GAAATTTTTCTTTAGTATAAGTTGGTTCCCAATATAGCATGGAACATATTTATAGCAAAAAATTATTCTTGATGCATGTGAAATGCAAATGTAACTGGGCGCCTAGCTCTTGAGCTGTCTACCACCTGTGTCTCAGCGCCAGAGCTCCCTGTGTCCCTAGTATGTTGGAGACACTGAGGTAAGGGCACTGAGGAGGCTGATAAAGGTCCTAGTACGCCCCATCCTTGAAGTGAGCTTTCACTTGAGGTGGGGGCTGGGCTCATGCCATGCCTCCATGAACAGGCAAAGGGCCCTGCTGAGTTTTAGGGTACACAGCTCTGACTGTCCTCTCATCAGAAAAGCCCACAGGGCCTAGATATGCCCACCCAGAGCCTGTGTCCCCACCCACCACCACCACTACATTCTAGTACTGGGACCCTGGAAGTTTCTGTCCCGTGGGTCCATAAGGGTCCCTACCCCAGGCCGCCATGATAGCTAGGGAGGGCACCTTTGGCAAGGGCTGCTGGATAAAATACAGGACACAGTTACATCTGAGTTTCAGAAATATAAGGAATACTTTCTTAGTATAAGTGTGCAACCCTTCCGTGGTGTGTGCTCAGGCTGGGGTGTCTGCACAGGCCCTGGAGGCCCTTTGAGATGCAGGATGGAGCCAGAAGTGGGAAGAGAAGGGGGTGGGCTCCTTTTTTCTTTACTGAGCCACACAAAAGCCAGAGCAGCCTACTTATCTGTGCCCTTCTCAGCCACCTGTGTCCTGTTCCCAGAGGATGGCTCTCAGCTGGACAGGAGGGAGCTGGCTTGTTCCTCCTCCAACTATCTGTGGGGCCTCCAGCAGCCCAGCCTTGGATGCCAACCTTCCTCTCCTAACATCACCCAAGCCTCTGTCCACCGCTGTTCTGTGGCCTCCTGCGCCCTCCCAAGTTTCACTTTCTCCAGAAGGCCCAGAGTGCATTGGCCCCAGAAATGGGCCGCAGAGATTGGGTAATGATTGCTCTGGTCTAGATAAGTCTGACCCAGCCAGCCTCGAGCGGGGAAAGTTGGCAGCTGGCCAGCCAGGAGTGCAGCTGGTCCAGGGGGAGGTGTGAGTTTGGATGCCCTCTTTGACCCATTCTAGAACCCTGAGGAAAATACTGTTCTCGCTTGTGAGCAGCTTCTCCCCAGCATTGAGGTGAATGGTGAGGACAATAAGCCCCCACCCTTGGGCCCCCGGTTGCATGACAGACCCTACTCTAAAGCCTCCCCTTCCCTGAGCCCAGACCTACCTCAACCCCGGCATGAGTTCGTGTGTGCAAAGTGCTTAGAACAGTGCCCAGGATGCATGAGTTCTCAGTGTGCCAGCTGTTGTCATATCATCACTTGTGAATGACACAAAACAACCCATTTTTTTGCTTGTCTGGGTCATGGGATGGTGAATTCCTAAGGACTAGGCAGGCTTGTGTTTTGTTCATTATAATGGTCCTGGTGCTTATCATGGACTCATATGTGTTCAGTAAATGTTGGTCTAATGGAAACCATGATTAGTTTTTAATAGTTCCTATTTCATGAAGGTCTCCCAGGCTCTTCATGCTATGGGTGTAGAGGAACCACAATAAAATGTCTGGTTTTTACTTTGTTGTGCCCCTTTCACAAGGCCTCAACTCTCTTCCAACTCTCCATACCCTCCCACCCTCAGACCTCTAGGTCTCCGCCCACTGGGTGTCAGCAGCCACTGCCTCTGGTTATTTGGAGCTTGAGTGTCAGAGGCTCAGTCAGGACTCTGATGGTGGACGTGTCTCCCTGGGTGTTACACTTAATAGAAGGGGCCAGGGTCCTCATGGGAACGGTCTCCTGTTTTATTTAGACTCTTCTTCCTAGCGATTGGACAGCATCGGGCTAAGCTGTCCCCATCTCTGATGGGTTGCAGGTCACCTCTCACCCTTCTGACATCTGCGGTTTGGTTACCTACCTCCTTCCTGGGCAAGCCACCCCATAGCAGCTGCTGGAACTTGGAGAAAAAGTTCTGTAGGTGCCCCACCAGCCAGACACCCTAATCCTGCTTAAGGTGCTCTGAGAAGTCATATGCACACGCACCCTCACACACAAGCACACACACGCACCCTCACACACAAGCACATACATAGTCACACACATACTCACACCTTCAGACTCACACCCTCAGCCCTCCTGCTTCACTAAACTCAGCAGCTCACAGATAAGCTGTGCTCAGGCCAGCTCGCAAAGCCCATACTGTGGAGAGAGCTGCCTATGCTTAGGCCCTACCCCTCCCCACACCCGCTCCTCCCTGCTTCTCCCTCTGCTTCTTGCTGCCTCCATCTGAGCCACCTGCTTGCTGGCTATCCTCTCCTTGCCTGGCAGCTGGGGACACCCTCCCTCTCTGTGAAGGACAGGGCCTTTCAGGAATTCCCTTTTGAGAGAGCCACACTCAGGCCTAGGGGACAGCGGGGACGAGTGGGGGAGGAGTGCACAACAAAAATAGCTCCTTATCTGAGCACGAGGGAGGCCAGGGCAGGAAGGAGAGTGAAGGGCGCAATCCCGGAGCAGCGGGTGGAGAACCTGCCACCTGTAGGGGTGTCTGTCCCTGGAGTGGATCTCTGCAGGGAGCCCCCGGCCTTCCCGTGTCTAGAATCTGCGGCTGGGCATGGGCACGGTGACAGGCAGTGGGTGCTCCTAAGCACCTGTACTCCAAACTCCTACCAGGGACTTCCCAAGAACAGAGGAAGGGCCCCAAAGACTCTGAAATGGGTCCTAGAACAGTCAGACATAGGTCCATGTATTTGTTCATTCCCAGTTACTGGGTACCTTCTGGGAGCTGGGCACCATGCTGCCCCAGGGATGCGCCCTCTGCATGGCCTGAGGGACCCGCTCCCTCAGCCTCCCTGTGCGCCACGTGTGCCTCCCGCAGACAGGCACTAAGCCAGGGACAGCAAACGGGAGCATTGCAATGCAGAGTGATGGGGGGGCTGCGCTGGGGAAGGGGCGGGGATGCAGTGCTTGTATATACAAGGGCTGGACACAAACCCATCAAGCTTTGGTGGCTTGGTTGTTTGTTCACAGAATATGGTCACTATGTAATGTGATACTACTTTACCTCTTTTGTTGACCTCTTGCCCACTGTCCCTGTTCCTTTTTTTTTTTTTTTAATTATTTGAGGGAGAGACGGAGGGAAAGAGAGAAAATCAAAACATCAAATTGTTGTTCCACTTATTTATGCATTCCTTGGTTGATTCTTGTGTGTGCCCCAACCGGGGATTAAACCCACAACCCTAGTATATAGGGAGAACGCTCTCACCAACTGAGCTACCTGGCCAGGGATGTCCCCGTTCCTTGAACACACAAATACATCCCACTCTAATCAAGCAGGTCCCCATGAGTCCCCACTCTGCACCTCTGTGACATCCTCTCTTCACATAGATGTCTTTCTCCCCCCATGCCCCCCACCAAGTCTCCACACCCAGCACCCACTGTCGGTGAAGTCCCCTGACCATGGGAAACCCTACTGGGGCCCTGGCAGCTCAGCTCCAGCCTGTGTTCCACGGACACTGATGGCTGCCAGTTGTCCACATAGGCCCTCCCAACCCGTGCCACACTGCCCGATGACGAGGGACTACCAGAGACATAAATGTCATCATTATGGTTATAATTTTACTTTATTATTGTTTGTATGAATGCTCTCACAGAAACTCTCATTTGGGAAGAGCTTTCAAAGTGCTCTATGTTCCCAGACATGATTTCATTTTATCTTCGTTGGGTCCCTCGGGAGCGGACGCTGTCACTCCTGTTTTCTAGAGAGGGGAATGGCAGCTTCAGGCATGGCTGAGCAGCGAGACTCAGCTCGACTCAGCACCACTCGATACAACTGCTTCGTCCCTCCTCCTAGAAGCTCTCTCTGCACATGGCTCCAAGGACACCGGCCATCCAGGCTTTCTCCTACTTTCATGGTGGCTCCTCTTCTTTGGGGTTTTTCAACCCCAGTGTCCCTGAGGCCCAGCCCCTGTCCTCTCTCTGTTCACACTCGCACTCCTGGGATCACCTGCAGGCCCATGGCTTTAAACACCATCTGTAGGAAGGCAAACACCTCAGACAGAGCTCTCGTCCAGACCGTCCTCTGGCAGTCCCGACTCATGCGCTGAATGCTTCCCTGATGTGTCCAGCTGCAGTGACCAGCCTGTCAAATGCAGTAGACCCAAGACGTTGCTCCTGCTCTTCCCTGCCTCCTCCAACATCTACTCTCTTGTCTTCCCGCACAGCGATGGATGCTTCATCAATTGCTTAGATCAAACACCCAAGGTCGGCCCTGGCCGGGTGGTTTAGTGGATAAAGCATCGTCCAAGGTTGTGGGTTCAATCCGTGGTCAGGGCACATACGAGAAACAACCAGTGAGTATACAACTAAATGGAACAACTAAGTGGAATAACGAATTGATGCTTCTCTCTCTCTCTCTCTCTCTCTCTCTCTCTCTCTCTCTCTCCTTTCCCCTCTCTCTTTTATTCTCTCCCTCAAATCACTGAGGAAAAAATGTTTTTAAATACTATTGGTCTTCTTTCCTTCCTCTTTTTCTCTCATCCCCCAAATCCAGTCATGGGAGAGCCCACGGGCTCCTCCCTCCACTATATCCAGAACCCGACCTCCTTCCTCTCCATGGCACCTCCCTGCCCCAGGCTGCCCTCTTTTCTCACTTGCATATCCCAGCAGACTCTTCTGGTCTCCATTTCCACCTTTACCCCATAGCAGAAGGGTCCTTTACACACAGAAGTCAGATGCTGTCATGTCTCAGCTCAGAAAGGGCCTCCATTGACTGGCCCTGGATGCCCCCATCCTCATCTCTTTCTACCCCCCACCCCATCGTTCCCTCCTCTCCAGCCCCTGCTTTCCTGCTATTGCACAAACACACACTTGTGCCCTCTGGCCTCAGCTCTTTGACCTAAATGGTCATTCCCTCTGTCTGGAACCTATTCCCTTGGAATGACACAGGTGACTCCTTTACTTCCCTGGCATCCTCAGTCCCCACAAGAAGCAGCCCGAGGGCAGGGGTATTCACTGCTGTATCCCAAGCACCTGTGTGGGAACCTAGCATGTAGTAGATGCTCGATAAACACTGGATGACAGAATGAACAGAGTATTCCTGTCTCCTCTGTCACTGCCGTGTGTGCTGGAACTTCCAGAGGCTCTATCTGAGAAGCTGGCCAGGTGGACATGCTGTATGTTCTTAGCCCAGTGACTTAGGGACAAAGAAGAGAGGCTTAGAAAGCCGGAAAGCTGCCGCGGCCAGTCTGACTGGTCCATCTATAAAAACAGCAACCAGTCAGGTCAGGCTGAGCGCTAATGGGCCCAGGTGTGACCTCTGTGCAGGGCCTCTCCCTCATCACCTACTGTCTCCAGTCGGAGGGGCCCAGCTGAGCTTGTCACCTAGTCTGCCCATGTCACCTCACCTGCAGTGTGCCCCGCCTACTGCCCCAACCTGTTCCTCTCATTCACTCCTCCTACAGTTTCTCCAAACACCTCCCTCCTGAGTTCCACGCCCACACACTGATCAAAGGACGCCTGCTTTATTTTTTATTTTCTTTTACTTTTTATATTTTTAGTGAGAGAGAGAGAAGGGACAGACAGGGATAGACCAACAGGAAGGGAGAGAGGTAAGAAGCATCAACTCATAATTGCGGCACCTTAGCTGTTCATTGATTGCTTTCTCATATGTGCTTTGATTGGAGACTGGAGCTGAGCCAGTGACCCCTTGCTCAAGCCAGAGACCTTGGGCTCAAGCCAGAGATCTTGGGCTTCAAGCCAGCGATCATGGGGTCATGTCTATGATCCCACGCTCAAGCCAGCGACCTCGGGGTTTCGAACCTGTGACCTCAGCATCCCAGGCCAATGCTCTATCTACTGTGCTACTGCTTGGTCAGGCAAAAAATGCCTGCTTTAACCTAGACGCCCTCAGCACTGGATACAGGCAATTTAATCACTTCCCCCCCTACACACACGTACCCCCTCCTCCACGGTTTTAAACCACAGGAGCTGCTGCTATGGAGGTAGATTGATTCCATTCAAATCATAGCTCCACTACTGACTAGGTTTGTGAGTGTGAACAAGTCATTGTGCGCCCAAAACTTTAATTCCCTCATTTGTTCTTATTTCTTTCTTTTTGTGTTAATCTCCTGATTTGTAAGGAGGAAAATTCTGCTGTCTTTTAGGGTTGTTGTAAGGGTTCAAGAGATTATGTTGGCAAAGAATTCAGCACTGTACCTGGCACCCGGTGGATGCTAAATAAGGGTTAATGCTCTCGAACATCCATTTCTTGAGTGTCCACTGTGTGCCAAGCACCGTTAAAGGTGCAGGTGGCCGGTTGGCCAGCTGACACATGGCTCCTCTTAATAGAAACATCAAGGTGAAGGTCCAAAGCCCAGAGTTGCTGCTGGAACTCTGTCTTGGATGGCAAGCAGATCGAAAAGATGGTGTGTGTGTGTGACTTAAGGGGGGATCCCGGAAACTGTCCTAATTTCTCGCTGTCTGAGAAGCGAGTGACATTGATTAGAGAGAAATATCTACTGGTGTTATAAAATGACAAGGTGAAGCAGCAAAACTCATGCAGAGAGGAAGGGTTTGGGGACCAGGGAACTCTGGGGTCAAAACCCGTCTCCCATAGAAAAAAGACTGGAAGGATGCACATTTCTCTGTGTGAAGAGCTTGCTTCCTCTCCCCAGGCCCTTCAGCAACATACTGTTGGCAAAAGTGTCACAACAGGCTGCCACCTCTGGGTCCTCAGCATCTTGGACATGACTGGGCAGTGTGGGAGGATGGCTGGTCACCTGCGACAGCTGCATATTGAGGCCATCACTCGGGAGGTGCCTTTTGTGCTGTGTCTGTGCTTCCTGGCACCGCACCCCGTGTTTTTGTTTCTCTATAAAACTTCTGACTTCTCAGCCAGCTGAGCCAGGTGAACTCCCGGAGAAGGGCGACACTTCCAAATGTCTTTAAAGCAAAAACAGGGAAAACAGAACAGTCTCTTCTGCTGCGAAACTGCAGGCAAGCCTCCCCTCCCCATCCCTGACCTGATGCCAGAACTCCGCTTCTCATTCTCCCCCTCCCAAGGTTCAGCATTTAAATTCCATATTTAAATATTCACAGTTTTGCCTGAAATAGGCAGGAATCATGAAGCTTGGAATGTCTCCCAAAGATTACCAAAATCCCTTAATCCCCTTCTTTTCTATAATATCGTGGATGGAAACCGACTTTGAGAAAAGCATTTTTAAATTGCACGCACGTTTTCAAAAACATGGCTGTCCAAGGACCGTCTTTTATACCAAAGTGTCAATGATGGTCATCCTTTTGCACCAAACTGTGTGTGTTTTAATCCCAGCTTCCCCACTTACCTTGGCACCTAGTATAAGGTGTTTGGCTACATGAACCTCACTTGTCACACCCCGTTGACCTTCCTTCAGTAAGAATCCACCAGGCACCTTCTATGACAGGCCCTGGCTACAAAGCAAACAAAACAAACGAGACTTCACCTTGTGTGTGGGTGGGCCAGACAATCAGTTACTTATCTCAGATCCCTGTAAGCATTTAGAAGAAAATAATGCAAAATAGGGGCGGAGTGAGCTGCCCTCTGAGCTGCTGTGGGGCTCACTCTGGATGACAGGCCTGCGGAGGAGCCCAGTTTTCCCCGTCTTTCCCCATCACCGCCTGCAGCTCCCCAGCTGAGGGCTCCCCACTAACAGTCCTCCATCGTAATGAGTGTGAGAGGACCTCAGGGTACTTTTCTGTTGCTTCCACAATTGTTTATTGAGCCTACTATGGACCAGGCAGTTGGCTTGCAGATAGTGGAAATTTTTACATAAACAGCCTTCGTTCAGGATCTTTCTTGCTCTGGCAATCCTGGGCATGTTTTCCCTCAGGACAACGTTAGCCAGTGCCAAGAGGTGGCTGCCTACTTCAGAGAGCGTGAGCCTCCCTGGGTTACTGGCCCTGCTGTCTCCCACACGTGGCCGGCTTCATTGCCCGGCCTGGCTGTGGTAGTCATTTATTTGAGTGTGCCAGCCCTGACTCAGCCTATCACCACCGTGAGCACACACAGACTGAGATAAGAACACTGAAAGGAACAAAAATATATCACGAAAGGAGCTTGACTTAGAAGACTGACGTCAAGTTTTTGACATTCTTCCTATAGAGAGGTAGAGTCTATGTCCCTTCCTTTGAATGTGGGGCTTGTGCCTCCTTCAGCCAACAGAGCCCAGTGGAAGTAGCGATACGTGACTTCAGAGGTTAGGTTAAAAAAGGCTGGGCACTTCTGCTTTGTTCACGGGAACACCCACTTCTGGAACCCTGAGCTACCAGGTAGGAAGTCCAGTTGCGTTGGTGTCACCTTGCTGTAAGACACTCCAGTCAACAGCTGAGCTCAGCCTTTGAACCATCCCAGTCCAGGCACTAAACATGAGTGTTGGTGTAAGAACATCCAAACCTGAGGAGAGTTTTTATACGAGTTTATTTGAGCCAAAGTGATGACATGCCAGGAAGCAAGATCTCAAATGCTCCAGAGAATGCATTTTGCAGCTTCTTTTAGACACCTGCCATGAAAGAGAGAACTTGAGCAAGATCACGTGAAGGTGGAGAAAGCAAGGTGCAGAATGGTTAACGCGATTCTGAGCTCACATGAGGGTGGTTATACCTCTGAAAGGTGTGGAAAAGAAGATTACCTTGAAATTTCAAAAGTGTGTTAACCTAGATGCACAAGAACAGCGTACAGGGCTTGCTTTAGGCAGAGATAAATCTGTTACTACAGAAGTTGTGTTCCTGGGGCATGACTGCCCACCTTGAGCTGCCCAGTTAGGAATTCACGATCAGGTCACGCTGTGAGGTTGCTCTTGTTCACCTTTATTCCAGAGCTCCTTTCCCGACCATGTGAGTTAGTATGTCTCCAGATGATTCCAGTCCTCAACCATCCCAGTCAGCCCCAGCTGTTCCGGTCTTCTAGACTAAGGCCCCAGGCATGTGGATGAGAGAAAAGCCACCCCTCCCCCACCCCACCTGCACTGTGCTCTGTCCAAATTCCCGACCATACCAAAATGGTTGTTATTTATATCATATTTTGTGATAGGTTGTATGCAACAATAGATCAATGGAACAATATTCATTAGGAAGGATCAATTGAGCTAAGTAAGTAAAGAACGGGGCATTGGAGCAGAGCATTTCAAACAGGAGGCAGCAAGTACAAAAACCTGATGGTAGGAGGCGTTAAAAAACAAATTTTGCCTGACTTGTGGTGGCGCAGTGGATAAGGCGTCAACCTGGAAACGCTGAGGTTGCTAGTTCAAAACCCTGGGCTTGCCTGGTCAAGGCACATATGGGAGTTGATGCTTCCTGCTCCTCCCCTCTTCTCTCTCTCTCTCTCTCTCTCTCTCTCTCTCTCTCTCTCTTCCCTCTCTATAATGAATAAATAAAATCTTTTAAAAAATTTTTAAAAAGCACCCTGGCCAGTTGGCTCAGTGGTAGAGCATTGGCCTGGCATGCAGAAGTCCCGGGTTCAATTCCCGGCCAGGGCACACAGGAGAAGCACCCATCTGCTTCTCCACCCCTCCCCCTTCTCCTTCCTCTCTGTCTCTCTATTCCCCTCCCACAGCCGAGGCTCCATTGGAGCAAAGATGGCCCGGGCGCTGGGGATGGCTCCTTGGACTCTGCCCCAGGCGCTAGAGTGGCTCTGGTCGCAACAGAGCAATGCACCAGAGGGGCAGAGCGTTGCCCCCTGGTGGGTGTGCCGGGTGGATCCCGGTCGGGCGCATGCGGGAGTCTGTCTGACTGTCTCTCCCCGTTTCCAGCTTCGGAAAAATACAAAAAATAAAAAAATAATAAAAACAAAATTAAAAAAAGCAACAACAAAAAAAACAAATTTCAACCAAGTCAATGTGAATATCTAATTGGCTTTATTAAGTGATTCCTGAATCAGGCAGCATCCCACCCAGCAGGAAGGGTGCTCAAGGGGTTGTACAAATGGAAGGTTTTTATTGGAAGAAGGATGAAACAAGGGAGTTATTAACGACAACAACAAAGGCTTATTTTGGGGGCTGGGTTATCTTTTTTGGAAGGAAGGGAACAGGAATGGTTTCTTGTCATACAGATTGCCACTTCTTTCTACAGGAAATGGAGAGTGCCCACGTGACAGACTAACTTTCTGGTGCTTGACTAGAAAATTCTAGCCCGGTTGATTAACATTACATTTCTGGCAGAGGCTGACTCTGCAATTAGATCAGGTATTAAATCTACCTCTGTTATCATGGGCTTTTAGCATGAGTGACACCATTTTGGGTCTGTGGTTTTCTGTTTAACAGAGAAATCTGTTCATTAAAAAACAGCAAAAAGACTTTTGGTCAAGATGGTAGAGTAGATAAGTGCCTCCTCCCATGCATGATTGCATCAAGATTACAAATAAACTATAAAACAACTATCATGGAGAACCACCCAAACACTACTTGAACAGAACTCCTACAACTAGGGCATTAAAGAAGAGGCCAGGTCAAGACTGGAAGGAGGGGTGGAGACACAGAATGGGCTGGTCTTATGCCCATGGTGTGGCAGTTAAGAAACAGGAGGGATATCTTGGCTTCAGAGTCCTGTCCCCCTCAGCCCAACACTATGCTCTCTAGCCCAGGGTTCCAGTGTTGGGAACAGAAGTCCCCATAACTTTCTGGCTGTGAAAATGAGTGAGGATTATGGCTGAGTAAGACAGAGGGTTGCTGGAGTCCCAGGCATTCCCCTTAAAGGGCCCATGCATGGACTTATTTGTTAAGGACATTCACTCTGAGATCCAGGGCTAAAGCAGCAACTCTGAAAAAGTCCCAGGGACATATAGGAAGGAACTGAAGTTTTTGCCTTCAGGATGAGGGCTGGAGGGGCAGCTTTCCTCCAGACAGAAATGTTAGCAAATGCCCTTGCTCCTTTATTGAGCCCTTCCCCATACATCCATAGCGTATAGGCTCAGGTGAAATTGCTAGCAGGTGCCATTGTTCCTTGGTTGAGTCTCCTTCTACCCAGCTTGCAGGCACCAAGTCTGAGTCGCCATCCACCTGGTTAACACATTTTGCCCCATCCTGTGATTCCCTGAGACCTCGCCTCACTCAATCTGCAGGTCCACCCAAGCAGCTTCCAGGGGCCTTTCCCTAAAAACAGCTTATCTTGGTTCAAATTGCGGACTTTAATAAAATCTCTCAAAGGTTCAGAAACTTCAAACAAGCAGCATCTGGCCTTGGCATGCCCTGGACCTCTTGCTAAGTGGCCCCAAGCCTAGCACTAGCAGCAGCTGGTTTTGGTTTGAAGCTTAGCCTTTCCCAGGCATCTCCAAGCTCAGCACAAGTAGCAACCATCTGCAGATCATTTTGTAGCTCATACCAGATGGCCCTGGGCTGGGCACAGGCAGCAACTGACCTTAGCTTACACCAGAGCTCCCCACAAGAAGCCCCGAAATCAACACACTCAGTGGCCAGTCTCAGACCACACTGAAGCACCACCCAAAGCAGGCACCAGAACCCCGCTAAAGTGAATCCTGTTCCATGGGGACAGCCCTTGTACAATAGCCCCTTTGTTATAGTCATAGCCGTTCCTCACAGCCAATCAGCTTGAGGGTCAATCCTTCTTATTGATGTGCCAACAGCAATCAGGGCTCAATGACAGCAAGAGAGCGCACACAACCCACAAAAGGGTTGTGTACCCAGCTCAGGTGACCGGGCAAACTGTGCCGCTGGGCCCCACAGGACACCTATTGTGTAAGGCCACGCCATCAAGACTGGAAAACATAGCAGATCTACCTAATACATAGAAAAAAACCCCACAGAATGTCCGTCTAAATGATGAGACAAAAAAAAAAAAAAAAAAAAAAAGTTCCAAATGAAAGAACAGAACAAAACTCCAGGAAAAGAACTAAACAAGATAGAGACAAGCAATCTTCTAGATGCAGAGTTCAAAACACTGGTAATAAGGATGCTCGATGAACTTAAAAACAAACAAAAAAGAGTAGATGAATTCAGTGAGAACTTTAACAAAGAGACAGAAAACATCAAAATGGAGATAAAAAAAAAAACCATAAAAAAGAACCAGTTAGAAATGAAGACTACAATAACTGAAATGAAGAATACATGAGAAGAAATCAACAGGAGAATAGATGAAGCAGAGGACTGAATCAGTGATTTGGAAGACAAAGTAGAAGACACGCAATCAGCCAGCAAATTAATAAATATTTATACATAAGGATAGCTTAAGGGGCCTCTGGGACAATATCAAGTGTACCAACATTCACATCATAGGGGGACTAAAAGGAAGAGAGAGCAAGGAATTGAAAACCCATTTGAAGAAATAATGATAGAAAACATCCTAATTTGGCAAAAGAAATAGACATACAAGTCCAGAAAGTACAGAGAGTTACAAACAAGATGAACCTAAAGTGGCCCACACTAAGACACATCATATTTGAAATGACAAAAGTTAAAGACAAAGAGAATCTTAAAGGCAGCAAAAGAAAAGCAGTTGGCTACTTACAAGGGAGCCCCCATAAGACTGTCAGCTGATTTCTTAACAGAAACTGCAGGCTAAAAGGGATTGGCATGAAATATTCAAAGTGATAAAAAGCAAAGACCTATAACCAAGATTAGTCTACTCAACAAGGCTAACATTTAGACTCAAAGGAGAGATAAAGAGCTTCCCAGACAAGGTAAAGCTAAAAAAGTTCATCACCACTGTACCACAAGAAATGTTAAAGGGACTTTAAGAAGCAAAAAAGATACAAAATATAAATAATAAAATGGCAATAACTATATATCTATTAATAATTACTTTAAATGTAAATGGAATAAATGCTCCAATGAAAAGACATAGGATAGCTGAATGGATAAGAAAGAAGATACACACACACACATGTGCTATTTATAAGAGATCACTTCAGGCTGAAAGACACACACAGGCTAAATATAAGGCTAGAAAAGATATTTCATGCAAATGGGAACAAAACAAAAAAGCTAGAATAACAATACTTACACTATACAAAATATACTTTAAAACTATAACAACAGACAAAGAAAGACCCAGGAATTCCACTTCTGGGTATTTATTTTAAGAAACTCAAAACGCTAATTTGAAAAGACATATGCATTCTTATGTTCATTATAGCCTTATTTACAAATAGCCAGGATATGAAAGCAACCTATGTGTCCATTCCATAGATAAATGAATAGATAAAGAAGAGGTGGTGCATACATGCAATGGAATATGACTCAGCCATAAAAAAGAGGGAAATATTGTGACAACATAAATGAACCTCAAGGGTTTTACACTCAGTGAGATAAGTCAGACAGAGAAAGACTAATACCATATGATTTCACTTATATGTGGAATTTAAAAAACAAAATAAACAAAATGGAAACAAACTCATAGATACAGAGAACAAACTAATCGTTGCCAGATGGGAGGGAGTTTGGGGGGATTGGTGAAAAAGAAGAGATTAAGATGAGCACAGTTATGGAGATTTAATGTTCAATATAGAGAATATAGTCAACAATACTGTAATAACTATGTATGGTGTCATATGGGTACTAGACTTACTGGGGTGGTCATTGTATGTTATATAAATGTCTAATCACTATGTTGTACACCTGAAACTAATATAATGTTGTACATTAACTGTAATTGAAAATTTTTAAATTATTTTTTACAAAAAGAAGGAAAGCAACCAGAAAACCACTCTAGGTTTTTCAAGCATGAAGGTTTTTCAATATCTTTATGTTAAAATAATTGGAAGAGCTGGAAGAACAAGTTAGGGAAGCTGCTGCTAGAATTCAAATTTATTGACAGCTTTTAGAGAGTCCAGAAGTTATACGAAGTTACAAGGACTCAGTAGATCTATTTGTAAAGCCAAAGCTCATGTGTGTGTCCACCACTGCCCTGCTAGAGAAAGAACAATATTATTTCTGCTTCTTATTTATTTCCAAGTTTATCATGAAGTGTCTCTTACCTGTGGAAATTAATCCAGAAATTTATTGGTAGAGGATTCTGGGAAATGCAGCTTTTAGGCTTCTAGCCCCGCAGTACTAGGGAGAGCACGGAAAGAAAGGGGGGACTAGTGTCAACGGGCAATCTGGCACACACGCACAGCTGGCATCTCCATTCCTTGACCTCCTCACTTCTAGTGGTCTTATCCTCCACCTCACTGTAGCTACTCAGTCCCATGGTTATGCCCTAGGTATGTTATTACCAATAACTCCATTATCTCACTGTTAGCCTCTTACCTCCCCAGCTCATACCCTCTGGTATCTGAACTCCAATAATTTTCAATCTTCTGAGATTTACCCACCGTGCCATTCCTCCAGTCTCCTTCTTATCTAGTTTAGGTGACCTAATCAATACAGTAATTATAATCCCTCACTTGCATGCACTCTCAACTCCCTTGCCCCTCTCTTCCTTCACTGTACACTTCTGGGGAAAAAAAACCCAACCTACTTTGATTAAATCTAACTCTCTACCTATTTAACGACTGTGCCACAAGAGCTAAACTTCAACCATGCTAGCTGACCTTCTTACCTTAAGTTCATGGCCAAAAATGTTCAAGGGGAAACTTGGTGCTCTCCAGCAATCAGACCTCTTTTTCCCTTGTCCATTCACCCTCCCATTCTCCAAAAGGGCTATTTCATATGTTCCTCTCTTTTCCCAAAACCCTAACACTTCCTTTGCTATCATCAGCACTCAGCTGCTGACTTTATGTCCCATTTTACTGATAAAATACAAGTAATTGTAAGAGAGCTTTCACGTGTTCCCACCACACCTACCGACTTAAGTCTGGACACATATATTACGCTCTTCCTCCTGATGCTACTCTCTCTCCTTCATCATGGAGTTTTACCCTCTATCAGATCACTCTCATTAGCCTACAGAATATATTTCCATTTTTCTTATCTTTCAAAAATAGCCCCCTCCTAATCTCATGTCCCCTGCCAGCTACTACCCCATATCCCTGCTGCACTTTACAGCAAAACTCTTCAAAGGAGTTACCTGTACGCACTGTTTTTGGTTATCTATCCATTTTCTCTTGATCCCGCCTCCATCAGCCTTCTTCTCTCACCTTATTGAGGTGACCTATTACTTGCCAAACAATCGATTCTCGGTCCCCATCTCACTTGGACCCTCAGGACTTTTTTTTTTTTTTTAACAGAGACAGAGACAGAGAGAGAGTCAGAGAGAGGAATAGACAGGGACAGACAAATAGGAACGAAGAGATGAGAAGCATCAATCATTAGTTTTTCGTTGCGCATTGCGACACCTTAGTTGTTCATTGATTGCTTTCTCATATGTGCCTTGACTGTGGGCCTTCAGCAGACCGAGTAACCCCTTGCTTGAGCCAGCGACCTTGGGTCCAAGCTGGTGAGATTTGCTCAAACCAGATGAGCCCATGCTCTAACTGGCGACCTTGGGGTCTCGAACCTGGGTCCTCGGCATCCCAGTCCGATGCTCTATCCACTGCGCCACCGCCTGGTCAGGCAGACCCTCAGGACTTTTTAACCCAGTTAATAACTCATTCCTTGGAACACTTTCCTCCTTGGTTTCCAAGACTCCCTCTCCTGGCTTTCCTCCTACCTCACTGGGTGCCTCTTCTCTGTGTCCTTAGCTGGCTCTTTTTTATCTTCCTGGCCCCAAAACAGAGCCCCAGGGCTCTGTCCTAGGACTTTTCTCCTCTAAGAGCACATTGAAGTTGGTGGTCATGAATTTAAATAATGTCAATTCTTAACCAGGCTTATGGCTTTAAATACCTTCTAGAGTTAATGACTCCTAAATTTATATTTCCATTCAGGTCATTTTCCTGGCTTCTAGACTTGAACACCCAAATGCTTATTTGACACCATCACTGGAATGTTTAATAGTCATCTCACATTTGACAAATTTAATACCAAATTCCTTCTCTTGCCCCCAGGACCTCCTTCTCCTGTAGTCTTCCCATTTCTGTAAGTGGCCAATCCAGCCTTCCAGCTGTTTGGCCGAAAAGCTTGAAGTCGTCTCTGACTCCTCGGGTTCTCTCCTACCCACATCCAACCTGTCATACAATCTTGCCAACTCTGCCAAGTGCATTTGGAATCCAGCCATCATTCATCACCTCCACCACTGGGACTGTGTCCAAGCCTCCATCACCCCTCTCCTGGATCATTACAAGAGTTTTCTAACCAGTCTCCCCGATCCCGCCCCTGTCCTCCTTCATTCTGTTCTCTACAAAGCAGCCAGAGAATCCACTTAAAACGTAAATCAGATCGTGTCATTTCTCAGCTCTGTGCCCTTTATCTCACTCAGAATGAAAGCCCAAGTCCAAACTCCCTGGTCCTTCGTTTATCCAGTCTTCTGTCCTCTGCTCTGTTTCAGCCACGCTGACCTCCTTGTGAGTCTTGAGCGCAGAAAGCATTCAGGACCTTGGCACGTGCTGATCTCTCTCTGTGTCATGTCCTTCCCCAGACGTCTGACTTGCTTTTCTCTCTTTTTTTTTTTAGGCATTTGCTCAAATGGCATATTATCAGCGAGGCTTTCCTTGATTACCCTTATAAAACAGGATCTCCTTCTCCCTTACCCATTTTGTTTTTCTCCTTAACACGTATTGCCCGCTGACTTGCTGTAAATTTTACCGTGTTCCTCTTCTAGAATATAGATGCCATGAGGGCAAGAACCTGATTTGATTCACAGGAGTATCCTCAATGCCTAGACCAATGCCCAGCATGTCGTAGGCATTCAGTCTATGTGTTGCATTAATTTAATGACTGGTTGTAGAGATCAGGAGTGTTAGATGAGGTTGAGAGGTGAGCAGCAGCCAGATCGGCAGGCTTGTAGGTCTTATCTGCAGGAGGGCTGACATGGCCGTGGTTGTGTCTGGAAAAGCTCCCCGGTCCCCAGAGAGTGGACAACTCTTCTGGAAAGGTGATTCTTGCTATTGTGGGTTGAGTGTGGGGAGGTATGAGGATTTGTTTTCTACAAAGTCCTCTCCCACTCTGAAGAGTCTGGGGGCTCTAGCACCAAGGACGGTTCTGCATTTGGACAATACTCAGTACCACGTGGGGCTGTAATTATGGGTAACCAGCCCTGTGCTTCTGAGTCAGCTGCTCAGTGAAACCCTTTCTAGTGACAGGTCACCGTGCTGTTTCCTCCCTCCCAACTTCACCCTGCTGAGGCTTGCTGCTCTAGGGAGCATCGGAACAGAACATGCCAGAGGTGGCATTCTGCCACCTCCCTGTCACCCAGGCTCACCTCTCCTTTTCCTCCTGCACTCCTCACCTGAAGGGATTTCAGTGGAGATCAAGTCCAAGTGCGAGAGAGCAGCTGAGCACCTCAGTCCCGCAGACAGTGGTTGAGGAGCCGCCTAGGCACAGGAAGGCTTTTGGGTTGAGCGGTGAACAGATGCTGTCCACAGACACTGTCAGGATGGAGCCACCAAGAGCCATGATACTTGGCCCTGGGCAGCCCTCAGTCCAAACCTCCCTCTTACCAACACTCCAGCTATCCGAACAACTAGACTATTATTCAGTCTCCTTGGCCTACTGGACTCCTCAAACTAAATTTGCCATCTGTACATTCCTGGAGGGTTTTAATAACCTACTAAGAAGAACAAAAAGTCCATTTCTACTAACCTAATAAGTCAAGCCAAGGTGGAAATACCTTTTAAGGGCCCCTCCCTTCCCAACTCAGCTGGACTTTCATTGCAGAGGGAAGCAAAATTAATTTTGACTCTGCTGCCTAAATGCACCTAATCATTTAGCTTTGCCAAGGAAGGGGGAGGGAAGTCCCAGCTAGGAAGGCGGAATGTTCCATCCCCAGGCGCTCAGGGGTTCGGGATTCTTTCCTACCTTCTCATGTGCTGGGTTGCACAATTCCCACCTAGCTGACCTTCCAGGGCCTGTTCTAGTGGCCTGGCCGGGCACACACCAATTTACGAGGCTGCAGGGCCTCGTGGAGAGTGCCAGGCCGAGTCAGGGGCAGCCAGGCTTTCTCTGTCACAAATCACAGGTTTCCAGCCAATCCCAGGTCAGGCTACTGGGGACACGTTCAGGGCTACTGGTGACAGAGGAGCCCAGACAAAACGGAGTCCCCCTGAGAGATGACAGGCCAGACGAGAGAACCAGTAATTCAGACAGAGCCCTCTCGAGCCCTTCCATCTCCTAGCTCAGTGGTCATTCTTCCCACGTTCTCAACACCCATCCAACATTTCCACTATCTCCTGATCAGAGAGAAGTTCTTCTTTTCCCAGTTCCTACTCATGAAAATCTAAATAGAACTTGACTCACTGGCTGATAGATTCACTCATAAGGAGAAAAATTTCTGTCCACTTTTGGAAAAGGGAAGACAAGGAAGACAGGACAAAAGGAAGCTAACAGTCGAGTGCCTTCTGTCAGCTTTCTGTGTTAGCCTGGTACTTCGGAAAGGGTCTCAGTATCTCAGCATGGAGCAAGCAGGAGTTGGGTTAGAATCTCAGCTGGCCTTGTATTCACTGTGCGGCTACTTAGCTTCCCCAAGACTCAGTAGCTACATCTATACAATGAGGATTACTTTAAGGAATTTTGCAAAGATTAAATAAGATGTTAAGAGGAAACAATAGAAATAATAAAATTTAGAATTCCTTGTCCAGCCAACTTAGACCTCTCTGAGCTAAAGATGTATTCCAATAAGAGGGAAAGTGAAACTATGAAGAATAAGTGAGTTTCAAGAAGTAGTAAGCTGAATTACATATGTGTATATGTATGTCTGTGTGTGTACACTTACATAAGTATATGTATGCACATATGTACATATGTATGTCTATTTGTATGTATATTTGTGTTGTCTCTATAGTTAGGTATATAAAAATGCTTACTATGAAAACAAGTGAGCAAAAATAAACAAAGATTTTTAGAACAAAACCTTCGATAAATTTGGTAATATCAACATAGATGACACGAAATCCCAGGCTCACAGATTGAAAAATTTAACATATTAAATTTGGTTTAATTTCCCCTGAGGCTCCTCTCCTTGGCCTGCAAATGGCTGTCTTTTTTTGCACTCTGTCCTGTGGTTTGTCCTCTCGGTATAAAAAGGCACCATGAACAAAGTTAAACAAAAAGCAACAGCCTAGGAGCAACAAATGAGTATCAAGAATATATCTTTAAAACTCTTACAAATTCATAAAGAAGAGATAACCAACCTAAATGAGAAAGCTGTGGAAAGAATTTCAATAAGAAATTTATGGAAGAAGAAATAGCTGTGGCCAATAAAGACATGAAAAGATACCCAACTTTACTGCTATTCAGATATATGCAAACTAAAACAAAATTAAAGTACCACAAACATTTGACAAAAAAAACTCTTAGTTTAATGATATGAAAAGTTTTCAAGTACTCTCAGGCAGTGTTGGTAGGAATTTAAATTGGCACTTTGAAGGGCAATTTGGCAGTATCTTTTAAATTTAAATTGCACAAACCCCATGACACTTCTTAAAATCAACCTCCTAAAAAGACAGGCCCACAAGCACAAGGAAACATGGCTAAAGATGTTCATTGCAGCATCGTCTTCAAGAGGGAGAAGCTGGACCACCCTCAATATCCAGCAGAAAAAGCCTAACCAAATACACTCATCACCGAGGAACACTACCCATCAGTTATAAATGAAAAAACAGAGCTCTGTGAACTACACATTATTGAGTAAAAGGGCAAGTTGTAAAATGATTCAATTGAGAAGCACCTTCCATAAAAAATCCTGCATAAATCAATGTAGGTATTGGTTATATTTAGGTATTAATTGTACAGCAATAACTCGATTTTCGTTGACTTTCAGTTATCATCAGTTTCGGTTTTCATCGATTTTTCTGCAAAAGATTTGTCTCGGTTTTCGGTGGTTGCCTCGGATTTCATTAGTGTGCCCACGTGACCTCGCTTCTAATTTTGCGAAAATAAAGGGTGACCCACACGTTCTCCTGCTCAGTGTGGCATTGTTTCTCATTTGGTGAGCATCACCCCGCGTGTCTAGTCAAACAATTCCATTGCTTTCCAGTGCTCTTGTGCTTTTTTTATTGATTGTAAGTGCTAATACTACAATTACATGTAAGTGATTACTGTGTATACAGTACCTTCCTCTCCCTTCCTCGCCATCTTCCATACGCCAAGAAGAGTCTTCAGAAAGGTAAATGCCATGTTAAATGTTCATTTATTCTTTACATTAGTCTTTTATTTTCATTTTATATTAATTTATTATTGTTTTTAGTATTAAACACTAAATTTATTCTCTATAAAATGTGTTTTTGGACCTGACCAGGCTGTGGTGCAGTGGATAGAGCATCGAACTGGGATATGGAGGACCCAGGTTTGAGACCCCGAGGTCGCCAGCTTGAGTGCGGGCTCATCTGGTTTGAGCAAAGCTCATCAGCTTGGACCCAAGGTCGCTGGCTTGAGCAAGGGGTTACTCGGTCTGCTGTAGCCCCACAGTCAAGGCACATATGAGAAAGCATTCAATGAACAACTAAGGTGTTGCAACGAAAAACTAATGATTGATGCTTCTCATTTCTCTTCGTTCCTGTCTGTCTGTCCCTATCTATCCCTCTCTCTGTCTCTGTAAAAAAAGAAAAAAAAGTGTTTTTGGTATATATTTTGGAGTGTCTAGAGCAAATTAATTTAGTTTACATTGATTCATATGAAAATAATTGCCTTGTTTTCATTGGTTTCAGATTTTGCCGATTGTTTTCCGACGGATTATCGACAAAAACCAAAGTATCACTGTATATTTATATATATATACATATGTATATGGTTTGAATACTGATATTAATGATACCCATATTCATTTAATATATACATATATAAGTTTACATGCCTATATATGTATATAGATATTAATACATATGTATGTATATGTATATCTATATATACACATAGGAAAAGATCTTGAATGGTACACAACAAATTGAGAATCATAGGGGGACGGTGATTAAAGGACAAAACATGACCATAACAATAGAAAATAAAAGATTTTTGATACATTCAAAATCCATTATTTATTTATTTGTTTGTTTCTTTAGCGAGAAAGAGACAGACAGACAGACAAGGAAGGAAGAGAGATGAGAAGCATCAACTCATAGTTGTGGCACCTTAGTTGTTCATTGATTGCTTCTCATACATGCCTTGACAGGGGCGCTCCAGCCAAGCCAGTGACCCCTTGCTCAAGCCGGAGACCTTGAGCTCAAGCCAGCAACCATGTGGTCATGTATATGACCCCATGCTCAAGCCAGCAGCCCCTCGCTCAAGCTGGTGAGCCCACGCTCAAGCCAGATGATCTCAGCGCTCATTCCAGTGACCTTGGGGTTTGAACCTAGGTCCTCAGTGTCCAAGGCTGATGCTCCAGCCACTGCATTACCACCTGGTCAGGCAAAATCCATTATTTTTAAAAAACTAGACAACAAATAAAAGGAAACTTTCTTGAGCTTTATTAGTATTATTCCAATTATTTCCTGAAATGTAGCTGGGTATAAATTGTGTAATTAAAAATTAGTTTATTTATTAAAGCCCCAATGATGAGTAAATTGCTTTCTTTTTCTTCTTTCTTTCCTCTTTTTTTTTTTTTTAAGATTTTATTTATTGATTTTTAGGGAGGGGAGAGAGAGAGAAAGCGGGGGCGGAGGTGTGGGAGGGAGGAGCAGGAAACATCAACTCGCAATTGTGTCTGCCTTGACGAGGAAGCCTGCTTGGGTTTCAAACCTGTGACCTCAACATTCCAGGTTAATGCTTTATCCACTGCACCACCACAGGTCAGGACTGGGTAGATTGCTTTTGACCAGAGATGCCTTAGGACAGAGGGGAAGGCAGCTCAAATGCAGATTCTTCTTGTCTGCACTCCTTCAATTGCTTATGACTAACACTCACTCAGTGACCTCCATTGCCCCAAGTGCTTTTCCCTAAGAAAATTTCATTCCTGGCCAGTGACCTTCCCTCCACCCCCTACACATCCCATGTATATTAGGAAAGCAAAACTCTAGTGAAAAGCCTTTGAATCTATGACTCCACGGTTAGCCACAGAAATATCTGATACAGAGAAAATAATTCTGCAAACACAAAAATACTCATGTCAAAAAAGGAGAAATCTGGATTAGCAACCGAAACCATTAGGAGATAGTGAATCTACATTCTTAAAATATACACAATGCAGGTTTGCTTGAAATAGTGCTCTCTCTTGCCACATTCAAAACAGGTTTCCCATTCACCAGACTCCATCTGCAGATGATGAGTTTAAGGAATTGCACAACACCAGCACATTCCAAGGTGCAAGGGGAAAGACACCCAACCCCTTCTCTATAAGGTGAAGACAGGTAGCCATAAGTTTATTGAATTTAACTAGTTTATCTCATATGGCTCCATCCCCACCCCCAGTCATGTTCCTCCAATGCATGTTTACTTTGCATATGGAAATCATGCATCCCATTTTCAGTTGCGATTCTGAATGTACAGGGATCAGTTTTATCAATATTTGGATAAGAATTAAGAATGAGACAGAGCAGTGGGATGACTGGAGCATGGAAGTGCTCAAGAGAGTAAAAATAATCCTAGTAGGTCCTGGCCAGGTGGCTTAGTTGGTTGGAGCACCATCCCAATGCACCAGAGTTGCAGGTTCAATCCCAGGTCAAGGCACATTCAGGAATCAACCAGTTAATGTGTGAATGGGTAGAACGATTGATCACTTTCTCTCTCTCTCTCCCTTCCTCTTTCTCTAAAACCAATCAATAAATAAAGTTTTAAAAATAATGATAATCATAGCGACCATCTGTTGAGCTTCTACTATGAGCTAACACTGTGCTGGGCATGTTCCTTGCATCACCACACGTGAACTCAGTCTTATAGGACAGAAATACTACTGTCCTCATTTTGCATGTCAATAATTTGCTCAAAGTTACATAGCTCATAAATGCCAGAGCGTGCAGTTGAACCAATTCTCCAGTTGCAAAGTCCATGTTTTCGCCCATTGCATTTATCAGGCTCTCTATTTTCCAGGAAGACAAAATCAGGCTGGGAGATCTCTACTTCTGGGGTAAAGCATTTACTCAAACCTCCAGGAGTCCAGACATCAAGATAAGGCTCAGAGAAATGACCCTTTCCTTCACCTTGTGGCGGATCCCAGGAACTGGGAGGCCTTAGGGCTGGAGCATGTCAGCCACTGGGTTGACTTTCATGCATAGAACCCTGCTGAGTCACCAAGGCAGTTGTAGCTATTATGCAACAAATCAGAACACTATTAAGCCAGCCCTACCCAGCAGTGTTGCTTCAACCCCGGACTTGAGTGACCCAACCAAAGGCTGGCGACTGATTAGAAGGAAGTACAAACATTAGAAAAACATGCTTTGTAGAAAAAAAGTTGGTTCTCTCTTTGTCTCTTTTGCTCTTTTTAAAAAAATTTAAGTATAGTTGACATGCAGTAGTATATTAGTTTCAGGTGTACAACAAAATGACTCAATATTTTTATTCCTTATGAAGCAATGATCACAGTAAGTCTAGTAACCATCGTTCACCACATAAAGTTGTTACGATAATACTATTTTCTCCGCATTGTACATCACCAGCCCATGACTTTTTTAAAACCAAACAAAACTGGAGTTTGTACCTCTTATTCCCATTCACCTTTCACCCCTGCCCCATCCCCACCCGCCCCTCTGGCAATCATCAGTTTGTTCACTGTGCCTGTGAGTCTGTTTCTGTTTTGTTTTATTTGTTTGTTTTTGTTTTGTTTTTAAATTTCACATACGAGTAAAATCATATGGTATTTGTCTTTCTCTTTCTTCAGAGAGCTACCCAGAAGGAGAATTGCTGGGTCTTACAGTAGTTCTATTTTTAATTTTAACGGGGATCCTCGATACTGTTTCCCACAGTGGCTGCACCAATTTACACTCCCACCAGCAGTGCAGAGAACTCCCTCTTTACCACATCCTCATCAACACTTGCTATTTGTTGTGCTTCTGATAATAGTCATTTGGACAGTTGTGAGGTAATACGGCACTGTGATTTTGATTTGCATTTCCCTGATGATTAGTAATGTCGAGCATCTTTTCAAATACCTGTTGGCCATCTATGTGTCTTTTTTTTTTTTTTAGTGAGAGAGAGAGAGAGAGAGGACAGACAAGGACAGATAGACAGGAAGGGAGAGAGATGAGAAGCATCAACTCATAGTTGCAGCACCTTAGTTGTTCACTGATTGCTTTCTTATATGTGCCTTGACCGGGCGCTCCTGACAAGCCAGCCCCTTGCTCAAGCCAGTGACCTTGGGCTAAAGCCAGCGACCTTGGGCTTCAAGCCAGTGACCTTTGGGCTCAAGCCAGCAACCATGGGATCATGTCTATGATCTCACACTCAAGCCAGCAACCCTGTGCTCAAGCCGGATGAGACCATGCTAAAGCCAGTGACCTCAGGGTTTCAACCTAGGTCCTCTGTGTCCCAGGCTAACAGTCTATCTACTGTGCCACTTAGTTAGGCCTGTATGTCTTCTTTAGAAAATTGTCTATCAGGTCCTTTACTCATTTTTAATTGGATTGTTTTTTTTTTATATGGAGTTGTATGAGTTCTTTATATATTTTGAATATTAAGCCCTTACCAAACATCATTTGCAAATATCTTTCATTCAGTAAGTTGGCTTATTGTTTTGTTGATAAAACTCAGTCCTTCTTGCAGTGACATTCATTTTTGTCTTCCAAGAGCTGGGCGGTTTTCTCCCCAGGGACCTCTACCCTGGAAAACTCTTGCCCCCAAAACTTAGTGGCTTGTTTCCTCACCCCTGAACTCTCTACTCAAATAATCCCTTTTTCATTCATTCAGGCTTTTCTGGCCTTTATATCTAAATATCACCACATAATAGACACTCAAATATTTATCGAATGAATAAATCAATCGCTGCTTCAGAGAAGAACAAGGAGGTTCTGGAAAACCCCACCAGGTTTCAGTGTGGCATTAAGGGACAAGTCAAGAGCTTTGGAGGCCTGGATGTGAATCTAAGCTTAATCTAGTTTATAATCAATCTAGATAAATAATCTAGATTAATGCTTAATCTAAGCCTCATTCTGTGGTCGGTCAAAGGAGAATATTGGCCTCCTGGGATTATAGTGAGGACCAATAACATTTTACTGAGCATTTATTTAATACCAGGCCCCATGGCAAAGACTGTAACTGCATGATTCTTCACAACAATCCTATGAAGAGACTGGTGTGACCAGGGTGATAAAGACAGGAAGTGGACAGGTCACAGGGCTCCAATCCTCATCTTCCTGTCTCCAAAACCCACACACTAACCATCACACCAGATGTACAATACATTTGTGTACATAAAATTCTGGGTCCTAATGGACCTTAGGATTATATTAAGCCTATCTAGATTATCCAAAATAACCCCTCCCCCCCCCCATCTCAAGAACCTTAACTATGCTTGCAAAGTTTCCATGGAAAGCAACATATTTACAGGTTCTGGGGATTAGGACATGAACATCTTTTTTTTGGGGGGGGTGTCATTATTCTACCATAAAATGATATCTAATTTTTTAGTTCACTGGTTTTCAATAATACATAGAAACTCAAGACCTAATTGGCTTTATCAACAAATACTGCCTCATCACTGTCACCTTCCCAGGGAATTAAAACGATGCAAAAGCCGAGGGCAGGTGTCACTTATGGTCACTCTTGTTCCAGGCTATGAAAAGTCCTGATGATAAATTTTGTCCAATATTGTCATTGAAATTTTTACCATTAGAAAGAAAAATTAGGGTCAATCTTTCTAAATTTCTATTTGAATATTCAAATATGTATTTTTTAAAAAGACACTGGTTTTGAGTCCCTTTTATATCACCAGGAACCCATTTTACATTATACTTCAAAAGAGTTAAGGGTTTACGACCCATTCAGATGGCCCTATTTGTACTGCTTGCCTGTGCAGAACAACGTCCTTAACCTATCAGAGGATCTCCTGCCTAAGCTGGTCCTATTACAGTCATAAGTTGCAGAAATCAAGCATTCAGACTTTTTTTAAATTTTTTTTTATTTGTTCATTTTTAGAAAGAGAGGAGAGAGAGACAGAGAGAAGGGAGAAGCAGGAAGCATCAACTTCCATATGTGCCTTGACCAGGCAAGCCCTGGGTTTTGAACTGACAACCTCAGCATTCCAGGTTGACTCTTTATCCACTGTGCCACCACAGGCCAGACCCAGACTTTCTATCTGACGGTGCAGGCATGGGAGCATGGTGCCTGCACTTAAGGATGAAACACTAAGGATCTGTTACCAATCTATGTAAAAAGAGACTAGCTGTAGCATTTGGATCACAGGGGAGAGATCAGAGGAGTACCTCCTGGGTTAGCCTTTTATGATTTCCCATAGGGACTGACTGCCTCCCTAGGGGACATTTGAAACAGTTGGGGTGTCTTGCTGATGGGTGGGGGAGGAGAGAGCTTCAGGCATTTGTGTGGAAGGAGACCAGGTTTGCTAGACTGCATGCATAGGACATGTCTGTACTATAGGATGAGAAAGTGTCTCACCCATATGCCTATAGCACCCCTCCTGAAGAGCAGCTGGTCCTGTCTCCTCACCCGCATTTAATTCAACCCCCTCGGCAACTCACTCCCTCAAAGACTAGTTGTTTTCAGCACAAAACGATATTTAAGCCAGTTTTTGTGCTCTAGCAGAAGCAGTTAATACTTTAAACAATACTATATTTTAGCTTGTGTGAAAATATTACTAGTTTGCAAAGACCAGCACTTGTCCACAAGGCTGGATTAAAACCAAGATGGGCCCTAAATATATACTAAAAGCATAAAGTCTTAGGTAAGAATGTTCTAATTTTTCATCTGGTGACTACTCTGATTTATTTTTAAATAAATATAATTCTTTAAAATTTATTTTCCTTATTTCTTTTGTCTCCCTATTGCTGCTCATTGGATGAAAATTAAAAAGAACTCTTCATTTTAAATTTACTTATGAAGCAGGTTGTTGACGGTTCAAAGTAATAGGAAAACAAGCTACTGGCTACATCCTAGCTCTCTTGCTGAACTTCTTAAGAGTATTTTCTAACTCAAAAGCAACAGCTCTTATCCACACTAGCCAATACTTGAAAGACCTATCGACTGAGGAATTTTTTCTGAACCCTTACTAGTAAAAATATATGCAGATAAGAAGTTGACCAACAGCAATTATACCACTGATTGTATCTGTGCATTCTGATTTCATAAATTAAAGTATGAAAGCACAATGTGTGGAATCAATAGGAACGAGTCCATAGAGTGGGCATGTGTATTTGGGAACCAGTTCTGGCTCTTAGCACTGAATACCTAGTGAACTGACTTGTCCCATCTCACTTCATCTACTTCCCATTCCGAATACATCCCTCCATCCTATACAGTGCCTTCTCCACTTTCTCAGTTACCCTCAAAAATTGATGGCTTCCGCCATTCCTGTAGTAAAACCAAATGAAAACCAGCTGTTAACTCTTTCCCTCTCCCACCTCTTGACCCTCAACCATCTATACTATTCCATGCCCCTGTACTTCTGGACCCCTACCCTTTTCCACTTTAACCTACAGATACCCTATCCGAACATTTTTATCCCTTCTTTGGAATATCTACTTCATTTTTCAATTCTATTATCTACTGCCATTTATTGTCAATCGATTTTTCAACTGTTTATTTCCCAGGCAGAAGGACAAGATTTTTGTAATTCTTTTCATGAAACTCTATTTATAATAGTCCTGAACTCACAGAATCTAATTAATGTACTTTTGTGTTGATAGTTCCAGGTGTTTATATACATGTGAAATATTTAATATTCCTTATAACTACGCTTACAAATAAACAATAGCAAGTACGAAAAGATTAACCTATAGCTATATTAATTTATAAGCTTAATGTTTATAAAAATATTTCACAGCCTTTGAGTATTTCTTGTTGGTGAGCCTTTGCACTATTATACTTTTAATTCCCATTAGAATTTTTACCCACATTTGTTTTCCTCCACATCACTGTCCTGTAACCTAGTCATTCTGCACATTAGCAATGCTTCCCTTAAGCTGAGATTTCCCAATATCTAAAGTCCAACTCTCTTCTACATTACCCAGCCTGGCACAGGAGGGGAGGCCATATGCACAAAATATTCAAAAATATATTTAAAAATTAATTTATTTTTCTACTTAACTTTTAATAAATGAGAAGAAACACAGTAGTCTGTCTCATAAAAGACATTTATAATACATAACAATCCATAAAGCCTCATGGCGAGGTAGGAACAGCTTTGGAAAACAATGCACAGTCATAAAACATACAAAAGGTTAGGTAAAATGTTGCAGCACTAAAGACATTTTATGTGCATCTGCATTTAATGAGATGATAGTTGCATTTAACTGTGCCACATCTGGCCCAAAGAACAGGCTAGCAGACACAAAACACCACAACATGGAAAGTTCATGAAGAATCACAGAACACACTGATACACTTCATTGTGCTGTTTCAAGGCAGAACCATAATAACATGGCAATTTGTGTATTTTTTAATATAGAACCACATATGAATTTTATGTTACATTCCCTTCAGCATCTTTTTACCAGACACTGGACCGTTAAGTTTTTGGTTTAAAAGTTTAAACTGAATGACATATGAAAAGCTCTTGTGCCAGTGAAGATGACTGCTTAATATTTCAGAGCTTGTTAGTAAAACACAATAGCCTGCCACACAGTATTGGTAGAGCTACATCACAATAGTGCTATGACAATTTCCATTTCAGATGGTCAAACACTGTATTTGACAGTTTCAACTTAAAAAACAACAAACAAAAAACCCCTCCACCTTCCCAAGAGTTTTAACACTGTTTTATGACTTAACTGAAACTCTCTTAAAATAAATATTTCTATATGTAGAATTATCCCCCATATTTATGTATGTGAACACCTTATGACAGCAGGTAAATGACATTATATCATTCAAATGACATCTGCTTAGAAACAGTAAAAATCTTCAACTCAATACCTGTTAGCCTACTAAATACTTCACATCAGATTCCTTGGGCCTTTTCCCTCAAAATTTTCAAAAGTTCAAAATTAAATGAGGATGTTAACAAGATACAAAATGTTAACATAGTCTTCTACCTATGGTGATTTTCCAAAGGTGCTCTGGATGGAAATTTTTCTTATTCAAATTATCAATATATACCTTAGTCAGTCAAACATTGTTTTCTAAAATGTTAAAATACATATAGCAAAGTTTTTTGACCATTTTCTTTGTGACCATTTTTTTGTTAAGTTCTAGTCCCTACTTTTACAATGCATATGCCCTTCAAAGAAAAAACAAAACTATTAAACAATGCTATAACCTA
Organism: Saccopteryx bilineata; assembly: GCF_036850765.1. Classification (NCBI taxonomy): domain Eukaryota; kingdom Metazoa; phylum Chordata; class Mammalia; order Chiroptera; family Emballonuridae; genus Saccopteryx; species Saccopteryx bilineata. Next base: position 297,280,002 of record NC_089491.1, on the reverse strand, counting down.
TAAGACGACAATGGAGAATTAAATCTCTCATCAATAAGGCTGCATTTGCCTTGCAAAAATTTCTAGGTTGGTTTTAATTCAGGCACCTGCCACACCTCCTTCTCACTGAGACAACAGACAAGTTGCTAAACACACATTCTAAATACACTGATCTTGCTCAAATATAAAAGAGCCAGCAGGAGAGATGCGCCTCCTAAAACTGATGCAGTGTTATAAAACAGAATATTTAAATATTGGGTTTAAGTCTCCTGGTAATTCAGGGTATTTCCCTGGTTTTCTTTCAGGAAGGAATAAGCTATTTTGGAAAAGACACTTAAATCCCACAATATTTAAATATAAAAGCATTTTTAAAAGATAATGCTAATATAGCTAAAAATGGGTTAGAAAGTGCATTGGAAAGAAATAAATAAGTCTCTGCTAAAACTCAACGGGTGAGGCAGTGCCCACTGTTCTTGCTATTATGACAAAATCCTTTGAAAAAAAGAGATTCCTCCCACGGTACCACTTTGTTACATATAAGCTGCTTAAAAATTATGAAAAGTGAAATAACTGAAATCTGAATGCTGTTACCTTCAAAGCACTTTTGAAAAAAAAAAGTAGTTCTTGTCCCAAGCTTACACTATTTTAAAAATCCTCATTTGGTTGACGTCTTAAACATTATCCAACATTTAAATAAAAGACTCAATAGAATATTTGTAAAGAAAACTTCACTGAATGTAATGTGTTTTTACCAGTTATCCTATTGTATAATTACTGAAATGTTTCTATAACAGTTTTGAGATCTTAATGTTTTGTGGTTTAAACTGTTAATTCAGGAATGTACATGATACAGTACAGTTTGAAGCTTTCTCTCTTATTCACCCATATAATAAAATTCACCAATTCCATGTCTAAAAAATCTTTTTTGCAAAGTAATTTCCAGTTCAGGAACTGAATTCCACAATATCAGGTAAGAGTATTAAAATATCAAGATGTATTGCAAATTGGCAGGTTATGGTTTTGGCCCATTATAGTAAATGTGAACTTACAAACTGTGTTCCTAAAATTACCACATTCTCATTGGAAAAATCGGCTGTTCTTATACAGGCCCATTGCCAGCAATAGGCTTATGCTAGAAAAAACCACACCACCTACCACAAAAGAGCATCCCTTTAAAAAGTTAACTGTCAAAGGCCAGCATTTTCATCTTAAGACCCATTATACAATGAATTATTTCAAATCCCAAAAGGCTACCATTCCAAAAGTAGTCAGCTATAAAAGTCACTGAAGTAGTCAGGATACCTTGTTTCTAGAAAAATAGAGCTATACATGATAACTGATATTAATATTCATCCTTTTGAGGACAAAAATCTAGTTTCTTCACAAAGCATAATCCCTCTCTATCAAGAAAAATATAACTTAAATACCCTTAAATAACATTTGTGTATGGATTTGAAATCCATAGCAACAATCAAATAGCCAAGAACAATTTTCTGTGTCGGTATTGTGGCCTCTCACAAAATAAGTCACTATTAGAAGGTATGAGCAATATCAAGACAGGATGATTTATAAAATCCTAATTATTAATTTTGCCTTAACTCATTTTGCTTTTTAAGAATTTCATATCCAACAGATTGCTTTCTTCTCTGAAGTCACTGGCTCTTGGCAAAAACACAAGCATTGCTGGTTGTTTGAAAAGCTGCAACTGAATCCACTCATGATTGGTCACTATGAAATGACTAACTCTGAAGAGTTGTTTTAAACACCCACAATTTAAAAGATTCCAATAAGCTTGTATTTAACATGTAATTATTAGACTGAATGTAATGTCCTTAAGAACATTTACTGTATATATTTTGTAAGTCAACCTTCAGCTCAGTGTTTTTGATGCCCCTCTTTCAAAGAAAGTAATGCTGGTGAACACATCCATGTTTTAGACTAACTTTGGTAAAAAAGAAAGCATGTTCAAATTCTCAGAATAATTTAGAAATGTAGTCTCAGTATTAATTTACAATAACCTAAATATTTAATTTGGTAAACTTTCTTCCCTGCTCTTACTCCCCATATGCCCTATTCTGTGTAAACTCTAGTTCAACTTGTTAATTTTATCTGTTTATTAGAATAATACTCAGCAATATAGAATACAGGATAATAACTGATCTTTAGTATTATAAATACCCCATGTGAAAAAAAGAAACTTTTCCATGAGTCACTCTTAAAATATGCTGCCATTATGCTATGTAAAGAGCAAGTAAATATTACCTAAAGTATCAAAGGAAACAAAAGTTCTTGACTTTTAAAGTTCTAGCAATTGTAATTCTAATAAAGAAAGTAGAACATTGGGGGAAGAGAAAAGCAGAGAAATTCCAGTAACAATTTTATTTATCCCCCTAATTTTTCACCATAGAAAAACTGGAAATCAAATGTCATTATGTTATATAAGGTTTACACTTACTTTAAACAAAAATGTAACATAGTGTTAAAACTGGCTTTCCAAAATTGTTACAGCATAGCTGTACTCTGTACTAAGAATCACAAAGTCGTAATATAGAACTCTGTTCAGCAGTCCCATTATGTTCTTACAAAAATAGAATTAAATGGTATGACCAGACAAGGACTTCAATTACACTACTTGGCAAACTTGGAATTTCAATGGAGTCTTTTTCCTCTTGCAGTTTAAAGCAAAAGTCATATATCACATCTTTTTCAAGACTCACAAAGATGATTCAGGTTGTTTGTTTGGCATTTTTTTAATCGCTATCACAACAGCAGGCGTGTTTTCAACTTTAGTCCTCCTGGGCTTCTCTAGATTGTCACTAAGTTCTAAACAAGAAATGCTAACTGTTGGGGCCTTTTCTGTATCCTTTCCAGAATGGGCTTGTGGCAAAGTCCCACAACATTGCTTCAAAGCACACTGAGTTCTGCAGGCAAGTTCACATGGGACTACACTTGATTTAGAGCCTACACTAGCAAATTCAGGCTGAATGGTAGTAGCGTGAATTCCGTGATTATGGAAAACGTCTTTAATGATTTTAGCCACCTGCATGTATGATGTTGGATCTTCACATTTTATGTGAGCAGTGGCAATGATTCTGCTTCCAGCAAGCTGCCAAACATGTAATTCATGAACTTCCTCAACTCCTTCAACATTTCGAAGTTCTTTTATCAAATTTTTGATATCAATTTGTTTAGGAACAGTTTGTAGAAGAATAAGAGCAGATTCCTTAAGTAATGGAAAAGTTGTGTAAAGAAGTATACAAACCATTACAACACAAAGAGTCGGATCTAAATATAGCACCCAGCAAGGACCAGCCTCAGAAACTGCTGCATGACTAGCATTAACTACTTCTACCAATGCTTTGCAGGGGTCAGGGATACATGGGTTCACACAGAACTCCCCTTCAGGACAACCTCGCCAAGAAAAGTAAAAGACCAAGGCATTTACTACTACAATCACTGAACCCAAAGCATCTCCAAAGACATGCAGAAAAACTCCACGCATGTTAAGTTGTGCGGTCTTATCTTCATCTTCCAATTCAATATGGTCAGCTTCTCTGATAAGATTCCCATTCACTTGTACTTCCGTTGCATCATTTCTGGACTTCTCTGGATCTGTAAGTAATACAAATTCTGTATCAAATACACTTAAAATGTTTATATCAACATCCTTGTCTAAGTTCATTTAAATAAGGAAATGAGCCTGACCTGTGGTGGTGCAGTGGATAAAGCATCAACCTGGAAATGCTGAGGTCACCGGTTCAAAACCCTGGGCTTGCCTGGTCAAGGCACATATGGGAGTTGATACTTCCAGCTCCTCCCCCCTTCTCTCTGTCTCTCTCTCCTCTCTCTCCCTCTCTCTCTCCTCTCTAAACATGAATAAATAAAAAATAAAATAAAAAAAAAATCCCTGAAAAATAAATAAATAAATAAGGAAATGAAAATTTTTCATAAAACAATTTTTAAAATGTGCTCAAGGAATTTAATATAAATTGACATACTGGGACCAAGCCAGGACATAATGGCCAGGGCTAAATTAAGTCATTAAGATGACAGTTTCTTCATTCTTCTATCCACCCTACCTCTCTAAAAAAGTCCATCTTCTGTGGAGATGGGGTCCTGGGAACACTCTGCAATACTTTTTGGCATACGCCAAAAAGAAGCAAAATTGAATGCTAATGTCCCAAATTAAATGCAACTATGGATAAGTCTAATACAAAGGACTAATTTGACATATAACTCTAGCCACTTTTTGTCTTTAAGATGTTTTTAACTTTTAAATGTTTATTGTGAATATAAAAGGTAAGAGTTTCTTGGTAGAAAGAACTTAGAAACTGACAAATCAATATGAAGTTATCAACAATCAGAGTAACCTCAGTAAAAGTTGCTCCTAATAATCTACTCTCTATTGCTTTTTTTGTGAGACAGGAAAGGAGAGAGATGAGAAGCATCAACTCGTGTAGTTGGAGCATTTTGGTTGTTTACCGAATGCTTCTCATCCGTGGGGTGGGGGTGGGGGGTCACAATGGGACACAGCAGGAGGAGAGAAGGGTGCTCTAGCCCAGCCAGTGACCCGGTGCTCAAGCCAGCAACCATGGGATCATGTCAATGATCCCACCCTCAAGCCAGCAACCTTGGAGTTTCGACCCTGGGACCTCAGCATCCCAGGTCAGCACTCTATCCCACTGCAACCCCAGCAAACGACCCTATTTTTTTTTTTTTTTAGAATATTTAAAGATTTTGTTTTATTGAGATATAATTGACATATAAAATTGTAACATTTTGAAAGTGTACACCATGGTCACTTATTTGTATACATTATGAAAGAACCCCTTCCCCCATCTATTTAATGAACACATCCATCACCTCACATATTTATTTATTTATATTTTTTTGGTGAGAACATTTAAATTCTATTCTCTTAGCAAATATCAATTATACAATAGTGCCATCAACTACAGTCACCATGTGTTACATAGCTCCTCAGACCTTATCCTAAGCTGACTGTAAGTTTTTACCAACCTCTATTTTCCCCATACCCTATAACTCTTAAACCAAATGTACTGGTCTGTTAAAGGAAATTTACACACCAGAGAAGCTTAATATTCTTTGGAATAACACCCTGCAGAGTAAAAGTGAGAGGAAATTAGATTATTTATTAAACCTTTTCAATATACAACTTGAATTTCATTAACATAATATCCTGCATTTTGAGGGGAAAACTGTCTAGGTAGTACCATACAACTAGGTAATGAAATATAAATGGAAAAAAATTGGAAGGAAATACAAATTTTTAACATCATTGAACTTGGGTGGAAGGGTATTGACTGACTCCTTTTTCCATCTCCTTTCTTTAACATTTACGTTCTAGATTTCTTTCAAGAGCATTTACGTTTAGAATGAACAGCATCCATTAAAAATATAAGATGAACAAATAAATTACCATCACTCTTTATTTTAGTGTGATTGAAAATTAACTAAAATGTTAAACATGCCTAGACAGATCGCAAGTCTAGCATTTTCAGGATCCAGGTTTAGCTTTTAGACAATTAACTGAAACATACACTGCTGTTGATAAATCTTTTTGAGCTCAGGGAAGTCAATGGCTAGATAGCTCTGATATCAAGAAACATGTTCAAAGGGCATATGAACCGTTTGGATTTCAAACAGCCAACAACTAAGAACAAATTGGTGATTCTCTCCATTTTCCAACCGGGCCAAGAAACTGAATTAGGAAGCATTTTGGATCTTTTAAAACCCCTCATCAGACCGTCCCTGGAAAAGATAGCCTGTAAGACAGGCAAGTCCGGTAGCGCACGGCAACGGCTGTCACCTCCTGCCCGTTTCCCAAGTACGGTCCCCAAGTACACCCCCAAGGGCACCCCCAGACCAACACGCGCCCTCTGGCCACCACCGGGCTGAAAGGGGCCCTATTTACATGCTTTCCCCGGCGGGGCGGGACTGGAAGGAGTGGGAAGGAGGTGGCGCGAAGGTGGCCGTCTCGGGCACCAGGGGGCGTGCGGGCCATCCTGCCCTGGGCCCCGGCTAGGGTCTGGGCTCCCCAAACCCAACCACCTGAGGCGGCAACTTTCTCTCCTCACCTGTCCCGTCCAGTTTCAGCCCATTGGAGTTGCTGCTATTGGCCACCAGGGTATTGGTCTCCTCCTGGTCAGGTCTCTGGTCGCCCGGGCTCGTGCTGTCGCTGTCCCCGGGGCGGCTGCTCTTGCTGCGGACCCCCTTCGGGGGGCCGTGGCCCCCGTGCGAGTGGCCGTGGCCGGAGTTGTTGCCCAAGCCGCTGTGATGGTGGAAGAGACAGAGCCCCAGCACGTTGACCACCAGCCCCGCCACGCCGACCCCGAGGACCACCAGCGGCTGCTGCATCTCGTGCGGCTCGATGAAGCGCTCGATGGCCTCCAGCAGGATGGCGAAGCAGAGGCCGGTCAGGAAGATGGCGTTCACCAGGGCCCCCATCACTTCGGCCCGGATCCAGCCGAACGTGTTCTTCTGGGTGGCGTGTGTCCGCCGGGCGAAGCGCTCGGCCACCAGTGCCACCACCAGCGCCAGCACATCCGACAGCATGTGGAAGGAGTCCGACAGCATCGCCAGCGACGAGGTCACCTGGCTCACCACCACCTCCACCACCATGAACATGAAGGTCAGCATCAGCATGCACAGGAGCCGGCCCCGGTTCCGACCCCAGCACCCCATGGCTGCGGCTCAAGGGCCCGCCGAGCGCGGCCCGGACACTTGGGAGGCGGTGGCTGCGAGGCTCTGAGGGTCGGTCTACGACCCGGCGACAGGAGAAGGACGGCGCGGGGCTCTCACCACCCGGGCCGGGCCACTAGGGACACCGCCGAGGGGCCTCCGGAGCCGGACAGGGTGAGCCCCGGGTCAAGCCGCCAAACCCCTGCGCCTGGGGGCGTCCCCGGCGGGCCAGCAGCGCGCAGCTCTTCAGGCGCCCGTCCTCGGAGCCGAGGCGGAGGCCCGGCTCAGCCCCAGCGGTCCCCACACCCGCAGCGGGGCGGCGGAGGCGGCGGCGTTGGGGAGCAGGGGTTTCCGGAGCCCGGGGACCAAGAGCCCGACCAAGACCAAGAGCTGGTGGGCGGCGGGGACCGGCGACAAGCAGCTCCGCGCTGCGATGGTTCCAAGCATCTGCAGGCTTTCGGCGCAGGTCTTCCCTCCGCTGTGGCTCGGATCGAGGAGCCGACGCGGGGGGAAGCTAGAAAGGCGGCGGCCACAGCAGCTGCACTCGGCCCGGTGTGGGGCGCCTTCCTCGCCCCCCCGCCTTTGCAGACGGTTTACAAAAAAACTTTGCTTTGCACTCGGAACCCCCGTTTTCACACGGACCCGAGTGTGACAAGGCTTTGACGCCCCGCCCACCGGGCCCGGCACTCTTACCCATTGGACAGGACCCCCTCACGACAGCCGCCGCATCCCGCCCATCCGCGCTCGCTATTGGGTGGAGTGTCGGCGGGGCGGGAGGGGGTGGTGTCGTGTCTCCAACAGATGGGGGCGGGGCCTTCTCCTCTAGGTTCCAGGCGTGGGCTGGGGGGCCGCGGCCGGGTGCAACAGCGGGCGTCGTGGGGGAGGGTTGGGGGCGCGGGCCGCGTGCAGCAGGAGGGGGAGGGGCAGGCGGGGTTCACAGTTATTTGGCGGAGCTGCTGCTCTGGCGCTGCGGGTCCTCGCAGCCCCCCGCACACCTGCAGGGGCCGGCTACCAAACAGACTTTGATCCTGAGAGCCGAGTCCACGTGGGGCGGGCCGCGCGGCTGCTGTGTGACAGACTGCAGCGAGGGAGGGGCCGGGAGGGAGCCCCCTGTGTACCGGCCCTAGGGTGCGCCCTCCTGTCAAAAGAACCTAGATTGGGCTACAGACTCATAAACAAGTGCCGCATGTAACTTGTGCCTGTCCAGCGCCGAGCTGAGAAGTTAATACTTGTCCTGCGACCGAAGCTTTGCAAATGTTTCTGTAAAGCAAATCACCCCTATGATTACCATCCTTAGGAGACCTCGTGTAAAATCAGATATTTCTGTCACTGATTATCTAAGGACAACGTAGGGTGGGGACTTCAAAGCGGAGAAACCTGGATTCTGGCCCTTTCCCACTATCCAGCTGTGTGAATTTGGGCAAGTCAACTAATCTCTCTAAACTTGCTTCTTCGTCTATAAAATAAAGGATTGGACAAGAAGAAGTCCTAAGATTCCTTCTGATTCAAATTCTAAGGCTCTATGATTTAACAAACATTTTATTTATAGACTATATACTGCGGAACCCTGTGTTGGTTGCTATGGGGAGGGGAAGGGGCCATAAGAATACAGAAGAATGAGCTTCTATCCAGGTGGAGGTAAAATATAAAGACAGAATTTAAAAATCACCATGAAATACTCGTAATGAAATATGCCAACTCTAGCTTGGATTAGATATATGTATATATGTGCCGTGCTGTGCGTGGAGATTGGTGAATCTGGAAATGAGGGCTTCCTGATGCTAAGTGGGAGGAGGCTTGGCTGGAACCCAGTGGCCTGAGCGGGACCACCACAGGCCTCACCACAGCCCCTGAACCCAAGGAAGGTTCCCCAACTGCTTCAGATTTCACAAGACAAATGGACTGCTAGTACCCCAGGATCGGTATACAGGCATGTTTGAAGCTGTGTTATTTTGCGTTTTTTTCTATTTCTGTGATTTTTTCCCCACTTGTACGTGGTGTTTCTGATCTCACCACCCAGACTAGAGAGCTGGACCCTCACCCCCTATTTCTGTCTTGCTGGAATAGAAAAGAATGAAGGAGAGTTTCCAACACATTATAAAGACAGTATAGATAGAATTTGATGATTAATTGGGTAGTGGGAGGGTGAACACTAAGAAGGAGAATTTAACAAAGATAGTTGCACTGTTTTTAACCTGACAAGATATTGCCTTAAACAAGTGAGGAAGTTGGGGGAAGGAGCTGATTTTAAGGGGCAATAACCCTTACTGAGCCCGTTTTTAATGTGCTGAATTTGAAATGAAGTCTGGATGGTGGCAGTACTAAGGAGTGGGGGGATGGGTTTGGGCACTTCCATAATGTTCTATCCTTTGGTATGGACATTTGCCGTTTATCTGAACACATATACAAACACAGCTTAAACCTTTCAAACCTCCTATACAGAAATTGGGGGTCAACTTATGGGTAAAAATACCCTAAGGAAATGGCCAGGAGGCAGTTGGAAGACCATTTTGCCTCCTATTGGGAGCTGCTGTGTGTCTTTATTTAAAAAAAAATTTTTTTTCTACAAATGTAAGGATTTAATGTCCAAAGAGGAACCAATAGGGAGATATAGAAGGCAGAGATACAAACAGAGTAGCTATCCCTTCAATAACTAAGCAGCCTGAATTGGAAGATGTTAGGCCCATATAAAACCAGGCCCCTTAGGTTTAATTCAATTCAACAGTCACTTATAAGAAACTACTTTGTGCAGGCTATTTTTTTTTCCTTATAAGCCATTTCCCAGACAATGTTCTTTATTCTCTCATAACCAGGGGGAATGCTGGTGGTGGTGGTAGGTACATTTTCCAGGTTGTAAAACGTTACAATCATATACTTCATAAAGAGTAGTATTATTTACATAATAGCAAAACATTTCATAGTAGTCAAACAAATTTTTCTTAACCCTAGCATTGTGAAGAAAAAATACTTGGGTAGCTTCTTTCAAATTTGTCCTTCTTCAGCTGGTACCTAGCATAGTGTTAACACAGACAGGAGTGGGTTAAAACGAAGGGAAATCATACTGGTCTTCACCAGCACCCCAGGAGATTGTGGCCCCAGGTTGAGTGCAATGGCTTGGCTTTTTCTTCCTAATTCTTGAGAACTCTCCTGATAATTTGCTCACTGTCCAAACTGACTAAACTCGGCATACTTTAAAGATGAGAGAATAATGCTCCATTTGGAAAGAAACTGCCGAATTGAGAGAAAGTCAAATGGTGAACACAAACTGCAATCTCAGAGCCCTGTAAATAGGACCTCTCCCAGCATTCTCCGCCACGCTGCTCTTCCAATCTGCAGTTTCCAGGCTCCAGGAGCGAGCCGGCAGGTCAGCAATCCAAATCGTAGGTTTGAGAGGATTCTCATAAAACTGCTGAACACACTACACCTCTGAATCTTGGCTATCAAAAATTATGAGTGTATGAAGCTGTATCTTGGAAAGACAGAGGAAGAAAACCATGTGAAAAACAGATTGCATTTGTGGTTGACAGAAATCACTTTTAATGTTCAATCTTAAAGCAGAAATGATGGGGAATTCAGATCTTTGTTTTGGAACGTATCTGAATAATTATTACAAATATGAACTAAAATCTCTGGCAACAACATGAGGGCCAAGGTTTGAATTTTTAGCTGCTTCCTGAGGGAACAGGCAGTAGAACAAAGAACAGACAAGTAACAATGCAGTAATAAAACCCAGAAACATCACAAAAGGGCCCAGAGGTCTAAGGGGAATCATGTAAAAGGGTCAGAGCAGGAAGCCCTACAAGGAAGCAAAGGGGAAACAGGAACTGTGCGGAGTGCAGAATGTATACTGAGAGGCCCAGGACAATCACTGGGCTTTTTTTTATTTGTTAGCCGAGCTAAGCAATGGTGGGTGAGAGTGAATAGCAAAGGAAAATTCATTTTTCTCAGAGACTGAAAACAGGACTTGAGTTCTCCAAGTCATCTCGAAATAAAGACACTGACACCTACACAGAAAGACTCATTTCCAGGGTTTGTGAATGTCTTGGGTGCAGAGATTGTTGAAGGCTCAAGTAGTTGGTTGTTAGGTTTAGACCGAATGCCCATTCGTTAGGTCTTCTATTCTAGGGGCTGGAGATTGTAATTAAAGTACAAAGTTGTAAAAAATAAAATCTAACTTTAAAGCATGTTTCTATGACTCTGTCCATTATATGTATATAAAATGCTGACCAGTAGAGCATTTTGAAAGTGTCACACACCTAAATTTTAGAGAGTTCAGGGAACTGGTCCTTAAAAGTTACCGTGTGACTGGACAAGTTATGTAGTCTCTCTAGGCCTCATCTTTTCAGCAAGGGGTCTAAGAAATGGCATTTTAACCAGAGTTAGGATGTGGGTAACGGAGGGCGTGCTGCTCAGTGATACTTTCAGGTGGGCCTTTCAGGCCCCTGTATTTGGGCTGCGTGTTCAACTTGCAGGTTCAGAAACTGCATTTTTACATTTCACCTGGGAGGAACTGATTCACATGGATTCAGAATGGACTGGTTTGCTGGCGGGATCGCCAGCCTGTTCACTTTCTGTGTCTAGAGGAGAGAGCTCATTGCGCAGAGCCTGCCTCGCTCTGGGTGGGCAGGCCTCTCCGAAGCAAGGCTTCAGGGAGAGATGAGAACTGGACCCACAGAGCTGGATCTTCTGTGAAGGGGAGCATTTACTCTCTCCCAGACTGTCTCCACACATACCCTCTGCCCTCCTGCCCCTGAGCTGTACTCCATGTTGCTGCCCAAGTGATCTTTTAAAAACCCAGATATGGTCATTGCAAAATACACATCCTCCACAACCACCCCCACCACAGCTGTGATCTTTCAGTGGTCTCCCAGCACTCTGAGAAGAACCAAGGTGTACACAGCTCAGCATGGTCCCCAGCCACATCCCATCACTCCACCCAACAGGACTGGCCTTTCTGACCACCATGCACCCACATGCTCCCTCTTGCCAAAAGGCTTGTGCACATACTGTTCCCTCTGCCTGGGACACACTTCCCACCTATCTTCCCTACCTTAGTTCTTGCTCATTCTTCAGCTTTTAGCTCAAGGGCTACTTCCTCAGGGAAGTCTTCTCTAACCTCTGACCAGATTAAACCGCTCTAGTGCAAGTTCTCCTGGTTCCTTGCCCTTGTTTGTCTCTTATGACACAGAGCAATGATACAATGTACATTTATCCACGGGAGTATTTGAGTTGATGTTAAGCTCCCTGTGGGCAAAGGCAGTGTGTGCTTTTGCTCACCATTGTGTCTCTAGCCAGCCTGGCTCAGTAAATATTTGTTGAATGAATGATTATCCATTCCCTGTCTCAAGATTAGCCATTCATGCATTCATTCAGCAGATCCTTATTGAACACCCATGGATTCCTATCTATATTGAAACCTGAGAATCCTCTGGTTCTCATGAGGACCCTTTTCTTCTAGACAGCAGAGTAAACACTGTGACACCTTCTTATTAATTAGCTCACCTTTTTCTTCAAGCAGGCTACCACCCTTTTGTTGTGATATTATCTCACACGAGTGGCAATTAATTGGATGAAACTGGGACCCACCCTTGAAATCTGCCACAATAACATTCTGGGCTCTCAGTTTTCAAATTCTTTCTGCATCCCTCATGATCCAGTGACATTTGTTAGTTGGGTTCTACATATTAGGGACTGAGACCTCCCAAAATGATGAAATTTACTCCCATGGCCTTTGGGGGCCCTAACTGCATAAGCAACATGTTTATTTTTTAGTAACCCAGATTTGGGGAGAACAAGCTTAGTTTGAGGCTCCAGACTTCACGTGCACTAACAACTATAAATTCTTATTGTTCATCTCGGTTGTAAAAGTTTCTCTTTCTATGATTTTCTTTATTAATTTGTAATTACTATAAGGACTAAGGGGAGGTGGCCTACTTGTGAGTGACATCTTTTTAACAGGTCACTCTAACGTCTGATTCTCTAGTGGTGTGTTCCCAAATTGGATTGTGTTCACACATAACTGTAGAATGAATTAGCTGATTTTTCTGCCTACCGCTTTTATTCATTTCTTACCTTCAATTTCTTTCACAACCAGATGCCTTCCAAAGGACTAATATTAGTGAAAACACCCCCCACTTGGGTTATCTTGTTAAAATCCAGATACTGATTCCCTAAGTTCTGCCGTGAAGACTGAGAGTCTGCATTCCCAATACGCTCCTGGGGGATGCGGGCGTTTGTGGCCCCCAGACCACACTTTGAGGACCCATGTATTAGAAGCTTATTATTTTTTAACCCTGGAAGGAGGATATTACATGGAGTTAAGATATTCCCATCAAAAATAGTATCTTCAAACTTAAAAATGTTGTAATTTTACTTTTTATTTTATAGTCATGTCATATTTGAATTTTATTTTATAATGAATAATATCACTTTATTAAAACTTTAAAATGAAATCAAATATCTTATCCTTTTAGGAAAGCACTCCTTAAAATTAATCCAACTTCAGGAGTAAATAAGCATTTTAGTTTTTGCTTTCACTGTGTTAGGTAAAAATAATTACAGCTTTTGGAAACATTTGGGTTACTTTGACTGGCATTGGTGGTGTCTGGGGTCTGAAGAATAGGTTGAACTGAAGACTCAGTATGATTGGGGGTCTCTTGCATTCAAAACTTTCATGGTCCAACAGGAAATACCTTTTCCATCAGGCATTACTGATCAAATTCTCACAAAAAGCTTAAAAAACTAAAAATGAATAAGGGGTGTTTAGTATTCAGGTCACAGCAGGAGCAGCAATGGTCGCCAAGACAAGTATGTGGGAGGTGAGAATAGAGATGCTTCCTTCCGCCTGTCTGCTGATTCTAGAGCAGGGGTCTCAAACTCGCGGCCCGCGGGCCGCATGCGGCCCGCCGAACAATTTTGTGCGGCCCGCAGACTAATCCACGAAGTTCAAAATATTTTGGATAAAATTAAGTAAGCCTAGGGGCCTACTTGTATTTTTCATTTCTCTAGCATCCTAGCTAGATATTAGCTTAGTTAACAGCAGTTGTGATGCGAACTACAGTTTCTGGTCGTTTTGTGACACTGAGTAAACTGCATGTACGATTGTGCTTGTTGTACTGATTTTTTTTTTGTTTTCAACTGCAGTGAGAAAAGTGTTGCGTAACAGTTGCCTTTTGTAGACCTAGTGCGGCCCACCGAACGGCTGTGATCTTGCTCTGCGGCCCACATGCTGAGTTGAGTTTGAGACCCCTGTTCTAGAGGGAGAAAGCAAAGACCAAGCTCCACGGTGGCTGCATGTACAAACCATTCCCACTAGTCCTTGTTATTGACTTTATTTATGCTTTAATTGGCTTCTAGGCTTATTCCATCATAGGTCAAAGTTGACCATCTCTTAATCTCAAGAGGGACATCATTCATTGCCATTGTTCCATTGTCTTAAAAATGACCACAATCAAAACTATGGGGGTTGCATTTCTAGACACTATTCAAGTGCTTTCAAATTTAAGAGCAATGAAAAAACCAGTGTATGCTAAATTGGAGCAAATGGAGATTTCTGGTATCTCAACTGCCTCCTGGTATGGAACTTAGGAAAATGGAAACGGTAAGTCTAATAAAGAAGACAGTCTGGCTACACACACTGGGATGAAAAAGAGGATAGGCTATTATGTCTTCCTCTGTTTCTGTGGCCAGACCTCTGGTCTAGCCTGTATGTCTCTCAGAACAATTATGTGAGCACTTCTTTTTATTATTATTATTATTATTATTACTATTACTATTAAGTGAGAGGGGGAGGCAGAGACAGACTCCTGCATGCACCCCGACTGGGATCCACCCAGCAAGCCCCCTACCAGGCAATGTCCTACCTGTCTGGACTGCAGCTTGGTTGCTCAGCAACTCAGCTATTTTATCACCTGAGTCGAAGTCATGGAGCTATCCTCTGCACCCGGGGCCAACTTTGCTCAAACCATTTAAACCATGGCTGCAGGAGGGAGAGAGGAAGAGAGAGAGAGACAGGGAGGGGTGGGGAGAAGAAGATGGTAGCTTCTCCTCAGTGCTCTGACTGGGAATTGACTGGGACTTTGACATGCCAGCTGATGCTGAGCCAATCAGCCAGGGTCTATGGGAGTGAGCACTTCTAATAGGTCTCCCATTTCTGCCTTCCTTCAATCTGTTTGACACAGTGCTTTCTGATCAATATTCTTATACACCAATGCTTATATGATGTTCTAGTTCAAAATCCTCAGTGGTTGGCCATTGCCCATACTATAAGGCACATTTTTTCTAGTTATTTAAGACATCCTGCACATGACTTTAACTTGTTTGTCCAAACTTATCTATCAGTCCTTTTCAACATAAGCCCTCCACTCAAAGCAGATTATCCCAAGTATTGGTTCCAAGTTACCTAATGGCTCTGTGCCTTCATTTCCTCAATATGGACCAAACTAACTTATCTTATTGGGTGGTTGTGAAACTCAATAAGGTGAGTTAATGCATATGAGATGCTTAGGACAATTCCTGGTACATGGAAAGAGGATTGTAATAGGTTAAAAGGTGGCTTCCCCAAAATATGCCCATGTCCTACTTTCTGGAAACCATGCATGCCACCTTATTTACAAAAAAGATTCCTTACAGGTATAATTACAGCACTTGAAATGAAAAGAACATCCTGGATTATCTAGGTGGGCCCTACATTCAATGGCAAGTGTACCAATGAGAGACACACAATGGTGACTAGACAGATAGAAGAAAAGACCACGTGAAGATTGAGACAGAGATTGTCAAGGAATGCCAACAGCCACCCAAGAAAGGGATCTCCCCACAGCATCTGGAGGAAGCCCAGCCCTGCCAACACCTAGACTTTAGACTTCTACCTCCAGAACTGTGAGAAAGTAAGTTTCTGTTGCTCTAAGCCACTAAGTTCGTGGTGATTTGCTTTGGCAGCCGCAGGACACTCATACAGGGCCCAGTAAATTTTAGCTATTATTGTTAATTAATCCACAAATGTGCTTTTTTCTCTCCCTCTCAGTATCATATTTTTATCTCACTGTTCTCTTTAAGTGTCTAGCACTGTACTTTGCAATTAGAAAATGGAATAAATATTTATTGGAAGAAAGGAAGGAGCGAAGAAAGGAGGGAAGGGAGGGAGGGAGGGAAGGAAGGAAGGAGGGATGGAGGGAGGAAAAGCAAAAGGGAAAGGGAAAGGGAAAGGAGAGGGGAGGGGAGGGGAGGGGAGGGGAGGAGAGGAGAGGAGAGGAGAGGAGAGGAGAGGAGAGGAGAGGAGAGGAGAGGAGAGGAGAGGAGAGGAGAGGAGAGGAGAGGAGAGGAGAGGAGAGGAGAGGAGAGGAGAGGAAGGAAAAATGTCTATTCTTACCACTTCCTTGGTGTTACATACTCACAACAGCTTCTCTGATTATCCTATTCCATAACTTTAGCATAAGTGACAAGGACATTCATTTGGGACTTTTCGTCTGCTGCCCTGTAAGGCACCTGTGTGTGTTCCTCTCTTCACAGAGCTTCTTGAGGACAAGGATTGTCTCTGTTATCTTTCTGTATTCCTACATCCTAGCACTCTAGTGTGTGGCAATAATAATAGTAACCCCATTGTCAAAAGTCGTCCACTAATTTGTTAGTCAATATTTATAAAAAGGGTCCTTTGCATGTACTGTGTCCTTGTTGACACTAGCAGCTTGCTCTTTGAATCACCTGCCTTCCCTTACTGACACAGAACCTTCCAGTCCTGATATATTTTAAGGAGGAGCAGCAAATGAAAGATGAGCTTGAACAGGCTAATTCTTCTGATGCTGGGTAGGCTTGTACTGAGATGAATGAGCTATGGGCTCAGGCCTGAAAGTCTTTTCCTTCCACGTACAGAGATTTTGGTTCCCCTGGTGTTTCTCACGGTGGAATTACGGTACTCTGATATGCGCTCGCCTGAGCCTGTTTTCTGTGTGACCCACATAACTCCTCGTGTTAGTGGTGGAGCCCCTACGCTACAGGAATTACCTCAGCCTTAAGCTCCCCCTGACAATTATTCTCACCACATGTCTTCCCTCCCTACCGCTCGCCACACACACACACACAGTTCAAATACTCAGAGTGACCACCACGTGCTAAAGTGATACCAGATTGACTTAAACAATAAAGGTCCCCTTTTTGGACATATTTTCAAACTTAGAAAAAGTTTCAAGGAACTCCATATATCCTTGACCTAGATTCACTTATTCTTTTTTTTTTGGGGGGGGGGGGAAGAGGATGGAATGCTTCATAAGTGATGCTTGATTTACTTATTTTTAATGTTTTACCCTATTTGCTTAGCATCGCACTCTCTCTCGTTTTCTCTGTTTTGAACCACATGAAGTTTAGTTACATACACACATCAGGATCCTTCACCCTGAATACTTTGTGTATTCCCTGAAAGTGGGAATATTCTCAGCATAACATTGACTTATAAATTTCTGTTGGTGCTACCCATATTCCAAGTTTGCCATTTGATCTAATAATGTCTTTTATAGTGTTGTTCACACACACCCCACCCCCTCCTGTACAGCATGAAGTCTACGGTTGGGTTTGCATTTAGTTGTCTTTGAACCTGGCACATTTCCACAACCTTTTTTTTTGAATTTTATGATGTTGACATTTTTCAAAAAGAATACAATTCCCCTTGTCTTAAAAAACAATTACAACATTCCTATACTGCATTTATCTGTTTTGTTTATGCATTCTTGACTGGAATAGTGCAAAATTAACATTTTGTCCTTTTAAGTGTATCACAGTTGGAGGCACACAATGTCTATCTGCCTGTTGTTGGTGATCCACATTTTTCTACCATCAAGGTATTGTTTAACTTCTCCACTGTCTAATTATTCTTTTTTCCTCCCTTGAACTAGTAAGTAGTCTCTGGGGAGATATTTTAAAGACTGTGGAAATATCTCGCTCATCAACATTTCTCCCTTAGATTTAGCATCTGCTGATGGCTCCTGCCTGGTCCCCTCTATTCTGGTGACTGCCAAATGGTGACTTTCCAAGTCTAGCAGTCCCCCAACACTTACCAGTCAACCCTCCGTATTTTAACTATTTTTATTTATCTATTATAAATAAAGGACTGATGAATCCTATTTTTTCAGTGGTTTATGATTCATCACTGTATTTAATTTGGGTGCTGAATCTGTCCCAGATTTACCACATGGCAACCCCTTCAAGCTGGATTATGACTGAAAGATAAAATATAATACAAGACTTTCACATTTATGCCATGTACCCTGGCATACTAGTAAAACAGGTTGTATGGTGGTTAAGAGTTTGGAACTGAGAGAGATCTAAGGTTGATTCTGGCCTTCTTAATTATTGGCACTGTTTCTTGGGTGGATCACTTACCCTTCCCATGCCTCCGTTTCCTTGTGATATGGGATAATATTAGAACCTACTTCTGGCTTGACCTGTGGTAGCGCAGTGGATAAAGCGTCCACCTGGAAATGCTGAGGTCGCTGGTTCGAAACCCTGGGCTTGCCTGGTCAAGGCACATATGGGAGTTGATGCTTCCAGCTCCTCCCCCCCTTCTCTCTCTCTGTCTCTCCTCTCTCTCTCCCTCTCCTCTCTAAAAAATGAATAAATTAAAAAAAAAACCTACTTCATGGGGACGCAGTGAAAATGAAGTGAGATCATGTATATAAACTGCTTGGTAGAGTAACTTATACATAAATACTTGATACATGTGAGCTAGCACCATCATTTTATTACCCCATATGACAGCTACTACATGGTCTGTGTTGTTTCAACTGCTACCACTGCTCCCTATTGCTAGTAGTGGCCATTCAAAAGGCACCCCAAATTCATATCTATCTGCCTGTTTACAATATATTTCAATTAAGTGAGATGTTGAATATTGTGGGTCTCCAGGGTTCCACAGGGAATCGTAACCCTACTTTCCTTTTGCTGAACGTGAGAAGTCTGAGGCCCTGAGAGTTTCGATAGCTTGCTCTGGGTCACCCAGGAGGAGTAGAAGAGCTAGAAAGAATGTCCAGTCTTCAACTGCATACTCTCTATGACATACGTAGCCTAGCTCCACCATGATCAAGAGCAACATTAATTTCATTTCTTTTCCCAATTAAGGGATATTATTCAAAGCATCAGTGGAAAGGCATCTCATTTCCTGCATGACATCCTCATTCCAAGAGTAAAACGCTCCACTTTCATTCTTTGCCTCCCACTCAGTCTCACGTCCAGCCAGAGCCCTGAGACTCTCTGCACCCTATTCAACCCCCGCCCCTCCCACGCTGCTCTTTTACCCTGGCCCCAGACTGTCCCACCATCCTCAGATTCCAATGACCGCTTTTGTTGGACTCTGGTTTAAAAAAAGACATGTCTTCCTGAAATACCCCTCTGAGCCATGTTGAAAATAGAAGAAAGAAATATACTTAAGAAGCAGCAGATGTACAGGAACAAGTGTTTGTCCATATGCTTCCAGCACTCCGTTAAGGTCCAACTATTAGAGCAACATGTATGAATTTGTGAACAAATACATCTTATTTCAACCTCTTCCAAAATAATAATAATAATAATAATAGGGATTGTTCTGACATGCTGGGATTTTGTTGAACAAAATAGAACTAGAAATAAATGTAAGGTTGGCTGCAACTTGGGGGATGCTCGTACTGTGCCAAGACCTTAGGCTTTAAGCTATTTTTTGAAACGTGCTCTGACCTGTATAATTTGAGCCTGCTTACATTAAATGCTAGCAAAATACTGAAATATTTGCAAGTGCAAGGATGTGATGAGTGGGATTTGCTTCAGAATAATCTAAGATGTGGGAAAAAGGATGAGAGGCGGCAAGGATACATGAAGTAAGACTAGCCATGAATTGATAAAGTCTGAAAAATAGTGACGAATACATAGGGCTTCTGTGCCTTTTTATAGAATTAAAAAGTTTTTGAAATGCTAGTTTAAATTTGCATAATTGGCTTTCTACCTTTTATTTCCTCCCTGTTTGTTTCTCTTTTACTCTGCTTCTCCCAACTCTGCCCTTTCTGGAGAGCGAGCTCAAGCTGTGCACGCTTTAGTACAAACGTCCTGTTACTCGAATCCACTGAGACACTAACATCACTTCGCACCTAACTGTGTATTTCCTTGCGTTAGCCTGCGTTAGTCTTGTAGTGCCATTAGTCTGTACACTTGTTAAGGACAGAAACTAAACCTTATACTTTGGGGCAAATCCCACACTGCCAGGCCTAAAGCTGGGCTCAGTCAATGCTTCCTAATTGATGGACGTGGTTGTTGGTAAATTGGAAAAAATCAGTGGAAAGCGTTCAGAAAAATGTTCATGTAAAGAATAGACGGTAGAGTTGCCCTATATTTTCCTTTAAAGCTCTTCTGCATAGAGTTTATTTTCTTACTTCACCTTAAGAAAGAACTGGCTTAAGATAAATTTTCCTCCTAACTGAAGCATTTCAGGTTAGGTAGTGATTCAACGGCAAATGATGCAAATGCCAGTGGGTAGTTCACCCCCAAAGGAGACTTAATGAAATAAATTCCCAAGCATGGGGCTAATCTGCATCTCCTCCCATTGCACAGTCTAATTAAAGGAGGCAGCAGGGTGGGAAAGCATCAAGAAGAAAATGGCAGTGGTTAGCTTTCCAAATTTTGCCCGGGGAGCCATATAAGAACCATCTCATTTTAGGCTTGTCCATGCTGGTTTCATGCAGGGTAAGAGCCAGATTCAAAGGGAAGCTCATTAAGCTGCAGTTTGCTTATGAGTTTCCTCATACACACTGTTCTTTCAAAATGCTTAGGACTAGTGCTTCTTTACAGACCAGGAGAAGAGCCGCTGCAAAGTGGGGAAGGGTCCAAGAACAGTTGCTCCACCCCTCTTCTCCCACTGGGAGAAGAGTCATCCCTGTGAGGGATGCAGAGAGGAGTCATCCCTGTCACAAGACCACCTCCCATCCATAAGTCCTCCTGGGAAGGAACACCATCGTCTCCTGCTGGATCAGACCTTACTTCAATAATAGCCTTTCTTTCCATCAGCCTAACCTGGGAGCCTTCCCCCCGCAGGTTCCTCTGCTCATGGATACTGTAGCCCCATATCTTCCGCACAGGCATGCCTTGCTTTATTGCTCTTCCCATTATTGTGCTTTGCTGATACAGCATTCTTACAAATTGAAGGTTTGTGGTAACCCTGCCTTGAGCAAGTCCATAGGCACCATTTTTCCCAATAGGCTCAGCGGATGGTATTTTTTAACAATAAAGTATTTTTAAATTAAAGTATGCACATTGTATTTTAGACAGAATGTCATAGCACACTTAACAGACTTCAGTGTAAACATAAACTTTGATATGCACTGGGAAACCAGAAACTTCATGCGACTTGCTTTATCGTGATATTAGCTTTATTGCCGTAGTCTGGAATGAAACCCGCAAGATCTCTTCGGTATTTACATTCCATTGGTCTGTCTGTCAGTCTTCTCTATGGAAAGCTGTCCCTGGAGACGATGGGTGAGGAAAGTACAAATGTCTGGCATTCGGGCAGCGCAGGGAAAGAGCCAAAACTACAGAACAGTCTGCCTTTGCCTGCTGAAGCTCCCCACAGAGCCGCTCTCAGCGGGTCTTTCAAGACTTCCCTGGAGCTGACTCTTCAATAGAACAATAGAGGCCTCACAATAAAGAAACACAATTCCCTCCATTAAACAACACTAGGCGGCAAGGTAGAAAGAGTAACAGCAAGAAAGAGTTTGGTTAGATGTAAGGAAGAACTGTAAGGAAGGACAAGCTAGAACCAAGAGGTTGGAGGCATTATGAAGCCTTTGCCCCCAGATGATCATTAGTCTTGGACAGTTTCATTGTTCACCCGCCGCGAAGCAAGTGAGCCAAATGATCTCTTGTAATCCCTTCCAGCTCTGGTGTCCTTTGATTCTAGAAACCCAGCAAGTTTCCTTTCAGTTGTGGTTGTACTCTGAA
This sequence comes from Saccopteryx bilineata, assembly GCF_036850765.1. NCBI lineage: Eukaryota > Metazoa > Chordata > Mammalia > Chiroptera > Emballonuridae > Saccopteryx > Saccopteryx bilineata. The sequence continues at coordinate 297,258,372 of NC_089491.1, read as the reverse complement.
CTCTAAGCGACTCACCTTGCTGGGCTTTAATCAATCAGTCTCAATTGTGAAACACAGGTGGTTGTAATGGGTGACAAGTCCAAGTGTCCAGGTAGCTGTACGACTCGATGTTGCCAGATTTCTGCAAAAGAGGGTTGTGCTTTTGCGATGGTTGATGGTGGTGTGTGGCCGAGCTCCTACAGATCGGCCAGTGCAGTTAGGTGGACGTTTTCCAGAGTATGTGAAGGATGTTTTCCTCCAGGAGGAATGCATTTCAGTGTTCTTTTAGGAGTGCTGTAAGTGGGCCTTCCTTTTCCAGAAGAAAGTTCTAAGGCAGCTTACATTTCTTTTCCCCAACACCCTGAAATGCTTTCTAACTATAGCATATGTTAAACTTGCGCGCAATGTGGCTTATGTATTATCTCTCAAAAATTATTTACTTCTTGATTAACGTCACAGGCCGTGTCTCTCACATTCCGTGAAAATGCCCATGTCCAACCTCAGTGGCTTCAAGAGGAAGGACTAGGAGAGGACAGCAGCTCTCAGAAGCGATGGCATAAAAGGTGAGTTCTCCTTTAACTAAGGCTCCGGGCTGACTGTGACTTTGAGAGCCGGGTTTCGTAAGCAAGTGACCACAGACACAAGCCACAGGACATTAAGGGTGACACACAGGAAACGGGGAGACACGTGCCACACATTTCCCTATCTCATCTACTCCAGAGGAATGTGAAGGGCAGAGGTCCTGTCTTTGAAAAGGAAGGCCAGATATGTCTGTCAAGTGTCTGTGTGTCTGTGCTCCCTGGCACAGACAGGAACCACACTCCATTCTTCAAGGTGGACACTTGGGTAATTGAGGATGAATAGCCAGTTTGGGTAAGAATGCCTATTTCTTTATACTTCTGCTTGTAAAAAGAACACTGGCTCAGAGTCAGGAGACCTAGGTGATCGCCCTGGCCCTTTGACAAAGGGTCACTGTCGTCTTAGACAAATTGCTTTCTCTTCTGGATCTGCTAACTTAGAGGTTAATCAGCATTTATTCAGATGCAGGGGCCCCTCCTAGGCCCAAGGAAGCAGAGTCTCCAGGGGTGGGGACCGGACAGGGAAGTTTACAAAGCTCCCAAGGAGATTCTGATGTGTATGCCAAAGACAGAACCACTGGATTGAGAGGTTACCAATTCTATGATTCTCTAGGATAACGAGGAAAGATAAAATTCAGTAGGTAGCTCCATTCAGTCCAGTTTATCACTCAGCCCAGCCTAGGGCATTCGATCCCAAAGCGTGGTGGGGGCTCGCTGCTCGCTTGTGTAGTTTTTCCAGGGAGTGTTAGGTTTGGTGTTAAGAATTAATATTGTATAATGAAAATGCCAGTGTTCTCAAGCCTTGCATACATTAATAAATAATTAAGATAATTCTATAATTAGCAGACATGACCTCACTGGTTACCACTATTCAAATGGAATCTGCTGAAGATGCTTCTTTTTCCCTTCTGGAGATGTGATCTACAACCTCAAAAATCCCCTAAGAGGGCCTCTGAGAGAGCCATCTGGCTGAGTGAGAGATGGTAAGAAGCTTACACTCCCAACTCTTTTCTCATTCTGAGCACTTTCCTCAGGTCTTATGCACATATGTGAATTGAGAATGGTGGATCCAATAAGGTAGCATTTGGCCAAGGAGCCGGAGAAGGCCCAGACCCTGTCCTCTGGCCAGAAACCCCTCTCCACGAGGTCCTAGGGGGAATCCCATGCTCAGAGGACAATGGGTGACAGCAAGGGCTGTGACTCTGAGACATGGGCCCCAAACTCCAACATGGCGCCCAAGGTCTAGGCTGGATAAAGCTCCTGCAGAATCCCTTTGACTTGGGCATGAAGCAGGTGTTTTCCTTTATCCTTTTTCTGTAATTCTACTGTGGAAAGCCCTGGATCTCACTATATATCTCATGGAGAGGAAAGTCCAGGCAACAGAGAAGCGCCCAAGAAGCAAGGCACCAAGGCAAAGGGCATCTGTGCCTCTAGCAGGAGCAGAGCTGGTCCAGACTGCCCACACCAAGGCCCTCAGGTGGGGCAGTGACAGCCTTTATGACTTGGCAGACAAATGGAAATATCCAAGGAAGGAAGCTAGAGAGAGCCAGAGAGAAGCCAGATGCAAATTCTCCCACAGAACTGTCCAAAGAGAGAAAAATAATGATGGCCACCTTCTCCTTAGAGGCATCTGGGAAGTTTCCTAAGAAGAGAGTGTGCGCCCACAAGGACCGCTCTCTGGGGCTGAGTTCCTACTAAGTATACCCCTCCTGTTTGTGTGTCTTTCCCCCCTGTATTCCTAGGGTTAGTGTCATTGCTGACATAGAGTGGGTGCTAGGTGCTTGTTGTGGACTGTCTGTGTTCCCCCCAAATTTGTATGTTGACACCTTAACCCTTACTGTGATGGTATTTGGAGGTGAGGCCTTTGAGAAGTCATTAGGGTTAAATGAAGTCACGAGGGTGAGGTTTTTATGATGGAATTAGTGCCTTTACAAGAAGAGATACCAGAGAGCTTGCTCTCTGCCTCAGTATGCACAAAGTCACACAAACGTACAGCAAAATGGCAGCCACCTAGAAGCCAGAAGAAGAAGCCTCACAATGAAACCTATCTTGCCAGCACCTTGATCTTGAACTTCTCAGCCTCCACAATTGTGAGAAAGAAACATCTGTTGTTTAAGCCATTCAGTCTATGGTGTTTTGTTATGGCAGCCTGAATTAAGAGAGTACAGTACATTTTAATTGAATGATTGAAAGGTTGACCAATGAAAAGTTTTTGTTTCCCATGGAGATGTACAAAGATGTGTCCTTTGAGATGCAAAGGATGCCTAACTCAAATATGGGTCAGCAAAAACAGAGACTTTGTTGGTTCATGTAATTGAAAAGTCCAGGAATTAATCTTTGGCCACAACCTGATTTTCACCAACATTGTCTTCAGGGATGTTTCTCGCATCATCTCTCTTCTCTGCTTTGTTCTGTGTTGACTTTATACTCAGCGGTATTTCTCCAAGCTTATCTTTGACCAGTTTAGCAATCGAAGTTGAAAGACAACATTGCTCTCCTAAAATAGGTGCAGCAAAAGGTCTGTGGCTGACTCTCAGTGGATCGACTTGGGACATGTGCATTGCCTGAATGCCCATGGGGCCAGAAACATGGGAGGTGTGGATGGATTATGTGCTTTTCACAGGGGCTGTCAGGTGAGCCTTATGGGAACCTTATGGCCTCAGGAGGCGGGGTGTTTCCTCAAAGGCGAACCAGGACACCTTACCTGAAGAAGGGGACTAGATACTACTCAGGCAAATCAAACACAGAAACTACAGGTGTCCAAAACAGGTAGTAAGTGGCTTTCATGGGTTAATATGAATAGCAAAACCATAAATTAAGATTTCTATATAAGCCCTGGCTGGATAGCTTGGCTAGTTGGAGCATCGTCCTCAAGCACAGAGGTTGCTCGTTTGATCCCCAGTCAGGGCACGTACAGGAACAACTTGATATTCCTGTGTCTCCTGTCTCTCTCCCTGCCTCTCTTTAAAAAGAGAGAGAGATTTTCTTTACATATTGCTATTATGGTTAATCTTGAAGTTAATCATTTTGCTTTAATTGAAATTATTAAAATAAGAAAACAAAAATAGGCTTAAGTTTCATTCAGTATGTTTGAATTTCACACTAAAGCCTTATCCAATAAAATCCTTTACAAAATAACAACTTTTTTCTGGTTATATAAGTAATACTCATTATAAAAATCTTTCAGAAAATACAGCAAAGTATGAGGAGGAAAATAACCATCCCTTATAATCCTAAAAAATATATAAACTATGAAAAATTTTCTATGACCTTCTAGACTATTTTTGTATTTTATATATTATGTATTTTGCAATTCATTTTACAGAAGTTATTTTAAGACATATATTTAAATGTTGGACATTGTTTCATGTTTATAAACATCTACGTTGTTTTTATTAACTACATAGTCTCACATTTATTTAACCAATTGGTGAACATTAAGATTGTTTCTGGCCTGACCTGTGGTGGTGCAGTGGATAAAGCGTCAACCTGGAACACTGAGGTTGCCGGTTCAAAACCCTGGGCTTGCCAAGTCAAGGCACATATGGGATTTGATGCTTGTGCTCCTCCCCCTTCCTCTCTCTGTCTCTCTTCTCTAAAATGAATAAATAAAAATAATTAAAAAATAAAAAGTAAATTTTAAAAAAGACTGTTTCCAATTTTTCACTCTTATAAAGTATGGTTTTATACACTTGTGAGATTATTTCTTTATGATGAATTTCTAGAAGTGAACTTGCTCTGATAAAAGGTATGGGTAATTTCAATTATGGTGCATATAAAAACTGGCTGTTTATGTCTTTTGCTTTTTTTTTTTCCTGTTAATTTGTAAAAGTTCTTTATATATTAAGGATATTAGTTGAGTTCCCCAAAAGCAGACTCTAAGAGAGATTCCCATGCTGAGTTAATTGGGGGAGTGCCCTTGGGATCAACACCTATGGGAAAATGAACAAAGCAGGATTGGGCAGAAGACTTTACTCAGCTGACCCCATGGGTAGCTTTGGAGTTGAGCTTACCCTTCACAGCTCTGCATTGAGGCAAAGGGGCCAAATATTTATATCCCTTTACTGACCTGTCATTGGCTGCTTCCACAGAGTGCAGATGACCTTAGGCAAAGTGGTTCTCTTTGTTGTTAATAGTTGCAGAAGAACCCAGCTGTGACACCAACACTCCAGACACCTGGGAATTAACACCGCAATACTGAAGAGGGGCCTGGGAAGCACACCCCAGCATTCACTGCAGATACCTTTAACCACCATATGTGTTGTGGCTATTGTTCCCACTTCGTCATTTGTCTGTCGACTTGTTAACAGTTACTCTGTTTATTTTACTGAGTTTTTCAAATGTTTTATATAGTCAAATCAGTTCTTTTTTTCTTTCTGGCTTGTGACTTTTCTATCATCCTTCCCCTCTCTCTAAGATTATTTGAAAATCTGTATATTTTCATTTTTATTTCCATTTAAAATTTTAATCTTTCTAGAATTTATTTTGATTTAAGGTATAAAGTAGGTATCTTTTTTAATGATAAGGACCAGTTTTTCCAGCACCATTTATTTATTTTTTATTTAGAAATTAAATTTAATGGGGTGACATTGATCCATAAGAGTACGTGGGTTTCACCTGACCTGTGGTGGCGCAGTGGATAAAGCGTCAACCTGGAAACGCTGAGGTTGCCAGTTCAAAACCCTAGGCTTGCCTGGTCAAGGCACATATGGGAGTTGATGCTTCCTGCTCCTCCCCTTCTCTCTCTCTTTCTCCTCTCTAAAAATGAATAAATAAAGTCTTTAAAAAAAAAAGAGTACATGGGTTTCAGGTAAACATTTTTATAGCATTAGAACTGCTGATTGCATTGTGTGCCCATCACCCCAAATCAAATCATATTCCATCACTGTATATTTGTCCTTCATTACTCCTCTTCTCCCCACCCCTCCCCCACATCCCCTTCCCCATGGTAACCACTTTACTTTTATCTATGTCCATGAGTCTCAGTTTTATATGCCACCTATGTGTAAAATCATATAGGTCTTAGCTTTTTCTGATTTACTTATTTCACTCAGTGTAATGTTCATAAGGTCCATTCATGTTGTCATAAATAGCAATATGTCATCATTTCTTATGGCCAAGTAGTATTCCATTGTATGCATGTACCACATCTCCTTTTCTCCAATCCTCTGTCAAGGGACACTTTGGTTGTTTCCATATTTGGCCACTGTGAATAATGCTGCAATGAACATGGGGGCCAGCACCATTTATTTAAAAATGCATCTTCCTGCTGTGGATTTGAAAATGTCATCTTTAGCAAAACTAATTGACTTATACTTCATTCCATTTCTAGCTCTCTATGATGTTCTATTGATGTGTCTACACCTGTACTGGTGTAATACTAGTTTATTTTAGTTTTTTCTTTTACATACAGTATAATTCACCATGTGGGGTGTATAGTTCTGAGCTTTGCCAAATGCATAGAGTGTGTAAGATAGAGAACATCACATATTCTCCCAGTTCCCTCACACTGCCCTTTTGCTGTCCCTCTTCGTTAGTCCCTGGCAACCTCTGATCTGTTTTCTGACCCTATTGCTTCGCCTTCTCCAGAATGGTATGTAAATGAAATCAGGCAGTGAACCTGGCTTTTTCCATTCAGCATAATAACGTCATTATGATCCATCCAGGTTGTCACATGAATCAATAGTTCCTTCCTTCTTGTTGCTGTATAGTGTTTCACCTATGGATGTACCACAGTGTGTTTATCCATTTAGCTGAGGGATATTTGAGTTGTGATGATGAATAAATTTGCTTTAAATATTGATATTTGAGTTTCGTGTGAATATGTGTCTCCATTTCAACTGGGCAAATTCATAGGAGTGGGATTTCTGGGTCATTCTTTTAATCACCACATATATATCTCAACACCTGTAATGTGTATTAATATATGAAAGGAAAGTGACTACCTTGTTACTTGTTACTTCACATTCTACTCTTTCTCTCTCTCCCTCCTCCTTATCATCCCAGTAGGCCATCAACTGGATTTGTTGATTGATTTGTGTAGAAAGCCAACTATTTTAAGTCACGATACTGCTTACCAAGGCAAAGGTGCCTAAAAACTAAACCACAAGCAGCCTCAATATCTGATAAATAGACAATTTGTAATTTTAGTAACTTCCACTGTTACAGACAAGAGCAAGTACCTTTAGCCTTAATTTACGTAACACCAAGCCATTTCTTTTGTACACAAGGCATTAAAATCCAAATGAGACAAATTCCTCTGAATCAGGTGAGGACACCTGCGTAAAACTAGTAGGCAAAGGACCCTGGAGTCAGGTTACCAGAAAAAGCATAGATGATCCTGGGAACCACTACTGATTGTTCTCAAGGATAATCCACTCTCTTTAGAATCTCCTCATTCTGACACATCGTTTAGAGTAAATCATAGGGCAAATGCATCCCATTTGGATGCTGGAATTTCCAGGTTGGAAGAAACCTTGAAATGACCCAGGTTCCTTGCTTGGAATCAAGATTACACTTCAGACATAAGGAATATACACCTTCCAACTTCCTTCAGTAGTTTTCTTCCAATATGTATCAATCCTCACCATCTGTGTGTCTAATAAAAACTCTTGTTTTAAACATATTTCCTCCTAGCCTTTCCTTGAAACCACACTGGCAAACTCTTGCAAAACAAGAACGACTTGTTCAAAGCCAGCCCTGAGCACGATGCTTTCATCAGGGTAGGCGATTCAATTATGTTGTTCATCCACTTAGGCACACTGAGCCTCAGCCACCTCAGAGACTCCCTTTTAATTTGTTTGTCTCCCTTTGCTAATTGGATACGCTAAGTGAAATGAGGTGTCTCTTGTGGAAAGGCTGCAAAGAGGGCTGCAAAGAGGAAGTCACTGTAAATTCACCAATGGGGCACTCTCCATGATTTGCCAAGAGTAGAGGGATACGGAGAGACATCTGCCTTTCCTGTCTGCTCTTTCACACGGCAGAATCTCCGCAGATGCCCAGCGCCCTGTATCAGAGGAGAGCCAGCTTCTCAGGCTCACAGGGCACCCTGGCTTCCCAGCATTGTTATTTATCCTTGGTTTTCAACAGAGAGTATTGGTCAATCCACAGCATGGTTTTCAAGTAGGGAATATATCAGACATCTGTGCTTTCATTCAACTTTTGAGTTAAACAGTGCACCTACTTTGTATTGGAAATAAGACAGCCCTTGACATTCAGGTCATCTATAATTGGTTAGACTACGGTTTGGAGATTTAAGAATGGAGGCTCTAAAGTCAAGCTAGGGATGGATCCAACTTTTGTGGGGCTACAGCTGAGACAGTTTGCAGCCTCTTAAAGAAAAAGAATGCAACATTAAAAACACAAAATGTAAGAGAAGGGCCCTAAAACCTTAGCTCGTTAGTTTCTCAGATCTCCTTCTGAGCCTGGTTTAAATCTCAACTGTGTGATCTTGGACAAGTGACTGAAGGGCTCTCTGTTCAGTGTCTTCATCTGCAAAACAAGAAAAACGGTAAGACAATAAAATAGACTTCATAGTGGTGTTGGGAGGACCCCAAAGATGAGGATGCAAAGTATGTAGCCAGGCGTCTGGCCCAAAATAGGTGCACAGTAACTGTTAGCTCTGATTAGGAGTATAATTATGAGTTTCCACTCAGTTGGACTGCATATCAATGAAACTTAGCTTCCTGTGAAGAATTTAGGAGAGAGAGAATGAAGCCCAAGTCCAGACATTCCTGCTAATCCAGCTGCTACCTGGTACCGATGTGGTGTGACCGCAAAGCCAACCCCATCATGCTACAACCGCACCACGTACCGTGACTGGCAGGCGCTGCATGTCTCCTTGCTCTGAGAGCTGATTCATTCTGAGGTCATAAAGCATTTATCTTCAAATACAGTATATGAATATTTGATTGTGCAATTAAACCAGACCTGTCTAGTTTTGCTTTCCTTGAGTGAAATACGTTCATTTGGCATAAATGAGAAGGATGAGTATAAACTAGTTTTTATTTATTTATTTTTTCCAGTGTGTAAGGAGTGGATGGGTAATAATAAAACAAGAAAGGCCACTTGGAAACTCTTAAATTACACCCTTTGTATTTGCACAGCACATTCCTCTGATTTTGAGGCCATGATGTCCCTGCAAAGTAGGTAAATACATGCTTCCACAGAGCCAGTTCACAGATTGCTAAGGTGGCATTCTAACTACATTTTCCTCTTATTTTTCAAGGCCACCCCCTCCAAAAAAAAATGAGTTAGCTATTCATCGCCTGTCATGGACACATCAACCCTGAGAGTCAGGTTCTCATCCACGTCCCCCTCGGGGAGAAGACAGGATGATTAGAAAATATACTGATACACAAGTCATCAGAGCAGACCACTGTTGCTTCCTCCCTTTGAAATTTTCTTTTGGGAAGCTATGTGGGATATGAAGCCTGAGATATCTGAAGTCTGATAAAACAAAAGCAATTATGCTTCAGTTAACTAGGGTCAGTGGTAGCTCTAATGAGTGGTTGGGAAAAGACAATGATTTAAGTATCCCACAATTTTCAGTAGCCGCCTCTTGCTACGCCAAAGCTCCACACAATCTGAGCAGACACAGTGTGCTTGTTGTATAAACATGGCTTCAAAACATCTTCCAGCCTCCTTGCCTAGCAAATCTCTGGCATTTAATCCCCTCCTATGTAAAAACTCTGACTGGCAAAGCAGACTAGAATGTTCTCATAATAGAAGCTAGTTGAATCATCTAAAGGTTAACCAGCAGAAGCTTATGTGTTTCCATCTTTGTACTGGAAAACCATTCTTAAGATGTATTCGTTCAGTTCTTGCCTTAGTAGATAAGAAAGATTCTGATGCAAACATTGATGAAACAGGGCCAAGTCTTCCAGGCCAGCCCAGAGGCTGATGCAGAGGAGGTATTCAGTAAATGCCTGATAATATAATTAACTAATGAGGTAGACTGTGGAACAAAGACAGTGTCTAACTAGTTTACCAGTTTGCCCTAGTCTTGTGATTATCTGTGTAACTGACATGAAGCATAAATTACTTGATCATAATAAAGTTACATGATGAGAAAAAACTCCCATTGCTTGGACTCTAGAAGCTTCCAAAGCATTCCTTATTATTTAAAGTTCATTTAAAGGGCCTGACCTGTGGTGGAGCAGTGGATAAAGTGTCAACCTGGAAATGCTGAGGTTGCCGGTTCAAAATCCTGGGCTTGCCTGGTCAAGGCACATATGGGAGTTGATGCTTTCTGTTCCTCCCCCCTTCTCTCTCTCTCTCTCCCCCCCCCTATAATGAATAAATAAAATCTTTAAAAATAAATAAATAAATAAATAAAGTTTATTTAAAGCCATCATTCTTTTGGAAGAGATATTGTTTTGTAGGAATATTTATATTCAAGTAACTTCAAAAGATGTTTCAGGTGCTTAAAACAGGCAATAGATATGTGTTAGAAAAAGAAGTGAGTGAACTAATTGATCCATTCATCAAATAATTCTTGAATATCTGCTGTTTACCAAACTCTGAGGATCCATCGGCGAGCAGAGCAGGCATGGCCTCTGCCCCACAGGGCTACAAATGAGTGTAATATAGGCCTAATCACAACTTGAAATTAGATTCCGACAGGGAAAGTAGGGGGTGGCTAATTTAGTGTAGGAGGATTGGAACATTCTCTTTCAGAAGTGACATTTAAGCGAGACTTGATGTAAGAACAGGAATTAGTCAGGCAAATATCATGGATACTATTACCCACAGAGAGATCAGCATAGGAAAGGATGGGGGAGGGGGCTGGTCCATACAATCTGAGAACTTTAAAAGCCCAGACAGCAAGAACAGGGTGAGGCAGGGCCAGCTTATGCAGGCCTTGCGGCCCACGTCAAAACCTGTGCATTACCTGTCTCCTTCTCTGATCATTGCCTCTGAGGCTTCCCCAGCAGAACCCTGAGCATGTTCCCTGGAGCCTCAGGGGGAGCCACCAGCCTCTACACTCCCGGTGTTTCAGGGGACACTGATTCCACCCCCAGCTTAAAGAATAGTACCTGATTATTCCAAGTCAATCAATAAATGGCATTTCTTTGGTGAGTCTTACTTGGCTAGAAGTGTGCACATGATCTAACGTGGCTCAATCAGAGTGCAGACAGAAGTTTAGATTCCAAGGCAGGGGAAAGATTCACTGTCTCGTTTCCACCATTCCAGTTACTCTGCCAACGGTGGAATTCACTCTTAGGTGAAGCCCAAGCTGAGTGCAGCAGAGCAGAGAGCTGGACAGAACCTGGGTCCTAAGTAACGTTTTTGAGCTGTTGAATCAACCAACCTCAGAACCTGCCGAAAGTCGCTCTTGTTTCCATGTTGGTTGAGATCCTTGAGTTTGCTCGTCCTTTACATTCTTTGGACACTAATTGAGCACCCTTAATCCTCTAGCAAACCCCTCTGTCTCTTTGCTGGGTCCCACTCCACCCTGTAATCTCTAAATGTGGTTGTTCTGCAGGCTCCTCTGAACTTCTCTCCACACTTTCTCTCTGGGAGATCTCACCCACTCCCAAAGCTTCCTTCTTTACTGAGGGTCTGTTCATGGCATTCCCTTATGACATCTCCTCTAAGTGATGATCCAGCCTGGATGCCTTCAGCAAACTCACTGGGAATGCAAATAAGCTCCAAGTTGTACAGCTGACCCTTGAGAAACACAGGTTTGAACCGCACGGACCTACTTATACATGAATTTTTTTCCCACAAATATACAGTCGTCCAAGCATATCCCTGGGTTTCCCATCATAGATTCAACTAAATGAGGACAGAAAATGGTATTTTCCACCCACAATTAGGAATCCCCAGATGCAAATGCCGATTGTAAGCATTGTTCTACGCTATTTTATATACGGCACTTGAGCATCTGGGAATTAGGGTATTCACAGATTCTGAGGGAAGACTGCAGTTAAGTTTTGGGGGAGTCAAATGTTATATGTGGATTTTCAACTATGTGAGGGTTGGTGTCCCTGATGTTTTGCATTGTGCAAATGTCAACTGTAGCTTCTTTTTAGAATCAGTGGCTGGCTTGACCTTTGGTGACACAGCGGATAAAGTGTTGACTTGGAATACTGAGGTTGCCAGTTCAAAACCCTGGACTTGCCTGATCAAGGCACACATGGGAGATGCTGCTTTCTGTTCCTCCCCCTGCCCTTGTCTCTCTCTCTTTCTCTCTCTTCCCATCTCTCTAAAATGAATAAATTAAAAAATTTAAGAACAAAAGCATCAGCAGCTACTCCTGATTCCCCTGATCCCCCCAAATTAGAAATAGTTGCTTAAAATGTATATCAAAAAGACAAAGGGAGTCCCCCATACCTAGGGATGGGAAGCACATGCTCAAAGCAGACAGCCTTTGGGACCCAGGAGCTGCTCCCAGGCTTGCTCTCAGAAGCCATAACTGCATCTGCTTCATCCTTCTCCATGTTACAGACTGGCTTCCTCTGCTGTTAGTTATGGGGAAGAATGAGGTCAGTAGCAGGTCACCCACCTCGCCAGTCCCATTTCCCGCCTCCCGGAGAGACAGGCATTGCTTTCTCAGTTCTACTGCCAAGAGGAGCAAGGGTCCGGAATCACCCATTTCAGGTCAGGTGCCCCTAGACAGGGGTTGTGTCTCAGCACAGCGGCCTCCACAATATCCATGGAAGGAGGGTGGAGAGTGGGCCGTTCCCAGAAGGAAGGAAGAGTCCATTTGTAGAGAAATAGGGAGTGCTAGGTCACCAGAACAATGGTGTTCCAGGACAAGAACTCTTCTCTGTGAAAGAATAGCTCTTAGAGAAAAGGATTAATTAAGGATGCGGGGCAGATATTCCCAAATTTCATCCAGGTTAGAGACCTTGGGGTCATTTTTGACTCCTCCCTCTGCCACCAGCCACCCACTTCTCTAACGTCTAATAAGACACTAATTGCTATTACTTCTTCTTTCAACATACTTCCTGGCCATCCTCTCTTTCCTTTCTCACTTGAGTTCCTCAGTTTTGGTCCTCATTGCTTAACCTCCTGTGTTCTCTGATGACGCCACTAGTCTGCCAGGCTTTCCCTTTTCCCATCCTTTCCACCGTCAGAATGGAAGAGTTTGCGAACCAAATCTCAAAACCTCCAGGGTCAGGTTACTTGGCTGCCTGTAGGATAAAGTCCAAACACTTTGGCCGGCTATTCAAGACTGTCTCCAGCTGTAACCAGCATCGCCAGTTGCTTCCTCTGTATCTGTGACCTCAAAGATCTTTCCATAGAGTCTCCCAGCCATGTGCCCAGGGTATGATTCTATCTGCTCCCAGCCTCAGGCATAGGCCTTGAATAGCTAAAGACCCCAACACCCATCACGCTGACTCCAGTGAATGGTTCAGGAAAGGGCACTGAGCTAGGTCCACTCTAGCCAGCACACTCTCCAGGCCAGTGTCATTGACTCTGGGGGTTGCGTGTGAGTCCAGATGACACACCAGAGTGAACCCTGGGACTTCTACCTGTCAGGCTGGGACATGGGAGGTCCTTTATCCACCTGTACAAGAATGAAGAAGCTTATATTTCTAGGGGTTTCTCCCGGTCACCTTTGTTCTCAAGAATAGCCAGAAGCAGGGCAATTTGCCTGAAATGATTTTCTAGAAGCCAGTTGCTGAAAGCCAATTTCTGAGTCAAATTAAAAATATATGCATGTTCAGCCCTGGCCGGTTGGCTCAGTGATAGAGCATCGGCCTGGCGTGCTTAAGTCCCGGGTTCAATTTCCGGCCAGGGCACACAGGAGAAGCGCCCATCTGCTTCTCCACCCCTCCCCCTCTCCTTCCTCTCTGTCTCTCTATTCCCCTCCCGAGCGAGGCTCCATTGGAGCAAGGATGGCCTGGGCTCTGGGGATGGCTCCTTGGCCTCTGCCCCAGGTGCTGGAGTGCCTCTGGTCGCAACAGAGCAACGCCCTGGAGGGGCAGAGCATCGCCCCCTGGTGGGCAGACTGTCGCCCCTGGTGGGTGTGCCAGGTGGATCCTGGTCGGGCGCATGTGGGAGTCTGTCAGAAAAATACAAAAAAAAAAAAAAAATGCATGTTCATTGACTGTTTTAAAAAAAAGAATATTCTTTCAATTATGTTTTTGGCAAATTGGTCATTCTGCAGATTGACTTAGAGCCAGGCCGGAAGGTTTAGGATGATGACTCCTTCACAAGAAGAATGGGAAAGCATAAATGCAAGGTCCTTGCTGTGGCCTTTGGACTCAGGCTCGGACCTTGACTAAAGCCTGCCAAACCTGCTGACTTTTCCCAGACATGAGCCAGTCCGTTCCCATACAAGTTTAACCTGGGTTTGTACAAGTTTTCTGTCAGGTCCAACTGAAAGCATCTGAACTGACATCAGTGTGTCTTTCTGAATATTTGCAAATTCTGATCTGCTCCTTGGCTCCAACCAACAGGCTGCTCGCGCCTCCCAGACAGGCGTCCTGCTTTTCCATCGCCGTGACTGTTCTCTTAGCATGCCTCCGTCCAGCCCCTCTGCCCTGTCTGTGTCCTCCCGGCCTCCCAGACGGCAGCCACTCTCCTCTCCACAGGTGCCCGGCCCTCCATGCTCCCTGCACCCCAGCTTTCTCTGCCTCAAGACTCAAAACTCACTTAAGTCCCTTCAGAAGGCAGCTCCCGAGTCATCCTTCCCGTCCCTCCTCTGAGCCGCTGGTCCCCTTCTCACACTGTTTTTACTCTCTCCCCGTGTGTCTGCTCTGGTCCCCTCTCTGTGGACAGGCAGCCTCCTCGTCAGAGTTGTTGCTCCCTTGTAACATCGGTGCACTTCTGCCCCTCGTAACCCTGTTGCTACCTCGGGAGGGTCCTTTCAGTTTCTGCTCCCTCTGCATAGCTCATTTTCTCCCTGGGTCCAACCCAGGTTTCCTAGAAAGAATCTGATTGGAATAAGGAAACTTTCCCATCAGGCCCTGCTGGGTCTCTGTTGCCTGAAGTTGGCCAGTTACCAGGTCAAGTGGTCACTCTTTGTTTAAATACTTGTGGGCAGGTGACATGTTGTATAGTCCCATAGGGCTGAGGGCGGGGCAGCCTGGCATTTTAGACATGGACTCGGGCCCAGCAGGACCAGCCTGGCCTTTCAGGATGCTGTACCACCCATTTGGCAATCAACCACACACTCCATTTGTGTGCTGCTACACTGAGTCATTTAAAGTCTTGTTTATTATCTGAATTTGCACATCTTTGTTCTTATCCCTTCAACTAGATTATAAATGTCCTTAACAATAGAGATGATGCCCCTAAACGTCTGTAGCAAAATTATAACTATAAATAATAGTTATCAAGCACTTACCATGTAGCCAGTATACTTCTAACTGCTTTACTAAAACAACAACAAGGCCTCATCTATTAATTACTTTATAGATAAGGCAGTGGAGGTCACATCACACAGCAGCCAGAGGGCGGGCTCTGATTTGAACCCAGCCAATTTGATTCCAGAATCTGTGTTCTTGGCACATGGCTCCTCCTCCTGTTAATAAGAACAGGTGCTCTCTACCTGCGTATTGCAATTGTGGATACCAGGCCGAAGAGGAAAACTACTCTCTCTCTTGTGCTAGATTAGTTCTCACTGGCTCATGTGTTCCAGGAAGACTGATTTTGTGGCCAAAAGCCTCTCTTTCACAGTCAGCACACTAATGCCGGAGAAATATCAACAGAGCAAAAGACCATCCATTTTCAGACCAAAAATACCCTCTTGGCTTGCTGTAAGTTCATCAGCCAGATGACCCTCCCTTTCTCCACGTTTTCTTGGCACTGCTTTGCAGAAGTCTGGATCCAGGGGCCGCGTGCAAAAAGGTTTCTGCAGGCCCGAGCAGTTGCTAGACAGACGTGCGAGCTGGAATGCCAGCCAGGAAGTCATTTCAGAGGCTTCCATCTCCCACTCACGCCAAGTTCAGGGAACAGAGCGGGGGCATCCTAGCCCAGATTCCCCTGGGATGATAGCCAAGTCTCCTGCAGCTGGGTGCTGGGTGTTCCCACCCCAGCCGTGAATCCATTAGCCCCTAGTTCTCCCAGGTCCCCAGTGACACTCCTCTGTTGGGAGTGACTATGCCTCCTGTCCCCCTCCCCAACTCCCTGCCAGGGCTAGTGAGCAACAGGCTGTCTAAGGGCTATACAAACGCCCCCAACCTCCTTCTGAGGCAGAAAGGGGCAGGTTTGTCCGCTTTGAAGCTAGAGAAGTGGAGGCAGAATGTGGGAGCCACGCAGGTCTTGTTGGTTGGTGGGAGGCAGGAGCATCATGTTCTCAGTTCTCTGCCAGCGTCTCCCCTGCCCCCTGGCTCTCTCCTCGGCCCGCCCCCTGGCTCTCTCCTTGGCCTGCCTGTCCTCCCACTGCCCGCCCCACTGGGCCAGGCTTTCCATTCACCACCCAGATCCCTCCACCTCACTTTTATTTCTTCACAGGGCCCTTGCGGCCGGCCCTCCATGGGGACTCTTCCGAAGCCTGACTCGAACACAGAGGTGCTGGAGGAAAAGGGAAGAAGTGTGGGCCGGGGGTGGGGGGAGTGTGGAAGAGGAAGCAGAGATTCAGCTGACGCGGCCGAAGGGGGAGGCCTGCGGCCTGGAGAAACACCACACTATAGGTCTGCTTCCCACGGCGGCGGTGGGCCTTCCAGCGGGGTGGCTGGGGAGAGGCCATGGGGAAGCCTTCTATGAGAGGGACCCGGACAGATGCTGAGGGAGAGAGAACCCCACCCCTTCCTCTCTTTGTCCCTGTTGACCCCCACCAGTCCAGCAGGCCTCCCTTAGCTGTTCCTCTCTCTTCTGAACACAGCCACATTTTCTGAAGAGGCACCTAATAGTAACTGGGACATCCCATGTGGAAGAGACTTTAGAATTCATCTGTCCAACACTATCTTTTTATAGGAAATGGAGGTACACAAACGTGTCATATCTTGACCGAAATTACACAGTTAATGAGCAGTAAAGCTGAGATGAAAAAATAATGCTTGTACCTCACGAGGGTGCCTCTGACTCATTTGCCCATACAACCCTCCACATGCCCACAGAGAATGTGCGGGAAGGTCTCCCAATACAGTATCCAAGAACCTGGATCACTTCTCTCTTTACCAGGGGGCTTCAATCTATGGGCACAGGGTCTATTCCGCCCAGTAACCATTCTTCACTGTAGCGGGTGACGTTCCCAAAGCAGGTTGTGCTGTGTGGGGCTGTGGTCACAGAGGCAGCAGCTGGCACTCCACACCACACACAGTCCAGGTGCTTGCTGCATTCTGTGACCTGATCGTGGCCTGGAGTGGGCAGATACCCAGGGGCCACAACTACCTCCCCCCGCAGACCTGACCATGCTGGCTCACACGGCTGCCTTCCGCCCTCTGCCAGGCCTTGGGACACTTTCAAGGGTTTGCTCTGCATCCCCCTCCCCACCTACCATAGCTTCTTATCAAGTAGCTGTGAGGGGAGCCCTCTGGGACACTATATAAAGATCTCCCCATGCTTTGCCCTCTGAAATAAATAGGCCACCATTTTAAAATCCCAATCAATCTAGAAATGACAGGATGCCTTCTAGAAACTACTCAGTGCCCAGAATTGATACTTCTCAGTCTCTAGGAGGAGAATGTTGGGGCTGGGCTGGGGAATGAGAATGAGGGGCATCAAGGCTTGCTTCAAACTATACTGCTCACAAAAATTAGGGGATCAGGGACCATGCAGATACTTCAGTAAATTCAGCCTTTTGTATAGTGCATTTTCACCAATGAAATAAAAGTTGGTTTTGCATCTCATTTGCATAAACAAACAACTTTCTTTGATTTGTCATTTGCTTTTCTGATGTTTTTGTTTAATTTTTTAAAAAAATCAAATGCTTCTTTTTTTATCGCTTCATATTCATTTTGAAATATCCCCTTATTTTTGTGAGCAGTATATCTTAGGAAAAGTCAAGATGACAAAGGTTATTAATAGGCCTCCTTGCACACGCTGGGCTTTACGGAGCTGAGGCTGGGTGATGATGAGTCAGCAGATAGAGAGGCCAATGGTGAACCTGGAGAAGCAGAACTATCCGACAGGGGAAGTGGAGGCTGTGACACTGCACTTTTCACCAACCTCTGGCCTCATACCACCCCACCCTCCTTTGAGTATGTGATCTGCTCAGCTGGTACATTACCAATGTTGTCAGTTCTGAATCTGAAACCAGAATTTAAATCAGCCAAAACATACAGAAAGTCCTTCCTCCCACTTCCTCTCCTTACTTTCTCTTCACTGACTAAGCCAGTGGCCAGGAAAGAGGGCCTACCCCTGCGATGTGGACGGCGGCTTGAGCAATGTTTATGTCCTGCTATACACCTACCTACCCACTGGCTTACTCTGGGCTGAGCTCCCAATGTAGATTAGACACACGCTATTGAACCCCAGGCCCTGGAATAAGCGATTTTACATATCTCACTTTCACAATAACCCTGTGAGACCAATATATTGATATCTCGCTTTCACAGATGAAAAATCAAAACTGTGAGCCATTAAACTGTTTCCTCAAGAAGCCAATATCATTTCTCAAGTGTCTAACATATTCCAGGGATTTGTGTATAGTTTTTAAAAGATAAGTAAAGATCTTTATTTTACAAATGAGGAAACTGAGACTCAGAGGGACAGAGGCATCCCAGTAAGTAGCAATGCAGTTCCTTGATTCTGAGTCTGCCTTACCCCAAGCCAGTGCTTTCTCCAGGTCACAGGGCAGCAAGGACTCCAACCATTCTCTGCCTCTAGATCCACCACACCACCCCTCGCCCCCACCTTTCCCGAGAGACCTGCCTTGCCGCCCTGATTGAATGCCTGTCAGTGTGGGAAACCGGTATCAGCACTAGCAGACTGGCCTCCAGGCGGACTTCCCTTATCACAAATGACACCCGTGCACCTCCATCCTCTTAAGGGAAAGGGGACCCACGAGGGCTGATCCCAAGGTGTCAGACAGTTCAGCAGAGCAGAAGTTAAGAGAGTGACCTAAAGGGAGCACTTTCCTAGATCAAGTCCAAAGTGATAGAAGCAGAACTTAGTGTCAGCCGTACAGGTAACAGCTGTAATGTCAACCTGACCATTTGTACCACATCATACACGTTCTGTGGTTCATGATTGGTGACGTTAGATGTAGGAATATTTGACCCTTAGGGGAAGTTGTGCACCAAGAAGGTAGTAAGAAGATAACAACAGGTCTCAATGAGTATTTTAACCTTTGATTTCTAAGACATTGCAAGTGGTGGGAACAATGAGTCAGGATGTCTTTAACGCCAGGGAAAAGGTACAATAAGTCAATGCTTCCTGAGCCTATTTCCTCCAACACCCTATCAAAAATAGCCTTTCTCTTAACGCACATTACATTAGGTACTAACTTGTTTATTTACTTGCTTTCTATCTCCCCACTCCCCTGTGAGAATGTTAGCACCCCAAGAATAAGGATTCTTTCTTTTGCTTGTTACTGTTCCCCAGAGGCCAGAACACATAAGAGCCCTCTGTAACGGTATGTTGAATGAATGAATGAATGAATGAATGAATGAATGAGCAAATGTACCTTGAGGTGTCATGTAACCCCATAGAGACAGCCTCTGTGTCAGTTTCTCTGGGGAGTGGGTGCCAGAGTCCTCTGAGCCCCCCTCCCCTCTGCAGCGTCAACCAGATGGAGAATCTTCCTGGGCTCTGCTCTTTGAGGGAAGGAACAGGGGACTGGTGCTTGAGAAGAGGCCCCTGTTGTTACCTATTAGGCCCTGAACAGAGGATGTAGGCAGTACTGTTCCCACCCATCCCAAGGGGATGCCCTTTCCTGAGAGTCCCCCCCCCCCCTGGAGTGTGGCAATGTCTGAAGCCTGCTGTGGAAAACAGGGAAACTTTCTGGAAAGCACCCACCCCAGATGGCTGTGGGCCATCCAGAGGCACCCCCCCAACTCCAGCCCCCCTCCCAGCTGAACTGCACGCACTCAGGGGGCAGACATCAGCAAGCGTCTCTATTCCCCAGCCACATGGATAACAAGACACCTGGCATGCTCAGATGAAAGGGGGTTCTCCTTGCAAAGGGCCGGGCTCCACAATCCCACTGAGCTCCCTGGAATAGGAAGCTGGTCCCTCTCAACTTGTGATTACCACAGTGGAGATTAAAGGCTTCCTGTCAGAGAGAGCAGTCCCCATGAGCCAAACAACACTGAAGGCTGGCCAGCGTCCTTTTGCAAGGACTGCTCTTGGCAGCCGGGGACGGAGTAACTGGCTTCCTCTTTGGCCAACCACCCTGAAGTAAAGCCAAGGTGCCCATGCCAGAAGAGTCCCTCGGTGAGCTCCCTGCCGCAGCCTGGGTGCTTTCTCAGGCTCCTTGGCCCCGGCCTCACCACCTCGGTGAGAGTGGCTGTCTGGCATGCCTGATGGGCACATGCTGAGGTCATCACTCACTCACCTTTCCCCAGGACCCCGAGAATTTCTGATGTGTGTCGAAGGGAAGAAGAGCACTCTGGGGACATGAGCTCAGGAGAGTGACGGGTGAGGCTGTGCTCCCTGAGCTTGTCATGTTCAAGCCACCAGGCCCAGGGCCAGCCAGACCTGGTCTCCTGGCCCAGTGCCCCCAAACTAGCTGAAGAGCAAAAGCAACTGGGACTCCAGGTAAGGAAGCAGACCTGGAGCCCCACCCCGCGAGTTCTGGCTCGGTACATCTGGGGTGAGGCCTAGAAACCCGGGTTCGTACGAAATCCCCAGATAATTCTGGTGTGGCCTGCTCTAGGTGTGCCGGAATCGAGGGAAGTGGACAGGTTCGTGGGGAGAGGAGTCCGGAAACAGGACTCTGGCCTCAGCTCTGTCAGGTGACTTTGGGGACCTTATGTCACTTCTCTGGGCCTCAGTTTCCTTGTCAGTAAAGAACAGAGCTTACATAATTTGTCCCCTTCCCCAGAGTGTGACTCAAAAGGATGCATAGCTGGTCATTTTTCCATCCCCTGTGTACCTTTAGACCACAGCCGGGGCCACGGTCTCCAGGAGTGTCCTGGCCTTTAGGCCTCCCTTCGCTGGACGAACACTTCTTAGGAGGCTCAGCTAATGACAGGGACAGCTGTCATCTTCCACTCAGAGCCCGGTTCTGAGCTGAGCGCTGTATCTTCCTTGTCCCGACTATTCTTCACACACCCCTCCAAGGCAGCACTGACCCCGTGGGCTTTCCACAGTGATGGGAATAGTCTGTCTGGTTATGTGGCCAGTGAGCATCTGCAATGTGGCTGGTGCAACTAAGAAATAAACTTTATTTATTTTAATGAAACTTATACAGCCAGCCATACCTGGCAGGTGGCATTAGCCAGCCCTGCTCCAAGGTGCAGACTAGCAGTATAGTCATCTCGGGAGTGAAAGGACAGAACAGGGAGGCACGGTGACTGAGTGGCAGAGCTGGGATTTGAATAAGATAAACTCCAGGTCCATGGCTGTGCTCCAATCACTGCCGGAATGAGTCTCATCAGGTCAGGAGAGCAGGGCTCCAGGCCCCAGCTGGCCTTTGCAAAGCTGGCTGGCTGGCTCCTCTGCTTCTAGTGGTCTCCAAGGCCCTGCCAGCTGTGACATCCAGGCCTGTACGTTTGGAGTGGGAGTGTGGAGAGAACATGGGAAATGCTCTGTTATCTTTGGTCTCCCAGACACAGAAGCATCCATGTCCACCCAGCCGGGGCCCTCCTGCCTCGGTCTCACGACTCACTGGTCTTCCACATGACCCACTGTTAGATTCTTCTAAAATAGACCACTCCTCCAGACACGGCTATGATATAAGTAGCATTATGCTCATTTTACAGATGAAGAAACTGAGGTTCAGAAGAAGTATGAAGTAACTTGTCCAGGGTCTCACAGAATGGTAAGTGGTAGAGCCAGGAATTGAACTCAGATCTGTGCCACTCCAGAGGCTGAGCTCTAACTTCTGCCCCATGTGGTCACTAGGTGGAGCAGAAGGCCTGGGGACTTAATTGGCTAAAAGTTTGTTTTGGCACCACGGCCTACCCATTCCCAGAGGGATCCTTCCACTCTGCCTGAATCCAGCAGGAATTCCATCCTCTTGTCCAGGCCCAGCCCTCGGCTCCATCGGGGCTCAAGGTCCTCCTAGGCTATGGCAGCCCCTTAAGATTCTGGTATGCGGGAATCTGGCTTGAAAATAAAGACGAGAAAGGGCAGCTGGTGGGCGTTCTGTGGGCCAGCCGTCCTCGCCCCCAATCATACCCCAAGTAGGACTGAGAGAAGCAGAGCCCTTGGTGACCAGGGCAGCAGGCTCGATTCCGAGGGGTTCCCACAGTGGCCTCTGACTCCCACTGACCAGTGCCCCGGTTGGAGCCAAGCTCTCTGACAAAGGACAAAGGCCATATCTAGCATCCTCAGTGGCAGAAACTGCCCACAGCCGCAGTGAGACGTACGCTCCTGGGGTAGGCTCTGTGCAGCCCCCAGAGTCCAGGTGCAGTGACCACACAGTGTGCTGTGTGCACCTGCAGGCACATGCACACTCATGAGATGGTGTTCCAGGAGGAAGACAAAGCCTGGGCGTTGTCAGGCCTTTTAACCAGAAAGGATGCTGCCTCTGGGGAACTGGGGGGAGAGCTGCCGAAGCCCAAGGCTGGACCTTCTGGAAACATGAGCTGTCCAGGCCACCACCCTCGCTCCAGGAGAACCTCAGGGTCAACTCCAAGTGTCCCCTGTGGGGAGTGCAGGGCCCAGCCGTAGGGGAACCTCCTCACGCACACACTCACCACACACACACCCCATTCGCACAGGCTCAGCACACGTATTCACACTCATTCACGTGCTGTCGTGCTCACACCTACGCACATCCACTCTCCCACACACTCACACTCATACACTCACACTCACTCTCACACACACCACCCGATACACACACATGCACTCCCTCGCGCACACATACTGAGCACAGGGACGGTGTCTAGAGCAGAGGCAGGACCTTGTCCGCTGCTGCTGCCGAGAGCGGGAAGGAGGTAGGCTCTGCTCCCTCCTGCCCTGCAGACAGCTGGCGACAAAGGGGAGCAGAGGACTGTCCAGAAGGGCTTTCCCACCCCAGCCAGGTGTGGGGGTGCCACCTGGGCAGGCTGGCCTGGGCCACCACCAGGGAGATCGCTGGAGCTGCCCTGTCTCCCCCTTGGCCTCCCCTGCTGTCCCTGGGGCTCAGGTCAGGAGTGAACACCACTGCCGCGTGTCCACAGTCTGGGAAGGGCTGGTGGGGTTGCTGGGGAGGGAGGTAGAGAGAGCTGGGAAGGGGAAACTCTGGTTTTTAGGGAGATTAGGCAAAGCAAGAAAGAACTCCAACTCACTGCTCTGTTCTTGATGATGATTCCTTTCTTACCATAAGGACAGAAGTTCTGGGTGTCAGGCACCTGATATCCTCAAGTCTCTTCTGTAGTCCACACACCCACGCAAAGGCTCCTGACTGTGCGCCAGGTGGAATGTTTTCTAGCCTGATGTTAGCCAGAGACCCAGGTGTTTTGTAAACAAGCCCCTCCAAGCGTCTCAATCAGCCCCAAGAAACCTACCAACCCACCCTCCTGGCGCTTCCCCAAAAGTTCCCATAACCATTGCTTTGTAACCTTTTTATAGCTGGGCCTCTGGGTTCTGGCCTTCAACCTTGACCCCTGCCCCAGGCCTCTCATCCACCCCAGGACTGGGCCTTCTTCCTGGCATGCCCCGTGACCCAGGCTTCACCGCACCCAGGCCCAGCAGCCTTGGCCTACAAACAGAACCCCTGTATTTTAACCAGTCCCTGGATGTCCACAGGGCAGGAGCCCCAGCCTTGGACTCCCCCACCTCCGGCCTGCACCTTTTCCTTCTTTCCCATTGTTCTTGCCTGCCCAGGATCCTGCCAGGGGCCGCCCTGGGGGGTGGAGGAGCCTCTGCTCCGTGGGTTCACTTGGCCCGAAGATCAGCCCTCCATTCCCAGAGCCTCCCATGGTCCTTGGTTTCCTGCATCCTTTTCATAAGAAAGGAATTCCTTTACATCCTGGACACGGAGTCCTCTTGTGGATTCCTGGCCTGAGCTCCCAGCCCGCCCTGGGACGGCCCCACAGAACTCAGAGTCCACACCTCCAGCCCAAGCCCACTGCCCAAAAGCGCGGAGGTGAAGCTGATGCCAGCTCAGAGCTCAGCCTCCCGGTCCCCAGGAAGCAAAGGGAAGAGCCTCTACCCTGACGGACAGGCCAGAGCTTCAGTCCTGGGAAGCCAGGAAAACGGGGAATTCCAGCGTCCCTCACAGTGCCAGTGGCCTTACAGCTCAGTTTGGCTCTGTGACCACATCTGGCAGAGTGCCCTGAGGAAGCCCGGGCCCCCCTCTCTGCGCTCACCACAGCCCCACCTTCAGAACTGGCAGCCCGAGTCTGGGCCCAGTCCCTAATGTTAACACATGCTTTTCTTTCTTTCAACTTATTAGCACCCCAGAGCCTCCCTTCTCCCTCCCCCCTTGCCACCCTCACTCCCTGGGCCTGCCTGTCTGGGACCTGTGTTAATGAGACCCTCGTTTCTCAAGCTCTCTTTGATCCAGATTTTAATGAGCTCAGCCCTCCCCAGCCGGGCGCCTGGGCCAGAAGATGTAGCTCCTTCCCAAGATGGGGGCCGCCCTGAAGGCTGCCGTGAAGCAGGAGGCTGCGTGGGTTTCGGTCTCCCTGCTTGTCATGGGCCTCAAACTGTCTTTGGGATTCCAGAATAGTTTGGGAGTTGGCAATGCATCCCCTCAGGGTGAGGAAGCTGGGCATGTCACCACTATAGGAAGCAGTGCTACTTATTCATTCATTCTCTCCTCATTCAACCAGCACGTATCTATTGAGGGCCTACCTAAGGAGCACAGCCTAGTGTGGAGACCCGGGAGCAGAGGTCAAGATCAATGGAATCACAAGGTTGGTCAGGCAAGGGAAGTGAAGTGGGGTCTGCTACACCCCTGGAAAAATGTCAAATGCTTTAATGTAATCCCAAAACCTCTAAGGAGGGCACTGTATCTTTTTTTTTTTTTTTTTTTTTAAGTTTCTAGATTTGGCACTAAGTCTAATACATAAGGCTTCTTAATAAAGGATTAATGGTTGAATGAACAAATGAATAAATGAATGCCTGTATGAATGAATGGATGGATGGATGGATGAATGAATGAATTGAGATTCTGGACCTGTAGCCCATTGTCCATGGGAAAGAGGGCTCGTACCCAGGAGAGCAGGAAGAGGAAGGCAGGCACCAGAAGGCGCCTCAGAAGTGCATTCCTGCCCCCTTTTCTTCTTAGTAATCGCAATTAGAGAATTTAGGTAGCAGATTAGAGACAATGCAGGCAAAAGTGACAGTGGGAAGCCACTAAGGAGAGAAAAGACAATGCAGGCTTTGGTGTTTATGTAGAAGGTGAGTGGAGGGTGAGTAGCAATGGCAAAGGCCTTGGAGTTACTCTGATTCTCAAGCCTCTGCATTTGGTTCTGGTCTCTCCCAGCCCCCAAAATAACTCCACAGCACCAGCGTGTGTGTGTGTGTGTGTGTGTGTGTGTGTGTGTGTGTGTGTGTGTGTGAATATATCAACAATCACAGAACTCAATTCAGTTCCATTCAACCAGGATGTATCAGACATTTACCAAGGGCCTGCATGGGATCAAGATATAAATTGTGAGTCCCTGCTCTCAGTCTGGTGAGGCTGGCAGACAAGAAACCAAAATGTTAACTACAGGTGGAATGTACAAACATGGGGTGATCCAATGCTGGGGGCTCTGATCTATTGTGAACTGGAAAGATCCATGAGGACAGAAACGTGACATCATACCCCCGATCCCAGGCCGAGTGCCTCGCACAGAGATGGAACAGGGCTCGGTAAACATTAGCTGACTACAGGGACCAAAAAACCAGGAGTAGAAAAATCAAGATAAGAAACCAGAATGACTGGCCCCCAAATAAATGGAGTCAACTCAGGGAACTCTAAGATAATGCTGACCAGTAATTTCAGAGCGATCCGTGAAGATACCGATGGAATCTGTAAACCAAGCACAGGCTGACAAGGCAGACAAAGGAGCCATCAAAGAAGAAAGGTTCTTGGAAATTAAAACTGAAATAAAATATTCTGCATAAGGGCCACAAGAAAAAGATGAAATGATCTTACAGAATATAAACCAAAAGAGAGAGAGAGAGAGAGAAAGAGACAATCAATCTAAGAAGCCCAATCTTCAAGAGAGAAAAGAAAGAGGAGAAATGATTAAAGAAATAAGAGAAGACAGTCTCCTAAATCTGAAGATTCAACTCTTCCTGTCAGAAAGGGCCCACCAAGTACCGCACAGAATGAATGAGTACGAAAAGAAACCCACCCCAGGCAATTTCCCCCAAATTACCTGAAGCCTTTATATAAAAGGCGAAGTTTGACCATAGACCTGCAGCAACTTCTCACCTGCTGTGTATCTAGAGCCATTCCAGCCCAGGCTACCTGATAGGGCAGAGGCAGGCTTGTATAGACATCGTCTGTCCCCTGGCTTGCTTACTGTAAGGGTAACAAAAGCAAATAGGCTATTGCCTATTTATAAATATATAAGTATATATTTATACTCCTATGGCCATTCCCCCTAGCAACTGTCTCCCCACATGAAGTAACTTCATATTTCATATGACCTTTCTCTGAGAGGCTTAAAAGCATGAACTCTGGGGCCACCCTGTCTGGGTTTGAATCCTATCACTGCCTTTTACTAGCTTGGGAAAGTTACTTAACTTTTACATGCCTCAGTTTTCTCATCTATAAAATAGGAATAAAAATACAGCCCACCTCAGAGGGCCGCTGTGGGGATTTAATCACTAATATGTCTACAATGTGTATAACATAACAGCACCTTTCCTGAGAACAAACACTGGAGGAGTGCCTGCTACTATTATTTAAAAATATAAAGGTAACCAATCATCAAAATAACCATGAGGTGGGGGGGGGGGGACAGGGAGCAAAAGGTATCAGAGATGAGATAGATTCCTAGTCTTTCAGGCTATGGCATCGGTGGACACTGGGGATGGGGGACCAATAACTGCAAGTGTCAGCTCACCATTTGGAGCCATGGAAGGGACCATGAGTAGAACTAAAACCAAAAACTTACAGACGGTTCTCCCTGGGGTGTAACTGAAGGGGATGAGGATGTTTCTCATTTTAAGTCCTCCATGCTGTTTGATTTTCCCTGTACATATAGTATGATGTGTATACTTGTAGAACAAGTAGTCTTTTCATTTCAAACGAGTTGCTAGGGCCAGTGGTGTGCTGGAACAACCGTAGAAGAACCACCATGGGTCCTGGTGGAAGTACTTACACCTTGGAAGTCAGCAAATGCTGCAAGCCAGAGTTTTTTGGGTTATCAGCAAACCCCTAGATACACCAGTTAACTCTGTGGTAACTTTTAACTCTTCCAGTACCTCCTGCTGAAAACTCCAAAGGTCAAATGCGTGGTGAGTCCTTCCTGTGGTCTGTTTATCTTGAGACTTAAGGGAAGTAAAATTTCACCCTTCTGCTCAGCAGGGCGTTTCTGGTCTGCCAGAGCCCCTGAGGATCCTGGCACTGCAGTGCAGCCAAGGTGTATCCTGGCGACGTCCCCTCCTGACACGGTAGCAGACATGTGAACTCTGGATGCCAGTCATTCATTTATCCAAAATATATGTATTGTGTGTCTATAACCAGGACAAGCCCCTTTGGGCTGCCTCCTGCCTCATCAATGGAGCAAAGGCCCTAGCAGCTCAGCAGCAGCTGAAAAGTGTGAGTCCTTTTAGATGAGAGTTTCTCAGACTTGAAGGAGCATCACCAGATGGCTGGGCCAGGAGTTTCCAACTCAGCAGAACTCACGAATGGGCCAGAATATTGGTATTTCAAACAAGCGCTCAGGTACAGAGATGCTGCTATTGCTTTTGCTGCAGGTTTGGGGACCACACTTTAAAAACTATTGCTCTAGGGATTCCAAACCTGATGCTGATTCTCCAGGGCAGAAAAGAACAATGGGAGGAGGTTGGTATTTCCACCCTTGACATACTTGACTTAATTAAAGTCTCCTGGCTCAGTTACTTCCCTGAGCGGGTCAGAGAGTTGGCCGAGACCCGTTCCCTGGCGTGGGTGCAACCACGCTTCTGAAAATGCACGCACATTCACATTTACTTACTGGCAAGTTTAGACCCCAGTGGCATGGACCGCCCTCTTCTTGGCTTTGTGGTTCACTCCGTGAGGTCTGCGGTCTTGAAGCCTCAGCCTCAGAGCCGAAGTGGCCACTTGCCAGCTGTCAGAGCCTGGGCGAATGGCCCATTCCTTCTGACTCGTCACCCCTTCACTGTCATTTGGGGCTAATAAGAGTATCAGGATCAAAGGATTATTCTGGATCATAGGCTAAATGGGACGGGGCGTGGAATGTGCCCAGTGCACGGTACACGCCTCACACTTGGAGGCCATTATTGGCCTCAATAGAAATAAATGTACTCTCGTTACCAGTTTGTGTTTCTAACTAAATATTTGTATTAGAGGCAGTTTGGACTAAGGGCTGGGGGAATGTTTGCTTTTACTGTACACTCTTTGTCCCTCATCAGTGAGCATTCGGTGTCTGGGACAGTCTCCTTCCCCCTGTGTCTTTTAACGGGGCTCTATTCCTAGGGGCTCTTTAATGCAGTGCACAGACAGAAAGATGGAGAGAACTCTAAGAAGTCAGTTGTTCTAACTCTGGGCTGGAAGAAGAAGTTAAGAATTCCAGGGGAGGCCTCAGGCTCAGAAATTTCCTTTCTCAGATATAGCTATTTAAAAAAAAATAGGATAGGATAAATTTAGTTTGTATATATTTAGTTTGTATATGTTTATACGTACATTTTTTACTATCTATTCCCATCATATGTACTATCAAAAGAGGTTTTTATTTATTTATTTTTATTTAGAAAATTAAATTTAACAGGGTGACATTGGTCAACAAGAGTACTGCACATAGATTTTGGGCAAACATCTCCATATCATTTCGACAATCAATTATGTTGTATATCCATCACCCAAGGTCAGATTGTCCTCTGTCGCCTTATATTTGTCTCTCTTTATACCCAGCCCTCTCCCCCTATGTCCATGAGTCTCAATTTTGTATCCCACCTGTGTGTGGAATCATGCAGCTTTTAGACTTTTCTGATTTGCTTATTTCACTCAGTATAATGTTATCAAGGTCTATCCATGTTGTTGTAAATGGTACTATGTCATTGTTTCTTATGGCTGAGTAGTATTCCATTGTAAAAGAGGTTTTTAAAGGTGTACATCATAAGTTTCATGTGACCAGTGGCTATGTCTGTTCCATGTGCCACCGTATCCCCAGTGCCAAACACAGTGCCTGGCACAAGACTGCATTTCATAATGAATGCCGAAGAGCTTGAATGAATATTGACCCAATGGAAGGGGCTGGACAAAGAAACTTGGAAAGAGAAAGAGAAATAGTGAACACTTGTTGCTAGATGTCTCCGGATAGCGACAAGGTGGTCCTGGAAGAAAGAACTAGCATGGGCGCGAAGAGCGATGGCCTGAGTGTTGGCATTTGCCAGTGGGTGACCTGTGATCCAAAGTCTGGACCCACCCAATGCAATCCATCATGGCTACTGACAGCCCACGGTTCTATGACTCAACTGGCCTGACCCTTCCTCCTTCCCACAAATACAGTTTCTGTCTTTGTTTCTGATACTTCCTGGGCCCAGGGTTACCATATTCAGCGAATCAAAATTCAGGATGGCCAGTTCAATTTAAATTTCAGATAAATTACAAACACCTTTCTAGTATAAGCGTGTCTTGGCAACACTGGGGACATGTACTAAATATTTTTTACTGTTTACCTGAGTTTAAATTTCAGTACTTTACCCGGCAACCCTGCCTGGGCCCAGAGCTCCCTCTTCAACTCATCCACTTGGGAAACTTACCCTTCAAGGCCCTGTCCACATGTCACCCTTAGAAACTTCTCTCATGCCCCCCTCCGCCCCAAGCAGATTCCATTGTTCTAGCCACGTGGTCCCGTCTCACACCAGACCACTGCGAACAGGCTGGCCAGCTCCCTCCTCTGGCCCTACCGCACCCCTGGCTAAGGGGGTCAACCTGTCATCTAACACTCCCCGCACTGGGGCATGCCCAGAACATCGAGAGATGAGTCTCTGGCCGTGTAGACGTGTTGCGGCTCTGAGTGGCACCACATCAGAACTGTGTGGCCTTACCTGATTCTTCGTAGATCCTCCAAATGGTGAAAAGGAGAAGATAATTTACTGAAAACCAGCCGCAACTTTATTTCCTAGCAACTCAGGCCATTGTTCAAGGCTCTCCCTACAGGGCTTCTCCACCCTACGGATGACCCGAATCCCCTGCATTGAGCAGAAATACACCTGGGACGGAGGGCCGAGGACTTAGATCTCAAATGGTTTTTGTCACGAGAGCATTTGGGCCGATAGTGGAGCACCTGAAGTGTGGGAGAGCAGGCTGTCCCCCTCTTCACACCTCAGAACCTTGGTGGGAATCGGGTGGCCCTCTGGACAGTCTGTGGCTGCCCTTCTTTCCGGGTCCCCCAGGCCTGTCCTAGGCGGGGGGGATTCCTGGGCTGTGGTCCTTCAGAGACAGGGCTGCAGGCACCCTCCCCACCCTGCCTCTCTCATGAGTCATCACCTCCAGAAGGAGAACAAGGCAACTGGTATCTGTACTGCGGGGCCCCTGGGTGGGGAGGCTGCCACCTTATCTCCACGGCCCTGGTGCGCTGACAGCATCCACAAAAAAAATGGCCAAGAAGCCAGTTGGCAACCACGTCACCTTCCTTCCCCAGAGGAAAGAAGAACCGGCAACCAGACTTCCCAGAGAGTAGCAGACCACAGGGCCCTCTCAGGGCCCGGCTAGCTTCTCCACACTCTTTCCTGAGGTTGTCTTTCTTGGTCCCCAGGAGGATGTAGCAGCCTGAGGGAGTCTCCGGAAAGGAGGCTCAGTCAGAGAACTGATCGGGAGGCCCCCTCACTCCCAGGCCCCTCTTCCCTCTCCACCCTGTGCTGCATTGACTCTGCCCGGTGGCTGGGGCTCTGCAAACACTCCATCCAGCCTGAGATCCCAGAGCCAGCCCTTCCAGACTTGTGATTTCCGTTCTGGGGCTCCAGCCACAAGGGCTGCTGAGTTTGGACCCAGTGTGAACTACAGCTCAATGGGGGGGGGGGGGGCTTCCAGAGGCACTGGGGAGTAGGGAGGGAGACAACTGATCTCACTGGCCCAGAGCCAGAGCAGTCCCGTAAACGTCTGTGAGGGTGGGGCGTGGCCAGGCTGGGCTGGAGTGGGAGAGGGGAGAGAATGGAGGGAGGAGAGGTAGGGTGACTCCATGACATAATTACATGCCTAATTTACCCAGCAGTGCCAAGGGTGTGAGGCTTTGCTTTAAGAGCTGCTATAATTATACATCAAATGGTAATAAATAACAATAATAATTCTCTTTTACATGTTGCCACTAGAACGGGGCTGTTGAAAGAGTGGGAAGAAAAGACAGCGCCCCTTCTTCCCCACCAGCCCGACCGGCCGGTCACACTCCCATATAGTTATTCCCGGACCTGGCCAAGCCCAGCCTTTACGTGATGCTCCCCCGACTACAACAGAGACTCCAGCAGGAAGAGACTAAGTGACCGGCCTGGGCCATCACACTATGGCCTAAGCACGCACTGTCAGAAGCAAGGACAGAAGCTGGGCTCTCTGCCCCCTCAGTAAAAGGAACTATGAGCCTTGAGCTCTCCACACTCTTTCCTGGCCTTCCATGGGACCCAGGGCTGGCAGGGCTCATGGCTACTGTCTGTGGCTCCAAATCGGAGGACTGGTAACTGTCGTACATGCGCCTGGAGACCTCAGCTTCCCAGTGACAGCCTGGTGCCCCCTAACCCCTGACAGTTAGCAACTTCCAAGAAGAGAAGGAGACAGAGTGAGGGCAGTGAGACCCTCGGCCTAATGCATTCAAGGCCATCCTTACTCCTGAGTGGGGACAGGGGACAGCAGTGGGGCCTGGACCTTGGTGCCACTGGTGAGATGAGGCGACTCATTCTTGTAAAATAACAACCAGTGTCAAAACCTCAATGTTTGACCCATCTCTCATGACTAAAGCTCCTTGTAACTGCAATGTTACCACTGGGGAAGGAACCGGGTGGATTAACAGGAGAAGGATGATGCCTGAGTCTGGGTCTTAGGATGACAAGAATAACTTCGATATTGCGAGCAGGAAACTTGTGCCTGCTCTGGGCCCTTCCCTACGTGATCTCAGTCATTTTTACAACCTATAAAATGAATACTAATATCAGACCCAATACAAAGATGGGTACAGTGAGGCTGAACGCAGTAGATAAGTTGCCCAAAGTCCCACAGCCAGCAGTGAACCAACCCAGAATGGACTGGCTCTGAGTTCACTCTCTGAGTGTCAATCTTTGTCCCCTTCTGGGAATAACAGCCTCAATCAACTGGCTCTGCGGTTCTAGATGCTCTGTAATTCCTGGACCCTCAGGCTGCGGGTTCATCCTCATGCACTAGAATGATGGCCCCAGGAGTAGGGGCCGAGGACAGCGACACCAATGGCCAAGGTAGGATCCATATTAGCCCTTTTATGATGTATCACTCTTAAGAAATTATCTACACCTCAGAGCCTCAGTTTCCTCATTTGTCAAACCAGCACGATGATCGATATAAGTGCCTCAGGGATGTGAGAATATTGGAGCTAGTGTGTATAATCTAGCATCTGGTACAGGCTTCTGATTTACCTCTTCAGCAAGGCAGTCTACGGCTCAGCCTCAATTTCCCCGTTTGAAAATGAGAAGGATGATTTCCAACACCCTTCATCGCTTCTCCCACTTCCGGCTCACGCCCTACCCCGTCCTTCCCCCAGGCTGGGGAGATGAAGAAGATAGCTGACTGAGGACCCCTGAGCTTGTCCTGCTGAGCTCGTTAGTGATTTCTGACCTCAGCTTTGAGAAGCATTCCCCATGGGGGCAGTAGGGCCTTTGGCAAGAGAACGGCAGAACCAGTTTATAACTTTGTTTTATGGGAGGAAGCAGCATTGTCCAGGCCATGGAAACTATCCAGTGACCTAACATCTGGGGAATGGACTTAGCGAACATTTCAGGGGGAAGCATAAAGGGAGGTTTCTGAGAGGACCTGCTATAGAAACAAACCATGGTGCCCAAATGTGAGCCTCTAAGACCCCCCCAAGTCCACTCATCCCAACCCCCAGCATCTCAGTTAGTAGGGCCATTATCAAGCCATACATCCCACCCCGTACACTATTTTCCAGTTACAGTTTGCATTTAACATTATTTTATATTAATTTCAGGTATACAGCATAATGCTTTATATACCTGGCTTGCTTTCATATCTTGGCTAGTGTAAATAATGCTGCAGTGAACATAGGGATGCACATATTCTTCTGAATTAGTGTTTTGGGTTTCTTTAGATATATACCCAGGAGTGGAATTGCTGGGTCATTAGGCAGCTTCATTTTTAATTTTTTGAAGCACCTCCATACTGTTTTCCACAGTGGCTGCACCAGTTTGCATTCCCACTAGCAGTGCAGGAGGGTTCCCTTTTCTCCACAGGCTTGTCAACACTTGTTTATTGTTTGTTTGTTTGTGACAGAGACAGAGAGGGACAGATAGGGACAGACAGACAGGAAGGGAGAGAGATGAGAAGCATCAATTCTTCGTTGTGGCACCTTAGTTGCTCATTGATTACTTTCTCATATGTGCTTTGACGGGGGGGGGGGGGGGGGCTACAGCAGACCGAGTGACCCGTTGCTCAAGCCAGCGACCCTGGGTTCAAGCTGGTGAGCTGATCTCAAAGTAGATGAGCCTGCACTCAAGCTGGCGACCTCGTGGTCTCGAACCTGGGTCCTCCATGTCCAATGTTCTATCTCTGCGCCACTGCCTGGTCAGGCAACACTTGTTTATTGATTATTGATGATAAATAACACTGACAGGTGTGAGGTGGCATCTTATTGTGGTTTTAATTGGATGGTTATTGATGTTGAGCTTCTTTTCATATGTCTATTGGCCAATTTTTATGTCTTCTTTGGGGAAAAATCTATTCAGGTCCTCTGCCCACTTTTAAATTAGGTTGTCTGGGGTTTTTTTCTCTTTTTTTGATGTTGAGTTGTCAGGGTTCTTAATAAATTTTGGATATTAACCCCTTATCAAATGAAAAGTATTATTGTCCAATATCTTCTCCTTTTCAGTAGGCTGGGTTTTTTTGTTTTGTTGATGGGTTTTTCTTTTTGCTATGCAAAAAGTTTATAGTTTGATGAAGTGTCATTTGTTTATTTTTCTTTAGTTTCCCTTGTCAAGGAGACATGTCAGAAAAAATATTGCTAACAGAAATGTCAGAGAGTTTACTGTTTATGTTTTCTTCTAAGTTTTATGGTTTTGAGTTTTATATTTGTCTTTAGTCCATTGGAGTTTATTCTTGTTTATAGTGTAAGAAAATTCTTACAGAGACAGAGAGAGAGTCAGAGAGAGGGATAGATAGGGACAGACAGACAAGAACAGAGGGAGATGAGAAGCATCAATCATTAGTATTTCCTTGCGACACCTTAGTTGTTCATTGATTGCTCTCTCAAATGTGCCTTGACCGCAGGCCTTCAGCAGACCAAGTGACCCCCTACTCAAGCCAGCGATCTTGGGTCAGAGATAGTGAGCTTTGCTCAAACCAGATGAGCCCGCACTCAAGCTGGTGACCTCGGGGTCTTGAACCTGGGTCCTCCGCATCCCAGGCTGACGCTATATCCACTGCGCCACCGCGTGATCAGGCCCCAAGAAGATTATTTTTTTCTTCTTTTATGTATGTATCCATCCAATTTTCCCTACATCATTTATTAAATAAACTGTCCATACCCTATTGTATGTTCTTGTCTCCTTTGACATAGATTAATTGACCATGTAAATATGGGCTTTTTTCTAAACTCTCTATTCTGTTCCATTAATCTATGTGTCTGTTTTGATTCAAATATCATGCTGCTCTGATTACTGTACCTTTGCAGTATTGTTTGATAGAAATTGTGTTGAATCTATAGATTGCTTTGGGTAGTATGCATGTTAATGATGTCAATTCTTCCTATCCATGAACATGATATATGCTTCCACTTATTTGTATCTTTTTTTATTTCTTTCTTTAATGTCTTATAACTTTCCCAATACAGGTCTTTTACCTCCTTGGTTACATTTATTCATAGGTATTTTATTATTTTGATGCAATTGTAAATGTGATTGTTTTCTTAGGTTCTGTTTCTGATAGTTCATTATTAGCATATAAAAATACAACCAATTTCTGAATATTTATTTTCTATCCTACTACTTTACTGAATTCACTTATCAGTTCTAGTAGTTTTTTGGTGAAATATTTAGGGTTCTCTCTGTATATATCATGTTATGTGAAAATAATGACAGTCTTACCTCACCTCTTCCTTTCTAATTTGAATACCTATTATTTCTATTTCTTCTTCTTGTCTGATTGCTGTGACTAGGACTTCCAGCATTGTGTTGAATAGGAGTGGTAAAAGGGGGCATCCCTCTCTTGTTCCTGATATTAAGGGAAACGCTGTTTGTTTGTCCTTGTTGAGTATGATGTTAGCTGTGGATTTGTCGTATATAGCCTTTATTATGTTGAGGCGTGTTTCTTCTATTCCCACTTTGCTGAGAGATTTATCATAAATGCAACCCCCACACACTTTTAAGGGGCGAATGTGGGAGCACTCTTCAGGGTTGTAGCTCGGCCATGCCCAGCCGCCCTGGAGCTGCAGAGCCTGTGGAATGGAGCAGTGCCCACCAGACCGGAGTGGGAAGGCTGAGGGTAGGAATGTGTTGAGAGATGGAGGTTGGAGGAGTCACTCCGGACTGCCTTGGTTGGGATCACAGCTGCCAGAGCCCTGCTTCCCCCCTGGCCACTGGTCAGTAGAGGAAAGAGTGGGCTGAGGAACGTGCCTTCCTGTTCTTCCACCCACGGAATTCCCCTCAGCAAGAGCCGAGCCAGATGCCCTCATGTGCCTTCTGGCTCAGGGTCCACGTCCACAACCCTGCGTGGGAGACAAGTAGCCACAAAGAGGCCTGGAAGCCAGGGGAAGGGGCTGGGTGGGAAAGGGGGTGACCCACTGCAGGCTGGCATGACGCAGCCCCTGCCAGAACCAGGCTGGGGGTGCTGGCCTCACTCGTGCCTCCCATGGCTTGGCACCCACATGTTGGCACAGGATACATACAGCCTGGTGCCAGCTAGAAAGGGACGAAGAGTGTGGCAGCTTTCCAGGATGCCCATCCCGGGAGTGAGGCCTCCTCCTCGTGCCGCCAAGGTCCCGACGCTGGGGAACCAGGAGGCCTGGAGCAAGCAGAGGTCTCAGCATGGGATGGGACGGTCTGGGAGGGAACCACCACCCCGCGGCCCCACCCCACGATGGCTGCTGTTCTGGGCACTCAGAGGAATTCAAGACAAGTAAACAGAGTTTTAAGAATTCTGCCAAACCATCTACAGGAGTGTCGGGAACGAGGTGAGTGAAGCTTTGTGGATGGGCTTCCGGTCTCACCTTCCCTTCACAAACCTGCTCAAGATCAGTCATCAGCATCTGAAAACCTTAAAACCTGAAGAACATGCCCACCCACATCCCACCCCCACCTCAGCTCAGCCATGGTGAGCTGCAAAGTATAATGTGTTTGCATTAATGACTTATTGATTTGCTGTGCACCCTTGGGCAAGTGCGCTTTGCCCACTGCCGTGAAGCTTCTGTTGTTAGTGTCACCAGGAACTTCCATGGGGCCCAGTGCTGGGGTCAGGTGTCACCCTCGTCTTCCTCCGCAGCAGCGTTTGACACAGCCTGTTTCCTCTCTTCTTGCAGGAGGACTGTCCTTCCCGGCCTCCTGGGGCCCCTCCTCCGCTCGAAAGCCCCCTCGCTTTTCTTGGCCGGTGTCTCCTCACTTCGCCACCCTCTGGCTGTTGGACCCACACCCACTGCTTAGCGTGATCACACGGTGTCAGATTTTTACACACCATCTCTACACTGATGGCCTGTGACTCTCCGGCCTGTCTCTCCCTGAGCTCCACGCCGGCTTGACATCACCGATGGGACCTCCAATAGACATCTCAAACTGACACGTCAGAGGATGTGGAGAAATCAGAACCCCACTTCCCTGCTGGTGGGAGTGTCACGTGGCGCCACCACTGTAGAAATGGTGGGGTAGCTCCTCAGACGGCTGGACACAGACCTGGGGGGGACCTGGCAGTTCTACCCCAGAGATGTACCCAAGAGAAATGAAAACCTCTGTCCACAAAAAACTTGTACCTGAACCTATTACCAAAGCAAAAGTATCAAAACTCATGAATTATTTACTTTTTAAAATCAATTTGAATAAAATCAAGATTATGCGTATTAACAGCACCGCCTGTCTTGCCTGTAATACACGGAGGGGACCGGGCCTTGTGTCTCACTCCTGCACCAGGTGATACACGGAGGGACCAGCCTTGTGTCTCACTCCTGCACCAGGTGATACATGGAGGGGGCTGGGCCTTGTGTCTCACTCCTGCACCAGGTGATACACAGAGGGGACCAGCCTTGTGTCTCACTCCTGCACCAGGTGATACACGGAGGGGGCTGGGCCTTGTGTCTCACTCCTGCACCAGGTGATACACAGAGGGGACCAGCCTTGTGTCTCACTCCTGCACCAGGTGATACACGGAAGGGGCCGGGCCTTGTGTCTCACTCCTGCACCAGGTGTAGTTTATGGTCCCACATTTGCTGTTGGGAAGGAGAGGGGGCAAGACCTGCTGATCAAATTAGCAAAGGACCCCTAAATTTTGCTTCTATGTGGGTGTACCCCACCTCCCTCATTAGATCAGAATTAGCTCTGGGAGTCTTCTGAGGGCTAGGCCCCTCCCATCAGACTGGGAGCTTCGTTGGGGTAAAAAAAAATCTGTCCCTGAGTCATGCTGAACACTTGCTGAGGGCGGAGCTAGAAGCCTCTTTCCTCTGTGTAAACCACTGCCCTTTCCCTCCACTGTTCCCTTCACAGGGCAGCCCACCACAGAGCCTCTGCTTCCAGGGGTTGCTGCTGGGCAGGAGAGCGAATGGCCACAGGAAGATGCTGCCAGTGCGTCTTGGGCCAATATAGGCCTTGGCAGCCAAGGTGCTCCTGGGCCACGTCTTGTGTGGTAGGGACTGTGGTTTTGCCATCCCAAGCTGAGTCTTCTGTGGTTTTCCCCAAGAAACCTCAGGCTGTGTTACTGGCTTGAGATTCTCCCCTCTTGCTGCCTCGTCTTGGGTCAGGGAGGGTCCCCTGATACCCTCTGTTCTAACCCTCCATGTGGAATCACATGTGCTGGTCTCTGCAGAAGACAGTGAGGAGTGGCTGCC
Source organism: Saccopteryx bilineata (assembly GCF_036850765.1). Taxonomy (NCBI): domain Eukaryota; kingdom Metazoa; phylum Chordata; class Mammalia; order Chiroptera; family Emballonuridae; genus Saccopteryx; species Saccopteryx bilineata. Next base: position 297,220,496 of record NC_089491.1, on the reverse strand, counting down.
AACACAGACTGGGACCCCGGGGCAGGCCTGTCTTTGCAGCTGGGCCAGCAGGAAGGTCGCTTTGGGCAGTTCACTCAGCCCAACAGCTCACCCTCCCCACAGGGGAGGCAGCCAGTGCCACAGGCCCGGCCTGGCTGGGAACAGGCAGGGCTGACAGCTCGCTCGCTGACCTCACCTCCACCTCGTGAAATTCCTGAGGAAGCCTATATCTGGGGGACGAGCTCCCCAAACTATGCAGCCATTACACAAAAAATGACTTCTTTATTTTTTTCACCCATTTTGAAGTTCATGCCCCACCTGCCACTTCTTGTGCGTGACCTTGGGCAGGCCAACCGGGCTTTGCCAAGTCTCAGCTTTGTCATCTGTGGATTGGGGGTTCTGCTTGCAAAGATTAACTAAGATAATGTCTACGAAGCAGTTCTTAGCAGGGCCTGGTGACCAGCAGGCATTCCCTAAATGTTATTTTATCATTGTTGTTCTTGCCTTCCTACTATGTTTCTGGAAGCTTCTGGAAGCTTCTGGTGGGCTGGTTACAGCACAAAAGCATCTGGAACTGGTGTAAACACAGAGTAAGTTTGGAGTCAGCTTTATCAGATGGGAGAAGAATGAGGCCCCAGGCCACCCTCACAGGGCCCCAGAGGGAGACAGCCATCAGCAGACAGCGGCCACACAACCCACCCTGTGGGCAGCACCACGTTGATCGGATCTATTCAGGTGAGGGGGAAAGTTTGCCCTTGTCTTTCCTGCATCTTCCCTCTCTGAGGCCGGGAGCCACAGGCTTTCTTGAGAAAACATATGCTGCCTTGGGAAGGTGAAGTGTTGGGTCGATTTTTACTTTTTTTCAAGGCAATCAAGTATTTTAAATGACATGTTTTATTTGAAGTAGTTATAGGCCAGGGGTCGGGAACCTTTTTGGCTGAGAGAGCCATGAACGCTACATATTTTAAAATGTAATACCATCAGAGATATACAATATGCTTAACACTAAATACAAATAAATGTGTGAATTTTATGTAAAAGCAACACTTTTAAAGTACAATAAGTCTCTGAATTTTTTTAATAACATTGTTATGTTGTTGCTGACCAATGATGAATAAAGTACTTCTTACCATTAATGCAACTTCTGGTGCTGCATGGTTTTGCTGATGGCTTTGTAGTCTGGTTGATACATGGTGAGGTTAAGCTTCATGCAGGTGTTGTGACTTCCATCCGTTAAACATGATCGTAGGTTGGTCTTAACGTTCTTTAGATGTGAGAAAGACTGCTCACATGCATAGGTAGAGCCAAACATTGTCAGTACAGCAATACTCACATGCTGCAGTGTGTGGTATGTGACAGGAAGTGCGTTCCAAGTTTTGACAATCAGCTGGTCCACGGGTTGAAGTTTTTTTATTTCTCCTCACTTGTGTTTGCTCGCCAACTCTGCTTGCTGTTGTGCAAGTCTTTCCAAATCTTCATTCAGTGACTTGAACTTATTCATCCACATATCTGAGGCCTTCAGGTCAGCGGCGTGTAACTCAAAATCTCAGACGGAGACACCGGGGATGTAACTCAGGTTGGCACTGTCCACTGCACACTCGGGTGGATGGGTGATGAACTTAAAAAGACAGTGTGCTCATGAAATTCTCCAAAGCACACTTTGAATGACTGCAGGAGATTAGATGTGAAGCCTGCTAGCTGCTGGAGATCAAGGGTCACTTGCTGTGCATGCATCTTTAAACTCTCCCAGTTTTTCAAAGTGTAGTAAATGACCTGTTTCAATGTTGGCGATGAAGAGTTCCAGCTTGTTTTCAAATGCAAACACTGCTTGTTGAAGGGATAAGACTGTATTTCCAATGCCTTGCATTTTCGGCCCTGGCTGGTTGGCTCAGTGGTATAGAGTGTCAGCCTGGTGTGCAGGAGTCCCAGGTTCGATTCCCGGCCAGGGCACACAGGAGAAGCGCCCATCTGCTTCTCCACCCTCCCCCTCTCCTTCCTCTCTCTCTCTCTTTTCCCCTCTTGCAGCCAAGGCTCCATTGGAGCAAAGTTGGCCCCAGGTGCTGAGGATGGCTCTGTGGCCTCTGCCTCAGGTGCTAGAATGGCTCTGGTTGCAACAGAGCGAGGCCCCAGATAATAGAGCATTGCCCCTTGGTGGGCATGCTGGGTGGATCCTGGTTGGGCGCATGCGGGAGTCTGTCTGGCTGCCTCCCCGTTTCTGACTTCAGAAAACTACAAAAAATAAACAAACAAACAAAAAAACAATGCCTTGCATTTTCACATTGAGCTGGTTCAGATGTTCAGTCATGTCCACGAGATAGTAGAACTTCAGGAGCTACTCAGTGTTAGCTAATTCAGGATGCTTGATGTTTTTCATTTCAAGAAAAGTCTGGATTTTGCTCAGACAAGCCATGAAATGGCTGAGCACCTTCCCTCTTGACAACCAACGCACATTGCTGTGCAGAAGCAGACCAGGATAATTATTCCCAGCTTCATCCAGCAGTGTTTTAAACTGGCAATTATTTAAAGCTCGGACAACAATAAAGTTGACCACCTGAATGACCAGTGACATCACCTCACCAAGCTGCTCACCACACATCTGAGCACAAAGCGCCTCCTGATGTAAGATGCAGTGAAAACTTAGGATGGGTCTCTTAATGTTCATGAAGAAGCACTACAAATCCTCTGTTTTTCCCCACCATGCACGGAGCACCATCAGTACATACCGAAATAAGTTTATCCATCGGTAGATTTTTTTCTTTAGTGAACTCAGTGAAAGACTTGAATAAACCCTCCCCTCTAGTTGTCTCTTTCATAGGCAAAACAGCAAGACTTTCCTCACATAATGTGTAACTGACAGTATACCTTTTGTAATCACGCTGAACTGGGATAAATGGCTTATGTCTGTTGACTCATCCAAAGTGAAAGAAAAGAATGGTGCTGCATTTATGTCCTTCACTTGTGTTTTCTCAATTTGATTTGCCACCATGATGGTACGATCATGAACAGTTCTTGCTGAAAGAGGCATGTCTTTCATTTGTTTGATTATCTTGTCTTTATCTGAAAAGTCGTCAAAAAGTTCATTGGCAACATCAAGCATGAATGTTTGGCATACTCCCCATCTGTGAATGGATTTCTGTTTCCCACAATTGCTAAAGCACCAGCAAAGCTAGCCGAATTCTAGTCACCTTGTTAGGTCCAAACACGGAGTTGCTGCTGACTAGCTTGCACTCTGCACAGTAGCTCTTGACATGCTTTCTTCCTGCTGTCCCCCGCTGGATATTTCCATGCAAATGTAGTATGGCATGTGTTGAAGTGCTGCTTTATATTTGACCATTTCATCGATGGAATTTTTTTTTTTTTACAGGGACAAAAAGAGAGTCAGAGAGAGGGATAGATAGAGACAGACAGACAGGAAGGGAGAGAGATGAGAAGCATCAATCATCAGTTTTTCGTTCTGACACTTTAGTTGTTCATTGATTGCTTTCTCATATGTGCCTTGACCATGGGCCTTCAGCAAACCGAGTAACCCCTTGCTTGAGCCAGCGACCTTGGGTCCAAGCTGGTGAGCTTTTTGCTCAAGCCAAATGAGCCCACACTCAAGCTAGCGACCTCGGGGTCTTGAACCTGGGTCCTCCGCATCCCAGTCCAATGCACTATCCACTGCGCCACCGCCTGGTCAGGCAGATGCAATTTTATCATTGCATATTAGACACACTGCAGAACCTGCTCTCTTCACAGAGGCGAAGTCCTCTGACCACTCCTGTTGAAAAGTACAATACTCCTCATCTTTTTTTTTCTTTTAGCCATCTTCATCAAAAGGGTTTCTGCAATTAGCTAGCTGACTACTTGATTAAAAGGAGGGAAGTTTACTTCCTGTCCTCACAGCAACCCATGTACATTACGCATTATCCAATAAAAATTTGGTGTTGTCCCAGAGGACAGCTGTGATTGGCTCCAGCCACCCACAACCATGAACATGAGCAGTAGGAAATGAATGTAATATGTGAGAATATTTTATATTTTTAACGTTATTATTCTTTTTACTACAAATTTATCTGCAAGCCAGATGCAGCCATTGAAAGAGCCACATCTGGCTCACAAGCCATAGGTTCCCGACCCCTGTTATAGGCTATACAGCTCAGTGGTTGAAAGCAATGTTATTGTTGGTCAAATAAGTTTGTAAATACGACATATATGTTTGCTCGCTTATAGTTTGCATTGGGTGTAGGGGACAGGCTATAAGAAGGCCGGGTCATTATAGTCTAAGGCTTAGTTTTAAGACTAAGCTTTTCCCCACACCCTTGACTGTTGCATGATGTGGGGTGGTACACTCTTATGAGTAATCCCATTTATGCCTCAGATAAGTGACTTTGTATCAGAGACTTCCCTGTTTGTATATTGGATTAAAGCAGGGGTCTCAAACTCAACTCAGCATGTGGGCCGCAGAGCAAGATCACAGCCCTTCCGCGGGCCGCACTAGGTCTACAAAAAGCAACTGTTACACAACACTTTTCTCACTGCAGTTGAAAACAAAAAAAAAATCAGTACAAAATTGTTCAGCGGGCCGCAAGTTTGAGAACCCTGGATTAAAGGTTTTGATTTCTACACTATAAAATGGGGCAGAGGAGCCCATGCTGGAAAGGAGAGCAGAGAAAGGCCACGTGGAGGAGAGGAGAAGCAGCCAAGATGGCACAGTGCTGAGGAAAGGCCAGTTCGTGCAGAGAGAGAGAGATGGGGAAAAGAGGTGAATAAAGCTGGTGAGGTAGAAACCTTTGATTCTAGGAAAACTCGGATAAGTCAGTGGCTTTGGGAGCCCTGAATGGAAAGGAAAGTGTTTTCCCACTGTGTGTATTTCTTGCCCGCTGGATGCAAGCTAGGATTAAAGCTAATGGCCCACCAGTTCTTGGCTCTGTTGTTTCATTACTGTCTGTCCGAATCAAACCTGAACCAGCATTGGCCAGGCGGCTGTGATGGTGGCTGCGGCTACTGGCCATACAGTTATGCAATAGAACTTTTTGTGAGGGTGAAAATATTCTTGATATCTTTGCCCAGTGTGGTCACCACTAGCCAACTGTGGTTCCTGGGCCACTGAGACATGGCTAGTGTGACCAGGAAATAGAAATTTTTATTTTAATTCATCTGAATTAATTTTAAAGTAAGCAGCCAGGTGGAGCCAGTGGCTGTGGTGTTGGCCAGCACAGCTCAGGATGAGCCCTAAGCTGGCGAAGCTGTGGCCAGCCGGGCATGGTATTGACTTCCCCTGAGCTGCTTCTCTTGCATCTGTGTAGTAAAGATCACGTGGCACCGGGCTCATAGGATCAGTTTGAGGATTAAATAACGAAATGAATATAAAGCTCTGAGCACAGTAAGAACTCGCTGAAGACCAGCTATTATCATTATCTTTACAATATCTAAGCTTCTGGGACCTTAGTCATCCAGTCACCAAATAGCTGAACACTTACCATCTGCCAGACACAATTCTAAGCACTGGGGAGGCAAAAATAAGTCTTCAAGATCTTGCCCTCTCTAAGAATCTCTATCTGAATGAGGGAAACTGACAGGTGATCGAGAGCTGCCCTGCAGAAGTGGTAGTAACCCCTCTATGTTGTAGCAGACCTCCAAAATATTTTAAGGTGGGAGAAAGAAGGAGATCAGGGAAGGTTTCCTGGAGGAGGCAATATTGCTTTCTTTATATTTACTGTCTCAACTTGACCTCCTAGCTCCACAATACCCACCACCACTTGACCTTCTTTCCGTAACATTTTACATTAGTTTCCTTTGCTACTATCACAAACTCAGTGGCTTAAAACAACACATCGTTATCTTACAGCACTGGAGATTAGAAGTTTGAAATGGCTTTCACTGGGCTAAAATCAGTGTCAGCAGGTCTGCTTGCCTTCGGGAGGCTCCAGGGGATAATTTTTTTTTTGTCTTTTCCAGCTTCTAGAGCCTTCATTCCTTGGTTCATGGTCCCTTATTTCATCTACAGAAGCCTCTTCCAATCTGTCCTCTCTCATCTTTCTCTCTCCCTCTCCCTTCTCTCCCTCACCACACTTTCTCTCTCTCTCCCTTGCCTCTCTCCTAGAAGGACCCTTGTGATTACATTAAACCCACCAAAACAATCCAGGATAAATTCCCCATGTCAGAATCTTTAACTTAATCCTGCAAAATCCATTTTGCTGTGAAAGGTAACATATTCACTAGTTTAAGAAATTAGAATGTGGACATTATATTTGTTTCTTTTAAAAAAGCTTTAGTAACATATAATCCATAGCATCCAATTGACCCATATAAAGTGCACAATTCAGTAATTTAGTGCACAATCAATTTTAGAACATTCTCATCACCTCAAAAAGAAACTTAAACCCTTTAGTTCTCACCCGTATACCCTCTCCCATCTCTGATCTCCTACCTAAGCAACCACTAATCTACTCCCTGTCTTTTAGATGTCTTTATTCTGGACTTTGACATGGATGGAATTATACAATGTGCAGTCTTTTGTGTCTAACTTTTACTCAGCATAATAATTTCAAGATTTATTCATGTCAGTACCTCGTTCCTTTTTATGACCAAATAATATTCCATTGTATAGATACACTAGATTTAGTTTATCCATTAATCAGTTGATGGGCATTTGGTTTGTTTCTACCTTCTGATTATTATGAGTAATGCTGCTATAAACATTTGTGTACAAGCTTCTGTATGAACATCTTTTTCCATTTATATTAGGTATATAACAAGGAGTGGAATTGCTGGGTAAGGTGTGGACATCTTGGAAACAGACATTATTCTGTCTACCAAATTTTTATTTCAAAGTCTTGAAAGACTAATAGCTAAGGCCAGTCTGTGTGGCAGATTCATTCACTTATGTCAGGAGTGCAGCTACTGATGCATGGAGAGGCAAATTCATAGGCACCCCAGGCAGTAGGTGGCAGGGGCAGTGCTGATTATGACCACAGCAGAGATCAGTTATCTCAACCCTTCTCACACCTCCTGTCTAAAATTTCCAAAAGCCATCTGACTGCACTCTGTTTTACCTTTAAGTCTGAGATGAGTCCTTTCTACAAACCTTTCCTCCTGCTAGAGTTGGTCTGAATGTGTTTCTGTTCCTTGTATAAAACACTAATAATGCCATAAGGTGGTTTTGAGGATTTGGTGAAGGGTCAGTGAGAAAACTCGTATGAAAATGGTGAAGTATTTCAGAAGTGGAGGTAGGAGAGAGATCCAGTCTGAGCCCAAGTTCTGTTTGAACTAAACCCAAACATGAGGAGTTTGCAAGACCTCCAGCAATGTTAAGCACAGCAGGAATGATTGCAGGAGAGGTGGTGAGTCCCATCAATAGGTGATAGGAGCCATTCAGAGGAGAGTTCTGGAAAAGGACAGCAGTAGGAGGAAGGACTGGTGGCCAACTGTGGAGATGGGACTTTTGGGGGACACAGATGAGCCACCTCAGGCACTTTCTGGGATGGTCATGGGAACTTTATACAGAGCCAGGGGTCCAATCAGGCCAGAAAGCAGGAGCCAGAGTGACGGAAGATTATAGTACAATACTCTACATCCCAAGAAGCAACCTTCCACCCGCTCAGATTTCCCACCAAAGAACAGGCTGCCTGACAGGCTGTCTCTCCTGCAGGCTTCCAAAGGGGAAGTGTATGGCCAGGCGCCACCATCGTGGCCTTTCACATGCAGGTTCCCACTGGACTCGGGCAGATGGTAAAGAAATGGCAGAGTTGGAGGATGGTGGGCCATTCTGTTTATTGGTGTCTCACCAAGACTGGCAAGCCACAAGAGAAGACAAGGGAAAGGGATCAGGGAGGCCCCTGCAATGGTGATAGCAGGAACCGAGGGAGAGCAAGCTCCCGGTCTGCCCCACTTTATGGTATAGAAATCAAAACATTTAATCCAATATACAAACAAGGAAGTCTCTGATACAAAGTCACTTATCTGAGGCATAAATGGGATCCCTCATAAGAGTGCACCACCCACATCATGCAATAGTCAAGGGTGTGGGGAAAAGCTTAGTCTTAAAACTAAGCCTCAGGCTATAACGACCTGGCCTGCTTACAGCCTGTCCCCCACACACAATGCAAACTATAAGCGAGCAAACATATGTATCAATTTACAAACTTATTTGACCAACAGGGAGTCATATGGCATCTCCTCACCTGGGCAAGGCTCAAGGGTCGCTGCATAAACAGTGAGTTTCATTTCCATTTCCTTTGGATGGCACAGAACCAAAGTATCTCTCCAGGAGCCACCTTAAATTAAGGTGCTTGAATTCAAGAGTTAACATTTTTTTGCAAGGAGGACAAAGGTTGAGTCAAATTGACTAGCCTGGTCAAGTCACAGGGCAAGGCAACTCAGCAGAGCCAGGGGCTAGAAAGGAGAATTATCGGGACACAGGCAGCTAAACAACTCTTATCAGGGGATAGGCCAGCAGGGGGAAGGAAGGGAGCTTGGGTGGGGCAGGAGGAGGCAGACAAACTCAAACAGGTCAGGAGGGCAGTGGGTGGGAGACTAGAAGGAGATGTAGGCAGAGAGTGAGAGCTGGGAGAGGTAGGTAGAGGGCACAGGAAGGGAGGCAGGGTGGGGCCATCATTCACAGAAGTCGTCATTCATTCATTCACTCACTGATGTTGAGAACATGTTGTGTGCTAGGTCCTCCTCTGGACACCAAGGTGATCAAGGTAGTGGCCCTGTCCTTACATCCAGGGTTCTGTAAGTCCATGGTGGGCAGTTCACACTTCTGGCTCCTTTTCCCCACAAACACACACACTCCCACCTACAGGGAGTCTTCTTCCTTCAGGACTAGTAAATGGAGAATTATTCTCCTGGAAGACTATCATAATCTCGACCTCTTCAGTGTCCGCAGGCAGCTCCAACGTCAGAGTAAGAGCGAGGAACTTGAGCCGTGATCGCGGAGCCACAGCTGTGTGAGCTGATGCATGATCTCGGAACACTTGCCTCTACTTGTGAAGATCTGTCTCTTCCTAGCCACCCCCAAACCCCTCCCTAAGATTCCCAGGGCCACAGATTGGCAAGCAGAAAGAGAGAACCCTTGGAGACCCAGGGACAAGGCAGGGACAAGGCAGGAAGAAGGGTCCAGGGTTTGGAAACAAAGGCAGAATGGAACAGCAGGGAGAAATCCAGAGACCAAGACTGGTTCTCAGTTCAGATCTAGGCTTGCAGTTAAACCCTCTGAGCCTCGGTTACTTGGCCTCCAGATGGGGAGGCAGTTGTAGATGCTTAAACTGGACAATGTATGTGAATGTGCCCAGCCCCAATGTCAGTACCCACCTGTTTAGGAGGGAGATCTAGGGAAGGAACACACTTGTAATCAGCCACTGCACAGGCATGCAAGGCTGGGCTTCCAGACTGTCATCTAAAGGGCTGTTGTCAAAGGGGTTGCTGCCCGCCCTCAGGCTGCTGAACTTTGAGCAACTTAAATCTGCATGGGGCTTTCAGTTTCACTTTCAACCCTGTGGGTTGGATAGGAAAGGTATTAAGAAATCCATTTCACAGATGAGGAAGGCCTAAAGAAGTTAGATTTCCCCGGGGTGGCAGCTGGGAAAGATGCCTGGGCTGCCAGTGAGTTCAAGGCATTCTCCACCAAAAGGTACCACGGCTCAGAAAGGACCTCCAAGCCCCCAGCTGCATTTATAGTCGAGGCAGACAGGGTCATGTGAGAGCTCTGGGCATGCTCAGAATCTGGTTCCCCTTTTCCAGCCACACAGCATTGGTCCAGCCAAAGTATAAGGAAGCTCAATTTTTCCTTTTAATAAAAGTCTAACTTTACTTTCTCTGACTGGCTTATTTCATTTAGCATAATGCTCTCCAAGTCCATCTATGCAAAGGGTAAGATTTCCTTCTCTTTTTTTATGGTTGAGTTGTATTCCATTGTGAAGTATACTGACAGGCACTTGGGCTGTTTCCATAGCTTGGCTATTGTAAATAACGCTGCAAGGAACATAGGGGTGCATATATTCTTTCAAATTAGTGTTTGGGGTTTCTTCAGATAAAGTTGCAGGGCAAGGGGAAGGGGGAAAGTTGGAAGAGGATATAGGGGAGGGATAAATGGTGATGGATGGAGACTTGAGTTGAGGGTAAACACACAATACAGTGCACAGATGGTGTGCTATATATAGAATTCTGCACCTAAAACCTGTATACTTTTGTTATTCAGTGTCACACCAATAAATTCCTTAAAAAGGAAGAAAAGTTTATCTTTAAAGGTCAAAATAAAGGTTTTATGATATGCGCTGCACGTAACCAAACAAACTGAATTAAATTTGTCTTTCTTTTCAGTTTTTCCATCACTCTTAGCATTAGTCACTCTCACTCATCAGGAGAAAAGTAACTAGCATAGATATATAGTAGTCACGAAATCTTTTTCAAAATGTGCTTTTAATTTATTCTCAGTATTCATGTCAGCAAAAGATTTCCCACTTCTCTGTGGTTCTGCTTAGTTTCATTTTCCTTTACAGTTGTGAAACTAAGCAACTTTTTCAGAGATGTGTCAGTTCGATGGCTTAGAGCTATAATAAGCCTAAACCTCAATTCAACAATGTAGAATTTCATTATTTTGCAGATCTGTTAATCCAGATGTAGATCAGGCTTCAGGATCAGCTCGATCTAGTAGCTAGGGTCTGCTCTCAGCAATTCCTTTGGCTGTGTTTCACTCCAAGCCTTGGCTTTGTGGACAAGTTTTTTCTTCTCATAGGAGCAAAATGGCTGCGGTGACTGGCCAAAAGGTGGAAGCAATGAGAGTGTCCATCAACTGATGAATGGGTAAATAAAATGTGGTATATCCATACAGTGGGATATTATTCGGCTTTATAAAAAAAGAAAATTCTGACACATTCTACAATATAGATGAACCTTAAAGACATGCTAAGTGAAATAAGCCAGTCACAAAAATTCTCCATGATTCTACTTACCTAAATAGTTGAGTTCATAGAGACAGAAAGTAAAGCGGTAGTTGCTGGGGACTGGGGGAGTTTGGGAAGATGAAAAAGTGGAGATGGGTGGTGGTGATGGTTGTACAACAATGTGAATGTGCTTAATGCCATTGAACTGTACACTTAAAAATGGTTAAAATTAAGGTGACCAATCGTCCTCCTTTAGGGAAGACAGTCCTTCTTTTGTAAGTCCCATCCTCCCTCGAAAAGCGTCCTCTTTTTTGATATTGGAAGACTAATCTGTCAATGTCCATATTCAATTGATGCAGAGTTGATCCACTGTGTGTCATGTGACGTATTTGTATTTGACATGACGATTTGTCAAGGATCAGTACAATGAGGCAAGATGCGATTATGAGACGCATGCGCTCCACACGTGAGACCTTGAGAGAGCGCATGATATACTAAGCACGCAAATGGCTTTGTGTACTTCTTACTGAAACACAGCACATATGACATTGTTGACTCACGATTATTTCTTCTTCAGTGGATATTCAATCATAGACAGATAAACACAATTCACATTTTATTAATTCATTATCTATTTAATAATTTCCAAATACATATAATTTTATTTATAAGTATTTACCCAAAATTTGAGTTTTAAAGTGGAAATCTAACCATAAACCATATCTATTAATAAGCATTTTGATTAAATAGTTGCATAAAACACTTTTTAAATTAGAAAATGATAAATACACCCAAATATCACTCCAAATTAGGGTTTTGTTTGATATTTAGTTTTGTTAATTTAGCTCCCAGAAAATTCGCCTAACATGATATGTTTTCAGTTCCTAATGTGCTCGCATCGTTCATGTAGCTCTATATTTTATTTTTAATTTTAAATTTCATTTAAGGGGTGGAAAAATCAAAAAAGAGAAAATACCATTTCAATGATAAATTGAAAAAGGAATTTCCATTCTTCATATCAAAGAAAGATACCATTATTTTCTGCAATATTTGCAGTGGAGAATTTTGTATTACAATTGGGGCAGAGCAGCGATAATGAAACACTTGAGACCACCAACAAACATAAGCAATCATTAGATGCATCAGCTTCCAGTTGTAAAGTAACAAGTCTTTTTAAAACTTCAAATTATTCTGAAGATGAGCCTGACCAGGCGGTGGTGCAGTGGATAGAGCGTTGGACTGGTATGCAGAGGACCCAGGTTCAAGACCCCAAGGTCGCCAGCTTGAGCGCGGGCTCATCTGGTTTGAGCAAAAGCCCACCAGCTTGGACCCAAGGTTGCTGGTTCCAGCAAGGGGTTACTCGGTCTGCTGAAGGCCCACGGTCAAGGCACATATGAGAAAGCAATCAATGAACAACTAAGGTGTTGCAACACGCAATGAAAAACTAATGATTGATGCTTCTCATCTCTCCGTTCCTGTCTGTCTGTCCCTGTCTATCCCTCTCTCTGACTCACTCTGTCTCTGTAAAAAAATAAAGAAATAAAAATAAAAAAGTAAAGTTGGCTGCAATGGAGAGAACACTAGCATTTCATACCATAATTCACAATTAAAGTTTTCGTAGTATGGATTGTACAACTGAATTATTGAAAAAGTCCCACAATGCAGAATTTTCATGTGCCAGGACAAAATGCGAGGCTATTTTGAAATCAGTATTTAAAAATTACTGTGACAGCTTGACCAGGTGGTGGTGCAGTGGAAAGAGCGTCGGACTGGGATGCAGAGGACCCAGGTTCAAAACCCCGAGGTTGCCAGCTTGAGCACAGGTTCATCTGGTTTGAGCAAAGCTCACCAGCTTGGACCCAAGGTCGCTGGCTCAAGCAAGGGGTCACTCGGTCTGCTGTAGCCCCACAGTCAAGGCACAAATGAGAAAGCAATCAATGAACAACTAAGGTGTTGCAACATGCAACAAAAAAACTAATGATTGATGCTTCTCATCTCTCCATTCCTGTCTGTCTGTCCCTGTCTATCCCTCTCTCTCTCTGTCTCTGTAAATAAATAAATAAATAAATAAATAAATAAATAAATAAATAAAAATTACTGTGACAAAAGACTTACAGAGGACTTGGAAACTGCAGCATTTGTAATGATTTTATCTGATGCATCAAATCATAATGAAACTAAATTGTATTCAATAATACTAAGATATTTTAATGTTACCAAGGGCATTCAAGTAAAATTTTTAAATTTAGAATCCATTGAGGGCAAAACTTCTGAAATTTTGCCAAACCATCTATACAGAGTAATAAGTGAAAACAATTTGAAACCCAAAGTTGTTGCACTAACGGCTGATAATACAAATACAAATTCTGGTGGGTGAAGACTCAAAGGGGTGAATAATGTGAATGTAAAATTACAAGTTACTCCAAAAGAAAATACTAGGAATAGGTTGTAATGCACATATTTTGTCAAATGCAATCAACATAGCGTCGTGTGCCATGCCAATCGATGTAGAAGTAATAATAACTACAATTTATTTGCATTTTAGTCATTTTACTGTTCATGTTGCTACTTTAAAACAATTTTGTGAAGAAGCAAATGTTGAATACAAAAAAACTTTTAGGATACTCAAAAGTTAAATGGCTTGCTCTAACACCTGCTATAGACTGTGTTCTACAATTATTTGGGCCTCTTTGTTCATATTTTTTAAGTTTAGACAAATGTCCTAAAATCCTAGAATCATTTTTCAATAATAAAATATTTGAGATATTAATGTATTTTAGACATAATCAAGCATCTATTTTTCACAAAATGATTCAAAAGATTGAAAGTGAACACATTTCAGCTATGAAGTTAGTCTTATTTTGAATAACTTTATCCTTCAATATAAATCTTGTTTTGAAGAAAAATTTCTTCCTTTAATTATAAAAAGAAAATTGTCAGACTTAGAGAAATCAAATTCGGGCATAACAGAAAAGTTTATCAAAGAAGTGCAGAATTTTTAACAGACATGATTTCAATATATCGAAGAATAGTCTGAAAGAAACATCATGAGAAATAACAGTTTTCAATGGTGTTTTTGAATTCATTGCAAGTATATTGGACAGATATTGAATCTTGTCTTGAGTTTTTATCTAAAGAAATGCCAGACATCAAAATAGATGACAGTTGTCTCTTTGAAGAAATTAGAAGACTGAATGTATACTTAAATTCTGAAAAATTAATACAATGGGAAAATGAACATGTGAAATTGATAAAAGATGAGTAGAAATATTCAGCCATCCAAAATGAACATATTCCATGTGAAAATTTATTTATTCTTGTTAAATTTACATTGTGCTGCCCTGGAACTAACGCAGCAGTTCAAAGAGTTTTTTCGATTGCTAATGATTTTTGGATAAGGGAGAAATCGAGATTGAATGTTGATACTCTAGCTGCATCACTTGCAATAAAATTCAATATGAAGAATATTTCTTGTTCAGATATTTCCAATATATTGTTACAAGATGATATATTGACAAAAAATATTCATTCAGTGGAAAAGTACTCATTTAGATAATATTATCTAAATGAGTACTTTTTTCTTGTAATTATTATTAAAAATTAATAGCCATGTAAGCATAATTACAATATAAAATATTAAAAATGTTTTTATTATGCATTTATCATATTATAGTGTATTATTGTTGCAATTAATAAAATGTTTCTTTAATTTACGATATTGTTTTCTTCAATTTATTTTTGTTCTCCTTTTCATTGTAAAAACTTGATCACCTTATTAAAATGGTAAATTTTATGTTACGTATATTTTACCACATTTTTTACAAAATGACTACTGTGGCCTCAGGATTCCCACCAGTATGAAGAGGATTCTTTTTTAAAGGAAAAAAACGGTTTTTTTCCAGGCACTCCTAACAAATGAACTACCTCCTTTAGGTCACATTCTATCATTCTTAAATCACCGCTGTGGCCAGAAACAATATGCCCACTAATTGTCTTAGATTGTCTAGATCCCTGACCCAAATATCACATTACAAAAGGTTTGGGATTATGCTAGACTAGTTGGGCCAACCTCCACAGTAGGGGTGGAGTTCAACTTCCCCAGAATCATGAGCAGGAAGGGTTATGGACGGAGAGAGGAGAACAAAGAAGTATGAGGGAGAGAGTAGATACGTAAGCAACACAACATAGGTATCTAAAACAAGGCAAAGGGGAAATGGAGAAGTCTAGGAGGTGTGGCAGAGACTGTGGGCCAGCCTCTAATATCCATTCTCCCCTCTTCCTGGACACACACCAGACTACATTTCCCAGCCTCCTTTGCAGTTAGGTTGGCCAGGGGAAATTCTGGCCAGTGGAATATGAGCAGGTCTGTGTTTTACCTCTGGGCCTAAGTCTTCTTTATGCCCTTTTTACTCTTTTTACCTCTCCCTACAGTTTCAACCATGCAAAGGATGACCTGGGCTCTGAGAGATAGCAGAGCAAGTAAATAGAAGGAACTAGGTCCCCAAACAACTGTCCCCAACACTAAGACCACTGACTTCACCACTTTTACACACAAGACAAAGAAGCATCTCTCATCTTTAAGCTGCAGCAGGGACTGGCAATCTGTGGTCCACTGCTTGTCATTGTAAATAAAGTTTTATTGTAAATAGCACCCCCGTACGGTACCACCCACTTCAAGTGACTGTCAGTCTCAGGGTTGGGGTTCCAGGTGTGGATGAAATAGGGGTGCTATAATAACTCATTACCCCCTAACTGGGCAAATTATGGTAGGTAGTCATACCCCAAGCCTATAACTTGTTTAGTGAAAAGTTTTTAAGCAAACCCTGTCCATTGTTTTGTTATAAAGTTCCATTTCGCTGGGTTTATGTAGAGACACCAAGTCCAAATTAATTTTTAAGGAGTTTTATTAAAAGGAGAAAATTTAATATGCTGGCCACATATGGCTAACATGGGGCAAAGCTGACCCAAATCTTGTGCATTACGCACAGCCCTGAGGCAGAATATATACCTTTGATCACACACACACAGGTTGGTGGGAAAAGGGGTTAGTAAGCTTATAATATTTTCTATAGGATTTATAAAAAAACATTTCTATATGTTAAAACTTACAGGGTAACACAATAGTGAAAATGTTCTACATATTAAAAGATATTCCCGCCCTGGCTGGTTGGCTCAGCGGTAGAGCGGCGGCCTAGCGTGCGGAGGACCCGGGTTCGATTCCCGGCCAGGGCACATAGGAGAAGCGCCCATTTGCTTCTCCACCCCTCCGCCGCGCTTTCCCTCTCTGTCTCTCTCTTCCCCTCCCGCAGCCAAGGCTCCATTGGAGCAAGGATGGCCCGGGCGCTGGGGATGGCTCTGTGGCCTCTGCCCCAGGCGCTAGAGTGGCTCTGGTCGCAACATGGCGACGCCCAGGATGGGCAGAGCATCGCCCCCTGGTGGGCAGAGCATCGCCCCTGGTGGGCGTGCCGGGTGGATCCCGGTCGGGCGCATGCGGGAGTCTGTCTGACTGTCTCTCCCTGTTTCCAGCTTCAGAAAAATGAAAAAAAAAAAAAAAAAAAAAAGATATTCCCAGATTTTCTAGTGTTTATTTGCCATTCCTTTGTTTAGAGGTATATGCATTAACTATAAGCTTTCAGGATGGGGTGGGGAGTCTACATGGCGCCAGGGAATAAGCTTTTGTGAATGGCCCATTAAAGAAGGAAGAAGAGGAGAGGAAAAGATTTGCTTAATCTTCTCCTCCTACCACCCCCACCCTCCCCTGGCTAGGTTTTTACCCTGTTTCTCACAGGGTAGAGGAAGGGGGAATTTAAGTCCTCCTAACACAAAATTTCTTTACAATACAATACTGTTGTCTATCCTGAGTTGGTGCAAATCACACACAAGTATAAAAATCACATTTACAAAATCTCTCTGTATGCCTAGCCTAAATTATAAAATACCCTTTAAGCTTCCTGGTAAAAAGGGTTTCCTACACAGTATGTCTCTGCAAGCTAGGAAACTTTCACATTCCTTTACTTTCACTCCCTACAGAAAGGAGAAGACAAGAAACCTAAGTATTTTCCCTAAAATATTAATATTAATTTTCTATTCTTTGGTACCTTACCACAGTTTATGTGCTTCTAGGTTAACACACCTTTGAAATACAGGAAGTAATACTCCTCAAAGGCTAACCACCCTCAAGTGAACACATGATCTTGGTAACTAGCCTGTCATTTAATCTCTGTCTTGCTTTCTCCCACCTGCAGGTAATCTTCCTTACATCCCCTCCTTAATCTCAAAGCGTAAAACAAACTGCAAACTAATTCTCCAGAGCATGGGAGATCTTATTTCCCGGCCATTATCATCAGCTTGGGCTCCAATAAACTCTTACAATAATTTTCTACAGGTTTGGATATTTCTTATGTCAACACAGACAACATTGCACAAGGCAGCCTGGGGAATTTTTTCAATGGAAATCAGAAGACCTGAAACAATATCTTATTTCTGTTTAATAGCTTCGTTCTCTCTGGCAGAAGCTGGACCAGCTTTCATATGATAGTTATAAGAAGAATTGTGAGCGAGGTTCTGAGCCTTTTGTAGATTGACACTCATTCCTTAATATGCCCCTGGACACTGTTTTGGATGTTTCCCTCAGCCGGGTCCTTGCCTGCCCCACCCCTGGCAGTGGCCACCCAGGGCTCTGCAGCCCCAGAGCAGAGACACCTGCTGGCCCTCGGTGGTTCCCACAAGCAAGGCTCTACGTTCTCCTTTGGAGAACATTCTGACCCATCAGTACAATGTGAGACTCCCTGAGTCCTGAGTTGTCTCTGAAGGGAATGTCCGGTAGTGATAGAGACTGGAAGGGTTGGGTTGGATACTAGCTCAGAGGTAAAGAAGAGGAATTCCTTAGGTCAACTTTAGGTGATAGACCAAATAGTCAGGAGTCAAATGTGTGGATTTGAATCTCACTCAGCCTCACTGTTTGCTAACTCTATGATCTTAAACAAATTACTTAACTTTTCTGTGCTTCCAAGTGGGCTGATAAGTGTAGCATCTCTTTTGCAGGTAGTTAGAAACTGTGTGGGAGATTTTGCTCAATACCTGTTAGCGCTTGGTTCCAGAGTGTTACATTTCTGATCGCTCCTAGCTTTTCAGGTTTACATAAAGTGATCGGGATGTGTAAGTGCCAAGAGGCCTTTGGGAAAAGCAAGCCTTCTGGGGGAGGGGGCCTGACTTCCTAACTGCATCGGGATTCTCGGTGTTGTAAGGGAGCGTGCAGAGTGGAATAAAGGGAACCGGAAGGGAGAAGACTGCCCGATAGCTCCTTCCACTGAAAGTCACTGGTGAGAATGAAAGTTCACCAGGCTGGCCTGACCTGTGGTGGCGCAGTGGATAAAGTGTTAACCTAAGATGCTGAGGACGCCAATTCGAATCCCTGGGCTTGCCCAATCAGGGCACATATGGGAGTTGCTGCTTCCTGCTCCTCCCCCCTTCTCTCTCTCTTAAAATGAACAAATAAAGTCTTTAAAAAAAAAAAAGAAAAAGAAAGTTCACCAGACTGGGTGAACTGACGTAATCTCGGCCTGATTTGCACTTGAACCTTGAACTCTTCAAATGGTTTACCCTCCTAACCAAGAGTCAAGCTCTAGCCTGACTAAGCTCTTGGAAAATGTCCATTCAAATTCACCTAGAAGGACCTGGCCAGATCTTTCTTATCCTTGAGATTCCACTTGACCATTTCCTCCCCATGGAAACCAGGGTGAGGCGAGGCCCTGAGCCTGCCCCCTCAGCACCTCACATGCCCCCCACCATAAATTCATCACACATCTATGCTTGTAATTTGTTTAACACTTTGCACAGTTCTTGCGACTACTCTCTCCCTGGTGCCTGCACTGTGCCTGGTCCATGGAGCTTTTGAACAATAGTCACGAATATTGTTCAGTGAATGATTGGGCCCCCACAGCTCTTGATTCTAAAGCATAATCATAGCTGACATGAATTCAGTGCTATCTGTGTTCCAGGAGCTGTGTCAATGCTGTCTGTTCACCGACAACCCTGGGAAGCAGAGAGTCCCATCCCCCTTCTGCAGATGAGGAGCTGGAGGCCCGCACCTCTCACCCCGCCCAGCCTCACCCAGCTCCTGCATGAGATCTGTGTGGGTGTGGGTTAGCCTCTGTTCACCAGCCATCACACTGCCAACCAGCCATGCACTAACCATACTGCCCCTCACTGGGCACATATATTATTTCGAATCTTTGAGTTCGCTTGGAAAATGAAAATAGTAGACTCCAATCTTCTGTGGTTTTAAGGTATGGTCATGCAGATGTGTTGGTCAAGTAAGTTTGTAAATATGATATGTTTGCTCGCTTATATTTTGCATTGTGTGTGGGGGACAGGCTGTAAGCAGGCCGGGCCGTTATAGCTTAAGGCTTAGTTTTAAGACTAAAGCTATTTCTCATACCCTTGACTGATTACATGATGTGGGGTGGTGCATTCTTATGAGGAATCCCATTATGCCTCAGATAAGTGACTTTGTATCAGAGACTTCCTTATTTGTATATTGTATTAAAGGTTTGGATTTCTACACTATAAAGTGGGGCAGACTGGGAGCTTGCTCTCTCGGTTCCTGAGATTAATATTAGAGAGGAGAGCAGAGTAAGGCCACGTGGAGGAGGCCAGGAGAAGCAGCCAAGATGGCGGGATGTTGAAGGAGAAGCCAGTTTGTACAGAGTTTGTGCAGAGAGAAGGAGATGGGGAACAGAGGTGAATGGGACTGGTGAGGTTAGAAACCTTTGACTCTAGGAACCTCGGATAAGTCAGTGGCTTTGGGAGCCCTGAATGGAAAGTGAGTGTTTTCCCACTGTGTGTATTTCTTGCCCACCGGGTGCAAGCTAGGATTAAAGCTAATAGCCCACCAGTTCTTGGCTCCATTGTTTCCTTACCATCTGTCCGAATCTAATGCGAACCTGCATAGGCCAGGCGGCTGGGATAGTGGCCGTGGATACTGGCCTTACAAGGTGGGTCCTGGGACAGCCCATTGCTGGGGTCAAGTAAAATCTGGGCATCGTTCACACTAAGATAAAAGACGATGACTGGGGCAAACCCAGGCAACCTTCCTGCCTTAGGAAGACCACATACAAGGAGGGAAGCCCCCTGGGGAAGACTGTATGGCTGGACTACGGGGACCCCGTGGAGCCCCTTTCAGATGACAACCTCCCATCTTGGGGATCCCATAAGATGGACCTATGGGGCTTTACTTACCTCCCTCCTGATAAGGCAGGAGTAAGCTCAGCCTACAAACATTTATAGCATTTGCAAGGCCCACATGCCTGAGTGTCAGCCCTCTGTAGCCCCTCTTAGAAGCCCAGCCCCTCAGAGAAGCAAACAACCCACCCAAGAAAGGAAGGCCCTCCCTCTGCCTTCACCACCCGGTGCCCAGGGCACAGGACCTCCGTCTAGGGGGAAGGACAGAAGCCCGGACTCTCCAAGAAGCCCAGAGCCTATGATAATAAGGCGACCAACTTTTTTACAATGAAAAGGACAAAAATAAATTGAAGAAAATAATATCATAAATAAAAGAAACATTTTATTCATTGCAACAATAATCACTATGATAAATGCATAATAAAAACATTTGTAATGTTTTATACTGTAATTATGCTAACATGCTTATTAATTTTTAATAATAATTGTAAGAAAAAAGTACATGTACTCATTTAGTAAAACTAAATATCAAACAAAACCACTAGTTTGGAGTGATATTCAGGTGTATTTATCATTTTCTAATTTAAAAACATCTGTTTTCTGCAATTATTTAATCAAAATGCGTTACTAATAGATATGATTTGAGGTTAGATTTCCACTTTAAAACTCAAATTTCAGGAAAATACTTGTAAATAAAATTATACGTATTTGGAAATTATTAAATAGATAATGAATTAATAAAATGTGAATTGTGCTTACCTGTCTATGATTGAATATTCACTGAAAAAGAAATAATCGTGAGTCAACAATGTCACATGTGCTGTGTTTCAGTAAGAAGTACACAAAGCCATTTGTGCGCTCGGTTATCGCAGGCGCTCTCTCAAGGTCTCCCGGGAGGAGCACATGCGTCTCATAATCACGTCTCATCACACTGTACTGATCCTTAACGAATGGTCATGTCAAATACAAATACGTCACATGACACACAATGGATCAACTCTGCATCGATTGAATACGGACATTGACAGATTAGTCTTCCAATATCACAAAGGAGGACATGTAGGAGGGCACTTTTCAAGGGAGGACGGAACTTACAAAAGAAGGACTCTCCTCCCTAAAGGAGGACGATTGGTCACCTTAGTAAGGCATTCTGCCATGACTAGGAAAAGAAATGCCACCACATTGATCTGCATTTTCTGCAGGTCAGAAGTTAGCCTGAAAAGAAAATGGACCAATTTTGGCCTCTGAGGAAGCGGGTGGGAAGCAGGATGGAGTGGAGATCCCAGAGAAGCAAACACCCCACCCAAAAAAGGAAGGCCCTCCTTCTGCCTTCACCGCCCGGTGCCCAGGGCACAGGGCCTCCGTCTAGCGGAAAGGACAGAGTCGGAGCGGCGGGGGAAGGCCTCAACCAACTTAACTCTCAGAAATAAAAGCAAAGTTGAGGATGCACCCTCTCAAAGGGAGTCAGGGACCACCAACCCGGGCGGGGGAAGGTGGGCTAGGAGAGCTCAGCTCTGTTCTAGGACCTTTGTAACTTCATGATAGCTGCTTGTCTGATTCCGAGGGAAAACCAGCCCAAGGAAGGAAGGTCTGTGAGCCTGCGCTGGTGACACAGAGAGGGGAAGCCGCAGCGCGCTCCCAGCTGTGTCTGGGGCCAGAGGGAGGAGTGACAGCTTTCCCCAAGAGGGGACATCCAGCAGTCTCTGGGACTTGACCAAGGAAAGAAGGCAGGGTCCCCAGGGGAGCCTGTGGGCCTGAGAAGAGGCTTGGAGGTTTGCAGGGGCAGCCTATGGCAGGGGCTGGAGCCAGGAGTGGGGGGTGGGGTTGGGGGTTCATGGGAACAGCCTGGCTCAGGGAAACAGATCAGCGTACGAATCCTTTTATCTCCAGCTAAAGATTCACTAGCTGTGTGACCTTCCTGTCTCCACTGACCATGTCTAAGCCTCAGGTTCCTCATCTGTGAAATGGGGGTAATGCAGTAATTGTGATGAGAAATGTGAGCTGAGTATATGCAACTAATACAGGGGCGCAGGGAGAGTTAAGGCTCTGTAAGCGAATGCTAGCTGTCCTGTACCCGTCCCCTTCACGGGGCTGGAAGGCTGTCCTCACTCCGGGTCTTTCATAAACCACACCTCGGTTAGGGCTGCAGCCCACAGTCAGAGCAGGGCTGAGAGTGGCAAGTTCACTGCCCCAGGTGCCCCGAGAGCGCTTGGCGTGGGCTGATATCCGTGGCCCAGAAAGTGTGGGATAAGCCAAGGCTTGGCACCCGGGAGTCTGCTTCCCAGGTCCCTCAGGCAGCCTGAGACCCAGGCTGCCCTGGTGAGATGCCCCCACAGTTAACGCCCTGGGCCTTGGCATTGTGCCGGCACATGACGTCAGCCCAGCTTCCCTCCTCCCTCCAGCCCAGCCTGTCCCTCCTCCCATCCCCCACCCCCATCCTCACCCCTAATCCCAGCCAAGTTTCACCTGGCCAAGCGGGGTTTCCATTTTCTGTGCCTCATCCTGCCCAGAGGGGACGGCTGCTGAGGGGGTAAGAGATACTTGGGAAGGAGCTGCCCCAACAGGCCTGTGTAGTGGGAAACCCGGCTCCCTGGGCTGACACCTCCTGAGCCTGGCATCGGCCCCACGCTGCTACCAGCCAGCATCTCCAGGCTCATTTGCTTATCGATGTTTGCGTTGGAGGCTTCTGGGAAGTGAGCGTCTCCACCTGGGGGAAATCTTTAACTCTAGGGACTTGTGACACTGGAGACTTTGAACTCCCAAGAAACCCAGCACACAGTTGGCCAACTCAGGCCTGGGGGCAGGGACAAAGGAAACTTAGCGCCGTGGGCCTGCGCAGCTTTCTCCCAAAGGCGATGAGCATCTCAGACAGACCCGCCCCAGCAGCCACCGCCTGGGTCCATGCCGCGGGGGACTCCTGACCCTCCGGAAAGAGAAATTATAAGCATTTTCTAGTTCTCCCACAATTCATTTGGACTTGTTGTATTAGAAAAGTAATGTCTTTGGAAAGATGATTCAAGAAAATTATGGACATGTTCCTGTGATGACCTATTAGCAGAAATCCTAAATGTCCACCAGTTTGAGAAGCAAGGATGGACATGGATGTTTTGTAAAAATCTCTACTCAGTAAATAACTTTTAAAGGCACAAATTATCTGACAAGGCCCAGTGTTTTCAAACTGTAAAATTGATGTTAAAAAAAAATTAAATCTGGTAGAATCATAAAGTAAGCAGGTTTAATATAGTGAATTTGCAAAGATTAAAGGAAAAACAAATTGGGTTATTCCCACCACTCAGAGATAATCATTTCAGTATACATCTGGGTGCATCCAAGATATACTGTATATGCCTACTTGGGTCATGGTTAGCATTCTAACCTAAGCATTTCCCCAAATCAATCAATTAATGTTCATTGAGATGATTTTTTCATTTTTAATGACTGCATAGTAGTCCACCATATAATCAAACAGAAGGTTTTTTTAAAACTAGTTCCCCCTTTTTTTTTTTAATTTTTTTACAGAGACAGAGAGTGAGTCAGAGAGGGATAAACAGGGACAGATGGACAGGAACGGAGAGAGATGAGAAGCATCAATCATTAGTTTTTCATTGTGCATTGCAACACCTTAGTTGTTCATTGATTGCTTTCTCATATGTGCCTTGACCGCGGGCCTTCAGTAGACTGAGTAACCCCTTGCTGAAGCCAGCGACCTTGGGTTCATGCTGGTGGGCTTTTTTTTTTTTTTTTTTTGCTCAAACCAGATGAGCCCGCGCTCAAGTTGGTGACCTCGGGGTCTCAAACCTGGGTCTTCTGCATCCCAGTCCAATGCTCTATCCACTGCGCCACCGCCTAGTCAGGCAAAATTAGTTCCCTTTTGACATTTAGGTTGTTCCTACTTTTTGCTCTTATAAAACTGTTTAGTGGCCCTGGCCAGTTGGCTCAGCGGTAGAGCGTCAGCCTAGCGTGCAGAGGACCTGGGTTCGATTCCCGGCCAGGGCACACAGGAGAAGCGCCCATTTGCTTCTCCACCCCTCCGCCGCGCTTTCCTCTCTGTCTCTCTCTTCCCCTCCCGCAGCCAAGGCTCCATTGGAGCAAAGATGGCCCGGGCGCTGGGGATGGCTCTGTGGCCTCTGCCCCAGGCGCTAGAGTGGCTCTGGTCGCAACATGGCGACGCCCAGGATGGGCAGAGCATCGCCCCCTGGTGGGCAGAGCATCGCCCCTGGTGGGCGTGCCGGGTGGATCCCGGTCGGGCGCATGCGGGAGTCTGTCTGACTGTCTCTCCCCGTTTCCAGCTTCAGAAAAATGAAAAGAAAAAAAAAAAAAAACTGTTTAGTGACCATCCTGGCACATTCTTCTGAGAACATGCTTAGACTGAACCTCCTAGAAGTGGACTTGCTGGGTCCCAGGTAGGAACGTCCTAAGGCCCCTGGCACACCCTGCCTTTGCTGGCTTCTTCCCTTGCTTCTGCAAAAACCGTGCCCACCTCAAGATCAGGGAATTATTAGCCTGAACTTTTAGTAATGTGACGGCTTTGCCATTATATGTGTGAATTATAATCCATTCGGATAAATCACAACACTAATAATTATACCAGCTAATGTTTACTGGGTGGCTACTGTGTGTAACACAGGCTAAGAACTTCACACACCTTATCTCATGTAACCCCTCTAATCATGCTAAGAGGCAGGAAATAAATCCCTTCTTACTGTAAAGAAATGGAGATTTTGAGTTTTACTTGGTATGTGGGACGAGGTAGGGATCTAGCTTTATTTCCCCTATTATCCCAAAGTCATGTACTAAACAACTAATCTTCACCTGCTGGTTTGACATCACATACTATTAATTTTGTTTAATACCTAAGCTCTTTCCTGGGCTTTCTCTTCTTTTTCAATGAGCGTCCTGTCCTTCCTCCATTCCTCTTGGTTTCATACCTGAAGCTTTTAATGTGTTTTAATATCTGGGAGTGCAGAAGCACTCTGTTATATTCTTCCCTGAAATATCATGACTCTATTCATACTTTTATTTTTTTTTCCAGGTGAATTGTTTCATGTAAAGTCATTGTGACAAATTTAAAAAAAAAGAAAAGAAAAGAAAACCTTGAAAATTTTTATTAGGATTGCATAAAATACACATTTGGGCAAATGGCACTTTACAGTACTTAGGTTTCTCAAAGCTGCATGTTTTAGCATCTATTTAATGTTTCTTAGTGTAGTTTGGCAGTTTTTTCTTCTTTTCCAAGTGAGAGGAAGGGAGATAGAGAAACACACTCCTGCATGCACCCCGACCAGGATCCACCCAGCAACCCCCATCTAGAGTCAATGCTCTGCCCATCTGGGGCCATGCTTGCAACTAGGCTACTTTTAGGGCCTGAGGTGAAGGCTTCACAAAGCCCTCCTCAGTGCCAGGGGCCGAAGTGCTCGAACCAATTGAGCCATGGCTACAGGAGAAGAAAGAGAGAGAAGAGGGGGCGGGGTAGAGAAGCAGATGGTTGCTTCTTCTGTGTGCCCTGACTGGGAATTGAACCCAGAACATCCATCCACACAATAGGCCGACACTCTACCACTGAGCCAACCAGTCAGGGCCTGGCAGATTTTTTATTATGAATAATGTGCACTTCTTGTAACCTTTATTCCTTGGTGTTGCTATTGTAGTGGGGCCTTTGCGTCACAGGTCTCCCAGCCTGGTGTCTGTTGCCTAGATAGTCCCAGATTCAAAGGCCACCAAACACCTGAGCTCAGCAAAGTGCCTGGTCATCCCAGCTCCTGGCCATGACTGTGCCCAGCAAACCCCAGAGCCCAACAAGAGGAGGCCACATCCAGTGGATACAGCTGCAGACAGTGGCACAGACAGGGCTTTGGTCTGTTGTTTTAAAGCAGTGGGTCTTGCCTGACCTGTGGTGGCGCAGTGGATAAAGCGTCGACCTGGAAATGCTGAGGTTGCCGGTTCGAAACCCTGGGCTTGCCTGGTCAAGGCACATATGGGAGTTGATGCTTCCAGCTCCTCCCCCCTTCTCTCTCTCTGTCTCTCCTCTCTCTTCCTCTCTGTCTCTCTCCTCTCTAAAAATGAATAAATAAATAAAAATAATAATAAAGCAGTGGGTCTTCCTGTCCTAGTGAGAACCATGGACGCTCAGAAAAATGCCCAAAATGCTGCTGCTATATCCAGAGGACTTACAGACAGCCCCAAAACACATTCAAGGACTGTACTTTTCACCCCTGAATTAAAAAGGGGATTCAGGTATGGATTCCTCCAGGTGGGCAGTGTTGAGGACAGAGTCCTTGGGTATACCTGAGCTTGGGGGAGTCACTTCCCTCTTTGAATCTTTATTTTCCCCTGAGAACAACTATCTGCCCAATCCAGTCATCACATCATTTGGAGATCAGCTGAGATTGTGTTGGTGAAAGTGCTTTAAAAACTGAAGTTACATAACCCAGAGGTAAGGGACAATTAATTCCAGGAAAGGGAACATAATCAGGCCCAGGCCTCACACATGATGAAGGCATCTGAGTTTCTTAGAGAGCGTTATCAGCTCCCACGCTACCACTGCCTGCTGTGAACTTGGCCTTCGCCCCTCAGGAATGGCTGATAAAAGCCTTCACGACTCTCCCCTTCTGAGACTACCAGTCTGTTACGCTGATCCAGCTGAAACCACGCTTAAGTAGCTGGATGATGGAGAAGAAGTGTCGGGTCTCATGGTTCACAGATATCAGTTTCTGGGGTGTTATAAATATTAATAATTAATTCTTTCCTGCATGCTGGAAAGCAGCCAGCCTTGCACAGAGTGATTGAGAGCCGTCAGGTGACTGCTGAAAGCTGGCTCTGTGTGGTCACAAGCCAGCCCTCCCCTCTGACCCCCGGGTCCCCCACTGTTCAGTGAGGGGCTATGCTCCATGAAAGTGAATTTGCAGGTGGAAAATTCTGCAAAATAATAAATCAGATGTCTGATGAGAAACATGTAAAAACCTTCGAAGTTGTCCTCCCTGCCAGCCGCTGATGCCACTTGAACTCATGTCCCAGCTTGAACTTCAGGCTCTAGACACATCAGCCTGTGTGTGTGTGTGTGTGTGTGTGTGTGTGTGTGTGTGTGTGTGTGTTAAGGGTGGGGTGGAGGAGATGGGCAACTGAGCATGTCACTGGGAACCTGTTTCCAAGCACAGATGCTGCTCCCTTCTCTCTACGATAAATCTGAATGGGGAAACGGATGCACAGCATTGGTCTTCCATGAGCCACATCCACATCCCAGGCTCCCCAGGGTGGAGGGCGGAGGGCGGAGGGCAGAGGGCGGAGGGCGGAGGGCGGAGGGCAGGGCAGCAAAGGCATTAGCAGGAGTATTTTGATCTTTTATTATTATTATTATTATTATTATTATTATTGATTTTAGAGGGAGAGAGAGAAATATTGATTGACCTGCTGCTCCACCCACCCATATATCATTGGTTGACTCTTTTATTATTATTATTGATTAATTTTTAGAGAGAGAGAGAGAGAGAGAGAGAGAGAGACATTCATTCGTTGTTCCACTTAGCTTTGCATTCCCATATGTGCCCTGCCTGACTAGGGATCAAACTCACAACCTTGGCAACCTTGGTGTATTGAGATGACGCTCCAACCAATTGAGCCGCTTGGCCAGGGCAGCAAGAGTATTTTGAACACCTTATTCTCAAAGCCACTTATCCACAGGGCTCCCTTATGGATGGCAGGAGGGAAGTGCCGTCCTTTCAGCCTCTCCCTGGAGAGTGACCCACATGAGGCATGGAATGTCTTTGTGACTCTCCAGTTCCTGGCTCAGCTTCTGGCATACAACAGGAGCTTAATAGCGGATCCTTGAGCAAACGAATGAGGCCTTCTCCCATGCTTTGCTTAAACCTTCTCATTTCTTTTCTCTGCTCTCTGACTGCCTGTCCAGGGGTCTCCTCTCCTAACTTGTGCTCAAATTGCACCTCCCTGGGATACCTCCAATAGCATCCCCCCAGGTATGTGGCCCCAGCCTTGTGTCCTTGTGTCTGCTGATCTCACTAAGAAGCAGTCTGTATATGCACAGAGAGGACAATTTATCGAGCAGCATTACAGATTATGTTTATTATGCCTGCTTTAAAAATGCACACGCTCCATCCAGACAAGCAAAGTTGTGGCTTCTGTTTCCTGAATAAATCTAATAAATACTGTCACACTTTCCACCTGGTAGAGTAGTGAAAGAAACATTCAATGAGCTACTTAATAGATTGACTTGACATAAATACTCAGTGAATTCAAAGTTCAACTCTAAGAGTCATTGTACCCCTCCTGGTCCCCTTGTTAATGACATCAGGAAAGCTAGTAGTCCTATGTCATTGCTAGTAGTCCTATGAGGGATCCTCAGCTGACCCTTACATGGCTCTCCTCTCTAGGTGACTGTCTGTCTGGTCCATGAGCTAGGCTGGCTCAGTCTTGCCATGGCCATCCTGGGGACATCTGCTACTGGCATCAATGACAGATGTAACTCCTAGCCTATCCTCTTGGCGTGGGTGGCCCGTGGGCCACCTCTTCTGTCCCCGAAAGCTCAGCTGACCTCAGAAGCATGGTTGTAACTCCCATTCATCCCAAGACCCACATGTAACCTGATGCCCCAGCCAGATCTTATTGGCAATCCCCACAGGGATGTGCAAGAAGCTGGATCTTTTCCAGGCTCTCTCCTGCCCCATGCTGCCACAGGGCTTCCCCTGCCCCCAAGTCCTCCCACTATCAGCATTCTCAGTGGAGGTGAGGGCACCAAGACCCTCTGCTTCTGCATTTCCCCTCAGCTTACCTCCTCTCTTGGGGCCTCAGCCAGGAGCATCAGGCCAGCACATGAGGCTGACTCCCCACATCCCCGACCTCAGCCCATCTTCCTTCCACAACCCCTGGCCCTGGGCAGGAGAGGGTTCTTCTCCCTTCCCTTTTAGCCTTGCTACCCTCACACCTTCAGAAGCAACAGTAGTCCACGGACAACAGCGTCAGCATCACCAGGAAGCTGGTTACAAGTGCAGACTCTCAGCAGCACCCTGGACCCATGGAGTCAAATTTTGCATTTTAACAAGATGCCCCGGAGACTCATGTGCACATTTAAGTCTGAGGAGCAGAACTGTTCCCATCACATTCTGGGTGCTTGCTATCCTTGCCTGATGGCCAGACTATATTTAATCAGGTCCTCTAGGCTAGTTCTTGATATATATTAATGGGAGCTCAGCAAATTTAGGAAATCCTTTTCTCTCTTGCCAAAGCCCAACTTTCAGATGCTGCAGACTCAAGAATCTTGCCTCAGTGCCTTGGTCGGTCTTACGCCAAACAGTGACATTTTCTTTCCATCCATATTATCACTATAACAACCCTAATCTTCCCCAAGGCATAGCTCGAAAGTAAAGAGTCAAAGACACAGAACTTTGGAAGAGAAAAACATACTAATGCATTCCCCAAACCTCTGTCTGAGTTACAATGGCTTTTGCTGACTTGCGCTCGGGAGAGGCCAGCAGCCTGCGTGGAGGGGCCAGGGGAGAGGGAGCTCTGGGCGTGGGCATTGCACATGCTGCACAGGGCATGTGGGAGGGGGCTCCTTCCAGAGCACGGCGCCCTCTTTAGAAGGGCGCAAAGAAAGAGCCCCAGATGCTTCCACATTGCCTGTGCCGGTGGAGTGCCTTTATTTTAGGGGCCTATGTGGGATAATTAAGCCCCCCCCCCACTTTTGCTTTGGCTGTTAGGAAGCTTACTGTGAACTCGGCGGCCCACCAATAACGTGTAATTATAGGTGATACGCTGGACTCATTCCTGACGTCACCCTTCCACCTTACTTTTAACACATGCATTTTATTAAAAACCCATGTTTCCTTATAAGCTGGTTTACATCTTTCCTGAAGGCAGGTGGAATGAATTCATGGACAGGTACAGTTCTAGGTCCCTGTTGCACCACTTAATCTTTGCTGATAATACCGTCCTTTTCTCCAGATGAGGAAACTGAAGCTCAGAGAGATTAAACAAACAAGCCAAAGTCAGGGCAGCTGCTGAGCGTGTAAGTCAGGTGGCGCGGCTCTCTGCTTCAGAGTTTGGCCCCCAGCAGGAAGCACTTGGACATGGTTCTCATGGGAGGTGGGCCAACACTGTGCTGAGAGGAAGCAGAAGGGAGATTTGTTATCCAACTGGTATGAAGCCCTGGACTCTCCTCCAAGCATCCCAGGCATTTTCCCAGCCTGCTGCAGGGCAGCCAGACCCCGGTTGGGAGGCTTCTGGATGCTCTGTCCACTATTTCCTTAGTTAATTGACCATGAAGGTTCTTGAGAGCAGAGCTAGGGCCAGTGACTCCGTGACCGCAGCAGGCTGTCACTGCTTTGTGGGACTGTGTAGGCGTTTTAAAGGCATGTGCCTGCCTCCCCCTCAGTCCTTCAAACAGGGGTCGTGGTCCCCACACCGCCGGATGCTCCAGGCAGACTGTGTCCTCGAAGGTTCCAGGGAAGGCTGCACAACTAAAATGAAGTTCGCATGAAGGCGAAAGATGACACAAGACAGCTTTTTAAAAAGAATGAAGAAAATGCATATGTACCAATAAGAAAAGATAATTGTTCATTTAAAAAAGCAAATTAAGAACAGTATATGAATTAAAATCCTAATTGTGAGTGTGCTTTAAATACACCTAGTCAGATCAGACATATATATGTAGACACACACAGCACAGGCCCCATATGCAGAGACACTCCACCCCGATGGCCCTCCCCACTCCCCAACCCCCACTGGGCCCTCTGCTATGGTGTTTGTTGAACTCAACCTGGTAGGAAACACCAAGCACCAGACAGTTATCAGCTACTTCTGGAAAGTGAGATGGAAGGTAAGCTTCCGGATGAGGAGACTTGCACTTTTTAATTTTTACTATACAGTTGTGGGCAAAAGCGGGTTTACAGTTGAGAGTACACAAAACTTAGAGTTTATTCTTTTTTTTTTTTTTTTTTTTTTTTTTTTACAGAGACAGAGAGAGAGTCAGAGAGAGGGATAGATAGGGACAGACAGGAACACAGAGAGATGAGAAGCATCAATCATTAGCTTTTCGTTGCAACACCTTAGTAGTTCATTGATTGCTTTCTCATATGTGCCTTGACTGTGGGCCTTCAGCAGACTGAGTAACCCCTTGCTCGAGCCAGTGACCTTGGGTCCAAGCTGGTGAGCTTTGCTCAAACCAGATGAGTCCGTGCTCAAGCTGGCGACCTTGAGGTCTCGAACCTGGGTCCTCCGCATCCCAGTGGCTCTATCCACTGCGCCACCGCCTGGTCAGGCTTAGAGTTTATTCTTGTATTATTATTAATTATTGTATCATTTTTTTTTTGCATTACAACTGTAAACTTACTTCTGCCCACCCCTTGTATTTATTTCCATATTATTAGAACTTTTACATTCATGTTATCACTTCATAACTTAAGGAAAAACTGATTTCTAAAAGTGTAATGAATAAAATCAAACACTGTGAACGTTCCCCGTGAATGCGTGGTTAAGATTACAGAGCACTAGTGCCATCGGGTGGCCCAGGGTGTAGGGTGCTGTCTCAGAGAAAGTCAGGCAGGAGGAGGAGCATTTGCCTCCCGGCTGGGTGGTCCTAAGGAGTCACTATGCAGCCTTCGATGTCTGGGGGAGCCCGAGCCGTTGCTATGGTTTGGTGTCAGAGTGTAGGGGCAGAACTTTGGTGGAGGTAAGCAAGCATGCCTCCACTGGCCCCTCTGAATGTGGTATTGGACCCAAACTTTCAGGTGTAGGAAGCTCTTAGGCAGTTGACCTCTGCTGTCCAGTGGGGGTGGGGGAAGGGGCAAAGTGAGCAACATACCAGGGAAGGCAGGCCCTTGTACACCTGTGGTCCCATCAGCTAGCCAGCCACGGCCCATGTCCCAGGAAAGGTTGCCATTATCACCCTCCTCGCCTCAAAATTTATCCATCCAATATGGATCCCTATTTACCTGGCCACCGAGTCACAGTGAACAATAACCCTTCTTGTTGATACATGTGAATTCTCTCCATTTCTTTTAAAACAGCTGCCTTGTGTCACCTTTGCCTCCATCCTTGGTGCTTTCTAGAAGGGCAGCCTTGAGTGTTGAGGGAGTTAGCCTTCCGGAAGGAGCAGGCTTTGTCCTGAAGGAAGAGGGCCACCTGGAAGCACACTATACCTCAGGGGGTGCCTGGCACCAGAGAAGCGGCCCTTGGGGCAGAAGCTGGGCAGCCCAAGGGCACTGGGCATCTGGGCTGGGATTCCGAGGGAATGGAGAGCTTCCATGGAGTGATGGGAATGCTAAGGAAAGGGGGGGAGGCTTGGGATTCTACTGGGGTCACTTGAAGATCATCTCTCTCCCCTCCACCACTAACCCATTCCCCCCTAGCCGCAGGTGTGGAAGGCTACTGGACCCTAACCATGCCAACTCTGTGCCCACCCTTCCTTAGTCGTTCAAATGTCCTGGGGTAAAGCCAGGGATTATCACTCTTAACCCATCAATCATTATGGAGCACCAGATGATTTGGGAACAAAGCTAACTTTTTACTGTCTTGTGAAGGGTTATAGTTAAGAGCACATAAGAGCTTTGGAGTCAAAAAATGTCAGTTCAGAGATCAGTTCAGAGAATGCCTCTTCCTAGCTGTGACCTCTGATCTTCGGTTTCCCCATGAAAAATGTGGCACTAATGATGCCTATTTACTAGGGGATGTTGTGAGGATTGAATGAAATAATGGGAGTAAGGCATTTATTGTAATCAACGACTGGCAGGCAATCTCTCAGTAGCAACCAATTGCCCTGGCTCCGTGTCAAGTGTGAGCCTTCCGGTCTAACAGAATCATGGCGCCATCTTGTGGTAGCTGTCTCTCAAAACAGCTCATTAATCTTAAATCTAATGACGCGTTTTCCAATGCCTAGGAGCAGGTGGTGCTTAGCAAAACTCATTATGTAAAGTCTATAATGGTACGTGTTGGTGTCTAGCAGAGCATCTTTTATCCCTATTGATGAGAGAGAGAGAGGGAGAGAGAGAGAGAGAGAAAGTGAGAGAGAAGCACCAACTCGTTCTACTTAGTTGTTCCATTTAGTTGTGCACTCATTGGTGCTTCTCATATGTGCCCTGACCAGGGACTGAACCTGCAAACTCGAGGTGGGGTGGACGCTCTATCCACTGAGCAACCCTGCGAAGGCCTAGCAGAGCATCTTCATAAATCTTAGAGAGTGATGCTGGAGAAGCGTCCTTTGGGAGGACACTCTCATGGAAGAGATACCCTTCTAACCTACCATCATGGCCCACCTAACCCAGATGTTCCCGGCCTGAACAGGAAGCAAGGTTTTGTTGGCTTTAGAGCAAGGAGACAGGAAGCATGATCAGATTATAACCTTTTCAGTTTCGATGTGTCTGTCACCCATTTCCTGTTGCGCCCCAAGTCACTACCTCTTCCAAAATGGCAGTGCCCTTCCTCGTGCCCCCTTCCTGCTCCCTTCTGCTCGTTAGCATGACCATGCGCCCTGTGTGGCTTGCTCGCTGTCCTGACTTATTTGAATGGAAACCACGAGGGCAGGGACTTCTGCGTTCCTTTAGTGCTGTGTCCTCAGCCTGTCATTAGCACCTGGCTCATAGCAGCTGAAGGAAAGAATGAATAATGAGGGTGGAGTTCGAGATGGGAAAGCTAGAGAAGCCCTCTCGGTGTGCCACGGAAAGACTTACTTTCCAAGGAAGAAAGGGATTTCCTGAAGGAAAGGCTGGTTTCAAGAGTGGGTGATCAGCACAGCAACACATGCCCCACATGCAAAGGACCTGGCATTCAGCAGGGCCAGGCACCTGGGACTGATTGCCTCATAGTTGAAGTCTAAAACTTCTTATTTATTTATTCATTTTAGAGAGGAGAGTGAGAGAGAGAGAGAGAGAGAGAGAAAGGAGGAAGGAGCAGGAAGCATCAACTTCTATATGTGCCTTGACCAGACAAATGCAGGGTTTCGAACCGGCAACCTCAGCATTCTAGGTTGACGCTTTATCCACTGCACCACCACTGGTCAGGCTGGAAATTCTTAATACAGTAATTGTATCTTTGAATTCTTGTTTTGTAAGTCAAGTCCTATGACTAATAGTGCATGAGTTGGGGCTTAGAACCTCAGTTTATTCACGATCCTGCTTCCCGCCACCAGCCTTGCCACCTCACTCGCCTCCTCTTCCTATCTGCACACCCTGACTACTGCCACACTCTGTGCCCAGCAGGGGCCTGGGCCTGGGCAATGCTCAGGGTTGAGCACTCATGCCCTGAGGCTTCCCAGGGCAGCCATAGCAGCAGCTGCTCCCCAATGTCTTTCTCCACTCGTTGGGCTGACAGCCCCATGGCATGGCTGGTGGGTGGCCAGTTGGAGGCCCTACCTTGGCAGGGGTGATCCAGGGACCCTGGATCAAGTACCAGCTTGGAGGTGTAAAGCTCCTCATGGGTGACCTCTGTCTCCTGGGGGTTGGGGCAGAGGCTCACCTCCTCCAACCTGGCAATGTAGGTCTGTGGCTGGACGACAGGGGAACCAAGCATGCGCCAGTCAGGTGTCCCTGGACACCTGCCACAGGGATCTGTGCGTTTGCCTGTCCTGGCCACCTCGAGGCTCCCTCCCGGATGAGCCACAAAATAGGAATTACATCATTCCAGCGACTCTACGCAAGCTAAATGTGCTTTTTGCATTTAAAACTGGCATCACACCACATAAAAGATGAATGTATAGTAAAATCCATGCTAATAATTAAAAAAAAATTTTTTTCTTTACTTAGAATATTAACTAGCAAACAAAACAGAAAGACCTTGGAAAAAAGGACAAGGATTTTTGTGTACCTTTAATGCTAGTTGCTCCTTGCATTATAAAAAGGAGCCTCACATTTTTACTTTGCTATGGACCCTGCAAATTATATTCACCAAATATATCAAAGTGGTCATTAGGACTAACTAATCTGTAAGCCATGGTAATCAGTTTCTGATTGTGTTTGGTAATATCAATTGTCTTTTTAGAACTACATTACCAACTGGGTAGTAAATCTGTAATAAAATAACTAATAAAGGAACTATTTCTTCCCACTTATTAACCCTTCATAACTTGGTCTTACTTCCTTAAGCTAAAACAGGGGTTGGGAACCTATGGCTCGCGAGCCAGATGTGGCTCTTTTGATGGCTGCATCTGGCTCGCAGACAAATCTTTAATTTAAAAAATGTTAAAAATATAAAACATTCTCATGTATTGCAATCCATTCATTTCCTACCGCTCATGTTCATGGTTGCAGGTGGCTGGAGCCAATCACAGCTGTCCTCTGGGAAAACACCAAATTTTTATTGGATAATGCATAACATACACTGGTCGTTGTATGGCTCTCACGGAATTACATTTTAAAACATGTGGCGTTTATGGCTCTCTCAGCCAAAAAGGTTCCCGACCCCTGAGCTAAAAGGATTAGCACTGCAAGGAAAACAGCACATGAAAAATGTGACAGGCACAGGAAGGACTGCAAATTTTATTAAAAGTCGGATTTCAGGCCCTGGCCGGTTGGCTCAGTGGTAGAGCGTCGGCTTGGCGTGCAGGAGTCCTGGGTTCGATTCCCGGCCAGGGCACACAGGAGAAGCGCCCATCTGCTTCCCTACCCCTCCCCCTCTCCTTCCTCTCTGTTTCTCTCTTCCCCTCCCGCAGCATTGGAGCAAAGTTGGCCCGGGCGCTGGAGGTGGCTCTATGGCCTCTGCCTCAGGCGCCAGAATGGCTCTGGTTGCAACAGAGCAATGCCCCAGATGGGCAGAGCATCGCCCCCTAGTGGGCATGCCGGGTGGATCTCGGTAGGGCACATGCGGGAGTCTGTCTGACTGCCTCCCCATTTTCAACTTCAGAAAAATACAAAAAAAAAAAAAAAGTCAGATTTCAAAAATAAGCCATCAAAACCAAAGTAAGTTTCTTTCAAGGGTTGGGTCTATTCCAACCAATCTTAGCTTAGGTTAGGTTTCTCAAGTGGCACTATTGACATTTTGTAGCGGCGGCTGTCCTGTGTGTTGTAGGACAGTTAGCCGCATTTCTGGCCTCTTCCTACTACATTCAACAGTACCCTCCCCAATCATTACAATCTAAAATATCTCCAGACACTGCAAATGTCCCCTGGGAGCAAAGTAGTCCCCCGGAAAGAACCACTGGGTTAGATTAATGAGAGCCAAGAGCCATTGCAGCTCCTGAGCGTGGGAGCCGGCTCCTCGCATCCTTCAGTGCCTGTGAACCGTAAAAACAGACTCCCTCCGACTAAGGGGTCAACAAATGTAAGAGACACAAATATAGGAAACTAAAGAATTCTTTTAATTAGTGAGAGATGAGTAAATGACAGCCAGCTTATATACAGTTAGACAGAATAAAAAGGAAAAGGAATATAGGTATCACAGTGGATTTTCACAAAAGGTGACAGATTTGCAGCACAGGAATACCAGGATGTTGTAAGCGGTCTCTGAAAGCAAGATGTCATGGTATTAGCGACCAGTCTGTATCCAATTCGGTTTTCTAAGCTCTAAAATATTTAAAACCTCAGACTTTAAATTTTAAATCTAGACATGACAATTGTAGGCACACCATCCATTCACTTAAAACTTCTGAGTGCTACTCCTGGGTAAATATTTTCCTGACATTATTTTTCTCCAACATTTAGAATGTAACATTTCGTGTACCAGTAGTAATCAATCACACATAGGATTATAAAAACCCAACCAAGAAAGTGTCATTTTTTCTATGAAGTGTTCTAAAAAAAAAAAAAAAACCAGAAAAGAAAGGTGTAGACACTTTGTACAGTTATTGCTGAAGAGCAAAGGCAGTTCCCAGCTCTCCTGCTCACAGCTCACAGAACAAGTGTATCAAACTACAGCAGCTGAATATCCATCTTTAAGGGGCTGGCTATATTAAATACTGCCCACAGCTCATGTCTTTCTTGGCTAGCGCATGCCCAGAATCTGTCTGCTTTTCAGCTGGTAGTTTTTTTCGATGTCTGACAGGGCTTGAGCGCGCAGCTGAGCAGCATGAAGCCTTTTCTTCAGGTCCTTGTACTTGGCTTTGGAGGTGAGCTGACTCTCAGAATTCTCATCCCTCATGACATTCTCCTTACTCTCTCTGCTGAAATGAACTTTCTTCTTAATTATCGAGGATGGAAGGTTGAAAAGTTCTTTAGGAAGAAAAAGAAAAAAGGGTTTGAATTATTTGAACAGGAGTTCAACTCCTCCATGTTAATCACACTTACCAGAAACATTCCCTCTTTCAGTTTGCATTTGAAATATAGATAGAAGTCCATCTTTGTTTCTCTGGGAGGCCAGAGGCCTGAGAGTGGTAAGGAATTAATCAGACTTTTAATCCACAGCACTGAAAAAATAATCCTTAAGTGTGCCAAATAGTAAGGAGCATGTTTTATTTCCTTAACAATCAGCTTTTCTCTTAAGGTTAAGTGCACTGGCCATTATGGGCCACAACATGAAACTTCTGGAAATCAGTATCATTTCTCTCTATTCTTGAAGTAAATGCCATTCTACCTAGAATATATCTCTTCTAGAAAATAATGGCCCTGGCCGGTTGGCTCAGCGGTAGAGCGTCGGCCTGGCGTGCAGGGGACCCGGGTTCGATTTCCGGCCAGGGCACACAGGAGAAGCGCCCATTTGCTTCTCTACCCCCACCCCCTCCTCCCTCTCTGTCTCTCTCTTCCCCTCCCGCAGCCAAGGCTCCATTGGAGCAAAGATGGCCCGGGCGCTGGGGATGGCTCCTTGGCCTCTGCCCCAGGCGCTAGAGTGGCTCTGGTTGCGGCAGAGCGACGCCCAGGATGGGCAGAGCTTCGCCCCCTGGTGGGCAGAGCGTTGCCCCTGGTTGGGTGTGCCGGGTGGATCCCGGTCGGGCGCATGCGGGAGTCTGACTGTCTCTCCCCGTTTCCAGCTTCAGAAAAATACAAAAAAAAAAAAAGGAAAGAAAAGAATGGAAGCAGAAGCTCTTTCTTACAGGGAGCACCTAGTTCTGGATAGTCAGAACACTTACTTCTAAGCTGATTGGGAACTTGCTTCCAAAAGAAACTCGGCAAATTCAGTGTGGAAAAGGTAAACTGAGTAACAGTAGATTGAGGAAGGTGAATTGTGCTTTTTACATGAAAAAAAAAATAACTTCCTTGAAGTGGTAACACTATTAGTACCGACAGACTATTTGGAGGTTGGGGATCTGCAGGTTTCAGCTCCAGAACCTTTTTAGTTTTCCTGTCCTTCCATTTGAAAGAAATACATTCAAATATTTACTGAGCTCACTGCATGGCAACTGTGGACCAAACAAAGGCCCTGTTCCCAGAGGGGAGTGGACAAGCACAGTGAGGGGT
Organism: Saccopteryx bilineata; assembly: GCF_036850765.1. NCBI lineage: Eukaryota > Metazoa > Chordata > Mammalia > Chiroptera > Emballonuridae > Saccopteryx > Saccopteryx bilineata. The sequence continues at coordinate 297,182,137 of NC_089491.1, read as the reverse complement.
GCTGGAGGGTGTGTGCTGTGGGGGAAACACTGAGAAAGGGACACAGACGTCTTGGGGCAGTCACTGTGAGGAAAGCTGCATAGCACGGTGACTGTGAGCAGACATGACGTTAAGGAAGCAAGAAGCCACCCGGACCTGGGGGAACTGACTCCGGGCTAAAGAAACAAACAGGCGTGAGGTAGGAGCCGGCGGAACCCAGAAGAGCGGCCTCTGTTGTCCCAGGACTTTTAGCCTTGCGCCAATGTGTCACACACAACCACCTTTATTACCACAAGTTCCCCATAAATACCTATGTAAATCGTATATCTCACGAATGGGATAATTTTATAAGAAAGAAAGTTGTTTAGAAAAAGAATTAAAGTATTTCATTAAGTAGAAGAAAAAAATTCGTATTTCATTAACTAGACTAACACAAGCTTTAGAGAAGATGCTGCTGGTTACTGTGATGACCATGACATGAGTCTGATGCTCTCTCTCTCTCTCTCTCTCTCTCTCTCTCTCTCTCTGAAGTTTACAGCCCAGGGTGGGGCAGAGATATTCCCACCTGTTCAGTTTGCAGCGGCAGCCACGCCCACTGCCCTGCTGCTTGTGTTAGGGCTCTAACATTCAGTACTTTCTGTGCTCAGTACTTTAAAATACCTCCTAGCCCCAGTGGATCCTCCACCCTATAGCTCAGTTTAGGTGTCTGCCGTGATTTGCATACAGGCAGATCCTATAACTATGTATCCTATAAAGTGAAACACATCATCCTTCTCTAGCTTTTTTCATCCTTCGCTCAAAGACTCTCAAAGCAAGATGTAAGTAGAGTGTTTAACTGGAAGAGCCACCAACAGGGCCTTCAATGATTCCCAGCCACGACTTTCTGCAGGAAACTCATCCAGATAAAAATTTATCTTGCTCTATCGTTGTCATCATGACTGAGGTCTATTTGTCTTTACGATGGCAATGTGGAATCTAAGAAAAGCTAAAATAAATATTACAAAAATACTGGAATGGCAGATAGTAATATTGAGGAAAAAAGAAAGATCATTTAACACAGCTGAAGCCCAAGTTTGTTTCATTTACCTCCATTGCTAGTTTCACTGCTTCCCATCACCTTTCCCCGTAAAGTTATTTAATAGTTCATGTCTGTTCTATTTACAAAACACTGTCATTCTCACTGAAGTGACCAGATTCCCTCTCAATTTATTCCAGATGCAAACAGGAGCCTTCATATTTGCTGTCCTACATGGTATGAGGGAGCTGTAAGAACTCTCAGTTTCCTTGGAAACGTCAGACACTCAATTTTGAAAACCAACAAAAAGCCTTTAAAAAATAATTTGTGTCATAAAGAAATCAAGAAAAAAGACTGACGCTTTGCATTTTCCATAATCTCAAAGAGAAGACTGAACTAGAGCAGAGCGCTGGGGATAACACCCACGCCAGGCACTGGGCAGGCCGACTGTCTCTGAATGAGACCCTGTCTGTATATAAATAAAGAAATCGTAGATATTAAACAATGGAATTTTGACAAATACATGTTTCAATATGAACGAGTCTTAGCAAAGATCCCAAAGTGATGGCTTATTCTACAGTTGGTGTATCACACATACAAGCCGTACTTTCTGGGAAGGGTGTGGCACGTGGTATGTGGGCATGTGCCAATAGTTAAATGCTAGAATTTTTGCTTGAAAATGTAGAGAGAAATGTACCCAGAGAAAAATCTAAAATGCACATCATTTAAAAAAAATGTCCTGTTTTAAAAAACAAACATCAAATACTAAACATGTAGTTTGATAAGTAAATTTGAAGATAAAATCATTATGACTCATTCAGGCCTCTGAACCCAGTAAGTAAATTATTGCAGTAACACTATTCTTATTCCCCTTGAAATGCATATAGTCAGTTAAGTCCACCTTAAATCTCTAGGCTTTGTAAATTAAAAGGGCTGCCAAAGCCCCTGGAAGGCGACAGTGGCACCCATTTCCGCAGGCAAGGCCGCTGCTGTCCCCCGCGCTCACATGTGTACCTGGGCCACCGGCCAGGGACAGGGACCGCGGATCCTTCAGCAGGCTGTAATTCCTCAGCAAGCCTTCTGCTCTCACCAGTTTGTCCTCCGCCAGCCTCTCCCGAACGCAAAGCTCACGTTCCTTCTCTTTAGAAGAGGAATAAACAAGAAAGAAGCAAGTGGCTTTGGGTAGAAAACAATTTACATTTGGCAATCTTACCATTTTTCCTAATCGTTCCTAATCACCGAGACCGGCTTGCCTAAGCAGCGATTAGCGATGCTTTGTCAAAGGTTTCTCACCGTATACGCTGGTCAACCTGATTGTGCTAGTTTATAATTTGGTGTTTTAGTGTGTGGCATGTTGTCTTAGGTTTTTTTGGAAGGACTGGTGTAAGCACAAGCACAAAGTTAGCTTCAGCCTCTGGCTGACCAGGTGTGAGAGGAACTCACCTGGGAAAACAAAAACTAATGTCATCTCTAATCTTCACTGAAAACGGGCGACAATTCATTCTCGGGCATTACCTGGCCCCACAGTACAATCCCTCCTTCTTCTGGGTGAATGACAGCACCCACACAGGGAGGGAAAACTACAACTCAATTAGACCAGTGACAAAGGCTATTATTTATCTGTGGCCCAGAAGTCAGATAGGTCAGATTTCAGTTGCTATATGGAATTACAACATTAGGGGAAATGTCAATAAAAATTGCCATCTCTTTTTCTTTTCTTTTTATAGCATTCTTTTGACTGAAGAGCCAAAACAAGGTTTCCAGGTAAGCATCAGTTGTAGCTCTACAGAAAGCATGTGTCAAAGCACCACACAGTTGTCAGCAGGAGGTAAAACATTAGCAAATGCATTGGACATTTTATAAGTACATGTAAACGGAAAAATCACAAAACTCTGCATTGGGCTTAAAACCGCACAAGTGAAATCAGAGAGCCACGAGGATGGGAGGAGACAGCCCCTCACTGCTGTGCTCCCTTGCCAGCTGTCACTCCAGTGGAGTAGACAGACTTTTGACATCAAACACTAACCAGCATCTAATCAGTGAATAGCCATCCCAGCATTTATAAACCGGGATATCTTGTATGCACATTACTGAACTTACTATACACTGAAGGATTTTAGGCCTGAATTGTGTTGGATCAGCCATGTCAGAAGGTAGAAGTAATGGTTATTATGGTTATTAGCAGATTCTAAGACCTACCTTTACAATGTAAAAATGTAGGGTATATATATATTAAGAAACAGAAAAAAAGTAACAGTAAAGTAGAATGGCTACATTAAAGTATAATGTATACATTCAAGTATGCAAAATCTATAGGAAGATACAGTGACTACTGTTAGGGCCTTCACAGTTAGAGCCCAACAATACAATGACAGCAATGAATCACAAAAAAGAATCAGCTCAACAGGAAGATGCCAGAGCTTATTTACATATTTACAAAACATATTGCAGTCTCTCAAGTATAAGAGTGTTCTAATACAGTGGTTTCAACCTTTTTATTCTTGGGGACTGGTGAAAATAGAATTATTTCAGGGACCGCTAAGGCAGAAATCAGCCTGATCATAAGTGAATTCGACTAAGATCACTGGGTCCAGACTCTTCATACAACATCAGGGTGGTTAACTCTTTCGCAGACCGGCAGGAAATTTCTGGTGGACCCACCTGTGGACTGGAGGTTGAAAACCACTGTTCTAATAGACCCATCATTTAAGTCAATTTTCACACCTATCACAGTCACCACCCCGTAGCTCTCCTTGGCTTCGCCCCCCATTCACACTTACGCTCCAGTCTTTCCTCCCTTGCCCTGAGGGCTCGCTCTCGCTCCTGTAACTGTGCTTCCTTCAGTTTCAGCTCACTTAATACGGGGCTGGAATCCTGCAGCTTTTCCGGTTCTCCTAATCGCCGCCCCCTTCTCTCAGGATTTCTTCTTCGCTCTTCTGCAACCAAGTCTGCTATCAAAGGGTTCCCCAGAATTTCTTCAACAGAAGGTCGATGGTAATCCTGGGGAAGAAATATTCAGTGTTACAGTCAGGTTTCGTAACAGAATACTCACCCTAAAAGAGCAGTCACATTAAAATGGCATATATTTTCAAGGCAAAAGAAAGGACTTGTTTATAGATGGGCCTTAACCACCTGGGAAAATAAATTCACTGGTGGCTTTAACTCCTGAGGTTTTGGGTCCAAATGATAATGCAGATTTTACTTATCTTTATTCCCCCTTCAACCGGAAGGCTCCATCCCAGTGCAGGTGCTCAGCAGCATTGCCAGAGTCTGTTTGAGGGCAGCTCTAAAGCTCAGTAAGCAGGATGCTCTCCCGAAGACCCTAACTCCTATTACACCTGTCTCCCCCTTTCCTGTAATCCCACGGCGACGACCTTCCCCATTAGCCTGATCTCTTGGATGTCTCCCTTGCCATCCACGGCCAGATTTTTCCACATAATCTCTCAGAGTATTTCCTGCTACTCTTTTTGGCCACACACCCCCCTCTGTCTGGTCTCTAGTCTCTCAACTGGAGCTACAGGCACAGTAATAAAGTCTTCTTTGTGGCCCCTCTGCACCATCTGCCACACTGAGGTAGGGAGGGACAAGGGGAACTGAGGGTTTGATGCTTCCTGCAATCTTTTCTTGCCACCAACCATCTGTTAGCATGACAGCGAGTGGGAGGTGACATAAAGAAAGCACGGAGGGTAGGCCAGCAAGGACGTGCAATGTGCCATATTTATATGTTTTCATTTGTGTTAACAGAGCAGATTTAGCTAAGGAAATATATTTAATGTTTCTTCCCTCTCATTGCTCTATGAGAGAGAACACTCCCCAAAACTTAATTGAGAGATGGAAAAAGAGAAAATAACCTTCTCATCTTTACCTTTAAATTTTTTTTTTTGGGGGGGGGGTTCTGTATTTTTCTGAAGCTGGAAAAGGGGAGAGACAGTCAGACAGACTCCGGCATGCGCCCGACCGGGATCCACCCGGCACGCCCACCAGGGGCAACGCTCTGCCAAGACCAGAGCCACTCTAGCGCCTGGGGCAGAGGCCAAGGAGCCATCCCCAGCGCCTGGGCCATCTTTGCTCCAATGGAGCCTTGGCTGCGGGAAGGGAAGAGAGAGACAGAGAGGAAGGATGGGGGGGTGGAGAAGCAGATAGGCGCTTCTCCTATGTGCCCTGGCCGGAAATCGAACCCGGGTCCCCCACACTCCAGGCTGACGCTCTACCGCTGAGCCAACTGGCCAGGGTCTTTACCTTTAAATTTAACATCCTTGTAATAATGTCATTCAGTTCATCAGAGTAACGATATGGAATTCGCCTGAATTTGCCTTCTCGGATTTTCCCAGCCAGTTCCTTCTGGTTGAAAGCTGTGAATGGAGGCCTGAAAGACAAAAATATTTTCTGTACAAAAGAAAATGTATTAGGAACCAAATCAAGAACACAGTTTATGCTCCAGTTTGCATTTATGTCTTTACTGCTGAGATTTTCCTCTATAGCTGCTTCCCAGTCTTGGCGCTACAGACCTCTGGGGTCACATAGCCCTTTGATGTGGGGGCTGTCCCGCGTGCACCATAGGGTGCCTGCAGCATCAGGGGCCTCCATCCACTAGATGCCAGTAGTTATCCCGAGTTATGACAACCAAAAATGTCTTCAGACATTGTCAAATGTCCCCTGAGGGCTAAAACTGCTTCACCATCCCTGGATGAGAATCACTGCTCATCCAAGGGGGGTGAAGCTTGGAAGGGAAAGAATGTAAAGAAAAGGGAAAGAATTGAAGCTCTTTCAGTCTCCAAATCTCCAGACCTCCTCCCAGATCTCTGTTTCATCTCTTCCATAGCCCTGACCTATTTGCTCTCCCTGTGAGCTGAGTGTCAGTCTAACAAGGTAGCATCTAATCAGGCTGGAAGCCTGAACAAGTCAAGATCCAGCCTCAGGGGTCATATTATTAATTTATAAATAATTTTTTTTTTTACCTGTCCACCTACCTTAATTTTAACTCAAGGTATGATTCTTCTTTTTCTTTAATTTTTATTTATTGATTTTAGAGATAAAGAAACATTGATTTGTTGTTCCACTTATTTATGCATTCATTGTTGATTCTTGAATGAGCCCTGACCAGGGATCAAACCCACAACCTCAGCATATCAGGATGATCTTCTAATCAATTGGGCGATGTGGCGAGGGCTCAAGGTATGATTCTTTCAGACTTGAATATGCATGGATGGTCAAACAACTGAAGCCAGTAAAAGGTGACAAACCTCTGAATATATACCTCAGACTAGAAATCTGTCTTCATCATACTTACATTAATGCACACAATTCATACAGCAAACAACCTAGTGACCAGATATCTGATTTCTCATTGTAGGACATGCGACTCATCTGTTCCTTAAGGGGGAAAAAAGTAAGAAAGTGGGAGGAATTAAAAGTTTATTTTGTTTTTAAAACATATACTTTATCTTCCAATTTATAATGAAAAAAGGCAAAAATCTTATCCTAATACACTTTGTCACATATAATTCATTCATTTTTCCTTCTCAAATGTTTATTATAGGCGAGGCACTGCAATTTAGGTGAATATGAGAGACCTCTACCCTCATGACATTCATAATCTAGAAACTACATTTTAAAAGAGGCAGAAGGTATTCCAGAATAATCAATACATACATCTAGCCCACATTTAAATAGATGCAGACTTAAATGGCAATTGAATTATTCAGTTAGCTTTCTTCTTTGGTCTGTTCTATAAACCACACTAACTGATATTCTCATTTCCTGTTTTAATTGTTCGTCTTTCTTCCACACTCATCATAAAAGCAGTCTGCCATAGCTCTTATTCTCAATGGAGGGCACAGAGGCAGCGACCAGAATCTTCAGCAGGTTTCTCAGTGTTTTAAAGTCCAACAGGTGCCTGACTAAACAGTGGCGCAGTGGCTAGAGCATCGGACTGGGATGCGGAGGACCCAGGTTCAAGACCCCGAGGTCACCAGCTTGAGTGTGGGCTCATCTGATTTGAGCAAAGCTCACAAGCTTGGACCCAAGGTCGCTGGCTTGAACAAGAGGTTACTCAGTTTGCTGTAGCCCCAGTCAAGGCATATATGAGAAAGCAATCAATGAACAACTAAGGTGTCTCAAGGAAAAACTAATGATTGATGCTTTTCATCTCTCTCCATTCCTGTCTCTCTGTCCCTATCTATTCCTCTTTCTGACTCTCTCTCTGTCTCTGTAAAAAATTGTAAAAATAAAGTCCATCAGGTGATAGAGATTACCGTATTTTTTGCTCCATAAGACGCACTTTTTTCCCTCCAAAAGTGGAGAGGAAAATGCTCGTGCATCTTATGGGGCGAAAAATATGGTATTTTATTAAATATTTTAACTATTTGGTTCAGAATATTTTTTTCTTATTTTCCTCCTTAAAACCCTAGTTGTGTCTTATGGTCAGGTGCGTCTTATGGAGCGAAAAATATGGTATTATGCTAAGCGACATAAGCCAGCAAGAGAAAGACAAACACCATATGATCTCATTTATATGTGGAATCTAATAAACAAACTAAACTGATGAACAAAATAGAAACAGAGACATGGATACATGGAACAGACTGACAGCTGTTGGGGGGGCAGAGTGGGGTTGGGAGACTGGATAACAGAAGGTAAAGGGATTAAGGAAAAAGTGTGTGTGTGTGTGTGTGTATATATATATGTATGTATATATGTATAACACAACACATAGACAACAGTGTGGTGATAGCCAGAGGGAAAGGGGGTGGGGGTCAGTGGAGGTGGGCAAAGGCGGGGAAAATGGGGGCGAAGAGACTTAGCCTGGGGCAATGGGCACCCCATGCAGTGTGCAGAGGATGTTTTATTGAGTTGCACACCTGAAACCTGTACCCCAAAAAATTAAAAAAATAAAGTCCAATGGCTGAGTGTGATACCACGCCCTGGCAATGCCGTAGGGAAGGCTGAACAGATCTGATTCAAGGGCAGGAGGGAAAAGGAACAATGGAGTTGTGCAGGTTTCAAATTTCCCAAGAACCACTTTTGGATAATTTACCTTTATGTTAAAGGCTTTCTATTGGGAATCTGATCCAATGAGAAAATGACACTGTTCTGGCCGTGTCTAATCTTAGTGAAAAACAAAATCATTAATACAAGGTTTTACACTCTAGACTAGTGGTAGTCAACCTGGTCCCTACCGCCCACTAGTGGGCGTTCCAGCTTTCATGATGGGCTGTAGCGGAGCAACCAAAGTATAAATAAAAAGATAGATTTAACTATAGTAAGTTGTTTTATAAAGATTTATTCTGACAAACTTAGCGAAAATCCGACATAAAGTACTTGGTAAGTAATTATTATTATATGCTTTAACTTGCTGTAACTCTGCTTTATAAATTTTATAAAGTAAAGTTACTTCCCTACTTTATAAATCACCATTACTGTGGAACCGGTGGACGGTTAGAAAATTTTACTGCTAACAGAGATACAAAAGTGGGCAGCTAGGTATAAAAAGGTTGACTACCCCTGGTCTAGACAGATTGGTCAACATAACTAAAAATGACTTAGAAAAGCCTGGAGATGTTTGTGAACTAAAAAAATTAATCCCTCAGCCCTGGCCGGTTGGCTCAGTGGTAGAGCGTCGGCCTGGCATGCAGAAGTCCCGGGTTCGATTCCCGGCCAGGGCACACAGGAGAAGCGCCCATCTGCTTCTCCACCCCTCCCCCTCTCCTTCCTCTCTGTCTCTCTCTTCCCCTCCCGCAGCGAGGCTCCATTGGAGCAAAGATGGCCCGGGCGCTGGGGATGGCTCCTTGGCCTCTGCCCCAGGCGCTAGAGTGGCTCTGGTAGCAACAGAGTGACACCCCGGAGGGGCAGAGCATTGCCCCCTGGTGGGCAGAGCATCGCCCCCTGGTGGGCGTGCCGGGTGGATCCCGGTCGGGTGCATGCGGGAGTCTGTCTGACTGTCTCTCCCCGTTTCCAGCTTCAGAAAAATACAAATTAATCCCTCTCCACCTTTACCTGCTCAGAATTCATCTATAGTACAGCCCACTGGTGCTATCACTTACTGATCCAAGCTCTTCAAAAGCCATCAGGCAATATCTAGAGAGCCATACACAGTTCATACCCTTTGACTCAGCAATTTCATGTTAAGAGCTATCTGCCAAGGAAAAAACCAAAAAGGAAGAGAGAAGACTTTATATGTTCTTTCAGAATGGTGGGAAATTTTGGAAACAAAATATCCAGCAATAGAGGAAACAGATAAGTAGATAGGCTCTGCAGCTCCCTTGTAGGAAAAGGCAATAATAGCAAATACGAAGAGTTAACTCTGTAAAAACACATTATCTGAAGTAAGTGAGCCTCCTGAGCCCTGACTCTCCATGCACAAGAATCAGCTCTAGAGAGTCTGTTAAAATGCAGGGTCCAAATTGAAAAGCAGAAGGAAAACTGAGTGCAAGGACCGGTCCAGAGAGCTGAATTCCCTGCATTGCGACTTGGGGCCCAGAACTGTGCATGTTGAACAAACACTCCAAACGGGTACAAGCTGGCATACAGGACCTGCAGCTCTTTGGGAAACACAGCTTCTGAGGCCAGAAACAAAACCTATTTCTATTTCACCTTTTTAATCTCAGAATTTAGCACATGGCAGTCATTCAATAAATGCTGATTTGAATTGCTGATACCGAGGAGTTTAACGGTCTGGTGATTCATTAGGGAAAAAATATGTATTTAAAATTAAAGTGTTAGTAATTCTTGGATATTGGACATTACTAAACACACAAACAAAAAACTAAAAACAAAAACAAAAAACCCCCACACCTCACAGTCCTTGCATTTGAAAGCTTACTTTTAAGAGGTTTAAAAAGTATCTAAATTCTGAAAGACTTACAGGAGACATGTAATAAGGTGTGCCAACAAACGTTTTTGCAAAACTTGTATCATGATTTAATATTCTAGCCAGCCCAAAGTCTCCAAGCTTAACGTTGTGATTGCCATCCAGGAAAACATTGGCTGGTTTCAGATCCCGATGTAGTACAGTATGACCACCATCACTTCGTCTGTGACATTCCTTTAGGGCCAGAGTCAACTGAGTCATCACTCGAAGAACAAACTCTTCATCTAAGTATTGTCTGAAACCAAAACAGTTATGTAGCATAGAGCTTCTGAGTAAAACCATTACAAAGATGAAATAATAAATTATCTAGTTTTCAAAGTGTACATTAGGGAAATAAATATCCTATTTTGATATAAAATATGGGTGTTGATTCACAAGGTATTTCCTAAAATTCTGTGGACCCACCAAAAAAGTAATTCATCCCTGATCCTAAAACAAGATGCTTCACAAAAGATAAACCAGATCCATTTTCAGCTTACATTTAAAAGGTTAACTTACCTTTCCTTGGTTCCCTTTGTAATTACACTAGCCAGGTCCCCTCCTTCGCAATATTCCATTACAATGTATAGTGTTGTGTTGGTTCGGTCAATAATCCGATCATAGTAACGGACAATGTTTGGATGTTTCAGTTCACGGAGCAAATTCACTTCAGAAACAAGCATTTGTTTCTCAGCTTCTGTCATGGAGCCATAGTCAAGCTCTTTCCAAACTAATATCTGAAATAAAGATTGCCAAGGTAGGAATGAACTCATTGCATTCAAAAACAAAATGAGGGCTTCGATTTTTTTTTAACTATAGAATTCCTTTTCTACTAAATAGATCATACAGTCATGATCATCTAATTTAGTTCAATAAACTTAAGGACCACTGAGTTTATTTCCAAAATCATTTTTTAATTCTTAAGAAGAAAAAAAAAAAGTAACGGGAGAGAGGGAGATGAGACACACCAGGCTCCCCCAACTCCCTACCCTCATTGCTCTGGGAGGTTGGCAAAGTTACTTTGGCCAGAGGTGGGGCAGAGGCAGCCCAAGTCCCTGACCATTCCCACCGCCCAAGCCTTTCCCAGGTAGAAAGAAGACTTGAGTATTTATCCCTCCATCAGCTGTTAGGCAGCTTCCTCCCCACTGTTTCTCTCTGAATAAAGTCTACCTCCACACATGAGAAATACGAATCCAATACTCTGAATAAAGGGTATCTTAAAGGAGCTCTGACTGCAAGACATAAAAGTTCCAGGTTCCTCTTGTAGCCCTGCCCCTTCCTCCCGTCCCAGAAGTCTGCTCTTCTCTAATAGCTCAGGAGTCAGCCACCTGTCAACAGCGGAAGGCCCGTAGCAGGTCAAAGTAGGAAAAACAGGAAGGAAATGGAAGAGAAAGCAAAAAAGACGGAAATATAAGCAAATATATATATATATATGTTATATATCTGTATATGTGAATATACTTTATATCTATCTATAAACTATAGTATATATAAATACATAAATATTATATATTACTGCACAAAAATTAGGGATATTTCAAAATGAATATGAAACAATAAAATATCCCCTAATTTTTGTGAACAGTATATATATACACATATACATACATACATACATACAAACTCCCATCCCTTGGGAAACCCAGTACAGCGACTGGGCTGGTGAGACCTTAGCAGGGGCGGGGACAAGGAAGGGGTCCACGCTCACCTTGCCGTCAGTCTTCCTCCGGATCTTCTGGCAGCGACCGAAGGAGCCCGTGCCAATGGTGTGCAGGACCTCGTAGTCCTCCGCCCGGGTCGGCATGGCAGGGCCCGCCGCCAGACTTCTGCAGATCGCGCCACAGCCGCGGGGCTGCAGCCACCTACTCGACTCCGAGACCCCTCCAAGCCACAGGCCTGCAGTCCCAGTCTCCAGCCCAGTTTAACCGTCGCGGGCTCTGGCCTGGCAGCCTATTGGCCCATGATGAGGTAGCTTTGCCTCTCTGATTGGCTAATAGGAACACAACTCCCTCGGCATCTTGGGAAGGCGTATCCATAGGCAACCTGTATCGGCGTCTCTGTGGGTGTCTGTTTTCCACCAGTAGGGAGAAAGACGCAGAGCTAAATCAAACGGAGGGTGAGGGATTCATAGTGAAAATAGGTGGGGCTGCGCAACTCTTGGCGGTCTGGCTGAAGTCGCCAAGGTAACCGAAGTCCAGAGACTTTTCCTCAGCCTTATTTGCACATTGCTTCAACCAGCTGCCTTCTGACCTTTGCACTGTGACCCCTCTCTCAGGTTCCTGTACCCTGAGCCTGGCTGGGATCACGCCGAAGACTTGAGAGCTGAGTACAGAGATGAGTACAGCCCCTCTTTGAAGGATGCATGAGAGTGCTATGATGCGGGACTGTGCCAGGCACTTTACATGTATTGTCTTGTTTATTCCTCGATGCAAACCTATAAAGCAGGAATTAGTATAATGAAGAAGTGGAAGCACAGAAAAGGTACATTATTTGCTCTAGGTCCAACAGCCAGAGATAGAAGAATCATTGCAAAAGCAGTGGACAATCATAGTAACGACTTAAAGTAGCCTCTTCTGGGGACATACAGAAACCAACAGTTTCAGCTCATCCAGCCAGAAGGAATCGTCACATTTTTACCCCGGAGAGAGAACCTGAAGGCCCCCATCCAGGGCTGGATGGAGAAATGCACTACCAGAAGGCTAATAATCTGGAAATGCATAAATAGGTCAATTTTCCTTAAATATCTGTTCAACATGGGATTGAAAGCAACTCGATTTAATATTAAGAATTACGAACCTCTTTATGTTAAAAATAAGACGTTTATTACATGTACTGAATATAACATAATTGGAATTGCCAGCCAGGAGAATTTTTGAAATAACATTCAAGGGCACAACCTTACCCTCAAGGGAATAGGACCAATTTAGGTTTTAAAAGTTATATAAGGAGCTACTATTGGCTGTGTTAATTGGCATTATATTTTTCATTTTAATACCTCTTTAAAATTGACATCCACAGAGCTCTTTGGCTGGCCTGCCCCAAATCCAGACCCACACTGTCTCTCTGGCCACTCTTCTGCTGTTGTTCTTTGTCCCAATTCCCCAAACCCGGCACACTTTCTCAGCCCCACTCCCTACCACTACCTCTGCACTTGTTATTCCACTCCCTTCTCCACTCCCCAAACCAGTATCATGTCTGTCTAGAGGACACACTTGTCTTTCAGGATTCATTGCCAACTTGTACTCTGGGAAGCCTCTGCTAGCTAGCACACTATAACAATCCATTTCTTCATCTACATTATTCACAGACCGCTTTGTACATAAATCAACCCTTAACTTTTTATTTATCATTATTTGTTTACATAGGTCTCACAGTAGTTCAGCTCATAGTAGCTAGCATAAGTCCTATAATAAAGGATGTGTGCACCTGACCAGGTGGTGGTGCAGTGGATTGAGCATCGGACTGGGATGCCGAGGACCCAGGTTCGAGACCCCGAGCTTGCCAGCTTGAGCATGGGCTCATCTGGTTGAGCAAAAGCTCACCAGCTTGGACCCAAGGTCACTGGCTCAAGCAAGGGGTTACTTCGTCTGCTGAAGGCCCGTGGTCAAAGCACATATGAGAAAGCAATCAATGAACAACTAAGGTGTCGCAATGCGCAACAAAAAACTAATGATTGATGCTTCTCATCTCTTCGTTCCTGTCTGACTCTCTGTTAAAAAAAAAAAAAAAAGAATGTATAATAAATCCTTTTATAAATGAAAATACAAGAAAGCAGTTTATTTATCATGCAAGGATTTAAGAGGATGGCCTCAAGTACTCATGTTTTAAATGTCCCCAGCCTTGTGGTTAGAGAATAAATAATGGGGAAAGGGCCACCCCAGGAGTATGGAGAGTGGCTCCTAGGATCACGTGTTCATTTAACAAATGTTTATGATCCTGGCTGGGTTGCTCAGTTAGAGCATGGTTCCAATATGCCAAGTTTGAGGGCTTAATTCCCCCATCATAACACATACACAAATCAACCAATGAACACATGAATGGGTAAAACAACAAATCAATGTTTCTCTTTCTCTCTCTCTCCCTTCTTCTCTCTCTAAAAAATAAAATCAATAAATAAAAATGAACAAAAGTTTATTGAGCACTTACTATATCCCATGTGTAATGACAGGCATTGATATGTAGAGTGTTAATTAGAAATAAGACAGTGGGGCCACAATGACAATCATAAAGAAAAGAGTGACATAGGGCCTGACTAAGTGGTAGCACAGTAGGTAGAGCATCAGACTGGGATGCAGAAGACCCAGGTTCGAAATCCCGAGGTCTTCAGCTTGAGTGCAGGCTCACCAGCTTGAGCACGGGCTCATCAGCTTGAGCATGGGGTTGCTGGCTTGAGCGTGGGATCATTGACATGACCCCATGGTCGCTGACTTGAGCCCAAAGGTCACTGGCTTGAAGCCCAAGGTAGCTGGCTTGTGCAAGGGGTCACTGGCTCAGCTGGAGCCCCCCAGTCAAGGCACATATGAGAAAGCAATCAGTGAACAACTAAGGCACTGCAACTATGAGTTGATGCTTCTCATCTCTCTCCCTTCCTGTCTGTCCCTGTCTATCCCCCCTCTCTCCTTCACTTAAAAAGAAAATAAAACAAAACAAAAAATACTTGTACAGAAAACACCCTTTCCCCATCACTTACACCCTCCTTTATTCACATTCCATCCATTCTTTAAAACTCAGCTCACTCCCAGTTTCTTCCCTAAATGTTTTCCTACTTTCAATTCACTTGATCTCCTAAGTGAGTAATTAACTCTCTTTTTTTACTCATTTGGAATGTGCCATATACTAATCTATATTACCAGCTTCTCCTGTATATCTAACTTATCTGACCCACTAATTTGAAAACTCATCCTTCAATACATAAAAATTGAGGCCCTGCCAGGTGCTGAAGATTCCCCAGTGCGTGCATTCCTGGAGGTGGAGGAGGGAGATGTGCACAAGATCACAGGGAAGTCCAACCATTACACAGTGTGGTGAAAGTTAAGAAAACGAACAAGGAACTGAGGCAGAAACTGAGACATTTTCCTGTAAAGAGATCTAAGGGATGATCAGCTCCAGGAAGATAGGGTGACGGCTTGAACTTCTCCATACCCAGGGTCTAATTCACTGTCTTCACAATTGTTTTGCTAAATGTGCTTATGTTGTTAGTTTTCATTTAAATTTAGTGACATTTCAGATTATTTTCACGATGCCTATGCTTTCTGCTCACGAGTGCTCTATAGGTGTTCCTAGAGACACCAACTCATTTTTCAAATGGGCATCTCCAACTTAACATATCCTAAATCAAACTCCTGATCTTTGCCCCGAATTTGTTCTACTGTCTTCTTCATCTTAAGTAATTAATACATCTATTTTCTGTTGTAGTTTGTGTGTGTGTGTGTGTGTGTGTGCACTGCAGTATCTCCAGCACCTATAGCATACCCAGAACATAGTAGGCACTCAATTAGCATTTGTCTATTAAATAAATAAACAAGTGAATTTAGGAATAAACAAACAAAGCCATACCTCATTGCCCTCAACTTCCCTTCTTATGTTACATTAAAGACCCACTAGAGGGCTGTAAATAACTTCATAATAAACAAGGAGTGGGTACACTGGCAGAGACCTGTCCTTACAGAAAACTTCGAGATTTTCATATCAAGCATTTCAAATCTCAGATAAGACATTTTGTGCATTTGAAGTCAGGGATTATGAAAATTCTTTAAAGTGTTCAAAAAAAGAAAAAATGGGGGACATTCTTTGTTTATATCAATCAGATGCTAAAAGATGTTAAAGAAAGATGCATGAGATAGCTTGTGCTCAATAAATAACCAAATTCTAGAAGAAAGAATGAGGTGTTGTGGACACTGGCCCTAAGAGCAACACATCGCTTGATATAAACAGAAAGACAGGTTGTGAAGTAAGAGATAGCTTTGGATTGAATGGCAGGTGGTTAATGGAATAACATATGAGAAGAAATTTAACTGTGAAATCACACAGTGTTTAGTTCTGGGCTTCACCACATTTCTTTTTTCATTTCTAAAATTTACTTATTGATTTTAGAGAGAGAAAAGAGAGAGAGAAACATCGACTTGTTGTTCTACTTATTTATGTATTTATTGGTCAATTCTTATACGTGCCCTGACTTCAGATTAAACCCACAACCTTGTGTATTGGGATGACATGCTAATCAACTGAGCTGCTCAGCCAGGTCCACCACATTTTAAAGAGGGGGGATGTCAAACTTGCACTTAAGGGTATAAGTTAGGGGAAGGCTGACTTCTCTTCAATGCAAGGATAAACTTTCAAACAAAGAGAGCCATTCACAAACTTTGTATGGATTTTCAAGATATTTGTAAATTCAGGATATTTGTTATCTCTAAGAATATTGATAATATAAATTAAGAATCGTGGATGCTGAGTCCATAATGTGTTTCCAAGGGACTATAGGAACTTTTAGAGAACAGTCCTAATTTTCCCTTTGGGGGCAACACAATGAAACTGTAGGAGCAGTGGGTGTGAGGTCAGGGAACCCAGGTTCATTTAACTCTGTTTTGATGAGCTGTGTGACCTAGAGAAACCAATCAACTTCTCTGGGCCCTATAAAATCAGAGTGATAAAGTAGATAGATGACCATAAAGGACACTTCCAGTTTTACATGTTATAATTCTATCTGTTCTTTCTGAAAATTCACGGGAACCGCTGTCAGAGCCAGAACACTGCTCTGTTTGATCCTTAGTTTGACCTCAGGTGACAGTTTGTATTAAGTAGCTATGTCTGCAGTGGCTTTCTCAACATCCCTTGTATCCATTTTTTACTTTCACCAGCAACATTTACTGAGTGACAGACAGTGAGAGGTGCTGGAGAATAGAGGAAAGATTAAGCTTTGGCCTCACAGAGGTGGACCTGGAAAGGTGAGACAGCTGAAACCAGCTCTCCCTACGCAGTGTGCTCAGCACCGAAAAGGCTTTGCCTGAATGTCCAGAGAGCCCAGAGGAGGAGCCAGGCTCTGATGCTGGTGGAAGGGAGTGCAGGTTGGGGCAGGTGCTCCCAGGGGAGGTGACACTTGAACTGCATGTAAAGGATGATTTGAAATCAAGAGGAAGAGGACTGTAGGTAAAAGCATGGAGGCATTCCGGGGCCTCCTGGTTGGGGGACCAAGTGATGCATTTTACCTTGTGAAACGGGTGGCTAGACAGGTGAGCAGGACAACGTGAGAGTTGAGGAAATTTTCTGAAGGTGTTGGAGTGCCAGTGGAAGCTTTGAGCAGACAAACATTTCCAGACTGTGCTCTAAAAAGATCACTCTAGTGAGAATGACTATGGGGACAGGAGTATGGTGTGGGACAGTGGTCGGCAAACTCATTAGTCAACAGAGCCAAATATCAACAGTACAACGATTGAAATTTTTTTTGAGAGCCAAATTTTTTAAACTTAAACTATTAGGTAGGTACATTCTTTATCGAGGTAGCGCCTGCATGTGGTATTTTGTGGAAGAGCCACAGTCAAGGGCCCAAAGAGCCGCGTGTGGCTCACGAGCCGCGATTTGCCAACCAGGGGTGTGGGAGGTACGGTAGCAGGAGGAGATGGTACCAACTGAACTAAGGGAATGGCTGTGGGGATGAAGAAGAGGAAGGGAGCCCAGAACTTTTCGGGAGGTCGATTAGATGAGATGCAGCGATCCTCATTGTGTAGGGGAAGAACACTGCAGGAGCTGCTGGAGGAGGAGCAGGTTGGGGAGGGGGCACTGAGCTAACATTGAGTCCAAGGGCCTGTGGGGGAGCTAGTCAGTGAGCCGCTGGAAACAGAGTCTCAACAGAGCAGCCTGGGCTGGAGACAGAGAGCCAGGAGGGGGATAAATATGCCTGAGAGTGGCAGAGTGAGAAGGGAGGTGGGCAGGAGAAAGAAAAGTCAGCCAAGACCAAGGAAAGCAACCAGTAAGGTCGCGGCAATGTGGAAATCATCTATAACCCAAATTCCTGTAAAGGAGATGGTTGGGGGGTGCCGCTGGCCCACAGTGCCAGACGTTGCCAACAGAGTGAGGAAGGTAGGGGCAGAAATGAGAACACTGGGTTTGGTCATTCGGAGAGTCTAGGTGACCTGCCTGACAGCAGTTTCAAGTCAAGTGGAGCAGAAGCCAGCACACAGAGGTTTGCAGCAGGACCAGATGGCGAGGGAGGGTAGACAGAGCGCGTGCGCGCACGCAGTCTCAGGCAGCCTTCCACGGTAGCTGCAGGCTCTGCCTTTCTGCCTGCTTGTACCTTAGTCCTTGGCCCCAGGATGATGGGTGGCCTGTCCCAGAGGCTTTCCTATCCTCATTGTCACCACTCTCATGACACCAGCCTGCAGTTGATTCCACTTTACATGCTCAAATCATGTCATCTTATAGGAGTATGAAGGTCATGACCCCGGTCACTTGAATGCAACCCACAGAGACCTTGGGAGAGGTTGGCCTGCATTTGCTTAGTGTGGGGGACTCAGAAGCAGTCAGAATTTGACTTTCGGAGGACAGAAGCGAAGGCTGAGGCATCAGCACCAGCCTGTCCACAGTCAAGGTGTGTCCTGAGCTCCCAGATACTTCTGGTCAGCATCCAGTTGGGTCTGGATTCAGTCTAGAACAGGGGTCTCAAACTCGAGGCCCGCGGGCCGCATGCGGCCCACCGAACAATTTTGTGCAGCCCGCAGACTAATCCATGAAGTTCAAAATATTTTGGATAAAATTAAGTAAGCCTAGGGGCCTACTTGTATTTTTCATTTCTCTAGCATCCTAGCTAGATATTAGCTTAGTTAACAGCAGTTGTGATGCGAACTACAGTTTCTGGTCGTTTTGTGACACTGAGTAAACTGCATGTCCGATTGTACTTGTTGTACTGATTTTTTTTGTTTTCAACTGCAGTGAGAAAAGTGTTGCGTAACAGTTGCCTTTTGTAGACCTAGTGCGGCCCGCCGAACGGCTGTGATCTTGCTCTGCGGCCCACATGCTGAGTTGAGTTTGAGACCCCTGGTCTACAAGGAAGAGCCACACTCTTTTTGGGGGGTTTTTTAGTGCCAACTCTTTGACAAAGCCTGGCAGGAAAGTAACCTTAGGACTGCTGTCTGTGACAGGGAGGACGCACCAGGGCAGAGACAGAAAGGAAAGTTTACAGCATAGCCCGCTCCCTCCGGGTCTCAGCTCGGCAACTGATCACGGAGATCAGGCCAGACGCTGGGTAAGCATTATCTCAGTCCATCCCACTACTACCCATGGGGAATTTACAAATGAGGAACTAGAGGCATAGATGTTAAGTGACTGACTCAGGGACTCAGGGTGGTGAGTGGAAGAGAGCATGGGATCCAGGGTCTTGGCAGCTAGTGTGGGTGGCTTCCCTAGTTTCATTTAAGGTGGAGGGGAATTGTCAAAAATCAATAGCAACAACCCAATATCTAGTTCAGGTTCTGTTTTAACAGTTGTGCCATGAAGCCTGGCATCTGCTTGCTGACCAGACCTCACCACCCTTGCTGGACCCAGACAACCAGCCTGCTGTAACAGCGTGACATGGCATCTGAGCCCCTGCTCCTGAATCACCTGACCTGAGGCTGACGCCTGGCCCTGCACATACAAGCTGGACGAGACTACATGCAGTTACCCCCGAGTCCCAGGCACCTGTCCTGCAGAGTGGGGGGAACACTGCCTACCTCACAGGGTTTCACTGCGGGCTGAACGAAATACATGTAGTCTGACCTGCTGTAGATGCCCTAGACATGATAGCTATTATGATTTTCAATATGGAGGGAAACACACACCCTAGGCTTTCTGCTGACTGCTCAGGCTCTCTGGGGGCACTTTCCAGAGCTTCCAACTGGGTCACCCTGGCCAGCATTTCCAAGGGCACACTTCCCCACTTGCCTGGTTTTTTCTCCTGGCTTCTGCTTTGCTTGCCCCCATGTGGCATCCTGTCCTCAGTGGGTTCTCAGACCTGCATTCAAGGGCATAGCTCTCAAGACAAGGCAAGGGGAGCCAGGTCAAGGCATGGCTGTTCTCAGGTGGTTTCAAACCCCCTTCCCTATTGATGAGCAGGTGTAGATGACTCCCAAGTGCCCACCTCCCTTCTTGTGCTGCGCGCTGACCTCCTCTGTCTCTGTCTCTGTCTCTGTCTCTCTCTCTCTTCAGTGCAGACCAGCAGCTGTGGGGAGCTGAGGAGAGGAGGGGCATGGTCCTGGTCCATGGCCCTTCAGACCTAACTCGATCCTCACCGACCTCAAGTTCTAGAACTGGCCTCACTTGGACCTGGAATGTGGTGAGAGACCTCACTCTTCCTGTCTTTTTTTTTTTTTTTTTTTTTTCAGGAAATGTATGGTCACTCCTATGGGGAGATCTGCCACATGGCTTCTAAGGGACTTCAGACTCCTGCACAGTCTTCCAAAAGTCTTCATTTGTTGCATTATTATGAGAGACAGCATGTATATATCTTCTCTCAAATACATAAGTGGAACCCAAAGCACAATGTTCTTAATTAAATCCCTGCTTTTAGAGAACCCAACACATAAAATCAGAATTCGCTGCACAGAGTAATTTGAGGAATCTGATTACAGATGCTCCATGACTTGCAATGGGGTAATGTCCCAATAAAGCCATGATAAGTTAAAAATATCATAAGTCAAAATGCATTTAATACACCTAACCGACCGAACATCATAACTTAGGCTAGCCTACCTTAAACGTGCTCAGAACACTCACATAAGCCTATAGTTGGGCAAAATTATCTAGCTGCATAATAAAATGTTGACTATCTTGTGTCATTTACTATGCATATCGTTTTCACACCGTTGTAAAGTTGAAAAATCGTAAGTCGACTACCATTTTAAGTCAGGGACTGTCTCTATTTTTGACACAAAACAATCAACATTTATAAAACATTTGCTACTCATTATTTTAAACACCAGTCTTTTGGAGTGCTCTTAAAACATGGTTCAAATAGAAAGCTATTCTTTGTCCTATTTTTTTTTTTCTGGATCAATTTTGTGATGCACAGAGAGAAGACCTACTTTGAGGAGGTCATGGTGACACTCACACACGTACCTCCTCAGGCTTGTGTCAGGCTGATGCGTTATCATGAGGCCGCCCTCACACTGCCCTCTGCCCTGGGCAGCGGTGCGGGGCTGTCCTGGGGCACCCAGCGAGCTAAGGCCACAGTCACACCTGGCAGACTGACGTGGCCCACAGAGCTGGGCATGGTAGAAGCCACTCAGCTATGCCCAGCTCCACGCTACTCATTCTTTTCCTTCAATCTTCACCACATAATTGTAGCATTAATTTATTCCCATTTTCCAGGAAAGACAACTGAGGCTCAGAATGGTTAAGCCCAAGATCTCAGATCATCAAAGATTAAGCAGAAATGTACGCACCCTATAGGTTCTTGAAAGCCTGGTTCACTGATCCCTGAGAAAGCCCCCCAGGCCTCCCCATACCACCCAGAAACCGCGTAACTCCTTCAAGGACTCAGGTGAGAACTGGGGCCTGCAGGGAGGAGGAGTCAGGGGCCATAAGCCTGGCTCAGTGGATACGCCTATCACAACGGTAGCTGTCTACTGTGGGTAAGCGTGTGTGCACGTGCGTGTTGTGTATGCAGAAGAAGAGGCGCAGGTGAAGACAGGAGTCATTTTTACAAAAGGAAAAGCCACTGCTTCCCTGCAGGAAAAAGGAAACTGGGCAAGGGTGAATAGCTGCACCACAGCAAGCTGCCCCAGCAGAGAGCTGGCACGGAACTCCCTGTAGAGACGAGATGGGCCCACCTGGGCACACGAGGCTGGGGCAAAATGGGACTGCTCAGCAGTGCCCTCCCACCAGGGACCCAGGCTAAAGGCAACTGCCCGTTCAGCTGTTACCTTCCTGTGCCCCAGTCCCCAGCAGCCCTGATGTGAGCAGCCTGGCAGTGTACCAGGCAGGGCCCTGGTCTGGACTGGGGGGCTGACAGGAGCTATAGGCAGGGTGGCATATGAGGGTGCCTAGAGGCCTGAGGAACCCAGGGCATCAGGCAAGACCCAGGTTAATGTCACACATTAATGCAGAACCCGGGCCACTGCCAAGCAGAATTTCACCTTCGAGCTGACAGAAAAGAGTAGTTTTGCTGTGCACGTCACCAGAGCAAGGAGACTGTGGAGAAGTGGGTTCCGTAATTCCCTCAGCTGCCCCGCAGTCTCCTAGGCTTGTGTTTCCTCATCTGTAAAAAGAGGGTCTGCAGTACTCAAAATGGTCAAGTACTCAAAATAGTCAAGAGCACCAAAGACAAGGCATGTCTAAAAAACTGCCAGTCTGGAGGACCCCAAGGAGCCATGACAATGACAACAAGTGTCTTGTGACATCCATTCTCAAACAGAAAAAGAACGTCGGGTAACACCAAGGAAACTGGAGTCAAGTATCAGCTTTAGTTAATAATGTAATAATAATACCGATTCATTCCTTGTGACTGGTGTTCCACATGGACTTAAGTTGTTAGCACTTGGGAAAACTGGGTACAGGCTCTATGGGGATGCTTGTGTCAGCGTCACAACTTTCCTATGCATCAAAAACTCTTCAAAAATAAGACAGTTAACTTTTGAAAAAGAGTTAGCCTGTTCTCTAAGATTTGTGAACTAAGAATTTTGTTCCCTTCTAACAAATGTGGGCTTCTGACACATCTTTTTCTAGTGGTCTGGCAGCATCCTGGAGCTTATACTTACTAACAATGTGCTAATGAGCAGTTTCCTTAAAGGAGGCGCAGTAGGGAGGGGTCCTGCCAGCCATCTTCTCCTGTAGTCTGTGAAACTGTGACAGTAACACAGTGATGCTAATGTAGCTATTCTTCTGGGGCATTGACCTTATGCAACAGAGACATCAAGACATCCGCAGCTTTGAAGACAGGAACTATTATTGTATCTGTCTTACACATGAGGAAACCAAGGCTTCAAAGGTTAAGTGATTTGCCAAGGTCAGGCCACTAGAATGTGCCAGAGCTGACCTTGCCCTCCGACTCCTAACCACTGCTAAAGGAATAAAACTGCACTTACTTTTTTAAATTAATTTTAATGGGGTGACATTAATCAATCAGGGTACATAGGTTCAGAGAAAACATCTCCAAGTTATTTTGACATTTGATTGTGTTGCATACCTAACACCCAAAGTCATATAGTCTTCTGTCACCTTCTATCTGGTTTTCTTTGTGCCCCTCCCCTCACCCTACCCCCTCCCTCTCCCATCCTCCGGCCCCGTAACCACCACACTCTTGTCCATGTCCCTGAGTCTCATTTTTATGTCCCACCTATGTATGGAATCATATAAAAACTGCACTTCTTTTAATATAATTTAGAGTTAAGAAGTCTCTCTGTATTCCAGCCCAGAAGCTACTGCATTCCAAACCCACATACTCTGAGTTCTAGGAATCGAACCCGTAGACCAGAGCATGGCTGCGTTCCCACAGATTCTCTGTGCAGTCTTTGTAGTGACGAGCCTTCCTGCCGCAGCCCAAGGTTTTCCCAGACTGCTAAATATGGGCAAGGTCCGGGATCTCCGGGAGGCTTTCAGGGCCCTCCTGCCTCAGTCATCCCTGTGAGGGGAAGAAGAAAAGCAGGGACAGATAGATGCTGACCCCTTTCTACCCAAATCACAGGGCACATGGCAGGGTAGAGACAGGACCAAATGCAGACCCAACTGCAGACCCCACCGCAGACCCAGGCGAAGCCATCAGACCACTATACTATCTGACATTGTCTAAAAGCCACCTGGGCAGGAAGGCCAATGCTACTTATGTGTGGGGCCGGGTCAAATGCTACAGATATGAGGAGAAGAAAGTGGCCTATTAAAATTAGATATAAGAACTCCCTGAAATCTGGTTGAATGGAAGTCCTAAAACAGGAAATAAAGAAACCTCACTGAGATTTGTAGGTATGGAGATGCTGAACGGGCTGGTCCCACACTGATGTGTGGTGGATAAAAAGCGGGAGGGATATCTTGGCTGCGGATGTCCCGCCTGAGGAGCAAGGGATCCCAGCCCTACACCAGAACCCACAGCCCAGGTTTCCAGTGCCAGGAAGAGAAGCCCCCACAACTTCTGGCTGTAAAATCCAGCAGGGCCCTGGCTGGTTGGTTCAGTGGTAGAGCGTCAGCCCGGTGTGTGGAAGTCCTGGGTTTGATTCCTGGTCAGGGCACATAGGAGAAGCGCCCATCTGCTTCTCTACCCCTCCCCCTCTCCTTCCTCTCTGTCTCTCTCTTCCCCTCCCGCAGCCGAGGCTCCACTGGAGCAAGGTTGGCCCGGACGCTGAGGATGACTCCATGGTCTCTGCCTCAGGTGCTATAATGGCTCTGGTTGCAACAGAGCAATGCCCCAGATGGGCAGAGCATCGCCCCCTAGTGGGCATGCCCGGTGGATCCCAGTAGGGTGCATGCAGGTGTCTCTCTACCTCCCCACTTCTCACTTCAGAAAAATATAAAAACAAACAAACAAAAAACAGCAGGTATTGTGGTTGAGGGAGACAGGCTGCTGGAGTCCCAGGCAGTTCCTCTTAAAGGGCCCACGCACAGACTTACTCAGACTCACTCCCTCTTGAGCTTCTGCGCTGGGGCAGCAGCTTGAAAGGCACCAAGACACACAAAGAGGAACTGAATTATCCGGCTTCAGGAGAAGGAGAGCTGGAGGGGCAGCTTTCTCCCAGGCAGAAGTGCTGGCAGAGGCCATCTTCCTTTGACGAGCCCTGTCCCCACAGAGCCATAGCTGAGACTCCATCAACCTGGCTCACATTGTTTGCCTCGTCCTGGTGACTCCCCTGAGCCACCACCCCACCCAGCTCTCAGGCCCACTCGAGCTGTTTCCAGTGGCTTTTCAATACAAGCAGTCTGCCTTGGCTCTTGCTTCAGACTTTCCTAACATCTCTCAAACAAGCAGCATCTGGCCTAAGTGTGCCCGGTGCCTCTCACTAAGTGGCCCCAGGCCTGACACTAGCAGCAGCTGGCCTTGGTTCGCAGTCTGGCCTCTCCTGGGACCCTCCAAGCCCAGCGGCAGTAGCAGCCATCTGCAGATGGCTTTGCAGCTCATGCTGGATGGCCCCAGGCAGAACACAGGTGGTGGCTGGCCTTGATCTGCACTTCCCAGCAGGCCCCAGAGCCAGCACGCCCGATGGACAGCTTCAGACCACGTCGAAGCACGTCACCCAGCCACCTCCACAGGTGACACTCTAAGCGGCAGACTCAGTGGGCACCAGAGCTCCACTGAAGTGAGTCCTGCTCTGTAGGGCGGAGCCGTGCACAGCTGCTCCTCCTCGGTGATCAGAGGTTGGTGGTCAGGGGTTGCAGCCAGCCCTCACAGCGGATCAGCCTGGGGGTAAATACCTCCCCCTCCAATTGATGTGCCAACAGCAATCAGGGCTCAACTACAAGAGAAGGGTGTACACAGTCCACATGGCAAGATGCACCTGGAGTACCCAGCTTGGATGATCAGGGAGGCTGTGCCCCGGGACCCTACAGAACACCTACTATATTAATATTAGGCCACTCTACCAAGCCTGGGAGATGTAGCAGCTCTAACTAATACACAGAAACAAATACAAGGAGGTTGCCAAAATGAGAAGCAAAGAAACATGTCCCAAATTAAGTAACAGAACAGAACTCCAGAAAAAGAACTAAACAAAATAGGGACAAGCAATCTACTAGATGAAGAGTTCAAATCACTGGTGATAAGGTGCTCAATGAACTAGTGAGAACCTCAACAGTATAAAAAAAAAAGAACCAGTCGGAAATGGATACGCTAACGGAAATGAATAATTTACCGGAAATGAACAGTAGAGTGAATAAAGCTGAGAATCAAATCAGTGATTTGTAATATAAGGAAGCAAACAATAGACAATTAGAACAGCAAGAAAGAAAACAGAATTAAAAAAAAAATGAAGAGAATAAAAGAGGCCTCTGGGACAACTCCAAGTGTATAAACATTCACATCATGAGGAATGCCAAAAGGAGAAGAGAGAGCAAGAAACTGAAAACCTACCACATTTCCCCATGTAGAAGGTGCACCTTTTTTCAAAAAATTTGGAGTCTAAAAGCTGGGTGCGTTTTATACAGTGGTTGTAGACTTTTTTACTTGCATTTCCCGCTTTTTTGTGCTTGTTTTTTGTGTTCATTATATATAGATATACATATCTCTTAAAGGGTCTTCTTTAAGAAGGGAGGGGAAAAGATAGAAAATGTGAACAATAAAATGGCAATAAATACATATCTATTAACAGTTGAATCTAAGAAAACCATAATGAACAAGCAAAACAGAGACACTCATAGATAGAACATGTTGACATTGCCAGAGGGTTGGGGGAATGGGTGAAAAGGTGAAGGGATTAAGAAGTACCAATTGGGCCCTGGCCGGTTGGCTCAGTGGTAGAGCGTCGGCCTGGCGTGCAGAAGTCCCGGGTTCAATTCCCGGCCAGGGCACACAGGAGAAGCGCCCATCTGCTTCTCCACCCCTCCCTCTCTCCTTCTTCTCTGTCTCTCTCTTCCCCTCCCGCAGCGAGGCTCCATTGGAGCAAAGATGGCCTGGGCACTGGGGATGGCTCCTTGGCCTCTGCCCCAGGCGCTAGAATGGCTCTGGTCGCAACAGAGCTACGCCCCGGAGGGGCAGAACATCGCCCCCTGGTGGGCAGAGCGTTGCCCCCTGGTGGGCGTGCCGGGTGGATCCCGGTCGGGCACATGCGGGAGTCTGTCTGACTGTCTCTTCCCATTTCCAGCTTCAGAAAAATACAAAAAAAAAAAAAAAAAAGAAGTGCCAATTGGTTGCTACAGAACAGTCATGGGATGTAAAGTACAGCATAGGGAAATAGTCAATAATATTGTAATAACTATGTATGGTGTCAGATGGGTGCAAGATTGATCAGGGTCACTTAGTTATATAATATCTAATCACTGGGGTGTACACCTGAAACTAATATAATATTGTGTGTCAGTTGTGATTGAAAAATAAAAATGATTTTAAAATGGGGAAAAAAAGAGAAATAGATATAAGCATTTAATATACATACCCCAGCTCACACTTGAACATGATTTTCAATGGTCTTGTAGCTTCTGACAACCAAAATGACACGGCATCATGTAAACTCAGTGCCAACCAAAGCCGGCTTGTGTAGGAATGGGAGCCCTTCCTTCATCTTGGCCTTAGATCATTTTCTCATCCCTTGTCCCTCCCACCGTGACTTGAGCTCAGCCTTTCCTGATCAACCCCAGTTCACCGTGACCATGAGTTGAATCTACCTTCCTTTGGTGATTTATAACTTCTTTCTACACAGAAATCAACGTCTAACATCCTGTTTGTTACTTTGTAAGCATCCTCCAGGCTTTCCAGACTTAACCTAAACTAATTGTACTGAGACACAGGCTGCAGAGAGGGTGACCAAGCATGCTGGTTTTCCTGGGACTGTCCTAGGTTTTAGCACTGAAAGTTTCACATCCTGGGAAACCCCTCAGTCCCAGGCAAAATGGGATGGTTGGTCACCTTGCTTATGGAGCTACCTCTTTGCAAGTTCCTCAACCCATTCATGGCCAGAAAACAGTGTTGTTCATAACAGGTGCAGGCACTTGACTGTAGTCCTTGGACAGTGGCAATGCCGTCCCCTGGGAGTTAGAAATACAGACTTTCGGGGACACCCAGACCTGCTGAATCAGCACCTGTTCTTTCCCACAGCCCGCAGGTGATTTCAGGGCAGATTAGTCAAAAATAGCTGCTCTGGAGCAGTGGTGACTGCAGCCTTTCTCTGGTGACAAACCACGTGGATATCTGCTTTGGAGACACACTTTTATTGAAGTCCCAGATCTGAGCATAGCGCTCAGCTTGGGGGAGGCCCACAAAGCCCTTGACCAGTTTTAAACCATCCCACAGCATCAATGACAGCCGCTCAGAGCAGGCGCTGCAGCTAGTAGGGCGGCAGCCATGTGTGCACTTCCTGGAAGAGCCACCACACTGGCTTTTCCTCTGAGAATATGAGGTGTAAGACTGGCTTCAAATCTTCTCTAACTTATATATTCAATAAGATAAAAGAGTTACAAATGTTGGCAGCTAAACTATGATTAGCAGGAAGTTATTTTGTAACACCTTGTGTCTGATCTCAATACTACACTACAGTTCTTGGGTGTTCATCACATGTCCTCTGGGGTTTGTTTTTTTAAAAAACAAAATGCCAACCTGACCAGGTGGTAGCACAGTGGATAGAGCATTGACCTGGGACATGGAGGGTCCAGGTTCAAAACCCCAAGGTCTTCAGCTTGGGCATGGATTCACCAGATTAAGTGGAGTCTCCAACTTGAGGATGGGGTCCTAGGCATGACCCCATGGTCGCTGACTTGAACAAGGGGTCACTGGCTTGGCTGGAGCTCCCTGGTCAAAGCATGTATGAGAAAACAATCAATAAACAACTACAGTGCTGCAACTATGAGTTGATGTTTCTCATCTCTTTTCCTGTCTCTATCTCTCTCTCTCTCTTTTTAAAAAAATGCAAGGGCAAAACCTTGGACCTCCTAAATCAGGGTGTCTGGTAAGGGGCCAGGCTTCTGTGATTCAGTGAAGTCTCCTGAGTAGTTCTGAGGGACGTCCAGAGACCAGAAGCAGTAAGAGAAGGTCCTGCATCCCGCTCAACCCTGCCCTCTCTCTGCCATCCTGCCTGTTGCCAGGTCAGGGTGCCCTTCTCTCCCGGCACTGCAGGAAGATGACAGGGACCACCCCACGTCCATGGGCCAGCACACTCTTCATCTGAGGGGCGGGGTGAGTGGATTGTGAGAGACAGGACCCTGGATAACTAAAATCTTTAGGATTCTTACAGGCTGCACAGTGTGGATTATAGAAACGATGACCTTATTACTGAAACAGTAATAGCCAGCTACTGCCCAAGGACAGACATGTTCCTGCGTGCCTCCGGGCCTGGTTGTCCAAGCCTGGGGATGGTTTGCTCTCAGACCTTCGATCTTTTCACTTCCAATTTTCTTTCTACCATGACTTCACTTTTAGAAAAACTCAGTCCATGGCTGTGAGGCATTTTTCTCTTGAAGGACCATGAAAGTTCCTCCCAGAAGCCTTTGCAGACATGGCCTCCCCAACTGCATCCTCCAGGCTTTGGAGGTGAGCTTCCAGGGCTGAGCCATGAGCTATACGCCTCCTCTCCCTAGGCCAGATCCTGACTGGGAGAGAAGCTGGCCTCACAGCACAGGGAGGGGACACGGACAAGGAGAGGGAGGCTGAGGACGGGAGGACCACTGATGGGCAGTCAGGACACGGCGAGGTCCCAAAAGTGGTGAGTTGCACGGCTTTGGGCCATCTTTTCTCTTGGGGTCTTAGTTCCTCTCTCCATGTGACGTGAGAGGGTCCAGTAGGTCTCAGTTCTGTTCCAGCACTACAGAGCCATGATTATATGAGTGCTTTTGTGGACGAGGGTCCCTACTCACCAAATGGACCAGGAGAGTGCACATGCAGGACACATTTGTGCAAGCACTCCATTATGATAGGAGTTCTGAAAAGGAGCTCATTTTGCCTTCTTTCCTGCTGCAGATATAAGCCACCTCTTGTTCCTGCAACGTCCCCAACACTGGAGACCTAGGTGTCTCACCACCAATGTCCTCTGTGTGCTTGCTTTGAACATTTCTCTTTCAACCCTCCTCGCAACTCATGGAGGAAGTATTATCCCCATGTTGTTTTAGAAGATAATTCTTATGCAAGTTTAAACTGTATTGAATGTACCAGGTCTGCTGAACTGTATAATTTGTTGGCCTTTTCCCTGTTGAATTATAAATAGGCTAATCGTGCCATTATTTGGCTCATAAAGCACCAAGCATTTGTCCATCAGTGTGGGACAAAATTAAGATTGACTTTTAAATCATCACAAAATATTGAATGCTTCTTCATCACATAACTGATTACCTTGAGGGTGAATTGAATTCTTCTAGAACACAGGGACCAGGCATGACTCAGCATGATTTAGCAGGGGTCCCCAAACTACAGGCCCGCGGGCCGCATGCAGCCCCCTGAGGCCATTTATCTGGCTTCCCCCGCAGCACTTCCGGAAGGGGCACCTCTTTGTTACGGCTAACAGTGACAAATATGGAACCGGACATTGACCATCTCATTAGTCAAAAGCAGGCCCATAGTTCCCATTAAAATACTGGTCAGTTTGTTGATTTAAATTTACTTGTTCTTTATTTTAAATATTGTATTTGTGACCATTTTGTTTTTTTACTTTAAAATAAGATATGTGCAGTGTGCATAGGGATTTGTTCATAGTTTTTTCTATAGTCCGGCCCTCCAATGGTCTGAGGGACAGTGAACTGGCCCCCTGTGTAAAAAGTTTGGGGACCCCTGATTTAGTACATCCCAAAATAATGAAGTTCTGGGCTTCTGGGGGGGAGAGGGGCAGGTTTGGTTTTGTTTCCTCAAAAATTCTGGAGCATTATCAGCGCAGGATTTTACTGAAGGCTGCAGGAGCATCATTAACATATACCTCAACCCCCATCCCTTCCCATCTACCCATTTCTTCTCATTTTACACATTAAGCAACTAAAACTCAGGAGAGTTAAGACAGTTGCCCAGGGTCACACAGCTGATGAATGGTAAAACCGAGATTTGGATCCAAGTCTGGCTGATCTCAAAGCCCACACTAGCGCCACCAGATGGCGCCACCTCACTGACTAAGTTAGTACGTATATGGACACCTCTTCTCACCTCACTCAGAGCCAAGTGCTGGTTCTATGCCTTAGATTCTGATTACTTGCCCATCCAAAGCCACCCGTTTATAACATGCCAGATAGTGCTCTCAGTGCTGGGGACCCCACAATGCCCAGGACACGGTCCTGATCGCTAAGACTTAGAACCTGATTCGACTGAGAAAAGAAAAAAATCGATCATGGCCATATATTGTGTTGAGTCCTTTGACAGAGTTCAGTACATGTGCTCAAGGAGCATGTAAGGGCATCAGCTACCTCCCACTTGGAGGATCAGGGAAGACTCCCCAGGAGGTGACTTTTGAGTTGAATTTTGAAGGTCAAGTAGGCGTTAGCCAGGGAGATGAGGGCTGGGTGGGGGACAGTGTTACAGGCAGAGAGAACAGGGGCAGCCCTGGATGTGTGAAGATGCTACTAGAACAAGAAGTTGAGCCAGGCCTTTGAAGTCCGTGAATCTTCACTGGGGAGGTTGTGCTTCCTCCTGACAGTGGCAGGGAGCCGCCGCAGGGCTCTCAGCAGGAGGGTGTGGGCATGACCAGATAGACCTTCATGAGGACCACATCTGAGTCAGGGGGAAAGATGGATGTTCTGCCTGGAGGCAGGGCATCCAGATAAGAGGTTACTGTGAGTGCCCTGAGTCAGCAATGGGCCTAGAGAGGAGAGGGCGCCCTCTAGTCATGTCTAGAAGGTAGATGGACTGGGAAGAGGTGACTGCACTAGGCAATAAACAGGAGGGAGGAGCTGAGACAGACACCCAGGTTTCCAGATATGCAACCTGGAGAATGATGGCGCCACCCACAGAGATAAGCAGGAAAGAGGAACAGGTCTGAGGAGGAAGAGATCAGGTCTGTTCCAGGCACAGAGCCTTTGAAATGCCTATGGCCCTCCCACTGGATTCCTCCATGTAGGGGATAGGTGATGGGGAGGAGATACATAGAGGCCTGGGGTCATTGACAGGTAAATGACAGTGGAAGCCACAGATGTGGATAGGATGAGGAGGCCCAGAGCGGGGAGTGAGGGGAGCCTGCAGGGGAGAGTGAGGTGAGCAGAGGGTCACAGGCAGTTGGACCAGCTACGGAGCTGTATGGGGAGAGGGCTCTCTGTCCTCATGACTGCCAAACTCCTGCTCTGATGAGTCCAAATCCGGGTAAATTCTGCTGACAATCACTAAATCGGGAATGTCACCTGGGACCAAAAGTAGATCTCCAATAAAGTCATTAGTTTTTTGTTTGTTTTTAAGGTATTTATTTGTTTCCTTTTTAAATTAAATTTACTGAGGTGACATTAGTTAATAAAATTATATAGGCTTCAGGTTTACAAGTCTATAATACATAGTAAATTTATTGTTTTATGTAATTACTGGCAGCTGCCTTCATTACGGGCTGTTGGTAAAAGTGTTAAAACTGAGTTCATTGAGCCTGATTGAATGAAAAAGTAATTAAGATATAGAAGCAAGTTAAAGGTGCACCCCCACACCAGTAGAAACATCATGATGCTCAGTACAGTGATGACCTTTGGAAGGAAGTCAAGCAGGAGGCTATCGTGGGAGTTGGGGGGTGGGGTGGGGGAGAGGTTAGACTGTGCCACACCAAAGAGGTGGCAGTGTTGTAATTTGTACCCACAACAGAGAGCACCAAAAAGGAAGTTTGCAATGTGAGCGAGAACCGTGTTTTCCTCTGGCCCCTTCTGCAGCAGCCGGGCTCACAGAAGCGATCTCCTGGAGAGGAGAGGTCTACTTGGGACCCGAAGCACCTGGCACAGGGCTCATGCCCAGCACCACCGTCAGCCCTCAGCTCTTATCGCCCAGGCCCAGGAGGGCACAGCTGCATAGGAGTCCCTGCTGTGGGCTCCAGTCCCATGCCTGGGGGCACATGCCTTTGACAACCTTCTCAGCAGGTCTTGTCCTCATCCTATTTTCACACTGCTTCAAATGTATCTTCCTCAGAGATTTAGGAGTCATGTCAACAGATTACCTCTGGATACAAATGAAAAGGGCCTCCTTTTGGAAAGTGTGCCTGCAAACACAAACTGCTCACTATCCATCTGTTATGAGTTGAATGGTGTCTCCCAAGAAAAGCCATGTTGGAGTCATAACCTCCAGGACTTCAGAATGTGACCTTATTTGGAAATAGGGTCCTTGTAGATGAAATTAGTTAACACGAAGTCATTTTGGTGGGCCCTAATCCAATATGACTGGGGTCCTTACAAAAAGGGGAATTTTGGAAGCACACAAGAACACCCTGTGAAGTCGAAGGCTGTCAAGGTTCTGCTTCTACAAGTCAAGATTGCTAGTCTCTCAGCAGAAGCAGGGGAGAGAGGTGTGGAACAGATTCTCCCGTGCAGAAACTAACCTTGTCGACTCCTGGATCTCGGACTTCTGGCCTCCAGAACAGTGGGACAGTTTGTGGAAATTTGAAACAGCCACCCTAGCAAACAAATACATCCCTGTCCAAATTACTCTGCAGGTGAGACACACCAGGCTACATACTGCACTCCTGTGTAAAGGTGCACTCCTTCGAGAAAAAGGATGGGAAGCCAAGTGTCCCAGAACAGAGTCTTTCTTCTGGTTTCTCTATCCAGCCAAGTTAGTACAGTTAGTCCCAGAATTAAAATCATCAACTTACGTACAACTCATACTTATGAATGGAGCGCCATAAGGACTATTGGTAATCAACTGCAGTTGGACATCAGTGAAAAGGATATCATATCACAGTGGCAAAGAACTAACCAATGAAGACCTGATGGAACTAGCGCAGCAGATGGAAGCATTTAGGAAAGAAAACAGGGACCTAGAAACTCTAGAACCAAAAAAGTTTTCTACAAAAGAATTAGTGTAGTGGTTCTCAAACTTTTTCAAGTTGGGGTGCATTTAAAATCCTACAAATAATTGTAGGCACACTACATACAAATTTCTGAGAAATATGTTATAATAAGTACGTCAAATATTAAAGAAAATAATATAAAGTCCATGTGTGCTGTAAAGCCAGTGGCCAAGGCCAGGGCCACCATCACAGCCGCCTGGCCCATGCAGGTTCGCATTGGATTCGGACAGTCGGTAAAGAAACAACGGAGCCAAGAACTGATGGGCTGTCATCTTTAATTCTAGCTTGTACCCGGCGGGCAAGTAAAAACACACACTGGGCTCCAAAACCCACTCACATTCAGTGCTCACAAAGCTACTGACTTATCCGAGTTTCCTAGAATCAAAGGTTTCTAGCTCACCAGCCTTATTCACCTCTGTTCCCCATCTCCTTCCTTCTCCCTGCACAAACTGGCTTCTCACTCAGCACTCCACCATCTTGGCTGCTTCTCCTGGCCTTTTCCATGTGGCCTTTCTCTGCTCTCTGCTGTCTCCTCTAATGCTAATCATCCCAGGAGCCAAGAGCAAGCTCCCGTTCTGCCCCTATTTTATAGTGTAGAGTCAAAACCTTTAATCCAATATACAAAATAGGGAAGTCTCTAATACAAAGTCACTTCTCTGAGGCATGATTGGATTGTACCACCCCACATCAAAAAAGGTGGGAAAGGCTTAATCCCAAAACCAAGCCCCAGGCTACAAGGATTCTCAACACACATTAATATCACCTGGGCCACGGCCTCACGTGGGCAGCGCCATCTTTAACAAAGTGAGCATAATATATTTTATCTGCCCAACATGTGCTTTTATGGTAATTAAATGAAATAAATATGACAAAATTAAATTTATTCTGACATTAAAAAACATTTTTATGTTACATTTTTTGAGTTATACTTTTTAGAATTCATAAAAAAGAGGAGTTAAAAAATAAAAAAAATGACAAAAAGTTATCTTTTTATATAGATAGATACATTCTTTGTAAGATTTAGTAAATACGGCAGGTCCTGACATGAATGTATTAAGTTTTTTCATTCTTGTGTTTATGAGAAACATGAGCCTGATGTGTCCTAGCAATTTCTTCAACGTTTGGGCATACATATGAGAGGCAAACTCTCATTTCCTCCTTAATACATTGAAGAATTCCTCTCTTTTTACTCTTAATTGTGTTGAGTGCAGAAAACTCCCACCATACATATTATCTTAACTTTATACCAAACAAAAAATAGAAGAAACTTGCCTCCAGTCTTTCCCAGGAACATTCCAGCACCACAGCTTAATAGCCTTTTGCAACCTAATCAGGCAAGTGAGGTGGGGGGTTGGGCAGACTGTCAGTTTACAGCCAATTCCCCACACCTCTGTCCTCCCAAAATCTAAACTCCAAAACCCTGTTGGTTTTTTGGTCACCAACAGGCACATATTTCTCTGGAAAATCATAGGGCGCACCTGGAAATCTTCTAGGGCGCACACTTTGAGAACCACTGAATTAGTGGATGCTTTTCATCTCACTGAAGCAGGCAGGAATGGCAAAGTTAGAGAAGCAAGATACTGATACAGAGAGGTTCACCCAAGTATACCCTACAGTTACCAAAAGCCTGAGATGCTATAGGGTTAGCTATGATGGGGGGAAAAAAGCTCTGTATAAACTTCCTTGGACGCCTACTTCAAGAAATGGACTCCAGCCCCAGAATCAAACCCTGACTCTAACTAACACCAGTCCTATCCTCTCCTACAAGTCCCTCACCTTCTGCGTCATCCAAGATTGTTTAAGGTTGTACAGTATTTGAAAATGTTTAAGTATTTATATGCACAGAAAGGTAAAACTAAGTACTGTGCTAAGACAAACATCTGTACAGGTTGCATTTAATAGATAAATGCACCCGTTTCAACTTACATCCAAATTCAACTTAACAACAAACCTACAGAACCTATCCCGTTCATAACCAAAGGATTGCCTGTATTCCAGCTTCTTTACAAGTCAGCAGGCGGCCTGTCCGTGACTGTTTCTGCATTTGTTTATTTACTTACTCCTTTGTTTGTCTACTGTCTATTTGTTCATTCAACTCATTTGTCTTGCCCCCATCTTGGTGCCAGCTGCTGTTTCTAAAGGCTGAGCAAACAGTGGGTGAAGAGACAAACAAAAGGCCTGTGCTAATGGCACTATCATTATAACAAAGGCCAGGGCACTAACCAAACAATACTGAAGTCAGTGTAAATTACAATGGTAAAAAGTGCTGCAAATGACCGAAAGAAGATGCCCAAGGGCAAATAGCTGGGGCTCTTGATCTCCCAGTTAACCCTGCCCCTTTCTCCCCCTGCTTCCACAGGAGGGCAAGTTCAGTTTCCTTAGGAATAGAACAGACTTGTGCTGTTGTGTTTTGCTGGTAATGAAAACGTGTGCATCTTTAAAAAAAAAAAATTATTTTGCAATTACAGTAGACACACAGTTTATATTAGTTTCAGGTGTACAACTTAGTGATTAGACATTTATATAACTTACAAAGTGATTGCCCTGGTAAGTCTAGTACCCATCTGACACCTGACAATATATTAACTATATTTCCTATGCTGTATTTTACATCCCTATGATTATTTTGTAACTATTTGTACTTCTTAATTCTTTCCCCCTTTTCACCCATCCACTAACCCCTTTCCCATCAGGCAACCATCGGAATGTTCCATGTATCTATGAGTTTGTTTCTGTTTTGTTTGGTCATTTATTTTGGTTTTTAAATTCCACATGTAAGTGAAATCATATGGCATTTGCCTTTTTCTGTCTGAGTTATTTCACTCAGCACAATATCCTTTAGGTCCATCCATGTTGTTACGAATGGCAAGATTTCTTTTTTTTTTTTTCTTGCTTTCATGTATGTATTTCCATTGTATATATGCACCATCTATCTTTACTCATTCATCTATTGATGGCCACTTAGGTTGTCTCCTTATCTTGACTATTGTAAATAATGCTACAATGAACATAGAAATGCATATCTTTTTTCAAATTAGTGTTTTGGGTTTCTTCAGATAAATAACCAGAAGTGAAATTGCTGGGTCCTTCACAGTCTCTTGTTACAGCCTTTGTTTTAAAGTCTCTTTTGTCTAGTATAAGTATTGCTACCCCAGCTTTTGTTTGCTTGTTTGTTTCCATTTGCATGAACTATCTTAACCATCCTTTTACTTTTCGTCTGTGTGTGTCTTTCAATCTGAATTCAGTCTCTTGTGGACAGCATATTTAAGGGTCTTATTTTCTTA
Source organism: Saccopteryx bilineata (assembly GCF_036850765.1). NCBI lineage: Eukaryota > Metazoa > Chordata > Mammalia > Chiroptera > Emballonuridae > Saccopteryx > Saccopteryx bilineata. The sequence goes on along the minus strand of NC_089491.1, from coordinate 297,145,465 downwards.
TCCATTCAGCCACCCTATGTCTTTTGATTCAAGCATTTACATTATACTTGATTAATCCATTTGCATTTAAAGTAGTTGTTGATAATATGCAGTTACTGTCATTTTATAATTCAAATATTTTTATCTTGCTTCTTCCTCTCCTTCTTCTTGTTCTTCTAGAACATCTTTTAACATTTCTTGTAATACTGGTTTGTTGGTGATGAACTCCTTTAGCTCTTTCTATTCTCGGAAGACATTTATCTATCCTTTTACTGTACATGATAGCTTTGCTGATTAGAGTAATCTTAGTTATATGGGTCTTTGTTCTTCATCAGTTCAAATATTTCATGCCAGTGCCCTCTGGCCTGCAAATTTTCTGTTAAGAAATCAGCTGACAATCTTATGGGAGTTTCCTTGTAGATAACTCACTGCTTTTCCTTTGCTGCTCTTAAGAATCCATCTTTGTCTTTAACCTTTGGCATTTTAGTTATGATGTGTCTTGGTGTGGGCCTCTTTGAATTCATCGTGTTTGGGACCTTCTGAGCTTCCTGGGCTTGTAGATCTATTTCCTTGGCAAGTTAAAAAAGTTTTCCATCACATTATTTTTTCAGATAGGTTTTTAATTCTTTGTTTTCTCTCTTCTCCTTCTGCTACGCCCTATGATGGCAATGTTGGTATGTTTGATATTGTCTCAGAAGCCCTTAAACTATCCTCATTTTCAGAATATTTGTTTTTCTTTTTGCTATTCTGATTGGGTAGTTTCTGCTACCTTATCTTCCAAATCACTGATTTGATCCTTGACTTCATCTAATCTACTATTGATCCCCTCTAACATAGTCTTTTTTTCAGTTATTATATTCTTCATTACTAACTGGTTCTTTTTCATCTTTTCTATCCCCATTTTTATGTTTCCTGTCTCTTTGTTGAAGTTCTCACTGCGTTCATTGAGCATCTTTATAATCACGGTTTCAAATTCTGCATCTAGTAGATGCTTATCTCCATTTTGCTTAGTTCTTTTTCTGGACTTTTTGTCTGTTCTTTCACTTGGGACATGTTTCTTTGTCACCTCATTTTGGCAGCCTCCTTGCATTTGTTTTTAGGTATTAGGTACAGCTGCTATGTCTCCCAGGTAGGGTGGTCTTATATAGTAGGTATCCTGTGAGCCCAGTGGTGTAGTTTCCCTGGTCACCTAAGTTGGATATTCCAGCTGTGTCTCTTGTGTGGATTGTGTGTGCCTTCCTGTTGCAGTTGAACCTTGATTGCTGTTGGCACATCAGTGGGAAGGATTGACCCTCAGGCTGATTGATTGTGAGGACTGGCTGTCACTACAGTGGAGAAGGTGTTGCATAGAGGCTGACCCTACAGAGCAGGATTGCTTAAGTGGGACTCTGGTGCCTGCCAAGTCTTCCCTTTGAGTGTGTCTTTTGTGGAGGTGGCTGGGTGGTGCTCAGGTGTGGCCTGAAGCTGGCCACTGGGTATGTTGTTTTTAGAACCTTTTGGAAGGTGCAAGCCAAAGCCAGCCACTTCCTGTGCCTTGCCTGAGGCCACCTGGTATGAGCTACAAAGTGATTGCGCTAGGCTTGGTGATTCCTGAAGAAGGTGAGTTGCAAACTGAGGCTGGCTGCTACTCAGGCTGGACTTGGGGTGGCTTAACAAGAGGTATAGGGCATGCTGAGGCCAAATGTTACTTGTTTGGGATTTGTGAACCTTTGACAGAATTTAGGAAAATCCACAGCTCAAACCAAGATAGACTGTTTTCAGGGAAAGACCCTTAGAATCTGCTTGGGTAGGCCCACAAGTTGGGTGGGGCAGTGTTGGGCAGATAAGTTTATGAAATCTGTATTTTGGGGGTTTGCTCACTTTTATTGTTAAAAATGGCCGCTGCTCACATGATGATGCTCCCATGTGATATAGCTAATTACCTTTATGCTTGGGAAGGGGCTTGGTTATGCTAATGTGTGCTGGAAGAAGGGTTGTCTTGCCAAAAAGTTTTAAGTAGGAGCAGCTAGGAGGCTATTTTGGAAGAGGCCATGTGGTTGCAGAGTAGGCAGGCAGCCAAGATGGCAGGGAGCTTAAGGGGTACAGAGGTGAGGGGCTTTGTGAGCTCCACTGAACTGGTAGGGCCTTTGATTCTAGGAAAATTCAAAAAAATTCTCCTGGTTGTGGGACTGGAGAATGTGTGAATGGATTTTGGTGCTCATGTGTTTGCTTTTACTCTCTTGTTGAGTGCAAGGCTAGAATAAAGAAAATGGCCACCAGTTCTTGGCTCCATTGTTTCATTACCATCTATCTAAATTAAATGTGAACCTGCACGAGCCAGGAGGCTGTGGCAGCAGCCACGACAACTGGACTTACAGGCAGGGTCTCAGGGAATCACCAGGTGGGGTGAACAACATCAGCTAGGTTGATGGAGACTCAGATATGGCGCCCATCTGTGCCTGCAGAAAGAAGGTTCAGTAAAGGAGTAATGGCTTTTGCCAACACTCCATTTATGAGAAATCTTCACCTCCAGTCCTCTTCTTGAAGCTACACAACTCAGTTCTTTCCCATATGCCTTTGGCACCTTTTGAGCTGCTGCCCCTGTGCTAAAGCTTGGAGAGAGTGAGTTTGAGTAAGTCTGTGCACTGGACATTTAAGAGAGTTATCCTGGACGCCAGCAACCCTTCATCTCACTCAGCCATAATCCCCACTAGCTTTTACAGACATAAGTTATGGGGACTTCTCTTCCTGGCACTAGAATCCTATGCTGGGGGTTCTGGTGTGAGGCTGGGATCACTGGCTCCTCAGGAGGAAACTCTGAAGCCAAAATATCCCTCCTGATTTTTATCCACCATATGTGGGTGTGGGACCAGCTCGTTCCTCGTCTTCACTCCTCCTATCAATTTTGATGTGGCTTCTTCTGTATGTCCTTCGTTATATGGCTTCTGTTTATCTAGATTTCAATGATGATTGTTCTGTAGTTTAGCTGTAATTTTGAAGTCGTTGTGGCAAGAGGCAAGTGTAGCATTTATCGATGCCACCACCTTGACCAGAAACCAGAAAAATGCATCTTGAGCACAGATGGGGATGTTAGTTTGTGCCTCTCCCTTCTGCAGCCCTGATTTTAGGGGAGAACCATGAGGCTCTCTGGCTGAGGTGGTGGGGACATGCAATACCCACGGTGGCTGGATTTAATCAATAGAGACCGTGAAGTGACAACGCCAGAGGGTTATAAGTGATTCAGATGGCCTCTGCAGGAGTTTGGGAGCCGCAAGTACAGTTCAGGGCAGTGCAACTGAAAGAGTGACTCCTGGGGACTGCCAGTGCCCCCTCTGAGCTTTTGAGAAATACAATTCAGGCCTACTAAATCTGGAACTTTGGGGTGGGCTTCCCTCAGGAGTTGTGGATGCTCCCGGAAGTTGAGAAACTTGGTATTAGATACAAGGAAGGCTTTGGGGACAAACAAAATCCAGTTTGAGAATTGGTTTTCTGCTTACTCAGATCTAGTTGTCTTATCATTAAAGGGCATAAAAACATCACCTAACCTCTAGTTCCGACTTCTAAAATTGTGAAGCTACATTATAGTACAAGTTCAATAAACATTTGTTATTCTTTTATTAAGCACTGGAACATTAGAAGGTTGTCAAAAAAATCTTCGTGTGGCCTGAGCCCTGTCTTGAACTGGCTTCCTGGCAGAACTGGTGAGGCCACCTGGCTTAAGGCCTCGTGGCCCTGAGGGTTTACAGGCCAAAAGCTGTCAGGAATCTGAGCCTCAACTTGCTCCAGGAACTACGGCCTAAAATAAGGTTATGCATGTGCACAGTCTTCACTGCAGTAGGCAGTGCAAAATCGGTATCCAAAATCAGTATCCCCTGCAGGGTCTAAACAAGGTTGTCAGCACTGAAGGGGGGGGGGGGGGAGGGTGAGAGGGCGAGGCCATAAATAAGTGTGTATGAAAGGGAGGGAGCCATAAAGATTTCCCAGGAGGAGCCGGCCCTTCAGGGCTCCAGGTACCAGGAAGAGGAAAGTACAGGCATCCTGTTCATGTTGACTCCTTGACTTTTTGATTAGGTTATCCCTTGAAGCATCTCTATTTATCTACCTGGGGAGTAGGAGGTTGTTCAACGCTGTAATAAGCTCCGTGGCTTAAACCAGCTCTTCCACTGCTGGGAACAGCCTTGCACATGCACTGAGCTAATCCTCAGGACGTGCATTTCCTGCCCCGCCCCACTCCCCTGCCAGGAACTTTTAACTGGGGGCCCCCATTGCATTAAAACTCCCAGGCCTGGCTGCACAGGCCAGCCTCCTCTCCCACGGGGACCAGGCAGGGCCCCCCCCCCCCGCCCCCGCAAACCTCGTCTGGGGGCAGAGGCTGACGGAGCTTTTCCTCAGCACCTTCCAGTGAGTCCCCCGGAGGTAATCCAGTTGCTGTCCTGTCCCAGAGAAGAGTCGCAGCCGGGTCCCAAGCCTCTGCTTGTTAGAACGAAGCCCTAGAGAGACTGGGACCTGGTAACTTCAACTGGCGCTGAACGGTCTGGCCCCTTGTGCTTCTTGCTTGTGGGTTCCCGACTCAGGTCTCCCTCTAGTGGTCTCTGAGCCCCTCCCTCACTCCTGCCTGGCCCCACCCTGCATGGATAACAGTAAGACTCCAGCATATTCTCTGCTGTGTGCTCTTGGCTTCCCTGCTGCCCTCAAAACAGGATGAGAGCACTTACACCCCAGCAAGAGATCTGCTATGCCAGGGACAAATCAGAAAGAGAGAGAGAAAGAGAGAGAGAGAGAGATTGTGTGTTCCTATTGACCTTACATTCAGTTTGTATTTTCTCTGATCATTCTAATTTTTATTTTATAATCTAGATTTTTTTTGTTGTTGTTGTTATCTGGATTCTTGAAAACGACCTAAAATTGTTTATAAAGGAGACAATTCGTGTGTGTGTGTGTGTGTGTGTGTGTGTGTATATATATATATATATATATTTTTTTTTTTTTTTTTTTTTTTTTTTTTTTTTTTCCTGAAGCTAGAAACCGGGAGAGACAGTCAGACAGACTCCCGCATGCGCCCGACCGGGATCCACCCGGCACGCCCATCAGGGGGCCACGCTCTGCCCACCAGGGGGCGATGCTCTGCCCCTCCGGGGCCTCGCTCTGCCCCTCCGGGGCCTCGCTCTGCTGCGACCAGAGCCACTCTAGTGCCTGGGGCAGAGGCTAAGGAGCCATCCCCAGCGCCCAGGCCATCTTCGCTCCAATGGAGCCTCAGCTTTGGGAGGGGAAGAGAGAGACAGAGAGGAAGGAGAGGGGGAGGGGTGGAGAAGCAAACGGGCGCCTCTCCTGTGTGCCCTGGCCGGGAATCGAACCCAGGACCTCCACATGCCAGGCTGACGCTCCACCACTGAGCCAACCGGCCAGGGCCAAGGAGACAATTCTTAGTGGTAACTTACTCCTTATCTCTAAGGGGGATGAAAGAAAATTATTCCCCAGTCAGGGTCCAGTCAGGTCTAAGACACATGGAAAGGGATGGGGGAGGGGCCATGGTGAGTTGACCCTGTGCCCACCCAGCTTCTTGTCCCTCCCCTTCTCTGTCCCTACCATCCTCTTCCCCTATTCCCCACTCACAGAAGAGGGTCAGAAGCCTCTCAGGGGGGACAGCTCCCTGCACCCCCCGCTCCTTTGCCCCTCTAGGGGCCTCTACAGAGGTCACAAAAGCAGGTGCCCTTCTTCCGGTTGGCACCACCCAGGTCTCTCATTAAACATGGCCCCTTGGCTTACCCACCCTCACGCAACTTTCTTCTTGGCTCATCCCGTCACAGTGGCCGTGAGACCCTCAGACTCCCCCCCCCCAATACACACACACACCAGAGTTCTTGTCTTCTGTCTGATCAGAGAACCCTGTTAGGTCTGACATTGTCTCCCTCTGAATGCCCCGCTGGACAGCCCATTCCTGCTGGTAACAAACCCCAAAGCTGAATCCACAGCCACGCACAGAGGACTCGGGGTTCCGGCTCTCTCAGTGTGACCCCCGCTCCGAGTGGCAGGACAGCACAGTGCTGCAGAGCGGGACACGGGAGCCCACCCACTCGGGTTGGATCTGCCGGGCACTGCACGCCCTTGACGGATCTCACCTGTTCCTGTGGTTGTTGTTTTAAGTGTGGTAAGATGCACGTATATAAAATTTACCATCTTAACCAGTTTTAAGTGTACAGTTCAGTGGCATGAAGAACATTCTTATCATTGTGCAAATTACAACCCCTCATCGCCAGGATTCTTTCCTTCTTGCAAAACTGAAATTCTAGATAATTGTGACACAAGCTACAGCATGGATGAAGCTTGAGGACATTGTGCTGGGTGACATCAGTCACAAAGGACAGATACTATATATATATGATTCCAATCATATGCAGTACCTAGAGTTGTCAAATTCAGAGAGACAGAAAGTGGAACGGTAGTTGCCAGGGCCTGGGTAGAGAGGGAAATGGGGAGTTGTTTAATGGGAACAGAATTTCAGTTTTGTAAGATGAAAAGAATTTTGGATGCACAACAACATGAATGTACATAACATGATTGAACTGAATGCTTAAAAGCGGCTAAAATGGTCATTTTTGTTATGTGCAATTTACCACAATTAAAAAAATTTAAAAACTGCCCTGGCTAGGTGGCTCAATGGGTAAAGCATCATCCCAGGATGCAGGATGACATGGTGGAGGTGTGAGGGGAGGGGAGTCTATTCTGGGACTTGGGGACTCTAACTCACACTATGGAGAAATTCCTTAAGGCTGTTGACCAAACATCCGGGTCCCAGCAGAGCTGCCAGAGCCTCCCAATTATGAAGACTCTAACCATGTTGAAATTGTGATCATTTATACACAGCAGGTGTATTTCTGGGCATTTCACCTGGCAGAAGGTGAGCTGAACTCTGTTCTAGCACAAACCAGAGAGGTAAAACGCAGGAGAGATGTCTGAATTTCCTTAGAGAATAAGCTACCTCATGGTCCTTCAGCAGGGGTTTCCAGAAAGATGGTTATAAACCCTCTCATCTTCCAGCCGAGTGAACCCTCACAGGAATTGTAATAAATGTCTTCATAAAAAAGCCTTATGAAACTATAAAATGGAATTACATTTAATAAGCAATTGTATTAAAAGGGAAAAGATCACACCCTTAAAAATCTGGAAGTATAGCCCCAGTTTATTGGGATCTCTCTGCAGTGAAGCCTGGGCCCTGGACACCCCCCTCCCAGTAACCCCAGTTCCACAGAAAGATCCATGTGCAGACGAAGCAAAGACTAATGAGGCAAAGAAAGTGATTTCTCCAAGGGGGTCACAGCATCTACTGGACAAATGATTTCTGACGTGTGCACTAACTCTCTTGGAATCTCGCTCCCAGGCTCTGCTGACCTCATTTCCCCTTAACGTTTCCCTCTGGCCAGCCAGCAGGCAAGCACGGGGCAGTCTCCTGATGGGGGGGCTGAGGAGTGGGGACAGTGGCCTGCTGTCACTGCATCCAGTCCTGGGGGGGGTGTAGATGTGGGTGGGCTTGTGTGGCTGCCGGAGAGTGAGGGCTGCGGGACCCCTCCGTGCCCCACGCCCTCCCTCCATCCTCCATCATTAGGCATTGTCTGCAGTGCTAATTCTGAGAACACTGGACACATCCAGTTTTTCTCCTTTTTTTTTGCTTTAGAGCTTTACTGGAGTTAATGACATACAATAAACGTACATATTTAAAGTATGCATTTTGATCAGCTCTGACACGTGTACACCCATGAAACCATCACCTAGAGATAGTGAACATATCCTTCCTTCCACATCTCCCTCCCCTCTACACCCCCATAGCCCACTGATCTGCTTTTCATCACTATAGATTCATTCTGTTTTATAACATCTTATATAAATGGACCAGCCAGTATGTACTTTTATTTTTTGGTCCAGAGTGTTTCACTCAGCATAATTATTTAGACATTTATCCAGTGTTGCATATATCGCTGTTATTAAAATATTTTTATATATTTATTCTGTCTTTGTAACTGAACAGTATCCATTGTATAAATACCATAATTTGTTTGATCCATTCAACTGCTGATGGGCATTTGTGTCCAAGCCTTTGTGTAGACATACGCTTTCATTTCTTTTGGGTAAACACCTAGGAGTGGACTAGCTGGATCGTAGTGGATATATGTTTATTTAAGGAACTACTTCACTGTCTTCCAAAATGGTTGTCTCAGCTTTTGTTCCCACCAGCAGTGCAAGAAAATGCTCTGCGTTCCTGCCATCACTCGGTACTGAAGCTCTTTAACTGTAGACATTCTAATCTAATAGGTGTGTAGTAATATTTTGTTGTTTTCACTTGCATTTCCCTAACAACTAATTTTGAGCATCTGTTCATGTGCTTATTTGTCATCGGTATATCTTCTTTGGTGGAGTGTCTTTTTGAATCTTTGTCCATTTTTTAAATTGGGCTGTTTGTTCCTTTATTATTGAGTTTTAAAAATAAAATCTAAACATGAGGCCTATATTAGATATATGCACTGCAGTCTGTGACTTGTCTTGTCATTCTTTTAACAGTGTCTTATGAAGAGCAGAAGATTTTGACTTCAAGAAGTCTAATTTATCAATTTTTTATTTTATGAAGCATGTTTTGGTGTCCCATCTAAAAAAAAATCTCATCTTAACAGAAGGTCACCATGGTTTTCTCTTCTGAGCTCTTTCAGACATTTTTATAGATTTGGTTTCACATTTAGGTTCACAATCCATTTGGAGTTCATTTTTATATATGCTAAAAGGTAGGAATCCAAGTTTATGCGTTTGCATATGTATATCCAATTGTTCCAGCACCATTTGCCGAAAAGACTATTTTTGCTCACTGAATTGCCTTTGCCTCTTTGGAGGAAATCAGTTATGCACTGGATTCGTTTCCTAGGACTGCCTAACAAGCAGCACAGAGTTGGAGGCTTAAACCAACAAAAGTTTATTGTCTCCTGGTTCAGGAGGCCTGAAGTCTGAAATCATTGTATCTCCAGTTGCCTCCTTCTGCCCCAGATTCTTTGAACCCCACTTTAGTCATTTGGTCTAAACTTGGAATGGGTTACTGCAACATGAGGAATGGGGTGCAGAGACTAATAAGAACACAGTTGAGGAAGGGCAGGACCATCAAGCCTCACAACTTTAGGGGGTACACTGTATTCTATATGACAGACACCCCCCTGGAATCTAACAGCATACCAGCCCTGAGGAGGGTGTGAAGTAGACCCTCCGTGGGCTTTCTCATTTCTAAATCTCCAGTCGCACAGTTATTCTGCTTGGAATACTGTACTGTACATTCTTTTGTCCAAACTCTACTCAAGTACTAATTGTGACCTCAAGGAAACCATCCTGGGTTCTCCTGGGGCATTAGTATCTCCTTCCTCGGTATTTTCATATTCTCATCAGAGCTGCCTTTGAACATGATTAGTTTTGTCAGGCCTTTCACCCTGACTACAGTGTGCATTTCAAGAAGATAGTGATTATGTCTTACTCATCTCTGTAGCCCTGACACACTCTCTCTCTTTTTAGGTGAGAGGAGGGGAGATAGTAAGGCAGACTTCCACATGCACCCTGACCGGGATACATCCTGCAACCCCAGCTTGGGCTGATGCTCAAATACCAAGTTATTTTTAGCACCTGAGGCTGATGTGCTTAGATCAACCAAGCCACGCTTGAACCAATCAAGCCGCTGGATGCTGGAGGGGAAGAGGGAGAGAAGGGAGAAAGGGAGGGGGAGAGAAGTAGATGGTTGCTTCTTCTGTGTGCCCTGACTGGAATCAAACCCGGGACATCCATATGCTGGGCCAATGCTCTACCCACTGAGCCACTGGCCAGGGCCTGTAGCCCTGACTCTTAACACAGGGCTTTCCTGGCAGAAGCTCAGTGATAGAGGATTAAGTGAACAAATGAACTGAGACCCAGTAGAACCTCCAAAGATCAGACATCCTCATCCCTTCTTGGAAAGTCTTGGATGTAGAATACAAGGTTCTTCAGGGACTCATGGCAGGCTGAGGAGGAAGAAGAGGCATTTGGGACATTAGGGCACATGCGTCAGCTCTGGACAAAGCCAGGGAAGTAGTGAGACTCAGTTCAAGGTTCAGCCGGCTGTGTTGATGGCATCACATCGGTGACATCAAAACCAGGTGGACAAACACTCAGAGTGTTTGCAGAAGAGGACCCCAGCGCACATCTGCACACACTCACATGCACCTGGAGAACTCAGGCAAACATGAATTATCACACCAAGATGACAACACATGTAGATTGCGCAGGCACACGTAGATGGTGGGGTATGTACGTGAACATGCACACACAGAGGCTCTGCAGCCTCTGAGAGCCCAAGAAACACAGCGAGTGTGATAACATGTGTTGAAGCGCAGGAAAGTTAGAGCCCTGAGCAAAGCCAGGGGCTGTCTCTAGATAACCAAAGCCAAAGGAAGCTTGGAGAGGCTGAACGTTGAACTCCTCCTTGCTATCCCCTCCCCTTTTTCAGAAAGTAGTCTGGGACTTAGTGCAATAGGCAAGGAAGATCCTTGCAGCAAGGACCTGTACGGAAGCAACCACAGTGTCTGAATGCTCCTCAGCCGGAACCAGCAAGCATCTATCTAGCTTGGACTCTCTTGGCACAGCTCTGCACTAGCTGGCGGGGCAGCCCCTGGCAAGGGAGGACTTCCTGCTAATCCCCCGCTCTGGGCCTGGCCCCTGCCCTGGTCTGGCCAGTTCTGGCCTCCTACGTAGTAGTATACCTTGCCTATATCTGGTCCTAGTTGCTACGAGTTACAGTCACAGCATATGCGTGTGGCCTCTGTCTGGCCAGGAGCTCCCCAAGGATAGGGGTCTTGCCTTCCATAGTGAAGCTGAGCCTCTCTTTAGGGGAGACCAGTCTCACCTGAACTCCTCCAGGGGGAATAGGCATTGACTTTGCCTCATAGTCTTCACACAGGCCCGGGATCCCTGAATAAAGAGTTTCTGAGTTGAGTTTCTATCAGTGGGCTAATCTCTCCCCTACAGATCTTTGGGTGCAGAGGGCCTTCAACACAGCCCTGGGGAGCCCCCAGACTTCAGGCTTCAATCACTAGTAGGCTCAGAGGCCTGGGAAGTGATCGTCCGCTCAATCCCAGCTGATGCACCCCAAGGGCTGGCTCCTCTCGGGTTTCTTGGCATCTCTGAACCCCTAGGGAGTTGTTGAGAACCTGAGGTTTCCTTAATAATTCACACCCATGCTCCTTCCTTGACAGGATCGCATGGCCCTGGACAAAGCAGTGAACCCTATCCCAGGGTAACCCAATCTCTGAGGTCAGGTAACAGAGCAACAGGGAGAAGAATGCAGGATTACCCTGAACTCTGGCCAATGTTACCTGGAGATCTGGACCCAGCGGGAGGCCAGTGACCTGATAGGGCCACTGAAGTTCAACAATGGCTCCTGCATGCTGGAGGCAAAGGAATAGTTGAGAAAAAGGAATGCTCTGGACCTAACAGGAAGAAGATGGAGGTTCTGTTTTGCCTGTGAGGCAGCTGAGTGAAGTTGCTTTGGCTGGATGCCCATTCCCCGCCCCGACTGTGTCATTGTCTAAACTGGAGTGTCTGCTGATCACCCTGTTCCTGGAGCTTCCAACCTGTGCTCCAGGCCCCTCCCCTCCCCTGTTCCATGCCTTGGTTCTCCTTACTCTCACCCGTCTCTCTCCACTTATCCAATCCCTTAACATATAAATGTACTGGGGTCTTTGGATTTTAAACCCCACCTTTGCCTCTATAGTCACCACCCGACTTCTCTCCTTCCCTCTTGAATAAGCCACTGGAAAGAGACTGGGGCATTACGCCCTCCTCACCACTCACTGCCCACAGCCACATGCCCCCTCCACCTGCCCTGCTGACACAGAATCCCCCCACCCCCACCCCCGATGATTTATATACCCACAAGCCCTCCTGGGCACCTGAACATTCCAGAGGCAAACTCTGAACTTATTTATTCATCCATCAAAACAATTTAAAATACCATCTCTGTGCCAGGCATTAGGTTATAAACGGAGTACAATGAGGGCCCAGGGGCTGACGATGTAACCCTCCCAGATCTGAAGGGATACACGTGAGATAAGCCTGAAACATTGTGGAAACCCAGGGGGACTGCAGACCAGCTCCCAGCTGCACGGGCTCTCAGTCCGCTGCCGGCCATGCCCACAGCTTCCCTACCCAGGCAGGGTCCTTGCTGTCCCCTCTCAGGTCTCATTAGGCAACATGCTTTTTTTGTCATACAGATCTTAGCTCAAGTGTCACCTTCTAGACTGGTCTCCCTTTGAAATGAAGCAGCAGAACTTACTCTAAAACAAAGAGACTTTCAGCAGAACTTATTTTTTATAAAAGACTCCCTACTCCTGGCCTTGAGGCGGGTGTTACAGGCTCTGGCCTTGGGCTAGTGCTGCAAGGTTGCAGATGTTCCCAGAATGTCTCTCCTTGAATTAATCCTATAGATAAACATTATAAATGAGCTTGTTTCACTGCTTTGTTTTACTGCTAGGCTTCCCCTCCGCCTCATACCCCAATCAGTGTGTGATTTTGTCTTTAAAAGCTAACTTCAAACTGTGTTTGGGGCTGCATGATTTGACTGACTTACGTTTCTGTAAAGCCAATAGACATGGCCACCATCACAGCTGCCTGGCCCATGCAGGTTCGCATTGGATTCGGACAGTCGGTAATGAAACAATGGAGCCAAGAACTGGTGGGCCATTATCTTTAATCCTAGCTTGCACCCGGCGGGCAAGAAATACACACAGTGAGAAAATACTTCCCTTTCCATTCAGGGCTCCCAAAGTCACTGATTTATCTGAGTTTCCTAGAATCAAAGGTTTCTAGCTCACCAGCCTTATTCATCTCTGTTCCCCATCTCCTTCTCTCTGCACAAACTGGCTTCTACTTCAGCACTCTGCCATCTTGGCTGCCTCTTCTCTCTTCCATGTGGCCTTTCTCTGCTCTCTTACAGCATGGGCTCCTCTTAGAATGTAATCACTCTTCTCCGGAACAACGTGATCTCTCTTCCTTTTAAAACCTTTTGGCGCAAAAGCGGATAAAATGTATTATGCTCACTTTGTTAAAGATAACGCTGCCAGGTGATATTAATGTGTGTTGGGGTGGGCTAAAGGCAGGCAGAATCATTGTAGCCTGGGGCTTGGTTTTGGAATTAAGCCTTTCCCACCCTTTTTGATGTGGGGCAGTACAATCCAATCATGCCTCAGAGAAGTGACTTTGTATTAGAGACTTCCCTATTTGTATATTGGATTAAAGGTTTGGATTTCTACACTATAAAATAGGGGTAGAACGGGAGCTTGCTCTCTTGGTTCCTGAGATTATCATTAGAGGAGAGAGCAGAGCAGAGAGCAGAAGGAGGCCATGTGGAGGAGGCCAGGAGAAGCAGCCAAGATGGCGGAGTGCTGAGTGAGAGGCCAGTTTGTGCAGTTTGATGCTGGAGAAGGAAGGAGATGGGGAACAGAGGTGAATAAGTCTGGTGAGCTAGAAATCTTTGATTCTAGGAAACTCGGAAAAGTCAGTAGCTTTGTGAGCACTGAATGTGAGTGGGTTTTGGAGCCCAGTGTGTGTTTTTACTTGCCCGCCGGGTGCAAGCTAGAATTAAAGAAAATGGCCTATCAGTTTTTGGCTCCGTTGTTTCTTTACCGACTGTCCGAATCCAATGTGAACCTGCATAGGCTAGGCTGCTGTGATGGTGGCCCTGGCCGTGACTACTGGCTTTACACCCTCCCCCAACACATACTAACATAATCATGCCCATCCCAAGCAATCACAGGGGCAAGAGGCTTCCACGTGGGCAGCGCCATTTTTAATAAAGTGAGCATAATATATTTCATCTGCCCAACAGTCTCCATGCGTCGCCGGCTTTGAATAAAAGACTCCTTTAACTTTGAACTTTGGTGTGAACATCTGTATACTCTTGCTGGTTTTGCTACAACACCTCAAGTACCTCACCCCTATCACAGGCCAGTCCATCTCCCTGTTTGATTATTATGCACTCATCATAAATAAAACATAGTCCTATCTCATTAATTGAGGTAGTTATGTTCTAGAAAGTTGCCATGAACAACGAATGAGCAAATATTGAGCCTCTGGGTGAACCTCTGGCCACAGACTTTTCATCAACCAGTCAATACCTAACCTGGTGCTATGTGTGTTTCCATTTAAAGATGACTTATTTACTATACTCATTGATTCATTGACATGGGACTCACAGCCAACAGCACTCCTGCCTGAATGGAGTTTATTTAACACTCATCTTTTCTCTGTAAGGCACTTCAGGAAAAAAAAAAAAAAAAAAAAAAAGGAGTGACCCTGAATAGGCCAGAAAAAGGAGGCTTGTTTATACTATCAGAGCAGAATGAAAAGGTTCCACCTCATCTGGCACCGTGCACATCGGGCGACTGAAACTTCACAACTCTGCACTTGTCCCCAAATGACTCTGAAAGTGCTGGAGGTGTTGACCTTGGGGTTGTAAATAAGTTCTAGCAAGCAGGTGACTTCACAAATATCGAATCTGAAAATGAGGAAGTCGGCTGCTTTTTACTCTATTTCTCTTGACTGGACCGCAAGGTCCAAGAGACCTCGCCTTTTCACTGCGTATTTCCAGGAGCTTCAAGGGTAAGTGCCTATGAGCCTCTGGCCACAGAGTTTTCTTCAACCAGTCAATACCTAACCCCTGGTAAGCCCCAGTGTAGATTTGTTGATTGAAAGAAAAAGTGGAAGGAAGGGTGGGAGGGAGGACAAAAGAATCAAAACCACGTTCCTCTCCACCGAGCTGCTGGTGATGCCTGCGCGGGCCTCCCGCTCCCGCTCCAGCGAGGCCGCACAGCTGCGCCCCTCCTCGTCCGTCCTGCTCCTCCCCCAAGTTCTTTGGCTCCTTCCTCTGTTCAGACCTCACCTCTTCTAGAGAGCTCCTGGGGCAGAGCGTGCTCCTGACACTTGTCTCTAGCGCATGCGCGTGGCTGTCTCTCCACTGCCCGGTGCATAGTGCCTGCGGTTCAGCGCTTTGGAAAGATGCCTGTCCTTGTTCTGCCCTTTCTCACCCTTCCCTCCTCCGTCGAGGGGCTTCCTGAGGGTGCAGAGGCGCCTGCCACCTTCCTCCTCTGTCCATCTCCCCACTTCCTACGTTTCGTTCCCAGTTCCCCAACCTAATGGCTGACCCAGAGTTGATCAAATTCTCTCTTTATTTTCCCGAGTCTTCTGGGAGCTGAGACAGGGAATGGTCTGACCTTTCGTGTTAGCTGTCTGGGGTGTTTGTAAGTCCCGTCCAGCTTTTTTTTAAAAATTAATTAATTAATTTTTTTCTTTTTACAGAGACAGAGAGAGAGTCAGAGAGAGGGATAGACAGGGACAGACAGACAGGAACGGAGAGATGAGAATCATCAACCATTAGTTTTTTTTGTTTGTTTGTTTGTTTGTTTGTTTTCATTTTTCTGAAGCTGGAAACAGGGAGAGACAGTCAGACAGACTCCCGCATGCGCCCGACCGGGAACCACCCGGCACGCCCACCAGGGGCGATGCTCTGCCCATCCTGGGCGTCGCCATGTTGCGACCAGAGCCACTCTAGCGCCTGGGGCAGAGGCCACAGAGCCATCCCCAGCGCCCGGGCCATCTTTGCTCCAATGGAGCCTTGGCTGCGGGAGGGGAAGAGAGAGACAGAGAGGGAAAGCGCGGCGGAGGGGTGGAGAAGCAAATGGGCGCTTCTCCTGTGTGCCCTGGCAGGGAATCGAACCCGGGTCCTCCGCACGCTAGGAACCATTAGTTTTTTGTTGAGCTTTGTGACACCTTAGTTGTTCATCGATTACTTTCTCATATGTGCCTTGACCGTGGGCCTTCAGCAGACCTAGTAACTCCCTGCTCAAGCCAGCGACCTTGGGTCCAAGCTGGTGAGCTTTGCTCAAACCAGATGAGCCCGCGCTCAGGCTGGCGACCTCGAGGTCTCGGACCTGGGTCCTCAGCATCCCAGTCCGACGCTTTATCCACTGCGCCACCGCCTGGTCAGGCAGTCCTGTCCAGTGTTGATTTCGGTCTCTCCCGGGTGGAAGAGTGGGAAGAGTACCGGCGGACAGTCGGAAACCCTGACTTACTCTCTCAGATCTCCCACCAGTTAATGTGTGACCTCGGCAGTCAGTATCCCTCCCTGGCCTCAGTTTCCTCATTTATTTTAAAAAGAGGGAAAGATCACTTGTCCTCTTGTTTTCTGTGACAAATAAAACAAGTGTCTATAAAAGTGCTGGGCAAACCCTTCAAAGGCACACATCGGCATTGTTTTATCCCTGGATCTCTTGTCATTACTGGATTAAAGTGACCTAAACCAGGAGAACATTCCTTCTCTCACACATCAAGAAGCCTGGAGGGAGGCCCTGGCCGGTTGGCTCAGTGGTAGAGCATCGGCCTGGCATGCAGAAGTCCCGGGTTCGATTCCCGGCCAGGACACACAGGAGAAGCGCCCATCTGCTTCTCCACCCCTCCCCCTCTCCTTCCTCTCTGTCTCTCTCTTCCCCTCCCGCAGCCAAGGCTCCAGTGGAGCAAAGATGGCCCGGGCGCTGGGGATGGCTCCTTGGCCTCTGCCCCAGGCACTAGAGTGGGTCTGGTCGCAACAGAGCGACGCCCCGGAGGGGCAGAGCATCGCCCCCTGGTGGGCATGCTGGGTGGATCCCGGTCGGTTGCATGCGGGAGTCTGTCTGACTGCCTCCCCGTTTCCAGCTTCAGAAAAATACAAAAAAAAAGAAGCCTGGAGGGGATTCCAAGGTTTAACACCGTAACAGAGTCGGGGTCCTTGGTCACCTCCTCTGAGACACTCCTGGATTTTTTCTTACTGGAAGGGCCACAGCGGCTCCAAGCCTCGGCCTCTCCTGCCCTGGGGTCAAAACAGGAAGGTGTGGGCAGAGGGTGCTGGGGTGGGAGCAGGTTAGAAACACAAACCCGCAATTATCCAGCTCAGGTGCTTAATGTCAGGTGGGAGGTTGACCGGGAGGAGGGAAGAGGTGCTCTCATCTCTCAGTTCCTTATCAAGGAGGGGGAAATCCTCCCAGAAGCCCAGGATCACCCTGGTAAGCTGACCACTGGCTCAGGAGATTCTAAGTCAATCACAGCTCATCCGTGGTTCATGGGGAGGGGGAGGGCTCCTCTGACACATGAGAAAAATTGGGGTTCTGCCAGCACAGCGAAGCCAACATCACCTGCCACGTGGCCTCGTTCCAGGCTCTGCACTTAGGTCCCACCTTGCTGCATTTCTCTGGTTCCTGCTGTCCCTCCCCAGATATCTTGCCATTTTCTTCTTCCTTTACTAGGACTTGAATTTCACTCCTTTCCCTCTTGGTTTTTTTTTTTTTTTTTCCCCTGACATAACACATAGAACAACCATCACCATAATGATGACGGCTACCTATACCCCCCTGGCTTATAAGAGAATGAGTCTTTCTCTTCATTCACTGACCTTCTCAGAAGATCCAGAAAACATTTCAGGGTCTTGTCTGTGCGTCCAGGTCCATAGTAGGCCTCGTGGGTGGATGCATGCTGCGGGACCAAGGCAGACTACTCCAGCAATAGTCTCTATAGTCACTTTAGCGCGTGAGCACCTAGCTCACCCCGCACTGACCCATGTAATCTAGCTTGACCCTCCGGAGAACCCAAGGGGTAGGCGGGACAAGCCTAATAACCCCTTTTGTCAGGTGAATCACACGAGGCTCTAGGAAACCAACGGCTTTGCCAAAAGCCACAGAGCCCCTAGAGGTTGGATCTGGAGGGAGGTGTCTTGGCTCTGGCCCCGGACCGAGTGCTCCGCCCGCAGAACCACAACCCGAGACAACCCACCAGTAGCCTGTTGGAGCATCCCCAGTTTAGATTCCAGACAAATAGGAGTTTGCCAAACTAATAAGTTCCAAACAACGAAGTCCACTGTGAGGGCCAGGAAGAGAGCGTAGGAACAAAGATGATGCCAGGCACAGGGCAGCGAACAATGGTCACTGTGTTCCATTTACATAAGACTCCACTGATGTGAAAACTCTGCTTCCAGACGTCGTTTCATTTGATCTCAACACCAACACTGTGAGCTGACAGGGCGGGGCTGATACTGTCTGCAGATGTGGAAACTGAGGCAGTGTGACCTCGCTGGCTAGAAAGAAAGAAGCTGAACTGGGACCTTGCCCAGAGATTCCTACTTCGCAGGCCTGGATTCCTCGTCCCCCGCCCTCCCCGCCCCCCAGATTCTGAAGGGGAGAGCAGCACCTATGCTCTGCTCACAGCAGGTTCTGGGCTGATCAACTTGTCAACTAGTTCTCAGAGCCTTGAGAGGTGATTAGGGCCTAGAATGTGCGTGGCTTTGAAGAAGTGGGCCAAAGGAGGAGTGCGTCAGGGAGGAGGACGGCGGGGTGGGGAGGACTTGGCTAAGAGGCTCAGAGGTGGCCCACTGAGCCCGGACAGCCTCAGGCCAGCAGCCGTTAGAGGCTGCAGAGGGCCCACAGGCAGGAGGAGTGGACTGAGGAGCAGAGTACAGCCCCAGTGTTCTCCTGCCAGCAGCGAAGGCTCGCTCGGAAGCCTTCCCTGGGCTTCTGGGCTTCTTGTTGAGGAAGCCTCTGGGGATTAACCCTGCCCTGAAGCCCTTCCGCATGGGCCCAGCTAATTTCTGTGATGCCATCTGGGGTGTGTCAACATGCTGCTGTAAGGATGACAGAGCTAGTGTCCTTTCTCCCCTCCTTCACCCCTCCCCAGTCCACTCAGCTGACAACAGCTAACAGACGAATGGATGGACTCCGCCCTCTGTTCCACTCTCTGTGCTCTGGCGTTTGTTCCCTGGGCAGAGTCAGGGAGAGGAGAACTGCACTCAGTGAGGAAAGAGAGAAGGGGAACCAAGAAATAGGGAGGAAGACAATGCAAACGGCATTTTGTTCACAGACATTCTTGGGGGGCCTTCCTGGGGAGGCAGGTCCCTGGGGAAGGCTGGTGGCCCCTGTACAGGCATCTTTGGTGTCCCTCACTATATTCCTTGACCCACTGTCTTCGGCTGCCATTGTGGTGACCGGCTCAGGTTCCCTGGGGACTCACACTCACCCTGGGCACATCCCACCTTAAGTCATGTCTTGAGTCTTTCTGCTTTTGGCCTTGGGGCTTCTCCAGTGCCAGGGGGGCTTTCCTACCTCTGCAGGGGCAGCCCCTACCCAATGGAGGCAGGAGGTGGCAGGTGAGTGCATGTCTTAAAGAGCCTAGCTCCCCCCGCCTACAGTGGGGGCCATGGTAATGCTTCCTGACACTGGCTTTCTCTCATTCCCTTCCCTTCCCTTCCCTTCCCTTCCCTTCCCTTCCCTTCCCTTCCCTCCCCTCCCCTCCCCTCCCCCCTCCCTTCCCCCTCCCTCTTCCCTTCCCTTCCCTTCCCTTCCCTTCCTTTCCTTTCCCTTCCCTCCCCTCCCCTCCCCTCCCCTCCCCTCCCCTCCCCTCCCCTCCCCTCCCCTCCCCTCCCTTCCTCTCCTCTCCCCTCCCCCTTCCCCTTCCCCTTTCCCTTCCCACTCTCGCTTCTCCCTCACTCATTCCAGGGGTCCTCCCAAATAAACTACCTGCATCTCATCTCAGGCTTTGCTTTAAGGGAGCCCAAACTAAGACACGGCTCAGCTGGATGAGCACACAGTCCCCTTTGCCTATCTGGGCAGCTTGGCTCCTGGCCACCTTGCTCACCTCCTAGGTGGGTTTGGTGTGGTTTTACCAAGGACCATAAAAGAGAGGAGCCTGCAGCCCGGTGACCTGTTTACACTTCTCTAACAGTTCCCCCACCACGGTGCCCTCTCTCAGCAATTGTGCAGAACCCCCTGGAAGAGTAAATCACAGGGGCTAAGAGGCCTGGCTCTGGGGTCAGACTTTCTACATCTGAGTCCTGGCTCTGCTGCCACTAGTAGGGTGATCTTGGGCAAGTCACTTAAACTCCATGTGTCATTTCATGCATCTGTACAATATACTAAAGGTGTCTGCCCCATGGGGGGTGTGTGTGTGTGCAGTGCTGAGAGCATCGCCTGGCACACAGGGCATGCTTGTGTTTGCTCCTCTATCCTTCCTCCACAAGAGTTCCTCGTGTGGTGCCTCGGGAGGGGACAGAGCAGGGACACTGAGGACCCCCAGGGTCCTTCTCATCCCTCATTTCCTCCTTGCTGGTCCTGGTGGCAGGGCTGACTTCATAAATGATTCGCCTGCACTTATTTTAATACCCAGTGTTGCCATCTTGAAATTTTTTCTTTCTTTTTTATTTTAGCGAGAGAAAGAGACAGGGAGGAGAGAGATAAGCAACATCAACTCATAGTTGTTTCATTTTAGTTCATTGATCTCTTTCTCATATGTGCCTTGACCGGAAGGCTCAAGCCAGTGACCCCTTGCTCAAGTCGGTTACCCTGGGCTCAAGCAGCAACCTTGGGATCATGTCAGTGATCCCACACTCCAGCTGGTGATCCTGTGCTCAAGCCAGCAAGCCTGCCACATTCAAGTCAATGAGACTGTGCTCTAGCTGGTGATCTCAGGGTTTCAAAAGGGGGCCCTCAGCATCCAGGGCTGATGCTCAATCTATTGCGCCACCACTGGTCAGGTGCTATCTTGAAATTCTTCACATTTTTTTTTTAATTTTATTTTTTTTATTTTATTTTATTTTATTTATTCATTTTAGAGAGGAGAGAGAGAGGGAGGGAGAGAGAGAGAGAGAGAGAGAGAGAGAGAGAGAGACAGGGGGGAGGAGCTGGAAGCATCAACTCCCACATGTGCCTTGACCAGGCAAGCCCAGGCCTTCGAACCGGCGACCTCAGCATTTCCAGGTCGACGCCTTATCCACTGCGCCACCACAGGTCAGGCTCTTCACATTTTTTTAACCGAGCAGGAGCTTTGACTTTTTATTTTGTACTGGGTCCCGCAACCTACTTAGCTGGTCTTGCCTGGCAGCTTGATGCTCTGGGGTGGAGTGGGGGGGCTCTTATAAGGGATGAGAGCAAATGAGCCTGTCCTCTGAGCTCATTGTTTCTTCCCAGCTCTGAGCACAGCAGAAAATGCAGGCACAGTGGGAGCTTTTATCACAGTCCCAGTGATTGACAATGCCTGGGGGGGGCAGCCTTCGGGGTCAGCTGGTACCCCCCCAGGTTTGGGCTCTCCCACCCAGCACCCCCCCCGCACAGGCCCGCCCCACTTCTTTGTGAATTCTTCTAGTGGTAAGAAAGGACCTGTTCCATTGCTGATGCCAATTGTAACCGCCCTTCACTCTTGTTTTAAGGTTCTCCAAACCATTTCCCAAGGATTATCTCACTGGGGTCTCCCCACCCTCGGTGAGTCCGGTGAATACAGCAGGCATCTTCTAAGGATCGGAAAGAGGGAACTTCCAGATGAGCTGTGCTGGCTACCCCACTCGGCCTTTCTCCTTCCTGCTTTCAGAAATCACGTGTCACCTCGGAAGTCTTTCTGCCAATCAAAGAGGGAAGCAACAATTCTTTGATTCTTTGCACTAACCCTTCTCCCCTGAGCCGTAGTGACAGTGACAAGAGTGATGGAGACAGCGTGAGCTGGGCCGCCCTCCAGGAGCTGCCTTTGTGGAAAGGCACTAGACTTCCCTAAACGCTGCAGGGTCCCAGAAGTTCCCTCCCCACTGGCCAAAGAAATAGCCCGGAAATGTAAAAACAAACGAAGACACAACCACCTCAAACAACCAAAGAGACAATCCATGAGGAAAGAGGGTAGAACGTGGAACGTGCACTTTTTTAAAGTACCAGTCAAGGACAGAAATGGAAGCTTCTAGAACCACGTGGTTTTGTCCCATCCTAGACTCAGGAAATACATTCATTAACAGAATCCTGAGCACTTCACCAATGCCCTCCCATTGGGAGAGCAGCTGCCCGAGGGAATGGGCAGGACAAGAAACTGTGAGGAGTGGAGGTCCCTGAGACTTGGGACCTGAGCGGGCAGGAAGGGCAGGAAGCTTGCTGTCGTCCTGGTGGGGTGCAGGGCTGACAGGAAGAGCCAGGTGCTCGTCACGCAGACTTGCTGGTAAGCACGCACCTGCACCACCTTGAACGACACGATTGTTGCTTCTCAGTTGCTCCTTAGGCTTACTGCTCTCCTGCAGCTTATAGCACACCCTCTGTGGCCCCATCCTTTACTTTCACTTCCTTCTCATCTGGTTTTCAGATTCTCTGTACCTATATTCCGCACCCACCACCACCACGCCTCCCCACCCCCACCCCCAACCCCAACGACACATGCCTTCCAAATGAGAAACCCACGGGGCGCTCCCACTTGGGCTGGTCTCTCATGTCAGAATCTACCCCTGGGGTTAGACAGGGTGCTACCAGCGGGGCTGGGGAGGTAGCCCTCCTGTCCTTCCTCTTTCAATAAATAGCAAGTAGTCTGAGTCAGTGTGTCCCCTGTCACACCAGGTTTCCTCAGCACTCAGACACAACTCCAGTTTATTCCAATTACTATTCCTGATCTTCAATGAAATGGATTCTGAAGGTGGAGTAGTCAATGATTCCATTTCTCCACCTCCAAGGAGACACAGCTTTATAAAGTCCACATTCGTTAATTCATTCCCTTGCCTGTTTTCGTCACCCTTTAGGAAACAAAGCCAGGTGCTCTTTATTTCAAGCCAGCCCAGGACTGCTCGGGATATTGTCGTGCCTGGACAGGCACAGGTGCATGTCCATGAGTCATTGTTCATGCCAAGCTTCCCACCAGATGACGGCTCTTCGGTCTTTCCAAATCTTTGAGACCTATTCCGTAATCTCTCTTTGTCCTTTATCCCGTCTCTCGTGAATTGCCTTCTGGTGTCTATACTCTGAACGAGTGCTGTGAGCGGTGGGCCACACAGCCTGTTGGGGATCAGGCTGAAGAATCAAAAGGTCTTAGGGCCAGATCAGACTTTGAGGTATCACCTTCTTATCACCTCCCTGCTCCGTCCCCAGCAGAGCTGAGCCTCCAATCCATGGCTGCTGTCCCAGCTCCACCTAAAGTTCTTCTGTACTCTACCTCAATAACCATAAACAGCATTTGATTCTAATCCACATATTCCTTTCTGGTACCTGGGTTTCTAAGAAGTGAGGACACTGCACTTACAACAAAATATAAAATGTCCATTCTCAACATATGGACCTTAGGAACTTCTGCAACTAGGAAGGAAAAAGGTTTTAAAAACGGCTGTGGCTTCCTGAATCTTTAGGATGCCTCAGTGCCATGAAGGCTTTTATATTTAGGGTCACATAAATTATACAGAGAGAACCAGGGGCTTGGTGGATAGCTTCCAATGACTCGAAATTATATTTCCCTCCCTTTTGGTAATTAGCTCAAGGTCTTCACCACAAGTGACATCATGTCTCAGAAGCAAAAATAGGTCCCTAGTAAGACTATGTAATGTCTTCTGCCTCGTGGATCCTGTTTCCTCTTTAGCCTTTGTCTCCCCGCCTTCCTAACTGGCTCTTCGACCTCAGAGCTTTTTCTTTTTTCCCCCTCAGATCTGCTATCTGGAGCCTTCAATAACTAGATACAGTCTGACTAGGTGAGGTTAGGAGCTTGGCGATGGCTGATTGCATTTGTTTACCTTACAAATCCAAAGAACCCCAGGCCCTGGGAAATGGGATGGTGGGCATTATAGACAATTCTTATGAACCAAACAGTTCATTGGGACCTGAGGCACAGCTGAGTGTGGGGATGATTTACATCCTCTGTGAAGCCCAGCTGGGGTGAGATAAAACAGCCTCCCCTACTGGGCAGTCAGTATGAAGTGCTTCACACACACGATCTCATTTAATACTGAAAAGAACTCTGATAATTTCCCTTTTAACACACGATCAGAGTGAGGTTTGGAGAGTAAGAAACTTGTCAAAGGGTTTGGAATTCAAGCTTATGGGCCGAGCCTGGGTTCTGTCCCCCTTCTGCTGACTCTTATTTGGATAAGCCCTGGAGCCCAGTGGCCACCATAATAGAGGGACATCGGGCACTAGAGGTAGCCATGGCCCTGAATTTATTACCTGCTGGGGGTTTCATACTGAAATTCAGAAATGAAAGGAACTAATATGAGATTGAAATCACTATCCCTTTTAGTCTGAAACAAAGTCATTCTCTTTCTTTTCTATACTGGGCAAAAAGAAAAACAAAACACATTTCACTTTCATACTCATGAAAACAACAACATGGATTTCAGACATTGTTAGTGGCTAAACTGTATCTCTGCAACAGCAAAGGGGAACATATAAAAATAACCTTCTAGCATTTGGGAACTATTATGTTTACTTTAAAATCCAGGAAAAGGAAATTGCAGAAGCTTTAGGATCCATCACTCCTTTAACAAGTGTACTTAATCCTCTAGATTTAACTCTTATTTACTGAAAACAGAAAACCAAACAGAAGCAATCTGCTGTTTGAGGGAAAACATTCCAGTGGAAATCAGGGACCTAGTTCTAGTCTCTGCAGGCTGTTACGTAGCCCTTTCATGCTGCCGGCCATGGAACAAACTACACCAGAACGAAATCCACCATCTCAAAACAAGGTGATTTCTGAAGTTCCTATTGGCTCCAAAAATGACTGATGTATCAGTGGTAGAGTGTCGGCCCAGTGTGTAGAAGTCCCAGGTTTGATTCCCGGCCAGGGCACACAGAAGCGCCCATTTGCTTCTCCACCGTTCCCCCTCTCCTTCTCTCTCTCTTCCCCTCTCACAGCCAAAGCTCCATTGGAGCAAAGTTGGCCCGGGCGATGAGGGTGCCTCCATGGCCTCCACCTCCGGCACTAGAATGGCTCCGGTTGCAACAGGGCAAGAGCCCCAGATGGGCAGAGCATCACCCCCTGGTGGGTATGCCAGATGGAACCCGGTCGGGTGCATGCAGAAGTCTCTCTGCCTCCCTGCTTCTCACTTCAGAAAAATGGAAAAAAGAAAAAAAAACAACATATAGGTTATGTCCAAACAACACCTCCCTTTTCTCAGATAGGGGTTCCTTTGATTAATGAGATTTATATGAATGATTGATAGATCAACAGATCTAATTCTCTTAAAAGTACTTGGAGCCTGACCTATGGTGGTGTGATGGATAAAGCATCGCTCTGGAATGCTGAGGTTGCTGGTTCAAAATCCTGGGCCTGGTCATGGCACATGTGAGAAGCAACTACTGCAAGTTGGTACTTCCTCCCCCCCCCCACTCCCCCTCGCCTTTCTCTCTCTCTCTATCCTCTTTCTAAAATCAGTAAAATCTTAAAAAGAAAAAAAGTATTTGGAAACTCAAAAACTTTCCAAGTACTAAAATTATGAGCAAATCTGTCAGTGAAATAACTCTTCTAGACCTGTTTAGTGTTACCTATTCAAACAGCTGAGGATTTTTTTTGTGATAGCTGTTCTTCACTAATAGCTCTCAATAAGCCCTGCCTCCCAGTACTCATACCCTTCCAGAGACCTTCCCACATTGGACCTGGCCGGGCCCTGTGACTCACTTTAAGCTAAGTGACACTGCCGGTCCTGGTGTGAGCCAAAAGAAGTCTTGGTTGCTCTACTTTTGGGGCACCCTGAGCTGCCCTGCTCTCACTGTCTCACACTGAATGTATCAGAGTTCAGGACAGCCAACACAGGCCCAGGGGCCTTGTTTCCAGTGCCACCCCTTAGCCTTACTGAAATGTGTACATATCAGGGAATGATAAAAAGCCCTATATAGGCTCTAGATGCCCGCAATGATCTATTAAAGGGGCTCCTTGTCCCCAATATTTTGAATTGTCCCTTTGTTTGGCATCATGGAGATGCCTAAGTAGCTGAGAGACACGCTCTTCTTCTGCCAAGAGGGGTGAGTTCTGGAAGTGGCAGGCGGGTGCCTCTTCAGCTGAGCCCTCAGAGATGGCAGTCTAGGACAGAGTTCCTGTGGAAGTTGATTTCCTTAAGTCTTCTGTGCCTGAATACTCCCTGGGGCCTTCCTGTGTCGGGTGTGTGAGCGTTTGTAGACAGCAGCCTTCAGCGTTCCCTAGCCTTCCAACGCTTCTGGGTCCATCTTCCTAGTAGTACTCCAAGCTCCTCTGATTTCTCCACTTCTAGGTACCTATTTTCTTTTCCCTCAACTGTCCATCAACTGATCCTGATACAGTGTTAATTAACTGGTAAAAAACTGAAGATAAGACCCTTTTCAGAGAATTTTTTTTCATCAAAAATGAAACACAGGGCCCCTGGCCACTTGGTTCAGTGGTAGAGTGTTCGCCTGGCATGTGGGAGTCCCAGGTTTGTTTCCCGGTCAGGGCACACAGGAGAAGTGCCCATCTGCTTCTCCACCACTCCCTTCTCTTTCTCTCTCTCTTCTCCTGCCGCCATGGCTCGACTGGTTCAAGCAAGTTGGCCCAGGGAGCTGAGGATGGCTCTGTGGAGCCTCCACCTCATGCGCTAAAAATAGCTCGGTTGCGAGCATGGCCCCAGAGGGGGCTTGGTAGGTGGATCCTGGTTGGGACACATGTGGGAGTCTGTCTGTCTCCCCTCCTATCACTTTAAAAGAATTATAATGAAACAAAGGAATGAAGATATAGCAATTGGTCTTTGAAGGGATGTAAGTATCCCAGCCTGGTCACTTCTCAGTGACATGAGTTAGAGTACTACAGTCCCAAGGGTGGCCCGTGTTCTCTCTAGCCTGAAGTAAGCAAAGAGAACTCTCCCACTATCTCTAGAGTCAGACACCTAAAAGACAGATAGTATTCCAAGAAGAGGCAACAGAACTCTCCAGAGGAGAGCTCAGTAATGAGGTCTGTGGTGTGCTCATGCTTTCTAGCAAAACATCATCCCAGTTTCTTCCTTTAATCATAGCTAATTCAGGGGTATTTTCTGATTATCAGAGAAGCCTGTCTCATTTCCAGTGGTTAACCAATCCTCTTCCCATGGTCCACGGGATTATTGATACTTATTGATAGTTTATATTTCTCAAGCCTCTAAGAGTTAAGAACAAGGTTGTCCAAATCCTGAGAGGTACAAATTTATTGATTTATATCATATCAGCATGTTATGATATATATGGTCACACCTGCTCATACAGCTGACTTTTTCTTATAGCCAAAAGAGGATTTTTTTTCCTTTTAAAAATACATTTTTTTTTTCAGCAGGAAGAAACATTTTTAAAACAAACGTTTTCATATTAAGTGGCAATTTAAAACAATGGCTTTTTTGTTTGTTGTTTTTCCCCAACTCACGAGGAACAGGGCTGGTCAGCAATAGATCTCTGAGTGCTTCACATTAGCTCTCAGGCCTCTGCGCCCAGTTTATTCTGTCTTCTACAGAAACCACTTTTAGGGGAAGAAGATTGCAATCTCATTCCATAGCAGCCTAAACCCAGACAGGAAACAGAAGAGGTAGACTGAACTGTCACGATTTAACTTACTTTGTAGATCATGTAAGATGTTTTAATACATTAAACATTTTTTTCAGTGGGCTCAAACATATTCTACAAATATTGAAACATGTTTTAAATGCTCAAATCAAATCTTAGAGATGCCTATATCACAGTTTTCGTTGAGAAATAAAAGCATAGAACCAACTTTAGAAATATGTAAGCTTTACATGCACTTCAGGAAAAGCTGGCTCTTGTCAAATTCCTTAAAAATCCCGCTCTGTAGAATTGATGTTAATACTTTCCTAACCTTAAAAGCCCCTGCCAGGGTCAGAGGTAGGGATTTCCTGAAAGCAATCAGTAGATTAACTGTGAGAAGTTTATCCAACACTAATCGTTGGGGAAAAAAAATGGCATCGGGCAGTGGTGTGCTGGAGACATCTCTTTCCAGCTTGAGAGAGCCAACTGTTTTCAGTTTTAGAATTTGCCAGTAGTTGTTAAATGGCTGTTACTAAAATTAAATTATATAATCTTCCCACTGGTGCTGAAGCTAAATGTGGTTCGCTTTAAGGAGTATAATTTGTACAAGGCTAAGAAATATTTTAACAGATCACATGCCAGATTGAACGACAAATCTGAGAAATGACTGGATTATGATGTTATTCTACTTTTCCAATCATGGTTGGATCACAGTCATAGGTTAGCCAAAAAGTTCAGCAAAAATCAATTAGAGCATCCTGGGAGGATCACTTGGTTATAAAGAATTAACAATAAAGTATATATATTTTATTATCTTTCAATTGTGTTATAACATCCTTGCTATCAGCAAAATATTTAATTTATGTATGCTTGTATACATCCTTTTTCCCAGAAGAGTGGACTGTTTAATGTTGACCAGCATAACACTGGATGGGCAGAATGGGGGAGGGGAAGGAGGAAACAGTTTAAAACCAGAGGAGGAAGAACAGTGTTTTCCATTTGGTTTTTCAGTTTGCCCTCAGCATCTAACTGCCATAGTGTGTTCTAAGTACATGTCCACAGATGTTACTGTCAAATAGCTCCGGTAAAACAGAAATACCCCATCCCCACTACTAAGAATTAAAAGCACTTTACTTGGAAAAAATCAACTTTATTTTTTCTAGGTTAAAAAAAATAGAACCAGCTATTAATTTTTTTTGTTGTTGTTGAGAAAATGCGTCTTTTGGTGTTCACATCTCAATTTCTGAAAAGGTCATCTGGTTACTAAAATAATCCCAATGCATTCATAAACCAGATCCACGTGTGACCAGCCCTTTACAAAAATTACAGGTGCCGCAGCCTTTACATTCATTCTTATCATACACGACAACATGCAGTACACAAAGAAAGGTCACCAAGCTGAAGTAAACATCATGGCATCAGGAAAACTAAAATCCATCTGTAGAAAATAAATACAACTTTGCGATAACTTTAAAGAAAATGAAAGCACTTAACACAACAATGGCAGTTCAAAGTATAACTGTTTCATTACCCCGTCATAACGTAAGTCACTGTAAAATGCATAGACTCCTTACAGGTAAAGAATCTGTGCATCACAGCCGTGTATGTGTTCAACAGTTTTACACAATAAAAATAAAGCCATTCAAAATATGTGTGCATATTTTGCAACTAGAGTACACTTAATTTTTTTTTTTTTCTCTTTAAACTGTTTTAAAAAAATATTTTAAATGTAAAATTCCTTAAATGGAAATTTTGCAGAAAAACGCATATATTATCTTCCATGTGGCCACAGTTACCCTCCCCCAACAGTTCAGCACCCTCAGCTCATTCCCAGGGTCCAGTTCCTACTTGTTGGGGATCAATGCAAAATAATTACAATAAAGCACCAACCAGTGACTGCTCCAGAGAATGCCCGGCCCCCTGGCAATCTAGAAATATCCAATTTAGGTGGTTTTGGTCCCAAACATATTAGTCTCCACCCCCTCATACAATGAACCAGTATACCTGCTGTCCAGTGCTGCTGTTGACTTTGCCTTTCATGTTATCAGAAGCAAGGTTCACAGCACTACATGGCAAAAAATAAGACTAACCGTTTTTATCCATCCTTTGTGGCCCAGAGCTGGCATGCTCAGAACAGTAACTCTGGAGGGAAGTCCTGTGTAATGAAGGATAACTAACTGTTCCTATGCAGCAGTGCAAATACAATTTTCTTACATACAAAGAGAATCCAGTAAGACTATCCATGGTTACAGACTATGTTCCATGATTACAACCGGGTCCCACTAGTTCAGAAGAGTCTTTAGGGAAGTGATTGTCAAAAAAAACGGTTATACTAAGACAAATCCACAAGAAGTGAGTGACGCGAGCAAGAGTGAAGAGGCATTCTTAACACTGATCCAAACGATATGAA
Source organism: Saccopteryx bilineata (assembly GCF_036850765.1). Taxonomy (NCBI): domain Eukaryota; kingdom Metazoa; phylum Chordata; class Mammalia; order Chiroptera; family Emballonuridae; genus Saccopteryx; species Saccopteryx bilineata. The sequence continues at coordinate 297,115,795 of NC_089491.1, read as the reverse complement.
GGTTTACATTTGGTGATTTAACATTGCATTTCCATAAAAATGCTTGAGAACAATTGCAACACCGCCAACTCTTGATTATTATGGATTCCTTTTCGAGCCTATGGATTATTTAGGTATCTGTGCTTCCTCTTCCTGAAGCCGTCTGTCTTTCCAAATCTTTCCATTATTCATTAACACTGTCATAAATATATAGGCAAGAGAAACTAAGAAACAACTCAAATCATTTTTTAAATTAGTAAGCATCCAGAAAGAAAAAAAAAAGTTTGATGAGAATAAAAATTTGAACTCCTAAATACAATGAGATTTTTGGCTTACTGTGACTTATTACTGGAATAATTATCCAGTCATCTCTAGTTCCTTTACTGTGGAAAATTAAGGGTTGGTTTTTATATTAAACTATGACAGATAACATGACAGACATGAACTCACATCTATCCTTTTAAAAAACAAAACAAAAACCTGCTATTTAGATTTTCAACTAGTTTGTTTGACTACCCGAGACATCATTTCTATTCTGTAATTTTTCTCTTCCTTCCACCGGCCTATAAGCTTCTCTACAGTGTCTGTATATCTGAACACCAATAATAGTTTCTGAACTTAAGCGTGACCTTCTAGGGTGGTCACTCCTGTGGTCACTGCACCTGCCTCAGGCCAGACAGATGCTCCACCACTGTGATCCGGGATCCAGCAGGGAGTCTGCAGCCCTAGCTGCTGTGGGGGCCTTGGCAGGTCAGCTGACACCAAGAAGTGCTCAGAGGCTATAAGCTACTGCTATACAACTGTCTCGGTGTTACCTTCTTTCCCCTTGACAAAATGGACATTCACTAAACCTCCTCTCGTCTCATTTTGCAAAGGAAGTACAAATTAGGAATTTTTATTCAGGCCGTACAGTGGCATATTGCTGCTGCCCTGATTGCCATATAAGAACACTGACTCTCTCTCCCCACGTCCAGTGCAAGCAGAGAACTCCAGTTACTAATAAGGAAAGCACGAGCAATGCTCTCAAACAAGCACATTCTGCTGACGGAAGGGAGGAGGGAACATGTTGATAGAGAATCAAAGAGGGATAGGGCACATCAAACACACATCTATTTACAACTCAGACCTTTGTTCAAAAATTAACTCACACATCTATTGGTATCTGTCACTCTAGAGGCTGTTGAAATGACTGTGCTTGGAAAGTAAAGCATTTTCCAGAATAGTCTGTTTCATGAGTATAGTATGTTAATATCATGTTCCTTTGGAGCACAGTGATGGCAAAAGTGGCCTAAACCGCATCTGTGTGTGCGTACTGCATCTCTCCTTTTCTGACAGGAGGCCTGGGCACCCTGCCTGTGGCTTGCTTTAGCAGCGAGGACAAGCTCTCACAGCTAGGACTGTGTCTGCCACACTCAGCAGTGAACAACGTATCCCCCAGATGGCTGACCAACCTCTCATATGAACAATTCCAATTCCTCCTGTGAGCTAGTAGCATTTGCTGGGCCTCAAACAGAAGCATCTTTAAGCTTCTATCTGGCCTCCATCTCTCTACATTGAGACTGGTTTCACCTCGTCACCATCGCTGTAAAACATAATGAAATGCTTAGACTTCAGAAGAGTGGCACCCCGCGACAACCACCCCCCCCCCACGCTGACGCACGCACGCGCCTTCCGGGCCTTGCCCGCGGCAGTCTAATCAATGAGGTATTTCAGGGAACGCACCATTCTCCTCGCACTCACACTGCGCGGACCGCAAGGCGGAGCCGCTGGGGCCTGGATTTGGTGTGGCTTTACCTCTCCCACAGAACTGGAAGAAAGTCTGTATCTTCTCAGCATGTTTTGGTTTTATTTAAAGACAAAAAACATCAGCCTTTACTTTTAACTTTCCGGCCTACTTCTCACAATTGTCATTTGTATGGTTAGCGACAACAGAAGACTCTATGATGCTCATGTCACAAAAACTATCACTGACTCACCGGGATCTCAACAGTCTTACAACCCCAAACCGAAGGACACTCTCCCTCTCGACACTGGAAGTACAGGTGACGACCGGTGTGGGGCCAGCACTCTGTGAGAGGAGTTTGGTTCTACTGTGAGGTAAACTGCATGAACACAGCGACAAATACAAAAAAAAAAAATGTCTTCTAGAAATAGACACTTGACTTTATCCTCTTCAAAAGCAATCGGAAGGGATTGGGAAGCCTCGTGTGCTGGTCTCTCTCCTGGTCACACCGCCCTGACATGGGCAGCTCTTTGATGTGACAGGTTCTAGGGGTGCCATGGGACAACCTGTCACCACTTCAAGCCAGTGGCCTGGCTCTAGCTCTTATTTTTCTGATAAACTAGCCTATTTCACTGTAGATTGATCATTTAAATGGTTTGCGGTAATTTGTTTCAACCGCTCCCAGATGCATGTGGTGCTAGTATCCCAAAATTGAAAACAGGAAAGGAAAGGCCTCTGAGTCAGATAGAAGCCCCACGTGGGAGGGGGCGCCCAGAGCAGGGAGCAGGGAGACAGCAGCGCATGGACGGAACACGAGATGGGACAGCCTCTCGAGAGTCCCACTCACGGGTTACGCTTAACGCTTGTTTTCAGGCTATATTTCTAATCCTTGGCTATAGATGCATCTGATGAAAGTGCATTTTATAAAAGACAGTTATCAATCTATGATATGCCTCCTATACAGAAGGAGAAACCAAGTACCCCCACCCGCACCCCCCGACACACACACACAAGGGCAAGCACTAGCGCATGTAAACACGGTGTTGGACTGAGCTAGCCTTCTGAAAGAGCACATTCCGGTACCAGGACGTGTCCGCTGGACACTGCTTCCCCCACAGCAGGCCCGACACAGAGTCCCACTGGGCGGGTGAGGCCTGCAGCGTCCCCGCACACACAGGGCAACGTTCTTCAGAGGGTGCCAGCGAGCCCTCCTCCAGGTCCCAGGTACACAGCAGAGGTGGGAGAGGGAGGGCGCTCTACAGCACTGCCCTAAGGGGACTACTAGCTAGGAGGACGGATACAGCTCTCCGAGCTGGAACTCAGTTATCAAGTATCCGCTGGCAACAGAATTTCTCTCGGTCTTCTAGGATGATTTTGTGATTTCCTCTTCTTCAAATGTGATATTCGCCTAAATGTGCGGTAGAGTATCTTTTTAAAACATGAAAAGTCCTCAAAACATATTAGCAGGTCATTAAATTACTGATCCTCATTTAAGCAGAGTTTTAAAATATCCCGCAGGGGGATAAATATTAATCCATCCATGGAATTTCCTTTTTTTTTTTTTAATGTTCTGATCTGCACATGTAAAATAATGCACACTCATGAAAGTCTGAATTCCTACGGAGACCGTGAAAGTCCAAGTCAGTTCCTAAAACAGGAGATGGTAAAAATACTGAATGATGTTGAACCACATGTAGCCTGACAAAAATGCAAAAGACTGTATGAGAAAGATCCACACATTGCTGAGGGTCATCTCCCTGGAAACAGCTTCCTTGTGGCCCTTGGGAGGTGGAAAAGCCCCTAAAAAACAAGATGGAAATATTACTTCACTTTGCCTTTGTGGCAGTCTCCTGTAATAGAAGCTAAATATTAACTAGATTTTTTGTTTGTTAATGCATCTTCTGTGACTTCCAATGGGAAGAGAGATCTCATTTGAAATACAATTTTCAACCTGCTGGGCCCGTTCTTGCTCCCGAGTCCTCATCTTCATTCTCTCTGCCCAGATGGCCCCTCCTGCATCTCAGGGAATGGCTGGGGCATCTGCATTCATCCCGTATCCAAAAAATAGCACCCATCCCATCCCATCCCCCTCCTCTGAGTCAGTCACTCTCATCTCCATGTTTATTTCCTTTTGGCCCCTTCCACAATCAGCAATGGTCCCGATCTACCTCATCTTTCTCCTACAGACTGTCTCCTGCTGGGACATACACTGCATGACAGCAGGCCCTCTGCTGCCTGTCTCCTGCTGTAGCCTCCGAGGCTTCCAGGGACCAGGACACACGATGCGTGAAATCAACATTGAGTACTTTCCAGAACAGCATCAACGCCCACTAATTCCTCTATTTGCAAGTTAAATGCCTTTGCCACAAAAGAAGTGGTTGTAAATCACTAATATTTTCTAAAGGCAATACATCTTAATACTAAAAAGGAAAAACACAAAGTAAACAGATTTCTGGGAAGGAAAGCTGGACCATTTCAAGGCAAAAGTACCTAAGGTCAGCATGATAACACTCCAGCATTTCAAATAGTCTTTGTGCCTCTGATAATCCCCTAGCCTAAGCTGCCGCATGAGGGGATTTGCTTCCTACAAGCAAGGTACAGAGAACACTTTCACGTTTTAAGGTCTATTAGGCAAACAGCTTTCTTAAAAGGAGGCTTCCATTAATGCTGCTATAATTTAGGTCAAATATCATAAAGCAACAGAAAGACTGAAAAAACAGATCTTGTCGACCTCTTGCCTCCTGGCCTCTTACACAGGCATCCTGTTTCACCTTTAAGGAAAATGGGAGAGTAAGACCAAGGACTGCACACGTGGAGAGGGATGGCACACTAGTCTTATTAGGGATTCTACAGACCCACACAGTGCCCAGCTCCTGTCACGTTAACATGCTCTACTCCACAGCCCCAGAGTCAGAAAGTTAAGATCAGGGAGGCAAACTGACACAATCCTAAACACTAATCAGAAGCACTAGAGGTAATTAATGGTAGCAGCTTTGGTCAACATCAGGCCTTTGTCATGAACTTTAATTCTGTAGCAAAAGACATCTAAGTGGGGAAAAAAAACCCCAGCACCTCCTGTTCATCGAAAATCCTATAGCCTTCCGCAGACCTGGAACAACTTCCTCTTTACCTTTCCCCCTACGGGAGCCTCCAAAAACAGGAACTATACTACAGGTAGCTATTTGTGATAGCACTTTGGTAGTGCCTGGAGTTCTGCCAATGCTACTGTTCTTCTTTCATAATTATCTCTCGTCTTCCCTCTCTCCTCTCCTGCTGTGTATGTCCTCTTCACTGCTCTGTAGTTTTCATAGAACATACAGAACAATAAGTATAGAAAGGGACTTTAGGGAAATAGACTTTTTTCTCCCAAGGAGAAAAGTATAAGGTTATGTCCATGAAAACTAAAAAGTAAACTTGATACCTACATGTAAAGAAAAGAATATGCATATAAAACAGCAGTCACAAATCTCAAATGACTACTAGATAGTGATACTATTTAAACAATCAAGTTCAATGTCAAAAAATGAATGTCATTTGCTATTTCATAAAATAGCCCATGTAATTACATATGTATGATTATAGCCTTGCACAGACTGTGTACTCTCTTAAATTAGATCCATTGGTTCATTTTCCTTATCATTTGATCTCTGCATACTGGCTGATGAAGTGCCTGAATAAATTTCATATAAATTTGTCTTTATGAAAATTCTAAGCTGAAACTTAAAAAAAAAATTTTTTTTTCTTCTTTTCCAAGTGAGAAGAGGAGAAACAGAGAGACAGACTCCCACATGTGCCCCAACCAGGAGCCACCAGGCAAACCTGTTTGGGGCTGATGCTCTGCTCATCTGGGGCCTTGCTCACAACCAAGCTATTTTTAGCACCTGAGTGCCTGGGGTCAATGCACTTAAACCAATTGAGCCATGGCTGTGGAGGAGAAGGGGGAAAGATATGGGGGAGGGGGAAAGGGAAGCGAAGGGGAGGGGGAGAGAGAGAAAGGAAGGGGAGAGAGAGGAAAGAATGGGAGAGAGAGGGGGGAGGGGGAGGGGTGGAGAAGCAGATGGCTGCTTCTCTTGTGTGCCCTGACCGGGAATTGAACCCAAGACATCCACATGCTGGGCTGACACTACCACTGAGACAACCGGTTAGGGCCTGAAATTCATAAATATAGAATACTTAGATTTCTTTAGGTATCTTAAGAATAATAAAAATATGGTTATCTCCCCTAAAGTACATTTTTGAACTACTGGTTCCTTCAGATATGTAATAGGATACTGTACCTGTTTCATAAAAATGCGATAAGAGGTCCTCTTTTTCAATAAAACGTTGATAGAGCCAGTCAGAAAGGGCATCAGTCTCCAGGGGTACATCTTTAATTGGAAAAATCCTAGTTAAGAAAAAAGAGGGCAAAAACTACTTTAATTCAGAAGTCAAAATCACGTTAGAACCACAATTAAGCTTTGGTGACTGAAGAGCTGGAGAAAGTTATGGAATCTTCTTTTGCAAATGTGGGTTCCTTCAGCTTTTCAAGTTACCTTGATTTTTTTTATAAGAATGTCAATTACACAACTGAGTTTATTTATTCATTCTCTCAAACATTTACTAGCCTATGATGTTAGGTCTAGTGCTAGATGGTAAAAGCATTATTAGATTATCCTATATCTATGAACAATTATTGAGAAGTAACTGTCTTCCCATGCTTGTATGTTAATTAAGTAGGAATGGTATTTAAAACAGATGAAATTTTGAAAGGCAACTACTTTTAGTATACTACAGTAGTCAAATGCTAGGTAGGCCAAATAATGTAGTTTAGCATGTACTTTTGTTTGGGGATGTCTTTGAACTAGACAGAATCCCTCTACATTGGTGCCTTTTCACTAATTATTTCAGAGATATCGGTTCCGTGAGCAAAGGCAATCATACTGATTGGCAGTGGTTGCTGGAACAGGAGCCTGAAGATGCTGCAACTCTGTCCTGACTCAACTACAAGCACACGGGGATGATTAGTGATAAATGTCCCCTGAAGGTGAGAATGAAGAGGGTCAGTGTGAGTAGGTACCACAGATTTGCTGATCTTGAGAAAGAGCAGCTCTTCTTACTTGTTTTTCATATTTTGGGAGGGGTTCTTTAATTTCCCCGCCTTTATCAAAGGCATAAAAAGTACACAGTTATAAGTCAACAAAAGGTTTGTTTGTGTGAAAAAACAGCGGAGACCCTGTCCCTCTGCCCTTTGTTTCTCCCTCTGGGGAGGGATCGATTTTTACCTCTTTCAGTCAATTGCCTGTATACACTGCTCACAAAAACCAGGGGTCAGGGAGCGTGCAGACACTCCAGTACTTCCAGCCTTTCACATAGTGCATTTTCACCAATGAAATAAACGTTGGTTTTGCATCTTGTTTGCATAATCGACCAACTTTCTTTGACTTGTTGTTTGCTCTTCTGATGTTCTTGTTTAATAAAAAAAAAAAATCAAATGCTTCTGTTTTTTTTTTTATCACTTCATATTCATTTTGAAATATCCCCTAATTTCTGTGAGCAGTATATTTACCACCATGGTTTTTCTTTGGTTTGGGGACTCATCTACTGACTTCCAGCTGTGGAGGATAAGGATTAAACTTCTTCTTCCTCTTCTCACCACACATGCACATCCTTCCCATCTTCCCATGCCGTTGTATGATCATTTTAATTAGCACAATATTAGACATTTACATTTTTATAATCATGCCAATATTTTCAAAGCTACGCCATGTAGTAAATCACGGCTACTTTTCTTTTCCTAACCAGTTTCCCTTCTCTCTGAACCGAGCAGGTATAGTTTTCCATGTACACATAACTAATCCACATACACAAGCTCTTGGCCAACGTCTAGAATCAATTCTCTAGATCAAGTCTGCAAACTTTTTCTTAAAGGGCCAGATAAAAAATACTATGACTTTACAGGCCATGTGGTCTCTGTCTTAACAAGTCAACTCTGCTTGTAGTGTGAAAGCAGCCACGGACAATGTGGAAATAAAACGGTGTAACTGTGTTCAAATAAGATGTTACTTAAAAACAGGCAGGAGCCAGACTGCCCTGTGGTCTAGATCTCCCATGCATCAGACACTCTTTCAACTTCATCCTCATGAAGGATCTGATTCTGGATTGGCAGCCTGTAGTTTTCGTCTTGTGAAGGCCCTTCACGACCGTCCTGGCGATTCTCTGCACTCCGGGACAGATCTAATGTTTCTCACATATTCTGTCTGCCCCGCTCTGCATTTACTCCACATTTTCATGGGGCACATCCTCCAGCACTTCTTGACAAGAAAGAGTACTTGAAACCCTGCATTTCTGCCGAGGCCTTCTTTCTGTCCATACACCTGGTTGATACTTTGACTCGATTTAGGGTGGAATTCATTTTCTTCCATCTCTGTCTTTTTGTCCTTTCTGGGAAGCTTACTTACTTTCTAAACTTTCTACTCAATTTTTACTTCTATTATCATATTAAAAAAAATTTTAGCAAGAGAAACAGAGACAGAGAGAGGGACAGATAGGGACAGACAGACAGGAAGGGAGAGAGATGAGAAGCATCAATTCTTTGTTGCGGCACCTTAGTTGTTCATTGATTGCTTTCTCAGTGTGCCTTGACTGTGGGGCTACAGCCAAGTCAGTGACTCCTTGCTCAAGCCAGCAACCTTGCGCTCAAGCCAGCGACCATGAGGTCATGTCTATGATCCCATTCTCCAGCCAGCAGCCCCATGCTCAAGCTGGTAAGCCCGTGCTCAAGCCAGTGACCTTGGGGTCTCAAGCCTGGGTCCCAGGCCAACGCTCTACCCACTGCACAACCGCCTGGTGAGGCCTATCATCATATTTTTAATCTCTAAGAGCTGAGTGTTCCTTTTTTATAGTATGCTATTATTGTTCTATTGTTGCAATATCATATCTCTGAGAATCTTATCTCTGTACGAATTATAATGGAACAATTTAAAACATGCCCAAAGGTACAGAAAAGGGTCAGTGAACTCCCACACACTGTTAGGGTCTGTGGAAGCTGTTCCTTCCCTGTACAGTCTCTCGTCTTCCAGGTCACCCTTCGGTTTAGCCTCCTTCTTTCACAGGAGAGGCTGCAGCTTACCAGCTACCTGGCCATTCTTGGTCGTTCGCTCACACTTAGATGCGGGGCCTCACAGCTGACTGCATGCTCTCAGCAGGTGGACTGTGAACTTCACTGAGGTTTATCTGGCTAGGCTAGTTAACTTGGTTTTTCCTCTGGAATTCGCCACGTCCCCTGAGCAAGATCATCTAATGTCTGCCTACTAAGTGAAGGCCTGACTGCTAGCCCTCTGGCAGCAGGGAGAGGTACCAGCCCGGGGAGCCTCAGCACACTTACATTACTTCAGTATGCTATTTTCTTACGGGACCTCTGATGGTGTTCCTAGTCCAGAGAGCCTGATTTCCCTCTCCATAGTAAACCTCCAGTATTTGCCAGGGACAGAAAGAATAATCACCCAGCTGTAGGATGTGGGCTAGATGTTCTGGGGGATCTGAGCGCTCCCTAAACTGATTTTAACTAGTTTTCCTAAGTTCAGCGACCCTTTCAACCTCATGCCCACAGCTACTGATGCGACCAGTTTTTCAGCCTTTTGGAGGCTCTGTGGTATAAATAAGTTTGGCTCTTGGCCTTCCCCTCAGCTGGCTTAGGGTTCTGTCACGTTATTTATCACTCCCATCTGTTTTCGCGCTCCCCAAGTATTGTCGTTATTGTCTTTCCTACTGTTCTCCCCACTCCTACACCTTTAAAAGCCTCCTTAGCGCCCTGGCCGGTTGGCTCAGCGGTAGAGCGTCAGCCTAGCGTGCAGAGGACCCGGGTTCGATTCCCGGCCAGGGCACATAGGAGAAGCGCCCATTTGCTTCTCCACCCCTCCGCCGCGCCTTCCTCTCTGTCTCTCTCTTCCCCTCCCGCAGCCAAGGCTCCATTGGAGCAAAGATGGCCCGGGCGCTGGGGATGGCTCTGTGGCCTCTGCCCCAGGCGCTAGAGTGGCTCTGGTCGCAACATGGCGACACCCAGGAGGGTCGCAACATGGCGACGCCCAGGATGGGCAGAGCATCGCCCCCTGGTGGGCAGAGCGTCACCCCCTGGTGGGCGTGCCGGGTGGATCCCGGTCGGGCGCATGCGGGAGTCTGTCTGACTGTCTCTCCCTGTTTCCAGCTTCAGAAAAATGCAAAAAAATAAAATAAAAAATAAAAAAAAATAAAAGCCTCCTTAGCATTCTTGTACTGGGCTTTTGGAAGGACTGGAAAGTAGATGTGAATTCTCCATCTCTTTTGAGAAGCCATCTTGTTATTTCTGAAAGGTCTAAGATGATTTTCTGTCTTTGGCTTGTACCTACCACTGTTGTTCTACAAAGTGGTTTATACTGCTATTTCAGCTTAGGCAAAATGTGTGCAAGTTACTTAGTAAGGATTTAAAAAATATAGTGATGGATGATTCATACCATCATAGAAACACTAGCCAAACTTCTATAGTTTATCAGTAGAACAGTGTCCAAACCAGTCAAACAGGACAAAGGATTCTAAATGATAAAAATGACTATGCTCAAACTCTTTCAAAGGCTTTTAAAAAATTACTCATGTAACACGATCATTTTGCACACAACTTGAAATGAATCAGAAGAAAAATTATTTATGAGTCAGATTCCTTTCTCTTGTTATTTAAACATTTAAATATCTGATTAGGGTATTTTAACAACCAAATTTAAGTATCAGTGAACAGGGGGGAAATAAAGAAAAAAAGAAGGAAGGAGTGCAGTATGGAAAAAATATATTAAAAATAGATTTCTAGGTTATGGGTTCAATCCCCGGTCAGGGCACATACAGGAACATATGGATGTTTTTTTTGGCAAAAATAAAGTTGTTTTTATAAGTTATTTTGATATAAGAGTGAAGTTGTCAGCATGTCGTTCATCAGCATCTGTGGTCAATAAGCACCCAGTAGTTCAGCTGCTGAGGGCTTATGGAAAAGAAAATGAGAAGCAACTACGGCAGCTATGGCTAGGGGACATTCAGAGCAGAAACACCCAGAGTTTATGAGGCCCATCCGAGAGTGTTACGGCTGGGCAAGGCGGCCCCCTGCTGATCTAAAGAGCCCTCCAAAGACCTTGGGGTGTTCTGCTGTAGTAAAGCAATTCTTTCCAGCAGGTGCAGAAGCCCAGTGAAGAATACTATTTTGCTCATCAACACCAGCACCTTCATTCCCTAGCAACGTGCTCTAGGAACAGGTAACTTTTGTTTCGGGCTAGCAGCTGGATGTCAGCTATGGGTTGGCTAAGTCGACTCTGCTGAGAACCAACTCATAGAAAAGTATACCTCAAACTAGATTTGAACTTTCTTTCATCTCCCCCTTGCCTGGAACAGCAGTGTAATTAATAAATCATTGGTTAGGAGTATGTTATTTTTTATTGGCTTATTAAGAGGCATTATCCTATACAGCTAGTGCTCGACTTATGACCACAATTGGTCCTGACAGATCGCTTATAACACGATTTGGTAGTAAGTTGAGTAGGCTATAAGTACAGTACTGTGAAATGATGTTATAAAAATCTTTAAGTCATATTTTATCATAATTTTCTTTCATTATTGTTATATATCATAATTTTCTTTGTTCATTTTTTGCCATTTGTATGTATCATCTCTATCTATCCACACCATTTTGTTTCTTCTTTTCACATTCGTCAGGTTTAAGTAAAACACTGCATTACCAGTACAACTGGTTTAATATTTGTAAAGACAATTTCCTCTTGGTAGACATCTTGGGAGGAGTTTGATGAAAAATATCCAAGATACAAAACACACATTGCTGTACCGAGTCTGGGATAACAGTTGAAATGGTGCACGTGGAGATGGTAGTGCTGCCAGAAGCTGGTCCGCACTGGTACGCCCAGCTGGGCAACGCGCTGCCAGATGCGGAGCAGTCGTGGCTAGCGATTGTGGTCGTAAAGTCAAATGGTCATATGTTGCATAAGTCACAAGTTGATCAATATTTGTATGCTAAGGACATAATTTCTGCAGGGAACCTGTGTTAAATTATTGGTAAATAATTACGCTAAGTTTCTGAGTGAGCATAAGTTGCTACCCAAAACAAAGCATATTTTATCAATTGTTTTCTATCTATTGAAATGCTTATATATATAATTTCTCCCTTTATTGTTAAAGTCATGAATTGAATTGGCTGATTTTGAATATTAAACCAAGCCCAATCCTGGAACATATATTCTCAATACATAATATAATGTATTTTTTGGTACCACTGAATTAGTCTTGCATCTATAATCATGTAAGAAATCTGCCTATAAGTTTTCCTTTCTTATAATATCCTTGGTTCACATTCTGGTATCAAAGTTATGTTGGTCTCATAAAATGAGCTAAGAAGTAATCCTTCTTTTCTATCTCTCAAAGAATTGTACTTCATGTCCTTTTATTATCTTTTTAATGACTATAGGACTATAGGATTTATAGTGATGCCCCCGTCTTCATTCCTGATACTGGTAACATAGGCCTTTTTCCCCCCTGATCAGTCTTGCCAGGAGTTGATTAATTTTATAGTGTTAAAAAAACAACAACAATATTTTTTGTTGTTGTTATTCTTTCTGTTGAAATTCTTTTCTATTTCAATAAATTCTTCTTCATTATTCCCTGTTGCCTACTATCTTTGGATTCCATATAATTTTCTTTTTCTTAATTCTTGAGATAGATACTTAGATCACAGATTTTCAGTTTTCTTCTTTTCTATCAAAGCTTCTTAAGGCTATAAATTCTTCTCTAAACACAGATTAAGCTTTAGTCTCTATGTTTTATAGATCATATTTTCATTATTCTTCTTTTTAAATATTTTCTAATCTCACTGTAATCTCTTAATACATGGTAAACATTCAATTCTCCTTATTCCCTGTTGATAGTTGCTCATCTTTTGTTATCACAAGTTATGTGGCAATGAACAACGCTGTGCAAATGTTAGTTCATATATGTACAAGTAGATCTACAGGATAAAATTCCAGAAGTAAAATTATTAAGTCAAAGGTTAAATGCATTAGCAATTTTGAAAGACATTGCTACACTGTCTTCATAAAGATTACAACAATTTATATTCCCACTAGTAATTTAGAAGAATGCCTCTAGCAAAATGATTTTCAAACTGGAGAGGAATCAAGTCAGCAGGCTCTGACATAGGTGTAGAGCAGTGGTCCCCAACCCCCCGGTACGGGTCCGCGGGCCATTTGGTACTGGTCTGCAGAGAAAGAATAAATAACTGACATTATTTCTATTTTATTTATATTTAAGTCTGAATGACGGGGTTTTTTTATTATTTATTTTTTTTACAGGGACAGAGAGAGAGAGAGTCAGAGAGAGGGATAGATAGGGACAGGAACGGAGAGAGATGAGAAGCATCAATCATCAGTTTCTCGATTGATTGCTTTCTTATATGTGCCTTGACCAAGGGCCTTCAGCAGACCGAGTGACCCCTTGCTTGAGCCAGCAACCTTGGGTCCAAGCTGGTGAGCTTTTTGCTCAAACCAGATGAGCCCATGCTCAAGCTGGTGACCTCGGGGTCTCGAACCTGGGTCCTCCGCATCCCAGTCCGACACTCTATCCACTGCGCCACCGCCTGGTCAGGCTGATGTTTTATTTTTTAAAAATGACCAGATTCGGCCCTGGCCGGTTGGCTCAGTGGTAGAACGTCGGCCTGGCGTGCAGAAGTCCCGGGTTTGATTCCTGGCCAGGGCACACAGGGGAAGCGCCCATCTGCTTCTCCACCCCTCCCCCTCTCCTTCCTCTCTGTCTCTCTCTTCCCCTCCCGCAGCGAGGCTCCATTGGAACAAAGATGGCCCGGGTGCTGGGGATGGCTCCTTGGCCTCTGCCCCAGGTGCTAGAGTGGCTCTGGTTGCAGCAGAGCGACGCCCCCTGGTGGGCAAAGCGTCACCCCCTGGTGGGCGTGCCGGGTGGATCCTGGTCGGACGCATGCGGGAGTCTGTCTGACTGTCTCTCCCCGTTTCCAGCTTCAGAAAAATACAAAAAAAAAAAAAAAAAAAGACCAGATTCTCTTCATTACATCCGTCTAAGACTCACTCTTGACGCTTGTCTCAGTCACGTGATACATTTATCCGTCCCACCCTAAAGGCCGGTCCATGAAAATATTTCCTGACATTAAACCAGTCCGTGGCCCAAAAAAGGTTGGGGACCACTGGTGTAGAGGATGGATGGTAGTGTTTCACAACTGGGATATGCAAGTTTAGGGACATAGTCTTGGGGGTCCATCTATGAGTTCTCTGTAAAACGAGGTATCTTGTGTTTTCATTTAAGTATTAACCTTAATAAAAATATTCTGAATTGTACAGATAAACATCTTATAACCAAGCACTGCCATGCGATTTCAATGCTATGTTTTTAGTCATTTTGGCACAATGCAATTCTACTTTAAAAGTAAAAGGCCAGAAGAGTGAACAAGGCTTATGGAAGAGCAAAATTTATTCTTTCACCTCTTAAAATTTGAGATTTGGCTATAACTTTCCCTGTGACTTTTAATATCTATTAAAATAAAACAGGAGGAGTTCTGTTCCTTGTAACTGCACAACTGTTTACAGATAACAGTTACAAAATCTGGACAAAATACAAAAAAGTAATTAGTGGGAGATACTGGACAGTGACTAAACGCAGACAGCTATTAGGTGAGAGCCAGCATGTGGAAGAGGAGAATGGCATTGGGCGGGACTCCATTTTTTACAGCTTTTTACCTAAAAGTTGCTCCCAGTTAGTGCAATGCAAGGAAGCTAAAAGGTATGTAAAAACAAGTAGTCTTACTGGTTGAAGACTCAGAGGACAGAGGTGGGTGTGACCACAGCAGCTGGAAAGTGAGGAACCCAGAAAGAAGTAAACAAACTAGGAGCCAACCCTGCTGAGGACAGTATAGACCCCACCTCAACCTCTGCAGGACCCCTGAACTCCGGACATGTGGGACAGAGTCCAAGCAGAGCAAAGCCCTACAGTTCTTAGTTCTGGCAGAAGGGAGGTGCCCAGAGTTAATGCAGAAAATTTAACTACCCAGGGAATTGAGTCATTTGTTTCATTTTATTTTCTCCAAATTAAACATCCTTAAATATTTACATTTTTAGGAAAGTTGGTTAACTTTCATACTGATAGTAGAGGAATGCTTAAAAATTAAAAATCATATATTTTTTAAGTAAATGGAACTACAAATTACTTTTTACTTTTAAATTGTTTAATATGTCTTAACACAGTTTTGCAATATAAGTGTGTGCCCTGACCGGGGATTGAACCAGCAACCTTTGCCTACCGGGACGATGCTCTGACCAACTGAGCTATCCAGCCAGGGCTTACATTACTTTTTTGACCTCTAAAAATATACTATTTCTATAAATATAAAATCAGGCCTAATCAACCTAAGGATAACTTAGCAATAGCCATAGTACTAAAGAATATCTTTAAATAGCATCTAAAACATCTTTATAAGGAGAAAAATGACACTAAAAGTAAGGCTGAACTAAACAGAGGAAGTCTGTCTGGGTTTACCAAATGGACTCTCGAAAGTACATGGTAAGGCTGGTAGAGTATCTATGGCTTTAAACAGGGGACAGCTTAGGAGTGGAGCTGCGTTTTAACAGAAATCCTACCCCACCATCTGCCGAGAATAGCTTGGACATTCTCTTGCCTTAGGAAACAGCCAGGAGGACAGAACAAATGCTCCCACCAAAGCAATCTACCGATTGTTTGGTCACCATGGGATTAAAATATTAAAAGGACTAATCATCCCTTAATATGGCAAAGTATCAAGTGCACTGAATACTAGGCCTCTAAGAATTAAATAGGAGTCTTTTGGGGAAATAAATAAACAAGCAAATAACAGAAACAAACCTTTCCAATATCAATAGCTATCCAAATGACAATCTGGCTTCTAATTTTCAAGAAATAAAAATTATTATTATTTGTAATCTAGATGAACTCTGAGTATTCTACCAAAATCCACAGAATCAGATTTCAGAGCACTAGATAAGTTATACTTCCACAAAAAAAAGATATAAAATAGTATGCTTAGCAGCTAGCACCTCTATAAATTCAAGTTAGAACATTTGAATTTTCATTTTACAAAGATTCCAAAAATGCGAGTTAACCAACAACATGGCTGACCCCTCAATTCAGTTCTGCCAACTACACATAAGGAGCTAACAAGCACTGAAGGTTTTAAGGTAAATTGTTCCCACTTCAAAAAACATAATAATCTAGTAGAGGGATACAAAAAGGAAACAAATAATCTAAAACCAGAATCTAGTTCTGTAGTGTAAGAAATGGTAAATGTAGTGTGAGAACTATAAAGCATTTCCGTGTTAAGTCTGCATGAAGGGTGAGTGAGTGTGCAGGATACATGAAAAAGGCATCTCTTGAGATGGCCTAAAAGAGTAAATACAGTTCAACACACACACACAAATTTTCTAACTAAATAACAACATGCATATAGTTTTCAAAAGTCAGAGTAATACAAAGTTCACAATGAAAAATAATAGCCCTATTTTTTTCCTTCCTCAGAAACCTGTTTCCCAAAACATCTTTGCTATCCCCCTCTGTATTGCTTATAAATAAACAAGCTAATTCCCCTGGCCTGGATCATCCAATTTAAAATGTACTCCCTGACTTCCTCCTGAGGAAGACATGGACGTGGGTCTTTCACACCTTTGTCCTCTATCCTTTTGGCCCCCTCCTTTTCCTCCTCCTTCCTCCATGGTTAATAATTCCTTCTCACTGCCAACTGTCCTTTGTAACCATGCTTACTCCTGTGTGCTCTATTTCTTGTCTTATGTGTCCGCTACCTCTGTCAGACCCTGCTCCACTCACCTTAGCATACCTAGTGTGTAAATCAGCGCCTGCTCCTTTGTGGGAACTCAAGTTTGATGAACTGAATTGAACTGGAAGTGACCTGCCAGCGTAAACCTTTATGAGGTGGCACCTGTGGGCAGCCAGCAATACCACTGCACAGTTAACTGACACCACCAGGGTTAGAGTGACAAGAATAACTCAAGAAACGCAGCTACTACTTGCCACCAAAAATAGACTTACGGACAAGAACAGATACTGTCAAATTTGACATGTGAGAGTTTCACCCAGCATTCAATTCCCAGAAATTTTGCTTTGAGCCATTGTCCTGAGATAAGCTGCTCGGCCTCATCCTCAACATACTAACATATACTATTTATAGCTTTGCCTTGATCCACTAGAAAGGTTTAAAAAATCTCCACTCGGTTCTCTGAAAATAGAACTCAGCAACTCAGATATAAACTTTTAGCTGCTTTAATACACGGATAAACCAAGGCTCTAAGAGCAACCACAGGGTCATCGAGGAGAGAATCCTGAGTGACTGCTGTATGTGTAGAAAGGGAGAAGGCATGTGCTCAGCACCCAGGCGCTGCTTCCCTTCACAGTCAGAGCCAGCCGAGCCTGGTACCCCTTCCCCTGAGCCCTGCTCCTTGTCACAGTCAACGCGATAGCAAACCAACATGCCACTGAGGGTATAATCAATGAGATGGTATTGCTCAGACCTTAAAAGTTTTTACTGTATCTTGATTCCTGTTACCTCCTTTGAGACACAGGAAGAATCTTAACAAATGCTTGTTGAATGAACTGTCTATAGTAAGCAGACATGACAATGGTATATTTGCTTAAGATAGTCCCTATGATGCTTTCCATGAGTCTAACGACATTTTATTTTTTATTGACTTCATTTTTCTTTACCAGTTTAAGGTGTCCAGCAAAATTGTGAAAAAGGTACAAAGATTTCCCCATAGCTCCCAATGACTTAAAACTTTTAATTTTGAAATAATTTCAGACTCAGAGAAAAGTTACAGATTCCCCAAATATCAATATTTCTCATATTTGCTTTATCTTATCAATCTTTCTTTCTATACATATTTTTCTTATAGGATTTTTCTTTTTCTTCTTTTTGTATTTTTCCAAGTGAGAAGCGGGGTGGGAGGTGGGGGGAGGCAGACAGACAGAATCCCTGGGAGGCATGTGCCAGACCGGGATCATTACTCTCCCCCCCCCCCGCATGCCCACCAGGGGGTGATGCTTGGCCCCTCTGGGACATTGCTCAGTTACAATCGGACCCATTCTAGCACCTGAGGTGGAAGCCATAGAGCCATCCTCAGCCTCTGGGCCTACTTTGCTCCAATGGAGCCTTGGCTGCGGGAGGGGAAGAGAGAGACAGAGAGAAAGGTGAGGGGGAAGGGTAGAGAAGCAGGTGAGCACTTCTCCTGTGTGCCCTGGCCAGGAATCGAACCTGGGACTTCCACACACTGGGCCCATGCTCGATTTTTCTCCATTTTTCAGAGTAAGTTACAGATATTGTGTCCCCTAAATACCTTGGTGTTTATTTTCTAAATACAAGGACAGTCTCTCATATAACCATAGGACAATGACAAAACCAGGAAATTAACAGTGACACAATACTATTATCTGATCTACAATCTACCTACTTCATTCAAATTTTTCCAATTGTCCCACTAAAGTTTATAACAAAAGAGAGAGAAAAAAATAAGAATAGAAAAGAAAGAAAAAGAAAGAAAAAAGGAAGGTGTCATGCTTTAGGAAGAAAAATACAGCAGAAAAATAAATAAGACCAAAGTAGGGGAAATAAGGGAATAATTAATAAGCAAACATACTCCAGGTAAGAGGTAATAAGGCCTGAGCTTGGTTATGGCATCTAGATTTTTTTTTTAAAGGAGAGGGGACTAGACACAAACATTGTAGAGGTACCCTTTGCAGGAACCAGCAGGTGAATGTGAAAGGTCAGATAAAATTAAAGAGTGGAGGAGTCAAAGCAACTCCAAAATTTTCATTCTGGGTGTGGGCAGAATCATGTCAACATAAACCCCAATTGGAAAACCAGGAGAAGCAAGTTTGTGTGAAGGAAGATGAGTTCAGTTTTAGAAATAACAGATTTGAAGAAGCAACAGAGTATCCAGGTGTAGGAAGAGAAGTTAAATGAGGGATTGGAATTTGGGAGAGACTGAGAGCTAGAGGTCATTTACAGAGCAGCCGTTTCTATAAGCTCTGCTCTGAGGAATGCAACCTCCACAGGAAATAAAACACAGGACTAAAAGCAGGATCCTGGAGAAACTCTATATTTATATATAATCTGTCAGTCTCTCAGAGACAGAGTGTGTACGAGTACACATATATACATATGCATACATATATACACATACATATGTACATAAGTGTGTGTACATATATGCATATATTTGTGTGATCTTATATTAAATGAAAGATTAGACAAAAGGCTAGCCTTCCCACTTCTCAGACTCAATTCAATTCTTAATCCTTTGAGTAGTGAGTTCTTTTCATGCTTGCTGACCCCTGGGAGTGAGGTTTTTTTGTTTGTTTGTTTGTTTTGTTTTTTTTTGGGTGGGGAGGGTTTTTTTTCAAAAAATGAAATTAGTTCCAGTTACAGTTTTATTAACTTAAAACCATGTTTGTTTGATAATGAATTTATGGAAACAAGAAGAACATTTGCCTTTTTTTTTTTTTTTTTTTTTGTATTTTTCTGAAGCTGGAAACGGGGAGGGACAGTCAGACAGACTCCCGCATGCGCCCGACCGGGATCCACCTGGCACTCCCACCAGGGGCGAAGCTCTGCCCACCAGGGGGCGATGCTCTGCCCCTCCAGGGCATCGCTCTGCCGCGACCAGAGACACTCTAGCGCCTGGGGCAGAGGCCAAGGAGCCATCCCCAGCGCCCGGGCCATCTTTGCTCCAATGGAGCTTTGGCTGCGGGAGGGGAAGAGAGAGACAGAGAGGAAGGGAGGGGTGGAGAAGCAAATGGGTGCTTCTCCTATGTGCCCTGGCCAGGAATTGAACCTGGGGCCCCCCCGCACGCCAGGCCGATGCTCTACCGCTGAGCAAACCGGCCAGGGACCATTTGCCTTTTTTTAATGCTGCCTTACACATTTTAAAAGTAAATCGATCGTACTCTGGACGGTCAGAAGGCACGAAGACGTATATGAACGTTCATACTACTCAAAGGGTTAACAGCTGTCATCAGTAAGTTATTCCTAACCAATTATTCAATTAAAATTTATACTCTAAGAATTTTGACATAGTATTTCCAACAAAATGAAATTAAATTAGAAAACCAAAAGTGTAGTCATTGTACTGGATTTTACTGTAAGTGACAAAGACTGGTGAACCCCAGAGGGCCACAGAGGCGAGAAGAGAACTCTTCAGTTCCAAAGCTTATTCTAGTTCTCCAAATCATCTTCTATCCAGGGCCACATATTGAAAATAACTTAGTAAATTAGGTTTATGTGCTATATAGTCTTGGTTCTTCACTGTGTTATCAGTGAAAAACTTCTTTCATGTTTAACTTCTGATAAAAATTTGAGAATTAAGCATATGCTTGAAATAGAGGAAAGTTTATCTTATTTGAAATGATGATTCACCTCTTTCAAATCTTCAATTTCATGACAAAAATACAGAATTCAATCCACAAAAGCATCAACCTCAGTTAAGACCACTTATTTAATGCCTCCAGCACACCGAATAGTACCAAACTAAAATGTTTTATTTTATTAAAGGAAAGGGGGGAAAAACCCTGCTGGTACAGAAAATAAAAAATAAATGTGGGCAGAAAAGCAGCTAAGCAGAACTAAAATCCTGAAGACTAAATTGAATCTGTAACTTTGCATTTTCTAACTGGAAGCTTTGAACAGTGACAAATGACTACAATGTCCAGTCTTTTCCAGAAAAAAAGGTAGAACACAGAGGAAAAGGAATAGAAAACAAAAGATAGTAAGAAAAGCAGACAGGGGGAAGCCAATTATTAGACACCAGGGGTAAGGGTGAAATGAGCAATAATTATAAGCAATGACAGAGAAAAGCTCTAGCATAAGAAAAACTAGATAGGATACTGTTTTCTTATGCTAGAGGGAAAAAAGAAAGCTACTTTTAGTTCAAGAGGCAATCTTAGGAGCTCACCCCCAGATGAGTAATTTTGGGGCTGGGGATGAGAGTGGTAAACCCCTAAACATGTACCATTAAGTTTATACCATAATTATGTGCCACTTAGCTGTGAACAACTTTACTCACAGCTACTGGGAAAAGGTGACCTGAAACTTGTTCTCCATTCTCTTGAATAACTGATTTTTATTATATTCACTGAATGAATTTTTTCATTTTATTTTATTATAACTTTTACACCAAAACAAGTATTATTCTAGAAATTTAAGCCTGTTAAACTTTATCTTAAAAATTTTTTTTCCATTGATTTAAGAGAAAGAGAGGAAGGGGGAGAGAGAGAGAGAGAGACAGGGAAAGAAGAAGAGAGAGGAAGGGAGAGGACAGAGAAAAAAGCATCAGCTCATTGTTCTACTTAATTGTTTCATTCAGTTGTGCACTGACTGGTTGCTTCTTGTGTGTGCCATGACCAGGGATCGAACCTATTACTTTGGCACTCCAGGAGGACGTGCTATCCACTGAGACACCCAGCCAGAGCCTAAAGCTCACTTTTAAATTATGGATAAAACAGTATGGACCTAGAAAGTATGCTAAATGGAAAAATATCATATGCTTTCATATGAATCTATAAAAAAATAAAACAAACAAAACAGAAACAGAGTCATTGACACAGAGAACAAACTGACAGGTGCCAGAGGGGAGGGGGGCCAGGGGATGGATGAAAATGATGGAGGGGAATAAGAGGTATAACTCCCAGTTACAAAATAAGTCACTGGAATATAAAGTACAGCACAGGAAAAAATAGTCCATAATACTGCAGTAACTCTATATGGTAACAGGTGGTTACTTATTGGGGTGATCACATTGTAAGGCATATAAATGTCGAAGCACTATGTTGTGTACCTGAAACATAAAATATTGTATGTATACTTCAATAAAAATAAATTTAAAAACAAATTATAGATGAAACACTAGAATATGAAAATCTTAGACTATATAATTTGAGTATTTCAATATCCTTTATTTCAAGGGATAAAGTCTATTTAGTGTCTACTAAGGGATATGCATTTTAAATGTGAACCTATTAAATTCTTATAACTATCTGATAAAAGTGCTTTTGTTGTAATGATCCAAATGATTATTAAACAAAAATTCTAAATTCTGGATAATTGTTATTTCCAATTAATTTTTTAAATTGAAAAATACATTCACATCATTAAAAAACCAAATTACAAAGTGAAAACTAGGATCCCTTCCCAGAAGCCTTCCCTGTCGATAGCTGAATACTAACTATACAGCAGTCACTGTTCGGCCCTTCGGGAAGGGGAAGGAAAGAGGGAGCAAGTACTTTTTGGACGCTGGTTTGTTTGAGGTGCTGCAAGCCAAATATCCAATTAAATGATAACTAATGCTATATTTTTATTTTAAGTTGCCTCCTTATTTCAGAGAAGTTAATATGATCTTTCATTTATTGTGTTTTTCAGAACTTAATTCTGGTACCTAAGATATGACATAACCTCCATTAGGTAGTAGGCTTTTTTTTTTTTTTTTTTTTGAGAGAGAGAGAGACAAGAAGGGAGAGAAAGAGAGAGGAGAATGAATGAGAAGCATTGCCTGGTCAGGCAGTGGCACAATGGATAGAGCATCAGCATAGGATGCTGAGGAGTCAAGGTTAAAAACCCTGAGGTCGCCGGCTTGAGCGCAGGCTCACCAGCTTGAGCACAGGGTCACAGATATAACCCCATAGTTGTTGACTTGAGCCCAAAGATCACTGGCTTGAAGCTCAAAGTTGCTGGCTTGAGCCCAAGGTTGCTGCTTGAGCAAGGGGTCACTTGCTCTGCTGGAGCCCCACAGTCAAGGCACACATGAGAAAGCAATCAGTGAACTAAAGCACCACAACAAAGAATTGATGCTTCTCATCTCTCTCACTTCCTGTCTGTCCCTCTCAATCTCACCAAAAAAATTAAAAAATAAGGGAAGGAAGGAAGGGAGGGAGGGAGGGAGACAGAAAGAGAAGCATCAACTCACAGTTGCTTCACTATAGTTGTTGATTGCTTCTCCTATGTGCCTTGATGGCGGGGGCAGCGCTCAAGCAGAGCCAGGGACCCCTCGCTCAAGCAGGTAAACTTGAGGTTTCAAACCAGGGACCTCAGCATCCCAGGTTGATGCTATAGCCACTGCGCCACCACCGGTCAGGCTGGGGTAGGCTTTGAATATCACCTTTATAACTACCAACAATAATAAATATGATTAGAAAATCATACTGAATCTGTCATACATTGCAGTTTTCAATGGGAAGAACCTTTGAGGAGGAGGAAAAAGGCCAGTACAAAAAGACCAGAGGCAGGAATGCAACTGGCACATTCACAGACAGCAAGAAAGCCAGTCTAGCCAAAGGGGAGTGATTGAGAAGTAGTAGACGAGGTCAGAGGGAAGGCTTGCAAGGCCTCAGACACCACTGTTAAGATGGCTTTTTAGATGGGTATGAACCCAGGATTGACCTGACTTAGATTTTATTTTATTTTTATTTACTTTTCTACTCATTTTAGAGAGGAGAGAGAGACAGACAGACAGAGAGACAGAGAAGGAGGAGGAGCAGGAAGCATCGACTCCCATATGTGCCTTGACCAGGCAAGCCCAGGGCGTCAAACTGGCAACCTCAGCATTCCAGGTCGACGCTTTATCCACTGCGCCACCACAGGTCAGGCAACCTGACCTAGATTTTAAAAAGACCACTTTGAAAACAGCCTCTAAGAGGGACAAAGGTAAAAAACAGGGTGACCAAATTTAGGGGTTATATAGTAATCTAGGAGCTGGGTTGAGGTGATGGCTGCAGGATCAAGCTGAAAAGAAGTAGTCAGATCCAGGGTACGTATCTGAATAGAGAACAAAAAGGTCTTCCCAACTCTGAGCGCGATGTGAGAGAGAGGAGTCAAGGATAACTCCAAGATTCTTTCTCTGAATAGCTGGAAGGATGGAGGTGGCTATTCAATAATTAGACAGGGAAAGCTATGTGGAGTGTGTATCTTTAGGAAACCCAGTTTCATTTTAGAGATGACTATTGGATATCCCACTGAAGATGTCAAGCAGTCAGATACAAAATTCTGTTTAGTATGTAACATGTTTAGTATGAAGAATGTACATTTTAGTTAGCAATTCCTCTACTGATGGATATTTAATTTGTTTCCGATTTTGTACTCTTTTTTTTTTAAATGCTGTATTAATCTCCTTGTCTTTTCTAGGTAGCACCAGGTAGAATTGTTATGTAATAGAGGAAGGGCTTAAGATATTGCCGAACTGGTCTTCAAATTGGCTTCACCAGTTTGTGTCTCGTTTTCTCTACAACCTCACCAATACTTGATATCAATAATTACTGATCTGTAGAAACTTTATTTATATACTTAATGTGAATCCTTGCTATGTGCATTTCAAACACCTTTGTTTATAGTGTCTTTTGCAGACTCCAGTTTTTAATTTTGATACAGTCCTATTTGTATTTTTCTTTCATGATTTATGACTTAGGTTTTTTTGTGTCTTGTAAGGAAGGTCTACCCTATTGTGAGAACATTAAAAGTTTCTTGTGTTTTCTTTCAATACTTGAGTCTCATTACTGATGTTGAGATAAAAATCTATCTGGAATTTATTTTGTGATATGGTAGGGGGCAAAATTTCAATTTTATGTTCCCTCAAATGTAGAATCAATGTTCCCAAACCATTTCATTTATTGAATAGTTCATTCTTTTTCCACTGATGTGTGATGCCTACACAATCATACATAAATTCTCAAATAAATCTGGATTTTCTAACCTTTCACTGATCTGGCCCTGCCCCCATACCACAATGTTCTAATTACATGAAGCCTTGGTTCCAGTAGAAAAAATTTCTCTGTTTCACTCATCTTCAAAACTATCTTAGCTATTCATTTATCATTATTCTGTCGAATGAATTTGAAAACCAATTTGTCAAGTTTCCAGAAAAACCCTCCCAGATTCTGATTCTAAATTCTCCTGGATATAATGTAACTGGAATTATGTTAAATTTAAAGATTAATTTTGGAAAACTGACATCTTTATAATTTTGAGTCTTCCTGAAGAACAAACATAGTATCTCTTTCCACTTATTTTTGTTTGATTTTTTACAGAGACAGAGAGTGAGTCAGAGAGAGGGATAGACAGGGACAGACAGACAGGAACGGAGAGAGATGAGAAGCATCAATCATGAGTTTTTCATTGCGCGTTGCAACACCTTAGTTGTTCACTGATTGCTTTCTCATATGTGCCTTGACCACGGGCCTTCAGCGGACTGAATAACCCCTTGCTGGAGCCAGCGACCTTGGGTTCAAGCTGGTGGGATTTTTGCTCTAACCAGATGAGCCCACGCTCAAGCTGGCGACCTTGGGGTCTCAAACCTGGGTCCTCTGCATCCCAGTCCGACGCTCTATCCACTGCACCACTGCCTGGTCAGGCTCTTTCCACTTATTTGTAAGGTCTTTTATATCCTTCATTTTTTATTTTTGTTCATAAAAGTCATACATTTTTTTTGTTATGTTTTATTGGTAAGTACTTTACAGTCTTCTTGCTTCTTCATAGCATCTTTTTAAAATTAAAATTTCGATTTATTGCCAGGACAAAGAAATATCACTGATTGTTCTGTAATGGTTTTATGTCAAGACTGCTGCACTCTATAAATAGATGGTGAATTCAGTTTCTCAGAGTTTCTATATAGACTATTGTGATGGTTACCTTTATGGGTCAGCTTGACTGGGATAAAGGATGCCCAAATAGCTGGTAAAACATTATTTATGGGTGTATCTGTGAGGTATCTCTGGAAGATTAGCATCTGAATGACTAGACTAAGAAGATCGCCCTCCTCAATGCAGGTGGGCATCCTCTGATCCATTGAGGGCCTGAATAAAACAGAAAGGTGGAAGAAGGGTGAACCCACTCTCTCTGTTTAAGCTAAGACATACAACTACGCCCCAGGACATAGTGTTCCTGGCTCCTGTGCTTTCAGACTCAGACAGAGGCTTATACCATTGCCTATTCTTCCCCAGCCCCTCTCAGACCTTGGGACCCAGACTAAAGTATACACTGGCTCTCTTGGTTATCTTATATTTCTTGGCCTTCTGTTATTTCTCTAATAACATTAAAGAAATTTAATCCTTTCACCACTCCCAAATCTAAAATATTATTTCAGTATGTCATCAACAAAAATTATTAAAGAAATATGGCCCTTTCTTGGCCAGTTGGCTCAATGGTTGAGCAGCGGCCCAGCATGTGGATGTCCCGGGTTTGATTCCCAGTCAGGGCACACAGAAGTGACCATCTTCTTCTCTATTCCTCCCTCTTCTTTCTTTCTCTCTCTCTCTCTCTCTCTCTCTCTCTCTTTCCTTCCCTCCTGCAGCCATGGCTCGATTGGTTTGAGCACATAGGCCCAGACGCTGAGGAAGGCTCCATGGAACCTCTGCCTCAGGTGCTAAAAACAGCTCAGTTGTGAGCCTGGCCCCAGATGGGCAGAGCATCAACCCCAGATGGGGGTTGTCGGGTGGATCCTGGTTGAGGTGCATGCGAGTTTGTCTATCTCCCCCCATCCCACTTGAAAAAAGATGAAGAAGAAAAAAGAACTTCCCAGACAAGAAAAAGTTAAAGGAGTTCATTACCACCAAACCAGTGTTACAATAAATATACAAAAAAAGATAAAAAAAACATGAACAATAAAACAGCAATAAATACCCATCTATCAATAATTGAATCTAAAAAACAACATCAATGAAGAAGCAGAACAGAAACATACTCATAGACACAGAGAAGATTCTGACAGTTACCAGATGGGAGGGAGGCTGGCTGGTAGGTGAAGGAATTGGTACAAATTGGTTGTTACAGAATATTCACAGGATGTAAAGTACAGCATAGGGAATACAGCCAATAATACTGTAATAACTATGTATGGTGTCAGACGTGTATGAGAGTTATCAGGATGCTCACTTAGTTATATAATGTCTAATCACTGATGTATACACCTAAAATATAATATTGTATGTCAACTGTAATTGAAAAATAAAAAAATATTTTAAGTAAAAGAAAAAAAAAGTTATTTTCTTACTTTATACATGAACTTCATTATTCAGCAATGTAAGTCACACAAGAGAATCAATAAGAATTTTATAGTCATCCCTCACACATCAAAAACCCAAACCGCAATACTTAACTTTAAGTTTTAAAATGTAAGTTCCAAAAAATTCCAACTGTGTACTTATATTTGTAAAACTCTGATGATTTACACATATGCTACCTACCTACTCTAAACGGTATACATTTTGAATAGTTTTCCTCTTGAATGGAAGGGTTTTGTGGCCGTTTTGACCTTCGTTGGAACTAACTGCTCATTTTGTAACTTAATTACCATGGGTTGAGATCTTTGACCAGGAAAACAGAAGAAAGATAAATGGCTTATAAAGTGATCAAATCTATCTAGAACTTATCAGTATCATACTTTGATATAAAAACACCTACATATATTTAAATGAAACTTTTAAAAAAGAAATCTACATATACAAAATCTCAAAAAGCTACCACAGAGTATTCATTAAATATTTTGCTGTTGTTTATGCAAATGTTATAGTATGAAAATATTAAATATTTTAAAATGTAAGTCATAGCTAAGTTATCCATTTAATCATTCAGAAAATCTTACATGATTTAATGATTTAAAACCAAATTCTACTTCTATTAATACAAATCTACTTAGCACAAATGAGTATATATTCATCTTTGATGTTGGCATTTTAATTATGTTTACAGAAGCATTTCAGGTAATCAAGTAATCATAGAGCTTCTAGAATGTCTTTTTTTACAGAGACAGAGTCAGAGAGAGGAACAGATAGGGACAGACAGACAGGAAGGGAGAAAGATGAGAAGCACCAATTCTTTGTTGTGGCACCTTAGTTGTCCACTGATTGCTTTCTCATATGTGCCTTGACTAGGTGTCTACAGCAGAGTGAGTGACCCCTTGATCAAGTCAGCAACCTTAGGCTTCAAGCAGCAACCTTTGGGTTCAAGCCAGCGACCATGGGGTCATGTCTATGATCCCAGGCTCGAGCCAGCGACCCTGCACTCAAGCTGGTGAACCCGCGCTCAAGCTAGTGAGCTTGGGGTTTGGAACCTGGGTCCTCTGTGTCCCAGTCCAACACTCTATCCACTGCGCCACTGCCTGGTCAGGCTAGAATGTCATTTTTAGAGACTTACCCTCAATGAAAATAACTACTTCCAATGATATTTTCATATTAAAAATTTAATATAGTAATTTCAAGCTAACCATTTTCATTATCGATTAAACATTTAATATTGAAACATTCACACAGTCATAGGATAGTACTTTATGTTGGATATATG
This sequence comes from Saccopteryx bilineata, assembly GCF_036850765.1. Taxonomy (NCBI): domain Eukaryota; kingdom Metazoa; phylum Chordata; class Mammalia; order Chiroptera; family Emballonuridae; genus Saccopteryx; species Saccopteryx bilineata. The sequence continues at coordinate 297,087,713 of NC_089491.1, read as the reverse complement.
TTGAGTATTAATACAGAATTCTTACCTGTAATGTACATGTGTAACTGCTGGTTTCCTGTATCCAAGGATCCAGGTTTGAATATCTATGGGTTCAGCTTTGGGATAAGCTATTGTTGTATCTATGATCCACTGGAGGCCTTTTGATTTGCTGTCTGAGAACAAAGAAGAAAACAACTTAAAATTGGATCACTTTTTATATTATTTACAACAAATAAAAGTATAGGTTATTTGAGGAGTATAAAGCATGTTGATGTACCTTTTGCTGTAAGAAAACAGAAGTAACTTTGGTATTACTGTTCTATATGATGCACTCAGGATGAAATTAAGCATTTCCTATTATATTGTAAAATAGAGGAATTTCAAACAAATTAACAAATAACAGCACTATTATTTATTGGACATGTACCATTCAGATATTCAATACAATTATGCACTATTAAGGTTTAATTCAGTGTTTTTCAACTGCCAGTCCATGGACCGTTCTGCCAGAAATTTTGTGCCAGTCTGCGAAAGAGTTAACCACCCTGATGTTGTATGGAGACTATAGATCCAATGATCTTAGTCAAATTCACTTATGCTCAGGGTGATTTTTGCATTAGCGGTCCCTGAAATAATTCTATTTTCACCTGTCGCCAAAGGTAAAAAGGTTGAAAACCACTGATCTAATTTATATTTTATCACCCATAAAACTGGCCTATGAAAATGTCAAAAGCTAAAGTATCACATCACAAAAATGAAAAACAGACCTCAAAACCAAACAAAAACATTCATTAGCTATAACACAATACTAAAATATGAACACCAAGGTTTGTGACACCCAAAAGACATTAATAAATATTGGAATATGGCAATAAAAGTAAACATTTTATTAACATACATGATTGTCAAAGTGCTGCTATTGTTTAAAGCTAAACCCAAACCTCTTCCCATTGTAGCAAGAGTTACATACAAACAAACCAATACACCTGACTGCCCTTGGTCGGTTCAATAAGTAACTACTGTTGTGAGAGGGAATGGGGAAGTGCTTTTTATTGTCAGCATGGAGTACAAAGTTAAACAAGAATAGAAAGGAGAATCTTCACAAAGAGTGCTGAGAGCCAGACTTTAACATGTAATGGTTTATCCTTTATCTGAGGTATTTGAAATCCTTAAAAAATAAAATTTATTTCCAAACATACGTCCAAAAGTGCACTAGGAATCAAAGATATATTAATTTTTAATGTCAAATAATTATAAACTGGCCCTAAATATTTTAAAAATTTCAGACAATATCTTGAAGAGGGGGAATATACCCATAAAATAAATAAGCAAAAAAATATTAAAAAATATTTTTAAATAACATATTACTAAAGGAACAAAGTTATGTAATAAAATACAATTTGAGCCCTGGCCGGTTGGCTCAGCGGTAGAGCGTCGGCCTAGCGTGCGGAGGACCCGGGTTCAATTCCCGGCCAGGGCACATAGGAGAAGCGCCCATTTGCTTCTCCACCCCTCCGCCGTGCCTTCCTCTCTGTCTCTCTCTTCCCCTCCCGCAGCCAAGGCTCCATTGGAGCAAAGATGGCCCGGGCGCTGGGGATGGCTCTGTGGCCTCTGCCCCAGGTGCTAGAGTGGCTCTGGTCGCAACATGGCGACACCCAGGAGGGTCGCATCATGGCGACGCCCAGGATGGGCAGAGCATCGCCCCCTGGTGGGCAGAGCGTCGCCCCCTGGTGGGCGAGCCGGGTGGATCCCGGTCGGGCGCATGCGGGAGTCTGTCTCTCCCTGTTTCCAGCTTCAGAAAAATGCAAAAAAAAAAAAAAAAAAATACAATTTGATGAGCTACCTGCTATGTACAGGCTGAATGTTGAGGGGTACAGTATACTGATGTCTGCAACTTACTTTGAGATGTGAAAAAAACACACACAAGATAGACTAATGGACAGAGACAGCTGGAGAGAGGTATGATAAAGTAAATTACAGTAAAATGCTAATTACAGAATCTGGTTGGTCAACTCACGGATAATAACTGTAAAATTTTTTCAACTTTTATGTATTTTTGAAAGTTTTTATAATAAAACCAGGGGGAAAAACACAAGACTTGTTTAATTACTATTAAATCATACAATAAGCAAAGAAAAACCTAATCATTTCAAGTTAATCAAACACAACTTAATTTTGATAATGTGTATGGATTACATATTAAAACAGATACCTAAAAAAATACAAAAACATGATATTTTTGTATGGAATAAAATACTAAATAATGAATAGAAACAGTAAATAAAATACATAATACCAAAACACAGAGGAAAAAAAATGGTAAACCACAAGTAAAACTAGTTTTCAGGTATACAACTTTCTAGAATTTCTTACAATTTTTCCATAGATGGGATACAAAATTCAGAATAGAATTTTTCATGAAGATAAATAATAACTACTTTGCTCTGGTTATAAGCAGAAATTATCTTGTTCCCAAGGAAACAAACACTTTTCTACACCATTGTGTAATCAGTATGACAACTGTCCCTGCATTTGAGATCTAGAACATCCCAGGAGATTGACTGGGTACAACTACTTAAAAACAGCAGTCTTAATTAGCGCAACAAATCCTATTTGGAAGTCCTTTGCTTCAAGCATGGTTTGGCTGACATTACCACACTGTCTCTCTAGCAACAAAGCTATTCTGAACTTTCCTTTTCTATTAAAAGACTTTTTCAATTTGTCTTTTTAATAGATAATGAAAGACTGAGTGAGAGCTGAATGTGAAGCAGCTACTTCAAAAGAAAAAACAAATAAAAGGAAAATTCAGTGTAATCTCATAGGCATTTTCCTATGTCTGGTCCTTATTGTCATTTAAAAATACATGTTTCTGAGGGCCTATCATTTCTATTTTTATTTTGTCTAAAAAATATAGTTAAAAATAGCAATATGCTACTAAGGAAACAGGTCTAGTGAGTTTCTTTCCGCTTCTATCACCTATCATGTGTCTTAAACTTGCTCATAACAGACTTCATGCTGTTGACACAAATGTTGTGTGCAAATCTTTACAATTCACCAAGCTAGTTCCAAAATATGCAGTTGCACCTTTGAATATGGTTTATTTCCTGAACATGAAAGTAATACATACTCATTACTTTTTAAAAAAATACAGAAAAACATTAAGAAATTAAAAATATTCATAATACAACGCATAGAAGCGATCGTGGCTAACATTTTGGTATCTTTCACTCATTTTCTACTGCTTTATTATTTATATTTATTTATTTATTGACAGAGACAGAGAGTCAGAGAGAGGGACAGACAGGAAGGTAAAGAGATGAAAAGCATCAATTCTTCGTTGCGGCACCTTAGTTGTTCATTGATTGCTTTCTTGTATGTGCCTTGACTAGGGGGCTACAGCAGAGCGAGTTACCCCTGCTCAAGCCAGTGACCTTGGGACCTTGGGCTCAAGCCAGCAATCTTGGGCTTCAATCTATCAACCTTTGGGCTTAAGCCAGCAGCCATGGGGTCGTCTATGATGATCCCACACTCAAGCCAGCAACCCTGTGCTCAAGCTGGATGAGCTTGTGTTCAAGCCAGCGACCTCAGGGTTTCAAACCTGGGTCCTCCACGTCCCAGTCAGACACTCTATCCACTGTGCCACCTGGTTAGGCTATTGTTTATATCTTTGAGCTCAGATTATTTTCACCAGAGTTGTATGTTCCTCCCACTCCATTAGCATCAGAAAGCATAAGTATTTTTACAAGCCAATAACAATTCTCCATAAACATCATTTGTAATGGCTATTGTATTCTGTTGTATGTATATTTTATAATTACCTATCCTGCCTCCCTTCTGGCCATTTCCAATTTTTTTTTTTTTTGCTATTATAAATAATGCTGTGATAAATTTCTTTGCCAGTATTTCAGATTATTTCCTTTTGTTAAGTATTTTTTGCAGTGGATAACTGAGTCATTTATCAACATTTTAAAGCTCTTAAATACTGCCAAACTGTATTAAATTCATTCTCTGTATTAAAGACAAACATTAAAGTTTTCTAAATTTGATAAAATTATTTCATTACTATTCATTTGCATATTTATGATTAGTTTCACAAATTAGTCATTTCTCTCCCTATGTCTTTCTTTTTTTTTTTTTTCTCTTAGAGATTTAGAGAGAGAAACATCAATCTGTTCCTGTACATGCCCTGACCAGGGATCGAACCCAAAACCTTTGTGTGTTGAGATAATGCTCTAACCAACAGAGCTACCTGGCAGTGCTCTCCTTGTGCTTTTAGCCATGCTGTTCCACTGCCAGTAATCTACACCCCAGAAACATTTCCACAATATGTAAATCTATTTATAGGAACATGTATTGCAGCAGTGGGAATCACCAGGTATAAGAATAGGTCGGGTAGGGGAAAGACACCTTTGACTTCAAGCATTTCTGCATTATTTGAATAAATTATTGTAAGCGTGAACTAATTTCAGAAATAGAAACATTTAAAATTGTATTTTATCTTCTCCCTGAGCATTAATTCTATTTGAAAAAAAATTATAAAGATAGAAAAGAACAACAATGTTATATCTTCTGGGGCTCCAGAAAAATCTTTTAATTCCAACAAAAGAAGAAAAATGCTAAAAACCATCATACCCAAATCTTTAGCATCTCCTCCTGCCAGACTTCCATTTTCCTGTCTTGCCACAAGTGTACTCAAAATAATTTTTGTTGCTCCAATCCTTGGCAGAGTGACATGTGTAAGAAACGGCAAGTTATTTTTCTTGGCAAATGCCTGACTTGTTTCTCGCCTCTTCCTAAGGAAGCCCCCTTCTGGAAATAAAACAATCCACTTTCGATCTCTGCTCCTGTAATTATTCTCTAGATGCTTCTTGAGAAGAAGAAGCTGTTGGTCACGATGAGATTTTCCCTAGAAGGTAGACACACATGTAATAAGTAAAGGTACATTTGAACTCAAACTGCTATAGAATTAAATAGTAATAACAGCTTCTAAAGTAAAATCTAATCATAGGCTAGAAGGGTGATTTCCCCCCGCTTTTTACCCATCTTGACCATAGTGGTAACAAGCAATTATTAGTACTTGTACAAATAGACCCTTCTTTCTACAGAAAAAAAAATTGCTCTAATTGCCCATGAGGGGTCATTCATTCATCAATTCAGTGACTGTTTACTGCACGCCTCCCACTTCCCAGGCACTGTCCTACACACTAGAAACAGAAGAGAGCCTCACGGAGCTTACTCAAGTGGGGAAGACTGTAAATAAGGAGTGAAAATTCAACTGGTGATAAGAGTTAGGACAAAGAGTAAGAGGACAGAGAGGGTCAAGAGGGAAAGCAGCTCTGAGGAGGTGAAATTTGAGCAAAGAGATGATAATACTAGGGAACAAGCCCTGTGAAGATGTGAGGCGGAGTATTCCAGGTCGTAAGAACAAGGAGGACAGAGCCCTGAGCTGGGAACAAGCTGCGGCAGATTCAAAGACCTGAACCCAGGCCAGCACTGAAGTGCGATGAATGGGGTAGAAAGCGCAGGGAGGAAGCTGCAGAGGCGGGAAACAGATAGGAAGGGCCCTGCACTTGGTAAGTGGTTTGGGGTAGAAAGTCACTGCATAGTTTTGAATAAGAAAGTGTCGTGATCTTGTTTATATTTTAAAAAAATCTGCTGGCTCCAGTGACAAAAAAAAACTACAGGACATAAATGAAGAGACTAGACTACTGCAGCTTGTCCAGACAAAGGAGTTTGATGAGATTTGACTCCGGTCTATGAGAAGTAGATACATTCAGGAGAAAATGTGCAAGTCAAGCTAGCAGGACCCGCTGATGCACGGGATCTTAGTTGTGAGGAAAGGAGAGGAAAAAGGATGACTTGGAGACTGAGAAGAAGAATCCAGAAAAATTTGAAAAAGGCCCCAAACCCACAACTAAATCTTACAAAGGTTCTTCCTTCCAGTATCATCAATTCACTAATAATTTTCCAGCCAACTCAATCACAGAAGCTCCCTAGAATAATCTGTGTGCTTTTAGTCTTTACCTTATTCCAAATGCAAAACAAGGAAGACGTTTTCGTAACTAATTTACTGAACTGAATTATGACTTAGCTTTATGTATGTAAGTTTCCGAGTCTACATGTACAATATTTTTAATATTCTTGGAAATAACTTGTCAAAATTGTCTAGTAGCAAAGTCCGGAGAGATTTTCTTTACCATTGATACTTTTTCTCTCAACTCCTTCCATGTTATAGATTTCTGTTACTATCAGGGGGAAAATGTTTTTAGAAAAGAATTTGAAAATCTCTCTGACATTTGAAATAGTCTTTAAGTATGATAGACTTACATTGTAATAAAAAGGAAAATGGTTTGCATTATTTTCTACTTTTTATTTTTAAGTGAGAGGAAGGGAAATAGACTCCCGCATACACCTCAATCCCAGTCTGGGGCCAATATTCTAATCAACCAAGCCATCCTCAGCACCTGCGGCTGATGCTCAAACCAGTCGAGCCACTGGCTGTAGGAGAAAAGGGAGATAAGGGGAGAGGGAGGAGGAAGAAGCAGATGGTGGCTTTTCCTGTGTGCCCTGACCGGAAATCAAACTCAGGATGTCCATACGCCAAGCTGACATTCGATCCACTGAGCGAACTGATCAGGGTCTTATTTTTTACCTTTATCCCTTCAAAGTACACTGGCAATGTAGTATAACTTCGCTTCTTCTTGATAACTGAGAATCATATTGGGGTCACTTGTTATACTATACTACACTATCAATTCAACAAATTCCTTAGACCCCCATGATCCAAAGGGTTCAGCTAGTTTTTTCTATGGATCCCCCTAAACTGTTAAGTTTCAAATCCTGGGACAGTCTGAGATATTAGACTAACTTCTTTTTGTTCTGATTACTATTTATTTTGTCTCAACCTTGTGGCCAATCCCCACTTCTACTTCTTCCTGAGGTTCCAGAACATAAATCTGGTTCATCCAAAGAACTATGGATGTTTCCAGAAGAAACTAGATAACGGCAGTGTGAAAAACAAAAATGTGTTCTGTACATAGAACTGTCTGTAGTGAAGAATATGTGTTTTGTGACACCTATTTTCATAGAGCTTAGAATTTTTCTACACACTTCTCGTTTATTTCTGAATTTGTGATTCTAAGATGAGGCTTGGTTAGAATCACTAGTGATTCATTAAGTTCTTATTATGTGTAAGTTACTGCACAATCCAGGTTTAAGTTGCCAAATACATAACTACCAGCTCCGTGTGTCATTCCCATACACAAAATGCTTGCATGTTGTATTTCAGTGTCCAATTCTGAGAAAATAAAGTGTGTGATGCTAGCAGCCTGTCAGGAGAACCCTATAATGTAGTGCTGACTTGACAAGAGGCTGTGATTCTTTTTCCTGCACATTAAATTATTCCTAATGCTTGGGGCCCATTCCCAGTCCACCTTCTTCTGTCAAACCCATACTCACTCTGTATTTATGCCAAATATCATCTTCTCCTCTAAAGTCTTTCTGGAGTCCACAGAAATCAGATGTACATACTTTTCCTCCTATAAATTCTCAAAATATTTCCTCTTATGTATTTAATACTCTCCCTACTGCTAATTTACATACCTCATATAACAGTGACACTTGTAAATAAAAATAACAATGATAATACAAGTGATGACAATGGTAACCCTGATAAAAATGATAATGGGGGAGCAAACACTGTTCTGAGTGTTTCTCAGGTCCTACTTCATTCAGTCCTCACAAGAACCCTTCGAGGGGGGGCACCTACGATTCTCATCTGAAAAATGAGGAAGCACTGAGAGTAATAACTCGCCCAATTCACAGAGCTATGAAGTCGAAGGGCTGAGAATGTGGCAGGTGCTTGATAAATGTTTACTGAACACTGTACTGTTTGGAAGGGAGAAGGAAAATAAAGATTAGGTACATTATCAGCATTTTAATGCTCATGCATACTCAGGTTCAGACTGAAATAAATTATTTAGGGAACAAAGAATCAGAGGAAGGGCTCCCTGAATTCACCTATTATAATTGGTTTTGTTAAGCCTCTCTATACAATGATCAGGCCATCAATGTGGGAAAAAATATGCTCATTACTTACCTGTCTTATAAAGAAGTCTCCGTGTATTAGAGAAACTATTCCAAAGTTTGTGTACTTAAAAATATGATCCATCAACCACATCATTTGAGCAACAACCTAACATATTTAAAAACAGGAAATAATTAAAGTTAAATGGAAGAAACATGACTATAGACAACTTTTAAGTGTTGAAGAGTACTTTCTTTGAATGTACCATGAATCATGCAATAAATCAAGTGAACTTGTAAACATAAGTTAATACTGCCCTAACTTATTAGGCAAGAGGTAAAGATTATAATACTTCCAGCTTTGTATTTCTCAATTACTCCTTCATGAAAGAAGATTAAAAAAATTCTTCAAGATATCAAACTGTTTGGTAATATTAGATCCTAAAAATGTTTAGTATAACTAATAATGAAACTAAGACAAACTAACTGAAATCTTTTTATAAAAGCAAACAAATAAAACTTTCTTTTGTCCACATGACTGATGAATTTCAGATTAACTATATTCTGGTTAATAGTTATTATCTATGCCAAACTGGAGTTAGAGTAATAATTAATAATGTTAGGCATGTCTATATTGACCATTTTAATCATTTTTTGAGATTCAAAACTAATTAAAGACAATGATTATACTGAATAATCATTATAATGTAATTACCATATCAGTAAAAATAAAAATGTTAATTAGGCATTTTTTTTATACAAAGCCAAATAAACTAGTTTTACAAAATTTTAACATCATGGTTTTAGGGGACAGGCAATAAATATTACTAGAAGTACAAATATATCTACACAGTGATAGTACAATGTGTCCGTAAAGTCATGATGCACTTTTGACCGGTCACAGGAAAGCAACAAAAGACAACAGAAATGTGAAATCTGCACCAAATAAAAGGAAAAGCCTCCCAGTTTCTGTAGGATGATGTGGCAGCATGTGCACATGCGCAGATGATGATGTAACACCGTGTATACAGCGGAGCAGCCCACGGCCATGCCAGTCGAGATGTGGACGGTTCAGAGGAAAGTTCAGTGTGTTCTGTGGCTCACTAAATTCAAATCCGTGACCAAAGTGCAACGTGAATATCGGCGTGTTTATAATGAAGTGCCACCACATAGGAATAACATTACTCGGTGGGATAAGCAGTTGAAGGAAACCGGCAGTTTGGTGGAGAAACCCTGTTCTGGTAGGCCATCAGTCAGTGACAAGTCTGTAGAGGCTATACGGGATAGCTACCTAAGGAGCCCTAAAAAATCTGCGCATGAGCCCACATCAAACTGCACTAAATAGGTATGAAACTGGGAGAGTTTTCCTTTTATTTGGTGCAGATTTCACATTTCTGTTGTCTTTTGTTGCTTCCCTGTGACCGGTCAAAAGTGCACCATGACTATACAGACACACTGTATTTTAACAATTCAAGATTCTGAATAGAAGCAAGGATTAAATTTATTCCACATTCCAGCAAGATTAAGCCTCTGCTTTTCAGATAAGCAAGAAAAACAAATTCTATAATAAACATATTTTCCTTGACTCACCTCATTTTCTGACCCCTGACCTACTGAATCAAAATCTCTAGGACCCAAGCTCACCAGGTTTATTCTTGCCGTGGTATTTTGGCCAAGACTGTCTCACTAAAGAAGAAGGCCCTTGTTTTTCACTATTCTGCCTTACTAAATTCTACTTCTTCAAGCTCAAGTTTATGTGTTCTTCTCTCCACAAAGTTTTCCATATCCATCATGTACATCGTGAGCTCAGGACACCGGAATACTTATCACTTTGCAAATGTATTGTTTGCTATACTCTCCCTCCACTTATCACTGGCCTGTTAGCTGCTTTAAAAGCAGGAAAGTATCTCATAGGATGGTGTTTTATATTTACAGTCACTGACCATGAATATAAAGCACTTAGTAAACATCTACTAAATTGGTTATTTCCTATTAGACCAAATATTTGCTCAACTGATTTTATATGTTTTCTATATTTTCTAGGAATAGAACCTCTTTAACTTCTAAGGTGATAATTTCTTTAATGCCACAGAGAATTTATTTTAAACCCACCCAGTATATACATATATTTTAGTTATCAACATAAGCAATGTAAATCAACAGTTCAAACAGAGCCTTAGTAATACTAAATATAAAAGGAGCCTGATATTTTTCCTTTCAATATGCTTTGTAAATGAAATCCAAAATAATATTTACCTTCTTTTCCTTTGGCTGAAGATCCCCAAGTCCACCAAGTTCACTGACCAACTTTACTCTTCTGTCTTAAGCAACACTGCTTTGTGTGTCTGTTTTTCTCGCACTGGTAATCTGCCACTTCACCTCAAGACAGCCCCCCCATTTAACCATATTCATTTTGCTTTCATCTCAGTTTTTTAGACAGCTTTATGGAGCTATAATTCATACTATCCATGTTATTTTTTTTTTTAAGTCTCTAAATTACTCTCCTGGAGTGACTTAGAAGTATATATTTTCTTCTTTTAAGTTTGCTAAATTTTCAGGAAAAGTATACATATTAAAGTCTATGTTCCAGCCTGACCAGGCGGTGGTGCAATGGATAGAGCATTAGACTGGGATGCAGAAGACCCAGGTTCGAAACCCTCAGGTCGCCAGCTTGAGTGCAGGCTCATCCAGCTTTAGTATATGCTCACCAGCTTGAGCGCAAGGTTGCTGGCTTGAACATGGGATCATAGACATGACCCCACGGTTGCTGGCTTGAGTCCAAAGGTCACTAGCTTGAAGCCCAAGGTCACTGCTTGAGTCCAAGGTCACTGGCTTGAACAAGGGGTAACTTGCTCTACTATAGCCCCCGGGGTCAAGGCACATATGAGAAAGCAATCAATGAACAATTATGGAAACTAAAGAGCTGCAATGCAGAATTGATGCTTTTCATCACTCTCCCTTCCTATCTGCCCCTATCTCTCTCTCTCTCTCTCTCTCTCTCTGTCTCTGTCAGAAAAAAAAAGTCTATGTTCTGAACCATAACAAGATACTGAATTGCTTCTGTGTCACCCGCCCCTTCCTGCTGCCGCCTCTGCCATCAGATGGCTTACCAGTCCTTTGTCCTGGAGGCACATCATCAGAGTACACACGTCTCCTGTTGCCTGATGATTCACCAACATGACTGCTTCATCTTTTGAAATTGTTTTAATATCATCGCCCCATTCCATCACTGTAAGAATAAACAAGCTGTCACTATAAAGACTTTTACATTACTAAAAATCTTATGTTAGAAAAACTGGTATACATTAATAATGACACAAAATTTCTACAAGTTTAGAACTTTATTTCCTATAAAAATCAGGACATTGGTATAACATTTTGCAGATCCCCAAAACATCTGTTAAAATATAAAATGGTCATGCCTTTTGAGCTAGAAGTTCTACTTCTTAAAATTTATCTTACAGAAACATCTGTCCAAAGAGGCAAATATATATGCATAAAGATGATTATTTCAACTTAAATGTTCATCAAAAGGAGACTGCATAAGAAAATTAAGATATAATACAAAAGTAGAAACCCATTAAAAGAATGGAGGGTACCTCTGTACCCTAACCTAACTTGTTGTCAAGTAAACAGAGCAAATCATAAAACAGAATACACAGCATGATAACATAGTTCTAAAGAAGGAAGAAAATTTGTTATTTAATACATTGAGAAAAGTCCGGGAGCATAAATTCCAAACTATTAATATTGATCACCATTACAAAGTGATTTCCAAAGCCCTTCAGATTTTGAATTATAATAAAATATGCAAATATTATAAAATGTATAAAGTATTTTCATTTAAAAAAAAGAAAAGAACTATGTTACATTTATTAAAAATCTCCAGATGAAGTCATTGCACCAAAATCTATGTGTACACTCTAAGGTAAAATAGTGGTATTCTACAAAGAAGCTTTTAGGATTTCTAAAATGGCTGACATGAATTATCAAAGGCTGATTACACACAAATATTCACTCATCTCACTCACTACCACAAGGAAAGAAGTCAAGCCACCTGTAGCTAATCGTCCTGGATGAAATAGGGATGAGGACACAAGGAGCCCACCTGCTTCACTTCCCCCAGCCTCCCTTCACCACAATATATTAGTTGAGCTCCTCACACTATAGTGGAACTCTTCATAGGAGCTCCTTTGAGAAGAGTCTGCTAATTTATTCTTTCTATTAAAATTCATTTATTTTAGCAAGGCATCCATTCATTTTCAAGATCTTAAAATTTTATGTTAAGAAAATTTTCAGGTGGGCTGAACATACAGTTGTTCATATGTGGAAAATAATAAAATAATTAATAAATAATAATACAAGAATAAACTTGGTGTTTTGCATACTCACAATTATATACATTGAACTTTATTAGAAAAACAAAATATTCCCTGACTGAATGGCTCAGCAGTAAAGCATCAGCCTGGCATATGGAAGTCCCAGGTTCAATCTGGTCAGGGCACACAAAAGCAGCAACCATCTGCTTCTCTACGCCTCCCCCACCCCTCCTCTTCTCCCACAGCCATGGTTCAAATGGTTAGAGCAAGCTGGCCCCAGGCGCTGATGGCTCCATGGCCTCACCTCAGGCACTAAAATAGCTCGGTTGCCAAGCAACAGAGCAACGCCCCAGATGGGCAGAGCATCACCCCATAGAGGCCTTGCTTAGTGGATCCCGGTGGGATCTCATGTGAGAGACTCTCTCTCTGCCGTCCCACCTCCCACTTAATAAAAGGAAGGAAAAGAAAAAAAATATTTTAATATACTGTTCTATGACATGAATTCTCAAAAAAAATTGGATCAGGTCCACTATTTCCCAAGGGAATAAAGGAAACCTGAATAAAGACTGGAAGAGAAGTCTTCTGGTTGTAACAGAATTTTTTAAATTCTTGTTAAAAACGAAAGCATAAAATTATCACCAATTACACACACACACCAATAAACCTCCCCCAAAAGTTATAGACTAGAATTTCAGGACATTTTACATCTCAAAAAGAAAATTTTAAAAAGAATAATTCATCACAAATTCTCTTAAGCGGCCCTGGCCGGTTGGCTCAGTGGTAGAGCGTCGGCCTGGCGTGTAGAAGTCCCGGGTTCGATTTCCGGCCAGGGCACACAGGAGAAGCGCCCATCTGCTTCTCCACCCCTCCCCCTCTCCTTGCTCTCTGTCTCTCTCTTCCCCTCCCGCAGCCGAGGCTTCATTGGAGCAAAGATGGCCCGGGCGCTGGGGATGGCTCCTTGGCCTCTGCCCCAGGCGCTAGAGTGGCTCTGGTCTCAACAGTGCTACGGAGGAGCAGAGCATCGCCCCCTGGTGGGCAGAGCGTCACCCCCTGGTGGGCGTGCCGGGTGGATACCGGTCGGGCGCATGCGGGAGTCTGTCTGTCTCTCCCCATTTCCAGCTTCAAAATAAATAAATAAATAAAATAATATTGTGATAAACAAATTCTCTTAAAACAGTGATGCTCAAGTCATTATACTGACCCCAAGACAGAATAATGTGGAGAGGAAAAGTTGCTTAATACATGACCAGAATAGCTTATCTTTCCAAGTTCAAAAAAGTTTATGCTTGCAAGCTGATGCCACAATCTATTTTACCATCCTCTGCCTCAGTTTTCTCATTTATGAAACAATAATATCATTAATGCCACTAAAAACAGATTGTGAAAATGAAAACAATAATATCATTAATGCCACTAAAAACAGTTTGTGAAAATAAATAAGACAAGCGTTAGAATCACAGAGGTCCTGGGCAACCGGATTATATGAAAGTTGAACTCACTTTTGAAATCATATTAACTAAAAGAGTCATATGCCTACTGTGTAACATAAGGTCAGGTATTCTAATATGAATAGTAATGACTGAAAGAGCAAAAGAGCACACCTAAGGATCTCACGTAACTCAAAACCGGGGCTTTCAGTACCCAACGTGGAGGCAGATTGGATTGGGTTCATCCAGAGTTAGAGTGTAGCAGAGCAAACAGGGCAAGATAAAAACAGAATGAGAACATAATTAAGGGTGGCCATGAGAAAGGAGCTTCACGTTTTAATTAATGGAGGGGAGACTGGTGAGGAAAGGAACCAAGCAAGGGGTTATTTACTAAAAGAAAACGGAGGGAGGACGATATAATAGAGGTATTTGACACTACTCCCCATCTCCACCCTTACCCATCCCATTCAAACTCCCAGAAGGCCCAGACATTTTGAAAAAAAACCCTGGGTAAATCTCATGTACACTTGTAAATAAGACCCACTGGAATTGAAGCACTGATGAGCTCTGTTTGATTATTTCTTTAAGCAAGTATACTGAACATATTAGGAAATTGTGGTTCAATGCCCCCTTTTTTTGGCACTTAAAATTAGTAGTTTTAACTTGAGGAGGTGAGGCTCAAGATATAGCTTTTGAAGGGGTTGATTAACTAAAAGAATAATAGTATATATTATTAAGTGGATATGTAATTAAATACCAATAATCTTAATAGATAACATTTATAGAAATCTTACTATATGCCAGGCATTTATAATTAGTAACAGAAAATAATTTACATTATTTTCTTATTCAATCTTCACAAAATCCGAAGTGTACAGATACCATTATCCCCAATTTACAATTGAGGAAAATGAGACACAAAAGGGTAAGCAGTATTTTCAAAGTTATGCAGTTAGGAAATAAGAGAATGAAATTCACAACCACTGTATTATGCTGTCACTGTTGGCCTGCTACAGGTCAGAGAACTTTGAAGGCAGTAATTTGTGTGATTTGCTCACAGAGACCCTGAAGTTGCCCATGATTATGCCAGGAACTGGGGTGGACAAGCCACGTACCAAAGTCTTCAACAAATATGGTTGGTGGACAGCAGCAAAAAGGAGGGTGCAGAAGCATACCACCCAAGAATTTAGTGTGATTTTTTTGTTTTTTGTTTTGCATACCAACTGAATAATAACCAAGTCTAAAGAGGTAATGGGGGTGTCCAAGAAAAAAAAATCAGCATTGGGCCCAGAATGCAGGCATCTTAAATTTAATACGCTCAACACAGAACCAGCTCTTTACCCTAGGCTCCTCTATTTCAACCAAGGACACTGTCATTCACACGTCAGCTCAAGACAAAACCTAAGACCACCTTTGGCTCCTTCTTTCCGTAGTTCTCCACACTCAATCCATCTCTAAGTCACGTGGTCTCTGCCTCCAAAACACATCCTGCATCCTCTATGTCTGCCCTTACTCTCAAGCATCCACTCACTCTTTCCTGGACTTCTGCAGCGACCTCCTCACTGGCCATCTTGCTTCCACCCTAGCCACCTGCTTAAAAGAGCACTTCAGAATAGAATTGCCAATTCCAAATATCAATAAAATCAAAATCATCACTGGCAAGCCTGAATTAAAGAACAGGAAAGCCAAAGGTAATGACTGGTAAGTAACTATCTGGTATATGTATATATTTTTAAACCGACATATTAAACCAAACTCATAGACACAGAGAACAAGATCAGCGGGTACCAGAGGGGAAGGGGATTGGAGGCTGGACAAAAGGGTCAGCTGTATGGTTGATGGATAGTAACTAGACGTTAGGGGGGATCAATCTGTAGTGTGAACAGATGTTGAATTACGTTGTGTGCGTGCAAGAAATAAATTAATTACCATATTCCCCATGTATAAGACGCACCCTTATGTGAAAAATTTGGTGTCTAAAAACTGGGTATGTCTTATACAGTGGTTGTGGCATTTCAAATGCCATAGATGGAACTGAGGACGAGGCAATATATGAAGACAGTGATTCGTCATCAGACACAGATGAGGACAAGCTAATGGATGGGAGTTTTGACAGTGACAAGGAGTTGTATGAATTTTATGATGAATAAAACCTGAGTTCAATATGTAATACATTTTTTTTCAAATTTCAGGCCCCAAAATTAAAGTGTGTCTTATACAAGAGAGCGTCTTATACATGGGAAAATACGGTAATAAACTTACACTGTTTTCAAAAGGGAGAACTATTAATATCTTGGGAAAAGCAATTGTTCCTGCAGCCATTAGAACTTCAAAACTTTTAGCACCCCAGCCAATAGTCTGTTACATCCCCAAAACCCTATGTATTTCCACCTCCATCCCATTAAAGAACCACTACGTTAGAGAGTTCAAAATGAGTTAGGTCATTATAGGCCTGGGGTAAAATCAGAGTGAGGTTAAATAACAGATGATACTAGCACAGCCAGCAGGAGGCCTAAGTGAGAATGTGCTTATGGGAAACAGACCCACGTATCTAATGCTCGTCTTTCTTTTCACCTACTCAGTCCCAGAATATGGCAGCCAGGGCTCTGGAAAGTCTTCTCTAGAAAATCTGACCAGCTCTAGAGAAAAGATCTAAAAATACTGACATTGAGGGTTCTCTAATGAACTATTCCAACCAGGTTACCGTACAACTAGGCACCGGAATTCTGCGTAACATCTTATAAACCACACAAAGCCAGCAGGTGAAGGAACTGACATGACATATGTGGAGGGATGGGCTAGGCTGTGGGGATGAGAGAGAACAGTTTTTTGTTAAAGGGGAGATGGTGAATATTTTTGTAAAAAAGAGTGTCTTTAGTAACTTTATATCCTGAAATTAAAGAGCAAAGCTAACAGGAGGTTGTAATTAGTAAAGTGAAATAAGAGTGGTGAGATCTTAGCTTTCGATATCTATGGATGAATGAGGGTGTGAAGAAACTGGGGGAGGGTGACCGAGAAAAGGGGAAGAGCCTCCAGACCCCAGTCTCAGACCCCACACCCAAGGCAAAGTAGGCAATGAGAGGACTGAAAAACTCACCTAGAAAAGAGCAGTGTTCAGAAAATACCATGAACATGGATATCCTAAGTGGAGGTGAGCTAGACAAAGCTAGGGATGCCCCTTAAAATGAAAGGGCAGAAAGCAGACATAAGCATTCACACTAGCCAAATGCCCAAGAGGTCTTAAGAAACTCATAGTTGGAGCTAATATATAGCCTCTGGATGAGGTGTGACTACATTCCCAAACCTTGAAATCTAGGCTAGTAGAGAACGAAAGTACTATTGATAAAATTATAATCAAATGAGAATCAAATTTTTTTAATAAGAGAGAACAGGTAGGAAGAAAGAGAGATGAGAAGCATCAACTCACAGTTGCTTTACTTTAGTTGTTCACTGATAGCTAATGAGAAACTAATAACTGCATTACACAGCAGTACATTTTCCTATCTTGAAGAGCTTTCGTGTGCATTCTCTCCATTGCAACAGCAGCACTGTAAGGTGCACAAGCCAGGTAGGTATCAGTCTTACTTTTAAAGCTGAGGGTCAGAGAAGATATATAGAAGGTAATACTGCAAGTAAGCACTATAAATCTGACTGAAATCCTGGTCCACTGAGCCCTGGAACCAAAGCATAGGTAGCTCCTGTCTAAGGAGATTACTACCCATTCAACTAAAAGGGAAGTGTGCTATGTGTTCATGGCATAATGAAAATAGCATGGGCTCCAGAAGACCTTCATTCAAAGGCCAGCTGTCCCTGGCTACTCTATCACCCAGCAAAGCTGTACCACCCAAATTACTTCACTTCCCCTCATCTTCATTTTCTCACTTAAATAATGGAGTGGATATTCCTCCCTCTGAGGACTGATTTTAGTATTTCATAAGAAGCCACATGTAAGCACTTGCTAAAAAAGGCCTGGCCCATCAGGTACTCCATCGAGGTAAGCTACTCTTCTCGCTGGAGGCATTATCAGTTATCTATGGTTTGCAGAGAACTTAGTCTCCTTGTACAGGACGAAGTAAAAAGGCACAGGAAAGGTTCTTTTAACTGTAAGTCTTATCAGAAGATAAACAGTTTCTAAAGGAATCAGAAAAACTCAGAAAGCTCTAAGGTCACAAAAAACCCCCACATCATTTCAAGATTGGTATTACTATGATGACGAATGTAAGAACATGACTTGGAGGAGAGAATAAAAGGACTACATAATTAGAATACACAATAAGTGTAAGGTTCTCACTGAGCACAGAGTTCACACCCAGAGTCCATGGGTCCATATACAAACTTTAAAGAGTTATAAACCCCTTGAAATTGTCTGTAAAATTGACAGCACGTGCAAAGGTGCTATGTGTGGTAGGCCAAAAAATGTGCTTCACCTCCACCCCACAGGATGTCTATGTCAAATCCCCAGGATCTATGAATATTATTTTATATGGTAAAAGATGTGACTAAATAAACAATCTTGAGAGGAGGAGCTTACTCTGGATCATCAGGATGGTTCCCAAATCAACAACAAGTTGATTCAGCGTTCAGTGAACAACTAAAGTGAGGCAACTGTGAGTTGATGCTTCTCACCTCTCTTTCTTCCTACCTAATAAGACACATACAGAACAGACACAGAGAAGAGAAGGGACACTGTGACTCGGGAGGCAGACAAGTGATGCAGCCACAAGCCCAGGGAAGCTGTAGCGACCAGAAGCTGGAAGAGGTCAGGAATCTCCCCTAGAGCCTCGGGCAAGATTGCTGACACGGAGACTTGAACTTTTAGCCTCCCAAAATGTGAGAGAATAAAGGTCTGTTGTTTTATGTGCTTCTTAGTAATTTGTTATGGCAGTCATGGAACATTTATGCAGTACACTTTTCTAGGGGGAAGGTTCTTATGAATCCCAAAAGGTAAAACTACCATTGTAGAGGATAAAGCAGGGGTCGGGAACCTATGGCTCGTGAGCCCG
The DNA here is from genome assembly GCF_036850765.1 of Saccopteryx bilineata. Taxonomy (NCBI): domain Eukaryota; kingdom Metazoa; phylum Chordata; class Mammalia; order Chiroptera; family Emballonuridae; genus Saccopteryx; species Saccopteryx bilineata. Next base: position 297,068,960 of record NC_089491.1, on the reverse strand, counting down.
ATGTGGCTCTTTTGATGGCTGCATCTGGCTCGCAGACAAATCTTTAATAAAAATAATAATAACGTTAAGCCCTGGCTGGTTGGCTCAGTGGTGGAGTGTCGGCCTGGCGTGCAGGAGTCCCGGGTTCGATTCCCAGCCAGGGCACACAGGAGAAGTGCCCATCTGCTTCTCCACCCCTCCCCCTCTCCTTCCTCTCTGTCTCTCTCTTCCCCTCCCGCAGCCAGGGCTCCATTGGAGTGAAGTTTGCCCGGGCGCTGAGGATGGCTCTGTGGCCTCTGCCTCAGGTGCTAGAGTGGCTCTGGTCACAACAGAGCGATGCCCCGGATGGGCAGAGCATCGCCCCTGGTGGGCGAGCCGGGTGAATCCCGGTCGGGCGCATATGGGAGTCTGTCTGACTGCCTCCCCATTTCTGGCTTCGGAAAAATACAAAAAAAAAATAATAATAATAATAACGTTAAAAATATAAAATATTCTCATGTATTACAATCCATTCATTTCCTACCACTCATGCTCATGTTTGCAGGTAGCTGGAGCCAATCACAGCTGTCCTCTGAGACAACACCAAATTTTTACTGGATAATGTGTAACGTACATAGTCACTGTATGGCTCTCACGGAATTACATTTTAAAATATGTGGCATTCATGGCTCTCTCTGCCAAAAAGGTTCCCGATCCCTGGGATAAAGCAAAACAATAAACAAAGAAACTAGAAAGTTGTTTTAAAAATCTGCAGACCAAGTCCTTAATTACTTCAATAAGATGCCACAGTTCATAAATGCTGAAATTAAAACTAATACATTGTCCTCTGATATCTAATTCAAAATTCACCGCATTATCCCTTAGAGTTCAACTCTACGAATGCATTAAAAGGCAGTGATTCCCAAACAACTACATAGCTTGTGTAAAATATATAGGTTCCCAGACTCCATCCAGATGAACTGACTCTCAGTCTCTAGGGCAGACGAATTTATATATATATAAGGTCTACCGGAAAGTTCTGTCCATTTCTATCACAACAAGTTTCGACACGTAAGCACATGTTTATTTGGCGCATGTGTGCCTCTCTATTTTTATCACTTAATGTATACATACTACGTAGCAAATTAACTAAAACAAAGTTGATTCACGTTAGTCTTATGTGTGAGGTGATAGTGTACCCCTGGCTACTGATAAAGTTCATTTACGCCACTGTAATTTTTAAGAATTTCAACAAGGAAGAAATGCTGCAGAAGCATGTCTGTCGCATCCACCATATTCCCCGGACTTAGCACCCTCTGACTATCACTTGTTTTTGTCCTTACGAAATTTTTTGAAGGGCAAAAAATTCAAAAATGGAGATGATATCAAGCAAGCACTGGTTCAATTTTTCGCATCAAAAGATAAAACATTTTTCAAAAATGGGATATACAAATTGCCCTCATGCTGGCAAGAAATCATTAATAATAATTGCAATTATATTATTCAATAAAGTTTATTGACGGCAAGAAAAATTTGTATTTTGTTTTATTCCAAAAACGGACAGAACTTTCCGGTAGACCTTATATATATACATTTTAAAGATCCTGTGATAATTCAGATGTGCAGACAAAAGTGGAAACTACTACTCTAAGGCAGGGGTCAGTAAACTTATTCTATAAAGGATCAGATTATAAACATTTTAGGCATGCAAGTTAAGAGGCAAAGTGGAGGATATTATACAGGTATTTACATAACAAATTTGTTTTCTAAAAAACACCCCAAAATTTTATTGACAAAATTCAAACTATAAAAATAATTAAATCTAGTAGTCTCCTCCTTATCCATGGGAGATACATTCTGAGATCCCCTGTGGATGTCTGAAACTGCAGGCAGAACTGAACCCTACATAGACTATGCTGTTTCCTATCCATGCATGGTTATGATAAAGCTGAATTTATAAATTAGGAAGGGTAAGAAGTTAACAATAACTAGTAATAAAATAGAGGAATTATAACAATATACTGTCATAAGATGTGAATGCCTTTGGGGCCTTATTAAGTAGAATAACGGGCCTGAACACAAGCACTACGACAGGACAACAGTCAGGCTGATAACCGAGGTGGCCGCTGAGTGGCTGGCTGGCAGGTGCTTACAGCACAGTGTGGACGCGCTGGACAAAGGGGCCACTCATATCCGCTGGGGACAGAGCAGGAAGGTGCAAGGTTTCTTCATGCTACTCAGGATATCGTGCAATTTAAAACTTAGGAACTGTTCATTTCTAGAATTTCCCATTTAATATTTTCAGACAGTGGCTGACGGTGGGTAACTGAAACCACAGAAAGCAAAACCGTGGGGAGGGTGGGTTACGGCAGAACTCTTTGTGGTACAGCTCTACTAATGAGAAGAACAGAATGCTTTTGGGGAGGAATAACATTTCACTTAATTGGGGTTCAAAGTGAGTGTTTCCTATCATTAGATGGTTTGCAAGTGGGGATCTGTAAAAACCACCGGAGCTGGCCAGGATTTACAAAACAAACAGGCAGTGGGCTGGGCACCACCCACGGGCCATAGCTTACCAACCACAGCAGAAAGGTGTTTTTTTTAAAAAGGAAGAAGAAACACAACTCCTGCTCCTGAGTGATTCACACTTAATTAAAGAGACAGGAACAGCAAAGGTAAAACAGTGAAAAACAGGAAGCAATTCTGAACATTTTATGTTGTAAAGCAATGAGTCCTAACCATTTCAAGTATAAACAGCCTTTTTAATGTCCAAATACATAGCAGACACACATCTATGATAGTTCTTTCAGCGTTCAGTGAAAACATCCACAACAAAAAACAACTAGTAAGTCTGTAATGCTTTTAAGGAATTTCTGATTAATAAAAACAGCAGCTACAGCCCTGGCTGGTTGGCTCAGTGGTAGAGCGTTGGGCTGGCGTGCAGGAGTCCCAGGTTCGATTCCTGGCCAGGGCACACAGGAGAAGTGCCCATCTGCTTCTCCACCCCTCCCCCACTCCTTCCTCTCTGTCTCTCTCTTCCCCTCCCGCAGCCAAGGCTCCATTGGAGCAAAGCTGGCCTGGGAGCTGAGGATGGCTCCATGGCCTCTGCCTCAGGCGCTAAAATGGCTCTGGTTGCAAAAGAGCAACACCCCAGATGGGCAGAGCATCGCTCCCTGGTGGGCATGCCGGGTGGATCCTGGTTGGGCACATGCGGGAGCCTGTCTGACTGCCTCCCCGTTTCCAACTTCAAAAAAATACACACACACACAAAAAAACCCCAGCAGCTACATATATTTGAAAAACATTAACATATTTGTAAGACACTATTTGCTGATCCACAATGTGTGTGTGTGTGTGTGTGTGTGTATTCATATATATATATATTCTTGCCTCCCTCAGAGAACTCTGAAGCACTATAGGAAATCTCAGCCTCAAGGTTAGATGCCAAAGAGGTCCAGAAAGGAAGGACTAGAAACCAAAGGAATGGGGAGCGATGTCATGGGATTAGATAATTAGGCAGAAATGTTCAGAGACACTGCAGGGAAGATCCCAGGGAGGGAAGAGCATATTGAGAAAATACGGAGGGGCCGACAGGCAGCAGCTTTATACTAAATAAGAGTTAGGAAGAGGAGCAAATTATGGAGGCGCAGCCATGTTTGGCATGGCCAAAGAGCCCGCACTGAAGTGCTTTCCCAAACTCATGCCCCGCTAAGCACTCTCTCCATCTCCACTGAGAATTCTTTCCTAAATACACTAGCCCTGTAAGTAAGGAACCCTGGTTTCATCAGGTACAACTCTAAGTGGGTCGCCATCTCCACTTTTCCATCTTAAAAATAAAAATAAAAATGTAAAAAGTCTTCTCTTCTCCTGGAACTATCACCAACTACTCCTCCAAAGCCAAACTTCCGGGAAGTCATACGTTCACGTTTGCATCTTAACTTCACGCACTCCAGCGCACTCCAATCTAGTTTCCACTTCTACCACCTCAACAAAGCTGCCCTTGCCAAAAGCAACAAGAGGCTAAATCAGCTCTCATCTTACAAAACAAACGGCAGCATTCATCAGACCGCTGCCCTGACACACTGTTGGCTATGACATCACACTCCCGGCAGGCATTCCTTCAGTTCTCTGCTGTTCCTCTTCAGACTCCGCCATCCTCTTCCCAGCCTCCAAAGATTGGAATCCTGACTGTGATCCTGGGACTCTAATCACTCAGCACTTACAGTCTCCCTAGATGATCTCATCCGTCTCCATGGCTTTAAATACCATTGGTAATTTCCCAATCTACCTTTCCAGCTCAGATTTCTCCTCTGTGTTCCAGACTTCATAGCCATATGTTTACTTCAGAGCTCTACTTAGATTCTTCTCACCTATCCTATGCTAAATATGTATCTTTCCTTCTCTGGGCTTCCCTAACCACCCAGCTGCACACACCAGAAACTTCATGGTCATCCTTGTCCCTTGCTCTTCTGTAACACAGTGAAATGCTGGGCCTCTCACTCCATTTAGTCAAGCCTGCCTTGTTCCCAAGGCCTTCCGGTTAATAGCTTCTTGCATGTAGACATACTAATCATTAGAGGAAATCTGCTTGTGGCTCAAGTTTTAAAATAACAGCTCCTTGCCACATGGTGCCTCTCCAGAGGAGATAAGGAAAGTATGTACAAAGATGATGATTATTTCTCAAAGATTTGCAGGACCCTCATGACCAGACTGCCATCAACTAGAGTAGACAGATTAGAACAAAGAAATTTTACATCTTCCTCAGAGCCCTTTTGGCCCCCAGCTATTTGCAGTCAGCAAGTATCTCCTGCCCCTCCCATTTCCCCTTCCCTTGGTATATAAAACAGGGGTCCCCAAACTACGGCCCCCTGAGGCCATTTATCCGACCCACTGCACTTTGGGAAGGGGCACCTCTTTCATTGGTGGTCAGTGAGAGGAGCATAGTTCCCATTGAAATACTGGTCAGTTTGTTGATTTAAATTTATTTGTTCTTTATTTTAAATATTGTATTTGTTCCCATTTTGATTTTTTACTTTAAGATGTGCAGTATGCATAGATATTTGTTCACAGTTGTTTTTTTTTATAGTCTGGCCCTCCAATAGTCTGAGGGACAGTGAACTGGCCCCCTGTGCAAAAAGTTTGGGGACCCCTGGTATAAAAGAAGCCTGAACTGTTTTTTCTTAAGATGGATTCAAGGCATTACTACCTCTTCCACCTACTCAGTTGATGCCTTCTCCATCAGTAAACCTTTTCTGTCTGACCAGGTGGTGGCACAATGGATAGAGCACTGGTCTGGGATGCTGAGGACCCAGGTTTGAACCCCGAGGTCATTGTCTTGAGCACTGGTTCATAGACATGACCCCATAGTCACTGGCTTGAGCCCAAAAGTCACTGGCTTAAAGCCCAAGGTTGCTGGCTTGAGCCCAAGGTTGCTGGCTTGAGCCCAAGGTTGCTGGCTTAAGCAAGGGGTCACTCACTCTGCTATAGCACCCGATCAAGGCACATACGAGAAAGCAATCAATGAACAACTAAGGTGCCGCAACAAAGAATCAATGCTTCTCATCTCTCTCCCTTCTAGCCTGTCTGTCACTGTCTGTCCCTCTCCCTCACTCCCTCTCTTTCTCTCTCTCACTAAAAATAAATAAATAAAAATAAATCTTTCCTTACTCCAAACACTACTGTTTTGAGTTTCGGCTTTTCAGGGCACCGAGAGTACACTGACTTTGTTCTGATAACACTTCCACTGCCTCCTCTATGTTCAGTCCCTCTGCTAGTCCTGACATTTTTCCTCCTACAGAACTCTCCAGTGAGTTCACCTCTTCTCATCTCCACTGCCCTCACCCCTAGACCTGCAACTATCACCTCCCCTGGGTAAGGGACCATCTTCCAGAGGGCACCCCTTGCACATTCTGAATTCCCTCTAATCCATTTCCACCAAGCCAGCAAGCAGAGTATAGAATTACAAATATGAATTGATCTCACCATCCCCCTACTTAAAATCCTTGAATGGTTTCCTCTTAGGGTAAATTTCAAAATCCTTAATACGCACTTAAAAGGCCTCAATGGATTTGGTTTTATCGACTCCCCAGCACCACCACCCCACTCCTCTCTTCATTCACTCCACACTGCAGCCCATCGGGCCTTCCTTTTGCTCCTGGAACATGACACACCCTGCTCACCCTGGACCGGCTCCCTCACCCGGCATCCCCTGGCTGGCTCCTGCTGGTCCCCCAGTTCTCAGCCCATACACCACTTTGTCAAGGAGGCCACTCCCCTTGACACCACTCATCTCCAGACCCAGCCCTCTGTGACTTACTGTCACAGCCCTTATCCTTGTTCTTTGTAGCCCTCGCACAGTGGTGATTCTGTGGCTATCATGTGACTCCTGTTGTCATCCACACAAAACAGTCAACTTCAGAGAGCAGGAACTGTGCTGTTCATGTGCCACTGTTCTCCCTCCACCAGCACAGGGCCTGGCAGAGCAGGTGCTCAAGTATGTCCTACTGGTTGGAGTAGGTGGAGGAATCAATTAGAAGACAGTTAACATACACTGCTCTGAAGCACTGCATAATTTATAAACATAAAACTTGGTTAATATTTTAGTTAGACTACGGCTTTAATTATTATTTTAATTGATTGATTTTAGAGAGATAAAGGAAAGGAGAGAGAGAAGCATTCATTTTGTTGTTCCACTTAGTTGTACACTCATTGGTCGCTTCCTATATGAGCCCTGACCGAGAATCAAACCTTCAAGCCTTGGCATTTTGGAACATTAACTAACTGAGCTAACTGGCCTGGTCTAACTATGGCTTAAATCAATAACAGTAACATTATTTGCTAATTAAAGCAAAACTGTATTGAGCTATACTATTAGCTAAGGTTGAGTATCCTCAAATATATTTCTAAAACTATCCTGTAAGTTAGCTTTTATTTATCACACATACTTTTCTCTAAAAGGTTACCATAGTTGCTTTCCTAGACATTAATATAATAATAATAAAAGTTATTTATAGAGTACCAAACACCATGCTATTCACTTTACATTTAAGCTTCACAAGAAATAAATAACATAATCTCCATTTTTATAGCTGAAAAAATTGAGGCTCAGAGAAGTTAAGTAATTAGCTCAAAGTTACACAATTAGAAAGTGGTGGTGGTGGCAGGACCCAGCCTCATATTAACTCAAGTCAGTTTTTAAAAATGTTTCATGCTATCTCTAATATCATATTTAATTTATCAATATTTGTTCTTCATTAAAAATACATCTTTATGCCTGACCAGTGGTGATACAGTGGATAAAGTGTCAATCTGGGAAACTGAAGTCCCAGGTTCCAAACCCTAACGTCGCCAGCTTGAGTGCAGGCTCATCCAGCTTGAACGTAGGGTCACCGGCTTGAGCATGAAATCATCAACCTGATCCCAAGGTCGCTGGCTTGAAGCCCAAGGTCGCAGGCTTGAGCCTAAGGTTGCTGGCTTGAGCAAGGGGTCACTGGCTTGGCTTGAGGCCCTGGTCAAGGTACATATGAGAAAGCAATCAATGAACAACTAAAATGCTGCAACTACGAGTTGATGCTTCTCATCTCTCTCCCTCCTTGTCTCTCCCCCTCTCGAAAAAAAAAAAAAAATTACATCTTTATATAAGGATCTCAGGTTCAAAATGGCTTTAAATGATTATTTCAGTTTTAAAATTTAGTCTCTCATGGACAAAAACCAATTCTATCTTATCCACTGAAAAAACAGCCTATGACTCATTAAAAATGACACCTTTGTTCCTTATCCATGTAATCTATACTTCAGTCTACAAAATAAATTTAGCTTCTGGTTAATTTTCATCTCTGCAAGGACCTCAATTAACTTTAAAAATGGACCCATTACATTAAGGGAAAATGTGCATATTGATCTCCATTTTCCAAAAAACATTTTGCAGATCCATTTTGGACACATATTTCATCATAAACTCAAAGCCATCCATCAAAGTAAGAACTATGCCAAAAATCCTTTTGGTAGGAATTAGTCTAAGTCACACTCTCTAGCAAATTATTTTATAAATCCATAATTTGCTAACTGTCAGTTAGTCAGTCAATAAACATTTGGTTGATCAAAGATACTCCTACAACTAATGTCCTATTTTCTTATGAAAGCAAACAGTATGTATTTTTATTGTTAATAATAGTATTTCTAAGACAACTCCTAGTGAAACACATAACTAGTAACCACTTCCTCAACATATAGTTAGGAAAGGGTCATCTAACCCAATTATGAACATTAATTATTGAAAAACTATTCTCAATGAATATTTTTAAATCCAAGATGAAGTTAATTAGGACTTCTGATTTGCGAACTAATTATTGAAGTCATAATACATAACAAAAAAGGATCATGACTTGTTAAAGAATTAAAATACAACAAAATATACTTAACACTCAAAACTTATTACAACACTACAGTGCTAAATCTAGTATGGTACCGGCATAGGGAGAGACATATACAATCAAGGGAATAGAACTGAGAGTCCGGAAATAAACCCATACAGCTAACTGGTTTTCAACAGGGTACCAAGACCATTCAATGTGGAAAGAATAGTTTTTTCAACAAACTCTGTTAGGACAATTGAATAATCACATGCAAAAGGATAAAGTTTGGACCCCTATCTTGCACCAGAGAGAAAAATTAATGTAAAAGGGATCAAAGACCTAAATATAAAAGCCAAACTCTGAAAACATAGGTATAAACCTTCATGACCTTGGAATAGGCAGGCAATAGTTTCTTAGAATGACACTGAAAGCATAAGCAGCCAATGAAAAAATAGGATATAGTTTACAGAATACAGAAAGAATCATGTAACTCAATAATAACAAGATAAATAACTAATTTTAAAATGAGCAAAGAATTTGAATAGATATTTCTCCAAAAATATACAAATCGCTAATAAGTAAATGAACAGATGCTCAACATTTTTAGTAACTAGGGAAACACAAAGCTAAACCACAATGAGCCCTGGCCGGTTGGCTCAGCGGTAGAGCGTCGGCCTAGCGTGCGGAGGACCCGGGTTTGATTCCCGGCCAGGGCACACAGGAGAAGCGCCCATTTGCTTCTCCACCCCTCCGCCGCGCTTTCCCTCGCTGTCTCTCTCTTCCCCTCCCGCAGCCGAGGCTCCATTGGAGCAAAGATGGCCCGGGCGCTGGGGATGGCTCTGTGGCCTCTGCCCCAGGCGCTGGAGTGGCTCTGGTGGCAACATGGCGACGCCCAGGATGGGCAGAGCGTCGCCCCCTGGTGGGCAGAGCGTCGCCCCTGGTGGGCGTGCCGGGTGGATCCCGGTCGGGCGCATGTGGGAGTCTGTCTGACTGTCTCTCCCCGTTTCCAGCTTCAGAAAAATGAAAAAAAAAATAAAAATAAAAAAAATAAAAAATAAACCACAATGAGCTACCGCTTCATATTGGTTAAATTAAAACAATAACAATAACAAAAAAAAAACCCCAGAAAACAATAAGTATTAGTGAGGATGTAGAGAAACTGGAACTGTGGTGGGAATGTAAAATGGAACAGCTGCTATGAAAAACAGCTTGGCAACTCCTCAAAAAGTTAAACATAGAATTATCATATGACCCAGCAATTTGACTCCTACGTCCAATAGAATTAAAAACATATGTTCACACTGAAACTTATACATGAATGTTCATAGCAGCATTATGCACAATAGCCAAAATGTGGAAACAAGCCAAATGTTCACCAATAGATGAATGTATAAACAAAGCGTGGTCTATCCATATAATGGAATATTATTCAGCCATACAAAGGAATGAAATACTGACACAGCCCCAACCAGAAAGCTAAGTTGGTTAGAGCATCAACTGGATATGCAAAGGTTGCTGGTTCAATCCCCAGTCAGGGCACATACAGAAAAAAAACAATGTTTCTGTCTCTCTCCCCTCCTCTCTCTCTAAAATCAATCAATAAATTTTTAAAAAGAAATAAAGAATGATACATTACAATCTGGACAAACCTTGAAAACATTATGGTTAGTGAAAGAAGCCAGGCTCAAAAGACCACATATTGTATGATTCCGTTTATATGAAATGTCCAGAATAGGGAAATCCATAGAGACAGAGCATAGATTAGTGGTTGCCAGTGGTTGAAGGGAGAAGAAAATGGGGAGTCACTGCTAATACGTTTGGGGTTTCTTTTAGGGGTGATAAATGCCTGGAACTAGTGAGGGGGGATGGTTGTAAAATCTTGCAACTATAATAAAAACCACTAAATTGTACATTTTAATATGGTGAATTCTAAGGTATGGGGTTTATATATCATTTTAAATATATATTTTTTATTATTTTTTTATTTTTCAATTACAGTTCATATTCAATTATTCTGTATTAGTGTCAAGTGTACAGCACAGTGGTTTGATATATAGACTTTTTTTTTAAGTAAGATGAGGAGAGATAGTGTGACAGACTCCCACATGTGCCCTGACAGGGGTCCACCCTGCAACCACCATCTGGGGCCAATGCTTGAATCAACTGAGCCACTGGCGGTGAGAGGGGAAGAAAGACAGAAGGGGGGGTGATATATATATTCTTAATATTAAACCTACACTGATCATAGTTTAGTTTTTTGATGATTCAATAACTTCTGATGCATTTAAAAATTTATAGATTTTTTTCCCCTTAAAGTGTCAAATAATGCAAAATTCTAATTAACAGCATATGCAAAATGTGTCTTATATATGAGTCATAATGGTTCTTAAGGTCTAACGAGTTAAAAAAAAGTTTGGGACAGTTGTTTGCTAGCAAAACTTGATCATATCTATTAAACCTTAAGAAAAAGATATAACCATGTAACTAAAACTTAGGCATTCTTTTTACAATACTATTTTTTAATTATCTGTACTATAATTTAAAGAAATATAAATCAGCTAGACTTGCTTTATCTTTCATATTTAAAAATATGAAAAGCAAAGAGAAATATATTAATATAATTTTTAGTAACTTAAATTTTACATATATTCCTGAGAAGAAATGACACATTCTGCTCATTAATGAGTGCACCAACAGTAGGAACCATTTCACCAGCTTAGTAATACGTCACATGAAACTTGGAAAACCTTGTGATCACAGTTCTCACTAATGGCACTTCATTTTCGGTTCCCATCACAGGCCTCTGCTACATGAAATCAGCAGTCAAGGTCATTAAACTTTCCAGCTGTAGTGGTAGAACTCATTAATGTACAGCCCTAAGGCTTATAAATGCAAAACTATCGTATGCCTAAGAGAAATAAACTAGTAATTATTATTTGAGGTTTCTCTTCTGGGGTCCAGGCAGGTAATGTCAATGAGCAGAGCAGGCCCAGAATAAGACAAGGAAGCAGTGGGACCTCGGTGAACTGGCCAGCATAGGCCCCCTAGAATGGAGGCAGCAGCCCTTACTTGGCTCCAGCAAACAGCTGCAGACAGAAATGAGGGTCCAGCATGGCCAGATTTCTCATTTCTCAAGAGCTGGAAATCTTGTTTTTCTTTTTTATGTTTTGTGCAATCTCTCTAATTTTGAAATAGTGGCAACAAATTTTTAAAAAAGTTGGGATAGTACAAAGGCCAAATAAAGCACATCAGCTGGTGAATTATGACCACTAGTTTGCAAACTCTGAAAAGAAACTCTTGAAACTAGTTTCTAACAAATGAATAAATATACTATATATAATATATTTATTGTATATATAACAGATATATATTCTATACATACTTAATATATAGAATATACAATAAATATATTTATCAAAGTTTGAGGGGCACTGTTCATCCTTAGTTTTCAAGGTGATCTGCAGACCAGACCTATAGAGTGGTTTCATAGCCATATTCCTGACTGAAGTTATCAAGGGTAACTCACTTCTTCCATTCATTTTTGGTGACATTTTTTTAGAGTACCCAAGTAGAAATTAGAGTGGATATCTTAACTACAAGTAGTCCAACAATCAAAACAGCTTGGGAACCACTGGGAAGGAAAAAAAATAGGGCGCTATTTCTTGCTTTTGGACAGACCTTAAAGAAAATTAATTAGGAGGTAAAATTGGTCTCCATTTAGAATAATCAACTTGTAGTTCAATAGAATGGTGACAGAGCTGCCTCAATTATAATTACCTAGTTGAATAAAAGTCTTGTGCTGCACTTTCTGCTATGACCATGGTAGAGTTATAGACATGGCTCTTCCTGGAAAATACACATGGCAACAAGAGAGAAAGAGAAAAACCTCACAACACTCTTTTCAGCAAACCTAGAAGAAAACAAAAATATAAAAATTCCAAAACACATGCGATCACTGCTGAGATCAAACAAGGCTGGTATCAGAGAGAATAGATAGTGATGGAAGGTGTGACATAGGAGGAGAGGGCCCTGGAGTGGCAGATTTCAGAAAGAAACAGCCAAGATGCAGTTCCTTACAGAAAGGGGTTTATATTGCATGCCGGGGCTGTCTCCCGCCAGTCTCAACTGCAAAGAAAGGAGTGGGAAGTTCAGAATTGGTAGCAAAAAGCCTCCCAGACTCAGTCTGTAGAGGCAGAGGACTTGTGGCAACACAGAAAAACACACCGAGGCACCATATGTAAAAGAGGACACTCTCTGGGGCAGAAATCTAGAAATCTACCCTGGCCTTACCCATACCTCCTACAATAACTGAGGAAAGTCCAATTCATGAAATTACAGGTATTGATCGACTTACAACCTATGCAACTTACGACCATTCGACTTTACGACCACAATCGCTAGCCACGACTGCTCCACATCTGGCAGCGCAAGCGTTGCCCAGCTGGGCGTACGACAGTGCGGATCAGCTTCCGGCAGCACTACCATCTCCACGTGCACCATTTCAACTGTTATCCCAGACTCGGTACAATAATGAAAGAAAATTATGATAAAATATGACTTAAAGATTTTTATAACATCATTTCACAGTACTGTACATATAGCCTACTCAACTTATGACCAAATCGTGTTACGACCAGTCTGTCGGAACCAATTGTGGTTGTAAGTCGAGCACTAGCTGTACAGGGAATAAAAGGTGGCTGGCATAGCACTGACTTAAGAGACACTATAAGAAATATGAAATGAGCAGCACAATGTACCAAGTGTCAAAGAATATTCACTAGAAAAATATTACAATGGAGACAAAAGTTGTAACTAAATATTCTTGCATGAATCTAAGAAAATCAATAAAGCATAAAAACTCAAGGAAGAAATGTCTAGGCAACAGGAATAGGGAAAGCAAGAACTCAAGAAAGAAACAGAAGAATAAACAAGACAATAAGAGAAATGAAGAAGAGACAGAAAGTAGAACAAACAGAAGAAACACTGCAAAGCCACAGAAAGAGACATTAAAGACAAACAAATGAAAAGTATTTAAAAGGATTAAAGAAAAAAACAATAGATAAAAAAGGATATACAAAGGGATATCCAACAGACATGTAATTAGGGTCACCAAAACAGAAAACTAAAATAAATATTTAAAGATAAAAATTAAAGAAAACTTTCCTGAAATAAAAACAGATTTGACTCTACATATTAAAAGGGCACACATGAGCCAGCATGTCCTACTCCAGTATATCCCAGTAAGGTTACTAAATATTAGAGAGAAAAAGAAAATCCTTTCGGTAGATAGGTAAAAAAGACCAAATCATTAATAATAGGGAAAATATTCAAGCTGGCTTCACACATCTCTACAGCAACATTTAATGCCAGGAGACATCTGCATAACACATGTAAGAAAGAAATAGCGAGCCAAGAATTTTATTACCTGCTAAGCTATCCATCAAGTGTAAAGCAATTTTAAAAAGTTCTGAAAATGTTGTAAGAATAATATTCCTATGTTGTTCCCGTGACCCTTTATTGAGAAGCTATTATAGGATGAACTTTAGCCAACCAAAGGATGACTGGGAAAACTTGCGGCAGAAGTGCCTGGGTGACCACTATATATACTTAACTGAAGAATTAAGACTAAAACAGAAGGCAATAAGGGTAATAAAATGAAACATAAATATTATAGGTCTTAACAAAATATAAATGCAAATAACAAAAACTGGAAGGAGAAAGTGAGCAGGAAGTATAAAACTAACTGATTACCTTGATTTAACAGCTGAGAATAAATGGATAGCCTTAAAACTCACAAAGCAAGTAATGGAAAATACAAGCATGCATAATAGTACAAATGCAAATATTACTGTGAATAAATAATATGGAGTATTGACTAAAATTGGGTGATGGAGAAAAGGGAAGAGAGAAGACAGGATTTAAAAAGAATTTTACCTTAGCCCTAGCCAGGTAGTACAGTTGGTTAGATACGCCAAGGTTGTGGGTTTGATCCCCAGTTAGGTCACATACAAGAATCAACCAGTGAGTGCATAAATAAGTAGAACAACAAATTGATGTCTCTTTCTCTCTCCCTCCCTCTCTCTCTAATGTCAACAAAAAATATTTTTCAAAAATTAAAAAAAAAAATTTTACCTTTGTTCATTGAAAGACAACTAATAGTTATTAGCAATAGAGAACTAAGGATATCATATAAAGTAACCAAGAAGACAAACAGACAAGCCTTAGTAAATATTAGCACAATAAAAAGCACAGAAAAACAAACTCCACAGTGAAAGACTTAAAATTTATATATAAAAACAGAAAAAATAAAATACAATGACAGAGCACTGACAAACATATCTGGCATATCAACAAATATAAATGAAATCAACTCATTAAAAGAAAGAGATTTTCAAATTGACTCATAAAGTGAGACGTAACTCCATGTGGATTATTAGAGACAAATCTAAATAAAAGTCATTAGATTAGCCCTGGCTGTTTGGCTCAGTGGTAGAGCGTCGGCCTGGTGTGCAGAAGTCCCGGGTTCGATTCCCAGCCAGGGCACACAGGAGAAGCGTCCATCTGCTTCTCCACCCCTCCCCCTCCCTCTCTGTTTCTCTCTTCCCCACCGCAGCCAGGGCTCCATTGGAGCAGGGTTGGCCCAGGCGCTGAGGATGGCTCTGTGGCCTCTGCCTCAGGCACTGGAATGGCTCTGGTTGCAGCAGAGCAAAGCCCCAGGTGGGCAGAGCATTGCCCCCTAGTGGGCATGCTGGGTGGATCCCGGTCGGGCGCATGTGGGAGTCTGTCTGACTGCCTCCCTGTTTCCAACTTCAGAAAAGTACAAAAAATAAAAATTAAATAAATAAATAAATAAACAAAAAGTCATTAGAAAAGTTCAGAAACAAAAGGATGGGCAAAGATATACCACGCAAATGTAAACAAAAGGAAAATAGGAATTGTTTCACTCAGTTTTCTGACTCCAGAATTTGAGGTCTTTTTTTTTTTCTGCATCAGATCCTCAAGCACTACAAATACTGCTTCAAGTGCTTCTATAATAAGCACGTGGTATGTTTGCATGAATGAATACATACTTTCAAAAGAAAAACTATCTAAAATTAATTACTCAGTTACATTCGATCTTTGATATAAGACCAGTTATCAAATCTGAAGTATCACCAGTCTGCTAAGTTTAAAGTATTTAGTAATATCCACCTTTAATGATATATTTTCCATATAAAAATCAAAACAATATATGTACTGAAAACTCCTTGGCTGAATTTATGTCAAGATCAGTTTTCAACCTAACATTATATAGTAACTCTTCACTCTGATGAATCTATTGTCAAGCACTCAAAAATTAAAATTCCAGTTGAACTGTTATTCTCTGTAAGAGCAGAAACTTAAGAAAGTAGGAGTTTTATCATCCACAGTACACTAAAAATACTTCCGATGAAGCAACAATTTCTTTAATCTCTTACAGAAATCCGTAACTGTGATATTGCTTTCAGGTGTTAAAGAGTTGTTGCTTTGAAAAGAGATTTTATGCCAAAGAAACAAAAGAACATATGGGTAGTAAAAATCGAGATAACCTCCAGGAATATTATATAAAAATCAATAATGGCTCTTTAAATACAAAAAATAAGCCTGTGACAACATCAGCTCAGTTAATGCTTAAGGGGAAGTAACTGTGAAATCTCTGTGTTTCAATTTCAACATCAATAACAAAGAGTGGGGATAATAATAGAACCAAACAAATAAGACTGGTCTGAGCATTAAAATGACCGAAACACTGAGAACACTTGCCTTATATTTCAATATATGTTAGCTAATATTATCATTGGAGATATAAATTTCAAACTGACACATTATTCAAGTCTTTTAAATCTATTATGATAGAGTTGGCCCCACAGGAATATTTCCCTAACGAAAAAAAGAAAAAGGAATGTGAAACCACTCCTTCCTTAAATCCCTATGCCCTGTCTGCTATCACCTACCCTACCACTGATGGGAGACCAGGAGCCCTTCCTCTTTTATCCCAGGGCACATGTCCATGAGAGCTTATACCAGCAGGTGTTCGTTGCTGGTGCACTGTCTTCCCCACCAAGGCTGCTGTGAACTCCTTACAGCCAGCGATTATGTCTTGTGCATCTCAGCACCTCCAGGGCACCTGTTCCCACACATAATAAAAGCTCAATAAAGGTGTGTTAAATTAACAAATGTGGAACTCTAGGATACGTATTTATATGTATGTGTGTGAAAAACATGATCCTGTTTGGGATTTATATTTCTGGATTGCAACAACCTTGATATCAGACCTCTTAGGAGGGTAGGCAGCTAAAGCGCCTCAACTGGGTCCAAGAAAGAAAGAAGGGATCATTCAAGAAAAAGTTAGATACTATGGAGCACTCAGTGAGCATCAGGCCCTGGGGTCATAAGGAAGACCACATCGCTATCTGTAAAGAGCCCCCAACAGTGAGTACATATGTTAAAGCTAGATCAAGATGTCTGACTCCAGAGTTGTAAATTGCCCTGCTCTTTCCACTGCTTTTCAAATGCTGACAGAGCTCACAGTACACAATACATTCCTGGTACAGGTATACACATTTCAGATCTTTTCTGTTTAATTCTATTGTATTTGACTTTTTTTAAATGTTCATCTTGACACATTAAATTGCTTTATGACTCAATCAAAATGTAGAAAAATACTGGTCTAGAAGATATACTTTTTAAAATTTCTCTAGAATTTCAAGGTCAGATATAATACCTAATATTTTTTTCTCACACAATGAATTTGTATCCCAGTAAAAATGCTATCAAATAAACAACTCACAAAGACTAGCACAGAGCCATGACAGCTGTCACTTGGGGAGTGGGCGGACGCTAAACCTAGTCTCCATTAGCTTTCCAGAAAACCACCCAAGTGAATACCCACTCAGGGAGACAGCATTTGCTAAGCAAAAGCAGGTTGGTGGCAAGTGCCCGGACACCTCAGCTCCCTTTCAGCTACACTGTCGTCCCAAAGACTCCCATTCCATACAGAAATTCTGGTGCTTCCACTTACGATGAATACTTTTTTAAACAATTTTGTGTAAAAGACTTTAATTAAATGTGTTTGGATGAAGGACAATTCATTTATTAAAATAAGTGAAATGAGAATTAAAATAACCTTTTAAATAAACACATTTTATTTTTTTTTTAAATCTCTCTCTGAAATTTGCCAATCTTCACTTAAATTGTGGGGAGGGAAGTATAGTGATTTATCCCAGATCTGAATAAAGCATGCAGAAGTGGACCATTCATTAAGCTAGTATCTCTTTTGGTGTGCCCTTGAAATAGGAGAGCTAAGGTGGTATTCATGTTTTCCTTAATGTGAGATGTTGGGGTACCACTAAAAGAAATGTGATACCAACAAGCATCATTACTTAGTCTCAAGCTAGAGAAGAACAAACCCCAATGTCCTCAGAGTTCTTTTGATAATTGTGTTCCCCTTAAAAGACATATAGTCAGACTGTGGTGGAAAGACCAGAAAAACCCTTTCTATCTTATGTCTCCAGGGACACTACTCCAGCTCTGAGTTTTAAGTTCTTGGACTTATTAGCCTCACCATTCCCCAACCAAAAGGCATGTCTGAGTTTCAAGGACTCATTTTTTTTTATTTATTCATTTTAGAGAGGAGAGAGAGAGGGAGAGGGAGAGGGGGAGAGAGAGAGAGAGAGAGAGAAGGGGGAGGAGCTGGAAGCATCAACTCCCATATGTGCCTTGACCAGGCAAGCCCAGGGTTTCAAACCAGCGACCTCAGCATTTTCAGGTCGACGCTTTATCCACTGTGCCACCACAGGTCAGGCTCAAGGACTCATTTGTGTGACATTTACCTCAAATTAGAAGACAATTTTATAAAACTTGAATGAGGCCCTGGCTGGTTGGTTCAGTGGATAGAGCATCAGCCCAGCATATGGACATCCCAGGTTTAATCCCCTAGGGCACACATGAGAAGCAACGATCTGCTTCTCTCTCTCTTCTCCTCCTACAACCTGTGGCTGGATTGCTTCAAATGTCAGCCCCAAGTGCTGAGGATAGCTCAGTTGATTCGAGCATCAGCCCCAGACGGGAGTTGCTGGGTAGATCCCAGTTGCGGTGTATGTGGAAGTCTGTCTCACAATACCCCCTCCCCTCACTTAAAAAAAAAAACTTGGATGAACTTTCCTGTTTTTCCTAAAAGAAAGCTGCTTAGAACTATGTTTAGAAAAATATTTTTTTCATAAAGAGAAAACGCATTTTTCCTAAGAAAAAGGCAAAAGGCATACTGTCTATCAATCAGCTCTGCCCACCAGAACTTCCTGTGATGATGGGAAGTGTTCTGTATCCGGACCATCCAACACAGCAGTCACCAGCCACCCAGCAGGGAGCACTTGAAATGTGGTAGGTGTGACTGAGAACCTGAATTTTAAATGTTATTTCATTTTAATTAATTTAAATTTAAATAGCCACATAGGCTAGAAGCTACCATATGGGGCAGTAGAGGATTGATAATCAACATTAAGTCCTCAGCAGCAGAGCCATAATTGACTTGTCTTAAACTGAATGTCACATTTTGAAAAAAATGGTATTCTAAACCACTATTCACTTTTCAGCTTCCTAATTAATATTTAATTCATATTTAAGGTTTCCTTGGCAGTGGTTTTTTCAACAAAGTTTGGCAATTTCTATTCTAAAACATGAACAGATTAGACTGCTGAGCAGAATTCCTTTGGCAACATGCAATTTCCCATCTGTGAAACTTAAGCATCGGGAAAAGAGGGGGGAAAAGGAACAGGAAGAAACTTAAACCCTCTTCCTCTTGATACAAAGGGAAGAAATGAAACATGTAAATTCATACAAAGGTTAATATAACCTCCTGGACCAGCGATTTTCACCCAGGGCGCCACGGCAGGCACACTGGTGGGCCACAAGAATTTTTAAAACATGCACTACCTGACTGTCCAGTCAGAGGCACCAACTCCTTTTCCCCACTGTCAAATTCAAAAATGACAACAGCCAACACAATAGCCATCTGGTGTGAATAAATGAAAATTATACCTCTATTTTTTGGTCAGATTAGCAAAAAATATATACTTTTGGTGTGCTGCAGAATTTTAGTAATTAGTTTACATGTGCCATGAGATGAAAAAGGTGGGAAATCGCTGTCCTAGACACTTTGACGGGTACATCTGCTCACCAACCCCTGCTTATGCTTGCTTCTTTAGACCCAGCTACAGCTTTCAATGAAAGTCATTCCTACATTTGTTTGACCCCTTACCTGTGTTCTGTTATGATCAAGCCCTGACCAGACCCCTGAAAGTGATCTACCTATAGAAACACCATTTAAAATAAACACACTAAAATATCCTATTCCTAAATGAGACGAACTGATCAAATGTTCAAAACGCAGCAGCCTGAAGAGAAGAGATGCTTCAGAGAGCCTAAACTATACAGACCATGTCAAGACCACTTTCCAGCCTGAACTGTGGTGGCGCAGTGGATAAAGCATTGACCTGGAAATGCTGAGGTCACCGGTTTGAAACCCTGGGCTTGCCTGGTCAAGGCACATATGGGAGTTGATGCTTCCAGCTCCTCCCCCCTTCTCCTCCTCTGTCTCTCCTCTGTCTCTCCCTCTCCTCTCTAAAATGAATAAATAAAAAAAAATAGTTAAAAAAAAAAAAAGATCACTTTCCAAGCAGGTGGCAAAAGAAACTGTGCAGTTCTATAGTCAGCAAGGAAGAAATACCCCAAGAACATAGGCTTATAAATACATACATTGCAGCCATGCTGGGACCATAGGATAACTTTCACTTCAAGCAGCACTTAAAATTGCACTTCTTATGATCTCAAGGTCAATGTCCAAACAAATTTTTTTCAGCTTCTCATCAATGCTAACACTTATAGCACACACAAGCACAAAAATTTCAGTAATTTCATCATGATTAAGTAGAATGAACTTCTAGAACTTATATCTAAAAATACTATGAGCTCTTTTAAAACAAGCAACTTAAGTACACCATATGAAGAGCAAAGCCACTAGTACCACGTAAGATATCTGGGGAAGCTCAAACTATACAAAGCAAAGCAATCTAAAACAGCAGTATGATTCAGGTACGTATTCAACACCGTAGATGAGAACTTCATTCACCTCTATCACCACTACTGCTACAAGTTCTCATACAAGGACTAGAAGCTCACCTACCGTATCCAAAAAGCACTGGGATCTCGGTAAGACACATGACAAGGAAGCAATGCATACACTACCCCAGGGCTTCAGGGCTTCCAGAATAATAAATGGCATTGCCAGAAGGAGAAAAGGCATCATCTGGGCAACTGAGAGCACTCTGACCCAGCAAGAGCCTGTCAGGCCCCATAAACACTGGGTGCTGTCAGTCCTTTTCCCATGTGTCTGATAAAATCTGCAGGTGCAGCCTGGACAGCAAAGAGGTAGACAGAGAATTTAAAATGGGGAACTGCTGTGCTGTTCGACCCTGAGAGTACCCTCCTCACTCTGCCAAGCTACAAACTACAGACTCCACTGACCACAGCACCTACAGGGGGATCTCTAAGAGTCTATCAGTTATAAAATCCCAAGATAAAAGCCTCAACTTCTGAGACAAGTGCTAGAGACCTCAATGCTTTTTCATCCTCCTAATTCTTAGGGGGGAAAAGTCAACTAAATACACAATTTCCATAGCAGAGGCACAAGTTCTCAAAGCATATAAGGCTTCAAAACATAAAATAAACATTACTTCTCATTTAGTTCTCTAAAAGTCCACTTCAGAACAGCACTGCTCCTACCTCCCAGCATGCAATTTAAAGGTAGAAATAAAAATATACTTAAAGACACTCAGAAGATAAATTAGATTAACACTGATTAAACCCAATATTTATATTTAATATTCTAATACATACTTATGAGATAAAACCGAGATTCTAGTAACCAAAATAAATGTACGTAATAGAAAAGAAAACCACTGTTTGGCTTAAATGTTAATAGTACAACACTACATTAAATTAAAAAAAATATATCAAACTATCTTAGCACAAATAAGGCTCAGTCCTTTTTCTAAATCCCAATGTTTAGGAGCTAAATGTCTTACTTCTTTATTTTATAAGCCCTTATGTTCTATATAACCCACTCCTATTTCTCTAGGAGAGCCTTTTCAGACCAGTTTCACTAAGTGTCAATCAAATAAATAACATATTGAAGATATTAAAACATAATTATGAAATTATACTTCTGAAAATATCTTTATTAATTGGGATTCTAAAGAAAAAACTCAATAGGACTGTTTTCTATTTATTTTTTCAAGAGTCCAAGCATTAAAGCTCATCATCAACCCAACATGTAATATATATATATATATATATTTAATCATGGCTCCTGAATTAAGCACAACATTATACATTTCTTCATTTACTGTACATCAAACAAAAGTGCTCTCACTCTTACCTGTATATCCAGCATACCATCCCCAAGAAGCCACCATGCCTAAAAGCCATTTATACATGATTCCTTCAATGTACCAGAAGCGCTTACTGTCCAGCACTCGAAGGGGCTGAAGTACAATCACATAGCAGACGTAGGATGAAATTGCAACCAGGTTGTTGGCGACCATGAAGGCGAACCTCATCAGGGCTTTCACCAAGATCCAGCCCAGCCACGGAGATTCCTCCAAAGTCACAGCCATTCTCACATTGGAGTCCGTCCTGTCTTTCTGGGATGAAAGGAAAATTCACTTAAAAAGGAAAATCGATTTTAAACATCGAAATAGTCATCAACATAGAAATCGTCTCCAGCACAAAAAATAAATAAAAGAAAATCGAGGGTCTGAACCTTGCCGGTGTAGTACCTCGGCGATCTCTCCGGGAAATTCCAGAGGGGGACAGAGAGCGAGGGAGGAGGAGCCGCACAAGGTCAAGGGAGCTGTTCACAGAGGCACAGGGTATGTCATAATATATTTAGCAAATGATAATGCTATATCCCCACTAACTAAGCGGTGGCCGTCCCCGCACCGCGTCTCACTGCAGTCTTCTGATTGACTTTAAGGAAGACAAATAGACCCACTTCCTTCAGACACTCTCAGTCTCTCCAAACTGAGGACATGACTGACAAGAAGACTGAAACCTCTCGATCAGATTTCCCAGATTCCGGAAACCTGGTACCCTCTCCAACATCATTCCTGCACACTGATTCATTCCTGCCAAAGGTCTCTCGCATGAGCAAAAAGAGTTCCGCTAAAAATGATCCTCTATGGCAAAGGGGGGTTTTGTTTTCCTTTTTTCTTTTTCTTTTCTTTTTTTTTAAGTAAAAAAGGAGAGGGGCCTAGGAAAAGGACAGAAAGGTGAGAGGAAGAAAGTGGGCGATAAGGCGGAAAGGAGGAAGGACAGAAGCAGGGGGAGGGGACCAAAAGCCAGAAGGAGGCAAAGGCGAGGGGAACAGGGATGGTGGGAATGAAGTCTCCGACCGGAGGGCCGGGGAGCAGGCGATGATGAAAGAAGCGGGGAAGCAGAGGCGACGACTGCGCTCAGCAGGCGGGTGGAGCCCGCAGCGGTGGAGACGCGGTCGGGGCGGCGGTCCTGGCCCGCGCGCCGGGCTCACCTCGCGGGCGGTGGAGCGCGGGGCCGAGCGGGCCCGGGGACCGGCGGCGCAGGGCGCGCGGACGCGCGGCGGCGGCGGCGGCGGGTGTCGCTGGTCGAGGGTTCGCGGTCATGGACGCGGCGGCGGCCGACGCGCGGCGCAAGCGGGCGCCCTACTGCCCTCGCGGATGCCTGAGGACAGAGGGACGGCGGGGACTCAGAGGCCGGACCTGTCACCGGGGCGGGTCCCGGGGAGGCGGGCGGACGCCCCGCGCTCCCGCCTCCTCCTCGGGGCCTACCGCCCCCGGTCCCTCATGCCGCCGCCGCCGCCGCCTCCCCCGGGCGCACGACGACGACACCCCTCCCCACCCCCCAGCGCCTCCCCGGGCCCGGCGCCGCCGCAGCCCCGGGGCCTGCGCCCGCCGAGCCGGGAGTTACCTCGGGCTGGCCGGGTCCCGGCCCGGGCTGCGGGAGCCAGAGGGGCCGGAAGAATGCATAGCCGGCGGCAGGAGGCGGCGGCGGGACCCGGCCTCGCTCCGGCTGCGGCGTGTTCCGCGCCCGTCCCCGGCGGCGCGGAGACTCGGTCCCCACGGCCGGCAGCGTCCGCCGGGCTGGTGGGGAGGGGCGACGGGGAGGAAGCGGCGGGAGTCGGGACTGCGGCGGAGCCGCCCCCAGAGCGCCCTCTAATGAAGGCGCAGCCGCCGCCGCCTGGCTCGCTCGTCCCGCCGCCACCCGGCGCCCCCGAGCCCGCCGCGGGTCAAGGCCCTTGGGGCTGCCTGGCCCCCGGGCCGGGACCTCGCTGAGGCCAGAACCGAGGAGAAGGGCCTCTCGGTCAAGTCCCGGAACGAGCACCAATCCTTCCACCACACGAGGAGCGCTTCGGTCCAAATCGAGAGCCCCGGTTCAGCCCAAACAGCTGTTTTTCATTGTTAGGGCTCTCCTCTCTCTAGCCGAGCACTGCCCAAACTGGGAAGCTGTTTCCTTGAAGACTGAAGATGTCCTCTTTGCTAATGAAACCCAGTGGCTCTCCAGGCTTTTCTTCTGACTTTCTCCAGAGCATCAAGTTCTAGAGTTTAAAGTCAATTCATTTTAAGTGCCAGAATTCTTGTTTCTGGAAAACACCTGAAACATTAGCAACTGCAATTCCCCATCCATCCTCCCGTCCCCGTCCCCTCAAAAAAAAAAGGGGAGGGGGAATACAGTGGAAATGAATAAATGGCCTACAAAAAGACACTAAAATTAAGTTTGTCAAGGAGGGAAAAGCATTTAGGCAGCGCATGCCATTAAATGATCAAAAATTGGTGGCTATAGCATAGGTACACCTGGACAGGCTTAGTAACTCCTGGGATCCGAGCGGCATTCAATTTCAAGGATGGACCACCGGAAGGAACATAGAGAAACAGCCCAGTGACCTGCCCACTTGAACATTTTCAAATGGCCTGTCTACATTTCACTTTAGAAAATAAACTTATAAAAGCTTGTTACAGCCTTTAATGAATTTGTAAATGGGGAGGAGGGTAATTTTTACACGTTCCTAGTGACCTGCCATAAATATTTAAATCAGAATGTCACCTATTTGAAAATGTTTGTCACTGT
Source organism: Saccopteryx bilineata (assembly GCF_036850765.1). Taxonomy (NCBI): domain Eukaryota; kingdom Metazoa; phylum Chordata; class Mammalia; order Chiroptera; family Emballonuridae; genus Saccopteryx; species Saccopteryx bilineata. The sequence continues at coordinate 297,044,472 of NC_089491.1, read as the reverse complement.
GTTTGCTTTGAAATCTCAACTACTTCTCTCTTGCACTGTAGCTTCAGTTTCTCTTTGGTTCATGGATTAGGAAAATAAATTTCTCCTTACATTATATGAAAGAACACTTTCTACTCCTATTCCCTTCGGTAATGAAGAAATACAGGAAAGCAGAGAGCCTCGCTGAAATAATTCGATTCCTTTCCATTTATTATTATTATTTGTGTTTATTTATATGTGTTATTTACCTATTTCATTGATATTATATTTTAACTATACAGGGCTTAAAAAAGGCACCAGGCCCTGTCAGAGAACTTTCCATATAAGTTCAACTGATGCATAACAAAAGTTAGATATGCTCTTTCTGTTCCCTGTATTCCCTCTAAGAATTTAGATGTCAAGGTAATAGCATCTTTAAATAAATATCATGAGAGAAATAATATATGTACTGTGGATTATTGCTCAAAATATGTAATTGATAATTCTGGCCTGACCTGTGGTGGCGCAGTGGATAAAGCGTCGACCTAGAAACGCTGAGGTCGCCGGTTCGAAACCCTGGGCTTGCCTGGTCAAGGCACATATGGGAGTTGATGCTTCCAGCTCCTCCCCCCTTCTCTCTGTCTCTCCTCTCTCTCTCTCTCTCTCTCTGTCTCTCCCTCTCCTCTCTAAAATGAATAAATAAAAAAAAAATATGTAATTGTAGTCTTAAGTAAAATAGATGAGGCACATCTTTCTTCCTAGAATCAAGAGTGAACTCCGCTAAGAGTTTCATTTGGTCCATCCTATTCAGCATTCCCCACATGCTGGTAAACACTGGTTGACACCTGGAGAGATACAACATAGATGAGATGTATACCTGGTTCCTGGACCACAGATCATCTGCCAGTGCGCCAGATACACCAGAGCTTGCCGAGATGTAATTAGTATCAGCCAGTGAGGTGCAGAAAAGAACCAGAAGTTAGGCAGGACCTTGTATAGTGGATCTCACTCACGCTTTAGTATGCAAAAACACTACTTGGGGTGTCTTTTGAAAAGATTGATTCCTGGGCCTCACAACCAGAAAATTTTAATACTCTAGACCAGAAGGGCCTAGAAACCTGCCTTTTAAGAAACGTCATAGGTGTTTCTGACGCAGGTAGTATGCAGACCCTGCTGTAAGAAACCCTGACCTGAAGGTATCTTGAGATTATCACATCATTTCTACATCCTTTATAATTTTTAAATTTTTTGTTCATATCTGTTCTCATCTGTGTTAGTTTGCTGGGGCTGCCATAACAAAATACCATGGCCTGGGTGACTTAAGCAACAGAAATTTATTTTCTCACAGTTCTGGAGGCTAGAAGTCTAAGATCCAGGTATTGGCAGGATGGTTTTTTCTGAGGCCTCTGTCCTTGGCCTGCAGGTAGTCATCTTCACCCTGCGTCATTCACATGGTCATCTCTGTGTGTGCATGAGTCTGATGTCCTCTCTATGTGCTCTAATATCGTCTCATAAGAATACCAGTCACATTGGATTAGGGCCCACCTAATGACCCCGTGTTATTTAATTACCCTTTCAAAGGCCCTATTTCCAAAGGTAGTCACCTTCTGAGCTTCTGAGGGTCAGGGCTTCAATGTATGAACTTTAGGGGGACACAATTCACTCATAACATCCTCCTCATACTGTTTATACTGCAGAATTTGCCATTTAAGTAGGTCCTGATGGAAGGGACATAGAAGCCTTAATTTTTATTATTTCAGCTGTTCTCTTGACTGGCTCCAAACCTCATCAGACTTTTCTTGAAGCTAAGCAAATAGAGCAATACATTATGTTCCAAGTGTAGATATGCCCCCCCATGGTAAAGAAGGGGGCTTATCTTTTCAACTTCCTTAACCACTGAAGCACATTCCGTTTCAAGATAACTCAGTACCTACGATGCATAAGAAACTATATCTGGGCTGACTTTTTCAGGGAACAATATCACATGATGCTTATATTCCATTTCAGAGTTCATTTTAGGTAAATATTTTGTACTCTTTCACTTTCTATATAATACTTTCCTCTTGCCTATACTTATTTTTGCCCTCAACCCACTTAAGCAGCCTCATGAAATGTTTCAATAGCTCATTTCCACAACACCACAGGCAGACAGATGTGTAAATGCTCTGAATGGGTGTAACAGGAACATTGGGAAGGCCAGTCCTTCAAGGTAGACAGATATGTAGAAAGCAAAGACTTTCTTCAGTGACTAGCTCCCTGTCTTTTACCTTAGAGCCATGTTTACCAACATACCAACAATAAGTCAAGAAATTCAGAATCTTCATATACACCCCAATAGGAGAAAAAGGAAAACAGACCCCACCCTATAGCCACAAGCGTTACAGTTTCAGTTTCAAAAACTCACATTTGAACCACAAGAGGATGGACCTTTGGGGAAAAAAAAAATGACTTCTCACATTTCCTAGAGTCTCCAGATATTTTAAAACAATCTAATCACACCACCTTAGAAGGTTTAATTCCACCCATCTGGTCCACATATTCACAACCAATTATAACCAGGGAGGGGCTCCCTTGGGCAGGAGAACCCCCCTGAGGCCCTCTCTTTTTCCTGGTGGCAACTATAAAAACATTTCATCTACCTGTGCCAGCTTCTGCACCAAAGCTCCAATGAGCTATTTTCTCTCTACAGGGAAACCTCATCGGCAGGCAGTGTTGTAAGCGTACAATGACTTGGCCCAGGCACCCCACATCACTAGAAACAGTTGCAGCCTAGAAATGAGCACCCCAAGAGAGTCATGCGTTCTGACTGTTGTCAGCTTTCACTTCAAACAGAAAGAGAAAATATATGTGAATGTATTATATATAAAAAATATGTTTTCTACTATGTTAGTATTGGTAATCATTTTATATAAAATGTATTAGGGCTTATAACCTTAATATTTTTGGATAAGTTGGGTCATATCATGGCTTGACTGCATTTTTATCGAAGCCATTTCAGCAACTTTTCATGAACAAGGTTGGCCTTAAGCAATATTAAGTAAACAATTCTCCCTTCTCCTCTGGGCCACTCTACTCCTCAACTAATTTCCCTTTTCCCCCACTTAATACCAAAATGATCCCTAGTTCCCATAGGGAAGACCTCACTCTCCTAGCAGACAACACTTGAAGCTAGAACCTTCTTTCTGACCCATGCAACACTGAATTTACTGGCTAAGCCCTGTCCTTCCTGCCTACCGTGGTAAATTAATTCATGCTGAGATGCTTATGGCTGAAAACTGTGTTCTCTCTTCCTAAAGTATTAACATTTTATAAAGAACTTCCCAGTGGTAGGTTCTCAGGCACTGTAGTGGATGAGTATTCTTGGAAGATATTTTTGAGAAGGCTATTTCAGCAAGTCTCTCCACTGACAAAGCCTATGAAGTCCTGTCGTACACTTACGGATAGGAAAATTTACATTTAAAACGGCCTTTTCCTAATAGAAGAACTAAAAAAATAGCATTATTGCTGATTATGTTAATAATATAATTAATAATAATAATAGCTTACTTTCCATTTCTAGGCCTTCTTGTCAGTGCTTTACATGCATTAACTCATTCAGTAGTCACAAAGACCTTACAAGGACTGTATTGTTACCCATATTTTACAGATGGAGAGGTTAAACAATCTGCCTTAGATTACTGGGCTGGCAAGTGGCAGCGCAGGGACTTGAGGCTCCAGAGTCCACACTACAGACCACACACAGTGCATCTCTAGGAGAGGCTAGTAGAAAGCTATTCTCCACTGAAAGAGAGAAGTTTTAGAGGGTGCTACTCTTTTCCATTCTCACCTCTTATTACTCCCTCAGGGCCCATCCCATACGCCTCCCCTGTCAGCTATTTTACTCGTCCTACTGAGGGACTCACCTTCTTGAAAGGATGCACTGTGCAACCTCACACATACAAAGTCACGCTTTTTTTGTTTATGCTTTTCCTTTCTCTGTGTCTATTTGATCATATTCATCCCTCATCCAGGTAAGATAGTGAAGGACTCATACCCTCACTCTTAACCCACTTTACAATTCATTGTGTCTTCTGCCATATGTATGCTTCTGTCACAGTGCACACTACATTGGGACAAGCCTGGATGTTTTATATTTCAGGTTGCCTGCTGAAATTAGGGGTTCCACATCACCTGTCTCTTTCATTATTGTTTTCCCAGTGTCTAGCTTTGTGCCTTTGGGTGGTAGGAAACAAATTTTTAAATTCAATGTTGATTAATTTATTCAGACTAAATGATTACTTTCCATTTGTTCAAGTTGACAATAGGATACCTTGAATAGAACACCTTGAACATCATCATCATCATGCAAACTATATCTGGAAGAAATCACGTTGCTAGTACTTTATTTTTAAATGTATTTCAAGCTTCCAAAAATTATTGTTTCAGTAGTGTTCCATGGTTAGAATTACCTCAATGGAATCACTAATTGTACAAAATACTGTTACATCTTCTATTATTAAAATATTTTTCTTCCTTCATTCTCAAGCTATCACCTAACTCCCAATCCATCCTAGATAATATGGTCATAGTATTTTTCTTTCTTCCTTTCTTTCTTTCTTTCTTCCTTTCTTTCTCTCTCTCTCTCTCTCTCTCTCTCTTTCTTTCTTTCTTTCTCTCTCTTTCTTTTTTTTTTTGACAGAGACAGAGAGAGTGTTAGCGAGGGGTACTGACAGGGACAGACAGGAAGGGAGAGAGATGAGAAGCCTCAATTCTTTGTTGCAGCTCCTTAGTTATTCAGTAATTGCTTTCTCATATGTGCCTTGACCAGGGGGGTACAGCAGAGCGAGTGACCCCTAGCTCAAGCCAGCGACCTTTGGGCTCCAGCCAGCAACCATGGGATCATGTCTATGATCCCATGATCAAGCCAGTGACCCCTCACTCAAGCTAGTGAGCCTCCGCTCAAGCCGGCAACCTCGGGGTTTTGAGCCTGGGTCCTCCGCATCCCAGTCTGATGCGCTATTCCACTGTGCCACCGCCGGGTCAGGCCATAATATTTTTCTTGAAGTAGCATTTTGAACATTTCATTTTTCTGTTCGAGTTTTGACATTGGTTTTCTACGTCTTAAACAGATCAAGACTGAATGTCTCTATTTGATTTACCTCAATCAGGGCCTTAAACCTGGATTCCTAGGGTTTATCAACCAATGGGCCATGCACACTGATACGTCTCAACTAAGTTCACAAGGCAGAGCCTGGTGCTTCTAGGGCAGCAGACAGGTTGCCTCCACTTACCCCACACTATTATACCATTTTCAATAAGTACCATAAAGTTGAGGATTGGGAAACATTGTCAAATTCTACTTCAATTCTCATTGACTTCCCAACCAGCTTCCTCTACTTTTTTTTTAAATGAACACATTCCATAGCTTCATTTTCGCTCTTTTCCTTACCTGGAATGCCATCCTTCTTTCTTTTTGACCATCTTTCAACAGCCAGGGGAAGCCTGTCTGCTTATCCAGGACTCTGAGTCCCTTCTCTGAGTAACTACTTCATTTGTCGAGAGCAGCACACTGCCTCAAATTCAGATTAGATTTCATTCTTCTCTTCCACAGATTCCTTTTGCACACTCATTGCAGTAGAGAGCCACCATTACTGCCTAGTTAGGAACCCGCAGTCCAAGGAGATCTCAGCATATAAACTGTAAAGATTTGAGACGTTCCAGGTGCACAGTTATAGGATACTCCACTCAGAATGCAACCAAGTTCCAGCCCCTCCATCTCACCTCTTATCTGCTGGTCCTTCAGCAGCTGAACCGTTCCCATTTTTCTGACCTTACAAGCTCATTTTCCAGTTTAAAGCCAAATCCACTTTCTTCAGCTTCTCTAGCCCCTTGGAAAAGCTAGGTCTTTTAAAGATCATGGGTTCTTCTTAGTCTCCGGAACACACTACTCTCCTCACAGTTATCTGAATTCCAACCTGACAGTTTCCTGGGACTCTGTCCATAGAATTTCCCAGCATTGACTTCTTTCTGGAAATAGTACCCTGATGAGTGGCTTTGAACTAGCTGCTTCTCTGTTTTTTGTGCCCTCACCTCCATCCTCAGGAGACCCCATTGATCTCATAGCTCAAGCTTTCTTTCACACCTCCAAGTCCTGGCATTGACTACAAGCTCAAATGTGAACATTTTGTCTCATAAGTGTCCTATATTTCTGGGTTTTCCCACATTAAAAAAATACCCATCGCCCTGGCCGGTTGGCTCAGCGGTAGAGCGTCGGCCTAGCGTGCGGAGGACCCGGGTTCGATTCCCGGCCAGGGCACACAGGAGAAGCGCCCATTTGCTTCTCCACCCCTCCGCCGCGCTTTCCCTCTCTATCTCTCTCTTCCCCTCCCGCAGGCCAAGGCTCCATTGGAGCAAAGATGGCCCGGGCGCTGGGGATGGCTCTGTGGCCTCTGCCTCAGGCGCTAGAGTGGCTCTGGTCGCAACATGGCGACGCCCAGGATGGGCAGAGCATCGCCCCCTGGTGGGCAGAGCGTCGCCCCTGGTGGGCATGCCGGGTGGATCCCGGTCGGGCGCATGCGGGAGTCTGTCTCTCCCTGTTTCCAGCTTCAGAAAAATGAAAAAAAAAAAAAAATACCCATCGAAGTAGCTTTGCTCTGGCGTTGGGGTGTGGAGTTTAGTGGTGTTTGATAGGGGAAAGAATACCCCTGTAGGAAAGGAACATGGGGTTAATTACACTTATGACAAAGGAAGTAAGGTGTGGAGAAATTATGTGGCTTGTTTGTCATAGATTGTGTCAGAAATAGAGCTGGTGCGGTCGTACTGTGACCAGCTCCACCAGGTTTGCCCAAGACTTTTTATCATTTTAGCATTCAAATCTCCACATTCCGGGAAACTCCTCAGTTCTGGCAAATGGTTAGTGACCCTATGTGGGTCCCCATGCAATCCTGTAGCCAGGTTACAGAGGTCCAGCTTCTCTGCCCTCTACACCTTTTCTGTGTGACACCTGCTCCCTGATCACTTGATACATCAGCGTTAACAAGCCCTTCAGGGCTGATAGTGTGTTTACTGTTTCCTCTAAAGTATATTACTTGTCCTCACCCAGGTTAGATTTCCCCCTCTTATCCAAGCCATCTGTAGTGCAGCTTGGCACTTTCCATGGCTCTCATCAGCCTAAATCCTAAGAGGTTTGAGCAGAAATTTTCACTTTGCTCCTATTCCAACTGTGTATTTAAGGTTAATTTGTCACATTGGTGACAAAACTTGATGCCTAAGACTCTGTTGTAATAAAAATTGTACCACCTTGCATTTCCCCTGCACCTTGCAGTCAACAAAGCTCCTACACACACACACACACACACACACACACACACACACACCCCTTGTTGTATGCTAACAGTATCTCCCTGAGCTAGGCAGGTACTTATTGATTATAAGAAGTAAGCAGGGAAAAGGAAAAGAATTTCTTTACAAGTGGTTTTCTAATATACTTTCAAAGGCTTTGTTTCTTTTCAACTTTGGCTTCAAAGCATAAACTGAAGTAGAGATCTAAATTATTTGGAATCAGCTATTGGCAACCAAACAATTTTGAAAAACACAGAGTAGAGCTGGGGGGGGGGGGCATCCTGGAACAACTCCCCTCTCCCAGCACAGCCACAGACAGGCCCTGGAATGAGTGTCCCATTCTTTGTCACTCCAAAGGCTGACAGGCCCTCCTCTCTACCCCCACTTACCCAGAATATTATTTCTATAAGGAAATGCAAACTTACAAACATTCTCTTAAAATATAACCTGATTGTACATTGGAAACTGTCGATAAAGAATACATCATCCTTGAGTTTCTTATTGTATAGTCTTCTTGACGCAAACTTCTGTTTTAAGTCCTATGAATCAAAGTTATGGACAAAAAAGTGATGCTAAACTTCTGCATCTTAAAGCTTGGGATATTTAAAGGTTAGAACCATTCAATTTATACTAATTATATAGTTTAAGTTCTTATACGAAAGCTTGGTAAAGTTTCAGTAACTCCCTGTTACGTTGAATTAAATGACAATCTTCTAAAAATTTCATGGCTTCTCTATATCAATGTTTCTTAAACATGCTTAATCACAAGAATCATGTCAGGTTCTTTATAATTTCAGAATTTAATGAATGTAAGAATCTCCTGGATGCCTGACCTGTGGTGGAGCAGTGGTTAAATCATCAACCTGGAATGCTGAGGTCGCCAGTTCAAAACCCTGGCTTGTCTGATTAAGGCACATACAGGAAGTAACTACTATAAGTTGATGCTTCCCACTCTTCTCCATTTCTCTCCTTTCTCTAAAATCAATAAGTAAAATCTTAAAAAAAAAAAAAAAAGAATCTTCTGGAGATATTTTTAAAATGCAGAGATTCTGGCCCTAGCCAGGTGACTCAGTGGAAAGTGTCGTCCCACACCCAAGTTATGGGTTCGATCCTGTTGGGCAGATAAAATACATTATGCTCACTTTGTTAAAGATGGTGCTGCCCACGTGGAAGCCCATCACCCGGGTGATTGCTTGGGATGGGTGTGATTATGTTAATATGTGTTGGGGGAGGGCTTTCACGCCAAAAGGTTTTAAAAAGAAGAGAGATCACGTTGCTCCTGGAGAAAAGTGGTTATGTTCTAGGAGCAGCTCATGCTAGAAGAGGGCAGAGAGCAGGGAGGAGTGCAGAGTAAGGCCACGTGGAGGAGAGGAGAAGCAGCCAAGATGGCGGAGTGCTGAAGGAGAAGTCAGTTTGTGCAGAGTTTGTGCAGGGAGAAGGAAGGAGATGGGGAATAGAGGTGAATAAGACTAGTGAGCTAGAAACCTTTGATTCTAGGAAACTCGGATAAGTCAGTAGCTTTGTGAGAACTGATTGAGTGGGTTTTTGGAGCCCAGTGTGTGTTTTTATTTGCTCACCGGGTGCAAACTAGGATTAAAGGTAATGACCCACCAGTTCTTGGCTGTTTTTTCTTTACCGACTGTCTGGATCTAATGCGAACCTGCATGGGCCAGGCGGCTGTGATGGTGGCCGCAGCTACTGGCTTTACAGATCCCCAGTCAGCAACCAATGAGTGTACAACTAAAAATAGAACAACTAAGAGGAACAACGAGTTGATGCTTTGCTTTCTCTCTGTTTCTCTGCCAAATCAATCAATCAATAAATTTTTTTAATCAAGTTATCTTTAAAGGCGCAACCAACCATCATTATATCTTCCAAATTCTGGTTAATTAAACAAGTAATGAGGATAACTCGAGCTCAAGCAGCCATTTTGGACCGGAAGGTGGAAGGTACAAGCCTGAGTGAGCACACAGCGGCTCAGGAGGAGTCTGGGTCCCTGATGAGCAGGCCATCCTAGCTGCAAACTGCTTTCCTCTGTTCCCTTTGACAGGAGAAAAAGGTAATGTTCTGTCTTGCTTAAGCCACTATCACTGTACTTTGGACTTTTCTGTCATATCCAGCCAAACCTCATTCTACCTAATTAAACCGTAATTGAAAGTCGAAAGTACAAGGGTTTTTGCATCAGGCACCAACTTGGTGACATCACTTATTAACCCTTTGATCCTAATAGATTAGTTCATCTCTCTAAGCCTTTCTCTTCTCACATGTAAAATAAGAAGAACACTCCTCAAGGATGGTTGTGAGGAGCAAATTAGAGTAAGATTATAAAGTGTTCAGCATAGTGCTGGTGCATAGTACACTCTTAGTAAATGTACTCTAATTACGTATATATAGGGGCTATTACAGAGCAGTATGGACCCCAGAGATGGCTGAGCCAAAACGGAGGGTATCTACATCCAGAAGATCAGCATGGCAGTAGCGCACATCACAGTTTGGAAGGTGAATAAATTAGAAGCAGGGAAATGCTTCAACACTCTTAAATCTAGCCATGGAATTAGTATTGGAACTACTAATTAGGAAGATATTTGTTGAACTCCTTTTATGTCCCAGGCACATTCTAATAGTTCAAGCCACAATGATAAACAAGCACATACGTGCTTCTTGTACTCAGAGTTTATGGCCTGAAATCAGACCTGAAACCACTACTAATATGGCAAGCTATTGTAAATGCTCTGATGAAAAGGAACAGAACATTCTGAGAACTTGTGTCAGAAGGCCCTAACACAGTGAGGTAGGAGCGAGCCAAAATATGAAGGATGAACCTGCATTACCCCAGTGAAGGGAGGCAGAACGTACCTGTAGGGAAAAGACAGGCAAAGGCCCTGAGGTGGAATGCAGCACAATGAGTTCTTGTAATGAGGATAAAGCCTGTGTACCTAGGGGTGGAAGTGTGCCGAAGGGGAAGCTTAGCAAGAGAGGAGCTGGAAAAGGCGAGAGACAGGTCTTATAGCACCTTGTAGACCATTATAAAAGGTTTATTCCCAAGATGATTGGAACACATCAGAAATACAGCTGGTGTGGTCCTACAGTGACCAACTCATCTTGGGTTTGATGATGGCAGCTTTTGCACAGACTTCTAGGGCAATCTAACCATCCCAATTTGCCTGGGACCGAGGGACGTGGGGCTGTCGATGCTAAAATGGGGCAGTCCTGGGCATACCAAGGGATTGGTCACCCTAGCTGCTTTACATGATCTAATTGCTTCTAAAACTCACACTCTGGCTACTGTGTGGGAAACTAAGAGAGAAATGGAATGGATATGACCAGAAAGATTGGTGGAGTATCCAGGCGAGGGAAGACAGTAGCTTGGGCTAGGGTGGTGGTGGCAGTGGAGCTGAGAAGAGGGTAGTGGGTTGGAGAAAAATTTGGGAGGTGAAATTAGCAGGACATGTTGAGGGTTTGGAAATGCTATTTCTAAGACCACATGGATTAATTCAAGTGTAAAAGTGAAATCTGAACTTCCAGTTCCACATGGGACTACTCTAGGTATATCCTTCTAAGCACTGAAACACTAGGGTAGACCCAGGAGGACATTATCTTAGCCAAAGCATAAACTATCTGGTCTAAGGCCTTGGTTTCAAGAATCAAAGGCTGTAAAGGAAAAATTATGGCTCTTCTTTAACCTGATGCCTTTAGGCAAGGGCCATTTAAATCACCTCAGATCAATGTGTTTCACAAGGAAAAAAAATCTTCTTTATAGCCTAACAACCACACTTAACGACAAATAAACTTGTGAATGAAGCCAGAAACTCTTTCACCTGGATATGCTCAAAATGTTTTCATTTTGACAAAGTGTTCCAATAGTTACCATGAGCTAAATAGCTAGGCTTTATTGATTTAAATGAGAACTGTGGCTATTTCCAAGTAGTCATTTGCTTCTGTCTTATTTCCTACTGAATACAGTTAAGGAAATGATTATTTACTTAAGATCATCATTGGGTTTTATGATCATTTTAACAATCCTTGCAAGACATTTTACTTTTTTAGTTGGAATAGCAAACAGTATATATAACTTCTTAATTGTCACACTCTTTTTTGGCACCATAAAGCTAATTAGTGGCTTTAGAAATAAGAGATTAGAATTGTGAGCCAAGTAAACAATGATGAAACAAGACTGATGTTACAGAATCAAAATTCACAACTTAAACAGCATTCTGTTTTTTATGTCCATAAAGTATGTAACTATTTTATTTGCAAATTAGTCATTATCATATCTTAATATTATTCAATTATACTCTATAGGAACTCAATTATTTTACTCTATAGTATTTAGCAATTTTAATTGTTAAAATTTTTAACAATTTTAATTTAACTAAATTAGTTCCACTATAAAAGCACTAGAAATACTGGTAATGAAAAGATTCTGAAAATCATATGGCAGTGGCCAATATGAGTTTAGATGATTTGGGGGGTCAAATATGTGTGTGACAGGGGCAGGCATGTTTCTCCCTACCTTTTAAAAGCAGCCTGACAAATTTTTAAATTTATTAATATTCAGTGTTAGCCATTATCTAGGGAAATAGACACAGTCATACACTACAATATCCATCAAAATTTTAGATGTGCATTTTTTTAGATCCAGCAATTCTACTTCCCAGGAATTTATCCTAAAGATATACCAGCATGACACAAAAAAGAAAACTACAGACCTATATCTCTAATGAATACAGATGCTAAAATACTAAACAAAATACTAGCAAATTGAACACAACAACACATTAAAAAAATAATTCAACATGATCAAGTGGGATTCATCCCAGAATCACAAGGATGGTTCAACATATGGAAAACGGTTAACATAATACACCATATCAACAAATAAAAGAACAAAAATCATATGATCTTATTAAGAGATGCAGAAAAGGCATTTGATAAAATACATCATTTTATGTTTAAAACACTTAACAAAATGGGTATAGAAGGAAAATCTCTCAACATAATAAAGGCCATCTATGATAAACCATCAGCTAACATCATATTAAATGGCATAAAACTGAGAACTTTTCCCCTAAAATCAGGAACAAGACAAGGTGTTCACTCTCTCCACTCTTATTCAACATAGTGCTGAAAGTTCTAGCCAGAGCAATCAGACAAGAGAAAGAAATAAAAGGCAGTCATATTGGGAAAGAAGAAGTAAAGGTTTCATTTTTTGCAGATGATATGATCTTGTACATTGAAAACCCTAAAGACTCCACAAAAAGACTACTAGAAACAATAAACCAATACAGTAAGGTCACAGGATACAAAATTAATATACAAAAGTCCATTGCCTTCCTTTATGCCAACAATGAAACATCAGAAAATGAGCTCAAAAAAACAATCCCCTCCATGATTGCAACAAAAAAAATACCTAGGAATAAACATAACCAAGAATGTAAAGGACCTATATAATGAAAACTACAAAGCATTGTTAAGGGAAATCGAAAAAGATTTAAAGAAATGGAAAAATATTTCTTGTTCTTGGATAGGAAGAATAAATATAGTCAAAATGACTATATTACCCAAAGCGATGTACAAATTTAATGCAATTCCCATAAAAATTCCAATGTCATTTTTTAAAGAAATGGAATAAAAAATCATCAGGTTTATATGGAACTATAAAAAACTCTGAATAGCCAGAGCAATCCTAAGGAAAAAGAACGAAGCTGAGGGCATTACAATACCTGACTTCAAATTATATTATAGAGCCACGATAATCAAAACAGCATGGTATTCGCAGAAAAATAGACACTCAGACCAATGGAACAAAATAGCCCAGAAATAAAACCACATGTATATGGTCAAATAATTTTTGATAAAGGGGCAACAACACACAATGAAGAAAAGAAAGCCTCTTCAACAAATGGTGCTGGGAAAACTGGAAAGCCACATGCAAAAGAATGAAACTTGACTATAGTTTGTCCCCTTGTACTAAAATTAATTAAAAATGTATGAAAGACCTAAATATAAGACCTGAAACAATAAATTACATAGAAGAAAACATAGGTACTAAACTCATGGACCGTGGTTACAAAGAGCACTTTTTGAATTTGACTCCAAAGGCAAGGAAAGTGAAGGCAAAGATAAATGAATGGGACCACATCAGACTAAGAAGCTTTTGCACAGCAAGAGAAACTGACAACAAAATAAACAGACAACCAATTAAATGGGAGATGATATTTCAAACAACAGCACAGATAAGGGCCTAATATCCAAAATATACAAAGAACTCATAAAACTCAATAACAAACAAGTAAACAATCCAATAAAAAAAAATGGGAAGAGGATATGAACAGACATTTCTCCCAGGAAGAAATACAAATGGCCAACAGATATATGAAAAGATGCTCATTTTCATTAGCTATTAGAGAAATGCAAATCAAAACTACAATGAGGCCTGACCTGTGGTGACGCAGTGGATAAAGCATCGACCTGGAAATGCTGAGGTCGCCGGTTCGAAACCCTGGGCTTGCCTGGTCAAGGTACATATGGGAGTTGATGCTTCCAGCTCCTCCCCCCTTCTCTCTCTCTGTCTCTCTCTCCCTCTCTGTCTCTCTCCTCTCTCTAAAAAAAAAAGAATAAATAAAATTAAATTAAATTAAAAATTAAAGAAAAAACTACAATGAGATACCACCTCATACCTGTTAGATCAGCTATTATCAACAAGACAGGTAATAACAAGTGTTGGAGAGGCTGTGGAGAAAAAGGAACCCTCATCCACCATTGGTGGGAATGTAAAGTAGTACAACCATTATGGAAGAAAGTATGGTGGTTTTTCAAAAAATTAAAAATAGAACTACTATATGACCCAGCAATCCCCCTACTGGGAATATACCCCCATAACTCAAAAGCACTGGTACATAAAGACACATGCAACCCCATATTGCAGCATTGTTCACAGTGGCCAAGACATGGAAACAACCAAAAGCCCTTCAATAGATGATTGGATAAAAAAGACGTGGTACATATATACTATGGAATACTACTCAGCCATAAGAAATGATGACATTGGATTATTTACAACATGGATGGACCTTGATAACATTATACTGAGTGAAATAAGTAAATCAGAAAAAACTACGAACTATATGATTCCATACATAGGTGGCACATAAAAATGAGACTGAGGGACATAGACAAGAGTGTGGTGGTTACTAGGGGTGGGGAGGGGAAGGGAGGCGGTAGGGGGAGGGGAGAGGCACAAAGGAAACCAGATAGAAGGTGACAGAAGACTATATGAGTTTGGGTGATGGGTATGCAACATAACCAAATGTCAAAATAACCTGGAGATGTTTTCTCTGAATCTATGTACCCTGATTGATTAATGTCACCCATTAAAATTAATTTTTTTAAAAAGGAAAACAAATGATATACCAGCATAAATTTACAAAGACATATAGGTAGGAATGTACATTTGCATCTTTTGTCAGGTAAATAAAATATTTTTTTTTTCTTTTCATTTTTCTGAAGCTGGAAACAGGGAGAGACAGTCAGACAGACTCCCGCATGCACCCGACTGGGATCCACCCGGCACGCCCACCAGGGGCGACACTCTGCCCACCAGGGGGCGATGCTCTGCCCATCCTGGGCGTCGCCATGTTGCGACCAGAGCCACTCTAGCGCCTGAGGCAGAGGCCACAGAGCCATCCCCAGCGCCCGGGCCATCTTTGCTCCAATGGAGCCTTGGCTGCGGGAGGGGAAGAGAGAGACAGAGAGGAAAGCGCGGCGGAGGGGTGGAGAAGCAAATGGGCGCTTCTCCTGTGTGCCCTGGCCAGGAATCGAACCCCGGTCCTCCGTACGCTAGGCCGACGCTCTACCGCTGAGCCAACCGGCCAGGGCGGTAAATAAAATATTTAAATGTCTATCACTAGACTGCTGCTTAACATATTTTTAATATAATCATGAAATGAAATATGCATATGTTTAAAAGAATAACCCAGGCCCTGGCTGGATGGCTCAGTGGATAAAGTGTCATCCCAGTGCACCGAGGTCGCAGGTTTGATCCTGAGTCAAGACACATACAAGAAGCAACCAATGAATACAGAATGAAATGGAACAACTAAGGAAACAATAAACTGATGTTTCTCTCTCTTTCTTTCTCCCTTCTCCTCTCTCTCTCTCTCTCAAATCAGTGGGGAAAAAATTTTTTTTAACAACATAAATTTCTTTTTAATTAGAAAGAGAGAGAGAGAGGAAGGGAGGGGCAGGGGAGGAGAGAGATGAGAGACATCAACTCATTGTTGCTTTACTTTAGTTGTTTATTGATGGTTTCTCATATGTGACTTGACCAGAAGGCTCAAGCCAAGCCAGTGAGCCCTTGCTCAAGCCAGTGACCTTGGGCTCAAACCAGTGACCTTGGGATCATGTCAATGACCCCACACTGAAGCTCTCACTCAAGCCCGAGCCCTCACTCTGTAGCCAGTGACCTCAAGGTTTCCAACCTGGGCTCTCAGTGTCCTGGGCAGATGCTCAGTCTACTGCACCACCACAGGTCAGCCTCAGTGGAAAAATTTATATAAATAAACAACATAAAAAAATGAAAGAATGGCTCAAATCTCTACATGGTGATATGAAAAGAGCTCCAAGATATATTAAGAACATTAAATATACAGTAACATGTTTGTATCTATATATCTATTTAGGTAGATCTATAGATATCTATAGAGATAGATAGATAGATAGATAGATAGATAGATAGATAGATATAGGTATATGTTTACGTATATGTGAAGTATCTCAGCAGATTAAAATAACTTGATTGTGAATTTTTTTTAAAAGTAGCAACAAATCCTGCTTCCATCCCTGAGGATAACTGATTCAGTCAGAAAAACTAAAAAGCTACTCCAACATCTAGGAGCTCCACAGAAACAGATTTGATAATGAATGAATTGATAAATAAAATGTGGCATATCCAGAGAATGGAATAGCCTTTGGCAATAGAAAGAAAGGAAATAGCAATCCATTCTACAAAATGGGTGAACCTTGAAAACATTAGGCTATGCTAAGTGATATCTTCACTTGCCAGCAACCCACTGTCAAGGTCCCCTTGGACCATGTCACACCCAGAACTGCCTCAGTTATAAAACCTAAAGTTCCAAATTCCAGCCTCTGACTACAGCCTCCTATTTGTCCAGTTCTCACCCTCATCCCTGCAACCTTGAGCTCCCTCCCCACTCTCCCCCTTTCTCCCACTTCATCTCTCCCCTCTGGGCTTCTCTTACCTCACGTGTCACTTTAATAGCTCTCATTATTCCCCTCAACTAGCCCTCCCCATAGTCTTTGGATTACACCTGCCCTACAAAACCAGAGATGAATCAGTTTTTTGTTGTACCCAGATTGGGTTCTACTTAAAAAAAAAAAATGACACAGCTCTGTACAGAACGGTGACACAATACAGGTGTCTCAACCAGGCCATGGGGCACTTGGACATCATTTTATATACCCCTGATCAGCTTGCCCTCCCATGGGTCACATTTCAAATACAATATCCTCTTTAAACTTCTGGTCTGCATTCTCTCCCCTCCGTCTCAGTAGAACGCCTGTCATCCTGCTCCCAACCAGAAACATACCTGCAGAGACCCTTTTTGTGCTTCTGAACATCTAGAAAAAGTGTAATTCATGTTTCTTGGACACATCAAGTAAAAGAGTTACTAGGAATTTCCTCATTTTGCACTACTATTTAAAAACCCTCCAACTTCTAAGTAGTAAAGACTGCCTATTGAGCCACTGCTATTTCTGAGAGGAAAGGAGAAAAAGACACAGACCATATATACATGGTCATTTATATGTAAAACAGCTTCATTGATATATAATTCACATACAGTGCAATTCACCCATTTAAAGTGTACAGTTCAATGGTTTTAGCATATTCAGAGTTGTGCAGCTATCACCAAAATTAATTTTAGAACATTTTCATCACCCCAATGAAACGCCCTTTAGCTATTAGCAGTCATTCTCCCATTTCCCAACCAAATCCCCAGCTCTAGGACTCTGGTATACTATTTTCTGTCTCTATGGATTTGCCTACTTTAGACATTTCATATAGATGGAATCACACAATATGTGGCCTTTTGTGTTTGGCTTAACATGTTTTTAAGGTTCATCCGTGTTGTAGAATGGATTGAAACTTCATTTCTTTTTATTGCCAAATCATATTCAATTGTCTGGATACCTCACATTTTATTTATCAGTTCAATAGTTGAGGGATGTTTGGATTGTTTCTGCTTTGGGGCAACTGTGAATAATGCTGATATGAACATTCATGCACGACTTTTTGTGTGGACATATGTTTTCAATTCTCTTGAGTGTACACCTAGGGCTGGAATTGCTAGGTCATACAGTGACTCTATGTTTAACATTTTGAGAAACTGCCAAATTGTTTTCCAAACTGGCTGTACCAATTTACCTTCTCACCAACAATAAATGTATAAAAGTACCAATTTCTCCACATTCTCTGATACTTACTTTTTTTTATTATTGTAGCCATCTTATGAGTATGAAGCAGTAGCTTATTGTGCTTTTGATTTGCATTTTCCTGATGATTTGTATATTTTATTTGGAATAATGCCTATTCAAATGCTTTCTTCTTTTTTTACTTGGGTTTTTGTCTTTTTATTGTTGAGTTTTAAGAGTTCTTTATTTATTCTAAATACAAGTCTGTTGGTCAAACAAACTTTTCTTTTTTTAAGTTTGTTCATTTGTATTGGGGCAGAGCCATGTGTGTGTAGTCTATGGAAGGCTGCAGGTGCTTGCCCCCAGGGCGGCAGATTGCCTTCCTGCTTGGGAGGGGTCATTGTTTTCTGGGGACTACAGAGAAAGCAGGAGAGACTTGCTGAGGTTGGTGGGGGCCTGTGAGTCCGGAAGATTTCAAAGAATGAATAGGGACTTTGGGAGCCCTGAGTGAGAGGGAAGCAATCTTCCCTGTCTGTTTGCTCGTCACCATTATAAGACTCTAATAAACAGAATGGCCCACCATTTTCTGGCTCCACAGTTCCTTTACCATCTGCCAAATCCAAAGTGAACCAGCATGTGCATGGCCACAGCGGCAGCCACTGGCCTTTCAGCACCCTTGTCAGAATAAATTGACCATAAATGTAAGAGTATACTTCTGGACTCTTCAATTCCATCTATTGATCTATATCTCTTTATGTATGCTAGTTCCATACTGTCTTTTCTTTAAATTTATTGATTGACGAGAGAGAGAAACATTGATCTCTTCCTGTATATGCCCTGACCAGGGACGGAACCCACACCTTTTGTGTATCAGGATGATGCTCAAACCATCTGATCTATCTGACCAGGGCTTTAAAAAATTTGTTATTGGTTGATTGATTTGAGAGAGAAAAAGATTAATTTGTTTTTCCACTTATTAATGCATTCATTGGTTGAATCTAACCAGAGATTGAACCCACAAACTTGGCATATTGAAATGATGCTCTAAACAACTGAGCTACCTAACCAGAGCTAGTTCCACACTGTCTTAATGACTGCAGCTTTGTAGTAAATTTGAAATAAGCAAGTGTAAATCCTTTATATTTACTCTTTTATTTCAAAATTGTTTTGGCTATTCTGTGTCCATCGAAGCTCCATATGAATTTCAGGATCAGCTTGTTGATTTCCACAAAGAAGCCAGCTGGGATTTTGATAAGGACTGTGTTGGGGACAGTGCCATCTCAACAATACTGTCTTTTTAGCTGTCTTCTTTAATTTCTATCAATAATATTTTATAGTTTTCAGAGCATAGATTTTTCTATTCTTTTACTAAATTTATTCCTCTTGATGCTATTATAAATAGAATTGACCTCCTAAATTCATTTTCAGATTTTTTATTGTAAGTATGTAGAAAGGATTTTGGTATATTAATCTTATATCCTGTGACCTTACTGAATTCATTTATTAGCTGTGGTAGAGTAAGTGGATTCCTTAGGATTTTTGATATATAGGATCATGTCATGTGCCACTTGAAAGTCCTTAAGGACTATAGCAACTGCACAGTTGTAGGGTTGAGCTGTGAGTGGTTCTTCAATCCCTTCAAAATAGTGATTCTTTTTTTTTGCTCAAAGCTTTTCAACTTTTTAGTTAGAAAAGATAACTCAATAACAAAATTCATTATCAAGTATTTATACATTATGTTTCAACTAAATACAGCTGAAAAACCTAATTTGGCTTGTTACCGCTTATTGATCTACATAAATATATAAGATCATGACTGCAAACTACTGTCAGGGTTGACCTCTTTCTTCGGGAGGCAGCATGGCAGGGGTCCCCAAACTTTTTACACTGTCCCTCAGACCGTTGGAGGGCTGCCACATACAGTGCTCCTCTCACTGACCACCAATGAAAGAGGTGCCCCTTCTGGAAGTGCGTCAGGAGCCGGATAAATGGCCTCAGGGGGCTGCATGTGGCCCACGGGCCGTAGTTTGGGGATTCCTGGTTTAATGGAAAGATGTCCTCAGCCCTGGAATTGGAAGGCTGGTTTTCAGGCCAGCTTTGCCCATATTAACAGTGAGACTCGTGCCTGCCTAACTTACTGCACTAGGTTCTTTCCGAGGGTTCGGTGCACTACTTCTTCAAGCTCTCTTCCGTGGCATGGCTGCTTCCTTTGCAGACAGGTGGCAGGACTGGAGGAGGCAGGACCAACTGAGCTGATTCCTCCGGAAATGCCTACACTTTTAAATCAAGTCACTCCCTTGGTTTTATCATAGATAATTCTTTTCCTCATATAAAGCCATTATAAAATTCTACCTCATTGAGGAAACCCTCCCACATTAAGTAAGGGTGGATCTATCTCTGGTGAAGGTATATCCAGACCTCATCCAGCCTGGAACTTGCAGACTGAGGAGGATCTACAAGATGGATGGTAAAATCACAGTAGCCATTAGGAAGAAAAGACAGGCTAGGGCCTTATTCGAGTCACAGCCAAGGCCTTGTAATCAGGATGGAGGACAGGCAGGGAGAATCGCGTGCCTTATCATAATTATCATAAGCTCAATGCTTTAGCCGCACCACTGCTTCCTTCCTTAGTGTGCCATTAAAGACTGATTTTAGAAGAGACAAACAACATGTCTGTTTTGTGATAGCCAAAGTCTATCCACTGAGCCACCGGCCAGGGCCTCATCAGTTTTTAGTATTTTGCTGCATTTGTTTTATTAATCTCTTTTTCTCTATCTCTGTTTGTTATATAAAGTTGTTTTTTTCTAAATCATTTGAGAGCAAGTTGCATATCAGGCCTCTTTATTCCATAAAACTTCAGCCCTGGCCGGTTGCTCAGTTTGGTTAGAATGTCGTCCTGAAATGACAAGATTGTGGGTTCAATCTCTGGTCAGAGGACATATAGGAAGCAACCAATGAATTCAAAACTAGGTGGAAAAACAAATGAATGCTTCTCTCTCTCTCTCTCTCTCTCTCTCTCTCTCTCTCTAAGTCTGTCTCTCTAAAATCAATTTACAAACTTCAGTGTGTATTTCTTAAGAATAAGGATAGTCTCTCTATATAAAACCACCATTCACTTATCAAATTCAGGAAACAACATTGGTAAGATACACACTCCATATTCCAATTTTATCAGTTGCCTCATTACTGTCTTTTACAGCAACCCTTTTTCTTCCCCTTATACAGGATGCAAGCCAGGGACCACATGCTGCATTTAGTGTGACATTCCTTTTGTCTCCTTTACTCTGGAACAGTGCCCTAGTCTGTGTTTGCTTTATGACATTGATATTTTTTAAAGACTACAAATTAATTACTTTATAGAATATCCCTTATTGTAAGTTTAGCTAATGTTTTCTAGTTGATTAGATTTTGGTTATGCATTTTTGGCTAGATTCCTACATAACTGATGTGTCCTTTTCAGAATATCCCTTCTGGAGACATATGATATCCATTTGCTTCTTATTGGTGAGCTAGACCACACTTTGAGAAATAACTGACTACTTTGAAATATATTTGACTAGGCACTTTCTGTTCCAAGAGGCCTCAGAACCTCAAGTGGTCAAAGAAGGAAATAAGACTTTTACTATTCTGAGTTTTCTGAATGCTGGTTTGTTAAGGGGCTCATCTGTCTATTGCCTAGGTGCTTCAGAAGATCACATATTAACTACAGCTGCTATTACATTCAAGACTCACCTTATGTTTAACGTCTTAAATTCCCCACCCTCTGCCCTGGCCATATAGCTCAGTCGGTTAGAGCACCATCCTGATAGCCAAGGTTGTGGGTTTGATCCTAGGTCAGGGCACATACAAAAAAACAACCAATGTATGCATAAATAAGTGGAATGACAAATCAATGTTTTTTTTTTTCTCTCTCTCTCTCTAAAGCCAATTAGTAACCCTGCATCATGACTTTTATTTTGTTGTTAATACAAGTATTCTATGTGATATATCATATGACATAATTAGACCCCATCCATGCAATTGATGGGAGCTTGAGGCTAGTAGAGACAACTTAATTTCTTGCATTACATGTTTTACAATGACTTATCAACTTCCTCTTCAATGATATGTTTTTAAATACTCACTTATTCTAACTTTACCTTTAAAACACACCCATTCATGAACCGTTAACTGGTACTTTACCTTATTATTTATATTTCCATGTAAAATTTCTAGCCTGCTACTTCATTATAGCTACTTTATTGTTGACTATAAAATTCGCCTTGCATTTGTTAATTCATTTATTCAAACTACAAATAGTTCCAAGACTAAGAAAAAAATATGATTTAGGTCTTAAATAAACTAGCACTTACTGGGTACCAGCTTTATGTCAGCCATGATTACATACATTATCTCATAACAACCAAATAGTAATATTTTTGTTACCACCATTTTATAGAAAAGAAACAGAACAAAATAACTTACTTGACACCCAACCACAAACAAGTAATAGAACAGGGATTTAATCCA
The DNA here is from genome assembly GCF_036850765.1 of Saccopteryx bilineata. NCBI lineage: Eukaryota > Metazoa > Chordata > Mammalia > Chiroptera > Emballonuridae > Saccopteryx > Saccopteryx bilineata. Next base: position 297,022,254 of record NC_089491.1, on the reverse strand, counting down.
AGCTCTAATGACCTCTAAATAGACTCTTTATGGGTATCACCTATAAAGTTGTAACAGGAAAGACAGTGAACAAAATTAAGTTCACAAATTTCAGAATGCCGCAATTAGGTATGCCTCTCAAAATCAAAAGTAAAACCTGGGGACAAATGCAAGGAAGAATTAATTACCTTACAAAATGGCCAGGAAACTTAAGGACGCTCAAGACCCTTCAAGAGAAAACCAGAAGTTTCAGAAAAGATTCTTTTGAAAACAAAGTAGAAGTCCTTGCATGCTCTCCCACATCCCGCCCACCCTTCTTCTTTCTTTCCAATTGGTTACTATTACTGTGTTTTTATACTTTGCAGAAATTATGTCATTAAAAATATAAATACAAATAAATGAGCAAATAGTACGTTTTGATAATACCGTGCAACTTGGTATTGTTACTAAGTGTGTATTCAAGATCCGCATTTCTGCCTGACCAAGCAGTGGAGCAGTGGATAGAGCATCAGACTGGGATGCAGAGGACCCATGTTCGAGATCCCGAGGTTGCCAGTTTGAGCACAGGCTCATCTGGTTTGAGCAAAGCTCACCAGCGTGGACCCAAGGTCGCTGGCTCGAGCAAGGAGTTACTCGGTCTGCTGAAGGTCCGCATTCAAGGCACATATGAAAAAGCAATCAATGAACAACTAAGGTGTCGCAACGAAAAACTGATGATTGATGCTTCTCATCTCTCTTTGTTCCTATCTGTCTGTCCCTATCTATCCCTCTCTCTGACTCTATCTCTGTCTCTGAAAAAAAAGACCTGCATTTCTAATAAGCATTTACCTAATATACAATGTCTAAATAGACTTCTAATATGTACATTTATTTTAATGACCACATAGTATGAATATACCAAGTGATATAAATTTCCACAATTTAATTATGTATTCTCATAATTAAAAAATATTTAGGTTTATAATAGGCTCTTAGGGAAGTTGGATTGGTTGGAAAATGCCTTAACTTTTGAGTAGGGTATTATAAATAAATCCACAAAAGCCAAAGAGAATAAAGTCTGCCTGGAGCTGGCATTTGGTGTTAGAAAGCCCCTTTGGATTGAGCATTAAGATATCAAAAAGGGTCTCAAAATTAGATACTATTTATTTCAACAATAACCATGTATTAAGAAAAAGAGACAAATGTCAAAGTTGATGGTATATTAAAGACTAATTAATGTTCTACGTATTCTTACATGTACACATATTCTTATTATTATTATTATTTTTATATTTTTCTGAAGTGAGAAGCAGGGAGGCAGAGAGACAGACTCCCAGATATGCCCGACCAGGATCCACCCGGCATGCCCACTAAGGGGCGATGCTCTGCCCATTTGGGGCGTTGCTCCATTGCAACTGGAGCCATTCTAGCACCTGAGGCTGAGTCCATGGAGCTGTCCTCAGCACCCAGGCCAACTTTGCTCCAATGAAACCTCGGCTGCAGGAGGGGAAGAGAGAGACAGAGAGAAAGGAGAGGGAGAAGGGTGGAGAAGCAGATAGGCATTCTCCTGTGTGCCCTGACTGGGAATCAAACCCAGGACTTCCACACGCTGGGCCAACGCTCTACCACTGAGCCAACTGGCCAGGGCCCATATCCTTATTATTTATTTAACAAACTTTATTTTTCAGAGCATGTTCAGGTTTACAGCAAAACTGAACAGAAAGTACAGAGAGTTCCCATACAAACCCTCTCCTCACAGAGGCACAACATTCCACACTATCAACATCTTGCTTCAGTGGTATGTTTGTTACAGTTGATGAATCTAACTGACACATCATTATTACCCAGTGTCCATAGCTTACATTGGGATTCACTCTTGGTGTTGTATATTCTATGGGTTCTGACAAATGTATCCACCATTGTAGCACTATACAAAATACTTCCACTGCCCTAAAAATCCTCTGTGCTCTGCCTCTTCAGCCCTCCCTCTTCCCAACCCTGGCAACCACTGATCTTTTTACTGTTTCCATTAATTTGACTTTTCCAGAATGTCAGTTGGAATCATATAGTATGTAGCCTTTTCAGATTGCCTTCTTTCACTTAGTGATTGCATTTAAGTTTTCTTGGCTTGATAGCTTACTTATTTCAGTGCTGAGTATATTCCACTGTCAGCACATACATTTATTGATTCACCTATTGAAGGACATCTTGGTTGCTTCCAAGTTTTGGCAATTATGAATAAAGTTGCTATAAACATCTGTGTGTAGGATTTTATGTGGACATAAGTTCCCAACTTCTCTGAGTAAATAACAAGGAACATAATTGCTGGATTGTATAATAAGAGTGTGTTTTGTTTTGTAAGAAACTATCAAACTGTCTTCTAAAATGGGTGTACCATTTTACATTCTCACCAGCAATGAATGAGAGTTCCTGTTGAATTGATAAAAATTTCTTATTTAAAAAATGTTTGGTAAAATTCCCCAGTAAACTCATCTGGTCACGATACTTTCTGTTTTAGAAGGTTAATGATTGATTCAACCTTTTTTCTTTTTAATTAAATTTATTGAGGTGACTCTAGTTAAAAAATTATACAGGTTTTGGGTGCACAATTCTACAATACATCTTCTGTATATCATATTGTCTGTTTACCATCCCAAGTCTTCATCCATTCAATTTCTTTAACAGTTATAAACTTATTCAGATTACCTTTTGTGAGTTTTGGCAGATTGTCTTTAAAAGAATTGGTTCATTTCATCTAAGGTTATCAAATTTGTGGGCATAGAGTTATTCGTAGTATTCTTTTATTATCTTTTCTTTCTTTTTTTTTTTTGTATTTTTTTGAAGTTGGAAACAGGGAGGCAGTCAGACAGACTCCCGTATGTGCCCGACCGGGATCCACCCAGCATGCCCACCAGGGTGCCCATCTGGGGTGTTGCTCTGTTGCAACCAGAGCCATTCTAGCACCTGAGGCAGAGGCCATAGAGCCATCCTTAGCGCCTGGGCCAACTTTGCTCCAATGGATCCTTGGCTGCAGGAGGGGAAGAGAGAGACAGAGAGGAAGGAGAGGGGGAGGGGTGGAGAAGCAGATGGGCGCTTCTCCTGTGTGCCCTGGCTGGGAATTGAACCCGGGACTCCTGCACGCCAGGCTGATGCTCTACCACTGAGCCAACCGACCAGGGCTCTTTTATTATCTTTTAAAGTTCATGGGCCTTGTTAAGAAGACCAGCATGCTATGGCACATCTCAGAATGGCTCCCTTTCCCCTCCCCCTGCCGGAAACAAGAGGGCATTTTTTTCTGATATTCACTTTGACAACCTGGTAGAGTTCCATAGGTACAATTGCCAAATGTGTGGGATCCCCTAATGACTAGGTCCCCCTGGATTTCTCAGACTTGTCCATACTGAACCTCCAACAATTCATCAATTACAGTTCAGGTTTTCTTACCCCAGTACTGGGTCCTCTAAAGCTTGTTACTCATGGGCTTTTGCTTTGGTAAGTGATGAGTCTCTGTATTCACCTGTTTGCCTCTCCAGTTTTAGAGGCAGTGGTCTTCCCTGTGGGGTGCTCACTCACAGTCATGGAGGTCTCAAGGGCATGCAGATGGAAGATCAGAGAAAACAGCTGCCCCCTTGAATTAGGTGTCATGGTTTTAAAAAAAGGGTCTGACTGTTACTGAACAAAGAGTTTCCAAGTCAAAAGTTGTACTGGGTTTGAATAATGGGTTGTACATCAAGAGTGGTCTAATTTAAATTAATAATGACAAAGAGAAAGGACCTAGAGAATTTAAGGGGGAAAAAGTAATCAAAGGAAACTCAACAAGGATTAGAAGAAAGGAATCCAATAAAATTTTTGAGTTGATTTTGGAATTTATATACTTATCTTTATTTCTCACTATAATCCTGTGAGGTGGATTTAAATAATACTTAGGTTTTAATAAGGTAACACTACCTTATTAAATATTAATAGCCTTACAACAATCCCATGAAGTAGCTATTACAGATATTTATAAGATATTACCTTATTAATTATTAACAATATTTTGATGGAGAGTTACATTCAAATGTATAAAAAGCAGATATTGAATTTCCTCAAAAGCAAACCACCTTTAGCATTTCTGCTCCTTCTCCTCTCCTCCTCCTCCAGTGAGAATGGGCAGTGAGGAAGAGAGAAGAGGGGGGTGGAAGTTGAAGCCAGACAGGCCTGGCTCTGACAGACTTGGAATCAGGCCCCGGCATAGTTGGGAAAATAGCAACTGAAAAGATCTTCTGAGAGACACAGCTGATGCTCTCAGTCCTTGGTAACCTTCCTTTTAGTGTTCCGCGGGTGCGGCAGCTTGTTTGTGGGGGAGTGCACTGAAATCTCAGGCCTATCACAGTGTTAGAGAGGTTAAAAGGTAGAGCATAAACAGAGATACTGTTAGAGAATTCATGCCATTCTAAGAAAGACCTGAATGTTATTCTCTGCAAAATAACAAACCTAAAACCCCAGAAGAATAAGACAGCAATCTCCCATAGGAAATATGGATTCCTAGAATTATGGAATATGGCATGGAAGACTTTGGTTGTTTTGGGGGGAAAAAGACATACCTCTAATGTTATGCAACTTGTCCTCATTGCTCAAGGGATGGTTTGAAGTTCTAATTTCAAAATTATCCAAACTTGTTGCTTTCTCTCTTAATAGAGTGGCCTGCTTTGGGCCACTCTATTATTCAATTGCAGGATTACCAATGAGTGGGCAAAGGAAAGGGAGAGAAAGATGGACTCACTTTCCAATAGAAATTTTGATGAAAGAATGGGGAAGAGGCCCTGGCTGGAACGTTTCATTGGTTAGAGCAACAGCCTGAAGCGCAGAGGTTGCCAGTTTGATTCCTGGTCAGGGCATATATAGGAACAGATTGATGTTCCTGTCTCTCTCTCTCTCCCTCCCTTCCTCTCTGGCTAAAATCAATAAATTAAGAAAAAAAAAGAATGGGGAAGAGGATGAAATCACTGGGTCAAATTAGTTTCATAGCTTAGTAGAGTGCTTCACACACCCATGACTGAAAGAATACTTGGAACCAGAATGGAGATTCCCTTGGTTCATTAGGATGGTTTGTTTGACTAGAGTATCAATTAAACATACATAGATCGTCTCTCCCCTGATGGTTTATAATATAAAGATTGGAGCACATGCAGCCATATTCATGGTAACTGGAACACAGATAGGCTAAAGAGATGACTACAGTTATCCAGGGAAGGCAGACTGAAAACCCCCTCTTCTACCTTGTCCCTTAAGCCATCACATATGCTGTAATCAATCTCCCCATAAACCTCACCCAAAGTCTACTCCAGAGGATTTCTGAATGAAAAGAAATCTGTCCTTAGAATTAAGGCACGGTACTTGCCAGGAATCTTGGTTACTGAACAGACAGCATTAATAATATTAATAATATAGACACTCCCTATTTTTTTCCTTTTAATAGAGGCAGAGATAGACAGGGGCAGACAGACAGGAACGGAGAGAGATGAGAAGCATCAATCATTAGTTTCTCGTTGCACGTTGTGACTTACTAGCTGTTCATTGATTGCTTTCAAGCATGTGCCTTGACCGCGGGCCTTCAACAGGCCGAGTAATCCCCTGCTGGAGCCAGCGACCTTGGGTCCAAGCTGGTGAGCTCTTTACTCAAGCCAGATGAGCCCGCGCTCAAGCTGGCGACCTCGGGGTCTCGAACCTGGGTCCTTCCGCATCCCAGTCCGACGCTGCACCACCACCTGGTCAGGCTAGACACTCCCTATTAAGTGTGCTAAAGGTGGCAATTCATGGAAATAGTCTACATGATTCCTGATATATCCATCTAACCTCTAGGAGCACAGTTCATACTCAAGTAGTCCCCAGTGCTGATAAAATGAGTGTCTGGCCGACCCAAACTGTAGGGGTAAATACTTTTGATTTCATGGGTCTGGAAACCTAATTTCATTTTATCTTAGCAGGTTCCATGATGCTTCCAAGGGCAACCCTGATGTTGTCATGAGGAGCTGGAAGGCCCACCTCATCCCCTTTCCATCCACAGGATCAGAGAGTTGTTTAGTAGCCTCTACTCTGTCAGTCCTGGCCTCATTCCCTCTGCCTCTGCAGTTCCCAGCACATCACAGCTGGGTCCACGGCTTAAGCCTACACCCAGTCCTAGCTGCTCTTCCTCACATCCAATTCTGGAGCCCACTCAAGTGGAGGCAGGGAGTTTGTCCTAGTTTATTCAGGGTGTTATAAGAGATAGCATACACGGGGTGGCTTATAAATAGCAAGAATTTATTTCTCTGGAGGTTGTTCTGGAGGTTGGGAAGTCCAAGATCAAGTCGCCAGCTGATTCAGGGTCTGGTGAGAGCCCACTTCCTGCTTAACAGACTGCCATCTTCTCATTCTGTCCTCACATGACTGAACGGGCCAGGGAGCTCTCCGTAGCCTCTTTTATAAGGGCACTGATCCCGTTCACGAGGGCTCTGCTCTTGTAACTTAATCACTTCCCAAATGCCCTACCTCCTAATACCATCACACTGGGGGTTAGAATTTCAACATATGAGTTTGGGGAGGACACAAACATTCAGTCTACAGAACAGTTCAGTACTTACAGGCTTAGTCTTGCCTTACAGCCTCATCTCATGGGGCTGAGAAGTAAGTCTACTCTCCAAGACTGGAGTCTGGCTCCCTAGTTATGGCTGTTGGGTGCCTGTGCGACCTGCCCATTGCCTGGTTTCTTTGATTCCTGGGCTGCCTTGGGACTCAGTATTCCTGAAGAATTCATGGAGGATAATTGTACTGACCTATGAGGCACACCCCCACAACCCCTAGTCCTAAATTTTGACCAGTTATCCTTCCCAAAATTCAGTGCTGAGGCTAGAAATCAAAGCTACTTATTTCATGACCAGAGTCATGAATCTACAGACTTTGAGTTTGGACTACAATCTCAATTTCCTCATGTGGCATTCCCTGCCTGCCTCCAGCTTACCTCCCACTGCCAAGTTTTCTGAAATCTTGATTAAGGTAACTAGGCCCTGCGGGCCTTGTGCCTGCTCTGCCCAGCTGGGCCTTCGTCCAAAGAACTTCGCTGCAGCCAGAAAAGACCCAGAGGTAGATTTCTTGTAAAGCTTGCTCAGGTTGCTTAAACTTCAGGGCCCCCGTGAACACTGGGAGATGGAAAATATTATAGGTAGAAAGAGAAAGCCCAGTTGTTATCAAGAAGAATTTTTGCTGATAAAAATTGTCCACAGTGATCTCAAAAGAAAGAGATAGGAATCTCCAAGTCACCACTATTTTGTTGTGATTTCTTTATTCATTCTAAGTGAATAGTCATTTTGTAACTAATTTTGGAATATGTATTCTATTTCTAAAAGAGAGTCCCCCAAGTTTTATAAGCTTCATGCCCACAAGGTCTGGACCTGCTCTAGGAAGACCCATGCCTAAGCCCCATATCCAGGAGCTATGATTTCATTGATCTGGGGCAGTAGATCTCAGCTGAGATTTTTTTTTTTCCCCTAGAGGATATCTGGCAATGTCTGGAGGCAATTTTGGTTTTCACAGCTGAGAGTGGAGGGGGCGATATGCTATTGGCCTCTCATGGATAAAGCCCAGGGATGCTGCTAAACATCTTACAAATCAGGACACCCTTCCACAACAAAGAATTAACTGATCAAGAACATCGATCATGTCACAGATGAGAAGCCCTGATCTAGGAAGGGGACTCTGAGCATCAGCATAGTTCAGAAGCTTCCCAGTCCATTTGAATACACAGTGCATTGAGAATAACAGTTCTTAAGATAATAATAATAGCGAACCTTTATGACTGAGTACTTACCACGGGCCAGTCACTGTTCTAAATGAATTAGCTTGTTTAGTCTTTGGAATAAGCTTATGAGATAAGTACTATCATTGTTCCCATTTTACAGATGCAGTAACTGAGGTATAAAAATATCAAGAAATGTGTCCTGGGATTCAACCACCAACAGTTGGGCTCCAAAGCCTGAGCTGTTAACTAGTCTCGCATACCTGAACCTCCTTGGCTGACTTACTTTATCCAGCTAAGATCTCTATGGGAGAAGGGAGGGAAGGTTCCTGGTGGCTCCCACAGCCACACTCCTCTGTCTGCCCCATCAAGTGGGAATGAAAGCGAAAAAAGGACTCAAAGTAGGTACAGTTGAGTTGGAGGGAGTATAGAACCACTTTGAACTGTGTGCCTAAGGATAGTCTCCTCATTTGGGGTATTTGTTCCAGTTTCTCAGATATCTCCATGTCTGGTTCAATTTGCTAGATGTAATTTCTCAAAATGCAAGTGTGATCCAGAAGCAGCAGACCCACGTTTGGGTATGAGTTCTAAAATAAAAGTGCTTTGGCCCATTAGACTGTGAGTAAGTAATAGCGGTTGTTGTCATCACCACCATCTCCAGAGCAGCAGTGGGCTGGGTGGCAGGGTCCCTTTTATAGACGGCTCTCTTTAATCGAAAGCCACGCCAAACAGCTGTCAGAAACGCTGACTACCACCAGACTGGGGAAAGTACTGCCAAACGAGAGGAATGCAGACAAGTTCTGTGGCAAAATGGGAGAAATATGTAACCTGAAATGACTCTTTCTTTACTCAGTGTAACAAAATGCTCAAGAAAGTAGCAGTGCATTTGGAGTTCTTGGTACAATTTCACAAAACCTAGATGAAGAGGCCAGTTTCTGCCTTCAGGGCAGGCAGTGTGGAGGGGATAAGACAAGACGCAAGTATTTCTGCAATAAAATAGGCCATGGAAAGAGGTACCATAAAGGGCTGTCGCCAGCTTGGACGAGAACCCCAAGCCCTGCGTGAGAATCATGGCCATGGCCAACTCCTCGGTTTCAGCCTGGCAAGACCCTGAGCAGAGAATGCAAGTGTGCCCTGCTTGGACCTCTGATTCACAGAACTGTGAGATAGTAAAATCGCATTGATTAGAACTACTAAGTTTGTGATAATTTTTTTATACAACCATAGAAAATGAATACAATAAATTACATTGATTGGTTTTGGAATGCTAAAGCAATCTGGCATAAACGCTATTTAGTCACGAAGTATTATCCTTTTGTATATGGCTAGAGTTGGTTCGCTGAAATTTTGGTTGAATTGGTTCTACATATTCATGAGGGACATGGTTTGAGGTGAAAGTGAGGAGAAATTTGACGGAGAAAGAAATGGAAGATGAGAAAGGAAGACATTACAGACAAGAGAACAAAATTAATAAACGGGAAAATGTCAGAGTAGGTTTGGGAAACGACCCAGAGTTCAATTCGGCTGAATAACCGCCCACAGGAAGTCACGTGGTGGGGAACGTGTCTGGACAACTAGAGAGCAGACTGCATCCTTCCCTTGGGAGACGATTCAAGAGCCACTGCAGTTGCTGAGGGGCATAGCTAATGAGCAAGCCAGAAGCATTGTGTAGTTTGAAGTGCGCAAGGCAGAGCCTGGGGGTCAGTACAGAGGCCCTTGCAATTGTCTGATTCGAGGTCTTGAGGGCCTGAATCTGGCCATGGAAAGGCGAGGAGAGGAAGCAAGAGATGGAAGAGGAAACCTGCCCCTGAGCACTCAGCCTAGATGTTCAGTGGGCTCTACTCCCTCTTTAGACACCTACAGACGTCTACGGCCATACCACCCTGAACGCGCCCAATCTCGTCTGATCTCGGAAGCTAAGCAGGGTCGGGCCTGGTTAGTACTTGGATGGGAGACACCTAAAGACATCAGCAGAGCTTATTCCGTCATCTGGGGATTGGAACCAACCAATGAAGGCAAATCTGGGTGGGACGACTGGTCAGCTGGAGATCCAGCTCCTTGTGTCCCTGCTAGATCCATGGTTGACCCCAGAGAGCAGTTATTACAGCTTGTCATGAAGCGCCTCTTGGGCTATGGTCCCAGTACAGGATCAGAAGCGGAGGCTGACAGGAGGGACTTCCCTGAAGGAAGCCATCACAAGCCTGAAGCTCATCCTATTGCAGAGGTGGAAGGGAAAGGATCAGGCTTGGGGGAATGGAGCATATTGGGCATTATTTTCTTGATCCCTGGCTGTGTACAGGCTCCGTAGGAGACCCCATATCTGTGAGTGCTCTGGGCAGTCACCCCACAATGTCCTCCAGGAAACTGCCCTTTAACTGCATTCATTCTCCAGAGGATAGCTTTTGGTTTCACAGAAGAGGCAGTTTCCAATAATGAAATGCCAGCATCAGCCAGGAGTGAAAAAGTGCATCAGCTAGCTTATCTGACCCTCCTCCTTATGGGCACAGGACAGGTATCCCTAGGGAGGGGGAAATGATGGGCTGAGATGGACTGCTGAGGAGAGGCGAGAGCACATTCTGAGACTGAACCAAAGAAGTGGCCAATGGGGATGGGCGTGTGAGGGCCCTGGGGTGACACTTGCAATGAGGTGAGACTCCAGTTCACAGAGTAGCTCAGGACCCACTCTCACGCTCAGTGTAGCATTCCATCACATTCTCTTCTGAAGTGGTTTTGAATCATGTCCACTCATTCTTTCACCTGCCTCCCTTCAATTGGTGAAGGGAGCTTGAGTCCCCTTCCCTTGGTTATGGGCTGAACTTAGTGACTGCTTCTAATGAACAGAACATGGCAGGAGTAGCTGTGGCCACTTAAAGACATTGTGCCTCCCATCTTGGTCACTCTCTCTGGATCACTTTCTTGGAGGAAGCCAGGTACCATGTCATGAGGAGAGGTCTGTGTGGCATGGAACTGAGACTATGAGTTTAGCTATGTGAGAAATGGAACTTCCATTTCCTGACCGTTACATCCTGACCGTAACCTCACAAGGGACTCTGAGTAGAACCATCCTGTTAAGCTGCTCTAGAATTCCTGACCAAAAGAAACTGAGATAATACATGTTTGTTGTTTTAAGCAACTAAATTTTGTGGTAATTTGTTAAGCAGTGATAGAGAACTATTACACATTCTAATCAGTTTCAATTAGCTGTGTAAGGTCAATGTAGTTCAGTAGCTCTTGTCATGGAAGGGCCTAGCAAACAAAAATTATCAAGTAAGTCCTTGCAGAATGGCGTGGCTGGTTAGAGCACTGTCCCAATATGCAAAGGTTGCTGGTTCAATCCCCAGTCAGGGCAAGTACAGCAACAGACAGATGTTTCTGTCTCTTTCTCCCTTCTTCTCTCTCTAAAATCAATCAATAAAAAAATAAAATAAAAAAGATTATTGAGTAAGACCAATCTCTGTATTTCACAGGCAGGAAAATGAGGTCCCATCTGCAAAAGGGCTAAAGCGCTTTGCTTTATTTGTTTAATTTTGCCTGCTCAAAGTAATGCTTTTGAATTACAGCATAAAAAGTTGTGTGTTGGAGCTCACAAATTTATGCAAAACACTGACTGGGAGGGAAACCATTATTCAGCTTCTGAACAGCAGCGTTTTGCCTTGCCTGAGGATAGAATGTCAGGGGGTGTAACTGAGCAGGAATATTAACTGGGAAAAGGGACATGTTACTGCTTGGGCGGTAAATCCATGGAAAAGCTGTTTCCCTTTGCCTGGAAACAGCTCAAACAGAAAGATAAATCTCAAAACTGATGACAATACCCTTGGCCTTGCCAGAGAGTGGGCCATCACTTTCTCATCCACTCTGATCCCGGAAAGGTGACTCTGAGTTCACCAGTCTTGACATGATGCTTCAAAAACGTGTGAACAACCAGGCTTGATAGGAACAAAATATTTTGAAAACGAGAGGCACTGTCTTAGCAAAGTGCCATCTAGACTCAGAATTCTGGGCTCACCTGGAATGGGTTTGTTCCTGGACCAGAAGGGGATTGCTCAGTTGGGTAAGCCAGTCATGAGCAGGGCAGTCAGTAACCATACCTGAAAGGTCCCCACAGGCAGCTCTCTATCAGCACTAGCAGGGGTTTTCTGAGCCCGAGGAGACCGTGAAATATTGGAGGTGGACGTGAGTGATCACTGGGACTGTGCTGGGGAAGGTGGGACTCCATCATTTTAGTTCTTTTCCTAGGGCAGGGCAGGCAGGGGTTAAAGGGTTTGCACAGTCTGGGGACCTCAACTTCCTCAGGAAGTTTTCCTCTTTCCCTATCAGAGGTGATCCCTCCACACTCTGAATGCTCCTTCTACTACATCTGTACATTCAGTACAGCACCATGATGTCATGTCATGCTTTGTACTGTCATGTTAACTCCCTCGTGGTGTGTCACTCACAGCTGCAGGGACACAGCACGAATGTCCCCAGCTTCTGGGACTGTTGTCTGCTGAAAGCTCACAGCTGGGTCCCTCCCATAAATTTCCCTCCACAGAAGGGAAGTTTTGTCCAAGTTTATTTTCCCTCCTTGGGGGAAGCCTGCGTGCAATGACATTCAATAGAGAGTGCAAAGGCACCTCTCTTGCCTCAATTCAGGACACCTCTGCAGGGCCATCTCCACTTCAGAGCTCCCGTGGGCTCGGCTGAGGCTGTTGTTGCATTCCAGTTCAACTCCCACCTCTGCCCTGTCCTGGCTTCCTCAGCCCCAAACAGTCCCCAGGAAAATTCCAGCTCCCAAATCTCCAGCTCAGACCCAGGGAACCTGAACCCCATGAGACTGGAAGCTTATTGAGGAAGGGGACTTGCTGCCACATTCTTAGTACCTACCAACCCCTCTTGTCCTGCTCCATCACCCTAGTATTCAGCACAGTGCTGCACAGAGTAACCCTCACCAGATTGCTGATGGATAGGGACCAGACAATGACTTGGACAAAGCCTGTCTCTTCACTTTTTCCCTTTACATCCAAAGTAAACACTGCATATCTTCTTGTCTCTAATATGCAAACATTTATAGAATTTACAGATAATATAAAAATATATAGTCTAAGGAATTACTTATGTAAAGTGTTTTCCAGGGAAATACACTTTTCAAACCCTGGAGAGTGTTAATTTTTAAAATGAAGAGGTGTAAGGCCCTGGCCCGGTAGCTCAGTTGGTTACGGCATCGCCCCAATACACCAAGGTTGTGGGTTCAATCCCCCATCAGGGCACACACAATAATCTACCAATAAATGCATAAACAAATTGATATTTCTCTCTCTCTTTCTTCCCCTCTCTAAAATCAATTAATAAAAATTTTAAATATGCCTGTCCTGTGGTGGTGCAGTGGATAAAAGCATCGACCTGGAACACTGAAGTCACCAGTTCAAAACCCTGGGCTTGCCTGGTCAAGGCACATATGACAAGCAACCAATGAACAACTAACGTGAAGCAACTATGAGTTGATACTTCTTGCTCCCGCCCCCACTCTGTAAAATCAATAAATAAAATCTTAAAAAAAAAGACTTATTTAAAAAAATAAAATAAAATGAAGAAGTATATAGCCTATGCTCACTTTAACTTTTCTGTTCCAGGTAAGGAGGTCTCGTGTAAGTCAAGAGCTGCATCATATAAATCAACAACCCATGCCCATGATTCTGCAGGCATTCTAGAAAGATCTATTTCCCGAGTCCTCCCTGTTCAGCTCAATGGTAATTTTGGCTAAGTGATTTTCAGTGGCAGTGCCTGTAGCCTAATTGGGGTTGTAATTCTGCTAATGGGTCCCAGTCAACATTCCCAGCAAGAGGTTTTGAGGCTTTGGCCCCAGGTGCCCAGGGAGTTGGCGTTTTACTCTTCTAAGGGCCTTCTGCTCTGCTTGATTAGCCTGTGGTCCCCTGTGTCATAGCTGCCCTCCCCAACACCCCAGGAGGATGCCATAGTACACCTGTTTGAACGGGATTATAGATTACAGGCACACCTCAGGGACATTTTGGAGTTGTTTCCAGATCACCATAATAAAGTTAGTCATATGAATTTTTTTATTTTCCAGTGCATAAAATGTTACATTTATGCTATATTATAGTCTATTAAGTGTGCAATAGTATTGTGTCTAAAAAAAATGTACCTACCTTAATTAAAAATACTTTATTGCTAAAACTCTAACCATAATCTCTAAACCTTCAGCAAATCCCAATCAGTTTGCAAGTGGAGGTTTTTACCTTTAATTTGTAAAAAAAAAAAAAAAAAAAAAAAAGCAATATTTGCAAAATGCAATAAGGCAAAGCACAATAAAATGAGGTCTGTCTGTACATAGACCCAGGAAGTAAAGGTTCTTTGTTGGACTGGTTAATATTTCTTTTGCAGCCCCAGGATTTAGCCCAGGGTTTGGTTTAGAAATGTGTGAATGAATAAATGAACATCAACAGAAACATGACTATTGCTCCCTGGGAAAGTAAAACCCCACAGCGGGTCAGTCTAGCAAGCAGGATGCCTTTCCACATTCTTTGCCCATAAGAAGCATCAGCCTGTGATCCTTAATTCTTCATTCAGAGAACAATGCCCTTTATAGATTTTCTTTTCTTTTTTTGACAGAGACAGAGAGAGAATCAGAGAGAGAGGGACAGATAGGGACAGACAGACAAGAAGGGAGAGACATGAGAAACATCAATTTTTTGTTGCGGCACCTTAGTTGTTCACTGATTGATTTCTCATATGTGCCTTGACCAGGGGGCTACAGCAGAGCGAGTGACCCCTTGCTCAAGCCAGTGACCTTGGGCTCAAGTCAGTAACCTTGTGCTTCAAGCCAGTGTTGGCTCAAGCTAACAATCATGGGGTCACATCTATGATTCCACGCTCAAGCCAGCAACCCTGCGCTCAAGCTGGTGAGCCCAGGCTTAAGCCGGTGACCTTGGGGTTTCAAACCTGGGTCTTAGGGCCTGGGACTGAAGCCCTTGAATCAATCGAGCCATGGCTGTGGGAAAGGAAGAGAGAGAGAGAGAGAGACAGAAAGGGGAGGGGAAGGGATACGGAAGCATATGATCACTTCTCCTGTATGCCTTGACCAGGAATCAAACCCAGGACATCCACACACCAGGCTGACACTCTACCACTGAGCCAACTGGCCTGAGCCTACACCATATTGTTTTATGCATTCATCAATAGATGAGCACTTAGGTTGTTTCCACATCTTTGGCTAATGTGAATAATGCTGCAATAAACACAGCAGTGCAGAAAGCTCTCTGAGATAGTGATTTCATCCCTTTGGATATATACCCAGAAGTGGGATTGCTGGACCATATAGTGGTTCTATTTTCAATTTTTTAAAGAACTACCATACTATTTCCCACAGTGCTTTTTCTACCAACAGTGCACAAGGGTTCCTTTCTCTTCACATCCTCACCAGGACTTTTATTTTAGTGAACTACTTCTGCTCCACCTTCTCCCCATGCCCTTCCCTTGCTCCTCAGTTACTGGTTCACTCAGCAATCAAGTACAGAGTGCCCACTGAAGGTCAGGCTCAGAGCCACCTCCTTGCGATACTGGAATCACACATCTGGGTGGTCCCCACCTTCAAGACCCCACAATGAAGGAGGCATGGAAGCGTGATGGAGTCAGTGCGATGATGGAAATGCCCATTCAAGAGAATGGAGGAGGAGCTCCAAACTCTAGGGGAGAGGAAAGGGACCGGGGCAGGTTTCCTAAGGCACAGATGCCTGCTGGGTCTTAAAGGATTAGTAGGCAATAGCCTGATGAAGATGAGAGGATGCAAATGTGCATTTATGATTCACCCAAGAAGGGTACTGTGGACTTGCTGGGTACCAGGCAAGGTTCTGGGTGCTGGGGAGACAGCGTACTGTGGACTTGCTGGGTACCAGGCAAGGTCTGGGTGCTGGGGAGATAGTGTGAACAAAATGGAAAGTTCCCCCTCATGAAGCTTTACTTCTAGTGGGAAGAAGCAGATAATAAGCAAAATCAGTAAGTAAAATGTATATTATGTTGGAATGGGATAAGTGACGTTACTGGTGGTGGTGAAGTGAACAAAGCAATGACCCCAGAATGATGAGGTTGCTGGTTCAAGACCCCAAGGCTTCTGGCTCTGAACATGAGATCATCAATGTGGAGTCACTCACATGAACAAGGGAATTGTCTATATGATCCCACAGCTCACCAGCTTAAGCCCTGATATCACTGGTGTGAAAATCTCAAGGATTCTGGCTTGGGCAAGGCACACATGAGAGCAGTCAATGAACAACTAGAGTGAAAGCAACTTTGAATTGATGCTTCTCACCTTCTCTCTCCCTTCCTCTGGCTCACTCTCAAAAAAAAAAAAAATAAGTGCTATATAGGGAAAAATAATCAAGGAAGAGGATCAGTACACATGTGTGGAAGGGGTTGGTTTTTAAGTTATTTTATTTTATTTTTTATTTATTTTTTTTACAGAGGCAGAGATAGACAGGGACAGACAGACAGGAATGGAGAGAGATGAGAAGCATCAATCATTAGTTTTTCATTGCGCGTTGTGACTTCTTAGTTGTTCATTGATTGCTTTCTCATATGTGCCTTGACCGCGGGCCTTCAGCAGACCAAGTAACCCCTTGCTGGAGCCAGTAACCTTGGGTCCAAGCTGGTGAGCTTTTTGCTCAAGCCAGATGAGCCCGCACTCAAGCTGGCGACCTCGGGGTCTCGAACCTGGGTCCTTCCACATCCCAGTCCGATGCTCTATCCACTGCGCCACCACCTGGTCAGGCAGGGGCTGGTTTTTAAAACACAGTAACTTTAATATGGTCACCAGGAACTGCTATGTAAATACCAACCCCTTTCATCTTCACTGTAGCTTTAATTATTAGCAAAGTGTTTGACATCTATTAGTGCATTTAATTTTTAAAACTATCCTGGCCCTGACAAGTTGGCTAAGTGGTAGAGTGTTGGTGGCCCAGTGAGTAGAAATCCTGGGTTCAATTCCTGGTCAGGGCACACAGGAGAAGTGACCATCTGCTTTTCCACCCCTCCCCCACTCTCTCTCTTCCCCTCCTGCAGCCATGACTCAATTAGTTCGAGCAAGTTAGCCCAGGGTGCTGAGGATGGCTCCATGGCCTTGCCTCAGGTGCTAAAATAGTTTAGTTGTCGAGCAACAGAGCAATGGTCCTAGATGGGTAGAGTATCACCCAGTCGGGGGTTTGTGGAGTATATCCCGATTGGGGAGCATGCAGGAGTCTGCCTCACTATCACCCATCTTCTCACTTAAAAAAAAAAGAAAAGAAATGTATTGTCTGTCTCATTGTTCTGGAAGCTGGAAGTCCCAGCTCAAAGCTGTTGGGAGGGTTGGCTGGCTCTTTCCGAGACCTCTCTACTTGGCTCATAGGTGGCCGTTTTCCCCACTGTCTCTTCACATGTCTTTCCTCTATTTGTCTGTCTCTGTCCAAATTCCCCCATTTTTTTATGACACCAGTCATATTGGACTAAGGCCCATCCTAATGACTTCATATTAACTTGATTATCTCTTTAAAACTCTATCTCCAAATAAGGTCACATTCTGAGGTCCTGGGGGTTAGGACTTCCACATATGAGCTGGGCCAGGTGGGGAGGTAGAGGGCCACAGTTCACCCATAACACTCCTCCAGTCACTGAACTTTAGGTTTCACAACCAAGACATGTAAGCTGGTACTGGCTGACTCAGTGAGGCTAGAAACACAAGAGAGCCTATGCTATGCATGAGTTACTCACAATTCATAAACCTGCTTACCTAGGATAATTTATCCAGGAGTGAAGGAGCTTAATGTGAAGGTTTCTACCTGACTCATTGAAAAGTCCATTTTTTTTTTTAAGAAAGGACCCAAAAGCTCTAGATTGAATTAGACTTTGATCCCAGGATCAGCTGCCTCTGAGTAACCCTGAAAAGTCTGGTAGTTTCATTTTAACAATAATCAAGGCTTGGGCCAACTATTAATGCAATGACTGAAAAAGTGGATAGAAGGAACAAGAGAGAAAAGACAAATTAGATGGGTATGAATGCAAGGAGAAGAAAGGAGGGTATTGGTTATTTCAGCAATTGCACCTTCTGGCTAGATTAAGGTGACATGTAAATATGCTTTGAAAGCTTAAAAGTGTTGGTCCTAGACAGTTGGCTCACTGTTGGCCTGGCGTGTACAAGTCCCAGGTTTGATTCCTGGTCAGGGCACACAGGAGAAGCGTCCATCTGCTTCACCATCCTTCCCCCTCGCCTTCCTCTCTATCTCTCTTTTCCACTCCTGCAACCATGGCTTGATTGATTTGAGCACATGGGTCCCAGGCACTGAGGATGCCTCCATGGAGCCTCCGCCTCAGGTGCTAAAAAATAGCTCAGTTCTGAGCATGGCTCCAGATGCGCAGAGCATCAACCCCCGATGGAAGTTGCTGGTGGATCCCAGTTGGGCACATTTAGGAGTCTATCTCCCCTCCTCTCACTTGAAAAAGAAAAAAAAAAAAGGAAAGAAAGGTTACAAGTTATCAATTGTAAAGTGTTCTTTTCTAAGGTAGAAATACAAGGCATGTTTTTTTTTTTCTTCGAACTGCCTTTTGACCCAGCTATCCCACTTTTAGGAATATACCCCAAGAACACCATAGCACTGTTTCAAAAGGAGAAATACACCCCCATGTTTATGGCAGCATTGTTCACAATAGTGAAGATCTGGAAACAGCCCAAGTGTCCATCAGTGGACGAGTGGATTAAAAAGCAGTGGTACATATACACAATGGAATACTATGGGGCCATGAAAAAGAAGGAAATCTTACCTTTTGTGACAACATGGATGGACCTGGAAACTATTATGTTAAGTGAAATAAGCCAGGCAGAGAAAGAAAAATATCATATGACCTCATTCATTTGAGGAATCCAATGAACAATGTGAACTGAGGAATGGAATTGAGACAGAGGAGAGATCAAAGGGACCAGAGGAAAAGAGGACAGAGGAAAAGGAGATGACAGGATGGGATAAAGCTGAAGGGAAGAGGGGAGGGAGATATTGGGAAGGGGACAAAGGAGATGTTGAGGGAAATATGGGGGAGGGGGGATGTATTCGGGCCAACACTAGAATCTATGTAAACACAATAAATTAAAATCAATTAAAAAAAAGAAAAAAAAAAGAAATACAGGCATGAACCTTTTGGAGACTGGTACTGCTGGGTTTTCTGGCAGACTGCTTTGTAGCCTTTCCCTCATTTAATTTTCTAGTACAAATAAAATATCATAACTCTTATGTGAGTCAACAGCATCCATTTTCATTGCTTTGAGGAGGCTGCTTTTTTTAATTAGCACGTGTGAAATTTTCCAAGTCACACTGACCTCCATGCTAACAACCTAACTGACAGTGTCCAGATTGGAATGTTCCACTTTCTCCTGAGGTCCAAGCAAACTTCCTGTTGAAGGCAAGACAGTTGGAACAGATGTCCCTAGCTCTCAGCTCTCAGATCTTATTTCTCACTCCTACCTTGATCTAAGACCCCTGAAAATAACAATTCAGCTGTGTTTGAGACCAGTGATTCTCAAAAGCTACCCAAGGCTCACCTGACGAGCCTCAAACTGACCCAAGAAAGCAAATCTTTCCTTTAGTCCTTTGGGACAAACTGTTTACAAATCCATACATTCCCATTTTTTGTACATCTAAGGCTTACTAATGGCTTGCTAAGTGAATTATTAAAGGTTAATCTAATTTGGAATTCATAGACCAAAAGCAACAAGCAACAAAATTTCATTAAGGATTCTAGATTAATATTCCACCAAAGAGCCCAGCTTCCAGGGAAAGTTCTGTTGGAGACTTGCCCACACATTGACATTCTCTGGACTGAAACTGTCATTAGTCTACTGTCAGCGTGGCCATGTGTGGGTCAAGGTCCCCAATTGCTACTATTTTTGTTTTTAATTATAACTCACCATTAACGCACCTTCATCATTAATAAATTAGTTGCGGTTTGTTTGGTTAACCTTAATTTTGGCTGGTATTGCATATTTGCTTCAACTGTATCTTTTGGCCTTTAACTTTCCAGTGATTATTCCTAAAGACAATTATGCATTGCAATTTGAGTATGAATCATTTATGCCCTAATTGCTAAAGCACATGTACACTTAACCCCCCCCCCGAATATACTTTACAATGGCCCCTTAACAGTGCCCATGGGTTATTTTTCCATTGGTACAGGAGAAAGAATAGGGTTAAAAGTGGGCTCAAGTAGAAAAAAAAAAAGATTGAAAGCCACTGTTTTTGACTCTAGGAATAAACAACTGGATATACTACCCATTTTACAAATAGCTTATAAATGGCATGTGCAAAGTCATCTCCTTTCGTAGATGCCTAGAAAATAATTATCTCCACTTACCTTTTCCAATACCCCCTCAGCTGCAGGCTCACTGCGGTTGTAGCAGGAAGCAGTGAAGTCTGAGGGATCAGGCAGGTGAGCAGTGACCAGGACTGGGAGCGGGCGGGGCTCTTCTGAGCAAAGGTTTCAGGGCAACTGTAAATATGAGTGGTAGAGTCACAAACAATGCCAAGCTCTGCAAATAGTGGCCACAGCTCCCAACAATCAGTTTCTGTGCAGGGTTGTGAGAACAGCTGGTTTGCACATCAGTAAATAGCCAGTGCCCAGGAAAGCACAAAGTGACTTTGGGAGGCTGGTCAACTGGGGTTTCTTTGGGGATCCAAATATTCAGGAATCCCCCAAAGTGGGTCTGGGCTGACTTAAAGCACAATTGAAGTCTCAAATACTCCCTCTTCTGTGGATCCCACTGAATTTTATTTGTATCTTTGTTGTAGCATTGTTTTCTGTCTTGCTTTATAGTGGTTTATAAAGGTCTAATTTCCTCACAGAGTTTGTTTCTTGGGGACAGGACCAGGTTTTACCCATCATTAGGAATCCTGGCTCACCAATGATTGGCTAAATAAATCACTTTGGACAAGCTAATTCTCTGAGCCTTGACTACTTCATAAGATTGATATCACAGTGAAAAGAGTCTATTAGAATTCTCTTTGTTCTAAGTACCGAAAACAGAACTCAAGTTTACATAAAAAAATGTATTGGTACAAAAGTATTAATTCAGAAACTAAAATAGCTTCAGATATCTTTCTCCTCTTTGTCTCTCTTTCTCATAAACAGATGGATGGATGGATGGATGGATGGATGGATGGATGGATGGAGTGGTTGGTAGGTAGGTAGATACAATAGATAGATACATAGAGATGCAGAGATATGTATATCAATTTCTTTCTCTACTCACACATATACACACCAATAAATTCTGCTTCTTTCTGTGATTACCCTCATTTTCTCCTATTATAAATGAGCTTCCTCCTTACAAGTGGTGGCAATGGTTATAAACAGTTTTATTTAAGTTCTGCTTAGTAACCCAGAGGAAAACTGTGTCAGTATATATAAGCCCAAAGATGCCTCTGATTGGCCAGATCTAGGTTGCTATGCTCATCCTTGGGAGGGGAGAAGGCTTTTGTGATTGGCGGGCCCACCAAAATTTTCTGGGAGAGTAGGGAAAGGAAAGGAAAGGGTATTTGTAAGTGCTGTTACCAAAAGTAAGAATTTGGGACAGGGGAGAGCTGAACTTGAAAAGACACAATACCAACTGTCCATTCCAATCAATGGGATGCCATACGTAAGGCAACAGTCCCTGGTACTAAAATAGACATTAAACTGAGCCACCTATTTCTTTCTTTTGGCAGTTTCCAGTCCCTCTGTTCTTCTTGGTGCTCCCACCTGAAACTGCCCAGAAACCGTAGACAAAGGGTGTGTGTGTGAAAGAGAGAGAGAGAAAGAGGACCCCATCCTGCTTGAATCCCTCCAAGAGCGGGAGAGAAAATACGCTTAATTTTTGGAATAGAAGAAAGGTTCACAGGGAAGTAAGAAAGCTGTAGTAGGAAGGAAAGCAAGCAAGGAGAGGCCATTAATAAAGCCTATTATCTTGGTGCTTGAGGAATTATGAGCTGGGGCACAGCAAGTCCCATTACAATTAGTGGCAGGGTTCAGAGAGGTGCCAGTTGACTGACAGGCAGGGTTTCTTTTCTCTCTCCCCTCCCCCTCCTCCTGCTTTTTGTCTTCTCTGCTGTTTCCACAGTATCAGAGAACCAGGCACTATTCCTTCCCTCGCCAGGGGCTTGGCACAGGGAGTGCTCCAGTCAAGGGCCCAGGTGTTTAAGAAGCGGAGAGTGATTCACCGCAGCCTTGGGGGTGGGGGGCATACTAGGTTTCATTTCAGTAACCTGCTCCATGAAGCTTTTCTTTTCTCGTTGCTTATTAAGATCACTTTGCGTGGTTTCAGCTTGCACAGCCATTGTTACAGTCAGGGGCGGAGAAGACACCTGTAGAGAAGGGTGGTTGATGGACCAGGGCTTCTGAGCATGCAGCAAATGTGGCCCCGACAAAGGATCCAGAGCCCATGGGAACCATTTCCCCCAGGACTGGGAGACATCAGCACCTTAACAAGGATTTGTGCTGAGTCTTTGATGTTTTGTTTTGTTTTGTTTTTTCCATTCACAGCATATTCCAATGTGCAGAAAGAAGGAAGTAGTATGTGGATTCCAGATTTCTTGGCCATAGCTGGGGGCTAACTGGTACAGGAGGTTGGGTGGAGGAGAGTCAGCAATGGGAGTTTGAGGACCTCCTTCCGCGCAGTTGTCACGTGCAGGGAAGAGAATGGGATGCGCAGTCAGACCTGAACTGCAGCCTGACTCATCGTGATTCTCTCACTGCGTGACCGCAGACAGGTCACTTCGCCTCTCTGTGCCTTAGTTTCCTCCTCTGGAACAATGAAGACAGCAATACTTCATCGGGTTGCTGACAGGATGAAAAGACCAACACTGTTAATGTGCCATTCCACTTCTCCGGGTCTGCTCCCTTCCCCAGGAAGCAGAAGACTGCATTGTTAAGAACTCAGACTTTGGAATTTGATAGAGCTGGGTCCAAACTCCCATTCTGAATTACAAATAGAGGCAGTGATGAATGAAATGATGAGATGTCTGGGATTTGCTTCAAAATAATACAGGCAGGAAAGAGCCAGTGGGGGTGGCTTTTGGCTTTCTTGCAGAAACCAGATTGGCCATGAGTTGAAAATGGTTGAAGCTGGGTGAACACATGGGGGTAATTATACCAATCTGCCTACCTGGTCTATACAGGCAGTCCTCATTTTGCATGGTTCTAATACGTATGGACTACAGTTACCACGGTTTAGTCATAAACATGGGTCCCCCCACAACACAGTTCAATTTCAGTTACCACTGTATACTAACTATGAGTAATCAACTAAAGTACAAACTTTGCCACAAATCACTGCAAAAACCAGATGCAGCTCAGGATCAGCGACTGGTCACAAAACTTCTTTCAAAGTCTGTAAGTTGTTCAAACAACAAGTGTTGGCGAGGATGTGGAGAAAAGGAAACCCTCGTGCACTGATGGTGGGAATGCAGATTGGTGCAGCCACTGTGGAAAACAGTATGGAGTTTCCTTAAAAAATGAAAATGGAACTGCCTTTTGATCCAGTGACTCCACTTCTGGGAATATATTCAAAGAAATCCAAAAGACTAATTCAAAAGAATATATGCACCCCTATGTTCACAATAGTAGCCAAGATTTGGAAGCAGCCCATGTGTCCATCAGTAGGTTAGTGGATAGAAAAGCCGTGGCACATTTACACAGTGGAATACTACTCGGCCATAAAAAAAAAAGAAGAAAATCTTATTTTTTGTGACAGCATGGATGGACCTGGAGAGTATTATACTAAGTGAAATAAGTCCATCAGAGAAAGACAATACAATATGATTTCACTCATATATAGAATTTAATGAACAAAATAAACTAATAAAGGGGAGGGGTGTTGGGTGGCTGAGTGAAAAAGGTGAATGGATTAAGAAAAAAACAACAACCCTCATAGACACAGACAGAGGGAAAGTGGTGCAGGGTAGTAGTGGGTAAAGGGGTATAAACGGTAATGGAAGGAGATGTGACTTGGGGTGGTGAGCACACAATACAATTTACGATGATGTATTATAGAATCGAACACTTGAAACATATAATTTTTTTTTAACAGTTTTTTTTTTAAGACTTTATTTATTCATTTTAGAGAGGAGAGAATGAGGAGAGAGAGAGAGAGAGGGAGAGAGAGAGAGAGAGAGAGAGAGAGAGAAGAGGGGGAGGAGCAGGAAGCATCAACTCCCATATGTGCCTTGACCAGGCAAGCCCAGGGTTTCGAACCGGCGACCTCAGCATTTCCAGGTCGACGTTTTATCCACTGCGCCACCACAGGTCAGGCCCGAAACATATAATTTTATTAACCAATGTCACCCCATAAACTCGATAAAAATAAAAAAAAACAAAGTCTGTCCGTTGGTCACTGGTCACTGTCCATCTGTGGCTGAGTTCACACAGACAGGAAAGCAGGTGTCGAGTTGCCTCCTTGTCTCCTAGTAATAAACCTATGTGACATTTTACAAAAAATGAATAATCAAAAGAGTGGACTGGCCAACAAAACTAAAAATACACCAAAGAAATGAAAAGCACATTGGAAGTGAAACAGGAGCTGAACATGGATGGAATTACAGATCCCTAGCTGACTGTGGGCATGCTGGCACTGCCACCATTCGAGACGATGGCTGTAGCCGGAAGAACTGGGTGAAGGCAAACTCATGGACGTAAGTGGTTGTGATGACAAGGATGATGATGTCCAGAGGAAGTGACACCACAAAAAGACTTCACATCGAAGGTACTCTTGAGGTGTTTCCTCAACACCGAAAGCTCAGAGGACCAAATGTTGGAAGAGATCCAGACCTAGAAAGGAGTATCATCATTTACCAAAACAGAAAAGATGCTCATCTGTATTGTATTGTAGGTTATGACACGAGAAGGCGAGCACTGTTCAAACTAGACTTGATATGTATTTGACAAAGAAATAGAACTGTTTGATTTTCAATATGTCTAATGTTGTAAATTACAGTATGCTAAATAAATGTTAGCTTTACTATCTTTTTCGTTTCCTATGTATTCACAACTGACAGAAAGAGAATTTTAAATGTTTTGTAAGAAATGTTTGCCCAGGCCAGGTGACTCAGTGGATAAAGCATCATCCTGGTGCGCTGAGGTCATGGGTTCGATCCTGGTCAGGGCACATACAAGAAGCAATCAAGGAGTGCACAACTAAAAACGGAACAACAGGTGGTACAACAAGTTGATGCATATCTCTTTCTCTCTCCCTCCTACTCCTCTCTCTCTCTCTCTCTCTCTCTCTCTCTCTCAAGTCAATGGAAAATTAAAAAAAACATGTTTAAAGGTCACAAAACAATTGTAATTGTCCCCATTGTTTACTAAAATAATTTTGCATGGTTTCAGCTTGCACAGCCATTGTTACAGTCCTGCGCTGCTGTGGCAAGTGAGGACTTCAACTTCCGAGTTTGACATTTTCAATTCTGAATAGTTTTTTTCTAATCCCCATTCAGCCACTTTCTTATGAAAATTATTAAACCTTTCTATGTCTCAGTTTCCTCATTTGTCAAGTGGGGATAATAATAACACTCACTTTGCTAAGTTGTTGTAAAGATTTAACAAGTTAATGCCTGTCAGTACTTGGCAGAGTGAATGACATAAATAAAACGTTCAGGGGATGCTTGTGGCTATTATATTTACAGATCTTGGCCAGAGAGAGTTAGAAGACACTGAGGGGTCACAGAGTAGCAGTGTGTTGTAATAATCGCCACAGCTGTAATCAGACACCACCTATTTCCATGCTTCCTTAAAACGCTGCCTTGAGTACCACGCCGAATGCATTCCTCATGACTTTTTCTTGGGCAACCTCCAATTCTGGATAGAGACACACTGATGTAGATGGGTGTTTCTTTTTTTCATTGTTACCACCCCACCCCCTCATAAGGCACCTTTTTAGACATTTTTTCCTTAATCATCTGATTTAAAATTTTTCAATTATTTATTTATTTTAGAGAGAGAGAGAGAGAGAGAGACGTTAATCTGCTGTTCCACTTATTTATAAATTGAGTGGTTGATTCCTGTATGCACGCCCTGACCAGGGATTGAACCTTGTAGGGAATCACCCATTTAACCTTGAACCCTCTATGACTTGGATTGGGGAACTTTAGTTAAAAGCCCTGAGTGAATGTCACTTGGATACAAACACCAAGAAACTGTGTGAGTGAGTGACCTTTGTGCAGACACAAAGGAATGCATGTGAACGGGCTTTAGAAAATTAGTCTAGAGCAGTGGTAGTCAACCTGGTCCCTACTGTCCACTAGTGGGCGTTCCAGTTTTCATGGTGGGCGGTAGTGGAGCAACCAAAGTATAAATAAAAAGATAGATTTAACTATAGTAAGTTGTTTTATGAAGATTTATTCTGCCAAACTTAGCGAAAATCCAACATTAAGTACTTGGTAAGTAATTATTATTATATTCTTTAACTTGCTGTAACTCTGCTTTATAAATTTTATAAAGTAAAGTTACTTCCCTACTTTATAAATCACCATTACTGTGGAACCGGTGGGCAGTTAGAGAATTTTACTACTAACAGAGATACAAAAGTGGGCGGTAGGTATAAAAAGGTTGATTACCCCTGGTCTAGAGGTTCTAGATTGCCCCTTCCTTTGTGCTTGTTAATTAGCAAAAGAGAAGGAATGTACTGACCCAAATTAGTCCTTTCTCCATGCCAGCAAAACAGCCATTAGTCATTCTTTCCCCTTATCACCTGGTCTCCCTCCCTTGTAATTCTGTTACTTCTGTTCTGCTTCTGATCAATAAAAGCTAAGGGAGAAGAAAATTCAAGAGGTCTTCTTTGCCTCCCTTGGCAGGCCTCCCCCTCTTTCTCTTGACATAAGTTTGTGTCTTGAGTAGGTTTCTTCCATGCGGCACTGATAGTTCCCAGCAGGCTGGAGTACTACAGAACCTGCAAACTTGATGCATTGGGACAATGCCCCAATCAACTGAGCTCTCCAGCTAGAGCCCCCAATGAAATTTTAATACCATAAAGATATACTGGATATCCATCCAAGTACTGTATGCATATTTGTGTTTTACACATGAAAGGAATAAAGTCCTGCCCCAACCAATATTTTGCCTTCTTGGGGAGACATCATTGCTATTGCGAGTGCATGATGTAGTAGATGATGCTGTTGTCTATTCAGTGTCCATATGACCAACCCTGCTCATCTCCCCACCACTACCCCATCCTACCCTCCACCACCACCCTACTGCCTTCTCCTTTCTCAGAGAACCTTATCTTTTTTGGCTAATTCATGATCTTTCATGTGGTCACGTATTTCATAAAGCCAATTAAGTAACCCCAGACTCTTTGCTAATGATTTTGCTAGTGGTTGATTAGAAATGCGCATATGATATTTAAACAATTATGAGTGACAAGATGTGAGAACGGATCTGCCAGGAGGCCTTGCAGAAAGGTGTTTTATTTTGTTGTGTCTTTCTTTCTTTCTTTCTCTTTCTTTCTTTCTTTCTTTCTTTCTTTCTTTCTTTCTTTCTTTCTTTTTCTTTCTTTCTGGCTAATGGAAAAGAACACAGCAGAAGAGATGGTCTAACTTTTCCTTTTGATCATTGTGGGGTCTAGATGTATAACTTAAACTCTAACAGCTATCTTTTGTTCCTCAGATGAATTAGCTTAAGGACCTAACTGACCTGCTAAATATACAGAATGGATGGAAATAAGGTTTTTGGTGACATGGAGTCACTGAATTAATCAGTCTTGGAGCTGCCCTGCCTTGGAACTTCTTGTTGTATGAGGTAATGCTGTCTCCTATTGCTTTGGCTTGCCAAATCACTGTTTCTAATTACTCACAGCCGAAAGGATCTCAGGTAATACAGGAGAAAGAAAAAGGGCTATGGGCAACAGAATAATTGTGCACAAAGTCAAGGCATTCACATAAATTGAGGATCACTGCATTTTGTAGATAAGGACAGGAAACACACTCTTCCATTCCTGAATAACCTCATCATCCATGTTCATAGCTCCAGCACCCAGATTGGAGTTCTTGGGTTTGAATCCTGCCCGTCAATGATCAGGTGGATAGTGTTAGTTACTTTTTCAAGTGTCAGTTCCCTTATTAGTAAAACTGAGTAGGAAAATCTGTATTGGACTATGAGGATCAAAAGAAATAATACCAATGAAGTGCTCAGAATAGGTCTGGCATAGATGTTATATTTAATATGTATAAATAGTGTATAATAGAATAAAAAGTATATATAAGTACATATAGTTAAATAAAATGTAGGTCTTAATATCATTATTTCTTTTAGAATCATGGCTTCCAACACAACCTCTCCATCCCTGTCTGCTCCCAAATTTTCTCCAGATATTTTCACTTGGATGTTTCAATGTTACTATAAATCTAACTAATTTCCTGCACCCTTCTTCTAAACCAGGGGTCTCAAACTCGCGGCCCGCGGGCCGCATGCGGCCGGCCGAACAATTTTGTGCGGCCTGCAGACTAATCCACGAAGTTCAAAATATTTTGGATAAAATTAAGTAAGCCTAGGGGCCTACTTGTATTTTTCATTTCTCTAGCATCCTAGCTAGATATTAGCTTAGTTAACAGCAGTTGTGATGCGAACTACAGTTTCTGGTCGTTTTGTGACACTGAAAAGTGTTGCGTAACAGTTGCCTTTTGTAGACCTAGTGCGGCCCGCCGAATGGCTGTGATCTTGCTCTGTGGCCCACATGCTAAGTTGAGTTTGAGACCCCTGTTCTAAACTATACTTCCCCTCCTGTGCTCTGGATCCAACACCCTTAGCCTAGAATGTATTTCTACTTAAATATCTTTCAAAAATGTATCTGTCATGACCCAGTTCCTTGATCCCTCGGGTGCTATGAACAACCTTCTCTAGCCTCCCATAACACTTAGTATTTCTCATGGCACTTTATACTATGAGTAGATTACAACCCTGTTATTCCCCCTAAACTATGAGCTCCTTGCACAGGAAGATGGCACAGAATACTTATCTGCCATCTGTTGACAATAGCCTAACTTTCACTCAGGTATTTACTCTCTGGCTTATTAGCTTTGGAGAGAGATGACCCCTACTCCCAGCTGAAGAGGTGAGTTTTTATTGCCTAGTAGTATTCCCCTGCTACTTACCAATGCAACTGGCTTAGGCCTGGGCTTCTGAACCAATCAATGCAAGACATTTCTTTCCACATGGTAATTGATTTTGGAAGAAGCATGAGACCCAAGTGGACCAATGAAAAATGAGGTGGACTTTGCTAGGTTCTTCTGGGAAAGAAGTCTCTCTGATTTTCAAAGTGAACCTCCAAAAAAGCTTTCATCTCTTTTGTAAGTCCCAATGTCTAGAAATGCCACTGGCCACAGTCTGGAAAGACAATCCGAAGATGAGGCCAGTACAGGAAGGGAGATGACCCAGGAGCTACTGAACTAATCCAACCCTGAGGTTGCCCTACCTCTGACTTTCCAGTAACATGAGCCAAAAAAATAATTGCTTATTAAATGGGTGCCTGGTTTTCTGCAACTTGCAACATGAAGAGTCCTAACTGATACAGGAACTCTATCCTCAACTTTGTATCCATAGGAGCAGTCACATGGCAGGTATCAATAAATGCTATTGGGCTGAATGAGCCTAAGATTCTAGTATGATTCCCTTCTGGCTCTGGAGCAATTTAATTTACTCTTCACAAGTCTCCACCTGCTCCCTCCTCATTTGAGCTTCTGGTAGGAGTAGATTATTTTCTAAAAGTAAAACAGAGCTTCCTTAAGTGACAGGAATGTCCATGTCTATCCTATCTGGTCTTACTCTCTCTTGGAAATTTCTCAATGAACACCAGCAAATCTGAACTCATTGACTCTCCTTTCTCTACCAGGGGTCTCAAACTCGCGGCCCGCGGGCCGCATGTGGCCTGCCCACCAATTTTGTGCGGCCCGCAGACTGGCCCGCAGACTAATCCATGAAGTTTGAGACCAACAAAATTGGTGGGCGGGCCGCGAGTTTGAGACCCCTGCTCCAGACTGTGGACAGCTACATTTTAGTTTGCAACTGTAGTTACCATTCCAACATACTTTCATGAAGTTTTAAGTTTATTATTTCCTGGTGATATCTTTGGAATCACCATAATCTGATCAATAAATATTTGTCTACAAAAGACATTTTAAGGTGGATTATTGTTAGTAAGTATTTAATCATAAAATATTTGAGTTGCAAAGTCCCATACTATAGAATGATATAATTTTAAGAAGTTTTCTGTTTATTTTTTTTATTCCTGGATGTGAATTATTAAATGCTGTTGCCAGCAAGTAATATTTCTTTTCTTTTTTGAGAGAGACAGCGAGAAGCATCAACTCATGGTTGCTTCACTTTAGTTGTGTTTGTTTCTCATACATATCTTGACCAAGGATCAGGCCTCAGGCTCAAGCCAAGCCAGTGACCCCTTGCTCAAGCCAGTGACCTTTGGGCTCAAGCCAGCAACCTTGGGCTTCAAGCCAGAAACCTTTGGGCTCAAGTTGGCAACCTTGGGATTGTGTTTATAATCTCACGCTCAAGCCAGTGACCCCATGCTCAAGGTGGCAAGCTTGTGCTGAAAGTCAGTGACCTTGGGGGTTTTCAACAGATAACATCAGGGTTCTGGGTCAATGCTCTACCCACTGTGACACTGTCAGTCAGACATATTTCTTGACTTGAATACATATCTTATCCTTTGTTTATTTTCCTCTTGCCCCCATCATTTGTTTTAAATGGCACTCACTTATCCTAGGGACAGGAAGTAAGTCCAGAGTTTGCACTGATCCTGAAGGTCCTATAGGCTGCCCAGGACCTAGGAAGTGGTCCTGGATGAGAGCATCAATCATCCAACCACATTGCACTATATTGTGCTTGGCCAACTACTTGAATCATTTCTCAGAGATTCTGAATGTGAACTATATAGATAGGGAAGGTTACAGGCTGAGGAATAAAAAAAATTAAGCTTAATCACATTAAAAATTATTATTTCTATTCATCAAAAGGCCAATTAGAGAGTGAAAAGATAAGCAACAAAGTGGGAGAAAATATTTGCAACATTATGTAAAAAACTAATATGAAGGAGACTGACAACCCAATAGCTCTATTCAAAACCTTTGAATAGGCATGAAAGGGAAAATCCAAATGGCCAATGAACCGTATAAAAAGATATTCAGCCTCATTAGTAATTGGGAAATGTGAATTAAACCCCAACAAGACACCATTATACATCTGCCAGATTGGCAAAATTAAACTATCTGAAAATAACAAATTACACAAGATTATAAAACAAAGGGAACACAAGTACACTGCAGGAGGGACTATAATTGGGACAATTATTTTGATTTTGGCATTATTGAGTAACTTATGGTCCACCAATTGCACCTCAGAGAAATCTGTCCACATGGGCACCAAGAAATATGTGGGAAAAAAATGTTTATAAGATAATAGCAAAAACAAAATAAAACCAGAAGCAAACTAAATGTCTATAGATGATAGAATGGATAAATCCTTATGGTGTATTTTTCTTACCTTTGGATACATTTTGGTAATGGAAATGAATAACCAATAGCTACATGCAACAACATAATTAATCCAAGCTGGCAGGAAGTGGTAAAGAGTATGGAAGAGGTTATGTCCTTCAGAGATAATGGCTTTGCCTTCTAAAAGGTTCTTCTTAATCTATTTTCTCACAACATTGGAAGTGACTTTTGGATTAAACTCTTTTTGGAGCTGTGAAAATTTCATAGCTGGCTTCTTGTTGGTATAGATGTTGGTGCCTAACAGTTGCTTTGTGCCGTAAATACTAAGAGCACCCCCCCCCATTCTTTTTTGGACGAGGCTTGACATTCCACGAGCCAGTCACCACTCCCAAAGTTCTTTTCTGAACATAGTTCTCAAAGCTACTTAATTCTTTGCTTCCTTGATCAACCAATAATTCTCGCTCTCATTTTAGTGGTGGCCACCTTGAGCCCATCTGAAATGATAGGCTTCCAATCCAAGCCTTAGACCTCTGGGCACATTAGCCACAGGCCTGATTTTTAGTTTGACTTAGTTTTAATGGGACTTTGAAAAAATGCTTTAGGTAACTGTAGCTTTTTGTTTCGGCTACAGAAACAATAGATTTTTCTAACTCTCTATAAAGATCCACATTTCTGGACATTCTTTGCAACCTGACCAATTCCTGCCTGCATTCTGTTGTAGTATCTTGCTAAACACACACACACACACACACACACACCCCACAGGAAAAAGCAGCTAGTAGACACTAACAATGTGGTTATATGCATTGTATGCAACTACTTTCTCTAGAGTCAGGGGGTTGATAGGCCAGTAGTCTGTCCTTCAAATTATTGCAGATGACAATCTTGCCAAATGTTTTTGGCTGAACATAACAAGGACACTGGCTTTTCAGTAAATAATACCAATTTCTCCCAACTGTTAAGCCAAGCCACACATTTTGGGTGTTTGTAACAGCAACACCATACTTTTGGTACCATTTTCTATATCAGTTAAGGTAAGGCTCAGTTGCTTTAACAAAAAGATACATCAATAATCTCGCACATTAAAGAAGATAAGTTTAGTTCTTTCTCAGGTAACAGTCCAGAGTGAGCATTCCAGGCAGTGGCTGGCTCTGCTCCACCTTAGCATTCAGGGATCCAAGTTTTTTCCCATGCTGTTGCTCCTCCCTCCCCTAGGCCTTGATGTTGGCAAGGTTGGATTATTTCCTTGTCTGAGTCCCAGTGTGTGGGAAGGGGGAGGGAACACACCCAGGTATTAAGGTGTAGGCCTTGAAGTGGCACGTAGTATTTTTGCTCACATTCCTTTGGTGGAAATATAGCCACTTGACCATATCTAACTTCAGGGAAAGCTGAGATATGACCAGGATAAAGGAGAGAATAGATTTTGGTGGACCATTAGAGTTATTATATTACTCCAAAATTTTTAATTTTAAGTCTTCAAGTTACTTTTCAGTTCTGAGAACAGAACAAGACTCAAGATATTGGCTATAAAGTCAGAGTTACATAGAAAACCAGAAATACAAGAGCAGTTCCTCCTCTCATACATGTTATCTGAAAAAGTGCCAACCAATTTCACAAGCATCTTGCTGAAAGAGTGTGGCATTGAGATTTTAAACATTTTCTAGCAAACTATACATAGTAAAACCAAATTAATTATATAGGGTTCTGCTCTTTAACTGAAAGGAAGAAAAAGAAAAGAAGGATGGTAGGAAGGAAGGAAGGAAGGAAGGAAGGAAGGAATTTAATTATTCATTTATCCATTAAATTGTTCATTCCTACTGTGTGCCATCCATGGTGAGAAGGACTAGAGATGCAGACACAAACAGGATCGCAGCTGTCACAGCAGAAAGTAGGAGACAGCTGTAAACAAATGGAAGCACGAATATGTCATCAGAGCTACTGCAGACCTTGGCACAAGGTTCAGGGCGACTCCAACCAGGTGAGGAGTCTGCGGGCAGAGATCACAAGGAGGCTTCGAGAAGGGCAAGGGTGACAGCTCTGATGAGCGAGGGAGCAGCAGTGTGTAAAGAGCAGGTGTAGGGGCCCAGGTACTGTAGAGCAGGGGTCCCCAAACTACGGCCTGGGCAGCATGCGGCCCCCTGAGGCCATTTATCCGGCCCCGCCGCACTTCCGGAAGGGACACCTCTTTCATTGGTGGTCAGTGAGAGACGCAAAGCGCGGCATCGCTCATGTACAGTACTACTTTCTTTCCGTGACGCGGGCCACACGCATCATGGCTCCGGAAGCGCATCATATCACTTGTTACAGCTAGCAGTGACAAATACGGAACTGGACATTGACCATCTCATTAGCCAAAAGCAGGTCCATAGTTCCCATTGAAATACTGGTCAATTTGTTGATTTAAATTTACTTGTTCTTTATTTTAAATATTGTATTTATTCCCGTTTTGTTTTTTTACTTTAAAATAAGATATGTGCAGTGTGCATAGGGATTTGTTCATAGTTTTTTTTTATAGTCCAGCCCTCCAGCGGTCTGAGGGACAGTGAACTGGCCCCCTGTGTAAAAAGTTTGGGGACCCCTGCTGTAGAGTCTTAGAAACCCATGCTCTAAAGCAGGGGTCCCCAAACTATGGCCCCCGGAGGCCATTTATCTGCCCCCGTCGCACTTCCGGAAGGGGCACCTCTTTCATTGGTGGTCAGTGAGAGGAACACATTGACCATCTCATTAGCCAAAAGCAGGCCCATAGTTCCCATTGAAATACTGGTCAGTTTGTTGATTTAAATTTACTTGTTCTTTATTTTAAATATTGTATTTGTTCTCATTTTGTTTTTTTACTTTAAAATAAGATACATGTAGTGTGCACAGGGATTTGTTCAGTTTTTTTTATAGTCCGGCCCTCCAACAATCTGAGGAACAGCGAACTGGCCCCTGTGTAAAAAGTTTGGGGACCCCTGCTCTAAAGCAACCGTTTCTGTGGCTGGCCTTTTCACCTGGAGAGCAGCCCCTTTTCAGGAAGGGGGCCTGTTCTAGGGGGGCTGTGCTGATGGGGAACCACTGAGCTGTATGAACTAGACGGACTGCTGCTGGGCAGGCCCCTGACCTCATCAGGGCAGGGAGTGACCAGACTGGTGATATCCAATCAGCACACGAACCACCTTGATGAAGCAAAGTGCAAGCTGTCCCATCAAACATTCTTTTAGAAAATGTTACCCTAAAATGGCCACTCTGGAGCAGACAAAGGAGCCAGGAGGTCTCATGGATGGGCCCTGGAGGTAGACAAACCTGAATTGGAAGCCTGGCTTTTTATTTAATAGATAGACAAAACACCTTTATTAATAAGAACTTATTGGTTGCAAGTAATAGACACTTAAGCTAGCATAAGTGAAAAGGGCCGATTTAACATAAAGATATATGGCTGTCCCTTCACCAGAGGGCAGGAAGGCATCCAGGTGCCAAGAAGAACCAGAACCAGGGAAGTGGGTGGCTACCTACCAGGAGCCGTGTGGGGAGCTCTCCCAGTCTCTGCTTATCTCTAGGGATCTGCTTTCTGTGTCTCTCTCTCCTTCTGTTTCAGCCTAGCAGCCTATGGCTACCTACAGCGGCTTGTTTCTGTCTCACAGCTCCCGGCACGTGGAAAGACTGATGACCTCTCTTTGAACACAGTTCCAGATGCCTGTGGGGAGGGGGGGAGGGGGGCTCTGAGTCAGCTGAAGACAGGAGAGTAGGGTTCAAGGTGAACAGATGGTCGCTGTGTGAGCTATCACGGTGGACAAGGGGCAATTACGGCGGTTCCTGTGAGTCGAGCAGGCATCCAAAGGAGGTCAGCCATCATTCTTCATATCTCAGGACCCTGACCCCTGAAGAAAACAGTCACTGCTTTACCTGGCTATTGAACAGACCTGATGAGTTAATATACATAAAACAACTACTATAAAGAGTAGGTCCTTAGAAAATAAAGGTGAGTATAATTATTATATTATTCAACACAGAATGGGATCTATTTTTAAGAAAGCCCAATCATTGAGATGGGCATGCAACTTTCTTTCCTCCACCATAAATATGTGGGACAAGGCCTCTCTTCCTTTGCCTCAGCCGCTATCCCCGCTCATCTCTCAGTTACAGCTTAAAGCTCCTACCCCACACACCTCTAGGCTTTTTTTGCAAATACAAATCAATCATTTACTCTTCAGGACCTTGCCACCCCCACAGGTACTCATCTGTCATTACTAGATGTAGGAGTCTTAGGCTTATACAGTGATTACTGTATATGTCTTCCTTCTTTAATGAACTTTAAACATGTGGGATGAAAGACCATATCTTAATACCCAGGACACTGCCATCCTTGATAATATTTGTTGATTCATCATGTGCCCACAGCAAGGGCAATATCCCTTTATAGACTCATAAAAGAAATCTCAAAAACTCATTTATTTCAGGCCACTGCTTTTAACCAGGATAAGAATGAAGCTTCGTGAATAAATGACCCTGTGATTTATTTCCACTCTCAGTTCAGCCTACAGTCATACCACCTGGGGTTTGGAAGGCATTGGGCAGGTCTAGATCAGGATTCCTGGTCTCCACTTGAACGGGGAGCTCGTTGCCCTCCTAGGAAGCTCACTCCAGCTTCATTCTTTTGCAATTTAGGGAGTTCTTTGTGTGAAGAATCTCACACCTGCTTCTATGTCTCTTCCATTAAATGTTCCTAATTCTGAGGGACCAGAACTGATGCTTTTTCCCCATGGCAGCTTCCCTCACCCATGGAGTGAGGGCCAGGCTCACTACATCATGTCCCATCTAGACCTCTTCCCTTCCTCCCCGGTGTCCCTGAGCCCATCTCCGCTTTCACACCTGATAGGTCGTGTTTCCCTCTGTTAGAGTTCAGAACCCAGCACTGCACACAATGCTCAGTGAGGTCTGACTGCTGAGGAGAGCAGGGTTGGGACCTTTGTTCTAGATCTAGCTACTGTGATTTCATGAATGCTGTGAAATTTGGGCTAGTTTTTTCTTTTTGGGGGGTGGGAGGAAATAGAGAGTAGCATCGGCTCGTTGTTCCACTGATTGCTTCTCATACGGGCCCTGACCGGGGCTGAACCCAGCAATGTTGGGCTTGGACCAGCGCCCCTGGCACTCTGTCCCCTGCACCACCAACCAGGGCAGGCTAGCATATTCTTTTGGGGGGTAGAGTCATCATAATTTTGGCTCATATTCAGTTTAGAATTGTCATATTTTTTTTTCCAAAATAAGGAAATTAGTTTTTCTCATAAATACATTATACATTCATTATGGAAAATTCAAGAGGGAAATAAGGAAAACATAAAAGGATAAATAAGAGAATAACAAACATATTGTAACCTTTCCTCTTTTGGGGGCTGGACCTGAGGCTGGTTTTAACCAATAGCATGCAGTGGATGTAACACTGAGTAACTTCCAAGGCGAGGCCAATAGAGATCTCAGCTTCTGCCTCCACTCTTGGAAGATTTTCCTGGGGCCCAGCCACGTGTGAGGAAGTCTAACCAGTCACATGGAGAGGTCCAGGTGGGGTACTGGCACCTGTGACAGAGGCTACACAGAGCTCCAAGATGGCGGTAGCATCAATTAATCAACTATGTGAGTGGGGTCCTCTGGGACCTTCCAATTACCCAAGAACCCCAGTCAGTACCAAGCGATACAGAACAATTCACAGAATCATAAGCAGTAATAAAAATTGTTATTTAAGAATGAAACCTTTGCATTTTTGACAGCCTGGATGGACCTAAACAGTATTATGCTAAGTGAAATAAGTCAGACAGAGAAAGACAAGTACCATATGATTTCACTTATATGTGGAAAGAGCAAAATAAATGAACAAACAAAAAGATTCATAGATACACAGACAGACTGATGGTTGTCAGAGGAGAGGAGGGTTGGGGCCTGGGTAAAAAATGATGAAGGGATTAAGAACTATGAATTGGTAGTTACAAATAGTCCTGGGGATATAAAATTCAGCATAGAGAATATAGTTAATAATACCGTAATAAATATGTACGGTGTCAGGTGGGCACTTGAAATATCAGGAGGACCACTTTGTAAAGTATCTGATTGTCCAAGTGCTATGTTGTACACCTGAAACTAACACAAAACAATATTGAATGTAAACTATAATTGAGCAACACAATTAAAAAAAAAAGTCATTTTAAACCACTAAGTTTTGGGGAAGCTTGTTACAACAGCAATAAATAACTGAAATAACTACCAGTAATGATAGCAAATGTTTATACAGTGTTTTCTATGTGAGTACAGTATATATTCTTGTCCTCATTTTATAGATGAGGAAACTGAGACTAGGTGGCCAGCTCTAAAGAACCATCCTGAGGGACTGACCTGAGACCTGAGACCTGCATCACCATTCAGTGCGTCCCTCTGCCCATTTCTAGTCTATTCCCTCGACCACAGGCGTGGGTCCCAGGGGCACTGTTCAGCTAACCTCCTGCGTGCAATCTTGAACTTAGTCTCTGTCTGAAGGAACTGATTACAATAGTGACCTTTTACTCCTGCTTTGAACTGAATCAATAGCACAAACTCTCCTTTCAGGACCTGTCCAACCATCCTGGGCTCTCTGTGCAGCTTGAAAAGCACCTTCCTCTTCATCCTCGTCCCATTCATTCTGCGTTCACCGGACAAACTTTTATTGTACTCCTACTACGTACCAGGCCCTGAGCTCAGCCTGGGGAGTCAGAGACTTGCCCATGTCTTCAATTGTGAAAGGAGAGCAAGCACTTGGGAGCTGAATGCCTCCTCTGTCTCTTTGTCATTTGTTGACACTGTGACTAGGCTGTGGAACTAGCCCATCTTCTTGCTCTGACCATGACCCCCTTGGCCTTCTTATTGCCCTTGTCCTGGTTGGCAAGACCCCTCTTTGTAGGGGTTTTAACCTTTCTGACGCTATTCTTGTGGTTTGTGTCTCTCTCTGGAACCACTTCTTAACCTCTGGGTTCATCCTTCCAGCCCTGTAGCCAGGCTCCACAAGGGCCAACATAAACGTCTCACTCACTGAGGACTCCCGTGTCTGTTTCAAGCTTATTTGGCTCATGGTAGTGAAAAATCTGGAGGAAAAGACCTTGAGGCCTTCCAGAAGGGCTAGAGCAGAAGTAAGGGATCAGCGTGCAAATTTTCATCCAATAACCAACCTAGGACCTTCCTACCTCAGGAGAAACTGGAAAACATCAGCTGCCTTTGCTGCTGCCACCAGTCTCTCTCATCAGCCTCATCTGCCCTGTGGGTGCCATTCAGCACGTTCTCCCTGCTTTCTCTCTGCACACCTCCCCAGCCCCTCCTGTCAATCATTTTCACTCTTTACTTGAATGAGAATATAATGCATTTTCCCCAGGGATCATCATATTTTAAGCTTTTTCTTATACCACGTTGCAAAGAAAAGCCTTTGCCCAATGGACAAGGACAGGCACCAACAGACATTAAGGAAACAGAGGGCTCTTTTCACCTCTTTTGCAATCACATCACACCCGAGTGCCTTTCAATGAACAGATACAACAATGCAGCATAGGAATAAAAGGAACCCAAGCCCAACACTCTCATGGTACAGACAGCAAACCAAGGAACAGTGAGGTCAAGCAATGATTCCAGGGTTACACAGCAGTCATTGCCAGGGCAGCAGAGGCAGGCACCTCCATTAGGCAGGGACAGAGTATGTGGATGGTACATATTAGGAAGGTTCTGCCTATGTAGATGCTCATTTCTGGGCACCGTCTTTGATCCGTGACCCACAGAAGTGGACCTGTTCTTACTAGTCAGGCCTCTTCTACCTGCCACTCCTCTAGAGTGGACAAGACCAGGCCTTAGAGGCCCTTTTTTATGGGTCAGGCACAAAGAACTAGGTTCAGTCCACACAGTTCCACCATTTACAAGTTGCTGACCTTCAAAACTGTATTTAACTGTCCTAGCCTTAGTTTCTCGGATTGGCCTTCATCCCACAGTCGCGGGGGATCAGGCAAGATAAAGCACACAAAATCTCTGAATGATGGAGAGCACTGTGGGCATGAGAGACTATTTTCCATCTTGTCTGTGCGCTGACTCACCCATGGAGCTTGAAATAGCAGTGAGGGAGGTAAGTGGTAGGGGAGGGGGAGGGTTTGGGGGTGGAACCTGGGGTCTGAAAACTTTTTTTAAGCTCCACAGGTGATTTTGGTGCACAGGGGAAACCACTGCTGAGAGAAATAGAAAAGAAGAAATTAATTCCACTGTTAACTAAAAAGAAGAGTATTTGTACATTTTAAACTCTGTTTAGAATTGGTAACCAAGGGTCAGACCTAAAGAGCAATAAAATTGCCTACCTTTTTCAGAGCACTCAAAACTCTAATCTCAGGTCACTTTCTTTCTCTTAGAAACGATCTATATTACTTCAATGACATTTCTCTTACCTTGCAGTACACACACACACACACACACACACACACACACACACAGACCATGAGTCATCCTCCACCTCCCTACGTTCTAAAGTCAGATTCCAAGTAATGTCTGTTAACCTTTGGCCTCTGAGTAATCCCTCTGGCTCTAGTCTGTTCTTTCAGGTCTTGGAAAACAAGATGATGAGGCCCCAGAAAATGAATTTGGAGCCCAAACCCAAATCTCTACAGGGTAATCTACAAACCAGACTGTGCAGGTATTCCCTGGGGGTATTGTGTTAGAGTCCTAGTTCTCCTTTTTAAAATGATTGAGTGGCCTTGAGCAAGTTGCCTAATCTCTCTACATCTCTGAGATGATTATTACCTGATCACCACCCTTTATACAGTATTTCCTCCCACGTAACAGTTCTCTTTGGAATACAAACTGAGTGTGATCAGAAACTTGCTGCTGTGGTCATATCATGAAAGAAATGTGTAAGAATGAGCAGAGTGCTAGCCCTGGCTGGTTGGCCCAGTGGTAGAGCACTGGCCCTGGCGTGTGGATGTCCCAGGTTCTATTCCCGGCCAGGGCACACAGGAGAAGCACCCATCTGCTTCTCCACCACTCCCCCTCTCACTTCTCTTTCTCTCTCTCTCTTTCTCTCTCTCTTCTCCTCTCCTCCTGCTGCCATAGCTCTACGGCCTCCACCTCAGGCATTAAAAAAATGGCTCTGGTTAAAACGGCGCTACGGCCCCAGATAGGCAGAGCATCACCCCCTTGAGGGCTTGTCTGGTGGATTTTGGTCCCAGGGCATGCAGGAATCTGTCTCTGCCTCCTCTTCTCTCACTAAAATAAAAAATAATAAAATAAAATAAAAAAATTAAAAGTTAAGAATGAGAGGAGGGAATTAGAGGAATACTCCATTCAGTCCCCAAGATGCCAGGTTACTGGTGTCTGCCAAGCACCTCTTTTTCCTCTTTGGGGGACAGAACTTCCTTCCTTGGAGGAATTGTTTCTTTCTTTCTCAGTATGGTTCTGGGCCACTGATCAAAGTACCCTGGCCTACACCTCTGGGGCCACAGGGGTGGGCATGTGACCCCGGCTTAACCATGATAACACCGTACTCACCTGGCCACAGCAATTGGTCTGGGATTCATCCAAGGATAAAAATAAAAAAATTAGGGATTTTTCTAAAGAAAGCTGGTGGGGGAAATGATCTGTCTTTTCCAGTCAAGCTGCTATAGAACTGTGATGTGACAAAGGCTGGGAGGATGAGGCGCCACCCGGAGAGGACAGAGGACGCCGTGAGAGATGGCAGGAAACATCAGACTGTCTTTTGATTCTTTGGGCTACTCCAATATTTTTCGCAAAAGCCTCTTTTTTACTTAAGCCAGTTTGTTTTAGGATTTCTGTCACTTGCAACGTAGAGTCTTGGTGAACAGAAACATTGTGATAAGCTTTCCTTTCTACCATGTCTTTAAAACTTCAAACTTGGAGGCTCTGTGTGTGAACTGAGTGTGTTCCCATCTTCCCTCCATCAGAGTGTTGTACTGTTCGATGGTCACCTTGGTTACACTGGGAACTATATCTCCCAGCACCCCCTTCCTTGTATGACTTTGGTTCGAGGTGGCCAAAACTGAGGTTGCATCAGATGTGGGAGGCAGTCTGAAGCAGCAGCCATCATGCTCTGAGGGCCACTGTTGGCTGGAACTGGTGAGGGGAGACACAGAGGTGGAGGCAGGCTCCTGTGTCCCCACTCTGCCCTGCTCTATACTGTTGGCTTTGTTGACCAACAGTGACTCCAAGCTCATTATCAGATATTTGCTACAAACTCACACAGGCAGTATCTACAGAGAGCCAACATCCTTCCCAAGATGCTCTAGGAGCCGCACACCAGCAGCCAGTCCTGCCTGGCTTTCTGCAAGCTCCACTTTGTTCACCTGCCCCAGGGTCAGTTAGAGACTGTTCTGTGATGTGATCCCTTCAACTCCTCCTTTCAGACTTTCAGATCTATACTCCTTCAGCTCCTCCCACAATTGTGTAAGATCCAATTCTTATAACAAATTCTTTATTCCATAATACTCCTAGTGGTATGCTTCCATACTCTGTACCCTGACTAATAACAAATGGTATTGGTAGACCCTGACAAAGAAGCTTCCTGCTTCCTTTCTGAACTTCATGCCCACACCCAGTCCTCCTATCTCTGGAGTTCTCTTCCTCTCTGGTCATTTCATCCCCTTCATGTTTTCAAACCCCTTCCATGTGTTCATGGGAAGATCTGAACCTGTTTCTGCCCACCTTAACTTTGTGCTATTGGCTGCCCGGACTCAAGCTAACTTCTCTCTGACCTCTGCCTGATTCACTTGCACACTATTTCCTGCTCTTCATTCCAATCACAAGGCTATGTCTGGCAGGCAGCCTGGAGATTTAACACAGACTGGCAAATGCTGGGACGTCCCGCCCAGAGCCTCCCACTCCTGATTTCCAAGTAGGAAATGTCATTAAATTAAAAAATAAATATCCCCAGCCCTGGCCGGTTGGCTCAGCGGTAGAGCGTCGGCCTAGCGTGCGGAGGACCCGGGTTCGATTCCCGGCCAGGGCACATAGGAGAAGCACCCATTTGCTTCTCCACCCCTCCGCCGCGCCTTCCTCTCTGTCTCTCTCTTCCCCTCCCGCAGCCAAGGCTCCATTGGAGCAAAGATGGCCCGGGCGCTGGGGATGGCTCTGTGGCCTCTGCCCCAGGCGCTAGAGTGGCTCTGGTCGCAACATGGCGACACCCAGGAGGGTCACAACATGGCGACGCCCAGGATGGGCAGAGCATCGCCCCCTGGTGGGCAGAGCGTCGCCCCCTGGTGGGCGTGCCGGGTGGATCCCGGTCGGGCGCATGCGGGAGTCTGTCTGACTGTCTCTCCCTGTTTCCAGCTTCAGAAAAATGCAAAAAAAATAAAAAAATAAAAAATAAATAAATAAATATCCTCAAAAAGAACTTACTGTGTGTTGCTTACTGTAGATGCCAAATAAGTATATTAAAAATGAATTAACAAAAACAAAAAACAAAAACAAATTAACATATGAAAAACTATTTGAGTTGGAAATTATCAAGGAATCCTTTTTAAATGAACATATACAGTATGTTGTTGGCCCAAGGAACGCAGAATGCATGGATTTGAAATTTGCACTGGGCTCAAGGTCTCCTCCAGCTCTGTGATAGTGGCTCAAAGGCCAGAGCTATTAATCCCAGCCAGTTATTGCTCAACGTGCGACCTTGGTTGAGTCAAGCTGGTCTCTTTAGGCTTTGGCTAGTCTATTTGGATCAACGAAGTAAACAGAGAAAGATTTTTAAAGTTGTGATATCTCAGACGTGAAAGCGACCTTAGGGGTTATCCCTAATTTGAGCTGCTGACCCTTGCTTATCTGCACATACCTCCTCTGGTTTTGACTGTTCCCTCAGCTGGGCCCTGTGGCCATGTATCACTGGCCCATAACAGAAGGCAGAGGCCGGGGATGGTGACTCAGGCTGTTGGGGCTCTCTCCAAGGGTTGATTTTCTTCACATAGAATTAGGCATCCTAAATTTTTAAAAGGACCCTGTTGCTCAGTAGATATGAACAGCAGAGCATAACCAGTTTGACCTGAGATGTGAACAGGAGTAATAAGCAGGTGAGGACTGGAAGAACTCAGAACATGCAAGAGGAAGAATCGTTTATTACAAAGAAAATAAAGCATGTAGCTCCTGGGGTTGAGTATCTAGTATGTGCCCTTTGTCTACCCTCCATCTTCCTCATGTCCCCAAACCCCAGGTCTGGGCCCCTTCTGGGACGCTATAGTGTGTACAGCGAGTTGTGCTGTGAGAAGCAGTTGGGAAAGGGTGTGGAGGGCAATCGTGGGCCTGCCTGCCGTGGACACAGCCTCGAGCAGACCCTCTCCAGGGCCCTGGCTGACGCTCTGAGCTTCAGGAGTAGTTCATTGGACACAGTGATTTGAGAGGCTTAGAGAAGAGCTGAAAATGAGCTGTGGTTAGAAATCTAAACAGAAGATGGTGAATGTGGAGGCCGATAGCTTGACTCTGAGGAAACATTTGTAGAGTCCTTTGGTGACTGTTTATGGGTAAGTATCCTCCTGTCTCAAGGATTTGTTAGTTCACTGCATCTGCCATCTAAAATCATCCATAAAGAGCTAGGTGATGGTCTTGGTGGGATGGGGAAGGTAAAGAATCAAGACCCGTGGTCCCAGAGGCTCAGAGCGTTCAGGGTGTGGGAAGCAGCCCGGAGCCCCCCTGTCAGTTGTCCCTCAGCCAGAGCCCTCACTCCTGCCTGCTCAGGGGCCTTGCCCTAGTAAACAGCTGAGGAATGTGGACAGACATGTGACTGTGGATGCAGCTGAAGATCTTGAACATTAAAACACCTTTCCTGCCAGAATAATCTCAGAAAGGAGACAGATGAAGTAGAGAAGGAAATGGATATGGGTGAACCTGTATTTGCCATACCAAATACTGTTTATAGTGTCAATGGCCTTGCACTTTGGGGGAAGGGGGAGCTTTCATCATGTTTCAAGATTTCAGTGATATGAAAATATATTCTTAAATTCTTTTTTTATGCCTGTAACATATCTGGGAAAATTAACAGCTGAAGTGAATTGTTTTTCTCCTACTGCAGGCCCATTAAAAAACTTAAAACAAACCTTTTAATTATTTTGTTTAATACGTGCACCCTTTAGAAAGAAGCACCTTATTAATATTTTGACAGCCCTCCCAGACTCTTACTTAGCCCTTAAACGTGAAAACACAGTTGAACCTTGAACAATATGAGATTGAACTGCACAGG
This sequence comes from Saccopteryx bilineata, assembly GCF_036850765.1. Classification (NCBI taxonomy): domain Eukaryota; kingdom Metazoa; phylum Chordata; class Mammalia; order Chiroptera; family Emballonuridae; genus Saccopteryx; species Saccopteryx bilineata. Next base: position 296,977,856 of record NC_089491.1, on the reverse strand, counting down.
TCCACTTACACATGGATTCCTTTTAGTCAGTATACAGTTAGTCCTCTGTATCCCCGGGTTTTGCATCCATGGATTCAATCAACTGTGGAAAGACCAATAGTATTTTTTCCAAAACAGTATTTTGATCCTCCACTGGGAATCCACAGGGGGTCCTTGAACCAATCCCCGGTGGATACTAAGAAACAATTGGAATTAAGTTTTTAGGGAGTTATATGTCAATTTTTGATTGTAGATTTTTTATATACATGAAATTGTACTTTATATATGTACTATTTTATGGCTTGCTTTTAAAATAAATTTGTCGATCAATTATATCACACATACAAAAAAGTGCATTTATCATAAGTGTTCAGCTTAATGAATTTTCTCAGAATGGACACCCCTCGATGCACACAGAACACTGAACATGGTTAGCACTCTGGAAGCCGTCCTTGACCCCACCCAGTTACTATGTCCCTCCAAAGGGAACCAAGATGCTGACTTCAAACTTCATAAACTTTATAAAGGCAATCAGAGTGACTCACTTTAAACACTCAGCTTTATGTTCATGCACGTTGCTGCACGTAGCTGTACCACTTGCTAGTGCTGTATAGTGTTCTACTATATGACTGTATTTATAAATCTATTTGTTTATTAATGGGTATTTGGGTTCCTTTCCATGTTTGCTATCACAAACAGGGACATTATAAACATTCTCACTGTGTCTTCTTATGCCAAAATGCAAAGATTTCTTTCGGAGAAATTAGGGATTTTCAAGGTCATAGAATACAATTATTGTTCATTTTATTAGGTCATTTCAAATGTGAATCACCACTTATCACTAAAAATAAAAATCTTTGCTAATCTAGTAGGTAAAAATTTAAATCTCATTGTTTAAATTTGCATTTCATTTTTTTTTTGTATTTTTCTGAAGTTGGAAATGGGGAGGCAGTCAGACAGACTCCCGCATGTGCCCGACATGATCCTTATCCGCATGGATCCGCATAAGGATCCACCTGGCATGCCCACCAGGGGGCAATGCTCTGCCCATCTGGGGCGCTGCTCTGTTGCAACCAGGGCCATTCTAGCGCCTGAGGCAGAGGCCAGGGAGCCATCCTTAGTGTGCGGGCCAACTTTGCTCCAATGGAGCCTTGGCTGCGGGAGGGGAAGAGACAGAGAGGAAGGAGAAGGGGAGGGGTGGAGGAACAGATGGGTGCTTCTCCTGTGTGCCCTGGCTGGGAATCGAACCTGGGACTCCTGCACGCCAGGCCGATGCTCTACCACTGAGCCAACTGGCCAGGGCTGCATTTCTTTCCTTACATTTATTTCACTATTATATTTTTCATTTTTTAATTAATTTTTAGAGCGAGAAAAAGAGGGTGAGGGAGAGAGATAGAGATAGAGAGAGGAACATTGATCTGTTCCTGTATGTGCCCTGACTAGGGATCGAACCGGCAACCTCTGCACTTTGAGATGATGCTCTAACCAACTAGGCCATCTGGCCAGGGCCTCATTATTACATTTTTAAAAAGCTGTTCATTGGCCATTTGTAGTTTTTCTTTTATGGATTCTCTGTATCCTCAACCTATTTTTCTATTGGATTGCTGATATTTTTCTTAAGGACTTTTTAAATACCTTTATACATTAAGGATGCTACCTGTTACAAATATATTCCCTCAATTTTTAAACTGAGATATAATTGATATAGAATAATATATTAGTTTCAGGTATACAACACAATTTGATATTTGTATATATTGCAAAATTATCACCACTATGTCTAGTTGACATCCATCACTATACACATAATTACAAACTTTTTTTTCTTGTGATTAGAACTTTTAAGATCTACTCTAAAAAATGATCTACTCTCTTTGCAACAATCAAATATATGATACAGCATTATTAAATATAGTCATCATGCTTTCTGTGTATTACATCCCTAGGACTTACTTCTTTTACAGCTTGAAATCTAGCCTTTTGACCCTCTTCACCAATTTTACCTTCTTCTAGCAGCCACCAATCTATTCTCTGTCTATTATTTTATATTCTGCATATAAGTGAGATCATACAGTATTTGTCTGCTACTGACTTATTTCTCTTAACATAATGCTTAGCATAATGTTCTTTTTATCATATAGTTTGGTTTGTGGTGTTTTTTGTCATTTGGGAGGTTTACATTTTTATGAGATCCCAGATCCCATTCTTTTCTTTGCAGAGTCTGCCCTTTCTGCTGTCAGAGTCATGCTCTGATATACTTTTCCACTCTAGGATGACCTGTTTGTTAAGGTGACTTTATTTTTCACAGACACATTGCTTCTGGTGGTTTTCCAAAATTGCTGACCAGACATAGAAACAGCTGGGTCAAAGAGTGACCCAGATGAGATTTCTGCTATGCAGATTTTAGAAGCAAAAGTGGTGATGAAGTTTCTATTACCTGGAGGCCTTTCCTCATCATACAGAGAATAAAAAAGTGAATTGAGCTGTGCTAAGGCTATTTCTTTGCTTCTTATGCAAGGAGGTAGAAGTAATGGTGTCTTCTCCCCAGAACCCAGCAAATAGGCGGGGACATTGGAGCAGGGAACTTTCTCCAAAGTGAGACTACCCAAGGGACAAAACTGGCCTGCCAACCAGGAAGGAACGAACTCTCCAGCAACCACCTGGCATGGGCTCCCCTCCCACAGGGGCGGTTGATTGCTTAGGCTTTTACAATTCTCGAGCCCTGTTCCAAGGAGCTTTTGTGGTTTAAATCAATGTGCTTCTGGGAATAAGTGCCCTTATTATTCCTAGTTCACATTGTTTGCTGTGCTCTTATGCCACTGTGACATAATGCCCTTTGTGTAGCTCTACAATAACAGTCCTTTCAGGAATCTCTAAGAGCTTTCTAATTAGGACCCACAACCACATGACAGTGTCGAAACTGAAGGCTAGGGACAGAGACGACAAAGCTTCACCTTGGTCACAAAGAAGCCAAGCCCAGGTCTGATTCCTCCTGGAAGGTTGCAGGGTCTGGGCTACCCCACTGTCTAGGAGTGGATCTCTACAGCGGTGGCTATAATATTGCTAGGCTGCCCAGGGCATAGCAGGGAGTGCTGGGCTCCTTGCAGGACTGCTTAAGAGTTGAGGACTGAGAACTAGGGATTCCCAGCACTGGCTGAGCAATAGCTCTTGAATTTATTATCAGTGCTCAGTGACTAAAGCTTCTAGGACGAGAAACTGTACTAAGTAAACCTAGTTCACTTAAAATGGAATTCTGCATTAAGTAATTCTACTTGACCGACTGCCTACTATGTGCAAAGATGAGCTCCTAATCCGCCCTGTGGATGTTCACAATCCTAGGTGGAAGAGGAGCAGATAATGGAAGCAAGGAGTTACAAGAAGCTGAGTGCTTTAATACAGAGCGGACCAGAAGGTGAGGGCAGCACCCAGCTCTGTCAGGCTTTCAGAAAAACTTGGAGAGGAGGACTTTCAACTTAGGCAAATATTCAGAGATGGGCTGAACCTGCCACGCAGAGCTATGGGGAGGAGAGCATGGCGTCATACCCAAGGCCAAGTGCATACAGAGGCCTGGAGGTGTGGAAGGAAATTAGAACATGTTCAAAGTGGCCATGGTTACCCCATTGTTCTTTCTGTTCTATTTTTATAGGCAAAATTCTGTCCCTTTTTATTCTCAATATCTTATTTTGGACATTGAGAAGCTTGAGCTTGTTTTGTGTGTGTGTGTGTGTGTGTGTGTGTGTTTTGTTTTTTGTTTTTGTCTTTGCATTATTGCTTTAACCCTCCACTTCTCGGGGCATTGTGGATGAGGGAAGGATCATGCATTGGGGAGCGCCCAAAAGAAAAGCACAGACAAGAATAACTCCCTGCATTGTAAGAACACAAAGGCCACCCAAGGAGCCTTTGGCCATTTTTTTTTTTTTACCATACATACTGCAAATATCATGGTTTTGGGTGACTTTCAAGGTTGCCTGTCCATGAGTCCAGTCACTCAGAGGGAGGCCCTGTGGTCTAGAGCTTGTGGAAAAGCCATAGCTGAAAGCAGGTGGGGGTGGGGAGGCGAGAGGAACCGTGGGCTGGTCAGCACTCCAACAGCTGACCCACACAGGACTGGGAGCTCTGGACTTGAGCTGTGAGAGACTTTCAGCTGGCCCTGGAGTTGGGCTGGATTTGGAGCGGCCACCTCTGGCTTTCTCTCCTTGCCTTTCTTTTCCTGGATATCTTTCTTACCCACGCCACCTCCCACGGGACAGGGACTTCGGCAGCACTTTAGAACCCTCCTCAGCCAATGAGAACACTAACGCGGTGCACTTCCCAGTCTCACCTCAGGGCGATGTTGGTACCTCTGCTGTCCTTGGCACATAGGGGAGCACTGATCACCTAATATGTGACAGCCACTGACCAAAGCTTCCTGAGGGCAGGGACTCCGCCTGCTGCAGGGCCTTACCTATAACAGGTACAATCAGTCCATGATAAAGAAAGGCACAGGAGAAAGGGAAGGCGGGAAGAGGGATGGACAGGGAAAAGCCCGGCTGGAAAGTGAAACCCAATCCCTCAAAGCAACAGCATACTCTAAATCCTGCCCAGGGGAGCGTACTGCTGGAGAGGGAAGAGGATCCTAAGGAAGGAGACAGATGAATGGTCTTTTTATTTTCACTTTATTGAGCTCTGGGCACTGGTCCACGCCCTTCCGCCGCAGACCTCAGACCAGAGCCCGAGTGGCACTCTGGATCGACACGGGATCTCCGCAGTACTATGGGCTGTGCTCCTCTCTTTCCACTGCGTGGAGCTCGGAACTCGCAGAAAGCTCGCTTGACACCTCTGGTCTCTGAGATGAACATCAGGTCAGCAGGCAGGTCCATCAGGACTGCCCCCTGCAGGGATGGGAAGCAGGGCTGGAGGCCAAAGGAGAGTCAGAGGCTGGGGCAGGGTAGGGCCGCGGAGGGAGCTGCCTGTTTGCCTCAGGAGGACACGGTAACTTTAGCTACCACGTGTCCACCTTGATGCTGGCCGGGAGGGCCGGGCAGCCTGACTGCTTCACGTAAGACCGAGTATGATACAGGCCGTGGAGGAATCCCACTATGTTGTTGCTGGCTGGAGAATCAGATGCGGAGGGACGGGCAGGTTTTCCAGTGAAGGGGAGGAGTATTCAGGTGGAGGGAAAACACGAACAAAGCCATGACGGTGAGAACGTGCAGACTGGGCTCACGGGGTGCCCAGGAAGCTAGCTTCACCTGACTGGGACATGCACGGGAGGGGGGCAGGAGGTGGGGCTCGGCGCTAGGCCGCAGCTGCATTGTGGAGGCTCTGAGATGAAGTGAGAGATGAACCAAGAATCCAAACCCAGGATACTTCTGCTGTGTGTCGTAGCAGAAGTATTAAGAGGTGCTGACAGCAAGCGGATCGCGTTGCCTCTGGGGGCTGGGGCTGTGCCCCTCAAACTGATCTGGGAGGTTCTACACTCCTGGGGAAAAAAGAGGGAGAGAAGGAAAAAAAAAAAAGATAAAAAGCTGGGGAGAAAAAAAAAAGACGAGATGGGCGAACTGGGAAGCAGTGGGAAGGATTGCTCAGAGGAGACAGAGACCAGCAGCAGGGAAAGCGGGAAGCGGACGGCGAGTCCAGGAAGAAACGATGAGGTTGTAAAGTAGGATGATGGCATTGGGAGCAGAAGGGGAGAAACACCATGACAAACAGCCCCTCTCCTCCAAAGTGGGACAGCTCCTCTCCCTGCCTAGACACGCATCTCACAGAAACACACACAGACACACACGTAGGAGGTGAGAGAAAACATAACCTCTTCCCTCTCCTTCTTTTCTCAGCTGTCAAACCTGGGGCGGGTGGGGTGGGGGCCTTCCTCCCAGGGACAGCCCTCCCATCTCTTCTACCCTTCCCGTCCCTGTATCCCATTCTAGGCAATGGCCAGAGGCATCTGCTCTAAGGACAGAAAGAGTCACGAGGGGGTTATTTATATCTGCAGCTGCACTGCCTGAGCCTCTGTCTGGAGAGCATGTGCTGGGTGGGGAGTAGGGAGACACCCTAGGCCCAGGCAAAGCCCTCAGCTGGGGACTCTGCACTGCATGACGTCCTGCTGATGGAATGGGGTCAAGAGCTCAGAGTCCACCCTTCTGCCTCCAGAGAAGCTGTTGGCAAAGGCATCTCTGTGGTTGGGCAGAATAGCTCACACAGTCCAAATGCTACCTTCCTTGAGTATTTAATTATTTTCACAGTTCACAAAGTTCTTCCTTATGCCCAACCTAAATTTCTTATTGCAATTTCATCATCGTGTTCTGTTTAGGGGAGATAGCAAACTCTCCAAAACCTTTCAGTAGGGAAGTAGTTCTGACCGGTCAGGTAGAAAGTGTCCATTAAATCATGGGGCTTGTATCCAATAGATTTGATGGCAAGAACTAACCTTGGATATAAGCCCATTTATTCTACAGTTGCTAAATAACTCAGAAAGAATGACAGAAGCCTGGATTGGCTCATTGAGCTGGTGACACTTTTTTTATCCCCTCCTCCCAGGGCTCAAGGCTGTGTTGCCAGGGAAGCTGGATGGATATTAACATCCTCCTCCCAAAAGAAAGAATAAATTCCTCCTGAGTCTAAGAAATTTTAGTCCCTTTAGGTCCTCCAGTGACCTGGAGCATTACTTTTCTTTAAGGCAGAGATGACCTGTGACATAACTGTTTCATGAGGCTAAGGCTTCTTTCCGTTTCTCTCCTGGCCTGTGGACCACATTGGCCACGCCACCAGAGGCAGAAGGCAACCAACATTTGGTGGGCCCCTGCCAAGTAGCAAGCTTTGTGCATGACTGTTACATTTAATCTCCACAGCAGGGCAGTTATTGACCCCATTTCACAGATAAAGAAACCAAGGCGCCTGACCAGGTGGTGGCGCAGTGGATAGAGCGTTGGACTGGGATGCGGAGGACCCAGGTTCGAGACCCCGAGGTCACCAGCTTGAGCACGGGCTCATCTGGTTTGAGCAAAGCTCACCAGCTTGGACCCAAGGTCGCTGGCTCGAGCAAGGGGTTACTCGGTCTGCTGAAGGCCCGTGGTCAAGGCACATATGGGAAAGCAATCAATGAACAACTAAGGTGTCGAAACAAAAAACTAATGATTGATGCTTCTCATTTCTTTCCGTTTCTGTCTGTCTGTTTGTCCCTATCTATCCCTCTCTCTGACTCTCTCTCTGTCTCTGTAAAAACAAAAACAAAAACCAAAGCTCGCAAAAATGCTATGAGAAGAAACCAAGACCCAGTAGCCAGGGGTCTGATGTGGAGCCTAGAATTGTGGAGAGCTGCTCATTCCCATAACAGGCTGTGGTCACTTCAGCCACCATTGGTCCATGTTTAAGCCAACCCCCAGGGTCAGGCAGTGGGTCATACACAAGGATGGATTTGATATGGGTCTCAAAGGGACCAGTACTGAGTATCAAGTCTGGTTGGAGGAATGAGAGAGCATGTGTGTTTTTGCCGGGTCTGGAGGGACAGAAGGATTTTTCAGTGTGATGCAGTGGGGTCAGGGAAACTGCATTCTGATTAGCATGCTTCTCTGAGACCAGGGTTTTGGGAAACTTGCCATCCCCCTCAAACACACAGAACTGCAGCAGGTTAAGATCACCGTGAGGGGTTTAGGTTGGATATAAGAATAAACTTAGTGAACTGTGAAGATGGTTAGATCCCAAAGGGTGAGATGCTCAGGCTGGGAGCTTTTCCGAAGGGTCACACAGGAAACGGCAGTGGCTCTGACCTGGATAGACCTGTGCCAGCTCATCCCTTTCCCCTTCCACAGGAGGAAACGACCACCTGCTGAGCAAGCTCAGGCCCACTCAGCATAATCAAAGCCCCTCCCCCCACTGTAGTTTGTGCACAGAGTGGCAGAGCCCAGAGCCCAAGGAGCTTGTCCATCACTGTATTCCCAGTTCCTGTTACCCTGTCCATGTTCAACAAATATTTGTTGAATAAATAAAGGGTCACCTGTTTTCAAAATTGCTTGTGTCCTTGTTGGCCGGGCTTTGGCATAGGTCTGGGGAATCTGCTTGAGTTCACAGACTCCTGCTCAGACAAATGTTGCTGACTGAGCTGGAGTGCCTGTGATCTCAGCTGTCACCTTCAGTGCTCAGCATGAAGGGGAAACACTTCCCATCAGCTACTCCTGGTCAGCGACGTGGGCGAGGGGGCAGGGGCAGGAGTGCTTAGGACAGACTCGCAGGCCCTCTCCCCTGTGCCAAGGGCCCTCAAGGAGGTCCCAGATCCACCCACTCTGAGACAGTGTAGCCCCGGCTAATAGGCTCTTGAACTTCCCAGGAAATCCTGTAACACTAGCAGAATAGATCTGATGTCGCTTAAGTGATTCTATGATTATAGTCATTTCTCCCTAATGCCCTGATAACTTGAAATTTGACATTGAGGGGTTCATGTCATCAAACAGCCTGACCAAAAGTAGCAGTAGCTTCTGCAACATGAGACAAGACAGACTTCTATTTGAGTGTAAGCTCCTATCTCCTTAAGGCTAAATATTGATTTTATACTTTAGGGGTGTACCTTTTTTTCCAAATGCTCTTCTGTTCCTCTCTGGCTTCCAAGTGGTAGGTACCCAACTGTCTCTGATTATAAGAGAGGCTCTCTGAGGAGGAAGGCACACTTGCATTCCAAGTACTGCAAAAGGAGAAAATGCCGAATGACGGGCAGTTTTCAAATTACGTAAGGGCCTGTCCTGACTGTGCCAGACAAGGAGAGACCCTAGCAGAATTCCAGAAATGGCATCCTTTGTGCTCTGTCAACAGCTTTCACAAAGCTCTCTTCATGCTCTCTGAAGTGTAGGTTTTCATCTGCGTCTCCTGTGACGTGGGGAGAACTTCAGAGCCCACCCCTGACCACACGCTGTCTGTCTCTGCTGGTGGATGGGGGTGGGGAAGGAAAATGCAGGTGTTAACAGTTCCCCATCACTTTGCTCATCTCCTCAAGGTGAGATGACACAGACACAAAAGCATCATTAGCTCCACTCTTCCCACGGCGGGATGGAGATCATGAGGCAACACAGCCTGCTTTCACCTTCCATGGTGTCGGTTAACAGGAGAACCGCGCATTAACATCTTCTCATAATTCCTCGGTCTAATTCAGCCCTAGTTTATTTGTCCGAGTCCTCTATTTTCAATATTTTTGAGTCACAGTCATAAATAAGCTTCATCAAAATCCACAAATAAAATTTCCTGACAAAACCAGAAGGTGAACTACAGAGTATTTCTTCTCTGCATACAATCTGTTTTTCTTGAACTCATCTTGACATGTGAGGATACTGGGTGGAGATTCACTTTTCCTGATTGTTCTAAATTCATTTGATATTATCTTATCTTCATAATTTTACTAAGAAAATTACATGGAAACAACGAGAATATGTCTTAGTCTCAGTTTGCCCGTTAGGTATCACTAAACAAAAGCTACACCTGCAGACGTGACCTGTCAGGAAGACCATCCCCAAACTCATCTCACCACGTTTCCATCTTCAGCCAGACCTAAATAATAAGTGAAGAGGACACCTGCACAACAAATTTGCGCCGGAGACAACTGCTCTGGGAGACGTTAACAAGTGAGCAGAAGGACAGGGAAAGGGTACCGACCGGAAAGTATTTTGTAACTCTAGTATTGTATATAGGTTTGAAAAAAGTTACATTTAGCATTCTTCATTAGAATGTGGAAACCAATGACTCCAGGTGTTGGCATGTTATTTTAGAAAAAAAAATTACTCTATGAAACCCCAATTACAATGAAAAATTAAATTGTTCTCTGGAGTACTTTACGGTAGGATAATGGACTAGCTTCAGGTAAGCTAATAAAACACACAGCCCATGATGTTAAAAGGTCTTTGTGTTCTTGGGCAAGAAATGGAAAGAAAGACCATGACCTGCCGGAGTGCTAGTGGCAGGAAATCTAAGCCAGTTCAGCCGACTTTCTGACTTCTCAGTACAGTCCCATCACGCTTTCAATGTTAGTGGCCGATCAAGGCTAAGTCCAAATGCACATTATAGAAAGAAGGCTTGGTGTTTGGTTGGGCGACACCGTGTGGTGTCACCAGAAACACACAGAACCCGAACACCTTATCTACACACTCTTCCATGTGAAACCACCGGTGTGTCAACAAATTCCAATGTGGATCCCTTACACAGAAACAGACGTCAGAGCTTCCTAAGTCCTAAGGGAATATAGTGGATCTCATTTCTTCACTTCTCATTCTCGCACTGTCCAACTCTACCGGAAGTAGCCACATGAGACTATATGAATTTAACTGAATTCAAAGTACATAAAGGATTCAGTCACACTAGTGGCTGTACTAGACAGCACACACTTAGAACATTTCTATTCTCACAGAAAGTTCTACTGGACAGTGCTGCATGGACTCTACGTACCAGGTGGCAGGGTCATCTCGACCTCAATACTGTTGGCAGATACTGGCACAGGAAGACCAAGTGACCTATCAAAGATCCATGGCAAGTGATCTGATAAATAGAACTTAAATTGACATTCTCTGGGACCCTAATCTGAAGATCTTGTTTGGCTGATTTGCTCTTCTTTGAATCATGTCTCAATGTAAAAAGTGACTCATACCCTCCAACTGTATATAGTAGTACTTTAATTTCTTAATAGTTAATATACTATTGCTATCATCTTTGAAGGCAATCAGCTTTAGAAGTATTTTCATAATTTTCTTTGCATGTTTGTCTTTAAATATTTTAAGTAGGATTTATAGCACTGTAGACAGAAGTTCTATTTTGTTTAGGTCAACATTATTTGTTATTCCTCAATGTACCCAAATTGAATATAAGGGAAGACAGCTTAAATGTGTTTAGTTGCAGAAAAAGGTAAGTTTTATTTTGAATAAATAAAATGCTAAGATTAAGAACTGATCTAACACTGTGAAAGGTAGTAGTGAGGATAATGAGAGCAAACACATATATATGGGCTAGATATGTTCTAAGTGCTTTACATATATTAATTCTATATTCATTCACTTAATTCTTACACCTACCTCATGAAGCACTAATATGCTTCCTAATTTTAGAAATAAGGAAACTGAAGCATAGAGAGAATAAGTACCTTGTCCAAAGTCACAAAGTTAGCTAGTTAGGGTTTGAACTGTGACAATGTGGCTCCAGGGATCGTATTGTTGACCACCAGGCTATACTGCAAAGTCACCAATACTGAGAAAAATAAATCCTGTCCTCCAAAACTCAATCAGCCAGTGCCTTTTATTATCCATATTTCTAACTTTTCTAACCTCATGGAACAAACATACTTCATCATTAGTACATGTATGTATTTTTCTTCTCTGCATAATTCCTTGGTTATTTCTTTTTCATCCATTTGTATAGTGTTAAAATTATAAAGTTTCCCTGCACCACAAATTAAAAGTGCAATTGATATCGTACCAAACACAATTATCAGACAGATGCTGGATCTAATAGACATATAGAAATAAAATAGGCCCAGGCCGGTTGGCTCAGTGGTAGAGCATCAATCAGCCCAGTGTGTGGAAGTCCTGGGTTCAATCCCTAGTCAGGGCACACGGGAGAAGTGACCATCTACTTTCTCTATCCCCCCTCCTTGATCTCTCTCTTCTCCTCCCAAAGCCATGGCTTGATTGGAGCAACTTGACCCCAGGTGCTGAGGATGGTTCCGTGGCATCACCTCAGGTGCTAAAATAGCTTGGTGGCTGAGCAACAGAGCAGCAGCCCCAGATGGGCAGAGCATTGCCCTTATGGGGGCCTGCTGGGTAGATCCTGGTTGGGGCTCATGAGGGAGTCTGTCTCTGCCTCCCTGCCTCTCACTTAATAAAAAACTAAATAAATTTTTTTCTGTATTTTTCCAAAGTGAGAAGCAGGGAGGCAGGCAGACAGACTCCTGCATGTGCCCGACTGGGATCCACCCAGCAAGCCCACTAGGGGGCAATGCTCTGCCCATCTGGGCAGCTGCTCCGTTGCGACCGGAGCCATTCTAGCACCTGAGGCGGAGGACATGGAGCCATCCTCAGCACCTGGGCCAACTTTTTGCTCCACTATTGTCTTGGCTGTGGGAGGGGAAGAGAGAGACAGAGAGAAAGGAGAGGGGGAAGGGGGAAGAAGCAGATGGGTGCTTCCCTTGTGTGCCCTGATCAGGAATCAAACGCAGGACTTCCACATGCCAGGCCAATGCTCTACCACTGAGCCAACTGGCCAGGGCCTACATAAATTAAAAAAAAAAAAAGAAATAAAAGAAAAATGTCTCTTTTGCTTTACAGTTATTTTCATACACTGAACTATTTGGATGTTTTTATTTTCATAATTCCTTTCCAAGTTTGTACCAGGGGTCTTGCAGTACACCAAGTCAAAGAGTTTATAAGTAGAGCTATCAAAAACTTATCTTCTCAAGATTTACTTCTTTTCTAGAGAATTCTGCCTTGAAACAGTACCATAAATCTGAAATCAACTTGTAAAATTTTCTTCTGAAAATAGCTATTGAATGAAAAAGAAGGGGAGGGTTCCCCAATTTTAGAACTTTTCTTTTTTTGCCTTTAGTCTTCCAGTCACCTGATAACAAAACTCTCGACTAGAGTCAAGTGACCCAGTCTAATTCAGTCATTTTACAAAGAAATCAAAGTCTACAAAGATGAAGGAATTTGCCCCAGGTCCCAGAGCTTACTCATCAGGGCCCAAAGCAGAACTTCTTTCTCTCCTTTCTGAATCAGCTTTACTGGTATCAGGGCAAGGCACCCTACACACCACTCAGCAATTCTTCCTAAAGTTATGCTCCCAGACACTGTCACGACTCTGCACATCATGCACTGGGCAAAACTAGGCTGCGTCTAAACAAATGTCATCTATAGTGGCCACTGCAGATTTACATGTTTTGTGACAATGTTCTGGCTGTTAGCAGTGAAATGTGTTGTGCTGCAACAATAGCTCATGAAGACAAGTGACCATAGAGGGGCCCGTGTTGCCAATCACTTCTCACCTGCAAAAGCCATATGACAAGAAGAAGAAGTGCCTAATTTTTTCCTTTAAACTCTATCCCTCCTTCGAGCCAATGTCAACTTTAAAGAGAAAAAAGGCAAAACACAAGCAAAGAAATTAAGAGATTTATTTTTAAAAAGAAATTTCCAAGGAATGTGCCTGCTTCATTTTAGAAGCTGCTTCAAGCCCAACTGCTCACTCACATCAACACCTGCCATGTTGTGATCCCTGATGTTTAGCAATCATGATCCCGAAGAATTGAATGATCCCAAGTCAAGAAATAAGTTAAATTATATCTATTATACTGTGTTATGACAAGATTGTATATTATTATTAGATTTTACAATGGTTTCAACCAGTACTGTAATAGAAAAAAGGGGTTTTCTGGCTAACCAGAAAACTTCTATTCCCTGAGCATCCCAACTAACTGAGGTTGTGTTATAAAGAGGCAGTTCTTGCTAGACAATCAAGTCCAACATTACATAACTTTCCAGGAAGAGACTAAACCAACCATAGATTTGCCCTTCTACCTTAAAACATTAAAATAATAAATTCGAGTGATTTTTTTTTCACTCTTAGAAACAATGTAAAAAGCCTATACAATCACACACATATTAGGAAAAAAAAATTATTCAACCCCCATCTTTCTATGTAATTGTCAGCTGCTCTTTGGGTCAATTAAATACTAAAACAATAAATTAAAATTGCTTTAGCACAGAACAGATTGGGAAGTCATTGAAATAATATAGCAGGATGTTTCAATTCTGCTAGACCGCCTGCTCTCATAACCCAGAAGCCTGGATGTTTCAGGAGACAATTTCAAGTCCACTGATGGGAGGACGCAGTTTCTGCCACCATGGGTGAACACTGTGCTGACTGGTCAGAGCGTCCCATGGCTTAGCGCAGAGCCAGGGGTCCGTGGCAGGCGGCAAGTGATGGATTTTGATAGAGAAGCAGTCAAATTCACTAATTCAAAGACCTCAATATGTGACATAAAAGAAAAAGTGTCAGCAACAGTAAAAAGAATAAAAAAAAAGAAAAAGAAAAAGAAAATGTTAAAGAGGAGAACCTGGCTAAAAGAAAAGCAAAAAAAATAATTCTGGTTAGGAACTCAATTTTTCTCAAATGAAATTTTAAAAGGAAAACAAAGCCTATTTTTCCCCCCATAATATTAACATTACAGAAACCAATGAGTACATGGACTCCACATTATTAGCGGTCATCTCTTCATCTATATGAAAAAGCAAAGTATTTCTGCCCATTTACTCAATCCCTGTAAAGTCTGCTGTGCACTGTCACGTGGTTAAAATCGCGTGTAGGCATTCCGTTGTTGCTGCTGTTGTAACGGTTGCTGGGCTTGCTGCTGTTGCAGGCGGATCTGCTGGGAATAAGGGTCTTCCAGGGACTTGACAAAGATGGTCGTTCTGGGCCCAGTCTTCCATACGATACCGTTGGCGTCTTTCACCGAAGATTCCACTGTGATGTTGTGTGTTCCAAGGATAGCAAAGTTCAACAGAAACTGAGTACTAAAGTAATCATTATGAGGCTCAACCCTCTGCTCCATCTCGTTGGTCATATTGTCAATGGGTATCTGGAATAAAAGAATTGTTAAATAACAACAATAGCTACCATTTATTGAGGGCTTACTGTGAGCTAGGCCCTGCCTAAGTGCTTATTGAATCCATACAAACAACCAAGAGGTAGGTACGATTATTATCCTTGCATTACAGATGAGAAAACTGAGGCAGAGAGCAATTCCTCCCGGGTCACACAGCTCATGAGCGGTGGAGCTGGTCTCTGAACGGAGGCAGGCTGACTGCAGAGCCTACACTCGTCGTTATGGAGTGATCTGCCTCCTCACGCTCCTTGTTGAACCAGCTCCCGAGCCTTTCTCAACCTCTTCATATACTGCCCCCGTCCCGGTGAAGGAGTTCGGGACGTGCCACGCCAGAACATGCTGCTTTGGCATCCTGAATATTTTGAGCGAAAGGCACTAGAGAAACAACAGATGCAGGAAGGGCACTCTCACCCGCCCCGTTACCTAAAACAGGCCCTTAAAATTCCTACAAGAAATGCAGCCTCCCTCTGCCAAGAAGAGAAGAGTGTCGTTCTCACCGGAGACTGGGCATCGATGCTGAAGTGGACCTGTACAAGTAAACCTACTTATTTTGGTTTCTTTGTTTTTATACAAACCTACTTGTTTTCAACCCCTCTTTGCCACTAATCTAGTCTCGCCCACTGTCCCAACAGATCTCCTAGTCACTTGCTCCCGATTTACTGTCCCAAGCCCAAATCCCTTTGTCTTGTCATTTTGTCATGAACATTTCTGTGTCTAAAGGTAGATAAGCCTTCTGTTCTGGTCACTTCTTCGAGTCTGTACTCTCTTGTGAAGATTCTCACGTATATATCAAGTCCAATAACCCTTGTGTGCTTTTCTCCTGCTACTCTGTCTTCCTGTCCGTTCCCCTTAGGCCTCAGAGGGTAGAAGAGAAATTTGTCCTGCCCTACACCTGCTTCCCTGACCCCAACTCCAATTCCCATCTTTCTTTAGAGTGTGAAGAGACATTCTGAAGAAATAGGATGCAACCACCCATTTCAGGGAATTTAAAATATACTGCTCACAAAAATTAGGGGATATTTTATAGCTTCATATTCATTGTGAAATATCCCCTAATATTGTGGGTAGTATATAAGAGACTGAAAAGGAACATAATACTAAGTATATATAAGTTAGGTGTTTTTCCTCCTGGCTAGTCTGATTTGATATTTCTTATGTAATACAGTGATTCCTCTCTCCTTTAGTATTAATTTTAGAATTAAATTAACTTCAGAACTGGTACCTCACTCATATAAGTATCTTGTTCAGATTGGCAGTACAATATATTGTAAAACACAGATTTATGGGCTTATTCATTTATTTAGCTAGACAGACACTCATGATGTTGTCCTTCAAAGAACAGAATAACACCTGCTGGTGAACCTCTATGTCTACCCAAGATGAAGTATATCAGAGACACTTTTTCTGAGAATGCATATAAAGGTACTCTTAGTGAGCATCTGACTGGATTCCTCTATGTTTATGTCTGTTTCTGTTGCATAATTAATTACAGAAACATGCCCTGAAGCTTTGTCTCAATGAGCAGTTATAATGAGGTCAGCTTTTTTAGTCATTTCCCTGTAACAGTAATAAAATAGTCACCAATCAAGTCAAGATCTTGGAATTATTTATAGTTTTGTTTGTTTGCACATTCAACTTTTGTAGGGTTTTTATTTTCTTAAAGAATAGCAAACAAGGACTTTCTTAGAAGGACCAGAAAAGGACCTGATGACTCTCAATGGGTGAGAGTCTCAATGGGTTTTCAGTTGTAAACTCACTGCAAGTAACATTAATTACAAAGCAATCACGTACAACATGGCTTATTATATCAGCTTCCTGGTCTTAGTCAATGCCTCTCAAGAGGTAAGTCAGCAAGCAGAAGACCAGTACTTCTCAGTTTGAATGTTTTTTTCTTAATAGAAGAACTCATTATACATAAGGAACAAAGAAAACTGTAGTCCCTGTCCTTTCAAACTCAAAGCCAGGAGAGAGCTGCTGTGAACTATGGAAGTTCTCACCACGGTCTTCTGTGACAACAGAGAGCACCCAAACATAATACTTGTACTCTAAATACAGCAAATTATTTTTTTCTTCAGTCACCAACTATCTAGTGAGTGGCTACATAAGGCACCATGCTTAGAGTCATGAAAACCAAAAGAGAGCAAGAGAAGAGAGTGAAGGCTAGGCCCGACCAGACTGGGTAGAAAGAGCCAGAAACAGAGAGATGTCAAAGTAAAGAGAGCGATGACGATTTAAACCAACCTCCCACAGGCTTTTTTAGCCTAAAACCAAGAAAAGAAGAAAATGCTCTCCTTCCCTCTTTACTGGTCCCCTTTCCTTGCTATGAACCTCAGTTCAAACATGCCCACAATACCTGGACACAAGCAATTTGAGCATTTGAACAACTCTTCCTACAACTGTGTACTTGACCCCTTGCTCCATTTACTGTGAATAAACCACCATAGATGTGGAAAGAGGTTCTCAAATTCTCAAAACACCGAATTCCTAGGATTATACGCGTAAGGATAGATTTTACTTTTCTGACCATTTATGTCAATGCTATATATACTTTATTTTAATGCTAAAATTTACTTAAAATAGAGAAAAATAAATAAATGTGTTCTTTTGGGGGCAGGAGGACTAGAGAGACACATATTGCCCACTCCTGATGTTTCCCTCCATGTGAAGGACCTTTCATTTGATGAACAGCACTGGTTTCCAGGGTGGGTGGTGAACACCACTGACTGTGAAGTTTCAGGGTGGAAACTGGGCACGGAGCTAAGCGTGTTCTCTTTCCCTTCTCTGGGCTCCAGTGCTCCTCCCTGTCCTCAGTTTTATGGGGCAGGTGTTGTGTGCACTGGCTGAGGCTGGGTGGGAAAATTCAAGTCAGAGGTACCAGGCTCAAGTCCTTGCTGTCAGGCACCTGAGCTAGGTTTTCTCCCTGACTCTAACAGTAATAACACTCACAGTTTGATCTCCGTTTCCCTGGATGTTTGGTCTATCAAACAGTTCAGGCAGTCTCTCAAACCCCAATATGTGATTTAGCCCCTGTCCAGCTGATCCCTGGGGACCTAGAACTGCAATCTGCTTAAACCATGAAAAACACTAGAAAACTTCCATCAATGAGTTGACCACATTGCATCACAATTCTGCTTTTTTTTTTTTTTCAATTACCTTGTAGTCTTGTCCAGATTTACTCTGCAGTGTGGAAGAAACATTCAAACAGACAGACTGAATTTTGCGGAAGAGTCCTGGTTTAGACCCGTGCTGAACCACTCCCTCCACCTTTAGCGCCAGCTGCTGGTTATTCTGGACTGCGATGGGCTCCGTAGGGTTCCGGGGGGACGGTGACAGAGCAAGCTGGAATAGGACATCAGAATAAACCTAACGCCCAAGACCGAGCTGCCTTCCCATGAATAGGTCTGTGCTAACCGCTGGGTATGGGTTAAAACATCACACACACACACACACACACACACACACTCACCACCACCATCTCCACAACTCGACTATGCTGGGACCAGACAGATGTACTTTTAAATTCAAGGGTTCTTAATCCCTAATGCCTCCTTTTAAACAGCCACTTCTTGGAGGGCTGGTGAGGGGGGTGGGGCATTCTCTGACAATGAACCCAGTCCAGTAGGGAAATACACTATGTAAATTTTCATGTCTAGCAGCTGTCTCTTTGGTATTAGGTAATTTTAAATTGACTAAATTCAAATGCAAATGAAATTAAAATTCTAGGATTACATACATAACCAAGTCACTGTGGTATAAAAGTCAATTTGCACAAATGAACCAAATGACATTTTTAACCTCTCATTAGAGTAGCTTTTCTTTAAAAACATATTTAAAACCCCAAATCCACCTCAACAACAGAAAGCTCAAGTTTTGCTAAATAAAAGGATGGAAGAAATTGGCTGGGTCTTTTTGGTAACGGTGAACCACTGAACTAACCAACTCTGGAGACCTGCTACCTTAGGACTTCTTCTCTTGATAACCAATTTTTCTTATTATGCAGATCATTTGAAATAGGCCTGCTTTGTTATTTGCAAAAAAAAAAGTGTTTGGATAAATGCCAAAATGCACGAAACATTTACAGACAGAGATACTCCCAGGAAATCTCGCAGAAGTGACAATTTCCCCCTTTCCCAACTATTCCATTCCTTGAATCAAAAATACCTCTTGAATTTTGAGTAGCTTAAATATATATTTTAAAATACTACTTCTGTTCTTTGGTCAGCTCCTCGAAACCTGTTATTCAAAGACAAAAGTGCTCTGGAGGTAGAACTGGTGATGTCTGACTGGACCTGTTTCATTTGAAGCTGGGTCTGAATAGACTGATCAGAGGTGGACTCAGCGCATGACCCCTGTGACTGTCGTGATGAAAGCACTCAACATCTTCTCGGAGTGGGGAGCCAAGGCGCAGGGCTCCAGAAACCCAAACACCTGTCTTACCGCACCCGCTATTGCCAGGCACCCATTCCCTTTACCAAATCAGTTGGTAAAGAAAAGAAAGGCTTTCAGCTAAAGAGCCTAAGTTTGACCAAAACCAAAGGTAAGGTCCTGAAGCAGAGCTACGTCCCACTTCACCTGTGGTAGATAACTAGGTTTTTAGTCTCTATTAACCTTAGCATCCTTGCTATGTTACCTTAATGCTGGTGGACTGCAGTTTCTGGAAGAAATACCTCTGAAAAGACAGAGGGACTTTCAGCAAAGCAATGATGGCGTTGCAGAGGCACGCTGTATGCTGGGGGGAAAGAAAGTGAACCAAGCAAAAATCAATTTCTGAATTTCATCAACAAATCGTACTTTCAGGAAGAAGTTTAAAAATTACAAATGCTCATATAATTACTACCAAATCAATAATAATACCATCAGTCAGGAAATAGTCGTAAAGGAATTGTGAACATTTGCCACATCGTTCATGTTATGAGTACACCTACAGATTTTATTTTATTTTTGAAGTAGTACCTTCAGTAAAAAGTAAATGACAGAAGGAAGAAACCCCACATTGATCAAGCCTAAGCACAATACAAAGTTTGCATTTCTACAGAGCTTGAAGCTAGTATACACAGTATGACAATAAAATACAGAGTAACTATCAGTTTGATCAAGTATGACAAAGTATGAAAAGAGTATAAAAGGAGCCGCAGCAGTCTACTGACATCTGGGGGCTGCCACCCAATCCCCAGTGGAACTTGGGCTTTGAGTTTCCTCACTGTGTCAACCCCTCTCCACCGGGCGGCTTCCCTGACCCTGAGGTCCCAGACTGTGAGCAATATTGAAACTTACTAAAATTCAGAGTAAGAATGACTATATTAGTCCAACTCTATGAAATTTTAAAACTTTAATAAAGTATCTTATTTCTAATATCTATTTCACAAACTTAAGTGAATTTTGAAAACCCCAGCACTTACTGCAGAGTAACACTATAGTAAATCCTTTGAGTCTAGTGAAAACGATCAAAGAACCAGAATTTAAGTTAAAATTATTTACTTATTTTATTTAAAACCACTCTACTGATAGACAATGACATACAAAAAGCTGTACATATTTCATGTACACATTGATGGGTGTGGAGGTAAGTATACCCCATGAAACCATCAGCTATTTTAAAGATCACCCCAATTTCGATGATGACATGGGTCACCTAGATAGGAAATGAAACAAGCTGGAAGTAGAACCCAGGATGCCTGATCCTTACTTAGTTCAGTGATTTTTATTCTGTTCCACCAATAACTTGCAAACAATAAGAAAAAAGTTGCAGCACTATCAGAACACTTCAACTTTGGGTGCACACAACAATTCCTTCTTGGTCTACCATCCCCTCCTCAGTCTACTCCCCTCTCGGTGCCCCCCCACCCCAAGTACCACAGGTTTAAAACCACTCCACTATATACAGTATGCTGTCTGTCCCACTAAGCTCTGCTTTCAAGTAGACTGTCACTTACCTAGTTGTCTATGCTGCAAACATTTTAAAAGTTGGGCAGTAAGGCTGGGCCCAACCAGAAGAATCCACTCCTTGCTGGTTGCAGGCTATTGACTATTTTGTGCCCAGCGGACTAGTAGTAATACAAATGTCAGATCTATTACTTGAGAGAATCACAACACAGATTTAAAGATTTTGGTCTATTCTTTCAAGTTTAACTTCTCAAACAGCACTATTCATCTTCCTGCAACAAAGACTCCGGGGAGAACGAGCAGGGATGTCCTACTTGTGGTGGAATCTCTGATGCTGCAATAGTGCTAGAAAGAGAAATATCCTTAAAGGACAGACTTAGAGGACCCCAAGTGACCTCAGGACTTAGAGGGCCCTAAGTGAGCGTAGGCTGTTGGGGGGGGGGAGGGAGGCACTGTTCTCCCTTTTAAAAGAATGAATGAAGATCTTGCAGTTCCCCACTGGGGAACCAGGACTGCCTCTGAGGCCACCAGCCCCCTGGGCACACCTCCCCAGTGTGTTAGTAGCAATTAGCTATTAAAGTTACAGCATGGAGACATGAAATCTCGCATCATGGTTCCTAACCCAGCAGAAAGACTAGTGCATCTACAAATCTACAATACTCTCTTTACTGCCAAATCCAATACTTTCCAACCTTTGTATCTTTTGACAATACTGTGGGAGGTGATAATACTCTCCTGCCAAGGAATTCCACTTATGGTCCCTGACCTCACTTTTTCTGACTCTTCCCCTCTGCATCTTCTTTCCTAAGCTTCTCTTCCTTCGTTTCTTCCTAATGTTGACACTCTCCTTAGTCATTTTCTCTTCTCACTCTATATGTTCCTAATAGGCATTTTTCTCTACTCTCATGACCTGAAGAACCTCAACAATCATAATGACCTTACATGCATACCAGCCCGTCTCCTTCCAACACCAGACCTGTTAGCCAACTGTCTATAACACAGCCACATGTTTAAAAATGAAACCTTCATCTTCTTCCACCATCCCTCTGTATTCTCTCAGTAAAGGATCAACCTGCATACTTGGTAACCAGAAACCTGCAGGCCATATCTCCATCCTCTCACATTAAAAAAATAATATTAAAAAATGAGCCCTGAAAATAATGCCCCTAAGTATCTTATGTATCTGTCTTCTCATTCCTGCTGCCCTTGCCTTGGATTATGACAGAAGGCTTGTAACCACTCCTTTCCTCCAATTCCACGCCCTCCAAGCCATTACCTATTCTGTGCCTAGATAACAATAATGTACAATCTTTTTTTTTTGTGACAGAGACAGAGAGAGTCAGAGAGAGGGACAGATAGAGACAGACAGACAGGAAGGGAGAGAGATGAGAAGCATCAATTCTTCATTGCAGCATCTTCATTGTCCCTTGATTACTTGTTCACTGATTGATTTCTCATATGTGCCTTGACTGGGGGGCTACAGCAGAGTGAGTGACCCCTTGCTCAAGCCAGAGACCTTGGGCTCAAGCCAGCCACCTAGGCTTCAAGTCAGTGACCTTTGGGCTCAAGCCAGTGACCATGGGGTCATGTCTACGATCCAACACTCAAGCCGGCAAGCCTGCGCTCAAGCTGGTGAGGCTGTGCTCAAGTCGGCAACCTCGGGGCTTCAAACCTGGGTCCTCCATGTCCCAGTCCAACACTCTATCCATTGTGCCACCATCTGGTCAGGCAGTAATATACAATCTTAACCAGTTCTCTCCTCTACCCATTAAAAATTCCTAAAAAACACCCCCATGCCTATAGGATAAAGTCCAAACTCCCTAATACTGTGTTCAAAGCCTTTTGTCATCTGGCCTCTGCCTACCTCTCTAGTCCCCAGCCTGTCCATTCTGCTGCAACAACAAACTGTTCTGAGAAGACACTGTGCTATTTCATACCTCTGCTTTCGAACATGTCCTCTGCTTGAAATTCTCTACCCTCCTTACCTGCCTGGAAAACCCATATGCAAGGCCAGCTGACTTACTGCCACGCTTGGCCTATCCCTTGACATGCATTACTTTCTCTTTCGTGCTGCATCTTCACCTAGGGCAGAGCTCTGTTTCTGCACATATACATATACTGTGTTGGGTTTGTTCACAAAACCTTTCTTTCTTATTAGACTACAGACAACTCGAAGGAAGGTATTGTGTCTTTGCTATTTTTCTATTCCTAAAATCCAATAAATATTTGTAGAACTGAATTTGGGGCTCAGATATCAAATCCATAAAATACAACGTCGAGAGAAAAAGAGGATTAACATTTATCAGCCACCACTCCTTACTTGCCAAGCAATACACATTATTTCATTTCAACTTCACAGTGACTCTATCAGGTATTCCATAAAATAGAAAAGGATGTTAGTAATTTGCCTAAAATCACAGGCCTGCTGTGATTTAGGCAGAGGGGGAATCTGAACCAAGGACTCCTTTCTCTGGACTGTGTCCCCTACTGATCAGAAACTTCCCTTTCTTTCCATTATGTTCACTGGATTCAACTCCATGCAACTCAAGTTGCTGTCTGGGTGCAGCTTAGAGGGAACATGAAAATAATTTAACCAATGTCTCACACAGATGTGTGTGTTTATTTCAAGGATAATTTTTATAATCTCCCTTAGCAACCAATCTCAGGGTCAGTTCAGTTCAAAAAGTATGTACTGATGAGCTTATGTGGAAAGCTATACCGCTCACAAAAATTAGGAGACGTTTCAAAATGAATATGAAGTGATAAAATATCCCCTAGTTTCTGTGAGCAGTATAGATGCCAAAGAAAGTATGTGTCCTTAGACTCTAACTTTTACCAACACATCTTGCCGATTTCTTCTAAAATACATGACAAATGGTGAGAGTACAGAACGAGAAGACAGAAACCAGAAGAGAGCTGCAGGGAACACCAGCATCTAATGTGTGGGTGGGGCTCGAGAAACTCTCTGAGGAGTCCATTTCAAAGGCAGGGTGCTACAGACGGAACGTATGTGTCTTCTCCAAATTCACGTGGTGAAGCCCTCACTGCCAATGTGGTGGTGTTTGGAGGTGGGGCCTCTGGAAGGTGACTAGGTTTAGATGAGGTCATGAGGATAAGCCCCTCATGATAGAATCAGTGTCCTTTAACAGAAAGAGACCAGAGCTCTACACAACATGTGAGGACACAGTGAAAAAGAGGCAGTCTGCAAGCCAGCAAAAGGGCCACCAGAAACCGAACTGGCTTGCACCAGTTCACTTGTTAAAAAAAAAAAGTGATCCTGGACTTGCCCACTTCCAAGACTGTGAGAAATAAATGTCCATTGTTTAAGCCACCAAGACTACAGTATTCTGTTACAGGAGTCTGGGCTGACTAAGACACTGGAGACTGGCCAGACACGGAGGAAAAAATCTGGGTGAGAGTGTGTCCATCTGTCCTGGGACTGGGAAGTCAGGGACAAACCTGAATAAAGAATGAGTGCTCAGCAGTGCCAAAGGCAGCAGAGATTTGGCAGGCGAAAGGTGGGCAAGTATGCTAAAAGATGTCAATGGCATCACCTCACACGAACTGATTTACTGGCTATCAGATAACAAGCCCAGTTCTTCCTGTTTCAATTGGCCAGTGTTCTCAACCCTGGTGGCATGACAGAATCAGCTGGGAGCTTTTAAAAATACTAACGCCTGGGCCTCAACTGCACACAAACACAGTTCATTGGTCTGGTGTGGGGCCTGGAGACGGATGTATTTCTTTTTTACTTTTAAGTGAGAAAACGGGAAATAGAGAGACAGATTCCCATGTGCGCCCTGACTGGGATCCACCCAGCAACCCCTGTCTGGGGCTGATGCTCTACCCATCTGAGGCTGGTGCTTGCAACCTAGCTATTTTTAGTGCCTGAGGCAAAGGCTCCAAGGAGCCATCATCAGAGCCTGGGACCAAGGTGCTCGAAACAGTCTAGTCATGGCTGCTGGAGGGGGGAGAGGAGAGGCCAGAAAGAGAGAAGGGGAGGGGGACAGAGGAAGAGAAGAAGATGGTTGCTTCTTCTGTATGCCTTGACCGGGAATTGAACCAGGACTTACACATGTTGGGCTGACATTTCTACCACTGAGCCAAATAGTCAGGGCCAGATGTATTTTTTAAAAAGCTTCCAAAGTGATTCTAATGTATAACCAGAGTTGGGAACAATAGCAATCTCAATTAACTTGTTAAAAAAGAAGTTTTATCTGCATTCTGATAGAACAGATTTGACATGTTAATGTGACTTTGTAGCAACTACAGAAGTGCTAAGTGCTCTCCTGGACCATCCTCTCATTTTACCCTCATAACAATGCTGTGAGGTACTTACTATACTAACCTTGTTACAAAACAGGCACACAGAGGCTAATTTGTTGAAGTCACACAGTAAATGCCAAAGATTGGTATTAAAAAAATAAACAAACCCAGAAAAAACCTACCTGCACAGAAAAAAAACTCAACAAACAAATGTCACTTGCCATATAAGAAACAGGGGTATATTTCCGACTGAGTGATTCCACCTCCTCCAAGACGTGATTATATACGGACATCATTCTTCTCTCATATTCACTATCAGCATGTGCTGCTCCAGTGGACCCATATTCCTGGAAACTGAAATCAAAATCAGTATCAATTCAGGAATTACAACAGTAACTATTTCAATGTCTAAGTGCATCAGGTACTTTCCACACATTCTCACTTAATCTTTAAAATAATGAATTATGCACTGTTATTTCCATTTTAAAGATGAGGAAACTGAGGCTTGGGGAGATTAAGTAATTTGCCTTCAGTCTCACATAACCAGTAAGTGACACACTGAAATTGAAACCCAGACCTGGCTTCAAATTATATTAAGTCTTAATTATTTTGGTTGTTAGTAGTATAAAAGTATTTAACCTTGTCCCTGTACTCATTTCCTTATTTTTTAGGGAGTAGAAATAAAGGTTAAGTGCAAAGGAATTATGACAGCCTGAATAAGAAGCCACAATAGAAGGCCTGACCGGGCAGCAGTACAGTGGATAGAGCGTCGGACAGGGATGCAGAGAATCCAGGTTCGAGACCCTGAGGTCGCCAGCTTAAGCGCGGGCTCATCTGGTTTGAGCAAGGCTCACCAGCTTGGACCCAAGGTTGCTGGCTCGAGCAAGGAGTTACTCAGTCTGCTGCAGACCCATAGTCAAGGCACATATGAAAAAGCAATCAACAAACGGCAAAAAACTAATGATTGATGCTTCTTATCTCTCTCCTGTTCCTGTCTGTCCCTATCTATCTATCCCTCTCTCTGACTCTCTCTCTGTCACTTTGTAAAACAAAAATGAAGCCACAATAGAAAAATATAAAGCATCTCAAAATATTTTTTCCTAATAATCCTAAAAAGTTGGTATGAGATTGATAATAACATTCATGATTATAAACATCTCCCCATCTTATCTTGCATTTACAGATATACCAGCTTAGGGACTATGTTAGCTGCTAGAGATACAAAGTTGAATAAAACAAGATCTCTTTCCCCAAAGAGTTTTCTAGGCTATGAAAGAGATACACACATTTCTTTAAAAACTACAGTGAAGATCAAGGTCATGCCTCACTCTTATAGCGGTGTTCTTTAGTCACCTAGAAGGCACAAAATATATACTCTCAAGAACAGAAGTTTTACAAAGAATTCACTCCTTGCATTTATACATTATTGCAAAGACAACCTCAAAAACTCTTCCTCAAGGAATAAACTTTCTTTTCCAATTTTTCACTGCTAGGAAGGCACAGGTTAAGGAATAGTTTTAGGGGATGAAAGGGGATGGAAAAGAGTGAATAAAGAAAAAGAAGTGATTGAAGGGGAGAGGGGGAGAGAGCAGCATTGTGTGAGCTTTACCCCAACCTGCTGACAATGTGCCTATCTCTCTGATCAAAAGTTAGTCAAGAAGAACACTAATTTCTATTATGTCAACCAACAGTACAATGACACATGTTCTATGCGGTTAAATGAGTACTGCTCAATGAGAAATGGTGTGAGCCAGAAGGATCAATTAACTGGCAAAGACTGAAAAAATACAGAGATTTAAGAACATCTTCAAAATTAAAAGCTTGTTTAAAAATACACAGCAAGTACCTGACCAGGCAGGCAGTGGCGCAGCAGATGGAGCACTGACCTGGGATGCTGAGGATACAGGATCAAAACCCTGAGGTTGTCGGCTTAAGCATGGGCTCACAGACATGACCCCATAGTCGCTGGCCTGAGCAAAGAGTCACTAGTTCAGCTGGAGCGCTCCCCCCCACGCCCCGTCAAGGCACATTTGAAAAACAATCAGTGAACAACTAAAGTGCCACAACTATGAGTTGATGCTTCTCATCTCTTTACCTTCCTGTCTGTTTGTTCCCCCCCCCCTAAAAACAAAAAACAAACAAAAAACCCCCAGCAAGTCAAACACTGCAAACTAGGAAAAATATAGACAAGAGAAGAATAACTAGAAAAATAAGTAAAAATTAGCATGTCATAAAAATATTCAAAGGATCAGATGTGTGAGAAAATAAATTGCCAAGTAGAGTAGTTGTCCTGAAAAGACATGGTGAGTCATTGCTCTAGGGTATTTAGAGATTTAAAAATGCATGTTGATTATATTCTCTCTGAGGGAGTTGATCTTGAAATCACAGGCTGGAAATTATAGGCAACTGCAATGCATATTCCAAAACAGAATACTATAATGGGAAAAACCAATAGGTGATTCTTTGATAAAAATATTGTGAATGCAGTGATACCTCGGTTTTAGTCGATAATCTGAAAACAATCAGCAAAATCCGAAACCAAGGAAAACCGAGGCAATTATTTCCATATGAATCAATGTAAATCTAATTATTGTACACAGTAATCACTTACATGTAATTGTAGCATTAGCACTCGCAATCAATAAAAAAAAGCACAAAAACACTGGAAAGCAATGAAATTGTTTGGCTAGATGTGCAAGTTGATGCTCACCCAACGAGAAACAATGCCACATTGAGCAGGAGAACGTGTGGGTTACCCTTTGTTTTCACAAAATTAGCAGCAAGGTCATGTGGGCACGCCAACAAAAACTGAGACAAATTTTTTGCGGAAAAAATGGACGAAAACCAAAACAGACAACAACAGAAGTCAACGAAACAGAGGTATTATTGTAATTAATTAGTTAATAAGGGAGGGGAAAAGAATTTTAATAAAGCAAAAACAGGAATATCTTTTTGTTAAGGAAACCAAAGAAAAATAATTTCAGCCTGACCAGGCGGTGGCGCAGTGGATACAGCATCCGACTGGGATGCGGAACACCCAGGTTCAAGACCCCTGAGGTCACCAGTTTGAGCGCAGCTCATCTGGTTTGAGCAAAAGCTCACCAGCTTGGACCCAAGGTCGCTGGCTCGAGCAAGGAGTTACTCGGTCTGCTGGTCAAGGCACATATGAGAAAGCAATGAATGAACAACTAAGGAGCCACAACGAAGAATTGATGCTTCTCATCTCTCTCCTTTCCTGTCTGTCCGTCCCTATCTGTCCCTCTCTCTGTCTCTGTCACAATAAAAATAAATAATTTTTTTTCAGGTTCAAGTTTAATTATAATACAAACTCAATTTTTTATACTGAAGTTTAGTTATGTGAAAATGCTCAAATTCAATGCATTTCTTCCCAGTTATTTTTCCCAGTTAATGTTGAGAAAATGGGAGGCAAAAGGCAAGTAAACAAGAATCAGAAAACCCAGGTTTTGTCACTTAGCTCTGAAACCTTAGACAAATGCTAGACAAGTTCTTTCTCTGTTTTTTTTTCTATAATATCACTTCCAAAACACTGTTGCGATGAGGTAAGATAACATATTTGAAACCACTCTTTAACGTAAACTATTATTATAAATACCTTGCAGATTCTGGATCCAAAATCAGAGCTTCTATTGAGTGAGATATCAGTAAACAGCTCTGCTGCTGTCTGGATGAATGTTAAGGTTACACAAAGAAATCCATATAGGCTTTATACTATCTGAATATTAAATACGTCAAGGTGAGGAAGGTATTTGTAGTAAAGGTAACCATATGTTATTGACTCGAACAGTCTGGGACTATTTCTTTCCTTTTAAGGGATGTATGGTGTCTGAAACGGTGATTCTCAAATTCTGTATCAGGAAGGGTAGTTCAGAGGCTGCCTAATGTGGGGAAACCCAAGCAACAGCTCTGTGATTCAATCACAGTTTTCAATTTGTCTTAGACATAGGGGTTTCCCTGATAAAAGCTAACAACAACAGTCTGCAGAGTAGATTCTAAGCTGGGGCTCAAGGGATAAGCTCACTGGTCTGAAACTATATGCCAATTTTCAGGGGTATGTGCATTATAAGCATTTTCTAGGGGAAAAGGTCCATAGCATTCATTACGTTTTCAATCAGTAAACCAAAATGCTAAGAACTATTGATTTATAGGTGCTACAACTTAAAAAAAAATGTCTTCCTTCTCAAAAAGTATTTGAAACTACTAACAAGAGAATATGGAGACCTTAAAGAGGACTTAGGGAGCACAAGTGATGAGTAAAACTACTAAACAGATCATTAATAAAGGTGATGGGAACTAGGGGTGTGAGCTATGAAGAAAAAACGGTGACACAAAGAATGGTTTTCTGGCAAGAAAATGTTCTGGGTTGTCCCTTGTAACTCAAGTGTCAAGTGTGCCCAAGGTATGCAATACTGGTGGCACCTGGGTTTTAGATGCTCTTCTTAGAGGTAGAGAAAAAACACCAGAATCACCACTTTTTAAAAAAACCTGGTTTAAGTTAAAAATTAAAATTATACTGTTCATACTAGATTTCAAAAGAAAAATTATTAATTATAATAAATTTATAGGTTTATCTGATATATATATATATATATTTTTTTTTTTTTAGTCAAGCACATCTGAAGTATTTATGTTTAAAAAAATACTTCAAAGGAACAAGACATCTTGGGGCAGCCTGACTGCTGGTGGCACAATTGATCTGAGATGTTGAGGTCCCAGGTTCAAAACCCTAAGGACACAGACTTGAGCTTGGGCTCATCCGGCTTGAGCGCAGGATCCCCGGCTTGCGCGAGGGATCATCAACATGAGCCCACGGTCACTGGCTTAAGCCCAAGGTAACTGGTTCGGCTTGAGGTCTGCTGTCAAGGCACGTATGAAAAGCAATTAACGAACAATTAAAGTGATGCAGCTACAAGTTGATGCTTCTCATCTCTCTCCCTTCCTGTCTGTCTCTCAAATCAATCAATCAATCAATCAATCATATTGGGGCACATGCACACATATATAAATATTATATATGTTTGTATATACACATTTATATATACACACACACACACACACATACACACATTTTAGTCAAGCACATCTGAAGTATTTACATTTAAAAGAACTTCAAAAGAACACGACATTGGGGCAAGTTTAGGATACAGCTCCACATTCCTCAAAGTTGCTGAATCAGCATCAAAGGATGCCTGATAAAGGTCCCCGTATCGGGAAGCAAGGCTTCGGAATTCTTCCATGGACTGTTTCATCTATAAAGAACGAAAAATATTATTACGATAAGCAAACATGCTATTATGATTTTACAAACACAAAAACCAAAACAAACAATAAAGAAATCTAGAAGATATTTTAACTTTTTCATTTTCATTCATTTTTATATACCTTGCAAAATAAAATTAACAGAGGGCAAATAAAACTACAAATATGCACAAGATTATGGTAATTTTATCTGATGTACAGAAATAAAAAACTGCATTTTTAGCTTAAGTTCCACTAAAATAATGTATTTATCAACATCCTCAAAATATGTTTCTCTTTATATAAATATGTAGCATTTAGTGAGACATCATCAATCACTCTGTTTTTCTAATAAGACATCAGCCTATTTTTGGCAAGATAGATGAGTTAAAAAGCATTGGATGTTTAATGTCTGAGTCAAACCACTGATCTGTAAATTTCAGGATTTTTCATCTCACAACTAGCCTCAAAAACTTATTCTAAAGTGTAAAGAAACACTGCACTGAAAATAAAGTTGAGACATGCCTGATTAGAGATGCGCCCACACCTCTGAAGGTCATTCCCCAAGGTCATGGCAATTGTTGTGGCAATGGCAGGTGGGGGGCTTGTTTTTAGGCTATTACAAGTGCAGATAAGTTGAGAGAAGGCTTGCAGAAGATCGATCCTGAGTTTTACAAATTCACACTGAAAACTTAAAGGATTCAGGGGTGTACTGGCAGCCTGGGGAATAAAAAGACACATTTAAGACAAAATACACATAGCAGCAAGATGGGGCAGTAAGTACACAAACGATTTTTTTTTTTTTTTTTGCAGCTCCTTAGTTGTTCATTGATTGATTTCTCATATGTGCCTTGACAGGGGGGCTACAGCAGACCAAGTGACCCCTTGCTCAAGCCAGCGACCTTGGGCTCAAGCTGGTGAGCCTTGCTCAAACCAGATGAGCCCGCACTCAAGCTGGCAAGCTCTGGGTCTCAAACCTGGGTCCTCCACATCCCAGTCCAACACTCTATCTACTGCGCCACCGTCTGGTCAGGCACAAACGACTTTTAAAAGCAATGATAATGCCCCATTTCCTAAACTGGAATGTTTGTTGGATTTTTTAATATACCTGACATAAAAATATGTAGATTTTATAACTATTCAATACTTAATAAAGAGAAACATTAAATATATATTAAAAACCCACCACTGCAGGCAGAATGGTAAAATGGTTCTTCTGGGTCACACCCCCTGGTATCCACCTTGGTTAATCTCCCGCTCTGAGTGTGGGCAGAACCTATAAATAGCTTCTAACTAATAAAATATGGCAAAGGTAATGAATTTTGAGGATGTAATTTAGGTCTGTTGAATAAAAGTACTCCATTTCAAAAGGAAATGATTTGAGACCCAAAAACCCGCCTAGGTCACAATGTGTTAATGGCAGAGGTTTAGACAAGGGCCTTCTGTCTGTCAATCAGTACTTTCTTCCTACGTCAAAATTCAGTCCTTAATTACTGCCAAGCCTCATTAAATAAACATACTACACAAATCATTAAAAGACTATAAAATATTCAACATGATTTTTCAAATTAATTTCATCTGCCTGACAGTTTTGTGAGCCTGTTTCATAGTTCGTAGCATTTATTGGACTGAATGATTAACAATTTTCTGCTCCACGTAAACTAGAAAATGAAAAAATTCTACTGATCAAAACCAATAATTGCAGCTTGATTTTCTGAGGCATTTATGAGCTCAATATAGGCAACAACAATCTTTTCCCAGAATAATTGAGAGGAAAAAAATCACAGCAGTCAAAGCTACTTTTTAAAATGGAGAGAAGCTTCTGTTTGGGGTGTTTTTTTTTTAATTTTTAAAAAATTTATTTTAGCAAGAAAGGAAGGGAGAGGGAGAGAGACAGGGACATGGATTTATTCCTGTATGTGCCCTGACCAGGGATCGAACCAGCAACCTCTGTGCTTTGGGACGATGCTCCAACCAACTAAGCATCCAGCCCGGGCAGCTTCTATTTTAAAATAGCAGTAAGTCAGTTCTAACTAGAAGTATCATATTTCAAAATACATTGTTCCTACAGTAGTCTGAATATTCTGTTACTTTTGTGACATCTGTTTATTCTGTGTTCTACTTTGAAGCATTTCTTTTAGGATGGGTCACCATTAAAAATATTTTAGATTATGTGATAAATATATATAAACAGGTACCAAAAGTCTTATGGCCCTATCTAAATATATACAATTCTAAAAGCTACATGATAGTGTTTTTAAATGTTTACTGTTGATTATATAAACTCTTTACTCTAAAGTCCTTGCATTAATACAGATGATGTTCATTTTGGGGAAATGGTTCTCACTAGGAATAGAACTGATTTCAAGGAAACAGAAATGTTACATGTCTGCCTTCTCTGCAACCCCTTCACTTTCTTGTATCTTTGCAAAAAATTTAGCTAGCTGACTAATTTGGAATAGGAGGATATCATAGACAGGGATACTAGCATCCTTAATAATTTCTTCATTCACAAAGCAAGAAACTCGATAGTTTCTCAATGAGTAGCTGTTAGGTATGAGATGTGGTGGATATATATACATTGATGGTGGTAGTGACCGAGGTGGGAGTCTTACTAACTAATAGAATTCCAGCTCCACTTCTCCCTTCTGCGTGGACTCTGCCATGCTCTTTATATGTGGTTCCTGGCACTTGATAAAAAGAGAATGATACACTCTCATCAATCTATGAATGCTAAAAAGTAGGGGAGGGGTTAAGGATTTACTTCCATGTCCTATTTATTACTTTAATATTGCCTTATCAGCAGATGATTCAAGGAAGTTAAAACAGGATACCGAAAAGAGAAAGAAGACCATTCTTATACAAGCTATCATCACCACAGAGAATTAAGAGGACTTACTGTTAAGGATGCAATCCCTTTGTGGTAGAATTTTAAAGACTCAGCAATGCAAGA
The DNA here is from genome assembly GCF_036850765.1 of Saccopteryx bilineata. Classification (NCBI taxonomy): domain Eukaryota; kingdom Metazoa; phylum Chordata; class Mammalia; order Chiroptera; family Emballonuridae; genus Saccopteryx; species Saccopteryx bilineata. The sequence continues at coordinate 296,944,917 of NC_089491.1, read as the reverse complement.
AAGCGCTGAACTATAATTCTCCTCTTGCAACCCGGTGAGACACTGTTCTGCATGTGAGAACTCCTTCAAACTATTCAGCCAGAAGTAGAAATGTTCTGAGGCAACCTGAGTCAGCAAACTCTGATAAAGCTCTCTGGCCATATCATGGTTACCCTAGGAGAAAAAACAAACAAACCATGGTTTATAAATGAAGTTCTTACATTTGAATTAGTGGCTAAAAGACAAACTCAAATCTTGGAGCTGCTTTTATGTAACCTAATGCCTGCATTTCTTTACTAAAACAGTTTCAAAGAAAAAAATAAATGGAATCAACTACAACTTCAGCCTAGAATTTTGGTTCAAAAATAGAAAATAGAAATACTTATTGTATGTCATGCGGTATGAGCATTCAGTAGGGAGAAACTCCGGTAAGTTCCATACATGTCTATAATACTATGTCTGCCTCTGGAAATGAGTGGGGGAAGGGTAATTTTGGGGGGGGAATGTGAATGCTATTTAACGCCTGGGGGCCAGGGATGTTCAGTGTCCACAGTGCCTGGATGCTTGGGGGAAGTTGGGGATAATAAAGAATTGTACTATCTACAGTGGTCCTCCTCCCATTTGAGATAAACAATCCCCTAGAATAATGCTTTCCAACTCTGCTCCCTGGTCTTCACCCCAAAGGATTTCTTTACTATCCAAAGCTCTGCACTTCTTTCCTCTCAAACAAAATTAATGAAAATTGTTAGGTTTTCCATATGACTGAGAAGAGAAGGGCATACTACAACTTTCCTGTCTCCACTGAAGAACGACAAGGCTGGAGAGAGGGAATCAAGACACGGTGAACTGGTAAAGGAGGACAGAAACAGGGGTGGGAGGCGGCTGTTGTTATGGATATGGGGAGAAATGAAAGGGGTGCTAACGACTTACAGCCAGAAAGAGCACAGATTTTCTGGAATTCCTGTGGGACTTCCCCTAACAACATAGACGCAACATAGATGCCATTCTTCTATGAGAAATGTTAACAATGAGGTCCTTTCTCTCATCATCTTTCAACCCCATGTCTGAGAAGCACCTCTAACTTTATTTTCGGTTTTGAGCAGGAGTAGCAATGCCACAGGTGCGTCCCTTGCTATTTTCACCCGCCCAGTTGGCACGGACCACACGTACCATTCTGGACGCCTGTCTGGCAATCCGGTACACAGTCCACCCATTGGAGACACTCTCCAGCTGCTGCTTGATGACTGCCTTCACCTCGGCGGACAGCGCCTTCTGACTGGCGACAAAGATCACAGTGGCCAAACTCACCTGATGGAGTAAAAAGACAGATAATTAAAAAACCCATGTCATTCTATCAACGTCACAGATGACTTGACCCAAAACGGAGAAAAACTATGGAGAGCCCACCAAAAAAAAGCCCCCCAAATTTTGTTCTCTTTTGACATGTATTAAGTTTTCGCTTTGAAGTTACTGAGCAATTTATTTCATTGTTAGGACAATTGTTTATAATAGCAAATAATTAAAATAAATCCCATAAGTATGGATAAATTATAAAGTCACACAATGAAATACTAAACAGCAGTGAAATAAGTAACCTAGAGATATGCTTTTCAATATATATAGATGATTTATATGAAACATGAAAAATAGGCAAAATGCAAAAGATTACATGCAGTATGATAGCAATTATAGAAAGTTAAAAATATCCAAAATAATAGTGCATATTACTTCGTGTGTACACTAAGGTAGTAAATGTATAACAACAGGCATGGGAATGATAAACACCAAGTTCAGGACAGTGGCTACCTCTGGAGAAAGGAGGTGTACGGGAGGAACAATTCAGCTGTACTGGTAACATTTCTTTCGTAAGCTAGGTAATGAATGCAAGGGTTTTCATTGTATTATTCTTTACATTTTTTGAATATTAAGGTTTCAAAATTAAAAATTGCCTTAAAGTAGTATTAATAAAAAAGGGGTAAGGAACATTAGTTGAAAATGATGCTTCAATAAAAAATAAACATGGCTAACTGCTTTTTAGTATTCTGAGGCTGATAATATACAAAGGTCCACACATATTGTGGTAAACGTGTATGTCATTCCCATGACCACTGCCACTTGGTCCTCATAACCTCTTTTCTGATAGCAAATGATAAAATGGGGGTAATCTTTTACAGGCTATACCCTGGAGCAGTGGTCGGCAAACTCATTAGTCAACAGAGCCAAATATCAACAGTACAACGATTGAAATTTCTTTTGAGAGCCAAATTTTTTAAACTTAAACTATATAGGTAGGTACATTGTTACTAACTTAATTAGGGTACTCCTAAACTGGCTTTTGCGCCTGCACTCAAGGGGCCAAAGAGCTGCATGTGGCTCGTGAGCAGCGGTTTGCCAACCACTGCCCTTGAGGGTTAAATATAAAATAGGCTCAATAAGTAATTTCATTAAGCTTTTCCCAATCCCTGAGTTCAGATGGCCAGGAACAATATGCAGCAGCCAACGTACGGCTTACGTTAAATGTATGCCTATTTAGAATACAGCTGACTCTCTGTCTGGTAGAACTCTCAACTAAACATTGTTATATCGCTTCCACAGCTTCTGTTTCTTTATCAGCATGCACCTCTCCCAACCACAGGAATGCACTGAAGCGCAAACTGGACTCTAAACAGCTGAAGAGATCCTGGATTGGAAAAGAGGACTCTGTGCTCATTTATGGTCACTATTACCACTAGGTCTTTAACTTACATTGTCAGAAATACAAAACAGGGTTTAGTTCATTATTGATTTGCTTTGTATCAAAAAGAAAAAAGCCTTTTTCATTTTGTTCTTTGTAACAGAACAAAAGCATCAGGCTGGAGGCCTTGGCTACACTAAGCTGACTTGTGGGGGCTTAGTAAGAAAGACGTTTTAGATCTGAACTAAACAGGGCCTTCTAAATCGAAAGTGCAAACAGTAAAATGCTCACGGTTCCAATTCTATTTTGACTTCAGCATTCCCCTGGTATTAACTACTTTAACCTGTTGTTTGTTTTGCTTTCTAAGTAAAATCAAACAGTAATGTTAACTTCTTAAAGGAATTCTCACTAGACCAGATCCTATTCGCCCACAGTAGGTTCAGAAAGCGCCTGTACCAGAAGTTCCTGCTGCTTGTCCGTGGCTGACCGTCCGATAACCTTGTAGAGCTCCATGAGGTCGCCCAGCATCCCATCGCCCAGGACTGGCAGCTGCATGGCAATGGCGGCCAGGCAATGGCACATCAGGATCCGGGAAGCATCCTGGGCACTGTGCAACTGAGTCAACAGGGTCTCAACCACGGACTGGCTAAGATGGGGTCTGCCTTTGGCCAACTTCACCATACATTTCAGAGCAATCTACGCATTGGAAAGAAAACACACTTGTTACACTTGGAAGGTATTAAGAAAAGAATATTGTATAAGTTATTGGGGAAAATCAAGGAAAAGGGTTTTTGTAGGCATAACATTTTTCGTCATAAGAAACACATAACATACTGGATCCCGTATTAGTATATGCAAAGTGTGCCATGTTTAAAACCAAACAAGTCAGGACAGTACATCAACCACTCATTGCAATCTAAGACTATTAAAAAAAGAGATGAGATGAAAATCAAAAGGAATAATATTGAAGAGGCAAAATATATGCCAAACTGAATGTCACCATTACTGTACTTTTAAGAACTGATTCTAAAATGTGGTTTGTAAACTTACTTATGCCATCATCTCCCTATGCTAATAAAAATATAGACTACAGCCCTGGCCAGTTGGCTCAGTGGTAGAGCGTCAGCCCAGTGTGTAGATGTCATGGGTTTGGTTCCCAGTCAGGGCACACAAGGTAAGTGATCATCTGCTCCTCTACCCCTCCCCCACTTCTACTCCCACAGCCATGGCTCAAATGAGCAAGTTGGCCTCAGGCGCTATAACAGGTCAGTTGTCGAGCAATGGAGCAGTGGCCCAGATGGGCAGAACATCTTCCTCCCTGCCTCTTGCTTGATTTAAAAAAAAAAAAATTCATACACACACACACACACACACACACACACACACACACACACAAATAAAATACCAGGAATTACTTAATGGATTAACTTTTGTGTGTGGGGGATCACTAAGAGTTTGCAGTTTAAGAAAGGTACCCTAGGTGACTCTTAAGCCAAAAGAGGCTTCACATTTTCTCTTATTTCTCAAGTGAAACCAAAAACCAATAGGTTTTAGAGCTTCTATTCAGGCCTGTTAATGGTATCACTAATATCCGCATCATCAAAACTAGAAACCCAGACTCTCACTGTTATGTAGCCAACTGACTGCTTAATCCAGTGATTTCCACTACTATCACCTCTAACACTGAGCTCTTCAGCTCCTACCCATTCTCTCAGCAACATCAATCCCTCCCTAATTCCAATCTTTTGAAAAGAAAAGCCATTAATCCATCCCTCACACTGAAATCATGCAGCTTTCAGTGTGGTGTTAGGGAGATAAAATGAGCATTAGAGTCTGAAAAAACCAGAGTTGAAGGTCAGCTTGCTCTGTATTAGCTAAATGTCTTTGAACAAGTTATTTTATCTCTCTGAGTCTTAATCTCATTAACATTAGACGGCAAATTTCACTATATTACAGTTATTGTCAAGATTGGAAAAAAATCAGCCCTGACCAGCTGGCTCAGTGATAGAGTGTCGGCCCGGCATGTGGATATCCTGGGTTCAATTCTGGCCAGGGCACACAGGAGAAGCGCCCATCTGCTTCTCCACCCCTCCCTCTCTCGCTTCTCCTCCCCTCCAGCAGCCAAGGCTCAATTAGAGCAAGTGGCCCCAGGTATTGAGGATGGATCCATAGCCTCCACCTCAGGTGCTAAAATGGCTCTAGTTGCAATGAAGCAAGGGCCCCAGATAGATGGGCAGAACATCACTCTCTAGTGGGCTTGCCAGGTAGATCTGAGTCAGGGAACATGCAGAAGCCTGTCTCTGCCTCCCCTCCTCTCACTAAAAAACAAAACAAACAAAAAAACAAAACAAAACAAAAGATTGGAAAAATATCTATATATAAGCTGTTTACAGTTAAGTCTGGCACATAACAGACATTTAAATAACAATAAAATTACAAAAAAGGTTAGAGCATGTCCATTATTTCACAATTTTAGTATCTGCTCACTATTGAATCAAGCTAATGTTCCTTAGCATTATATTTGATATCTTCCACGATTAACTTGCAAACTGTTTTCCAATCTACCATTTCTCATCTGGCCACAACAGGCTACTCATGATTCTTCCAACAGAACAGGTATATTTTAGCTTTCAAGCTTTTTTTTTTTTGTATTTTTCCGAAGCTGGAAACGGGGAGGCAGACAGACTCCCGCATGCGCCCGACCGGGATCCACCCGGCATGCCCACCAGGGGGCAATGCTCTGCCCATCTGGGGCATCGCTCTGCCTCAATCAGAGCCATTCTAGTGCCTGAGGCAGAGGCCACAGAGCCATCCTCAGCGCCTGGGCAAACTTTGCTCCAGTGGAGCCTTGGCTGCGGGAGAGGAAGAGAGAGACAGAGAGGAAGGAGAGGGGGAGGGGTGGAGAAGCAGATGGGTGCTTCTCCTGTGTGCCCTGGCCGGGAATCGAACCCGGGACTCCTGCACGCCAGGCCGACGCTCTACCACTGAACCAACCGGCCAGGGCTGCTTTCAAGCTTTTTATAACATGGTCCCTCTGGTTAAAATGATCATTGCTCAAAACTGAAATTCTACCCCATCTTTCAAGGCTCAACTCATACGACATCTACTTGTTCAAGTCTCCCTAACATCCTTAGTTGAAATTAATCACTCCCAACTATGTCCTCTCATTAGGATTGCTCTTTTGTTTGAACTTCAGAGAACTCACTGCATTTGACCTCGTATTCTAGTCCCTTATATAACTGTCAGTCTCCTCCAGCTGGGGAGCTCCTTTAACATGGGAACCTTTCCTGACCATGTGTGTATATCCCACTGTGGTGAGGCCAGTCTTTTTTTTTTTAATAAATTTTTATTAATTTTAATGGGGTGACATCAATAAATCAGGGTACATATATTCAAAGAAAACATGTCCAGGTTATCTTGTCATTAAATTATGTTGCATACCCATCACCCAAAGTCAGATTGTCTTCCGTCACCTTCTATCTAGTTTTCTTTGTGCCCCTCCCCCTCCCCCGAGGCCAGTCTTTTACCGACATCCAAAACCAGAGGAAAAATAATTTGGTTCTCTTTCTTAAAAAAAACAAAAAACAAAAACCAAAAAAACTACAACTTAACAAATACTGTCAACTGATGGCAAAATAGGCCAAAGCTCAGATTTTTTTGTCTCTCTTTTGTTACCCCAATGGTTAAAATGCCAGTTTTAAAGTAAAGACCAAGAGAAATGTTCCTTTAAGCCAGGAGTTAATGAACTATTGCCATGGGGCCAAATCCCAGTCTGTTTTTTGTAAATAAAGCATGCCCACATACATGCCCTTTTTTAAAAAAACATAATGTCCGTGGCTCTTTGTCCTACAAAGGTAGAGGTGAGTAGTTGGGACAAAGAGTGTATATCAGGGGTCCCCAAACTACGGCCCGCGGGCCACATGCGGCCCCCTGAGGCCATTTATCCAGCCCCCGCCGCACTTCTGGAAGGGCACCTCTTTCATTGGTGGTCAGTGAGAGAAGCATAGTTCCCATTGAAATATTGGTCAGTTTGTTGATTTAAATTTACTTGTTCTTTATTTTAAATATTGTATTTGTTCCCGTTTTGTTTTTTTATTTTAAAATAAGATATGTGCAGTGTGCACAGGAATTTGTTCATAGCTTTTTTTATAGTCCAGCCCTCCAACGGTCTGAGGGATAGTGAACTGGCCCTCTGTGTAAAAAGTTTGGGGACCCCTGGTGTATATCCTGCAAAACATAAGATATTACTACCTGACCCTTTACAGAGAGACTTTCACTTCCTAGCTTAGACAATAAAAAATAGGCATTATATTAAAATGAGTTATGTTTTTACCTTTAAAATGGCTTGAGCACCTGGGCTGTCATCTTGACTACAAAGTACCAGAAGGGATTCTAGGCCAAAAACAGCATCTTGCTCCAGTGCCAAAAGGTCTAGAGGAAAAAGTTTTATAGTGACCAGGTAGAAAAGATTCAACACATACACACACACAGGAAAAAAAACATTAAGGAGTCTAAGATACAAGAAATACTTTAATGAGCAAACTTTCCTAAAAATATACATCTGGCATTATTTCTGAAATGCAAAGGCCGTTTTTAGACTTGTGTATCACTAAAAATTTATTGAAGATTATAAAAAAATACACATCAAATTAAGAACTAAAGCCTCAAAAATTTACATCAAGCATAACTGAAATACTGTCACCAGATTGGCCGAGGAAAACACCAGGAACAAGACTAGGAAGAGCAACCCATGTAGTATGTGTTAATCTTTCTGATCAGACATAAAATACAAAGGTACATGTTTACCTAGAATGTTACAAATTTTCAGCTTCTAATGAAAGATGAACCACTTTTAAGAAGCAATGAGGATCCCATACAATCATATTAGTGTTGTAAGTCTGACCGTAAAGAATGAGTCCCTTAGTGTCTCATGTAATAGTTTTTCAGCAATTTTCACTACCTTAGGGCTAAAATTTCTCTAGAGGCTCTAAAAAATTTAGAATATATTATCTAACTGTATTTAGGTTAATATATGTCAGCTTTGAGAACATAAAGCAGTTTTTTATGTTACATGGTAGAGAACACTCATTACTATGCCCCAAATAAAACAGGTTTTAAGTATTCAAATCAGAGTCAACATACAACTTAAAGAAATGTCTCCTGAGTTAGTGTAGGGGCTTGGCAAACAGTGTAAAGGCCAGTGAAGGTCAGGATGTCATAAAACAGTAAGTACCAGGAACAAACAGCACTGAAGTCTAGTGGGGATAACACAGACCACTAAGCTTATGATCCTTAATGAAGATCAAAATAAGCACGGAGGCAGACAGAATGTCCAAAATGCATTTCCCACTTTTAAACACCAGCCTGAACTTCTCCAAGCCTTTCAGTCAATAGATGTTAGAAATACAATAAAATATATGCATTGTTTTCTATGCACACCTTCCTTAATGAAACCAATTAGTTTAATGCTCTGGATACCTAGAGATAAATTCTATGAAAACTTAATTCACACTGCTCTGCTGATTAACCTGTCTATTCATAAAACTATTTTTTAGTTAAGTCCCTTGATAATTAGAATATTTTCTCCTAGGCTCTGGCTGGGTGGTTCAGTGAATAGAGCACTATCCCAGTGTACCAAGGTCACAGGTTTGATCTCTGATCAGGGCACATAGGAGAAGCAATCAATGAGTGTGCAATTAAATGAAATAACAAGTTGATACGTTTCCCTTTCTCTCTTGCTCTCAAACCAATGGAAAAATTAAAAAAGATATTTTCTTCTTAATTTGCCAGGTTTTCATAAAGGTAAACAAACTGTCTTATATCAAGGGTAGTCATCAGCAGTCCCTACCCTATACCACACATACAAAGGTAAACAGTGGGAGGAAATGGGAAAAGCCCCATTAAACCTTTCAATTCCACAATCCCAATCCAAAGGTCCCCGTATTTTAAAATTTTTTTCAAAGGATTAAGTAGTGTTGAGAAAGCTTGCTCTAGGAACACTTCAGAAGGAGGCAACCAAACAAACTCAGAAATCTGCCCAAGCCCCAATCCAAAAATTTATACGTGTATCAGTTCTTATCAAGCTCACCTTTTTCTTGACAAGAGACGGTTATGTTAGTTAGGACTCTGACTCCATGAGCTGCAATGCCCCTGTTATTATGGTAACAGCACTCTTGGGCTAATTTGACTAAATCAGAGGATCTGGGGGAAGAAGCTACATTACCTAAATAAGCAGAGAAAAACAGTCCAGATTATAATTCATTCAGACAGTTCAAAAGCATTTCAGCTTATAGGCTCACTTCTCTCACTTTCAAGAGGAAACCTCCAATATTACCTTTAGCAAAATTTTCTACCACCACCTCATTTATCATCACCATATCACCATTTCTCTTTCTCCAATCAAGGTACTTAGGTATGTGCTAATAGTTTTATAATGATTAGAATCTAAAAATCAATATAAGACATTACCACAAAAATATTTTAAAAATTGGCCAAGGAACAGTACAAAAGCCCAAACAGCTACAGATTGTGTTGTGGGAGTTCAAATGGGATGTCATTTCAAGTTTCTTGTCAGATAATACCTTATCTTCAAAAAAAGGAATAAAAAGAGAAACAAGAAATTTAGGTTTGCTTTCCTTACCTCAATTGCTGGCATTTAGTTATACCTCAAAAGGTTTATATAAAAACTCATGATTTTAGAGATGGAAAGGATTTGGGGATCATCTGATTCAACACCCTATTTTCGCAGAAGAATCGAAGCCCAAAGGTTTTAAGCATCTTGCCATCAAGGTCATAAAACGACTCTGTCAATCTCATTGATTGGTGAAGTTTTTCAGTGTTTTTGATCTGCATTTTCCTTGGATACGTGTGATGTTGAACATCTTACGTGTTTAAGAGCCATTTGTTAGCAATAATTTTTTTTTTTTTAGTATTTTTCTGAAGTTGGAAACGGGGAGGCAGTCAGACAGACTCCCACATGCGCCCGACCGGGATCCACCCAGCACGCCCACCAGGGGGCGATGCTCTGCCCATCCGGGGCGTTGCTCTGTTGCAACCGGAGCCATTCTAGAGCCTGAGGCAGAGGCCACAGAGCCATCCTCAGCGCCTGGGGCCAACTTTGCTCCAATGGAGCCTCAGCTGAGGAAGGGGAAAAGAGAGACAGAGAGGAAGGAGAGGGGGAGGGGTGGAGAAGCAGATGGGCACCTCTCCTGTGTGCCCTGGCCGGGAATCGAACCCGGGAATCCTGCACGCCAGGCCGACGCTCTACCACTGAGCCAACCGGCCAGGGCCTGTTAGCAATAATTTAGACACAATAAATTTAAGTTTCTTTTACAAACAATTATGGTTATAGTGAAAAAACTAATCAATGAAATTAAACATTTACTATTATCTATGTAAGGAACCTAGCTTTGGAAAATACTTGACTTTTGTTTCATGAAAACATTCCCTAGTTTGGTTATTTAAGCCTTTTGTTCAATTTTATATATAACCTACTCTCTATAAAAAGACAAAATATCTAGCTTAAAAAGTGCTTGGATATTATAACCTGACACAATGCTTACAAATGGTTTGGAATTAAAAAATAAAGAGAAAGAGTCATCTTGCCCTGGCTGAATACCTCGGTTGGTTACAGTATTATCCCAGAGCACAGAGGTTGCTGGTTCAATCCCAGGTCAGGGCACATACAGGAACAGATCAATGTTTCTCTCTCTTTCTCTCCCTCCCTCTTCCTCTTGCTAAAATCAATAAATTTTTAAAAAATCATCTTGCATTAGATCAGTTTACTGTTAAAAAAGAATCCTAAGTCAGAATCCTTAGGCTCAGGCCTATTAGGCACTTTACTTTGGCCATGTCAAAACTTTGTGAGCCTTGCCCTGGCCGGTTGGCTCAGCGGTAGAGCGTTGGCCTGGCATGCGGGGGACCCGGGTTCGATTCCTGGCCAGGGCACATAGGAGAAGCACCTATTTGCTTCTCCACCCCACCCCCACCTTCCTCTCTGTCTCTCTCTTCCCCTCCCGCAGCCAAGGCTCCATTGGAGCAAAGATGGCCCAGGCGCTGGGGATGGCTCCTTGGCCTCTGCCCCAGGCGCTAGAGTGGCTCTGGTGGCGGCAGAGCAACGCCCCGGAGGGGCAGAGCATCGCCCCCTGGTGGGCAGAGCGTAGCCCCCTGGTGGGCAGAGCGTAGCCCCTGGTGGGCGTGCCGGGTGGATCCCGGTCGGGCGCATGTGGGATCAGAGTCTGTCTGACTGTCTCTCCCCGTTTCCAGCTTCAGAAAAAAAACAAAAAAAAACAAAAAAAACTTTGTGAGCCTTAGTTTCAGCACCTACAACTCCCCTGCATATCCCTCACTTGAAAGGCTACTTGTACAGACACAATTAGATATTCTATGGAAAGGCTCTTACAAATTATAAGATACGATTAATACTCTGTGCTCCTTCAAAGTGTAATGTCAGTCAAGAATATTAACTGCAAGCTAAGACACTGAGACTGGCTGATTTGTGCAAAAAAAGAATTTAATAAAAACACATTGGGTATATGGTAGGTTATTGATAAAGAGACTTCAACAATCTCTCCCATGCCTTGTAGGCATGTCCCATTGCAATTTAATTTTCTAATTCCTTGCACCAAGAGGTGTTTACTTTTACACCTCTCTGGGCTTGGCCATGTGATTTACTTTAGCCCAGCGGTTCTCAACCTGTGGGTCGCGACCCCGGCAGGGTCACGACCCACAGGTTGAGAACCGCTGCTTTAGCCAATGAGACATTTAAACATGTGCAAGCAAAGAGCGAAAAAGCGCTTGTGTGTTGGTGGTTTGCTTTCTTCTGGCTGCTGCTAGAACCCTGAGAATATACTATAAACAAATGCAAGCAAGCCTGCTGAGTCACACTGAGGAGAACCGGGGTGCCTGACCTGAAAGCCATTCAACCTGTAGCTGGTGAATGAGGCCATCGTAGACCATCCAGTCTGAGCAAGGCTCCATATGGCAGTCTTATGAGTGAGCCAAAGTGAGACCAGCAGAACAGCCCAGCTGAAGCCAGTCAAAATTACTGAGCTGCAGAATCAGAGCAAGTAAAATGGTCATGAATTTAAGCCACTGTGTTTTGAGGTGATCTGTTATGCAGCAATAAATAACTGACACAGAATACCTCACAGACGACTGGAAAGGCTGACAAACTAAGCTGAAAAAAGGCGAGACTAGAGACTAGCCAAGATCACAGCCCAAACCATGCATGGAATTAGTCTAGGGATGACATTAATGTCACAGTTACTGATGTTTTGATGTCACAGCTTACACTGCTGCCAACCGTACAAGAAATAGCAAACAACCACTGCCACGGTGTCCCCTGGAAACTGGAGGTTGCTATTGTCACTGCTGTTATCACTAGAATAGACTCTCCCACCTCACTACTTGTTAACTGGCTTCCAATTCAGTCTGTGGCATGGAAATAATTAAGTAAGTCCAGGCCACGTGTGTGCACTTGAGGTGGCAGGGAGGCTTGGCAACAGAATACCAGGTGTTTCCAGCTTCCTATCAGGACATATGTCAAGGAATTCCCTTTACCTAGTAGGTTCATATGCTGTGAAACCATCAAAAGGACAAATGTACATTATAGTTCTTCAATTAATTCAATGCAAATTAACTGACTACAAAAGGAAGCAACGAAGAGTCCACAAAACTTGCATTAAAACAAAACAAAAACACTTTAGCCTGAAGTCTGTTAGGCAAGCAAGCTCCTCACTGGGCATTAATGAAGGCATTGTGGAGTTAATTCACCTTGACTTAGGCAAGCAGGAAAGCATTACTGAACTCCGGTCAAATTTTATTTTAATCATTTTTCCAGAGTGATAGCATACACCTAAAAGGAAGTATGACATTTGCTTTTAAAATTCACCATCACTTGGCCTTTGAAACGTACTTAAACTCAAAGGGCACTTTGAGTCACAGACGTATAAAAGCAAACCAGTTATTTTAAGATCCTCAAAAATATTGTTACACCCACATATAATTTAAAAAAGAACAAATATAGAAAAACAATATCCTTGAGTTAAGATCAAGTACGCAAGGTTGAATTACCACAGGCATTAGTTAAGAAATAATTTTCAAATAAATCACTAGCCTACACCTAGGAGTGTAGGAGACTGAACAAAGTAGGAGACTGAAACCCTCCCAGATTCTACTGCTTTATAGAGAAAACCACCTGAAACGTCAACGTGAATAAAGGGATTAGAACAACAGCCACATAGCATCTCCTTCTTTCTCCTTACCTGCAGCTATGCTGAAATAATGTTTGACAGCAATGGTCCCTGACAGTGTGGAAAGGACAGACAGCATCCCCAGTTTTAAGCTGTCGTAAGGAGTCTGGAGGGCACATTCACAGAGAGCCTGAATGCAGAAGAAAAGGAAAATAAACCTTAAAGCATCAATATACTTTAAAAACTTTCTACTTATTTTGAGTTTTCTAGCTTTTAGAAAAGTTATATATTAATGTATTTTTTCCATGATAAAAAAAGCTCAAGTCAAATTGCCACAGCCAAGAGGAGCCCAAGGAGACAGGAGACACGTAGCTAAATATAATGCAGTGTCCTAGATGGGATCGTGGAACAGAAAAAGGACACTAGGTAAAAATGAAAGAATCCTGAACAAAGCATGAACCTTTATTAATAATAGTAACGTATAAATATTGGTCAATTGTTACAAATGTACCATATTAATGTAAAATATCAGCAATAGGAGGAACTGGGTATGGGGTGTATAGGAATCCTCGGCACCGTCTTCTCTATTTTTCTATAAATGTATGCCTGTTCTAGATACTAAAGATTATTTTTTAAAAATTCATCATGTATACTATTTAGTCTTCACAAACAGAACTTCCACTATATTTTGCTTACCTAATAGATATAAAGTTTAAGTATGCATATATGTGTGTGTGTGTGTGTGTGTGTGTGTATATATATATATAGTGTGTGTGTGTGTGTGTGTGTGTGTGTGTGTGACAGAGACAGAAAGAGGGACAGATAGGGACAGACAGGCAGGAAGGGAGAGAGATGAGAGCATCAATTCTTCGTTGCAGCTCCCGAGTTGTTCACTGCCTGCTTTCTCATATGTGCCTTGACTGGGGGGCTACAGCAGACTGAGTGACCCCTTGCTCAAGCCAGCAAAGTTGGGCTCAAGCCAGAGACCCCCCCAATCAAACTGCTAAGGCCATGCTCAAGCCGGCAACCTTGAGGTTTTGAACCTGGGTCCTGTGTGTCCCAGTCCGAGGCTCTGTCCACTACACCACCACCTGATTAGGCTATATGAATATATTTTTTAAATAGTAGAGTGTGACACTCTGTGAGTGAGTGAACTATCTATCCTCTGCCAGTTTCAGGTCATTTACTCCTGACTAAGATAGTCTGTAGTATTACCAAGAGCAAGATGCTAGTTTTTCTTTCAATGCAGTGAGTTATAAATACATGCTCAAAATACAGTGACCCTTGCCTTATTCTGTATATTTACTTTTTGGACTCTGACAAGACTGCATGTAATATAAATGGTCAATTAACTGCTGTTAAACTGAACTAATTCCCATTCTCCTACAAAGATAAAGATTCAGAAAATGAGCAAAACTTAAAGACTAGGGGAGAAAGTTAAAAATAAAATTTCAAAAAGGTTACACAATAAATGAAATATGACCCAAATAAAAACATTGACAAAATTTGGGGGAGTGGGGTGCTTGCTTGGGCAGCACATATACTAAAATTTGGAGAAGTGGGGTAAAGGGTTAGATAATCTGCTTCTAAAGATCATATTAAAAAATCCAGAAAAGTTCTAACAAAATATGAGAGACCTAAAAAACAAGCCCTACTAAATATTAAAATGTAAAATAAATCTATAGAGGCCCTGGTCGGTTGGCTCAGGGGTAGAATGTTGGCCTAGCATGTGGAAGTCCCAGGTTTGATTTCCAGTCAGGGCACACAGAAGTGATCATCTGCTTCTCCACCACAATTCCTCCCTCTTTGCTCTTTCTCTCTCCTCCACTCCCACAGCCATGGTTTGCTGGTAAGAATGCATTGGCCTTGAGGGCTGAGGATGATTTCTACCACTTCAGGTGCCAAATATAGCTTGGTTGAGAGCATGGCCCCAGATGGGCAGAGCATCGGCCCCAGACAGGGGTTACCGGGTGGATCCTGGTGGGGTTACATGCTGGAGTCTGTCTCTATAGCTCTCCTCTTCTCAATTGAAAAAGAATAAATAAATAAATAAATCCACAGAAATAAGAAATCAAGAACACAGAAAGCAATGAAAAAGAACTGGTTCCAGAAACAGATTCCAACACACACTCGGATTGCATGTATGATACGGCATTTCAAATCAAAGGGACTGTTCAATAAACAGTTCAAGGAGAACAGGCCAGTCATCTTGATAAAAAAAAAAACTGGAGCCTTGTTTCTTTTTTATGGCAAATCAAAAATAAATGAAACTATAAAAAGTACAAGGAGTTAACACAGGAAAATAAAAAGACAAATGATAAAACTGGAAAAATATTTATATCATGTAAGATCAATAAAGGTCCAATAACTTTAATACATAAAAAGTTCTTAGTAATAGCCTGACCAGGTGGTGGCACAGTGAATAGAGCGTCAACCTGGGACACTGAGGATCCAGGTTCAAAACCCTGCAGTCACTTGCTGAGTGTGGGTTGCCATCTTGAGCGTAGGATCAAAGACATGACCCCACGGTCGCTGGCCTGAACCCAAGGTCGCTAGCTTGAGCAAGGGGTCACTGGCTGAGCTGGAGCCCTCTGGTCAAGGCACATATGAGAAAGCAATCAGCAAACAACTAAAGTGCTACAACTACAAGTTGATACTTCTCATCCCTCTCCTTTCCTGTGTATCCCTTTCTCTCTCACTAAAAAAAAAAAAAAGGTTCTAATAATAAACAGCAAACAACCCAATAGATAAAATCAGTACATTGTATTTCACAGATATTATATAAATGGTTTTTAAATATACAATGTTAAACTTCACTCATAATTTAGAATTTAAATTAAAATAAGAGTTGCTTTTCACTTTTCACCAGTCAGATTGGCCAAAATTAAAGTTTGTGTTTTTTTTTAGGTTCAAATATGGTTTTAATATGTAACAAATATTTAGTTGAAAATTCACGATTTTGCACTATCATATTTTGATAAACTTTCATTGGGAACAGAATTAGATAAGTATGGCAGCTTCAGCATTTTGGAGACTGTTGAGCTACTTGCCTGTTATCTGAAACTAAATTATTGTGATAATATTTTTCAGCTAAATCATATATACGATCATATTTATTAAAAAAACTACTTTAATTTCCAAAATTTGTTTTGTCTCTTTACTCTGTTGATTTCTGTTATATTCCTACTTTTATTGTCCTTTTATTTAAATCTACTTTTTTCGTGAAGATAGAGAAACAGAGGGAGGGACAGATAGGGACAAACAGACCGGAAGGGACAGAAATGAGAAGCATCAAGTCTTCCTTGAGGCTCCTTAGTTGCTCATTGATTGTTTTCTCATATATGCCTTAACCAGGAGGATACAGCAGAGCGAGTGACCCCTTGCTCAAGCCAGCGACCTTGAGGTCATAACGATGATCCTATGCTCAAGCCTGTGACCCCACGTTCAAGCTGGTGAGTCTGCGCTCAAGCCAGATGAGTCCTCACTCAAGCCAGTGACCTCAGGGCTATGAACATGGGTCTTCTGCATCCCAGTTTGATGCTCTATCAACTGTGCCACCTCCTGGTCAGGCTCAATCTGCTTCTTTATTTTACATAATAATCTGTGTATTGATACTAACATCATCTGAGTTAAAACACCGCTCCTTTCCACAACGTTGGAGAGAAAGCTGGGCCCTGAGTCTGCGCCTGCATATTCTTACAGCTTCTCTGAGTCCTGTGGACAATGACTGAGGAGACAAACCATGCAGGAGACATCTAAAGAAAAAGAGAAAGAAAAAGAAAGAGAAAAAAGGAGAAAAAAAAAGGAAAAAAGAAAAAAAAAGAGAAAAACAAAACAAAAAAAACCACCTAAGCGCAGTAATATTCATTTGCTGCTCAGGTATTTTTTTTAATTAACTCTTGCTTTATTACTCTATATCCTAAATTTTGATGTTACTAGACCAAAGGATTAAGATTTTAGAGTGCTCTTTATTTTTCTATGAAAAATATAAATTATAATGTATCTGACAGTAATGATTATTAATCATTCTATAGTGTTATTCTGAAACATAGCTGTTATTAGTACAGTTATAAGGAATTTCACTGTACACTACGAGCATAGGAGGAGAGAGAGAGGACATTAGACCCATGCTATGGTACTATCATGAGAATATACTTCAGCTAGTTTCCCTTCTATCTTCTACTCCATCATTTTTTTAACTTGATCATACCTTTGCACATACAAATATACTGTTATTTCTCCTATCTTAAAAATATTTTTTAATCCAACTATCCCCATCACCAATCTCTCATTTCTGAATCTCATTTGGAGTAAAATGTATGTGTGTGTGTGTATAGTCTCTTTTTATTATCCTTGCTGCTCACTTTATCCTCATCCTCCTAAAGACCTTCAACATACATGGATTTGACTTGCAAAATATACTGCACATCTAAGATTAAAGTTTAATAATAAGATATAGTCCTGGCTGGACAGCTCAGTTAGAAGTGCAGAGAGGTTGTCTGTTCAATACCTGGTCTGGGCACATACAGGAACAGATAAAAAATCCTTTCTCTCCCTCAAATCAATAAATACATATTTTTCCAGTGTGGAAAAACAGACATTGGCACACCCTGTTGACAGAAGTGTAAAATGGTGTAAAACTCACTCTGGGTTAATTGGCCTTAAATCTCAAAATTTTAAATCTGTACTCATTAGACCCCCAAATTCTTCTTTTAGAAATATATGTTCAAAAAGGTGCTGTTTTTTTACAAACTAGTCAATGTGGCAATGTAAACAAAACAGTAAAAGTACTGGAAACTCATGTCTTCAGTGGGGGACACGACACAGCTGGTAAAAGAATGAGGTAAAACTACCTGCTTATCTGAGAAGCTCCCCCAAGACACACTGTTACGTGATACATGCTTGCATATGGATGAAAAATTAAGGAAGGACAAATAAACTAGCAGCCATGATCACCCCTGCAGAGAAGACCTGAGGGAAGAGATGGAACACACTTATGTTCCACTCGTATAGCTTTGAAGTCTAAATTTTTCATTATGTGTGTATACTTTCTCAATCGAAAGAAAAACCTAGTTAAAAACAAGAACAGAAGCAGCAGCAAAATATTATCATGGGAGGAATGGAAATGAACCTGAAAGGTAGGTTTCTGGTAACGAAAGGGAACACAGTCTACGTGATGCAAATAAGAACTGGGGCAATATTCTGGGCCAGATTACGGAATGTTTATTTGTGGCCTTAGAGAAGAAGCATCCAAAGGGATGGAAAAAAGAGAGAATGCTGAATAAGGATGATTAGGCTAGATTATAGAGGGTCTTAAAAGTTAAGGAGAGATTTCAACCTGATGAGAAAAGAAAAGGAAGCCACTGGGTCAGAAGATGTCATCTGAAGTGTTAGGGAAGATTATTCTGGCAGCGGTAAACAGGACAAGCTAACAAAGAGAGCTGAGAGTTAGAAACCAACCTGTAGTTGTGGCAGTAATCCAGGTAAGTGGTAATGGAGGCCTGAACTAGCTCTTGGTGGTAGGAATGGAAAGTAGAGGAGGAATATGAAACATATTTTGAAAGAGATTATATATGAGAAAATGAACAAGAGGGAGTCAATGATTTTTATAAAATTTCAAATCTGGTAACCAGAGAATGTTGATTCCATTTACAAAAATTAAAAATTTATGGGAATAAGCCAATTTCAGAGGAAAGAAAGAAAACAGAATAGGAAGTCTAAGAAGAAATATCCAATAGCATTTGGAGTTGGAGATGTAGATTTTTCATTGAAGACTTGCACTAGCATTCTGGCTCTGACACTTACCATCTCTGAGATCTAAGCCAGTTACTGAAATTTCTGATTCTCAACTTCTTTGTCTGTAAAATGGGGTCAAGATTTATACAGAATTGTCGTTTTCATATAAAACATTTCTGGAAAAACAGACAAGAAATCAGACATTGTTTGCCACTAGACAAAGAAGATGAGTAGATAGTAGTGGGAAATATTTTACTACATAGCTTTTTGTGGCTTTTGCATTCTGCCGTGACTGTGTTGGCATTAAAAGAGATGAATTAAGTCCAGCCAGGTGGCGTCATCTCCATATCTCAAGGTGACAGGTTTGAACTCTGGTAAGGACACATATAAGAATCTACCAATAAAAGCATAAATAAGCCTGACCTGTGGTGGCGCAGTGGATAAAGCGTCGACCTGGAAATGCTGAGGTCGCCGGTTCAAAACCCTGGGCTTGCCTGGTCAAGGCACATATGGGAGTTGATGCTTCCAGCTCCTCCCCTACTTCTCTCTCTCTGTCTCTCCTCTCTCTCTATCTCTCTCTCTGTCTCTCCCTCTCCTCTCTAAAATGAATAAATAGAAAAAAAAAGCATAAATAAGTGGAATGACAAATAGATGTTTCTCTATCTCTCTTTCAAATAAATCAATTAAAAAATAAATTAATTAAAATTTAAAATATAAGTGGGGGTGACATCTATTGTCTATAAGATTAAACAGCTATTGAGAGTCAAAGCACTTTGCAACCCATACAAGCTGCTATGCTGGAGATGAATCCAGAAGCTCAGGTACAAGAACTAGTTGCTGAAGAATGCACATACGGATGTTCAGGGAAGCTATAAGAACAGCAAAGAAATGGAAGAAAGCACCTAGGGCCAAAGACTTAACTCAAGGAAAAGTGGCAGTGAAGAATACAGGGAAAATACAGATTAAAGATTGAAAAGAATGAGTGAGGCCCTGGCTGGTTTGCTCAGTGGTTAAGCATCAACCTGGCATATGAAAGTCCCAGGTTTGATTCCCCATCAGGGTACACAGGAGAAGCAACCATATGCTTCTCCTCCACACCCCTTCCCTCCCCTTTCTCTCTCTCTCTTCTCCTCACACAGCCATGGCTCCATTTATTCAAGTGCACTGGCCCCAGGCTCTGAGGATGGCTCCATGGAGTCTTCGCCTCAAGTACTAAAAATAGCTCAGCTGTGAGCATCAGCCCCAGATGGGTAGAGCATAGGTACCAGATGGGGTTGCCAAGTAGATCCTGGTCAGGGCACATGAGGGAGTCTGTCTCACTATCTCCCCTCCTCTTACTTAAAAAAAAGAAAGAATGAGTAAGGACAGGTAAGTGCCAAAGAAACCAAAAGAAGAGGGAGGTTAATAGTGTCAAATGTATCACAGAGGACAGATGATAAAGGCAGAAGGGCCTCTGGATTTAGCAGTAAGTGTTTTACATGCCTACGCAAAATGACAGGGAAATAGATCAAAAAGAATGTGTAAATGTGTATTAAAGAGCAAAGGTCAAAGAAATAAAAAGATACAGATGCTGTGTTTGAAATTCAAAAGAAAGCATTTTTTAAAACAGGGGTCCCCAAACTACAGCCCGCGGGCCGCATGCGGCCCTCTGAGGCCATTTATCTGGCCCCCGCTGCACTTCCGGAAGGGGCACCTCATTCATTGGTAATCAGTGAGAGGAGCATAGTTCCCATTGAAATACTGGTCAGTTTGTTGATTTAAATTTACTTGTTCTTTATTTTAAATATTGTATTTGTTCCCGTTTTGTTTTTTTACTTTAAAATATGTGCAGTGTGCATAGGGATTTGTTCATAGTTTTTTTTATAGTCCGGCCCTCCAACGGTCTGAGGGAGTGAACTGGCCCCCTATGTTAAAAGTTTGGGGACCCCTGTTTTAAAAAGTAACTAGGTAATTCTTATTTTTTATTTTATTTTTATTTAAATATTATACTTAGGCTATTTCCATTTATCCACTTTTTACTGCCCAAACTGTCCTGCTTATACTGTTACTTAGCTTGTGCTTAGGAATAAGTATCCTTAACCAACAGCCCAGAGGTTAAGGACTATATCATATATTTATATGTATTCAAAATTATGTCTTATAGAGTGCTCTGTGTATAATAGACATTTAACCTTTTGGGATAATCAAGAAGGAAGTAAGACAGTTTATATACAATAATGATATTAATAATCTTAAAGAAGCCAAATTTTACCATTTGAAAAACTAAATAAAATGTTTATAAAATCTTATAATAAAACTATTTACAATGATATTTTCTAATTTCTGTCACCTACCACAATACTGGGTACTTAACATGCTCTCAGTAAATATGTACTGATTTAAAGGCTCATTAATTCAAATCAGTAAGCTTAATAGAGCACATGCCAAGTTCCCAGAGACAGTACATCAATCATATTTCAATGATGAAATCTGGTTCAAGTTTCCGTTTCAAGGATATTACCTACGTATTACAAAATTGTTCTTACCAGGACCGTTTTTTCTTATGAACAAAAAGGACAACTCTAATTCTTCAAATGAAGTCCCCTCTCTCACTTATCACGGCTGCCTTCCTCACTATTAGGTCTGAGTTTCTCTATTCTGCTTTAACGCACTGTCCAAACAAGGCTCTGTCCTGAATTACTGTTTTCTGGGTCAGTTCCTAAACAGGGGCTCTCCTCTATTCTAGAATGGGACTGACCACCAGGGACGTGTTCCAGAATAGCATGGCAAAAAGTTTATCATCTTTAAAGTAAAGAAAAATGTTACGTTTAAAAGTACTGTCTAAGATATAACACCTCTAAATTTTCTGTCTCCACTGTACTAACTGTAAAAAAGAAAAAAGATTAAAAGAACTAATTCTCAGGCTTAACTTGTCACCTTTCCTAAAATCAGGTAAAGTACCTATCAACCCCGGCAGGAGAGAGAATGCCAAAAATAAAACTATGTTGTTGAGAATACCTAGACTTGTAACGGAGAAGTTGGATAAATCAATTATCCTTTTCAGATAACACTATAACATCAGAATAGTACCTTCATACAACATCAGAGTAAATAATCCTTTTGCGAACAGGGTGGATGAGTGTAGCTCTGTGGACCAGTGATGAAAAAACATTGGTGTAAACAATAATACAGATTAATACCAACTAAAATGGGTACTTATCTTAGCAAGGCATAAATATAATTTTATTAACCAATATCACCCCAATACAGCCAATAAAAAATAAATAAATCATTTCCTTTAAAGCTGCTATATTTGATTCCATATGGAATTATATTACCTACCCACACACAAGTGAATGTAGCAATGAAATGGACACAATTTGCACTTGAAATACCAAAACTCCAAAATCAAATGGTAGTGACAAGGCTGGCTGAGAAGGAAGGAAGCCTTAGAACAAGGGTCGGGAATCTTTTTGGCTGAGAGAGCCATGAATGGCACATATTTTAAAATGTAATTCTGTGAGAGCCATACAATGACCCATGTACGCGTTATGCATTATCCAATAAAAATTTGGTGTTGTCCCGGAGGACAGCTGTGATTGGCTCCAGCCACCCGCAACCATGAACATGAGCGGTAGGAAATGAATGGATTGTAATACATGAGAATGTTTTATTTTTTTTTTATTTTTATTTTTTTCATTTTTCTGAAGCTGGAAACAGGGAGAGACAGTCAGACAGACTCCCGCATGCACCCGACCGGGATCCACCCGGCACGCCCACCAGGGGGCGACGCTCTGCCCACCAGGGGGCGATGTTCTGCCCATCCTGGGCGTCGCCATGTTGCGACCAGAGCCACTCTAGCGCCTGAGGCAGAGGCCACAGAGCCATCTGCAGCGCCCCGGCCATCTTTGCTCCAATGGAGCCTTGGCTGCGGGAGGGGAAGAGAGAGACAGAGAGGAAAGCGCGGTGGAGGGGTGGAGAAGTAAATAGGCGCTTCTCCTGTGTGCCTTGGCCGGAATCGAACCTGGGTCCTCCGCACGCTAGGCCGATGCTCTACCGCTGAGCCAACTGGCCAGGGCGAGAATGTTTTATATTTTTAACATTATTTTTTTTTACTAAAGATTTGTCTGCGAGCCAGATGCAGCCATCAAAAGAGCCACATCTGGCTTGCAAGCTATAGGTTCCCAACCCCTGCCTTAGAAGAATAATACTGACTCTTGGTAACCGAGAGTGAAATTCAAGTTTGAAATCATCAAACTAATAACTTGTAAAGAAAATCACCAGAACTCTTTTTTTTTTTCTTTGCTCTATTTCATTATTTTCAAAAATGTATCTAGGCTTTGAAAAAAATTACTTGACCACATCCAACTAATGAAAATTAATATGCTCAGGTTCTAGGCATAGTGGGGAAAAAATTCTTTGTGGAAGAGACAAATATTAAAAAGAATGTATTTCAAATTAAAAATAACCAATGTTTAATTAATAATCAATCAACTTTTGATAGGGTGACCATGTCAATAATTGGAAAAGTTCTCAGAACACTATCCCTGGAAGAAGTTCTATATTCAGATGGATCTATGGCTTTTTTTTTTTTTTTTTTTTTTTTACAGAGACAGAGCGAGAGTCAGAGAGAGGGATAGATAGGGACAGATAGACAGGAACGCAGAGAGATGAGAAGCATCAATTATCAGTTTTTCGTTGTGGCACTTTAGTTGTTCATTGATTGCTCTCTCATATGTATGTGCCTTGACCATGGGCTACAGCAGACTGAGTAACCCTTGCTCAAGCCAGCAACCTTGGGTCCAAGCTGGTGAGCTTTGCTCAAACTAGATGAGCTGTGCTCAGGCTGGTGACCTCGGGGTCTTGAACCTGGGTCCTCCGCATCCCAGTCTGACGCTCTATCCACTGTGCCACCACCTGGTCAGGCGGATCTATGGCACTTTTAAAGCTATAATTTCAGGAGATAGAAAGTTTCCATGTCATAGCCCTTAACCATTGCTGAGCTTAGAAAGAGAAAGGTCCCAATTCATTTTATTAAGACAGCATAACACCAACTCTGCAACCTGTCAAAGTATACAAAAAGGAAAAGTATAAAATAATCCTCCCTTTAATATAGTTTCTTATTGCTACTCTTTAAAAAAAGCATTTTTATGTATATGCCACACCCTACATAGTATTTTTAATTAATTTTTTTCCGATTGGTCTTCTGATAATACTTCAAACTAATGACTCATATTTACAACTTTAGATCTTTTATAACTAAGTCAGAGCTGTTCACTGAACTCCAGCCTCATATGTCCTTGACATTTCCACTTGGATGTCTGACACTGTAAACTTTGTATGTCAAAACTGAACTCCTTCCTGATATTCCCTTAAAGAAATAAGTCTCCTAGTCTTACCCATTACAGGTAAATTTTTTAAAGCCAAAAACCTTCGAGTCACCCTTTCTCTTCCTCCTACACTCTACATACATCTACCAGTACATCCATCAGCCTTGTCTTTAAAACAGATCCTGAATGTTACCACTTCTCCCTGCTACCCTACTACACCCCGGTTCAGGTAACCATGCTACCATCTAGCTGGATTACTCCTAATCACATCCTAAACATTCTGCTTCTGCCCTGGTGGCCCCTACAATCTAGTCTCAACATAGTTAGGCCAGAGAGTTTTTTATAACTCAAGTCAGATAATGTCCTCTGCCCCCTCACCCCCTGATAACCACCACTGCACTCTCTGCTTTGATGAGCTGGGCTTTTCAGGTTCCATGTGTAAGTGATATACAGTTTTCCTCTGACTGACTTGGGGAGTGGGGAAGGGGGGTCGAGGTGGGGACAGAACAGATATTGTTCAAGAGTACAAACCTGCAATGAGTAGTGAGTAAGTCCTATAGATCTAACACACTGTATATAGACAAAATTATAATCATTAAACTTGCTAAGGGACTAGAACTTAGTTATTCCAACCACTAAAAAGAGATAATTACGTAAGACAGAGGTGCTAATTACTGTTATAATGATAATCATATTACAATGTATAAATGTATAAATTAACATGTATACCTTAATTGACATCATATTATATGTCAGATACATTTCAATTAGAAAAAAGAATGTCCTCATGCAGCATAAAGGCTCAAGTGCTCACAAAGGACTCAAAGGCCTTACATCAGGGGTCCCCAAACTACGGCCCCGCCGGCCACATGTGGCCCCCTGAGGCCATTTATCCGGCTCCCGCTGCACTTCCGGAAGGGGCACCTCTTTCATTGGTGGTCAATGAAAGGAGCACACTGACCATCTCATTAGCCAAAAGCAGGCCCATAGTTCCCATTGAAATACTAGTCAGTTTCTTGATTTAAATTTACTTGTTTTTTATTTTAAATATTGTATTTGTTCCCATTTTGTTTTTTTACTTTAAAATAAGATATGTGCAGTGTGCATAGGGATTTGTTCATAGTTTTTTTTTTTTTCTTTTTTTAATTTTTTTTTATTTATTCATTTTTAGAGAGGAGAGAGAGAGAGTGAGAGAGAGACAGAGAGTCAGAGAGAGAGAAAGAGAAGGGGGGAGGAGCTGGAAGCACCAACTCCCATATGTGCCTTGACCAGGCAGGCCCAGAGTTTCGAACAGGTGACCTCAGCATTTCCAGGTCGAGGCTTTATCCACTGCGCCACCACAGGTCAGGCTGTTCATAGTTTTTTTTATAGTCCGGCCCTCCAACGGTCTGAAGGACAGTGAACTGGCCCCCTGTGTAAAAAGTTTGGGGACCTCTGCCTTACATTATCTGCTCTCCAACCCAAACATCTTTCTAAGACAGTGGTAGTCAACCTAGTCCCTACCGCCCACTAGTGGGCATTCCAGCTTTCATGGTGGGCGGTAGCGGAGCAACCAAAGTATAAATAAAAAGATAGATTTAACTATAATAAGTTGTTTAATAAAGATTTATTCTGCCAAACTTAGCAAAAATTCGACATAAAGTAATTATTATTATATGCTTTAACTTGCTATAACTCTGCTTTACAAATTTTATAAAGTAAAGTTACTTCCCTACTTTATAAATCACCATTACTGTGGAACCAGTGGGCGGTTAGAAAACTTTACTACTAACAGAGATACAAAAGTGGGCAGTAGGTATAAAAAGGTTGACTACCCCTGGTCTAAGAGCATCTGCTACTCAACGGCCCTTCTTCAGACACTCTGACCTCATGCTCATGGGTCCTCGCACACTCCCGCTGCTGCCTTTGCTGGTAATGCTCTTCTCTCACAGGACCACCACGTGATGCTCCCTCCTTCTGGTCCTTGCTCAAGTGTACTCTTCTTAGTGAGGACTTCTCTGACTGCCCTGTTACAAATTGCAATCTCTGTGTTCCACCCTCACTAATCCTCTTCCCTGACCGTATTTCTCCTGCATATATCACTATCTGGCCTCTATATAACAGAAGCAGATACAAATCTTCCCTAGAGAAACACTTTCATTCTGGGCCTTAAAAATGGGCCACACACTATTCTAAGGAAAACAAATAGCTCAAGGTAGAAAATAACCAAGTATACAAGGGAAAAGGGACAACGGAGAACCAATAGGAATTGATCGCAGAGACAAATCTGAAGACTTTAGATAAATCAGAGAGATAATTAGTGAACTAAAACATATCTCAGAAGAAATTATCCAGAATACAACAAAAAGAGATAAGGACATGAAATATATAAAGAACACGGGGGATTAATGGATAAGGGTTAGCACACATTTAACCCGAGAATCAGAGAGAAAGATGAGAGAGGCTGGCAATATCTGAAGGAATTATGTCTGACAATTTCCCAGACTGCTGAAAGACACCAAACTTATAATTCAAGAAACTCAATAGCCTACATAATTTAAATAGAAGTAATCCATAACTAGATATTTCATAGTGAAACTGCAGAGAAAAATGTAAAAGTGGGGGGCGGGGGGATTCCTGTAAGAGTACTGCTACTACTTCTCAGCAGTAACAACGGAAATCAGACAGCAGAATGGTATCCTCAGTGCTCTGGGGATCCTATCCCCAGAGAAAGTATCTCTCAAGATGAAGACGTTTTCAGACAGGCACATTCTGAGCAGTTTACCAGCACAGACCCTCAATGAAGGACTTCACAGAGGCAGAAGGAAAAGTGTCCAGAGAGAAAGTCTGAGATGCGAGAAGAGCAGAGACAGTGGAAGGACCTGATGAACTCTAAGTTCATAAAACATATTGATAAGAAAAAGACAGAATTAAGACATATGACAATACATAAAGTTTTGAGGGATGCAAATGAAGTTAAAATGTGTTTTAAAGTCTCTGTAGCAGAATTTCAGAGTTTCATAAAAAATAACTATGCATGCTGTAATTTTTAGTATAACAACTAAAAAAATGTATAACGACTGTAAACTTCTAAACTATCCAAAGAAAAATGAACAGTAAAATATTAAAAACAATCTATAAGGTAGCCAATAAAAAGAAGGGGGAAAAATAGGAAAGGCATGTAAAAAACACAAAATAAGATGAGGTTTAAACCCTAATACATAATAAATCATTGTACATGTAAATGAACCAAACACTCCATTTTAAAATGACATATTTCTAGGCTGGATTAAAAATAATCCAATTAAACAGTTTATAAGATATATCCGAAACCTAAAGATACATAAGGGTTGGAAGTAAAAAGTGGCAAACGATCTACCATGTAAATACATCCAGGAGAAAGCTAAACAAGCTATATTAATATCATACTAACAGAGTAAGGCGAAAGATATATTTAAGAGACCTAAATAAATGTAAAGATATGACATGTTCACACATTAGCAGACTTCACATTGTAGACATCAATTTCCTAAAAAGTTATTTTTCTTTTCAATGTAATCCCAATCAAATTATTAACTTCTTCTTTAAACAAAGGAACTTGACCAGTTGCTGCTGAAATTTATATAGAATTGCCAAGGACCAATAAAGTATGAGTATCCAGAATATATAATATAAAGAATGACTACCAATCAACAGAATAGGCAAGAGAATTGAATGACTACGTCACAAAAGAAGAAAATCCAAATGGTCAATAAACATGTTTAAAAAGATGCTCAAATTCTTTAGTAATCAAGTAATTACAAGTTCAAACTACAGCTTTTAAACTGGTAAAAATGTAAAAGTCTGATAATTCTACATATTGGCAATGGAAAGTAAAAACACATGCAACCATATGGATGAATCTCATCAGTATAATGTTGAGCAAAGGAAGCAAAAATAAAAAAAACTAAACAATATTTTAGGAAGGCAAGCATAGATGGCAAAACTATAAACAGCAATGAAGTGATTATCAGAAAAGTCAAAATAGTGCTTTCCTTTGGGTAGGTGTTAATGTTCTGATTAATGAGGACCACGGGAGGGAAAGAGGGCTCTGATCCTACCATGTTCTATTTCTAGTCAGATGGTGACTACACGGGTTTTCACTTACACTTTTTAAATCACAAAATGTACATTTAACATATTTTTCTGAATGTGCACTCCATCTCACAATAAGGAAAAAAGTGAGAAGTAATAATACTGTGCTCTTCCTGGGTTTGGGTCAATGCACAAATTTCCTAAAGATACTAAAAGTGACTGGTCACACTGTCTTCTTGGGGACTATTGTTTAGTAGAAAAAGCCCTAGAGGAGAAAAGCGCTCCTAGTTAAATTATTAATTAAGTCCTCTTAAGAAACTCTTAAGCACATTAAGTCTCTCTGAACCCTAATTTGCTTATCTACTAAATGCATATATTAACTGCCCCTATTTTTTAGAATATTTGTGACTGTCAAACCATAACATATTAAAACATATTTAGAAAATTGCAATCAAACAAAAATACAAACACAGCAGCTTAGTTTTAATATGAAATTCAAAGATTTTGCCTCATTGTAGCTGCAATGATAACAAGAGACAATAAAATCAATGAAAATAAAAGGTGAATTCTAACAAACTTTCATTTCACTCTAAACAGCATTTTTTAGAAAATGGGGCATCTGTTATCAGTAATGGAGAATAAGCAAGGTTCTAATTTGAGGGGGAAAATGAACACAAAGCAGTAATTTAACTCGAGAAATGCTATAAAAGACATCATATTAAAAGTCTAGAGATTGAGATCTGCCCTTGTACTTACAAAAGAAAACTTATAAGAATGTCTTCTGCTCTGTGAAAAGGAGAAGAATATTTTGCCATATTACCCATCAGACATCTTTTCCCTAATCAGTCACAGTAGCACCAAAATTGTTCTCTCTAAATTGACTAAAGGAGACAGGAATCAAATATACAATTTAATTGGGCTTTCTCAATTAGCTTTAGTGCTGCTTATGGGAAAATTAACAAGAAAGTGAGAGGCAAGTCTAATTCACTAAAACTAACAAACTTTAAATGATAGAAGTTTTATGTATTTAATTTGCCACTTATAAAATAACCTGTGCTGTAATTTCAACAATGCTCTTAGAAATTTTTCATATTCAAACACTTAGAAGATGACAAAGACAGTATAAAATGACAAAGCAAAAACAATTTATTACAATGCTATATTATCAATTTTTTTTATAAATCATTAATGTTCAAAGTTCTACATACCTGAATGTTTTCCCTACTCCAAGTATGTGGTGTTTTATTGGCAAGTAATTTCAGATCTTGAATAGCAAGTCTCTTTACTGCTTTCCTGGGGTCATTCTTTAAATACTGCAAGAGAAGCTGGATCTGTAAGGACATAAGTCACTCAGTTAACAATACTGTCACTGAAATTATCACCAGGGATACACTGTGGTTTAGTGAAACCTTTAGACTTGAGACAGGACTCATTCCACATTTCAGGTCGCAGCCCTGTCATCTGTGAGCTATGTGCCCGTGGTTAGGGCTCTTTCTCTCTGTGTATAAAACGATATTATCCTTTAACTCGCAAGGTTCCAGCACAGGGCCTGCCTTTACCTCTCAGTCCTCTTTCTTTATGCTCCATGCTCAGCCACGGACCCCCTTCTATCCCATTTCCTCAGGGGGGGGGGGGGCCCAAAAATCAGTATTGCAAATGCAGACAAGGAAAAAAACCAAGCGAAAGGAAATGAGACAGATCTTTATTAAGGAAAGGGAATCTTAATAATATCAAAATGTATGGGTCCCTTACTTATTTTGTATCATATACTTAATATGCAAGTTAAGTGAAGAAAATTGAGATTACCTGCTTAGGCGTATCCACCAAAGATGAAGCTGCAAGCAGAGTGAAAGTGTGTAAGGAAACAATGACCATTTTGGTGGAAGGATAGGAGGTGACGAGCTGCTGCAGAAGCTGCCGAGCGCTGGAGGCCAGGATCGCATCGTGGTGCATGTGCTGCAGGATTGGGATCAGCTTCAGCTTCAGGTCTACCGGTGTGGCTAAGCCTGGGCACAGAGGGAGCTGCTAGGGTTTCTGGTCATCACCCTTGACAGTAGTTCATACTGAAAAGGTCTGATTCAACTAGCACAATAACCCTTTAAAAACAAATAGTATACTAATATATGTTTGAGATCAGACATGACCTCAAGGTCACTGGCTTAAGCCCAAGGTTGTTGGTTTGAGCAAGGGGTCACTCGCTCTGCTGTATCCCCCCCTACATCCATCAAGGCACATATGAGAAAGCAATCAACAAACAATGAAAAAGCCACGAGGAAAAACTGATGTTTCTCATCCTTCTCCCTTCCTGTCTGTCTGTCCCTATCTGTCCCTCTCTCTGTCCCTCTCCTTCTGTCTCTGTCATAAAAAATAAAAAAAAGATCATTAGAGAGCTAATCAATCAGTGCAATAGTTTTTCCCAAAAGTATTTATCTTAATACTGAATTTTGCAGTGACTATAAAACATCCAACAGAAAATACCTTTAAAAGGCACAGTGAAAAGCAAAGTCACTTTGCTGCCTACTTCTCACACAGCATACTAAAAAGTATATTACCCCCCTACACATACTCAATGGCTAAATTTGGTATTTATAATTTTAATGGCTTCCTTCAACACTAAATCAAGAGCAACATGTGAACAGGCTGTGCACAAAGCGGTTCTGAAGTTGTCTGAGCTTTGTGTAGCCGACGCCTTTCTTTACTGCAAACAAAGCTGGAACTCCACGAAAATGAACTCCAATGCATCTTTTCCTATCAACAGCACAGCTAAACAAACAAACAACAAAACCTTTTCTTCTACAGCATGGCTTTGGGACAACAGAGGACAGAAACTGTCCATCACAATGTATTGCATATATGCCAAAAGCTAATTCATACTCTGCAAATCATTCATTTTCCCATTGTAAAAAACTGTGGGTGTGAACAAATGACAGCATTTCCACTTTCAACTGTGGCTCACATCAATAAACTCCCTTGCTAATTTGGCCTCTAATTTTGGTTTGGCCAAAGCATAGCTCCCCCCCGCCCCACACCCCAAGGAGATGGGAGGGAGAAGAATGGAATCACCATATTTATTTCCTGGTTCACTCTCTGAAGGGTCACATCATATCTACTGAAGGTCAGTTTTTCAAAGTGGCCTTCCTGGTGTGATTCCAGGTTTCTGGTAAGCACTCCCTCCCCTGTACCCCAAAGGGGTGCGGGGCTACATCATCACCTATACTTTGTGCATCGCTGTGGCCCGCGCTCCCTTTGAAGTGAAGCTAACACACAGGAAGCACAGTCCAGGAGACGACATTAGAAAACTTGGCCTTTGTAGACTATGGTGAGAAATCTGGATTTTAGTTGCAACTGAAGAGCCTGGAGGGACATTAGCAGAGGGACCAGAGAGCCCCAGAGCTTCTAGTGGCCTTCCCCTCCCCTGAGTCAGAATGTTTCCCCCTAAACATCTGCACTTCTCACTCAAATATCACCTCATCAGAGGCCTTCCTTGATCAACACATAAAATAGAAAAGTCCCCACTCCTACTCTACCATCTGTTCTAGGGATTCACTATCCTTCTTATTCACTTTGTCTCCACAGCATCTGGTGCGTCATAGTTTTATTTGCCTACTGCCACCCTTTCTCCTTCCACCACCCAAATGTAGGGTATGTGAGGGCAAGGAGTTTGTTTTGTTCACTACTGGGTCCTAAGCACCTAGACCAGTTCTGGCATTTAGAAGATCCTTAATAAATGTTAGTTGAATGAATAAATGAATGGTGACTAGCACATAATATATACTTAATAAATGTTAGGAGCAATTAGTAATATAAATCCCATTAAGCCACTTCATAATACTAAATAAAGCACACGTACCTTGAATCATTTCACTGATTTTGTTACAGATTCCTACAGCAAAATCCCTTTGGAGAGAGAGAGTAGCAAAAACTTTAAAAGCAAATTAAATTTTCTAAGGACTTAAAAGAAACACAATACTATCGGCACAGGAGAAATGCCAATGCATACTCCAAAGTGTTACTAATATTCCAAAGGCCAGGGGCCGGAGCTGGGGAAAGAAATGCAACCCAAACCAAAAGTCCAGTCAGCAAATGGGCCGGTGCCAGCACTGTTCTCACTTGGTATTCAAGGAAAGATGCTCTGATTTATGGTTGCTGCTGCACTTTGCATCACAGAGTGATACTGTTTAAAAGAGTCAAGGGTACTAGCTTAGTCTACTGTATTATAGGATATACTTTTAATTAAGGAAAGCTTTTTGGGTGATGGTTATACAACATAACTAACAGTTCAAATACTTTAGAAATGTTTACCTGAAACCTATGTACTCATATTGATCAATGTCACCCCATTAAATTTAATTTTCTAAGTAAAATTTTTAAAAATTAAAATAAAAATAAACCCTAGAATAATACAAAAAATAAAAAAGAAACACTTTTAATACACAAGCTGATTACATAAGCAATAAAGTCTAGTTCTATTATTCTGACTTTTAGGAAAACAAAGTAATAAAAATACAGTAGGAAAAATGAATAGAATCTTACTATACAAGCCAACCTATTTAAAGTTAGCGATGTATTTTTAACATTATATATGTATAAAGTATTTTTCAAGGTACTACTTTTGATTATATAGCAATAGAAATATCACAGAATGTTACAAAAGTATCAATACCATGAATATATAGAATAAAATATAATATGTAAAGAAACATGATAGAGATAAATAGGATCAAACCTGGTTTATTACACCATAATAAATGATACATAAGATATAAACTATTTACTCTCTACAGTTCAATGGACGTCTAAATAAAATATTTCTTGCCATTAAGACAGCATTTTTCAATACCAGTCCATGGACAGGTGCAGGCCCACCAGAAATTTCATGCCAGTCCACAAGAGTTAACTACCCAGAGTTTGTATGAAGATTATAGAATCTATAATCAGTGGGTTGAAAATCACTGGGTAAAGACATGATTTGTCACCTATCCAGTGGTGGCACAGTGGATAATGCATCAATCTAGGACACAGAGGTCCCAGGTTGGAAACCCCGAAGTTGCCAGTTTGAGCACAGGGCCACTGGCTTCAGTGCAGGGTCACTGGCTTAAGCATAGGATCATCAACACAATACTAACGTCACTGGCCTCAGCCCAAAGATTGCTGGTCTGAAGCCCAAGGTTGCTCACTTGAGCCTAAGGTTGCTGGCTTGAGCAAGGGGTCACTGGCTCAATTGGAGCCCCCAGTAAAGGCACATATGAGAAGCAATCAATGAACAACTAAAGTGACGTAACTATGAGTTGATGCTTTTCATCTCTCTCCCTTCCTGTCTCTCTCTTTCTCAAAAAAAAATGATTTGTCATTTTTAATTTCATTCTCTCACAAGTTAACAGGAATATTCCAGAGGCTACATGATATATTATATCTTCTATTGACAGCTAATGGAATGCATGATTATGTATTCTTTTGTTTTCTAGAATTTCCTATGGAAGTATAGTGTATGTGTTTTCTGAGATTAACTCAATTTGTTTTCACGTATTCTACTGCACTCTTACTCTTTTTTTTTTTTTTTTTTTTATTTATTCATTTTAGAGAGGAGAGAGAGAGAGAGACAGAGAGAGAGACAGAGAGAGAGAGGAGAGACAGGGGGGAGGAGCTGGAAGCATCAACTCCCATATGTGCCTTGACCAGGCAAGCCCAGGGTTTCGAACCGGCGACCTCAGCATTTCCAGGTCGACGCTTTATCCACTGCGCCACCACAGGTCAGGCTCTTACTCTTTTTTACTCTAGTTATTATAATCTCAGTAACTTTATGATCATTCAATACATCATAATTCTGAAATCCTGAAGTATTCCTTGTGTCTATATAGAAACATATCAAGAAGTATACTTTGTTGTACTTTGCAATAAAATTTTGAAAGGTTTTCTTCTAAAATTTTATCTAAAATTGTTTTTGTTTTAGAATTTAGAATATTTTATTCTAAAAAGACATTCATTTGCAAACAATTTTTTTTTTATACTTAAGAGTGAGTTGCTGGCTTAAAGAGATTAGAAGACATTTTCTCAACCCAGTTCACCATAGTTGTCACTAGAGGGCATCTCTCTCATTAACAATGCACGCCAGGCCCCTCTGAAGGCATCTGGGTTTGCCTGCAACTTCTGTTTTGTGACTCAGGGACTAGCTCTTTAAAATTATAAAATCTTAACCTTTTAAAGAACAAGTTAGATGTGGTTATGATAGTAGATGGGGAGGAGACAATTAAATTCTCATGGTCTTATTTGGCTAGTTACTCTTACTTGTTTAAGATCCATAAATTGGTAAACTGAGATACTGAGATAAAAATCCATTAGTATTAGTTTAGGGATCTGATCTAGGGCCAGGTCATCTTTCTCTGGGGAAAAAGGTAAAGTCTAATTTCAAAAAGATACATTTTGTTAATTTCATACTCGGATATATTTAGATAGGTCCTTCAGGCTTTCTATGTACTAATTTGGTATTTTTTAATATTATAAATTACAAATGTTTACTGAAGTCTGGTATGTTGAAAACTGCTTCTACATAACTGTTCATTTAAATGTTTATTGGTCATTATTTCTTTAAATGAAGAAGTTTGCTGTTCCAATGTTACTTCATTTTAACCATTTCTAGACAGGTCAGAGAAATTCTGCAGCTGACAAAATTAGCTTCTGGTAACAGAAGAGAAAAATTGCGCCAAAAATGATTCTTATAAATAAAATCTAATCACTAAATTACAAACTTACCATTTAGAAACTACATTTATAAAACTACTTTTGGAGTCACTGGAAGTACATATTTTATCTGACAGATTATTAAGAACTGACACCTTAGTCACCAGATAAGACGTCCTATACAATAAAAGCATTTTTAAAAAAGTTTTCTCAATATCAATACCTTTCTCAGTAATAAAAAAATTTCCAATTTCCAAAAGCACAAACAGGAACTGTATTTACTCAGATAGTTCTCCTCAGGGCTGGGATTCAACCAGTTTGGATGGTTTGGCAGAACCGATACCTAATTTTTTGTTGAGTTCTGCAAACCGGTTGTTAAAATGGTTCTTGTAATCAGGGTTCTCTCTAAGGTGGGCAGCTGGGCAGCCACCCAATGTGGAAATCACAAATTTACATTCCTCACTCTGTTTTAACGTTCATCTGTGCAGCAGCGTATTCTAAGCACCCATAGTAATGTTCATTCCATCCATAGGTAAAAAAAATTTGACGGAACTATGCTTATAATATTCATTCATTTCATAAAACTCATTATACCTTTGATGAAATACTACATTTTAATTCCCTTGCATTTTTTACTTCAGTAAACAAACTTAAAACGTAAAAAGAAAAAGTGCCAAACAACCAGGTGGTGACAAGCTGTCACCGGAAATATCCTAAATAACAGTTTTACTGTTTTTTGTCAGTTATTATTTAATATTTTTTCATTAATATTTTAAAACTCTTATATAACATAATCTAATTTTCTGTACCTCTTTTATTGTTCTTATCTAAGTACTAAATGCATGAAATAATAAACTACCTTTGGGTATATTGTATTTTTATACTTAAAACGGTCATTAGGGCAAAGAACTGGTTATTAAATTATTTGAATCCCATCATTGGTTCTCCTCAATGACTGCCACACATACTAATTTTGAGCAGTAAGTTAAAAAGTATTTGCTTTCTATTCTCTGCTCTCCTTTTCCAGTGAGTAAGCCTGAGCTTCTAAAGGTTTGGTAAAAGCAGCTAAAGAGCAGAAGATGCACACAATTAAAATCTGAAGAAAGAAAACGGATTATTTCAGTTACCCAAATTCAGCAGAGGCTCTTATGGAAATGCTATTTTTTATTTTAAAAATAACATTTATTATTCACTTGATTATAAAAACCAAAACGTGCTCATGGCAGGATATAGAGAAATTTATAAAAAAGAAAATAAAAATTAGATATCATCTTATTGTCCAGAGACAATGCTTTGATATATATCCTTCTAGACTTTTTTCTATTCCATATATACTTGCGTTTTTTAAACAAATTTGTAATATCACGTTATTATATAATGTTTCCAAATACAATTCTAGAATAAATTTGTTCAATACTCATGTACTATTCCATTTTACAATATTATATTTACCTAAGCACATTGGTGAAAATTTAGGTTGCTACTAATTTCTTTTGTTATTTTTAACACTACACCTCATATCCTAGCAAATAAGTATCAATACACATTGCTGATTTCTTAGGATTAGTTCTAAGTGGATTTTCCAGGTCAAAAGGATATTTAAGTCAAAACACTTATTACCAACATGTCCTCCAGAAAGCATGTCACTTTTGCTATCAGTCATTATTAAGAGAATAATATACTTTTTGTAAAAGATAAGCAAGTCAAACATAGAAATAAAATCAAGGTTAACATTTCAGCCGCCCCCCCCAAATATCCTATTCAGTAAGAACAGGGGTCCCCAAACTTTTTACACAGGGGGCCAGTTCACTGTCCCTCAGACCATTGGAGGGCCGGACTATAAAAAAAACTATGAACAAATCCCTACGCACACTGCACATATCTTATTTTAAAGTAAAAAAACAAAATGGGAACAAATACAATATTTAAAATAAAGAACAAGTAAATTTAAATCAACAAACTGACCAATATTTCAATGGGAACTATGGGCCTGCTTTTGGCTAATGAGATGGTCAATGTCTGGTTCCATATTTGTCACTGCTAGCCGTAACAGGTGATATGACGTGCTTCCGGAGCCGTGATGCGTGCATCCCACGTCACCGGAAGTAGTACTGTACGTGAGCCATGCTTTGTGGCGCTGCCACATATAGTACTCCCGAAGCACAGGATGAGGATGGATCCTGTGCTCCTCTCACTGACCACCAATGAAAGAGGTGCCCCTATTGGAGGTGCAGCGGGGGCCGGATAAATAGCCTCAGGGCCGCATGTAAGAACATGATTTCCCAAATAGGTTAAATTGATTTCAGCTAAAGTTACTACCGTCTTTGTCAAATTGTACACAGCTCTAACGCCAGCCTAGTCTGAGAAGACAGTAAGAGTGCAGCAATTTGTGTTAGGACTGTGTACATTTGGGGAAGGCTCTTCTGCAAACAAAGCTTCTGCTCTGCAGTGAAGCCTTCCCCAGTTACTCTAATCTATGGTCATCCTGTCCTTCTGGAAAATAAGCAATGCCAACATTTGTACTTCACTGTTCTGCTCTATGTATGTCAGTGTTGCTTCCCAATATTACGTAAACCTTCTTGGAAAACACCTTGCCATTCACATTTTTCTGTATTGCTTAATAGTTAATATATATATTGCTGAGTTATTCCTTCCAAACCTCTCTTGGAAGTCTAGCGACTGAAAAGTCTATGCTTACTTTGACTGTGCAGAGAAATTTGCAGCAGCAAAAACAGCAGCTTCAACTTCTACATTATCATGGGAATCCAGACTCTGACGAATACTATGGTGAGCATTCTTCCTCTCAGGAATTATTGATGCCAGACTTCCCAACATCCTACAGAAAGAGAGAAACCGGAAGAATGAAAATGCAACAAAGTTGAGGTCAGAAAAAGAAGCAGCAAAGGAAAACTTGATTAACAAACGAAAGTTTGTAGGTAATTCCACAATCTTAGGTTAAGAAACCATCAACTGAAGGCATCAAGCAGTGACTGAAATTCTAACCACTTTTCCATACTTCAGTATATCAGAAAAATTAACACAGACTACAAGCAAAATTTTAAAAATCATCTTGAAGTACATCCCAGGTACCAAACACGGCCCAGAAAAGAAACTTTTCAATTACGTATTAAAGCATTGAAATACCAATTTTTCCAAGGTTGCATTAAAAAGTCCAATTTAGCAAAGCATTAAAAAGTCTAACAATTTTGGTATTAAGTATTACATCCACAAAGTAAAAATGTAAGACTTCCTAGTCCTTATTTTCACACCAGATAAATACTGGTATCATGATTTTCAAATCCATCCTCAAAATCCAAAAACATAGTTCACTTTATAATAAAATTATAAATTCAGAAATGGTGAAAAAACCTATTCTTTGTAACAAACTACAGAAAGTAAAGCTTAAAAAATCTTTGCAGGCCCTGGCCGGTTGGCTCAGCGGTAGAGCTGAGCGTGCAGGGGACCCGGGTTCGATTCCCGGCCAGGGCACATAGGAGAAGCGCCCATTTACTTCTTCACCCCCACCCCCTCCTTCCTCTCTGCCTCTCTCTTCCCCTCCCGCAGCCAAGGCTCTATTGGAGCAAAGATGGCCCGGGCCCTGGGGATGACTCCTTGGCCTCTGCCCCAGGCGCTAGAGTGGCTCTGGTCGAGGCAGAGCGACGCCCCGGAGGGGCAGAGCATCGCCCCCTGGTGGGCAGAGTGTCGCCCCTGGTGGGCGTGCCGGGTGGATCCCGGTCGGGCGCATGCGGGAGTCTGTCTGACTGTCTCTCCCCGTTTCCAGCTTCAGAAAAATACAAAAAAAAAAAAAAAAAAATCTTTGCAGCAGAAAGGCATGGAGTTTAGAAGGCTGCAAAACATTTCAATAAACAAAACAGGTTCCTACAATGACAACCTTCATAATATCTTAAGCTACCATCCTAAATTACCATCTAACTTGACATATCATCTCCTTATGGAAATAAAATCTATTGGACAGAAGTAGCACAGTTCTTATAAACAAAATATTAAGATAGAATAAATGGCCCTGGCCAGCTGGCTCAGTAGATAGAGCATCAGTTCGGTGTATGGACATCCTGGGTTCAATTTCCGGTCAGGGCACACAGGAGAAGCGACCATCTGCTTCTCTTCCCCTCCACCTTCTTCTCTTCCTCTTCCCCTCCTGCAGCCAGTGGTTCAACCGGTTTGAGCACTGGCCCTGGGAGCTGAGGATAGCTTGGTTGATTCAAGCATCAGCCCCAGATGGGGTTGCCGGGTGAAACCTGGTGGGGGCGCATGCAGGAGTCTATCTATCTCCCCTCCTGTCACTTAAAAAAATAAAATAAAAAGAATGCCAAAAGCACTAAACTCAGAAGAAGAGGAAAGAACCAGTTCCTGATGTAAAGGAAACATAGGGAAGAAGTGACATCCTAGACTTGATGGTTAAAGAGTACTGTCTGGAAGGGCAAGTCAGAAATGAGTCCTATAATTTAGGAATACAAATTTAAAAAGGAAATACAAAAATTATACAAATGATTCCATAGACAGCAGAGCAAAGAAGAAAACACGGTTCATGCTGAATATGATAAGGCTTAATAAAAAAAATTCTAACAAAATTTAAGAAAAAAGATTTTTTTTTACACCAAGAAAAAAAAGACAGAGTAAACTAATGTAGTTATATCTGGCATTCTCCAAGGAATTAAAATATACTGTATATTACTGCATACGAAAACGAGTACATAACTAAGGATGAATACATAAAACTAACAGAAAACAGTAAGGTCAGGAAGTTCAAAATGAGCTAAGGCTAAGCTCCATTTAAATCTTAGTTATGTGATCAGACATCAACATACAGAAAGGAATGTTTCAAAAACAAGTTAGGCAACAATGCACAACCAAACAGTATCAGAGATGATAACTGAGAAGCATTTACAGGGGAAAGTTACTATATTTTTGCATTGAGTTTTACTTGAAAAAAATTCTTACATTCAAAGTGAAAAAGAAAGTATATTGCATTTTTGGTTACATAACTACAACTCAAACAACGGTGTGGTGAATCATTATAGCAGTGTACTATACCGGAGTGTGATGGCTCTTGCAACAGGATCATTACTGTGAATCACAGAGAAAATTCTCTTCACAAATTCATCCACATTTAGAATCTTCTCCAGATGCTTCTCACTTTGTTGAGTAACTTTAAGAACACAGAGCCTCAGGAAATTGTTTCTACAAAAAGCCAGGTATAAAATAAGTTAGACCACTTTAGGAAAGGAGTATTTAATTAGGAATCTAACATATCTTTTCTCCTTCAAGTCTGATTGCGTGTGTGTATAAGCACATGAGTGCCTGGGAAATGGCAAAGAGAGAGGAGAGGGGCTGGTGGGGGGAAAGAAGAATTTTATTCAGCGCTTATATTCAGGCACTTCACAGTAACATGTAATCTCATTTTATAAAATGAGCTATTAAATCAGAAACATCTCAAAACAATCAGTACAAAGCCATAGATATTTCCAAAATATATAGTATTATATTAAGGTCATCTTAATTTGACTTATCCTGCTACTCAAAGAAATAAGTACTCTCTAATTTATACTCGTCATTTTGGCTTACAGTGTCACTAAATCTCCCACCAAGAAGTATTACACACTACCCTGTGTGACCACTAAAATAGTAGCCAACCAAGTGGAAGTCCTAAAAGTCAAAAAGAATTAAGACCACAATAGAAAACAAAAATATGAAAAACTATTTTAGAACACCAAGGCTTTAGAAAGACTTACCCAACTCTGAAAACATCAGCTAATTTCAGGAATGCAGAATTGATGAGAATAGGGAATGGATACTTTTGAAAGAGCCTGGGAAAGCGAACAACTGCTTCACATTGTTCACCGAGTTTGCCAGATCTTAGACCTAAGACGTAAAAAGAGAACAGCTTACAGACTTGTGGCTGCAATAAGGCAAAAAAGCAAATACTAATACAGTATTATCCAGTAAAATTATATATGG
Organism: Saccopteryx bilineata; assembly: GCF_036850765.1. Taxonomy (NCBI): domain Eukaryota; kingdom Metazoa; phylum Chordata; class Mammalia; order Chiroptera; family Emballonuridae; genus Saccopteryx; species Saccopteryx bilineata. Next base: position 296,904,316 of record NC_089491.1, on the reverse strand, counting down.
AGTAAAATAACAACAATTCTTAACAATTAGGTAAAATACAACTGTAATTCATTCTTATTTTATTTATTTTTTATTAATTGAATTTATTGGGATGTCACTGGTTTGCAAAACCATACAGGTTTTAAATATATAACTCAATGAACACCATCTGCATCCCACATTATGTGTTCCACACCATGGAAAGTCTCTTTCTGTCCTCATTCCCACCCCCTTTCCCACCTCCACCTACCCCCTTCCCTTTGGCTATCCCCACACTGCTGTCTGGGTCCATGTTTTATGTATATGTTTTCTCACTACTACCTTTTGAAGAACAAAATGGTACATAAAATACTAATTTGGTATACTGTCCCTTTTAGATAAAGAATGAAAAAAAAATTTAATATAAAAAGTTGATTAACCCTTTGAGTAGGATGAACGTTCATGTACGTCCTTGTGCCTCCTGACCATCCAGAGTACGATCGTACAAAAAATTTTATTTTAAAAATGTGTAAGGTAACATTAAAAATAGGCAAATAATGTATGTTCTTTGTTTCCATAAATTGGTTATCAAATAAACATGATTTTAAGTTAATAAAACTGTAACTGGAACTAATTTCATCTTTGAAAAAAAAAAAAAGCTCACTCCTAGGGGTCAGCAAGCATGAAATAAAACTCACTACTCAAAGGGTTAAGAATGAGTTAATTAAGAATATTCAGGGCTATAAAGTGTATCTCAAAAAATTTAAAAGGACTAAAGTCATACCTTGTATGTTCTCTGATCATAACAAATCAGAAATCAATGAAAAACATACCTAGAAAATTCTCAAATATTTGTAATTAAACAACACACTTTTTTCTTTTAAGCAAGAGGGAGACAGAGAGAGTAAGGGACAGATGGACGGATAAACAGACTGAAAGGGAGAGAGATGATAGGCATCAACTCATCGTTGTAGCACTTTAGTTGTTCACTGATTGCTTTCCCATATGTGCCTTGACTGGGGGGCCTCCAGCTGAGCCAGTGACTCCTTGCTCAAGCCAGCAACCATCGGGTCCTGTCTATGATCCCATGCTCAAGCCAGCAACTCCCTGCTCAAGCTAGCAACCCCCTGCTCAAGCTGATGACCCCGCACTCAAGCTGGTCAGCCCAAGCTCAACCTGATGAGCCTGCACTCAAGCTGGTCAGCCCAAGCTCAAGCCTGATGAGCCTGCAATCAAGCTGGCAACATAAGGGTTTTGAACCTGGGTTCTCAGCATCCCAGGTTAATGCTCTATCCACTGTGCCACTGCCTGGTCAAGCTAAACAACACACTTCTAAATAACCCATGAATAAAAGAAATAATCAGAAAGGAAATTAGAATAATATCTTGAAATAAATTAAAATAGAAGCACAATGTGTGGGATGCAGCTAAAGTAGTGCTTTCAGGAGCATTAAATGTTTTGACCCTAATAAAAAATATGCCTACTAAGAATGTCTAATGGCTAACTGGGCTCAAATTTATAACCAGCTGTTCCTTTTTTCTTTTATTTATTTATTTATTTTTAGAAACAGCTGTTCCTAAATCCAGTGGCTGTCACCAAACAGGAGCACTGTGTTCTCGCTGCCTGAGCCAACCCTTTTAAAAAGGAGTTCCTGGAATCATATTTCAACCAATAAAACTGAGACTTTCTCTGCCGAATAAGAGTTTTGTCTGATTTGTGGCTATATCTGTATTAGTATCTTCATAAACCAATCACAGCAGCCCCACTCCGACCAATCAGGACAGTGCTTTTTGGATCAATCAAACTGTGAGGATTTGGAGTCCTCATTTGCCTTAGAAAAGACCAATTATAAACCAGGGTTTGTACTTCTCTGTATATAAGTCAGTTCTCTTCTGGGCTGGGGAGCACACATTCGATTTTCATTGAAGATGGAAAATGCAATTCCCAAACCCCAACAGAGTGGAAGTGGAGGGCCGCCTCAGTCTTGCTGTTCCACACCATGCTGCCTCCTAATTGAGCTGTCACACTACTGAGCTGTTCCACAGCTGTGCTGTATCACTATTGAGCTGTTGGCACCAAATACATTTTTTTTCTTCACCACATCCCAAATGGGAGATTCCTGGTGGTTCTGAATTGGTGCCAATGATCATCAGTTGACAAATGCTTATGTTCGGAAAGAAGCAAGGTCCCAAATCAATGATCTAACAAAAATGCCACGATAATTTAATATGCAAAAGATATACTTTCTAACAAATGATTCTGAAATAATTTTGAAAATCTATAAACAAAAGAACCACAATCCTTAACTTGCACTGTATAAAAAATTATCTGAAAATGAACCACAGACCTAAATATAAGAGCTAAATTATATAATTATAAATAGCATAGAAGAAAACATAGAAATCTTTATGGGCTTGGGTTAAGCAAAGAATTCTTAGAGAAACACAGAAAGCCCAAACCATAAAAGAAAGTGATAAACTGAACTCTATCAAAATTAAAATGTTTTCAAAAGATAATGTTAAGTGTCCCTAAAGACAAGTCATATACTGGAAAAAAATATTTACAAAATGTGTAGCATGTATCTGATAAAGCACTTCATCCACAGTTCTCATTACTCAATAAGACAATCCAATTTTTTAAATGAGCTAGAGTTCAAAAGAAATTTCATTAAAAAGGAAACACAAATGGAAACTATAAGCATGCACAACATTGTTAGTCATCAGGAATATGCAACTTTAAAACCACAGTAAGATACCACTACATATCTATTATAATGACAAAAAATTCAAAAAGACCAACAATACCAAATGCTAATGAGGATATGGAGCAACTATAACTCGCATATATTATTGGTGGAAATGCAAAATTTATATATCGACTCGTGCAACAACATCATTATGCTAAATGAAAGAAGCCAGGCCCAAAAGGCTATATACTGTACAATGTTATTTTATGTGGCATTCTGGAAAAGGAAAGCTTAAGGAAAGACAATAGATCCGTGATTTCCAGGAGCTGGAGGGAAGAGGTTGACTGTAAAGGGGAACAAGTAAAGTTTCTGAAATGAAGAAAATGTTCTATGTCTTGACTGTGGTAATAGTTTCATAACCACATGTATATGGTGAGTTTTATTATTTACAAATCATATCTCAATAAATCCAATCTTAAAAATTAAAAAAGGGGACCCAAGATGGCAGCAGAGTAGGTAGAGGGTACACTCACCTCCTCCCAGAACTAATCTGGAATTAAAACTAAAATATAGAGCAATCAACCTGAATAACCAACTGAAGACTAGCTGAGAGAAGTCTTATAACTAAGAATTTAAAGCCACATGGAGTCTGGCAGGAATGGCAGAGATGTGAAAAGGGCTGGCCCCACTCCCGTAGATGTAGCTGAGATTCCGAGGAGCTATCTCAGGAGCAAAGGTTCCTCCTGGGAAATGGGAGGGTCTCAATCCCATGCCAGGCTCCTCAGCACATAGAACCAGAGCCTGGAAGAGGTAACCATGTAACATCTGGCTATGAAAAATCAGTGGAGATTCTGTCTGCCAGCTAAAGACAAGAGTCTACGAGAGATACACGTGCCCTCTTAAAGGGCCAACACACAAAATCTCCTTCACAGCTACCCACCCTGGGCTCTGGTAGTGGGAGAGTGGAGCAGATTAGAGCAGTGGTAGTCAACCTGGTCCCTACCGCCCACTAGTGGGCGGTAGCCGAGCAACCAAAGTATCTATAAATAAAAAGATTTAACTATAGTAAGTTGTTTTATAAAGATTTATTCTGCCAAACTTAGCGAAAATCCAACATAAAGTACTTGGTAAGTAATTATTATTATATATGCTTTAACTTGCTGTAACTCTACTTTATAAATTTTATAAAGTAAAGTTACTTCCCTACTTTATAAATCACCATTACTGTGGAACCAGTGGGTGGTTAGAAAATTTTACTAACAGAGACACAAAAGTGGGCGGTAGGTAAACAAAGGTCGACTACCCCTGGACTAGAGTCTTGTGAGGAGAGACTGGGGTTTGTGGCTCTGGGAGAAGAGTGGGGGCGGGGAGGGATGCCACCAGAATCCCTGTGCTGAGTACCTCTCCCACACCGCAGACACCAGCTTTCTTGAGTGAAGCGCTTCCCTCCTTACAGCATCAGCCTGAGGGAACGTAATAGCCCCACCCTCTGGACTCCTGATCATCCCACCCTGTGGAGCTCCTGCCCTGCTAAGGAGTCAGCTGCCTGGGACAGGGTATAGAGTTCTGGACAGACTCGGGGGTGTCAGTGACTGAGTCGTGTGGCTTTGAGATGAGGGCAATTTCCCCAACTTTCCCATAAACCTTCCTGATGCCAACCTCTCACCGGAGATCCACTAACCCCACCCTTGGGGATCCCAGTGGCCCTGCCTTGCTGAGCATGGGCTGCCCAGGAGGGCTGGGCAATAACTGAGACAGACTGAGTTGTGTGACTCTGAAGAGGCCACTCCCCTCACATGCCCCCAAGCCTGATGGATGTCTCACGTTCACAGGAGATCCATCAGCCACACTACCCCAACTTCTACCAGCTCCACCCTGTTGAGTTCAGGCTCCCAATAGAATCTGGGAGACTGAGTTGTGTGGCTCTAGGACACAAAATATTTTTCCCTTGCAGAGCCTTCCCCTCACATAGCCAAAACTTGGTCTGTTTGGGTCTGATAACTCTGCTGGCCTAATGCTGACAACACCCTGAGATATTGCACCACCACAAAGGTCTTTGGACACCTGGTAGAGGGCACCCAGACTTGGTATACCTTGGGACTTTTGCTGAGTGGTCTCAGACCCAGCACTGGCACTGAGTTTGACCCTGTATCAATTTGATGACCACCACTTGCCCTTACCTGATGACTCACTGAGAACCTACCTCATGTAATTCGAGTACTACCAGAGTCCCATTCAGCAACTGAGTCTAACAGGCAGTCAGCGGCTAGAGGCAGGTGGAAGTGGATCGTGGAGTAACTTGGGCCTTTTGCTGACCGAAGGCTCAGTGCTGGTAGAAGCCAGCCTTGGACTGCAGCTTGGTCCATGCCCCACACTTCAAGGCCCAGCAGAGGCCGCTACAAACTGTGGATAGCTCTGTAGCTCCAAATGGGTTGCTGAGGGCCATTTACAGGCAGTGTCTTATATTGGCCTGCACCACAGTCCCTCCCAAGAAGCAGTAATCAAAGAACCTCCAACAAACAAAAGTCCTGGACTGGATGGTTCACAGGTGAATATTACCAACCATTCAAAGATGAACTAACTCCTATCCTTCTCAATCTATTCCAAAAATATCAAGAGGAAGGAAGACTTCCAAGCTCATTTTACAAGTCCAGTCTTATCCTAATTCTGAAACCAGATAAAGACACTATAAAGAAAAAAATTATAAGCCAATATCCCTGATAAACATATATGCTAAAATTCTCAAAAAAGTATTAGCAAACTGGATCCAGCAATACGTTAAAAAGGTCATATACCACGATCAAATGGGATTTATTCTTTGAATGCAGTTGGCACAATATCTACAAATCAATAAATGTGACAATCAAATAAATAAAATGAAGGTTAAAAATCACATGATCATATTACTAAATGCAAAAAAAGCATTTAATAAAACCCAGTACTCATTTAGATAAAAGCTCTCAGTAGCAGTAGTAAAGTGGGAATAGAGGGAACATAATAAAGGCGACATGACAAGTCCAAAAGCCAAATCACATTCAATGGGAAAATACTGAAAGCATCTCCCTTAAGATCAGGAGCAAGACAGGGGTGTCCACTATCACCACTCTTATTCAACATAGTACTGGAAGTCCTAGCCACAGCAATCAGAAAAGAAGAACTAAAAGGCATCCAAATTGGAAAGGAAGAAGTAAAACTGTCATTATTTGCAGATGACATATACTGTATATATAGAACTCTCAAGATTCCAACAAAAAAACTGCTAAAATGATAAAAGAATTCAGTAAAGTAGCAGAATACAAAATATATATCCAGAAATCAGCTGCATTTTTTAATCCAATAATTAACTATCCAAGAGTCAAATTAATAAAACAATCCCAATTACAACTGCATCAAAAAGATAAAATAACTAAGAATAAGTTTAACAAAGGATAGAAAAAACCTGTACTCAGAAAATTATAAGACAATGAAGAAAAAAACTGAAGAAGATACAAATAAGTAGAAGCATATACCACATTCATGGATAGGAAGAATGAACATCATTAAAATGTACATACTATCCAGAGCAATCTATAGATTCAGTGCAAATCCTATCAAGATACCATTGGCATATTTCACAGAACTAGAACAAATAGTCCAAAAACTTACATGGAACCACAAAAGAAAATCTTACCTTTTGAGACAAGATGAATGGATCTACAGAATATTAGGCTAAGAGAAATAAGCCAGTCAGAGAAAGGCAAATACCATATGATTTCACTTACAAGTGGAATCTAATGGGCAAAATAAACAAAATAGAAAGAACTCATAGATACAGAGAACACACTGAAGCTGTCGGGGGGGGGGGAGTAAATTGGGGAGCTGAGTGAAAAAGGTGAAGGGATTAAGCAAAAAAAAAAAACAAAACCAAAAAACCTCATAGACAGACAACAGTATGGCGATTACCAGAGGGAATGGGGTATGAGAAGGTAGAAGAGGATAAAGGGGAGATAAATGGTGATGGAGGAAGACTTGACTTTAGGTGGTGAACACACAAAATACAATGTACAGATGACATATTACAGAATTGTACACTTGAGACCTATATAATTTTATTAACCAATGTCACCCTAACAAATTCAATAAAAATAGTCAATAAAAATTTTAAAAAAGGTTTGATGTTCAATTCCCTAAAGAAATTATTAAGAATGAGTATCTGTTTTTCTTTTTGATTGATTTTAGAGAGACAGAAAGAGGAAGGGAGAGACAGAGAGAGAGAAAGAAGCATCATTTTGTTGTTCTTCGTTGTGCATTCATTGGTCACTTCCCATATGAGTCTTGATGAAGAAATTGAATCTGTAACCTTAGTCTTTCAGCACGATGCTCTAACCGACTGAGCTATCAGATTAACCAGGGCTTAAAGAATGAGGATCTTGATATAGAATTAATAGCATCAACTTCCAATATTTCTTTATTAGTATTTTACCATTCACAAAATACTATGCTGATTATATCTGCATAAGAACAAGCACCTTAGAATATTGCTGTTTAGTAACCTTTGGTCATTGTTAAATAATGACAAAGAAAAGTTTTGTCTTAATAAATTAACCTTCACTGGAATAAAAGGGGTAAAGGAGGAATTAGTCTGTGTAGAGGGATTCTCCCAACAGAATATGATCTGTTTTACCTTGCCTTGAAGAACAACCAGATCACACCAATTCATCCAAACACTGCTGCATCAGAAACATTTGCGAAACTTTTTAAAAACATCTATGCTACAGTTCCACTCCAAACCTACCAAACCTCTGAGGCAGGGGCCCATGCTTCTGTTGAGCTGCACTGAGAAGGCTGGCACTTAAATTCTCATGCTATCCTGTTACTTGTATCTTATTTGACTGGCCTGCTTATATTGATCATTATACAAGGGTTAGGGAAAAAGTAGGCTGCTGAAATCTGGTTCCTCAGAATGACTTATTTGATAGACCTATTTTTTTAAAGATTTTGAATTCAAAGTCAATAGTAAAAATAAGATCTCACATAAAGTTCAGGATATCTGGCTTTTTTGAAAAATTTAAAGACGTGAAATGGCAATGAAGAAGGTGGGAGAATCTTGATCAAAAGAAACAATCTTAAGCTGGGTCAAAAAGTTAAACGCAGAAAGGGACTGCTCAGTAGGGGAAAGTAGAGAGATGAGTCTACTGAGGTCTGAATGAAAATACAGTAGTCATAATAGCATTAGTCATATGATGATAATGATGATGTATATTAAGTCTTTATACTGTGCCAGACACTCTACTAAGCACTTTACATGCACTGAAGTCTCACTTTGTAATCAAAGAAGTTAAGTACTAGTATCCTCATTTTAAAGATGAGGACACAGGCAAAGAAAAGTTAAGCAGCTTGCCAAAGAAACAACAGCTAATTAACGACAGAGATGAAATTCAAATCCTGGCTCTGAAGTCTGTGGTCCTAACCATAATGCAAAAATGCATACATAAAGTGACCAAATGTCCTTCTTTAGGGAGAACAGTGCTTTTTTTAAAGTTCCATCCTCCCTCAAAAAGTGTCCTCCTACATGTCCTCCTTTTTGATATTGGAAGACTAATCTGTAAATGTCCTTATTCGATCGATGCAGAGTCGATCCATTGCGTGTGATGTGATGTATTTGTATCTAAATGAGAACTTTTTTCTTACAATTATTAAAAATTAATAGGCATGTAAGCATAATTAAATATAAAATATTACAAATGTTTTTATTATGCATTTATCATGTTATACTGTATTATTGTTGCAATGAATAAAATGTTTCTTTTGTTTATGATATTGTTTTCTTCAATTTATTTTTGTCCTCCTTTTCATTGTAAAAAAGTTGGTCACCTTAATTTCTAGCAAGCAACTGGAAGGATAGAGTTTAAGATAAAAGAATGGGATATTTGAATTAGTGATTTCAGAGAGGTATAAACCCAAGGGATGACAAATTCCAGGGAACTGAGGAGGAATATCACAAAGTATAGTAAACGTGGGTACCTTAATCAAGTTTTTGAAACATCAGACATTTCCAGGTATGTATGTCACAGTCTTAGCGGCAGGCAGCAGAAGCTAACTGCCTTACTAGGCAGAAAATGAGTTTATTAAAAGACTACCACCAAACAGGTTCAAGGCTAAACTTCTAAACACCAAATACCACATTGCCAAACTGATTAGATGAGGAAACCACTGTTGCTAGGAAACACTAGATGTTACACATTAGCTCTGCTGTCATCTAGCAATGTGTAGCCATTGCTGCTGCTACTGTACACTAGGAGCACTGCTGCCAGCAGCCACTGCCAGGGGAGTGTCCTCTTCAACTCTGCCTTGTATCTCTAAACTCCTAAATCACAGAACCTGGAGGAGGTCTGTGTGACTGGCAGAGCCTAGTTCACATCCTGTGCTCTTGCAAGAAAAACAATGAAAGTGAGATTGACTTCCATTTCGGTGAGACAGGGCTCACCGAAATGTGCAACATTCCTCAAACGTAGAGTGTTTAAAAAAGGTTAAGAGTGACCACAGCATGAGTTACATCCACTACAAAGAACACTACTAATACAAACTTCCATACAGGCATATTTTAGGAGAATCTGTTATAAACATTTGCTTTAGCTAAGGGGTTAGAATGATTCAAAGTGGAACTGTAACCCATACACATCTTAAAGTCTATTAATTAAAAAATGGGGGGGGGGAATACAAACACAAGCATGTAACACACATTATAATGTAACATAACCCACAGCTTAAATTGATAATGGCAAAGTCTCAATAAAACTACATGTAAAAAGCAGAAATAGAAACAAATGAAATGATAGTCAACTGGTTATGCATTAATAATAAAACATCCTCCAGCCAAATTTCAGAAATTACCTGTAAATGTACATGATGGGCTGTTTATAATATTGTGCAATATGTACATAGAATACTGATTTAGAACATAAACAAATTATATTTTATGAATGCCAACTTTTAGGAATATTTACTAATAACTCACTTTTGAAGTTAACAAGACACGAGCTCTTAGCCATACATATAAATGAGTATGGATTTCATTAAGAATTGAAGAAGAGCCTTTGGTTTTTAGATCAGTTCATGACTCAAGGGATCACCAACCAGGCTTTGAGAATCAGTCCTTCCTAATACTGGTTTTCATGTGGCTTTGAGTTGTTAAAAGCTTTGACTCAGCCTCAATTCTGCAGGACCTTCCAGGTCCACTTCTCAATACTGTCAGACTAAGTTTGGTCTGATAATACAGATTCTCAAGAGAAAACATTTGATTGGCTCAGTGTGAGTCATATGTCCACTACTGAATCAATCATTTATGGTATGGAATTGGTCATCTGATACAAAGTTGGCTGCAAAGGCCTTTCTCTTTAGTAGGAGCCTTCTGACACTATGACCTTTGGCTCACAAAACAGAAATACTTTAAAAGGTAAAGAATGAAATGACTCAGATTTAAAACACTAAACTGTATTCTAATAATTGGCTATTTCCATAACCTAATTTCTTAACAGCTTTAAAAAATGTAGCATGGTGAGGTGAACAAGAACAAGTTTTGGTCTTATCTTGTTAAAATTATCTTCCTGAGCCTAAGACTATCCGTAAAAAACTCAGCCAGGGCACTGCTGGGAGGATTGAACACAACCACTTACTTGTTATCTGAAATATTTCTATTTCATTTTTAGGAAGGAAAAAGTGTGTTATATTTGTTTCTTACTATAATTGCAAAATTTTAAGAGTTAATTCTGGATTTCTCATTTCCTCAGAACCCCATCTCGATCTCTGTTTTATAACCACTGTCCTACTATCATTATTGGATGAACCCACCTGGACCAGAGTGGTAGCAGAAAATGTCTTTAGAATTGGCAGGAATATTATCTGGACCCACAACTCTCACTGGGGAATAAGCAAGGAATTAGCAGAATGGGGAGGAAAAGATTATGTAGTGTTTAAAAACATATTTAATGTTATAATTTTATACTTTAGAGGGGAAAAGCCCTACCGCTTTGGTAAGAGAAAGCAAAGCTTATATTATTTTCTTGACTGAGGTGTGCACTCAAGATTCTGTAACTCAACCACGGGAATATCGAATTGGAGTGTTTTGTGACATTTTTGTTGATCAAACAGAGTTAAAGACTTTTTTAAAAGGCTGAGAAACTCTTATTTAGACCAACCCACTAGAAATGTACACAGGTTAAAAAAAAACCAAAAAACAAAAATGTCCCTCAAAAGTTAATAGAGTGTCCAAGTTAGAGAGCTGGGAAATGGCTCAAATTGGAGTTCAATTAGTTCCTTCTAACCTTTAGTCCCATTCTCAATGCATTATACACTGGCTACAGTTAATCAAGAATCAACTGTATAGCAGGTGATAAATTGTTTTCCCTATTCAATAAAAATCCTTGAAATACACTGAAACAAAGGCTTCATTTTAATACTTGAGTTCTGTACTGACAAATATCGGGTCCTTGTCTTTCACACTCATATCTAAGAAAGAAGGTATATCTCTTTTTAGCATTTAATAAAGGCTTCTTTTGCATACCATTAAGTCATAACAATCTTGCCAGCTCAGTGGTACTGTTCCCACTTTGCATACAAAAAACCGAGGTTAGATTAAATTAGGTGACTTGCCCATGATTATAAAAATAGTGAAATCTGAATGAAATTCAATGTAATTCTAAAGCTCGTTCTACTACACCAACTGCCCATTCCCCGCCTCCGCAAAGAAATAGAACTCGTGGAATTGTCCGCAGAGAACGAACAAGGGATGGTTTTCGAATGGTCTTGGCTACAATGAACCTGTCTTGTAACCCGCAAGTAACAGAATTACAGAACTCAAATAAAACGCTATAAAGTGGTGCAAGATTATTCACTTCTCTTGGTGAAAACCTGATCTCAACTGAACGCTCTGAAAATAATTTCACAATTTCATATTAGCATTTTAAAAAACTGCTTGGAAAATCGAGGTACTGTGCCCCCAAGTGGTCAAAATGGGCCCATCACTAGAGCTCGCTACTTCGTTTTGTTCAAGGCCAATCCAGCAACGCGGCAATTTCCCAGCAATCTCCTAGACCCACCGAAAGCACAGGCGCCCGCCCCAGCGAGGGAAGGTACGCGCATGCGCCTTCCCGGGCTCTCCCGAGGTTACCACCGCCTGGTGGCGCCATCTCCCACGCCCGTCACACCCGCTCTGCCCGCTCTTTCGAATACCTTTGTCTAATTCCATAAGGGCAGAGTTAGCATCCAGCTCCTGTTCGCCATACCCGGCATCTGCCAGGAAAGACTTGGTTGAGTTTGACGCCATGACCCGAATAGTTATTGGATTAGCCTATTCAGAAAGATTGCAAACACTGTCCCAACACCGCCATCTTCTTCCACCACCTCGCGGATTTTTCCTCCGCGCTGTCAAGCCATGTTACGCATGCGCCCTGGTCACCCCGCCGTTCGCCAGCTCCTCTGCGGCATCCCGCGCAGGCGCTCAGGGAGCTCTTCAACTCTAGGTTCCCGCGGCTGGGAGAAAAGAAGGCGGGGATTAGGAGGGGGAAGTGACTCCACGGCGCCCGGACGCCACGGTGAGAGCCAATCAGAGGGCGTGACGTCAGTTTGGCGGGGAGTTTGGTGGCCGGGGCTTACAGTGGCGGGAGTTGGAGGCTATAACTAGTCCTCTTCTGAAGGACGCGATTTAAGACTTCTGCTGAACCTAGGGGCATTTCAAAGACTTTTCTATCAGTTGCGCCTTTTCTCCCGGCCCAGATGCTCTTCAGTTCGGTGCTCCGTCAGCCCCAGTTCGGCGTCTCGAGAAATGGTAAGTAACGGCCCTAACTGCTGCTTGTTGCTGGCGGGATTCGCCTCCCGCGAAACCACACCTCGGACCAAGGCCGACTCCAGTTGTTTCCCAGCCCCGGAGTTCTCATTCGGACAGAGCGGATTCGTGTTAGCAAAGACGGCGGGGAAAAGTTGCACTTTCACGCCCTCGGGACACTTTTAATCGTAATCTGGGGTTTTTAAATAGTAATGTAGGCTGACGGAAGGAGGGAAGTTGACTTAAATGGCCTCCGTTACGACTCGTGTCTAGATTACGCGTTAACTGGAAAACGCGTGTATTTGTGTTTGTCTGGTTCTCTCGACACTTCCGTGGGATCGAAGGAGACTCGTGTTTATTGGTTAATTAATTTGTTGTAGAATCTTAGTTAGCCCTGCTGTTTTAGGTACATCAGCGAATCTGACTCGCTGTTAAGGAACTCAGTCAAGCAGAGAAGACAACATCTGCTTCTAGCATGGTCAAAAAGCTTTTTTTCTCCCTGGTTACTTAATATGCATAAATATTTGATATTATAGAGTAAAAAATACCCATAACCACACACCCCCAGAGATGACTACTGTTGAATAGGTAGAAGTGTATTTTTCCAAATGTTTTTTAGTGCCAGAGGTAGTATATATTAATTACAGAAATGGTATAAAAATGTTTTGTGTTTCACTTTAACGATGTAACTTGGGATTATTTCCGTATCAGTATGTAGAAATTTAACTTATTTTCTACAGTTCTTGAGGTTCCTTTAGTTTAAACATTGGCAATAAGAATTTCGAGCTTAGGTTTGGGTGCCGTCAACCTGAAACTTTCTGATTAAGAGAAGTTATACCCAGACTAAGCTTGGAGAGATGAAATTTCATTCCTTTAAAGATGGAAGGTCTTCTTTCCTTAAAACCACGTGGAAATAAAAAGAAAAGAATCTGAGAAGGGAACATTTTTTAAGGCACAGGTTTGGGACAGATTTTCGATTTTTTAACTGGTATGCCATGAGAATTTTTAAAAACATGCAATATCTCACTATATAGTTGGGGCACTCACTTCTTCCTTTAGATCAGAGATTTTCAACTTTTTTCATCATGGCACACATAAACTAATTATTAATATTCTGTAGCACACAAAAAATACTATTTTTTGCTAGTCTGACAAAAACAATAGGTATAATTTTGATTCATTCACACTGGATGACTATTGTTGTATTGACATCATTTTTTAATTTGACAATCTAAGGGAAAAGAGGTCAGTGCCCCTGAGTAAATAGTTAGGTATTACTTGTTTTAAAAATTCTTGCGGTGTGCCTCTTGCAGCAGACCTGTTGAAAATTGCTACCTTAAATTGTCAAGAAGGTGACAACAATCAACACAACAATAGCTGTCTCATGTGAATGAATAAAAATTTTACCTATTTCTTTGTCAGATTGGCAAAAAATACAATTGTTGATGTCCAACAGAATTTTAGTAATTAATGTGTGCCATAAGGTGATAAAGGTTGAACATCTGTGGTCTAAGAAAAGGATACTCAAGGAGGAGACAGGACTCCTTCAACTTTCTGCCCCCAATCTAAAACTTTGTATCTTTAATCATACTTTAAACACGCCCTCTTTTCTGTCTCCCCGGGACCTTCCTTGAGTAACTTATCTGCCTTCTGTGACATGAGTGGCAGTACAACACAATGTTTAAAATTTGTGCCTTTGACAATAAAATGCCAAGAGTTTTTGTTTTGAATGCCAGCATTTTAAATCCACCTCTACTCCTTACGGTCTGTGTAACCCGTGGCAAGCTATACTGCTCACAAAAATTGGGATATTCCAACGCTTCATACTCATTTTGAAATACCCTTTAATTTTGTTTTTAGCCTCGATTTTATAACACATTTTTTCCTAATTCTCCAGTCTATCCTCTGTTTACTCCTCTCGTTCATAAATTCTCATTCATTGTTGTATTAGGCTCCGAAATTCATTCATTCTTATATATTATGCACTGAACATTCTAGTACTGTACCATCCTTTTCCCCTTCCATGTAGTATTCCATCCTAGGCCCCTTTTCTCCTTCCATCTACTCCGATTGATGATCATATCCTTAACCAGGGCTTCTTCTGCTACCACCTGCAACCTTCCTTTCCCTAGATGTTTACACCCAGTACTATGAGTTGTATGAGTAGCCTTACCCAGATGGTCAGTTCCACATGCATTTCAAATTCAAATACCAATACTGAACTAATTTTCCCCCCAAACCTGCTGTATTGCCTAGTTTTGGTAGTGGTTCCATTATTTTAAACTAGCCTTTCCAGCCAGTAACCTGAGAGTTAATCAGAATTTCTTCATTTTCCTCAAGATACACATTAAAGAGATTAAAATCTCTTGAATTTTTCTTAACTGATTTTTGCCTCTTCACCATATCTTGAATCTGTTTCATGCTTAACATTTCATTTCCTTAGGTTGGGCCCTGATACCTTCTGGTCTGAACTATATATCAGGTCTCCCAAGTGGACTCTTCGTTTCCCTTTCTTCAGTTTATTCTCCACATTGCTGCCAATGATCTTTCTAAAGTGGAAATCTGATTACTCTTCTGTGTGTTTTAAAATTGGTATCTAGAAGTTTTATCATAAGTTTAGACAAATATAAAGGGTTTCATTTGGCTATATTGTGAATGTTGACATTTTAAAATAAAAATACTATATTACTCTTTAGACATATACATAATAGAGTATAAATTCTATAGTGATTTAATAACAACAATCATTTTTTAAAAATATGAACTCTTAACTAATTCTTTTAACTGTTAGACATTCTACATAGTTTCTTTTATCCCTTGAATTGTTTTTCCCCACTATTTCTCTCACAGAATTTGTCCCAATGTAATTTGATTTTAAGCTTGGAAAGTTGATTGATCACCCTATCATACTCCTCTGTGTAAAACAATATATTTAAACTGATATCTGTGATCATAAGCCTCTACATGTTAAAAGTTCTTCTGATTGAATTATCATTGCAATTGCTAGTATGCAATTTATCAAAACAATGTAGACTATTTTAATAAATACTAAGCAAAAAGTAAAATTTTACTGGAAGTGTATCTTTTCAAGGGATGGATTTGGGTGTTTATGATTGATGCCTTTTTTAAAAGAGGTCACCAGTTGTCTTGGATTGGGGTCTCAGGTTTTTATACTTTGGGTCATGCAAGGCTTAAGACCGAAGCATGGAAATGCCTTTCTTTTGAAGGTGGAAGAAAGGCAGTGATGAAGGGAGAAGAGGGAAAAGGGCCTCAACCTTTTCAGTCAGATCAGTTTTAGAAATGCATATACATAGAATTTGAGAATCAGGAAATTGATTCTCTGAAAGTTCTCATGTCTTTAGATCAGGGGTCTCAAACTCGGGCCGCGAGTTTGAGACCCCTGCTTTAGATACTCTGAAAAAAAAATTTTAGATACTCTAAAATTCTGCAGGTAATTTTAAATTGTACCTTGGGTATATAATAGGTTTTTCAAATGAAAAAGCATTACAGGTGGAGGAAGGCATTATAGGTCGTGTTGGAAACAGCATAGCACTGTAAGAATCCCAAAATAGTTTAAGATGCCTGGTCCAAGATGTGTGTGTTGTGGGGAGTACAGAAATGGAGGGGACTAGTTACTAAGTCATGTTAGGTCATTGTTAGTGTCTGGATATTAGTCTTGTAGGTCGGTGGTTCCCAATCCCTGGGCCGCGGACCAGTACCAGTCCGTGGGTCATTTGGAACCGGTCCACAGAGAAAGAGGAAATAACTTACATTATTTCCGTATTTATATTTAAGTCTGAACGATGTTTTATTTTTTAAAAATGACCAGATTCACTGTTACATCCGTCTTAAGACTCACTCTTGACGCTTGTCTCGATCACGTGATACATTTATCTGTCCCACCCTAAAGGTCGGCCCGTGAAAATATTTTCTGACATTAAACCGATCCATGGCCCAAAAAAGGTTGGGGACCACTGCTGTAGGTGATGAAGCAGGATTGAGGGAGGGGACGTCACTGTTTAATTGTAAAGAATTAGATCTCCAGGCCCTGGCCGGTTGGCTCAGCGGTAGAGCGTCGGCCTGGCGTGCGGGGGACCCGGGTTCGATTCTGGCCAGGGCACATAGGAGAAGCGCCCATTTGCTTCTCCATCCCCCCCTCCTTCCTCTCTGTCTCTCTCTTCCCCTCCCGCAGCCAAGGCTCCATTGGAGCAAAAAATGGCCCGGGCGCTGGGGATGGCTCCTTGGCCTCTGCCCCAGGCGCTAGAGTGGCTCTGGTCTCGGCAGAGTGACGCCCTGTGGTGGGCGAGTCGGGTGGATCCCGGTCGGGTGCATGCGGGAGTCTGTCTGACTGTCTCTCCCCGTTTCCAGCTTCAGAAAAAAAAAAAATTTAGATCTCCATTGCATTATACATATCATCTTTAATTCGACCTAAACTGTTCAAGATTTAGTTCTTTTGAATTTGTGTTTGTCATTAGATTCTTTTATTTTAATCCCGAACCACAAGTATACATTTATATAACTTTAGAGCAGCGGCATTTTTATTTTTAAAGTCTTTCTGTGGGTGGATAACTAATTATTGTATTCTTCTTTTAGTGGTCTTTAATGGCTGATTTATAATGATATCTGACCTTAAGGTAATACCCTCAGGAATAATTACTAAGTCTGGATTGAATTTGTCTCTTTTGTACTGATTACTTTAGGTTATCTCTATGAACATCTGAAATTATGTCAGGCTAAGATGTCTTCAGACATTTTTTTTCTTGAAAAACAGTAATTGAAAGCAACCTAAAATGTGAGAATTCGTTAAGTATTTAGACAGCTCTCGATGATAGATTATCACTTCATTGTGAACATTTGATTCTCAATAACTTCATTGAATCAATGTTCCTTTTATTTATTTAAAATGTTTTGATGTTCATACAAAAATGCCTTTTATTTTCAAGTGAGAGGAAGAGGGATAGAGAGACGACCCCCATCTGGGACTGATGCTCAAATCAACCAAGCTATTTTTAGCACCTGAGGCTGATGCTCAAATCAAGCGAGCTATCCTTGGCGCCCAGGTCCAATGCTTGAACCAATCAAAACCTCTGGCTGCAAGAGGGAAAGAGAGAGAAGAAGGAAAAAGAAGCAAATGGTCAGTCACTTCTTAAGTGTGCCCTAACTGGGGATTGAACTCAGGACTTCCGCACACTGGGCTGACACTCGACCCACTGAGCCAACCTGTTTTAGATCATAGATCATAGTGCGCTTTAGGTTTCTGACCCAAGCAGAATAAACTTTTCCTTCACCCTAAATTTCTTCCCCTCTCTTATATAGTCAATGAAAACTTCATCTTTCCAAACTCATATTTGATTTCACCTCCTCCAAAGACTTCCCTGACCCTACTACTACTAGCCAGGGCTAACTTCTTATATTCAAGGGATGGGTACATAACACTTTACTTTAAAATTACTTTATTATACTTGAAGATACAATGACTTGTTGCTTTAACATTTTAGAGTCCTAGAATTTTAGCAGTGGAAAGGAAACACAAAGTGAAATTAGTATCGATTTATGAATATGTTAGTGGCTACAGTAGGCACATTGACCTAAATTATTTCCTTTAACTATGACCATTGGATTATGTATAATGTTGCCAGTAATTTAAGAATTTATAGTAATTTTATATTAAAAACTAAATTTTTTTTTTTTTTTTTACAGAGAGAGAGAGAGAGAGGGATAGATAGGGACAGACAGGAATGGAGAGAGATGAGAAGCATCAGTTTTTCGTTGCAACATCTTAGTTGTTCATTGATTGCTTTCTCATATATGCCTTGACTGGGCAGATTGAGTAACCCCTTGCTTAAGCCAGCGACCCTGGGTCCAAGCTGGTGAGCTTTTTGCTCCAACCAGATGAGCCCGCACTCAAGCTGGCGACCTCGAGGTCTCAAACCTGAGTCCTCTGCATCCCAGTCCAGTGCTCTCCACTGCGCCACCGTTCGGTCAGGCAAAAAACTAAATTTTAATTGAAGAAAATGGCAGTTTTAATGGTTGTGATTGTTATCAAAGGGTGGAAAGAAGTAATATCTCTTTTAATGTGCAGAGGTCACTTGTTTTTTATAGTCTTAAGTACAGTACCAAGAGTCTCCATTTAGCCCTGGCCAGATAGCTTGGTTGGTTAACGCATCATCCTAATGCACGGAGGCTGCCAATTCAATCTCTGGTCAGGCACATACAGAAGTGGATTGATGTATCTGTCTGTCTCTCCTCCCACCTCTCTCTGAAATCAATAAATTAAAAAAGTCTTCATTTAGATGGTAAGCCAAAGCTATACCTCACAAGAATTTGGGAATGCTGTTTCATTCTTCTTTAGAAAAAACCAGAAACAGTATTCTAGCAGACCAAAAATAGTGAGTGGATCTATAATTAGAGGATATTTCAAAATGAATATGAAGCAATAAAATATCCCCTAATTTTTCTGAGCAGTGTATAATTAAGTATATAAAGCTTTTTACAAATTTTGACCTCTGCATTTGTGTAAAGTACTGAAATGTGATGATATATTGGGATTGTATCTTATTTTAGGATGGTCTTCACAATACCCTTTACAGTCTCTTCTAACTGGTTATCAGTGCAGCTCTAATGATGAGCACACCTCTTATGGAGAAACAGGAGCCCCGGTTCCTCCTTTTGGATGCACCTTCTCTTCTGGTAAGAAAAATACTGTCTAGCTAGGCTTGGTAAAAAAAAATACCCTATTTCACATTTGGAGGAGAAATATAGAGAAGTATGTTCCTTTCAAAGAGAAAAAAAGATAGGTGGTAGAGTTTTTCTAAGTACTGTTCTTCCTGACTTATAAAATAGACTTCTTAATCTCTGTCCATAATTATATATTTCCTCTAAAGCATGACCATTATAGCACTTTTAAAAAAACTGATAGAGGGAAAGGGCTGCGAAGGTTCAGCCATTGTGAAAACCGTTTGGCCCAGTAGGTACCACTTTTGATCTGATTGAATCTGTTTTTCTGTAGTACTGTACAGTGGGGAACAAATGAACAGGAACAGAAATACTTGTTAATATTCTAAAACAGGAAAAGTAAAAGGTTGTGAAAAGGGAATTTTAAACTAACAGACTCAACCTGGTGGTGGCCTATGTCATATACCTTTATTTGCCATTGGCCAGTACTACTCTTGTTTTAAGTATCACCCTTCATTCATCCCTTCTTTAAATAAGAGCTATCTGAAGATAATTTTGGTGGTTTTGAGTCATTTGCTGAATTAGATAGTATGGCAAATTTTAAGCAGTTTTTAATTCAAATTACCTCTCCTATTAGATGCCACTAGGGTAGAATCATCTTCCCTCTTTTCAAACAGATTCTTTGTGTTTACTTAGTCATTTTCAATTAATCTATATTATATATAGGTTATATATATTTGTGTGTATATGTATATTGTTTTATAATCAGCTCTAAAATTTTTGTTCCTCTTTATGTATTCTATTCTTTATTTCTTATTTAGCTCCCAATATGAAGCATATACTAGCAGTTGCTAATGAAGAGGGCTTCGTTAGGTTATATAACACAGAATCACAAATATACAGAAAGAAGTGTGTTAAAGGTAAGTCTAGGTCTACATTGTTTAACATTTTTAATTTATAAAACCTCAAGTAAATTATTATTTACTACATTACCAATTATATTCACTTCTGATTAAGTCTGTTAATCAGACTTAAGTCTGTTAATCAGACTTAAGTCTGTTAATCAGGCTATTTCTCTCAATGTTAGCTATGGCATTGGCTTTACTGAAAATTCAAAATGCATTTTAGGATTAAAAACAGTTCTTTTAAAAGGTTAACTCTTTCACTTAAATGTGATTGGGGAAACATTGCTTTAAAATAATGTATATTGACCAAACATCTTTCATATATAAGAATAAGTTCTACTGACCTTAAGTTGATAATTTGGAACTAGTTAGCCAACTGTTGAAATAAGTAAAATAAAACAAAGACTAAAAGTGATGTAGTTGTAGGCCCTGGCCGGTTGGCTCAGCGGTAGAGCGTCGACCTGGCGTGCAGGGGACCCAGGTTCGATTCCCGGCCAGGGCACATAGGGGAGGCGCCCATTTGCTTCTCCACCCCCCCCCCTCCTCTCTTTCTCTCTCTTCCCCTCCCGCAGCCAAGGCTCCATTGGAGCAAAGATGGCCCGGGCGCTGGGGATGGCTCCTTGGCCTCTGCCCCAGGCGCTAGAGTGGCTTTGGTTGCGGCAGAGCGACGCCCCGGAGGGGCAGAGCATCGTCCCCTGGTGGGCGTGCCGGGTGGATCTCGGTTGGGTGCATGCGGGAGTCTGTCTGTCTCTCCCCGTTTCCAGCTTCAGAAAAATACAAAAAAATAAAAAATAAATAAAAAAATAAAATAAAAGTGATGTAGTCGTACAAATAAAATGCCATAGAAATAGAGAAAGCACTCGTGTACTAGAGGAGCAGAGGAAAATTTTTCAGGAAGGATAAGACATTGAGTTGAACTTCAGTGTTTAGACCAATAGAGATGGAATAAGACACTCCAGGTTAAGGGGAAAGCATCAGCAAAGGCCTAGCGATAAGGAAGAATAGGCTACAGTAAGGAAATAGGGACTGATCCAGTTTTGTTTGAAGAACAGTGAGATAAGCCTTGCAACAGCGATAAAGGACAAAGCGTGCAGAACCCTGACTGTCAAACTAAAGTGCTTCATGCTGAGAGCAGGATGAAGATTTTTGAACTGGAAATGCTTTAGAAAGATTCTGTTATAGAGGATATATTACTACTAGAAAGCCTAGCGGTCATACGAAATGACCGCTGTTCTAGATATTATAAATTGTAATTAAAATGATTTGTGCAAAGGTGTCCGCTAATTCAAACTGAATTACCCAGGGCAGGCGGCGAGGACGCCCCTTTGCTTACTGCCCCATGGGGTTTCCCCCTTCTACTTGCTTAATTGCTTAAAGTAGAGTGCAATGAAGGAAACCACTGGCGGTACATTTCTTAAGAGCCACCGCTAAGCTCAATAAATAAAGGTGATTTAAATAATAAAATGTTAATTCACATGTCAAAGATCTCTTTGTACACAACATTTGTTGTGTAGATCTTTCCATCATTTTTAAGCTCGCCTTGCAGAGGACCATCAATTATTTTTAATTTTACATCCGTTCTTTCACGAACTCTTGAACAGGCAACATAAAGTTGACCGTGTCCAAATGCAGGCTCAGGTAAAAAAATGCCAACACGCTTAAGCGTTTGGCCCTGAGACTTATTGATGGTCATAGCAAAGGCAAGTTTTACAGGAAATTGTCTACGTCTCAATTGAAATGGCAACCCTGTTTGAGATGGAGCCAAATCAATTCTTGGAATGACATGTATTTCACCTTTAGAGGAGCCAGTCAAAGACTTAGCTATTATGACATTATTTTTCAATTGGAGAACCTCTAGTCTTGTACCATTGCAAAGACCCCTTCTGGTGTTAAGATTTCTTAACAGCATAATAATTGCTCCCATCTTTAACCTCAATTTGTGAGGTGGCATGCCAGAAGGCGGGACTATTTGAATGCCGTGGCAACTTCACCCTATTGGCTAGTACAGTTACACAAGCAACCAATAAACTATCGGCGACAGACACTGAAGCCGCATATAATAAAGATTCACCTCATGAAAAGAAATTTGATATCAAATGTTAGTTCTATGTAGTAATGAAGGAGATGGTTTGTATTAAACTCTTAAATCTTCCTTCTTCATTATAATACTCTGGCCAGTGGACCATAGGGTGCTGAGCATTGATCTTTTACTACAACTTTCAAGGCATTTTGACTGCTGTTGATATGACTACCACGGAACATAGTGTAGACATTTCACATTCACCATTTTCTTTGTTTAGAATGGATGGCTCACTGGAATGCTGTCTTTGACCTGGCCTGGGTCCCAGGTGAACTTAAACTTGTAAGTGACTTTCACTTTTTGGGGGTCTGAGTACATACTGGTAAAGGGTTGCTTTATTAAATTGTGATCACATGTTTTTTGAAGGTTACAGCAGCAGGTGATCAGTCAGCCAAATTTTGGGATGTAAAAGCTGGTGAGCTGCTGGGAACATGCAAAGGCCATCAGTGCAGCCTCAAGTCAGTTGCCTTTTCTAAGTTTGAGAAAGGTAGGTTTGTGCCTATCCGCTGCATCTCCTTCCCTCCTTCACAATGGGGTAATAAGCAACTGCAGCTGTTTCCACCTTTTCCCCTATCAAAGTTGCTATTTACCTACATAGATGGTTGAAATTCTAATGTGACTGAAAACTTGAATGAAATTAAATTGGGTCTTTATTCTCAGGGACATTGTTTCTAGCTTGTCCCTGAAAGTCAAACATCTTCAGGTAATTTTTTCCTATAATCTTGCTGATAAGGTAAAGATTTATTAACAGCCACAATACCTCTGTTTAACTCTGTCCTTTGAAGTCTAAACCCTGTACTGGACACTGATTAACTCTATTTGTAAAATACTATAGTTATTTTAACTTTACTTGTAAAATTTAAATGGGGTTTGAGGCTGGGGTGGGAAACCTGATAAACTGAATGTAATTCTCTACCTAATAATATATCATGTAATTCTTTTAAGTAGCTCTATTCCCTAGTATGTTTTCAACTCATAATTGATCTTTCTGTATTTATTTTACTATTACAATGAAGAAAGAAGACCTAAGGAGTTATATAATACATACAGTACTATAGCAGGTAGAGAAAAACTTTGCTGGAGTGTCAGAATGAGCTCTTTGTTTTTAATTTTTTTTCTTTTGAAATGTATTTCTCTCTAAAGTAATTTATTACTTTTTTTTTTTTACAAAAAGACCAATAAACTCAAAGAAGTGGCTGAATTCATCTAAATTAAATCTCAGAATAATAGAGACCTTTATCATTTAAAAACAACTATTTTTAAAAAGAATATTTCCACTTTACCTGAACACTCAGGGACATTAAACTAAGTTGTTGGGCTGTTTGAACTCAAAGTCAATTTTAATTTATTGTAGCTGTGGTTGAGACTGTAATCTTCAAGAGGAAATGTGGCATGGCTTGGTTTGTTTTTTTCCATTTCGGCATAACTTTTTATGAACACATCTTTTGTATAAAGTTAGGTATGTTTGTGTTCTAGTATATTATTACATTCCCTGTGTCAATTCATTTTGAGTTTATAAAAATAAGATCAAGAAAATTTACATTATAAAGGTAAATTTATTTAAAGGGTAATAGAAAAGGTTAACACCTTATCTATTGGTCTCTTGCTTGTTTTTTTTAAACTGTATGTATTGAATGTGCGCTAATGTGGTCTATTAGGAAAAGCACTAAGTTAGAAATTGGGGCAGGTGGCTTTTATCATGGTTTCTAGTAGTCCACACATGCCCTAGTGTGAATTAGTCTCATTGGACACTGCCCGCAAAGACACATAGGTAGGTTAATAAAACACAGATTAGGTTTTAGCCTGTGCATCCATCTCAGCCAGATGTCCTTGTGAGGACACGTTTACAACTGCCATGTGTTCTATTATGTTTCTGACTCGGAACTCTTGGGCAAAGTCATTTTTATCTCCTTGGACCTTTATTTCCTAATTTAATGAGACTAATACCTATTCTACTTACAAAAAATATTGTAAGCATAAAAATGAGATGAGATGTGAACGCATTTTAAAAAAAATTGAGCAGCAGCAGCTGGAGGGCGGAGGAGGCGACATAGCCCATCTTGTTCTTGCCATGAGGCCACAGCAGGCACTGGTGTTCAGGAAGTTATCCAAATTCAGCAAGACTACAGCAGTGGTACATGCTGCCAGTTCCAGACCGGTTCCCGTGGAGAACTGGATTGATAGGCAGCAGTTTGGACTCTAACCTTTTTGTAGAAGCAGAGATTCTTGGGGATCAATCATGTCTTGAAGGCAGTTTGGCTTGTTTAACAGCATACACCATCTTAAGTGTGGAAACTCATTATGAGAATGTTCTGAAGAAAGTCTCCAAATACATTCAAGATCAGAAGGAGAAGATATATACTCCCCAAGTCTTCCTCTTGACAGATCCCATTGAAAGAGGACTTCAAGTTACTGAAATTATCATTTATGAAAACAGGGTTAGGCAGTGGAAGATAAACCAAAAAATTAAAGATCTCAGTCCAGCTGGGACCTTCATCGATCCACTGGCCAGCCACAGGGCATCCCTACTGCCACCAGTACCAGTCATCATTCTCTTTATTCCTTGGGCCAACTTCCCAGGTGGCTATTACATCACATTCGTATCTTAACCAGTGTTAATTCTTGTCCCTAAATTAATGCTACTCTTCAAGGGAAAAAAAAATGGAGGACCATGTAGCTGCTTAGTTTCTTCTGTGTAGGTATCATGGTAGAAAAGATGATTGATCCAGTTTTTTCAGGGGTATACAGGCAGGATACAAATAATCCTGATAGGACATAGTCATACTAGTGGTATTTCCCTTCCCTAAGTATCCACCCTGAAAGCAAGGAAAATGGATACAGACGTGAGTTTTGTATGGCAAAGGGGTGCTAGAACTTCTTTGTGGATCATTTTAGATGATTATAAGTGTATTTCTTTTTCTGTCTACAAACTTACTTTCATATTTGCACCGACTTTCTCATTTTTCATTCTCTAGTTTAAGGCCAGTCCTTCCTAGGCCACTGGATCTCAACCCTGACTACGCACAGTCACCTGGGGAGGTTTTTTGTTTTGTTTTGTTTTGTTTTTTAAATACCAATTATATGTGAATCTCTGGGCAGTGAGCCAGGCAGCTTTTTTTTTTTAATCAATTTCAATGTGCAGCTAAGGTAGAGACACATTCTTGATCCTCCCTATGACCTTATGTGTTACAGCTGTAGCTCTAAGCTTTCCCTCTCTGTTGGCTCTTTCTTGGTAGGAAAGACTCAAGCATATCTGTGGCCTATTCACAAAAACACCGTAACCTTGTGTTCTCCTTTAGCTAACGTTCTTATTTCCTATCCTAAGTTTCTTAGGGGGGTAATCAGGAGATAGCTAAATCCTTATCTCACTTTGGTTCTGTTTTTCACTCTCGGCATTCTTCCTGAAATCATCCATTCTTGTGCAAAATTTGACACTTCTGACCATTTTTTAAAAATTATATATTTTCTTCCTTGGAATTTGTGATACCACCACCTCTGGTTCTTGTTCTTTCTGTTTATTCCTTCATAATTGATTTGGTGGATGCCACATCTTTACTCAACTTGAACTGTTTGCATGGCCCTGGTTTTCATACTGGGCCTTCTTTTCCTTTTATTTATACCTTATTGAATACTTTGATCCATTTCCATTTTGGTTTTTTGTTGTTCGTTGTTGTTTTTTTGCTACACTTATATTGAACCAGATTGTATTTCCAGCCTTAACCTCTCCTTCAAGCACTTCAAATTTAACATATTCAAAACTAAAATCATAATTTCCCCCTTGTAGTATCTTACCTTTCCTCATCCTCTGATATAGTTTCTCTTCAGCCTGAAGAACATCCCTTAACATTTCTTGTAGTGTGAGTCTGGTTGTAATAAATCTTCTTTGTTTTCTCTTTATCTGAAAATGTCTATTTCATCTTTATTCTAAAGGATATTTTGTTTGCTATAAAAATCTAGGTGGGTGGGGTTTTTTTGTTTGTTTTTTTTTTTATTATTATTACTTGATGGTGTTCCACTGTCTTCAGTGGGTTTTATTGAGAAATCTGTGGTCATTTCCCTATATATATTATATTGCTTTTCCTGACTGCTTTCAGGATTTCTTTATTTTTGGTTTTCAGCATTTTAACTATGATGTGTCTAGATATGGTTTCCTGTTTGAAGCTTTTTGTATATATAAATTTACAAATGTGTTCAACTGAACTTAGGAAGTTTTCTGCTGTTATTTCTTGAGATATTTTTTCTGCCTGGTTTTCTCTCCTTCTGGGACTCTAATTAGATATTTGAAATTGTTTCATGAATTTTTGAGACTTTTTTAAAAAATTTTCTTAAATTTGAGATATAATAAAAATGACCCATATAAAGTGTACAGTTTAGTGGTTTTTAATTTACTTGCAGAGTTGTGCAGTCATCACCTCAGTCTGAATTTAGACTATTTCTATCTGCCTCCTAGTCCTACAATCTAAACTACTTTCTGTCTCCATAGCTTTGCTTATTCTGCACATTCATATAAACAAACTACAATATGTGGTCTTTTGTGACTGGTATCATTCACTTGGTGTAATGTTCAATCTTATTTTTTACAAATTGAATGATTTCTATTGCTCTCTCTTCAAGTTCACTAACTTTTTCTCTGCTCTCTTCATTTTGCCTTAAACCTATCCAGTGAATTTTATCATTACAGAAATTGTGTTTTTCTGTTCTAAAATTTTTTTGTGAGTTATTTGCTGAGATTTCTCATCTTTTCAGAATATCTATTTCTTTATTTCACTTGACATAGTTATATTTGCTTTACAACCTATCAAGCAGCATCTGAGTTCTTTCAAGGTTATCTTGTCCTTTGTGGATTTCATTTCCCTTGAGAATGACTCATTTTTCTGACTTTTTATATGGGCATTGTGAATGCTATGGTGAACTCTGGATTCTGTTATATTGCTTGGAAAAGAGTTGATGTTTTTACTTTAATAGGCAATTAACTGAGTTAGACTCAAATTGCTGACTATGAAACCTGTGTGTTGGATCTCAATTCTGTTCAGTCATTTAAGTCTTAGTTGCAAGCTGCTTTTAGTTTTCCCCTTTATAGATAGGTCAGGGGTCAGCCAGAGACTTACACTGAGTTTAAACACAGAACTGGCTTTTCTTTCTCTGGCTTTCTCTAGGGTACCCCTCTCACTGGCAGCTCTTATTGCCCTACTTTTCCTAGTTTCTCTAGCTTGAAAGGTGGCAAGTTTCTCTATTAGCATTTTAGCTGCTTGCCACTGTGGCTGGCCTCAAGGTAAAACCACAAAAGACCAGTAACCTACCCCAAGCCAATCACTTGCTTCAGTTGTTGCCTCCAAAAATTGTATGTTTTTGTTCAGTCTCTATAGAGCCCTCAGGTTGTTTTTTATATTTTTTTCCAGAGTTTAACAGCTAATGCAGGTGGATTGGTTTGGTAAGTGTCTACTCTTCAATATAGGAAGCAGAAGTTGTTTTGGTTTAATTTCAAAGACTAGAACATTGCAGATAAATTGAAGTTCTCCTGTGTTTTCTTCTCCAATCCCATTGCCCTCCTTCCATCTCCAGAGGCAAACCCCTTTCACAAATTTTGTAAAAAACCTAGTCCATGTTTTTATACTGAGCTTGGAGGTTTGGAGTATGGGCTTTGGATTCACACTGTCGAAGAGTACCTTTACAAGTTACTTATCCTCTCTTTACCTTAGCTTTTCTCATCTGTAAAATAGGGATAATAACCCACTTAATAGGGTTGATAACAAGGATTGAGATAATTTATATAGTATAGTTAGGATGCAATACTTATGTAGCTATAATTAGATGTAAATATTTGTATATATGAATATATAGATATAATTTAGGGTAGTGTATAGCACTTAGTAGGTACTCTATTTTGGTTATTGCTTGTTTATCATTGTTATTACAATAACATTGTATGTTTATACACATAAATATGGTGTTTTTAATCTGTTTTTATTTATTTTTAATTTATTGACTTGAGAGAGAGGAAGGGTGACAGAGAGAAACAGGAACATCAATCTGTTGCTGTATGTGCCCCGACTGGGGATTGAACCCAGAACCTTTGTATATTGGGACAGTGCTCTAACCAACTGAGCTATCTGGCCAGGACATGTGTTTTATGTCGTTTTATAAAGTTTCTGTTAGGCCCTGGCTGATTTGTTCAGTGGTAGAGTGTCACCCAGCGTGTGAAAGTCCCGGGTTCAATTCCCAGCCAGGGCACACAGAAGAAGTGCCCATCTGCTTCTCCACCCCTCCTCCCCTTTTCTCTTTCTCTTTCTCCCCCATCCCCTCCTGCAGCCATGGCTCAAATGAGCAATTTGGCCCCTGGCACTGAGGATGGCTCTAGGCCTCACCTCAGATGCTAAAGTAGCTCGTTTCCGAGCAGTAGAGCAGTGGCCCCAGATGGGCCAAACATCGGCCCTAGGCAGGAGTTGCCAGGTGCATCCCAGTCAGTGTACATGCAGGGGGAGTTTATCTCTGGCCTCTCACTTGATGCTAAAAAAAAAAGTTTTTGTTTAACCATAAGTGTTGGTTTTTTTGTAATCTTTTTCCTTCACAGCTTTTTCTCTTATTTGTTGTTGAGAAAAATATATTATATATATATTTTTTTAATTGATTTTGAGAGAGGAAGGAGGGGAGGGAAAAGAGAAGACAAGTATCAACTTGTTCCACTCAGTTTCGTTTCACTGTATACTCATTGATTGCTTCTTGTATGTGCCCTGACCAGGGATTGAACCTGTGACCTTGGTGTTCTGGGATGACACTATATCCACTGAGCAACCTTGCCAGGGCGAGACATATGTTTTTAATTTTTAATCTCCAACGCCAGTTATAGAACCTAGCATATAATAGATATGCTAGGAAACTTAAATTTAAATGTAAATGTGATTGACCAGTTTTGTTAACTTTTTTGATAAACTATTTCCCCACAGCTGTCTTCTGTACAGGTGGAAGAGATGGCAACATTATGGTCTGGGACACCAGGTGCAACAAAAAAGGTAGTCTAGTTCCTTTTTAATTTTGATAAACATTGGCTGTCCCCATACTTATTTTGAATAAAAGGTTTATTGATTTTATCTGATAACCACCAGGGGGTGGGGCACATGTTCATAATACTTATTTCTGCTACTATTCTAATTCTCATGATCTTAGCAATTGTTGCAAGTATTACCCTGTTATTTACCTTTTATTGTCTTCTGAACTATAATGCTGTTTACCTAAGTGATTGATGGAATTGAAATTATTAATTCATGGGCTTATTCATAAATTATCTTTTAATTTATAAATTTTTTTTACTTAATAGATTAAATGTAATGCCCAGCTTGCCTGATGATGCCATTAAGCGGAAACTAATGATCATCTCCCTGCTCACTTCCTTTTTAAAACAGTTTCAGATACAGAGCAAAATTGAGCAGAAAGTATAGAATTCTCTCTGTACTGATATACCCCATCTCACACAATCAACATCCTGCACCAGAGTTGGCCATTTGTTACAGTTAATGAACCTACATGGATAGGTCACTATCACCAGGGTCTTTCTGTACTTTACATTAGGGTTCACTCTTAACCTTGTATATTCTATTGGTTTAGACAGGTATATAATGATATGTATCTATTATTACAGTAGCATACAGGATAGTTTCATAGTGATAACAAGATCACTTCACTGATCTTTTGTCTCCAGGTTTTGCCTTTCTCAAAATGTCATATAATTACAGTATGTAGCCTTTTCAGATTGGCTTTTCTTCCTTAGTAATACACACTTAAGGTTCATCCGTGTCTTTTTTTGGCTTGGTAGTTCGCTTCTTTGTAGCACTGAGTAATACGTCATTGTGGGGATGTACCACAGTTTATTCATCCATTCACCTACCAAAGAACATTTTGGTTGTTTCCAGATTTTGGCAATTATGAACAAAGCTGCTGTAAACATCCATGTACTTCTTTTTATGCGTTATCTCACCACAAAAGATGTAGTATGGTAGCACTGCTGGCTTCTAATTATACTTAATCTAATAAATATAATTAATTTTGAGATCTCATATAATTATTACATGCTGCATAGGAATAAAGTTCTGAAAACTGAATAAATTTCCTTGGAATATCTTACAGATGGATTTTATAGGCAAGTGAATCAAATCAGTGGTGCTCACAATACCTTAGACAAGCAAACCCCTTCAAAACCTAAGAAGAAACAAAATTCAAAAGGACTTGCTCCTTCTGTGGTAAGGTTTTATTAGCTGTATACATACTGTATGCAGATTTTAACAGTGGGATAGAATCTCATTTTAAAGAATATCTTGGGCATAAAACAGAACTTATATATTAAGTGAATGAGAATCTTCATTTCCTCCTGATATCAATGGGTTTATTGCTTAATGCTAATTCAGTACCTATAGTAGTAGTTTGCAAAACCTACTGTGCAACAGAGGAACCTAGGGAGCATGTTAAAAATTCAGCTTCCTGAGCCTTATCCCTAGAGGTCTCCATGCATGCACTTGTCTGTACCGCATAATGAGATTCACTAGGAGAGGGGGATTCACTAGTTTGAAGAAGTATATTAAAGCTCAAACAATGCCCATAATACATTTTTTTAAAATAAATCGCCATTGCTCTTATTTTAATGTATGTGTGTGTGTTTTTCCCAGTACTCCTGGTCTGTGGGGCCCAACTTAATATTTTGGCAAGGTGTGGTTGCTAAAACATTGGGACCTAAAATTGTATACCATGAACAGGACACAAGCATGAATGGAAACTGCCAGGGTTAGCATGAGGTCTTCAGAGGCCAGGTGAAGTTTAAATGAGTAACATTTTCAGACATTTAATTAGATCCTGAGCCAAGAAAACTTGTTAACAGCAATTAGGTAAAAACTCCATTGAGTACCTTTAAATTTTTTGTAGCATGTAATCATCTTTCATCTGTAATTCTTTAGACACATTCTTAATATTGTAATCTAGATATACAGTAACATTTTATAGATGAAACAAGAGCAGGAAAGTTAAATGAGTTTCCTAAGGATACACAGCTTATTAATAGGTCTCATTCTAAGTAGACAGAGTAGGCTTAAACAAGTTAAATCTTTTAATAACCAGTATGTTTCTTGAGTGTAAGTCAAAATGTTAACAGTATACTATAACCTAATGATGTTTATGTAATTTCCTTGCTAAAATTACTTCTTGGTCAGCGCTGATTACGGTTCATAGTAAGGGAAGATTTAGTCTAATTCACGAGTTTGGGGGAAAACAGACAATTTAGTACCTTGGTCTCTTGTTGGTGAAGATTGTGATATCTAAAAAGATTTACTTCTTTTTCTTCCTTGTGTTATTAGGATTTCCAGCAGAGCGTTACCGTGGTCCTCTTTCAAGATGAGAATACATTAGTCTCAGCGGGAGCCGTGGATGGGTAAGAGTCTTTATTTCTTGGCTCTTTTGATAAGGTCTCTTGTGAACTGTGAGGGGGAACTCACCTAGTCCTGTTGTAATTGAATGTATGCTTTTAACTTTCAACATAGTGAGTACCCAGCTGAGAAGAAGACCTGCAGATCACATTAGAAAATAGTTAGGCTGCTTGCTCAAATAAATTAATGAGATAATATATATGTCACACATAGCACATTGTCAAGCACATATGAGCAGTGTTGGCTGTTCCTATTATAGAGAAACTGGATGGGTAGCTTGCTTGTCTGTGCAGTATAATTTAGTCAGTGACTCTTATTTTGAGGAGTAAAATTTCTGCTATCTTGGATTTTATCTTCTCAGGTTTAGTAATAACCTGAAAGAAGGGATTTGATTCTGGGTATGTAATTGGCATTTCTAGGAGTACTCTCACTAGATTGATAGTAAAGCCTAATGACTTTCAATTCACATACCTACCATCACGGGTCTGGATTTTTTACTTCAGATAATTTTATGGCCCTTCTTGATTGGTTGCTTTGTTAGAATATAAGTTACTTGAGTATAGAGACTCTTTCTTTTTTAAACAATCTTCTTTGCCCCTTATTTGCTCATTATATCTCCCAAGACATCCTTCCCTTCAAAAAACATAATTTTAAAAGATGATGACTTAACAAAATAGGATTTGCATTATGTCCGCTGGACACAAACTCTTCTGTAGACCAAATTCTGAGGCACACATGCCGTGTTGACTAAAGGTCATTAGCTGTGCTTGTGAATGGCTGTGTGAGCTTGCTCTTTTTGTTTCCAGGGATACTACCCTGCTACACCAACCTGTGTTTTCAAGTCACCCGCAGACTAGGTATAGAGAATTAAGACAATTCTCCCAATAGATGAAATGAAAAAATACCTTGTTTCACATGAAAATTTTAGATTAATTAAGGAGTTACATAGAGAGATACAACCATTTGGACAGAGCTTATTACTTAACGCTGCCAACGGTTGCATATAGAGTGTTAAAACCTTAGGAAGTGTTTTTAACTACAAACAATGAAACAATGACTGTCAGCACCCAACCTTCGTCTTCCTTTTCCGCTCCCTTGAAGTTTGTAAACTCAAGGTAACCATCACTGGGTCAGATCACATCTGTTTCCGTTCTGCCAGAATTGAAAGCCTGACATTGGAGACAAGAGCATGAGACCGTTCAATCTGTTTGTCAGTGAGATATCCTCACTGTACCTGATCCGTGTGCCAGAGGAGTTAGATTAAAAGTTATTTCATGTTCAGTATAGTTGAAGCTGTTGGGGTTGGAGAAGGACTACAAAATTACTATTGCCTCACCTTGCTTTTTAGGGTAATTAAAGTATGGGATTTACGTAAGAATTACTCTACTTATCGACAAGAACCCATAGCATCCAAGTCTTTCCTGTACCCAGGTAGCAGCACTCGAAAACTAGGTAAGCCTTTTCATGAATATAAGTTTTTATTGTTATAAAGTAAATATCAAGCTGGCTTTCAGCAACACAGACTTGAGAAACTCTAATATGTGGTTGTATCTTTTTGAAGTTCAGAAAAATAAAGATAAGAATACTTTTGGTTTGTATATATTTTGTAGAAGAATTTTGATGATTCTCCTGTGGAATGAACTTTTGACCTCAGCATTTTTACTTCATTTCTACTCACGATTACCAGAACACAGTAACTAACTCAAGTTTCCTTTGTACAGGATACTCAAGTCTGATTTTGGATTCTACTGGCTCTACTTTATTTGCCAACTGCACAGATGACAACATCTACATGTTCAATATGACTGGATTAAAAACTTCTCCAGGTAGGATCTTAGTCATTCAAATTACTACCCAGAAACTAATACAGACTTTTTTGTTAGTGATAATTTTAAGACATACGAGATTTTTAGGGTTTTTGGTTATGTTTTCCCTACAAGAAAATAGAAGAAGAATCTGATATTTAAAGCTAATAAATGACATTTTTTTAAAAGAAACCAAAGTTTCTCAGGCATACTCGAGGGTTATTGGGGTTACATAATTTCAAGAACATTCTTAATTAAGCAGGCTACATAATAGTAACCTGGTTCTTCCTATAGACTTTGAATTCTATAACTAATATCCCGATCTGCCCAGTTCCCACTAAAGTAAGATGTGCTGATATACAAATCTTAAAATAGTATGGAACTTAGCAGGGCTCTTACAGAAGTTTCCAAAGATGGCCCTCAGGTCATCATTAGGACTTGGTATCTGTGGCAACATCACAATTGGCATTTCCAATGCCCTGAAATAGGTCTGGTGTTGTCTAAATAAGAACAAAAGGAAAGGAAAGAGATTTTATAACTTACTTTGCTATTTTCCTGAATGGAATCAGAACTTAGACAACTACTACTCTAGTTATCATTTGTTACAGTGTGGCACTAAAAAGAACCTTGAGTTCCATTTGTCCCTCTGCTGTTAAACAGATATGCCCAAGGCCACTTCACTAATGATTTAGCAACCTTTTTCCTGTGTTCCTAAAGTAATTTAATTGGCTTTCATAGATAGATACAGTACTTTAATTGGCTTTCATAGATAGATAGATGTAGATATAACATTTCTTAAAGACTGAATTACAGACAGACATGTATATATGGGACATATCTGGTAATTGCTTGTCTTTTTCAAAAAAGGTGCTGGGCTTAATACTTGATCTCCCATACTTTTAATTCACAATATTTCATTGTACTAAGTGATGTTCATGAAACATTTAAAGAGCCCAAATCATCAAAGGGAAGTTAAATTGAGCCTGTTATAATTTTAGAAGGATTTTTTGCATGGTTTTAAACATTAATAGTATACCCTACTTTATGCTAGCTTTTTTACACCAGCAGAGGGCAATAAATACATATAGGTTTAGTGGAAAATTTGGTCTATAGTTTAAAGCCGAGAAAGATGAAGAGTTATAGTTTTGAAGTTATATTACGAATAAAGGAGACTGTTTATTTTGTGCGGATTTATTTCTTGTCAAAAAGGAAGAAATTTTTCTCTACCCCTTTGGATTCCTCTGGCTAACCTAAGAATTTAATTGACATGTCACAGATAGAGAAAATTCAATTTAATTTTATACATGCAGGGGTTCCACAGAGTATTAAAGGGGCAACAGCAAATCAAGCAGTTGAGCTTATATGCCATCTTGTGCTAATGAGAAGAGGACAGTGGTTTGGAACTTCAAAGGGGAGGAAGGCATTTTACATAGAGATGGAAAGGCAAATGTTTGGTGAACAAATGTTTACTGGGTTGTACAGAGACAGTGGGACACAGCAAACTGATCTCTTGTCTTTTCCCACCACCTGTGTTCTTTATAGATACCTCTGGTGATAACTCTGTTACGGGAACAGGCCCTTTATCTAAATTCTTGTAGGCTATTATGGGGGAGGTAACAAGAAAAACTTCCTGAGCCTTCTGTTTCTTAAAAATAATCAGCGTAGGCCTGACCTGTGGTGGCTCAGTGGATAAAGCATCGACCTGGAAACACTGAGGTCGCCAGTTCGAATCCCTGGGCTTGCCTGGTCAAGGCACATATGGGAGTTGTTGCTTCCTGCTCCTCCCCCTTCCTCCCTCTCTCTCTCTCCTCTCTAAAATGAATAAATAAAAAATATTAAAAAAAAAATAATCAGCGTAAATTAGTTCTTATGCCAAAGAAACACATTTGGGGTAGCAAATTTTGCTCTCCTACAGTTCTGCCTCCAAGAAGTTTCACAGTTCAGAAGTGGAGTTGAAACACTGTTACATCAAACTGAACCAGTCTCTTAGTCCTGACAATTGATTAGTCTAGTTAAATTCATTTCAGGAGGCAAAGATTCATGTGGTCTCCCAAATTAGGCCTATACTGTATAAGCAAGAATATAGGTATTCAATAAGAGGCATTTCTATGGAAATGAGCAAATTATAAACCAGTTTCTGAGCCTCGGGAGCAGCCAGTCAAGAAGATTTCTACATGTCAGGGTTGAAACATCTTTTGCAGTTTGAAATATCTGATGATATCATCAGGTGTTAAGATAAACTTTCTGAGTGGCTTACACAACAGGCATAAAAATTGTCTAAACATGGACTGTTGTGATCTCTTAAGTTTTTATCAAGTTAACTTGCTATTGGACTTCTCCTGTAATAAATACCTTTAACTTTGGGTTAATTCCTCTCTTCTTGAGCTCCCCAAAACATTGAGTTTCCTCTGCCTGCCAGGAAGTAACCTTCCTTGCTCAACCGAACCCTGTAAGCAAGGTACCAGGCAGATTTTTTTCCAAAAGGGCTTTATTGGCTTTCATAAAGTCAATCTTAGTTCCTTAAAGCTATCTGGTTATATTTGAGTTTATATATGTCTCTCTCAAACATGACATTCCAGTCAAAGCCTTGGTAATATAGCCTGTGTTTCCAGTTGTGTCCTGTTAAAAGAGAACAGATTCTTAATGAACTTATGTAAATACCTGTATTGCATAGAAATGAGAATATTCCCTAAGACTTTACAGACTAGAGGGGTCAGGTAGGAAGAAAAGATAAATGTTTCAATTCTACTTGGAAAGGTGTAATTTACCAAATTGCTGTGGATCATAAGGTAGCCCAGGAGAGGAAATATTCTTATACCTAGAAAACAAGAGATTAAAGAACCAATATTTCAAATAAAAGGTCATAAAAGTTATAATCTTTATTCATTTAGTTTCGTGTAATTAAGTCTTGTTGATCTTGATCTTTTGTTA
This sequence comes from Saccopteryx bilineata, assembly GCF_036850765.1. Classification (NCBI taxonomy): domain Eukaryota; kingdom Metazoa; phylum Chordata; class Mammalia; order Chiroptera; family Emballonuridae; genus Saccopteryx; species Saccopteryx bilineata. Next base: position 296,868,067 of record NC_089491.1, on the reverse strand, counting down.
GCAATTTTATGAAGCCATCAGTTTCTCTATTAGAGAGTTCTACAAATTCTTACCTAGTTCAGTAGTATGATCTGAAAGTTATTAGAAACCTGTTATTCCAAAGTACTTTTCATGATCTCTTTGAAGATGAATCATATTTGCAGAAGCATCAGAATAAAAAAGTAACTGTCTGTGAATGACAAAAGGCTTATAATGCCATGGTTAAAGATCCGATTACCATGCAATTGACAGGGAAGTTTGATTTTTGCTATGGCACACATTTTAAGATAGGGTATAGAATTGTGACAGATAATATCACCAAGACATTGTTTTAAGAATTGCATATAATTTTTAGAGCACTTATTATGTTAACATTCACCCCTGTGATAGAACTTAAGAAGGCTTATCACTACTTATTTGACAGTGTTTCCCATGTAATTTTACATGCCAGATAAACCTAGTTAAATAACTTTTTATAAAAACAGAAAAAATTCTTTGAAATGTTTTTTAAAAAATTACAATTAGTTGAAGTCAAAAAGACTTCATTTAGAATTTGATTATGGGAAGTTTGTCAAAACTGTTGAAAGTTTTTAAAATAAATAGGATCATAGGTCACTGTGAAACAATATTTAGTTAACTATTTAACCATGATGACCATGATGGTAGTTAAAGATTTTGTAGGCAAATTTAGAAAGTTAAAACGTGTAAGTAAAACTTAGCTCTTGTCATCAAAGGCCCGATAAAAACAACATAGATAAAACCTAAAATCTCTGCTTTTTAATTAGATTATTCAAAGGTAATGGAAACCTATTCATAATCTCTTTATCAAGAGCAAATCATAAGTCTAATAGATCTTTGTTCTTTTAACAGAGAGAAAACCAACTTCTAATTTTGCATCAGTTTACTTTTGATGCTAAGATTCATTTACTTAAATTAAATTTATCTCAATGTTAGCCAGCTTGTCCATACATAAAGCTTTTAAGTTCCTTTCTCACAAACCTTCTATGACTTCCTTTTTTTATATTCAGATTTTGTCCTATGCTTTCTCTCTCTTTTTTTTTAAATTGCTTTTTAGGACAAAATAAGCTTTCCCTTAGCAAAATACATTTCCATTTCTTAATACTGTGTTTTTGTTTTTTAACTGAAAACACAAAATTTTTTTTTTTGCATACTAGGATGTTTCCCTTATTTTAATAGTTTTAACTACATGTACAAATTAGAATTTTTAACCCTTAGAAACCTAAAATTTCTAGTGAAAACTAAGTAAGCAATTGTGGACTCTGTTATTCCAGTATTTTTTTTTAATTGGCAAACTATGAATGCATTTTATAATTTCTGGGAAAATGTTTATTTATAGTGCAATCTTTTAGTAAAGCACAAACAGGTTACTAACAGACCCAAACATAATGGGTCTACAATATGTGTATCTCCAATGATTCATATGCTGCTTAACTTCACAGTGAAAGTTTAATGCAGAGTATTTGATATGTAGGGTTTTTTTTTAAAGCTATAACTAGAAAATTTTTTTCCAGTTTTATTCTAGCAAAAGGAAGGGATTTCAGTGAGCGCTGATGGCAAGCTGTCAGTACCTTAATGATTCTTTCTGTTGTTAAAAGATTGGAGTGAAATTGTTTTTTCCTGTGTGAATGTATTCTTAAATTCTCCAATAAGAATTTTTTTTTTTTTCTAGTAATGTTCTGATGCTGGAGACTTCAAATTTGGTCTCCTTAGGACAGACATACCTACCAATTGAGCTCATTATGCTAGATTGGATTACTTTGCCTTTCACTATGTAGATAGTGAAAAGTCTAAACCTAAAAGCTAAACCTAACCTAGTTGAGTATCTTACATATGAACATATAGTTTACCCCACTAGCTACTTCTGCTGTTTAGCCTATTTCAAGTGCTGAGTTAAAAAGATTTCTTCGTCCAAGATAAGCTATCCATAAATCTAAACTCTTTTTACTAGTTTTTACCTATTTGGCAACAAATGTTAGAAGGTCCTACTCTTCGTAGCACTATGATGTCTAGTGAAGAAAGAATAAAATACAAAATTTATCCTCAAGAGATCAGAATTCTAAGAGAAATAAAGATTGGTGTTTTATGCAGTGGAAAAAGCCATACTCTGAGGTAGGAAGAGAGTGTCTTATCAAGGTACTTTACTGAAAAATTGGACATGGGTTCTATTTTGTCCTTTAAGGATGTTTTTTCATTACTGTAGTCAGCTCCGTACCAGGTATTTGGGTTTAGATCATGAGATTGGATCTAATATGATATTCTTTATATTATTTCCTTTGTTTTCTGGCAATGTCCAATTCCCTTTTATTTGGTGAATGTAACTTGACCATCTGCTTCAATAGTTAATACATTGATTTGTTTTCCCTCTGGCAGTGGCTGTCTTCAATGGACATCAGAACTCTACCTTTTATATTAAATCCAGTCTTAGTCCAGATGACCAGTTTTTAGTCAGTGGCTCAAGTGATGAAGCTGCCTATATCTGGAAGGTAAGTTGCCAAATTTTCCCCACAAACATGAGACTAAAGTATTTTTGCAAATATTTTTTTCTTCCAAGATGAGGTAAGTTTAGTGTAAACACATGCTGTTACCTTTTTGTACATCATATGTTCAATAAAAGTTGTGTATTGCTTTAAATATAAACAAAACTTGGCAAAATACATCACACTTTCATGACTAGAGCTCAGAAATTGACAATCTGTATCCACCAAGAGTCACAGACTACAAAGAAATTAAGAATTCAGAAGACTGGAACAAACCTTAATTAATTTGTCCTGTTTCTTGGAAAAACATGCTATGCTGCCCTGTGTTTTCAAACTCTCATTCAAAATACAGAGTATTTTAATCTTTAGGATTTAGTCTATGCCCAAATCAACCATCAAACTTCACACAAAACACTCAAAAGTATTTGTATAATGATGTGGTCTTGACCTACTTGTCCTAGAAGTGGTTTGATCTTTTGATCTTGAGTCTACTAAAATAGATGAGGCTAGTTTATCAGTTTTATATATATTTAATGGCATTATTTAAATTTTTTTTATTTTACAATTTCTCATTCTCGCTATACATATATATGTGTATATATTTTTAAATAAACAATTCTAAAGTGATTATTGTATGCTAAGAAATTTAAAGCTGTCCATTTGAAAATCAGTGGAGAAAACTGACCACTGAAAAATGCCCTCAGAATAATTATAATGTAAATGTCTTGGAGTTCAAGAGAGATGAATATTGAGGCATTGTTTTCCTAGGGCTAGAAATTAACTATCTCCTAGGTCACCGTGTAATTTCATAAATGTCCTTGATATTGGTGAATTGAATGGTCAGAGTTTACACTCTGGATTGTAGACTCAGAATGTCTGAAACTTTATAGTCCCATAGAGTCAATATTATCAAATCCCTTCTTGGGAGAAATTATGTCATTTTTTGTCCTGCCAACCTCTAGGAAGTCCCATCTTTAATGTTTGTTGTCTTAGAACAAGGGTAGAAGCTATCAGGAATAAAGCAGAATTCTTCAGCTAATTCCATATGATTCTGGAAGAAGTACTAAAGATTTCTCTGTATACCTAGAGTTGCAAAAATGCAACACTTCCTTATTAAAAGCTTTTAGTAACAATATCCTAGATGATCACAAGGTGGAGGTATTGTTCTAGCCAAGATGCTTTTACTACTATATATTTCTTTTGTTTTGTTTTTAAATGAAAATTTGCTTATAAAACATATATTTGAGACCCATTTTGTGATAAAAGTTTTCACCTAACTGGTTCATCCTCATCCTGCTAGTTTTGCTTGTGGACTGTATAGCACCCTAGAAAGCACCCCAGGTGCTTTCTAAAACTGAATTAGCCTAGAAAGGTGGTTCAGGTTCTCTTTTCCATTAAAGCACCCAGGAGTGAGCACAGCTTCATTGGGCTCATGCCATAGGCACTTCTATACACTTAGCTGGAGGGGGGGAGAGGGGGGGCCAGCTAGCTTCTTGTCTAAATCTTCTGACTTGAGCTTTCAACTTCAATAATACATGTCAATATCACTGCTTCCATCTTATATTTTACATTTTGAGTTTCAAATTTGGTCTTAGGCTTCTTATTTTACTATCTTCTGGTTTTCCTGTTCTTCTTGCCTCACTATCTTACCTACATTCCGTTCTCTAACTTTGGCTTTCAACTTAGCAGGATGATCTTTCTTTTTCTTTTTTTCTTTCTTTTTGTTAAGTTTATTGGGGTAACATTGGTTAATAGGATCATATAGATTTCAAGTGTATATTTCTATGATACATGATCTGTATACTGCATTGTGTGCCACCATCTTCCATCACCGTATATCTGGCCCCTTTACCCCTTCCCCCTCCCCCCTTCCCCCTGGTAAACACCACACTGTTGTCTGTCTATGCCTTTCAGTTTTGTATTTCACATATGGGTGAAATCATATACTTAGCTTTTTCTGACTGACTTTTATTTTACTTAGGAGGATTTCATTCCTGCCAAAGTCTGTATCTATTTAACTTTGTTATTTTCTTATTCTTCATTGATTTGTGAGGTGAGCAGAAGCATCAACTCGTTGCTGAACTTAGTTGTTCTACCTAGTTATGTACTCACTGATGCCTTCTTGTGTGTGTCCTACGTGGGGATTGAACCAGCAACCTTGGTGAGCTGTATTGATGTGTTATCCACTGAGCCACCTGGCCAAGAAGTTTCTTCTTAAAAGAAAACAATTCAGACAACACACCAAGAAGCATAATAAAGGATTGTCTAAAAAAATACTATGCCCTGATCATTTTTAAAAATCATTTAAAGTCAGTTTTTAAAAATCATTTAAAATCAGTTTCTTAATTATATACATAATTAAGATATAGATACAGTTTTATTGCCAGCCATCTTTGCTAGTACAAAGACCTTTTTTGTTTAGGGGAATGAGGGTTGAGGGATACTCCCTCACTTCAAAGACATGCAGTAAAGATACCTGGCTGTTGTTAGTAACCCATTTTCAGATATCTAATGGCTATCACATTCAGGTGACCCTTTCTGAATTCCTAGGCTGGGACACGTTAGTGCTGAATGACATGGGTCAGACATGATGTTCTCCTGCCTGTCTACACATAACTCAGTGTGCAGACTCTGATATTTGAGATCCTGGCAAGCTTACTGCTCCTAAAATTGAATTAGCCTAGAAAGGTAGCTCAGTTTCTCTTTTCCATTAAAACAAAGGGTTTGGGGTTTAAAAAACAAACTTCACACAAGCAGAATATTCAGCCTGGTAGATTGTCTTATTAACTGCTACATTTCCAAGAAGTCAGAATTCTTTCAAGTGTTTGTATTTTTCCTATATTATAAGGTCCATGAGCATAAGAAGGCAGAGTAAAAGAAAGGAGTTTTAGATCTTGAGCCATAGGAGAATGGCCTTTTAATGTTTACCTTACCACTACCCACCACAGGGGTTTTGTAACATAAACTCGCTAGTACTGACATCTAAGACTTAAAAATAAAAAGGTTTAATATTACATATTTTTTCTTTTTAATTTCCTATCCCTTGCCCCACCCTCACCCCTATTTCCTCCTTTCCTGGTTCATTTCTGATGCCACACCTGGATAGTATTGAAGCAGTTATAAATAAACTGATTTGGCACCGTTGTTCTCCCGCTGACTGGCAAAAACATTGAGCCTGACACTTTAGGAAGTGTAACTGGTCTCATGGCAGAAATAAAGATTATATTTGGTTTTTCACTGGGCAGAGTAACATTTTTTTATTTTTTTTTACAGAGACAGAGAGCCAGAGGGAGGGATAGATAGGGACAGACGGACAGGAATGGAGAGAGATGAGAAGCATCAATCATTAGTTTTTCATTGCTACATCTTAGTTGTTCATTGATTGCTTTCTCATATGTTCCTTGACTGCGGGCCTTCAGCAGACTGAGTACCCCTTGCTTGAGCCAGTAACCTTTGGTCCAAGCTGGTGAGCTCTGCTCAAACCAGATGAGCCCGCGCTCAAGCTGGCGACCTCGGGGTCTCAAACCTGGGTCCTCCGCATCCCAGTCCCACGCTCTATCCACTGCGCCACCACCTGGCCAGGCCAGAGTAAGATTTTTTGAGAAAAGGTGCTGATCTTTTTTGCGTGTTTTAAGAATATAAAATGTTCTATGAAGTCTGTAGGTTAGAGCCAGTTACTACTAGAGGTAGAATCATGGTTCTGGAGTTTAACTTTGGGATTCTTGTGCCTTGGATTAAAGTCTTTCAGACAATTGGAATATGTAAGAGAAGACAGCTCTGTGTTTGACCATCCCAGAATGCATAGACTTAAATGTGTCATGGACTTAATAGTCTCCTCTTCTTTCTTAAAAGAGGGATGGAGGGCTTTTAAGAAATCATGTAATGATGGTAATGTTTTTATAATTATGAAGTGACTGTCAATAAAAATTTATTTAAATAGAAATGAAGGATTTAAAAGCCACCTGAGTTTCATTAGAGGAAGCTGGTCTCCCTTGAAGCAGTCACCAAGTGCACTGCGCCATGCCGGGATAGCCCGACCTGTATTCACACTTTCCGGACATTAGTTCTCACTTCGCGGTACTGCCCCTTCCTCCGTTTCCCAGGGATCACGGGACCCAGGAGAACCTCAGTGTGCACGCGGAGATCAACGTAAATTTCCTCACATACCCTCCACTTTTTTTTATTTAGATAGAATTCATATACTATAATCATCATTTTAGTCATTTTAATGTATACATTTCAGTGATTTTTTTTTTAGTATAATCATAATATTATGCACCTGTCACCACCATCTCATCATTTTTATAACTCCAGAAAGAAACTCCATACCCTTTAAAACTCACTCTCCATTCCCTCCTGCTTCTGGGAACCACTAACCTGTGTTTTGTTTTTATGGATTTGCTTATTCTGTACATTTTGTATAAATAGAATCATACAATATGTGGTATTTTATGTCTGAGTTCTTTCACTTAACATGTTTTTAAGATTTGTTGTTTTATTGCATATGTCAGTACTTCATTCCTTTTCATGGCTGAATAGTCCATTGTATGAATAGTCCATATTTTGTTTATCCATTCATCAGTTAGTGGACATTGGAATTATTCCACTCTTTGGCTTTATGAATAAAACTACTATGAACATTCATGTACAAGTTTTTGTTTGAATATAATTTCCCTTCTTGCGGGAGAATATACCTAAGAGTAGACTTACTGGCTCATGTAGTTATTAATTCTGTGTTTAACATTCTGGAGGGATGTTTCCTTCACTTGTAAATGCTGTGTAAAGTGCCTGGTCCATGGTAATTATTCAACAAATACTGACTTTTATTGTTATTATTCCTACCTTATTATCAAATTGTAAAAAAGTTTTTTCAATGGGTCTATCCTTTGTTTTTCCTCTCAGATCCTATAGATAAATGTAGTAATATATGTACATTTTACTGGTAGCAGTTTGGTTTCTCTTGAAATTTATTTTGATGTTTGAGTACACATTTAGGTTTTCCTAGGTATTGTAATGCCTGGGAAACTGAGGAAGGGGCAGTATTGTGAAATGAAAAGCTAGAAGCAACAAGCAGAGTAAACCAGTGGAGTAGAATAATGTCTTTCTACCAGGGAGGGTCAAGAGGATATGAGGATTTCCATTTCCTTTTAACTTGCTGCCACCAGACCTGGGTGGGTTTTGGGTGATTAGAAGCTTGATGGGCTGGGGCCCATTAGTAGAGGAGGAAGGAGAATGTGGCTATTGAGATAGTTAAAGACTATCTTGGGAGTCTTTTTAAAAATATGCTAACTCGTAGAAGAATAAGTTATTGTTCTCTGTGGCATTGTAGGAGTAAGTGAAATCCTTTTAGATAGTACTCAGAAAAAGCTTCCTTTCTGTTAAACTTTAATTCACACAGCAAGGCAAATTAGGCTCTGTTCTTTGTCTTCTTTTGCTTTTTAAATCATATATGTGCCAATTAAACCATGAGAGGAGTAGGAATAAGTTGGATAACTTAATGATTTAGTGTGTCAAATCTCTTAACTACAATTTGAGGAATCTATTAAGTTTACTTAGTCATACAAATATTCTTATCAGAGTCGCCTCCACTTTCTTTATATAAATGAGCAATGATTCAGAGCCTCAGGAAAATGAAGAGAATAATTTCTTTTTTTTAAACACACGTGCTAATAATAGTTATGCGAGTTTGTACTCCATGTTAAGCTGATTAATTCCCATGACCTTTGAAAGAGATTGACAGCCCTTCAATCAGATAGCTGTCAAATGCATATTACTAGTGGCACCCAGAGAGGGGGAAAATACGGTTCTTGGCCACATGCATAGTACTTCACAAAGTGGAGCCTTCTTTTTTATGCATTAAAATGTGGCAAAAGTTACATGAAAATTCAAGGTTTCTTTAAGCAGATTAACTGAAATAAAATTTTAGAGGAATTTTTCTTCCAAAAAAGATATCAAAGTGCCATGTAAAATATAGTTTACATCCTTCAAAATGAAGGGTTATAACTTTGGACTTTGGTAAAAGTCAGTGAGTCTTCTTTTAGAAGAAAGGCTATCCTCTTGTCCCAACAATGCCAACAGCCACTGCTGTCTAGAAACGATCTGAAGTGTCTAGGCTCTGTAAAAACAGGATTGTCCTTGAAGTGCACTACCTAGCAGATGAAGCTCATCCTTGCATCACATTAAGAGCGGAGAGGAGAGGGACAGCACCAGTCTTGAATTTTAGTCAAAATATGTGTAGCTAGATAGCTCTGGTTTGAAATAAGACTTATCCTAGTATCTAAGCTTTTTATTTACTTATTTTGGCTATTTTCATTCTGTTTCCTCAGATCAATGACAAAAATACTTTTATTGCCATTGAGTTTTTTCTTAGCTCTAACTAGGCATGCCTAGGGGCCTTTGGTAACAACCCCAAAGATCTCTAAGGCACAAATATGAAGAGATGCAAAGCCTTTATTTTGGGAGGCTAACACTGCTTTGCTGACTTGTTTGTTTCTTTTTCATGGTGCACTAGGTGTCCACACCCTGGCATCCTCCAACTGTGCTTCAGGGTCATTCTCAAGAAGTCACCTCTGTGTGCTGGTGTCCATCAGACTTCACAAAGGTTTGTAAACAAATATCTATACTTGGCTTAAAAAGTTGATCATAGATTTGTAGGTTTTCTCAAGGATTGTTTCAGAGTTATATAGACTTTGCTTAAATAGACATTTAAAAGAGGCAGACGCCTTCCAGGATTGGCATATATCACACATATTCTACTTCTCTCTACTAGTAGAGATAATGTATCGTGCGCTAAGGAATAAGGATAGATTTCTTGGTTCCCTAGAGTCATTCCTTTCCTAAACCTAGAATTAAGTTTTTAATTTAATTAAAATTTAATCTTAAAATCTAAGGTAAGGACTTGTCTTTTTAACTTTTCTACATATTGTAAATGTGACATCTTGATTGTTCTTCACAGTCCAGCTTATATTTGCACATACTTTAAAAAATGCTTAGTGTGGTTACACTATTAGGTTATCTGTGACTAAATTACACAGGAAGTAGTTCCAAAATATTTTAGACACTTTTGGAAAGAAGAAAATACTCTCGCTTAAAAAAAAAGTCTTAATAGGTGAAAACAAACAAGAAACCTGAAATGTAGACAGGCCAGAAACATTAAGTCTGAAAGGGTTCCATAGGCTACTGGCACAGCTCCACTCACTCTCCTAGGCCTTCTGCCTCTAGTCTTTGGGTTGTTCTGGGTTTGTAGAAATCCCAATTATGTGGATATCTCCTCTTTCTCATTTTGACATTTTGAGGGGGTTTTTGCCTATTGTTTCCATCTGTTTTATTATCTTCCAGAAACTTCTCATGGTTTGATCTACTCCTGGCATCCCTGCTGTTCCTGTTTTAACTATTTCTGTGATCAGCTTCATGTTAGACCTTTTTTGAAATCATTGTTTTGATTACCAATAATTACATTGACACTACAATAGTGAAAGTCTTCCTCTAAGATTTCATGTTTATAGTGAAATATATATATCCTTTTAACATGGAGTTCAGTGTCGTAGAACTTAACTAAGATGTTTTTATAATTATTCAGTTAATTATATCATCTCTTTGCAGCCATCATATGTTGTCCTTATCTCTCTGTGCACAGAAAATATTCAAAGTAAGTGGCAGGGTGGGTGACCAATACTAATCTAAAGACCACCTTTTTAAAAACTTCTTTGAAATAATTTTGCCCCTAGCCTAGAGTTAGGCAGGCAAAATATGTTTGTTTAAAGAAGAAAAAAATCTAGCCTTTCAAATTGGAAAACTTTGATCTACTAGATTTGCTACTCAATTAATGGTGACCTTGAGCAAATATATTATAAGAATTAAATTATCAGATCCATAGTAGGCACCCTATAAATAATTCTGGTTAATAGACGATAGAGTAACTGGGGATTCCAGGCATTTTTTGTTGAGCAGTTAAATATGTGTCTTCTTTTGGCCTCCCAGTAAGGAAAGGAAAAAGCTGCCAGTCTCTTGGGGGCCAAGACTTAAGAGAACGTGTGTTCTTTTTTTTTTTTTTTTCTATCTCTTTACTGACTGAAATAGAGAAATTATATAAACAAATGCTGGGGAACAGCTCTGGTACCAGTGGCCATTTGCCACAAGCTCTTCAAGCTGGACTTTCTTTGCCATAAAAGGCTTGGGACCAAGATCAGGAATGGTCAGATATTTTTAAAGGGGCAAAGGTTATTTTTAACTTCTTTCAGCCTAGTGAGTTTGTTGTTTTCCCAGATTGTTCCTTTACCTATCTGGAAAAAAAATCTCCAAGGATTGATTTCATTTTGCTTGTCATTGCCTACTAGAGTCGTGGACTAAATCTGATCTTGGAAATGATCCCATTACTTCAGCAATAGGCCAGAACATATAGGATTCAGAAGAACTTCGTAGAAATTGAATGTTGGTGGCATAAACTGATCTTTTATGAGAAAGAGAAAACAAAATATTAAATATTTAATAGTTACAAAGAAGGTGATAAAGATAATGGCTCACCCAATTTCTTGAGAATAAAATGAAATGGACCTGGTTTATAGTAGAGCTTTAGGTTTATAAGAAATAACTGGTAACAAAAGACATACCAGCAGAATGTATATGAAAAAGAAACTAGAGTTCAATTCTTTGGAAATCTGCAATGATTCCTAAAAGCAAGGAATAGAAGTCTACGCTCTTTCAGATGCCATTTTCTATAACCTGTTATAGCAAACAAAATAATTTTCCAGTCACAAGCTCTTAAGGCATGTCTACTTTTTACTTTGTTGGGAATCTTTGATTAGAACTTACTAACTCCCGTCCTGGTTCTCCTTAGATTGCTACCTGCTCTGATGACAATACACTGAAAATCTGGCGCCTGAATAGAGGCTTAGAGGAGAAATCAGGAGATAAACTCTCCATAGTAGGTTGGGCCTCTCAGAAGAAAAAAGAGGCAAGAGCCGACCTTGGTAAGGATCCCTTACACTTTTCTACAGTTTTTATGGTTTGATTTGTTTGGTTCTGCAGTACAGAGGAAGAAGCTAGACTTGGTGTTGTTTTCATATATTTTTAAAGAAGAGCATCTTCTTGACATTCTTTTCAGTGAATGTTTTCTGAGTACTGCTATGTTTATCATCTATACAAGAAACTTCAATACAGTGGTGGTTTTATTTGTGAAATATCTATTGAACACCTACTGTGTGCTAGGCACTGTTCTAAGATGCCGGGGATTCAGCAGTGAACAGAAGAATCAATCCCAAAGATGTAAATGAAGGTTACATGTTAGAGTGAGAGGCAATAAACGAACTAAAGGACTAAAATATGTACTATGTCAAGTAATAGCAGTGTTTAGGAAAAAGGAAAGCAGGGAAGGGAGGAGATTGCCAAAGTATGCTGTTAAACTTTTAAATCAGGTACCCAGGGAGCCCTCAATGAAAAGATGACATTTGAGTAAAGAAGGTAAAGTAGTGAGCCATGTGGATATTTTGGCAGACATAACAGCAGATACAAAGGCCCCGAACCAGGAGCAGGCCTGGCATACAGCGTGGGCAAAAGTAGTTTTACAGCTGTGAGTACACAAAACAGTTTACTCTTATATTATTATTTCTTAATTATTGTATTATTTGCCATGTGAACAGCTGTAAACATGTGCCTCACCCTGTATTCAAGCACCATAGATGTATCCACTTAAAGTATACATACAGTTTATTGGTCTTTAATATATTCAGAGTTGGGCAGTCATTGACACAATCTAATTCTAGAGTATTTTCAACACCTAAATGAGGGTCCAATTTCCCCATATCTTTACTAACATATAGCCATCTTTGTGAATTTGAAGTGGTATCCCATTGTACCTTTTTGGGGGGTATTTTTCCAAAGTGAGAAGGGGGTGGTAGAGGCAGACAGACTCCCATATGCACCCAACCAGGACCCACCCAACATGCCCACCAGGGGGCGATTCTTTGCAATCTGAGCCATTCTAGCACCTGAGGCAGAGGCCATGTCTCCGTCCTCAGCACCCAGGCCAACCTTGCTCCAATGGAGCCTTGGCTGCGGGGGGTGGGGGGGTCAGAGAGAAAGGAGAGGGGGAAGGGTGGAGAAGCAGATGGGCGCTTCTCCTGTGTGCCCTGGCCGGGAATCGAACCCAAGACTTCCACACTCTGGGCCGACGCTCTACTGCTGAGCCAACCAGCCAGGTCCAATCCCATTGTACTTCTGATTTGTATTTCCCTGATGGCTAATGATGAAGATGAACATCTTTTCATGTGCTTACTGGCTATTTGTATACCTGTGCAAATCTTTTGCCCATGTTTTAATTGGGTTATTTGTCATTATTATTGAGTCATAAGCAGCCTTGTATTTTATAGATGTAAGTTCCTTGTCATATAATGATTTGCAAATACATTTTTCTTATTCTGTAAGTTTTCATTTCTCTTTCTTAGTGGTGTTCTTTGATAACAAAATTTTCTAGTTTCAGTGAAGTACAATTTATCTTTTTTTCTTTTCTTTTTTCATTTGTTTCTGATGCTGAATCTAAGAAACCATTGTCTAACCCAAGTTCACAAAGATTTACTCCTATGTTTTTCTTCTAGCTAAAAGTTGTTTTATTTTAGGGCTGTTGTCCATTTTGTGTACAGTCTGAGGCAAGGATCCAAATTCATTCTTTTGTATGTAGATATCCAGCTTTTTTCCAGTATCTTTTTTTTTTTTTTTTTTTTTGTATTTTTTCTGAAGCTGGAAACGGGGAGGCAGTCAGACAGACTCCCGCATGCGCCCGACCGGGATCCACTCGGCATGCCCACCAGGGGGCGATGCTCTGCCCACCAGGGGGCGATGCTCTGTCGTGACCAGAGCCACTCCAGCGCCTGGGGCAGAGGCCAAGGAGCCATCCCCAGCGCCCGGGCCATCCTTTTGCTCCAATGGAACCTCGGCTGCGGGAGGGGAAGAGAGAGACAGAGAGGAAGGAGAGGGGGAGGGGTGGAGAAGCAGATGGGCACCTCTCCTGTGTGCCCTGGCCGGGAATCGAACCCGGGACTTCTGCACGCCAGGCCGACACTCTACCACTGAGCCAACTGGCCAGGGCCTCTCAGTATCATTTTTTAAAGAGACTGTTTTACCCCCATTGAATTGTTTTGGCGTACTTGCCAAAAATCAAATGACTATAATGTAGGAGTTTATTTCTGGACTCTCGATTTCATTGATCCATAGGTATATTCTTATGCCAGTACCACATTGTCTTGATTCCTATAGCTTTCTATTAGGTTTTGAAACCAGAAAGTCTGAATTTCTATTTTTCTTCTTTTTAAAGATTGTTTTCACTGTTCTGAGTTTCTCTTATTTCTATACAAATTATAGGACCATTTTGTCAAAACAGCTCTCTGAGATTTTGAAAAAGATTGCATTGAATCTGTATATCAGTTTTGGTAGTAATGTCATATTAACAATATTAAGTCTTCTGATTCATGAACATGGGATGTCTCTGTGCTGCCCTTTTTATAACTATGTACACAAAAGAGAAGAATCATATGAGGAAAAAGCCATCAATATTTTTACCACTCATGCATAATTTTAACATTTTAAGGGTTTTTTCAGATTTTTTTCCCTTATCCATAGAGATTCTTAAGAGTCATAGTTAAATAAACATTTTAATTTCTTAGGGATTTTTTCACTAAATATGTTCTAAGCACCTTCTATATTATTCTTTTAACAAAACATAAAAATAGTCCACTGAGTAAGTAGTTTCATAGTCTACCTTGCTATTTTATTTTAATTGAACATTTTGTTTCCAATGTGTTTTTTTTTTCTTTAAGATTTTATTTATTGATTCTACAGAGAGAAGAGAGAGGGCTGGGGGGTGGAGCAAGAAATATCAACTAATAGTTACTTCACTTTAGTTTTTTATTGATTGCTTGTCATATGTGCCTTGACCAGGCAAGCCCCTGGTTTCAAACTGGCGACCTCAGTGTTCCAGGTTAATTCTTTATCCACTGCACCACCACCCGTCAAGGTTGTTTCCAATACTCTGTGAAATATTTTTTTCTGAATTTAGGGTCCCTCCCCTTCCATTAAAATAGATTCCCTGAGGTGGGATTTCTATGTCAATGACTGTAACTATATATTTTAAGACTTTTAATGAAAAGTATGTTGCTTTTAATTTTATTTTTAGTGTGTTGTTATTAATTTTGGGAGCCAAGACACAAAAACAATTTTCTACATATTGACCAAATTTGGACCATAATAACAACATCTAGCCATTATTTAGTGTTAGCACAATTTTTTAATGAACTAAGTTGGATTATCTCATTTAATTCCCCAAACAACTGAAACTCAAGGAAGTTAGATTTACCTGAGATTACACAGCTGTGAGGTTGAGGTAAAACCAGAGTTCAACCCTTATAGTCTGATTCTAGAGCGTAAACTTGGAAGCATTCTGCAGTACTGCCCCCTTTAGAACCCAGTACGGCAAAGCTAAGTTCAAGTGCAGACCAGACCAGGAGTTTTACCTAGATTCCTCCATTTCTGGGGGATGCTGGAGTCACTCTGCAGAGCACTACAGGATAACAGCCTGACATAAGTGCCAGAGGCTGGCACACTAGCCACTCAGCCCTGGAAGCCACCACCTAGCAACACATTGCCTGCTGCTCGTCACATTACCATTTTGAAAATTTTGTCCTCCTGCTTTTCCAAGCTTCTAATGACCACCCCAACTTTCTTTTATACACCAACTGGAATGCTTTAAATCCCAAGACACAGCCCCTTTTCCCTCTGCCCTACTTTCCCCAGCCAGTATCTGCTCTGTGGCTTACTGTTCTTTCACTGTTTCAGCCGATCTGACGAGGCCAAGGGCTCTCAACCCTAGTTGTGCATCAGAACCACTTATGGAGCTTTTTAAAAGTTTGAGTGTCCCCAGAGATTTTCATGAGGTCTGGGGTAGTGGCCAAGTACCTGTATTTTTATAAAGCTCCAAGTAAGTCTGGTATGCAGCCAGGAGTGAGAACCTCTGGTCTAGGCATTATTGAGTGACAAAGATGATTATCCTTATCTTCAAGTTGAAGAGAAGGAAACCTTACCTGTTCTGTGTCAAGTGCTTGCTGCAGCCTCAAAAGTCAGCAGAGTGTTTACAGAGGTTTCTTTTCCTGATGCTTGGAATCTTACCCTTATTCCTCTCAGCAGTAATGAGATTTAACAAACATTGTTTAATAATTCCCAACTAGTACATTTTAGGCACTAGACAGAAAAATGACTAAAACATTATCACCTGTCCTCTAGGTGCTCACAGTTTAGTCCAGGAGGCAGATTAAAAAAAGCTATAGTCCATTCTAAATGTTACTCTGAGCTGTATAAACAAAGGGCTCTGAAAGCCCATTTCCTATTGGACAGAAGAGCTCTATAGAAGTGAGGGAAAGAAGTTTGTGAATTCTATGCAGTTGTCATCAGAGCCTGGAAACATGAGGAGAATTTGTGCCTGGCAGAGAAGGGGCAGTCTTGGCAAGAAAACTACATGAATAAAGACAGAGATGGGACAGTGCACAGCTTGTTCAGGAAGCAGTGAGTAGTCTTCTGTAACAGGATCCTGAAGTGCGTAGTACGCGATAAGATTGAAAAGGTAGCATGAGGCCAGGTGGCAAACCCTTCCATAGGAGGAAGCTACAAATTGACCGATGATTTGTAAGCTTTCTAACATTTCTTAAAAGAGCTAACTTCTAGGAAGCCTTTAGAGCAATGACCCAGTCTACACTGTTTCAGCAGATCTCATGCAGTGCTTAGGGTTAATAGGGGTTGATACACTTAAGTAGATGAAGTACTAAATGGCATGTCATATTTGAAACGATAGGCCAATACAATGACATACTATCCAGATGTTTTTAAAAATGTAGTGCATCTAAGTGTACTTTCATGAAAAGATATAAAGAAAAATATACACTGTTCAGAGAAAAGAGCAAATTGCAGATTATGTGTGTTTAATAACCAATGTGCTTTTTAAGGTATAAACATACACCTTTGCATGTGCTAATTAGCACCTAGAAAATTGTGGACTGCATGTAAGAGGGAAATAAATGAGAAGGTTGGAAAGAGGACTTTTGCTGTTCACCTTATTTCTCTGTCACTGAATTTCTTTTACCATGAACTTTCATTACTTCTATAACCTAACTACTGTTAAAAAGAAAAAAGGAAGGATTTAAATTTGACCAAGAGTGTAAATTCTGTTAACAAAATCTTCTCTCTGACTCCCATTGTCTACTCCTTCCTTCATTATAACTCTTGAAGGGAAGAGAAATGCCCCAACTTTCCATTACGTCAGATTTCCCACTGACCTTCATTAAACACTTCTGCCACTCAAACAACAGAAACTTATGCACGTGCTTTGTCCCTGGCCCAGCTTTTCCTTCTCCTCAACCCCGCCTTCAAGCTGCATGTTGTTAGACCCAGACTGTTTTAGGACTTTCTGCCGGAGATGGACTCCTCAACCCTTTTTAATGGCACTGATGACTGTAGGGGCTATGCAGTGACTGTTGGCTTACTCTGAGGAGTGACGCAAATGAAACTTTCCTTTTGAAATAACTTTAATCAAGCTCTGGAGCATGAATGTGAGAATGATGACCAGATGCTCCATGGACAGGCCCCTGTCCCCAGCTCCATCATAACAAAATGGGGCTCTGTAGTAATGATCTTTACTGAAGGAGCAGTATCATCTTGGTCATTTCTGAATATGTCGTCGATGAGAAAAGTTTAGGCAAACTTCAGTTTGTACAATTTCTCTTTCTCAAGGCAAAGTCATTTGAATAGTGGAAAGCACGGGGTAAAACGTACAAAGTTCAGAAAGAAAGTAAGAAAATATAGTGTTGTCTGTGGTGGGGCCTGAGGGGGAGGAAGCATGAAGTTTATAAGAATTTGCCCGAAAGGCCCTGTCCAGGTGGCTCAGTGGATGAAGTGTCACAGCATGCTAGGGTGCAGGTATGAACCCCAGTTAGGGCATGAAAAAGAAGCAATCAGTGAGTGCAAAACTAAATGTAGTTGATGCTTATAAGTTGAACAATAAGTTGATGCTTCTCTTTCTCTCTCCATCCCACTCTTCCATCCTCCCTTCCTCTCTCAAATCAATGGAAAATTAAAAATAATAATAATTTGCCTGAAGTACTTGCCATTGCCTATAAACAAGAGGCAAGACACATAGAGAAGATCTAACCACTGTTTAATTGCTTTAAAGAGAGTAGGCATTGAGTTTCTGACATGTTCTTGGGCATACTTTGGCTTGTGGAAAGCAGTAGCTATGTGTAAGTTAAGGTGGGAAACCACATGAGGCCTGATAACCTTGTTATTGATGGAATTCTTATGGAAATTAAAAACTATTTCCATTTAACATTTAACAAATAACCTGAGGCAGAGGTGGTAAGAGGTTGTTCTCAAGTCACATAGTAAGCGATTGTGCCTGATTTAGACCTGCACACTCCTGTTTGAGAGCCTCTGTGCGGTGCATCTCTGCCCCAGCTAATGGCAACTTGACTTATGAAGACAAAATATCAGTAACAGCCTAAATGTTTTACTGTTACCTTAAAAACTTTGTAGCTATTAAAATAATATAAATCTGTATTAATATGGGAAATGTTTGAGATATGTTAAGAAGTGGATTACTAAATAGTATATACGTTATGGTCTTTTTAAAAACAATTTTATTTAAATTTACTAGAGTGACATTAATTAATAAAATTACACAGGTTTCAGGTGCACGGTTCTACAATACATCATCTGTATATTGCATGTGTGCTCACCACCCCAAGTCAAGTCTCCCTCCATCACCATCTGTCCTCCCTCCTACCCTCCTCCACCTCCCTCCACCCCCTTTCCCTCCTGCAGTCCCCACACTGTTGTCTCTGTGAGTTTTAGTTCTTTGCCTAATCCCTTCATCTTTTTTACCCAGCCCCCCAACCCCCATCCTCTCTGATAGCTGTCAGACTCCAGATAGTCTCATTTTGTGTAGGAAATACTTGAAGAGTATCATATATATCAAATGCACAAGTATGAAGGGAAAAAGAAAACATTAAAAGTGGCTCACTTAGATGCTTTTAATCTTTTACTTTATGAATTTTCTAGATTTTTTGCAAGTATTTGTCTTACAATGTGGTGGTTGGAAGATTGGCAGTTGGGAGAGCGGAAGGAAAATTCTAAGAATGTAGTGAGAATCAATTTATGTGATCAATCACTGGATGATTAAGTTAGCTTGGATTTTCCTAGATGCATGTTCAGGGATTTTCATTGGCTTTCGCTTCTGATTTTTGTGACCCTCTTTTCTTTTCCAGTAACAGTGACAAGTAGCCAGAGTACTCCTGCCAAAGCCCCCAGAGTAAAGAGCAGTCCGTCCAGTTCTTCCCCTTCCTCAGCAGCTTGTGCCCCGCGCTGTGCTGGAGACCTCCCTCTTCCTTCGAATACTCCCACATTTTCTATTAAAACCCCTCCTGCCAAGGCACGGTCTCCCATTAGCAGAAGAGGCTCCATCTCCTCTGTCTCTCCCAAGCCATCCTCATCTTTCAAGATGTCCATTAGAAATTGGGTGACCCAAACACCTTCCTCATCACCACCCATCACTCCACCTGCTTCGGAGACCAAGATCACATCTCCAAGAAAAGCCCTCATCCCTGTGAGCCTGAAATCATCCCAAGCAGTCACTTGCTCGGAGTCTAGAAATCGAGTGAAGAGGAGGCTAGACTCAAGTTGTCTGGAGAATGTAAAGCAGAAGTGTGTGAAGAGTTGCAGCTGCGTGACTGAGCTTGATGACCCAGTTGAAAAGCTTCATTTGGATCTGTGCTGCCTTACTGGTAACCAGGAAGACCTTGGTAAGGACTCTCTAGGTCCTGCCAAGTCAAGCAAGATCGAAGGAGCCAGTATGAGCGTCGCAGAGCCTCCTTCTCCCGCCAGCCCTTATGCTGCAGAAGGCTGTGGGACACTACCTCTCTCTCTAGGATCTTGTGGAGAAGGGTCTGAATTGGTAGGCAAAGAGAATAGCTCCCCAGAGAACAAAAACTGGTTATTAGCCATGGCAGCCAAACGGAAGGCTGAGAATTCAACACCACGAAGTCCATCGTCCCAGGCCCCCAATTCCAGGAGACAGAGCGGAAAGACTCCTCCAGGACCGGTAAGCCAGCATGGTGGGAAGATGCATCTCTTAACTTGAATGCGGCAGGGACAGATCATTCTCAGAAGTCAGAATACTTTTTTTTTCCTTTTTAAGTAGACCTATTTATTTTAGGGTTGCCAGACTTAACACATAAAAATATATGGTAAATATTGCATGGGACATATACTAAACATTTTTTATACTAAAACATTATTTGTAACTGGTTGTGTGCTATCTTTTTATCTGGCAACCCTCATCCTCCAGGATATCAGTTCAAAAATATCTTCTTTCTACTTTGACATTATTTCTTCCCCCACCTTTTTTCTTTTTTTTTTTTTTAATATTTTATTTATTCATTTTTAGAGAGGAGAGAGAGACAGAGAGGGAGAGAGAGACAAGAGAGAGAGAAGGGGGAGGAGCTGGAAGCATCAACTCCCATATGTGCCTTGACCAGGCAAGCCCAGGGTTTCGAACTGGCGACCTCAGCATTTCCAGGTCGACACTTTATCCACCCACCCCCCCCACCACCTTTTTTCTTATTTCCTTCCCCGCCTTTTTTATTATTTCCTCCACTCTCACACCCGTGGCAACCCCTTTGGGTAGATTCCCTTCCCTTTTTACAGTCATCTTGCTCGCATCAAATTTTGTCAATACTTTAAACATTCAGCTTAATTTTTTGTAGCCTTTTAGGGCTCATATTTTATTGGTTGCTATACTATTTAAGTTCGATAGTTTCAAAACATACTGCTGCCAGAAATAGGATTATGAACCTTAAAAAGCAAACAATGGTGTACTCAGAAGTAGCTGTGGACATGAGGTGAAGCTATGGGCACTAAAGGGCTTTTCTGTTAATCAGTTTGTAAGTTAAGAGGAGGTGGGTTAAGGACGTTTCTGCTGTTTTAACACAGTTCTTGCCCTGTGTTAAGAAAGGTGGTAGAATGATTAAAATCCAATCCAGGAATCACGATCAGCAACATCTTCCTTTTAAAAGGATGAAGCTGGATAACCTTAGGCTGGTTTTCATTCAATAAATGTTGGTATCACCCGCCTACTATCATGAAGCCTGTCCCGTAATTTTAGGAATAAACTAGAAATATTTTAAAGATTATTTGAAACACAACTAAGACTAAGACTTTCCTACAGAACATTTTTTAAAAGGCTATAAGAAGTCTTTACTTTCTTCTCTCAATATTATTGTATCTGCTCTTTGCCCCTAGCCACAATTTGTTTTTTCAGGGGAGCCAGTCTCAGCTCTGTGTTTAGCAGAAAAGCAACTGCAGTGAAATTCTTTTTTTTTCTAATGCATACATCTTAAAGGCTTTAAAAGAGAATTGCAGGTCCAAGATACTTTTGGGGTTAAGCAACAAAATTCAACAATTCATGAATCAGGCAGCATCTGTCCCATCTAGCAAATACAAAGGAGCTGTGAAGAGCTATACAAAAGGGAGAGCTTTTAAGGACAGAAAGGGGAAGGAGAAGCAAAATTGAAAGAATAAATTATTTCAGGCAGTGTCACCTTTTCTTAAGCCAAATTTTTTAAACTTAAACTATATAGGTAGGTACATTGTTATTAACTTAATTAGGGTACTCCTAAGCTGGCCTTTGCTAAACACTCAAGGGGCCAAAGGGCTCGTGAGCTGCGGTTTACAGAACAAGGCCTTAGGGGAAGTCAGGGGTCCATCAAGCCGAATACCACATTGGAACTTATCAGGAAATTTCAGATTGACTGGTTCAAGGTTGTATTCCTGCAAGAGGCTGAAACTGCAAATAAGTTATGTATTGCCAGTCTTGGTTTGCTGAGGTGGGGCTTACCACAGTGGTTTTCAACGACCAGTTGGCCTGTGCCAGTCTGCCAGAAATTTCATTTATAGACTCTATAACAGGGGTCCCCAAACTTTTTACACAGGGCCAGTTCACTGTCCCTCAGACCATTGGAGGGCTGGACTATAAAAAAAAGCTATAAACAAATCCCTATGTACACTGCACATATCTTATTTTAAAGTAAAAAAAAAAAAAAATGGGAACAAATACAATATTTAAAATAAAGAACAAGTAAATTTAAATCAACAAACTGACCGGTATTTCAGTGGGAACTATGGGCCTGCTTTTGGCTAATTGAGATGGTCAATGTGCTCCTTTCACTGACCACCAATGAAAGAGGTGCCCCTTCCAGAAGTGCGGCAGTGGCTGGATACCTGGCCTCGGGGCCGCATGCAGCCCACGGGCCGCAGTTTGGGGACCCCTACTCTATAATCTTCATACAACATCAGGATAGTTAACTCTTGCATGAACTGACACTGGTCCGTGGGCCTGTGGTTGAAAAAACACTGATTAGCACATGTGACTCCCATTTTGGGCCAGTTGTGTATGTCTCTTTGTTTTTGTTTTTAAGAGAGAGAGAGTCTCAGATAGGAAGGGAAAGAGATGAGAACTTGTAGTTGTGGCACTTTGGTTGTTCATTGATTGCTTTCTCATACATGCCTTGGTCAGGGGCTCCAGCTGAACCAGTGACCCCTTGCTCAAGCCAGCAACCATGGGGTCATTATGATCTCATGCTCAAGCCAAGAACCTTGGGGTTTCAAACCTGGGTCCTCAGCGTCCCAGGTCAATGCTCTGTTCACTGAGCCACCACCAATCGAGTGCGTTATCTCTTTTTTTAACACTGGTTTTTTTCCATCTTTAAATTTATTTCTTTTTTTTACTGATTTTAGAGAGAGAAACTTCGACTTGTTCCACTTGTTTATGCATTCATTGATTTATTCTTGCATGTGCCCTGACCAAGATCAAACCCATAACCTTGGCATATATGGACAGCACTCTAATCATCTGGGCTACCCAGTCAGGGCTATCTTTTCAATCTTTGAGGCTAAAGTTTCTTTAAATTAATTTTTTTCTTTATGTCCATGACAATTATGTGGACTTCTTCAGAAGAGGGTAGCAGTTGCCATTTGAATACCTGTCTCTTTTGTAAATTTGGGAGGGTAATTGACTCATTTCAAAGAGGATGGTTATTTTAACCTGTTTGGTTCCTATTAGGAGGTTTAAATAGTATATATTTTCTGTTCACATGAAAAGTCCCTGCATCCATTCTTTGCATACTGTCTGTTAAATTTATACTGTATTCAGTACAAATCAACCAAAAGGTACATTGTCATCCAAGTATTTGGGGTTGAAAGTTGTCTGTCTAATAATCACATTTCTAGGCATCCTAAATTAAAAGATCTGTTATTGTTAACTTACTAGGGTCAGAGCTGAAAAATATCTGAAATCTAAACTTTCTTCTTCTAGGTCACTATTACTCCCAGCTCTATGAGGAAAATTTGTACATACTTCCATAGAAAGTCCCAAGATGACTACTGTAGTCCTGAACAGTCAACAGAATTATAGATCCTAATCTGAGTAAGTTAACTAAACTTTGGCCCATTAAAACAAGACAGAATACAACAGAGTGACTCTGTAATGCTGGTCTTTAAGAACGCTACTATTTTTTGCATTTTTAGAGACAATCCTTTCAGCTGAAATTTACCTAGTCTGATTTTACTACCATAGTGTACGTGCAGCTTCCTTGGGATGGGTGCTGTGTTTAAATTTTACAAAGTAAACATTTTCAGTAAGTAGTCTTCACTTTTTAATTATGCATCTTTTCTACCATAATGACATCCCAGCTTATAGAAGCACTAAACAAGACATGTCTTGTTATTCTGAGACTTTTTATGCACAGTGCAAAGTGTCTGCTGGCCATAGCAGGAGGCTTGTCTGGGAAGGCCTTCTGCTAGAGAAGTCTTCTGCGGAGGACCCTTTGATGTGTGCTGCCTCAAGCAAATATACTGCATTTAAAATATATATCTTTTCACTATACTTTTTAGGCTTTTTTTTTCAAGTATGTATAAATATGTGATGTTCACATAAGTACATTTATATTGATTTAGTTTGTGATTCAATGATACAGTCCCTTTAGTTAAAATCATCTTTATTTTAAAAACAGTCAACTCTTTGGAGAAAGTAGGAGAACAACACTAGAAACTTTTTTTTGTCTTTTTTTCCCCAAATATATCTCCCGTGTGAGATTTGAGTTCCCCATATTTTTGCTACACAATTTACTAGGTTACCAGCTCAACAAACATCATGTTCTATAAGAGGTTGTGATTATTGCCATTTTCAAGAGATGTTTATAAACTTAGTAGTCATACACTGAAGCTGGGGTTTGAATTCAGTCCTCAGTTCTCCAGGTGCTGCAACTTTTAAAAAACGAAAGTCATTAGGTTTTAAGAAAAAGTAATGATTTCTTATTGATATTTTTATAAAAGAAGATAGCTCTGAGCTGAAAATCCAGAACCTCAAAAATGAATCATGGCTCTTAACTTGCTTTTTTGGATTCTCTTTATATACATATAAAGCAATGGCCTTCTAATATAGCTCTGAGCCAAAAAGTAGTGGGGTTTTTTTGTAGATATTTAATATAGAGTGTATAGACTAACTCTAAGTTATAATGTGCAAAATATCTTTAACATCCTTTCCCTAATCAACAGTTTCATATTGATCATCTTGAGATGAACTGTTGTTTTATATTTCTCCCCTTTGTAACCTCATAGAAACAAGTTTCATGTGCTTTCTATGTGCCATGACTTTGGAAGAAAGTCCCCTTCCAATCATAGAACTTGATTGATTTTATCCATATAGCTAAGGACTGTGTAGACTTTATTCATGTTTTTGTGATAATTTTCAAAACTATTCTTAATGCTAGCTCTTTAATTCCTTTGATTTTTATAAGCTAGCAACAACCAGAACTACAAAGGTCAATTAAGCATGGGCTCTCCTGGTATTATCCAAGGAGAAAAATAAAGGGAAGCCATAAAATTGCTGTTTCAAAAGAGAACACACCATAGTGTCAACTGAATATTAGGAACTCGACATATATTTGGTTTTTTATTTTTGAGTGTTAGACTGTGGGAAGGTGTTATTTATGACCAGTACTTGCCAATAATTGTATCTTTCTCTTGATTTGAAAGCCAATAGGAAAATAATCCTTGCAAAGAAAAGGGTAACTAAAGTAGATGATTTTGTTCTTTGTATCCCTGCACATCTCCTGACAGCTCTACTGAGTGAAACTGGGGTAAATGTGGCTGTCAGAGGCTGCTGAGAATCTGCGGGGTATAACATGTCTCACCTGGAAAACTAGTACTTCAAATGGGTGCCAAAGGCCAAATGTAATGAGATAATTATCCCTGTTTGTGTCAGTGTCAGACTTTGAGCTGATCCTGAATAATAAAGCCTTTTACCTTATATGATGTCCTTCTCTGAGCTTTTTGCATTAACCTAGAAGCAGTCTACACAAAAGAACTATAGTAGTAATCAAGAATCCCTTCTACTTGTTCATTGAGTGAAATTTGTTTATTCCAAGGATATGATCTAGTCAGGCAAAAAGGGTTTTAATAAAATACATCTTGCTTGGTCAGACCTTGAGTGCTTAAGTTGGCTTGGATTACTTGATGAAGGAGGGTAGGGTAATGTAGTTCTTTTTCTAAACAAGTATTTCCAGCCCACGCTTTTCTATTTGAATACACTCCAAACACTATTGCTACGATGCTGGATTAGTTTTCTTTTGGCTATTTCAACACAGGCCCTTAATTTACTTTTTTGAGGGTTCACTAATTAATCCTTTAAAATGTCTCTTTTAATCTTGGCTGCACGTTTAACTGATGATAATCAAGACCATGTGCAGCTAATCCTTTTGGGCTGGCAGAGGGTGAGTTCAGCCCAGCACCCCCATCCTCAGCTCTAATAACTTACAACTTCATTAAGACTTCTGGGACTCCCTGTATAGGAGGCATCCCTTAAAGCCATTGTGTAACAAGAGTGCCTAGAGAAAACTTTTTAAGACTCTGTGTGTGTTTTTGTTGCTTTAACCCCCAGCTTGAAGTTAGCCTATGGCCATGATCTCTGATACGTCACTTATCAATTCAACATTTGGGAGCCTATCATAGTAAACCCACTTCTGCTCTTAGGTCTGTTTTTCCTTTTTTCCTAATCCCAAAATGGTCTGGACATCCTTTCACACTGCTCTTAAAACAAAGACCGTTACTCACAGAATCATTTCCACAACTAAGTAGAGACGGCAGTATTTTATTGATGTGTGAAAAAGAGA
Organism: Saccopteryx bilineata; assembly: GCF_036850765.1. NCBI lineage: Eukaryota > Metazoa > Chordata > Mammalia > Chiroptera > Emballonuridae > Saccopteryx > Saccopteryx bilineata. The sequence continues at coordinate 296,842,332 of NC_089491.1, read as the reverse complement.
GACTGAGTTGGAATGTCATATGGTTGGCCCTCTGTATCCACAGGTTCTGCATCCACAGATTCAACCAATCTCTGATCAAAAACGTTATGTTAGCCTGGGCCAGTGGCTCAGTGGTAGAGCATTGGCCCTTTGTGTGGATGGCCCGGGTTCAATTCCTGGTCAGGGCACATAGGAGAAGTGCCATTCTGCTTCTCCACCCCTCCCCCTCTCGCTTCTCTCTCTCTCTCTCTCTCTCTCTCTATCTATCTATATCTCTCTATTTCTATCTCCCCACCACCATCACAGCCATGGCTCTATTGGAGCAAATTGGCCCTGGGCATTGAGGATGACTGCATGGCCTCTGCCCCAGGCGCTAAGAAGAGCTTGGTTGCTGAGCAATGGAGCAGCACCCCAGATGGGCAGAGCATTGCCCCCTAGTGGTCTTGCCGGGTAAATCCCAGTCAGGGCATATGCAGGAGTCTGTCTCTGCCTCCCCTCCTCACTGAATTTAAAAAAAAAAGATGTTGTTGGGTATGTGTACTATGTAGTTAGGCCTACTACTGTTGTGTCCATATTCAGCACATACAGACTTCTTTCTTATTTCCTAAACAATACAGTATAACAACTATATGGCATTTTATTGTATTGGGTATTATAAGTAATTTAGAGGTTATTTAAAGTATATGAGAGGATGTCCATTGGTTATATGCAAGTATTATTCCATTTTATATGAGACTTGAGCATCCACAGATTTTGGTATCTGGGGTGGTGGGGGGAGGTTGGTCTGGAACCAATCACTCTCAAATACCAAGGGATGACTGTACCAGACAAACAGAGTTATTGTCCTCTTTACACCTTTATGGCAGTTAAGCACGGGTGGATTCTGCGTCACAGTTTTATAAAGGACTGGATGTAGGCCCAGTTGAGCTCTTGCTTGTCAAATCTTCCTGCTTCTCACACAGGTCTTCATAGGAGATGCTCTGCCTGGGTAGGTTTGGATCCTGCCAGATCATGGATTAACCCGTTACTCGTTAAATTCCTGGGAATCGTGGAAAAACCTGCATTATTCATTCAGTGTTAGATATTGGCTGGAAATTATAGGGAAACCAAATACAATATTTTGTTGAACTGGAGGTGAGTCTAATGCTTCATTAGATCTGATGCCAGGAATATAAGCCCAATTTTTTTTTTATATCATATATAAGCCCAATTTTTGTTATAAGGGACCCATTTTGTTTTCTAAAGTGGTAGAAAATTTTATTTTTGCTGAAAAGTGTAGGGGTTATTAAGGACTGATATAAGATAAAGTCGGCCTTTTTTTTTTTTTTCTTAATCTTTTTTTTTTCTTTATTCATTTTTAGAGAGGAGAGAGAGAGAGGGAGAGAGAGAGAAGGGGGGAGGAGCTGGAAGCATCAACTCCCATATGTGCCTTGACCAGGCAAGCCCAGGGTTTCGAACCGGTGACCTCAGCATTTCCAGGTGGATGCGTTATCCACTGCGCCACCACAGGTCAGGCAAAGTCGGCCTTTTTAAAGATCACCTGTGCATATTCAGTGTGCCTTTAGAAGTATGTACATCACACACAAGAGGTTTATACTGTTAAAGGGCAGGCGTGGTCCATCCCAGAAGCTCATCCCTCCTAATTCCCTGCTAGGCAGGATAGAGGACTTCAGGGATATACAACCAGGTTCTTTATTTTGAATTTCAGAGGTTTAGTATTTCATTTATACTCTTTTTTTTAATTTCCTTAACTTGCCAAATGCCCGTTCCTGTCTTAACAGTCTAAATAATTTATATTCGGACCATTTTGTGGAACATGAATAACACATTTCAAAATACCTTTGATTAGAACGTGTTCAGTTCAACCAACACTTACTTCTTCTTCACCTGGGTGCCAAGCCCTGTGTGAGGCACCTGTCTGCAAAGGTTCTTCCCTTTATTTTCACTTGTCAAAGATTCTCTTTATCTAGGGCACTTCAACAGACGGAAGTCGGTATTTGAAACAGGCAGAGATCAGATTTTCAGGGTTGAGTGCAGTTGTTTGTGAGCAGCTATTCAGCAGTTGCTCTCTGTGTGCAGACTTTCCCTCCAGAACTTCATTCAGTTGCTTGCTTAGAGCACCTTTAACTTTTCAAAGTAAAATGCTTTTATCATACATGTTTTATTGTATTCTTGTTAACACTGTCGTAATGGTTAAAAATATGATTTCTAAAGCCAAGCTGCCTAGCTTGGAATCCAAGCCCTAAGGTGTATGACCTTGAGCAAGTTCTTTAACCTCCGTACATTTGTTTCCTCATCTGTAATGTGGGGTAGGGTGATTATTACACCTGTAGCTCTTAGGACAGCGTCTGGTATACAACAGCTGGCATTTATTACCAGTTACTGTCAGAATTATTTTATAAGGTAAGGAAGGCAGGAGTTATTTGGTAAGTGCACATAATGGTTTAAATAACTTTTCAGTTTTCCTAACTTACTCCTGTCTCATTTCTACTAGAGCTGTGGCCCTGAAAGTTATGTTTTCTGGGCTTCCTAGTCCTAGCACTTCTCAAAAGGAGCAAGTAGTCCTCTGGGGGAGAAAATCTCCACTTCCTCGGGTGTTTGAAATCTATGACTCTGTGCCCATCAGATACATGAGAAAATGATAGCAGAAGTTATTTCATATATGGCCTCAGCTACTGTTTAAAGAGGCTATAATTTGCCAATCTGTATCCTGGACTCTTAAGCAAGCCAAAGCCTTTGCTCACACAAGGCCCACCTTCCCATTTCCTGGCTGCAGCTCTGCTGCATTGTGTGAGACACGTTGTCCTTTAGGAAGGAAGCCGCAACTGGCAGGCCTTTACAACCAGTACTTACTTGTTCGGCATGTGTGTTCCCTGGCTAGTCTGTAGGCAAATAAAATCAAACAGGTGCTCAGTTAGTAGCTCTGATCTTGTAGGATATGAGGTAGAGGAATATCATGTAACCTCTGCATTCTTTACTCTCACTTAATGAGATTCTTCCCTGGGCTCCTTTTTTGATGGCAGTAATGCTTGTTGCTGTTGTCACATGAGTGCCAAAATACCAGCCATGGGAGTATATTTGACGTATTGTTGAACAAACCTAGCATTAGCATTTCCGTTGGCATCTGAGCACCAAATCATGCCACCACCACTGCTGCTGTTGAAGACCCTGGTTTCGCCTGACCAGGCGGTGGCGCAGTGGATAGAGCGTTGGACTGGGATGCAGAGGACCCAGGTTAGAGACCCCGAGGTCACCAGCTTGAGCACAGACTCATCTGGTTTAAGCAAAGCTCACCAGCTTGAGCCCAAGGTCTCTGGCTCGAGCAAGGGGTTACTTGGTCTGCTGAAGGCCCACGGTCAAGGCACATATGAGAAAGCAATCAAGGAACAACTAAGGTGTCTCAACAAAAAACTGATGATTGATGCTTCTCATCTCTCTCCATTCCTGCCTGTCTGTTCCTATCTGTTCCTTTCTCTGACTCTGTCTGTCTCTGTAAAAAAAAAGAAAAAGAAAGACCCTGGTTTCCAGTTTAAGGGAACGTACAGAATGTGGCGTTCCCTTATTAGGAGCTGGCATCTGCACCTCTGCACACAGTCCCACCACTCTGGGTCTCCTTTGTGGGTGTGTGCCGGAATGACCAATTCAAATGATTTTCTTTTTTCTATTAGCAGGCTTACTTTTAAAGTCACAGTCTAATATAGTACTTATGTAAATAATGAGCCCTTTCCTCTAGCAACGTATAACCAGATAATATATGTTACTGAAACTACGAACTATAATAAATAAACCATCTGACCTTGCTCTATTGACATAGTTAGCAAATACTGCCATAACCCATCATTCAGCACCAGTCTTTCCCTTTTTCTTCTGCCCCTTTCCTATCGCCTCTAATACACTCAGACACAATTCTCCAAGAATTATGTGAAAAGAAATATAATAGGAGACTTTTAAAAATGTTACTGAAATGACTTAGTGGTACAGAAACAAACAAAACTCACTAGGTATATTGCCTCTGTAATAGGTCAGCATTCAGCCCAATAGTATGTCAAGTTGGAAATGCTTCCTTAAAAGCCTTACTGGCTCTAGAGAGCTTGGTGTGGGAATAAGAGCTCAGAGTCCGAAACCAGTGTCTTCACAAAGAAGTTAACTAGCAGACAAGTCAAAATAAACATTAATAATTTCAGGGTAGGGATATAATAAATGATTCTTAGCTCCCTAATTAGGTAATGAGGTGTTGGCCTTGAAGTGTTGTACACATAATTAAGCATCTGGCTTTAGAAAACTACCTCCCAAGCCCTAGAGATGTAAGCAACAGTCTAGCATTATACATGGAGTGCCTGCAGGATAAGAAAATTAGAATGTGGTTTCTTGATGATTAGGAAGGGTTTCTGTTCCAGCCCCCTCTCCTGTACAATAAAGTGTGCAAAGACAGGATGCCATGTCAAGCAGCCTGTTCATTGGAGTTATCTTGTGGTGTCCTGTGGCTTTCTTGTTTATAGCATTGCTAGTCCGGTTCTCTTTCTTCTCATTTTGGCCAGTTGAATAGGATATGCAGCCACAGTTGTGGGTTTGATTCCTGAATGGTCCAGTTCACTTCACTCTTGTTCTGTGTACACAGGCAGCATCACACATACGTACCCTGGCCAGCCGCCCTAGAAGGAAGAGTGAACACTATAAACACTCGGTGGAAATCCATAGTCTGTGTCCTCACTACACAACCTGAAGGCATTTTGAGTGCCTGTTTTTTTGCCTGAAGACCAAGTTTATTTACCTCTTTTGATCAAACATATTGTTACATGTAATGCATACAGTCCCCTTGTCGGTGGTATAGCTGTTACCCACATTTTGACAGATAAGGAAACTAAAGCACAAAAGAAGTTAAGGACATATAGCCAACGTAGCAACTTGTGGATTTGGCCTGCCTTAATGCCCACAGTAGTAATTCCCATAACATAATGCCTTGCAGGAAGAAGCCTATTCCTAGCCCTATACTAAGAAAATTCATGCTTTCCATTTTGCACATATTTGAAAGAGAATAACTCTTATATGTTTCAAATACATTTTCTACTTGAGTAATAAACCAAAAAAATCACCCCTGGGGAGAGGAAACCAAGTAAGTACAGGAGGAAAATGATACACATGTCTAGAATCAGTACTGAAATGTTATAAAAACACAAGAAGAAAATTGACAAACAATAGAAAAATAGCAACAAAGACAAGTTAAATTTTTTTAGAAAAAAAAGTAGAGAAAGGGTTGCCCTCAAATATAAAGGGGAGAATGAAGGATGGAGATGACACACATACCATATGACCCAACAGTTTCACCCCGGTACCTTAGGGAGGCTCACAGCAAGCATTGTTTATGCTAGCCAAAGTCTGGAAACGACCCAAAGGTTTGCAGCAGAATGGATGTGAGGATACACCAGGCACTCTCTAACCATGAAATGAAAAGGAATGAACTAGTTGCACATGACAATGTGAAATGTTTGAATGTTAAGCAAAAGGAACGCATACAGTGATTTTGTTCATATTAAGTGTTAATAAAAAACAGGCAATGCTGAACTAGTATTGGGGGATACATACATGAGTAGTAAGGGGAAAAAAAATAAGACTGCTTCTCTGGAGAATAGTGCTTGGGAACAACACATGGACTAACTAGGTTATGGCTAAGTTCTGTCTCCTGCTCTGGTTAGGATTACATGAGTGTTTGCTCTATAATTTCTTGTAGTTATGTTTTATGCACTTTTCTATATATGTCGTGATTTTCACAGTAAAGGTTTTTTAAAAAGTGTAGATCAGATAGTTCTTAGAGAAGATAGCAAGATGTGGGCGTGGGGGAGTTCTAGATAGACTGGATCCTGTAACTATTAAAGGGAATAAGTCATTAGGGTAGCCTGTGGGATCTTGATACCTTCTAAGGAGAATCCTCTGTTCCTTAAAGCAGAAGGAATGGCCTGAGTTACTCTACTCTCAGGATTCAGATGTTCGTTCTTGTTTGAAAGCAGAACAGAGCCTTCAGCAAACCATGTGGTGGGACAGCCAGAAGTTTGCAGGGAGGACTAACAAGGTTCCACAGCATTTAACCTAAAAGTTTCACATTTCCTTTTCACCTTCTTCCCAAGGTCAGTCATCACATCAAGGCCAAAATGGGCTGTAGACATTAAATTCTTATATTGAAGATGCAGAAACCGGCCTGGGGACATTAGGCAATTTGACAAGGGCCACAAAACTAGTTAGTGGCAGAATCCATTCTGGTATCCCACATTCTTTGTATCCCAGTCCTGCTGCAATGTTAGCCAGTCCCCTAAATGCTGTACTATCCTGTCTTTGTTCAAGGTGCTTCCTCTGCGTGGCGTAGTTTTTATTCCTTAGGCCTTCCTTTAAAGCCCATGCTTTTTAAGGTACCGTTCAGACTCCCCTCCTTTTGTGTAGGAAGTAGTCACAGGTTTTCCTAGTTAAGCCTTCCTTCCACTCAACCCCATAGGGCTTTGTTTAAACGCTACAATAATGTTTATCACATAATAGTTTATCTTGGAAGTATTTCTTTGTCCCCTTCAGATGGTACCCTCCTAAATGTCAGACTGCATACCCCGTGGTATGCTGGAGCTGGATCATGAGAGCCAGATAATAAATCTTCAGAAATTTTGAGGTGGTCGTTAAAATGTTGGCTTAGCCTGACCTGTGGTGGCGCAGTGGATAAAGTGTCGACCTGGAAATGCTGAGGTCGCCGGTTCAAAACCCTGGGCTTGCCTGGTCAAGGCACATATGGGAGTGGATGCTTCCAGCTCCTCCCCCTTCTCTCTCTCTCTCTCTCTCTCTCTCTCTCTCTCTCTCTCTCCTCTCTAAAAATGAATAAATAAAATAATTTTTAAAAAAAATGTTGGCCTGAAGTCAGTTGTGAGAGGATACCACAGAATGGGCAAAAGCTACGTTGGGGGCCTTTTTTCCCCAGAGAGCCAGCTTATCAGCTCATACTGCACATACACCACCACCACCCACCCACCCCTTGTGCTTACCAGGTACCTGGCATAGCGTTTGCAAGAAGCATGAAGAAAGTAAGGAGAAAGCCCGGGCAAGAGAATGTTTTGAGAGGCAGGTAGTTCGCTGCTGCATAGAAGTTGATGAAGATGAGAGCTTGAATAAGGCCAGACTGTTGGTCAGTGAGCTCACGGTTGTCCTCAAGGCCTATTTCAGTAGCATGTTAGGGATGAAATGTGGCTGGGAATGAAGAAATAGAGGTGGTGAGGAAATGGGCAGTAAATGTATATCCCTTTCAGGAAAAGAGAAGGAGTTTATCTTGTTAAGCAGCTACTTGCTGAACACCTAGTATGTGTCAAGACAAAGGTAGCATACTGGACTGTCCTCAAACTGCTTCCAGGACAGATGAGAGAACAATGCCTTTTTTTGTTGTTTGTTTATTTTTTAAGTGAGAGGAGGGGATATAGTGAGACAGACCCACATGCACCCCAACTGGGATCCACCCAGCAACCTCCGTGTGGGGCCAAAGCTCAAATCAACCGAGCTATTTAGCACCCGAGGCCGACACTGAACCTCACTCACTGGCTGCAGGACGGGAATAGGGAGAGGGCAGGGAAGAGAAGCAGATAGTCTCTTCTCTTGTACACTCTGACCAGGGGTAGAACATGTGACGTCCACACACTGGGCCAACGCCCTATCCACTGAGCTGGCCAGCCAGGGCCAGAACACAGTGTCTTAAGGGCTCTGATGAAGACACAAGGTAGGGGATGTGGGGACACATCGAACAGCCTGAGCACCGAGGGAAGGTTTCATATAGAGGCTGACAGCTGAGCCTCCGAAGGAATTGTGCAGGTGAGTAGGTGAAGGGGGGGACTCCTCACAAAGGAAATGGCAATGCACCGTGAACTTTGTTTAGGGTGTGAGAAAGGGTGGCCTGTCCTAGGAACTCGGGAACTTAACTCCAGTTTCCCCTCGAGGGCTGGACTAGAGTGAACATGCAAAGAACAGCCGGAGGTGAGGCTGCAGAGGCAAGCAGGGGTTGGCAGACTGAGGTCGAAGGCACCGGACAGCCACTGAAGGATCAAGCAGGTGACACGCACAGTTAGATTTTTATTTTAGATAATTCTAGTAGCAATGTGGAGGGAAGATTGGAGAGACCAGACTTCAGGCAGTTGGCCCAGTTAGAAGGTGATTGTTATAATCCAAGGGAAGGAGGATGACCCTATGTACAGTCATGGCACTGCAGGTGAGAGGATGCTGCCAATCTGAGAGACGCTCCTGAAATGACAACCTAGTGGTTTTTCAGGTGGGTAAGTAAGCATGAGAGAAATTGTAAACCCCAGGATCCCAGCACCAGTACCTGGCTACCTCTATAAATGTTATCATTTGGAGGCAAAGGGATGCTGTACTGATAGGATGCTGGGAGGAGAGTGTTTTCCTGATAGACACCTGGATACCCAGTGGAGATGCCCAATCAGTAGTTGATGTATAGGATTGGCGCTCTGGAGTGGAAAGGATTTTAGGAGGTTTGGTATGGGAGGGGGAGCCTAAAGTGGAGCTCAGAGAGATTGGCCAGGGAGAACGTGTAGCTCAATGATTCTCCCAGCAATTTTGATTCAGGAACCCTGAGGTGGGGCTTAATTCATTTGCATTTCTAACCAGTTCACAGGCCAGGCTGGTGCTGCTGGTCTGGCAACCACATTGAGAGCCTGTAGTGTGGAGAAAAGCTGGCATATGGGGTGATCAGACAAAGAAGAGCTTACAGAAGTGACTGAGGAAGAGCCATGTTAGGAAGGGACAGTCCATGACCAAGTTTCAGGGTGTAAAATGGAATGACGTCAGGCAAGATGAATAAATATTGTCAACTGCATTTGACACTCAAGCAAGAACTCTGATGAAAGCCAGACTTTACAAGAATGTGTGATCATCTTACGAGACGTAATAGTATAATGTCACACCCAGGTTCCCTAATCATGACTCTCCCACTTCCAATTCTGTGACCTGATAGAATTTAATCTCTGAGCTCCAGATTTCTCATCAAAAAAATGAGAAAAGTAGTACTTTCCTCATTGTCATTGGAAGATACAGTGACTTAGTATGTGTAAAGTTTTAACATGTGCTAAGTTTTAACTTCTTTAATTGTTTTGGGGTGCCAGAATTCCTACCTTGAAGAGCAAACAGTGGGGAAGAGTCAGACTCGCAGGATCTTAGTGGAATGTGTTAGACGCCACAGAGAGCATGTAAATGTCCAGCAGAGTTCAGTCTGGGAGCAAAAGCACAGAAAGCTGAGTTAGGGTTACCTGACATAGGAAGTCAGCAAGGGAGGACCCAAAGAGGGATCCGTGAGCACCCTGGCGGCTAGAAAAAAAGGATCCAAGTTTGAAATGATAGCAAAAGATTCTGGGAAGGGGGACAGATGAGGAAGAGATACCTCAATGTATAGAAAGACATAGATTGTGGGCAGAGTAGAGTGAGAATTTGAGATGACAGATCATTCTGATGCCATGGTCGAAATGTTGGTCACGGTGAGTGACAGGTTGGGCAGAATTTAGGGACATGTGTAGTTTTAAAAAATGGTGGTAGAGCATCGGCCTAGCGTGCGGAGGACCCGGGTTCGATTCCCGGCCAGGGCACACAGGAGAAGCGCCCATTTGTTTCTCCACCCCTCCGCCGTGCCTTCCTCTCTGTCTCTCTCTTCCCCTCCCGCAGCCAAGGCTCCATTGGAGCAAAGATGGCCTGGGCGCTGGGGATGGCTCTGTGGCCTCTGCCTCAGGCGCTAGAGTGGCTCTGGTTGCAACATGGCGACGCCCAGGATGGGCAGAGCATTGCCCCTGGTGGGCGTGCCGGGTGGATCCCGGTTGGGCGCATGCGGGAGTCTGTCTGACTGTCTCTCCCTGTTTCCAACTTCAGAAAAATGCAAAAAGAAAAAAAAAATGGTGGTAGAGCCTGACCAGGTGGTGGCGCAGTAGACAGCATCAGACTGGGATACGGAAGGACCCAGGTTCGAGACCCTGAGGTCGCCAGCTTGAGTGCGGGCTCATCTGGTTTGAGCAAAGCTCACCAGCTTGGACCCAAGGTCGCTGGCTCCAGCAAGGGGTTGCTTGGTCTGCTGAAGGCCCACATAGGTCAAGGCACATAGGAAAAAGCAATCAATGAACAACTAAGGTGTTGCAATGCGCAATGAAAAACTAATGATTGATGCTTCTCATCTCTCTCCATTTCTGTCTGTCTGTCCCTGTCTATCCCTCTCTCTGTCTCTGTAAAAAATAAATTAATTAATTAAATTTAAAAAAAAAAGTTTTTAAAAATGGTGGTAGAGCCCAGGTATCAGAAGGATCAAAAACAGGAGCAGGGAAAGTGGCTGGGAAAGCTGTGAGGCAGGTGTTCAGCCCGAGGAGGGTAAGCGTGCTGGAGGTCAGTGAGTCTAAAGGACAGAGTGGCCGAAAGATAGAATGGTGTGCCCAAGGGGGATGGAGGAGCCGTAACCTGGAGGATGCCAGCCAGCCTCTTCTGACCTTGAGAACCAGGGGAGGGAGGAAAGCTGCTACTCAGGAGGGCTGGATAACAGGGCAGGGCAGGTTTCCATTGAGGACAAGAAGGTGGAAAGGTGTGTGTTGAAGATGAAGGCAGGGAAGTGTGTTAACTGGTGCTGTATAGCCCGGGGTGGAGGCGGGGGGGGGGGGGGGAGACACCTCCAAAGGCCTAGAAACAAGTAAAGCCCTGTCCTATAAATGCAGTGACTGCCTGACAGGAAGTGGGCGTGGCAGGCCAGGTCATGTCTCCATGCAGCCCTGCCTGGGCCCACCTCCCCAGGACAGTCCCTGCTGGGGCAAAGAGCAGTAGTAGCCTTCTGGGTTAGTGCACTCGGCCTATTTCTGTACATTCAGGCTGCTGAGTAATGGCTCCAAAGGCAGTGCCAACATCTTACAGGGCACAAGGGAAAGTGAGAAGTAGGGCTTGGCACCTTATTTTGGGAGCTGTCGTCAAAGGCCCAGCGCTCTGGTTCTGTGTGCCTGCCACTCTGCCTCAGCTCTCACTGGGAGCCTGCTGACCAGTGTCACAGGCATTGACTGCGATGCCTAGAGAGACCAGCCCTGGGAGGAAGAAGAACCCTGCGTTTCCCTGAAGACTGAATTCTGAGCACGTCCGTCCTGAGGGAGGATCGCCAGTCAGTCCAGTTCAGTCCACCAGGCTGGTTCCTCCGCCTAAGAGGCTCTGAGGAGCAAACCTTGTCTCTTAAAATACTGTGAAATGACCATGACATGCAGGATAGGTCCACTCTGCCCCAGACATGGGGTGTTAAGGGGTGCAATTTGAATTAGAGGTACTTTGAGCCGGTTTCTAAATGTGGGGCTCCACCTGCACTTCCCAGCCAGTCCCCTGCTGGTTCTCAGTGATGCACATGTGTGACTTCTGGCTGAGGCTAGGGCTCAGTCAAATGTGGAAACAGTCACATATACACAAAGGTCAGACCTGTGACCCCACGCACACAGGGCTCTGGCCACCAGAGCTAACTGGCTTTCAGAGCCTTTGGAACAAGCCTTTGAGTTAAGTGCTGCTGAGCAGATAGGTCTGAAGACTCTGCCCTGGGGACACTGGATCTTTGCAGTAGGTCCGATTGCCTTAAACCTCTAATGATCCATAGATCCACTTAAGGCCCCCAAGTCTGGACTCTGGGTAGATCCCCATTAATATCTTTGCCTATATATCTCCCCCTATTCTTAAAAAATAAACCCTGTTTTAATTTCCTGGGATTTGAGTTCTCCTTACCTTAAAATCCTTATGAAATAAAGGAATTGGGATCCAACCAGGTTGCGTGGTTTGCACTGAATTCTCATAAGAACTCGACTGCACAGCAGTAATGAGAGCCCAGTTAGCCCAGCCTCCACCTGGTTGCCTCTGGTCTGTTAGACTGCTAAGAACCAAACCATTGATGGCCACGGGCCCCTTTTCCATCACTGCCACTTGTCTCTCCATGACAAAATTGGATATCACTATTTAAGCTAGAGATTTTCATTACACTGGGGAACTTTTCTTACACATAACCTCTGCAGTAAACCCAGCTCAGAGATTATTGTCCTGTGGTCTGACTTCTGATGGGTTTTTGTTTTTTTTTCTGTCAAGAGGGTTTCAGACTCACCTATAGTTAGAATGACTGTCTCATGTGGACAAATGTCATTCCTTTGTTCTGAATTCCATTAGATTTCCGTGTTTACAACCAGTATTTACTCATTAATCAGATGAAATGTAGTAGTGCTGGGAGCATAGGTTTCTACATTTGCCCTCTCAAAAGCTCAAGGATTCCTGAACTCTTTGGGGGTCATCCACATTATGTAGAATCTTTGAAATCTAGGGACACACACCTCAGAAAAATTCACAAGATACTTATACACAAAATATTGCTTACAAGGGGATAGGAAGAGGATGCAAGTTTATAGACCCTGTGGGCGGATGAAGCCTACTGTGGATGTTGAGGGCCCCACAGAGCTGGGTTTAAGGGTGCTGACCCAAGCTCCTGCTGGGCGGTCTGCTCCAGCACAGTACTAATGAAGCAGGACCTAATGGGTTACGTCCCTCTGTGGTCAAGCTGACTTTGCACGCAGGAGCTCTTATCTCGGAACCACAGAATAATCTCCAAAGTTCAGACTTGGAAGGAAATTTTCGCATGTGCTTCATTCAACCTCCTGTTGTCCAAAAAAATGGACAGAAAAAATGAGTCATTTATGAGGTCACATGGCTAATTAGTGACAGGGCCTGGACTAGAGCCCAAGTCACACCACAGATAAATACCAAGTGAGTGGTCTTTTAATGGTGTATCAGGAACATAACTTTATATGTGGAGGAAAGCACATGATTATAGTCTCACCATTTTTAAAGACATGAACCAAAACAGGCAGCCAACATTTACTCAGTGTCTATCATACATCTGTTCCTTTATTCAGTTATCAAAAAGCCATATCTAATGTCCACTACATGCCAGGCATTGTGCTAAGTACTGTTTGCAATAAGGCTCAAACCTTCCTTACTAACATTATTAACAAAACCACACGCACAGTTTGGTGCTAGCATCCCCTTTTGTGACACTGTATATTTTCCTCCCCATACACAGATATCAGTTCAGATGGCTACACTCCAGGATTTCATGGAACATGGCTTCAAGGATTTTTTATGTCGTGAACTGAGTTGGAGGGAGGCAGTTTTCAGGTGCTATACCAGAGGTTGGGAACCTTTTTGGCTGAGAGAGCCATGAACACCACATATTTTAAAATATAATTCTGTGAGAGCCATACAATATGTTAAACACTAAATACAAGTAAATGTTTGCATTTTATGTAAGACCAACACTTTTAAAGTACAATAAGTTTCTGAATTCTTTTTAATAACGTTGTTATGCTATTGCTAACCAATGATGAATAAAGTACTTCTTACCATTGACACTAAGTTAATAAGTTCTGATAACCCACTACCATCGGACCAGCCACTTCTTACCATTAATGCGACTTCTGGTGCTGCATGGTTTTGCTGATGGCTTTGTAGTCTGGTTGATATGTGGTGAGGTTAAACTTCATGCAGGTGTTGTGACTTCCATCCGTTAAACATGATCATAGGTTGGTCTTAACGTTCTTTAGATGTGAGAAAGACTGTCACATGCATACGTAGAGCCAAACATTGTCAGTACAGCAATACTCACACACTGCAGTGTGTGGTATGTGATGAGAAGCGCAATCCAAGTTTTGACAATCAGCTGGTCCGTGGGTTGAGGTTTTTTCATTCCTCCCACTTGTGTTTGCTCGCCAACTCTGCTTGCTGTCGTGCAAGTCTTTCCAAATCTTTATTCAGTGACTTGAACTTATTTACCCACATGTCTGAGGCCTTCAGGTCAGCAGCTTATAGCTCAATCTCTGACGGAGACACTGGGGATGTAACTCAGGTTGGTACTGTTCACTGTACACTCATGTGGATGGGTGATGAACTTTAAAAGATGAGTGTGCTCCTGACCTGTGGTGGCGCAGTGGATAAATCGTCGACCTGGAGTGCTGAGGTCGCTGGTTCAAAACCCTGGGCTTGCCTGGTCAAGGCACATATGGGAATTGAAGCTTCCAGCTCCTCCCCCTGTTCTCTCTCTCTCTCTAATAAAAAAATGAATAAATAAAAATAAAAAAATAAAAAAGATGAGTGTGCTCACGAAATTCTCCAAAGCATGCTTTGAATGACTGCAGGAGATTAGATGTGAAGCCCGCTAGCTGCTGGAGATCAAGATGTTGAGCAGGGTCACTTGCTATGCATGCATCTTTAAATTCTCAACACAGATAAATACCAAGTGAGTAGTCTTTTAATGGCTTTCCGTTTCTCACAATTGCTAAAGCACCAGCAAAGCTAACCGAATTTCAGTCACCTTGTTGGGTCCAAACACGGACCAGTTTTTCAACGTGTAGTAAATGACCTGTTTCAGTGTCGGCGATGAAGAGTTCCAGCTTGTTTTCAAATGCAAACACTGCTTGTTGAAGGGATAAGACTGTATTTCCGATGCCTTGCATTTTCACATTGAGCTGGTTCAGATGTTCAGTCATGTCCACAAGATAGTAGAACTTCAGGAGCCACTCAGTGTTAGTTAACTCAGGATGCTCGAGGTTTTTCACTTCAAGAAAAGTCTGGATTTCGCTCAGACAAGCCATGAAACGGCTGAGCACCTTCCCTCTTGACAACCAACACACTGCTGTGCAGAAGCAGACCAGGATAATTATTCCCAACTTCATCCAGCAGTGTTTTACACTGGCAATCATTTAAAGCTCAGGCAACAATAAAGTTAACCACCCAAATGACCAGTAACATCACCTCACCAAGCTGCTCACCACACATCTGAGCACAAAGCGCCTCCTGATGAAGGATGCAGTGAAAACTTAGGATGGGTCTCTTTTCATGTTCATGAAGAAGCGCTACGAATCCTGTTTTTCCCCACCATGCACAGAGCACCATCAGTACACACCGAAATAAGTTTATCCAATCACGCTGAACTGGGATAAATGGCTTACGTCTGTTGACTCATCCAAAGCTAGAGAAAAGAATGGTGCTGCATTTATGTCCTTCACTTGTGTTGCCTCAATCTGATTTGCCATCATGATGATACGATCGTGAACAGTTCTTGCCGACAGAGGCATGTCTTTTATTCGTTTGATTATCTTGTCTTTATTCAAAAAGTTCATTGGCGCCTGACCAGGCGGTGGCTCAGTGGATAGAGCATCAGACTGGGATGCGGAAGACCCAGGTTCGAGACCCCGAGGTTGCCAGTTTGAGCACGGGCTCATCTGGCTTGAGCAAAACGCTCGCCAGCTTGGATGCAAGGTCGCTGGCTCGAGCAAGGGGTTATTCGGTCTGCTGAAGGCCCACGGTCAAGGCACATATGAGAGAGCAATCAATGAACAACTAAGGTGTCGCAATGTGCAACGAAAAACTAATGATTGATGCTTCTCATCTCTCTGTTCCTGTCTCTCTGTCCCTGTCTATCCCTCTCTCTGTCTCTGTAAAAAAATAAAATAAAATAAAAAAATAAAAAAAAAAAAAAGTTCATTGGCAACATCAAGCATGAATGTTTTGGCATACTCCTCATCTGTGAATGGCTTTCCGTTTTTCACAATTGCTAAAGCACCAGCAAAGCTAGCTGAATTCCATTCACTTTTTGAGTCTAAACATGGAGTTGCTGCTGACTAGCTTGCACTCTGCACAGTAGCTCTTGACATGCTTTCTTTCTGCTGTCCCCCACTGGATATTTCAATGCAAATGTAGTATGGCGTGTGTCGAAGTGCCGCTTTATATTTGACCGTTTCATCGATGCAATTTTATCATTGCATATTAGACACACTGCACAACCTGCTCTCTCCACAAAGGCGAATTCCTCTGTCCATTCCTACTGAAAAGTACGATACTCCTCATCTTTTTTCTTTTAGCCATCTTCATCAAAAGGGTTCCTGCAATTAGCTAGCTGACTACTTGATTAAAATGAGAGAAGTTTACTTCCTGACCTTACAATGACCCATGTGCGTTATGCATTATTCAATAAAAATTTGGTGGTGTCCTGGAGGACAGCTGTGATTGGCTCCAGCCACCGGCAACCATGAACATGAGCGGTAGGAAATGAATGGATTGTAATACATGAGAATGTTTTACATTTTTAACGTTATTTTTTTTATTAAAGATTTGTCTGCGAGCCAGATGCAGCCATCAAAAGAACCACATCTGGCTCGCGAGCCATTAGGTTCCCAACCCCTGTGCTATACCATCTAAGCTAGATCAGTCCCAGGCTTGTCTTAGGTGATATGTGTCTCTGGCTTAGAGAAATTCTAATAGAGTAATGGAGGACTAAACAACTAAACTCAACAAGGGAGACACAATCCCATACTAAGCATAGGCAGAACTAGCTCTTATGTGCCTGGAGCAAGCTGCAGGCTGTGTTCTGACACTGCCCTGTGTACCTCACCACTTTACTCCCCCTGGCCTCCCTCACTCGCTGACATTCTTTCATTTGCATGCAGACCTTCCCTCATCCTGACTTGGCTCCGCCTGCACCTGAGCCTTTTCCTGAGAGAGCAGGCATCACCTTCAGGCCTAGACAATGGTTTCTTCCTAGACAGTGGTTTGTCCTTGTACTCCTGTCACTGCAGGTCCTACGTGCACACAGACTTAGACTTTCAATTGGGTGACCTTGCATTGAGCCAGGGTCCTATCAGTTCAGGCCAGATGTCCTGAGCTTTTCCTAATCTCAATTCGCATTCCCACAGCTGGGCATTGGGGGTTGCGGTGGGAAAGGGATCATTGTGGAACACTATGGATAACCTTACATGGATAATCTCACTAATCTTTTTCATTTGTTTAAATCAGGGGTAGTCAACCTTTTTATACCTAGCGCCCACTTTTGTATCTCTGTTAGTAGTAAGATTCTTTAACCGCCCACTGGTTCCACAGTAATGGTGATTTATAAAGTAGGGAAGTAACTTTACTTTATAAAATTTATAAAGCAGAGTTACAGCAAGTTAAAGCATATAATAATAATTACCTACCAAGTAATTTATGTTGGATTTTTGCTATGTTTGGCAGAATAAATCTTTATAAAAACAACTTACTATAGTTAAAGCTATCTTTTTATTTATACTTTGGTTGCTCTGCTACCACCCACCATGAAAGTTGGAACGCCCACTAGTGGGCGGTAGGGACAAGGTTGACTACCACTCGTTTAAATCATAACTTGTTATTCTAATTAAAAACTTTTTCTTGTTGAAAGAAAGAGAAATGCATTTTTACTAGGTTTCAGGTCTTATGTTCAAGTCTCTAATTCATTTTGAATTAATTTTTGTATATGTTATAAGAGAGGTACAGTTTCAGTTTTTTGCATGTGGCTGCCCAGTTTTCTCAGCACCACTTACTGAAGAGACTGTCCTTTACCCATTGAATATTCTTTGCTCCTTTGTTTAAAATTAATCGACCATATATGCATGGGTTTATTTCTGGGCTCTCTATTCTGTTTCATTGATCTATGTATCTGTTTTTATGCCAATATTCTACTGTTCTGATTACTATAGTTTTATAATATAGTTTGAAATTAGGAAGTGTGGTGTTTCTAGCATTGTTCTTTTTTCTCAAGATTGCTTTTGTTGTTCTGGGTCTTCTGTGAATTTTAGCATTCTATTTCTGTGAAAAATGTCATTGGAATTTTTATAGGGATTCCACTGAATCTGTCTAGGGTAGTATGATATTTTAACAATATTATTTATTTCAGTCTATCAACATGGCATATCTTTCCACATATTTGTGTCTTCTTACATTTCTTTCATCAGTGTCTTACAGTTTTCAGTATACAGATCTTTCAAATTCCTCACTGTCAGTTTACTACTAACATATAGAAATGTAACTGCTTTTTGTATATTGATTTTGTATCCTGCAGTTTTACTGAATTTAACTTACTAGTTCTACCAGTATTTTGGTGATGTCTTTAGGGTTTTCTGTATATAGTATCAAGTCATCTGCAAATAGAGACAATTTCCCTTCTTTCTTCCTAATTTGGTTGCCTTTTCTTTTTCTTGCCTAATTGCTCAGGGTAGGACCTCAAAAACATCATTAAGTAAAAGTGGCTGATAGCACAATGGGTAGAGCATCACCCTGGAATACCGAGCTCGCCCACCAGTTCAAGCCCTGGTTGGAGCTTGTATGAGAAGCAATAAATGTGAGCTTCTTGAGAGGAGGGATCATATTCCACTACAACACTGCACACATGCCAAGCATACGTTCACTAAGCATTTGTCTGCTGGGCCTCATAATTGCCTAAAAACAGAGACATTCAGCACAGAAAATCAGAACTTCATCTTAAAGATCTGCTAGGCTTCAGAGTCCCTTTTACAGTAAAGGAAACTGAGGCCCAATAAGTAGAGTCATAGCCATGGGGACTCAACCCTTTCTTCGGGGTGGAGCCCTTCAAAATGAATTTCTCCTCCTGTCTCTAACTAGGACCAGTGCTAGGATGATGTTTTTCACTCAACATGTGTTAGGCCCTTAGGATCCAATGACCATAAAACAATTAAAATCTGATGTCATTACAGTTCAATCATATTTATAGCCAGAATCAAAACAGCCTTAGAAATCATCCTGTTCAACTTTCAGATTGTAGTTGAAGTAACAGGCCCAGAGTTGGCAGGTGTCCCAGTTCTTGTCAGCTGGCCAGTGGTTTGTCATTTAAATGGGGTTTCCCTGCCTAGGGGCAGCAAAGACACACAGGAGCAATGGGGCTGGCCTCTCACTGCGTAGAGTATATATATATAGGTTGGGGAGGGTGCTTTCTCCCCAAGGCCAGCCTGTCTCCAAAGCCAGCCTGATCAGGGAGCATTATTCACACGTCAGCAGAGCCTTCATAGTGCACCCCAGTGTTCACTCTCTCTCCTTTGTTCTCTAATAGAAGCCCGGGCAGAAGCCTGCACCTGAGCTGGACTCTGATTCCCTCACTCCTTCCATCCTCTGTCACTAGCCCTTTCCTTCCTTTCCCTTCCCAAAGCCAGCTCTAGCCCAGTGACCAGGTTAGGAATGTCACACAGGCACAAATTAGAACTTGGCTGCCCTGTTTCTCCTCCTTGGATAGAAAGCCCAGAGCTGAGGACAATAGGCTTCTCCATTCTGTTTTTGCTTTCCACTGAAGCCAAGGGCCAGTGGAAAGGGACGCCCCACTGCCTCTTTGAAGCAGTGTTGGCACCGGAGTATCAAGGGACTTGGAACACTAAAGAAGGCTGTTTTGTCCTCACTAGACTTAACAGTGGCCCTCCTCGGTGGGTCAAGCCCTGTCCCTCCTATGCACTCAGAAGCACAGTATGGATCAAGAAGCAGCACATATTAAAAAGACCTTTCTGAAGACTGAATGGGATTGTTCCTGAGAAGCCTGCAGAAACAGCGAACAGCTCATGGGACTGAGCTCTGTGTGGGGAATCCGTCAGGCTGACAAAGGGCCAGCTCTCCCAGGGACAGGACGTTTGGAAGGTGACCTGTAGGGAAGCTTGTTGAGTGGGACAGAGGAGCCACCCTCTTCCTCTTTCCCTCTGGCCAGGCATCGCCAGAGAGTTTGCCGCTGGCTCCTCCCCACCCATGCGCCCTGCAAGGAAGGGGAGCCATTTTCCTCTCTCCTGTATGGCTGCTTCCCAACCCCACGTAAAGCCATCTCTCTGCTTCCTATTTCCTGCACCCAAACACACTACTAAAGGAGGTCTCCCCATCAGGCAGATTGCTTCCACTGTACTTCAGGGTCACCACCCCACATAGAACCCAAAGGTGGTGGAAAATTTGCATTCCTCTGGTCAGCTCACACTCCTCCACATCAACAGCTGTTTGCAACCTTCTCAGCTCTCCTGCTCTGCTGAGACCGTGGATACCCCCACCTTGCCCTCCACACAAATCATCGTCTTGGAGTTCTTTATGTTACCAAATATTTAAACCTATTTACACCTTTACCCATTTCTTCTTTTTAAAAGTTTATTTTTCAATTACGGTTTACAGTCAATATTATTATTTTTTTCTTTGTATTTGTCCAAAGTTAAAAGTGAGGAAGCAGTCAGACAGACTCTCGCATGCACCTGACCAGGATTCACCTGGCATGCCCACCAGGGGGTGATGCTCTGCCCATCTGGGGCATTGCCCCGTTGCAACTGGAGCCATTCTAGCACCTGAGGCTGAGGCCATGGAGCCGTCCTCAGCGCCCAGGCCAACTTTGCTCCAATGGAGCCTTGGCTGCAGGAAGGGAAGAGAGAGACAGAGAGGAAGGACAGGGGGAAAGGTAGAGAAGCAGATAGGTGCTTCTCCTGTGTGCCCTGACTGGGAATCAAACCCGGGACTTTCATACCCAGGCCGATGCTCTACCACTGAGCCAACCAGCTAGGGCC
The DNA here is from genome assembly GCF_036850765.1 of Saccopteryx bilineata. Lineage (NCBI taxonomy): Eukaryota > Metazoa > Chordata > Mammalia > Chiroptera > Emballonuridae > Saccopteryx > Saccopteryx bilineata. The sequence goes on along the minus strand of NC_089491.1, from coordinate 296,821,966 downwards.
ACAATGAATATTATTTTATATTAGGTTCAGATGTGCAGCATAATGATTAGACAATTATATATTTCACTTAGCTTTTCCCCCAATATTCTCAGGACCCTCTGGCACCATACATAGTTACATAGTTATTACAACATTATTGGCTATATTCCCTATGCTTTACTTGACATTCCCTGGACCAGGGGTCAGGAACCTATGGCTCACAAGCCAGGTGTGGCTCTTTTGATGGCTGCATTTGGCTCGCACACAAATCTTTTTTGTTTGTTTGTTTGTTTTGTTTGTTTTTGTTTTTGTTTTTACAGGGACAGAGAGAGAGTCAGAGAGAGGGATAGGTAGGGACAGACGGACAGAAACGGAGAGAGTTGAGAAGCATCAATCATCAGTTTTTTGTTGCAACACCTTAGTTGTTCATTGATTGCTTTCTCATATGTTCCTTGACCGTGGGCCTTCAGCGGACTGAGCAACCCCTTGCTCGAGCCAGCGACCTTGGGTCCAAGCTGGTGAACATTTTGCTCAAGCCAGATGAGCCCATGCTCAAACTGGCAACCTCAGGGTCTCGAACCAGGGTCCTTCTACATCCCAGTCCAATGCTCTATCGACTGTGCCACCACCTGATCAGGCTCGCAGACAAATCTTTAATAAAAAAAAATAATGATGTTAAAAATATAAAACATTCTCATGTATTACAATTCATTCATTTCCTACCACTCATGTTCATAGTTGTGGGTGGCTGGAGCCAATCACAGCTATCCTCTGGGACAACACCAAATTTTTATTGGATAATGCGTAACATACCCGGGTCGTTGTATGGCTCTCATGGAATTACATTTTAAAATATGTGGTGTTCATGGTTCTCTCAGCCAAAAAGTTTCCTGACCCCTGCCCTGGACTATTTTGTAACTACCAATTTGTACTTCTGTGAGTATGTTTCAATTTTGTTTGTTTATTTTGTTACCTAGATTACACATATGTGGATTTATTTCACTTGGCATAATACCCTAGAGGTCCTTTCACACTGTGACAAGTGGTAAGACTTTATCCATTTTAATGACGAGTAACATTCCATTGTATATATGTACCACAGTTTTTTTATCCACTGGTCTATTGATGAGCACTTGTCATTCTTTCTTTTTGCTTTCTGTTACAAAAGAAGAGTTTTTCTTCTTGCTAACCAAGAGCAATTCCCCCACTGTGTTTTATATCCCATCTTCCCCCAGCTTTTCATGAACCTTAGCTGTGATTTATCTCATCTCTCTCCTGTGTATCCAATCTCTCCCTCTCTACCAGATCCATCTTGTGGTGATTTAAATAATTTCACAACTCTCTCAATAAAAGAAGAATCTCTGAACACACCTTCTCTGTCCATGGTCTTTCTCTCTCTCTCTACACAAGCTAATTCTTCAAAACGGTTCCACTTTCTGGCTCCCATTTACCCTTCATCCCGCCCCAGTCTGGCTCGTGATCTCACTGCTCTAGGGAAAGAGCCCTTGCCACGGCCGTCAGTGCTACCCATGGTTAATGCAGGGGCATCTTTCAGTCCACCTCTTGCCTCTTCAGCATGTGACTCTGTGGAATGGTTAAGTGACCATTCCCTCTTTCTTTAAAAAACAATAATCTACCCTTGGTTTCTGTGACTGAGCACACATCTTGTGTAATTTCTCTATCTTTGATCACTCTTCCTCAGTCTCCATTGCAGGCCCATTCTTCTCTGCCTAGCTATTAATTGTTAGGATTTGAGAGAGAGAGTTCTCTTTAAGTCTGTTCATTTTAAGGTGCTTTAAACTCTACACACTGTCTTGCCTTGTTAAAAATGTTTAAATCAGCAATATATTATAAATATATTTACATATTTGCAAAATTATCTTAATGAGTGTATATTATGGATGTACCATAACTTATTTACTCAGTCTCTTATTGTTGGTCATGTAGGTCATTTCTAATATTTGTACTTTTATAAATAGTACTATGCTAAACATCCTTATACAGTTCTTTTCACATGTGACTAGATAAGTGATGCTAATATTAATTACCACTATATGGTCAATAATAAATTGCGATGGGGAAATTGGAGACACTGGGATATACATACACTTAGTGTTTTGAGGTCAGTAGCATAGAAGACAACTACCAAGGTTGCCCATGCAGCTGCACTGTGCAGGATGGACTCATAGGCAGAAGAAACTGACTTGTTCTAGAATAATACATCTGCTGTTTCCCTGTTCAGAGTGCTCAACATGGGAGGTACCACCACAGATGATAAGGGGTTCTGGCTAAGGCCCTGCTCACTCTGGAACTCACGGGCCATTTGCCTGGTTCCCACCCTGTGCTTTGGCAGCGTCAGTCCTGAGGGTGCCAGATGGATCTAATGACTCCAGAGGACGCTGAGGACATGGATTAGCTGGAACAGATTCCAAGGCCTGAGAGCAGTCCTGGAACTGATCTGGCAGGGCCGGCCTTGGATGGCCACAGGACAAAGGAGGTCAGCAGAAGTCTGTGCCAGAAAAGTGGCAGGAGTAGGCTGGTTGAGCAGATAGGATGGGGCACAGTCACAGGCATGAGAGCCTGGTGGAGACGGGGGAGAGGGGGAGTTGGCACAAACAACTCAATGGTTCCTCCCCATCTCCCCAAATGAGTAATACTGGAGAGCCCAGTATTCCAAGTGCTCGGTGCTTGGAATTCTCTTCTAGCTACACTCACCTCCTTAGTGATCTCATTCAGACTTATGGCTTTGAAAACCATCAATACAGAGACAATTCCAGTTTTATATACTGCTCACAAAAATTATGGGATATTTCAAAATGAATATGAAGCGATAAAATATCCCAAAATTTTTGTGAACAGTGTATTTCAAGCCTGACCTCCAGCTTGACCATGTGCCTTGTATACTTAACTGAAAAGTTGATATCCTCGCTTGGATGTCTAACAGGCATCTCAAGTTTAACTTTTTTTTTTTTTTTTTGTATTTTTCTCAAGTTGGAAACGGGGAGGCAGTCAGACAGACTCCTGCATGTGCCCGACCGGGATCCAGCCGGCATGCCCACCAGGGGGCGATGCTCTGCCCATCTGGTGCATCGCTCTGTTGTAACCAGAGCCATTCTAGCGCCCGAGGCAGAGGCCATGGAGCCATCCTCAGCGCCCGGGCCAACTTTGCTCCAATGGAGCCTTGGCTGAGGGAGGGGAAGAGAGAGACAGAGAGGATGGAGAGAGGGAGGGGTGGAGAAGCAGATGGGCGCTCCTCCTGTGTGCCCTGGCCAGGAATCGAACCTGGGACTCCTGCACACCAGGCCGATGCTCTACCACTGAGCCAACCGGCCAGGGCTTCAAGTTTAACATTTTAAAAACCAAACACCTAATTGTATCTCCCTCCCACCCCCAAGTCTGATCTAACTACAGGTTATGGCGAGGCCCCTTCTAGTTCCCCGCCAGAAACGAAGTCATCCTCAATGTCTCTTTTTCTCACAACCTACCTCCAACTCATAATCAAATCCTGTTGGTTTTCTATTCAAAATATAGTAGGTTGTTCTTCCATCCATGAAAAACAGGACTTACTCTCTCACCATAAACAATGGAAAAACTGGATAGAAGATACAAAACAACTATTTCCAGACATTGTATGAGAGGCAGTACAAGACAGTGATCCCGAATGGAAGGGAAATGCGTGAGGTGAGCTGTGGCAGCAATTTTCAGATTGTTTGGCCCCCAATATGGCACCATTGCAATTTTACAGATTGTTTAGGAAAAACCCTAGCAGAGCCCAGTGGTCTTGCTGAGTTGAAGAAACAGATAGTACAGTTTGGGGTAGCTGAGTTGGCTAGAATTCACTAGATCAGCGGTTCTCAACCTGTGACCCACAGGTTGAGAACCGCTGCACTAGATAAAAGCCAAAAGAGAGGAAGCTACACAGAGGAAGACCTTCATGTAAGGAGTGACTACAGTACTGTATGCGTGATAAGGTGACACACCACACGGTCAAATCAAAGAACAACTGCTGGGGAAAGAACAGTTACTGGGGAACTGTAACCTGAAACATTCCTAGAGCTCATGCAGACAGGGCTGGGAATCATTCAAGTTCCCACCAGCCAGACTAGAGAAACCTTGTTATGGCAGAATGTATTTTCCAAAGATGACTCAATCGCTCCCACATTCTATTCTACAGTGTGACCTTGCCATTCCCACATGAGGAGGTAGAATCTGAGTCCCTTCTCCTTTAATCAAGGGAGGCTTGTGACTGCTTCTACCAACTGAATATGGTAGTGCTGCTGTGTTGACTTTGAGGCTAGGTTGGAAAGGTTCTGTAGCTGCCAGACACCATGTCATCTACAACCAGTGGTCCCCAACCTTTTTTGGGCCACGGACCGGTTTAATGTCAGAAAATATTTTCATGGACCGGCCTTTAGGGTGGGATGGATAAATGTATCACGTGACCGAGATAAGTGTCAAGAGTGAGTCTTAGACGGATGTAACAGAAGGAATCTGGTCATTTTTTAAAAAATAAAACATTGTTCAGAATTAAATATAAATAAAACAGAAATAATCTAAGTTTTTATTCCTTCTCTGCGGACCAGTACCAAATAGCCCACGGACTGGTACCGGTCCGCAGCCCGGGGGTTGGGAACCACTGATCTATACCACCTCTACCTCAGCTCACACTTGTGGCCACATGGGCCTCACGATCAACTGATAGAGGATAGAGCCAGGCTTGGCTCCTGGATGGGTCAAGCCACGGATAGACTGGTGTTGCATGCTGCGTTACAGCTGTGAAAAAGGGTGAAGCAAAGTCTTCCCAGTAGCCAGAGCTTTCATGCATCCATCATTCTCTTGTGAGCAAAGAGAAATAACCCCAGGTGAGGAATATAGAAGGACTCATAGGTGATGGTGAATGGCTTGACTGTATTGGTTAAGGGCCTGGGAAAGAGAAAGCTTAGATAATAAGGGACAAGGAGGCCCGAAGGAGAGGCATCTGGGTAGACCTATGGAAGAGGTCAGGAAGCATATCAATGACCACCAGAAAGCATCTGGTAGAGTGATTCAGCCAGTTGAGGTCAGACAGCTCCCATCATTGGCCACCTCGGTGCAGCAAACTCCCAATCACAAAGGCTAGTCCAGCCACTGCTGCCCCAGATGACCAACCTGGAAGGAACAGAAAGTGACGCTCAGCACCCCATAAGGCACCGTTCTTCAAGGGCATGAGCCAGCCACTGGCAAGTTGACGACACTGGGCCTTTTCCACCCTGGAAGAGGCCAATGGCTTTACTAAGGTCAAAACATACTTTGTTAACCCTTTGAGTAGTGAGTTATTTTCTATGCTCACTGACCCTGGGAGTGAGTTCTTTTTTCAAAAATGAAATTAGTCCAGTTACAATTTTATTAACTTAAAATCATGTTTGTTTGATAACCAATTTATGGAAACAAGAACACGTTTTTCCTTTTTTTAATGTTGCCTTACACATTTTTAAAATAAATCGATCGTATTCTGGATGGTCAGGAGGCATGAGGACGTACATGAAGGTTCGTACTATTCAAAGGGTCCACTTAAAATTAATCATGGACTTATATGTAAAATGTAAAGCTATAAAACTTTTGGAAGCCTGACCTGTGGTGGCGCAATGCATAAAGTGTCAACCTGGAATGCTGCGGTCACTGGTTCAAAACCCCGAACCAGCCTGGTCAAGGCACATATGGGAGTTGATGCTTCCTGCTCTTCTCTCTCTCTTTCTCCATCCCACCCAATGCCTCTCAAAAACGAATTAAAAAAAAAATTTTTAAGAGTTTATTATAATGAAAAAAACCTTTTGGAAAATGAAATAGGAGAAAATCTTTGTGACCTGTGGCTAGGCAAAGAGTTCTTTGACTTTACACCAAATGTATGACCCATACAAGTAAAAATTGATAAATCTGACCTCAGCAAAATTTAAAGCTGTCATTCTGTGGAAAACCTGTGAAGAGGATGAAAAGACAAACTACAATTGGAAGAAAATATTTGCAAGGCACACAGCTGACAAAGGACTGGTATCTAAAATATATATATTTTTTAAAAACTTTTAACAGGAAACAAAATCCAATTAGAAAATGGGTGAAAGATTCAAGCAGACATTTTACTGAGGTGGCAAATAAGTAGATGGAAAGGTGTTTAATAGCGTTGGTCATTAGAGAAATACAAACTAAAGCCACAAAGAGCTATCACTGCACACTTTACTAAGATAAAAAATACTGACAACATCAAATGCTGGTGAGGATGTAGAAAAGCTGGGTTACTCACTGCTGACGAGAATGTAGGTCGGTACAGCTGCGCTGGAAATCAGCTGGGCAGTTTTTTACAAAACTAAACGTATAGTTACCGTATGGCCCAGCACTTGCACTCCTGGGCATTTATCACACAGAAATTAAGACTTATGTTCACACAGAAACCTATACACAGATGGTTATGAAAGCTTAATCACTATAGCCAAAAAACTGGAAGTAACCCAGATGTCCTTCAGTAGTTAAATGGTTAAACTGTGGTTCATTCACACCATGGAATACTCAGCAATAAAAGATATGAACTATTAATGGAGATGACTAGGATGATCTTCAGGTTATGTACAGTATGATTCCAATTATAAAAAATCTTTGAAATGAAAAATTTTAGGATCAGAACAGATGAATGGCTGTCATGGGTTAGGAATGGGAGAAGGCACTGTCAGGTGATGTGGTTATAAAAGGCCAACACAGGGATCCTTGTGGGACTGGAACTACTCTGAATCTTGACCGTGGTGGTGGACACTTACACAATAAAAAATGTGTAGCACTAAGCACATGTGCACGCATGCTACACACAGATGAATACAGGTAAAATGAGGCAGTCTGAATTGTATCCATGTCTATATCCTGGTTGCGATGTTGTACTGTAGTTTTGCAGGATGTACCATTGAGAGAAACTGGGTAAAAGAGTACATGGGATCTCTGTTTTAATTTTTACAACTGCATGTGCATTTATAATTATCAAATAAAGACTTAAACAACATATTCCTGGTTGAAACTCAGATTTGGGTTTGCCTTTCCTGCTTGCAGGGCCTTGGCCAACACCACAATCCAGAGGCATACTGAGCATTAGATTCACTGACATGGATCAGGCATCACCTTGCCTTGAACCCTGGGCCTCACTTTCTGGCAAAGGCGGTGTGGGGTGGTCACATGACCATGGATGCCCTAATCTTATCTCACACCCAGAAGCTGCTGGCGTGATAGAGTGGTGAAGGGGCTGCTTGAAGATGCAGCTGAGGCAGCAACCTGGAGCTGAGACCCTGCAACGTTGGGGTAATGTTCTCTAGGGTATGGTCTCACCCTAATCAACAACCATGACATGGCACTGTGTCTCCATTAAGCAGAATACACGGGTCCAGGAACCAAAAAGTGGACCCACTCATCATCACTTCAGTGACCTCCTAGGGAAACTTGCTTCCAGTCCCTGCAACTTTAGGCTATATGGGTCTAGAGACTCTGGTTCCCAAAGAGAGAATGTTTCTACCAGGATGAGGTCTGGTAGGATTTCCAGTAAGCTTGAAGCCGTGGCTGCTGCCTGGTCAATTCAGAATCCTAATGCCAAGAGACGGGCAGACAAGGAAAGGATCACCACACTGGCCGAGGTGATTGCCCATGATCATTAGGACGTGACAGCCTGTGTTACCCTGTGGGGACAGGAAGAATATTGGCACTCGTGTGATCTATTGGGGCATCTGATGCTCCCCCTCCCAATTAAAAAGGTAACTGGAAAAGTGCAGCAGCCTTGATCTGAGAAGGGCATGGTGACCCCTGACTCTGATCCCATAGAGATGAGGATCTGTCACACCAGCAGGTAAGCCACTTGGAACAGCAGAGGTGTCAGCCAGGATGAGGGGACTCTAGTGGGGAGTCTGGGAGGGAGGTTATGAGTATGGGTTGTGGTCTAGATGCAGTAGTGGGGACAAAGGTAGGGCTGGCTAGTTCATCCCACTAGCTTTTCATAAGTTTCCCAATCAAACAGACCACCTGAGTCCTGGAGAAGCTGATCCCAGATGGAGTGGATTTGAATGGCACAAGAGGTGGTTTGTAGTGGATAATAGGATGTGCCATCCGGGTTCCCCCTTCAGGACTAAGACACACTTTCCCTCAACTTCCAGGAGTGTTGCCTATTGATGGCTCCCTGTCCCTCTCTGGGCAATGCTGCCAGCAGCAGGAGCTTCCTCGACTCACTTCTATACCCCCCATGGAGGCAGCCCACATCCAAACACTAGTCAACGTGGGCAGCAAGCCCCGGCCAGTCCTTCAGTTTGGGACACCCTCTAAGAAGCATCTCAGAATTAACTTGCTCAAAACCAAACTCATGGAGTCCTCACTAAACCTGTCCCTGTCCTCCACTTCAGTAAGTGCCAGTCCCATGCCTCCAGCTGCCAAGTCCACAACCTGTGGTTTTCCTCGACTCCTGTCTTTCTCTGGTTACCTGGACAACCAACATACCAGTAGTCTCTTGGCTCTACCTCCATTTCCCCAATTTGACCGCTTTTCAGCACCACCACTGCTAACCCTCTGGTCCAAATCCCTGTCAACGCTCACCTGGAACACACTGTAGCCTCTTGACTCAGCTCCCAGCTCTGTGCTCGCCTCCTGCCTACTCATGCAAGCAGCCAAGTGACCTAAGAGCTGATTCAGATCCTGTCCCTCTAACACATTCTCGTGGCTTCTCATCGCACTCAGGCCACAGACTGCAATCTTTACAACAAAGCCCTGCATGATCTGGCCCCCTGCCACCTGGCCTGACCTCACCTCCTGCCACTGCCCCTCCCGATTCCTGCTCCCACCTCTGGCCTCCGTGCGGCTCCTCTGGGCCCCTACTTGCCTCTCCTCCTGCCTGGAATGCTACTCCCCAAGGTGGCCACGTGGCCCCACCCCTCGCCTCGGGGCTGTGCTCCAGTACCCCCTCAGAGACAGGTTTCCTGACCGTGTTAAATATAACAGCACACTCCACTCCCTCCCTCCCACCTGCTCTGCTCTCTACCCACGCTGCTTAGCACTGACCACCTGGCATAACGATTTGGTTTCTTGTCTATTTCCCTCTGCCAGAAGGTAACCTATATGAGGGTCAGAGAGCTTGTCTTTTTTGTTCATTGCACAATATCTCCAGTTTCTGTTATAGGGCTTGGCATGTAGTAAATACTAGAGTGTGTGTGTGTGTGTGTGTGTGTGTGTGTGTGTGTGTGTTGGATGAGCCAATAAAGTGTAATTCCAGCTTTCACACTACCCCCCTCTACTCAAACAGCTACATCCTGAAATGCCAATACACTGAGGTGTCCCCAGGAACACCAGTGGTCATGTGCAGCGCACACCCTCACTGACCCAATACACACTTTCGGGGGGAAGTGCCTCTTCAGTTGTGAATGCACTGTCCTGAGGCATCTTGGTCGCAATGGGACTCAAAGATCAGGACGAAGGAGGAGACCTGGGCCACCGGGATGGCTCACGGCCTGACACCAGAGCCGACTGCTCTGTCAGCCACAATGCCAGGGCCCGTGCTACTTGTAGAGGCCCACAAAATTTTTTTTAATTTTAATCAGAAGAAAAATTAGTATTAAATACTTGATGATAATTCTAGCTTGAAAGGCACGGGCCCTGCCTGACACAGCTCACCTGAACAGCCCTGGCTAATATCAAGTGCCAGCCCAACGGGGAGCTGGAGAGGAACCATCAGCCTGCTTTCTCACTTGCCACGCAACCTAGCTTTATACTACCATGTTTTGAAAGGGAAACTGAAGTCCTGAAAAGTGCAGTGATTTTACCAGGGCCATCGAGATAGTAAAGGGGCATGCTAAGATTTCAGCCTGGGGTATCGGATACCGAGTCACAGATCACCTTACCACACTGCAGCTTCTAAAAGGTGCCTGCAGAACCTCTGGCACAGATAGGCAGACACTGCCCTCAGATCTGCCCCTGCCTGCCAAAGGCTGCCCCACACTGGGTCCTGCCCCCTGAGTCACCCCCGCTCCACCCTGCCCGTCAAGAGCCCAATTTCCCTCGTGTACCGCATCCCCGGTGCCAAGCCCTTGCTCCACCCCTAGCTCTTAATCATGACAGTTTGGAGAAATAGGGTCAAATGGTAACACCCCACCCTATGACAAGGCAGGTCTGGCTCCCACTCCTGCCTGTCAGTCCTTCTGAAGAACCGGAACTTGGTCCTGAGGAAGAAAAGAACAGCCTGGGAGGGACGGACTCATCCTTCTTATTCCCACCACAGGCTGGGTGCCAAGTTCTCCCGGCTAACGCCCATAAAAAGGTCTGCAAGGACTCTGAGGGCCCCTACTAGACACCTCATCTTTCCCAGGGAGATCAGGAGTAAGGAGGTTCTTTCCTGAGGTCCAAGCAAAGATTCTCTAAAGGAGGCCCCTCATCGGTCTCTCGTCCATCTCCTGTCCCTATTCGGTAAACCCTCCCATAGGAGCAGCCGGGTGGGGTTCGGTATCCAGGAGGAGACAGAGAAAGTGAACATGGACTTGGGAACAGAAAGACGTAGTTGAAGTCCAGCTCTAAGGATAAATAACTTTTCCGAATGTAATAAAACTTGCTAAACACAAAAAGAACCAAAGGTTCATAAAGGCTGTAACACGGAACCTTGGAGTAGAGTTGTGTCAATAAATGTTAATGATGTTTTATGCCTACTAAGCCTAACACTGATTCGCCTGGTTTTGTGGTGGTTGTATTTCTGGATTTCTCATGAAATCGTTACACATTCGTTGAATGCTTACTGTATTCGCCCTCTATGTGAGCATGGGAGACACGATGTAGGACAGAAGAAATCTTTGCTGTGAGAGAAGTGAGCAGTCAACCACAGGTCTAGTGTGGTAATGATCCCGCTCTGGATCTCAGTCGATGGTGTTGCCATCAGGGAACCAGAAAGTCAGATGGTAGAAAAGCAATTAGCCTTCACAGATCAGGAAACCAAATCCTGTTAGTAAATAAGATGGACCGAGAATAGACAATAATTTGACCATTGTATAAAGTAGCAGGTATACACCTAGGAGTTCCAGCTATTTCATTTAAGAGAGAATCCCCTAGTAGGGTCCCAGGGATTTAGCTTTAGTAGTTTCCTAAAATGATAATCACTTTTATCAGGGCTGGCTCTACAATAAGCGGAGCAGGTTGCCAACTACGTGTGTGTTCTGAGAGAAATGAGAGGGTGCCCCAGCCAAATACCAAAATGTTTCCTTGCGTCACTTTCCTGGAAGTCCATCATTAGAGTCGGTCCTTAGGGATGCATTTAGCCCTCAGAATCTTCTTTTAAAGGCATGTGGTCGACAGAGAGATGAGCCCAAGCTCTGGCTGTTTTTTTTTCTTAGGTTGCTCTTTTCCACATATTCAAATCCCACCTGTCATTCAGGCCCAGAATGTTTCCGCAGTGTTTTTGTTCCAGCCTGGCCGGCTCTCATCTTTGGGCTTTGTATTGCTGGTACAAGCTTTGATTCAGCAGGTATGGCCTTGTGTGGCTTCTTGATTGGATTCTGTGTGTGTGTGTGTGTGCGCACACACACACGTTTATACTCATACACTATTCAAAATTAGTATGTCTATCAGTTATCTATTGCGGCATTACAAACCACCCCAAAACTGAGTGATTTAAAAATGACTGTTTACTCACAACTCTACAATATGGGCTGGGATCAGTTGGGTGGGTCTTCTGCTGGTTGGCTTGAGGTATATCATGCAGCTGTGGTTATCTGCAGGCTCAACCACGATGGGAGGATCCAAGAGGGCTTCATTCATGTGTCTGATACATCAGCTGAGGCTATTGGACCAGCTAGCCCCTTTCCATGTGGTGTCTCATTCACAGGGCCTCTCCACGGGACCTTCTCTCCAGCAGGATGTCCTGGGCTTCCGTATAGCATGGCAGCTGAGTTCAAAAAGTAGAACTCCAATGTGCAAGCATTTATCTACTTATTTACTTGCTTCATGTTTGTGAATGTCTCATTGGTTAAGGAAGTCACATAACCAACCCCAAAGTCAGTAAGGGAAAGGACTTCAAAGGGGTTTGAGTAGTGGGAAGTATGTTGGGGATTGGGAGGGGGTGGATACCAATGTCTACCACAGCTTATAAACACTTAGAGATTGCATCTTTATTTTTTGAAATTTTCATATTGACTAGCATCTTGGTTGGTGCTCAGTAAATATTGGCTGGCTGGTGAGTGGTGACTGCAGTTAACAGCCAGCAGAGTTGTGTAGGATGGGCCTTGCAGGCAAGAGCTGGAGGTCACTCCAAGAGGAAAACAGAAGCCTGAATGGAAATGTGATTGAACACTCAATACAAATGGGTGGATTTTAGTGAATTTAACTAATGCCCTCCCACCGCAGTTGATTTCAAGACCCCCAAAAATGCAAGTGATAAATACATAAAACAAAGTCTACCCAGTTTAGTACTGCATTAGAGTTCATGGAGGATATAGAAGAAAACAAGGTCTTTAAGGTCATGAAAGAAACAAAAAATAAAAACTGGAAAACTTAAACATCACAACGTCTAATAGTGTTCTTAACACAGTGCACATCACATAAGATGAAACAGGATGGGGTCAGCAAGTGAAAATAGGTGAGTCCTGGGTTTAGCAAACTACAACCCCCGGACCAAATCAGGCCCTCCATCTCTTTTTGTGAATAAAGTTTTATTGTAACACAGTCATGCCCATTTGTTTACATGTTATTCGTGACTGCTTTTATACTAGAACAGCTGAATTAAATAGTTGCAAAAAAGACCTGAAAGCCTAAAATATGTACTACTTGGCCCATTGCAGAAAAAGTTTTCCAACCCCCAAGTGAGTCTAATGACTTACTAATAACGCTTCCCTAGACTCAGTAAAATTGATAAACTTTTCTTGATGGCGGAAAAGGTAGGTGAATGCTAGCTTAGATGAAATATTTCATCCTCAAAACATATGAGTAGTTTTGGTCCCAGAGAAAAATGTTTTTGGGGATCCCTAGCAAAGAAAGATTCTTGTTGATAAACAATAATGTCAGGTCCTGGGCCCCTTGGATAAGTTGTCCAGGCAATTCCTCCTGGCCTCCCTTTCTCATTACCTGTCTGCACATGCTCCTCCGCATCTTGTCCTCAGGTGGGACAAGCTCTCCAGATACTGATGTTGGATATCAGGGAGCCATCGACAGGGCAGATGCATTTTCCATTTGGATACATATCCGGGTCCATAGGAGGAAAGGGAGCATAGAAATATAAAGAGAAAGGGCCTCATACCTTAAACCTTAGTTCTTCAGCTTACGTGGTTTTCCAAAGCTCATCTTGGTTATTCCCCTGTATCCAGACCAGACTGACTTTAAATCATCTCCTAGATCTAATGTACACGCACACACCTCACTGTACCCCACACCCACATGCTTAAAAACAGCACGACCAACTTAGCACTGGCACAGTAGGTGTGGTGCTGAGGACTCACATGTTAGGAACCAATAAAAGTATTTTAATTTTAACTTTTTTTTTTTTTTTTTTAGAGAGGGGGGATAGACAGGGACAGACAGACAGGAACAGAGAGAGATAAGAATCATCAATCATTAGTTTTTCATTGCGCGTTGCAACACCTTAGTTGTTCATTGATTGCTTTCTCATACGTGCCTTGACCATGGGCCTTCAGCAGACCAAGTAACCCCTTGCTGGAGCCAGTAACCTTGGGTTCAAGCTGGTGGGCTTTTTGCTCAAACCAGATGAGCCCGCGCTCAAGCTGGCGACCTCGGGGTCTCGAACCTGGGTCCTCTGCATCCCAGTCCGACGCTCTATCCACTGCGCCACTGCCTGGTCAGGCTTAACTTTTTTTAAACCTGTAAAAAAAGAACTAACAATAACGGATATATAATAATAAATCCATCCTGGATTATACTCCTCTTTATGCCAATTATATAAAATGTACTTTTAAAAATATTTGCATGGAGAAAGGGGCCCACAGAGGCAAATATGCCAGGGGCCCTGCCTTTCTTGAGTAATATGTTCCAGGGGCCACCGACTTCATGGAGAGTAGATTCTTCCCGAGATCTGAGCAGAATTGCTACTGTGACCGTGTCCTTAAAAGAACTGAACACAGCTGCCTTTGACCTTGTGTCAGGATAAAAGTCAGAAACGCTCTCTGGGAAGGCAGTAGAGGCCTGCAGCTAGGAAAGAGAAGTGCAGGTGTTGATTCAACTGGCCCCCAGGGCCTGCGAAGGCTAGACCCATAGGATGCTCCTGCCAGCGCTGTGTCCTCTCAGAGCAGAGCCTGCTCCGACCCTCCCCTGGGTGAGTAAATATTGCTTCAACGAGCCTGCTGACCCAGGAAACTGTGCTTCCGTCACCTTGCGTGGCTGGCCGTGCAGACCGCCCTGGGGAGCCACACTCCAGCTAAGAGCTCTCTGAGGGGCGAGCTGCAGCCTGGAATTTGCTTCCAAGCTTTGGTCACCGCTGCTGTGTGCTCCTCCTCTCGGGAGCCCAGGACTTCATTTGTTGATGAACCAGCTGCTTAAATTTTCCTCCAGAACACTCTGCCTACTTCCCTTTGTTTCTCCTTCACAGTGTTTCTTCTTGGAAGGGTGGCAAGAGTAACACTGGCTTTCCCTGAAGTCAGGGCCGCTGGTGCTACTTAAAATGCAACTGAAAATTTACCTGGATAAGTCTCTGTTGTGGGTTGGATTCTGTTCGCCCAAAAGAGACACATTAAAGTCCTAGTCCTCAGTACTTCAGAAGGTGGAAATCGGTCCTTTGGAGATGATATCATGTTAAGATGGTGTAATACTGGGGTCGAGTGAGCCCCTAATCCAGCAGGACTGGTTTCCTTATGAAAAGGACGCCATGCAAAGAGAAAGAGACACACAAGGTGGAGACAGCCATGGAAAGACAGAGCAGAGACTGGCCTTCAGCTGCCCTAAACCAAGGAAGTCTGGACCCCCACCCCCCGCCCTGAAGCTGGAAGAGGCAAGGATGGATCTCCTAGAGATGGCCCTGCTGACACCTTGATTGCAGACTTCTGGCCTCCAGAACGGTGAAGGAATAAATTTCTGTTGTTTCAAGCCATTGGTTTATGGCCTTTTGTTTCTGCAGCCCTAGAAAATGAATATAGTCTTCAAAACAAGAACTCCACACAGCCGGCGCCTCGGGAATCAAGCTACTTGACATATAATAATCACATAAAGAGCTCCATTCAGGGTAAAAATTTACTCCTCAAAGTTCTTTCTCTATTATCTCATGTTAGCCTGATGGTTCCTTTGTGACACAGGGCAGATTTTAATATCCTTCATTTAAAAAATACACAATCTGAAGCTCAGGCTGTAAAACCATTTATTCCGTGTCCCACAGAAATGCCTCTGTGATTAGAAGACAGCCGTGGCTAATAGATATTCAAATTCAGCTCTGCCCTGACTAGATGTAGGAGGCCATGGTGAGTCACCTAACCCTGGGCTATCTGAACACTGGAATTTCAATTAGTCATTACTTTCTTGTCAAGAGCATTAAAAATCTCCTGCCATCTACTATCAACATCACTTCATGAACGAAAAGGCAATTTTAACATTAAAAACAAGGAAAAGACCATAACAACAGAATCAAGGGCATGTCTGTTCAATGAAATTAATTTAGTTTAATTTTTAAACGCACTACTTTTGTCCTTATTTTCTTCATTTTTCAGAAGACTGACATATCAAGATTGGCATTTGGGAACCACTCCTGGAATCTCTCTGGCCTCATTTACCTTATCATCAGTAGGTGTTGGATTTTCCCTTGGTTCCTTATACCTCTTCACATTTTATAACTTTCGGACTCAAGCCCGGATTCTCTTTCTACTAACACAGCTGGCAAGGGGAACCCCTGGGTCTGGGCAGTGATGGCCAGAAAGCCCTTGTCAGAGGAGCTGACTGGATGAGCATCCAGGTTCTGTTCCAAGACCAGCTATATCCTGTCTTCCTCTGAGAGACAGTGACCAAAAGTTGTTTTGGTGGCATCAGGTAAACAGCAGGAAGAACTGATTTCCTCTTAGAATCCTTTGTATTTGAGGCAAAACAGCTTGCCTTTTGATGTGCAAACAGCAGCCTGCGTTCTCCCTTCCTGTTCTCCCTTCCTGTGCCTCCTGCCCGATGTCGCTGTCGGGCTGGTTCTGGCTGGCTTAGCTTTCACCCTGAGCTGGAGAGCCCCTTGGCCATCAGGACCTCTGCTGCGCTACATCACGGTTTGGAAAAGCAGCCTGGAGACTCTACCACCGGCTGGCACTGGGCTAAGCCTGAAGCTTGAATGGGCCCCACAGCTGAAGTCAGTGATTTTCTTATCAGTGATAATAATCCTTTGCACATTGTTTTTAAATCTCGTATCTTTTTTTTTTTTTTTAAGATCATTTTAGAGAAGAGAAAAGAGAGAGAGAGAAGGGGAGGAGGAGCAGGAAGTATCAATTCCCATATGTGCCTTGACCACGGAAACCATGGTTTTGAACCAACGACCTCAGAGTTCCAGGTCGACACTTAATCCACTGCGCCACCACAGGTCAAGCTAATCTTGTATCTTTTTAGCATAACATCAAGGCTCAGGAAAATTTTCATGAAAGGTATTAGATAAGAAGGGTAGCCTGTATAGGGGTTCAGAATGAGTCACCCCAAGATGTTCCTCTGTGGAATGCAGATTATTTTAAGCTAAGGCAACTTAGACCCTGTGGGCTCAAGAGAAACTTCCTTACCCTCCCCCTGCCCCCTTTACTATCTAGAAGAATTTAAATAGGTGCCTTGCTCATTATCAGAGCTTATAGAAAATAACCTTTTTGAGCTATCTATATGGCAGGGCATACTACTAATTACTGAACATCTGCTCTTCTTCCTCCAACGACTTTCCTCTGCTCTGAAGCTCCAAGGCACCTTACTTCATTCTTAGCTCAAACTGCCATCCATACCTCATTTACACTCTGTCCTTGAACCTTTTATGTATGTGAGGTCTCTGACTCTCGTGTATGTGACCTTCCCATATGTACGTACGTATATAATTAAATTTGATTACTTTCTCTCGTTGATCTGTCTCCTGTCAATTTAGTTGGACCGGCTAATAGAACCTTGAAGGGCTGAGGAACAATCTTTCCTCCCCCACACCTCAGATGATGGGGGGTAGGGGTGGGAAGGATGGGGGTGGCGTGTGACCGGAAAACAGTCTGGATGGGGAAAAGAGCCAGGGGTGTTTAGAGCTGAGAAGAGCCCTGCCTGAAGGGGTGCTGAATTCCCAAAAGGAGAAGGAGGGCGTGTGGAGATCTCACAGGCTTTAGAAACAGACAGACCTGGTCAAGCCCTAGTCTAGCCACTTACTAGTGTTATTGGTCCCTCACCTCCTGACCCCTCACTGTGAAGGAAAGCTCTCCAAGGCCAGAAAAGTTAAGAAGTGTTCAGGGGGGTTAGGGAAAGGGTGGGACATAGTGAGTCCGACAGGGATTCTTTATATTGAAAAGTTGCTCAGGGAAACAAGCTACCTCCATCCTCTCAATCTTTTGAGCTAGGTTTTTGTTGTTGTTTGTTTGTTTGATTGTTTGTTTTTATTCAGTGAGAGGAGGGGAGGCAGAGAGACAGACTCCTGCATGTGCCCAACCAGGATGCACCCGGCAAGCCCACTAGGGGGTGGTGTTCTGTCCAGTTCAGCAACTGAGCTCTTCTTAGCGCCTGAGTCTGAGGCCATGGAGCCATCCTCAGCACCCAGGGCCAACTCACCCCAATTGAGCCATGGCTGCAGGAGGGGAAGAGAGAGAGAGAGAGAGAGAAAGAGAGAGAGAGAGAAGCTAGAGGGGGAGGGGTAGAGAAGCAGATAGGTGCTTCTCCTGTGTGCCCTGACCAAGAATCGAAGCTGGGACGTTCACATACTGGGCCAACACTCTACCACTGAGCCAACTGGCCAGGGCTGAACTAGTTGTTTTGAGCCCTCCTTTTCCCTGAGAGAGAATTTCCAAGGTAACAAAAGTCCATGGGAATCAACAGGTTTTCAGGCAAACTTGACCCCAGTAGGACCATTTGACCAGGACCAAACCACCAAGTCAAAGAACATTCCTTCCTTCTTGCTCGCAGGCAGGGTCCACAGTAAAGACTTAGGAAGTGACCTTTTCACAGGAAGTGGGTGGACACATGACCTAAAATTCAACCTTTCCCTTCTTGGAGGGAGCTTATCATCTAGAGGAGGAAAGCATTAAAGTGTGCTCCTTTTTCAGTACAGAAGGAAAAAGGAGTGGGGGAAATGTTCACTATTCTGCAGTAGGTCATGGAATATAGAGGAAACATATTTCCTACAAATGGGCACTTGTTCCCCTCGATCTGAGTAGAGAGTTTGCAACTTTACTGAAGCCGTTCCCTGGGAAACCGAGCCTCTACTTTTATAATTGTCCCAGTTGGGAATCTAGAGGGATTCTTATCCTATGTGATACTGATGTGTTCATTTATTTACTATACTGTATTTTCCCGCCGCCTCCTCTTGCAGCTGTTGAGACTCAGACTCAGTCTATGCGAGGACCTGCAGCCAGTACTGAGAGGGAGGAGATGGGGAGGGAGTGGACCCAGGAACCAGAGGAAGATTAGGAGCAAACTCGTAATTAAAATGTGTTTGGCTTTTCATGACTTTATTTGAATGTGCATTTTCGTTATGAAAGTAATATATGTAACTGGACAACTCTGTATTTTTATTATAAAAGTAATTTAAGGCCTGACCTGTGGTGGCGCAGTGGATAAAGCATCGACCTGGAACACTGAGGTCGCTGGGTTGAAACCCTGGGCTTGCCTGGTCAAGGCACATGTGGGAGTTGATGCTTCTTGCTCCTCCCCCCTTTGTCTCTCTATCTCTCTTTCTCTCTCTCTCTCTTCTGTCTCTCTAAAAATAAATTAATTTTAAAAATAAATAAGTAAGTATGTGGCTCTTGTTTAAAAAAAAAGTAATTTTAGTACTTAGTGTAGAGTATAAAATGAATATAAGTACTTAGTGTGAAAGTGTTCTCTTACCCAGATATGACTAATCAGCTCCTTATATAGTCTTATTTTAAAGAGCATTTATAGGCCCTGGCCGGTTGGCTCAGTGGTAGAGCATCGACCTGGCATGCAGGAGTCCCGGTTCGATTCCTGGCCAGGGCACACAGGAGAAGCGCCCATCTGCTTCTCCACCCCTCCCCCTCTCCTTCCTCTCTGTCTCTCTCTTCCCCCCCCCGCAGCTGAGGCTCCATTGGAGCAAAAGATGGCCCGGGCGCTGGGGATGGCTCTCTGGCCTCTGCCTCAGGTGCTAGAATGGCTCTGGATGCAACAGAGCGATGCCCCAGAGGGGCAGAACATCGCCCCCTGGTGGGCATGCCGGTGGATCCCGGTCGGGCGCATGCGGGAGTCTGTCTGCCTCCCCGTTTCCAGCTTCGGAAAAATGGAAAAAAAAAAAGCATTTATGCATATATAACTATGAGAATGTATTTTTTCTTTAAAAACACACACAAATGAGAGACAAGATGGCGCTGGAGTAGGCGGACGTACCAACATCTACCTCCCAGAACCAAAGTGGATTACAAACTAATTTTAAGAACTATCATCTGGAAAAACCAACTTTGGACTAAACTAAGAGGACTCCTCAACCAAGGAACACTGAAGAAGGCAACACCGAGACTGGTAGGAAAAGTGGAAACATGGAGAGGGCTGCCCAGCTCCCCGGAGCGAACGGCAGCTGGGAGAGACTTGCGTGGCGGGAAGTGAGTTTAGCAGAGGGGGAAGGGTCCTGAGCCCCAGGAACAAAGCCCCAGCCTGCAGCCCCAGATCCCAGAAGAGGCATATGGACAGTATTTAGCTGGAAACCAGTCAGGATACTGTTTGTGAGAAAGAGTCTGATTTCTCAGACCCAGGATCCTTCTTAAAGGGACCGCGCAGAACATCTCTCTCACAACCACTCACCCGGGGCTCCTGGGGACAGGGAGAGAGGAAAGGACCAGAGTAACAGGAAAAGAGTGTAATTTAGGAGGCACAGGGAGAAACATTTTGGGAGATAGTCACCCTAATCCCTGGGACGAGTCACTCCCCAAAGCTGAAGTGAATATTTCCCCCGGAAACAGCAATACAATATCAGCAAAGGGAAGCAGGAGAGCAGCCAATCAAGCTCCCCCGCGTCACTCAGAGCAGAGTCGCATAGAAGGAGGGAGCTTTTGGGTCTACAGTAGTGAGTCTTAGGGTCCGAGCTGCAAAACCCCCACCCACTCAGCTGAGGGCTCGCCGGAGGGTGGGCGGCAGCGGGAGACAAAAGCGCGGTTCTGCTGGCAGGGGCGGAAGCCAGCTGGCCACCACTGGGCTCAGGTGTGAGCTCAATCTTGCCCAGCTGGGGAGAAGGGGGCGTGCAAAAGCGATCAAGCTCAGCTGCCGGCAGCCTGTAATCCAGCTTGCGGGAGAAGGGCGGGAACCCCGGAAAGGGTGGAACCAGCCCCTGAGCAAGGGTGCAGGAGCACAGCCTTGCCCCACCCATGCAACCCAGGCTTGCAGTCTGACTTGGTAGCCGGCTCCTTCCATGGGGGTGGAGCCAAAAGCCCAGAAGAGGCGGAGTTCCGCTACTGAGCTGAGCTTGGGCACGCAGTCCTGTCCGGCTGTAGAGCCAAGGCTAGCAGCCGTCCCTTGAGCGGGCTCCTCCTGCAAGGGCAGGGCGAAAGCCCGGAAATAGGCGGAGACCCGCAGCTGAGCAAAGGTGCTCGCCAGTGCCCTCAGGACCGAGCATAACGTAACACACGGGGGTGGGGCAAAGGCCAAGGCCACCAACACTTGTGCACCCGAGCGCGTGATCACAGCCACTCTCGCGAAGAGAAAATGCGGAGGCAGAGAAATACAACACAAATAAACCAAGAGAAATCCCCAGAAAAGGACCTAAGTGAATCAGATATAACCAAATTACCAGATGCAGAGTTTAAAATAACAATTGTTAGGATGCTCAAAGATATTAGAACAACCATAGATGGCCATTATGAAAACCTAAATAAAGAGATAACAAATATAAAAAAGGACATTGAAATAATAAAAAAGAATCAGTCAGAAATGACAAATACAATATCTGAAATAAAGAATACAATGGAAGGAATTAAAAACAGGATGGATGAAGCAGAGAATCGAATCAGCGAGTTAGAGGACATGATAAATAAAGGCACGGAAGCAGAGCAGAAAAAAGAAAAGAGACTCAAAAAGTCTGAGGAAACTCTAAGAGAGCTCTGTGACAATATGAAGAGAAATAACATCTGCATCATAGGGGTTCCTGAAGAAGAAGAGAAAGAACAAGGGATAGAGACTTTGTTCAAACATATCATAGCAGAAAACTTCCCCCAATTAAGGCAGGAAAACATTTCACATGTTCAGGAAGCACAGAGAACTCTATTAAGGAGAAACCCAAAGAAACCAACACCAAGACACATCATAATTAAAATACCAAAGCTAAATGATAAAGAGAAGATATTAAAAGCTGCTAGAGAAAAAAAGACTATCACCTACAAAGGAGCCCCCATAAGGATGACTTCTGACTTCTCAACAGAAACACTTGAGGCCAGAAGGGAATGGCAAGAAATATTCAAAGTAATGCAGAACAAGAACCTACAACCAAGACTACTTTATCCAGCAAGGCTATCATTTAAAATTGAAGGAGAAATAAAAAGCTTTACAGACAAAAAAAAAAAAAACTCAAGGAATTCACTGCAACCAAACCAAGGCTGCAAGAAATGCTAAGGGACCTGTTGTAAACAGATCAAAGGAAAAAAAGAATATAGCAAAAGAGGAAAACAGTTTTAAAGAAAAAAATGGCAATAAACAATTACATATCAGTAATAACCTTAAATGTTAATGGATTAAATGATCCGATCAAGAGACATAGGGTAGCTGCTTGGATAAGAAAACAGGACCCATACATATGCTGTCTACAGGAGATACACCTTAAATCAAAAGATGCATACAGACTGAAGATAAAAGGATGGAAAAAATTATTTCACACAAATGGAAATGAAAAAAAAGCTGGGGTAGCAATACTTATATCAGACAAAATGGACTTTAAAACAAAATAAAAATAGTTTTGTGTGAAAAAAATAAAAATTAAAAAAAAATTAAAAACACACACAAATGGAATCATGCTAAGCATATTCACCTAAAAAAGTGATTTTCACCTAAAAAATCTTCCTTGGAGACCATTTTTTTAATTGAATTTATTGGAGTGACATTGGTTAATAAAATTATGTAAGTTTCATATGAACAATTCTACAATACGTCATCTGTACATTGTATCGTGTGTTCACCACCCCAAGTCAATTCTTGGAGTCCCTTCTTTATCAGTAGTATAATCCAGGGATTTTCAACCTATTTCATCTCATGGCACACATAAAATAATTACTAAAATTCTGTGGCACACCAAAAAATCTATTTTTTTGCCAATCTGACAAAAAAAAATAGGTATAATTTTGATTCATTCACAGCAGACGGCTATTGTTATGTTGGCTGTTGCCATTTTTTCATTTGCCCGTCTAAGGGAAAAGAGGTCAGTGCCCCGACTAAACAGTCAGGTGGTTCATGTTTTCAAGTTCTTGCGGCACATCAGTTAAAAATCACTAGTATAGTCATATGTCTCCAATTGTCTGGGATAGTTCTGGTTTATTATCCCTTCTATCCTATATAATAATCAACAAAATCCCTTTCCACTCTCACAAGTATCCTGATTTGAATAAATTTCCTAGTCACTTTTCTTATCAGGCAAAACGGATCTACCTTTTTGCTTTTAATAAGTTTCATGGAAGGACACACTGTGGATGCTTCAAATGAAACTAATCATCCACTTGGCAGTGTTGTGATCGAAGGACTGGAGAAGGGACAAAGAGACCCTCTTTTTCTTCCTGGTATTAGTATAGTGTCTGCACCATTAAAAGTGCTTATAAACATTAGCTGAATAAATGAACAAATTAGTGAGCCCTGCATTTAGCCTAGATCTAGTTATAACAGAGAATCCTACCTACTCTAGGTAGTTCTAGAGCCAGTAGAACATATTGTATATATTACATTCTGGGGACCCTCCCAGTTCAAGGAATTTCATACTGTGTCTACTGAATACCCCAGTCTCCAAAGAAACTGCATTTCAGTTCCAAGCAGTTGTACCGCAATCATAAACACAACCACAAAGGAGTGGAAACAAACCACCAAAACACTGAGTAGGAGGCCCAACTCCTCTCAACCAGTGGAGAGCATTTCTAAACAAACAAAAGGGATTACACCTGCTCTGGATCTTGCCAAAAGAATAGAAAGCAAACCCAGGAAAGTCAGACTGGCACCAAACAGGAAGTTGCCTGGAGGAGGAGAGAGTCCAGGGATTAGTGGTGGTAGGAGGTAGAACTCATTCCACTGTCTTCAGGGGATATGATTGCATGGTCCAGTGAGTCATAAAATTCAGGCACATCATTACAATTTTAATCAAAGATACTAAGAATAACAATTGACTTTTATTGAGTGATCACTGGGTACCAGGTGCTATGCTAAGCACTCTTTCATATAAGCTCAATGACTACCCACAGTACTGAGAGCTGCTAAGACTGGGCAGGGGTGATCGAGTCCTCCCCAACTACACACCAGAGTCATCCGGGGAAGTTTGCAAAAGCCAGCTTCCTGGTTCCCTCTCAAACTTGACTGAATCAGAATTTTAAAGAGCAGAACCCCAAAATACCTATATTTTAAAAGCTCTATTTTTCAAAAAGTCATCCTTAGTTCACACTCTTTCATCTGTATGTATTCAATACAGATGGGCCCTTAAAGAAATTACAGATGTAAAAAAACAACAACAAAGTACAGATGTTAAAATAACCCAGGACCCTGCATTGGCTTGTTCTCAAACTGCTTTCAGCTCTGCCTGGTCCCAAGTTCGTGACTAAAATCTCAGCACTTTGGGGCCTGGGGAGTGGGTGTTTCTCTGGACTATACTCAGTCTTTGAATCTGAGTCAGTCCCCAAATCCTCGGACGAACTTGGCTCCTTTGAGGCTTTGTGCTACCTCAGCTGGGTATGTCCTCCCACCCAAGGCTTTTTTGCATCTGGCCAAAGCAGTGCTCAGCTCTAGTAGTGAGGGCGAGGGAGGGACAGTTTGAACTCAGGGTACCAGCCATCAGAACATTATATAGTAAGACGAGGCTACTGCACTACAAGACATGGCCCACCTGACCTATGGTGGCGCAGTGGATGAAGTGTCGACCTGGAATGCTGAGGTCGCCGATTCAAAACTCTGGGCTTGTCTGGTCAAGGCACATATGGGAGCTGATGTTTCCTGCTCCTCCCCCCTTTTCTCTCTCTCTCTCTCTCTCTCTCTCTCTCATCTCTCTCTCTCTCTCTATCTCTTTATCTCTCTCTCTCCTCTCTAAAATAAATAAATAAAGTCTTACAAAAATTAAAAAAAAAAAAAAGGCATAGCCAAACCAAAAGCTTGCTATCTACTTCCTGTTAGGAAAGGAATGAACTTCTCAGTCCTGAGCCCACAGATCTGAAGGTGCAAGTGAGAAGGAGGACGAGGAGTCTGAGTGTGAAGAAAGAGTTAGGACTGTCTCACTGAGGCTCCCAGGTTCTGAATCCTGTCCATGAACCTTCTTTCTTCTGCATCAGTGACCATCTCCACCAAACCCTATCCCTGGTCTTTACCATGACAGGCACCTCTGCTCGTTCTTGGCAGCCACCCATGGCCCACAGACAAAAATAGACCAGCTGGCCTCGCAAAGCACTTTGCTTTCACTGATGGGAAACAAACGCCCATTTGGTTTACTTTCCCTTCAAAGGTCCAGGAAGCCTCTTGACAGAAGATATTGGGAAGGTTTAGTGAAGGCCAAGGGTTTAAGTTTTGAAACCTAAACCATTTGACAGGCCCCGTGAAGGTGATGAAAGCCAAGAAACTTATGATCAAGTTGAAACTCTTGCAGTCTGTGTCTCACTCATTGGATGTGATTGAGACATTCATCAGGGTTTCTTAGATGTAACAAAAAATAAATAAAAATTCTACTATAGTGAGGCAGTTTTGTGCCTCACAGAAGAAAGAACTTTCTAATAGATCTATCCTTTCATCAGATGAAAACTTGGCCCTGGGAGGTGTGAAGTCCTTTCCATTAGTTGTGACTTCAACTCATCTGTCAGCCTTGCCCCAGATGTGAGGTTGGAGCAGGATGACCTTTAAGATATCTCCCTAATTCCAGACTCTGTGAACATAAATTTTGAAGGTTTGACTGGGCAGCTTTTCCAAATATGGCTTGTGGTAGAATATAGAGAACAGAGAAGATCAGAAAAGGCATAGTTGAGAATCTGATCTTGTCATGTGCTACAGGATATTCCTGCAAAACTGATTATTTTGGGATATGTCAGTCGTTGAGAATCTGAGCAGCCTCATGTCTGAGGCTAATGCTTCTCATGTCTAAACTGGTCAGGTTCGTTCTGTTCTGCACATGCTCTTGCCTCTGTCTGGATCCCTCAGACCCTAGTTATCTGCATGTCTTTCTCCTCCCTTTCTTCAAAGTGTTTGCACAGTTGTCACCATCATAGTGAGCCTTCCTAGATCATCCTATTTATCTAGCCTGCCTTTCAATTGCAGGGTTTAAACCATTTATATTTAGTGTAATTTTTGATACAGTTTGATTAAATCTAGTTATTTTCAATTCATCCCATCTAGTCTCTCTTTCTTTTTATCTTCTTTTCTGCTTTTTTTTTTGTATAAAGAAAAAACATTTTAGTGTTTCATTTTATTTTCCCTATTGGCATGTTAGCTATTCATTTTTGTATGGTAATTTTAGTAGTTGCTCTGGAAATTATTATGTGCATCCATCACTTATCACAGATATATCTTGAAATGATATTATAATATTATATCACTTTAGGTGTAAGTTAAGAAATATACAATGATATACTTTCTGACTTGCATGCTATTGTTGTGATACAATTCATTATTTCTGCATATAAGCCTCAAATATTGTTCAGTTTTAGTTAAAGTCAATTGTATGGACTCATGAATTTTAATTTATTCAATGACTTATACTCTATTTTTTTTTTTTTTATCTTCAAATCGTCCCACATTTGGCCAGTAGGAATCCCTTCAGGTTGTCTCCTGTGTACTCTTTGGTATGTCTCCACCATCTCCACCATTCTTTGAGTACTTTGTTACTTTTGGTAATAGGCTCTAGGCTCATCTTATACTTCCTTGCCCTTGATTCGAAATCATTTCTCCAAGAAGCCTTGATTCCTTTTAATGGAAGGTGATAGTCATAAACCAGGATCTGGAGAATCAGAGTGCTTATTGTTACTGGGGTGTCATTCATTGCTTCTAGGTCCCTGTGCTTTTAGTGGACAGCTAGGATGTGTGTGTGTGTGTGTGTGTGTGTATGTGTGTAGGTATATATGTATATACAGGGGTTGGCAAATGTAGGTTTACAGCTGTGAGTATGCAAAAGTTTATTCTTTTTTATTATTATTATTGACTGATTTTTTTTCTTTTTTCTTTTTCTTTTTTTTCTTTTTTCCCTGAAGCTGGAAACGGGGAGAGACAGTCAGACAGACTCCCGCATGCACCCGACTGGGATCCACCCGGCACGCCCACCAGGGGCGACGCTCTGCCCACCAGGGGGCGATGCTCTGCCCCTCCGGGGCGTCGCTTTGCCGCGACCAGAGCCACTCTAGCGCCTGGGGCAGAGGCCAAGGAGCCATCCCCAGCGCCCGGGCCATCTTTGCTCCAATGGAGCCTTGGCTGCGGGAGGGGAAGAGAGAGACAGAGAGGAATGGGGGGGGGTGGAGAAGCAAATGGGCACTTCTCCTATGTGCCCTGGCTGGGAATCAAACCCGGGTCCCCCGCACGCCAGGCCGATGCTCTACCGCTGAGCCAACCGGCCAGGGCCTATTGACTGATTTTTGAGAGACAGAGAGAGGGAGGGAGAAAGAGAGAGAAGAAAGCATTCATTTGTTGTCCTACATAGTTGTGTATTCATTGCGTATGTGCCCTTGGTGTTTAGAGACAATGCTCTAAACCAACTGAGCTAACCGGCCAGGGCCTATTGTTGTATTACTTATTAATGATTGTATTGCTTTCCATATGAACAACTGTGAACCTACTTTTGCCTTCCCTGCATACATACATATACACACATGCACATCTGTATCTATTCCCATATCTATCTATTGAAAACCATGAATTTTCAACAGTACCTCCAATTCCAATCAAATAGCAGGGCTAAATCCTTGTTCTTTAGCCCCTCTAATCCATGCCGGCCATGTTGGAAAAAAGCTTTAGATTTAGACCCTGTTGAAGGGCTCAGTAGCCCTGACCTATAAGCAGAAGAGATGGCTGGATTGATCCAGTGCTGATGATCTATAAAGAAGACATGACGGGAAAATCAGGTATCTTGGATGCTAAGGATGCCAGAGGATATGCCATGTATTTCAGGCAGGATGTTGAAGAAAAATATGCCAAAAGGTGGGCTGAATTGGTTTTTAAAAAATGGAGGGGTGGAAGCACTGGAGATCTTGATAAAATCAGAGAATAGGTTCAGTGGGGATTAAGCTCTCTGGAGAACCCAGTCATTTCCAACTAGCTAGCCAAATGTCTGATTATATCTACACATGAACTGGTCTGTAGTGAGACCTAATTCCACTGGAACTTTTACTGTCAAGTGGGTCACATCCGGGAGAATTGTCATTAAACAGACATTTTTCCAAACAGGGATTACAGGTGCTTCCCCTCCAGTAAATTAAATCCCTAATAACAGAAGTAAAGGAAGCACATGTATACTCATACACAGACTGAATATAATACTGGCCCCCAATCAAAAATCATCAGGAAGTAAGACTTCAAGGCAAGCCCCTGTCCTGAAATGACTCATGATCAAATAGCGCAGGTATCAAAGAGCAAAGGCAGAGATGGAGCTTTTGCAGGTTTCCGAACCCAGAAGCCATGGGGTTCCAAGATACCAACTGGAAACTGCATGAGTTAATATCTGAATAAGCGAATCAACAAGCCGGAGCTGGGTCTTGCCAGTGGAGTAGGATTTCTGTAAATAAGAGGGAGAAGGAGTGGGATTCATACGGGAAACCACTCAATCAAGGATCCAGAACGAGCCACAAAGGCAGCAGAACTGTGTGTGACAGAGCAGGGGCCACATCCGCTACACTGGAGGCAGCATAGGTCAGGACCATGGCAGAGTCGCACCCAGAGCCAGGTGATTGTTGCCTCTTGGCCATGTCTCTGTGTGTCAGTTTCCTCCTTTGCTCCTGTGGTGGCTATTTAAATCAGCAGACATCAAGACTTTCAGTCATGAACTTCCTCAGCCTCCTGTCTCCACACCTACAAATTATTGCATTTATACCTACTCACACCCTCCTTCCTCCCCAGTCACAGTGTCCTGTTCAAGGCTGAATCCCCAAACTGCACCCACGGTCCCTTCCCTTCTCCCCGTCAGAAACACTGTTGCCAGCCTTATCGCCCTCAGCCCCTTTCATGTTCTTTCCCCAAAGCCCTGACCAGGCAAATGTCTGTCCCATCATGAGCACATGAAACATCAATCCTATACCCTTTAGCTATTGCCTTTTCTTTTTTCTTTCTTTTTTTTTTTTTTGTATTTTTCTGAAGTTGGAAATGGGGAGGCAGTCAGATAGACTCCCGCATGCACCGACCGGGATCCACCCTGCATGCCCACCAGGGGGCGATGCTCTGCCCATCTGGGGTGTTGCTCTGTTGCAACCAGAGCCATTCTAGCACCTGAGGCAGAGGCCACGGAGCCATTCCCAGCGCCTGGGCCAACTTTTACTCCAATGGAGCCTCGGCTGCGGGAGGGGAAGAGAGAGACAGAGAGGAAGGAAAGGGGGAGGGGTGGAGAAGCAGATGGGCGCTTCTCCTGTGTGCCCGGGCCGGGAATCAAACCCGGGACTCCTGCACGCCAGGCCAACGCTCTACCACTGAGCAAACCGGCCAGGGCTACTATTGCCTTTTCTTTATCTTTCCTTTAATAACAAAGCTAATTTTTGTGTTAAATATCATTTTACATGTTTCTCTAATTATAAAAATAGCAATGTTCATTACAGAATATAAGACCTTTATAATCCCGCCACTCATTTTGGGGTTTCCACATGTATATATCCCTTTTTCTTTACACTTTTTAAATGTTTATTTTATGGATCTTAGAGGAAGAGAGAGAGCAGAAAAGAGACAGGAACAGCTGTTCCTATATGTGCCCTGACCAGGGATCAAACCAGCAACCTCTGTGCTTCAGGATGATGCCCTAACCAACCGAGCTATCTGGCCAGGGCACCACATGTATGTATCTCTGTCTGGCATTTAACAGCTGACATTTTACTGAGTGTTTCGGTGTGCCGTGCTCACCGTGACGCAGTGAGGGACTTGCCCACAGTTGCACACCCAGCCGGTGGCATAGTCTAGATTCAGTCCCAGGAAGTCTGGCTCCAGAACACAAGCTCTTCGACCAGCTCTTTATGCCTCTAATTTATACCAGGATCAAAATCATATACTGTATTGTAATAGAGTGAGCATTTTTTTAATATCACAAAATATGTTTTAGAAAGGTGATAACCAAGATTTTTGATGTAATGGTTTGTCATCTTTCATGCAGTTGTCAACCCACTACGCTATTGCCCTCAGCCCTCACCACTCAGCAGCACGTGAACCCACAGGGTAAATCAAAGGAAACCTCTTTGATACTAAATCCAACAGTCGCTTTAGCACCCTCTCCTTCTGACTCCTCAGCATGTTTGGCATCATTGTCCCTTCCTTGTGTCATTAAAAAAAATTTTTATTGATTGATTTTAGAAAGAAAAAAGAAAGGATAGAGAGAGAGGAACACCAATTTATTATTCCACTCGTTTATACTTTCATTGGTTGATTCTTGTATGTGCCCTGACCAGGGGGATCAAATCCGCAACCTTGACGTATCAGGTTGGCGCTCTAACCAACTGAGCTACCCAGCCAGGGCCTTCCTTCTGTCATTTAGTCAATAAATATTTCCTGAGCACCAATTTTGCACCAGGCACAGAGCTAAGTATCAGAAATGTCCCCCTCTTTTGGTTTCCGGGGCGTATTCTCCTTTGCTTTGCCCTTCCTCCTCTCATGTTTTCTTAGTCACAAACTTCCTGGTCCTCTGGGTGCTCAGCCCCATGCTAGGTTCTTCACCAGTGTTTCTCAGCCCTCGCTGTGCTTTTGGATCACCTCCAAAATATACCTAGAGATTCTGATTTAAGATTTTATTTATTGATTTTAGCAAGGGAGGGAGGGAGCGAGATTATAGTTGTTTCACTTTAATTGTTCACTGATTCCTTCTTGGATGTGCTGCATCTGGGCAAGCCCAGCATCTTGAACTGGCCACCTCTCTGCTCCAGGTCGACACTCCACCCACTGTGCCATCACAGGTCATGTTAGAGATTTTTGACTTAGAGGGGAGCCTACACATTGATATTTTGAAGATGCTATATGTCCTCTGTCTAACAGATGCTCTTCCCTCTGTGTTCCTCAGCTCAAGGGGATAGCATACCTCTCCATCCACTTATTTAAGCTACAAAGCTTGCCTTCTCCTCCTCTTTCAATCAATCACTATGTCTTACTGATTCTACCTTCTTCTTAGTTTTTAAATCTCTCTACATCTCTCCGTCTCTATTGTCATTACCTGTATTCAACCCTCCTCATTTCTTACCTAGATTATTAAAATGTCCTCCTAATGGACCTTACCTCCAATTTTGCCTCCCTTCAAATTAATTTTTTACCATTTTTTGGTTGTCTCACAGTGCAAATAACATTGTTGTCTTTTTCCTGAGTATATAAATAATACGGGATCAGTATAAAAATTAAAACAACTATAAGAAAGAAATGATTACCTGAACTATCACTACCCTGAGATGCCCCCATTCCTCCTGTAACTTTTTGATATCACCCTTTTGGGCACCTTTTTATATTGCTCAGTCATATAAGAAGGGCCCAAACCTTGTCCCCTCATTGGGACTTAGGTGCCACAGGATGGCCCTAAGGGAGGAATAATTTTAAGTAGGAACAAAGAAGGCCTGGAAAGAGTGAATATATAATTCTAAACAAATTGGATAATACCCTAAGCTATTTTGTTTTGAATACAGGATGCCTTTTATTCAAAATCTTTCCCCCGTGCCTCCTCTCCTCTCTCTTTCTCTACTCCTAGACCCTCATCTCACCTCAGGTAATCAATGCTAAAAACTTGGTATGTATGCTTTCATACCTTTATTCATGCTCATATAATCATATGTTATGTTTGCTCCTCGCAGTAGTGCCCCTAGAACAGCAGTGTAGTCACTGGAGGGTTTATGTTTGGACGTTTGAAGTCCAGGACTTCACAAAGTGATCAGGAGGTGGCTTCCTTCAAACTGTCTGCTTTGCAGTCTTTTACACGGTGATATCTTCAGAGCCATAAAATGGCTGTCAAAGTGCCTGCTATTACAGCCTTATTTCAGGTAGGAAAAAAGACAAGGAGCAAAAAAATTTCACCCTTCTATCCAAAACTTTCACTTTTATCTAACTAGCCACTCCTATCTGCAAGACAGGACAGGAAAAATGCACACGCACACACACACACACACACACACACTTCAGGGTTGTTTTGCTAGTAGTAGATGCCTTTATTTTCTGAAAATTACATCAGAGTACATCTGCACCTTTGCTATAGCTATTCCCACTTAATCACACTTCACAGAAAACCCTGCAAGTCAGAATAGATCTGATACTTTTAAATGGCTACATAAGTCCCCTTGGTATGTGCACACTACAGTTTATTCAACCATTCCCCTAATGGTAGGCATTCACTTTGTTTTTGGTGTTTTTCCAACCACAAACAATGCAGGAATAATCACCTTTTTACATGTATCCTTTTGTTTTTTGGTGCTTTTATTTCTTGGCCAAATTCCTAGTAGTGGGACTGCTGGGTTAAAGTACATATGTATTAAGATTTTATAGTCTTTGCCAGATTGCAAAAAAAAAAAATTCACATTTTAGCTAGCGATATGGCTAATTGCATCTCTTTCCTCATTTTCTCCAATAACAGGTGTTAACATTCATCTTAATTTTACACCCTTAACCTGAAGGGTATAAAGTGATATTACATTATTACTTTTTCATTAACATCTTTTAAATATATTTATTGGACACTTACATTTTTTCTTTTATGATTGTATATTTACATTATTTATCCATTTCTACTAGGTTTGTCTTTTCTAATCAGTTTCTGAGAGCTCTTTGTATATTATGAATATTAATATTAATTGTGTGGTGCAATTAGCATATTCATATACTCCACAAAAAGTTTATTGGATCGTCTTTGCCTACAGAATAAAATCCAAGTACTTTAACAAAGCCAGGTGTGTTGTCTGGGCAGGAGATGGTGTTCAGATGCCTTTGATAAGAGCATTTAGGCAACTCCCTTCCCTCCTTGTATCCATTTACACCCATTGATTTGCACAGAGTTGAATAGTACAGCCTATGAGAAACAGTCTGAACCCGTTGTGGGTTGGATTTCAGTCGTTTGGTGGACTAGGGTGGCTCTGAGGGAGGCATGATAATAAGCAGGGGGGCTCTGAGAACTGAGTCATCATAGCCAA
This sequence comes from Saccopteryx bilineata, assembly GCF_036850765.1. Classification (NCBI taxonomy): domain Eukaryota; kingdom Metazoa; phylum Chordata; class Mammalia; order Chiroptera; family Emballonuridae; genus Saccopteryx; species Saccopteryx bilineata. Next base: position 296,789,390 of record NC_089491.1, on the reverse strand, counting down.
GAAGGCATCTGGCCATCGGCTGGAACCCAGCATGTGGGCCGAGTGCTCCAGGGGAGTGGTGTTCTGAGTTCACTGCAGAAGCAAACGCTGGCACTTGTGTCACCTAGTCACTGTGGCAGCATGTGCGGCTCCTGGGCTTGTGTGGAGGTTTAAAGAGCTGTTACTGTGGAGTCAAGCAGCCTTGCTTTGGAAACCTTATATGAACTATATCCAGTAAGAGCACATCCCAGCCTTGCGTTGGCATCCCTGTTGAAGCAATAAGTCTTGGAACTGCAGAATTACAACTGGCTACACGTGGTAGCGAGTGATTAGCTAGATTGAGTCATTGAAACATGGAAGTACTCCCCAGAGTCCCCGAAATTTTGGGTGGAAAAGACCCTGGAAATAACTTTGATTTTCTTTAGTCAAACAGGTGGGGTGCAGAACTTGTGAGAGCTGGGTGTGGGTGCTTATGGGGTTGCGTCTACACACACTGCCTGGTGAAATAGGTCGCTTTTATCCTCATCATATGCCTCATGTCTACCTTTCTGGCCTCATCATCTGCATTTTCTCTCTTCCTTTATGAATATGCTAATCCAGTCATACCTTCCTCCAAGCACCATTCTTTCTTTGTCTCCTACGGCTTTGTAGATGCTGCTCCCTCTTCATGAAACACTCAACTCCTCACCCACATTATTTATTGGCTAACTCCTGTCAGCCGCTACCTCCTTGAGGAAGTCCTCCTCGATTTCTACAATCTGGAGGTTTTGAGGTTCTTCCTAAAGTTCTCATGGAATTCTGCATGCCCCCATACCTCGCACCTTTTATCAGACTGTGAGCTAGTTTCTTCAGTATTGAGTGCAGGGCCTGACATATGATGTGGCTCAATAATGCTTGTTAAATGAGTGAATTAATGAATAAAAAATTCAAAGTCCACATATGCTCAATGTTGTACTCACTTCTTTGAAGAGAAATAAAGGGCATCTACCTGTCCTCAAGCGACTGATAATCCAGTTGAGACAGGTGTTTTTTGTCTTTTTGTTTCATTATTTTTCTTCCCCACAACTACTATATAATTATACGCTTTTAAGATTGAATGTAAGAGCAATGAGAGCTGGGAGGAGGTGATGTAATAAAGCCAGATACATCAGCCAAAGAGAGAGTACCCTAATGCTATATAAGTCAGGGGTAGTCAACCTATTTACACCTACCGCCCACTTTTGTATCTCTGTTAGTAAAATTTTCTAACCACCCACCGGTTCCACAGTAATGATGATTTATAAAGTAGGGAAGTAACTTTACTTTATAAAATTTATAAAGCAGAGTTACAGCTAGTTAAAGCATATAATAATAATTACTTACCAAGTACTTTATGTCAAATTTTTGCTAAGTTTGGCAGAATAAATCTTTATAAAACAACTTACTATAGTTAAATCTATCTTTTTATTTATACTTTCGTTGCTCCACTAGCACCCACCATGAAAGCTGGAATGCCCACTAGTGTGCAGTGGGGACCAGGTTGAATACCACTGCTGTAAGTGAACTACTCTACAGTATTCAAAAATAACTTCCAAAAATGCATCAAATATCAAATACATGAAGCCCACTGTGCTGGTCACAGAAGCCACAAAGAGGGAAAATTACTGTCTCAGGGTTTATTATCTAGTTGGAGGCACTTTGGGGAAGTAGGCAGGGCACACACAATAAAAAAATAAACAGCAAAGACATTCATTGAGTGCTGTGGCTGGGATGACAAGATGAGCTAGCTACAAAAAAAAATCCCTTTTCACTTATTAAAAAGTGAGATTAAAAAAGAGATGGCATGCAGCCTTGGGGAGGGCATGGTGGAATAATGCTTTTATTCGCTATTAGTGGAGAGCAAATTGGTACACATTTTTCTTGAGGGCAATTTAGCGCCATCTATCAAGAATTTCAAAACTGTTCCCACTCTTTTGACTCAGTGGTTCTATTTCTAGTAATTCACATTAAGGAAATAATCAGAGATGCAGACACATATTTACAAGGATATTAATAACATTGTTATTTTTAATGGAAAAAGAAATAAAAATAGCCTAAATGTTGAACAATAGGGAATCAGTTTAATAACTTATGATTCATCTCTATAATGGGCACTATGCAGCCATAAAAATCCATGTTTTTTTCCTGAGAATCTTAGCATTCTAGGAAATTTTGATGTCATGACAGTAATTGAAAAAATACACAGAACAATATACACATCACCCATATTGTGTGGCTGAGAGAACACTAAAAGGAAATACATCCAAGATGTTAGCAGTTGTGAAATTATGGAGAGTACTTTTTCCTTCTTTATCATTTTCTTTATTTTCCAAATTTTCTACAATAAGTGTGTAGTATTTTATAGTTAGAAAATGATTTTAATTTAAAATATTTTTTAAATCTTTTTCTTTCTTTTTTTCTTTATTCATTTTTAGAGAGGAGAGAGAGAGGGAGAGAGAGAGAGACAGAGAGAGAGAAGGGGGGAGGAGCTGGAAGCATCAACTCCCATATGTGCCTTGACCAGGCAAGCCCAGGGTTTCGAACCGGCGACCTCAGCATTTCCAGGTCGACACATTATCCACTGCGCAACCACAGGTCAGGCTAAATTTTTTTTAAATAAAGTTGATAGGACAAGAAAGTTTATGCTCAAAGCAAGATGAGCAAGTGATGGCCAACCTCCATTCAGACAGAATGGTTGGGAAGTGCCTCTGCTTTGGCTTCCGTCTCTGTGGTTTGTTGTCTACAGCCTTTGCAGTGTTTGAGAGGAGTGCCTCAGGAAAACAGCAATGAGAAAGAACTTTTTGAGGCTATCATTTCTTTCTTGTCATAGTCAAGTGTTTTATGGAAATTCTGTGGGTGAGTCAACGTGGAGGCCGTGGCAGTCAGCATTGTATTCTGTGTCCCGTGAATCCTTTCTCTTATCTTCTTTGGTTACTCTTTTTTTTTTTTAAATTTATTTTTTGCTAGAGAGACAGAGAAGAAGAGAAAGAGAGATAGAGAAAAAGAGAGGGAGGAAGAGAGAGATGAGAAGCATCAACTTGTAGTTGCATCATTTTAGTTGTTCATTGACTGCTTCTCATTGACTGCCTTTATTGGGGGGCTCCAGCTGAGCCAGTGACCCCTTGCTCAAGCCAGTGACCTTTGGGCTCAAGCCAGCAACCTTTGGGGTCATGTCAATGATCCCATGTTTAAGCTGGCAACCCCTCAAGCTGGTGAGCCTGTGCTCGAGCCAGTGGCCTCGGGCTTAGAACCTGGGACCTCAGCATCCTAGGTCAATGCTCTATCCACTTAACCACCACAAGTCAGGCTTATTTTGTTACTCTTGTGGAGAGAAAAGCCAAAGCAACATGAGCTTTAGAGGGTTTGCAAAGCAAGAAGAGAAAGGCTCCTCACACTAGCAAAAAATTTTTTTAATTTTTATTTATTGATGTTACAGAGAGAGGAGAGAGGAGGGGGGCAGCAAGAAGTATCAACTCATAGTTGCTTCACTTTAGTTGTTGCTTGCTTGTTGTACGTGCCTTGACCAGACAAGCCCAGGGTTTCGAACTGACAATTTCAGAATTCCATGTCAACACTCTGTCCACGCACCACCACAGGTCAGGCACACCAGCAAATTTTAATCATCAATTCTGACCCTAAGAGCCCTTAATGACTATTCAGAAACAACTGGCCTGCCCCAGGTACAATGGAGTGAACAGTGTCTCGATTCTTTTGATCTGATGGAGGGATGAGACTGAGGTAGAGATTGAATGAGCAGAGAAGAGGCAGGCACGTGTGTCAAGATACCATTAGATAGCCTAGGAAGTCAATAATTATTGATTCTTCAAGCAGATGATCAATGAACACCTGACATGATCATTGCCCCCAGTTCACTAAGAGCTTTTACATTTATTATTTTATTTGACCCTAACCATAACCCTTTGAGATAGGTATTATTAGCCTTCCCATTTTATAGATTATATCATTGAGGCTTCAATGAGATTAAAGGATTTGGCCAAAGTCTCTGTTGGTTAATAACAGCTGGATCTGGAACCCATGACTTAGGATTCCTCTCTCTTGTTTGACACATTTATGCTCTGATAGACACATTCTCATACAAGAACCCACAAATTATACTGAAAAATGAGAAGAAAAGTTAAAGTCTATCTACCAGAAGTTCCTTCACATGATCTTAACTTATATTTCACCTTGGAAATTATTTTTCATGTCTCAACCCATATCATCCATGCCACAGAGACACACTACAAGTTGAGACTTGACTTCATCACTACATTTCCTGTTACCTAGTATTTGTATCTTCTTGATATGTTCATCCAGTCTCCCCCTATATACTGGAGCCACAGAATGTTAGGAATGGGAGGACCTTAACTGGCCCTCTAGCTCCACGAGTGCTCCACAGCCTGTTCCTAAACCTGTACCTCCTGGGTCTTCGAGGCAGAACTCTTCCTGTTACCGCAGCAGCTCCCAGGGGAACCGCCTCTTGTCTTCGCCTGTCTGTCTGGTTGCTTCCAAAACAGGGCTAGGGCTCTTCACAATCCGTGCTCAGTGTTGCTGACCAGGGAAGTAGAATATTCTAGCGCTAATCACCTTCAAGGGACCTCTTAGGTTAGCCAGCAGACTGGCAGGCACGGGCATTGTTGTTTAGCCCACTTCTGTGGTACCAAGGAGTGGTAGACATAACTTCTCGAGGTGGGGGGCAAGCCACTGGTTCTCCTCACATCCTTGCCCGTGTGTCCCCATTATAGCCTTAGTCCTCCCTTCCTTGGACTAAGCTGCCTCCATTCCTGTGAGCGGGGGAGGTGGGCCTCCAGTCTAGAGGCTCCTTCATATCCTCTTCTGGACTCTTGTCCTCACAGGCCCTAGCCTGGGAATCTCAGCAGGGCATTTGTGCTCAGTGAGGCCTTGAGTTGACAATCACACCCTGATGTGGATTAACGAGCTTCCCGGGCCTGTTGGGTGACTCTGCCTTGGGAAGCCATCCAGTCCAAGGCTGGGTCTATCCCCCACAATGCAGCATGCCCTGCTGTGAGTCAGAGCTTGCAAATGCTGCAATTCCTACCACCGAGTGCCTCGGGATGACAGATTCCCCCAAATGCTCTCTCCGTAGCCACCTTGCTGCAGCAGGCTTTACACCTGCTCTGCAAGTTGGCTTTGAGCTTTAGGTGAGTTTCTTCTGTGTCAGTTCTTAGTCATTCCTGCTAGAGAAAGCAGTGATTACTTGGCGAATCCAAAGGGACAGATTATCTTAAAATAATTTAGATTTGTCTCTGGAATGTGTTAGGTGATTTATTTGTTTTAAGCAGAACATTTGCCTTCCTGGTGATGTTTCATTTAGGATAATGAGAGAAAGAAATAGCATTCCATCACCCAGATTAATTAGATAGGCAGCTCTGGGGCTGGGGGACCGGGTGGGGGCCAGTGGAGCAGGTTATGAAACAATGTGCTCAACACTCACAGTGGCCAGAGATGTCCCATTCACTTCCTTTATGGGCTGGGGGTCGCACGGGCTCTGTGCTTTTGTTACAAGGGGTAGGCTCACACGCCTGGTTGTCCTCCCATTGGTATGGAGGGGCCTGCCCCCTTGGGAGCCTCAGTGAAGCAAGTCAGGATGAGAAAGAAATGCTTCTTCTGTCCAGAGCGTTGGGAGCTTTCCCCTAAAGTAAAGAAGGGTGGGATATAATACTCCTCTTCCGTGGCTGACCTGTGGTGGCGCAGTGGATAAAGGGGTGACCTGGAATGCTGAGGTCGTTGGTTTGAAACCCTGGGCTTACTGGTCAAGGCACATATGAGAAGCAACTATGAGTTGATGCTTCCCACGTCTCTCTGTTCTCTCTCTAGATTAGATAAATAAAATGTTTTTAAAAATAATAATAATGTTTCTCTTCCAGTATGGGATGATTCCCTTGAGAAAGAGAGTTACACCTTCAGGAGCCTAAAGATGACCAACTCCCCATGAGACCTTAGAACTCTTAGCCCTGAATATCGGAACACAAAAAGACTCCAGTGAGTAAGAGAAGGGGACAAGCAGGCAAATAGAATGAGAGCTGTACAGGACGTAGGTTCAGGAGGAAAGGAGTATCTCTTGTTGGCCAGGGGATCTTGGACAAGTATTTCATTGCTCTGACCTTCAATATGTTCATGTGAAAAAAATTAAAACAATAAGTGATCTTATAGATGAAAGGCAGGTAAATACTAATGTTTATTAAAGTATTTTGGAAGCTGTAAAGTCCTGTGCAAATCTCAGTTATTAACCCTGCCTGGCTCAGTGAGACTCATCCACAGCCCTGGAAATGCAGCTCAGGGGACATGCTGCCTGGAGATTGAAGGACTGTGTATTTAGCACACAAGAGCTAGATCCAGGTATGCACTTAGTCATTGCTATTCCCATGCTGACGTAGGTAGCATTAGCGCAAGAATCCAGAGTAAGACTAACTGCCTTCCTGCACGTAGCCTTTTCTCATTTTTTTGACATTTGTTTGAGTTTGTTAATGATTGTAGATCTCAGCCTCTTCAGAAATGCTCGGCAGTAGTGTCACCATCTACTTTGGGAGCCAGGTTGGAACCTGCCCAGACTGAATAAGAGGGTACTTCCAAACACTGCTCAGACTCCCTTATCTAAGATCCTTTCTTCAAAGGATGGGGACGTAGGGAAGAGAAGCAGGGTGTGTGTGTGTGTGTGTGTGTGTGTGTGTGTGTGTGTGTGTGTATATGTGTGTGTGTAATAACCAGTGCTGATCTTTAGCTTTCCCATCCTCTTGCACAGAGGAGAGGGGAAAAAAAGAATCATGACCGAAGTGTGAGGATACTCTAAGTTCTCCTCCCCTAATCTGAACCCATGTTCCCATCTCTCAACTTGTCCCCTCTTTCTTTTGACTGTTGCTCCACCTCTGGCTTTAGTGTCTCTGTTCTCTTGCTCTTTTATCTTAAAGCCACAAAGCGTCTGGGATCAAATGACAGAATCCTTTAGAGGAAAATAGGATACATGCTCTGGGACCCACAAGGTAAACCGCACGCTCTCGTTGCTGAGGACATGAGCAACACGTCCACCAAGATATTCTCAGATGGCCTACTATCTGAGGTTAAGTCTGGCTCTTCCTAAGCCTTCGCAGACTTGCGTTCCTAACTGTCCAAACCCAGTGGACTCCTAATCCTCATTCTACCGGTAGCCATCAGCCACAATTAGCCCTTTACCTCGGAGCCTTTAGTTAATCCTGCCGCCTCCCAGTGCTTCCTCCCCTCCATGGCAGCTGGGTCAATTTCAAATTGTCTTCAGTGTGGACATAGTGTTTCTAAAAATAAAATCCTTGATAGGGATTTGGTAAATCAGGAGTCTTCAAGAGTTTATTCTGTCTTAGGTGGGTACCCTAGTGGAAGAGTCAGATGTGAGGATTCTTACACAGGTGACTTTGGAGGGGGGGCTGTTCTAGAAGAATCTTGAAAGGGAGGGAGGGGAGCAGGGTAGGGTAGGGAAAGAAGTAAAGCAGGAACGTAGCTTCAGGAGGAATGTGGCCTCCACCTGGTCCTTTGGGAGCTCTGGTGTGTCAATGGCACCATAGAGTTTATACTGCACTGAGCAAAGACATGGATGCTTTTGTGTTCCCACCCCAGTCAGTCACTGACTGAAGCCAGCGGAGGGGTGTCATTTCCAGGTATGTGGGGAGGTGGCTCCTGTCGTCCCAGGTGTGAGTTGTCTGAAGCACCTGCAGCAACTGGAGGAAGGACATCCTTGTAAAATGGTCCCATGTGTACCAGCAGCCTCTGCTATATACCCTCTGACTTTTTCATTCCAGTCCTGGAATTCTGTCATATTGAAATAATTCTAAGTATAGGAAAAAACCACACACAGCCTGACCAGGCGGTGGCACAGTGGATAGAGCATCGGATTGGGATGCGGAGGACCCAGGTTCAAGACCCCGAGGTCGCCAGCTTGAGTGCAAGCTCATCTGGTTTGAGCAAGGCTCACCAGCTTGAGCCCAAGGTCGCTGGCTCAAGCAAGGGGTCACTCGGTCTGCTGTAGCCCCCCAGTCAAGGCACATATGAAAAAGCAATCAATGAACAACTAAGGAGCTGCAACGAAGACCTGATGTTTCTCATCTCTTTCCCTTCCTGTCTGTCTGTCCCTATCTGTCCCTCTCTCTGACTCTCTCTGTCTGTCCCACAAGAAAACACACACACACACATACACACACAAAGATGTTTATTATAAAACATGTTAAAATGCAAAGATGTAGTTTCCATGGGATAGAAATAAGTCAATTATGTAATGGCATAATTAAGTAAATAAAGAGCACCCTTGCGTGGTATTCTTTGCCCCACCAGCGTGGCCCTGTCTACCTCTCTAACTTTATCTGTCCGATACCACTCTGCCCCCTTGCTCATTCTACTCTAACTCAACTGGTCTCCTCTCTGTTCCTGTAATGCACCAGGCTCGCTATTTTCCTAGGGCTCTTGCATGTACGTTCTCTCTTCCGAGAACAGTTGGCACAAGGCTGCTTATAAAATCACTCAGTACTTAAATCTCATATTGTCCCTTCAGAGAGGACTTCCCTGAACCCCCATCTTCAATAGCTGTACTTATCACTCTCCAACACAGCGCCCTGTTTTATAGCTCTCACTGTTGTATGGTTTACTCATTTATTTCTTTATCTTTCACCGTTTTACTAGAGTAGAACTCCCCAGGGTGGTGATCTTACCTTTTCGTTCACTGCTTTATCCAGAGCCTGGAACATCAGAGTTACTCAATCAAAGGCTATTTAATAAGTGAATGAAAGTGTACACAGTTTAAAATGATGTTTACCAAAATTATGCAATAACATGGAAAAATCACAAACATCTACTGTTAAGTGAAATCATGATGTAAAATGCCAAATTAAATCTGCACTGAGATAACTTCTGCTTCTGGCTACAATAAAGTAACAGGTGCCCCAGGAATTTACTCTCTTACCTTAGAGAACTAGAGATCTGGACTCACGACACAATGGTTTCAGACCTTGGGCAATAGCACAGGATGCTAGTCCCTGAGGGGGCGGGAGTGTCGATCCTATGATTGTGTCTGCTTTACTAGCTGCAGGCAGCGTAGGTATGAGGAACCCAAACAGAGCCTGGTGCTTTCAATAAGTTGAGAGATTAGTTCACAGAAGCCAAAATGGCTGGAGTTAGAAAGGCAGTGCGTCAGAGGAGCGACTTACTGGAAGAATGCTCTGAGGGTCTACGGATTATGTCTTTGGTTGAGTACTGATCTGTGTATGTGTGAGAAAAAACAAACAAACATGAATTTGGGGAGGTGGGGGGGTCATACAATAATACAAAGCAAGAGTTCCTCAAATTCCTGGAGCTCACAGAATTCTGCTCCCAATAGCAAGAGTGGAAAGATCTCATAATACACAGAGCATCAGGTAGAGTCCTCGAAAGGGCATTGTCAGAGCAGTGGTGTTAAATTAGCCCTAGACTCACTGTCACTTAAGACCCACCCTCATAAAGCTTAAAGCAAGCCTTGCAGGAATTGACTCTACATAACTAACTGCATGCCAGGACAATTAAAGCATCATTTAAAGGATTACAACAGAATCTAGTACTCAACAACTGCAAAACTCATAATATCCTGCAACCAAGCAAAACTTGCCAAGTGTGCCTCAAAAGAGGAAAATACTATCCATAACTAGGATAAAAATCAAGCAGTAGAAACAGACCCAGAAATGCTAGAGATGATGTATTTAGCGAACAAGAACATTAAAACAGTTATTGTAAGTATGCTCCACATGCCGAGGAAGATAGAGAAAACAAAACAATGAAGGGAGACATGGAAGAAAGATAAAAAGATCCAGTGAAACTTCTAGAGTTAACCAGATTAGCTTGGACTATACCTTGGAACCACTCAGTTGGGAGAAAGAACTATTGCGCAGTAAGTTGAGGTAAAGTCAGCAATGTTGGTCAAGAAGGTTGTAGCAGGAAGAAAGAATTATACTCTGAAGACTAATGCTACTGTTTCATTTTGCCCTTGGGGCTAGTTCTGTTGAGTCTCACGTGGTAGTACTGTGGTGGTTCTTAAGCATTTTGAGCTGGAGGCACACCTTTGACTATTAGAATTTGGGGTGACACAATTGAAAAAAGTTATTCCAATAATAATTCAAAATGATAGCAAAGTCAGCAGTGATTCTACCTACAGTCATTGCTAGAGTATAACAAGCTCCACAGCATCTGTAATGACTATAGACAGAACCCTCGTTGGTGGTCCTTTTATATCACCACATCATAGTATGGAGGTCCTCAAAAAATTAAAAATAGAACTACCTGTAATGTAGCAATTCCACTTCTGGGTATTTATTTGAAGAAATCTGAAACACTAATTTGATAAGATACGTGCATCCCTATGTTCATTGCAGCATTTTTTACAGTAGCCAAGATATGGAAGCAACCTATTAGTTCAGTTGGATCGGGTGTCATCCCAAAACACCAAGGTTGCGGGTTTGATTTTTCGTCAGGGCACATATGGGAAGTGACCAACAAATGCACAACTAAGTGAAACAACAAATGAATGCCTCTCTCTCTCTCTCTCTTTCACTCTCTCTCTCCCTCTCCATCTTTCCTACCTCCTTCCTCTCTTTCTAAAATCAATCAATTAAAACCCTGGCCAGTTGGCTCAGTGGTAGAGCATCAGCCTGGCGTGCAGAGGTCCCGGGTTTGATTCCCAGCCAGGGCACACAGGAGAGCACCCATCTGCTTCTCCACCCCTCCCCCTCTCCTTCTTCTCTGTCTCTTTCTTCCCCTCCCGCAGCTGAGGCTCCACTGGAGCAAAGATGGCCCAGGCACTGGGGATGGCTCCTCGGCCTCTGCCCCAGGCGCTAGAGTGGCTCTGGCCGCAACGGGGTGACGCCCCAGAGGGGCAGAGCGTCGCCCCCTGGTGGGCAGAGCATCGCCCCCTGGTGGGCGTGCCAGGTGGTTCCGGGTCGGGCACATGCAGGAGTCTGTCTGACTGTCTCTCCCTGTTTCCGGCTTCAGAAAAATACAGAAAAAAAATAAAATCAATCAATTAAAAAAGATGTGGTACATATACACAATGGAATATTACTTGACCATAAAAAAGAACAAAGTCTTACCATATGGATGGGCCTAGAGGGTACTATGCTAAGTGAAATAAGTCAGACAGAGAAAGACAAATACCAAATAATTTCACTTATATATGGAATCTAAAGAACAAAAGAAACAAACAAAACAGAAACAGACTCACAGATACAGAGAACAAACTGATGGTTGTCAGATTTGGAGGGGGCATTGGGAGCTGGGTGGAAAAGGTGAAGGGATTAAGAAGTACAAATTGGCAACTATAGAAATAGTCACCAGAACATAAAGTAAAGCACAGGGAACATAGTCAATAATATTGTAATAACTATGTATGATGCCAGGTGGGTACTACATTTATTGGGGAGGATCACTTCATAAGTTATATACATACCTAGCCATGATGATGTACACTTGAAACTAATGCAATATTGAATGTCAACTGTAATTGAAAAACAAAAGTTATTTTAAAACAAGCCTATTTATTGTCCCCAAAGGCATCTCTTACATAATCTAAAAACAAAGTTCTTATGTGTTCCAGTCAACATGGATTTTTTTTGGGGGGTGGCATTTTTTCATGTGTTGGGGTGGGTGGAGGGTTTCTGACTCCATGTTACACCATTCCTCTTTCTAAAAGAAAGTTTGCACCCCTCTCCACACCCTGTGCCACGATTCGCTTGACTCAACATTCTGACATATGCTGAAACCTCAATTGTAGCAAAAAAAAGTCACTTCATGCATTAATAGTATCTGGCAGTGCGTGCGAAAGCATCAGCGAAAACAGAACATAAATAGGAAACAGGTTCCAGCCCCAGGAAGTCCGACTCTTTCAGTCAAGGCTAGCTAAACACCTGCCGCATCCAAGGCCCGAGCCTAGCCAGGTCGCACAGGGTGGACTTCTGTCACCAGCAGAAGCTCTTCAGCAGGGGTCCCCAAACTTTTTACACAGGGGGCCAGTTCACTGTCCCTCAGACCGTTGGAGGGCTGGACTATAAAAAAAACTATGAACAAATCCCTATGCACACTGCACGTATCTTATTTTAAAGTAAAAAGACAAAACGGGAACAAATACAATATTTAAAATAAAGAACAAGTAAATTTAAATCAATAAACTGACCAGTATTTTAATGGGAACTATGGGCCTGCTTTTGGCTAATGAGATGGTCAATGCGCTCCTCTCATTGACCACCAATGAAAGAGGTGCCCTTTCCGAAGTGCGGCGGGGGCCGGATAAATGGCCTCAGGGGCTGCATACGGCCAGCGGGCCGTAGTTTGGGGAGCAGGGGTCTTCAGCCTTGAGCCATATCACTGGGCTGAAGCAGGGTCAGTTAAAAGTGAGGAAACCACTTATGTACGTCAAAGATACGTTTTCTCTCTTTTTTTTCCCCTTTGGAAAGATGTTTTTGGGAGTTCTTTGCCAGGAAGTGGGTCACTTCCTGCCCCGGGGATGAGGTTTCCGGAAGGCATAAATAGCTTCTTTTACCACATGGATTTGGCTGAAGCTGCCTCCACACACCAGAAGGCAGGCCTCAGGGAGGGTGCTTTCCAGCATCAGGAAGGGTGAGCATGTCAGGGAGCTTGGGGACAGGAGGCGGTAGGTATGGGACAACTGGCCTGGACTCCGCAGACTGGGCTTCAGAGGGCAGAGGGGAAAAGGACCCAGAAAAGTGGCAAGTCTGCTGGAGAAACTACTAGAAGAAATGTGCTGAGTGTGTGGGGAAGCACATGAGGGAAGAGAGTGAGGTCAATGGTGAGGAAGAGTAAAGAAATGTACTATAAGTGCGGCGGTGGGAGCAGCAAAGCCCTAACAGAAACCTTTGCAACTGGGTGAGCTACATGCAGGGAGGGGTCACAAGGGCACAAGAAAGGAAAGAAAATGACAGCTAGTAGGGCTGAGAGCTGTGACGCTCACCTGGTCGTACCAGACTAAAGAACTCCCCAAGTGTGGGTGTTGGTGCTATATTCAAATTTGTATAATGCATACATTAGTTTTGTATAATTTAAATATATACTGAGTTCTATTGGTAACTTAGCCATAGGAGTGATTAAATGATCAAGTACAGTCTTTTTTGCTAAAGGTATTGGTCTACCCCAGGCAAGAGGGACCCCTACTTCATACCTATTCTTTAGTGCTGTGCTAGTCAAAGCCTGGTCCTTTTACCAACAGCACTGGAATCCTCTGGAAGCTTATTGGAAATGCAGAATCTCAGGCCCTGTCCTAGACCTACTGAATCAGATTCCAGGTGAGTCACGTGCACATTAAAGTCTGAGAACCACGCTTCTGCCAGCTGTACCCCGCCTCCCTTCATGCGGAGTCCTCAGGGCCAGGAGTTTGTGGCTACCCACATCTAAACATGGCCATCACCCCTCTAGACCATCTCCAGGTGATTGGGACCCCAGAACCCTCTGCACAAATGGCTCTCCCTGATGCTGCCTGCAGGGCCTGTGAGAACTTTCCCCAGGCCCATCCTCCCAATGCGAGATCACTGGGACAGAAAGGTGGGCTCAGTGTAGCTGTCTTCCGAGCATGTGGACAGGGCTGGCCTGTAGGCTGGAGTGCCCACTGGCTTGTATGTGAGGCCCCTCAGAGAGAGCCAGAAGCAGGAAGGGAAGCAGAACAGACGAGGGGGTGGGAGTCCGTGTGCCTGCACCACCCCATTCCAGCACAGAACTCCAAGGAGTTCAGGAATTCTGCCTTTGAAGTTGTCCTTTCCCGGTCATTATGAAGGTATATTTGTGAAACTAGGAGGATAATATATTTTATTTAAAAGCTTATTCTCTAAATTCATGTGCACATGGGACTCCACAATGCACACATGTTTTTTAGTCAAAATACACAAATCTGGAGAAAGCCAAATGACCATCCTCACATTCCCTGGTTCCCAGGCAGGGCAGCACTCTACCTGAACGAATTGGTGGCCCACCCACCCCATTTGTGATAAAAGGGAGGAAATATGCTTTATAACTTGGTTAAGGGGTATTATAACGGGAAATACAAGTGCTAGAAGGTAAGGTAAAAACAGATCAAGAACCAACCATTTCGCAATTTGAAAAGTACTGTGACAGAAATGTGAGTAGAGTATCCTGCTAGCCCAGAGGTGTGAGTAGAGTATCCTGCTAGCCCAGAGGTGTGAGTAGAGTATCCTGATGGCCCAGAGGTGTGAGTAGAGTATCCTGCTAGCCCAGAGGTATGAGTAGAGTATCCTGCTAGCCCAGAGGTGTGAGTAGAGTATCCTGATGGCCCAGAGGTGTGAGTAGAGTATCCTGCTAGCCCAGAGGTATGAGTAGAGTATCCTGCTAGCCCAGAGGTGTGAGTAGAGTATCCTGATGGCCCAGAGGTGTGAGTAGAGTATCCTGCTAGCCCAGAGGTGTGAGTAGAGTATCCTGATGGCCCAGAGGTATGAGTAGAGTATCCTGCTAGCCCAGAGGTGTGAGTAGAGTATCCTGCTAGCCCAGAGGTATGAGTAGAGTATCCTGCTAGCCCAGAGGTGTGAGTAGAGTATCCTGCTAGCCCAGAGGTGTGAGTAGAGTATCCTGCTAGCCCAGAGGTATGAGTAGAGTATCCTGCTAGCCCAGAGGTGTGAGTAGAGTATCCTGCTAGCTCAGAGGTGTGAGTAGAGTATCCTGCTAGCCCAGAGGTGTGAGTAGAGTATCCTGCTAGCCCAGAGGTATGAGTAGAGTATCCTGCTAGCCCAGAGGTGTGAGTAGAGTATCCTGATGGCCCAGAGGTATGAGTAGAGTATCCTTCTAGCCCAGAGGTGTGAGTAGAGTATCCTGATGGCCCAGAGGTGTGAGTAGAGTATCCTGCTAGCCCAGAGGTGTGAGTAGAGTATCCTGATGGCCCAGAGGTGTGAGTAGAGTATCCTGCTAGCCCAGAGGTGTGAGTAGAGTATCCTGATGGCCCAGAGGTGTGAGTAGAGTATCCTGATGGCCCAAAGGTATGAGTAGAGTATCCTGCTAGCCCAGAGGTGTGAGTAGAGTATCCTGATGGCCCAGAGGTGTGAGTAGAGTATCCTGATGGCCCAGAGGAGGCAGATCCTGCTTCAGGCAGGGAAGTTTCCAGTGTGCAAGATGGAACTTCTAGGACGAAGGAGTTTTTAGAAAGGGTTATATTGTGAAAACTAGGTGGGAAGGGGTAGCCTGTTGTTCAGTCTAGCTAGAGGACCGAATTTGTAGAGAGAGTCCAAGGGCCACGTCTGCAGAGGTGGGAGGGACAAGACTGTGGAACCTCTGTGTTCAGATCAACATTTCCCAAACTGCTTTGTAGCCATCTTTGTGCTTCTAGAAGCTGCTAGAATGTTACCAATATTTTTCTTCTAAAATTTACATAAATATACATATATACATCCACACACATACACACACACATATATATGTGAATGATATTATGTGGAACAACTGTGAATCTACATGTGAGAAAAAAATGAGTTCAGACACAGACTTTATACCCTTCACAAAAATATTGTAGACCTAAAAGTGAAACACAAAACTAGCAAAGTCCTAGAAGATAACAGAGAAAACCTACATGGCCTTGCATATGGCAGTGATTTTTTAGATACAACACCAAAGGCACAATTTATGAAAGAAATAACTGGTGATCTGACTTCACCAAAATTAAAAACTTCTGTTCTGAGAAGAAAGTGTTAAGAGTATAAGACAAGCTACAGACTGGGAGAAAATATTTGCAAAAGCAACATTTGATAAAGGACTATTATCCAAAATATACAAAGAAGTCTTAAAACTCAACAATAAGAAAACAACTCGATTAAAAATGGGCAGAAAACCTGATCAGATACTTCACCCAAGAAGACATACAGATGGCAAGTAAGCACATGGAACATCATACGTCATGACAGAATGAAAATTAAAACAATAATGAGATACCACTACACATCTATTTAGAGTGTCCAAAATCCAGAACACTGACAACAACAAATGCTGGACAGGATGTGGAGCAACAGGAACTCGCGTTCACTGGTGGGAATGCAAAGTGGTACAGCCAGGGAAGGACTCTGCCTGAATGGATCGATGGCCCGCCACCCAATTTGTGAGAAAAGGGAGGACAGTTTGACAAGTTTTATAAAACTAAACATCCAGCCATTTTTCCTCTTGGTATTTACCCAAATGAATTGAAAACTGTGTACACACACACACACACACACACACACACACACACACTACAGGGATGTTTACAGCAACTTTATCCATAATTACCAAAACTTGGAAGCAACCAATATGTTTTTCAACAGGTAATGGATCAACTGTGGTATATGTAGACAATGGCATATTATTCAATGCTAAATAGAAATGTGTTCTCAAGCCATGAAAAGCCATGGAGGAATCCTAACTGCAGTTTGCTAAGCAAAAAAAGCCAATCTACAAAGGCTACATGCTGTGTGATTCCAACAAAATGACACTCTGGAAAAGGCAAAACTATGAAGACAATAAAAAGATTAGTGGTCCCAGGGGTATGGTGAGGGAAGAAATAAATAGAGCACAGTGGACTTTTAGGACAGTGAGACTATTTTATATGATACTACAATGGTGAATACATGCCATTATACATTTGCCAAAACCTATAGAATATAAAACACCAAGAGTGAAGAAGCCTAATGTAAACTGTAGACTTTGGATGATAAAGTAGTGTCAATGTAAATTCATCAATTAAAACAAATATACCATTCTTATGGGGTACGTTGACCATGGTGGAGGCTGTTGGGGGTTAAGAGGTATATGGGAAATTGCTGTACTTTCTACTCAAATTTACTGTGAACTAAAAAATAAAGTTTGAAGAAGAAGGAGGATGTGGAGATGAAAATGGCACTTTACCTCTGTGGTTCTTCTCCTAAAAACCCATAATCCCAGTCAAATCATGAGAACATCATCAGGCAAATCCCAGTGGAGAAACAATCTACAAAATACCTGACTAGTATGTCTAAGAAACTGTCACAGCCAAGGGGAGCCTAAGGATATATGCCAACTAAATTTTTTAAAAAAATTTTGAGAGAGAGTGAAACATTGATTTGTTTGTTCCACTTATTGTTCCAACATTCATTGTTGATTGTTGTATATGCCCTGACCAGGGATCAAACCCACAACCTTGGTGTATTGGGACGATGCTCTAACCAACTGAGCTACCTGGCCAGGGCTTAACAGCTAAATGGAATCCTGGAACACAAAAAGGACATTAGGTAAAAATGAAGGAAATCTGAATCAAGTATGGATTTCAGTTCATAATAACGTATCGATATTGGTTCATTAATTATAATGAACGTACAGTACTTTGCAATTTTTCTATAAATCTAAAAGTCTCTGAAAAATAAATTTTATTAAAAAATATTTAACACACTTATATTGTTTTTACCCTATGTCTACTTGCCTTTAGAAATGATGTGTCCAGCCTGACTGGTGGTGGCGCAGTAGATAAAGCGTCACCAGGTTCAAAACCTAGTGGTCGCAGGCTTGAGCATCGACTCATCCAGCTTGAGTACGGGATCATCAACATGGTCATAAGGTCTCTAGCTTGAGCCCAAAGGTCTCTGGCTTGAAGTCCTAGGTTGCTGGCTTGAGTCCAAGCTCGCTGGCTTGAACAAGGGGTCATTGGCTCAGTCGAAGCCCACTCCCCACCCCTGGTCAGGGCATGTATGAGAAGCAATCAATGAACAACTAAAGAGATGCAACTATGAGCTGATACTTCTCATTTATCTTCCTTCCTGTCTCTGTCTCTGTCTCTGTCTCTTTCTTTCTTGACAAATAAAATAAAATAAATAAAAAGAAATGATGTGTCCATGCAAGCATGCATAGTGGGCAAAATATTGCACACCTGAGCTTGGTGGGAGCTTGAAGGAGGCAGCAATGCTTACCAATCAACAATCATCACTCATTAGGCATCCTGTGATTTTGGCATTTATTGTTAGGCTATTCCATGTTTATTGTGGCCTAAAGATTTACATGCTAATCTTTAACCTTTTGAGTAGTGAGGTTTTTTATGCTCGTTGAGCCCCGGGAGTGAGTTTTGGTTTTTTTTTTAAATTAAATTAGTTCCAGTTCCAGTTTTATTAACTAAAATCATGTTTGTTTGATAACCATTTATGGAAACAAGAGGAACATACAGTTACCTTTTTTAAATTCTGCCTTACACATTTTTAAAATAAATCAATCGTACTCTGGATGGTCAAGAGGCACAAGGATGTACATGAACATTCGTACTACTCAAAGGGTTAAAATTCTGTGCTGGGCAGAAGGAGGATGTGGTATAGTCTTAGTCTGCTCTGGCTGCCATAACAAAGTACCATAGACTGAATGGCATAAACAACAGACATTTATTTCTCACAGATCAGAAGGCTGGCAGTCCAATCTCAAGAGGCAAGCAAGGTAGGTTTTATCCTGTGACCTCTTTCCTTGTAGGCAGCCTCCATCTTGTATGCTCTTCTTTGTTGTACACAGAATATAGTTGAATATGTAACTTCATCTTTTTTTCTAAGTTAAAAATCAGACGTGCCAAGAACATAAAATTCCAACCTGACAAATGGGGTGAGGAACAAAGGGAGGAAATGACAACTCTGGCTGCCTGTTTTGAGAGAGGAAAAGAGAGATGTCTTGTGTCTCTTCTTATAATCCCATAAGGCAGCCCACCCTCATCTAAACCTAGTTACCTCCTAAAGGCTCCGTCTCCAAATACTGTCACATTGAGGTCAGAACTTCAGCATAGTTATTTCTGGCAAACACCATCATTTAATTCACAAGAAGAGTTAAGGCCCCCGGTCTCTGAAGCCAAACTGCTTTGATTCACATTCTTATTGGCTCTGTGCCCTTGAATAATTTACTCTGTGACTGTCTGTGCCTTTATTTCCTCATCTGTAAAAGGGGAGAAAACAATACCTACCCTGCAAATTGCTCTGAGGATTAAATGAGTCTATGTATAGGGTGGGGCAAAAGTAGGTTTACAGTTGTGAGTACACAAAACACAGTCTATTCTTGTATTATTTGTTAAATTAATTTATCTTTTTCATTCATTCCAAGTGAGAGGAAGTTGAGATAGAGAGACAGTCTCCCACATGCACTGTGATCCACCTGGCAACCCTTTCTGGGGCCGATGCTCTGCCCATCTGGGGCCATGCTCACAACTGTGCTATTTTTAGGGCCTGAGGCTGAGGCTACACAGAGTCATCCTCTGCCCGGGGCCAATGTGCTCAAAACAATAAAGCAATGACTGTGGGAAGAGAAGAAAGGGTGAGGTGGAGAAGCAGATAGTCACTTCTTCTGTGTGCACTGATGAGGAATCAAACTCAGGACATCCACACATCAGGCCAACACTCTACTGCTGAGCTAACTGGCCAGGGCCTCTTGTATTATTATTTAATTATTGTATTATTTTCTATACAGACAACTATAAATCTACTTTTGCCCCACCCTGTATATAAAGTGCTGAGAATAGTGTTGGCACATAGGAATTAGACAACACTAGCTATTATCATCAATTATCATGATGTAGGTAATTAGCTTCTACTGGGGTTTTTCCTCAATATAGTACAAACAAAAAATGTTCTGAAGTCAGATGTTTGAGAAATGCTGCAACAAACAATGGGAAGCTTTCAAAAAGTTTTGAGCAGGGAGGGTTCGCCTTCGGTGTTGCACTTTCTCCGCAGACGTGCCCATCAGAGACACGCAGCCAAAGTCACTGCTTCCTCCCTTTGTTCCTCACCTCATTCGTCAGGCTGAGCTTTTATGTTGTTGGCACATTCTAACTTTTAACTTAGGGGAAAATGGATGAAGTTACATATTCAACTGTATAATATTATGATAGTTCTCGGCTCCATCTCATATTCTTTTGGCAGAGAATTATATAAATAAAAACAGACATCTAATGAATATATAACAGTTATGCATTCAACAAGTGTATTTGAATTCCAAGTTCAATTTTTTCTTCTTAACACATGCTTTATTCCATGGTTAACTTCAATGATTATTTTGTTCCTTACCTGAGTTGTGTATGTCATAGTTATTGACGGCACTTGCCCTTCGATTAGGCAGAAACAGTTTAGCCCGTCTTCCCCATCAGTGTGAGTTCTCACAGCTTCCATTTTCACTAGGCTGCACCTAGTTGAATGGTTGGTATCATATACAGACTGTACTATTTCGCATTTTTAATTGTGGTAAAATACACACAATGTAAAATGTATCATCTTAATAATTTTAAGTGCACAGTTCAGTTTGGACTGTATTTTTATTGTTAATGCCTGTTTTATGGACCCACCTGCATTTCACTTGTGACTTGCGTAAACACAATGTGTACAAAGCTTAAAAAAAAATGTCCTCCGATGCCTGATAACCACATTCACAAGGAGGCTATAGAAGGTTTTTCCTTGCTTCCTTTTGTTTGCTAGCCTGTTTTTTAAATGGTCTAGCTTACTTCAATGGGAAAAGGTTTGGTTTTGTAAGAAAACTGTAATCATCTGGATGGTAGCAATTACCATCTCGAACCTCCCTGGACAGCTTATATGCTTTCTGTTTCCCTGGTACCTTATCTTTTGAATAAGAAAATAAACATCTCTTTGGTTCTCTTCCTTCTGGTGAGGAAAGAAACGGGACAGAGGAATGTGATTCCTGTTTGGCCAAGCAGGGAACCAGGCGAGGAGTCAGGGAAATGCAGTGTCCCAGTGAGGCCCGGGGCCATGGCTGATAGGGATCCTGCTCTCCTGGGCTCTTCTCCAAAGCTCTGCGCTCAGCTCAGCTAGACGCTGTCACTCACAAAGCTCTGCCTCTGAAGGGTCTACAGCCTTGGCAGGAAGGTAAGCTGCACATATTTAAATATATTAAAAAGCAGCTCAAGGCCATACATAGGTGGCAAATGAAGGATACAGATAGTAAAGGCAGGGGTAGATGGTTAGAAAAATCTTCATGGGAGAAGTGGGGTTCCTGACATATCTTGGACCTTAGATGGAGAGATTGTTGGAGAAACAAAGGGAGAATTAAGGGCCTGCTGGTAGGACAGTAATCTGCAGAGGAGAGAATGAACACGCATGTTGAGAAAGCCTGTATCTCCCTACACTGCTTTACTATTACTTTTCATCTCCTGAACTGAATTCAGTTGGTTGGATTGGTTTTTGCCATTTGCAAAGGTTGTTTTTTGTTCCACTTCTCCTTCAATCCTTAAGACAACTCCCAGCATTTACCTTTTTGTATTTCTGTGGATGAGCAATAGATCTTGTTTTTCCCCTTTTTTGGACATTGGCTTCCTAAGGGTAGAGGTCATGGCTGTTATATGCAATGTGTCTGGGAAAAATACAAGGAGATACTCCTTGCCTGAATCAGGCCATGTATCCAGGGTTAGATTTCCCTCCCAGAGAGAGATGTCTGAGAAGTGTTGGGGGGTTTTGGGAGATGATCTTGTCTTCAGACACTTCTGAGGTACCTGTGAGTAGCTAAATTTGGGGAGCATCTCCCCTATCGCCAACCATGAATTTCTCCAGACAGAGATCACATGCAGTTTCCATGACTGTGTTTATTCGATAGCAACACTGACCAGTCTGGCCTCAGGGTCAGGTCTGGTGTAAGTCTGGACTCTGAAGGCACTGATCAATTTTGTGGTCTCTCCAGACTCTCTGGGGTCTCAATCTGGTTACTCAACTTCTCCTGATCACACGCTTTAGCCATGAAAAAAGGGCTTCTGGGCAGAATGCCATTAGGAAGAATGTCCTTCAGAAAACAACACACCCTTTTATTTATGGTCTTTTCCTCAAATCAGATTTTGCTTTCTCACACTACTGAGGTGAAAGAGACAAAGACTTGTGTTTAATATGCAAAAGCAGTAGCTCACATCCAAATTGCTATTATCCCTGCAAAAAGCCTGCTTTCAGTGCTTTAAAATGCCTTAGCTATTTACTTTCATGGCGTGGGTTACATTCACCTATTTTTTGTTCGCGTTTTATATAGCATAACCACAAGGAAAGGGAAGCAGTTCTACACTATTTTTCTAGCCAGTCATCCCATTGAATGTTTATTTAAAACAAAGAAAAAGAAAATTCTACCGGGATTTCATGTAAAGGAATTGCAAACAGGTATAAGACTTGAATTCTAAAAAAATTCTATTTTATCTCATTTTTTTCCTTATTTTTATCTTATTTTCCACGACAGGTGATAAAATCACAGACACATGCAAGTATAAAAGCACCATGTGCCCTCGATTTCTTTTGGTTTTCTTTGTAAAATGAAAGGTTGGCCCTGAATACATTATTTTTGTTTCCTTCTAATTTAATATTTATGATTTCCACAGGAGGTTATTGTGCTGTTTTTGTTGGAAGTTTAAGATGGTAACCAATTAAAAAGAGAGAGAGAGAGAGAGAGAGGGCTAGAAGAAGAGACAAATATTCTGCTTAGAGTAGATTGGTAGCCACCACTTAAGACCTCCTGGCTCTAAGAATGGTCAGCATTAGTGTAAGCAGAAGGGAGAGTCAGCAGTCCTTCCATGGAGACATTCTACCTGTAGCTTAATATTTGCAGCCGAGGCAGGTAATGAAAGTGTGTGAAGTGGTCAAATGAGAGTCCAAGGGGAGTGGTAGGAGCTCCAGTCAATAGGCCAGGGCCTAACCCCTGCCTGAAAGTATGTAAATAAAATAAACTATAAAACAGTGTGGCCAAAACATGCAAATGAATCTCTTCCTATATTCAGCCCATAGGCTACTAGCTTCCCATCCTTAAATTCTAATCCAGGCAATCCCTTTATTTTTTTTAAGTAACATTCTGAGATCCAGAGAGGTGTAATAATTTGCTACAGGTCACACAGCTATTTAGCAGTGTAGCAGGACAAGAAGCCAGGTTTCTTGATTCCCAAGTTAGTATTCTTACATCTGCTTATTCCCAGCTTGACTCTGCTCCAGCCAAGACACATGCAAGTCTGGTCTACTGGTTGTCCAAACATAGAATGTGCTGTGGTCTTGTGGGAAAAACAGCTTTAACAATACCTGCTTCCTAAAGGAAAAAAAAAAAGATCTATTTACATACAGTCACTTTTAAAAAGTGTTGGCACATTATTAAGTCATCATTAAATTATGAAGACTCTAAAACAGCCTCATGCCACAGCCACATAGATAATTTTAAATTGTCTAGTAGCCATGTTAACACAGGTAAAAACAATATATACAAAATACTATTATTTCAACTTATAATAAATATAAAAAATATTTAAAAGACATTTATATTCTTTTTTTTAAGAGAGAGGTAGACAGAGACAGGAAGGGAGAGAGATGAGAAGCATCAACTCAGAGTTGCAGAACTTTAGTTGTTCATTTATTGCTTCTCATATGTGCCTTGTTCTGAAGGCTCCCGCCAAGCCAGTGACCTCTTGCTCAAGCCAATGACCTTGAGCTTCAAGCCAGCAACTTTTGGGCTCAGACCAGTGACCATGGGGTCATGTTGGTGATCCCACCCTAAGCCAGTGATCCAACACTCAAACTGGTAAGCCTGAATTCAAGCCAGATGAGTCCACACTTAAGCCAGAGAACTTGGGGTTTTGAACCTGGGACCTCAGTGTCCCAGATTGACACTCTATTCCCTGTGCCACCACTGGTCAGACTTTATTACACAAATATTCAAAATCTGGTGTGGCCTGACCTGTGGTGGTGCAGTGGATAAAGCGTCGACCTGGAAATGCTGAGGTCACCGGTTCGAAACCCTGGGCTTGCCTGGTCAAGGCACATATGGGAGTTGATGCTTCCAGCTCCTTTCCCCTGTCTCTCTCTCCTCTCTCTTTCTGTCTCTCTCTCTCCCTCTCTCTCTCCTCTCTAAAATGAATAAATAAATAAATAATTAAAAAAAATTAAAAACAAAATCTGGTATGTATTTTACACTGCCAGCACATCTTAATTCGAACAGTCACATTTCACATGCTCAATAGCCACTATGGCTACCATTTTGGACAGTGCAGTTCTGGAAGCTTCCTCATTGTTCCATTCTCCCCTGCTCACAGCCGACCAAGGAAGAGAGAAAGTCCCCAGAGGTTTATCTTTCTTGAGCCTTCTATTGCTAGTTAATTAAATTTCTAAGCAACAGCTGAGTCACTTGCAACTGAGGAAGATAATTTAAGAAATCTCTCTCAAAGCCAACATAGCTCCTCATAAAAGAAGGGGAAGAGAGTTTTTAGGGCTAGATGCCTTGCAAGAGGAAGCGTCAGCTTTGAATCAGGTACCCCTGGGTGGAGGCTAATAAGATAAGTAATTGACAAGGAGAGAAAAAAGCAGAGGGGAGGAATGGATTCCATTAGGGTCACTGTTTCCTGCCAGGCCACCATAAAGGAGAGCCTCCAATGCTTTCTTTACTCAGTCCTCACAGCTTGTCCATGAGGTGGGCACTATACAATTCCCATTTTATAGAAGAGGAAACAGACACAGAGAGTCATGCAGCTTGCCTGAGGTCATGTAGCTAGTAATCAGAAGAGCTAGGACTCAACACCTAGTCTGATGGACGTCAACACCTCATTCTTAACCATGGTGCTCTACTTAGGATGTTGTCACACCATCCTCTAAAGATCCAAGAGGGCCACATGCACATCTGCATAAAATGTGCACCGGTGTTGGTGTTTAAATATAATTTATTATTGTCTGAATATGACTGAATAGTCTATTTTCAGGCAAATTTCAATCTAAAGTGGTATCACTGCTTCCCAATAAAGTGCTAAGGTTTATTTTTGTTTGTTTGTTTTTATCTTTCCCTTTGCTATTTCTTTTCATTCACCCACTGTTTCTGGTGGACTCCTGGGAACAAAACTGTATGAGGGGACAAGAAGGAGCAAAGGAGGAGGAGGTGAATGCCAGAAATCAGCGGGACTGACTACCAGCAGGGGAGTTGGCATTTCTGTAACATCTGGTTTGAGGTGGGAGAGGAGGGAAAGAACAAAAATGTGGTGTTTGTTTCCCTCCTACAATATCTCCTATTAGATTGGACACGGGTACTTGGAATCACAGTGTCCATGATCTGTATGTGGCTGCAGCCGACATTGTATTGATATTTGGTTATTTCTCAGTATTCCCAGAGACCGCGGCCAGTACCGGTGCAAAGAGGGGCAGCCCGAAGAAGGGGGCCATTCACAGACTCAGCCGGGGGTGTCCTGAAGCCAAATGAGAATGTCTTGGGTGTTATTTACGGCTTCAGACACCAGGGGAAGAAAGGCTATAGGCTTCAGCAACGAACACATCCCAGGACACCCCAGGCTGCCTGCAGTCTATGAATGGCTCCCTTCTTGGAGCTGCTTTCGGAGCACTCTTTAGACCTTAGGTATGTATGTAAGGAAACCCCTAGCACGTAGTAGGCACTAATAGCTTTGAACCATGACACTTTGAACCCACTAGTCAAACCACTTTACCAAAAATAATAGTTGTCATTCATATACATCTTTATAGAGTATGTTCATAAATGTTGTTTTTTAAGTTGTCACAACATTTTTGATTGTGAGGCAGGAAAGAAAAATCTTATTATATTTTCCAGGAAACAATAAATAAACAAACCGAGGTTCAGAGGGCTTAAGTAAATAGCCCAAGGTTCATGCAGTTAGTAAGTGGAAGGTCTGTCTCTTGAATTCAGGTTTCAGGTTCCAAATCCCAAGTGTTTCCCATGCCTGGAGGAGGAGCTGGAGAGCTGTTGGTCTCCCTCCTCCCCTGCCCCTCCTTTGCCCTCTGCCCAGTAAAGCCAGCAATGGACAGAGCCACCTTTTAGAGGAGCCATAACCGAGTTCCCTTCTGTAAGTTGAGCCTCACCTCCTGTGCAACAATAAGCCACTCCCCTGGTTCAGCCATGACTGAGGACCATCCAGGAGCCGGGTACTATGCGAAGGGCTGAGCTGTAAAGAGGAATAAGACAGGTGAGGAACTCACCAGCAGAGGTTTCTGGATGTTTCTGCTGCACACTTGAGAGAGGGATGGGCAGCACGTGCTCTCGGAAACAGAGTGAGAGACAGCAATGACCAGCATGAAGGCAAAATGTCAGTAAGAGTCCAAGAGCAAGGACTCATAAAGTGAATAACAAAGAGACAACTGCAAAGAAAGGGGTAATTTACTTTCAAGCTCCTCTTCCCCTTCTCAACCCTATTTTCACTATTCCCTGCTAGAAG
Organism: Saccopteryx bilineata; assembly: GCF_036850765.1. Lineage (NCBI taxonomy): Eukaryota > Metazoa > Chordata > Mammalia > Chiroptera > Emballonuridae > Saccopteryx > Saccopteryx bilineata. The sequence continues at coordinate 296,763,232 of NC_089491.1, read as the reverse complement.
GTCTGATGTCTAGAAAAGTCTTGGGAAAACTGATGCAGGTGGTCCAGGGGTCCATGGTCCATGACCCACTGTGGGTTCTTGGCTTTGTGCAGGAAAGAATTCAGTGACGAGCCAGCATAGACTTTAAAGCTAACATGGGCTTATTAGTGAAGCATGAAACAGAGAGTGGCTACTCCACACACAGAAAAGCCCCTCTTTACCGGAATTTCCTCCCTATATCGAGGTTCATTTAATCAGGGGTAAGGTGTTCAACAAGGGGAAGGAATATTCAGGATCTTCCTGGGAAAGGGCTGGAGCTTTCTCAGAGGAGTTCCGTGGATTATTTTCTCCTTATATGAGCTTTCTGTTAACGCGTTGGTACAGGTGTGTTGTTTAGCATGCTAATGTATTACAATGAGCATATTATAAGGCTAGGGGTTACAGGTAGGTGAAATTAGTTGCCTAATTCAGTGATTTTCAACCTTCTTTGAGCCATGGCACATTTTTTACATTTACAAAATCCTGGGGCACACCACCTACCAAAATGACACTCTAACACAGTATATATTATACATATAGTTAATAATATAGTTTCTAAATGTATTTATACTCTTAGTGTGAAACCTGGGCCTGTTTCGATGAACACAAAAGGGATATCCTGGCAGGAATGGTAGAAAAACACACACGAAGCTCTTCCAAAACAGTTCTCAGTCTCTCTCTGTTTTTAGTTTTTATTGCAGTCAAGCTTGAGAAGCTCAGCTCACATAGATATATGGTTGAAAACGGGAGCAATGTCAAAATAGCTTTGTTGGCCAGAATGGGGAACTCCTTGGCAACAGATAACCAAAAACTGTCCAAAGGAAGATCAGCAAACTTTAGCTTTACAGTTAGATAACATTGTGATGCATTGTATATCACCCTCTGTGGGGGCCTCTTTTAAAAAGAAAAAGGTCAAATATCTATATACACCATCAGGATAGACATAACCAGCTGAGGCTGAGGCTTCATCTAGTGGTGGCAACATTTACCTCCAGTCCTGACCAGGATTAGAAATCAGGACTATGGGGAGGAGTAGCAGCTTCAACTACTCGCCAAGGCCACACAATGACAAGTGCGTGGCAGCCCAAGCAGGGACCTTCTGGGGTGTGGATGAGAGGCGGCCTACTATTGGTTCATCGTTAGTGGTCGGGATGAATCCTAAAAGGTGATTGGTCAGTGAGCATTCCCTGTGCTTCCACTCTTCCTGTTGCTGATAGCTGGAGGGATTGTGAGGGGAATGTTTATGTTCAGATGGAGGCGGCTGGCAGCGGGCCGGATAAATAGCCTTCGTGGGCCATAGTTTGGGGACTCATATTTAATTTCCCCACGGCACACCTGACCGTGTCTCACGGCACACTGGTTGAAAAACACTGGCCTAATTAGTTGAAATATGAGATGGAGCTGGTCTCTGCTGGTTATAAGCTATACATCTGGTTGGGAGTGGTCTTACATCCTTGTTGATAGTTCCTGTTTTTATCGATTGTGACTGTGTAGTCACATATCCTAATCTCAAAACTGGCCATATCTTGAGCTAGTTGACCCAAAGAACATCAGGGGAAATTCCCCTTTTGATAGCTTCCTTCTCACCTGGACAGATGGGGGACTACTGCTGAGAGCCTGGGGTGGGGGGATTATGGGAAACAGGGAAAGAAAAATTGCTGTGTCTGTCATCTCTGTTGACTAGGCCCCAGAACCTCTTCTGGTTTGGCTGTCTGTTATTGGTTTTGTTATAATGTGTGTGAATCAGCCTGTGCATTTAATGCTGAGAGTTAAATCATTCTATTCCAAGACTCTAACTCAAGGAGTGAATGGAGAGAGACATCAAAGGGGCTTTTCCCCTGGATGGAAGGGAACACCACCAACAACAACCATAACTACACGGCTTACCCCCTCCTCATTAGGGCTCAGCCTGGTTGGGATCTTCTAGTTCAACTGGCAGCGAGAGAATATCTCAAAGGCTAATTTGAAGGCTCCTAACTTCTGGAAATGGACAGTTTACTTTTTAATAAGAAAAAACCCAAAGAGCTCTCCCCACTGCTATGCCCAGCTTCCCTACTACTGACACCTCTGAGCTGGCGCCAATCCTCAGTGACCCACCCACCAGGAACCCTGACCAACGACCTGGCGGCTGCTCCTTCTGAAGGAAATTCACTTCCATTCAATGCCTACAGCCCAGCTGCATGGCTGCACAGTTCAATTGCTCCAGGGATGCTCCCAGAAGTTCCATCTCCCCACTTCTCAGAAGGCTTGGTGTTGAATGAAGTGAGGGCTCCCTCTTGGAAAGATAAGTGGTGCTAACATTGGCTAACCATCAGGCACTGCCTTGCTTAACTTATTTCTCACAATAAAGAAAGCTATAATAGTCTCTACTGCACATGTGGGGAAACTGAGGCTCAAAGAGATGACATGCCTTTCCCAAAGTCACATAGCCAGCAACTGAATGGGTCCAAGTTTCATCACAGACCTGTCCAACACCAAAGCTGGTCCTTTCTCACTACATCACTTGGCCTCTTGATTTTTTTGGCATCACATGGATACGACTTAGTATTCCGTTGTACCAGTGCAGGGAACAATTGTGGCTTGTTTGTAGCCCCTCCCCCTCTGGGGAGAATAACTCTGCTCAGCTCCCAGGGTTTCCACTTAGTACCTGGGCCCTTGTATTTTAATAAACTCTCCTGGTGATTACAGTGTGAAATCCTGGTCAAGGCATCTTTAAGCCTCTATCCTGTGTGCACCGCTGGATTATTGAGTGCTAATTTTCCAGGCACTTTATGTTCCCTGTCTCATTTAATCCTCTTGAAAGCCTATCAGGTGAAGAAATTTCAGTAACCTGTTTAAGTTGCCGCAGCTGGAAAATGGCAGACCAGGATGTCTGACACAAGCAATGTGGCCTCAGAGGCTGCAGGCTTAGCAGCGACTCCGTATGGCTTCCCCATTTGTTCCATTACATTTTCATGGGGTCTTCTGGAGAAAATATTTCCCCTCCAGTTAAACGAATCGACTAAGGGGAGCAACTCACTTAACCACATGGCTGACTGACGTTGATAGGATATTTTGAGACAGACAAAATTTTCGGTACTTCCCTCCTCTCCCACCTCAAATTGGATGCTATAGATGTGCCAATCCCGCTGATGCCTGGCATTCACCTCCTACTTTTTTCTCTGTGTCTCCCCCGCATACAGTCTTGTTCCCAGGAGTTCACCAGAAACAGTGGGTGGGTGAAAAGGAATAGCAAAGAGAAAGATTAAGAAAGCAGTACTTTTTATGAAGCAGTGATACTGTTTTAAATTGAAATTTTCCTGAAAATAGACCATTCAGTCATGCAGACAATAATAGTGTTAACTAAGACTCGCTTTAACCAATGATTGAGGCACTATTTCTAGTGACTTACAAATAGAACTTATTATATATATATATATATTAAATCATTCTAATCCATGTATATATATATATATATATTTTTTTTTTTTTTTTAAGTGAGAGGCAGGAGGCAGGGAGACAGACTCCCACATATGCCTCTTCCAGTATCCAACAGGTAAGCCCCCTAGAGAGCAATGCTCTGCCTATCTGGGGCCGCTGATCTTTTGCTCAGCAACTGAGCTATTTCAGTGCATGAGGCAAGTCCATGAAGCCTTCCTCAGTGCCCAGGGCCAACTTGCTCAAACCATTTGAGCCATGGCTGCAGTAGGAGGGGGGCGGGCGGTGAGGAAGAGAGATAGAGAAAGGGAATGGGTGGAGAAGCAGATAATTGCTTCTCCTGTGTGCCCTGACCAGAAATTGAACCCAGGACTTCCACACGCCAGGCTGACGCTTTACTGCTGAGCCAACCAGCCAGGACCAGAACTCATTTAATCTTTACAAGAACCCCACTAGGTGAGTTGTATTACTATCTTCATTTTCATATGAGGACACTGAGGTGCAGAGGGTTTAAAGAACTTGTCCCAAATCTCTCAGATTTGAGTGGTGGAGTTATGATTTTTTTTTTTTTTTTTTTCATTTTTCTGAAGCTGGAAACAGGGAGAGACAGTCAGACAGACTCCCACATGCGCCCGACCGGGATCCACCCGGCACGCCCACCAGGGGGCGACGCTCTGCCCACCAGGGGGCGATGCCGTCGCCATGTTGCGACCCTCCTGGGTGTCGCCATGTTGCAACCAGAGCCACTCTAGCGCCTGGGGCAGAGGCCACAGAGCCATCCCCAGCGCCCGGGCCATCTTTGCTCCAATGGAGCCTTGGCTGCGGGAGGGGAAGAGAGAGACAGAGAGGAAGGTGCGGCGGAGGGGTGGAGAAGCAAATGGGCGCTTCTCCTATGTGCCCTGGCCGGGAATCGAACCCGGGTCCTCCGCACGCTAGGCCGACGCTCTACCGCTGAGCCAACCGGCCAGGGCTGGAGTTATGATTTGAACCCAGGCAGTGTTGCACCAAAGGAAACTAGGCCAGCTGCTAACCTTGGGAGCAGCCTTTACAAGGACCTGTGAACTCTGCCTGGAAGGCGGGGCAGTATGCTCTGAACAACCTCTCAGGGATTACAACCTCTCTGTCCAGGATTACCAGATCATAGTGGTTTTCAAGGATTAAGAAAGAAGGGGACTCCACTTTTTATTCTATTTTGTTATACTTCTTGTCATAAGGACAACTTAATAGAAAAGGTAAAACTCATGACTTTGCTATAGACATAAAAAAACACACATTAAAGATAGTTGAAACTGCCTGACCTGTGGTGGCGCAGTGGGATAAAGAGTCGACCTGGAACGCTGAGGTTGCCGGTTCAAAACCTTGGGCTTGCCTGGTCAAGGCACATATGGGGGTTGATGCTTCCTGCTCCTCCCCTTTCTCTCTCTCTCTCTCTCTCTCTCTCTCTCTCTCCCTCCCCCACCCCTTTAAAAATCAATCAAGATAGTTGAAACTCATTTTTAATGAGAGGACTAGGCAGATGTTGTAACTGGTTTCAAGGAATCCAAAGGACAATATTTATAGACAAGGAATTTACAAATGGAGGCAAAGAGGCTTTTTCTTGGGTGGGGAGAGACATCGTCCCTGTACTGGACAGAATTCCCTTGCATGTCTATGGCAAGAATTATTTTGCATTGCCATTGGTTATCTGCTATTTACAGAGTTGTAGGGTAGCTCAAAGGCAATGAAAAGCTAGAATCAGGTAATCCTAAAGAGTGTGCCCTGAACAATGAATAGTTTTTTACTAGAAACACCTATTTCTTTTTTGCTTATTTCACATTTTCTTACAGTTTTCATTGCTAGAATCATTACAACATGCACCTATCATTGTATTATTTGAGTGATTTGTATACGTTGACTGAATTTTTTAAAAAAAAAGCAAGTTCAACTCCCTCTTCATTCTCTCACCTTTTTTCTGCACCCCCCAAGACTTCTTTCCTTTTCTCATTCTACTGAGTTGAAATGTTTATACAGTATTTATAAACTAATTTATATTGTGGTTTGATAATTCCAATATCTGAAGTCTGATTCTTCTGCTTGTTGCTTCTGTTGACTCCCATGACATTTTATGTCCTTGTGGGTTTTGTGATTTGTATTTAAAAACTGTGAACATGAGTTTATTGACTCTTCTCTTGCTGGAATTCTTTGAGGCCTAGTTGGGAGTGGTTCTCCCAAGAAAATTTACATCTGCTTCCTCTACGCATTGAGAATCCCTGTCTATCCAGGAGCAATTTAAATGACATTCCCAATTTGAGGTTTTCCAGAATATGCAAGTAAAGTGAATTTGGACCAGAAACCTGAGTTAAGGGTGGGCTTATGGTGATACATATCTCAATGAGATTTCTTTCAAGATAAATACTTCCTTATGAGCCCCTTTGTAGGGGACCCCTCTCCCACTGCAGTTCAGCTTAAAGAAGTTCAGCTTCATGCTGGTGTCTCCAATCTGACCTTTCAGCTTGTGTGGAGCCTGTGGTCTCTAGAAGTTGACAGATTTCTCCCTCAGAGCGCCTGTGTGTGTGTGTGTGTGTGTGTGTGTGTGTGTGAGTGTAGGCATGCCAGCTCAGCAATACATTTTAAGAGCATTTAAGATTTTTTAAATTATTTTTAGAGATTTTAGGTAGTTGTCCATTGCAGGGTTTTCCAAGACTATCTGGGCTACCATACTGCAGAAAATAAAAGTTACCTGTTATTTTCAAATTAGTAGCATAGGTTAATAAAATAAACCTGGGATTTGAGCTAATTTTCATTCAAAATGGCTACTACATGACAGGCACTGTACTAGATACTGGTGAACAAAATCCTGCCCTTAGCCTCAGGACAATGCCTGGCCCCATCTCCTTCATGAAGTCAGAACTGGATTGAATTTGGAGTAAACTGCATACCAGCTGTATTAACTTAAATGCATTTGTTAATCGGTAAGAAGGAAATAGAAAGATACTGCTTGGACAGTGATGAAGGCTAAGTGAACTAACCTATGGATCTCAGAATGTTTTCTGATGCAAGTAACAGAACCCCCAATTTAATACGGCATTAGCAATAAGAAAATGATCATATTACATACAAGGAAGTCATATCCATACTAAATCCAGGGTTATCCCAAGCTCCAGGGAGAAATATCAGGTTTCCTGGCTTTGCCCCCTCTATGTGCTGACATTCGTCCTTAGGCTGGTAACAAGATGACTACAGCAACTTCAGGAATCCCCCCAGACATAATACCCAGAGAGAAAAGCCATCTCTTTCTGTCTCTTTCCCAAAACCTTTAGCCTCCCTCAAAATGATTTCCCTTTATGCTTCATTGGCCGAATTGTATCAAATGACCTTTATTAAGTCACTCGTTAAGGGTAATGGAAATATCATGATTGTGTAGACTAATTAATACTTACCTTTGGAATGGGATAGTGTTGGTCAAATAAGTTTGTAAATATGATGTATATGTTTGCTCGCTTTGGGTGTGGGAGACAGGCTGTAGGCTGGCAAAGTCCTTATAGCCTAAGGCTTAGTTTTAAGACTAAGCCTTTCCCTCCCTTCTAATATTAAATTCTTCTCAAAACTAAGCTTTTCCCCACACCCTTGACTGTTGCATGACAGGGGATGGTACACTCTTATAAGGAATCCCATTTATGCCTCAGATAAATGGCTTTGTATCAGAGACTTCCTTATTTGTATATTGGCTTAAAGGCTTTAATTTTCTACACTATAAAATGAAGCAGACTGGGGTCTCTCGCTCTCGGTTCCTGCCATCAGCATTGCAGAGGCTTCCCTGATCCCTTGCCCTCTATGGGAAAAGTAGGCTTTCTGCTTTTTCCTTGGCTTCTCTTGTGGCTTGCCTATCTTGGTGAGACACCAATAGACAGAATGGCCCACCATCCTCCAACTCTGCCATTTCTTTACTGTCTTCCCGAATTCAATGGGAACCTGCATGTGAATGGCCACAGTAGTGGCCACTGGCCATACAGATGGGGTCACCCTTCTCTGGATCTCAAAAGGAAAATATAGATGAAAAAAGTTGGGGTTCTGTTAGATGGAAGGAAGGGAGAGATGGAAGCTAAATAGGACACCAACCGTTTCCAGGACAGCCTACAAATGCCCAGGACAATGATGACTACCCAGCAGATATGCGTCCAAAAAATGTTAGTCATCAGTTCTCTTAGCTACACCCAAATATAATCTATAAAAACTAGTTTGAGGGCAACATCTTAATGCAACACTTCACTGACAAATCAAGTCAATGAAATACTGTTCAAAAGCTTAAGATTGACAGTCTCCAGGAGTAGATAGTGTTCATACTGTGTCCCACGCTGCACAGCACACTCCTTGCCAAGCAAGTGTTCTTGGGTGGAATGGTCCCCGCTCTCCTCTGTGTTGGTGGGTCCTCCGAACCTCTGTAGAGTTTGAATTCCACAACTGGCAAAGAAAATCTCCTCTGGGATTTCGTGCCTGGGAGGGAGGACTCCCCGCCTTTCCTTTCACTTCAAATAAAATATAATGAATATGAAAGTCAAACAAAAGACAGACACAAAGCAGACTTAGAAAGACAGAACAAGGAAAATACACATACTTTTACAGAAGCAACGGAGAAAACATCTCTGTGTCCACTTGAGCTCTGGGGAATCCTGGTTTTTTAAAACTACTTTTCACACTTAAAGATTTATTGCTTATTCTCCCCTTCCTAATCATCTACTTTTCAACAGTTTCTTTATTCATTTGGAGGCAGGAGGATGAACAAGAAACACCCCCTCCTTCCTTGTCTCCACACCCCTGTCCTCAGATTCCATGACTTCAGGAAATCTTTCAGATAAAACAATTCCAGTTACTGGAAAATCTTAAGGCTTCCTCTGTGGGTTTACAACAGCCTGGTCTCTGACTCACAAATAAGAGATTTACTGAGAGACAGGAACACCTTTTATGGATTTTAAGACACTTTTCTTTCCTGATTCAGACTCCTCAATCACACAATACTGAAGGTTGGAATGAATTAGTGGTTCTCAAACTATCCATGTGTGTGTGTGTGCTTGCATGCATGTATGTGTATATTTACTTAAACAACAGAACATCTAAGTCATTTTTTATTTTATTTTTTCATGAGAGAGAGAGAGATAAACAGACAGGGACAGACAGATAGGAAGGGAGAGAGACCAGAAGCATCAACTCATAGTTACAACATCTTAGTTGTTCATTGATTGCTTCTCATATGTGCCTTGACTGGGGGCTCCAGCAGAACGAGTGACCCATTGCTCAAGCCATTGACTTTTGGGCTCAAGCCAATGATCATGGGGTCATGTCTATGACCCCACATTCAAGCCAGTGACTCCACACCCAAGCTGATTAGCCCATGCTTAAGCCAGCGACCTCAAGGTTTTGAACATAGGTCCTCAGTGTCCCAGGCTGATGCTCTATCCACAGCACCACTTCCGAGTCAGGCTAAGTGAATTTTTTTAATTGATTGCTTTTAAAGAGACAGAGAGAGGAAGGAGAGAGAAGCATTCATTTGTTGTTTCACTTAGTTTTACCTTCATTGGTCACTTCCTGTATGTGCCCTGACAGGAAATCGAACCCACAACCTTGGTGTTTCAGGACAATGCTCTAACCAACTAAGCTAACTGGCCAGGGCCAGACCGTCTTTTTGAACGATGACATCTTCTTTGGAACCACAACATAACATACAGACAGAGGCAGATTTCCTTTGGTTGAAAGGAAGGCGGGGGTGGTAAGGATAGAATAAGAGAAGGTGCGAGGTCTCTAAGGGACCCACTCTTGGCCTCAGCAGCCCCTTGAAGTACTGCTCCAAGCTGGGCTTTCCCAGGGCCATCTGACAAACACTGGCCTAGCTGTTTCCTATGGTCCCTTCTGATCTAAAATCCTAAGGTTCTGCTCTTTCCTTCTTAAAAAGAAAGTCTGATTCTTCCATTCTAGATCACCAGTAGCACAACACACCCCCATAGATATGAAGTAGGTGAAAATATATTCCCTTCCTAACACCATTTTTCTCTTTTTGTAATTTTGAAAAACAATTTAATAAAGAAAATAATATATATGAAATAACAAGACTACCTACCATCCATAATCAGAAAACTACAATTTAACCTATTTGTTTCAGATAACTTTTTTAAAGAAAAGAAATAAAACCTCACAGATAAAGCATTCTTAGGTTATCTCCCCTAATCCTATTTTCCTCCTTCTGTCCTCACATAAACATTATTGTGCCTGTCCAGTGGTGGCACAATAGATAGAGCATCAACCTGGGACACTGAGGTCCTAGGTTTGAAAACGCGAGGTTGCCTGCTTGAGCATGGGAGCATGGGCTTTAGTGTGGGATCATCAACATGATCCTGTTGTTGCTGGCTTGAGCCCAAAGGTCGCTGGCTTGAAGCCCAAAATGGCTGGCTTGAGCCCAAGATCTCTGGCTTGAGCAAAGGATCACTAGCTTGGCTAGAGCCCCTGGTCAAGGTACGTATGAAAAACAATCAGTGAACTAAAGTGACGCAACTATGAGTTGATGCTTCTCATCTCTCTCCTTCCTATTTTTATCTCTGTCTCTCTCTTGCTAAAACAAACAAACAAACAAACAAACAAACAAAGCCACTATCATGATTGAATAATGCCCCTCCAAAGGTGTTTAAATCCTAATCCTTGGAACCATGGATGTGTTACCTTACATAGCAAAACAGAATTTGCATGTGTGATTAAATTAAGGGTTTTGAGATGGGAAGATTATTCTGGATTATCTAGCTGAGTCCAGCGTAATCACAAGTGTCTTTAGAGGGAGGGTCAGAGTGACAGATGATGTGATGATGGAAGCAAAGGGTAGATGTAATGCAGCCAAGAGCCAAGGCATGTGGGCAGCCTCTAGAAGGTAAAGGCAAAGATTCTTTTCTAGCACCTCTGGAAGAAACACAGCCCTGCTGCTCTGCTGTAGACTTCTGACCTCAAGAACAGTTATATTCTTTCAAGTTACTGAGCTTGTGCTAATAGGAAAGTAGTACAATGAGTTAGGTGAGTTTTCATCTGATCCATATTTTTATATTTGGACTAGATAGATGATAGATAGATATAGAAAAATAATTTTATGCATTTTCTATAGTCATTAGATGTTTTTGAGAATCTGTCCATTTGATACATAAATATCTAGTTCATCCATTTTAATTGCTATATAGTATTTTATTACATGAATATACCAGTTTATATAGTTCTCTAAAATGGGGTTTAAGTATTTTTCATTTTTCACAGCAATAAACATCCTTGTATGTATTTCCTTATACACATATGTCCTTGTACATATGCAAAAGGTCTACTAGATCCATATCTAGAATTTGCAGATTCTGGCTTTACCCCAGTCAGATTCCAAAATAAAGTTCAAAATCCTTAACACATGTATCCAGACTATTGACAGGGGCTACCTCTGGTAAGGGAATAGAATTTGAAGGAAGAATGAGGAGAACAACTTTCAGGTTCACATTATTATTAGTAGTAGTAGTAGTGAGAGAGAGGAGAGAAGAAAGAGAGACAGACAGACAGGCACACCTTAATTTTTTGATCTTTAAATGTTTTACAAGCATATATTACTGCAATAAAAAAATAACAAAACAAACAAAAAACTTATCCAGGTATTTAGCATTTTAAATGGAGGTGGAAAACCAGAGGTCCTCAGGCTAGATACAGCCGGCAGAAATGTTTTGTTTGCTCCGCACGGATTTTTAAAGGATTGAAATATGCATTTATATGAAATAATTAGGAGATTTCTTATAAAAATCAAGAGTTCCAACTTGTTTTGAAAAAAAACAGAAGAGTTGGAGACATTGTACCTGCATTTTCATGTGGCAGTAATTGTTGGGAGCAAAGCTGGACTGATCTGCCAAGTGGAACAAGCACTCTCTTGTTTTGCCATGGTCCCCTCCTTCTTCTGTTGCCTCCCTCCCCGTTCATATCACTCATTTACTTTATCTCCTAGCCTTTTGTAGGCATTTACGTTTGCCACCCCAGCTAGAGTTACCAGATAAAAAACAACTTCCAGTTAAATTTGAATTTCAGGTAAACAATAATTTTTAAGTCAAAGCAAGTCCCAAATATTGCTGAGTATCTTGTATTTCTATTTGCTAATCTATCAACTCTGACCATAGGTCCCCAGCTCTCAACAGCCTGACCCCGCCCATTTATTTATTTATTTTTTAGGTGAGAGGAAGGGAGATAGTGAGGCAGACTCCCACATGCGCCTGACCAGGATTGACCTGGCAATCTTATCTGGGGCCAATGCTCAAGTATCAAGCTAGATTTAATGCCTGAGGCTGACACTCAGAACAACTGAGCTATCATCAGCACCTGGGGTCATGTTTGACCAATGGAGCCACTGGCTATGGGAGGGGAAGAAGGATAGTAGGGGCAGATGAAGGAGGATAGAAGCAAATGGTTGCGTCTCCTGTGTGCTCTGACCAGAATCAAACCTGGGACATTCATATGCCAGGCTGATGCTCTAACCACTAAGCCACAGGCCAGGGCCTGCCCTGCCCAATTCCAACCTTATCTCTCACTGATCTCCTTCACAGGCCCTATGCTCTGGCCCAACCAAACTGCTCACCAGTTTTGGTGAACATGTATTCTTCTCCTGTTGTGGAGATCCTACCCCTGTTCCTCTCTAGTCACCTAAGATTAAATCAATGCCCATGAAGACCAAGTTGAAAATCCAGTCCTGCAGAAATTTCTCTGCCTTGGGGATCACTTCTTTCTTCCTATTTCCATAGCACTATTGGTAGAATGCACCAAGCATTTGTCATTTTGAACTTGAGAGTTACTTATCTTTATACAGACAGGTAAGACAACTTCCTAACTAGATTATTACCTCTGAGTTTCTACTTCTTATTGTAACCCTAGTGCCTAACAAATGCTTTAAACACAGGAAGCAGTCATTAAGAGTGTGTAAGATATAAGGAGGATGTATCAATTAGCTTTTCATAACAAACTACCTGAAAACCTAGTGACTTAAAATAACAAACAATTATTGTAGCTATCGTAGCTCATGATTTTGTGGGTTGGTTGGGTGGTTTTGCTGGTCTGATTTGGCTGAGCCTAGATGGTCTGGGATGGCCTCACTCATATAGCAGGGGCCTCAAGTAGAATGCTGGAGCAATGAGTAGGGCCAGAGCCTCTGCATGGAGTCCTCTCATCCTTAAGGAGGAGGGACCGTGAGTTGTTCACATGGTGGCCAAGGGTTCTCACCAGTGAGAGCCTTTGCTTGTGTCATACTTGCTGCTGTCCCATTCACCAAAGAAGGTCATACAGCCCAGTTCAGATTCAACAGACAGAGAAATAGATTCTTCTGTTTGTTGGGAAGAGGGACAAAATCACATTGCGAAGCGACATACATGCAGGGAGAAAAGAGTAAATGGGAGGCTATTCCTGCAGCCATCTATATCTGATAGTGAGAAGAACCCAGCTTCTAATGTGCTTAGAAATTCTTCTTGCTCTGGCTGGGTAGCTCATTGGTTAGAGCATTGTTGCAAGATGCCGAGGTTGCAGGTTCAATCCCTGGTCAGGGAGCAGGTAAGAATCAACCAATGAATGCATAAATAAGTGGAACAACAAATCAATGTTTCTCTCTCCTTCCCTCTCAAAAATCAATCAATCAATAAAAATTTAAAATTTTTTTTATCTCATTTAAAGAAGTATGCTTATTTTCAGTGTTGGCCTCTGCATATCAGTAGAACTGGGTTTCTGTCAGTATGCTGGTTTGCCAGTAGGCCCAACTCCTTCCCCCAGGGGCCTTTCCCATGCTGTTTGCTTTGCCTGGAATGCTCCTCCCACCTCTTTGCCAGGCTAATTATCTCATTTCCTTCAAGTCCCTTCCTAAAGTTGCTTCCTGAGGGGAGCCTTTCCTGACTCTTTAGACCCAGCCTGGTCTCCTGTTCTGCACCTCAGAGCACCTGGGTGGGGCTTTTACAGCACTCACACCATTGTTATGAATTGCTTTGTTATGAAGTTGTCTAATGTCATCTCTCAGTCTCAACAAAGAGAGTTCCAGGGCAGAGACTGGTTCTATTTCATTCAACACTAGATCCCCAGCCTGTAGTGCATGCCTAGCATGGAGTAGGTGTTCATTATTGGAGGAATAATTGAATGAACATATGAATGGATGACCTACAATGTGCTCAGCATGGAATAGGCCTGTTCAGAGTACTGAACTCTGTCAGAGTAGAACGCTGGGAAACTGCAATGTGTTGGGGAGATAAGAATGAGTTGCACACAAATCGTTCAAGAACTCAGGACCAGATAGTTACATATCAGATGCTGGACTGTAATTGGTATGGGAGATAAGGAAAAAGAGATCAGATAGGCCAGGTGGTTACTGAAGGCTTCATACTTGAATTTGGTCCAGAGAAGGAACAGGATTTCGATGTGATGAAATTAGGGAAGGAGGTTAATATGTCAAGGTCATGAGTTTGATCCTCTGTAGTTCCCATTAGACTGGTATCCTCTTAAGCTGTTGAGCACAGAGGGAAGAGGCAGGAGAGGAAGTTCAGCGGAGCCATTCCCGCTGTCCCTGAAATGGGTCAAGAGGATTATGATTGAGAGGAGACCGCAAAGTCAAATGCTGTCTACATGTGAAAAAACAGCTCATTCAGAGACCAGACTCCTCCAAGCCAATGAAAGGGAACAGCAGTAAACATCTGCTTCTACTCTTCTGGAAACTTTGATGTCTGGATGCTCTATCTCCCTCGCTTTTCCCCTCTTTCTCACTTTTAACCATTTGTTATGAAAATTTCCAAACAAACACAAAGAAAAGAGTACAAGAAATGCCATCGCCAACTTCAACAAGCATCAGTGCTTTGCCATGTTGATTTCATCTCTCTCTCCAGCCCTACTTTTCTTTTTTCTAAAGCATTTTTTTCCTTTTTTCCCCCTTTTTCTGGTGAGAGAGGCAGGGAGAGAGAGAGACAGAGAGAGACAGGAATATGGACTTGCTCCTGTATGTGCCCTGACCAGGAATCAAACCGGCAACCTCTGTGCTTAAGGACGATGCACCAACCAACCAAGCTATCTGGGCAGGACTCTGAAACATTTTAAAGCAAATCCCAGATACCATGCCTCGAGACTCCTAAATACTTCAATGTGCATTCCTAAAAGAAATAAGGGCATTTTCTTGCACAACCCTAATACCTTATTCACACTCAGAAAAATAAAGCATAATTTCTCAATATCATTTAACACCCAGTTCATATTCATCTTTTCTGATTATCTAAAACATATCTTTCTACAATCAATTTGTTTGAATCAGGATCTGAACAAAGTCCACACATTAATTTAATTGACATGTCTTTTAAATCTCTTTTAACCTAGATTAGTGTTAAATTAATCCAACAAGGAGGCCCTTAGACTGCGGGGACTCTCACACTGTGGTGGCCTCTGAAAGCAAACCAAAACCTAGGCCTTACATGTCTCAAGGTTATGAAATGAAAACACTCAGGAAAACCAGTCACAAAGAGCCAGCTAGGCTTCAAGCTATAGCTAAAAATCAAATAACTGCCTTTCTTTGCTTCCGCACTTTCTCTGTATGTCTTTCCCTTGACTCCTGTCAGAGGAGTGCTCCTAACCACTTCTAGTTTGGCTCTGGCTGGTTCTCATCATTTTTTGCTTAAAATTTTTCTTTCTTTTTTTTTTTTTTTCATTTTTCCGAAGCTGGAAACGGGGAGGCAGTCAGACAGACTCCCACATGCGCCTGACTAGGATCCACCCGGCATGCCCACCAGGGGGCGATGTTCTGCCCCTCTGGGGCGTAGCTCTGTTGCATCCAGAGCCATTCCAGCGCCTGAGGCAGAGGCCACAGAGCCATCCCCAGCTCCCGGGCCATCTTTGCTCCAATGGAGCCTCGGCTGCAGGAGGGGAAGAGAGAGACAGAGAGGAAAGAGGGGGGAGGGGTGGAGAAGCAGATGGGCGCTTCTCCTGTGTGCCCTGGCCGGGAATTGAACCTGGGACTCCTGCACGCCAGGCCGACGCTCTACCGCTGAGCCAACCAGCCAGGGCCTTTTGCTTAAAATTTTTAATATTGCTCATTGTATCTTTTATTATTATTATTACTATTGATTGATTTTAGAGAGATAAAGAGAGGAAGGAAGAGAGAGAGAGAGAAGCATCCATCTGCTGTTCTACTTAGTGATTCATTCACTGGTTGCTTACCCTATGTGCCCTGACCAGGGATCCAACCCACAAACTTGGAGTTTCAGGTCGCCGCTCTAACCGACTGAACTAACTGGTCAGGGCCGCTCATTGTAGCCTTTAATACTATGATGCTGTCTTTTGATTGAGGCTTTTTGCTGACAATCCACCTCAGCCTCACTGCCTTCATCCTACCCCTGGGTCAGAAGGAAACGGCGAGATGAGATCTCATCTGTGGAGAGAGGGTGGGCAGGATGGAGTGAGTATCAGAGTCCTCAGGTCTCAGGACAATAAATCCCTAATTCGCTTCAGGGGAAATATGAAGAGATTCATAAGAACTAGAGTTGACCTGCACACTCTCCTAACACCTAAGAATGACAAAAATCTACTGAGATTGTAAGAGTGATTTCTGTGGGCAAGAGAGGGAGCGTGAGAGAAAGGAAATCAGGGTGGATCTGATGGACAACATACAAGCACAGGCAGGACCAGCTACATAATTCTCAGGGCTCAGAGCAAAATAAAAATCCCACAGCCCTTGTTCAAAAATAATTAGGAATTTCTTTTTTTTCTTTTTTATTTTTTTAATTATTATTTTTTTAATCAAGAGAAAGGCAGGAATGTGGAGAGACAGACTCCTGCATGCGCCCCAAACGAGATCCACCCAGCAACCCCTGTGTGGGGCTGATGTTCTGCCCATCTGGGGCCACTGCTCCATTGCTCGGTACCCAAGCTATTTTTTAGCACAGAGGTGAGGCCATGGAGCCATCCTCAGCACCTGGGGCCAACATGCTCATTCCAGCCATGGCTGCAGGAGGGGAAAAAGAGGGCGAGCGGGCTGGAGGGGAGGGTTGAGAAGCAGATGGCCACTTCTCTTGTGTGCCCTGACCAGGAATCAAACCTGGGACTTCCACATGCTGAGCCAGTGCTCTACTGCTGAGCCACCCAGCCAAGGCCAATAATTAGAAATTTCAAAGGGCAAAAGAAGAGCATTAAACCAAGTGGGGTCCTTCTGAGCACAGGCACCAGTGTGACTGCCTCGTCACATGCCCACCCTGAAGCCAGCCCTCGCATAGGTGGCAGAATCCAGAAGGCCCCCAGGAGTTTTTCTACAAGGCAATGCTTTGCCAACCTGTGTCTCAGTTGCACTTGAGAGATATTCAAAGGCAGTGGAAATTGCTTCCATATCTGGTAGCTACTACTAGCATCTCAGACTTCAGGTATCTAGGGGTGATGATGGCTTCTGGAGAGCCACAGTGCTGCATGGTATATGGGTAGTGATGGGTCTGGATCCTCTACTCTCTCTGTCAACATAGGCTCTAAAGCCAGAATGCCTGGCTTCACATTCAGACTCTGTTGCTTATTCATTACGGTGTAACCTTGGTCAAGTTACTTGACCTGTCTGTGCTTCAGTTTCTTCATCTCTAAAATAGGCTAATTAAAAGTATCTACCTCACCTGACCAGGCGGTGGTGCAGTGAATAGAGCATTGGACTGGGATGCAGAGGACCCAGGTTCGAGACCCCGAGGTCGCCAGATTGAGTGCGGGCTCATCTGGTTTGAGCAAAAAGCCCACCAGCTTGAACCCAAGGTTGCTGGCTCCAGCAAGGGGTTACTCGGTCTGCTGAAGGCCCGCGGTCAAGGCACATATGAGAAAGCAATCAATGAACAACTAAGGTGTTGCAACGCGCAATGAAAAACTAAGGATTGATGCTTCTCATCTCTCTCTGTTCCTGTCTGTCTGTTCCTGTCTATCCCTCTCTCTCTCTGAAAAAAAAAAAAAAAGTATCTACCTCATAGAGTTGTTTGAGGATTAAATTAGTTGGTATTTGCTGGCACATGGCAAACACCATAGGTGTCTGTTAAAACAAATCCAGAGGCTAGAGCTTGAAGGGCTCAGGCAGATCAGTGGTAGCGGTGGGGCCTGCAGGGTGGAGATGGATTCCTCTCTTCCAGTGGAAGGAGGCTGTGCCTGGCATCCTCGTCCTGCTCCCCAACAACTTACACAGTGGTCATCCACTCAGTGAGTGTTTATTAGACACCTGTTACATGTCAGGCACCCAGTGAGTGAAGAGTTAACCAGACATGGTCCTTATCCTTATGGTGCTGATTATCTGGCATGAAGAAGGCAGACTTGCCCAAGTATGAAGAGGTCAGACTTGCCCAGGTATGGGGCCTGCCAGGCCTGGATCCCGGTGGGAGGAAGAGGAGATGCCCTAGGCCTGTTGTCCATGAATAGGGCAGAGCTGCCGCTAGTAAGCATGGTTTGATTTCAGTACCCTGACTCCTTGTTATCAATCTGCTTTGTAATACATTCTGTTTTGACCAAGTCTCTGCCTGATAAGTCAGTGTTTCCCACCTAAGATCCAACAATTTATTTCTGCCCTGGAACCTAGACACCACAGCTTGGGTTTCAGTGCCTGCTGTTGAAACCCCAAGATGCTGTCAGCTGCCGGGCTTACCATTTTGGAGAGACTCCCAGGATCTTGGACTAGGTTGAGCCCACCCTCAGTTAACTATAATTATGTCACATTGACCTTCCCAGGCTGCTCTAGGCCCATCCATGTGAGCCCATGTCCCCAGTAATTACTCCGCAGCCTTGCCCTCCTAGCCTTAATTCCTGGCCAGCCCTTGACTTTGAGAGGCGGTACGGATTTGCATTCCTATCTTACCAACACTCAAGCCCAGGCCCTGAAGTTTCCAGGCGGGAGAGGTTGTGGGAGACTTCACCACTGTGAGTCTAACACTGAAACCACGCTCTTTCTCTCCAACTAATAAATTATTGCCCCTCTGCTAAGGTCTTTGAAGGGTAGTTTGTGGCAAAATGGCCATGGGAGGAAGCTGTGAGTTCACAGAGGTGGAGGGAGAATGGCAGAGACACCAGCTGCTTTTCCACTGGCACGCTCCAACCCTGAGGCCATTTGATACCGTTCTAGCCTGAGGCCCAGGGAAACTGTCTAGTACACCACCATCCCGGCCAAAGGCCTCCAGGCAATGGGGTTCTTCAGGAAGCTGGTAAACGGCAGGTGGAAGTCAAGGGAGAATTTTCTACAGATCCTCCTCCTTCCCCAGATCTACATTTTAGAGTTTCTAAATCGGCGAGACTGAAAAAAGGTTTCTCCCAGGTCACTTTGAAAGAAGCAATGTATGTGAACTTCCTCCCCTTGGGTGACAGAGCCATGATAAGTTAGAACTGTAGGTCCTATTGATGAAGTACTGTCGGAACAGGAGAGAACCAGACCCCACATGGATTACCCCCAGAAAATCAGAGAGGACTTTTGTGTAAACCTGGGGTTGCTCTGAATCCTTTGGCCCTGGGAGGGAACATGGTGGCCAGCCTGGGGAGGGGCCAAGCAGGAGGGCAGACCGTGGGGAAGGTGGCCAGGGCACAGGGCCAGGACCTTTTATCCTATTAGCCCATGGCTGCCCTGCAACTTCCAAATATAGAGCATTCATCTCACAGAAACTCTAAATTTCTGAGTGGGGGACAAATGGAGCGAGTGTTTTGGCTAAATTTTCTCTATAAACTAAGAGGCTTTAAAACAATTGATGTTGACATCTTAAAGGACCAGCCAATTAATTAATCAACAATATCTCCTAACAAACCAAAGTCTGGTCGGGGAAGAAAGGGAGTAAACGGTGTGGCTTCCCTAAAGCATATTAGAGTTCAGTAGAATAAATTTTTTTAATTCTAGAAAATACAAGAAAATTCAGGAAGAGAGAAGTAACAGTTTACAACAATAGAGGATACAGAATTTGGGAGCTAGGTGGCAGAAATCTTTCCTTTCAGGTGTCAGATAAGACTTGGTAATGTGGGTGGGAGAGGGTCGATCTTCCTTTGAGTTATAAAATACCCACAGGGTGCCAGGTACTATGCTGAAGACTAGGAGTGCAGACATCCGCTCTGCATAGGCTCTGGCCTCACAGTCTGCGTGGGAAGCAGATGTGTGAACCGAGGACAGGACGGAAAATGGTGTGGTGGTTGTGTGGCTGAGGAGGCACGGAGTGTGTGTGTCTGTGTGTGGTGGCGAAGGAGAGGGGGGTGGGATGGGTGGGGAGGGAGGGTGGGAGAGAAGAGGTATTTCTGGATGAGCTCCACTGAGGATGTAACATTTGAGCTGAGTCATGAAGCCTCAGTTTATTCTATGGCCTCAGAGACACAGCATCCTAGACAGGGAACAGCAAGTGAAAAGGCGTGGACAGATGCCACATATTAAAGACAGGCAAGTATTAGAGAAGTAGTGTGACTGGAACAAGGGATGCATGTGAGGTGTGCTAGCAGATAAGTCCGGGAAAGGGGGTGGGAGAAAGGTCATGAAGGCCTTGTGTCCTGAATAAACAGTGTGCGTTTTTATTGTGCAGGGGATCGGGAGCCAGCCACAACTTTTAAGCAGGAGACAGGCAGCTTCCTGCTTCCCGTTAGGAAGATCACTGGGAGAAGGGAGTCTCGGGCCTCAGAGGAACCAGAAGAAGTGGACCAGTGTTGGGGCAGGGGGAGCGGGCCACGGCAGCTTTTAAGCAGGGAAATATGAGCAGCTCACTTGAAGCTCATGGCTGTGTGATGTGCAAGATGGATTCGAGCCAGGAGTACTGTTGGGTCCAGGGAGACCTTTAGGGTAAAATGCCCTGTGAAAACAAAGTTTAACAAAGAAACTTTTCCATTGCGCCATCTCTTTCCCCAGGAGCATCTTCCTTTTTGAGATTGTTACCGCATTTCCCCATGTATAAGACACACTCTTGCCCAAAAAATTTGGGGTCTAAAACCTGAGTGCATCTTATACAGTGGCTGTAGATTTTTTACTTGCATTTCCTGCTTTTTTGACAGCCATGAGGAGTTGTATGACTTTTATGATAAATAAAACTTGATTTTAATAACTTTCTGTAATGCATTTTTTTTCCTTCAAATTTCAGTCCTCAAAATTAAGGTGCGTTGCCTGGCCTGTGCTGACACAGTGGATGGAGTGTTGACTGGGAATGCTGAGGGCTCCAGTTCGAAACCCTGGGCTTACCTGGTCAGGGCACATATGGAAGTGGATGCTTCCTTCTCTTTCTCTTCTCTTTCTCTCCCCTTTCTCTCTCTCTCTTCTGAAATGAATAAATAAAATCTTTTAAAAAACACTATTAAAAAATTAAGGGGTGTCTTATAAATGGGAGCATCTTATACATGGAGAAATATGGTAATTCTTCTTCGCAGGAATCACAGGAGTTGACTTCAACTTTGTGTCTTGTGAGGGCTGCTGCACAGTGTGTAGCCCCTTGTCCGTGGCTAAGAAAAGGTCCTTGACAGTCACAATGGTGTGAATTTTCTAGAAATACTATTGAGATCAGCTGGCACAATTGTGTTTGTTTTAAAAAAACTTCCCAGGGGCAGTCCCCAAATTCTGCACAAAGGGACCGGTAGCCCCACTGCCTAAATGGTTAATTCTGAGTTATGCAGATAGCTCTTTTTTCAGGACAAGCTGGATTGTATGACATGGCACCAAAGAAAGTGACTTTTGTTCTAAAGCCCAATCCCTGGGAGACCAGTGCTCAGAATGTTTACATCCTCCTGACTTATTACATGATTTCTCCAACTCTTAACGTTTCATACACCAAGAGAAACTAGAACTTGACCCTGGTTATTACATGGTGGGTCTGCCAGGCGGGCCGTGACAATGTGGCTTTGCCATGTGCACTGGCTGGTTAGTCAGGAGACTGGAGCAGAGGTCAAGTCAGGTCGAGTCATGGTTGAGGTTCCTATAGAGGCCAACTGGCCGGGCATGCCCTGCCCTCCACTCTCTCTGGCCCAAGCCAGAAAGGGGTAGGAGGGTAGGGATGGCTCAATACAGCCCAGCCTCACACTCTTAAGTCGCATTGCTGTCCAGAATGGTGGGTCAGTAATAGGAACTTCAGACGTAATGAGACCTTGATTAAGAAACCCTCTGGGAAGCAAACACCATTATGTGTTTCAGCTGTGAGGTTTTTTTTCCCCCCAACCTTCATTAGTGATGTGGAGCACTGTGGGTTGTAGCAACTTTTCTACTAAACAGAAAACATTTTGTCTACTGCTTCAGACAAAAACACCTGCCTTAAAACTTCAATTTGCCCCAGTTTCCCTTCCATCCTCCCTCTGTCCTTCCTTTTCCCTTCACCCTATGGTCTCTTCTCCCCTGGCAGCTCCTGGGGACCTTTCTTCTTCCTATCAGAACAGGAAAGGCTCTTATAAGGGTTGTTTGTGCTCACACGAAAACAGAGTAACGATTTCTGTCACTGTTACTTCAACCAGGCACTGCACTTCAAGGTGTTTCCTGGGAGCCTGTAGGTAGAGGATAGCAGTTAAGAGTGGGTAGTTTAGAACCAGATCAAAGCCAGGTTGGGATCTGGCCCTCTCTGTAAAAGAAAACCCACAATGCAGTGTTGCTGTGAGAACTAAAGGAAAAAACTCATGAACTCTCAGAATTTCCTGTCATACGATAAATGTTAATTATGATTACTTGTTGGCTAATTGACAAGCAAATGGCTTTATTCTACTACAATCCTTAGTAAAACAGCTCATAGGTGGAGAGGATTTTTCAATTTATTTTATCATGAAAATTTTTGAATGTGCAGAAAAATGGAAAAAATAGTACAATGAACACTGAAAGCCCTCCCCCAGATTCTACAATTGTTTACATTTTGCTGTATACTTTTTTCAGAACCATTTCAAAGTAGGATACAGACATGACCCCTAAATACTTTAACACACATCTCTTAAAAAATAAGGACATTTTCCTACATATGCACAATAATCTTTATTGTGCTTAAGAAAATTAATGGTAATTTTTGAACTCACCTAACTCCTATTCAACATAAAATTTTTCAAAATTTTTCCCAAATAGATTCTTTTCAAGTGAGATCCAATAAAAATGCTTACATCCTTTGTTCTCTCTCTCTCTTATTTATTTATTTATTTATAGTGAGAGAGACAGACAGACAAAAAGGGAGAGAGATGGAAAGCATCAACATATAGTTGTGGCACCTTAGTTTTTCATTGATTGCTTTCTTGTATGTGCCTTGACTGGGGCTCTAGCCAACCCAGTGACCTTTTGCTCAAGCCAGCGACCTTTGGGCTCAAGCCAGTGACCATGGGATCACATCAAGACAGCATTCAAGACAGCAACCCCACACTCAAGCCGGATGAACCCACACTCAAGCCAGTGACCTCGGGGTTTCAAACCTGGGTCCCCTGGGTCCCAGGCTGACACTCTCCCTATTATGCCACTGCCTGGTTAGGCCCCCTGCCAACTTTAATCTCTCCCTCTTTTTCCAGAGACAAGATGAATATTTGACAGTGGTAAAAAAAAAAGTAGTCTAGAGTAGATTTTCTTTTCCTGCAGGAAAGATGTTGTAGTATCCATAAGGGGGCATGCTCTGCTGTAGGGACAGGGCACATGGACTGGTTCTCAAATCCAGGAAACACTGTCTTCCAAACACTACCAACAGAGTTTGGCTCAAGCTTTAGGATCAAAGGATTGTTTTTATTTTGTGTATTGAGAACAATGACTGAATTGGCTGGAGTAGACCAAAGTGTGTACGGTAAACTTTCTCCATATCTCCTATTTAATCCATCTCCAAAATTTTGAGTTAAAACAAAGGCAGAGAACATTTGTGACAACATGGGGGGATCTTGAGAGTATGACGCCAAGCGAAATAAGTTGGACAGAAAGGACAAAAATTATATGATTTCACTCATATGTGGAATATAAAACAAAAAAGTAACAAGTGAACCAACAAAACAAAGCAAAGACAAGTTCATAGATCCGTGATGGCAAACCAATGGCACGTGTGTCAGCACTGATACGCGTGGCCATTTTCGATGACACGTAGCTGCATGCGGCCGCATACCAGAGAAGTATGGGGCCACATGCCGAGAAGGATGTTTCATCCTTGGCTCCTGCACGGCCAGGTGTAGTAGCCGAGGATAAAACATTTGCTGTAGTGTAGACACTCTGTGCTGGAGGTCTGTAGGCCAAAACAACAGAACTCCAGCACAGAACGTCTAGTTCTGGGACTTTCGGTTAGGCCATTAGAGGATCTTTGACCTCACTTCTGGCCAGTGGAGCAGGGAGCAGCGGAATAACGCAGGGGATGAATCTCTGGGGCCCCTGTGATTGCCATTACCAGCAACCACATAGGCACAGCAACCATCATCCAAGCTACTGTTCTGGGGTGTCATGGATTTCTAATTGATCATCATTACTGAGATAAGTGAGGGGGAGGTTGGGAGAGGCGAGGGCCTGTGCTATGGGTGCTGTTTCCCACCATTAGAAATAGCGGCAGCCATCTTAATTTACATAAGATGCAACTTGCAGAATTTCAAGACAGCATCTGGGCTCAGGTGTTTTCGACTTGAGGTCAAAGCTTGAGAATCTGGAAAGGTGCCGCTTGGAGAATCAAGAGGAGTGCCACTACGAACAGGAAATTTGGAGTGCCTGGAACCGATTACCAGATACTTTTAGCACCCTGAAAAATACAGCAATGGCTTTACTCACAATTTCTCCCTCTATGTACTTTGGTGAGACTTTATTTTCAGCATTAAATAATATCAAAACCAACAAAAGAAACAGATTGACAGATGAAGTTAGTAGTGCTTGCTTGGGCTTGAAGTGTACAAAATACCAACCTTCAATTGATTTAGCCAATGAAATTTAGCAACAAAAAAGTCACTAATAGGCAGGTTAGTTAAAGAATCCCCCTCCCCCTTACTTATCTTAGTTCACGGCACTCCACACAAGTTAAATAATATCAAGACCAACAAAAGAAATCGATTGACAGATGAACAAAGAAGTCACTAAGCAGGTAAGTTAAATAATTAGTTTTTGGTTTATTAAATACAGTTATATATTACAATTATACAGTTTTGTTATTTAAACTATAAATATTGTGAAATTATGGGTTTTTTCTCGAAGTGACACACCACTTGAGTTATGCTCGGTTTTTTGGTGAATTTTGACACACCAGGCTCAAAAGATTGCCCATCAATATCATAGATACAGACAACAGAATGGTGGTTACCAGAGGGGGAGGGGAGGAGGGGGGAAGGGAAGAGTGACATGGGTAAAGGGGTCAATTATACGGAAACTAGACTTTTAGTGGGGACCATGAAATAGATGATACAGATATCAAATTATAATCCCATACACCTGACATTTATGTAACTAATCATTTTTACCTCAATAAAAGTAAGTTTATTTTTTTAAAAAGCAATGAAGATATAGATGTAAGAAGATATGAATGTAAAATTCTCTAGATTATCTGCATGGTGGACTGGCTAATTTTCATTTCAGGCTGACCTTGTTGGTATGCTTCTCTGTCGCCTCTCCTTGTTGAGCAGTTAGTTGGCTTCTATTCAAAGTACACAAGGCCGTTTAATTATTAATCTGAGCAAAACATTATTAGGAAAGTTCAACTGTTGAGTGTATGTGTATATGTACACACATGAATACTTTTCTTGATTATCTGGCTGTTTTGTTTTTGCTGTTTTAGCTTTCTGGGCCCCTGTTCCTCTCCATTTGTGGAGATGCCTATAAGGTGATTATGACCAACATTGAGTTCCTAAGGGCTTTTTGGTCCCTCTGCCCTTTTCTTGGATGTGTGTGGAAATATTTGTCAGCTGTGAGGGCACATGTACACAAGAAGAGTGACTGACCTTGACCTTTGAATGGACTGTGTATCTGTGACCAGGAAAAAGTTCATTGTTTGTGTTTGATGATGGTTTTATGTCCTTCTGTCAGTGGAGAGTACTTTATAGGGCTTGCTGATGGCTCGGGGCTCCAGAACTATCATGATTATTTAGCCAACGGTTTTAATGAGTCTATAAACTCATTCTATTTTTATATTAATAACATGGAGAGAAAATTTGGAAGATTAATATAGAGAAAGATGAGTTTTAGCTTCACTGCTCAGGGCAATTGGAATTCCTCTACAGAATTAGAGCCAGACTTTTCTCATTATTTCCTTCTTCCTACAGCTGTCATTCTTTCTTGTCCCTCCCTTCTTCCTTTCTTTCTTTCTTTCTTTCTTTCTTTCTTTCTTTCTTTCTTTCTTTCTTTCCTTCCTTCTTTCCTTCCTTCCTTCCTTCCTCCCTCCCTCCCTTCCTCCCTCCCTCCCTCCCTCCCTCCCTTCCTCCCTTCCTCCCTTCCTTCCTTCCCTCCCTCCCTCCCTCCTTTTCCTTCTTTCTTTCTTTCTCTCTTTCTCTCTTCTTTCTTTCTTTTACTTTTTTCAACTTTTATTATATGCTTAAAACTTACTAGACAGTGTTAAGTGGGAGGAATACAGAGATAAATAATGCAACCCCAGCCCTCCTTGAACATGGTTTTGTGAGGGAAGCAGACAGAGACAGAGAGCATTCTAATACAATGGGTAATTATAGAAATAAACCCAGTGGAGGGGCCCTTATCCCAGCTTGGCTTGTGAGAGAAAGCAGGAAACTTCCTGGAAGAGATAACTGGGTGATTGATTGAGGAATGGGTTTGGGGGAGGAGCAGAGCCCAAGGCCTTTATCTAGCAAGTCAAACTAGTTGTGCGGTTTAAGAGAACTGGACAGAGGAATTGAGATGAAGGACTTTGA
This sequence comes from Saccopteryx bilineata, assembly GCF_036850765.1. Lineage (NCBI taxonomy): Eukaryota > Metazoa > Chordata > Mammalia > Chiroptera > Emballonuridae > Saccopteryx > Saccopteryx bilineata. The sequence goes on along the minus strand of NC_089491.1, from coordinate 296,737,033 downwards.
GGACAGATGGATACAAGAGATTTTGATGTCAGTGGGTATGGTTGGGACCACATGGGCAGGGTAGAAATGATATCTGCTTCTACTCTGGGAAAGTACAGGTGACCAATCCACGAAGTACAGGGTATGCTCCAAGGTGCCTTCTCAGATGGCTGACCCCAGGAAACAAAAGCTAAAATGAAGGAAAGAACACCCTTGAAGGCCAATTATGACACATGCTCAGGGGTGAAGAGTTGTATGAGGGGAATCAGCAGGCGTAAAGAGGGACGGATGAAGATCAATGCTCCCCAGGGTTGGGCAATGAGAATTGGAGAGGTGGAGGAGGACTCCTGACCTCCTAACAATCAAGGCCTGACTTGTGTTGCAAGTCTTACTGGGAGCTCAGGACTTGGGAGGAGTTCTTCCAGCCAGTAGTCAGGCAAGTGGCCACTGTAGTTCAACAAAGGGCAGGGCCCTATGTGGGCTGCTCCATGAGATATAGGAGTAGGTACCTTTTACAATCTTAGAAAGGTGAGAGGGAGTCTACTTGAGGGAGACTTAATTCCTGCTTCTTGGAAGTCTCAGCCTAAGAGTAGAAGAGCACATAAGAACCAGAAAGACCTAAGTATCATGACCAATCATATCAACTATAGCAACAGTAATAGCCACTGTATATTCAGTGTCTAACTGTGGCAGGGTGTGTCATGTTTTATTTAATTTACCCTTCACATGACTATATAATAATATATAATGATAGAAGGTATTGTAATTCCCTCCATTTTATAGATGGGGAAATCAAAGTTTGGGAAGGTCATAGGTAGGAAGCCCTAGATTCACACTGGAAGTCAGATTATCCTAACTTTAGAGTCCCTGACCTCAACTGCTCTCCTTACTATGGACCACTGGACCACAGCCCATCAGAAACAGTGAAATGGAGAGGCTAGAGATGAATGAACTGCATTTATCCAGTACTACCAGTTGTTTTGAAGATGCATAATTTAAAAATATCCATTTATCTAATTAACATACTCTTAGTGTACTTAGAAAACATTAGTATTAGCCAAGAACATATGATTGAAGGGGGCAAAATTACGGATTAGAAGAAGAAAGAGGCACCGGAGTGTCCTCCCATCCCCCGTCCTTCTCCCTCTCCCTCACCACATGCAAACCCTCAGGAAAGACCACGTAAAGACAGTGACAGATAGTGGTGTGAAGGTGGCTATCTATAAGCCTGGAAAAGAGACCTCTCCAAGAACTGAATATGCTGGTACCTTGATCTTGGACTTTCCAGCCTCCAGAACTGTAAGAAAATAAATGTCTGTTATTAAGTCACCCAGTCTATAGTATTTTTTATAGCAACCCAAACAGACCAGATCAGTAGCTGATAGATCCCTCTTGTCAGCAGGTTGTTGCCATATCTTGAGATTCTGTCACTTTCCACGTGAGATTTTGCTGTTCTTTTTCTCATTGGTTGTTTATCAATAATTTATATAATGACTTTTACAAGACCTTCTAGGGAAAATAGATGAGTTGCCTTATGATCCTTCACCAGGTGAGATGCTGGGCTGTCTGTTACTATAGACCCAGAAGAATGAACTGAACAGGGAGCCAGAAGCCACACAAACCACTGGACTACCCACCTCGCTCCTTGCTCTAGGAGTCCTTGATGGGCCTAAGAGGGACATACATCAAGGGGATTGCAACTACAGTCCCCCTGAACACACAGCAGACTCCCAAGCTGGAAGGTCTTGCAAGGATTTGCCACATTGTGTTCAGGGAGACTGCAGCTCCTGGCCCCTTGAGGTTGTGGAGACACATGTCAAATACAGATAAGTGATTGGCCCTGGCTGGTTGGTTCTGTGGATGGAGCATCAGCCTGGAGTGCAGATGTCCTGGGCTCGATCCCTGGTCAGGGGACACATGAAAAGTGACCATCTACTCTTCCCCTCTGTCTCCCTCTTCTCTCTTCTCCTCTCACAGCCAGTGGCTCGGTCAGCCCCAGGCACTGAGGATAGTCTGTTGATTTAAGCATCAGCCCCAGCCAGGGGTTGCTGGGTGGATCCTGGTCGGGGCACATGCAGGAGTCTGTCTATCTCTCCTCCTCTCATTTAAAAAAATATATAAATGAGTGGCTTGTGAGGAGGTGACCAATCAAATCCTCAAGTAAGAGGAATGTGAAAAGGTCATTTAGTCCAGCGTTTCCTGGTCTGTTAGGTACATGTGTTACACCTGGGTGTTTATGGGGGAGATTCTTACTCAGCAGGCCGGCGGGGGAGGGCATCAGAGTGGGCAGTTCCAACAAGCTCTCTGGTGAGGTCAGCGCTGCTTGTCCGGGGACCACACTCTAAATGTCTCTCCATGTCAAGGTGGGCTGAATTTCAGTTACCATCTCAGCCAAGTAAGAACCCATTCTGCTGCAGAAAAGGGAATTCTCTTGTTTAGCAGCTCTCTTACCTTTTAGAAATTCTTGCTTAGCAAAGCCAAATTCCTTTAGTCAAGTTCACTGAGGCCATTTTGCCTGGTTGGAGACCCAAAGCGGCCCTCTCTCATATCATAATCCTGGGCTATTTAAAGACTACTAAGGCAGATCTATTTTTGAAGGCACTGCTTTTCTCTCCGTTCTTATTCCTGCATCACCCAGCTTGGTCAGGAGGATTGAAACGGGGCATTTTGGTGGAGGAATTGGCGTTTGGAACATTCATGGGGCTGCTCATACAATTGGAACGTCCTCACACACCAAAATCCTCCCCACTCATTCTCTAGAATAAAGGGGACGGCGGAAATTATGAATGTCCAAATCTGAAGAGGGAATGACAGTCTCAAATTAACCTTTAGCGTCCTTACTACTCTTATCAGAACTTGATCACGGTGTTGTTCACAGGTAACACGTGACCTCGTTTGGGTTTTCTCTTTTCTCCCAGTTGAGAGACTGGGAAGCAAGGAAGGATGCAGCCATATCCGCAGACAAGCAAAGGAGCCTGAGTTACCCACCACATGAAAGAGAGTCGGTAGGTTGTATTCTTAAGTACCCAGTAATCTGTGCTAGGTGCCCAGCCACTTCCACTGCTGTTTTCTTTTGTAATTTTTAAGTTACAGCTGACATATAATATTATATTAGTTTAAGGTGTACAATATAGTGAATAGACATTTAAATAACTCACACTTCCACCTCTGTTTTAATCCCCTGAACTCTGCTTTCTTTCTGCCCCAGACATGTCTGCCATTAGCTTTTTGCTCTTTTGTGTGACTTAAAAAAATTGTTTTTTAATTTATTGATTTGAGAGAGAGACAAAGGGAGAGAGGAAGAGAAAAAAAAATTTGTTGTTTCACTTATTTATGCATTCATTGGTTGACTCTTGTATGCACCCCGACTGGGAATTGAACCTGCAATCTTGGTGTATGGGGTGAATGCTCCAACCAACTGAGCTACCCAGCCAGCACTCTTTTGTGTGGCTTTAAATCAGTTTGCTTCTTCTCTGAGGGGTGCCTGTATTTTAAACCTTTCTCTCTATCTTTTGTTAAAGAGGCTAACGGTCTCCTGGTGACAGGGTAGGTTACTTACCTGCCTGACATGGCTTAGTGAGGCTGCTGCCGACATCGCCCATGGTAAGGAAACTGTGGCCACTTGCAGGTTCACACTGACATCCTGGGGGGAGGGTGGACTCTTCCAGTAGAACGTGAGGTTTCCAGGAGAACCTGTGCAATTTGCAGGTTGGTAAAGTGCAAGAGTATCCAGAAGTCTGCTGTCACTCTGACCCCACCCTCTGCAGAACATCCTTTGTCATTTCAAGAAGGTAAAATGAGACAATGGGAGCAGAGGACGAGATGGTGACTTTTCCTGGTTTATTCTGACAGTGTGTAGGGTACTCTGTATGGGGAGTATGACTCACCAGCCTTTTCATGACTCCGGGCCCAGGATTCACAAGTGCTCCAAAATTAGCAACCAGCCTTGTACGCCCTCAGAGTAGTAAGACACTTCCCTTTGGAAACACTCAATCAAAGGATAAATATATAGAGAAAGGGAAGGTTAAAAGAGTTATAGATTATTACAGCTCTTTCAGTTATCCTGAAAAATATTTCTGGAGAATATAGTTCTCTTTGCTTCACCATAGGTTACCTGTCATTCATCCATTCAAGAATTCTTTTTTAATTCTTATTTATTGATTTTTAGCAAGAGCAGAAAGAAGAGAGAGACAGGAACATTGATTTATTTCTGTATGTGCACTGGCTGGGGATTCAACTGACAACTTCTGTGCTTCAGGACGATGTTCTAACCAATCAAGCTACCCCACCGGGGCTCATTCAGGAATTCTTTATTGAACATTGTCCTGCACCTTAGCACTCTTCTTTTTTCTTTTTTCGTTTAAATATCATCTGTCTTTCTCTCTTTCTTTTTGTTTTTTAAAGAGAGGATAGAGAGAGGCGGCAGCGGTGGGAGCGGGACGCATCAACTCATAGTAGCTGCATCTTGTATGCACCTTGACCAGGAAAGCTGGGGTTTCAAACACGTGACCTCAGCATTCCAGGTCAACGCTTTATCCACTGTGCCACCACAGGTCAGACCTTAGCCCTATGCTTGGTCTGAAGAAGGCGGTCCTGCCTTTCATGGAGTTCATAATTCAGTGGGGGAACCTGAGCAAGTGCCTTAATCTCTTATAGTTTCCTCATCTGTAAAATGGGAATATAATGTACCTGATTCATTGGATAATGTGTGTGTATGTAACTCTCATCAAAGTGCCTGACACTCAGCAGCCATTTAACTGTTAGCTGTTAGCGTCTGTTGAGAAACTTGTCTGAATATAAGATTGCTGGCGTCCTGAAGTGCCTGTTGGTGCCATAGTCAGATCTCCCCCCAAGAAATTAGGGCCTCAGCAATGTTGCAGCTGGAAACTTAGCCCCAGTGGGGATGGGACCAGGGATGGGACCAGAGATGCTAAGTTCAGCAAAAGCCTCCACCCCATTGGACAAACTCACTAACTTGATCTGAAAGGAACTGGTTGATGATGATAGTGATGATGGTGATGGTGATGATGGTGATGAAGAATCTGTGTAAAGTATAACTCAATTTTATAGTCATTCATTTCTCTTTAGTGTGTGGAACCACCCAATCTGCTGCACAATGAAGATTTAAGCCTGGTGCACAATGAAGATTTAAGCCTACGAATGCCAAGATGTGTCACTGGTTATAGACCCACAGCTAGAAAGGGGAAAGTCAGATTGCAAAACCAGCATCGCCTGCCTGCCTTCGGCTCATCAACCCGGCTGCCTCCCAGGCCTACTGTTGCCCTGGGTCTCAGTTCCTTCCCTGGGTCTCCTCCTTGATGAAGTTTCAGGACACCTGCAGGCACTGATTTTCTGGTTTGAGTGCTCACATAAAGCTCCTTACAGGTATATGTTAACACAGTCTGCTGGTGTTATTATGTGTCTGTGAGTTTCTTAACCTGTTTATTTCTATATTCTTGGTGACCTTCCAAGGGCTCCTTCTGGTTTGGGAAAGATGGAGCAGACCCTCTGACCTACCCCAGTGAGGACTTTGCTGATGGTGGTGGAAGGGTGTTGGCAGGCAAAGCCATCTTTCTTTAAGTGCCTAAAATAGTTCTGCCACTAGCCGGTCTCTCAGCCCCATTAACAGTGGGCAAGTCTTCTTTCTCAGTAGGGGAGAAAAGCTTTCAACATACAATAAGACATAACTGTTGCTTTAAGTAGCCTTGACAAGGGACATTAGATCATCTCTAATTTTCCTTCCAGTTTTGTGACTCAAGAATCTTAACTGTCTTGAGCTGAAAATAGTTTGAAGCTGGGCTGAAAAACAAAACAAAACAACAACAACAACAGAATAAAAACAACTCAGCAGGGAGAAGAGAAAAGGAAAAAAACTAGATGGCTTGGGAAGTAAGCAGGGAGGGTGAGGACAGCTTTGATATTTTTCCATTTGGAGATTTGGCTGCATTTAGAGCCAGTTTTTCAGCTCTGCTGGGTTCACCTTTTTAAAAGGCATGCGATTTAAATTGGCTCAGCAATCTGGCTAATTGGTGTGATTTGTAAGTAACAGAGGAGCAAGGAATGCGGGGTCTGACTCCTTTGCTGTGCCTGATGCTGCCTCCAGCAGACAGGTTAGCACATCCCCAAGCCTGCTCAGCATTCTCCGGTCCCTTTCCACGGTCCCCTCTCTGTGTCAATGTGTCGGGGAGCCAGACAGCCCTGGCATGAAATTCACCACCTGTTCATTATGTGATTTGAACATATTTAACCTCTGAGCTTCAGTTCTCCTGTCCATAAAATGGGTTCGCATGAACCTATAAGCTACTACAGAGTTACAGTGAGTGAGAATTAAACGTGCACACGCATATGTGATCATACCTAAATGGTCATCGAGAAGCCTTCGAGTCGGGGTTAGGTGCATGTCCAGATGTGCCATTTAGTAGCTGTAGGACCTTAGCAAATTACTTAACTTCTGTGCCTCAGTTTCCTCATCTGTAAAATGGAGATATTACCTACTCCCTTGATTTGGGGTCATGATTATATGAGTTCATATGTATAAAATGCTTGGAATAGTAATTGGCAGGTGGTATGTGCGATGTGTTAGCTATTAATATTATTGTGGTAATTATTATTATGCAATGCACCCAGCAAATACCTGGCACAGAGAAATACTAAAAACATAAAAAAATATATGAATCCCTGTCCCCTGATTCCCCTGGGACAAAACTTGCTGCTGGGCCTCTGGAACTCCCTGCTCTCTAGCTGTCCTGCTTGGCTGAGCCTCTCCGCAGCTAATATGAAGCTGGCCTCAGGAGCTACTGAGGCATCGGGCATTTAAGGTCCAGGTTTGGTGGCCCAGGTAGGTCAGCAGCTGGGGCCAGAGCCTGAGGGGTGAGAAGGACCAGCAACTTTCACTTCCTTCCTTACATGATTTGTCCAGGGTTCTAGCCTCAGGGACACCCCAGAGTGGGGAAACCACAGGGTGCTGCCTTCCTGGAGGGAGGGGTCCCCGAAACAAATCATTCCCCCTACGTTCGGTCAGTTCAGGCACATGCCAGAAGAGGCCTTGTGTTAGCTTTGGTGGGAATGTGTTTCAAAGCCTGCAAACTGAGTGGACTATAAAAACCTCCAGTCCCAAGAACTTGCTCTGCACACTGTGCTAAGCTTCCACTTGCTGGGGGGAGGGGGGGGGTGCTGGTGCACTGCCATCCAGGGAGAGCGCTCGAAAGGCTGTGGTGGGGGCGGGGGAACTAGGCTGCTGGCCCAGCTGACCACTGTGCCGGTCCAAGCTGGCTGTGCTGGGCTGCATGGAAAATACTCTTGCTCCAGTGCATGGAATCAATCATGTACTAGGCACTCAGCCTGCGCAAGGCACCGTGGAGGGCACAATGGAACCTGAGGTAGCCCTTGCCCTCGAGGAGGTCATGAATCTGGTCAAAGAAACAGAAGTCTTTAAAGAGGAAACTAATAATAGCAGGATATCTGAAGTCATCAGCTTGTCCTTGCAGATATCAGTGACCTGTAGGACTCTAAATTCCTGAGATTCTAGGTAGAGCAAACCCCACTAGCAGAGGCAAAATAATCATATACACTGTATACTAGGCTCTTTTCTAGAGGCCTTTGTGGCTATTATTATTATTAATTTTTTTTTTTAAGAGAGAGACAGGAACATGGAGCTGCTCCTGTATGTGCCTGACTGGGGAATGAATCCAGCAACCCCTGCACTCCTGGACGATGCTCCAACTCAGCAAGCTATCCAGCCAGGGCTTAATATTTTTTTAAACACAGAGAGAGGGAAGGAGAGGAGAAGGGGGAGGGAAGCATTCATTTGTTATTCCACTCAGTCGTGTATTCAGTGGTTGCTTTCTGTGTGTGTCCTGACTGGGGATGGAACCTGCAACCTCGTTGTTTCTGACAAGGCTTTTAACCAACTGAGCTAACCAGCCAGAGCCTGTAGCTATTATTTCATTAGTTTCCACAGTAACCTTTTGAAGTAGGCCTTGTCCTTATTTTCACATGGGGAAACTCAGGAACAGAAAGGCTGAGGGACTAGTTTAAGATTACGCAGGTAGGGAGCTACAGAGACAGGATCCAAACGCAGCCTCTCCAGCTGCACAGACCACACCTTCGCCCTCCTGGTTAAACGGCCATTGTCAGGGAGCGGGAGTCCCGGGAATCACACAGGGGCTCTTTCCTCTCTGGAATTGTGGAGAACCACTGGTTACTTGGGTTCATGGAGTTTATCCTGCCTGCCCCTCATATGGAGGGGGCTCCTATGCACTCAACACCCCCGGGGGGAACCTGCTCAGCTCATTAGTCACCACCTAGGAGAGCAGTCCCTCTCAGGGCAGAGGTCTGCCAGGCCCCTCACAGGCTTTTGACCAGCCCCAGCTGGCTGCCTTTGGGGAGGAGAGGATGCCCATCCAGTTGTGAGCAGAGGGTGAGTAGCCAGGTGGTACAGGGGAATCAAATAACTCCCTGCCACCTGAACGAATCTGACTGACACATGAACCCGCAAAGAAGGGGTGTGGCTGCTCTGCGTCCCTAATCACGCTGAATTGCTTCTGGCTGCTCACTCGGAAGTCTTAAAAAAGACACACACACACAAATATATATGTGCATATATTTGTACAAAGTATATTTCTAAGGTTTTTTCTGATAATGAAAAATAAAACCTTCTAGCTATCCATAGGGGTGGTTAAATAAATTAAGATACACCCAAACAACGGGTTAGTAGATGCTGTTAAAATTGATGCTATGCAAGCATATTTATTAACATAGAAAGATGTTTTCAGTATGTTACGAAGTGTCAGGATCAATTTGAAAAACAATATGAATATTCTTATCCTCTTTTCATAAGAAAAAATAAATATATGTGTATAGAAAAACATTTCTTTTATACATGGAAAATGTTGCCTGGCCTGTGGTGGTGCAATGAATAAAGCATTGACCTGAAATGCTGAGGTTGCCAGTTTGAAACCCTGGGCTTGCCTGGTCAAGGCATATATGCTCCTCTTCCTCTTCTCTCTCTCTCTCTCTCTCTTCTCTCTCTCAAAATGAATTAATAAAATCTAAAAAAATTAAGTTATATATAAGTAAATAAATAATAAAATAAAATGTTAATAAAGGCTATCTTTTTCTTTTTTTATTGAGAGAAGAGGAGATAGTGAGGTAGACTCCTGCATATGCCGGACTGGGATCCACCCAGCAAGCCCCATCTGGGGCTGATGCTCGAATCAACTGAGCTATCCTCAGTGCCTGAGGCTGACTCTCAAACCAACCAAGCTATCCTCAGTGCCCACACCAATGTCCAAACCAATGTAGCCACTGGCTGCGGTAGTGGAAGAAGGAGAGAAGAAGGAGAGGTAGGGGGAGAGAAGCAAATGGTTACTTCTTTTGTGTGCCCAGACTTGGAATCAAACCTGGGACATCTATATGCTGGGCCGGTGCTCTACCACTGAGCAAACCAGCCAGGGCCAAGACTATCTTTGATAGGAAGGATTACAGATTAAGTTCTTTCTTTTTGCTTATTTATACTTTCTATAATAAGCTTTTATTTCTTATATAGTAAACTTGTTCTTTTACAAAGCTAATTGTGTGTTAGAAATAAGCTTAACCCTTTGAGTAGTACAAATGTGCATGTACGTCCTCACTCAAAGGGTTAACAAAAAGCTCACTACTCAAAAGGTTACTTCTGTAAGAAGAATCATCTCACCTTAAATATGAGGGATAAAAATGTCTGAATGTCTTGTTCTCTTTCCTCTTTGTCCCTCCTGCTTTTGGTGGAAAGCAAATAGATTTCATCGTGGAGATGATTCTAGGCCAATGACATACCTTTGAGTAATGGCATATGAGAGCTGGGAGGGATTTTAGAGATCATCTAGCTCAATTCCTTATTTAAGAGATGCAGACACTGGACCTAGAGGCTTAGTTAGTCTCCTAAGGGCTTGGTGGAAAAAACAGCTGGAATCCAGGTCCTTGGACTCCCAGTGCAGGGCGATTTCTACACCATCATGCCAGGCCATTACATTGGCCCCACTGACACACAGAAGGGACTGGAATCATTTAGTGTGGAGGTAGCAATTCTAAGCATGGGAAAGGCTGTTAGGTTGATGATGATTGGTCACTATTCTTCAGCTCTACTGAGAGGCAAACATGGGAAGCTGGGTTTAACTTACTGGAACTCCAACAGTGAAAGTTAAGACCTTGGGGTGGAAGGTGGGAAGGTAATTCTTGCACACTCATCTGGAAAACTTGTATGGGATTCCACATGAAGGCAAAGGCCAGGCCATGAGTCTGTCCCCCAGATTCCGTTCTCTTCTTCAGTAGTTGGGTCATTAAATGCTACTTGGTATATTTTCACTCTTCTTCCCAACACTTATCCTCCTGGAGAGTAGTGACAGTAATTCAAAGTCAGCATTCTGTAAACATTGCTCTTAACCCTTTGTGAAACCAAGTTTGAGAAGCTGCACAGATAATATTGCTTTGTCAACTTCCCTACAGAATTCTTGGCATTCGCGCTATCGTGTTAGTGAAGACATTTGGTTGCACACATCAGAACCCCTACTTGAACTACTTTAGGCAAAAGAAGAAATGTATTAGCTCATGGAATTCAAGGAAAGGTTGAATTCCATGAAATCCAAACACAGCAAGGGTCAGGGACAGGAGCTAGGCCTCAGGAACCATGAGAACCAAGGACTTTAGTGCCAGGCCTTTGTCTCTGCCTCTCCTCTCTGTTTCTCACTCATGGTTGCTTCATTCTCTTTCACTGCAACAGGCTAACTCCACTTTCCATGCCCATATTGCCACCTGACACTCTCCATCACCAGAGATGAACTTTCTGGATGATCGCTCACTCATCCCAAGTCAAGATATCCCGTGGGAGGGCCAGTATGCTGGGCCATATAAGAACATGACAATCCCAGCATGAACACATTGCTTGTCTAGGAGGAAAAGCAGGTCCCAGAGGACTAGAAGGTATTTGCTGAGACAGGGATATCTTCTACCCCTTTTTAGAGGTAATGAGTTTGAAGAGAAGAGACTGAACAATTAAAGGGCAAGTAAGAATCCTTAAGGAGTCAAAAATAAAAATCCTGAGAGTGGGTTGTTCCTGGCTAGGGACTCCCTTTATTACAATGATTGACATCCGGTGGGGAAAAATCCTCTAGTGAATCTCTCCTTGGCTGGGCCCCCATGGGGGCACACCTGGGTATTTTAGGACCTGAAACAAGTTTCCAGAACCATACTCCCCCTTTCCCAGCCCACTCTTCAGAGAACTAAACCATGGGGGTAACAATCCTATAATTTAACTGTATTTATAAATTCCTGATCTTTTATGTAGTACTTTTTTCTACTCTATGCTTAGTTTGAATGTTGCTATTTTCACAGAGGAAATCAGAGGAAAGAGGCTGTAATTATAGGTCAAACAGCAGCTCCGGAAGCAGGGAAGGCAGCAGAGCACTATGGCTCCCTGCCCTCTTCCGGGTTGCACCCTGGACATTTCCCCCTTTCCTTGGGCCCAGGTCAGCTCTTTGTGCCTTTATCCCCGTATCTTTTCTCCCTTTTGTTTGCCAGTCCAGCCTATCACGAGACTAAAAGGGAAAGTTAGAACTAAAAGCCAACAAATTAAAACTGCACGTTGCTTGGGCAGGCCTGTCTCTTGGAGATAATTCAAATGGAAAAGAAAAGGGGAAAAAAACATTTCAGGTCATTGGCCTTTTTAAACAGACCGCCGGCAATATTTACTCCTCCTGAAATAGCACAGTCACATGAAATAAAACCGTGTTCGGTAAAGCCTGCAAAACAAAAGGACAATTTACAGGCTGGCACGCTCACTGAGGGCCCTCTGTTTGCGGCCGGATCAGGGCCTCCGCTTCCTGGCTATCCTGGCCACCTTCTGCCCAAGGTCCCTGGGATATCTGTGGGGCTCAAGGTCAGATTGCCTTGGAGACCCTCCCACAGTTTTCCCCCCTCAAATAATTTGGAAAGGTAGCCAAGAGTTGCAAGCAGGGCTGTGACAAGTTGGTGGCCAATGTGACCTCCATCATAGGAGCCGGGCTGGGAAGCCCAGGTCGTGGATGCTGCAGGAGCAGCGCCAAGGGTGCCCATCACCCTCTGCTCGGTCATCTCCGTTTCCTCTCTCTCCTTCACCCCTTACTTTTTTATCTGTCACCTACCCACCCACCCATGTAGCTCCAATCCCTCCATTTTCCCCCTCGCTCTTTCTTATATTTCCCTCTTGCCTTCTCCTCTCACATCTAACTTCTTCTGGGAACTCTCATGGATTATTATTGATTAGTCCTGTTGTCACCTATAAGCTTTAAACGGGTTCTGGTGATGGGTTCATGAATGTGCTGCCACAGGCCAGGTCTGAGATCAGGGTGAGTTTTCACTGAGAACCAGACCGCTCAGGGAACTTTCTCAGCCTTACTTTTTAAAACTTTTTTCTTCAGTTGGCCAGGATTCCTCTTTTTTTTAAAAAAGCTAAAAGCTATTTAAAAAATAATTAGCTATACTTGTGAGCGCATTATGCTTCTCTAAGCCCTCTCATATCCATTGATTTAATCTTTACATCAACCTCGGGGCATGGGCAAAGCTGCCTAGGAAATGGGAAAATAAAGAGGTCCAGTGACTCCCCCAGCCTCAGCAGGGAATGTCCTTTGTCCCCTCAGCTGCTAGCTTTCAGGTTGGGAAGTACAACATTAGCCCAAGTTCCACGTTTATCAGATGTTGACCACCAACTTTGTCACCTGGAACTTCATGAAGTCAATTCTCCTGAGTGTCTAAGTTTCCTTCTTTTACATCAACAGTCTGGCAGGTACTGCCTTCATTTCCCTTTGCACGTGCCAAGGTACGTACAGTCAGTGCAGAAGGGTCGGCCAGGTGTGTATAATGTCCTCCACCTTTTCAAGTCTTTAATGGTTGTAAAAAACATTACTTTTACAGCTCCAGTGAAGTCTGTCTGCTGATCAGTTGATTGAGCAATCAATCTGCTATGTCCTATCAACAAATACTGATCTCGGCACCATACTATGTGAAAACTGCTAGTTTCTGATGGTTGTGAGGAAAGGAGACCTTGGGAAATAGAGCCTGTGTGTTCACTGCTGACAGCCTTTGCCTCTAGTCAAACGGCTGCTGTCTGGCTCAGGATGCCCTTTGCCTGGGTTCCCTGCAAGCTGAACTGCCTGGACTGTATGCACCTGGGGAGAAGCCCTCAACCCATGATTGGCAGGTGCAGGTACAAATGCCCACCCAGAGGTGCACTGTTGCTCCCCTATGGGCTGAGCTGCAGTTACCCTCTGTGGGGCTTCACTTGCTGTCACTCGCTTTTTGGCTTCCATATATTTATTCTCCATGCGACCTTCCCAGAACCCTACTTGTTTTTCCTGGGAATCCATCCTCAAAAATTCTTGTCTTAGGCCTGACCTGTGGTGGCGCAGTGGATAAAGCATCGACCTGGAAATGCTGAGGTCGCCGGTTCGAAACCCTGGGCTTGCCTGGTCAAGGCACATGTGGGAGTTGATGCTTCCAGCTCCTCCCCCCTTCTCTCTCTCTGTCTCTCTCTCCTCTCTAAAAATGAATAAATAAATAAATAATTAAAAAAAAATTCTTGTCTTAGGATGTGCTTGGTTTGTCTTGGGCTCCTTCCCACCCTGGTCTCCAGGGTCAGAGTGACTGAGCATGGTGAGGGAGCGGACTACCAGGCCTTCCTCCAGGTGCCAGAGAGGGATGTGGTTACAGACTGAAGGCCAGGGGACAAGCAGCACTCAGGTAGGGAGGAAGACCATGTCCCCAAGTCTGCACAGGATAGCGCTCCAGAGAAGGGAGGGAAGGACTGATGGGAACCAGGAGTCATTTGACACCTTGGGGGATGGAGGCAGGAGAAGTAGCAGCTGTGAGACACTTCTCTCAAGTGGCTTCTCAGAAGCAGATGTCCATGAACAAGACTTGTGCCTAAGCACACGGGAACCACCATCTGGGGTGCCCAGAGAGACCTGAGAAAAGGAATGAAGTATTGCTATTTGCTACATGAATGAACCCTGCAAACATGCTAAGTAAGAGATGCCAGCCACAAAAGGCCATGTATTGTATGACTCCCTTTACACGAACTGTTCACTGCTGGCAAATCCAGAGACAGAAAGTAGATTAGGGGGTGACAGGGGCCGGGGGGAGAGGAGGACAGGGAGTGACTGCTTAATGGCACAGGGTTTCTTTTTTTTTAGATTTCTTTTTTTATTTTACAGAGAAGAGAGAGAGAAGGGGGAGGAACAGGAAGTGTTAACTCCCATATATGCCTTGACCAGGCAAGCCCAGGGTTTCAAACCGGTGACCTCAGCATTCCAGGTTGATGCTTTATCCACTGCGCCACCACAAATCAGGCACAGGTTTCTTTTTGGGTGATGACAATGCTCTGGAATTAGACAGGGGTGATGGTTGCAAAACCTTGTGAATATACTTAAAGCCACTGAATTGTATACTTTAAAATGTTAGATTCTGTGCTATCTCTAAAGAAAGGAAAGAAAGAACAAACTGGGAAACTTTGGGGAAGGAGAGGCTGAGGTCCTGATTCACCGGGGCTGCAAGTTAGGAAAATCTTGGTTGTGGACGTTACGCTCCTTCCTCATTGGTCAGTAATGGTTGGGATCATCAGTGTCATGTAAGTGCTGGAAGAAGTCTGGTTGTACACACTGTATGTGGTACAACCTTTGTGGTGGCCTGGTCAGTTATACATTTCTGTAAATTTTTTCAGCACTTAAGGTCTCCACTGCCCAAGACAGAAGGATTGGAGATTTTTCTCAATGGTTTCACAAGTGCCCTTCGCATCTCCCTAACTGCAACATAAACTTTCTGAGGGTAGGGATCATGTCTTTTCAGAGAATTAGAAATTCTCCCATCCTTTCCTGCTCTAGGCTGGGCACCCATAAGTGTCCTTTGACCCTGTGACCTCTCCACGCTGACTCTAAAGTGAATATAAACCCAGGGCCTGGCACCAGGGCCCACCCTATGTGTATCCTCAGCCTTGGACAGGGCTCTGTTCTACTTGCTGCCAGTCTTTTCAGATTCTTCTCCAAAGGTCAGGATGGTTCACCGCTCCAGGGATTTTCCTCATGTCTGCCCTCATATTTGGCATCATTTGCTCCCGCCAACAGGAAGGCAGCTTTGATTTATAGAGGACACGTGACACCTGCTTTTTCTGGGTCACAATACTCCAACATGGAACAAGCTGATTATGTTAATGTGTTTGATATTAAACTCCAGCAAAATGGAGGCCTAAGTAGCAAAACCAGTTCAAAAGTCACTACTGGGTTTCTTTTTCAGTGGAAGAAAAAGAAACTCCCAATTAAACTATATTTTAAAAAACAACAATTAAAATGTATAATTTATCTCGCTTCAACCAGTTCCTCCTGCATTCTCTAAACATAGGGGAATAGAAAGAAATATTTTCTGACAGCAGGTAGGTAGGTCCCTTCTGTTCTGAAAACCATGGCGAGGAAGGTGGTTTCCTCCCAACCGTGCTCTGTGGGCTGCTCCTCTGCTCCCCACCCCCACTCCTCCACCCCGAGAGACACCTGCGTGGCCGGCCTGCCTGTCGTTAAGGGAGCCTGTCTCCATGCACCCAGGTTGGGTGTTTACTTGAAAGCTTGGATGAATAGGAATGTCACTTCCTTGTTCCAGAGCTGGCAGAGTGCCTGCCCCTTTCTGCTGGCCGGCAGCCAGAGATGACCTGAGGTCTACATGCGCTGCCCTCAGGCACGTTCTCCGTGTCCCTGAGGAGGGGTCACCTCTGCACTCAGAGTTCCTGCCTCCTTAGGGAGTATGCATGTTTGTGTGCTTTGCGTGTGTGTTTGTGGGGGTTGTATATGCATATTATGGATTGCAGTGTTTGTGTTTGTGTCTGAGTGTGTGTATGTGTACTGTGGGAGCTGATGTGGCTAAGCATATATAAAAATCAATATTTATTGTAAAAGTCTAACAATAAAGAAAATATGTGTATTAGTAAAAAACCACTCATCATCACCTTCATAAATGTTCTTGCATATATCTCTGTCTCCCTCTACACACACACAAACACACACACACAGATGTAATTTTCCATAAGTAGTATCAAACAATATATTGAAAGACTTTTCTAAACTAATAATAATGGGCCTGACCTGTGGTGGTACAGTGAATCAAGTGTCGACCTAGAATGCTGAGGTCGCCAGTTCAAAACCCCAGGCTTGCCCAGTCAAGGTATATATGGGAGTTAATGTTTCCTGTTCTTCCCCCCATTCTCTCTCTTTCTTCTTCTTCTCTCTCTTTCTCCTCACTAAAATTAATTAATTAATTAATTAATTTAAAAAATAATGAACAGTTACTGAGTGCTTGCTATGTGTCAGGTACCATACTGGCCCCTTGATATAAACTAATCTCTTTTAATGTCTATGGCCATTCTGTGAGGTAGGTACTATCAATACCCCCATTTTACAGATGAGGAGACTGGGCCACAGAGAGGGTAAACAAGGTTAGCTTACAGTGAGTGGCCACAAAGCTAGTACGAGTGCGGAACTTGGATTGGAACTCTTCTGGCTCAGGGACTCTGCTCTCGACCAAGAACAGTAGACGGAACACACTGATAAGAGTCTTGGAGTTTGCTCATTCATTTATTCATTTCTTTGTTCATTTGTTTGTTCAACATGCATGCTGAGGTATTTGGGAATAAATTGGCATACTGTCTGAACTTTGCTTTAAAATGGTTCAGCCCCCCCCCCCCAAAAAAAAACCAAAAGTGAAGGGAGGGCAGATGAAATAAAATATGACAAATTTGATGGCTACTGAAACTGGTGAATGGGTTCATGAGAGTTTTTTCTGCGTGTTTAGAAATTCTCACAATAAAAAGTTAACTGAGTGGGTCATGAGCTGGGTCATGGGGATAAAAATAAATAAGACATAGATCTTCTTCTTTTTCCTCCTCTTCCTCCTCCTCCTCTTCCTTCTTCTTCTTAAGTGAAGGAGGGGAGATGGAGAAACAGACTGCTGCATGCACCCCAACCAGGATCCACCCAGCAACCCCTATTTAGGGCCAATGCTTGGATCAACTGAGCTATCCTCAGTGCCTAGGGCCAACACTTGAACCAATCGAGCCACTGGCAAGAGAAAGAAGAGGGGGAGAGGGTAGGGAAGAGAAGCAGAGAAGGTTGCTTCTCTTTTGTGCCTGACTGGGGATCAAACCCAGGATGTCCACAAGCCAGGCCGACGCTCTCTCCACTGAGCAAACCAGTCAGGGCAACACAGATCTTCTTGAGACGCAGTCTTTTGAGGGAGACAGGTAAATAAATCCTTGCCACTAAGAGTGATGAGGCAAATTACAAAGAAAACAAAGGGGAAGCCATTAATGCCACCTGGGGAAGTTGTAGAGGCAATAGTTTCACTGAGTCTCAAAAAAAAGAGAAAGAGAAGCTATTTACTGGGGAGTTAGGTGTGGAAGAGAAAAGAGGGGAAAGCCACTTTAAACTGAACAAACAGCATGTGCAAAGGCCCTGGAAATCTCAAGTGTGCAGTGCGGCTGCAGGTGCAGATAAGGAAGGGGAGGCTCACAGATGAGAGTGCAAATAGAAGGGTCTGGATGCTCTGCTGAGGAGCTTAACCTTTGCTGTATGGACACTGGGAAGCAGCTGGGGCTGTCTGATCACAGTGGTTTTACAAAGACAGCTAGACAGCATGCTGGAGGAAGGTTAGGAAGGAAGGGGACTGGGAGCAGGGTAAGTAGTTATGCACAGAGATGGGGAAGATGGCCCAGGAGCATCCCCTGAGGAAGAAGCCTGGGGCTCAAGAGAAAGTCTGAGCTATCTCTCCTAATTCTGCAGAGAGTAGAACTTAAGAAATTCTCTTTAAGTATTTGTTGAGGATCTGGTATGTGAAAAATTCTTAATAACACTGAAGCCAAACACACATACGCACGTGCACACACACACTTTTTGGAAGTTTGTACATACATATACAAAAGTTAGGTCAAAGACAGAAAAAGGCAAGGTATAAGGGCTGAAACGAGGGGTCTATAAATGATGCCATAAGGACGTAATCAGCCAAATTCAGAATGTGGGGCATTCTACAGAGCAGTTAACCTGATTTTGTTTATTTAGTCCATGGCTTGGGGAAAAGTGAAAAAAGGACTATTCTAGTTTAAAAGGAGTT
Source organism: Saccopteryx bilineata (assembly GCF_036850765.1). NCBI lineage: Eukaryota > Metazoa > Chordata > Mammalia > Chiroptera > Emballonuridae > Saccopteryx > Saccopteryx bilineata. The sequence continues at coordinate 296,718,901 of NC_089491.1, read as the reverse complement.
AAAAGAGACTTCACAGGTATAATCAAATATGGTAAGTAAGGGTGACCTTGTTTGGATCCTAAGTACAACATACTCAACCCTAAAAATGATTGTTTTAGACAGTGTGGGAAACTTGAATATAGACTGAGAAATGGATGATAGGAAGGAATTATTATCAATTTTATTAGGTATGATGATGGAATTGTTGCTATGTAACAAAATATTCTTTTTTGAGATGCATGCTGAGGTATTTGGGAATAAATTGGCATACTGTCTGAACTTTGCTTTAAAATGGTCCAGCCCCCCCCCCAAAAAAAAAACAAAAGTGAAGGGAGGGCAGATGAAATAAAATATGACAAATTTGATGGCTACTGAAGCTGGTAAATGGGTTCATGAGAGTTTTTTCTGCATGTTTAGAAATTCTCACAATAAAAAGTTTTGGTTTTGCTGTTTGTTTTTTCATGAGTGTTGTAGACACGGATGGTGGGACAATTCAGAGCAGGGTGCTAATGGAAAGGACTAGAATGATTTGTGGAGATGGAGCTGAGCGCTTACTTCCTCCTTCCGTCCCCTCTCCCTTCCTGTGAGTGGGCATCTCTGTCCCACCAAGCAGAGGGCAGCACTGACAGGAAGGAGCAGTGGGTGTCTTTTGGGGAGTGGGGAGATTGCCTAAGGAAGTGGGCAGCCAATCTGCAGAAAAGTGCGGTGCCTGGCTGGACTTTGCACTCTGGCAACTATGAGGCTTCTGCGCAGAAAAGGGAGTGATGAAATCTGGGCTCTGGGTGGGTTCATTTCGACACGTGGGGCAGCATGGAGTGAAGTGGGGAGGCCTGGGGGGGGTGTTACTGAGGTCCAGGCATGAGGAAATGATAAAGCGTGAACTGTATGGGAGTGACAGTGATGAGGGGCCACTACAGAAACATTTCAGATGAACCCAGAATCAGCCAAATCTGTTGGTGACTATTTATGAAGCCAGCAGGTGTGAGTCAAAGATTAACCTGAACTACCAGATAAATGGTGGTACTGTTTCATGGAAATGAGAGAGCTGAGCTGATTTTGGAGATGAGGATGAAGGGCTGATTTCAAATGTGCCAAATTTGAGGTGAGGACAGACAACCGAGCTACAAGATTTCAGACTGTTTCAAACAATAGGCCATTTCATGGGGAGATGAGGAAACTCAAACTCAAATAAATTGGTTAAATCTTTCACTTCTGCCTCCCTTCCCCCCCAATAAAGCTTGATTTAAGTTTGGAGACTAAAGTCCGAAAAAGAATTTGGGAAAGTAAGCAGTTGAGCAGAGATAAGAGGTGAAACCATGGGGAGAGGGTGGGGAGGCAAGTGGTTTTTTCCCAAGATGCTGAAGAAACCTTGCTTTTGAAATCCTGCTCTGCTATGACTTTTGCTTCCTGTTTGTGATAATGGAAGCTTCCCAGGGTTCCATGGGGCACGGCTCTGGTAGGTCATTTAATGTGCACCGAGCTACATCTCAGTTGGAGAGCTGATGGCCACCGAAGGACACGAGGCGTTCCCCGAGGGCAGGGACCGGTTCTATGACTTCAGTCCCAGGATACAGCGTGTTCTTGCTGGAGATGCCGTGGTAGCTGCGGGTGACCTCCCCGGTCCATGCCCCACAGAACTGGGGGACTGTTCTCTCATGACTGGGCGAACAAACAAGGAAAAAAAAAAGTCACACGGGGCAAGGTTTCAAGAGCAGAATTACTTCAGCTGCCTGTGGAAATAACACCAGGTTGTGCAACAGACTTTTAGGGTAAAAAAGGCACATTAGGTCTTGGTCTGACCATTTATAAAATACAGCCCGGTTTTCCTTTCTGCAGCTGTAGATAGGATGCCTCCCGAAAAAAGAAACCAAAGCAAGGCCCGATGTTTTGTGACACCCCAGAAATCTTGTGTTGGTTTCTCTTTCTGAGTCTTCATTTCCAGAAAACAACACCAAGAAGCCAATAAGACACAACGTGGATCAATTTTTTTCTCAACTGCCTTCCTTCCTGCTAAAAACCTCTCAAGCTTTGCCCGTCCCCTTTTCCTTACCCCGCCTTCTACCCACCGCAAACCTACTTCCTCCCCAGAGTCCTAGCCTACCCACCAACACCCCATTTTCCCCTGTGCCTCGTGCTCCTCCTGTCACAGCTGCCAGCTCAGAGGTCGTGCCCAGGCAGCCTGATCCTGGCTGAGATTCTTACCTCACTCAGCAGCCCTGGACAGAGCTGGCACGGCCACTCTGGGTCACCTTGGGAGAAGGCAGGCAGGAGTGACTGGGGATGTGGCCTGAGAGCACAGCTGACTGGAGCCCTGTCTTGCTGTCATCATTTTACATAGGACTTCCTGTTATTACTATTATTAATCTACAAAGAAGAGCTACCACTGAGTAAGCACCTAACTACATGCCAGGCACATGCTAAATGCCTTACATGCCTTTTCTAATTTAAATCCCCAGCAAACACATAAAGTAGGTGCTGTCACATCCCCTTTTAAATATTAGGAAATAAGTTTCAGAGAAGTTAAGCAACCTGCATGAGACCAGATAGCAAGCAAGCGGCAGTGTTGGGACATAGACTCAGATATGCTTGCTTCTCAAAGCCCTGCTCTTAACCATCATGACACACTGCTTGAAAGGCAAGTAGCTCCACTTATTCCCAGCTGCCAAAGTGGGGGAAACCATCTCAAACAGGAAGCTACTTGGGGGAGGAGGCTAATCACAGGGGCCTGGGGGCAGATTGCCCCAGAAGCCATAGGAACCTGTAGCAGGTCTTCTGCAGACAGCTTGCTCTTTCTCAAGTTTGCAGTCACCAAGCTCTAGCTTTGCCAGGCACATCCTGCTAGGAGAGTGGCAATAGGGCCGAGGTCACAGATCTGACTTCTTTGTGAACCAGTTCACTTCTATCCATCCTGTGGTCATAGATGCTACTTCTAACTTTGGAAGGACTTCTCAAGAATGGACAAGGGGATGAGAACAAAAGCGTCTTCTTCACACAACCTTTTAAAAAAAAAATAATAATAAGTAAATCATAAAAGCATATATCTTACTGAAGGATAGTCAAGAGTTACATACAACCTTATATAAAGATGGTTTTCTACTTATAACAGAGACCTAGCATTTTAGTGAACCCTATCCCTGAATGGACAAGCTCCCCCAAAAGGTATAGTGGGAAATTGTAGCAGTGTTTCTACCCAGTTAAGATACCACTTCTGTTTAATTGTTTGAGCTTGTTGACGTCATGATACACCATCTCCTCATCAGGCATCCCTGAGACAGATGTTAAATCTCTTAGTATTCGGTAACAGCACACATCTGGGTCAGGGCTCAGTATACAATGAAAATAAATAGTTAAGGGAAAGTTATACAAACTGGCCTCTTGCATAGATGACTGCAGACTGTAGATTGTGAATTGTCCCAAACAGGCTCTGGACCAGTGAGGGAGGCAACCTCCACTGTGTATACAGCATGTAGAAGGCCTGGTGGAGAACCATGGCCATCTGCAAAACTTTGACCTGAGTGTAGGAGACAAGGGAACACACCCATGTGTGCAAAAATAGAAACAGAAACATGCACCCAAAAATATAGTACACTTAATGAGAGGGGCAGAGATGTGAACAGAAAATAACCAAGTGGATTTAAACAGGGAACAGATTTCCAAAAGAGGAAGAGAATGGGGCCTGGAGTTGAAGAGTCCAAGTCTAGATGGAGAGAATTATGTGAGTGTATGTGTGGACCAAGGGCCCAAGTTAGAGAGTACCGTTAGAGCTTAAGGTTTATACCCGGGAGAGACCTGCACACAAAGCCAGCTGTATTCTCTGGCACCATGCCGATGCCATTGGCTGGGATAGTTCTATCCCCAACCCATGCCTAACTAGTAAGTTTATCAACATCTATTGAGCTTCTATAAGTCACTGGCATTGTGCAAGACACCAGGATTGAAGTGATAGTTAATATATACATAGTCTTACCTCCAAAGAGCTTATGATCCAGCCTAGTCAGGGAGACAGTAAAGCAGAGGCAATTACAGTATCCTATAATAAAGACTATGGTAGAGATCTGCCTGGGTGCCCAGAAATAACTGAGGAGGGAGACCAAGCTCAAGGGGTATCAGGGATGGGGCACCTGAGTTTTCCTAAACTCAGAGAAGTTTAGAAAACAAATAGAAAATAGAAGGGGGAGAAGATGGGAAAGGCACCCTGGTAGAATTCAGCTTGAGGAAAGAGATTGAGAGGAGAGTGCATGTGGAGAATTACAAGTCTTGACATGCAACAGGGAGTGTTGAGAAATTAATTTGAAGATACTGAGCAGGACCAAATTTGAATGTCAAGCCAAGGGTGCAATGGCAAGCATTCTTGGGATGCAATACATTAAGTAGGGCAATAATGGTGTTAGAGTTTAATCCTTCAGTGGTCAGCAATCATGGATCTAGGGTGAGAAGACAGAATAGCTTTGTGGAAAATAACTACAACACCTCACCCGAATGCCCACCATTTTCCCCAACACCCTACTCCCCCAACATTTCTCTTTTGCTTTTACACTTGTACAATCCAGTGCACGTACCAGAATGTTGGGAAGGGCAGCCTGATTCTATTGCAATACTTCCACTAAGGAATCTGAGCAGGCCTAGTTTAGAGCTCAAAGGCCTCCACGTCAATTTCTAGAATTCATTTCAAGGTGGTCTCCAAAAGTGCTCAGGAGACTTAGAAGTGATTTGTTAGGAAGATGCCTTCCAGAATTTTTTAGATATCTCTTACCTGCCTTCCCAGGAAAACTGAGTCAGCGTATTTGTAACCTTTTTGATATTAGCCCAGAACAATCTGAAAATAAGTAGGTAGGTAGGTAGGTAGATAGGCAGGCCAGTACTAGTCTTAGTATCACAACATATCCTGCTACCAACACTGCTCTTTTCAACAGCTACCCTCTCTGTTGTGAGAACTTTGAGCTATATTTACATCTGATTATTTTTCCTCTAAAATAGTTAAAATGTCCGCTTGATTTCTAACATGCAGTGGGTATTAGGGGCACAGACTAGCTTTTTAAATGGATTGTCTCTTTCAAAACAGGAAGCAGCATTGGCCAACTTCATTAAAAATCAGAACCACAGAACACTTAATGAGTGCTTAATTATATAATCAGATTTTGGCTTGGGGGCTGGGAATAAAGTTAGGAAAAAAAAAAAAAAAAGACTGGCTCTACCTGGGTGAAATAAAAGAGCATGAGCAAGGAATCAGGATAGTAGCTCTGTCCCACTCCATGTGGGCTGACCTCTGTTAGTCCTATGTCCTTGAGCCTGGTGGCCAAGATAACCAGACTTGAGATGTCTTCCTCAAGTCCAGTGAGCAGTGACCCTTTACCCTGGGGAAGGTCAATCCCCTTCCAGTCATGATTGTTATTGGTGCATCCTGCCTAATGCCAACAGTCTAACTTTAGAATTTTGAGGCAGGAAGGCATTTCTGTATTTTGCAAATCCAAATGGGCTGATACACAAACTCACACTGAGGTTAGTTATAAGGCCTGAATGATGCCTCTCCTGACTTCCACCATGCTGCCTCCCTTTCTCCTTGCCAATTCACCATCCCTTCGGAGACACAAAAATGCAAAACAAACTTGAACCTTGTGTTGTGAGTTAAGCTCATGAGTCATGGTTGAACAACAGCTTCTTTCTCTTCCGCATTAGCTGTGTTTTTCCTCTACTGTGGCCCAAACAAAAATCAACCAAGTGACATTAATCCATTCAGTGGTTATGGAGTGACTTTTATGGAGCAGGCAATATGATTGGATTCTACAATGACCCAGGTAGTGAGGTGCGTCTTCTCCTGATGCGGGGTTTGTAAGTGCAGAAGGCAGGGGAGGAAAGGCACCATCCTCGTTCACTTTCAGGTGGTCAGCCAAAATGAATGCAGAGGGCAGGATTCCCAAACACCTTAAACACCTGGGAGTGGAGAAGGCTCTGGAGGACAAGAGGAAGGAAGCCTTGGGAATAAGCTGAGATTGGCCAGAGAACTGATTGGGATAAAGCCTTGGGTGGCTTTCTAAAATTGGACGTGGCTAGAAATAGCTGTTAGAAGACTATGGGGAGAAAGAGCTTTGCCTTGAATTTTGGGGCTATCCCGTAGGGTGGGTGTCCACTTTGCTTCCTGACCCTTGCTCTGTCCCTAGCTATCACCTCTGTCCTTCTCACTTCCCACATCTGCTGTTTGACCCTTTCACACTTACCTCAAACTTTTGCTTAAAGCTTTATTTCTTCAGTGACACTCTTTGTTCCTTGTAGAGGATACTTGGATATCTCAAGTTAAAACTCTTTTCCTTCCCTAATTTTTTCAAATGCTCCTACTTTTTGACCAAATGTTTTTGAGCAATTATCCTGTAGTATAGGAAATTCACAAATTATAAAATATTCATCCCAACCTGACCAGGGATACATATACATGATTACTTTAAACAACAATACAAGGTAATATATGATTAAATGCCAGATACACAAAAGCTGCTTCAGGAATTTAGAGGAGAGAGAGATCATACCAGGGCTGGAGTCTACATTGAGGACCTCATAGAAAAGTGGACTTTCAGTCTAGGTGGTCAGAGAGGAGAACTAGGGTAAAGCAGGTGTAGGGAACAAATACTGGCAGAAGAGTTTCACAGTGGAGAAGAATAAAAATAACATTTAACAACCAAATCGTTCCTTAGGGTTTGCAACTTCTTTCACATACGCTATTGAATTTGAGAATGGTGAGCTGAGCCAGATAACAGATGTCTGAATACCAGCTGAGATGTAGAAGATTCATCAAGCATGGGGGGCAATTTTGTATATCTTATCTCATTTAATTCCAGAAGAAACCTTGTGAGGTAGATGCTGTTATCACAAGTTTACAAATGAGTAAATATGGTTAAGGAACTTCTCAAGGTCACTTGGTTAATAATAATAACACCAATAGCTATTATACACAATAATTACTATGTGTGGGACACTAAGTAAGTATTCTCATCACAACCCTGTAAAGTAAGAACTATTATTATCCCTGCTTTTAGATGGGAATAACTGAAGCATGGAGATTAGGTAAACAACTTGCCCAAGGAACACAACTATAAAGTGTTAGGGACTAGATTTGAATGGAGGCTATCTGGTTTCAGAGCTCCTGAAACCTCTATTCTAGAGCAGGGCTGCTTATTAAAATATAATGGTACAGTGTTATATATCAGTTATAGCTTAATAAACCTGGAAAAAATATAATACACACCACAAATATGAACCACATATATAAGTTTAAATGTATAATAGCCACATTAAAAAGAAAAAGGCAAAATGAATATTAATAATGTTTTTATTTAATCAGCTAGTTCCAAAATATTATCAATTCAATGTGTAATCAATATAAAAATTATTACATACATCTTTCACATTTATATGTGAAATCTCCTAAATGTACTGTGTATTTTTAAACTTAGATTTTTTATTCAAATGCTAAATTTGCACCAGAAATATTTTATTTATATTGATATTTCATACCTTGAAAAAGTAGATTCACATGCCCAAATTAATCCAAACATGCTTAAAAGTTTTCCAATAACTGAGCCTTTCAAAAAATATCTGCACCCATATGGTCAAACATATTTTCTTTATTTTAGTAGAAAGTATCTGACTTTGAAGCAAAGTATATCAGTTTTAAAATTATCTGTGTAATTCATTGACTCTTGTGTAAAACTCAATATTATTAATATTGTATTCAAAGGAGTATTGCATAAATTTAAAAGCAATTTTAAATTCATCAATATTAATAGTTATTCATATTTTTCTTTTCGTTTTTGCAACTAATTTACATAATGCTCTTGCTTACAATGAAAATCATCTGTATATTTATTCATGTTAAAAATGTGTTAAACTGTCATTACTGATTATTATTATAAAGATTTTTAATTTCATTACAAATTCTTAGACCATCTAGATAGATCACAAATATATTTTTTATTCCTTGGAACTTCAGATTTAGCTCATTCCTCTGCAATGTGATATCAGTGAGAAAACATAAATCACACTGCTGTCTTTTTGTCTTTGATTGTTGCATATCTGGCAAGTATTCCTTTCATTTCAAGAAAATCTTGTGTTTTTTTTTGTTGTTGTTGTTGTTTTTTAAATTTTTATTTATTCATTTTAGAGAGGAGAGAGAGAGAGAGACAGAGAGAGAGGAGAGAGAGACAGGGGGGAGGAGCTGGAAACATCAACTCCCATATGTGCCTTGACCAGGCAAGCCCAGGGTTTCGAACCGGCGACCTCAGCATTTCCAGGTCGACGCTTTATCCACTGCGCCACCACAGGTCAGGCTCAAGAAAATCTTGAATTAGAGTCAACAGTATAAGAAATCTTTGTAAAGGTCCCTCAACTACTCAACTGATGAGCATTGGAAAAGAACAAGATCATTACACTGATTTTCTTGTATCTTTTCCACGGCTGATGATTCATAGCATTTGCGCATATATGGAATAATTTTAACAACTATATTCATGACACTGTTCAGAAAACTGAACATAAATATCTCCAATATATATCATATAAGAAGAATGAAGCAATAGAAGAAAGATCAGTTTCTTGCTTTGAAATGTCAATAAATCCACACTTTCGACTTAACATCATTGGAGAACTCTTTGTTGGGATCAAAACTATGTTTGCATAACTAGCTGGTTTTTCTTTGACAGATGTAAAGACTCAACAATTTCTACACCAATGTGTTCAGTTTTTAGGCTGTGAAATAAGACTTCTTTTTCTATAAATTTGAAAGTCTTTTGAGACAGAACACATCCAAAGTATTAACTGGGCATGATTCCTCTAAAGCTGAAGAAAACCCTTGCAATGTCAAAAGTTGACTCAATTGAATTTTGATATATGTAGTTAGAAAAACTTTGTATTCAATGTGTAATTATTGAGTGGCTTGATTGAAGAGTTTTTATTTTTATAAACTATCTCTTTTAGTTTTTATCTTATATTTTTCAAATAAAAATTATATAACTGAAATAATAATTTATTTTATTATCTCTCTTTTTAAAATGGTTTTCTTTTTTGCACAAGAATACAAGTCATCTTACATAGCTACCAAAGTTATAAGCTCAGATACTTTTCAAATTTGTGTTTAAAATGTTTGTTGGACATTTAATTCTAATTTCAGGGCTCTTTTAGACCTACTACATAGCCAGAATCCTTCTGAATGCCACAAGGGTTCAACAGGTTCTCTCCATTCTAGCTGGTTGGAACTTGAATGCTTCCCAACCCATCCAAGGAACTTATATAACTTAAAGCAGTGGTGCCCAACCTTTTTTGGGCCACGGACCAGTTTAATGTCAGAAAATATTTTCACGGACCAGCCTTTAGGGTGGGATGGATAAATGTATCACGTGACTGAGACAAGCGTCAAGAGTGAGTCTTAGATGGATGTAACAGAGGGAATCTGGTCATTTTTTATATAAAAATAAAACATCGTTCAGACTTAAATATAAATAAAATGGAAATAGTGTAAGTTATTTATTCTTTCTCTGCGGACTGGTACCAAATGGCCCACGGACCGATACCGGTCCATGTCCTGGGGGTTGGGGACCACTGACTTAAAGCAACCTAAGAATTATCTTTGCTGCCTCACAGAGTTGCATCCTATGTGGCTTAGTATTTAGCCTAAGACTCAAAGAACTCAAAATTTCTGGAGCTTCTTCTATGCACACGACCTCTTCTCTGGTACTCTGCCTCAAAAATTCCAGCCACCACCTCAACCTCCCCAAACTTTGTTTTCTTGGCCTTCATTTCAGCAAGACTGTTATATCTACTTTGGTTCTCCTTCCTTGTGGTCTGCAAAGTGCCTCCAAGCAGAAAGCCAAGAGTATTGGAAGGATGACTTCGTTTGTTTCTGTTTCCAGGGGTCGCAATTCTGCACTGTGTGTTGTACAATGAGAACAAATATTTCATACATTTTGCCCAATTTTCTTGTTTACAGGGTAACAGGGCAAGTCCAGTTCTAGTTAATTTTCATATCTGGAAGTGGAAGTTTCATCACAGTTGCTTCTTGCACTGCTGAAATTGTTCTTGCTAAAGTCAATAAAAATATTTTTCTGGACAAATCAAGCTGTGTTCTCTTTCTAGCTTTCTTCCTTGCTGTCACTGACAGGCTATTACTTCCTTTCTCCCTAGGAATATAAAGATGGCGTTTCTCTTTTTTTTGTTTAGCAACCCATCTGTTCCTCTAGCTTTTTCTCTGCTGGCATTACGTCAGTGTCACTTTTCCTGTGCGTGGGCATCGTTGAGGATGGTACTTGAGGCTCCTTTGCTTCCATTATCCAGCTCCTTTTGGGGATCCCGACTCTGCCACCTGAGGGTTGGCGGTCTGTCTGCTGGCTGGATCAAATGCAAGTTGCAAAGGATTCTTTCATATTTGGGTTTCCCCTTTTGTCAGTGTCCAAGTATCAGCTCAGTCTCACCATTTGTAAAACACAGAGACCCTGCATTCTCCACTCCAAAACTTAAAAAAACATGTGTGTTAAATGTTTGTATGAAGTACATACAAACTGTGGAGAGAATAATAAACACTCACCAACCTTACATCCAACTAAATTACATATAGATAAAGCATTACAGATATAGTTAAAACCCTCACTGTATCCCTTTCAATTGTTTTCCCCTTTCTACCTTCCTTCTGGAAGTAACAAGATTTCTGAATTGATTTTTTTAATTTCCATAATATATATGATGAAGAAAGTGTGTCATAGTTTTTTATGCATATATATACACACACATATATACTGCTCACAAAAAATTAGGGGATATTTCAAAATGACTATGAAGCAATAAAATATCCCCTAATTTTTGTGAGCAGAATACACACACACACACACAGCATTATATATACTATATAATGCTATTTATTATCATATTTAAGAATATGTAAAGTTTTGTACAGGTGTGTGTGTATAATTAAATATATACTTTCTACATATCCCCAAACAATAAATAGCATTTTACATGTTTTTAGTTCATTCATTCAGAGTTATAGCTTGCCTGAGCTGCTGTGTCTGGACACAGCAGACAAAACAAAGAGACACTCAACAGGACTCAACTTTCCAGGTGCTAAGAGGTCTCCTATTAGAGTGGTTGCCTTAAGGGACAAAGAAGCCAGTACAACTGCTTGCCTCAAAATACAGTCTTGGTCACCTTGGGGGAGGAGCAATTCTGGCTGAAGCAAGGGTATGCTCTTTGGTTTTATCTTCTGACCTCACAGTAGAATTCTGGGGAGAAAAAAACAAGGTTTCAAGAAGAACTAACAACTACTACTGATGCTACCACCACCATAGCTGACATCACTGTGTGTCCCACATGTCCATTATGAGTCAGGCACCATGGCAGGTGTTTTTAAAGCACTATCTCATTCCAAATACAATAAAGGACTAAGACTACAAAGACCTTAACCACACCTTTCTCCCGAACACAGACCCTCACTAAATGAGCATCCATTTGGAGAGTTCTCACACATGTTAAACCCAACAGTCCAACATTTCCCTCTGCCTGTAGCCTCTTCTCTTTTTATTTCTTTAACATCTGGGGCATGAAACATCGCACATCCAGGTTTGACCAATCACTGGCCTGTTCCAGTCTTCAATGGTTTCTCAGTGCCTAATGAATTAAGTACAAACTCTTCAGTCTCCTGTAGCAGGCCCCCAACCTGAGTTCCAGATTTATCTCCTACTATTCTTCTATACCCAGCCAAACTATTTTCTGTTCTCCAAATATGCCACACGTATTGCCATCTCAGCAACCTTGCACATGCTGCCTCCCATACCCAAATGTTACCAGAATATTCTCCACCTTTCTTCTTCATACCTACCCATTGAAATTTTATGCATTCCTCAAGGTTAATTTTGAATGTCCCATTTATTCTTGTTACTTGTTCTTCATTTCCCCAACAGAATAGTGTTTTTCTTTCTTTAATTCTAATTGCATTTGTTTGCACATCCCTTACCTTATTCTGTGATTCTCTGTGGGCTTAACTTTTCTTACTCACGGAACTGTAAAACTCAAGAAAGCAATTGCTGAGCCCTCCTCACCTTTGTCTCTCTAGCACCTCTTAGAGTATAAAAGGAAATAATTCATTTTAAATGTGGAGTCCAACATGTGCAAGGACTAGAATTGCATCTCACACAAGGTTATAGCCATTCTCCAGTTCTCTGTCTTTGATCCTAATTAGTCTGGGAAATACAATCACTATAATTCAGTGTGAGTGGGACTTAGCTACTGAGGGCAAGAAAAGGCCTTTGCTGACCAAGAAGCTGGGAAAGCTGGAAGCCTTACATGGGCCGTGCCTGAAACTGGGGGATTCTCAGTTGATAGATAGATATTTGCTTTGTCTATACAGGCATCATGAAGAGAATGTGTCATCGTTTTATATGAAAGATGGTTAGGATTAAGGATACCAGTGGATGAATGTGTGCGTGTGTGTGTGTGTGTGTACATATGGTGTGTCCAGAGAGGTGAGGTCACTAAGCCTTGATTGTGAATAGTGAAGGCTGCCTTGTTCCTGCTCCTTGGCCCACTACCACAGCAAGTACAAGAGGCTGCCCCAGGCCCTGGTTCTCTCCTGTGCAGTCTTCCTGACCATTTGGTACTGGAGATCGCTTAGGCATATAACAGGGTACATGTCTTTTACCCATTAGTTTTTGTCATGAATTTCTTTCCTGAAAGAGGAGAAAGATGCTTGTGCTATTTGTGTCATTTCCTTCTTTGCTCTGGCCTACTCTAGGCTGTCTTCATCGTTCCCCAAATTAATAGACAATATGTCATCACCTCTTTTTAAAAACAAAACATTTTTTTAAAAACCAGCTCTCAAGCCTCGATGACCTTAAAAAACAGCATTAACACAACATGTCTAACCTCAGATTCATCTTTGCTTCCCTTTTCCTTCCTTCCTCTGATACTCCATCCTCTCCCACATGTGAAAATGGGCTCATTTGTGTTAAAGGCTCCTAGTTCATTCGATCACTCAACTAAAACCCTTACCATTATTTGTAATTCTTCCCTTTGACTTGCTGTCTTCCTTTAATCAAATCTCTCTAGTGTTTCTTTTGCAATGTCTCTCACATCTATATCTTTCCAAGGCCATTTTTAGTTTAAATCAAGGATGGAGGATAGGGTGAGAGAGGGTGTTGGATTAGATTGTCATTTGGGGATTTTTCCTTTCCTTTTTAAAATTTATTAAAAATTTCCCCCCATTGATTTGAAAAAGAGAGATAAAGAGAGGGAGGGGGAAAGAGAGAGAATAGCATCAATTCATTCCATTTAGTTGTGCACTCATGATTGCTTTTTCTATGTTCCCTGACCAGGGATCGAACCCATGATCTCATTGTGCTAGGTCAATGTTTTATCCACTCAGCCACCTGGCCAGAGTCTTTTTTTTTTCAATTTTAAATCTTTAATTTGTTTTCATGCTTTTCCTTCATTTTGCTTCCAAAAGGAAAAAACGAACAAACATGGCTCTGTTGCTTTTACAGCATCCACAGCCCATGGCCGGGGCAGTTCTGACCCCATTGCCTGTGTCTGCCTCTAAAAAGCTCCATGGTGATGCTGACAGAGTGCTTAGCATCATGTATGTGGTCAGGTCCTTATCACCTGGACGCCTGTTTTCACCTCCAGTCAATCTCTGTCGTTTCCTCTTTGTCCAGCCAGTGTTCTTAAACCTTTCAACATGACATCTCCTATTCAAACATTCCTCGTTCTCCCCACTGATCTCAGGGTCAAGTTCAAACTTGCTGACACACTATAATCTCACACCATTTTCTTTCTCTGCAGCTTTCTCAAATACCAGTACGAGGGATTTTCTCACCCTCTTTTCTTCTCATTCTACACACCCCGCCCAGGAGTACAAGGCAGAGATGTCCAAACAAAATGCAATCCGTACACTGATGACTCTCAAATTTCTATTTTTAGCCTAGATCTCTTTCCTTCCAGACTGCACTATCCAACTGCTTATGCATGTCCTCAAAATTCATTGTTGCAACATATTTGTCTGTTATATTTCTCTTCTCTCTGTCCTGCTAAGTGGCATTGCTGTCCACCAGCCACTCAATCTAGATACATTTCCTCTCCTGCTCTCCCCCCACCAAATAAGTCATTGTGCCCTTTTCTTTACTTACAATACCTCCTTGAGTTCGCTCTCTCCATTATTGCCCCTCCGAGCCTTCTTCAGGCTCTCGTTACTCTTATGCCGGCCCTCTGCTCTCCCTATCTCTGGCCTTGCCCTTTGTAATCAGTTCATCCCCCACTTTGCTAACAATGTAATTTATCAAGAAATGCATATTTGATCAAACCACTCTCCTGTTTAAAACCGTTCGGTATCTCCTCATTGACTTGAGAATAAAGTCCAATAACTGCATACAACACCGTTCATGACTTGGTGACCCGCCCTGCCCTCACCTCAGCCCACTGCAGAAGGCTGATACCACACCCCCTTCAGCTTCTGAATAGACCCCCTTCTCTCAGCGCTCTGTAGCTTACTTGTAATGAGTTCCCTCTCCTTTTTTTTCCCCTAGCTAATGCCTTCTAGTTCAGCGGTTCTCAACCTGTGGGTCGCGACCCTGGTGGGGGTCGCGACCCACAGGTTGAGAACCGCTGTTTTAGTTATCCACTTCTCAAATCTAGAGCTTCTACTTCTAGAAAGCCTTTCTTGCTCCCTACCCCATAGGTTTAGCCCTCCTCTATGGGTACCTCCATCACAGTATTTATTACGCTATCTATGGTGGTTTGTGGTTTTTTGTTTGTTTTGTTTTTCTTCCCTTTCCAGACTCTCTGAGGCAAATACCCATGTGTTTTCCCTTTTATCCCCAAAAAACAGCCAGAAAACAGTCAGTCATCAGCACCGAACATTTGTTGAGTGAGTGAATAAGTGTACCTTTCCCAGCTTCCTCTCTTAGTGCTCCTCCAGAAGTCAACTTCTCTAGTAATACATCTTCAAACCTCCCTGTGCGTGCCTGTACTCCACCCCTCCACCCGCTGCCCCCTTCGCTGGCTGGTGCATGGTGACATGGAGTAGAGAGACAGAGAAAGAAGGAGGGGCTGAGTGGACATAAGCGGAACACTTTGAGTTTGAGAGCCATGCAGTAAGCAGTTAGTGTCCTCCCTTCTCTCTTCTTGTTTTCTTTACTTATTTACATAAGTAAATCTTATCTCTGATCCCCCAGGTCCAGCTTAAATCTCATCTCCACCTCAGCACAAACACCCCCTGTGAGCTCATCAGAATTTATTGTTTTGGCTCTCATCAAATATTGTCCTGAATAAATACCTATCTTTTCTTGGACACATACCTCATTTATTCTCCTACAGCTTGTGCTCCCTTTGGGTTGAGACCATAACATTTAGCCCTTGGCCTTGCTCACAATAAGACAAATAAATAGGTGTTGTTGCTTGTTTGGTTCACAGGGTGACCAACTGTCCAGGTTTGCCCAGGATGTAGGGAAGTCCTAGGACAATAGACTTTCAGGGTTAGAATTGGGAAAGTCCATAGCAAACCAGGACAAGTTGGTCACCCTGTTGGTTACCTAAACATCTGTGCACATCTGTGTGCACAATAGTGTTTCTTCTAGTGCATATTTCCTGCTTTGTTTCCATAGCTGAACTTTACTTGTTGTGAGCTTTCCCCATCGATGGTGAGCTCTGTGCTGGCAGACTTTGTCTTACCATGGCTGTTTTCCAAGCACCTGGAATGGACCAGCACATTATAGGAGGTTAATGTATATTTTTTGAATGAATGAATTAGAAACATCAAGTACCATTATATCTTGTGATAATCACATTTTCCTTCTGGGTAACAGGACTTCATAGCTGCACATATACAAAATTTGTGAGTGCTAGGCAAGCTTAGGGTAGTGACAGTCTGATTCATTCAATTTCATTTTGTGTGTGTGAGTGCCTTTGTACAGAATGAATAGGGCTAATTTTTATAAGAGAAGAATAGAGGAGCCCAGACATGCTAGAATACAAAAAATTGCTCCTGAATATGACAAGACTCACTGGAACCAAACTCCCAGGGGAACAGAAAGGAATGTCACATAGATGAGAGAGACTTTAAGAGAGGATCTCATTTGATCTTTC
Source organism: Saccopteryx bilineata (assembly GCF_036850765.1). Taxonomy (NCBI): domain Eukaryota; kingdom Metazoa; phylum Chordata; class Mammalia; order Chiroptera; family Emballonuridae; genus Saccopteryx; species Saccopteryx bilineata. The sequence goes on along the minus strand of NC_089491.1, from coordinate 296,702,812 downwards.
GCTGCTAGATTCTATACACAAATGGTGCCTAGTACACAGTAGGTGTTAAATTTATGCTGTGGTTATATTTATACACACCCAGAGACACACATTTTTCAAAGGCTAGGACCTGAAAAAACCAGAGAATTTCCAGTTCAGTAAATTCTGAACATCCTATAGTGCTACTAATACTGCTTTTTCAAGCCATAGACACTACCTGACATTAAAAATATAAGGTACCTGGGGTGGCAGGGTGGATAGACCACTGACCTAGGATGCTGAGGTTGCCAGTTCGAAACCCTGAGCTTGCCTGGTCAAGGCACATATAGGAGTTGATGCTTCCTGCTCCTCCCCCCTTCTCTCTCTCTCTCTCTTTTCTCTCTAAAATGAATAAATAATTAATCAATAAATAAAAACATAAGGTTGACTTATTGGAGTCTCAAACTGATCATTTTCTGCAACTTTGAGCTAAAATAGCAAGTCATTAAGAGAGAACACATTGCCAGCATGCAGCAGCTAGACATTTTAATACAGGGATGACTCAAAACCTACTAGTGGCTTCCTCCAGGAGAATGAAAGAGAAAGACCACTTTTAGATTTATATAAAATCTGCATATAGGTGGAAGCATATAGTATTTTTGCAATCACTGCTATCACTGCTCCTCAGAATACATCCAGAGGGCAGCCAAGCATTTACTGCCTGCTTTTTCTTCAGGTCAAATTCTGACACCAGGTGTGGTATAATATAATTCTTCTGTGGCAATGGAATTTTTTTGAGGGGGTAACTATTGTGTTAAATAAGTGAGTTCATTGGCTGAGATATGAAAATCTTTACAGTGATGAAGATATGTGGGTTAGCTAATTTCTTGAATAGAAAATGTTTGTTTTTTATCTTATCCATAAGAAAACTCGGTTTTGTTTCAAGACTCACTTTAAACATTACTTTTTCTGTAAAATTTTCTCTGCCTCTTTCATCCAAATCAAATTTGATCTTCTTTCCACTGTTTTCACACATCATGAAGAAAACTTACCATATATTCTTTTATTTTAAAGTTTTCATCTTTAATGAAATGACTTTGGAAATAACATATGTTTCCATGACATCAATACTACAGTGTTTGGAGTCACAGTAAGGTACACAGAATTACATCCGTAATTAATATGAATGCCAACATTTCAAGCAGTAATTTCTGTTACATGGCAAACAAAATCAAGAAAGCAACCATCAAACAAAAAAGACCCATAGCTTCAGACAAGGCAAATCCCAGGATAGCATATGAGAATAGCTGCTGCTTCAGCGAAGGGTTTCTGGCATAACCAACAATAAGGCTGCCAAAGACTGTACCAATACCAGCACCAGAACCAGCCACTCCTACTGTTGCAGCACCTGCATCAATAAATTTGGCAGCAGTATCAATGTCTCTGCTGATTGCACTGGTCTATAACTCCCTTTAGATTAATTGAGACACACGATTTTGGGCCCCATTAAATACTGTAGAGCCCTCTCCAGTCCTGGCCTCTGGTTGAGATAACACTGATGCAGAAATTGGTCTGTATGCAACTCTGGATCCAGCTCAGATCAGAGCAGGGGTGCAGGCGAGCTTGGAGCAGGTGACCATCTTACAGTCCTGAGGGCGGCACGGCTGGAGGACTTGAGTGGCAGCTGACGTGGGCTCCTCGCCTGCTTTCTCTCTTCCCCGGAGGTTGTGGCGGTGGCAGCAGTGGCAGAGGTCGGTCATATAGTCTTTGATCATTGTTTACATCGTCTCTCCTCACTAAATTGTAAGGTCCACGCTTTATTTATCTTTTCATTCTTAGTGTCTGGCATATTGCCTGGCCCAGAAGACACTTGAAAAAATGCTTGCAGGGTTTAATTAAAGTGTGAAGAGTTTGGCAGCATCAAGCTTTTTAGTCCAATTTTGCAAGGACAGGAAGATAAGGCATGAGATGAGCCCTTTCCCCTTCAAACTATATCCTAGTTCCTCATCTATACAGGTAAAGGATTAGGTACACCAGGTACGCCAGGGTTTATCGGACATTTATAATCAGATGGGACAAAAGATCTCACAACTAAAGAAAAAGGATTTGGTGATAATCATAAAGGATAAATACACCACTATGTTTTGGGAAAATTAATAATACTTCTGCTGTGCCAACAGCCCACATTCAATCCCTCTGCAAATCCTATGTACTCCTCCAAAATAAATCTTTAACCTTACCGTTTCTACTGCTGCTGACCTGCTCTAAGGTCCTGGTTGATCAACACAATAGCCTGTCCAAGAGCCTACAACAAACTGATTTAATAATGTTCAGCTTAACTATACATTAATAATTAAAAATTATTAATAATAATTATTAGTTACTAGTAAAATTACTAAAAAATAATAATTAAAAGTAATTAATAATTAAAAAGCAAAAATGGTAGCAATTGAAAACCATGACTATTGATCTTGCCCTGTTAACAACGGACCCTTCCTGAAAGTTTCAGGAATATTAATCATCTTGCACATGTGTGCTTAAACAGTGTCCAGAAAGACAACACAGAATTGAAGTCCTTAAAAAAAAACCTAGAAAAGCACTGAGCTTAGTTTACGAAAACCAGATTTCAATAAGCTTTGATGACTAACATTACAAATTATTAGTAAGATCTCATTGTATGTAGAAACAAAAGTCTCCTATAAGATATGTTAAAAATAAATAAATGGCCTATGAAAAGGACCTTCTTGGTCTACCTGGGGTCATACCAACTTGACCAAACCCAACCTGTACTCATATTCTTTTCTTTCAATTTTTATATTCTATTGATGTATAGGATGCATATGTAAAAATCTGTTACATGAGTGAATTAATTAATAAAATAGTGGATGAATGAATAAAAATGAATAAACATATAAGAACTCTGGGATCTCTGGAAGGTTCCTGAAGTCTAGAGCAGTGATTTCCTAACTTGTTCAGGTGATGAAATATATAGCCCTTGCTGGGTAGCTCAGTTGGTTTGAGTATCATCTTGATATGCCAATGTTGTGGGTTCGATTACCTGGTCAGGGCACATATAGGAATAAACCAATGAATGCATATATAAGTGAAACAACAAACTGATGTTTCTCTCTTCCTTCTTTCCTCTCTAAAATCAATAAATAAAATTTAAAAAAACAAACAAACAGACAAAGACAACAGCCCTAGCTTGGTTGGTTAGAACATCATCCTGAAGCGCAGAGGTTGCAGATTCGATCCCTGATCTGGGCACATACAAGAACAGATCAATGTTTCTGTCTCGCTCTCTCTCTCCTTTCCTCTTTCTCTAAAATCAATAAAATAAACACTAAGAAAGAAAACAAGGTACTATAATGGAGGAAAAAAAATAGTCTTAAAAAAAAAAAAACAAATCTCAAACCCCAGCAGGTTAGTCAGTTGGTTAGTGCTTTGTCAATTGGCTTGGGCCAGATTATCATGAATGCCTTTGTCCCAACATGCCAAGGTTTTTGGGTTTGATCCCCGGTCAGGGCACATACAAGAGTCAACCAGTGAATGTGTGGATGGGTGGAATGGCAGGTTGGTGTTTGTCTCTCTCTCTCAAATCAATCAATAAAAAATTGATTAAAAATTATTTTTTAAAAATCTCATGCCAACCTTATAAAGAAGGCCATTTGCTGATTGTTTCCTGATGTACAAATGTGGGAACTAAGGCTCTGAAGAGAGTGAGTGACTTCACAGAATCACACTATTGATAAATGATTAAGTCAGGCCTTTTGATTCAGGGGCTATCATTCTTTCCATCTCCCCCCAAATGTTTGGTGATTTGAATCTGGAATGACATATTTTCTCTTCTCACCTTTCAACTCACTCTTTTTAAAATTGGGCTCAAAATTCTTCCCCAAGAGGCCATTTCAGAAAACCCAGACAGTTTTCTGGGTCTAAACATTCCAGCAACTTGTTTCTAGTATCAACTTTTTATCTATTCAATTCAGTAGGTATTTTCCAATATGTAAATAGCTATCATATTTCACTATGAATTTCAGCTTTAGTCTTTTGGTTTGTTTTCTGTTATTTATTTCCCCTTCTTATCCTAAGTAAATTCTCTTTATTATAAAAAGTATTTTACCTAACTTATAGATGTCTATAATTTTTAATATCCAGATGACTAGAGAATAGTAATTATAAACTTTTATTTACATAAAAATGATGCCAGGAGCTTATTGAAAATATATTTCCCAGTGCTTTTCACATAGGTTCCGATTCTGTGTGTCTGGGGTCAGGTCCAGAAACATGCATTTTAAATGACACCTCAGAGGATTCTAAAGTAGGCAATCCAATGACAATACTTTCAGAATACTTGCTTCTGATAACTAAAAATGAGATTATGTACTGCATATCTATCCTGTGCTTAGTGGGGGATACAGAGGTGTAAAATAACTGAGTTCTTTTCCTCTTGGTGTTTTCAACTTTCAAGGGAGAAAGAGCATATATGATGTGATGACAGGCACTGTGACTGATGTAGATAATCTAAAGAAGGGAGGCATCACTTCTGGCCAGATTATCATGAATGCCTTCATCAAAAATAGATGTTGAGCTGGGAGTTGAAGAAAACATTGATTCCAACAAGATAAGAAAAAAACAGATTTCAAGATGTTGTAACGTGAGGGTCAAGAAAGCCTAACAACTTTTAGGGGATCAGTATGGAATGATGTCTGAACTAAAAAAATGAATCTGTGTAGGAACATGGTAGGACTTATGCCTGGAAAGATAGCTAGGAGTTAGACTGAGAAGAGTCTCAAACTTGGACTCTGTTCTTGGGTGCTGAGTGGTTGGTTCTTCAAATGTGCCAATAAGATGAAAATGGTGGTTTTTAAAACTATTTTTTAATTGAGGTAAGACTGGTTTATAACATTGTATAAGTTTCAGGTGTACAACAGTATAATTTGACATGTATATACCACACTGTGCTCACCACCAACAGTGTAGTTTCCATCCATCACCACACAATTGACCACCTTTACTCCCTTCACCCCCACTCAAATCCCCCCTTCTGGTAACCACTGACCTGTTGTCTGCCTCTGAGTTTGTTCTTTTATTTTTTGTTTTGTTCTTGTATTTATTATGAGTGAAATCTGTATTTGTCTTTTTCCATCAGACTTAGTTCACTTAGCATAATACTCTCAAAGTCCATCCGTGCTGTTGCAAATGGCAGGTTTTCATTTTTTTATGTATGTGTAGCATTCCATTGTATATAACGCCACATCTTTATCCATTCATCTCTCAACAGACATTTAGGTTATCTCCATATCTTAGCTATTGTAAATAAAACTGCAATGAACATAGGTGTACGTGTATATTCAAATTAGTGTTTTTATATTCTTCGGATAAATAACCAGAAGTAGAATAGCTGGATCATATGGTAGTTCTATTCTTAATTTTTTGAGGAATTCCCATACTGCTTCCCATAGTGGCTGTACTAATTCACGTTCCTACCAACAATGCACAAGGGCTCCCTTTTCTCCATATATTCTCCAACATTTGTTCCTTGTATTTATTATTAGTAGTAGTAGTATTGATTTTTAGAGAGAGAAAGGAAAGACACATCGATTTGTTGTTCCATTTATTTATGCACTCATTGGTTGATTCTTGTATGTGCAGTGACCTAGGACCGAACCTGCAACAGTGGTATATCAGATGATGTTCTAACAAACTGAGTTACCCGGCCAGGGTTTGTTTCTTGTCTTTTTGATGATAGCCATTTTAATAGGTGTGAAATGATATGTCATTGTGGTTTTGATTTGCATTTCTCTAGTAATTAGTGATATTGAACATCTTTTTATGTGCCTGTTGGCCGTCTGTATGTCTTCTTTGGAAAAATGAAAGGCACTTTTAAAGATTGACTTGGCCATGAGGTTGAAAGCCCTGAACTGTTTGGTGGTCGGTTGTGTAAACTGTAAAGAAGTCCTGGTCTGAACGTTTGTGAAGATACATTCTACACGGGCTGGAAACTGACTGGATAAGAGAAAGGTGTCAAAGATGCTGCTGAGGTTTCAACCTCTTTGACTGGGAGGACTGTGTACAATTTCCCCACTCTGAATCTGAGGAAGGAAATATTTTAAGGTAGTAATTTAGTTCTAGATCTAGAATCCAACTTCCTACCCAATGTTGGAATCTTCTGTACATATGTATCAGGTAATTTGCTTAAATACATGGCAGCTATTTTAATTATGTAGAAGGGAAAAGGTCTGGAGTTTACCAGAAAGGAATGAAGATTTGGGAGGACCAGCACAAAATTGCCAAGTCAAAGGGAGACAGACTGTTCAGTTCACTTATTTATTTTCATTTTCTAGGCTTAAATTTAGGCTTAATAATTTTGATACTCTTCTTACTCCACAAGTGTTTAACTATATTTATGTAAATGACAAACCGATTTCTGAATTTCGTTTAGTACTTTCTGTACTTTGGGTAATGAGGGTCTTATAACAGGGTAGAGCGAGAACAATTGGTTCTCTTTGTGTTACTTCTCATATAACACTCACTTATTTTTATTAAGCATCATTATATGGAAAACACTGCACTAAAAACTAGATGACCCATACCTGTCTAGACGAACTCTCCAAGGAAAAGATCTCAGTAAGAGTAAATGGCAAGCCCCAAATCCACGAACCACTGATGGGTAAATTTGTACTCTTTCTGTCCTAGTTGCAAGTCTTTGGCTGAACAAGGGGTGAAAATCAGAGGCATACTGAGATGACATAAGAAACCTCTTCTTGGAGGGTGTAGATCTGGCGAAATCTTTGTAGTAAAGACCAGATTGCCCAAGCCTAGCGAGAGAATAGTTCTGGGGAACTGCTGTGCTCGAGCAACTCGAGAGCTAGCTACAAATTCACTTTGCACCTACCAATTACGCGGCTTAAGGTCAGCGAGGCTCCAAGGCCCGCCCAGGAGTCCAGTACCTCACTCCGATTGGAGGAGCTCACTACCTTGCCTTCCCCGGTCTCCTTTGCCCACACCGCTGGTTCCCCACCCTCTCTTTGCCACGCCTCTCTTCAGTGATGTAACACTGGGCGCTTTTTCCCGCCCCAACGCTCAAGTTCCTCACCAGTCGCTTCAGTTTCTCATTGGCCAGCAGAAAGAGGGAATGGAAAGGGCATGCTATTTTGCTCTCTAAACTAGCCCCTCTAAGTTTTCTGGTCTTCTCATAAATTGTCAGGAGAGCAACTAGCGCAGGGAGCTGTCGCGCAAGCGTACAAACACGCCCACTGGTGGAGGGGCATTTCCCCTTCCAAGAAAATTTATTGCGCCGTTGTGACGCAAGCGGCGCTCTGCTCGCCGTATTCACTTACGATTGGCTGTGACCGAAGTCCGTCACACAACCACGCCCCATTCCTCTACCAAACCTCTCAGCTTGAACCACCTTCCAAGAGGCCACGGCTCACCGCGTTACTGCCGCTTAGCTCTGCGATTGGCCGAAGGAGCTGGCATGCTTTCCCACCCACTACTCCCTCCCGAATATTCCGAGAGGCTGGCGGAACCCCGCGGAAGTTGTCAATCACCTCCCTTCCCACCCTTCGGGAGGCCCCGCCCAGGGGCCCCACGCCCCGGCGCGCGCGCACGCGCGCACACACGCTCCCCCCTTGCGCGTCCCCACCACCTTCTCAAGTTGTAGCGGACGCTCGCTGGGGGTTCTGTGTGGGCGGCGGAAGGGCGCGTGGGGGAGGGGGGCCGGACAGCTCCGCGCTGCGAGGAGCGCGAGTGTGCGCGCCCAGAGCCCGGGCGGCGGGTTACCGCCACGGGAGATGAGGGGGCCGCGCTGACAGGGAAGAGCGGGCACCGCGGCGGTGGCTCGGAAGGGACCCGCGATGGCAGCGCCTCGGGAGGAGGCTCCAGGGAGGGCGGGCTGCGCTGGCAGCGGACACTGAAGTGCTGGCCGGCTGGCCGGCGACCTGGCCTGAAGGGACGAGGGGCGCGCTCCGCGTCCGCACGCCCGCGCCCTCGCCTCAGTTGTCCCAACTTCAGGCTCCCTTCCACCCGCCCTCGGCGCCGGGAGTCAACAACTTCTTTGCCCGCCTCCGCCCCCGCCCTTGCCGCCGCCAGCCCCGGGAGCCCGCCGCGCGGCGGGGACCAGGAACCTCCGGCGCCGCGATGCGGCCGTGAGGCGTTGGCGGGCCGCGAGGAGCAGCTCCGCGGCGCCCGGGAGCGGGAAGGCGGTGTGGCCGGGGGCACGGGGCGACCTCCGCCTCCTCCCGCCGCCGCCCGTTCCGTGCAAGCAGCAGCCGGAGCTGCCAAGCGCCAGGGCCGCGGAGATGTCGTCGCCGCCGCCGCCGCCGGCGGGGGCTGCCAGCGCCGCCATCTCGGCCTCGGAGAAAGTGGACGGCTTCACCCGGAAATCGGTGCGCAAGGCGCTGAGGCAGAAGCGCTCCCAGGGCTCGTCGCAGTTCCGCAGCCAAGGCAGCCAGGCGGAGCTGCACCCCCTGCCCCAGCTGAAGGGTAAGCAGCCCGGGGGAGCGCCCGGCGGGCCGTTTCCTCCCGGGGCGCCTGCCCGGCGGGGCGTGCTCTCCACCGTGCCTGGCGCCCCCGCCCCGATTCCAACAGGTTTGCCGGTGCGAGTCGCCGCCTGGCTTCTCGCCGGTCGCGCCGAGCTCTTCCCACCCGGGGAGAGCCGTGCAGCCCTCCCCACCTGCGCGCTCGCTCACCTGCCCTCGTAGCTGGAGCTCTCCCACGGCGTCCCGCGGGGCGGGCTGGCTCTCCCGGCCTAACCTCCCGACCTCCACGTCCCGGGACCCACCTCTGCGGACGCTCTCGCCCCGTCCTCTACTTTCCCATTCCAAGCGCCCGAACCACCCTCGCCCTCCCTCCATCCTTCCCATTGATTATTCCTAAGAGTCCTGCAGACCCGGGAGCCTAATGCAGACAACGGCTAAGGGTCCTCGGGCCTTTGGATAGATTTAGAAAGAAAGAGCCTGAAAGTCTGGCCTTAAGTCAGTGTCTTATGAACTGGGTCGTTAGGTTTAAATGTTAGCGTCTGGCCCAGAGACCGGCAGACTGAATGTGCGTTGAGAAGACACAAGCGGTAGATTGGAAGCCGGCCAAAGGGGTAGATAGTGCTGCGTGCGGGACGGGACGAGCACTTAGTCCGCCGGGCCGTGAGTGATTCCGGGGACTTGGGCGGTTTGGACCGTAATTCAGATTGGTATCCGTGCCTTATGCCTTGCAGGACAACTTGGCTCACTTACTTTTTCCACTAAGTTTAGAGGCTTTTAAATAAATTGTTTCTTGATCTTCTAGTTTAATCTTTATGAATGACTACCTTTTAATTTTATTTTAATGTCTCCGTTTTTTTTATGAGATCGAAGTCATCATGGAACAAAGTGATAATATTCCTAGACATTTAAAACAGATTTTCGACGAAAGACACCTAATAGAAATCTAGATCATCTGTTGTGCAATATCAGGAAATTAAAGTATTTACTAAAATAGATAAATGTTCAGCAGATTTTTTCAATCCATTTATCCTCTTCAAGGCCAATCTGGTTCTGATTTGTCTTTGGGGCTATGAATACAGTCTTAGTTTGGCTAGGAGTCTAAAGAAAACCCCAGATCAAATCACAGTTGACCTACATACAATAGCTCTGGAACCCCATTCAGATCCTACATGGCCCTGCCTCTTGGGGTGCTTCTAAATCAAGAGCATCCTATGGCCAGACTCCAACTGGCTTTTTAAAGGTTTTATTTAAGATATGTGTTGCCTGTGTTATTGCATTTATCACTTGCTTTTTCGCATACAAAAGTTGTTGAACTTGATACATTGTAGTCAGTGGTAAACCACAATGGTAAGCATTACCATTTAATTCTTGAGTGATGTCATAGCTATAAAAGTATTAGGATGTTGACTTGCTACTCAAGGATTTTAAGTCTGAATTACAACATAGTAACACGTATATTGTTGATTTTTTCATTGTGGAATTATTGGCGAGCTTTCCTTCCCAGGAGCATGCCTGCACCTTTGCTTTCCCTCCCTCCTCTTCCCCCTCAGGTGTGCATCTCCTACTGTAAGGGACCCCGGGGCAGGCAGCAGCAGGTGGTCCCCAGCTAACCCCCTGAACCTGTTCCCAAGGCCCCTTTTTCTCTAACTTTCCAGAGAGCCAAAGCAGCCCTGGCTAGGCTCATTTCTTTCCTATAACGTTTTAGAGAGCCAAAGCAATCCTGTGTAGGCTGTCTTCCTATTTAGGCTGTCTTCTGTTGCTTCTTCTGTTCTAAGGCCTTCCTTGTTTCACTCTCCCCAGCTTTAATAAACATACTCTTAAAGTAAAAATAAATTGTTGAATTATTTTTACAATTTGAAGGCTTAATGCTAGCAGTTTTCTTTTGTATTTATTTAATTTGCTTTTTAGTAAGGTATTGTGGTTCTGGTATTGTCTTTATTAATACATTTATTTTACTACAACTAATTGAATATTAAACATGGTTGATTCAAGCCAGGAGATGCAGCTTTAATACAGTTTGTTTTTAAAAGCCTGGCAAAAACAAGCAAAGTCAGTAATTATCTAAGTTATATGGTATCTAGTTTAACAAGTTGAAGGTGACACTGAATGTTGTATTTGTAGTATTTTGGTCACTAGTAGAGAAAACAAGAAAAGTGGAACTTTAGATTAATTCTATATATTTTGCATGAAAATATAATTTATGCAAATATCATTGAGGAAATTGAGATTCTTACCTGGGTTTCCCCTAATAGGGATGCCAAAATTAAAAGTGATTTTTAAAAAATTCAGTTGCTTCACTCAGTACTTTGGTAGTATTATTGATACCACAGTATCGTGTGCTTTTTCTACTACTATCGTGTAGTTTTTTCCATTTGTGGCCATAACAAAAACCAGTGGAAGGTCCTTTAGTATATGTATGAAAGAATTTTTTTCCTGCTCTGAAATATAATCTTATGATGGAGCGATTTAGATATCTGTGGGCATCCAAGATCTTTCAAATGTTTTTACCAACCTGCTTATGTTACGCATTGTCCACATGGATCTAAACAGGAAAGGTGCCTATTTTCCTCAAAGCCTGCTATGCGTGAGAATTAACCAAAATTTTTTTCCATTTATTAGTAGTTTGTGCTAAATCATTTAGTAAGTGTGCTGCAGGATTTTAATGGTGAAAATGTTCAGAGTAAATTCTCTGTTTCGCTATAGAAAATATTTAAAAATAAGCCTTGTTAAAAATTTTTTTTTAAATGAGAAACTCATATGAGTCCTGAAAATTAAACTATTATATTGTATAGCTTAAATGTTTTTTTAAAACACTTTTTAAGTTTCTTATATTCTATAAGCTCCTCTGAGAACAAGGTAGTAGAAAACAAAAGTAGGAGCATCTTAATCATTTTTTCTGTATTTAAATTTATGTTAATATAGGACTTAATTTTCTACATTAAATTGGTAGCCAACAGGAAACATTAAATGTTTTATTTATTTATTAATTTATTATTTTTAATTTTTTTCCATTGGTTGAATGAGAGAGAAAGAGCAAAAAGCATCAACTCATGCCACTTAGTTGTTCCATTTAGTTGTGTGCTCATTGATTGCTTTTCATTGTACATGTCCTGACCGGGGATTCAACCCACGTCCTTGGAGCGCAGGGAGGATGCTTTATCTGGTGAGCCACCTGTTTAGGGCCAGTTAGGAAACTTTTAACTTTTAAAAAATCTGTGGTCTACAATAGGAAGTTTTTCAATATGTTTAACCTATTTTAAGTCTGAAGGGTTGGTTTGATAAAGTAGTACATTTATAGAATACAGAATAGCATTTACTAATTATTTTGCTTTTTTGTTGTTATTATAACTCTTCACAAGTGAAACAGTCCAAAGGTATGTAAGTCTTCATCCCTCGTATTTCTTGTTTTATTACATCTACTAAGGTTTCACACCTACTGTTGTGTGACAATCCACAGCTCAGTGCATTTTTACTAATATTGTATTTCACTGGGTCATACTGGTAACTCTGTATAAGACAAATATAATTCCTATTTTATCCATGAGAAAATTGAGCCTTAACTTAGTTTCAGGCCTGTGATTATTTATCTGGAAAGTGTTGCAACTGACACTGGTACCCAGGTTAAATGATTTTAGTATTGTTGCTGTTAACCAATTTTTTAAAAATCTGAAGCAGTATAATCGAAAGAGTTGTGTCATTGGGGTCAGTCCTGAGTCACAGGCAAATTTTTAATCTTTCTGAATTGTTTTTCTTATCTGTAAAATGGGGATAATACCTTCTATCTCCCCAGGATTGTGGGGATTAAGTGAAATAATGTAATTAAAGTGCCTAAAAATAGGCAGTAAAAGAATGTTAGCTTCTATTCTCTTTAATGTTTGAAAACCCAGATTAAAAATATTTTTTAAGTGAAGGGTTCACATAAATAGTAAACTTTTGTAGTGTACTCACAGTATGATTTCATTTATAATCAGTTTTCAGATATGATTTATATGAAGTGAAACTGTAACATTTTTCAGCATAAGTGGGGTAGAGTTGGACTCTTTAAAATATTGAAAGCTGTAGTTAAAAGTTTTTACCAAGCAGAGAAATGGAATTAACCAGTAGAAGTGTGTAGATGTGTATTTCTCATAAGAGACAGCCAGTAAATAACAACTGAATGAAGCTGCTTTTGAGAGTGAGGTCGCCTTCAAATGAGGTGAAGAATGGGGTCCCACTGTAATTTTGGAGGCCAGTAACAGTGGTGTTGGTTTAAAGTGCCTTGTTTATTACCCTTAAGGAGAAAAAATCCCCCTCCCTTAAATTATGTGGTCTTTTAGGGTAACTGGGACAAGAACATTGATATGATCTGAAGTTTCATAACTATCTTAACTATTTTGTCAGGGGAAAACACTACAAACTCAACATTTAAGTTTTGTAGATCTTCTCAAAGTTAATATCCATCTAAGCCCCAAATCTCTTTTTGTAATCCAAGTGACACTAAATGAAAGTTGAAATTCATCTGAATGTTAAAGTTTGTTTACAAAAGGAGGTAACATGTTAGGACTATTTTCTGGAAGTAATGCCATATTTCTCCTGGAAGACTTATTTTGTAATTTCTTAAAAATTTTTTGGGATACTCTTCTTAGAAAAATTGACATAGTGTCCATTGCAGGTTTTCACATGAAGGAAAGGCATTTTTGTCTAATTTAGTATCTTCAGAATTCCTATTTAGGGTCAGATTTCTTTCCCCCAGTTTTATTACATCCTCTTATTCTTAATTGAATTTTGATTATTTTTGGAAATGTCTAAGTGAATAAAGTGATAATAAAATAAAATGTGTTTATTAAAATAGTGTGGTCATTAAGATAGAGCACCACCTATAAATAAATAGCTGACTTGAGTTGTCTTTCTACATCATTGATGACTCAGTTGCTTTGGGCTATTTGTTTAGCCCCTTTGAACTCCACCTTAATCCTTGTTACTGGTAAGAATAACATTTTCCCTTGATAAAATTACAAAGATGAATTAGCACTTTGGGTTTCAACCCTTGCTTTACACTTGGAGAGCTTTAAAAAATTGTTTACCCTTGAGAGATTCTAAATTAATTGGCCTAAAGTAAAATCCAGGCATTTTGTGTTTTTAAAAGCTCCTAGGGTGATTCTACTTTGCAGCCAGGGCTGAGAATCACTAGTTTAGCATTATCTATTGATTTAGTTTATTAATTAAGACTTTGTTCTTTTCTCTCTCGTATTAATAGCTCATTTCCCACCTTATCAACATTTCCTTTTCTCACCTCACTTCCCGCTATTTACTTTTCACTCTTTTAACTTTGCTGCCCCCTGTGGCTGATCAGCTGCTTTCTGAAGTGGTTAGTGCTGTCCAAGATTCTTGAGTTTTTAGGTATGATGAAATGATTCTGTTGGCTTTTGCTGTAGTTATTATCGTAATTAAAACTCAGCTATTATCACTTGATACTAGGTGGTCAGTTTTTCTTTGTGTTTTTTTGGAGCTGTGGCTGAGCTGTCAAGTAAAAGTAAGAACATATGATAGGTTCACCTCATTTTAATACCATTATATAGGGTAGTATGATGATTCCAGTCGCTTTGGAGTATAAAACTGGTATTTGCTATATGCTCAAAGCATTGTTCTGACTCTTGAAGATCTAAAACTACTATTACTACTGTGTTGAATATTAGGTATTAAATGTACTATTCTTGAATTTAGCTGTTTTGGGACATGCCTAGTATTTACTTAGGATTAAGAAATGTTTTTCTCCAGAGTGTTTTCACTACTATCATCTTAATCTTGACCACAGCTTTTTATCAAGGGTAGAACATCAAAGACCCGGGGCCACTTATATTCCATGCATATCCCAATTTTATCTTTGGCCTTTCTGCTAACAAGTTTGAATAATACCTGTACTTGTTTATTGTTTTGAGTCAGCGTTTAGTTGTTAATGTAATGTTCTCTCTCCAGAATAAGGTCGTAAAATTTTTGTGAAAGAAGTCATCTGTAGGTTGCGAGTTTGATCCCCAGTTGGCACACACACAAAAAAAGTCATCTGTGTTTTCACAGGCCATGTTACAAAGCACTGTATTCTATGCTATGCATAATAAACTGGTCATGTAGACTGAATCACTGTTTTGATAAAGGTTGTCTTCTGGCCCTCCTCCCTTCACTACCTCCTCCTCTTCCCAGGTATTGATTGTGCTTCTTTCAGTGGTGTTGGTGCTCCTACCAGCAGGATGGTCTGTTTTGTTGTGTTAATATATTTGTGCCTAAATCTGGTTCAAGATTTTAAAGTAAATCAATTCTGGAATTTAATTGCAATTAAAACAGGAATTGCTTGCTTTTCTATTTGTACTTTGCAAATGATTGGTTTAAGTGACATGTAACATTATTAATAGATTTCTTGCTAGGAAAGGTCTTGGGTAAGGTTTGTGTGGAAAAGTAATAGTAATGGGTTGACTCCCAGATATGGACATGTTTATATAAACATTGAATACATTGACTTAATTAGTTTGCAGTAATTTCTAAATTTGAAGTGCAATCTTTATTTGTAAGGATGTCTTTGAAGGAGATGAAAGGAGCAGATTTCAAATATATAATTTTAGTGCATTATTATGTAACAAGGAACCTAAACGCTTCGCTGAAAGAATTTTACAAGACAGACTAGGTTTATGCAAAATAAATTCTACTTATCTGAGCAGGTTATTGACTAGTAAGCAACTTCAGACCTACTTATGTTTGTCTTTTTTAATTTTTCCCTAAAGGAATTTTTTAATCTAGGCTCTTGGAGTGAGTAATGATGAATTTTCAAAATCCTGCAATTTTGATCTGACTTCCAAAAGAAATCTATTATGATTTTTTAGGGGTTGGAGTGGGGGTATTTTGCTGAATGTGATAGGCTCCCATGATAAAATTCAGAGAACGTATTTCTAACTTCAATCCTGAAAGCAAGAAATTTCTTGGGAACGTACTCCTCCTACTGGAATGGTGATGGTAATTGCTCCTACTATAACGTTACTGTGATTTATATCTACTGGAGCCCTTCAGTGCTGCATGGAACCACAGAAGTCATTGTAGTTTAACCTTTTGTTCTAAATTGATTTCACTCTTGTTCCACATTAATAGTTATCTTGTTATTTCATCAGTGAAGCTTTCTCTTAGATTTGGAGGGAAGCTTTCTTTAAGCTTTTTTTAAGCTCTTAAATATTCTCTCAGATTTTGCTTAATGAACAAACTTAATAGCTAAAAAGACTAAATATCTGAAACAAGAACTTTTTAATGACTAAACTTAGAACCTGTAGCTCAGGAATACCAAATCTTAAATTTGTATTTTGTTTTATTCCAAAAATGGATAGAACTTTCCGGTAGACCTTATACATACTTTCACTGTTTAATTGGTTTTGACTTTTTTCCCCCACACTCATTGGTAAAGATTATTCTAGAACTGTAGCTATTATTAGAAGTTGATGATTATTTGAACTCATTAATCCCATGCCTTAAATTGATAAAGTAAAAGAGATGAGATAGTCTGTGTTATAAATTCTGAATTTTAATTTAGCCAAACTGGGGGAGGGTTAACATTTTTCAGATAGACTTTTCTAGAGATAAACATCTGTTGAAGTCATAAGTAAAATAAGATACAACTTCTGTAAGATTATGTATCTGTGCCTGACCAGGCGGTGGCGCAGTGGATAGAGCCTCGGACTGGGATATTGAGGACCCAGGTTCAAGACCCTGAGGTCGCCAGCTTGAGCACAGGCTCATCTGGTTTGAGCAAAAGCTCACCAGCTTGGACCCAAGGTTGCTGGCTCGAGCAAGGGGTCACTCGGGCTGCTGAAGGCCCACGGTCAAGGCACATATGAGAAAGTAATCAATGAACAACTAAGGAGCCGCAACAAAAAACTGATGATTGATACTTCTCATCTCTCTCCATTCCTGTCTGTCTATCCCTCTCTCTGACTCTCTCTGTCTCTGTAAAAAAAAAAATTATGTATCTGCCTTTTAAAAAAACTTGCACTGTCTTTTCTTCTTTTAATTGGCCCCTGGAAAAAAATTTTTTTGTCTGTTGTGAAACTAGATGTATAAATTTGCTTTCAAAATCTAGTACAGAAATATTTTCTTCTCTTTGGTCCCACAGTCGTTAAAATTTAGGCGAACCATTGTAGAGATTAAAACTTAGTAAAGGGAGTAAAATGATTATATTTTCTTCTGAAATTAGGAGATTCTAGTTTAGTGGAGAATATAGATATGAAAGCAGGCAGTTTAAATTAGTGTAGTAAGTGTTCTAAGAGCAGTAAGAGGCTAGGGGAGCATTTAAGGGACCCAACCCAGTTTTGGTATGTGAGGTTAGAGATCAGGGAAAGTTTCCTGGAGAAAGTTAAAGGTAAACCAAAAGCTAAAAGACAGATTTGGTCTAAGACCCTGGTCGGCAAACTGTGGCTCGTGAGCCACATGCGGCTCTTTTGCCCCTTGAGTGTGGCTCTTCCACAAAATACCACGTACGGGCGCTACCTCCATAAGGAATGTACCTACCTATATAGTTTAAGTTTAAAAAATTTGGCTCTCAAAAGAAATTTCAATTGTTGTACTGTTGATATTTGGCTCAGCTGACTAATGAGTTTGCCGACCACTGGTCCACCTAAAGGACAGGGTGTGCAGCCACAGAGGTAAGTAAGTGAGCATAGCATATTTTGGGAACTGCCAGCAGTCTATGGGACGGTGATACAGAGTCTTATAATAGGGAACTGGCTAGAGAAGAGACTGGAGCAACAATTAGGAGATAGGTTATACTCTTGATTCTTCATACTGTGTTTATTCCTAACAGTTGTATGAAGAGGGTACAGAGAAATGGGAATGAGGAACATTAGTTAGGATGCTGGCACAGTAATCCAAACGAGATGAAGGAGGCCTTGCCTAAGTAGGGACAGAGTGGTATCACAGGCAGGCCTTGGTGAGAGGGAAGAATCAATGATGATATGTTTCCAACTTGGGCAGTTAAAGCGTATGATAGCAATTTTACTGAAAGGGGAAAAGAGGAAAATCAGGCAGGAGGAAATAATACTTCATTGTTGGAATGTTGAAATGCCTGTGGGAAACGGAAGTGAAGTTGTCTATTAGGAAGTTCGATATTTGGGTCTGGAGCTACATAGAAAGACCTGTGCTAGAGATAATTTGGTATTCTTTAGATTGAAGGTGGCATTTGAAGCAATGCAAATACAAAGCAACTGCCTACTGAAAAATGTATAGAATGAGAGGATACTAAGGAATACTGTTATTCAGATGTTGATCAAAGGAAAAGGAAGAGAGACAGCTTGCCACCAGGCAAGAGAGACAGCTTGAATGGAGGCAAAGGAAGACAGGAGAGAGTAGAGTCAAGGCAGTCTCAAGGGAAGAGAATCTTTTTTAAAATGGGGATCTGGGCTAGTAACAATGAAAAAAAGCTGTTGACAAGTCAAATATATAAGAACTGAAAAGTTTCCATGGGTTTGATAGTCTTCAGGCAGCATGGGTGACTTGAGAGGCATTTTAGAGAATTAATAGCCTTGAAATTTCTGTAAGGTGAGGAGTGAATGGAAATTGTGAAAGCCAAGTCAGTAAATATGGACATCTATTTCAGGAAACTTGACATTAAAAAAAATACATCACTCTAGCTGTGTGGAGAATGGATTGTAACAGAACAGGATTTTTTAGAGGAGGGCCTATTAGGAAGTTATTTATTTTATTGTTTTTAAATGTTTATTTTTTTATTTTAGAGAAGAAAGGAGAGAGACAGAGATAGGAATATTGCTCTGTCCCTGTATGTGCCCTGGCCAGGGATCAAATTGGCAACCTCTGTGCTTCAGGATATGCTCTAGCCAACTGAGCTATCCAGCTGGAGGTTATTTTAATAAGCTAGGTGAGACACAGTATGGCTTAGGCTAGGATAGTAGCAGTAGAGAATGAGAAAAGGAGATGTATTTAAGGTATATCTTAGATAGGACTTCTTAATGAACTGTTTGGGGGAGGAAATAGAGAAGGAAAGACAGGAAACAGGATATTCACACGTGTTTTAGTGTGGACCACTGGGCAGGTTGATCTACCAGCAACTACTGAGAAGGGAAAAATTAGAGATGGAACCAGATGTAAAGTCCAGGGTTGCATTTTGGAAATTTCAAATTTGACATGTTTTTTGGAAACCCACATATAAATGTCAAATAGACTTTCGGATGTATGAGTCACCAAGTGCCCATTTGGTAGTTTCTGTGACTTCTAAACATGAACTACAAGATTTTTGAGTATAAGAAAATATCCATAGTTTGGGATGTTGGCCACTTGCTCTTCTGGCCAAATTGGGAGAATGTATTCCCTATTCAGTGGAATATCTTGTGCACACCAGATGGTGTATGTGTGAGAGGGACCACAAAATATGTTGGGACAAGTGCATGAGTAAGTTTAGAGTTATTTAATTGATGCTTTTCATCTCTCTCCCTTCCTGTAAGTTAAGAGCTCCAGGACCTGAGATCTGTATTTTCCGCCTTGGCATTTAAGTAGTCAGTGCTTGGTTTTAATGTTTATTAAATGAAATAATGAAGCAAAAGCTATTCAGTTGATTTATAGAAAAACACCATGCTGTGCCATGCAATAATTCACAATTCTATAATGATTTATAACTAAGTAATGTTTACATATACTGTAGACCTAAACTTAGCATTTTGATGAAGAAACCAAAACAGGTAGGTTTTATTTTTGTGCAAGTCATTTATAACTCAATATCTTGATTGGTTATTAATTCTTCCTCCATAATATTAAATTGCAGATGTGTATTGCCTGCACTAAAGCAAAATTAGCACTATGTTTTCTAACAGTGCAAAGGAGAACTATCTGTAATTGAAAACCTTATCAAAGTACTGATTTCTTTTAAGTACTGGGCAAGTAGGCCAGTATTGAAAATAGGGTTTTTTTTAAAAATAATTTTTAAGGCAGTGGATTTTTAATTCTTAAATTCTTCTGATATAAACATGCTTTATTGATCTTTGAGATCTCTCAGCACAATTTCTCCATTTTTAAGTAATGTAAAAGTTTTATTGGAAACATTTGTCTTATAAATGCATACTAAGAAATGAGGTGAATTAACTTTTAATCCAGTGGTAATCAACCTGGTCCCTACCACCCACTAGTGGGCGTTCCAGCTTTCATGGTGGGCTGTAGTGGAGCAACCAAAGTATAAATAAAAAAGATAGATTTAACTATAATAAGTTGTTTTCTTTCTTTTTTTTTTCTTTTTTTTTTTTGTATTTTTCTGAAGCTGGAAATGGGGAGAGACAGTCAGACAGACTCCCGCATGCGCCCGACCGGGATCCACCCGGCACGCCCACCAGGGGCGACGCTCTGCCCCTCCGGGGCGTCGCTCTGCCACGACCAGAGCCACTTCAGCGCCTGGGGCAGAGGCCAAGGAGCCATCCCCAGCGCCCGGGCCATCCTTGCTCCAATGGAGCCTTGGCTGCGGGAGGGGAAGAGAGAGACAGAGAGGAGGGAGGGGGGTGGGGGTGGAGAAGCAAATGGGCGCTTCTCCTAGGTGCCCTGGCCAGGAATCGAACCCGGGTCCCCCGCACGCCAGGCCAACGCTCTACCGCTGAGCCAACCGGCCAGGGCCTATAATAAGTTGTTTTATAAAGATTTATTCTGCAAAACAGTGAAAATCTGAAATAAAGTACTTGGTAAGTAGTTATTATTATATGTTTTAATTTGCTGTAACTCTGCTTTATAAATTTTATAAAGTAAAGTTACTTCCCTACTTTATAAATCACCATTACTGTGGAACCCGTGGGCGGTTAGAAAATTTTACTAAACTAACAGAGATACAAAAGTGGATTGTAGGTATAAAAAGGTTGACTACCCCTGTTTTAATCACTCAGAACATTTGTGTCAGAGCTAGATTTATTATTTGAAGTGGCTACACGGTTTAAGTTATAATCTGTGGTTAACAGTTTTAAGGAATTATGGAATATGAAGACTTGATCAGACTATTTTTGCTTCTCTTTTGGAAATGATAGGTGTATTTCAGTCCTCCTTTATACAAGCTATTTATACAGTTTTTTTGGGGAAAAAGCCAAAAACAAAAACCAACTATGGCCATGTTAGCCTGACCAGGCGGTGGTACAGTGTTACAGAGTATCGCCTGGGATGCTGAGGACCCAGGTTCAAAACCCCAAGGTCGGCCCTGGCCGGTTGGCTCAGCGGTAGAGCGTCGGCCTAGCGTGCGGAGGACCCGGGTTCGATTCCCGGCCAGGGCACACAGGAGAAGCGTCCATTTGCTTCTCCACCCCTCCGCTGCGCTTTCCTCTCTGTCTCTCTCGTCCCCTCCCGCAGCCAAGGCTCCATTGGAGCAAAGATGGCCCGGGCGCTGGGGATGGCTCTGTGGCCTCTGCCTCAGGCGCTAGAGTGGCTCTGGTCGCAAAATGGCGACGCCCAGGATGGGCAGAGCATCGCCCCTGGTGGGCGTGCCGGGTGGATCCCGGTCGGGCGCATGCGGGAGTCTGTCTGACTGTCTCTCCCTGTTTCCAGCTTCAGAAAAATGGAAAAGAAAAAAAAAACCCCCAAGGTCGCCAGCTTGAGCACCAGCTCATCCGGCTTGAGCACTGGGTTGCTAGCTTGAGTATGGGATCATAGACATTACCCCATGGTTGCTAGCTTGAGCCCAAAGGTTGCTGGCTTGAGCAAGGGGTTGCTGGCTTGTGCAAGAGGTCCCTGGCTTGGCTGGAAACCCCTAGTCAAGGCATATATGAGAAAGCAGTCAGTGAACAACTAAGGTGCCACAACAAAGAATGGAGGCTTCTCATCTCTCTCCATTCCTGTTTGTCCCTGTCTGTCCATCTCTCTATTGCTAAAAACAAACAAACAAAAACTATGGCCATGTTAGCGTAGCATGGTCTTTCTGATCATTATTTTCCAATTCAAGGGCAGAAAATAAATTAGGTCAAGATGACTGAGACTTGAGTATAGAAGTCAGTTGGGCTAATTCTTTTATCACTTTACTGTATTCTGCTAAAACCGCCAGAAAAATTGAAATTAGACATGTCATCTATTGAAGTAGTTTTTAGTTTTCCACATACATTTCTGTTTCCAGTGAATGAATCAACCTAAATTTGAATCCAAAGTGGAAATGTAGTATCAACTGTAACAATGAAGTACTTTTCAGCTAGGGTGCATTTGAATTTCAGTCAGACTGTCTTCATTGGGAAAGTTCAGTCGTTAATGTAGGAAAGGTAAAAATAACTCAGCTTTTTCCTAGCTACCAAATATCCAGACACTGGTTTTAGTATTTCATATATTTGGATATTCTGTTTTTAATTTGGACCTAGGTGACCTTACACATAACATATGTTTTGTTTTGTTTTTTAATTTTATTTATTCATTTTAGAGAGGGGAGAGAGAGAGAGAGAGAGGGAGAGAGGAGAGAGAGAGAGAGACGGGGGGGAGGAGCTAGAGACATCAACTCCCTATGTGCCTTGACCAGGCAAGCCCAGGGTTTCGAACCGGCGACCTCAGCATTTCCAGGTCGACGCTTTATCCACTGCGCCACTACAGGTCAGGCTCAACATATGTTTTTAAGATCTATAAAAGTAAGTTCTGTGGAATAGGAATTACTATTTTAGGATACAATACTTGCTGTGAGTCATGAGTTAGTCTGTTTTCATGGTTTTCTAAAATAAACTCATTTAAAGACTATACACTGAGAAATGCCATATACTTCATTATCCTATTTCCTTTATAATGGCTTATTATTAATTGTAAAAACTTACAGATTCACTGTAAAAAACAAGTCAAAAAAGAATCTTACAAAGATGGAAAATAAAAATCCCCAGCCAGAGGAAATTTCTCTTAAAATTTTGAGCATCTTCCTGTATTTTTCCATCAGTGGGATCATATAATATATGCTGTTCTGTAAACTTACTGTTTTTACATTACTAGGATATTATAAATAGCATATTTCTGAAATAAATTAAAATTAATTTAGAATTGTTTCTGAATAAAGTTTTTTTCTGGAAATACTGAATCAAATAATTTTAAACCTTGATTATAAATATTCCTTATATTAAAAGGAGGGGAAGTAATTTCTAGGAGTACTAGTATTTCATTTTAGGGGAGTTATAGATGGCTCACTTAGAAAATCCATTTAAAGGAACGTGTCATTTCAGAAAATATCATATACAGTATTTTGTATACTATAATTTCAGGGTTCTTGGATTCTCAACCACTAGTGCTACCTCCTTGAATCCCATCTATGGTCTAGTGGTGGAGGGAAGTGGGGTGTTTGTAGATCTTTGTCCCTGAAAAACCTTGTTAGAAGCTTGAAAAACCTTGTTAGAGTATGTACAGTAATCCTTTTCCTTAACATGGTAGCAAGTGTTTCTTAGGAGTTACAGGGAGGAGTAGCTTTAAGATGGAACCCACCTCACAGCCATCAAAACTGAAAATAACTAGGGCCCTCCATTCCATCTATAAAGTTCTGTGTAATATTTCTTGTTCACTGAACGTCCCAAGTGAAAAACAAAGATCCTTCTGAAAACCTGTTTTATTTAATGAATAGTGGGTTTTATATTCAAATTGAATTAAGCAGGTAACACAAATGTTCCATTTATGTTACTTAGAGAGTTTTTCAGTATTCTGCTTCCTAATATAACATGCCCCATTAACTAATCTTTATTTCTTGTTATTCTTTTCTACCTTATCAGAAGAAATTTTTAAATACAAAAAATAACACATTTATTTCTTTTGAAATAAAAATTGAACAATGTATTTTAATCATTCTGCAATACAATAGCTATGGGTGTATTCACATGTGAATGAATAGTAATTTATTAGAGCATGGAAGTACTTACACTCTTGAAAGTTTTAGATACTATTCTGGGCATTTTCTTAAGATAGTAATATACATTTTGCCTAGCCTGTGGTAAGACAGTGGATAGAGAGTCAACCTAGGATGCTGAGGTCCCAGGTTCCAAACCCTGAGGTTGCAGGCTTGAGCCCTGGAATCATCAACATGATTTCATGTTCTGGCTTGAAGCCCAAGGTTGCTGGCTTGAGCAAGGGATCACTGGCTCAGCTGGAGGGCCTTGCTCCCGGCACATATGAGAAGCAAGCAATGAACAATTGAAAAAAAAAACGGGTGCCACAACTACTAGTTGATGCTTCTCATCTCTCCCTTTTTGTCTATCTCTTTCTCTCTCTTGCTAAAAAGAAATATATATAACATTTATATATTAGATATGCAGGTTATATGAATTCAAATTTCCTAAAATGTGACATCTACAATTTTCCCTACAATTTTCAATTTTAATTAAATCATAGATCCTTAACTGTTATATTTAGTTACAGTGCTGTGAATCATTTGTTAATAAATGTTTCTATTGTTACTTTATAATAGCTTGATCTTTTAAAGTTTCAAATGAAAGCTGATTTTAGATTCTTAGTTATTAATGTTCTAGGGATAATGCCAGAAAAAGCTACATGTCCTATATTCTGTGCCAGCTTCTTAAATTAGAATCTTGGATTGCATCCTCAGCGTGTCACTGTAGTGGTATTGCTGGGTTGCTATGATACAGTGCTTGTTCTGTAATTCGTAGCGTGAATCCTATATGAGATCCTACTTCAGATTCCAAATATGTGAGCAGCAGTAATTGGGAATATGGTATCTTTTTTCCTTTAAGGAAAATTATACCTATAAAACTTACAAATTATGATACCAGGTACTTCAAACTATTTATTCTTAGATGTAAAAAGTATTAACAATGAACAACATGAAATAATTTTGTTATCCTTAAGTTTATTACGTTGACTTTATGAAAATGGACAAGAAGAGAAAGGCTTTATGATAATGACTATTAAAATTTCAATGTACTTTTGCTTGGTATTTGACGTCCTGAGATAAATGAATATAGACTAGATTTTCTGGTAAGATTTGAGACAGTTCCAGCAAAATTACTTTATAAGAGAAAACTCTAAATCAGTGGTAGTCAACCTGGTCCCTACCGCCCACTAGTGGGCATTCCAGCTTTCATGGTGGGTGGTAGCAGAGCAACCAAAGTATAAATAAAAAGATAGATTTAACTATAGTAAGTTGTTTTATAAATATTTATTCTGCCAAACTTAGCAAAAATCTGACATAAAGTACTTGGTAAGTAATTATTATTATATGCTTTAACTTGCTATAACTTTGCTTTATAAATTTTATAAAGTAACTTCCCTACTTTATAAATCATCATTACTGTGCAACCGGTGGGTGGTTAGAAAATTTTACTACTAACAGATACAAAAGTGGGCAGTAGGTATAAAAAGGTTGACTACCCCTGCTCTAAATTATGGTGTGTGTGTGTGTGTGTGTGTGTGTGTGTGAAACAGAAAGAGAGAAGGAGGGACAGACAGACAGGAAGGGAGAGAGATGAGAAGCATCAATTCCTCTCGGCTCCTTTATTGTTCATTGACTGCTTTCTCATATGTGCCTTGACCGGGGGGCTATAGCAGAGCAGAGTGACCCCTTGCTCAAGTCAGTGACCTTGGGTTTCAAGCCAGCAACCATGGGGTCGTCGTGTCTATGATCCCATGCTCAAGCCAGGAACCCTGCACTCAAGCTGGTGACCTCAAGAGTTTTGAACCTGGGTCCTCTGTGTCCCAATCCAATGCTCAATCCACTGTGCCACCGCCTCATCAGGCCAAATTATCTTTACTGAATTAATTTTTTTTAATTCAGTGAACTCTTAAAACTAACACTACATAGCTGTATTGAAAAAATACTACCTCTTTAGTGTTTTATGTAATGCTTTTTTTTTTTTTTGTATTTTTTTTCTGAAGCTGGAAACGGGGAGAGACAGTCAGACAGACTCCCACATGCGCCCGACCGGGATCCACCCGGCACGCCCACCAGGGGGCAACGCTCTGCCCACCAGGGGGCGATGCTCTGCCCCTCCAGGGCGTCACTCTGTCGCGACCAGAGCCACTCTAGCGCCTGGGGCAGAGGCCAAGGAGCCATCCCAGCGCCCGGGCCATCTTTGCTCCAATGGAGCCTCGGCTGCGGGAGGGGAAGAGAGAGACAGAGAGGAAGGAGAGGGGGAGGGGTGGAGAAGCAGATGGGCGCTTCTTCTGTGTGCCCTGACCGAGAATCGAACCCGGGCCTTCTGCACGCCAGGCCAACGCTCTACTGCTGAGCCAACCGGCCAGGGCCTATGTGAGGCTTTTTGAGTTTTTGTTTACATATTTCATGAAGATTTCTATCAAATTTAGTGTTATAAATAAGTATAGGTAGTATAAAGACAAAATAAGGGTATTCTAGGCATGTGTTATGTACATATTTGTGGTGGAATGAAGTTTAAGATTATTGGCTAGTGTCATTTGTTCTTTAAACCTCAGTTGATCTTTTAAATGTTTACTGGCTTTCAGCAGTGTGTTGGATATTTTATATGAAACTATTTTAGAAAACAGGACTGGACTGTTTTTTAACAGTTTTATTGAGATACAGATTTGACATAATTCACCCATTTAAAGTACACAATTCAGTGGCTTTTAGCATTCACAGATAATGTGCAGCTGTCACTATAGTCAATTTTAGAGCATTTTCATTATGGTAAAAAGAAACTGCATATGCCATCACTGTTAACTTCCTATCCCCTCATCCTGTCCCCTCATCCTATTCCCTCATCTTATCCCCTCATCCTGTCCCCTCATCCTATACTCTCATCTCCTCATCCTGTCCCCTCATCCTGTCCCCTCATCCTCCTATACCCTCATCTTATCCCCTCATCTTGTCCCCTCATCCTATACCCTCATCTTATCCCCTCATCCTGTCCCCTCATCCTCCTATACCCTCATCTTATCCCCTCATCCTGTCCCCTCATCCTATACCCTCATCTTATCCCCTCATCCTGTCCCCTCATCCTATACCCTCATCTTATCCCCTCATCCTGTCCCCTCATCCTATACCCTCATCTTATCCCCTCATCCTGTCCCCTCATCCTATACCCTCATCTTATCCCCTCATCCTGTCCCCTCATCCTATACTCTCATCTCCTCATCCTGTCCCCTCATCCTGTCCCCTCATCCTCCTATACCCTCATCTTATCCCCTCATCTTGTCCCCTCATCCTATACCCTCATCTTATCCCCTCATCCTGTCCCCTCATCCTCCTATACCCTCATCTTATCCCCTCATCCTGTCCCCTCATCCTATACCCTCATCTTATCCCCTCATCCTGTCCCCTCATCCTATACCCTCATCTTATCCCCTCATCCTGTCCCCTCATCCTATACCCTCATCTTATCCCCTCATCCTGTCCCCTCATCCTATACCCTCATCTTATCCCCTCATCCTGTCCCCTCATCCTATACTCTCATCTTATCCCCTCATCCTGTCCCCTCATCTTATCCCCTCATCCTATCCCCTCATCCTATCCCCTCATCCTATCCCCTCATCTTATCCCCTCATCCTGTCCCCTCATCCTGTCCCCTCATCCTATACCCTCATCTTATCCCCGTCATCCTGTCCCCTCATCCTATACTCTCATCCCCTCATCCTGTCCCCTCATCTTATCCCCTCATCCTATACCCTCATCCTAGACTCTCATCTTATCCCGTCATCCTGTCCCCTCATCCTATCCCCCCATCCTGTCCCCTCATCCTATCCCCTCACCCTGTCCCCTCATCCTATCCCCTCGTGCTATCCGCTCGTCCTGTCCCCTCATCCTATCCCCTCAACCTATCCCCTCATCTCCAAAAATGACCATGTTCTGGACATTTTGTATGGTTTTTGTTACTGGCTTCTTTTCATTTAGCACAATGTTTTCAAGGTCCATCCATGTTGTAGCATGTGTCTGTATTTTGTTCCTTTTATGGTTGCATATTATTCTTTGTATGGCTTTAGCACCACATTTCACTTGTCCGTTTATCAGTTGATAAGACATTTGGGTTTCTACCTTTTGAGTATTATGAATATTGTTGACATAAACATTTGTGTAAAGTTTTTGTGTGCATGTATGTTTTCATTTCTCTTGGATACCTGGAGTGGAATTGCTGGGTCATATGATAATTCTGTTTAATCGCTTGAGGAACTGCCACACTGTTTTCCACTGTGGTATATCATTTTACATTCCCATCACCAGTTTATGAGGATTCTGATCTCTTCACATCCTCACCAATATTTGTTATTCTGCCTTTTTGAGTATAGACATCGTGCTGGATATGAAATGGTATCTTTTTTGTGGTTATGATTTGCATTTCTCTAATGAATAATGATATCAAGCATCTGGCCAATTCATGTATGTTCCTTGGAGAAATGGATCTTCAGATCCATTTTCTGTTTTTAATTTTCATTTTATCATTGAATTGTAAGAATTTTTTATAGTCTTGATATAAGCCCCTTTGTCTTTTCACTTTCTTAATAGTGTCCTTTGAGGCTAAATTGTTTTTAATTTTGATAAAAAGTCCAAATTACCTCTTGTTTTTTCTTGAACTTAGGCTTTTGGTGTAATATCTAAGAAACCTTTCCCAAATCTGTGGTCACAAATATTCATCCTTATGTTTTTGTCTAAGAATTTTATAGTTTAGCTCTCACATTTAAGTCTTAGACCCATTTTGAGTTAATATTTGTATGGGATGTGATGTAAGTGATCATATTCATTCTTTGTATGTGGCTATTCAATTGTCACAGCTCCATTTGTTGAAGACTCTGCTTTGCCCGTTAGATGGTCTTGGTACCCTGGTTGAAAATCAGGGTACCAACACATAGTTTTAATTCTGGACTCTCAATTCTGTTTCATTGATTGTATGGTTATTTTTTTTATCAGTACCACAGTATCTTGATTACTGTGCTTTGTATAACATTTTGAAATGTGGGAGTATGAATCTTTGTACTTTGTATTTCTTTTTCAAGATTGCTTTGGCTAGCTCTGACTGGATAGCTGGTTGATTAGTGATGTCCAGATACTCAAAGGTTGCCGGTTCAGCCTGACCAGGCGGTGGCACAGTGGATAGAGCGTCGGACTGGGATGCAGAGGACCCAGGTTTGAGATCCTGAGGTCGCCAGCTTGAGCGCGGGCTCATCTGGTTTGAGCAAAAAGCCCACCAGCTTGAACCCAAGATCGCTGGCTCCAGCAAGGGGTTACTTGGTCTGCTGAAGGCCCACGGTCAAGGCACATGTGAGAAGGCAATCAATGAATAACTAAGGTGCTGCAACGCGCAATGAAAAACTAATGATTGATGCTTCTCATCTTTCTTCGTTCCTGTCTCTCTATCCCTCTCTTTGACTCACTCTCTGTCTCTGTAAAAAAATAAATTAATTAATTAATTTTAAAAAAAAAGGTTGCCGGTTCAGTCCTTGGCTAGGGCACAGAAATAATGTTTCGATGTGTCTCTCTCCCTTCCCGTCTCTAAAGTCAATAAATAAAAATAAAAATAAATTGTTTGGACTATTCTGAGTCCCTTGCAAATTGCAAAGGTCAGGTTATTGATTTCAGGTCTTTATTTTTTCTTATATGCTCATTTACAGCTATAAATTTCCCTCTAAATACTGTTTTAGTTTTGTCCCATATATTTTGGTATATTGTGTTACCATTTTCATTTGTCTCAAAGTATTTTCTGGTTTTCTTTTTTCTTTTAATGATTAGTTATTTAGACGTGTCTTTAATTTTCACATATTTGTGAGTTTCCCCAATATTTTTTTACTGTTTTACAACTTCATTTTATTGTGATCAGAGAACGTATTTTGTGTATTTCTATGTTTTTAATATTTTTCCATTGATTGTGAGAGAGAGGAAAGGAGTGCAAAGAGGGGGAGAGAGAGAAGCATCAACTCATTGTACAACTTAGTTCCATTTAGTTCACTAATTGGTTGCTTCTCATAGGTGCCCTGACCCAGGGATTGAACCCATGACCTTGGCATAACAGGAGGACATTTTGTCTACTGAGCCACCTTGCCAGGGCCTGTTTTTAATTTTTAATTTTTTTTTTTGAGATTTCTTTTATGACCTGGCATATGGTCTCTCCTGGAGAGTTTTTCACATACACTTGAGAATATAATTCTGTTGTTGGGTGGAGTTTCTATTATAAATATAAATTCCATGGTGTTCTATAGAAGTCTGCTAGGTCTAGTTGGTTTATAGTGTTAAGTTTTCTATTGTCTAGCTGTTCTATCCATTATTAAAAATGAAATATTGAAGTCTTCAACCAGTATTGTTAAAGACTTATTTGTCTTCATTTCTGTTAGGTTTTGCTTCATGTATTTTGGGCTGTGTTGGTATATCTTTATAACTGTTACATGTTCCTGATGAATTGACCCTTTTATCATAAAATGACCCTCTTTGTCTTTAATAAAACATTACTGTTTTAAAATGTGTTTATCTGATATCAATATAGCTACATCTGCTTTATTGTGGTGGTTAGCATGGTATATCACTTCACATTCTTTTACTTTCATTGTTTCGATCTTTGAATGTAAAGCTTATCTTTTGGAAATAGCATATAATTACATCATTTTTTTGATCCAATACGACAATCACTACCTTTTCATTGGATTGTTTAATCCCTTCATATTTAACATTATTGTTGCTATATCAAGTTGAATTTACACCTGCCATTTTATTTTTAGTCATTTTATTTTTTTCTGTGTCCAATGTCTTTTTTCTTTTGTCTACTTACTTTATGCTTTTTTTTTTACTATTAAGTGAATATTTTCCAATGCAGCATTTAAGTTTGTTTAAAGATTTTTTTCACTACACCTTTTTAAATTTATTTATAGTGGGTGCTCTTGGGCTGGCCATATACATTTTAACATATTAGAATCAGCCTCAGATTTATACTAGCTTAGTTCTAGTGAGTTAAACTTCATTACTATATTTCTCTCTTTCCTTTTCTTAGTATTGTTGTACAGGTACATTTATTAATGTCACAAATACATTGTTATTACTTTATCATCAGGAATTATTTCTTTAGCCCAATACAGCTTTGTTTCCATCCCACCCTCCTTGTGCTGTTATTGGCAAATATATATATATTACATTTCTATATAATAATGACCCAACACTACCTATATACATATTAGTTTATATTATGTATTTTTCATCAGATAAGAGAAGAAAACGTATGCATTTATACTTTTATAATTATATAATCACCTTTACTGTTGCTCTTTGGGTTTGTGTGTATGTGGATTTGAATTACTGTCATTTGCTTTCAGCCTGAAGGAATTCCTTTAGTGTTTCTTGTAAGACTGGCTGGATAGCAATAAATTCTTTCAGTTTTTATATCTGGGAATGGCTTTATTTTGCCTTTATTTTTTAAAGGTAGTTTTGCTGGATATAAGATTTTGGTTGACAGTTTCTTTTTTTCTTGAAGCAGTGTGAATGTTATTCTTTTGTTTTCTGGCCTCTTATTTCTGCTGAGAGGTCAACTGTTAATCTTATCACTTGTAAGTGACTAGTTATTTCTCTCTTGCTGCTTTAATTATTTTTAGCACTTTCACTATGATATTTGTGGATCTCCTGCATTTTTCCTTCTTAGAGTTTGTTGAACTACCTGGATGTGTAGGGTTAGTGTTATTCAATAAATTTGGGAAGTTCCAGTCATTATTTCTTCAAATATTTTTTTCTGCTTTTGTTTCTCCTCTCCTCTTGGTACTCCTGCAGATCTCTAAAGCTCTGTTCATTTTACAACTTTTTCTCCTCTCTTCAGATTTTATAATTTCTACTAATATTCACAGTTCCCTAGTTCTTTCTTTGCTATTTACATTTACTATTGAGTTCTTCTAGTGAGTTTTAAATTTAATTATTGTATTTTTCAATATAGAATTTTCATGTTTCCTTTTTTCATAAATTCCATTTTTTTATATTCTCTACTCTATGTGCCACTGTTATGTTTTCTTTATTTTCTTAAGCAGTTTATTTTTAGTTCTTAGAATATATTTATAAAGGATACTTGTAATTTCCTCTCCTTCCTCCTCCTCCCCCCTCCTCCTTCTCCTTCTCCTCCTCCTCCTCCTCCTCCTCCTTCTTCTTCTTCTTCTTCTTCTTCTTCTTCTTCTTCCTCCTCCTCCTCCTCCTCCTCCTCTTCCTCCTCCTCCTCCTCCTCCTCCTCCTCTTCTTCTTCTTCTTCTTCTTCCTCCTCCTCCTCCTCCTCCTCCTCTTCTTCTTCCTCCTCCTCCTCCTCTTCTTCCTCTTCTTCCTTCCCTCCCTCCCTCCTTCTCTCCTTCTCTCCTCCCTACCTTCCTTTCTCCCTCCCTCCCTCCCTTCCTTTGTAATTTTCTATGAAACCCAACATCTGATAGCTCTCACAGGCAGTTTCTGTTGCCTCCTTTTTTTCTTAGTATATGATTCATACTTTCCTGTTTCTTTTGGGTATCTGGTAAATTTCTTTTTTTGTAAACTACATTTTAGATAATACAGGGGTGGGAAAAAGGAAGTTTACAGTTGTAAGTATGTGAAACACAAGAGTTGATTTTTTTATTATTATTATTCAGTGAGAGGAGGGGAGGCAGAGAGACAGACTCCTGCATGTGTCCTGACTAGTATCCACCCAGCAAGCCCACTGGAGGGTGATGCTGTGCCCATCTGGGGTGTTGCTCAGCAACCAAGTTCTTAGCACCTGAGGCAGGGAGGCCGTGGGGCCATCCTCAGTGCCTGGGTCCAGCTTGCTCCATTGGAGCCATGGCTGCAGGAGGAGAATAGAGAGAGAGAAGTGAGAGATAAGAGGGGGAGGAGTAGAGAAGCAGATGTGTGCTTCTCCTGTATGCTCTGACCAGGAATTGAACCCGGGACATCCACATACCAGGCTGACACTCTACCACTGAGCCAACCGGCCAGGACTAATATATATGATTTTTAAAAGTGTAGTCTCAATAGTTCAACAAATTTAAATGAACTAATTATAAGTCCTTGTTTTTAGATTTGAAAAGTTCAGAATTAAAGTTTTATTATTTTTGAATGTTGGAAACAAAAGGATTTAATATGGTCTGACTGGTGGTGGCACAGTGGATAAAGCATCAACCTGGGACACTGAGGACCCAGGCTCAAAACCCTGAGGTTGCTGGCTTGAATGCCAGGTCATCCAGCTTGAGCACAGGGTCGCCAGCTTGAGCACAGGATCATCAACATGATCTCGGGGTCACTGACTTGAGCAAGCGGTCACTGGTTTGAGACCACCCCCACCCCCTGTCAGGGCAGGTATGAGAAGCAGTCAGTGAAAACTGAAGTAAAGCAACTACGAGTTGATAATTCTCATCTCTCCTGTCTCTCTCTCTCTTGCAAGAAAAAAGGATTTAATATGTTTTTAGAATCAAATCAATATAGTGTGCTCATATTTTTGTAATAAGTAAAAGGGAAAACAATAAGCATTTATCGAATGCCCATTATGTGCCAGATACTGTGCTAAATGCAAGATAGAGGGATCTTGCAGAGGGAGAGGGAGAGAGATATATAAAGGCAACATTTGTTTCTTGTCTTTAGGGGCCTCATATTTTCCAGGAGTGTTACACATGTAAGATATAATTGCCATATAGCACAGTAAATACCAAAATGGAGATAGGCACCTATGATACATTGGGTAAAAGTGGATTAACCAGCCAATTTCTCTTTGGTGCCATAGCAAAAGCTTCTGAGAGGGCAGTATGTTTATGCTGAAACTTAATAAATAAATGAGAGTTCCCAGCATGGGAATGTGGGAAAAGGGCATTTAAGACAGAGGAAAAAGTATAAAATTGTTAGAAAATAGCCGGGACTGTGGTTTAACAAAAGTGAAGTTGCATGCTGGAAAGTGTTTAGAGATGATTTGATAGTAGGCAGCTGTATTTTGTATACAGTTCTGAGTTTGAGCTTCATTTCTGTAAGTTTTGGGGGATATTTAAAAAGTATTGAGTATGATCAGATTGATTCTCATTTTAGCATGGTTTTAGCTTTTGTGGTAGGATAAATCAGGAGTTGTGGTGGTTATTGCACCAGTCAAGAGGAACAATTAGGGTATCATTTCTGTAATGTAGTTAAGAGGTGATCAGTCATTAAACTGATAGTGCAAATGACAAGAAAAGGAGACTTCAGATATGTAAAAAATACAGAAGCAGGAGCATTTAATGACTGACTATGGGTAGTTATGAGGAAGAGTCCAGTATAAACTCCAGTTTCTGGCATAAGTGATGGTATTAGATGGGTAAATTTCTCACTAGATTTTTGAGAGAAGTTTTATGCATGTGAATAGCATCTACAGAATTAACAAGCATATAAGGTAACTTCTGAGTAGGTTATTTCTAAGTTTTTCTTTGTTTTTATTTTTAGATGCTACGTCAAATGAACAACAAGAACTCTTCTGTCAGAAGTTGCAACAGTGTTGTATACTGTTTGATTTCATGGACTCTGTTTCAGACTTGAAGAGCAAAGAAATTAAAAGAGCAACACTGAATGAACTGGTTGAGTATGTTTCAACTAATCGTGGTGTAATTGTTGAATCAGCGTATTCTGATATAGTAAAAATGGTAAGCCTCTAGACCTATGTTCCTCAGATTTATATATATTCAAGTAACATCTGAGGGGTAATTATGAATTAATGAAACTTATTTTTAATAAGTGTACAATAATTACTGACTCAAAAGAATGTGGGTTTTTTTTTAATAGTCCATTTGAAACATTATCCATTCATTTCAGTGATGCTGACATTGCTTATAGTAGTTGGGAAATTCAGTAGCCACAGTGGCTGGCGGCTATTGTATTGGGTAGTGCAGATCTAGAGCCCAAGAGTTTAGGAGAAAGATGTAGGCTCGAGATTATAATGATTGGTAGATAATTAATATCCTGGGGCTGAATAGTCACCAAGAGAGAAAGTCTAAAGGGGAAAGAAAAGACCAATGAAAAACTATGGTACTGTCCACATTTCAGTGGTAGTTAAAGGAGTCAGATCTAAAAAAAAATTGTATTTAGGACATTTTTAATATTATATTTGTAGATTCTGTATATATCACCTGAATTTCAATCAAAACTCAGATCTTTAAGAAGGCAAATAGTGTAACTAAATATTTGAAATATCTGCCAACTTTATTGAAGTAAGATTGTTTAGGATACTGTTTATTAATAATTCAACCTTATTCTCCACCAGACAGTAGACATGGGTTTAGGATTTGTGATTTTTGTATACATACTAACAAAATACATAAAAATTAGTTGGAATAATTAGAGAATCACTGAGTACATAATTTAAGCTTAAATGTTTCCAAGGTATAGCAAGTATAACCTATAGTTAGTTGCCTTCATTTCCTTCCCTTTGCCTAATAGATGTTCTAGGGGAAGAACAGAGTGTATAGGAAAGTTCAATTCCACCCTAATATGCTAATTGATATTTCTTTTATCATATTGTACTAGAAGACCTATTAAAAGGACTTAAGAAATTTTGATTTAAAAAATGAAAATAGAAGTATTAAAAAATTTTAAAGATTAGCTATAAAGAGAACATTATTCACAATGAACTTGGCTTTCTAAACTCCCAGAGACAGTAAAAGGTGACAGTTCAAAAATATAAATAGTGACTATTGGTAGGCTTTTTATTTTTTGTTAATTTAAAAATGTTCAGGAAGAAAAGTAATATTCCCACCAATATTTTCACTGACTTCAAATGTATTGTATTTAGGGATTTTGCAGGTTCTGGGAAAGATGCTTTATTTTTATCTCGAAAAGTTGTTGACTTAGATATCGAAAGTACTCATATTTAGTCAAATTATTCTGTAATTGCTATATACTAATAAATTTTGGGATGTAATTGTTTTCCCCAAGTAAAAAGGAGTATGTGTGTGTGTGTGTGTGTGTGTGTGTTTCTAATTTCTAGATAAAAGTGAAGTCAGGTCCTTTAAGGCTCTTTGGTATATTATGTATAGTTAATTTTCTAGCAGATCAAATTTTACGTTACTACTTTATAAGCCTTATGGTATAGTAATTGACGATTAGCAGTTATTTGGCCTACCATAGATGCCACTTCATAAGAATAGTTGAAAATCTGCTTGCACCACCATATACCCCTTGTCTCATCTTCTATTCCCCAGATAGTTTATCTCAAATCACCACTCCCTCAGTAGTATGACCTTAAGTGTCATTTAACCATTTGATCTGTTAGTCTGTTCATCATTCTTCAAAGAATTATGAGCTGGTACCACAATCTATCCTTTGCTAGAGAAAAAGGATATGTAGTTTATCTTGGTACTGAGATAGATAGTGTGAAAGATGAAATTATAAATATTGGATTTCATTCAATATAAAATAAAAACTCAGAGTACATCCTGATTTCAAAGATTTTTTCAAGAAGGCTCAGAGTAGATGAAATACAGTAAAATAAATCATCATGAGATATTACAAACTTATGTCTATAGTAGTAGTGAAAATATTCTACCCCCTTTCTCCTCTTCCTTAGTGTGTGGTATATATATGTAAGAATAGAAATATTTTACCAAACTCCTTGGGTTATAAGATAAGTAAATGGCTGAGTCAGAATATGGGGAAAGATGAAAAGAACCAAGTTAGGGATAGTTAGATTCAGAACGTTTATGCTTTCCCCCCCCAAAAAAACTTTCATCCCCTCTCCTCCCCTTCCCTTTTTAAAAGCAAAATTTAGAACAATTTGTAATTTAAGGAAGAGGAATCTATAGATAATCTGTAATTTTCGGTAGCACAGCATCTGAAGAAGAAAAGAGTTATTGGATAGTGAAAAGAGAAGAACAATGCCTGCCTGCCTTCCTCGTATCTTAAGGAGGTTTATAGGTTTTTGTTTGGTTTGGGGGGGGGGGAGAGCGGAGGGAGAGAGATGAGAAGCATCAACTCATAGTTGTGGCACTTCAGTAGTTGTCATTGATTGCTTCTCATATGTGCCTTGACTAGGGGTCTCCAGCTGAGCCAGTGACCCCTTGCTCAAACCAGCAACCTTAAGACGGTGATATCAGGGTCTCAAACCTGGGACCTTAGTGTCCTGGGTCGATGTTCTATCCACTGTGCCACCACTGGTCAGGCTGTTTATAGTGGGGTTTTTTAAAATTTTTTTTTTCTTTTTTGTATTTCTCTAAAGTTGGAAACGGCGAGGCAGTCAGACAGACTCCCGCATGCGCCTGACCGGGATCCACCCAGCATGCCCACCAGGGGGCGATGCTCTGCCCATCTTGGGGCGTCGCTCTGCCGCAATCAGAGCCATTCCAGCGCCTGAGGCAGAGGCCACGGAGCCATCCTCAGCGGCCTGGGCAATCGCTGCTCCAATGGAGCCTTGGCTGTGGGAGGGGAAGAAAGAGACAGAGAGGAAGGAGAGGGGTAGGGGTGGAGAAACAGATGGGTGCTTCCCCTATGTGCCCTGGCTGGGAATCAAACCCAGGACTTCCACATGCTGGGCCAATACTCTTCTGCTAGTTTATAGTTCTTTTAAGTTTATGGCCACAACATAAACTTTTTTCTTAGATAACGTTATCTTAAAAATA
Source organism: Saccopteryx bilineata (assembly GCF_036850765.1). Classification (NCBI taxonomy): domain Eukaryota; kingdom Metazoa; phylum Chordata; class Mammalia; order Chiroptera; family Emballonuridae; genus Saccopteryx; species Saccopteryx bilineata. The sequence goes on along the minus strand of NC_089491.1, from coordinate 296,665,934 downwards.
TTTTATTTTGCATTGTTGAATTCAGTTACACAACAAAGAACATAAATCTGAATTTATTTCTCTTTACAGATAAGTGCTAATATCTTCCGTACTCTTCCTCCAAGTGATAATCCAGATTTTGATCCAGAAGAAGATGAACCCACACTTGAGGCTTCGTGGCCTCACATACAAGTATGAAACATAATTACATATTGACACTTTTTATATTTATGATATTCTGAAATCATGGCTCTCTTTCAGATCTGAGTGTCTATTTAAAATATTTGGCTTTTAATATTTTTTAATATTCTTTTTAAAAAAAATTAATTGAGAGGCAGGGAGGCAGAGAGACAGATTCCCACATGCGTCCTGATGGAGATCCACCCAGCAGGTCACCTACAGGGTGCCACTGCTCTGTTGCTGGGCAACTAAGCTATTTCAGCACCGTAGGCGAGGCCATGGAGCCATCTTCAGCACCAGGGCCAGCTTGCTCAAACCATTTAAGCCATGGCTGCAGGAGGGGAAGAGAAAGAGAGAGGAGGAGGAGGAGGGGGAGAGGTGGAAAAGCAGATGGTTGCTTCTCCTGTGTGTCCTGATCGGGACTTGAACCCAGGACTTTCACATGCCAGGCTGACTCTCTACTGCTGAGCCAACTGGCCAAGGGTAACATTATTTTCTTTTCCTAGAATATTGCTTTTCACCTTTTTTATTGTGATAAAATACACTTGACTTTTACCATTTAAACTATTTTAAAGTATACTATTCAGTGGTACATTCACAGTGCTGTGCAACCTTCATCACTGTCTAGTTCCAGAACTTTTTCATCACCCCAAATGGAAACTTCCTCATCATTAGCAGTCACATTTCCATTCCACTATCCCCATAGCCCCTGATGACTACTAATCTATATACTTTTTCTATGGATCTGCCTGTTCTGTGTATTTAATATGAATGGAGTCATATAACGTGATCTTTTGTGTATGGGTTCTTTCCCTTAGCATATATTTTCAAGGTTTATCAATACTGTAGCATGTATTAGTACATTCCTTTTAATGACTGAATAATATTCCATTGTATGGATATACTATCCTTTGTTTATTCATTAATCAGATAAACATTAGAATGGCTTTTGTCTTTTGGCTATTGTGACTAGAGCTTTTAAGAACATTTGTGTACTAGTTTTTGTTTTAGTGTCTGTTGTCCATAGTTTTGATATGTTGTGGTTTTGTTCTCATTTATTTCCAAGTATAATTTCCCTTTTGATTTTTTTTTTTACTCAGTTTTTTTGGGATGTGTTGAATTTCTACATATTTGTGACTCCCATATTTATCTTACTGATTTCTAATTTTATTCCACTGTGGTTGGATAATAAATATAATTTAAATATTATAGTTTCAACCCTTTTAAACTTATTGAGGCTTGTTTTATGGATTAGCATACAGTCTATCCTGGGGAATGTTTCAAATGTGCTTCAGAAGAATGTGTTGGACAGAGTGTACTGTAGAAATATTAGGTGTAATTGGTTTATAATGTTCAAGTATTTTGTTTCCTTTTTGATCTTCTGTTTAGTTCTATCCATTATTGAAAGTGAGATATTGATGTCTCCAACTACGATTGCTAAATTGTATATTTTTCTCTTTAGTCCTGTCACTTTTTATTTCATGTGTTTCTGGGGCCCAAATCTTAGCTACATATGTTAATAATTGTTATATTTTCCTTATGGGTGTCTTTTATCATAATTCTAGTAAAAGTTTCTGTGTTTATTTTTCTGATATTAGTATGGCTATTCAGCTCTCCTTTGGTTACTGTTTGCATGGTGTCTTTGCTATTTTAATCTGTTTCTTGAATCTAAATTGTGTTTTTTGTAAACAGCACGTGGTTGGATCATGTTTTGTTTTGTTTTTAATCAATTTTGACCATATCTGACTTTTGACTGGAATGCTTAATCTGTTTACATTTAATATTATTACTGATAAGGTAGGAGGATTTACATCTTCCATTTTGTCATTTTCTATCTTACGTCTTTTTTGTTTTACTTCTCCATTATTGCCTTCTATATTAAATAGGTATTTTGAAGGGTACCATTTTAATTCCCATGTTTCTTTAATTATAGTTTTTGACTTACTTTATCAGTAGTTACCCTGGGAATTGCAATTAACATTTTAAAACAATCTAATTTGGTTGACTTTTTTAAAAAAGATTTTATTTATTGATTTTACAGAGTGCAGATGGGGAGTGAGAAGTACTAACTCAAAGTTGCTTCACTTTAGTTGTTCATTGACTGCTTGTTGTATGTGCTTTGACCAGGCCAGCCCAGGGTTTCAAACCAGCAATCTTAATACTCCAGGTTGACATCTTATCATTTCAAACCAGCAATCTTAATACTCCAGGTTGACATCTTATCAACTGTGCCACCATGGGTCAGGCTGGTTGACTTATTTTATTACCCTGGGAATTGTAATTAGTATTTTAAAACAATCTAGTTTGGTTGAATACTAGCATAAAATCAGTAATATCTAAAATTTTGTTCCAGTGTACCTCAATTCCCTCCCCACTTCTTTGTGGTATTATTGTCATACAACTTAGTTCTTTATACATTTTATGCCTTAAGGCATTATAAGCTTTATGTGGTTCTCTTGTAAAGTATAATAGAGTTATAAATTAAAAATACATTTATACTCTCTTGTATATTTACCTATTTAGTTACCTTTACCCATGCTCTTTATTTCTTCCTATGGATTCAAGTTACATAGGGTGTCCTTTCATTTCAGCTCGAAGGATTCCCTTTAGTATTTGTTGTGGGGAAGGTCTGTTAGTGATGAATTTTCTCAGTATTTGTTTATCTGGGAATGTCTTAAAGTCCCCTTCATTTTATTATTATTGTTGTTGTTGTTATAAGCAAGAGAGAGAAAGACAGGAAGAGAGAGATGAGAAGCATCAACTCGTAGTTGCGGCATTTTGTTGTTGTTGTTGTTCATTGATTGCTTCTCATGTTCCTTGAATAGGGGCTGCAGCTGAGCTAGTGACCACTTGCTCAATCCAGCGACCTTGGCCTTCAAGCCAGTGACCATGGGATCATGTCAGTGGTCCCATGGTCAAACTGGTGAGCCCGTGCTCAAGCTGATGACCTTGAGGCTTCAAACCTGGGACCTCAGCATCCCAGGTTGATGCTTTATCCACTGTACCCCCACCAATCAGGCAATTCATTTTTTTAAAATTTATTGTGTTTACATAGATTCTATTGTTGCCCTGATTGCATCCCCCCATATTCCCCTCAACATATCCCTTGCTCCCAGTAGCTCCCTCCCCCCTTCCCTTCAGATTTAATTCCGTTCCTCAGTTCACATTGTTCCTTGGATTCATCAAATGAATGAGGTCATATGATATTTTTCTTTCTCTGCCTGGCTTATTTCACTTAACATAATGGTTTTCAGGTCCATCCATGTTGTTACAAAGGTAATATTTCCTTATTTTTCATGGCCCCATAGTATTCCATTGTATATATGTACCACAGCTTTTTAATCCACTTGTCCACTGACGGACACTTGGGCTGTTTCCAGATCTTCACTATTGTGAACATCCCCTTCATTTTTTGAAGGAAAGTTTAGCTGGATATAGAATTCTTGGCTAGTGGCCTTTTTCTTTTAATACCTTTTGTGTGCGTATGTGTGTGTGTGAGAGAGAGAGAGAGAAAGAGAGAGAGACAAGAAGGGAGAGAGATGAGAAGTATCTATAGATGAGAAGCAACTCATAGTTATGGCACCTTAGTTGTTCATTGCTTGCTTTCTCTATGTGCCTTGATTGGGGGGGGGGGGCTTCAGCCAAGCCAATGACCCTTTGCTCAAACCAGCAACCTTGAGCTCAAGCCAGTGACCATGGGGTCATGTCTATGATCCCACACTCAAGCCAGCAACCCCACACTCAAGCCAGCTACCCCATGCTCAAGCCAGCAACCTCAGGGTTTTGAACCTGGGTCTTCAGCATCCCAGGCTGATGCTCTATCCACTGTGCCACTGCCTGGTTAGGCAGTTGTCTCACTTCATATCATTCAGGAAATTCGAGGGGTTTTAGGAGCTTTGTGCCAACAACCAGGATGAAAATCAAATATATGTTTTCTGTTATACCACAATATCACAATAGTCCAGTGTTGGACATGAAAACAGGCGTTGAGCAAGATGTGCCAATGAAAGTACAGAGCAGTTCATGAGACTGGACCAGCTCTTCAGAGAACTCGGATCACTTCCGGATGACTTTTCACATGTGTATATCACAAAGCAAATTATACCATTGGCTGATTAGAAATTTATAAATAAAAACTTAATTGATAACTTCTATTCTTGTTATATCCTTAATTCATATTTAACATTAAAAGTTAGACCAGGTAGGTGTCACTTCATTTGCATAGTTGAGCAAAGATGTGTCAACAAAAGAAAGCAGTATTTACTCAGATCCTAACGTTGTTAGCCTTGGAATATTATTGAATTTGTAGTAGTAAAAATGTGTTACTCCTTGGGTGAATAATAGGGCCCAAATCTGGCACTGGTTTTTGGTAGTTTGTGAGGTCTGTAAATTTAGTGTTGCAGTCTTTTTTCCTGCTGCCTTCTCTGTGTGGCCTAAGTAGCTACCTAAATGTTCATTGAATGACTTTTTTACTTTGGGATCTAATCTTTTTCTTTTAGAGTGCAAGATTGATATATAGTATAATATCTAATAAATTAAGCCGCACTTTGGGCTATATTCCTGCCTTTTATAGCTGTTAGGTTACAATAAAAAAATTTTAGTATAGCCTGACCAGGAGGTGGCACAGTGGATAGAGTGTCAGAGTGGGATGCGGAAGACCCAGGTTTGAGACCCCGTGGTTGCCAGTTTGAGCGTGGGCTCAGCTGGCTTGAGCAAGGGGTTACTCAGTCTGCTGAAGGCCCGCGGTCAAGGCACATATGAGAAAGCAATCAATGAACAACTAAGGTGTCTCAATGCGCAACAAAAAACTAATGATTGATGCTTCTCATCTCTCCATTCCTGTCTGTCTGTCCCTGTCTATCCCTCACTCTGACTCTCTCTCTGTCTCTGTAAAAAAAACAACAACAAAACAAAACAAAAAAACAACAAAAAACTTTAGTATAAATATATTTGTCTTTCCCCTTGGAAGACAGATGTAGGTGTAATGGAGGCAACTGAAGAATGCTTTCCTGATTTGTGGTAGCAAGTGAACATTTGCTTGTACTTTTCAGATCCTGGCACTTGGTCAGTAGAAGGCCTTCTGTGTGCTGTGATTTGCAGTTTATTCACTGTGGTGTCCAGACATTCCCTCCTGAGCTCTGTATTTAAATTATTTGGTTCATTATTTCTCAAGTATGGATCTGAAATGCTGGTTTTGAGTTGATTTTTTTTCCCCACTATAGTTTTAAGACGAAGTTTTTCTTTTTTTATTGTAATTGATACACTGCCCTTTACAATCCAGTTTACTTTTCTTTTTCTTTTTTTAGTTTACACTTATCTTGAGGTTTCTGATCCTGTATTTAACCAACTCTGGAGATTAATTTGAGGTAGTGTAGTGTTCCACTAAAGAAAGAACATGTTCCCAGTGAATATGGACTGGAAAAATAGTCTTCTTAATTAAATAGGCACCATTTTCATTTTCTAGCTTCTGTATAACATTACAATGAGTGATGCAAAGCAATAAACTTCAAAATTTACCAGCTTAGGAGACCAAATTGTGAATATATATTTAGTTTTTTTTAAATGTTACATTTTCTAATGATATCTGAAATATCCCTACTAGTTGGTAAAGAAGGTGTGTTTTGTATGACATAACTTAGCGTAATGTTTTATAGGCATCATCTTATATTTGACTTTCTCTCATAGTTGGTGTATGAATTCTTCTTAAGATTTTTGGAGAGCCCTGATTTCCAGCCTAGCATTGCAAAGCGATACATTGATCAGAAATTTGTACAACAGGTAAGGAATTCTTATGTTTTAAATTTTCTTATATTCATCTTAGCAATTATTTATTAACTTGTGATTAAAGTAGTCTTTCAAAACTTTAATGGTTTATTTTGATTTAATATTCTTACCATGAAATTAGGATAAAAATAAAGTAGCTTGAAAATATGAGAGTATTTTAAAGAAAGGATGACTTCTAATGAAGTCAAACTATCCTGTCCAATCCTAGATTCTCAGTTATTTTATAAAGACCAGCAAAGCAAGCATTTCTGCAATATCTTAGAAATTTTTGTATGACCATTCAACCTAAGGGTACACCTTACCTTTTAATTATAAGCCTTTAAACTTGAAATATGTTTTAAGCATTGTGACGCTGAAATGCCAGAGGGAAAAATAGAAATGGGATCATTGTTAGGAGTTTGGACATTAGGGTCCATTCCAGTCATCCAGCATCAGTTACCTTCCCTTTCCCTTTTCCTTTCCCCTTCCCACCTTAGGCATTCTAGCCACCCAATTCCTAAACCACAGATAAAATGGTTTTCTTAAGAAGAAAAGGAGTTAAACATATGTGATACCTTCTCTCTTTTTATAAACTAGTTATTAGTGTTACTTTTGGAACCTACTTATTCAAAATTAATTTCTCAGAATATGGTTTTATTATTATTAAGTGAGAGGGAGGCAGACAGACTCCCACATGCACCCCAACCGTGATCCACCAGGCAAGGCCCGTATTGCCTATCTGGGGCCACTGCTCTGTTTCTCTGGCAACTGAGCTCTTTTAGCACTTGAGGTGAGGCCATGGGGCCATCCTCAGCGCCCAGGGCCAACTTGCTCAAACCATTCAAACCATGGCTGCAGGAGGAAGAGAGATGGCAGGGGGGAGGTGGAGAAGCAGATGGTCGCTTCTCTCCTGTGTGCCCTGACTGGGAATCGAACCCAGGACTTCCACATGCTGGGCTGATGCTTTACCGCTGAGCCAACCAAGCAGGTCCTCAGAATATGTTCAAATTGTAAAAGTAGACCAAGTTTTTCTCTTTTGAAATACTTGTCAGTTTCTAAGGTCTCATTAGGAATTTGATGCTCTCCTCTTCTAGAGTTATTTGCATTTTAAAGAAAGGTAGAAGGTGGATGTAAGGCAGGGGTCTCAAACTCAACTCAGCATGTGGGCCACAGAGCAAGATCACAGCCATTAGGCAGGTCACACTAGGTCTACAAAAGGCAACTGTTACGCAACACTTTTCTCACTGCAGTTGAAAACAAAAAAAAAATCAGTACAAGCACAATCGTACATGCAGTTTACTCAGTGTCACAAAACGACCAGAAACTGTAGTTCGCATCACAACTGCTGTTAACTAAGCTAATATCTAGCTAGGATGCTAGAGAAATGAAAAATACAAGTAGGCCCCTAGGCTTACTTAATTTTATCCAAAATATTTTGAACTTCGTGGATTAGTCTGCGGGCCGCACAAAATTGTTCGGCGGGCCGCGAGTTTGAGACCCCTGATGTAAGGGAATCAATAAACCCAGTGCTGAGGCCAGGATTAAAATTACTACAAGAAGCCTTCCTACCATCTACGACCACTGTGTATTCCTTATGATAAAGATTCTACAAACATGAGTTACACATATTTGGAGTTCATTTTTGGTTGTTTATAATTGTCCCTGACCTCATATAAAGTATTCCGACTAGTTGCTTTGAATGTATTGATAAACAAAGAACTTTATCAAGAATATGTTCTTCAGCCATTCAAGTAGCTCTCATGAACAGTGAAGAAATGTTAGGTGTGTATTAACAAGTAAAATGCCTATTTTAATCATAAGTAAAAATCAGACTAAATGGAACTTATTTTGGTAATTGCAGTTGAATGCTTATTTCTTTCTGTAGCTCTGGTGTGCTATTAAGGAACTCTAGTAATGCCATATTGAATTGTATTTAAGATAATAGCAGGATGAGGGAAACAATTTGGGGAACAGTTGCCTTGCTGCTTCCTCAGTCTAGAGATTGAGGTATTTCAGCTGCTGGACTATTCAGTGGGTTTCAGTGGAAACAAGAAAATAAACTGGTACAGTTGGAGACCCACATTCTACCTCTGCTCTAAATGCCCGAATTAGTTGAGAAGCCAAGACCAATAATTTGTTTTTAGCAGTCTGTAAGACTGCTTTCACAGATCACTTTTCTGAGGTATTCTTAGTGTATTGTTTTACTAAATAGTATATTGTATGTGGGAATTCTCAGCTTCTGTATTTTGAAATTTATTAGGTGGTAAGTTTGAAGACTTAAAAGTACAGGAGAAAAATCTTAAGGTATATGAATTTGGACAATTCATTTTTTCAAGAGAAGAAAATAATTGCATAGTTTCAGGTTATGTTCATATCACAGGGTTTCAGAAGAAAGAAGGAAGCTAAGAATTGTTGAGTACTTTTTACGTGCCAGGCACTGTCCTTCTATAAAGAGCTTGATCATGTCCAATTTCACACAGACAGTGGGTGGCACAGTCAGGATTTGAATTAGACACCCTTAATCTCCAACCTTCTCTTAAAAAAGAAAATAATAATTGGTTTCAACCTTTCTCATTTTATCAATGAAGAAACAGGCTCTTGGTTTATAAATTATCCTTAAAAGTAGTTAGATAAATGTATCAGAGCCAGGATAAGAAAGTTTCCTGAGTCCTAGTTTTGTGTTTCATTGTGTTAATGATGTATCTAAATAGATTATTTTATTTAGATTATATTTCAAAATAAATTTGACACTTAGCTAACAACTACTCTCTAGCTAAATATTTTACCCCTATGGATAATCTTGTATTAAATTATATTTGTTCTTGAATTAGACATGAGCACCTTGATTAAGGGCCCCTTTTATTAATTTGAAAGTGTATCTTCCAAGTAACCCAACATCAGAAACTTAGATATGAGTGTCTTAAGTGAATAGTTTATCATTTTTAATTAGAATAATTTGAACTGAATTTATTAGGTATATTAACATAAATTCTCATGCTCCACGATGGATGGTTTTGCTGGAGCCTTGTACAGTACTTTTATAACTATGTGGACAAAGAATGCAAACTAAGTAAGACACTTGTTTATGACAAATATGACAAAAGTTATCACTATCCTCAAAAAACATCTACTTTAGTAGAAGAGATACACATGTAAACAACTACATATAATTCAAGACAGAATGGAAAAAGAACTTCGGATGAGGTTCAGATCTGCTCTCTTAACTGTAATTATTGATACCCAAGTGCAGAGTATAAAATGCCTGGAGGACTTCATATTTCAAGAGAGATTATTTTATATCTTTTTCCTAAGAAGCTCCATTGTTTCATTTAAAATACAGTAATACTTTTTTTTTTTTAAGAGATGGAGAGATGAGAAGCATCAACTAGTAGTTGTGGCACTTTAGTTGTTCATTGATTGCTTCTCATAAGTGCCTTGACCAAGGGGCTCCAGTTGAGCCAGCAACTTTGTGCTTCAAGCTGTGACCTTTGGGCTCATGCCAGCGACCATGGGATCATGTCTATGATTCCACGCTCAAGCTGGTGAGCCTGCGCTCAAGCCGGATGAGCCCACACTCAATCCAGAGACCTCAGGTTTCGAACCAGAGTCCTCAGCATCCCAGATCGATGCTCTTTCCATTGCGCCACCACCGGTCAGGCAGTTATACTTTTTTTGACGGAAGAAATTCACTTTACTACTTTAAAATAGAAATTTGAGCTTTTGACTTTAAAATTTTCAAATATCTCTTTATCCTGCCTTTGCTGAAGAATGTATAAAGGAAAAGGATTTGGCTGATTTGAACTGGTTTAAAACTTTCCAGCCATTTGCTAAACTGACTTTTAAATCTGTGGTTTTATCTTTTTTTTTGGGGGGGGGTTCAGGGACAGAGAGAGAGTCAGATAGAGGGATAGATAGGGACAGACAGACAGGAACAGAGAGAAATGTGAAGCATCAATCATCAGTTTTTCGTTGCGACACCGTAGTTGTTCATTGACTGCTTTCTCATTATGTGCCTTGACCGTGGGGCTACAGCAGACCGAGTAACCCCCTGCTCGAGTCAGTGACCTTGGGTCCATGCTAGTGAGCTTTTTGCTCAAGCCAGATGAGCCCGTGCTCAAGATGGCAACCCCGAGGTCTCGAACCTGGGTCCTTCTGCATCCCAGTCCGACGCTCTATCCACTGCGCCACTGCCTGGTCAGGCTGGTTTTATCTTTTATTTCAATGTTATTTCATGAATGATCTCCACTTGGTTAGCATGTATCTACCAATAGTTTATCCTGTTAACTAATTACTAATTCTTGAGCTGTTGGCATGGTGACTCTTGAAATTTTTGAGTGTAAAATCAGAAAAGAAGCCTTAGTTTATATAAATCTTCCTAGTAAACTACACATGTATTTTAACTTCCTTTATTTAATGACTTGTAATCTAAAAGCTTTAAGATTTTATATGTAATTTTGACTATCAAAAAGCATTAAAAAATCTCTTAAATTCCAACACTAAGGCCTGACCTGTGGTGGCACAGTGGATAAAGCGTCAACCTGGAAACGCTGAGGTCACCGGTTCAAAACCCTGGGCTTGCCTGGTCAAGGCACATATAGGAGTTGATGCTTCCTGCTCCTTTCCCCCTTCTCTCTCTCTCCCTCCTGTCTATAATGAATAAATTTTTAAAAAATCTTAAAAAAAAAATTTCAACACTAAGGTATGGGCCATTTTTAGTAGTCAGGAGTGGGATAGAATTTTAAAATGAGTGGTTAGGCAAATAAAAGATCTACTTTTTGAAGTGTTTATATTATTTATTGTGTCTTGTTTTTGAAATGAAATAAGTGAAAATACTCCCTAAGCTTTTCTTTAGCTTCACTAGTCAGCAAGAATAAAGTCAGTCTGATAAAGCAGAACCTTTAAAACCTTTTAAAGATTTCATGGGTTATCTTAAAATCAATATTAGAATAAAGTGGAGTTTTAGCTCAATTATTTTTAAAAAGTAATTTCTCAGCTTTTTTTTAAAGCTCCTGGAGCTTTTTGATAGTGAAGATCCCAGAGAACGTGACTTCCTGAAGACTGTTCTGCATCGAATTTATGGAAAATTTCTTGGATTAAGAGCATTCATCAGAAAACAAATTAACAACATTTTCCTCAGGTAAATTTGTCATATAGTCATATGCTCCCCACTTCATATTTTATTTTTATTCTAGTTCCTTTAGGTTAACTTTTAATATATGAAATCTGGAAATTTAACTGCTAGTATTTGTCATTTTTAGCCTATTTTGTGGACATTATTTGATCTCATCTAACTTTATAGAAATTTACAACCTGTTTTTCATCTAAGTGGATAGTAATAATGAAGTTTTTCAATAGGTAATACCAGTGTTACTTATGTTTAAGATGTATCATGCTGGTCGGATATCTTGGTTAGAGAGCACTTGTCCCAGTGCATAAAGGTTGCTGGTTCAATCCCCAGTCAGGGCATATATAGGAATAGATTGATGTTTCTGTCTCCCATCCTCTCTCTCTAAAATCAATGAATATATTTTTAAAAGAGATTTATTGTGAGGAGAATTTGTCTAAGTATTTCTTTGAGCTTTTTGTCTGAAAAATTTGTAACTACTATAAAAACCAGTCATTCTTAGATGTACTTTCAATTGATTCTCTGACAGCTGATTAAATTTAGATGGAGCCAGCCCTGGCTAGTTGGCTCAGTGGTAGAGTGTCAGCCTGGTCTGTGGATGTCCTGAGTTCAATTCCCAGTCAGGGCACACAACACCCCTCCCCCTCCTGCTTCTCTCTCTCTCTCTCTCTCTCTCTCTCTCATCCTCTCCTGCAGCCATGGCTCACTTGAAGTGAGTTGGACCCGGGTGCTGAAGATGGCTTTATGGCCTCCACCTCAGGCACTAAGAAGAGCTCGGTTGCTGAGCAACAGAGCAATGCCCCAGATGGGCAAAACATTGCCCCCCTAGTGGGCTTGCTGGGAGGATCCTGGTCAGAGCACATATGGGGGAGGGAGTCTGTCTCTGCCTCCCCTCCTCTCACTGAATTAAAAAAAATTTATTTGGAGCCTATCTTTTTAAATTTTTATTTATTGATATTAGAGAGAGAATGACAATGAGAGAGACAGGAACATCAATCTGTTCCTGTACGTACTCTGACCAGGGATCAAACTAGCAACCTCTGCACTTCAGGGTAAAGAAAATTCTTAACCAAATAAGCCATCTGGCCAAGACTGTATGGAGCCTCTCTTTTGGCTACAGTGTAAGTGATAGTCTGTTTAGTTGCTTCGAAGTAGGACATTTCACTGTAATACTGTACTACACTTCAGGTTTGGTGTGTTTTTAATTGAAGATCTGACAAATTAGGCCAGCATTCCAGACACTCCATAACAACAAGAGTGTCTTTCCCCAACTGTGTGTCATCCTTTCCCTGTCCTGTGTTCGAGTTTGACTCCCCGCTTTTTATTTAGAAAATTAAATTTAACAGGGTAACATTGATCAACAAGAGTACATAGATTTTGGGCAAACACACATCATTTGGGCAGTCGATTATGTTGCATATCCATCACCCAAAGTCAAATCATCTTCCGTCACCCTATATTTGTCCCTATTTATACCCTTCTTCCAATCCCCTTTCTCCTCCCCTGACTCCCTTTTTTAAAGGTGATTTTAATCTTGGAAAGCTAGACTGCAGAGTGTAGTTTAGGGTTGGAGAGGTTCTGAATAAAAGTGGCTTTATTACATATGGGTTCTTTTCTCTTGCATTTTCCTATAAGTAGAGGTTTTCCTATTTTGGAAAGTATTTCCCTGAGAAAACTCATCTTTCTTACACATTTTTAAGTAAAATAAAATATTCCAGGTGAAATTATATTCTGTTGTCTTAACATATAGCACATTTTAGGAGATGTAGATGCTTAAAATAGGAAATATTTTAAAGTATCTGGTTTAGTAGGAAATACTTTTTTTTATAAGATTGCTAAGAATAATTGATTTGAGGTAAAATAATTTACAAAGGATTCTTACAGCATGCTTGTATAGTTCTTATAGTTGCCCTTTGGGTTGATTTCTTTACCTTTCTGTTCCTTCTTTTTAGTTTCTGATGTTTGATTTTCATACATCTATATTTTAAATTCAGGTTTATATATGAAACAGAGCATTTCAATGGTGTTGCTGAACTCCTGGAAATATTAGGAAGGTAGGTCAGTTATTTTTTGTTGTTGTCCTTTCTAAGACTTAAGTAACTTTGAATGTTTTATGTATTAAATTCATAGCTGGAGTTGGAGAAATTATTTCATACTTTAGAATTTAAATATGGAGTACAAGATAGTGTTTCTCAACTGAATTCTTATTATAGTTATTTTAGAGGGTCAGCATATTAAAGTACTGTGGTGCAAGACATCTGTTTCAGAATAGGCTTCCTGCTTTTGAAACTGTGGCATATTTTATGCCTAATTGCTGCCAGACTGCCTCCAAAATTTATAGGATCTGATTGGGAAGAGATGAAATAAGCTATAGTGAATCTTTGATGAAGTTACAAGAATCCTTGCTCCTTGATGACAGATCATTCCTAATCTATCTTTTCTTTTTAGACTAATCTATACCCTTTTAGTTTACACGAACATTTTGCTTCTTTATTTACCACATAGCAGTAGCATTATTGAGAGATGTTGAGACCCCTGTAATTGTATTAGAGAACGATTTTAGCCTCCTCAGTAAGAGAAAATGAATATGGAGAAGACTACTTTTTAAGATCCTTCAGTAAAGTCAGAGAAACTATTCCTTTACTTCCAAAACTATTAAAAAGTCTTAATATTGTGATATTGACTCTCCTGAGGCTTTAGGGGGGAACACTAAGGGCAACAGTGCATAAATAAAGTGATAGGCTTTTATAGAAAATGTAGAAATTACTTACTGGGACATTAATTGGCAGTCCTACTTTTCTTTTGGGATCATTGAGTGACTTAGAGGAAAGACTTCATAGTATAGTCTTTCTAAAGTAGCTTGAAAATGAATGATTCAACACCTGGAATGAAGTGGAGTGCTGTTCTTATGTACTCGTGGGTATAATAACTGGTAGGAATCAAGTAGAAACTACTTAACCCTTCCCCCTACCTTTTTTTCCCTCCAGTATTATCAATGGCTTTGCATTGCCACTGAAAGCAGAACATAAACAATTTCTAATGAAGGTTCTTATTCCTATGCATACTGCAAAAGGATTAGCTTTGTTTCATGCTCAGGTAAGTTTCAGAGAAATTTCAAATTAAATGAAAAGTTTCAAAGATTGATATAAAGGCAGAGAAACTGAGAAGTACTAAGGTGGCAGTTATAAGCATGATTAAACACTTGACTTTGTAAGTCATCCAAAGCACATTTTTATTATAATTTAAAAGTATTTTATTTAGAATTATTAAATAAGCTCAATGTACATTAAGTATAAATACAGGAAATAAGATACCAACTTATTTTCTAGTCTAGGCCCTAACCTAATTAAATGATGCTGAATAAATTTACGTAACTGCAGAATGTTCTGTCTAGCTGTGATAACCTATTTTGTCTCCTCTATTAATATTTAGAGAATATTGTTATCACCATAGGCATACATAAAGAAATATGCTGAAAAAAGAAAATGTTAGCTCTAGTCTTAACTTTATAGTCAGAAGTTACTGAAAAAAATGTTTTTTAATTAGAAGTTATTTTCAAGGTTAAAAAGTTATACAAATGTGAGTATATTAATTTTTATATAATGAGATTAGCCTAGAGTAAAATTTATTAAAATGAAGTAGTCATTTTCGTTAGCTAAATATAAAAACCCTGCATCACTAAATGTTACTTCACTCAATTTATAAACTGTCCCTTACATTTTAGCTAGCCTACTGTGTTGTACAGTTCCTGGAGAAAGATACAACATTAACAGAACCAGTAAGTTGTCTATTTGTTTTTATTTTTGGTCTACATTGCAGCACTTCAGTCTACCTACCTTTATACCGTTATATACCATTATAGAGTTATCAAATAATACTAGTAATGTACTTTAAAATCATTGACAAGCAATGTGAGGTTAATCTACATTTAAAGAACAGGGTTGGGAAGGGGCATTCTCATGAGTTATGTGTCTTGAATAACAAGCATAGATTAATATATATTAACAGATAGTACTTGATGACAGGATCTTGTGACTACAGTGAAATTTTATATACATATTCTCTTCACTGATGCTTAAGATGTAATCTTGGAATAAAGGTTGTTGTTTATGAATCAACATAGCAATTCAGTACTTGAATTCTGCTTACTGTATATTTAACTATAGTATGAAGATTTAGAAAATAGATTATCATGAAAATTACTTGAAAAATCAAGAAAAACAAAAGATAAAATAGAAATAGAAAACAAAACTTTAACCTTAGTGAGCTGAAAATTTCAGTGAGTCTAGGTGTCCTGAATCTAGATATTTAAACTAAGAGTGGTTGAAGCATTGCTGTAGGTTTGAAGGATTTAAACTATTTGTTCTTTTTTATGTTATGAGCTTTCTGTGGCTAACCGTTGCGGTGCTTAGGAAACTTAGGTAGTTAGTATTCTCCCTTTGATTTGACCTTTAAACACTCCCTGATATTTTGAGTTTTTAGACTTCGAGATTTGCAGTTCTTTCTCAAAACAGCTAAAGACAGGTTTTTTTTGTTTGTTTGTTTTTTGTTTTTTGTTGCGACACCTTAGTTGCTCATTGATTGCTTTCTCATATGTGCCTTGACTGTGAGGCTACAGCAAACCGAGTAACCCCTTGCTCAAGCCAGCGACCTTGAGTCCAAGCTGGTGAGCTTTGCTTAAACCAGATGAGCCCACGCTTAAGCTGGCGACCTTGGGGTCTCGAACCTGGGTCCTTCTGCATCCCAGTTCGACACTCTATCCACTGCACCACTGCCTGGTCAGGCTAAAGACAGTTTTTAATGACAAACCAGAATTAGAAACCCAGTCTTTACATGAAAACCACATTAGCCTCTAACATGGATTAAACTTAATACAAATCCGTAAGTCTCATTAGAACTGAAACAGAAAACCCATAACATAATTCACAGTTCATGCTTGATGAATAGTAAAGATATAATTTAAATATAATAAAATAATATGGGATGGATAGGGGAGATGGTTATTTCTTTTAGAGTAGGTTAAGGAAAGGAATGATGGCCAGACATGTGGCTTAGTGGAAGTAGAAGCAAGGATGAAGAGATAGTAGGTAAATGTCTAAAGTTGACAAAAAATAGTCTTTAATTCATAAATATCTGTAGACATAAGAGATCTTGCAGTTTCTACCATAGGCTATTCCAGCACCAAAATTATGGCCATGTTACTTGGGTCTGAGCCTTAATACTTATTTTCTAGAAACCTGGCATTCATATCAAAGCTTCCTACAAATTAAAATAAGAGCTTTGGCTAGTTTATTACAATTCTATATGTTCCTCAGTTTTGTATTGAAATTACTTTCTAAAACAGAAATGACTGTTATTTCTGTTTATGAAAGTAATGTGTGTTAATTTGGTCCACACAATACAAAATCATAAAGCACAATGTGGAGGAAGTTCCTGGAAATCTTGTTCTAGAAGTAAACATATAAATGAATATATTTCTGGAAACTTTTCCATGTGTAGGTTAAACAAATGGTGGGACAGCGCTAACCAGGTTTTCTCACCTCAGTATAATGTGGGTATCTTTCCTTATGAGCCTGCTGCTTCATTTTTTCACTGGTAGTATAAGATTCCATTATGGATTACCCTACATATGTAATCAATTTTTCATTAATGGGCACTTGAATTATTTTAGTTTTCATTGTTACAAACATGTTGCTGGGTGAAGGGATGTTTTAGGGTGTTGGACTTGTTCTGTGTCCTGTCTGTGGTGTTGGTTACAAAAAAACAAAAACAGAAACCCATTGTGTATAAAACCCCTCAGAACTATACACCAAAATAAGAAAAATTTTATTGCATGTAAATTTTTTAAATAAATTTTTATTAATGTTAATGGGGTGACATCAATAAATCAGGGTACATATATTCAAAGAAAACATGTCCAGATTATCTTGTCATTCAATTATGTTGCATACCCATCACCCAAAGTCAGATTGTCCTCCGTCACCTTTTTTATCTAGTTTTCTTTGTGCCTCTCCCCCTCCCCCTCCTTCTCTCCTCCTTCCCTCCCGCGTCCCCCCTCCCCCCACACACTCTTGTCCATGTCTCTTAGTCTTGTTTTTATGTCCCACCAATGTATGGAATCATGTAGTTCTTGGTTTTTTCTGATTTACTAATTTCACTCCGTATAATGTTATCAAGATCCCACCATTTTGTTGTAAATGATCCGATGTCATCATTTCTTATGGCTGAGTAATATTCCATAGTGTATATGTGCCACATCTTCTTTATCCAGTCTTCTATTGAAGGACTTTTTGGTTGTTTCCATGTCTTGGCCACTGTGAGCAATGCTGCAATGAACATGGGGCTACATGTGTCTTTACGTATCAATGTTTCTGAGTTTTGGGGGTATATACCCAGTAGAGGGATTGCTGGGTCATAAGGTAGTTCTATTTTCAGTTTTTTGAGGAACCACCATACTTTCTTCCATAATGGTTGCACTACTTTACAGTCCCACCAACAGTGAATGAGGGTTCCTTTTTCTCCACAGCCTCTCCAACATTTGCTATTACCTGTCTTGTTGATAATAGCTAATCTAACAGGTGTGAGGTGGTATCTCATTGTAGTTTTGATTTGCATTTCTCTAATAACTAATGAAGGTGAGCATCTCTTCATATATCTGTTGGCCATTTGTATTTCTTCCTGGGAGAAGTGTCTGTTCATGTCCTCTTCCCATTTTTTTATTGGATTGTTTGTTTGTTGTTGAGTTTTATAAGTTCTTTGTAAATTTTGGATATTAGACCCTTATCTGAGCTGTTGTTTGAAAATATCATTTCCCATTTAGTTGGTTATTTTGTTGTCAGTTTCTCTTGCTGAGCAAAAACTTTTTAGTCTGATGTAGTCCCATTCATTTCTTTGCCTTCACTTCTCTTGCCTTTGGAGTCAAATTCATAAAATGCTCTTTAAAACCCAGGTCCATGAGTTTAGTACCTATGTCTTTTTCTATGTGCTTTATTGTTTCAGGTCTTATATTTAGGTCTTTGATCCATTTTGAATTAATTTTCGTACAAAGGGACAAATTGTAGTCGAGTTTCATTCTTTTGCATGTGGCTTTCGAGTTTTCCCAGCACCATTTGTTGAAGAGGCTTTCTTTTCTCCATTGTGTGTTGTTGGCCCCTTTATCAAAAATTATTTGACCATATATATGTGGTTTTATTTCTGGACTTTCTATTCTGTTCCATTGGTCTGAGTGTCTATTTTTCTGCCAATACCATGCTGTTTTGATTGTCGTGGCCCTATAATATAGTTTGAAGTCAGGTATTGTAATGCCCCCAGCTTCATTCTTTTTCCTTAGGATTGCTTTGGCTAATCGGGGTTTTTTATAGTTCCATATAAATCTGATGATTTTTTGCTCCATTTCTTTAAAGAATGTCATAGGAATTTTGATGGGAATTGCATTAAATTTACATATTGCTTTGGGTAATATGGCCATTTTGATTATATTTATTCTTCCTATCCACGAATAAGGAATATTTTTCCATCTCACTGTATCTTTTTCGATTTCCCTTAACAATGCTTTGTAGTTTTCATTATATAGGTCCTTTATATTCTTTGTTATGTTTATTCCTAGGTAATTTTTGTTGTTGTTGTTTATTGCATGTAAATTTTTTAAACCAAATTATTAAAAATAAAGATATGTTGCTGGGCCAAAAAGTACATGGAAATTGTAACATTACAAGTTGCTTCCACAAAGTTTGAACAATTCAATAGTCCAATCCAGAGTATAAAGATGCCAGTTTTCCCTTACCATAGCAGAACACTGTTTAAAATTTTTTGCTAGTCTTAATAAGTATAAGATATTTTAATTGGCTTTTTGTCTATTACAGGGTTTGAGCCATCCTTTTATATGGTTATTAGGCGTTTATGTTTCTCCTTTGCCTATTTTTAATCCTTTTCCTATTTTGCAAATTTTTTTGTCCATTTGGAGCTTTTCTTTTAACTTTGTGCAGTTTTTAATATTTGCCTCAAAGCTAAGAAAAATTTTTTATCTAGTGGAATGTATTCATCATGGCTTCTGGCCTTGCTGTCATGCTAAGAAAAGTCCTTCTACTCTTTGAGATTATAAAAATATTCTGTAGTATCATATTCTGGTTATTTTATGGATTTAGTTTTTATTTGCAAAAACTTCATTCCATCTGTAATTGTTTGCTAGGGCTGCCATGACAAATTACCACAAATCTGGTGGCTTAGAATAACAAATTTATTTTCTCTCAGTTCTGAAGGCCAGAAGTCCAAAATCAAGGTGTTGGCAGGGCTGTATTCCCTCCAGATGCGCTAGGGGAGATTCTGTACCTTGCCTCTTCCAGTTTCTGGTGTCTCCAGGTGTTCTTGACTTGTGGCTGCATCACTCCAACCTCACATTGCTGCCTCTTCTGTCTCTGTGTGTCTCTTATAAGGACACTTGTTGTTGGATTTAGGGCCCACCCAATAATGCAGGATGATTTCATCTTGAGATCTTTAACTTAATTACATTTGTAAAGATCCACTTCCCAGATAAGTCACATTCATAGATTCTAGAAATGAGGATATAGAAATATCTGTTTGAGGGCCACCATTCAATGCACTATACTATTTGAAATCAGAATTGTGTGTGACAAGGATCAAGAACTGTATTAGTTTCCTATTGCCAAAGAACAAATTACTACAAAATTTAGTGGGTTAAAACAACAAACATTCATTATTTCTTAGGTTTTATGAATCAGGAATCCAGGTATGATTTAGCTGGCACTCTGCTGCTGTAGGGTTTCTTACAAGGCTGCATTCGAGGTGTTGTCCAGGGCTGAGGTCTCATTTAAAGACTCAGATGAGGAAGGATCTGCTTCTAAGTTCACATTGGTGGTGAAATTCAGTTCCTCAAGTGCCGCTGGACTGAGGGCCTCAGTTCCTAGCTGGCTGTTGGCCAGAGGCCACCCTCAGTGCCCTGTCACATGGGCCTCTCCAGCATAACAGCTTGTTTTATCAGAGTTGCAAGATGAAAAGGCTTTACAATCTGCTAGTGAGATGGAAGGCACTAGGCCAGTCCACATGCGAGGATTACACAAGAGTGTGAATTCAAATAGCAAAGATTATGGGAGATTATTTTAGGAGTCTGCTTACTAAAGGTGCTGCGTTTTTTTTTTTTCTAAATGGTGAGACACCTGTCCAGGTACCACCACTTAATTGACTAATACAGCTGTTTCCAAGGAACTGAAATTCTGCCCTTGTCATCTATTAAACCCCCATGTACATGAGTCTTTTCTGTCCTTCTCCATGCCAATACCATCTTGTTTTAATGCTGATCTCAGTAGTGTAGGTTCCATTCCACTAATTCTCCCTCTTCTCCTTGCCCCCATTCTTACTCACTTACATATATGGATTTTAGAATAAATCTTTCTAGTTTTAGAAACTAATTCAGTTGGCATTTGATTGAAATTATATTAAATTTATAGATTAAGTATAGAGGGAACATCTGTAGAATATTCTATTTCTGGTCTTTCATGAAATTCAGTCAAGTTTTATAGTTTTCTTCATATAAATCTTAAACATTTCTTACTATGAAAGGCATCTTTTTATTTTCACTATTGATACTGTTTTATAAAGGTATTTATCTTTTATCTGACCATTTATTGAATTTTCCTACTCTTTATATTTTTTCCTACTTATTTAGTAGTAACTGTTTTAAAAATACATGTTATTTTAAAATTACAAAAATGTATAATGTATACTTAGACAAGTAAGTATACTTCTGATATTCCTTTCCAAAGTTACTCATCAGATCCTTTTCATCTTACTGGATTGGCTCCAGAACAGTGGTCTCCTCGATTTTAATTTTGAATGTGTGTTCTTCATTATTTGACCAGACAGTAACTAAAATAACCTAAAAGGCTGTCAAAGATCTCTTTCCACTGCAGCACCAGCCCAGATGGTTTTACAGCCTGTTTCTAAGAAACCATTATATAAGATGATTACTGATGGTTTCTGATAAATTCTTAGTTCTAGCTTACTAAATTTTTATCAGGATAATCAATCAAAAATATCAAATGACTGTTTAAAATCTTGTGAGATACAACCTATTGCTA
Organism: Saccopteryx bilineata; assembly: GCF_036850765.1. Lineage (NCBI taxonomy): Eukaryota > Metazoa > Chordata > Mammalia > Chiroptera > Emballonuridae > Saccopteryx > Saccopteryx bilineata. The sequence goes on along the minus strand of NC_089491.1, from coordinate 296,644,793 downwards.
TAGACTATAGAGAGTTCAACCATCCTGGAATTTCTGAAATAAATTATAACTGGTCAGATAGTATTGTTCTGTTAATATATTATTAGATTCACTTTAGTATAAATTTTTACAATTATGTTCACTTAAATTTATGACCTGTTTTATTTGGTTATCAATATTGTGTTAACTACATATAAAATAAATTGGCAGCTTTCTGGCTTTTTTGGTGCTCCGTAATAGTTTAAAGTAACAGGAATGATCTATCCCTTAGTTTCTCCCAAAGATAACCTATACCCCTCAACCCAGCAGTTATATTTTCCTTTATTTTTTAGTAGCACTTACTATTGAAACTTTTATTTATATTTGGTAACTTATGTTGGTCTTTCTGCTTCATGAAAATCAGGGATTTCATCTGTCTGTTCACCAGCCTCTAGAACAGTATGTGGTTAATAAAAGGCCAAAGCTGAGCAGACAGTCTGGGATACAGTTAAGATACATAAAAGACAGTGATCTGAATACTTCAGAATGAGTATTGCTATAATCACAATTATTAAAAATTTCCTAGGATTAACTAACCTCATTGCTTAATTCATGCTCAACTTTTCCTTTTTTGCAGGTGATCAGAGGATTGCTGAAATTTTGGCCAAAAACATGTAGTCAGAAAGAGGTGGGTGTTGTTTAACAAAAATAGCACATTTTAGTAAAACTCTGAACCTCAGGCGGATAAACCATATTTTTATTGTCACTGCTACCAAGTGGGGGATACTCTGTGAGGATTAGAGTTGTTAGAACATCTGTCAAGTCTTTTTTTGTCTACTGTGTAATTTGTAGGTTAACCTCATTTTAATGTTTTCTATATTAACATCCTATAATTTGTCATGTTTCTTAAAATTTTTTTAACCTAGGTGATGTTTTTAGGAGAAATTGAAGAAATCTTAGATGTCATTGAACCGACACAATTCAAAAAAATTGAAGAGCCCCTTTTTAAGCAGATATCCAAGTGTGTATCGAGTTCTCATTTTCAGGTACGGAGTTTTCAGTAAAGCCAATTTTATTTTCTACTATTTCTTTTCTTTTTTTTTTACATTTATAAATGTCTCTTTTAGGTTGCAGAAAGGGCATTGTACTTCTGGAATAATGAATATATTCTTAGTTTGATTGAGGAGAATATTGATAAAATTCTGCCAATTATGTTTGGTAGTTTGTACAAAATCTCCAAAGAACACTGGAATCAGTAAGTGACTTTTATGTTAATTGTGTTATTTTTCTGTTTTTGGTTTTTTAACCTGTCATTTGCTCTCCTTATACATAAAACCTATACAGATTTGGAACTTAGTCCAAGGTTAGCATCAGTTTTATTCTGCTCACTTTATAAATATGTGTCTATATGTACTTAATGTTGATTGAAAATTACAAATCTCCCTGAAGGTAGAACTATCTGGTGTGACATTCTGCAGCAGTGTGTGGTCAAAGCCTTTGGGGAGACCAACCTAGCAATTTCCAGAGATGCAGAAAAGACTGTGTGAATGCCGAGGTGGGTTGACCTGGCGCTGGTAACAGTCTTGTGTCTGCAGGTAGCACTATGTCAGGGAGAAGCTGAAGTGTTTAAGGTGACATCAGTGATGTTTAGATGGCATATCTTCTAACAATTTATGGTAGCTGGATCTTCTTCATGTTCTTTTAATGCAGCTGTTACTCAGGGTTTGAGACTTTCCAGCAGACATGAAGATGACCATGACATTTTAGTGAGGGTGGTCTCTACCAACACTGGCTGTGTGACCTGGAGCAAATTTCTAAACCTCTTGCATTTAGTTATCCCTAACACGGATAAGTGAGTCAGCCAAATTTTAACCCACTTAAGTGAGTATGTTACATTTCCTGTTAAGTGGCATCAGTAACCCAGGACTGGCTTGTTTTCATTTTAGGACCATCGTAGCCCTGGTCTACAATGTGCTGAAAACCCTCATGGAAATGAATGGCAAGCTTTTTGATGATCTTACTAGCTCATACAAAGCTGAAAGACAAAGGTATTCGATATTTGATATTTTAAATTACATTTTAGGTTAGTTGAATCTTCTCTAAGTTAAAATTATAATGTTTAAGAAAATCAATTGCATTAAGTATTACAATTTGAATGTCTAGAAACATTTTTAAGTCCTTTTCAGGTAAACTTCCCCTGATGGTTCCATCAGAGTCTGTAATCTTCATGCAGCATCAGGGTGGCTAACTCATGATTTTAATATGAATTATAAATCTCTTGATCTCATTCTGAGCCTAAGACTTCATCAGTCTGGTAGGATCTGCATTGTGAAATACAATTTATGCTAAGTTTTAACTACTACTTTGTATAATTTTGTTTTTTATATTTATGAAAATCCTTTTTCCCCCCATGGGCTTCTATAATGAACTTTATTATTTTAATTTTATGCTGAGAGATAGGAAGGGGAGAGAGATGAGAAGCATCAACTCGTAGTTGCATCACTTTAGTTGTTTATTGGTTGCTTCTCATATGTGCCTTGACGGGGGGGGGGGTGCTCAAGCTAGCTACCTCAGAGTTTTGAACCTGTTTCTTCAATGTCCCAGGTCGATGCTCTGTCCACTGTGCCGCCACCACCAGTCAGGCATGAGCTTTATTCTTGACACTCCTTGCACAACAATTTTTTTAAGCTTTACCCCATTTTAACAAAGGGGTAAAGTCAGCATAGTTTTCTTTTGGAAAGAAAATTCACATAATGGTAATAATGCCTGTGGCTCAGTACTGTTAATATTTTTGTTCCTTGTGATAATACATACTTTAGAGAAAAATTGATAGCACACATCAGCATTTAGGAACTTGGCTTAGTGATTACCACAAAATAATTTAAAAATCACTTCTCATTTTTTTCAAACTTCAGGTGGGTAGTAACTACTGCACCTGACTCCACCTGTCACTTGATAATAGTTACCATTTACTTTTAATAATTAATAGTGCCTACTCTGTTTGGAAAAGCTGATATTGTTCAACTTGTCATGGTTTTCTTGTTTTCAAGTAGAGAAAGGCTAGTTCTTCAAGACCATCCTAGTCTACCAATAACTGTAAATGCATTATTTTTTTTAAATATCACCTCTCAAGAAGGAATATAAATTACGTATATAAGTTGGAGCCCAGGAACAAATGGAAAGAAAACATGACTAATATATAAAATTTATCTTAATCTGCATAAATCAGCACCTTTGTGCCCTTAATCATATAAAACTTCAAAACAGTTTAGTCCAGGTTATTCAGAAGTGTTTTGTATAGAGTTGAAATTAAGTACACTGCTCACAAAAATTAGGGGATATTTAAAAAATGAATATGAAGTGATAAAATATCCCCTAATTTTTGTGAATAGTATATTTGAAACAATGTAAGAGATTAAACTTTGCATTTGGTATCTAAGGGACAAGAGATAGTAAGTTACAGATTGGTTAGTGGCTAGAGATGTGGTACCAAAGGATGTGGATTCCAGCCAGAAATGGCTCCAGACTGAGTTGTGCCAGCCTTTCCATGTGTTTGTAAAAGGACTATGCCTGCTACAGGAACTGCGAGAGGTTCATGAGAATATAAAAGTCTGGGTTAAGACTTCCAGTCAAGGTGGCTCACTGGGTAAGCACTGTGCTCACCTTCTGCCACGACCACATCAGAATTACCAATAAATAAAAACAACCACCACTGAGAACCACCTGAATGGAAACCCTGTAAGGATATAAAGGAGCCACAATGAAGAGACTGTTAGGAGGAATATCTTGACTGTGGAGGTCCCCTGAGAAGTGAGGGGTTCCAGCCCCACACTGGGCTCCCCAGCCAGGGCACCAGTGCCAGCAGGAGTCCCCATACCATCTGGCTGTGAAAAACAGCAGGGATTACGTCTGAGTGAAAGTGGGCTGCTGGAGTCCGAGCAGTCCTCTCGAGGGGTCTGCACAAAGACTCACACGCTGTGGGCAGCAGCAGGAACACACAGGGAGGGACAGAGCTGACTGGGTACAGGGCAGCTCTCCGAAACGGAGGCACTGGCAGATGCCAAATCTCAGCTCCCACGAACCTAGCTAACATGGTCACCCTGTCTTGGTAAGTCCCTAAAACACTGCCCCACCCAGCTCATGAACCTGGCCCAGGCCACCTGCTTTGGCTCTTGCTGTGGACTTTCCCAAAATCTCTTAGTGGTCCACAAAGCCTCACTGAGCAGCAGCTCACTTCAGTGTCCTGTACATCTTCCTAAACAGCCCCAAGCTCAGGTGGCAAGTAGAGAAAGGCTTGCCCCAACAGGTGGCAATTGGGTCTCAGTTTGCATTGTGACTCCCATTAGGTGGTTCCAAGCCAGGAATAAACTATGGCCATGGTGGCTCGGAATGTAGCTTCAAATAAGCAGCCACAAACCTGGCCTCAGCTTACAAACTCAGCCTTAGTTTGCATCATACCCTCTCCCAAGTCCAGCACAAGTGGCAACCAACCATAGGTCTCTTTGTAGCTCTTACCACATGGCTCCCAAATGGGTACAAATAGTGGCTAATATTGGCCTGCACTGGAGCCCCTCCTAGGAGACTCCAGAACCAACACACCTGTTGGCCAGCTTCATATCAAACCAGAGTACCACCCAACCAGCTCAGACCAGCACCCCTCTAAAACAACTCTTGCTACATGGAGTCAGCACCCACACGACAGCTTGACTGCTATAGTTAAGTGACCTGGGCGACTGCACCACTGGGCCCCACAGGGTACTACATAAGGTCACTCTGCCAAGACTGCAAGATGTAGTAAGCTGACCTAACAAAAAGAAACATTCAGAGTCAGCCAAAATGAGACAAACATGTCCCAAATGAAAGAAGAGGACAAAACCCCAGTAAAGAACTAAACAAAATGGTGATATGCGGTCTACCCAGAAGCAGAGTTCAAACACTGGTAACAGAGATGCTCAGTGACTTAGATAGGAAGCATAAAAATGGAGACAGAAAACAAACACATTGAGAAATGAAGGCTACATTAGAGGGAATGAACAGATTAGAGAAAGCAGAGGAATGAATCAGCTGGAAGATGGGTGTCAGAAAATAACCAGTTGGAACACAAAAGTAAATAATAAAATGAGGACAATTTAAGGGACCTCTGGGATAACATCAAGCATAACAGAATTTGTATCATAGGGTACCAAAAGGACAAGAGAGAAAGGGATTAAAAACCTATTTGAAGAAATGAGTGAAAACTTCCCTAGACTGGTGAGTCTGTGTCCCAAACAAGAGGAACCCAAAACGCCCACATAAAGGCACACCATAATTAAAATGCTAAAGGTTAAAGACAAAGAGTCTTAAAAACAGCGAGTTATATGCAAGAGAGCTCACATAAGAATTTCTCAGAAGAAACTGTGCAGGCCAAAAGGTATTGACATGAAATATTCAAAGTGAGGAAAAGCAAGGGCCTACCCAGCAAGGCTATCATTTAAAATGAAAGGCAAAAGAAAGAACTTCCCAAACAAGAAAAGCTGAGTTTATCACTACCAAACCAGTATTACAAGAAATGTTAAAAGGATTTCTTTAAGAAACGGGTGAAGGGGATCAAAAATATAAGAAAGTGACAATAACCTACCAATATTTTAGTGTAAATGGATTAACTGTTCCAATCAAAAGACACCTGGTTAGCTGAAGAGGTAAGAAAACAAGACATACACACACACACACACACACACACACACACACTGCCTGCAAGAAACCCACTTCTGACTGACAGACGCGGACTAAAAGTGAAGGTATGGAAAAAGGTATTTCGTGCAAATGGTTATGTAAACAAGCAGGGGTAGCAGTACTTATATCAGACAAAGTAGACTTTAAAACAAAGGCTGTAACAGGAGACAAGTACATTCTATAATGATAATGGGGTCAATACAAAAAGAATATAACCCTTGTAAACATTTACACATCCAGTTGGAGCACCTAAACATATAAAGCAAATATTAATGGACACAAAGGGAGACAGTAATCCAGTCATACATAATTGGGGCTTTAACACCCTATTGACATCAGTGCATAGATCATCCAGACAAAAAATCACAAGAAAAGAGAGGCCTTAAATGACACATTAGACCAAATGGATTTAATTGATATCTTTAGAGCATTTCACTCCAAAGCAGTAAAATATACATTCTTTTCAAGTGCCCATGGGATGTTTTCTAGGTTAGGCCACACTTTAGGACATAAAACATGTCTCAGTAAATTTAAGATTGAAATAATATCAAGCATCTTCTCAGACCACGATGCTATGAAATTAGGAATTAGTTACAAGAAGGAAACTAGAAAATTCACAAATACATGGAAGCTAAATAAAATACTAAACAATGAGTGAGTTAACAAGATCAAGGAAAACATCAAAGAATACCTCAGACAAATGAAAATAGTGACCTACTGACACAGCAGTTCTATCAGAAATTCATAGCAATATAGGTCTCTACCTCATGAAAGAAAAAAAACCCTCAAATAAGCAAGCTGACTTTCATCTAAAGGAAATAGGAAAAATAAAACCAAAATCTAAAGTGAGTAGAAAGAAGGAAATAAAGACCTGAGCCCTGACTGGATAGCTCGGGTGGCGACAGCATCGTGCTGAAACACAGAGGTTGTCAGTTCAATCCCTGGTCAGGGCACTTACAGGGACAGATCAGTGTTCCTGACGTCTCTGTCCGTCTCTCTCTCTCCTTTCCTCTCTAAAATCAATAAAATAAACATTAAAAAAAATACCTGAGATTAAGTAGTTAAAAGGTGAAATTTATAATTAACTGGACTCAAGGAAATGAGAGGACACAAAATCAGAAATGAAAAAAGTGACAAGTGACACCAGGAATACAATGAAGTATAAGAAAATATGCCAGCAAATTAGACAACCTGGAAGAAATGGGTAAATTCCTGGAAACCTACAGTCTTCCAAGACTGAATCACGAACCGAAAATCTAAATAGACCAATTACAACCAATGAAATTGAAGCAGTAGTCAAAAAATTCCCAACAAGTCTTGGACCTGATGGCGTCAGAGGTCAATTTAACTAAACATTCAAAGAATTACTTCTAGCCTTCTCAAACTATTCCAAAAACTTGGGAGGGAATGTTCCCAAGCTTATTTTACAAGGCCAGCATTAATCTGATTCCCAAACCAGACAAAAACAAAAAATTATAGGCCAGTATCTCTGATGCAAAAATCCTTAACAAAATATTTGAAAACTGAATTCCCGGATACATTATAGATCATACACCATGATCAAGTGGGATGTGCGATTCGTCCTAGGGATGCAAGGATGGGTCAGTATCCACAAATCAATCAATGTGATACACCACATTAACAATGCAGGGTAAAAATCATGATCATATCAATAAATGCAGAAAAAGCATGAGGAAAATCTAACACCCATTTATGATAAAAACTGTGCCTGACCTGTGGTGGGGCAGTGGATAAAGCATCAACCTGGAACACTGAAGTTGCTGGTTTGAAACCCTAGGCTTGCCTGGTCAAGGCACATAAGGAAGTTGATGCTTCCTGCTCCTCCTCCATTCTCTCTAAAAATAAACCTATACTTAACTCACATTAAAAAAAAAAAAAAAAAATTCCCTAGCCGGTTGGCTCGGTAGAGCGTCGGCCTGGCATGCATGAGTCCTGGGTTCGATTTCCAGCCAGGGCACACAGGAGAAGCGCCCATCTGCTTCTCTACCCCTCCCCCTCTCCTTCCTCCCTGTCTCTCTCTCCCCCACCCACAGCCAAGACTCCATTGGAGCAAAGTTGGCCCCGGGCGCTGAGGATAACTCTGTGGCCTCTGCCTCAGGCGCTAGAGTGGCTCTGGTCGCAACAGAGCAACGCCCCAGAGGGGCAGAGCATTGCCCCCTGGTGGGCGTGCCGGGTGGATCCCGGTCAGGCGCATGCAGGAGTTTGTCTGACTGCCTCCCCATTTCCAGCTTCAGAAAAATACAAAAAAAATTTTTAATGGAGAAAGACTATATTTCAGCATAATAAAGGTCAGTCAGATATGACACTGACATCTAACATCATATTCAATGGTGAAAAGCTTTTTCTTTAAAGATCAAGAACATGACAAGAATGTCCACTTTCACTTTTATTGAAGATAATAGTGGAAGTCCTAGCCACATCAATCGGAAAAGAAAAGGCACTCAGATTGCAAAGGAAGAAGTAAAACTATCATTATTTGCAGATGACTCTAATAGAATCCTTAAGAATTCACCAAAAAACTATTAGAATTAAAGTAGCAGGATACAAAAATAATAGAAATTGGCTGCATTATATACATCCATAACTATCAGAAGGAAATTAAGAAAACAATCCCATTTACAATTGCATCAATAAGAATAAAATACCTAGGAATAAATTTCACCAAGGAAGTAAAAGACCTATACTCAGAAAACAGAAATTGAAAAAAGATACAAATAAATGGAAGGATATACTGTGTTCATAGATAGAAGAATTACCGTTAAAATGGCCATACTACCCAAAGCAATCTACAGATTCAAGGTAATCCCTCTCAGAATACCAATGGCATTTTTCACAGAACTAAAACAGTCCCAAAATTTATATACAATTGCAAAGACCCAAATAGGCAAAACAATCTTGAGAGAGGAGTAAAGTTGGAGGTATCACACTGGTATTAAAAATATACTGCAAAGCTATGGTAATTAAAACAGGATGTACAGGCATAAAAACAGACACAAGTCAGAGGAACAGGTTAGAGAGCCCAGAAATAAACTCACACCTTAAATTAAGGTCAGTTGATCTATAACAAAGGAGGCAAGAATATGCAATGGAGTGATGCCATTATCTTCAATAAATGATATTGGGAAAACTGGAAAGACACATACAAAAGAATGAAACGAGGTCACTTTACACCATAAACAAGAATAAACTCAAAATGGATTAAAGGTTTAAAGCCAAGACCCAAAACCATAAAACTTCTACAAGAAAACATTGGAGTAAGCCATATGACATTGCTTAGTAGGATTTTTCTTATATGTTCCCTTTTGCAAGAGAAACAAAATAAAAGGAACCACATACAGTGGGTCCTCAGGTTACACATTTCGAGTGTATGACGCTCACTCCCATAAAAACTTAAAAAATTGAGATGTGTTTCGGTTTATGCTGTTAGTATCGTATTACAGACTTTGTGGGCAAACTAGTTTGGTTGCGCACAGCAGAATAAGCAGTAACGTGGCATATGAGTGAGGGGGTTGGCGCCCCCCAGTATGCTTACCTACACCATTTTGGACTGTCAAAAGTGCAAATGTTGCGTTTGTGTTAAGGCCAGGGTGTGTTTGGACTTACACCAAACCTCGGGTTATGTCACTGTAACGTTAACCCGAGGACCCACTGTATATCAAACTAAAAAGTTTTTGCACAGCAAAGGAAAGAAAATGAAAAGATCACCTACTGAATTGAAGATACTTGCCAGTGGTACATCCAATAAGGGGTTAATATGTAAGAAACTCATACAATTTAACACGAAAGGAAACCCGAGTATAAAATGGGCTGAAGACTTGAATAGAAATTTTCCAAAGAGCACAGATGGCCAACAGACATAGGAAAACATGCTCAACATCAGAGAAATGCAAATTAAAACCACAATGAGATACCACTTCACACCTGTCAGAGAGCTATCATCAATAAATCAACAACCAAGTGTTGCAGAGGATGTGATATGGAGAAAAGGGGACCCTGGTGCTACTGGTGGAATTGTAAATTAGTGCAGCCACTATGGAAAACAGTATGGAGTATCCCCCCAAAATTAAAAACAGAACTGTATGACCCAGCAATTCCACTTTGGTATTTATCTGGAGAAATCCAAAATATTCAAAAAGATATATGCGCCCCTATGTTCACTGTGGCATTATTTGTAATAGCAAAGATACAGAAGCAACCTTAGTAGCCATTGATGGATAGAAAAACATGGTCTATACAATGGAATATTACACAGCCATAAAAAAGAATGAAGTCTTACCATTTGTGTAACATGAATGGACCTAGAGATTATGCTAAGTGAATTGTGACAGAGAAGAACAAATATCATTTGATTTCCTGTATATCTGGACTCTAAAAAAATAAATGAACAAATAGTTTCATAGATTCAGAGAACAAATTGATGGTTGCCAGATGGAAGGGTGGTTGGGAGGAGGGATGAGTGAAAAAAGTGAAGGCATTAAGAAGTACAGTTGGCACTTATAAAAACAGTAAGGGTGTAAAGTACAGCATAGGAAATACAGTCAATAATATTGTCATACCCATGTACGGTGTCAGATGGGTACTAGATTTATCGGGGTGACGACTTCAGAAATGTCTAATCACTATTTTGTACACCTGAAACTAATACAATACTGTGTATCAACTGTAATAATTAAATTTTTTTTTCAATTTATTTTGTCAACCACAAATCAACAACAATATAGTGGGTATGGCGGGGTTAGAGACAATATGTAGACAGAGCAAGCAAGTAGTAACTTTTATTTGGTTCAGGAGAGGCACAGATGGAGGACAGACTGACAAGGAGCAGTTAGGAGCTTCAGGTAATTGTCCTCCAACTCCTTACCAGGATTTAAATGAAATGTGGACAGTGTGTTTTCTAGCAAATTGCCCAACAACGTGTTCTTCAGGTTCTGAGTAAAATTTTGCTTTATCTACAGAGAGAAAAAGAAGGAATTGGAACGTGAAGAATTATGGAAAAAACTAGAGGAGCTAAAACTAAAGAAAGCTCTGGAGAGGCAGAACAGCGCTTACAACATGCACAGCCTTCTCAGCAACGCAAGCGGCGAGTAGAGCGCCCGCAGCTGTGCTGGACAGGCACCGTTTTGTACACTTTTTTGAAATATGTAAAAATTATGAAACAAACCTCATCAGTATAATTAAAAGGCCAATTTTTTTCTGGCAACTGTAAATGAAAACTATATGGACGAAACATAGCTCTGTGCTATATCATGGCCACAATATATAGTAACGTGTCTAATCATTGATTTGTGTCACTTCTGAAGTTTCACAGAAATGAACTTTATCATCTATAATAAGAGTGAGATAATTATGGGAGTGGTAAGAATTATGACTTGAATTCTTTGATTGTGTTGCACATAGATATAGTGTCTGCTCTGTATATTTTTCCCGTTTATAATGTGCTTTTCACATTGCTGCAGACCTTAGTGACATCCTAGGAAAAAGAGTATTTCCTAAAATAAAACTAAGGTATAACCTTTACCCTTCCCTCTCAGAAATACGATGGGGGAATTAACCTGCCCTTAGCCTTCTTTCATTGGAGATATTACTGTACTCTGGAATTTGAGCAAAAACTTAAATCTCCAGGCTTTTTAAAGCACAAAATATAAACACAAGCTGGGAAAGTAAACCAAATTCTTCAGACTGTTCCTCACAATATCCCCCTTCCTCTGCAACTGCCCAGTGAGGAACACATGAATAGAGGCGGCGCAGGGGACACTCAGCCTGCCTCTCAATCCATTCCTCTGCCCCTCCCGCCCCCCAAAGGCTGAAGGCAGGGCCCTTCCAGTCCTCACCACCTGCCCCTCCAGTCCCTGACGGGGATGGAGGCTTTGAGTCCCACAGTGTAGGGACAGAGTGCTCAGTGTCACTGCCTGGCTTTATTTAAAGGAAATGCAGTAGGCTTCTTCTGTTGAGTGCTGAGACAGCTGACTATAGAGAAGTCTTGTATGTTTTTACTTGGTCAAGTATTTCTAACAAATTTTGTTATCAGAGTACCATTCCAATCTCTTACCTTGCAGTTGTGTGGAGAACTGTTTTGTAATGAAAGATCTTCATTGGGGGATTGAGCAGCATTTAATAAAGTCTATGTTTGTATTTTGCCTTATGTCGTCGCTGCTTTCTTCAGCTGTTTAGGCATCGATGCTGACCCCCTTTACATATATATGACACAGAACACACATGTATTTAGAAATCTTGAAGGCAAGTTATGGCATTGAATTCCAACTAAAACAGAACATTGTGCTAAATTGAGTGTTCTGGCCTTTTACTAAAGTATATCTGTTTTACAGAGTATCTGCATAAAATTGTAAGTTCTGGGTTTACCTTACATGTTACAGACCTAGGAGGAAACCTCAGGACCTGTAGGAGCAGCAGTTTTTGTGAGGAGCAGGGGAGACTGTAGCAGTCAGAAGTTGGGCATCGTCAAGTTTTCAACGACAATGTCTGATTCCACCCTTGCAAACCATGAAAACCTCCAGCACGTTCTGCACCTGTTCCTAGGTCCCTGTGAAAGCCCTCCTCTCACTGCCTGCAGCTCCCCGAGCCCCTTCCCTCTCAGGGCAGGACACCCATTTTACCGTGTCCCCAAGTCCTTACCTCCGCAGTCCAGATCAAGGTGTTCCCGCCAGGTCCTCCCTGTGAACCCCAGGCCAGCTGGGGCGGCACAGGTAGGAGGGCAAGCCTGCTGCGGGCAGGAGAGCAAGCTCCCGCCCTTCCCGAGGGCGAAGGGAGGTGTAAGGGTCCGTTCTGTGGAAGGTTTAGGCACACACATCTTTCACTGAACAGAAGCCAGGCTGCAGCTAATAACTGCTAGTTTTCTTTTTGGTGAGCTAAAAATGCTCACTTCCTAATTACCTACTTACTCACAAGCACAAGTAAGAGGTCTCAACTCTCCACAATATAGAAAGTGCAGTTTTAGGCTGCTCATTGGAGCAAGTTTTATTAGACATTTAAGAAATATTGAGTGATATTAAAGAGGTGTGTCATCTTCAGAGATAGTTTCAAAGTATATACCTGTCTCTCAGTACTGCTGATGTATGTTTTATCCCTGGCTCAGCATTTGCCCTGCAGCAGAGACGAGGCCTAGGCTACAGTTTGAATCTGCGTGCTTAGGGTACAGAAAAGTAGCAAGAATATTTCTTTACAAGTTTATTTGTAAAAATTCAAGCAAAAAACAGCTTTTGCTCTTAAGTTCGACACAAAATGCTACCAAGTCCTCTCTGATGTAAAGAACATGTAAATAATTTAAAACCCTGGAAACAAAACATATACCCTTCAATCTGCCTATGGCTACCATGTGAAAAATTCTCAGACGGTGGCTTGGTCAAGTTAACAGCTCTTCATGGGGCTTGAGTCATCCTTCTTCCTGCCCACCCTGCTCTTCCTGGCGGTCAGGATCTACCTCGGGAGTCCAGATCCATCATCCCAGGAGTCCCGGCTCTCACTGCCTTTCACTTGTAGGCCACAGAATGAAAGGGCACTCGTACCTACTGATTTAGCAGATATTCATACTGGCACACCGATTCCTTTTGAATTAGCCTAACTTTTATTTACCTGTTAATGAAATCATCAAAATACACTGGATAGACACCTACTCTGTACATTTGTGCTAGTGCTTTTGTGTTAATCACTCTAAGCTCTTATACCTCATCAACAGAAACTAACCAGACAGGCAGGTGGCTAGTCAGTCCACAGGAAATCTCATTACTAGATTGCAGTAGCTTTAAAAGCCTCCTTTAACATTTAAAAAATGAGAAAGCTTGTCAGAAACAGGACAATGTAAATGACAGATGATACTGGGCACAAGGGTGTGTTTGCCTTTGTGTCAAGTGCGGAGGTTTCAAAGCGTGACCCACACATCTGTCTAGATACACTCTCCCATCCACGTTAAAAACCTCAGGGGAAAAGCCCCAGGTGACTAGCAGAGCCTTCATAACCTGCTATCGCTGAACTAGACACACCAGACCAAACAGGACAGGCGGCTCTGACAAGCCGTCAGACTAGATACATATCTAATTCCATCTTCCACAAACCCTACTCATGGCATAGTCAAAAACTGTTCATTAATAATTTAAGTACTTAAATAACTTCCAGGTTATCCACTGGGTCTGTTCCATTAGGCTGGTCCTCCCAGCAGGGCCCATTTCCGCAGGTCGGTTCAGGAGTGCTTATGGCTCAGTTCTTCAAGTGGAAGTGATGAGAACTTCCGTTAACGTGGGCGGTTCTAGGAACACGGTCTCTTCAGCTTATGTGGTTCGTTGCCTGACCTCTTTTTTTGAGGTATCTCTTCCTAATTTTGATCATCCACTTCACACTCAGTTTGGCAAACTCAGCTGCTTTAAATAGTGCCAAGAAGGCCCCACAGAGAAGAGCGATTGTGTTCCAAGGATTGGCAGTGATTATCTGTAAAACAGAACCAGCTCAAGTTTATTAGTTTGATTCAGTTTTGATTCCTTGGTCATACTGGTATCATGGGGGCAACAAAAACACCTGGGTTCTAAAATGGTCGTCCTCTCCACTTCATTCATACTTGAAGCCCTCCCTACAATAAAGTGATTCGGAAAGAAAAAATTGTTTCTGAAAATAGCTCTGTGCAAAGAAGATGCTCAGTACTGAGCTTTAAATTTTTGGCCCACAACAGGTGACCCTGCTTTAAGACAAATTTCTCCAACCACCTCGTATGAAGGATGAAAGGCAGCTCCCGTTTTCTTCCCATCTCAGAGTGACCTACATGCCTCCTCCCATCCAGCCCAACGGCTGTCCTTCCCCTGTCACCTCGTGGACCCCCACCTCCAGGCTGCCCGGCCCCTCCGCGCATGTTCGCCTCCTACCTAGAGCCAGTAACCCTACAAGGCTCCTCAGAGCCTTTCTCTGGCCGCTAAGCCAAACCCTGGCTCGACCAGCGGTATTATCCCACTGTCTCCGTGGGCGGTTACTGTCTGGAATTAGTCACTTGACAGCTACAGACGGCCCCTCACTAAATGTTACACTCTCCAAGGCCAACGTCCTATCTTGAATTTCCAAGTTCCCCAATCATGGTAAACAGAACACTTTTAAGCCCTAGTTCAGCAGGGTGACCTTAGTCTGAGCCTCAGGGCTCACCTGTGGAAAATGGTTCTATCACCCGCTCTCTAGGACTGTCATGAAGCTGAGTGACAACGCAAGGCAGGCCTTGTACACTGGCCCATAACAGACACCTCTTCTTGAATACAGTAGGGTGAAAAATGTCTGGTCACATGATTGCCATGTCGAGTCCCTACTCTGTAAGCCTGTGTCAGTCCGCGATTAACAGTGATGGTGGGTAACAATGGAGCACATCCGGGTCACAGAGACACTCCCTGTATAAGTCTCAGCTCTAAAACATCTTCCCCTAAGCCATGACCATGTCGGGATGCTGTGTGATGCTCTGGACGCCCATTGGTGTTATCTGGGACTTAGTTGCCCTGGTGGACGGTATCTCATGAATGTTCCTTTAACAAAGCTGTGTCATTATTCTTCCCCATCAAGACTGTTGGTCTGAAATTTTGGCATTGGTACATTTTTTTTATCTGTACCTTTCTACTCTCACTTATCACAAATAAGTTCTTACCCTACAGAGAACCATTGGAAAAGAATGGTTTCCCAACAGCAGTAATCTAGATGTTCGCTTAATGCTTTCTACTCAGCTCAATTAATATTACCACTAAGCACGTCCTCTGTACTGAGCACTGTGCATCAGAGAGATGATGAGCAAAAGATGAAGTCCCCACCTTCCCAGGGTCAGAGTCTAGTGATGAAGACAAGATCAATTCAACACACACGCTCCAGGACACAAATGTCATAAACACAAAGGATCAGCTGTGATCTGTGCCAGGAAGGAACATGACAGTCTGCAAGGACGCGCCTGTCCTGGGTGTGGGCTCACACAGTCAGTCAATACTCACATCTTGCACTTTCTGGATGAAGGGATCTTTCCATTCAAACACCACGAAAAACAACTGAGCACTTTTTTCAGCAGCTGGCCTCTGGTCAATGTAGTTAACCACACTTGTCTAGGAAACAGAGGAGAGAAAGCAGTGTCACCTGGCCTGGGCCTCAGAGAAGGAAAGCATAGTTGTGGACTCTCTGTCCTCACATCGTCTTGGGAGAGAGACCATCTACACAACGTCCTGAAACTGGTACCAGAGCCCAGGCCTTACCTCAATTCCCTGGGGAAATAGGATCTGGGATGTACAATAGGTGTTTTAGATCATCACTGATTAAACCGTATTCAAAGATTCACCATTAAAAGTCATAAAAAATCCTAAATTTCAAAATACCAAATCTTAAGAGCTGAGTATTTCGATCTCTGAGTCTACGGGGACAAAGGGCAGCCCCAGGGACTCACAAGGCTGGGCGTCCCTGGGAACAGTCAGTCAGTATGACCCATGGATTGTGTAAGCGTCCTGTGGTGTCGCTGTGAGCAGATGGGCTCCAGGGCAGTAGCCCCGCCCCAGCCTGAAGGGTTGGGATCATCTGAACTCAGCCTCTACACTGCCTTCTATAAAACAGGGACAAAGTGCCTATCCCACTGAGGGTGTGACACTCAAGTGAAGCGATATATAGTATATGAAAGGATCTTAAACCTTAAAACACAATATAGAAACATTTAAAATTTTGAGTCTGTATCCCCTGCCAAAGGATTCCAATGGAGACACTAATACAAAGCACATTAATCATTCTGAAATGTACAGGCTGGCCAGGGCCTGGGCCCTGTGGGTTCCGATCACAGCTAGGGCTCAGCAGAGCCTGGGTGGACCGGGGCTGCACCCCACTCTGAGGGGAGCCACGGAAGCTCCCTTCCCAGCTGGTGGGGGCCAGACAAGAAAGGGCTTGGCATTCTTGGAGAAAAGTGTGGAATAAAAATTCAGGAAATGCAGTTACCTTACAAATAGGAATAACTGAAGGACCTATGCCACGGGGGCTGTTACATCGAAGGCAGAAAGAAAGCTTGTCCCCTTGAAGAAACCTGGCTCTGCACACGTCCACAAGCTCCATCTGGCCAGTGACAGTCCTGTTGGCCGGAGTGGGTCCTCCTACTCCAACTCGGCCCCTTCCTAAGGCTGCCCCTCGGAGCCCAGCCCACAGGGCACCCCTGGGAGGAGGGTCCCCTGGCTGCCTCTGCAGGGCCCCAGTCACCGACACATGGGGTGGCCAGCTCTGGGTGTGTGGCTTCAGGCAGGAGAGAGCCACTGCCCCAGTGGAGGCCACATGGGCTGGGGTGCAGCCTTGCTTTTGGTGGCCACTGACAAACAGCCCTGTCCCATCCCCTGCTCCCCAGTGTCCCGCCTTCTCCTCTCAGTTCCCATAAAAACTTCTGAGCAGGCCTGACCAGGCAGTGGCGCAGTGGATAGAGCATCGGACTGGGATGTGGAGGACCCAGGTTCGAGACCCTGAGGTCACCAGCTTGAGCGCAGGCTCATCGGGTTTGAGCAAAAGCTCACCAGCTTGAGCCCAAGGTCGCTGGCTCGAGCAAGGGGTCACCCGGTCTACTGTAGCCCCACGGTCAAGGCACATATGAGAAATTAATCAATGAACAACTAAGTAACTGCAATGAAGAATTGATGTTTCTCATCTCTCTCCCTTCCTGTCTGTCCCTATCTGTCCCTCTCTTGACTCTCTCTGCCACAAAAGAAAAAAAAAAACACTTCTGAGCAGGCACCCAACATACTTATAACTCCATTCAGAAGTGATGTAACACGACTAGTACAGTTCTATTGTTACATGCATTATAAAACATTGAAAAATAGAGGATCTTGCTCCCTTGAATGTTGTCAGTTTGACTCAAACTTGTAAGAATTTTTTGAAAAAGTACAAAAAGATAGTTAGCATTTTACTGTGTCCCACCCAGTGCGTCATCCAGCCCACGACACTCAGAGGCCACTGTATCTGGTCTCTCCTCTGCAAAACCCCCATCTTTTAGATGGCCGCCAGCCCCTCATTGCGCAGGGGCGGACACAGAGCTAAGAACACGGTCAGGTGTCAGCGCAGGGGTCATTGCACCCCGTGTGGTCTGCAAGGACCGGCTGTACCAGAGGGAGGGGGCCTGGCACAGGTGCCAGCAGAACCCGTGAACTCCTGCGACGGGCCCACTCTCAGCAGCCGAAGCCCGTGAGGCCCGCTCCCCTGCGAAGCCCCCACCCCCACCCAGGCTGATGTCACTGGCAGCTGAAGCGGACCAGCGCCACCCACCTCCTGCCGGAACTCCACTGCTTCCCGCCCGTCTTCCTTGGTCTCCACCAGGGACATCTTGACCCAGGTGCGGAAGCCCCCGGAGAACTTCCAGCTGGAATAGGCGCTCTCACAGGCCTGCATGAAGCGCACCCTGTCTGAGCTGGAGGACAGAGAAGAGAGGTCCAAGTTCGTGAGGTCTGACGGCAGGGTGCAAGCACACCGACTTCTGTGCGGGCATCGCCAGACACTTCCCACCCCACCTCCTCCGAGCTCTGCGTCCTGTTCCACAGGGAGAGGGAGCAGCCACCACCTCAGCCAGCTGCCCGATCCCTGAAGTCCCCAGGGGAGGATGCCTTCCTCCAGGCTCCTCAGACAACTCGGACTTGAGCCGTCCTGAGGTACCCTCCCCGGCCTGTCTGCCTCCCGGCCCCCACCCCACACCCCCGCCTAGGGCAGGGCTGGAACAAGACAGAGTGGACACAGTCCCCTGGGGACACCGAAGAGCCACCTGTGCAGGAACTCCTGGAAGGAGGAGAAGAGGAGGTAGTCAATGGCACTGAAGTCCTCGCTGCTCTCATTCAGGCGAAACTGGAGGAAGACCAGCTCCCGTTTCTTCACCTCCCGGGGCCCCCGCACGATCAGGGCGGACTTCTGTAGACACAAAGAGGACTCGGAGTTGCGGGCTGCACCGGACCCGCAGGCCCACAGACACCGGAGACTAGGCCTGGGAAGCCCGCAGCGGCCCCAGTCACCAGCGGCCACACCCTCCCATGCTGCCAGGGCCGAGCTCAGCACAACACGTCCTCTGTCCACTCCCCTCACTGCTGGCCGCACTATGGAAGCTCTTTACTGAGAAATCAACTTCCATCTGCTATGTGCACAAGTGTTTTCTTCCAGTCGCTTTCCTGTTAACTCTTTTCAGAATGTCATTTGTTTTATGAAGCTCTAAATCTGATGTCGTGAAATCTATAAACCATTTTTTATGGCTCTGGGTTTTCCTAGCTAAGGAAAACCAGAATTATAGCAATATTTCCCTATGTAGCTTTAGAGTAGCTTTTAAAAATCTTTTTTACATTTAGAGACAACTTTGTATATGGTGTGAAACAGGGACCTAATCCCAGTCCCCCCACACTGGGATGCAGGTTTGGTCACTCTGGGTTACGCTGGGACATGGGACCAGGCAGGTCCCCGCCTGTCACTGCCCCCACCCCACCCCAGCAGGCCGTTTGGCTGTTTCTGTACACGTGCTCTTCTAAAGCACTTTAAAACTGCCTTAAGTTCTTAAATCAACTGGGACTTTTAACTGATGCTGGATAGATTAATTTGGGGAAAATATGTCTTTACATCAACTTTTACAAATGCTCTAGATACTGAAAGAGGGACCCCACACCCGCTGCAGACCTAGGGTGCTACTTAACCGCCCCCCTTACTTTGTCTGCGACCTGTGGCTCCTGAGAGGTGCTACACATGCTCTAAGGTGATGGTGGTTTTTACTTCTAACAGTTTTTGCCTAAAATACACAATTGGTACACTGTTTTGCAGATAAAGATAGATTTATGACTGTTAAATCTTCTCAGCGGAGACTGGTGGAGCTGAACCTCTTCTCCACATTAAGCATCCCTGCTTTAACCCTTTGCACCTGAAATTCCTTCTGACTGAGGTTCGTGTTGTCATTCCACTGCTGGTTATCGCTGCACTGACCCCAGGGATCTCCGTCTATTTATTCCCAACCTCTCCATGACGTGTTCAGTGGCAGCAGAGAATGCTAACTGTCCCCAGTTGCTTAGCTACTTCCTCCTGCAGAGCTAGAGCCGCTTCCCCAATCCCAGATTTTAGCAGAGCACAGTCGCCCTGGGGGACCCCCATTTCTGGCCCTGGACGCGGCCACGTGATGAAGTTCCTGGAACGTGCAGTGACTCATGCCTCTCGTCGGGCGTCACGCCCTCCACCTCGCACCTCCTGGGAGCCGGCGTGTGCACACAGGCTGCGAGCCAGTGCTGACCGCAAGGACCGGGACAACGTCCAGGGGATGGCGGAGTGCCAGACACCTGCACGCCTAGACTGTCCCCAGAGAAAGAAACAGACTTCTCTCTGGCCTCAGCCACCGTATTTGCTTGGGTGTTTCTGTACACAGCTCAGCCTCGTCTCGGAGAAGGGCCTAGGGTGTTTTCTGGAACTGGAGCGCCATGGTAACCACCACCTCCAGGAAGGAGGCATCAGCTCCACAGCCGCGCTGGAATACGGCAGGTGGCGAGGAAACACACTGGGCCTGCAAACTGGAGGCCGTGACCCTCACTGTCCCAGAGCAATGCGCCTGGTAAACACAGACTAGGTTATAATGAGGGCAGGAGCAGGAGACTAGAAAACAAGGCGAATCTGAAGGCTGACAAAGTAGAGCCAAATGAGACACTTGGTCGGACTCGACAGGACGCAAGCAGCCAGAAGCCTACACGTTTTGGAGAGTGTCTCACTGCAAAGATGTGGGGGCAGAAGGGCAATGACAAGCCCACCACGCCGTCCAGGACTGTCCAGTCCACACCTCCACCCCTGCAGCAGGAAGTGGGTCCCAGAGCTGTGTGACCCGGGGAGGCCACATCTCTAATGTCCACTCCAGATACAGCCGGACGACCACAGCCAGGGCAGCTGCTGCACTTCCCAGTCTCCCCTTTCCCGGGGTGGGGGTGGGGGGGCTGCTGCGCAGGGTGCAGGCTGGGCAGGCGGGGTCTGGCAGCAGCTGAGCTGCGGACACCTGGGCTCCAGTTGGCACCTGTTCCCAGGGAAGGAACAGGTTTTTAGCTCTTCATAAAAAATTTGTTTTTAAAATCATTCTCCTATTCATTTAAATTAGCTTCAGTTTCCCTGTTCGAGAGTCTGTTCTGTTTGTTCCTCCTGGTCCTTTCATGTTTTGAGTTTCCTGTAAATGTTCAGTGCCCCCGCGTTCTGCAGTCTCATGGTCAGGGCCTAGTACAGTTGGGGGTGTGGGCGTCTTCCTACCTGGCTCTCTGACAGGCTGGCCCTGGTCTGGGGCCGACTGCAAGGCACAGCGGGCAGGGACACCAGCAGGTGACACTCCCCCGAGTTCTATCCCCGAAGGGGCTCCTTCCCCATCGTTCTCTCCCCCTCCCACTGAGGAGGTCAGGGCCCAGTCCCTTCTACTCCAGTCCTCTGCTGCCCCATATACAAGCAGGGAACCCCCAGAGCCTGTGCAGACAGTGGCCCCAGGGCCTTTTACCCAGAAGCAAGCACTGCCCCAGCAGCTCTGCTTGCCCCGGGGAGCCGGGTCAGGAGGCCCAGCCAACCCCGATCATCACCCCACACCTGCCCGGGGCAGTGGGCTCCTTGGGGGAGCTGGCGGCCTGGAGCAGCGGGAGGGAACCCCCTCCATGGTGCTGCTCCGGCACCGGCTTGGGGACGGTTTCCCCGTCTGACCAATTTGCTGTTTGTGTTTCACGCCTACCCTCAAAATGTCTGGTCAACCAGTGATGCCCCTTCTTGGTTCTCAGGGCAACTGTGGATATTTTATTCTATCTTTTATAGAAGTAGGGGTCATCTCAGCAGGATTTTGGGAGGAAGCCTAGGATAATACTAACACAATTCACCTTAAGAGCCACTCAGAGCTCCCTGTCACCCCGAAGAGCAAGCCCCGCCCCGCAGCCTGCTTCTCTCCCGGCCACTGCTCTGTCCACAGCGCCACCTCCCGCCGCGCGGGCACCGGACCCTCAGACACAGCAGCTCGGGTAACTGCCCGGAGCACCAGCCCAGTGCACGCGCTCCCCGTCGTCTGGGCGCAGAGCCCTCTGCCCGGATAGCCCTTCCTTCCTCTCTCTGATCTGGGAAACTCAACTCAACCTGTTCAGTCCTTTCTGCAACAAGGATACGGGATGCAAAGGGAAGATGTGAAAAAATACAGAATCCCCTTCCTGCCTTCACCAGCCGCTCTTCCGCTGAGCTGTGTGGCTGCGTGTGACCGCAGGGCCAGGACCGTGGTCCCTGCTCCCAGACCTGCACTCCTGCTTTACGACGCTCATTTCAAACACAGATTCCCAGGCCTCACCTCCTGTGATCAGCCCCGCACAGAACCTGGGAATTGACATTATCAACAAATACTCTGGCAATTCCTTTGAGGTCAGGTAGGGGACCTGCTCCCAGACACACCAGCCCCACTCGGCAGCCTGTCTTTGTCCCGCCTAGAACAGGACCTTATCTGATGTAGGGAGTCCCCAGGGGCCACTATGACTAGGCTGTAGGCCTCACTGCCCTCCCTGAGTGCAGGTGAGCCAGCCACGAACACAACCCACTCAGAACAGCCAAAGACACATGGAGGCCGCCCAGTAGAGAGAAGACTGGGCCCCCGGTGTGTGGGTCCAGGGCACGCTGCCCAGGCCCAGAGGGGACCTACCAGGGTCTGGTTGGAGAAGGGGTCCGTGTAGTTGATCCTCTGGGTGGTGCAGTTCATGTCCCCGGGCTGGCCCGGGCTTCTCAGAGGAGGAATGACCTCATAATGGTGCTTACAACTGAGCAGCTGGGCCTGACCGGGGTACAGGGCAATACCTGGGGGCACAAGGGGAAAGCACAGGTCAAAGGGCACAGCCCCAACCACATCCCTACAGTCACCACACACACTTTCACACCCACCAGCAACCTAACTAAACTCAGGACTCCTGGCGACTGCAGAGGAGGGAAGAGAAACGGGTTGCCGAGGTGGGACGCCATCTCCCCGGCCCCTAGAGGCCCTGCTCTAATAAGGACACAGCGCTCCTCCCAGAGCCCCTTCCCAGGTTTGTTATGCGATGCTGCCCCCACACGCCTGCACCAGACCCCGCCCTGTGCACTGAGGGCCTTCGGGATGCAGCCAGTCCCCTGGGACCAGCACCCACCTGCCGTCACTGGGGGGCCCAGCCGTGGCTTCCCCAGATCTCACGCTCTCATCGCCTGCTCTGCCTGGAGCTCCAAGTGTGCACGTCTCCCCCTAACAGCCTCTCCCTCGGCCCCGCCCAGCTCCTCGTTCGGGCTCCGCTGCTGGGCGCTATTCCAGTGCAGCGGCGGAAACGGCGGAGCAGCGCAGGGCCTCGGCCCAGGTGGGGCTCAGGGACCAGGAGACCAGAAGCAAGTAACTCACAGAGGGCAGAGCAGGCACAGAGGAGGGCAGCAGGCACAAGACGGGCAGACAGGCCAGGAGCATGACCTGCACGCCTGTTAAGAATCTCCAGGCAGCAAGGACCTGGGCCAGGCTCTGCCCTGTGAGCAGGCCAGCGGAGGGTCCCTGGGCGTCCTGCTGCACAGCCTGAGCACACAGAGCTCATGCCTCCACAGCCAGGCCCAGGCTCCCAGAACCCAGGGCCAGCACCCTGCCCTGTAGCAGAGATGATGCCCCACTCGGGGACTGGCCCGTGCTGGGGCGGAGGCGAGGACGGCGTGGCAGGCAGGGCCCCACCCTCCTCTGTGCAGAGCGCCCTGCCCTTCCCGCCTCTGAGTGGCCACTCCAGGCTCTCTGCGATGGGGGGGTGCCCCACACCCAGGCTGAGCTCAGGCTCCTCCCGTCATGCCCCACTCCAGTGGCAGTGCCAGCTCAGGGAGCATTTGCAAATGGTGCCCAGACCTGGGCCCTGAGACCTGCCCTAGCGGGCTCTACCTGGGGCATCATAGCGATCCACCTCCTTGTAAGACACCGACATGACGGGGTGCTTGAGCTTCTCTCGGAAGTCCGTGATGGTCTGGTACACCAGGAAGACGGCCACGGCCATGAGCAGCAGGTAGATGAGGATGAGCAGCACGGAGAAGACGTTCTTCAGGCAGGCCTTGCTGACGCGGATGCTGCTGGCCGCAGACTCGCTGTCGAGGACTGAGGACAGCAGCAAAGCGTGGCCCTGAGTGCAGAGGCAGGTGCGGCCCAGGAGGTGGGCGACCCCCAGGCCCCTCCCTTGCTTTACCGAGGAGGCAAGGTCACTGCATACCAGATCTGCCCGCCTCACCTCCACCCGCAAACCATAATACAGGGCCCCTATCTACACTGACTACTCATAGACTTATCAGGAAGGGGACCCTGAAGGGAAGGAGGGACAGACAGTTGCATTCCAACGAGGGAGCCTGTGCCAACCTACCTCTCAGGCCTTAGCCCCCCCCCCTCACCTCCCACCTCCCAGCTCCGGCTGTGCTGAGTGGCCTTCTGCCCCTCCAGCGTGCCTGCACCCTGAAGCCTGGCCGGAGCCCTTCTCCTGCAAGCTGGTCCTGACTCACCCTTCAGGTTTCGGTTTAGAAAGGCGTGCCCCCGAGGAAGCCTGTCCTGACCCCTAACGTTATTTGGGCACGCCTTCCCAGCGCTCCCAGGCATCCATTTGCGCCCTGTCATCACTCTGCAAGGTCACTGTCTACATGTTTTTTGATCCCCCTAGGCTTTCAGCTCCGTGACAGCAGGGCCACAGGCCAGTTTTGTCCACACTGGACCCCTTGCCCTTCAATGTTGTGCCTGGAACACAGCCGGCATTCCGCATTTACATGGTGACCGACTGAACGGCTGACTAAACGTGTGCTAATGCCCACCCCACCCCAGCTCTGCTTCTCCTGCCTGCTTGCAAACCAGCCCCAGCCTCCATTACTCTGTTATAAACTGAACTGTGTTCCTGGTCCCTAACATTCATACCCTGAAGCCCTAACACCCAGTGTGACTATTTAGATACAAAGTGTTTAAGGATGTAATTAAAGTTAAATGAAGTCATATGGGTGGAGCCCTAACCCCATAGTACTAGTGTCTTTATAAGAAGGGGAAGAGACACCAGGGATGCCGCACGCAGAGAAAAGGCCACAGGAAGACACATGGAGAGGCTGACACCTTTAAGTGAGAGAAACCAAACTTGCTGACACCCTGACCTTGGACTTCCAGCCTCCAGAACTGAGAAAAACCTTCTGTTTAAGCCCCAGCCTGCGGTACATTGCTGCTGCAGCAGCCCTAGCTGACGGCGACATCCCACAGTGTTCCTCGTGCCGCCTCTCCTCGGCTGCAACTGGGTCCCGAGGAAAAACCCTGGGTCCCCCACAGCAACTGAGCACAAGGCTCAGGATAGAAGGGAGTCTGAAAGTAAGTTCAAAAAGATATGTAGCTGGCTTCTGGCTCCCACCAGTGACAGAGGAGCTTGGTCACACCACCCTTCTACATACAGATAACCACTATAAAATTTGGACAAAATATTTAAATTTTATTTGAAGTACCAGAG
The DNA here is from genome assembly GCF_036850765.1 of Saccopteryx bilineata. Classification (NCBI taxonomy): domain Eukaryota; kingdom Metazoa; phylum Chordata; class Mammalia; order Chiroptera; family Emballonuridae; genus Saccopteryx; species Saccopteryx bilineata. The sequence goes on along the minus strand of NC_089491.1, from coordinate 296,619,663 downwards.
AATGATCAAAAGAAGGCAGACAATGGAAGACAGTCTACTCTTGAAAGAAGAAAATGGCACATACATATATATTTATACATTGATACATACATACATAAATAAGTAAATAGAAGATGACGACGAGAACATCACCTGCTGAGATTTGTAAATTTGCAACTTTCTGGCTTGAGGTGCTCACCAATGTGTATAAGGCATCATTCAAGGAAATAGTGGACCAAGTTCAGGGCTGGCAGAGCAGTCAGAAAGTCATGGGGAAACCCTAAAAGGGAGGGTCACACATAGTGGGGTGAGTCCTCAAATCTGCAAATAAATATGTTCAAATTCTTGGCTAGACATTCTAGGTGGCCCAGCAAAAAAGCAGCAGTTGGTAACCGAAAAAACTGAATGGACACCCTGGCTGGTTTGCTCAGTGATAGAGAGTCGGCCCAACATGTGGATGTCCCAGGATTGATTGCTGGTCAGGGCACACAGGAGAAGTGACCATCTGCTTCTCTACCCTTCTCCATTCTCTTTCTCTCTGTTGCCCTCCCACAGCCATGGCTCAATTGGTTTGAGCGCACTGGCCCCAGGGGCTAAGGATGGCTCTGTGAAGCCTCCACCTCAGGTGCTAAAAATAGCTTGGTAGCAAGCATGGCCCCAGATAGGCAGAGCATCAGCCCCAGATGGGGTTTGCTGGGTGTATCCCAGTTGGGGCACATGCCATAGTCTGTCTATCTCCTCTCCTCTCACTTGGAAAAGAAGGGGGGGAAATTAAACTGAGTGGAGATTTCAATTGCTGCTAATGGAGAGGACACAGGAGTTTGAAACTTGAACCTTGCCACATTAACTACCTAAGAGATTCATAATAGAATTCAGAAGCCACATAATGTATCATTTATAATATCTAGTGCTCTATTAAAAATCGCTAGACAGGGAATGACAAGAAAAAACTACCCATACTAAAGAAAAAAGAGCAGTTTATAGAAACCAATGCCAAGATGACCCAGATATTGCAATTAGCAGACAGGAACTTTACAGCATTTAAAAAACCCAAAGAGCCTGACCTGTGGTGGCGCAGTGGATAAAGCGTCGACCCAGAAGTGCTGAGGTCGCCAGTTTGAAACCCTGGGCTTGCCTGGTCAAGGCATATATGGGAGTTGATGCTTCCAGTTCCTCCCCCCTCTCTCTCTCTGTCTCTCCCTCTCCTCTCTAAAATGAATAAAAAAAAAAAGAAAAAAAAAAAAAGAAAACTATATACATAAGAATGAGGCCCTGGCCGGTTGGGTCAGTGGTAGAGCGTCGGCCTGGCGTGCTGAAGTCCCGGGTTCGATTCCCGGCCAGGGCACACAGGAGAGGCGCCCATCTGCTTCTCCACCCCTCCCCCTCTCCTTCCTCTCTGTCTCTCTCTTCCCCTCCCACAGCCGAGGCTCCATTGGAGCAAAGATGGCCCGGGCACTGGGGATGGCTCTGTGGCCTCTGCCCCAGGCGCTAGAGTGGCTCTGGTCGTGACAGAGCAACGCCCCGGATGGGCAGAGCATCGCCCCCTGGTGGGCCGGGTGGATCCCGGTCGGGTGCATGCGGGGAGTCTGACTATCTCCCCGTTTCCAGCTTCAGAAAAAAAAAAAATGAACAGAGGGGAACTAGAAATGATAAAAATAAACCAAATGGAAATCCTAAAGCTGAAAAAAAAATATATATATATACATATACACACACACACACACACACACTGCAGTGTCTCAGCAGCATAAGATCACAGAAGAAAGAACAGGTCACAAAGAGTATTTGGGGGGGGGAAGCCCAAATATCCCAAAATTGTAGAAAAAAAAACATTAATTTGCAGATCCAAAAAGCTCAATATATACCAAGAAGGATAAATAAGAAAACCACTCTTAGGCAAATCATAGTCAAACTGCCAATAAGAAGGTAAGACAAAAATCCTGAAATAAGCCTGGAAATAAAAAGAAAGACACATTACATATAGAATATTATATCTAATGATAAGTAACTTTTGATCAGAAATAATGAAGGCCAAAAGACAATGGAATATCTTTAAAGTGCTGCTGTCTATGACCCAGAAATAAAACGAACTAGTAAAACTTACTTTCAAAAATGAAGGTGAGCCTGACCAGGCGGTGACGCAGTGGATAGAGTGTCGGACTGGGATGCAGAGGACCCAGGTTCGAGACCCCAAGGTCGCCAGCTTGAGCGTGGGCTCATTTGGTTTGAGCAAAAGCCCACCAGCTTGAATCCAAGGTCACTGGCTCGAGCAAGGGGTTACTCAGTCAGCTGAAGGCCCACGGTCAAGGCACATATGAGAGAGCAATCAATGAACAACTAAGGTGTTGCAATGCGCAATGAAAAACTAATGATTGATGCTTCTCATCTCTCTCCGTTCCTGTCTATCCCTCTCTCTGACTCACTCTGTCTCTGTAAAATAAAAAAATTAAAAAAAATAAATAAATGAATGAAGGTGAACTAAAGATATACTCAAAAACAAAAGCTAAGAGAATTCATCACCAAGACCTGTACAAGACCTTCTAAAGAAAATCCCAAAAGATAAAGGGAAATGACACTAGCTTCTAACTTTCAAATGTATAGTAAGAAATAAAGATCACTGAAATGTTAAATAGTTGGGTAAATATAAAAAAACTATATATATTTTAAATTTAAGATTGTCTAAAGCAAATGTCTACAACAATATGGTAAGGTTTATAATTTGCACGAATGCAGAACAGAGAAACAAAAACCACATGAGACAAATAGGAAACAGCAAAATAGAAGAACCAAATCCAACCACATCAATAACTACATTAAATGTAAATGAACCAAACACTCCAATCAAAAGGCAGAGACTGTCAGCATGGATGAAAAACAAGAACCAACTATATGCTATCTATTAAAAAAATGGACTTTAGTGACATCAGCATCATGGAACAGTGAGAAGACTCCACTGTTTGTCCCCTTAAATTTACAGCAAGCTCCTGACCTGTGGTGGTGCAGTGGATAAAGCATCAACCTAAAATGCTGAGGTCACTGGTTCAAAACCCTGGGACTGCCCAGTCAAGGCACATATAGTAATTGATGCTTCCTCCTTCTCTCCCTCTTCTCCTCCCCCTCCCCTCTCTAAAATGAATTTAAAAAAATTTTTAATTTACAACAAGTTGGACAATTATAACTCAAAAAAGGATTCCCTGCCCTGGCCGGTTGGCTCAGCGGTAGAGCGTCGGCCTAGCGTGCGGAGGACCCGGGTTCGATTCCCGGCCAGGGCACACAGGAGAAGCGCCCATTTGCTTCTCCACCCCTCCGCCGCGCTTTCCTCTCTGTCTCTCTCTTCCCCTCCCGAAGCCGAGGCTCCATTGGAGCAAAGATGGCCCGGGCGCTGGGGATGGCTCTGTGGCCTCTGCCTCAGGCGCTAGAGTGGCTCTGGTCGCAACATGGCGACGCCCAGGATGGGCAGAGCATCGCCCCCTGGTGGGCAGAGCATCGCCCCACGGTGGGCGTGCCGGGTGGATCCCGGTTGGGCGCATGCGGGAGTCTGACTGTCTCTCCCTGTTTCCAGCTTCAGAAAAATACAAAAAAAAAAAAAAGGATTCCCTACGTTTAAAAGATCCACACATCCAGCTGTCTGCAGGTGGGCATACTGGAATGAGTAGGTAAGGTGGGACAGGGGATGGTGCTGCAGATGCAGGTCAGTGTCCACCACAGCTTCAAAAAATGTGGTACCAGGAAAGCAGTAAGGCTGCAGCCCTAACACCATGGCCTAGAGCAGGGGTCCCCAAACTTTTTACACAGAGGGCCAGTTCACTGTCCCTCAGACCGCTGGAGGGCCGAACTATAAAAAAAAACTATGAACAAATCCCTATGCACACTGCATATATCTTATTTTAAAGTAAAAAAACAAAATGGGAACAAATACAATATTTAAAATAAAGAACAAGTAAATTTAAATCAACAAACTGACCAGTATTTCAATGGGAACTATGGGCCTGCTTTTGGCTAATGAGATGGTCAATGTTCAGTTCCATATTTGTCACTGCTAGCCATAACAAGTGATATGACGTGCTCCTGGAGCCGTGAGGCGTGCATCCCGCATCACCGGAAGTAGTACTGTACGTGAGTGACACCGTGCTTTGCGCCCACATCCTGTGCTCCTCTCACTGACCACCAACGAAAGAGGTGCCCCTTCCGGAAGTGCAGTGGGAGCCAGATAAATGGCCTCAGGGGGCTGCATGCGGCCCGCAGTCCATAGTTTGGGGACCCCTGGCCTACAGTGTAAGAGGGGCAGAAGCAGTTTCCCTTCCAGAAAACATTATCTCCCTTCTCCTTTCCCTTTGTGACAGAACCAGGTAGGGTGGCTGGGAAGCTTTAAACAAAACAGTGGAGCTGACAGCCATTACTGGCAGGGCGGCAGAGCTGTGAGTTGGCAAACCTGCCTCCTCTCCCACATGCCCTGGAAGAGCCCAGTGAAGCCAAAAATAGAGAATAAAGGCCTGACCTGTGGTGGAGCAGTGGGTTAAAGCGTCAACCTGGAACACTGAGGTCGCCGGTTCGAAACCCTGGGCTTGCCTGGTCAAGGCATATATGGGAGTTGATGCTTCCTGCTCCTCCCCCTTGTCTCTCTCTCTCTCTCCCCCCCCCCCCAACTCCTCTAATTGAATAAATAAAGTCTTAAAAGAATAAAGGAGGTAGCTCTGGAATTTCACTAAATAAGTTCTACACCACCCATAACATTCCCCCAGTACAGTGGCAGTGTCCCATGATCGAGGTGAGCTGGTCAGAGAGGACACCCACCATCCCACTGGATACAGTGCACTTAACCAAAACACCACCACAGTGATCTCAGGCACAAAAAGGGCAAGTAAAAGAAAACAAAAACTTGCCCTGTAGCACCGTCTACCGGAAAACAAAAGAAAGCAGTCTACCGGCCCTGGCCGGTTGGCTCAGTGGTAGAGCATCAGCCTGGCGTGCAGAAGTCCCGGGTTCGATTCCCGGCCAGGGCACACAGGAGAAGCGCCCATCTGCTTCTCCACCCCTCCCCCTCTCCTTCCTCTCTGTCTCTCTCTTCTCCTCCCGTAGCGAGGCTTCATTGGAGCAAAGATGGCCCGGGCGCTGGGATGGCTCCTTGGCCTCTGCCCCAGGTGCTAGAGTGGCTCTGGCCGCAACAGAGCGACGCCCCAGAGGGGCAGAGCATCGCCCCCTGGTGGGTGTGCCGGGTGGATCCCGGTCGGGCGCATGCGGGAGTCTGTCTGACTGTCTCTCTCCGTTTCCAGCTTCAGAAAATACAAAAAAAAAAAAAAAGAAGTCTACCTATAAACCTGCTAAATTGTTGAGAGCAAAAGAGTATCTACACAAGGAAAGAGATCATTACCTCAAAATATGTAGACAAAGAAATAATCCATCAAATACATGAACAATCAAGGAAACTTGGTAGCATAGAAACAAAATGAAAAGACTCCAAAAACTGAACTCAAAGGTATAAAAGGCTGTGATCTGAATGACAGCAAATTCAAGATTGTAGTTATGAAAAAAATAGTAATATACAAGAAAATTCAGAAAGGTAGTTCAGTGAACTTAATAACATTAATGAACAAAAGTAGTATTTTATCAAAGACAAAACTATTAAAAAAAACAAAGAAATTCTGATGCTAAAGAACTCAATATATGAGATCAGGACTACATTAGAGAGCACTAAAAACAGAGCATTCTAGATAGAAGAGACAACTGGTAAACTCAAAAACAGAAACCTAGAAATACCCAGGAGAAAGAAGAGAACTAAGAGTTAAAAAAAAAAGAAAGAGGGCCCTGGCTGGTTGGCTCAGCAGTAGAGCGTTGGCCTAGCGTGCGGAGGACCCGGGTTCGATTCCCGGCCAGGGCACACAGGAGAAGCGCCCATTTGCTTCTCCACCCCTCCGCCGCGCTTTCCTCTCTGTCTCTCTTCCCCTCCCATAGCCAAGGCTCCATTGGAGCAAAGATGGCCCGGGCGCTGGGGATGGCTCCGTGGCCTCTGCCTCAGGCGCTAGAGTGGCTCTGGTCGCAACATGGCGACGCCCAGGATGGGCAGAGCATCGCCCCCTGGTGGGCAGAGCGTTGCCCCATGGTGGGCGTGCCGGGTGGATCCCGGTCGGGCGCATGAGGGAGTCTGTCTGACTGTCTCTCCCTGTTTCCAGCTTCAGAAAAAAAATGAAAAAAAAAAAAAAAAAAGAAAGAGGCTCTGGCCGGTTGGCTCAGTGGTAGAGCGTCGGCCTGGCGTGCAGGAGTCCCAGGTTCGATTCCCGGCCAAGGCACACAGGAGAGGCACCCATCTGCTTCTCCACCCCTCCCCCTCTCCTTCTTCTCTCTCTTCCCCTCCTGCAGCCAAGGCTCCATTGGAGCAAAGTTTGCATGGGCGCTGAGGATGGCTCCATGGCCTCTGCCTCAGGCGCTAGAATGGTTCTGGTTGCAACAGAGCAATGCCCCCAGATGGGCGCATGCGGGAGTCTGTCTGACTGCCTCCCCATTTCCAACTTCAGAAAAATACAAAAAATAATAAATAAATAAATGAACAAGAATTATATATACTATATTAGAAAAAGCCACCTAAAGATCTAAGAACAATAGGCATACCAAAAGGAGAAAGATGAAGAAGAAAACACAGAGCCTACTCAAAGAAATAATTGATGAGAACTTCCCAAACCCTATGAAAAGAACTGGACTTCAGAGGAAGCTAAAAACACAACCTAATCATATCAATGCAAAAAAAGACCTTCTCCAAGATACATTTTCTGCAAACTGGCAAAAATTAATAACAAAAGGAATTCTCAGTGCAGCCAAGGTGAAAACACTAACCTACATAAGAATCCCCATTATCATCAGATTTCTCAGTAGAACCCTTACAAGACAGGAGAAAGTATAAAGAAAATTCAAACTACTAAAAGAAAAAAACCATCAACCAAGGATAATATATCCAACAAAGTCAACCTTTAGATATGAAGGAGAAACAAAGGCTTTGCAGACAAACAAATGTTTAAAGGAGCTCTTCTAACCAAACACAAAAATTCAAAAGTATACAGTACTTCGGTAAAGAGATTAACAGAAGCAGGAAACTACAGCTCTACTTCAGAATAGGCTATTAAACAATTATAACAAAAGGTTAAGGGGGGCGTATGGTGTTAAAAATAATTATAACAGGCAAGGGGGGGAGGGGAGTAAAGAGGGACAAATAAAAGGTGATGGAAAATGATTTGACTTCGGGTGATGGGCACACAATACAATCAAGAGTTCACATGCTATAGTAATGTTTACCTGAAACCTATGTACTCTTAATGATCAATGTCATACCATTAAATTTAATTTTATAAATAAAATTTAAAAAATAATTATAACAGCAATTTGGTATTGAATATACAACATTAAAAGGGATAATTTGTGGTGACAAAATCATAAAGGGGACGAGCAAAGGGGACTGAATGGCTACAGGTGAATGAAGGTAAGGGGCAATCAATGCGTACATCTATTGTACGCATGAGATATTTTACACAAACCTGATGGTAAACACAAAACATAAATCAGCTAAGGAGGAGGAAACAGGAAAAAAATCCAGAAAATAGAAAACAGCCAAACTAAAATAGCAGAATCACTAGGGGAAAGCAGCGATCAAGGCACAGAGCAACCAGAAAAAAGGCAAAATGGCTGCAGTAAATCCTCATTTATCAGTAATCACCCTGGATAGAAATGAAGTCAACAGAGTAGTGAGATGGATTAAAAAACAAGGCCTTACTATATGTTACCTGCAGGAGACTCGTCTCAGCTCCAAAGACAAACAGCCTCAAAGTGGAAAGGCGGAGGATGATACCTCAAGCAAATGGCACCCAGAGAAAAGCAGGTGTTGCCACACTTATGTCAGACAAAACAGATTTCAAGAAAAAGGTAACAAGAGGGAGAACTGGTCAAGAAGGAAGAGGAGGTAAGTGCTGTGCTCACCTCCTCCCATAACCACATCAAAATTACAACTACGTTATAGAACAAACCTCACTAAGAACCACCTGAAGACTAGCGGAAGAGAAGTCCTACAACTAGAGAAAAAAGAAGCACGTCAAGATTGGTAGAAGGGGTGGAGGGGTGGAAGGGTGGAGGGGTAGACGAGGAGGTCCCACACCCATAACATGGCAATTAAGAATGAAGAGGGCAGGCCTTGGCCGGTTGGCTCAGTGGCAGAGCGTCAGCCTGGCGTGCAGGAGTCCCGGGTTCAATTCCCAGCCAGGGCACACAGGAGAAGCGCCCATCTGCTTCTCCACCCCTCTTCCTCTCCTTCCTCTCTGTCTCTCTCTTCCCCTCCCGCAGTCAAGGCTCCATTGGAGCAAAGATGGCCCGGGCGCTGAGGATGGCTCCATGGCCTCTGCCTCCGGCGCTAGAGTGGCTCTGGTCGCAACAGAGCAACTCCCCGGATGGGCAGAGCATCGCCCCCTGGTGGGTGTGCCGTGTGGATCCCAGTCGGCGCATGTGGGAGTCTGTCTGACTGCCTCCCCATTTCCAACTTCAGAAAATAAAAAAAATTAAAAAAAGAATGAAGAGGGTTATCTCCACTGTGGAAGTGTCCCTGAGGAGCGAGGGTCCCAGCCCCACACTGGGCTCTACAGTCTGCAGTACCAGTGCTGGGAAGAGGAGTCCCCATAACATCGGCTGTGCAAACCAGTGAGGAGTGAGACAGGGCTGCTGGAGACCTATGCACTCCTCTTAAGGGGCCCCACACGGATATACTCACTCAGAAACTCACACAATTTATGCTTCAGTGCAGGGGTAGCAGCTCTAATAGCCCCAAGGACATACAAGGAGGGACTGAGTTGACTAGTTTCAGGATGAGGGCTGGAGGAACAGGGGTCAGGACAGCTCTCTCCAGGGACAGAAGTACTGGCAGCCACTACCTTTCCTTTGTTGAGTTCCTCCCCAACATGGCCAGCAAGGCGCCAAATGTGTGCTCTCTATTAATCTGGCTAACATCATCCACCCCTCCCTGGTGATTCCCAAAGACCCCACCCAGGTCCCTGAACCCGGCCCAAGCTGTTCTGCACACACAGGAAGCCTGCCGTGGCTTACACTCGTCCTTCCCCAAATCTCTCAGAGATGCACAAACCCCAAACCAGCAGGGGCTGGCCTTGGTGTACCTTATAGCTTTGGCTAAGTGTCCCCAGGTCTACCACAAGCAGGACTGGTCTCAACTTGAACTGGAACTCCCATCAGGCGGTCCCAAGCCTGGCATAAGTGGCAGCTAGATTGACCTGGAGGGTAGCTTCAACTAATTAGCCACAAGCCTGACACAAGAGGCAGCTGACTCAGATCACATTGTGGTGCCCACAAAAGTGTCCCAAAGCTAACACCAGTGGCAACTGGTCTTGGTTCACAGCATTGCCTCTGACCCAAGTGCCTCCAGGGCCAATGCAAGTGGCAACCAACCACAGATCACTCTGCAGCTCATAGCAAGAGAACACAAGCCCAGCACAAATGTTGGCTGACACTGCCTTAACACTGTAACCCCTCCCAAGAGGCTCCAGAACTAACACACCAGTGGCCAATTTCAGCACACAATAGAGCACCATCCGGCCAGCTCCACAAATGACACACCTGAAGGTCAGACTCAGCTGGCACCAGAGCTCCACTAATGTGATCCTGCTCTATGGAGTCAGCCCCTACACAACAGCTCATCCATTGTAGTCAGGAACAGCCCTAAAAGCCAGTCAGCCATAGGGTCAATCCCAACCACTAACACACCAACAGCAATCAAGGTTTATCTGAAACAAGAGAACACAGAACCCATACAAGGAACAGCCCAGGAGCACCTGGCTTAGGTGACCAGGTAAACTGTGCGACTGGGTCCCACAGGACACCAACTATATAAGGCCACTTTACCAAGACCAGAGGATGTAGCAAATCTACCTAATACATAACACAGGGAGGTAGCCAAGATGAGGAGACAAACATGTTCCAACTGAAAGAACAGAACAAAACTCCAGGAAAAAAATAAACAAAATGGACATAAGCAACTGACCAAATACAGAGTTCAAAACACTGGTTATAAGAATACTCAGCCCTGGCCAGTTGGCTCAGCAGTAGAGCATCGGCCCAGCGTGTGGAAGTCCCAGGTTTGATTTCCGGTCAGGGCAAACAGGAGAGGCGCCCATCTGCTTCTCCACCCCTCCCCCTCTCCTTCCTCTTTGTGTCTCTCTTCCCCTCCCGCAGCCAAGGCTCCACTGGAGCCAAGTTTGCCTGGCACTGAGGACGGCTCCATGGCCTCTGCCTCAGGTGCTAGAATGGCTCTGGCCACAACAGAGCAACACCCTAGATGGGCAGAGCATCGCCCCCTGGTGGGCATGCTGGGTGAATCCTGGTTGGGCACATGCAGGAGTCTGTCTGACTGCCTCCCCACTTCTAACTTCGGAAAAATACAAAAAAGAATACTCAATGAATTTAGGAGAAAAATAAATGAACACAGTGAGAATTTCAATGAAGAGATAGAAAACATAAAAAAGAACCAGTCAGAAATAAAGAATACAATGGAAATGAAGACATTAGAGTGAATCAAGAGCAGATTAAATGAAGCAAGGATCAAATCAGTGAATCAGAACAGCAAAAAGAGAATAAAAATTGTTTTAAACTAGGAGAGTTTATGGGACCTGGGACAACATCAAGTGTATCAACATTTGCATCACAGTGGGTACCAGGAGATGAGAGAACGGTAATGAAAAAGTATTTGAGGGCCTGGCCAGTTGGTTCCATGGTAGAGTTTGGCCCGGCATGTGGATGTCCCAGGTTCAATTCCCAGTCAGGGCACAAAGGAGAAGCAAACATTTGCTCCTCCTCTCCTCCCCTCCCCTTCTCTCTTTCTCCCATTTTCTCTCTCTATTCCCATCCTGTAGCCTTGGCTTGATTGATTTGAGCACATCAGCCCGGGTGCTGAGATGGCTCCATGGTGCCTCTGCCTCAGGTGCTAAAAATAGCTCATTTATGAGCATGGCCCCAGATAGGCAGAGAATTGGCCCCAGACAGGGGTTGCTAGATGGATCCTGGTCAGGGCACATGCAGGAGTCTATCTCCTCTCTTCTCACTTGGAAAAGAAAAAAAAAAAACTATTTTAAGAAATAATGATAGAAAACTTCCCTAATCTGGTGAAGAAAATGAAAATACAAGTCCAGGAAGGAAAAAGAGTCCCAAACAAGATGAACCAAAAGAGGCCCACACCAAGATACATCATGATTAAATTGCAAAAGGTAAAAGAGAAAATCTTAAAAACAGCAAGAGAAAAAGCAATGAGTTATGTAAAAGGGAGCTCCCATAAGACTGTCAGCTGATTTCTCAACAGAAACTTAGCAGGCCAGAGGGAATAGCATAAAATATTCAAAGAGATGAAAGACAAAGACCTATCAGAAAATTCTTCTATCCAATAAGGCTATCATTTAGAACTGAAGGAGAGATCATCTTCCAGACAAGAAAAAGCTATAGAAGTTCATCACCACTAAACCAGTCTTACAAGAAATGTCAAAGGAACTTTTTGAAGATAACATTAAAAATGTGAGAAAGAAAATACAAAAAAGAAAAGAATTCTCACTGTCAAAGACAAACAGTAAAAGCAGTGAATCAACTGACTATAAAGCTAGTATAAAGGTTAAAAGACAAAAGTAGGAAGATTATGTATAACTACAACAAAACAAGGGATAAAGAGAGCACACAAACAAAAGATAATGACAAAAACATAAACGTGGAGGGATGAGTAAAAACTGTAGTGATTTTAGAATGTGTTGAAACTTAAGTGACCATCAACTTGAAATGGTTTGCTACAAACGTAGCTCAGTATATAAGCACAAGGTAACAACAAACCAAAAATCTACGAAAAGATATACAAAAAATAAAGAGTAAAGAAATATAAACACAAAACTAGAAAATCGTCAACATACAAGAGAGCAACATAAGGAACAGAACTATAAAAACAATTAGAAAACAATAATATGCCAATAACTACATACCTATCAGTAATTACATACATATCAATAATTACTTTAAGTGTAAATATATTAAATGTTCCAGTCAAAAGACATAGGGTAGCTAAATATATAAGAAAACAAAACCTGTACATATGCCGCCTACAAGAGATCCATCTGAGATGAAAACACACACAGACTGACAGTAAAAGAATAGAAGAGATATTTTATGCATATAGAATGAAAAGAAGAAAAGGCTGGGGTAGCAATACCTATATCAGACAAAACAGACTTTAACTCAAGGGGTATAACAAGAAACTAAGACGGATCTTTCATCATGATAAAGGTATCAATTCAACAAACATATATAATTCCTATAAATATTTACATGCCCAATATGGGGACACCTCAATAAACAAAGCAAATATTGATGTACATACAGGGAGAGATCAACAGTAATACACTCAGAGTAGGGGGCTTTAACACCCCATTGTTATCCATGAATAGATCATCTAAACCAGTGGTAGTCAACCTGGTCCCTACCGTCCACTAGTGGGCGTTCCAGCTTTCATGGTGGGCGGTAGCGGAGCAACCAAAGTATAAATAAAAAGATAGATATAACTGGGGCCCTGGCCGGTTGGCTCAGCGGTAGAGCGTCGGCCTAGCGTGCGGAGGACCCGGGTTCGATTCCCGGCCAGGGCACACAGGAGAAGCGCCATTTGCTTCTCCACCCCTCCGCCGCGCTTTCCTCTCTGTCTCTCTCTTCCCCTCCCGCAGCCAAGGCTCCATTGGAGCAAAGATGGCCCGGGCGCTGGGGATGGCTCTGTGGCCTCTGCCTCAGGCGCTAGAGTGGCTCTGGTCGCAACATGGCGACACCCAGGATGGGCAGAGCATCATCCCCTGGTGGGCAGAGCATCGCCCCATGGTGGGCGTGCCGGGTGGATCCCGGTCAGGCGCATGCGGGAGTCTGTCTGACTGTCTCTCCCTGTTTCCAGCTTCAGAAAAATGAAAAAAAAAAAAAAAAAAAAAAAAAAAGATAGATATAACTATAGTAAGTTGTTTTATAAAGATTCTGCCAAACTTAGTGAAAACCCGACATAAAGTACTTGGTAAGTAATTATTATTATATGCTTTAACTTACTGTAACTCTGCTTTATAAGTTTTATAAAGTAAAGTGACTTCCCTACTTTATAAATCACCATTACTGTGGAACCGGTGGTTGATTAGAAAATTTTACTACTAACAGAGATACAAAAGTGGGCGGTAGGTATAAAAAGGTTGACTACCCCAGGGCTAGACAGAAAATCAACAAGGAAACAGAAGCTTTAAACAGCAATTTAGAGTATATAGATTTAATTTATATTTTTAAAACATTTCACCTAAAAGCAGCAGCATATGCATTCTTTTCAAATGCACATGGAACATTTTCTAAGACAGACCATATTAGGCCACAAGTCTCAAATTTAATAAGATTAAAATCATTTTAAGCATCTTATCAGATTACAATAGCATGAAACTAGAAATCAATTATAAGAAGAAAACTGAAACATACATAAACACAGAGGCTAAATACCAAGCTACTAAACAATAAATGGATTAATAATGAGATTAAGGAAGAAATCAAAGATACCCTGAGACAAATGAAAACATAACGACCCAAAAATCTATGAGCCAGAGTAAAAAACAGTTGAGAGAGAAATTCACAGCAATGTAGGCCTACCCCAAGTCACAAGAAAAATGCAACTGAACAATCTAATTTTATACATAAAGGAAGTAGAAAATGACGAACAAAGTTGAAAGTGAGTAGAAGGAAGAAAATAATGAAGATCAGAGTGGAAATAAACTAAAATCTTACAAAACAATAGAGTAGATCAATAAAACCAAGAGCTGGTTCTTTGAAAAAATAAACAAAATTAATAAACATTTAGCCAGACTCCTTAGAAAAAAAGAGGGCCCAAACAACTAAAATCAGAAATGGAAGAGTACTGACAACCTACACCACAGAAATAAATAGGATTATAAGGAAATACTACAAACAATTATATACCAACAAATTGGACAACCTAGAGGAAATAAATTTCTAAAAACATACAGTGTTTTGAGGCTAAATCAGGGAAACTGAACAGACCAGGAACTACTAATGAAATCAAATCAGTAATCAAAAAACTTCCACCTGACCAGGCGGTGGCGCAATGGATAGTGCATTGGACTGGGATGCAGAGGACCCAGGTTTGAGACCCTGAGGTCACCAGCTTGAGCGTAGGCTCATCTGGTTTGAGCAGGCCTCACCAGCTTGGATCCAAGGTCGCTGGCTTGAGCAAGGGGTTACTCAGTCTGTTGAAGGCCCACGGTCAAGGCACATATGAGAAAGCAATCAATGAACAACTAAGGTGTTGCAACAAAAAACTGATGATTAATGCTTCTCATTCTCTCTGTTCCTGTCTGTCTGTCTCTATCCCTCTGTCTGACTCTTTCTCTGTCTCTGTAAAAATAACAAACTTTCAACAAACAAAAGTCCAGAACCAGATGGCTTCACTGGTTAATTTTACCAAGCATTCAAAAAAGAATACCTATCCTTTTCTAACCATCTTGCTCACAAAAATTAGGAGATATTTCAAAATGAATATGAAGTGATAGAAATATCCCTAATTTTTGTGAGCAGAATTAGGGGATATTTCAAAATGAGTATGAAGTGATAAAATATCCCCTAGTTTTTGTGAACAGTGTATTTAAAAAACTGAAGACTCCCAAACTCATCATACAAGGCCAACATTACTCTTATAACACCACCAGACAAAGACACTACAAAAAAATTACAGGCCAATACCCTTAATGAACACATATACAAAAGTCTTCAACAATATATTAGGAAACTAAATTCAGCAATAAATAAAAAAGATCATATACCACAATCAAGTGGGGTATATCCCTGTTCTGCAAAGTTGGTTCAATATCCACAAATTAACATAATACACCACAAAAACAAAACAAAGCATGTTAGTCATGATCATATCAGCAGATGTAGAAAAAGCATTTGACAAAATTCAACATCCATTTACGATGAAAAATTCTCAGCAAAGTGGGAATAGAGGAAACATATTTCAATATAACAAAGGCCATATATGACAAACCCACAGTGAACATCTTACTCAACAGTAAAAAGCTTAAAGTGCTTTTCCTTTAAGATCAGGAACAGACAACCACAGTCACTCTCAATAAATTCAATTTATAAAAGATAAGAAACAAGACAAGAATGTTAGCTTTTACGACTTTATCTTTCGGCTGTCAAATGATCTTTAATTGAAGTACTTTTCTTTAAAGGTCTTAACTAGCTGGGCATTCCACTGCACCAGTATTGATGTCATCTATGATGCGGGCAGGCATCAACGTTACAGCCCATAGACTGGGCTGTCCCTAGGACCTCTGTAATGGTTCCAGAGCTCTCTAGCTAAAGATCAATGCTGCACCTATCAATGTTGACAATCTCATCAAAAGTGGAATATTTCCACTGTGCTTAATAATACTTTTTTTTTTTTTTTTGCCTCTTTCTGTCTGTCGGCAGTTTTTTGAGGGCCTTGATGATCAGGACAGAGGCAGGTCTGGGCCTATCTGTTCTGAATGGTCAGATTCACTGTAATCCTCAGACCCTTCCAATCATTGGATGCTTTGGCAATATCATCACCAACCTTTTTTGGAGACAGACCCAGGGAGTCTATCTTAGGAACCAGGGCAGAGGGGGCACTGACTTCACATGGGTACACTTCACGCATATGACTTTGATCTCCTTGGGGTTGAACTTCAGCAGCGTGGTGGAGGCAGCAGGTGTTGGATAAACCCAGATTCAGGATGACCAAAGAAAGTTGCACCTATGCCTGCTCCAAGCTGAAAGCCACTTTCCCCACTTCAATTCCACATAGTACTGGAAGTCCTAGCAACAGCAATCAAACAAGAAAAAGAAATAAAAGGCATCCAAATTGGAAAGGAAGAAGTAAAACTATCATTATTTGCAGGTGATATAATACTACAGAGAGAGAACCATCAAGATTCTACCAAAACAGGCCCTGGCCGGTTGGCTCAGCGGTAGAGCGTTGGCCTGGCATGCGGGGGACCCAGGTTCGATTCCCGGCCAGGGCACATAGGAGAAGCACCCATTTGCTTCTCCACCCCCCCCTCCTTCCTCTCTGTCTCTCTCTTCCCCTCCCGCAGCGAGGCTCCATTGGAGCAAAGATAGCCCAGGCGCTGGGGATGGCTCCTTGGCCTCTGCCCCAGGCGCTAGAGTGGCTCTGGTAGCGGCAGAGTGATGCCCCAGAGGGGCAGAGCATTGCCCCCTGGTGGGCAGAGCATCGCCCCTGGTGGGCGTGCCGGGTGGATCCCGGTCGGGCGCATGTGGGAGTCTGTCTGACTGTCTCTCCCCGTTTCCAGCTTCAGAAAAATACAAAAAAAAAAAAAAAAGATTCTACCAAAACATTATTAGAACTGATAAATTCAGTAAAGTAGCAGGATGCAAAAATAATATTCAGAAATCAGGTGCTTTTAATACCAACAACAAAACTATCACAGAAATAAGAAAACAATTCCATTTACAATTGATTAAAAATATATCTAGGAATAGATTTAACCAAGAAGGTAAAAGACCCATACTCAAAAAATTATGACACTGAAGAAGATAAAAATAAAAGTCTATACCATGCTCATGGATAGGAAAAGTTAACATTGTCAAAATGTACCTACTACCTAAATAATTAAATACAATCCCTATCAAAACATCCATGGCATTTTTCTTACACTAGAAAACATAATCCTCAAATTTATATGGAACCACAAGAGACCAATGGCCAAAGCAATCTTGAGAAAGAAGAAAGGCGAAGGTATCACGCTGCCTGATATTAAAATACACTACAAGCCTGACCAGGTGGTGGCGCAGTAGATAGAGCGTCGAACTGGGATGCAGAGGACCCAAGTTTGAAATTCCAAGGTCGCCAGCTTGAACATGGGCTCATCTGGTTTGAGCAAAGCTCACCAGCTTGGACCCAAGGTCGCTGGCTTGAGCAAGGGGTTACTCGGTCTGCTGTAGCCCCATGGTCAAGGCACATATGAAAAAGCAATCAATGAACAACTAAGGTGTTGCAATAAAAAACTAATGACTGATGCTTCTCATCTCTCTCCATTCCTGTCTGTCCCTATCTATCCCTCTCTCTGACTCTCTGTCTCTATAAACAACAACAACAACAAAAAACAACAAGGCTATAGTCATCAAAACAGCATGGTACTGTCATAAAAACAGATAAATAGATTAATGCAACAGAACAGAGCCCAGAAATAAACCTATGCCTAGACCAGTGGTAGTCAACCTGGTCCCTACTGCCCACTAGTGAGCGTTCCAGTTTTGATGGTGGGCGGTAGAGGAACAACCAAAGTATAAATAAAAAGATAGATTTAACTATAGTAAGTTGTTTTATAAAGATTTAATTCTGCCAAACTTAGCGAAAATCCAACATTAAGTACTTGGTAAGTAATTTTTATTATATGCTTTAACTTGCTGTAATTCTGCTTTATAAATTTTATAAAGTAAAGTGACTTCCCTACTTTATATTATAAATCACCATTACTGTGGAACTGGTGGGCAGTTAGAAAATATTACTACTAACAGAGATACAAAAGTGGGCGGTAGGTATAAAAAGTTTGACTACTCCTGGCCTAGACAGTCAATTACTCTATGACAAAGGAGGTAAGACTATACAATAGGAGAAGACAGTTTCTTTAATAACTACTATTGGCAAAATTGGACAGGTAAACGCAAAGAAACCCACAAAAAAATAATATAAAAAACCAGACTATTTTCTTACACCATAAACAAGAATAAACTCAAAATGAATTAAAGATTTAACTCTAAACGCCAAACCATAAAACTCTTACAAGAAAATACAGGCAGTAAATTCTCTGACATCACTCTTAGTAATATTTTTTTGGGTGTCTCCTTGAGCAAGGGAAACAAAAGAAAAAATAAACAAATGGGACTCCATCAAACTAAAAAGTGTTTTCACAGCAAAGCAAACCATCAATAAAATGAAAATACAACCTACTAAAATGGGAGAAGATATTCCCCAATGATATGTCCAATAGGGGGTTAATATTCAAACTGTATAAGGAACTCATACAACTTCTCACCAAAAAGACTAACAATCCAATTTAAAAATGGGTAGAGAGCCTAAATAAACATTTCTCCAAAAAGGACATACGTATGACCAATAAACACATGAAAAGATACTTAACATCAACAACCATAAGAGAAATACAAATGAAAGCCACATGATACATCACCTCACACTTGTCAGAAGGCTATCATCAATAAATTAACAGACAACAAGTATTGGGAAAAATGTGGAGAAAAGGAACACTCATGCACTGCTGGTGGGATTACAAATTGGTGTAGCCATATGGAAGTTCCTCAAAAAAATTAAAAATAAAACTATCATATGACCCAAGTAATTTCACTTCTGGGTATTTATCCGAAGAAATCCAAAACACTAATTCAAAAAGATCCATGCATCCATCCCTATGTTCACTGCAGGATTATGTATATAGCCAAGATATGGAAGCAACCTAAGAGTCCACTGATAGATGACTGGATAAAGAAGTGGTACATATTTACAACAGAATATTATTCGGCCATAAAAAAAACAAAATCTTACCATTTGTGACAACATGGAAGGACTCAGTGGGTCTTATGCTAAGTGAAGTAAGTCAGATAGAGAAAGACAAATACCATATGATTTCACTTATAAGTGGAATCTAAACATGAGGAAAAAACAGAAACAGACTCAGAGATATGGAGAACAAATTGATGGGGGGGTGGGGAGTCGGGTGAAAAAGATAAAGAGATTAAAAAGTACAAATTGGCAGTTACAAAATTGTCATGGGGATGTCAAGTTCAGCACAGGGAATATGGTCAATAATATTATAACTGTGTATGGTGTCAGGTGGGTACTAGACTTACCAGGAGGATCACTTAGTAAGTTATGCAAATGTCTAACTTTTGGTTAGACAGTATTGGAATACTGCCTGAACCTTATTTAATACTGCATGCCAACTGTAAGTAAATTTTAAAAAAAAGAAACTAATAATTGAAGGTAAAAACACTTTCATTCCTAAAGATGTATGTAGCCCTATGTTGACCGCAGCATTATATACAACAGCCAAGACATGGAAACGGCCTAGCGTCCTTCAATAGATAATTAAAGAATATATGACATGTATATAGTGGACTACTACTCAGCTATAAAAAAGACAAAATATCGCCATTTGCAACAACATGGATGGATCTTGAGAGTACTATGCTAAGTGAAATGAGTCAGAAGGAAAAGGACAAGATCTGTATTTCACTCGTATGTGGGATATAAAACAAACAGGAAACATGCAAACTCAGACACAGACAACAGAAGGTAGTTACGGGGGAAGGGAGTTGGAAGGAGGACAAAGAGCGTACGGGGGATGAGATACATGGTGACTGAAAGAGACTAGACTTCAGGAAGTGAACACACAATAATGTATACATACGTTGTATTGTGAAGCTGTATACCTGAAATTTACATAATGTTATTAGCCAATGCTACTCCAATAAATTTAATTTGAAAAAATAACTTTAAATACAAAGATATTAGAGTATTTGTCATAATTATTTCATGTTATTTTATTTAAAGGCACAAAAGCAAGATCAACACAGAATTATCAGTGTCCTAGGTTGATAAGGACTCATTCCCTCTCTACTTCCACAAACGTGCATCAAGCACCAACTCTATACGCAAGGCTTTGTGCTAGGTGCTTCAGGGAGACACTCACAGACAAGGATCAGTGGTCTGTCCTGAAATTCAGAAGGATGTGACGATGTAAAACTGAGCTGTCCTTTTCTCAGAAGAAAGAATGGGGGCCCTGGCCAGTCAGCTCAATCAGTTAAAACATAATCCTGAAACAAAATGGTTGTGGGTTTAATCCCTGATCAGGGTACATAAAGCAACTAATGAACGCACAACTAAGTGGAATAACAAAATGAATGCTTCTCTCTCTCTCTCTCGAAAATGAAGCAACAAAAAAAGAAAGTAAGGGAGAAAGAATGAAGAGTGTGGAGAAAAAGGCAGAGATCAGCAAAGGCTCTATGGAGGAGGAAGTCACACAGCATTATGTCTAAGGTACCAGGAGGACGTTGAGAGAAACAGTATGTTCACTATTTATTAACGTTCTGAATGGAAAGATCAGAGAGCTAGCCCAGACGTTATAAGCATGAGCTTTAGAGTCAGAGAGATCTAAGTTCCAGCTCTGCTACTAACCACTCTAACCCAGGACAAGCTACTTAATGCTTCTAAGCCTCTCTTTCTCCATGTGAAAAGGAAATCATTTCAGTTTTAAAGGATGTCTAAAAGAAGTAAGTATATGAGATAATGTTGCAAAATGCTTTATAGTACAGAGTGCCTACTCAATGAATTACTGTTACTAAAGGAACCAAGTACCCTCTACACCACAAAAAATGAAGACCTCAATGATGAAGACAGCACAAATGAACACCATGGCATTACAATCTCTTAATAATAATGAAAGGCAGAGTGGAACATAGTGCCTTTCACATAGTAGGCATGTTTCCACGTCTGTTAAATGAATAAATAACCCAAAGAACAGATGAATTAAGCCTTGTAGTGCTAACTAGCTACCCTTAATTTGTCAGAGAATACCAGTGCATTTCAGGCATGTAAAACTATAAACATATTGGTGTGCCTTGCTATTTCTGGCAAAATACTTTAGCAAGTTTTTACTTTCCACAGGAGTGCCAAGTCTGGGAGAGTCTATGAGGCTCCTTCAGGCCAGAAGGAACAGGTTACTGTAGACAACGATGTTTCCTCCACAGTTACAAAGAGAAATGAGGAACCAGGGAGCCCCAAGAAATCTCCTTGGGCAGCTGAGAGTTAAGCCACCAAAATACAGAGCAGCTGTTGTTCTCCCAAAGGAATTAAAGCAATACTTTTTTCCAACTTCCTTTGTCGATGATTCTACTTTTGCTGCTTCTTATTGTTATTAGGGTCTGTGTCAATTTCTGCTCCCTTGTGGCTTTGCTATCTGCCTTCTCTCCATGTTTCTCTCACACCCTTGCTCCACTTTACTAAGTCCTCCCCCATGAGTCTTGCGTTCAGATCCCGTCCCACAGTATCCTGTATAGGGTGCCCCATTAGACAGGTCACAAGATAATGCCCTTGTTTGTGCCCAGTCCACAGAAGGCTTCACTTGGCTCAGGTACTGATCAGTCACATGTAGCTGGGTACTGTGGCCCTGTACCCAAAGTGGTGGTCTGAGCACAAGGCCCTACCATAGCTGTTTTGCTTTGAAGGCACTCCCAGCTCCCATGGTCCATGTGGAACCAAGGGTTCACTTCAAAACATGCCACATTCACTGTCATGAGCTGCTCATAATTGCAGGGGCAACAGGTACCAGGTTCCTACATTTAACGAGGTTTGAAATTATCACAAAATGGAAAGAACTCTGAAGTGACTGATTTGGTGCAAAACAACTGAATAGAATTGTAAAGAGTTGGTAGAGAACTAAAAGGCCATCTGGTCCAACCCCATTCCTATGAGGTGATCCAGGTCCCAGAGCCTGAACTGGCACAATTAGAACAAGGGTCCTGAACAAGGGTCCTGAAGTCCTGACTCCTATCAGTGCTTTCTCGACATGACAGAGTGAGCATTAGTGCTTAAGATTCCAGTTCCTAATGACAATAAAAGAAGATCTGATTGAGCCTGACTGACTAGATGGTGGCGCAGTAGATAGTGTCAGCTGGGATGCTGAGGACCCAAGTTTGAAACCCTGAGGTATCCAGCTTGGGTGTGGGTTCACCAGCTTGAACGTGGGATCACAGACATGACCCCATGGTTGCTGACTTTTTTTTTTGTTTTGAATTTTTGAGTTTATTAATTAGACGGCTAGCTACCCGGGGTTCAATCCCAAATTATGTAGCGTTGCTGACTTTGAGCCAAAAGGTTCCTGGCTTTGAGCCCAAGGTTGTTGGCTTGAAGCTCAAGGTGGCTGGCCTGAGCAAGGAGTCACTGGACCAGCTGGAGCTCCCCCTCCCCCAGCTAACCCCAGTCAAAGAACAGATGAGAAAGAAATCAATGAACTCAAGTGCCATAACTATGAGTTGATGCTTCTCATCTCTTTCCATTCCTGTCTGTCTGTCTCTGTCTGTGTCTCAAAAAATAAAAAGAAATTAAAAAAGAAATGGCTCTGATTGAAAGAATGTACATTCACAACAAACAGAACTCTGGGACATTTTTATGGCAAACTGAATATTACACCCGGGCTGAACCACATAATGAACATGAACAATGATGGGCATTTTGGGGCAAGGTCCACTCTCTCATAAACCAGATAAACATGATCTGAAATGCTCTAACTTTACAATGCCTTTGGTTAGAGAAAGAGATGGATCTCTACATGTTCTTGAAAATTCTAAGAATCTAAGACACAAAATGGTCATATGACAATTGCATCATTTTCATTTGTTTGGCAGAGGTACTTGTGCAAATTACTCTCGTGGGAACCCTGGCAAGAGTCTCCTGCTCTGTTTCACTCACAGAAGCCAAGTTTAGCTTCTTTATAGGCCCTTCTTGATCCACAAACTGGCATGTAATATAAATAAAAACTGTAAAATTCTTTATCATCCATATGTGCTGTGTCACTTTAATTCTGAAACTAGACACTACTACATTTTACTATTAAAAACAAGATGCTGGATATTTGACAAAATGTTCTATGCACTCTGCAGTCAGAAAAAGCAAACACTGGCTTTTTTTGTGGCAAGCTAGATGAACATTTTTTTTTTTAATTTTTTTTTATTTTATTTACTCATTTTAGAGAGGGAGAGGGAGAGGGAGAGGGAGAGGGAGAGGGAGAGGGAGAGGGAGAGGGAGAGGGAGAGGGAGAGGGAGAGGGAGAGGGAGAGGGAGAGGGAGAGGGAGAGGGAGAGGGAGAGGGAGAGGGAGAGGGAGAGGGAGAGGGAGAGGGAGAGGGAGAGGGAGAAGGAGAGGGAGAGGGAGAGGGAGAGGGAGAGGAGAGACAGGGGGGAGGAGCTGGAGGCATCAACCCCCACACGCGCCCCGACCAGGCAAGCCCAGGGTTTTGAACCGGCGACCTCAGCATTTCCAGGTCGACGCTTTATCCACTGCGCCACCACAGGTCAGGCTAGATGAACATGTTTTAAAAGTATATATACTTCCCGACAGACAAAACACACTTTAAAACCAAGGCTACAAGGAGAGATAAAGAAAAACATTACATAATGATAAAGGGATCAATCCAACAAAAAGATATAATCCTTGTAAACATTATGCACATAACACAGGAACACCTAACATAAAAAAATACTGATGAACATAAAGAGAGAGACAGACAGTAATACAGTCATAGGAGGAGACTTTAACACCCTAGTGACATCAATAAATAAATCTTCCAGACAGAAAATCAACATGGAAATGGTAAGCTTGAATGACTCATCAAACCAGATGACTTGATACTTTCAGAGTATTTCACCCCAAAGCAATAAAATATACATTCTTTTCAAGTACACATGAAATATTTCCAGAATAGAGCACATATCAGGACACAAGTCAAAATAAATGTAAAAACATTAAAATCATACTAAGCATCTTCTCTGACCACAACAGTATGAAACTAGAAATCAATTACAAGAAAACTGAAAAACACACAAACACATGGAGGCTAAATGACATATTACCAAACAATAAATAGGTTAACAATGAAATCAAGGAAGAAATCAAGAAACTCTGAGACAATTAAAAATGAAAACACAACAACCCCAAATCTATAGAACACAGCTAAAGGAGTACAAAGAGGGAAATTCATAGTAATACAGGCCTACCTCAAGAAACAAGAAAAATCTCAAACAATCTAACTTTACACCTAAAGGAACTAGAAAAAGAACAAACAAAGCTCAAAGTGAGTAGAAGAAAGGAAGTAATTATGATCAGAGGGAAAATAAATAGAATTTAAAAAAACAATACAAACAATCTATAAAACCAAGAGCTTGTTCTTTAATTTTAGTTTTTATTTTTGAGAAAGAAAGAGACTAGAAGGGGGAGGAAGAGAGAGATAAGAAGCATCAACTCATAGTTGCTTCACTTTACTTTTTACTAAGCTAGAGAGAAAGAGAAAGGGAGAGAGATAAGAAGCATCAACTCGTAGTTGCAGTGCTTTAATTGTTCAGTTTCTCATACGTGCCTTGATGCAGAGGGCGCTCAAGCTGAGCCAGCGACCTTGAGCTTCAAGCCAGTGACCCTGTGCTCAAGTCGGTGAACCTGCACTCAAGCCAGTGACCTCAGGGTTTCGTACCTGGGACCTCAGTGTCCCAGGTCAATGCTCTATCCACTGCGTTACCACCACTCAGGAACTTGAGTTGTTTATTGATTGCTTCTCATACATCCCTTGATTGGGGGGCTCAAACTAAGCCAAGGACCCCTTGTTCCAGCCAGCAACCTTGGGCTCAAGTCAGAGACCTTGATCCTGCACTTGGCCAGTGAACTCACACTTCAGCTGGCAAGCCTGGGCTCTAACCAGCAACCTCAAGGTTTCAAACTGGGGCCCTCAGCATCCTGGGCTGTGGCTCAATCTACTGTGCCACTATTGGTCAGTCTAAGAGCTGGTTCTTTGAAAAGATAAACTTTTAACCAGACTTATCAAGAAAAAGAGACAACCCAAGTAAATAAAATCAGAATGAAAGAGAAGTAACAACTGACAGAAATATAAAGGATAATAAGAAAATATGACAAACATTATATGCCAACAAATTGGGAAACCTGGAGGAAATGAATAAATTCCTAGAAACATACAATCTTCCAAGACTGAATCAAGAAGAAACTAAAAATCTGAACAAATTACAACCAATAAAATCAAAGCAGTAACAAAATTCTCCCAACAAACAAAAGTCCTAAACTGGACGTCTTAACAGATAAATTTTACCAAACATTTAAAAAAGAATTAATATCTATTCTTCTCAAAATATTACAAAAATTCAAGAGGAGGGAAGATGCCCAAGTTCATTTTATATGGCCAGCATTATCCTGATTCCAAAACTAAATACACTACAAAGAAAGAAAATTATTAGCCAATATCCCTGACGAACAGAGATGCAAAAGACTCCAAAATATTAGCAAACAGAATTAAGCAATACAGTATAAAGATTATATACCAGATTGCCTGACCTGTGGTGGCACAGAGGATTAAGCCATTGACCTGGAACACTGAGGATGCCAGTTCGAAACCCTGGGCATGCCTGGTCAAGGCGCATATGGGAGTTGATCCTTCCTGCTCCTCCCCAACTTCTCTTTCTCTCTCTCTCTCCTCTCTCTATAAAAATGAATAAATAAAATCTAAAAAAAAAGTTAAGAAAATAAAAAGATCATATACCAGATCAAGAGGGATTTTTTCCTGAGATGCAAGGATAGTCCAGTATCCGCAAATCAATTAATGTAATACACCACATAAACAAAATGAAGGGTAAAAATCAAATGATCATATCAATAGATACATAAAACACATTTGACAAAATCAGCACCCAGTTAAGGGTAAAAACTCTTAGTACTAAGTGGGAATAGAGGGAACATACCTCAACATAATAAAGGTCATATATAACAAATCTATAGCTATTAAAAGGAAAAAACTAAAAGCATTTCCCTTAACATTAAGAATAAGACAGGAGCCTGACCTGTGGTGGCGCAGTGGATAAAGCGTCGACCTGGAAATGCTGAGGTCGCCGGTTCGAAACCCTGGGCTTGCCTGGCCGAGGCACATATGGGAGTTGATGCTTCCAGCTCCTCCCCCCTTCTCTCTCTCTATCTCTCTCTCCTCTCTAAAATGAATAAAATAAAATAAAAAATTAAAAAAAAAAAAAAGAATAAGACAGGAATGTATACTTTCACCATTCTTGTTCAACATAGTACTAGAAATCTTAACTGTAGCAATCTAGCAAGAATAAGAAACAATAGGTATACAAATTGGAAAGGAAGAGGTAAAACTGTCATTGCCCTGGCCGGTTGGCTCAGTGGTAGAGCGTCAGCCTGGCGTGCAGGAGTCCCAGGTTCAATTCCTGGCCAGGGCACACAGGAGAAGCGCCCATCTGCTTCTCCACCACTCCCGCAGCCAAGGCTCCATTGGAGCAAAGTTGGCCCAGGTGCTGAGGATGGGTCCATGGCCTCTGCCTCAAGCGCTAGAATGGCTCTGGTCGCAACAGAGCAATGCCCCAGATGGGCAGATCATCGCCCCCTGGTGGGCATGCTGGCTGGATCCCGATCGGGCGCATGCGGAAGTCTGTCTGCCTCCCCATTTCCAACTTCAGAAAAATACAAAAAAAAAAAAAAAAAAAACCCTGTCATTATTTGCAGATGACATGAAACTGTATATAGAGAACCCTAAAGATTCCACCAAAAAACTACTAGAATAAGTGAATTCAGTTAAGTAGCAGGATACTAAATAAATATTCAGAAATGTGTTGCTTTTTTACACACCAGTAATAAACTATCAGAAACAGAAACTAAGAAAACAATCACATTTACACTTTTTTAAAATCCTAGGAATACATTTAATCAAAGGAGGTAAAAGACCTGCACTCAGAAAATTATAAGACACTAAAAAAAGAAATCGAAGAAGATAGTAGTAAAAGGAAGCAGATACCATGTTCATGGATGGAAAGAATTAGCATTAAATGTCCATACTACCCAGAGCAATTTATACTCAATGCAATTCCTATCAAAATACTAATGGCATTTTTCACAGAACTAGAATAATCCAAAAATGTGTATGGAAACACAAAAGACCATGAATAGTGATTCTGAAAAAGAAGAACAAAGCAGGAGGTATCACACTACCTGATATCAAACTATACTAAAAGGCTATAGTAATCAAAAACAGCATGGTACTGGCATAAAAACAGACACACAGATCAATGAAACAGAACAGAGAGCCAGAGATAAACCCCACCCTATATGGTTAATCAATCTTTGGCAAAAGAAGCAAGAACATACAATGGGGTAAAGAATCTATTCAATATGGTGTTGAGAAAACTGAACAGATAAAATGGAAAAAATAATATTAGACCACCTTCTAACACCATGTACAAGAATAAATTCAAAATGGATTAAAGATTTAAATGTAAGACCTGAAACCATAAAACTCCTAGAAGAAAACATAGGCAGTAAAATATCAGACCTTATTCTTAGTAATGTTTTTTTCTGACATATCTCCTTGGGCAAGGGAAACAAAAGAAATAATAATAATAAACTCTATATCAAACTGAAAAAGTCTTTGCACAGCAAGGGAAACCAACAAAAATGAAAAGACAACCACTGAATGGTAGAACATATTTGCCAATGATGCCTCTGATAAGGTATTGATAGTTCATATCCAAAATTAATGAAGAACTCAGACAACACCAAAAAACCAAACAACCCAATTAAAGTGGCC
The DNA here is from genome assembly GCF_036850765.1 of Saccopteryx bilineata. Classification (NCBI taxonomy): domain Eukaryota; kingdom Metazoa; phylum Chordata; class Mammalia; order Chiroptera; family Emballonuridae; genus Saccopteryx; species Saccopteryx bilineata. The sequence goes on along the minus strand of NC_089491.1, from coordinate 296,592,217 downwards.
AGAGTGGCCCTGGCCAGTTGGCTCAGTGGTAGAGCGTCGGCCTGGCATGCAGAAGTCCCAGGTTCGATTCCCAGCCAGGGCACACAGGAGAAGCGCCCATCTGCTTCTCCACCCCTCCCCCTCTCCTTCCTCTCTGTCTCTCTCTTCCCCTCCCGCAGCCAAGGTTCCATTGGAGCAAAGATGGCCCGGGCGCTGGGGATGGCTCCTTGGCCTCTGCCCCAGGCGCTGGAGTGGCTCTGGTTGCGACAGAGCGACGCCCCGAAGGGGCAGAGCATCGCCCCCTGGTGGGCAGAGTGTCGCCCCCTGGTGGGCATGCCGGGTGGATCCCGGTCCGGCGCATGCGGGAGTCTGTCTGTCTCTCCCCGTTTCCAGCTTCAGAAAAAAAAAAATTAAAAAAAAAGTGGCCAGAGGACCTGAATTCAGAGACATTTCTCCAAAGAGGACATGCAGATGGCCAATAGACGTATGAAAAGATGCTCAACGTCACTAATCATCAGAGAAATGTAGACTAAAATTACAATGAGATATCTAACACCTGTCAAGAAAAGTTATCATTAATAAATCAACAAACAAGCATTGGTAAGGATGTCGAGAAAAGGGAACCCTTGTGTACTATTGATGGGAATGCAGATTGGTGCAAACATGGATAACAGTGTGGATGTTCATCAGAAAATTAAAAATGGAACTGCCTCATGGCACAGCATTTCCACTTCTGGGTATATATCCAAAGACACCCAAACCACTAACTAAAAGAATATATGCACCTCTATGTTCATTGCAGCATTATTTCAACAGCCAAGATATGGGAAACAATGCAAGTGCCTATCAACAGATGAGTAGATAAAAAGGCAGTGGTACGTATATACAATGGAATATCACTTGGCCATAAAAAAGAATGAAATCTTACCATTTGCAACAGCACAGATGGACTTAGTGGGTATTATACTAAGTGAAATAAGCCAGACTAAGAAAGACAAATACCATATGATATCACTTATATGTAGACTCAAACAAAATAAGCTAACAAAATTGAAAGAGTTATAGATACAGTGAAGAAACTGATGGAGGCCAGAGGCAGTGGGTGTTGGTGGGAGGTGTGAGGTAGGGTATAATAGAGTAATGGTATTAGTCGCTGGGCCCTGGCCCGGAGATTCAGTGAACAGAACCTCGTCCCAGAGCACCGAGTCACAGGTTTGATCCCTGGTCAGATCACATAAGAGAAACAACCAATGAGTGCACAACTAAATGGAACTAAGTGGAATAAGTCGATATTTCTTTCTCTCTCTCCCCTGCCCCTTCCTCTCCTCTCTTCCTTCTCTCTCCCTCTCTTTCAAATCAATGGGGGGGGGGGAATTCTTTTTAAATAAAAAGGAAAAAAAAAGTACTAATTGGTAGTTACAAAACAGGCGCAGGAATGTAAGGTACAGCACAGGGAATATTGTTAACAATACTCTAATAACTATGGAGCCAGGTGGGCAGCTGAATTATTGAAGGGAATGCTTTGAAATCTATATGAAGGTCTATCTGCTGTACAGCTGAAACTAATACAAAACAGTGTTGAAAGCAAACTGCAATAAAAAAATTAAATAATCTGCCTGACCTGTGGTGGCGCAGTGGATAAAGCGTCTACCTAAAATGCTGAGGTCACTGGTTCAAAATCCTGGGCTTGCCCAGTCAAGGCACAATACGAGAAGCAAATACTATGAGTTGATGCTTCCCGTACCACCACCATTACCTTTCTCTCTCTCTGTCCTTTCTCTAAAATAAAGTCTTAAAAAAGTTTTTTAAAAATACATATACATCCTTAATATGAACACAAACTTGAGGTAATAGAAAGACAAAAATAATGCATAAGATTTTTCTTGGGAAAAGTAACCTACGAGTTTTGTAAAATCTATACTACAGTTGTTTCAAAAACCCACACTTGCAAGACCATTATGGGAATCTGATGAGCTATTCAATTTCTGAAAACAACTTGGTTTCTGAAAATAACCTGGTCCTGTATTGAGGAAGGGGAACTGGTTGCCTACCATAGCCCTAATGAAACCCTAACATCAGAAAGCACTGGGCAAATATGCATTCTGAATGCAAAGAAGGAATGAATTCTGTATCCAGCTCTTTTTAGTCATTATTTTTGGAGAGGGAAGGATATATTTACATACCATAACATTTACCCTTTAAAGTGAACATTATTTAATAGTTTTCAGTATATTTACAAGGTGTGCAACCATCACCACAATCTAATTACGGACTTTATTCATGACCCAAAAAGATGCTCTATATCAGGCGTCCCCAAACTGCGGCCCCCTGAGGCCATTTATCCGGCCCCTGCCACACTTCCAGAAGGGGCACCTCTTTCATTGGTGGTCAGGATGCATCCACATCCTGTACTCCTGAAGTACTGTATGTGGCGGTCCTCCAACAGTCTGAGGGACAGTGAACTGGCCCCCTGTGTTAAAAGTTTGGGGACCCCTGCCCTATACCCTTTAGTAGTCACTTCTCCTTCTCTGTAGTCCCTGGTAACCAATCTACTTTCTGTCTCATGGATTTGCCTATTCTGAACATTTCACATAAACAGAACCATTCAATATGTGGCCTTTTGTGTCTGACTTCTTTCATTTAATGATTTCAAGAGTCACATAGCATGTATTAATTCTTCATTCCTTTTTATTGCCAAGTAATATTTCACTATATTACTATACGATTTTATTTATCCATTCACCAATTGGTGGACACCTAAGTTGTTTGAATCTTTTGGCGACTATGAATAATGCTACTATGAACATTTTTTTTAATTTTAATTTAATTTATTTTTTTACAGAGACAGAGAGTCAGAGTGAAGGATAGACAGGGACAGACAGACAGGAATGGAGAGATGAGAAGCATCAATCATTTGTTTTTCATTGTGCATTGTGACACCTTAGTTGTTCATTGATTGCTTTCTCATATGTGCCTTGACCGCGGGCCTTCAGCAGACCGAGCAACCCCTTGCTTGAGCCAGCGACCCTGGGTCCAAGCTGGTGAGCTTTGCTCAAACCAGATGAGCCCGCGCTCAAGCTGGCGACCTCAGGGTCTTGAACCTAGGTCCTCCGCATCCCAGTCTGACGCTCCATCCACTGCGCCACCGCCTGGTCAGGCTACTAAGAACATTCTTGCACAAGTTTTTGTGTGGAGGTAAGTTTTCATTTCTCTTGGGTATATATACATAAGATTGGAATTGCCAGGTCAGAGGATAACTCTATATTTAACCTTTTGAGGAACTGCCAGACTTTTTCCCACAGCGGCTATACCATTGTACATTCCCACCAGCAATGCATGTGGGTTCTAATTTCTTGATCTTCTCATCAAAACCTGTTATGTTATGGTCCATCTTGTCGACTGAAGCCATCTTAATAGGTGTGAAGTGGTATCTCATTGTGGTTTAAATGTGCATTTCCCTGATGGTTAATGGTGCTGAGCATCTTTTCATGCACTTATCAATCGTGCATTATTACCTATAAAGAAAACTTCACTTTGCCAAGTCTTCCCTCCCTGCTCCTCTTCTTGCTGCAGGCCAGGGGGCAGCATAGGGTGCAGGAGGCAGACTAATGCCCACCAAAGATGTCCAAGTCCTAACTCTTGGAACCTGAAAATATGTCCAGTGACATGCCACAGAGAAATTAAGGCTTAAGATGGGATTAAAATTGCTATCACCTGATCTTAAAACAGGGAGATCATCTTAGATTACCTGGGTACACCCAATGTAATCACAAGGGCTTTTTCAAGGGGGAGGAGGGAGGCAGAAGACAGTATCAGAATGAAAACATGTGAGACTCCACCTGCCACAGCTGGTTTGAAGATAAGAGCCGGCGGCCAAGGAGCTCAGACAGCCTCTGGAAGCCGGAAGCCCCCCACACACGGGATGCCTCGGAGCCTCCAGAAAAGAATTCGGGCCTGCTGACACTTAAACTTTAAATCAGTGAGACCCACTGTGGACTTCTGACCTTCAGAACTGTAAGATAGTCTATTTGTGTTGTTTTAAACCACTCAGTTTGTGGTACTTTGTTACAGAAACTAACATTCAAGGGTTTTAAACTGTTCTCTCTGCGGCTCAGGGGCAGTGCCTACAGTCAGAGTGGGAGCACTCTGCTCCTACCCCCACGGCCTTTTGTACACTGGACCTTAATTTAAAAATGCTTTAAATGGTTTTTTAAAACTACTGGTATAGCAGAAGAGTTTGAGGTCAAAGTTTGACCCAGTCCTGTTTACCAGCCACATGACCTCCCCATGCTTGATTTAACCTTGGGACAATGGCTCTGACAGTGCCCGGCCCAGAGGGTGCAATCAGTGAACACCAGCTGCCCTTTCAGCCTCCTTCCTTCTCCAACGGTCCTAAGAATCAGGCACAATCACAGAATTTCCTATCCCGTTCTCCCCATAGATACAGGAATCAACAAAACCCCACCTCCCCAGGCCACTTCCCAGTGCCCAGAAGCTGGAGTCTGACTGGGCCTCCACTCACTCACTCTTCATTCATTCAACAAATCTATTGCACGGCTAGGGCTAAGGTGGCCAGCAAAACAAACTGGTCTTTACCCTCATGGGAGAGGTGCAGAGGCTATACGAGTGACAGCACTGAAGGGCAGGAAGTGGTCTAGCCAGAGGTCACAGAATGCTTTGCAGAAGAATATGAGTGAGCTGAAGACTAATTTAGGCATTAACTAGGTGGTGGAGAGAAGAGAACTTCAGCAGAATCCCGTCTTACGGAGGGAAGGAGTGAGGCCCAAGATAAAAGAAGACCAGCACAGCTGAGAGGAAGAGAAAATGGTGAGGAAGGGAAGAAAGGAAAAAAGAATGACTTCCAGGCTCAATGCGGTGGGAGGTGGTGCCATTCCCATGAAGAGCAAACATGGAAGCGGCTCCAGTGGGGAGCTCCTGAGGTCAATTTTGAACATGCGCAGTTTAGGCTCTGGAACACTGAGGCAGAGCTATCACCTGGGCACTTGGATATGCAGGATACATAAGTCCAGAGTTTACAGGTCACCTCTGGGCTGGAGAAGTAAATACAGCAGGTGTGTGTGAGCCAGCAGGGACTGAAGCAGAGGAGAGGGCCTGGGTGAGTTCACCCGCTGGCGAGTAAGAGAAGGGGGCTGGTGACAAACATTTAACACCCAAGAGCTGGAGGACGACTGAGAAGTCCGTGTTACATTATGGAAACTAAGGGAGCAGATGTATCCAGGAGAAAGAAGTGCTCAACAATGTCAAAAGTTACTGCCAGGCTCCGTAAAATGCCAATGACTGATGGGACCCTGCTCACCCAGCTGTGTGACTATACTGGAGTGGTCTGATATCGGAGAGGGGTGCCTATTACACAGCCTTCCAGAAGCCTCTGGGAAGTGACCCAGATATTAGAGGCTACCAACTTCTACCAGCTTCCTAGGGAAAAACTAACAGAGCAGACAGACACCCAAAGCCCGTGTTATTATATCCAAAGACCTGGCCTCAGAAACCGGCTCAAACCACAGATCAGGAAAGAGCAGATACCGGCCTGGGCACAGCTGCTATCTCAAGGCTGGTTAAATATGTTAGCTTTAAAATGAGGTGGTACTGGAGATCTGACTCCAGGGCACAAGGCCGGGGGCCCCTCCTCTCCCACAGTCCCCGCATGTCCCCACTGGCACCTGGCGAGGCACCCGGCCTGGGGCTCCCAGCTGCAGCAGCAGCATGCGGTTTTCCCACCCTGCCACCCCCCGGCACTGAACCCACTTACCTGGTAAGATTCCTGAACCCTGGACTTTGACTGTCTCCCTTTCCTGTTCATCTGTCCGCTCGGAGTTCTCCACCACCTGATCCAACTCCTCACTCAGCTAAATGGAGAAAGAAAGAGGCAAACAGGTCAGCTACACCAGCCCTGCTTTTCCAGACTAGAGTAAGAAAGCAGAAGCTGCTGCTCACTTAATCATCACACACTCAAAAAAGGTCACTTGATGTAGGGCAGTGGTTTTCAACCGCTGGTCTGTGAAAGAGTTAACCACCCTGCTGTTGTATGAAGATTGTAGATCCACCAAATGGGCCCAAATGGCCATACTCCAGTATGACTTCATCTTAACTGATCACATCTGCAATGACCCTATTTCCAAATGAGGTCACAGTCAAAGGGTTAGGACTTCAACATATCCTTTTTCATGGGGGGAGGGGGCACAATTCAACACAACACTTTCCAAAACCTCAGATGCAAGAGTCAAATCCAAGCTGGCCTAGTTCCAAAGCCCTGATCTTAACCACTTCCCAGAGGAGGAGGAAATGAGGCTCAGAGTCTGCTGAGCAAGGCAGGGAACAGGGAAGCTGGTGGCAGCGCTCTCCAGAAGTCTGGCCCAAGTTCGCTGCCTCAGCTGCAAATGGCACAGCAGAGCGGGCCATTTCAGGGGCAGATACTAACCAGCAGCCGGTGAGCAACAGCATCAGCCTCACTCTCAGTGTTCTCACCCGCCACGTGGGGAAAATGACACTGCTGAGGACCACAGGTGGACAAGAATGACAACGATAACCAACAAGTCTCTGCAGCATTAAGGGGGGCAGGAGAGGTCAAGCCCAGAGACAGAGGAGGAGCTATCACTGAACTGGGATGAAAGGGGGGGAGGTGAATTTGGCCGGGCAGGCCAGGAGGTGGGCTCATCGCAGCAGCAGGTAGTCAGTTTTCCCAAATATTTTCTTCGATCCGCAATGTAAATGCCTAAGCTCTTAAGACATCTGTATTAAAAATTCACCTCCGGCCCTGGCCAGTTGGCTCAGTGGTAGAGTGTCAGCCTGGTGTGCAGGAATCCCGGGTTCGATTCCCGGCCAGGGCACACAGGAGAAGCGCCCATCTGCTTCTCCACCCCTCCCCCTCTCCTTCCTCTCTGTCTCTCTCTTCCCCTCCCGCAGCGAGGCTCCACTGGAGCAAAGTTGGCCCAGGCGCTGAGGATGGCTCCTTGGCCTCTGCCTCAGGCGCTAGAATGGCTCTGGTTGCAACAGAGCAACACCCCAGATGGGCAGAGCATCGCCCCCTGGTGGGCGTGCCGGGTGGATCCCGGTCGGGCACATGTGGGAGTCTGTCTGACTGCCTCCCCATTTCCAACTTCAGAAAAATACAAAAAAATAATAAAAAATCACCTCTATGAAACGTGAGTTAAATAAGGCTCTACGCATCTATTACTCTTGCAGGTCCCTTTCCATGCCTCTACTCTGGCCCCTCAGAATCAGGTAAAACTCCCAGTTTAAAGCCCCCAGTCCCAAAAGAAAGGAAAAAGTGGGAGAGGGCTGGGAGGCTGGAGAAGGCACCATGAGACCCAGGCTCCTAGTGGGAGCACAGAGCAGGGGGTCCCTGCAGCTTCCACTGGCCACAGGAAAGAGAGACTGTTAGTCCCAGGGAGGCACAAAGTTCGGATCTAACCTAACCCGGGTACAGCCCAATCCAAGTGTTTTATGCTCTCCTCACCCAGCTCCCCTCCTGATTACCTGCTGCCCCGATGAGCCCACCTCCTGGCGTGCCCCAACCTGAAAGCCAAAATCTCCACTCGGCGAAGAAGCCGAACTCTAAGCTAGGTTCACTCTCAGAATGACCCAGCAAGAAAGAGGCAGGCCACTCTCTGGGCAACCACTTGCTTCTGAAGGCGAGAAACAGGGACTGACTGTAGAACAAGCCACTTAAGAGAGAGGAGAGGTCCTTCCAGTGCCTTGCCCCAAGGGGGTGCCCCCAAATACCAACTGACTGTACCTTTGGCCTTGTCCCTGAAAGTAGGATAATTCCCTAAACTTTAATAAACATTTTAGGAGCCCAGATAGGTAAGTTTAAGGCGTCCTATGAACACCAAAGCTCCCTAGAAGCAGGAGCTGCACACGCTCTGTTAACAAGAGCTATTATTTCATTCACCTGCCCGGCTGAGCTAAGCACTTTTAACATACCAACTTATCTAACCCTCAGAACCATCACGGATAGAGATTATCATTACCTTCATTTTGCAGATGAGGCTCAGAGAAGTTCAATAACTTCACAAAAGTCACACAAACAGCAAGAGGCAGAGCCCAAATGGAAATGTGGCCTTTTTTACTTTAACATCCAGTATTTAACCACTATGGTCTCCTCCTTCTAAACCTGAAAATGTTCCGAGTCAGAGAAAGACACAACTCATTCTGCAGGATTCCCCCAAGGTCCAGGACATAAAATCTAGGGCCCACAGAATCCACCACACTGGTTAAAAAACCATCAGGCGGCCCTGGCCGGTTGGCTCAGTGGTAGAGCGTCGGCCTGGCGTGTAGAGGTCCCGGGTTCGATTCCCGGCCAGGGCACACAGGAGAAGCGCCATCTCTCCCCGTTTCCAGCTTCAGAAAAATACAAACAAAAAAAACAAAAAAAAACAAAACAAAAAAACCCATCAGGCTCCTCTTGGATAAAAGAAAGAGATGGAATAAAGAAGATGGTAGGATGGTAGAGAAAATACAAAAAGCTGTCCCAAAATCAAATTCCAGCCCAGGTCCTTCCTAAAAAATGGCCTCAGGCAAGCCTTTCTGACTCCAACTCAGCTTCTCCTTCTACTGTGGGGCTAAGCTGTTTTGTCCACTCCACACAGTATCACTGACAAAGGGAGAAACGTGCATGCATCATATTGATCAGCACTGATCAAGCTTACCTGAGAAGGAAAGGCAGAATGCTAGACTAGTCTAGGAAGTCTGTCTCCATGAAGCATGTGAGATTTTATATTCTCCCCTTCAATAACGTGGGGATTTTAGCCAAGAGAGCGTGAGAGAGGTTAAAAAAGAGGTGGTGTGAGCACAGGAATAGAGGCCAGAAAGCAAGAGCACATTTTTTTTAAACAGCAAGCTTCCAAGTGTGGCCAGACCCAGGTGGGTGAGGAGGTGGTGACCGTAATGAGGGACAAAGCTGATGAGCTGTGCAGAGCTTTAAAAGTTTGCTGAGAAGTTTAGACTGTTCTGAGTAGACCAAGGACAACATGAAGTATGTGAAAAAAAGGAATGCTGTGGAGCAAGGCAGGGCCTCAGAGCGAATCTGCACAGTGTGGGGAGAGACCAAAGGGAGAGGAGGTAACACAGTATCACATTCAGGCGGTTAGAGCAGATGCAGGGAGACAAACAGGAGGGCAAAGAACGTGGTGCTGCCTGAACTTGGCAAGTGAGGGAGGCACAGGGGAGGAAGATTACCAGATGACCGAGGTTTGGGACCTGAGAGGAGAAAAGCAGTTCACTAGTTGCAGTAACAGTCAGAAGAAAGAGTTCGTCTGTAGGAAAAGCTGTAACCGCAGCTGTAACTCTGGACAGGCAAGAAAGAGACAAAGAACTGCAAAGTGATAGTTACGTGGGAGGAGGTGAGACGGGAGAGAAAGACGGAGTGGGGCGAGCAGAAGCTATATCAGTGAACGCATATTTTCAAAGTCAGGCGGCCACCAAAACCAGATACAATTATCCCTATCATTAACAGCTGCAAGGTCCACGAGGCCTTGGGCTGGGAGGTGGGCTGATGTCCACCGCGCATCCGCTCCAGCTGGGAGCAGGGCGCAGGCGCTTCCACTTGTTGCAAACAACGCCGGGATCCCCGAGGCCACGCGGGGTCACGCCCGGCCCACCCGCCGCTGCCTGGGTCTCACGAGGTTTTAATCATTCACCTGCTGGTTACGAGTCGCGGCTCCAGGATCCCCGCTCCGGCCAAGCGACGGCAGCATCCGGAGGAGGCTGGGCGCCCCGCTTCCTTCCTGCTCTGCCGCTCCCTTGCACGCGGGGACCCGGGCCTGGACGATCTCACCCGTTCTCCCGAAGCGCGCCCCGAGGCCCCTCGCACCCCTTCCACCCAGCCTCCCGGGACCCCACTCCTCCGCTCCACACGAAACTTTGTTTCCGACCACTCCGCCCCACAAGCCTTGTACCTCCTGGTAAGATGTGGAGAGCTCCTGCCGGATCATGGCACTGACCACGGATAAGACACAGCAAAGCCCGCTACGCCGGGAAAGGCAGCGGAGCAAGCACCGCAACAGCAGCGCCGGGACCTGCCGGCTCCGCCAGGCGCAACTGGTTCGGAGGGACGGCCCCGAGACCAGGAGAGGCGGCACCCGGCGCATGCGCCTTGCTCCCGCCGCGGCTGAAACCGCGAGTGGTTTGTTGGGAAGTGTAGTTCTCGGTGGAGGGCACCCTTCAGCACCCAAGGGGCAGCGAAGTCTGCGGGTACCCAGAACCAGTACCCAGAACCAGGCATAACACCGGCGTTAGAAGAACGTGCTCTCATCTCTCACTTCCTCTCTTTGTTGAAGGGAGAGGGCCGGAGAACATTAGTGGAAAGTGGAACAAAGCAGTCAGGTCAGATGGGTAAGAGAACCTAATCTATAATTGAAAGAGGAAGTTTGGCCTGGTGGTTTATAACCGTAATAAATGGAGAGCACGTGATATGTTAAAAGCACTTTCATGCACATTATGCCCTTTATCCTGCAAGGACCCCTGTAAAGGGGACGTTTTTCTCCCTGTTAGGAAATTTAAGTACTTTGCTTCAGAAAGGAAGGCGGGAAAGGGCAGTGATCGAGTGAAGATTATTTAATCCAGGAACAGACTACAAAATCCAAGTTCTTTCCATTATTCCCGAGGCAGACCCCCGGATTCAGGACCCCTAGGCCCTTGTCCTGGCTCTGCCCCTATCCCGCAGGTCTTGTAATGCTCTAAGCGCCCCTCTCTTAGACTGCGACTGCCAACCCTGCCCTACTTCCCAGGGCTTTATGAGAGCCAAGATAGATCAGGCAGAAAAACCCAAGGGCGCTGTTCACCACAGCAGAAGCCCCGCGCCGCACCGGGAATGTGGTGGACAATTGGGTGTTTGCCTCATGGCTGGGTGGACCCGAGAACCACATCTCCCCCTCCTCCCCGCTGCCTGAACAGCTGTTCTGCGTGGCCACCCTGGCTGCTTAGTGGTGACACAGATAAAGGTTGCTTATGCCTTGGTGAATGCTGCTCTGTGTCCCCGGCAGCTGCAGCTCTGCTACCCTCTGCACTCAGGCCACTCAGGGCCTCTTCCCTCCTCAGCAGCAGCCACAGTAGCACCAACCACATCAGAGCACCGGGGACCTCCCAGAACCTTAGCAGTGAAAGGCCTCCACCTCTCCTGACCACCCTCCCCCACCCCAGTCTCTGCCCCTACAACTATTAAATGAGACAATATATGTATACAGCTCCTAACACATCATAGGCACTCAACAAACGTTTGTTAATTTATGATTGGAACATTTATTTCAGCCATTAATTATGTTTAACACTTATTTATCAGAACAAATAAACAACAATGAACAACTTATTAATTTCCTTACTGTAGTAATAAACCAGTGGTTGATAGAACAAGTCGCATAATCACAAAATTTCAGAGCTGGAAGAACCAGAGAAATTTAGTTCAGTTCTATCATTCCCCTCCATTCTTTGCTGATATGACCAAACTGGAAAACAGTGGCTCCCCTATTTGAAGGAGATACTGACTAACGCAGTATTCAGCATGGTTTAACCACTGCAATGTGCTGAGCACCAGGATACCGAATGAACAGGACACTCCAAGGTCCTTGCTCTGCTAGAATGGAGAGACAGACCATGAACACATAAAAAAAAATTTTATGTACTTGCTGTCCTCAGGTCCTTTCCTTCCATTCCCTCAAGTTCACAGCCATCAGGCTTTCTGGCTGTCCACTCCACTGAAATGGTGCTTGTCATAGTCACAAATGATCTCTGAGTTATCAAACCAGATGGTCATCTCCCCATTCTCCTCTCTCTTGATATCAACTTCAGGGGACTCACCTGACCGTCCCCTCTCCCTGTACATGTCCCTCCTGTAGCTTCCCAGACCCCACTGTGCCACTCTCACGTTGACTCCTCCCACCCAGTGCTTCTTCTCAGTCTCCTTTGCTGGTTTGTCCTCGCTGCCTCAACTCTACAGGGTGGCTAGACCTGGGTCCCCTTTCTTCTCACTCCCTAGGGAGAAGACCAGCCAGTGAAGTGGTCTCTCTATTCTCATGGTTTGAATTGCCATCTATACATTAATGATTCCAGATATGGGTTGAGCAGTATCCCCCCAAAAAGACATGTTGATGTCCTAATCCCTGGTACCTCAGACTGTGACCTTGTCTGAAAATAGGATTTTTGTGGATATCATTGGTTAAGATGAGGTCATACTAAGTAAGGTGATCCCTTCATTTCTTATGACTTGTGTCCTTACAAAAAAATGTCAGGTGATGTGAAGATAGACACACACGGAAAACATGCTGTGATGACAGAAGTAGATGGCAGTGATGCAAGGGTAAGCCGCGGTGGCTTTAATCATTCACCTGCTGGTTACAGGTCCTAGCCTGGGAGGCCAGGCTCCATCCTTGGGCAAGCAACAGGCAGAGTCCCAAGGCTCACCAGCCACCAACAGAAACTAGGAAAAGGCAAGGAAGCATTCTATCCAGAGTCTCAGTCCCTGCCAAAACTTTGACCTCGAACTTCTAGCCTCCAGAACTGGGAGAGAATACATTTCTGTAATTTTAAGCAGCCTAGTTTGTGGTATTGTGGTATGGCAATCCTAGGAAATGAACCCCGTTCTCAACTGTATACAAATGAATAACTCCTCCAGCTCTGAGCCCAGCTCCCTCGTCCAGCTGCCCCGGCACCTTCTGCTATTCAAGGACCTGCTGTATTACAATCACTTACTCCTAGATTTCAGAGAGGACTAACATGCAAAGTACTTGGAACACCATCTGGCACGTTGTAAATCATATGTTAGTGTTCCTGGTTACTGCAAGGTTCAAAATGAACTATTGATCTTCCTATCCCAAATCTGCTTCCCTCCCAGTCTTTCTCACTGACATAAACTCCATCTTCCCATTGGCTCTGACCAAACTCTGCCATCATTTCCGGTTCCTTTCTTTCTCTGATGCCCCACATCTAAATCAGCAAATCCTCTACTTTAAACATTTATTCAGACTCTGATGATACTTCACCACCGTGACCATCACCACCCTGGAGATGGAACACATTACCAGCATTTCTCATGGTTGGTCTCTCTCCTTCCATCCTTGCACCCTGTGGTCTATTCCCAACACTGCATGCTGCCAGTGAGAACCTGCTAAACAAGGTCAGGTAACATCAGTCCTCTGCTCCAACCCTACACACATCAAAGACCTCCCAGTGGCCCACATGGCCCAATAGGATCCGTCCCGCATCCCCCACCTTTCCTATTACTCCTCCCTGCACTCTCTCAGCCTTAACATGCTGAGTTTAAGAGCCCTTGCCCTAGCTGTCCCCTGACCCTGGAATGCTTTTATACTGGGGATCTATATGGCTCATTTCCTCACTTCCTTCAGGTCTTTCTTTAAATTCACCTTATCAGTGATGTCTCCTTTGAACATCCTGGTGAAACGGCCAGCCCAGCCCCACCCCAGCCCCACTGCGGCACCTTCTGCTACCCAGCTTTATGTTTCTCCCGGGCATGGGCATGTACTACCTTCTGACTTTCATTTATAGTTTGTCTCCCTCTGGTAGAATGTAATTTCCATGAAGGCAGGATTCTTATGTGTCTTATTCCTTGCTGTATCCCAGTGCTCTGACAGTGCCTGACACTTATTGGTATATACTTAGTTATTTGAATAAGCAAACAAATTAATTTCAATGAGCGACAAAAGCTGTAAAGAAAATTAAAAAAAAAAAAAGATATCTGATCGACAGCGATAGGGCAGCAGCTCAGAGATGCTGATTTATGTCGCAGGCATCAAAAGAGGCATCAGGATAGTAGTGACTTGTGAGCTGAGGCCTGAATGACGAGAAGGGGCCAGCACATGATGATCTATATCCCAGGCAGAAGGCACCAGTGTAGCAGAAAGGCCCAGACTGGAACCCAAGCAGAAAGCAGGCTGGCTGGAGGGGACGGATGGAGGGCCACATAGGAGACAGAGTCAGGGGGGTAGACAGAGACCAGATCGTGGAGGCTGTGCTGTGCTGATTCCTGGGCTTGTTTATTCTCAGATCCAGTCCTCGCTTAACAGCTCTGGTTTGCAGGGACTGGCCCATGGGCTGGGTTTCCACTGAGCTCAGTCAAGAGGAAGCACGGCTGGGAGGCTGGGGGGTCAGGGCAGCGGAGAAGCCGCCAGGGTTTTCTTTCCCTTGCTGTCTGCCCCAGCAGCTTCCCACCATGGCTCTAACCCCTGCTGCAAAGACTTTTTGTGGTTCTGGCCTCAGGCACGTGACCCAGGCCTCCAGACTAATACAGGGGGTCCTCAGATTACAACACAGCTCCGTTCCTACAACAGTAACATAACTCGAATTTTGGTGTAAGTCGAAATGCACCCTAGCCTAACATAAACAGAAGAACACTTGTGCTTTAGGTAAGCATACTGGGGGATACCAACCTCCTCACTCATAAGCCACATTACTGCACATTCCTCCGCCATGCGCAACCAAATGAGTTTGCTCACATAGTTGTAAGTACTGATGCTAGTGGCATAAACTGAAACACTCACATCTGTTTTTTGTTTGTTTGTTTGTTTGTTTGTTTTTATGGGAGTGAGCCTTGTAAACTCAAAACGTTGTATGTCGAGACTATTGTAACCTGAGGACCCCCTGTATCACCACTGCTTTCCTTCTATTGGCAGGATGTTGCTAATCTTCCCGTTGTCTAAATCTCTGGGTTGCTTCTCAGTCTCTTCTATATATTATCTGTGTAACCAACTCCCTGTTTTACTCAGAATAGTTTCTATTTTCCTTGCAGTTGACTGACTGATTGTTTGGCAAAATGAACCTGGGCTCAAGTAGAAAAGGGAAATCAGGGGGGGTGCTTGGAAGAACCCAAGGGTATATGAGCATGCTATTAAATTGTAGACTTGTACTCAGCATCTCAAGGAAAAGGAAGCTAGATCTGATCAGTAGAAATTATAGGGAGTATGTTTTGGTTCAAAGGAGTTCCTAACAAATATGTAGAACTGTAGAGAGAGAAAGGGCTCAAGCAGAAAAATAGCACAGGGTGTGCCAGGATGTTAGATGTTATCAGGGAACATGATGCATCAGAAAGGGGATGATATTCTATTCAAGAGCTTAGAAGGGCCTATTCTATCCTAGAGCTCCTGTGACACAGTGTGACATAGATACCTTCCGCATCCATTTCCATTTTTAGTTTCAACACAATTCTATCAAGGAGGCAGGCCAGTCTGTTACTAATGTGGAAATAGAGATTCAGAGGGTTTGTGGACAGACCTGTTTAGATTGCTCTGCACGTGACGCCCATTCTGTTGAATAAGAAAACTTGGTATAGTCACTGAGGGGGGTTGTCACCTGGTGGTTAGGGGCAGACTCTGGGACATAGGGCCTGTGTTTGAGTCTTGGCTCTGCCACCTACTGTGTGACCTTGGGCAAGGAACTTAAGGTCTCTGCACTTCAGTTTCATCATCTGTAAGATGGGAGATAATAGTTCTTACTTCATAGGGTTATAGGTTATAGGGAGGATGGAGTGAGTTAATACATGTAAAAGTGCTAAACTAGTGTTTGGGGCACAGGAAGCCCTGCGCTGGTCTCCTTTGCCAGCTCTCCCAACCACAAAATGTTGTCAGGCCCCAAGAGCTCAGTCCTTGGTCCTCTATTTGTCCCTATCCACATGTGTACTTCCTTGGCTATCTCATTCATCTGCATCTTTAAATACAATCTATATGCCAGTGATCCCAAAGCTTCTATCTCTAGCCTAGAACTTTCCCCCCAATTCCAGACTCATATAGCCAAGCATCAATTTGATACTTCACTTAGATATCTAAGTGTCTGTAATTGAACAAGCCTGATCTTGATCTCCCCTCAAAACTAGCTCCTTCTGCCATCACTCCTTATACAATAAATGGCAACTGTGTATCATTCACGTTGTCCAAGCCAAAACCCTGAGGGTCATCCTCAGCTCCTCTCCATCTCTCAGACCCTATGTCTCTTTGGTCAGCAAATCCTTTCAGCCACACTTTCAAAACATATGACAATCACCCCCTTCTTCCCACCCCCTTGCTACCTACCACACCATTATCCCTCCCCTGGGTGATTAGCTCCCTGGTTCAGTCTATTCTTATCACAGCAGCCAGAGGCATTCAGTTAGCATTTTAACTAATTTCTTTGTTTCATTCATGCAGTGCAAAGGCCAAAGTCTTTTAAAAATAAGCTGTGAGACCCCATGAGATCTGCCTCCCTCCTTAGTCCCTATTACTCTCTTACCCCTTGATGTCCCAACCCTCTTCCCTCCTTGCTGGTCTTCCATCAAGCAGGGCACTCTCCTTCCTCAGCGTTTATGCAGGTGACTTTCCCTTCCCAAGCATCCCTTTCCCCTCCAGGCCACGTCCCTCCCCTCCCTTAGATTTTTATAAAAATACTACCTTCTCGGTGGGGCCTTCTCTAGTAAGTCAATTTAAAATTGCAACCCGCAATACTCCCTATTCCTTTGCTCTGCTTAATTTCCCCTCGTCGCCATCTAACATACTACTTACTTATCTTACTTCTTGTCTATCTTGTCCAGAATGTAAGCTCCATGCAGGCATGGATCAGTGCTATTCAGGGATGTGTCCCAGGGACTTTAGAAAGTATGTCCTAATAAGTAAATTAACGAAGGAAGCCTTGCACAACGTTAGTTATTATTTCAGTGCATATCTGTGCCATGCCCTACCCTTTGCAGAAATTTAAACACAACCGGGAAGAAGGAAAAGTTCAAGTGGATTAATAAAATTGAGGTCCTAGTTCATAAATATGAGGGTGAGCAACAAGAATAAACTCTGTGTTTTGCGTGCTCACACTGTAAACCTACTCTTGCCCACCCCTCCATACCTTCCAACGTGCCACCTATGTACCTAACCGAGGAGCTACTGTAACCTACGTCCCTCTTCCGTTCAACTTCCCGCTCGCAGTTTAGAGTCGGGAGCGCGGGGTTACGATCCTTGTCCAAGTTTCCAGCGCGCGCTCCAGGAAGACTCCAGCTCCCGGCCGCGGGCGCGCGCGGGGCGGGGCTCCAGGCGGCGGCGGGCGCGCGCGGGCCCCGCCTCCCCAGCCGCCCCGGGTCCTGCGCCGCGCGCTCAGCATGGCGGGCCCCGCGCCTGGGCGGCGGCTGCGGCCGCTGGCCGCGCTGGCCCTGGTCCTGGCGCTGTCCCTCGCGCTGCCCGCAGTCCGTGCCGAGCAGACGCCGCGCCCCGCCGAACGGGGGCCCCCGGTGCGGCTTTTCACGGAGGAGGAGCTGGCCCACTACGGCGGGGAGGAGGTACGCGGGCCGCGCGGGCCGAGGGACCCGGGAAACCTCCGCCTCGAGGGGAGGGCGCCCGGGACCCAGAGGCCGCCGACGCCGTGGGAGGCCCGGGGCGCGGCGGGCGCCCCCTCCGGGAGCCCGGGCTCGGAGCTGGGCCTGCCGTCTCAACTCTCTCCAGGCCCCTGGGATAAGGGGGCGTCCTCAGCAATCGGGGCGCCCTGCGTCCCCTTCCCGCAGCCCGAGGACCCCGTCCAGCCCTTTCTTCCCTCGAGCTGCCTCCTTAGGACGCATTTTGACTGGTGGTCTTAAGGAAGCTCGGAATTTTTTTGTTTCGTGTTAGTATCAGCTGGGGACGGACACTCTGCCTCCGCCCAGGGGGGAGTGGCAGGCAGGCAGGGAGGAATGCAAAGCCTGCCCCTGGGTCAAGCGGGAAATGGTTTCTCGCACGGATGGTCCTGGCTTTCTCTGCACTTCGTTTTTCCGCCCCTATATATCCCAGGCCTCCTCTGCAGGGACTCCTCAAACCTGCTTTTCCTGCCTGTGCCGTTAGGACTGAGCGGGAGCTGGGGGAGGACAGGCGGGGAGATCGGAGGTGAGAGACAGAGTCCCCCCAACACACCCACATGGGTCAGTAGCCTGGCAGGAAACGCCTCACAATCGCCTGCCCATCTGAGTTGAGGGGGCCCAGGGTGATGCTTTCAAAGTGTAGGAACTACGTGTTGCACATGAGAAGGGCCATGGGCAGGGGAGGCGGGGCAGTTTGGTGAGGAGATCATGGTACCATAGCATTTCGGTTAAGAACCAACCTCCTGCTTTTACACATGAGGAAACTGTGCATGCCACTAGTTAGTGGTAGAAGGAGGAAGGGACCCTGTGCTCCTTGACACCTAAGTCATGTACCCTTAGGCAGACTAGTTTTAAAAGGGCACTTTGAAAGCTGGCCCTTCCACAGTGATCCTAGTTCGGCATCAGTATAGAGGCTGGGTTTGAAGAAGTTTGAGTCAGTGAGAACTCAGAGGGAGGGAGACAGGGACGGGGCAAGATATTAAGGGACACTATCTTTGGAGCAGCAGGGAATCAGATGGTTTAGGGTCAGGGAATTGATGCACAAAAGAGTTAACTCTCCTGCTCCTTAGAAGGGCTTGCCAGCTAGAGCGGCTCTTGGCTGGTGTCTGGCTTCCCAGGGTGTTCCACAGTTCCCTAACAGATAAGGGTGGCTCAGTCTGGGCACTGTAGAAACTGTTTATGTTGAACACTGCTAGGAAGAGAGGGCCCGCATGTCCAGGGCACAGTAAAAACCTTGGGCTCGAGTCTCTCATGGGCTTCCCTGGGCAGAAACACGACACATGTGTTGCTGCATTTTGTTGTTGGGGGAAGAGTGCTCTGTGTGACCCTTATGGGAAGGAGAGAGCAGAGGAAGTCTGTACAGATTCCTCTAGAGCAGCGATTTTCAACCGGTGTGCTGCAAGACTTTTTAAAACATGCAATACCTGACTACTTAGGGGCACCGACCTCTTTCCCTTCGATTGTCAAATTAAAAAAAAAAAAAAATGACAGTAGACTGCACAATAGCCATCTTGTGTGACTGAATCAAAATTATACCTATTGTTTTTCTCAGATCATCAAAAAAGACATTTTTTGGTGTGCCGCAGAATTTTAGTAATTAGTTTATATGTGCTATGAGACAGAAAAGGTTGAAAATCACTGCTCTAGACAGCCTGTGTCCTTTTCCCTTATGATAGGCTGTGCATCGTTACATCACTGTAATAAATCCTTATGCTGAGTTCTGAGTCCTTCTAGTGAATCTCCAAACAAACATGCAGGTCATCTTCGGGACCCCAGACCAGAACCCAGGGGAAGAGAGTTCAATGTGGAGGGCGCGAGCAGCAGCAGTACCAGGGGCTGCAGAATAGGGACTGAGAAAAGATCTTAGTTTTTGAAGCTGATGTCATTGACTGATGCTTAACTGAGAGAAGAGAGGAGTTGAGATGGAAACAGGGTGAAGAAAGGATATTTTGGGTATGGGGCCCATTGGATGTCTGTAGGCAGAGAGAGGAAGAGAGTGAGGGAGGTGGAGGGCAGTTGAACTTGGTTTATGTGCTCGTGGTGCTGGCTGGGCAGGTCTGAGATCTGTAGGGCAGGCTGTAGGAAGGGCAGGCCCGAAGCCGGGAGCAGGAGCTGATGCCGACTCACTGGTGGGGTTTCTTCTTCCTTAGGAAAACCTCAGCTCTCTTCTTAAAGCTTTTCATCTGATGTGAACACGTCCACCCAGATTATCCAGGATAATCTCCTCTACATAAAGCCATACAGTTGTTGGTGTTAATCACATCTACAAAACACCTTCACTGTGCGGTTGAGTAACTGAATACTGTAGCCAAATCCAAATTGACACATAAAACTGACCATCATAATGGCTTTAATAAGAGTTCATATCCTCTATAGTGTTGGGGTGAGAATTAAATGAGATAGTAATGTGCAAAGTGCTTAGCATAGACCTTGGGTAGTCTTAGCACAGTTAGCCTAAATAAATCTTAATTGCTATTATTTACATTTGCTTATTGTTAAAGACACAAAAAAGAGTCAGTATAACAGGTCCACAGTGCTCTCATGCAATTCAGAAATTGAACAAGCTCTAAAAACCAGATGGTTTTAAAATAAGTCATTTGACAACAACACCCACCTGATCTGAACTCCCTTGGTGATGGGACCTTGTTGGAGCTGGTACAAGTCTATTTATAGCCTCCATTTATCCTACTAGGCGTGGATACACATGTTCATGCTTTACTGTGGAAATCTTAATATAGCTGATTACAGGCTGCTGCCTTGGACCCTCTGTAGGTGTCATGGCATGTGCTTCATAATACCTTTCTAAAATCTGACAAATTCTGAATTCTGAAATATAGCTGGCCCACAAGAGTTTCTGCTGTGGGATTGTGGACCTGTATGTCAGGTCTTTCTGAAACATCTAGCAAATGAATGTCTTATTTCTACTATAACCTTTTTGGGTGAGAGACAGCCCCACCTGTGCTGTCCACTTTCTGTTGTGTGGTTTGTGGTCAGAGCTCAAGCACCCAGGTAGAGAGCTTGCCTTCAACCCTTGGAGGGTCCAGAGAGTTTTGTGGAAGAAAACATCCACAGCAGTTTCTCTCTTTTCCAAGGAGAATAGTTGGCAATGCGGAACTTCTGCTCTGTCCCTGGTCCCTGGCGCAGGGTCTGAGGGGGCGCAGTGTTCCACGCCTTCCTGCCTGTGCCCAGGCTCCAGGCCTCTCTCCCCCACCTGTGGAAGAAGCCCTCTTTTCTCTGCCCGCTGCTCTTGTATCCCCTTGTCACAGTCACACACGTGGCCCTGCTTGGCCAGAGGCAGAAAGGAAGGCCAGAGGTGAGGTAAGCTCCGAGGAGCGAGAACAACCTGCTCTTGTATGCAGGCGGTTCTCTGACCCACTCCCTGTGTCTTTTCTCGTGGTCCTGGCTCTTTTGTATGAATTTTCCAGGACACATTCACCCTCTCCTGGTCACAGACAAGTGCTCTGTCCTTGTGCTGTGTGTCCCCTGCTGAGGCAGGCCAGAGAGCGGACTGAGGCTTGGGTTCCAAGGCTCCAGGTTCCAGAACCTGCTGTCCCCCTCACTGGTTCTGTGAGGCTGGGCAGATACGTAACCCCACTTGATAAGCAATCGAAGTCGAGGAGCCAGTGATCTCTGAAGGAAAGGCAGTAAGTCACCCCAAAGAAAAATGCAGTCTGCCAGCTGGTTAGGTCGTGCCATTTAAAATCAGAAGAGATAGAACCAAGTCAACAGAAGTTCTGTGGACTATTCGTAGGATCTAATCAGGGAATAGTAACCACCACCCATGTGCTGGGCTTCTGTGTTGTGGCTGCCATGCTTATGTACACACTTTCCTTCAGCATCTGCAAGGTCAGTAGGTGTTACCCCATTTTAACAGACAGACTGAGGCCTGAGAAGTTATATGGCCTATCTGCTCAAATTCTCTCAGCTGCAGCTTTCCCATCTATTGGTCTAAATGTGGTCATGAAAACACTTGACCTTAAGCTCCATGAAGGCAAGAACCCTAAGGTCTACCCCAAAGAAGGCCAAGCAGCATATTCTTGAAGATTCTCAAATTATTTTATACCCAGCTGTCGTTCCCACCCTCACCCTGGCCTGAGCCACCTGGCTGGTGTCCCTGTACCTGGACAGGGCTCAGAAAAAGGAAGGATCAAGTCCTGGGTGTCTCAAAACTGCCAGTCACCCCAGCCTGAGCCCGACTTCCTGGGAGTTAGAAAATCCATGCCATCTGCTCTGTGTTCTTTTCCTTTTGTGAGTAAATTAATGTAACATTGTACACCCAAGAATATAGCAAGAGATAAAGTATAAAACTCACTAGAACTGTGGGGAAACAGCATTACTTGTATTTTTCTAGCGTGAATTGGTTTTTGAAGGACAAACTGGTAAAATATAAAAGGTGCTAATGTTGTTCATATACTTTAGCCCAGGAATTCCACATATTGAAAATAAGTCTCAAGGCAGTAACTCACCAAATCATAAAGTAACTTGTAGAAAGATACAATGCTGCTGTTTATAGTTCTAAAAAATTGGAAACAACCCAAATACCTAAAACAGAATAGCTAAACAAACAGATACACAGTATCATTAATATAAAATGTAGCTGTTTCAGTGCCAGCCATTCTGATTATTTCAATACATTGAAACATTTATACAAAGTTGTTTCCTATAAGAAGCAAAATATAAAATATATCATTTACATTGATTACTCCCACCCACATATGTACATTGATGAAGATTAAAGAAAGTTTGGAATGATTTAATTAATCACTTAATATTCTTTTGAATTTCTGTCTACATAAGAGTTGCTTCAGTTTCTGATTTTTTTAAAAAAAGAACAGCATAGCCTTCTGTTTGTCATGCTATTTCTAACTTTCCCAAGGTTTTGTGAGTGGGTATGACCGTGCAAGCACGGCGAGCTCGCTGAGGCTGGCTTACGGAAGGCTGCATGGGGCTTTACCTACTCCACAGAGCCCATGTGGGGAGAGACTTCACTGACTTGGGCTGGGAGAGCCGGGCTCCTTGTCTCCTCCTCACAGCATCTCTCCTGCTTTCCAGGAAGATCAACCCATCTACATGGCCGTGAAGGGAGTGGTGTTTGATGTCACTTCTGGGAAGGGTAAGTGGCTTGGCGGTATGGGTCCTTATTTCTGGGGAGCTGGGCAGAGTGCACACTGGAGGGGTGAGGAAAGGAAGGGAACTCTGGGCGAGTCCTCTCCCCCTAGATGGAGTGAACGATCCTTCTCAGTGTTGGACTTCAGCAGTTTGTTCCTAATTGGGTCATTAGGTGGCTCCCCAGTTTGTTCCTAATCCTGCTCAAAAGCCTTCCATGGCTCCCATTTCCTATCAAATCACATTCAGATTTGATGCTTTTTACCCTTGTTGAAGCACTGAGAAGAAAAGAGTTACTAAGAGTTGGGATCATAGAACATTACAGAACATTTTGATGCTATTTCATGGTTTCCAAACTGGTAACCTCAAATGATATGCTAGTTCTGTAATGTAATGGTTCTTGTCTGCCTGATACCAAACAAAAGATGTTGAATGGAATTAAACTTAGCTTCTACCAACATTTCAGAAGGTTAAACATTTTTCTTGTTTGGATTTTAAGAATTTTTAAGAGGTTACTTTTAAAAAAAAAAAATTACCTCTTGCCTGACCAAGTGGTGGCACAGTGGATAGAGCATTGGACTGGGATGTGGAGGACCCAGGTTCGAGACCCCGAGGTCTCCAGCTTCAGTGCAGAGTCATCTGGTTTGAGCGAAACTCACCAGCTTGGACCCAAGGTCGCTGGCTCGAGCAAGGGGTTACTGGCTCTGCTGTAGCCCCCTGGTCAAGGCACATACAAGAAATCAATCAATGAACAACTAAGGAGCCACAACAAAGAACTGATGCTTCTCATCTCTCTCCCTTCCTGTCTGTCCCTCTCTCTGTCTCTGTCACCACAAAAAAAAAAAAGAAAGAAAGAAAACAAATCACCTCTCAGCCCAGTGCGTGTGACTTATTTTATATTCCGAATCAGTGGAATCCAAACTGATGGCTGGTGGCTCATTGGATGTCACTCCTTCGCCACCTTCCCTCTCCTCGGGCGTGGGGCCTTTCTCAGGATTAGGTTGGCTCTCCTGGGCCCACACTGCGCAGTGCACATCCACACTCACAGCCCGTTCCTTCCTCCCACTGCAGAGTTTTATGGACGAGGAGCCCCCTACAATGCCTTGACCGGGAAGGACTCCACCAGAGGGGTAGCCAAGATGTCCCTGGATCCTGCAGACCTCACCCATGACACTGTGAGCCAGATCATGAGCCTCTTTCAGAATAGAATGTCCTATCCCCTTGGTCATGGCCTTTTTTTTTTTAACCTCTAGGCAATAGCAGAGCTGCCCAACTAGCCTGTTGACATTCCAGCCCACTGGGTGTGGCCGCCAGCTGTTTTCTTGAAATAGATATCCTACTGTGCCACTGCCAGTCAGAAACCTTCCGTGGCTCCCCAGGGTCAAGTCCAAACTCTTGTGAACTTGTGATCAAATTCAGTGAGCTTCCCAGTTTGCCTCCAGCCTGCTTTGGCGGCCCATCCCTCTTACAGTCTGCACCTGCCACTCTGCCTCTTACACATCTGTCGTTAGTCTCTGGGACCCACTGCCTGGGCCACGAGGTAGCTCAGGGGATGAACGAAGTTGGCAAGCTGAGGCCCCCTATGCTCACAATTCTGTGAGGAGAAAACAGCATTAACTGAAACCACTTCGGTGTCTGTGTAATCCCAACAGAAGGGCTGGCGTGCACCCCAACTGTGCTGAGATGACGCAAACTCTTAAATCACAACAGTACAGAAGAAACAAATTAAGAAATTAAGGGGGAAAAAATCTATAATGGGAGGAGTCTAGAGAGCAGTGGAATTAATCAATGCAGCCTGCCCCACCCCAGGCTGGGTGTTCCCAGGAGTCCTGAATTCCTCCATCAGTCAAACAGCAAAAGACTCCCCACCCCACCTCACCCCACAGGGCTGTCTCTTAAAAGTCAAATGTCCCTTTCTTGGTTTGTTGAGCTATCTTTTTCTTGCACTCCAGGCGTGGGGAAAGCAGGGCGGGGATGGCCAAGCACAATTCTCTCATCCCCACCCCCGCGACCCCCGTGTTCCTTTGTCTTTCTCCAGACGGGCCTCACGGCGCAGGAGCTGAGATCCCTAGATGACGTCTTTACCAAAGTGTACAAAGCCAAGTATCCCATCGTTGGCTACACGGCCCGGAGAATCCTCAATGAGGACGGCAGTCCCAACTTGGACTTCAAGCCTGAGGACCAGCCCCATTTTGACATCAAGGACGAGTTCTGATCTGTCTGTAGGAGCAGATTCTTGGGAGGGTGAGGCAGGGCCACATGTGGGGGTGAAATCTGCAGAAGAGGCCGCCTGGGTCTCCGGTCATTGGGTCTGAGTGAAGATCTGACTCGGTTAGGTGTTCTCTGCACCTGGGCATCCTGCCTGCACACCAGCCAGGGTGGTAAGAACAGCTTTGTCAGGGTCCACAGGGACCCTCTGCGTGGCTGAATTAATGAGTGAGGTTTCTTCCTTATATTTTTCTGTACTTGCCAAATTTTCTACTGTGACTATGTGTGCTTTAGAATAAGCACAAAAATAAACTTATTTTCATAAAAGGAGAATTCTTCCATGTGTACTCTCTCCTTGGAGCATCCTCAGCACCAGTTATAAGGAGCAGCTTCTGCTACCCTTCTCCAGCTTTCTGCCTCCCCTGCGTGCGAGGAGCCGGATGGCAGGGGCACCCTGAGCTGTGGCAGAGCCCTGAGCTGTGGCAGGGGCACCCTGAGCTGTGGCAGAGCCCTGAGCTGTGGCAGGGGCACCCTGAGCTGTGGCAGGGGCACCCTGAGCTGTGGCAGAGCCCTGAGCTGTGGCAGAGGCACCCTGAGCTGTGGCAGGGGCACCCTGAGCTGTGGCAGGGGCACCCTGAGCTGTGGCAGAGCCCTGAGCTGTGGCAGGGGCACCCTGAGCTGTGGCAGAGCCCTGAGCTGTGGCAGGGGCACCCTGAGCTGTGGCAGAGCCCTGAGCTGTGGCAGGGGCACCCTGAGCTGTGGCAGAGCCCTGAGCTGTGGCAGGGGCACCCTGAGCTGTGGCAGGGGCACCCTGAGCTGTGGCAAAGCCCTGAGCTGTGGCAGAGCCCTGAGCTGTGGCAGGGGCACCCTGAGCTGTGGCAGAGCCCTGAGCTGTGGCAGAGCCCTGAGCTGTGGCAGGGGCACCCTGAGCTGTGGCAGGGGCACCCTGAGCTGTGGCAGAGCTCTGAGCTGTGGCAGGGGCACCCTGAGCTGTGGCAGAGCCCTGAGCTGTGGCAGAGGCACCCTGAGCTGTGGCAGGGGCGCCCTGAGCTGTGGCAGGGGCACCCTGAGCTGTGGCAGAGCCCTGAGCTGTGGCAGGGGCACCCTGAGCTGTGGCAGAGCCCTGAGCTGTGGCAGGGGCGCCCTGAGCTGTGGCAGAGGCACCCTGAGCTGTGGCAGAGGCACCCTGAGCTGTGGCAGGGGCGCCCTGAGCTGTGGCAGGGGCACCCTGAGCTGTGGCAGAGCCCTGAGCTGTGGCAGGGGCACCCTGAGCTGTGGCAGGGGCGCCCTGAGCTGTGGCAGGGGCACCCTGAGCTGTGGCAGAGCCCTGAGCTGTGGCAGGGGCACCCTGAGCTGTGGCAGAGCCCTGAGCTGTGGCAGGGGCGCCCTGAGCTGTGGCAGAGGCACCCTGAGCTGTGGCAGAGGCACCCTGAGCTGTGGCAGGGGCGCCCTGAGCTGTGGCAGGGGCACCCTGAGCTGTGGCAGAGCCCTGAGCTGTGGCAGGGGCACCCTGATCTGTGGCAGAGCCCTGAGCTGTGGCAGGGGCGCCCTGAGCTGTGGCAGGGGCGCCCTGAGCTGTGGCAGAGGCACCCTGAGCTGTGGCAGGGGCACCCTGAGCTGTGGCAGGGGCACCCTGAGCTGTGGCAGGGGCACCCTGAGCTGTGGCAGGGGCACGCTGAGCTGTGGCAGGGGCACCCTGAGCTGTGGCAGAGCCCTGAGCTGTTGCAGAGCCCTGAGCTGTGGCAGGGGCACCCTGAGCTGTGGCAGAGCCCTGAGCTGTGGCAGGGGCACCCTGAGCTGTGGCAGGGGCGCCCTGAGCTGTGGCAGGGGTGCCCTGAGCTGTGGCAGAGCAGCAGGACTGGGGGGAGGTCTGGGGAGGGGGAAAGGCAGGCATTAAAGAGCCTGGCTTTCTACCACACCCAGGAGCTAGTGATGGAGTGAACTGACTTCAGCCCCCTCTGTAGCTGGAAAGGGATGAGGAGGGCTGGGGTCAGTGTGGGCAGAGCCTGGCCTGGAGGTCACCACAGGGATATGAAGGACACCCGACACCCTGGGACAGGTCAGACTGCATAAGGAAATCCCTTGAGAGGGGGGTTCCTCTTTAATGAACATTTGAACAATGCTAGGGATAGTTTTACATTTTTGGTTGTCACGGCTACAGAATACTCCTGGTATCTAGTGTCCAGGGATGTTGTTAAACCTATAATGCACAGGACAGCTATTCATGACCGTTATCTGGTCCAAATGTCAATTGTGCTGAGGTTGAGAATCCCTGTGTTATAGACTCACTCTGGAGATTTTACCATAGGGTGAACTTCTGTGACATAAAACTTTGTCTTTTATTAAGATAAATAGCAGCTGTCCCCAAGAGAGGGTTTGTACATTAAGCAGCAGAGTCTCTTAGGGTGGCTTTCAGAATGCTGATTACTGGGCCTGGGTATTTCTAGAACATGGCCTGGGAACTGCATTATTAATGAGCTCCCAGGAGGTTTTGATATGGGTGGACCCAGATATACTTTGAGAAATGCCACCTTCTGCCTTCCAGTTACCTCAGAGAGGACTTTCTGAGGACCAGGTGTGACCACTGCGTCACTCTTCAGTGTGTCTGGACTAGCAAGGCCCACGGTGGGTTCCTGGGTCCCACTCAGGAAGCTGGCAGCTCGATGGCCATCCAGGACTAATGGACTGGGACTTACCCAGTAGGATTCTTTGGCTTGGAATTTAGATCCCAGTTCACATGGCTGAGATAGTCCACACTGGGACAGTTTACCCCAAAACAAATGACGTCTGAATAAATACAGATGGTTAGAAGTCCTCAGAGCACCCAAGAGATGACTGACTTGTGTGCCAGCCCCTTCCTGCATCATGAAGCGATGTGTGGGCTAGGGTTTCACTCCTCGGGGCCCCAACTCTGCAAAGAGGGCACGGTCTTCATACCCAGGACCCAGGGAACGTTCCAGGACACTGTTTTCCCCACTCCGCCCCCCCCCCCCCCCCCCATCAAAGCAGTTTTTCCACAGGCTCTCCACTCCTGGGCAGCTCGGTGTTCCCTGCCCTGCGACGGCCGCTCCGACACCCCCACAAGGGTCTCTGAATGGAGTCTCTCTTTGGAGAGTCTGGGTCAGCCTTTCCCAGGACCAAGCACACAGAACCCTGGGCAGCCTGGCAGGCCCCACACTGCGGGCACACTCAGGGGCAGGGTACAGGCTGGCCCAGGGACGAGCAGCACTGTGTGTCCACAGAACCCAAAGGAACAGACCCCTGGAGCCCACAGCCTGCTGCCCAGAGGTTCCTACTCCCATGTCTACTCCTCATGTGTTTTCTTTGCTTTCAAGGCTTATATTTGCTCCTTACGGGACTCAGTCTAGATGCCCCTCTGCAGGAAGCCATCCCCCACAGGAGTCCCATGTAGCTCACACTCCTCCATTTGCTGTAATTGCCTATTTACAAGCCTGACTCACAAACAGGAGAGCCTCGAAACCCCAGCACAGACACTCAGCTAGAGTGGCCACCCTCTCTGGACTTTCAAGGTTTTACACTGCAATTCTTGCATCCCAGGAAACCCCTTGGTCCTGAGCAAACCCTGGGGACCAAACCGCACCTGCGGCTGAGGCAGGCCTCCTCTCCTGGAGGGCTCCAGGCAGAGTGGGGAGGCCATGCGCCACTTGCAATGAGAGAGGAAGAAGGCACTATGATTTTAACAGAAAGGACAGGGGAGAGTGGAAGGGAGTTGGGCTCTTAACCAACCGCCATGCAAGTTCACGGTCAGCCTCTCAGAGGGGAGGCTCGGTGCCCGGTGTACGGTAGGTGCCCAGGGCACCGGAGCGTTGTTGATATTGGTGTACTTTGTGACGTCCTTCCCCAAGGCTATGTTCCTCCTGCGAGGTGCAGCCCCACCCTCCCGAGTCTCTCTTAGGGGAAGCAGGGTGCCTCCTGCTTCATGTTCCCTGCTGACTGGTACCTTCCTCTCTCGTCCCCCGGGGCCTGCGACTGCACGGGACTTTCCCCTGTCGTCACAGAGAAAAAGAGGTTTAAATTCAGGAAACAAGGCCGTGCAATGTGGAGCCCATTCTCCATTTAAAAAATAAGACCCCTAATAAGACATGAGCGATAGAACTGACCCACCTCCAAAGAGCAGGGCAATGGGGCCTGGCCAGCAACCCAGGTCCTAGAGACGGGGATCATCAAAGGCAACTGGCCCAGGTCTCAGCCTGATCCTGGATAGGAGACCCCCAGGCTGACAGCGCACCTCCTTCTCAGGCACCTGCTGCAGGGAGGACTCCTCACTACATCCTTAGCTTCCAGGAGAAAAACTGAGGGTCTGAATAGAGCACCCTCACCCTCTGCATTGGCTTCCTTTAAAAGTCTGCTTCTCAAGGCCCCGGTCTCCAGCAAGCATAGATGCTGGCTCACTGTCAGCTCCTGACACAAAGCTGGAAATCTATGCTCAGAGCCCAGGCCCTGCGAGGTGGTGGGTGCCCGGCCCCAGGCCCTCCCCCAGGGTCCCTGTGATCCCCAGAGATCACCTGCAGAGCCCAAATGCCACTGGCTGTGCTCTGAAGGATGGTGGCTTTCAGAGTATAGAGCCCTTGCTCACGCAGGCCTGAAACGCCGCAGGCATTTCTGGAGAGGCAGGCCAGGCTGCCCAAAGCCCCGGGGACACTGAGCGATCAGGCAGAGGTTGGTCCTACAGGCCTCTGTCAGGATGTCAAGTGTAACCATTGCCTGGAGAATTATTTAATACTTGTGTCACTCATCTTTTACTCTCCGTTCCATAGCCTGTCCGCCCAGCACACGTGGTATGATCTCTGGGTCAGATTCAGCTTTCTTTCCTGGGCTCCTTCGCCAAGCGAGCTTCTCTGCCCCACTCTGGGAATCCCCACCCCACAAGTGCAAGGAGCTAACATCCCTGGAGCAAGCTCCACCGTCGGGCTGGAGCCAGCAGACCAATGCCATGTCCTGACACTTACTCTACAGGTTCTCGAGGGTCTCGGGCCATGCACAGCCCCCTCTGCACACAGCGGTGACCAGCTCAGTAGCACACCCCTGAACTGGCTGAGCCTCCTCCCCAGTTTCTTCTTCCCAGTCCTCTACACCCGACTCCATGCATCACTTCCCAACATGCATCCCTGCACTCAAACCCCTGCCCTGGCCTCTGCTTTTGGGGAGAACCCAGGTTAAGACACAAATTTATTTCCTCAGTTGCTGTACTCAGTATCTGTGAGGGGTAACCCAGCCCCCTGATAGGATCACCCTCCAGTAGCCCATCTGGTTTCCCAGATGTCCCGAGAGTCTCCCAGAGTTCCGACCACACTAGGGAAGCCCCGCCCCCACCCGAGGCATTGCCTGCACTGCCATCTTGTTGCCAGAAGCCCGATGGCATGTGTGCCTGAATGTGCCCAACCCCGCTTGATGGTTTGGGTCCCTGCCCAGCTGTCACTTCCCCTGGGGTTGGGTCCTACCCCACACTCCAGAAGTTCAGTGACTTCAGTTCCAGAAGGGGCCTTACTCACGATCTCCCCTGCACCCTTGCCCATGCTGTTCCCTCTGCCTGCAATGCCCTTCCTCTTAGCCCACATCACTTGTAAAACCTTGTCTTGGCTTAGGTGTCACCTCATCAAGGAAACTCTCCAGAACCCCTCCATGGCAGATGGTACCCAGCACCCTCTGCGGCAGCGCCGAGGCCACTGCTCTGCAATTACCTTCTAATCTGTCCACCTTCCCGCCAGGCTGGGGCGCACTCGCCCTGTTCTCAGCGGACTCTCCCCCACCTAGCATAAGCCCAGCACCTCCTATGTCTGAGAACATGAATGAATGACTCAAGTCACCCCTCTTCTTGGTGGTCTCCTGCCACCCACACTCAGGGATGTGGGTCTGAACCACTTCCTGTGGTATCACAACAGCTCCTGCCCTCCACTCAAGGTCTCCAGCCCAGCCCACTGGGTGTAGCTTTCAGGATCACTCCTGGACCTACCATACCAGAGCCCTCTCCACAGCTTTGTCATGTGGGGAACATATAAAAATAGTAAGTGGTTTCCCTGGCAACCACCACAGCAGATGGTAACCAGTGTGGAAAATGTGGGAGAGCCCTGAGGCTGGGAGGAAAGGGAACCACGCTCGCAGGCAGCTATTTGGTCTGGGCAGGCAGGGGCTGCGAGCCGCCTCTCGAGCAGCCTCTCCTCTTGTGGCTCCCTGGGGACCGCCTGCTCTGAAGCCTGCTCAGACTTCATTCCTGTCAGCCCCTGCATTGCTGCCCATCCCCTCTCTGTGGGGTCCCTGAGGCCTCCTGGCTGCCCGGCTCTGTCCAGGGCCTCACCTCAGGGACCACCACCAGCCAGCACTCAGCATGTTGCCAGAGGCCCGACGTCCGATGTGCCCACTGTGCCGATGTCCCAGCCCTCCCCTGCACTGTTGGGCCTCTACCCAGGTCTTCACTGCCCCTGGCTCTGGGCCTCCCCCGCCCTCCAGCCCTGCCCAGGCTCTGTTCTCCCAACCCCCCCCCCCCCCACTGTGCAGCCTAGGCCCCACCTGAGACCCTGCTCTTGTCACCACCCCGACTCCTTCTCGGATGAGTGAGGGCTGGGGGCTTGCAGGCTGAGGATCTGGATGCCCCGGGGGTGTGGGAGTCGGGGACACGAGCTCCGGAGGGCACTGGGAGGGGAGAACTGAGTGGTGTTGCTAACAGGTGAAGCCAGAATGCGGTGCAGACTGAGGGAAGCTGGGCTCTCAGGACCAAGAGGCTGAGTGAGGAGGTTGTGGCAGAGCCCGGAGTGGGACCCTGTGCTGCTGAAGAGTGGAAGCTCAAGGTCCCTGGGTGGTGCTGGGTGTGGCCCTATTTGGAGATGGCCTGGTCACTCATGCTCTTTTTGATTATTATTTTTTTTTATTGATCTGAGAGGGAGAGAGAGATACATCTGCTCGCTGCTCCACCCACCCAGACCC
The DNA here is from genome assembly GCF_036850765.1 of Saccopteryx bilineata. Lineage (NCBI taxonomy): Eukaryota > Metazoa > Chordata > Mammalia > Chiroptera > Emballonuridae > Saccopteryx > Saccopteryx bilineata. The sequence goes on along the minus strand of NC_089491.1, from coordinate 296,560,671 downwards.
CACTCATGCTCTTGCTGCCTTCTGTTTCTGAGCGAGACGTTTGCGCCCTCATCCCCCACTTCCTGGGATATTGAATTTGCTGCATCTTCTTGGCTGTGAGCAAGCCCACCCTGTGCTCGCCCCTCCCAGCGAACCCTGCTTCCTGCCTCCTCTGCCCACTCACCCCATTGGCTGCTGTTGCTGCAGCCCAGCGGGCCCCTTGTCTGTGTCCACTGCTGTGTCACTGAGCTAGGCCTGAGCCATGTGCTGGCACTCGGTACCTGCTCCCCCATTTGATTCTCTGCGAGGGGCACTAACATTTTACAGATGACAGACCATTCTCAGGATGAATACGTAACTTGCCAGAGAAAATGCACCTCTCACAACCAATAGATCCTCGAGCTGGGATCCAATGCAAGTCTTACTTTCACCCTGTGTTCTTCCATTCTGCCTCATTTTACCTGAAGATCGAGTCTGACAGGGGGCCCACCCAGCGCAGGAATTAGGGCACAGCATGCTGGGCTGGTGGTGTAGCATCCACCGGGTACGAGAACAAACGTCGGAGACTTTCAGGAGTTTAGATGTTACTTTATTGGCCAGTTTAACCTGTGCAGGGGTGAACTCCCAAGATGTCTGGAGACATCGTGCTCACAAGGAGCTGCAAACGGAAGCCGCGCCTGGCGCTTACAGCCAGGCCCTTATATATCCTAAGTGAGCAAGCATAATACAGAAGCAAATGTGGCAGTTTAGCTATTGGCTAGGGAGGTTGCACGCAGCATAGCAACAGCGGCAAGTTTTAGCTTAGTGGCGAATTTCAAACATAAACATCTGATAAGGGTCTCTGACCTTCTTTGTTCTCAGCCTCACAGGGCCATATCAGCACTCCCTGTTCCTTCAATAGTTACACTCTTGGCAGCCCCAGAATATCAGTACTCCCTGAATCTAACAGTGGCAGAGCATCTTCTGAAAGAGACTCTCTGGACTAAGGATGTGTGATGGGGTTCGGGGTGCTGAGCTCTAGAGAGAGGCAGTGTGATCCAGGCTTATCCACGGAGCTCACAGCCTGATAGTGGCAGCTGCAAACCGCCCCAAAGACAGGCGAGGCTAACGGTGGTCATGGGGCTAGCAATGCACACCTGGAGGACAGCTGAGCAGTGGCTGACGGCTGTTTGTGCCCATCTTCCCACATATTCCTGCTGCTGCCGCCCAGGGCCCCAGAGTAAGGATCTGACCTCAGCATTGAGCAGCCCCTCACTGCCGGGACCCCTGAAATACACCTGCTGGAGCCCTCTCACACCCCCTTTCCCATTTAGCCACGGCCCTCTCCTGCCATCAGCCATAACTGATCTGTCACTCCACACTCACCACTCTCAAAGCTCAGGCACTTTCCTTTCCACCATTTATTAATTACACTTGAGTTCACATATCCGCCCACCAGCCAACCAGGTGCATATTGCATGCCTACCAGTGTCCAGCACTGTGCTAGGTCCTGGAGGAAGGGTGGGGAGGAGCCAGGAAACTAATGCAGAAAAATAAAGACAAGAACTGTTTCTGCTTTCAAGGATTCCCAAGGAGGAAAGCAGTGGGCTGATTTGCAAAGAGCTTTCCCTAGGACCAGCAGCTGGTGATCTGCGGGAACTCCAGCCACAGGGTCCTGAGCAGGAAAAAAAGGCTGGGCATGGAAGTTCCTGAAGGGTATTGAGATTTTCATGGCAACTTCTGACCACTTCCGGCCCATCAGCAACCATTCTCATGGGACGAGTGCCCCCTGGTGGTTGATGCCTGGAACTCTCCAGCGGCTGTTTCATACAGCCCAGAGGATTAAGCTCCCTGAAGAACTTCTATTTTTGGTTCCCAATAGTTCCATAATAAAGTGCTAACAGGAGCAGCCAGAGGGCTTCCAAAAGGACCGGAAAGCTGCGCTGCTGAATTCCCATCTCTGGCTGTGTGTGCTCCAGGGCTCAGAGCTGCTCTTTGGTCTCATGTGGAGGGCTCCCTTGCACATGGTTTAATAGAAGGGTTCCAGGGCAGTGGCCAAGCGTTCTCTTCGCCATGGACTGAGTCTGGCCTCAGAGGGAAGGCTGTGTGCACATTCAGAGTGACGTGTTGGAAAGAATACCGGATCCAGGATCAGGAGGCTTGGATGCTCACCCCACGTCAGCCACTAACTAGTGGTGAGATAATAATTACAATAATAGCTACATTTATTCAGTATTTATTCTCAGTCAGCATTATGCCAAGAGTTTAAGGCATATTATTGACTTTGATCCTCACAACAGACCTCTGAGGTTGGGATATTACTATTTCTATTTAACAGGTGAAGAAATCGAGGTACAGAGAGGTTAAGTAACTTTCCCAGTTTCACACCATGTGAGGCAGAGTCAGGGCTTAAGCCTGAGTTTCTGGGCACCTGCTATGCTACACTGAATTATGGACCTAAAGGAATCAAAAACTAGCGGTAAGGTCCACAAACGGGTGTCTTTAAATGTTCCCCAGGTGGTTGTGATGGGATCTACGGGGTCCCACCAGCTCTCACATTCAAGGAGCCCAGTGACTCAGAGGGTCAGGAAGTGACATTGTAATGAGGGAGAGCCCTGGCCTGGGTTCTAATCCCCATGGTGGACAGGACCACAGCATGGCAGAAATGTCATAGAGAGCAGACCGTTCTGCCCGCCATCCTCTTGGTCTGGACATGGTTTGTAGGAGAGGAGAGTGACTGCCTTCTACAACATATTCTTCTCAGAGTTTGTTATGTCACATACACCGCTGATTCACAGAGCCATCACCTGTCAACTTACTGCAACTTGCCTAGAACCACTTTACACACACACACACACACACACACACACTGGTGGGATTCAAATAATTTAACAACCGGTTCTCTGCCCTAATGTCTGTTTTAAGTATAAAAAATGATATACTGAAAGGTAGTTTATTATTTCATGCATTTAATATTTAAAGAAAAACAATAAAAAAGGTATACAATGCTAGACTATGTTATAAGAAAGTTTTAAAATATTAATAAAAAATATTTTAAAATGCCTAACAAAAATACAATAAAACTGTTGTTTATTCCATATTGCTTCTTGATTGTCATCCTCACTTGCAATATTTTTCACCTATGGACGGAATGAACGTTACTACGGGCACTTAGAATACGCTGTTGTGCAGATGAATGTTAAAAGAGTAAGGAATGTCGATTTGTGATTTCCACATTGGGGGCTGCCCAGGCGCCCTCCTTAGAGAGAACCCTGATTACAAGTGCCATTTTAACAACCGGTCACAGAACTCAACAAAAGATTATTAGGCATGGTTCTGTGGAACCGATGCGAGTTAGCTGAATCCCACCACTGGGCACACCTTGTCCTGGGGCTGGGCTCCCTGCAGCCCCAAAGTCCACCGGGTTTGGGTTCGGGTTCGGGTTCACAGAGGAAGCAGCTGCCAGGTGTGTCTGCAAGGACGGATATAAAACAGCCTGTGTTCATCAGGCTCTTTCTGTGCCTCTTTAAAATCTTCCGTACCTACCAACTCAGTTGATTCTCAAGTGTCTGGGACCTCCACGTCCCCAGCTACACAAGCGTGGAGCAAAAAATGCTCACATGAACAGGAACTGACAGCCTTTCTCAGGCTTTGTGCCTGCCTCAGCCTCCAAGTGTCCCCACTGGTGTTGTCCCAGGAGGCATCCCACCTGAGCCCAGGAGCTCAGTTTCAACTCTCTGGGTGCCATCTGCAGCAGGTGCCCTCAGCACATCCAAAGCTTGACAGGGTGCGCCCCCGGGGGACCAGGAGGTGGGTGGGATGTACCTGGTGACTTTACAGAAATAATTACCATGAATAATGAATATCAATGCACAAGGGTATGCCTGGGCCCAGCTGGATCGAGCTTGTCAGGATCCTGGGCCTGGTACCAGTTCCCACAGAGTGAGCAGACAGCCATGTATGGCGCCCTCCCTTGGGGGGAGACATTCTGCTTCTCTTCTAAGAGCCACGTGTCAGTCCCATGCTGGTGGCCTTGGGCCCCGCAGGTCTCACCAAGATTCTTGAGCTAGCAGCATTCCTCAGGCACCAGCTGTCACGGGCCAGGCTAGAGGCTGACCCGGGTGGCCAACATCAGTGGTCCCCCAAGCTGTCCTTCCTCTTTTCTGTCCCCAGGTATGTTCTCATCACTCTTGGCTGAGACCATCTACCTTCTCTCTGAGGATGAGTTCTTTCTCAAAAGATACCGGTGGACTTTTAGTGTCCAAGACCACAAGACATGGCTAAATGTCAGAGCAAAACCCCTCCACGCACAGACATCGTCTTCCTGTGATGGGTGGGGAAACTGAGACCTGGAGTGTTAGATGACCAGCCTGGGTCACATAGAGTCTTCAGATTCCTAATACCTCATCAGTGCTGTGTTCTTCTCACCACACCATGCTGCAGGTCACCTCCCAGCGGGGCCAGGTTGTTTCAGGATCACTACCTGAACTGTCCAGGCCCAGCAGGTGTCACCCGGGCGCTCTGAGGTGTCTCTGCAGTGGCTCCCGCCCAGGCCCTACATCCGAACCACGCAGGGAGACCTGGCCCAGGATCCAGACAAGCTCTATCCAGCTGGGCCCGGGCTTACCCCTGTGCACTGATGCTCATTGCTCGTGGTAATTATCTCTGTAAAGTCACCAGGAACAATGAGTTGGCAAATACTGGTCCTTTGCCCCATGGGAAATGCAGATTAGGTTCCTGCTGGCCTTTTCATTAACTGACCAACACCGACCCTTTTTTATGTGTGTTTCCATTTAAAGACACTATTTAATACATATTGTTGATGCATAAACACTGGACAACAGCACTATAACTCATGCTGGAACCAAGTTTATCTAAGACTCATCTTTCCCCCCATAATGCATATCATAGCCTTCTCGAGCGTGGGAACATCAGACGAACTTCAGCACCACCCTTGCGAAATCACCAATGAAAAGCGCAAAAATTTGTAAAACCTGGCACTAACTAGACTGCGGAGAGGACACTGGTTTCTGGTGCAGGAGCTAAAACCTTGTGACCTCAGCTGAGAATGTCCCGTTGAGCAACTCAGATTTTCCCCACAGTGCATGTGTCCATTGGGAGCAGCAACAAGGTGTAGTGAGCAGGGGAATTTGCAAATAGGAAACCCAGGAACAGTGACAGTCAATTGTGTCTCCAAAGCTCTATTTGCCCAGAGCAGTGCTGGGTCTGGAGGCCCTTGGCAGCGGAAGTTGGGAGGGTGACTGATGGTGCAGAGGACAGACAGCGGGGTGGTGCCCCTGGGTGGCCTCAGAGCCAGCTGAGAGGCCACTGCGGGTTCTGGGCTGTGACTTCTGCTCTCCTTCAGGACCCAAATCTCTACAAATGCTGGACTCCCACGCCTCTGCAAGCTGGGGGTTCAGGAGTCAGAATTTGGTTTCCCCATAGAAATCCTGTGTGGTGGTTTGGGTCTCAGCCTGGGTCGCAGAGACCCACTTCACACTCAAAGGGGCGGCATTGTGGGCCCAGGGCTCCCCACCCCAGCAAGCCTCGCGCAAGGCTCAGGGCTTCGGGCTGTGAGAACTGAGGGCCCCTCTGCTCCTCTTGGAACCCTGAAGTGGATGGGGGAGTCCTCAAGGGAAGTCTCAGGTGAAGGGTGAGGACAGGTGTCCTGGCAGGCAGTGGGAGAGGTCTGTCTTTTGTAAGGTGAGGTGGCAGCCGGCTCTGCAGGAGTTTCCGTGGTTGAAGGGTCAGGTCGGGGTGTGTGGCTGGGTCTGGGTTAGACTGAAGCTGAGGCCAACCCTGCACAGCTTTGTTAGCTCTCGCCTCTGGGGCAGGACCCCAGGTCTGTTGGGACCCCTTCCTCCTGCCAGAGTTCACACATGACTGAACACCCCAGTGCTGCCTCAGACACTCCTGTCAGGGACAGCAGATGCATGATGGGTGGGGCCCAGAAGATACAGACTGCCACCACACACATAACTTTGTTGTGCGAGAACAAACGTATCTAACACACTTTTTACACCAAACTCATCACAGCCTTCTCGCGCTTAGGAGCACCCTGGTTTGACCTGACCCCCTGCTCACCACTTGACAGAAAAGGGTGGAGGCCTGACACAGCCTGTTCTAAAACGGGGTAAGCAAGTTAAACCTTGTCGCTCCAGGAAGCTCTGAGCCCAGGGCTTAGAGGACTAGGTCTTGCCAGGCTGCACTGGGAATGGCCTCAGGCGGCTGATTCAGATGCCAGCACCCAGGTGGCCAGGGCTCCCCTCACCCCGCACTGGGGGGAGGGGGCGGGGAGAGGTGAGGGTTCACAGGCCCAGAGCCAGCCCCAGGGAAGGGGGTCCTGGACTGAGCCTTGCATTCTGGGACTGCGTCATCGCCTGCGGGACACCTGGGCCTGTCCTCGCAGGCAGCTCAGCGGCTGGCCCACCTTTCTAGTTCACTAGGCTCCCAGCCACGTGGGTGAGAGGGGTGGCCCTTCTACAAGCCCTTGTCACTGGGTTATTGCCGCTCCAGGGAGGGTGAGGGTCAGGGCTGAGGTTCTCAGTCAGCTGTCAGGAACTGTGACACCCAGAAAGCTCCTCAAAATCATCTCTCCAGAATTCATCTCACTGCCTCTTTATATTTACAAGCTTGAAACAGTTTATTCAGCAACAGTATTCATTTTGCCTCCCTCCCTCCCTCCCTCCCTCCCTCCGCCCTTCCCTTCCCTTCCCTTCCCTTCCCTTCCCTTCCCTTCCCTTCCCTTCCCTTCCCTTCCCTTCCCTCCCCTTCCCTTCCTTTCCCTTCCCTTCTCTCCCCTCCCCTCCCCTCTCCTCCCCTTCCCTTCTTCCTCCTTCCTTCCAACTTCATTTATGTGCCAGGGGCTGGGTACATGCTGGCTCCTGCCACACATTGATGCCTCTGCTTGTGGGTCCCCTCCGGCTGGCTGTCTGACCCCACTCCCCTCCCTCACCCACCCTCACTGAAACCACCGCCTCAGGGACCACCTGGGGGAAGTGCCCTACCCCCAGGACGCCCAGCACAGGCCGCCCAGCACTCTCCTGGCCCTGGCTGGCCCTGGCTGCGGTGGTGTCCTGCCTCCCTGGAGCAGGGGCGGCCTCAGCGCCCTCTTTTCTCTCTCCAGCCCCCATCCCTTGAGGACGTGGGGATAGACATGCCTGGCTCCCCCTCTGCCTTCACTCCAGCAACCTCTCAGGGACGTGTGCTGCTCTGGGCCAGCTCGTGTGGGAGTTCTCCTCCAGACTGGCATGTGTGTGTGTGTGTGTGTGTGTGTGTAGTGTGTGCGTGTGTGCGTGTGCGTGTGCATGTGTGTGTGTTTGCACCCCATCAGACTGGGAGCTTCCCAAGCATAGGACTTTTCTTCCTCCATCTGGACACTTGATCAATGGTCCTGACCACCTGTCCTGGAGTCCCAGAGAAAGGGACCCTGGGCTCCAGGAAGGATTTCTAGGAGAGAAGAATCAGATGACAGCCCCTTGCCCCTTCCTTCCTGTTACCCTCCCACTGCACCTGGCATGCCCGGGGACCCCAGAGGGGGTTTTGGGGACTCTGCCAGATCAGGATAGTCAAGGCTCCCCCAATGCAGGGACAGCCCAACCTGTAGCACTCTGGGATGGTTTTTAAAAACAGTGCAATGAATTGACATGGGGTTCCTTGCAGATGGCCTGAGAGCTTGGAAGGGAAGAGTTCCCTCATGGGGGAGGGGGACAGCAGGGTCCAGCCTGACCACCCTCGTGGGGGAGGGGGACGGCAGGGTCCAGCCTGATCAGTTAGTCTGAGGCTTGTTTCCTCCAGCTGTATTGGGTTACTTGCATTTGGAGAATGTGCTTCTGTGGCCTCAACCACTAGCAAACCTTCAGTGTGTCCTAAGTCTACAGCTTTCCTCTGTTCAAATGACACTCCAGGTCATCAAGCAGGGGCCTTGGGTAGAGGGAGGTGCCCACAGTGCTCATGTCACTGCAGGACTCCAGCCCTGAGCTCCCTGCCGGGGGTTAGCTGGAGACAGCAGTACCCAGTGCTGCTCAGGGCTATACGTGCTCATGACAGCCAGATGGGGGGTGGGGAGACACGAGTACCAGTGCTTCCCTGGCTCTCAGACAGTGGGTATTGGGGATCCCAGATGTGTGACATACTCAGGAAGTCCTGCCTTCTGAGGGAAGAGTCCTCGTCTAGAAGTCCAAAGATACGAGCTCTGGGCTGGGTCCCACTCACCAGCATGGGGCCCTAGGTCAGTGACTCGGGCTCCTCCTGTGCCCTGCGAGGTTATCGTGGAGCCCAGTGTGCTCTGAAAACCAAGTGCTGTTCACAGGCAAGGCACTGCTGTGGCTCTGGGCACTGTCCCCAGGGGAGACTGAAGGCCAGGGCTGTCCCGGGGCATGAAGGGCAGGGACTAGGCTGGCACTTCTGAGCCGAGTCACCAGCTCAGTCAGGGTTCATTGGGGAGGTCACAGCCAGACGGTGTTTTGTTAAGAACGGAGTGGGTATCCTTGGCCACCCTGAGATGGCTCAGGGGCTCTAGAGACAGCAGGCCCCTTTAGACTCAGCACCAGGACATAGATCTCTATTTCCAGCCTTAAACCAGCTGAACTAACCCGCCTGCCCCGAGCCAGGGCTGGTTCAAGACCCAGCCTTTTTCCTAGGGGGAAACAGGGCCGTCAGCTGAGTGGGAGGTCTGGGAGAGGGGAAGCCTGCACACCGGAGAAGCTTGTGTCAGTGGGGGGAGATGCCCCTGCCGAGAGATGGGAGAGACCAGGAGCTGCAGGTGGCAGGTGGAGTGACCTGCCAAGGAATGTGAAATAACAGGTTTGCGGGTCCCAGGAGGGGAGCTGCGGATGTGCAGTCCCTTCGCAGCCTGTTCCTCTTCCCATCACACCCCACACCCGCACCTGTCGGCCCAGAGAAGGCCTGTCAACACTACAAAGTACCAGGGGCAGGAGGGCGGGGAGTCCCCGGCTGCTGTGAACATCGGGTGTCTTAGACGTAACTTCATGTCACAGAAGCCATTCTTACTTGAAAAAATAATGTGAGCCAGAAATACACTAAGAAAAGGCAGTTTTGCTGCCCTCCCCACCAGTGGCCTCTGGCCCCTTTGGAAGCCAGCCCCTCCCCCCCAATATTCCTAACTCAGAAAAGCCAAGGGTGTTTATTTGCTTGTCCTGCCTGTGGGTTCTGGCGTGGTCGCACTGCATGTCAGTGTGACAGTCCCCAACTCTAACTCCAGGCATGTAAAATAACAAACTCAGGCTTGATTTCCCATGGTTGTGGGCATCTGAGCGAGGTGACCCAAAGCAACAGGTACATTCCAGCCGGTTCTGGTTCTCCTCAGTGCGAGTTGCACGGCTTGGTTTTGTAAGTGACTGTTTGCTGCAGAGCTCACTTTCTGGATGTGGCGGGCTCCGGATGAGATGGAGTTCAGTCTGGATTACCTGAGCTCAGACCAGGCTGTGGGGTTGGGTGGGCAACATGAACAGGTGTTTTATTTCTCGGCACAGGCACGGTGGGAACGCTGCCGTGGGGACTCCGCAGCATGAAGGGATTTGAAAGGCACATGGCCAGAAGTCTCTTCCTTTGGGCTAATAAGGACCCATGTGACAGCAGCTCTACACTGGCCATGAGCCCTCCAGGAAGGTGCTGGTGCTGCTCTCCACTGCCCACAGCTCAGCTGTCCCTCCTTCCCACCTTGCTCTGGGCCGGGAGGCTGGCCGAAAGCTGCCCAGTGGCCTTCCTCCTGCTCTGGCTTCAGCTGAGTGAGAGGACAGAGGTCCCAGCGTCTAAGCCCCGACTCCCTCCCTGCCGGCTGGACTGTGGCGGCTGTTCTCCCTCCCAAGTCCCCAGTTCTCATGGGCAGACCCCCTCCCACTACAGCACACCCAGATCCTGGGAACTGACCCTTTCCTTGTCCTATCAGGCCTCAGGGGGCAGCAGCTCTTGCTGGGGCTCCCCCAGCCTTTGTTGGTCCCCGACTCTGCCCACACTTCTGCTTGCAGACTTCCTATCACCCTTCAGCCCTGTCTGCTTTGCACGTGCTTCTGTTCCTGCCACAACTGCCTAAACACATGCCTCCCCGTCCCTAAGCTGGGAGGATACTGACACCTGTTTCATCCCCCTCTGTGACCCGGGCTTATCCTCTCAGATGTGCTCCCCTTCAGGAAGAGAGCTCCGGGTCGCCCCTGTGTCAGACTGGGGAGGTGTGCTGCTGAGGGCCCCAGGGGAGACAGACAGGAGGGCTCTTCTCAGTGTTTTCCAGGGCAAGTCATGCTGTCAGGGGCAGAGACTGGTCATGGGGTTCAAAGCTCTTAAGTACGTTGCCTGGGCCTCTGCTCAGATCACCAGCTGGGTGGGGTGGCTATGCCTTCTGATGGCACGTGCAGGTCCAGCCAGGCTGGGAGGGCCCACAGTGCCCATCTTCCTGGAGCCCTGGCCTTGCTGCCCTCTGAAAGTGCCTCCCGGGCCTCCCGTACTAACTGGGGTGTGGTAGACAAAAAGAATAATGCCCCTCCCCCAGGTGTCCTCATCCCGATCCCCGGAACCTGTGCAGATGGCAACAGGGACTCTGGGGGTGTGATTGAGTTAAGGATCTTGAGATGGGAAGATTATCCTTAGTTTTCTGCATGGGCCCTAAGTGCAAAAGGGGAGCAGGAGGGTTAGAGAGCAGGAGTGATAGCAAAAGCCAGGCTGAAGTCATGTGAGGAAGGCGCAAGAGTCAAGAAATGCAGGGGGCTGCTCGGAGCTGGGAGAGGCCCATGCTCATATCTCCCTGCAGCCTCTAGAGCAGGCGTCCCCAAACTACGGCCCACGGGCCGCATGCGGCCCCCTGAGGCCGTTTATCCAGCCTCTTGCTGCACTTCCGGAAGGGGCACCTCTTTCATTGGTGGTCAGTGAGAGGAGCACTGTATGTGGCGGCCCTCCAACGGTCTGAGGGACAGTGAACTACCCCCCTGTGTAAAAAGCTTGGGGACCCCTGCTCCAGAGAAACACAGTCCTGCAGGTGCCTCGAGTTTAGCCCAGTAAGGCTGACTGTGGAGATCAGGCCTCCAGAGCTGTAAGAACGTAAGTTGGTCTTATCTGAAGCCACTGAGTTCATGGTTGTTTGTCACAGCAGCCACAGGACACTGATCACAGGACAAGGTTCAGGCCCACAGACACAGAGACTGTAATAATTCTGGGCTCTGCTCCGGCTCCGCTGGCTCTGCTCCAGGAGCGGCACCCCCTGGGACCTGCCTGTGACTCCAGGGCCTCTTGTCTTCATTTTGGTCCAGAATGTGGGGTTTTTTTCCAGGTGAAATGCTGATACCAAATTACTTCACATCTTAAAAGCCTCAAAATCCAGTGTCAACAGGAGCCACAATAACATGGTAACTCAACTGGGTAGGAGGGTCTAAGGCAATGAAGGGGGAGCGGTGGGGCCCATGGCAAACTAGAGAGTACATGCCTTGCTGAAAGACAGCAACTCTATGTAACAGCGAGAGCAATAAACCCAGCCAAACAAAATCAATGTCTAACGTATCTCTGTGGCTTGTGAACTGGGAGCTTGAGATCCCATATTTGCCTACTAGTTTCTGGCTGACCCCAAAGGGAAGTGGTCCCTGGGGTAAAGAATAGCACTGGATGTGGTAAGGGTCTCCCAGACCCGGCTGTCCCTTAGAGCCACCCTCCACACCCCCGCCCAGGCCTCCACTGCCCTCAGCCTGTATGCTTTCTAAACAAAATCTGATGAAGAGCCAGGCGAGATGCACTGGCCCTGCTGGCCAGCTGGCTCTGCCTCACCTCCCTCCTTCCCGCCTGCACAAAACCCACAAAGTCTACCCTGGGACCTCGTCTCAGCCCCAGGGCACACTCTCTCTCTCCCCTCCCCAACACCCCGGTGTGGAACAACCAAGAGGCTACTATGAATGAGTCAAGCTCTAGCCAATGAGACTGTAAGGGGCTAAGAAAAGAGGGACACTGTCCCAGAAAATGACCAGAACACAGATATTGTAGAAAAAAGCATGGGCTTTGAAGTCAGAGAGGCTTGAGTGAGGTTCCACTTTACCACTAATAGCTGTGTGATTTTGGGCAAGATACTTAACCTCCCTGAGCCTCAATTTTCCCATCTTTAAATGGGGACAGCTTTGGCCAGACAGCTTGGTTGGTTAGATCATTGCTCTGATATGCAAAGGATGTGGGTTTGATTCCAGGAACAGATTGATATTTCTGTTTCTCTTTACCTTCCTCTCTCTAAAAATCAATCAATCAATAAATTAAAAAAATAAAGTGGGGACAATAATCTTTTCTTTGCACTGTGAAGAGAAATCAGATAATGTATGTGAAGGCAGTGCCTGGCCTATAGGAGGCACAGATTCTGAAACTGATAGCTTGGGTTAGAATTCTCTCTAGTGGTTGTGTGACTTTGGTTAAGTTACTTTATGTTTCTGTGCAGACTTTTCTCATCCACAAAATGGGTTCACTGACGTTCTCCTAGGGCTGCTGGGAGGACAAAGTGGCATAGCGCATGTCAAAGACTTAGACCATGCCTGAACTTGGTAAGGACTGCATGAGCATGGTAATTATTTATTAGGTTCATTCTGACACTGGTGAGCATGTGTCTCTTGTACCCGGTGGGCCATGTGGTGTGGAATGGAGAAGTCAGAGCTGGCCTCCTGGTTTTCATAAGAGAATGACTATAGTGTCCCTCACCTGTCTGCCTGGTTCCTTCCTCCACTTTCTACAACCTGAATCTTCCACTCTTTCACCTTCTGTCTCCAGCAGCTGTCTGTGACATTGCCAGACACCAATCTGGCAGCCCCTGGCAGCCCCAGACCCCAGGGCCAGGAGAGTGCCGGGGGAGCAGGGCTGCTCGGCTCCATCATGGGCCTGGGCGGGGCCTGGGCTGCCCTCTGTCTGAGAGGCCCCATTAGCCACTGGCGCTGATGAGCGTTGCACTGTCCTAGGCCCAGATGAATCACTATGCATGCTGTGCTGTTATGGAGGTTCACAACAGAGGCCCTGTGTGCTGCTTCTGTGTATAGTGTTTCTTTCCATTCCATGATTCAGAAAATGCTAGTCACTCAGCCATGTGATCCCCTAATCTTCTGCCAAGGAACCGAGGGCAAAGGTTGGCTGGAAAACCCTCGAAGGATGGGTAGGGCCACTGCGATTGCCAGAAAGTGGGCTGAGCCAAGACAGCGAGAGGCTGGACCTCACGGAACCATCATGAAGAACAGTGTTGGGGGCACAAGTATGACGAGGCCAGAGACCCACCCATCAGAGCAGCTGCTGAGGGCCCCAACATGGCTGCACGCAGACTTCCACCCACGTCAGCCCCGGAAAGTAATGTGATTATTTTTTCTGATTATAAATGTAAAGCTTATTTATGCAAAAATTCTGTTCAATACAGCAAGAAATAAAGAAGAAAGGACATATCTCCTGTCTGTCGCCACCAGACACCGTTTTAACCCATCAAGACACTTTCCGTGTGTCTTCAGGTTCTGGCCCTGTCCTGGCTCCAGCCCAATGCTGGGACACTGTGCCTCCACCACCAGGAGACCGGCCAGGTCTGCCCAGCTTCCGGGGCCTAGTCCCTACTTGGCCATTAGCTGTCTGTGTGCCTTTAGGCAAATCACGTTGAGTCCTATTTTCTATGTGACTAAAAATGGGATAGCCTGACCAGGCGGTGGCACAGTGGATAGAGCGACGGACAGGGACTCAGAGGACCCAGGTTCGAGACCCCGAGGTCGCCAGCTTGAGCGCGGGCTCATTGGGTTTGAGCAAAGCTCACCAGCTTGAACCCAAGGTCGCTGGCTCGAGCAAGGAGTTACTCAGTCTGCTGTACCCTCCGGTCAAGGCACATATGAGAAAGCAATCAATGGACAACTGAGGAACCGCAACGAAGAATTAATGTTTCTCATCTCTTTCCCTTCCTGTCTGTCTGTCCCTATCTGTCCCTCTCTCTGACTCTCTCTGTCTCTGCCACACACAAAAATAAAAAATAAAAAAAAAATAAAAAATGGCATAATAATTGGGATAATTTGTTGAAAGGATGAAAGAAATGAGAAATTAAAACCACAAACCTGTAAAATCACTTCAAATATAAGGCAAAATGCTCCCCAAAGTGGTTTTAGGCATCATTGTATGACCACCATAAAGAGAGGGGAAGAGCAAGGGGTTAAGAACATCGCCTGGAAGCCAGCCTCTCAATCATGGCTCTATTACCTCAGCTATGTGACTGTGGGTGAGTCCTATGGCACCTCGATGCCTCAGTTTTCTCGTCTGTAAAATGAGGACATAATAGTGTTTAGTTCTTAGGGATGTGACCTAATTAATATACCAATTGTTGATGCTAAACAAGAGGCTGCTGACCTGTCCGCACAGGTCAGGCTCTAACTCTAGCCAGAAAGGGTCAGTACAAAGCACAGTGCAACTTGTATTAAGTGGTGTCTAAGGGGTAGGGGATGTTAAAACCCCAGAGATACTATATATAAGGCAACAAAGACCCCTACACCATAAGAGATCAAAGATGGGATTCAAAATACTCTCAGTGAGGGGACAGCGTGGTCCTCAGGCTCAATGGCACTCACTAAACTGGTATTAAGATCCATCATCATTTTACGTAAAGACACATGTAGCCCCATGTTCATAGCAGCACTGTTCACAGTGGCCAGGACATGGAAACAACCAAAAAGCCCTTCAATAGAAGATTGGATAAAGAAGATGTGGCACATATACACTATGGAATACTACTCAGCCATAAGAAATGATGACATTAGATCATTTATAGCAAAATGGTGGGATCTTGATAACATTATACGGAGTGAAATAAGTAAATCAGAAAAAAACAAGAACTACATGATTCCATACATTGGTGGAACATAAAAACGAGACTAAGAGACATGGACAAGAGTGTGGTGGTTACCAGGGGTGGGGGGAGGGAGGACGCAGGAGGGAGGGAGGGAGAGATTTAGGGGGAGGGGGAGGGGCACAGAGAAAACTAGATAGAGGGTGACAGAGGACAATCTGACTCTGGGCGAGGGGTATGCAACATAATTTAATGAGAAGATAACCTAGACATGTTTTCTTTGAATATATGTACCCTGAATTATTAATGTCATCCCATTAATAAAAATTTATTAAAAAAAAAAAAAAAAAGATCCATCATCATTTAAGTCACATTTCTGCCGGTCACCTGTTCCCTGGATGAAGATATGACTATCTGCACAACACAAGCGAACTGCCCTTCCGTCCCCATCAGTGTTCTCGACTGGCGAAGGGCCCCGTACAACTTCTCCATTTCTGCCGGCCGGCTGGAGTGAGCACAGGGGTTTGCACTGGTGGGTGGCAAAGACCCTCAGATGTGGAGTTCTCAACCCTCAGCAGGCTCTTTCAAAGCCCAGGGTTAAAGACCCACGAAATGTAGCTAACAACCCACCAGAGTGGGTCTCTGAATTGCTGTCAAGAATTTGGGGCTCAAAATGTGTGGCCAAGTCAGCAACTTCTTTCCATTCTGAGCATAAAGGCGGGGGTGGGGGCTGGGGTCCGGGGTCCGGTGCAGCTTTGTGATTCTAGCCTCACATGCTGTCCCCAGCACATGTCTTGAATAAACAAACAGGAAAGGATGAATGAGTTCTCCTTCTCTCCATCCCACTGACCTCACTTAGCTCAGGGCCTTGGCTGCGCTTGCCAGCCCTATCCATATTCCACATCCCACACTCCTGTGAGAGTGATCTTTTTAAAGTGCAAATTCTATAATGCCACCTTCCCTTACCGCTCTGTTATCACCCTGCAGACCCTTGGGAGGTTCTCACTGCCTAAGGTGCTCTTGAAACTCCCTTCAAGGCACGGTGTCAACCCACCTCTTCATCCTCACTCACCAGCCTGTCCGAGCCCTGCACTCAGGTCCTACTGAACACCTTGTAATCTCTGATGATGCAATACAGTCTCAAGCCTCCATGCTTTTGCCTATGCCATTCTCGGCCTTGCCTGTCGCGGCCCCACTGTAAAGCACTGGCATGCTCAGTGGAAGCCCCATGTCCCCTGTGAAGCTTTCTGTGACTGGAGAGCCGGGGGGCCCCTTGCCCTGTTTTCCCAGTGCTCTCCCATGCATGGACTGTTTGTTCCAAGGAGGCAACTGAGAAGGCTGACTGGCCTCCCCGATCTGGACACTAGAGGGCAGTGGAGTGTAGGCAAGCAGTGGGGTGGACAGCTACCTCAGGCTGTTGAGCTAGTTCTGGGGGGGGGGGGGGGTGGTACCTGGCTGCAGGCTCTGCTCACAGTCTGTCCTTACACACACAGCTGTTTGGGCCTCACCACACCCCACTTCTGGGATGCACAGCCCCTCTGCGGGTCCCCTGGCCTCTGTCACTCCACCTTCACACCTCTACCCACAGGGCCGCCCAACTAACCATCTTTAGCCATTATTTTCATCAACTTTTCTCTTCCCCATGCCATCCCACCTCACCCCACCCACCCCTCCTCAAGAATATTCAGTAGCTCCTTGTTATTTCCATATTAAAGCCGAACCTCTCATTTTGGGTTTCTTTTGCTTATTAAATTTTTGCAATTTCCACAGCATTAGAAAAAAAAACTTAAGTCTATCCCATAATTTACATTTTGTGCACTTTCTCTATCCATGCATGTATATGTGTGTATTTGTGGTTATGGTCAGGGCGTAGGTACAATTTTGAATTGAACTGTTTTGGCCTAATTTAAAATCATAGGTAGTTTTTCAAATCATCATCCCCACTTTATAAATATCAATATGAAGGAATGCCAGTCGAGGTCTCCAGGCCACGCTTGCCAGCCTTCCTGCTCCGTTTGACCACCCCCAGCGCAGACTCTGCTGCTCTTTAGAGACCAGCCTCCTTGCCCAGTCCCTATCCCGGAGTCCATGCCTCCCAGTCTCTTTCTGAAACGCCCTCCCCTCCGTCTCTGCTAGACTGCCGACCGCCCCAGACCTCTGCTCCAACTTCTCCTCCACCAGAGCAGGCAGCCCTGCTTGGTCGCCTTGCTCCTGCAGCCCACTCCCCTCTGGTGCGGCTTCCTGAGGGTAGTCCAGGCCGGAGGTCCTGCCACCCCGAGTCCATTAATGTCTCATGCTGCTATAACGAATCACTGCAGACTCGGTGGCTTAAAACAAGAGATATTGAATCTCTCACAGTTCTGGAAGCCACAAGTCGAAACCAAGGTGTCAGCAGGGCCATTTCTTCAGAGGTTCTAGGGGAGCATTCGTCCCTGGCCTCTTCCAGCTTGATGCAGGTCAGTATTCCTTGGGAATCATCCAGTCTCTGTCTCTACCTTCACATGGCTTTCTCTTCCCTGTGTCTCTTTGTCTCAAATCTTCCACTGAGTCACTTTTATAAGGACACTTGTAATTGCATTGGATAACCCAAGATGATCTCTTCTTCAATATTCTTAACTACATACACAAAGATGATTCTTACAAATAATGTAACATTTACAGCTTCCAGGGACTCGGATGTGGACATATCTTCTTGGGGGCCACCATTCAACCCACTACTGTCTCAATCTGAAGTTATTCAGGGCCAGCCCTCAAGATCAATGTGGAACAAAGTGGGGGCTCCCAAACTTAAATAACCACCAGAAACCTGGTGGTATGTGAGTGAAACCTGGGAAGTGCCTCCGCCCAGGCTCCCACAGTGACTCAGATTCAGGGGCGATGGGACAGTGCCTGGCTATCAGTGGGGATCGGATACATTCCGCTACAGTAACAAACAACCCCAACCTGTAAGTGGCTTAACACAAAAAAAATTTCCTCTTGCTTGATATTTCCAAATGACCACCTTGGGTTAGTTTGGGACTCTCCTATGACTTGTCCTCATTTTAGGCCCCAGGCTGACTGAGTAGCCACCATCTGGAGTGTCGCTGGTTTCCATGACAGAGGGGGGAAAGCTGTGATGATTTATGAACTGGCTTTCAATGCCAGTTCCACCCAGAAAGTGACACTAACTCTTCTTTGGCCGTGAACACACTGTGCGGGGAGTACAACCCTGTACCAATACCTGGGAGAACTCAAACCTGGTGTCTATAGAAAGTGCCACAGGTTTGGGGCAGCATGGCACAAGACAGCCCTAGGGGAAGATGTGGGCAGTGTCCTCTAGCCCGGAGTCATCACATCTCTCACTAACCAGGCTCAGGAAAATGGGCGGGAGGCAGCTGCAAGCCTGGTCGCTGTCACTCAGTCTACTTAGGACGCCGGTGTAGGTGCTGCCAACAGTGTCATGCTGTCTAGACTCCTGACCCCACTGCCATGGCTGTGTCCTTTCTAACTGCCCGTTTCTCCCTTGAGAGACAGAGCCCTGAGCACGAGCACCCCCTGGGCCGAGCCTGGGTCTCACGTGGGAATAGAGGACTGTCTGCCTCCCATCAAGACCGCACGCTGGTGGACCCTCTGCACCAGGGAGGGGACTCGAATGTGGGCAGGCTAAAGTCAACAGACATCCTCTCCTGAGGTCATCTGCTCCTTGTCCAGAGTGAGCTCATTCTGGAAGGCATTCAGTTCACTTGATCCTCTAAGGAAGAACCAAGAGAGGACTGGAGAGAGAGAGGTGTGGCATTTGCTCGACTGTCTGCCCCGTGAAGGCCACCAGCATCAATCAGCAGAAGCAAGGCAACTGGTTTAGACGTGGTTGTTCCTCTGCTCACCCCAGAAGGAAAGGGCTGAGGAGCAAGGGGAGGAGGCGGGACAACCAGGCTCCATCCTAAACCTGCACAGAACAGGCAGCAGTCTGTCAGGGAACTGAAAACGATGTGTGAAGAAACCTGTTTGGCTTGAAATGGTTGTGCAAACTGCAGAGCTGTTTGTTACAAATGTTGGCTGCCAATCAAGGTATTTTGACCCTTAAAGAACACTCCTGTATTTCAGGAAACGAAGTTCCTTCTGAGCAGCAAGCTTTCCCTCTCTGGGGCCGGCACAGAGACCTGGGACCCAGCGCTGCTGTGGGGAAGGCGGCCTTGGCCTGCTCAGAAGGAGGCAGCCCCAGGGCAGGGGGAAGGAAAGCAGGAGGGGAGAGTCACACAGCTTTCCCTAAAAGGGTGGCTGACAGTGGCTGATAGCCGACCTGCACAGCCCCAGGGCAGCTCTAACACAGAACTCCCGGTTCCTTTTGAGTACCAAACAACATGCAGCTTGGGGATATACTTCCACTTTAAAAATTACTTTTCTGAAGTTCAAACTTAAAGGGAAGTCCTGTAGTTTTATTCCCTAAACCTGGAATTATTACTTGGGCATGCTGCTTTTGTTTTATTTATTTGAGGGCTTAGGTTAGATTTTCTTGGCATTATGGTTTCTTACTGCCAAAAAAACAAAGTACAAGTTTTGAAAGTCATAGCTAGCCCTTCATTATTCCCCCACATTGAAAAGCTTGGCTGTGATGAATGTTTAATGCATTCTTTCACCCCACATTTTATGGAGTCCCTTTGAAGTCCCAGGCACTGGTGCAGACCACGGGGATAAAATGAGGTGTACGAGATGGAGCCGCTGCCCTCCGAGAGCTCTCAGAGTATCAGGGCAGACGGTCAGCCACCGCCCACGCGTGCTGGGAAGAGCACGGTACAGAGAGGGAGCTGGCAGCAGAGCAGGGAATAAGGGAAGCAGGCACTCTGGTTTCCGAAGGTCCTTGGACAACGTTGATGAGCACAGCATTTGGGAAGGCACTGGTCCTATTATGTAATAAAGTAACCACTGTCTGCTTGGTTGGCTTAAAAAAATATGACATTGTAAGACATTTCCTTGGGGTGTCTTCAGGATCTAACAGCAGGGAAGTGATATTGCGATTTATAGCAAATAAATAAATAAACAAACAAAAACACACCTGTATTTGGTCTTTGCAGGGTTCTGGCACAGAGCTCCTGAAATCCTTGGGACTTCCTAAGTGATGTGAGTGATAAAGGTGTCTCTTGTTCTGTTAATGAGGTGACTTTTGGATGGAACCTAATGAGGACTGGTTGCCAGGGAGCCAACCACCTGAGTAGAGGGCTGAAATGTTCAGTCCCACCCCTCAGACATCCTGGGAGAGGGGCTTGAGGTTGAATCAGTTGCCAATTGGCAATGGCTTAGTCAACCAAGCCTATGTAATGAAGCCCCCATAAAATCCCGAGAGGACTGGGTTCTGAGGGCTCTGGGTTGGTGAACATGTGGAGATGAGAGTGGCTCCCTGTTGGGCAGATAAAATGTATTATGCTCACTTTGTTAAAAATGGCTCTGCCCACGTGAGGCCATTGCCCAGGTGATATTAATGTGTGTTGAGAATCCTTGTAGCCTGGGGCTTGGTTTTGGGATTAAGCCTTTCCCACCCTTTTTGATGTGGGGTGGTACAATCCAATCATGCCTCAGAGAAGTGACTTTGTTAGAGACTTCCCTATTTTGTATATTGGATTAGAGGTTGTGAAGCTACAATATAAAATGGGGGCAGAACGAGAGTTTGCTCTCTTGGTTCCTGGGATGATTAGCATGAGAGAGCAGAGGGAGCAGAGCAGAGAGCAAAAAGAGGCCATGTGGCCAGAGGAAGCAGCCAAGATGGCGGAGTGCTGAATGAGATGCCAGTTTATGTAGTGTTTGTGTAGAGAGAAGGAAGGAGATGGGGAACTGAGGAGAATAAGGCTGGTGAGCTAGAAACCTTTGATTCTAGGAAACTCAGATAAGTCAGTGGCTTTGTGAGCACTGAATGTGAGTGGGTTTTGGAGCCCAGTGTGTATTTTTACTTGCCTGGCGGGTGCAAGCTAGAATTAAAGAAAATGGCCTATCAGTTTTTGGCTCCATTGTTTCTTTACCGACTGTCCGAATCCAATGCGAACCTGCATGGGCCAGGCTGCTGTGATGGTGGCCCTGGCCGTGGTTACTGGCTTTACACTCCCGCAGAGAGCACAGAAGCTCCACACCCCTCCCCATACCTCGCCCTGTGTGTCTCCTTCATTGGGCTTCTCCTGAGTTAGAGTCACAGTTAATAAACCTCTGCTCTAGTAAGCAAACTGTTTCCCTGAGTTCTGAGTCGAGAAAGAGAACATGGGAACCTCTAATTTATAGCTGGTGGTCAGAAGCACAGGTGACAGCCTGGATTTGTGATTTGCATGTTGAGCTGCAGGCAGTCATTGGAACCTGCAAGTTGTAGCTGCTAAGTCAGGAGCACAGGACACAACAGCCTGGGCTGTGACTGGTATCTGAGGAAGGGCGGTAGCTGAAGAGGCCTGAGCCCTTAAACCTGGAAGTTGGTGCTATCTCTGGGTAGATAGGGTCAGAACGGTGAATTCTGACATACCCAGCCGGTGTCTGAGAATTACTTGCTGGGGGTAGGGGCCCCACCCCACCCGCTGCCAGCACACATGTTGGAACTGGGTTGGGGAACCTAATTTAAGGGCTGGCCCCAAGACTTGCTGGTTTGGGCCGAGGAGCCACATTTAACCATATCCCTAAGACTTGGTCCCGGCCCTACCAGTAACAGGAACGTGGCTGAAATGAAGATATTCCGGAGGAGAAAGGTTCAAAGGGCAAAATGCTCTCCTCCTTATTAACTCCCAGGTAAACACCACAGCCCTGAGCACGGATGAGTAAACCAGAAGGAACTCCACCTCGTGAAGGGCAGATTGTTCTTTGTTGCCCAAGGAAGCAGCAAGAGCAAAAAGAAAGTACTCTGTTATCGGGAACATTATTATCCTTAAAAAAAAAAAAAACCATTAGAGGATATTATTTCCTTTCTGGAAGAACCTGTCTTCTGGGAACTGGGGCTGACTTTCAGTGAGCGTGGCAGTCCTTCCACGATGCGCTCTGGATGGGTCTGAGGCTGCTGGCAGCCAGGCTCGTGGCAGCTGGTCTAAGGGTTGGGAGACTCAGCCTGGGAGCCTGGTCGCACTTGCCACAGAAGACATGAGGTCTCCAGCATGTGACCAAGCAGTGGTGGGCCCAGCAGCAGCGTGGGCTGTGGAAACAAGGCTCAGAGATGGTTCTGTGTGAATCCAGAACAACAACACGAAGCCCACGGATTAGTGAGTCAACCACAAGCCTCTGGAAACCAGGAACGTTGTTTTCTCCTGCTCCTGTGGAAGCCAGAAATAGACCTCTGTCCTTTGTCCTTGAGGAGCTGAGGAAACTGCTTGTGGGTGTCGCCAACCACAGGTCTCTCTGTTCCTCTCCCTCACCCACTCTCCGCTCCTTCCCTCCCTCCCCTGACCTTAGCCACAGCTGTGGACACTGTGGGCTGCTCTCAGCTCGCTGTCTGGCATCTGGGTAAAGGTGGTTTCCCCGGGCACGAGGAGTACATCTGGAGAATGTGGTTGCTGCTGGAAGCAGCACAGCTGTTTCCTTGCCCACATTAACATCACACCCAAAACCTTCCTCCAGCAGCGGATCCTGACCTGAGGCCATTCAGACATGTTGGGCTTCTTCCTGGCGTAACTTCAATGTCAGAGACATGCTTCTAGGGCTTTAAAAACTTCATTAACTGAGGCCCACAGTAAGACATACTGTGTATTTTCCATTGTATCCATGCATGTATTATGTACTGGATATTTTCCACACACATGAATCCCATCTGGCTCCCTGCCCTCAGTTTCTTTGGTGTTTGGCTAGTGAACAGCCAGCCCCATAGGAGATGGGAGGGAAGGTGGTGATGAGGGTAGGTACTATTCTCAATTTGGTTGCCTCAAGCTGGCTAGCCCCCTTCCTCTGCTTATAATCACAGCCCCTGTCGGAGCCTCTCCACATCATTCTGTCCCCAAGTTCTGCCTTCCTCCTTTAAGACTAAGGAACTAAGCCCTACAGCCCTGGCCCCGCATTGTCCCTCATGACTTTCCTACATGATGCCGCATTTTTCTAAGTAGTTCCTTCACTAAATGACCCAATCAGAATGTGCCATCTTTCTATTGCTGTATACATGTGGTATGTGTGTAATACATTCATATATTATGCGCGCGCACACACACACACACACACACACACACACACACAGAGTCATGAAATGCAAAGAAGGATACTAAAGGGACCCAACAAGAGGATACAACTCTTGTAAATATATATATATATAACCAACATTCGAGTATCTTAATATATAAAGAAAATCTTGGTGGACATTAAGGGAGAAATAGACAGCAGTACAATCATAGTGGGGGATTTAAACACCCCACTGACATCAATAGATAGATTTTTCAGACAAAAAATCAACAAGGCAACAGCAACATGAATAACACACTGGATTAGATGTATTTAATTGGTATTTACAGAACATTTCATCCAAAAGCAGCAGAATAAACATTCATCTCAAGTGCACATGTAACATTCTCAAAGATAGACCGCATGTTAGGACACAAAATAAGTCTCAACAAATTCAAGAAGACTGAAATCATATCAAGCACCTTCTCTGACTACAATGATATAAGACTAGAAATCAACGACAATAAAAAAAACCCTGAAAAACAATCAAACACATGGAAGCTAAACAGCATGTTATTAAACAATGACTGGGTCAACAATGAGATCAAAGAAGAAATCAAAAGTTATCTGGAAACAAATGAAAATGAACACACAATACAAAATCTATGGGACATGGCAAAAGTAGTTTTTAATGGGATATTCATAGCATTATAGGCATTCCTCAAGAAGCAAGAAAACTGTTAAACAATCTAAACTTATACCTAAAAGTACTAAATAAAGAACAATAAAGCCCAGAGTAAGTGGAAGAAAGGAAATAAAGATCAGAATGGAAATAAATGACACAGAGACTTAAAAAACAATACAGAAGATTGATGAAACCAAGAGCTGGTTCTCTGAAGGGATAAAAAGAGATTGACGAAGTTTAACAGACTCATCAAGAAAAAAAGAGAGGCCCTGGCCAGGTGGTTCAGTGGATAAAGTGTCATCCTGGCACACCAAGGTCACAGGTTCAATTCCTGGTCAGAGCACATATGAGAAGCAATCAATGAGTGCACAACTAAATGGAACAACTAAGTGGAACAATGAGTTGATGCTTCTCTCTGTCTCCCTTTCTTTCTCTCTCTCTCTTTCTCTCAAATCAATGTGAAAAAAGAGAGAATCTGAATAAATAAAATCAGAAATGAAAGAGAAGTAACAGCTGACACCACAGAAATACAAAGGGCTGTAAGAAAATAATATGAACAACTACATTTATGCCAACAAATTGGATAATCTAGGCAAAATGGATAAATTCTTAGAAACATACAATCTTCCTAAACTGAATCAGGAAAAATCAGAAAGTCTAAATAGATTGATTACAACAAATGAAATTGAAGCAGTAGGTCCTGGCTGGTTGGCTCAGTGGATAGAGCATTGGCCTGGAGTGCGGACGCTCCAGGTTCAACCCCCGATCAGGTCACACAGGAGAAGGGACAATCTGCTTCTCTCTCTCTTCCTCTCTCCCCTTCTCTCTCTCTTCTGTTTTCACAGCCAGTGGCTTGATTGGTTCAAACGCTGGACCCAGACAGGATTGCCAGTGAATCCCAGTCAGGGTGCATGTGGGAGTCTGTCTCACTATCTCCCTTCTTCTCGCTTAAAAATAAAAGAAAGAAATTGAAGCATTAATAAAGAAAACTCCTAGCAAACAAAAGTCCTGGACTGGATAGCTTCACAGGCGAAACTTACTAAACATTCAAGAAGAAATAACACCTATCCTCAAACTAGTCTAAAAAATTCAAGAGGAGGGAAGACTCTTAAGCTCTTTTTACAAAGTCAGCATTATCCTTATTCCAAAACCAGACAAAGACACTACAAAGAAAGAAAACTATAGGCCAATATCCCTGATGAACATAGATCTAAAATACCCAACAAAATATTAGCAAACTGGATCCAGAAATACACTAAAAAGATCACATACCAAGACCAAGTAGAATTTATTCTAGGGATGCAAGGTAGGTACAATATCTGCAAGCCAATAAACATGATACAAACAAACATGAAGAATAAAAACAACAGGATTATATTTATAAATGCAGAAACAACATTTGATCAAATGCAGTGCTCATTTAGGATAAAAACTGCAAAGTGGGAATAGAGGGATCATTCCTCATATATGACAAACCTATAGACAACGTCATACTCAATGGACAAAAACTAAAAACATTTTCCCTAAGATCAGGAATAGGATGGGATGTCTGCTTTCATTATTCTTATCCAGTATAGTACTGGAAGTCCTAGCCATAACAATCAGACAAGAAGAAGAAATAAAAGGTATCCAAATTGGAAAAAGAAGTAAAACTGTCCTCATCACCAGACAACATGATATTATACATAAAAAACCCTAAAGACTTCACCAAAAAGTCACTAAATCTAATAAATGAATTTCTCAAAGTAGTAGGATACAAAATTAATATTCAGAAATCAGTGGCATTCTCATTTACCAGTAATGAAATATCAGAAAGAGATATTAAAAAACAAACAATTCCATTTACTATTGCAACAACAACAAAATAATTTGGTACTTAAGAATAAATTTAACCAAGAAAGCAAAGGACCTGTACTTGGAAAATTATAGGATACAGAAGAAAGAAATTGAGGAAGATACAAATAAATGGGAGCATATACCATGTTCATGGATTGGAAGAATTAACATCATTAAAGTGTCCATATTACCACAAGCAATCTACAGGTTCAATGCAATGCCTATTAAAATACCAAAGATATACTTCACAGATCTAAAACAAATATACCAAAAATGTATATGGAACCAAAAAAGACCCTGAATAGCTTCAGCAAATCTTGAGAAACAAGAACAAAGTTGGAGCCTGAACAGGCAGTGGCACAGTAATAGAGCATCAGCCTGGGATGCTGAGGACCCAGGTTTGAAACCCTGAGGTCACCGTCTTGAGCACCAGCTCATCCAGCTTGAGCACGGGCTCACCAGCTTGAATGCAGGATTGCTGGCTTGCGCATAAGATCAGACATAATCCCATGGTCACTTACTTGAGCCCAAAGGTCACTGTCTTAATCCCAAAGGTCACTGGCTTGAGCCCAAAGGTCACTGGCTTGAAACCCAAGGTTGCTGGCTTGAGTCCAAGGTCACTGGCTTGAGCCCAAATGTCACTGGCTTGAAACCCAAGGTTGCTGGCTTGAGTCCAAGGTCACTGGCTTGAGCAAGGGGTCAATGGCTCAGCTGGAGCCCCCCAGTCAAGGCATATAAGAGAAAGCAATCAATGAAGTGACATAACTATGAGTTGATGCTTCTCATCTCTCTTCCTTCCTGTCTGTCTGTCCCTGTCTGTCTCTCTCTCTCACTAAAATAAAAAAAAAACCCAAAAAAACAAAGTTGGATGTCACAATGCTGGATATCAAACTATACTACAAGGCTATTGTAATTAAAACGGCTTGGTACTGGCATAAGAACAAGCATACAGATCAATGAAACAGAGCAGAGAACCCAGAAATAAATCTACAACTTTATGGTCAATTGATATTTAACAAAGGAGTCAAGAGCATTCAATAGAGTAAAGACAGTCTCTTCAATAAATGATGTCGGGAAAATTGGACAAGTACACACAAAAAAAGTAAAACTAGACCATCAATTTACAATTATATACAAGAATAAACTCAAAATGGATAAAAGACTTAAATGTAAAATGTGAGACCATAAAAATCCTAGAATAAAACATAGGCAAAAAACCCTCAGACGTTTCTCATAGCAATTTTTTGCTGATATATCTCCTCGGCAAGGGAAACAAAGGATAAAACAAACAAACAAATGCTACTACATCAAACTAAAAAGCTTTTGCACAGCAAAAGAAACCATCAACAAAATGAAAAGGTAACACACTGAATAGGAGAACATATTTACCAATGACACATCTGATAAGGGGTAAATTTCCAAATATATAAAGAACTTAAGCAACCACGAAGACAAACAAGCCAATTAAAAATGGGCAAAGGACCTAAATAGACACTTTTCCAAAGAAGATATACAGATGGCCAATAGACATATAAAAAAAGGTGCTCAATATTAATACTAATCATTAGCCCAGTGGTTCTCAAAGTTTTTGAAGTCGAGGCACATTTAAAATCCTACAAATAATTGTAGGCGCACTATATACAAATTTCTGAGAAATATGTTATAATAATTAAGTCAAATATTAAAGAAAAAAATATAAAGTCCAAGTGTGCTTTTATGGTAATTAAACGAAATAAATACAACAAAATAAAATTTATTCTGACATTAAAAAACATTTTTATGTTACATTTTTTGAGTTATGCTTTTTAGAATTTGTAAAAAAGGCCCTGGCCGGTTGGCTCAGTGGTAGAGCGTTGGCCTGGCATGCGGGGGACCCGGGTTCGATTTCCAGCCAGGGCACATAGGAGAAGCTCCCATTTGCTTCTCCTCCCCGCACCCTTCCTTCCTCTCTGTCTCTCTCTTCCCCTCCCGCAGCCATGGCTCCACTGGAGCAAAGATGGCCAGGGAGCTGGGGATGGCTCCTTGGCCTCTGCCCCAGGCGCTAGAGTGGCTCTGGTCAAGGCAGAGCGACGCCCTGGAGGGGCAGAGCATCGCCCCCTCGTGGGCAGAGCGTAGCCCCTGGTGGGTGTGCCGGGTGGATCCCGGTCGGGCACATGGGGGAGTCTGTCTGACTGTCTCTCCCCATTTCCAGCTTCAGAAAAATACAAAAAAAAACAAAAACAAAAAAAAGAAGTTGTAAAAAAGAGGGGTTAAAAAATTAAAAAAAAAAGTTATCTTTTTATATATATAGACACATTCTTAGTAAGATTTAGTAAATTCAACAGGTCCTGGCATGAATGTGTTAAGTTTTTTCATTCTTGTGTTTATGAGAAACATGAGCCTGATGTGTCCTAGTGATTTCTTCAATATTTGGGCATATATTTGAAAGGCGAACTCTCATTTCCTGGTCAATACATTAAAGAATTCCTCTCTTTTTAATCTTGTGTTGAGGGTAGAAAATCCTAATTCACATAAATGGGATGTTGAAAATTGTAGTAAAATGTTCAAAGCTTTTTTAGATATTGCCACATATTCTTCTTTTATAGAAATCCAAAAGGCTTCAAGAGACAATTCCTTATGTTTAATCATCAATCCAAAACCCCCACCATACATATCATCTTAACTTTTAACTTTATACCAAACAAAGGATAGAAGAAACTTGCCTCCAGTCTTTCTGGGGACGGGGACGGGGACGGGGACGGGGACGGGGATGGGGGGGGGGGAGGGAGTAGTGTAAACAATCCAGCACCACAGTTTAACAGCCTTTTGCAACCTAGTCAGGCAAGTGAGGTGGGGGGTTGGGTAGACTGTCAGTTTACAGCCAATTCCCCACACCTCTGTCCCCCCAAAATCTAAACTCCAAAAACACTGTTGGTTTTTTGGTCTCCAACAGGCACATATTTCTCTGGAATATCATAGGGCACACCTGGAAATCTTCTAGGGCACACACTTTGAGAACCCCTACATTAGAGAGATGCAAATTAAAACCACAATGAGCTATAACCTCACATCTACCAGAATGGCTTTTATCAATAAATCAACAAACAAGTGTGGGTGAGGGTGTGGAGGAAAGGGAACCCTCATGCATTGCTGGTGGGAATGCAGACTGGCACAGCCACTGTGGAAAGAAGTATGGAGTTTCCTCAAAAAAGTAAGAATGGAATTGCCTTTTGACCCAGCAATCCTACTTCTGGGAATATATCATAAGAATCCCAAAACATTAATTTGAAAGAATCAATGCACCCCTATGTTCACTGCAGTGTTGTTTACAATAGCTAAGATCTGGAAACAGCTCAAGTGCCCATGATGAGTGGGTAAAAAAACTGTGGTACATTTACACGGTGGAATACCATGCAGCTGTAAAAAAGAAGGAAATCTTACTTTTTATGAGAGCATGGATGAACTTGTAGATTTTGATGCTAAGTGAGGTACGCTGGTCAGAGAAAGACCAATACCATATGTTCTCACTTATAAGTGGAATCTAAAGAACAAAATAAACTGACGAACAAAACAGAAAGAGACATGGATACATGGAACAGACTGACAGCTGTGAGGGGTGGTTTGGGGGACTGGATGACAGAAGATGAAGGGATTAAGCAAAAATACACACACACACACACACACATAAAAACAAGTAGACACAGACAATAGTGAGGGAAAAGCCATATATGTAATTCTATTCTAATTATCAAGAATGCTTATCCCACCCACTAAACTAATTCCATGACCCACTTGCAGGTCTCGATCCCCAGTTTGAAAAGCACTGCTTAGAGCCAGCCGAGTGGAGGCAGCCCTCCGCTGACCTGACTAGAGCATCTAGCAGAATCAGCATGGAACATGCCATGGGAGTAGTCAGATGACTGCAGAGTGGGTGTCGCATGGGGATCCATTTGGGGAAGGCTGGACTCCTCTCTGGGGGTAGTTTCCGTCTGTGGTCATCACATCACGCAGGGGTTGGGTTTCCACAACCTCAGTTGGTTAGCAGCCTCCAAAGGTAACTGGACTCTGGGGTGATTCACACAATAGGAGTGTAAATACCACGGTACTAACTTAGCCATGCACAGTAAGTATATGGCCATCAAGTGGGCCAGAGAGTCATGTTTAACATCAGCACCTGTTCTCCAGTTGGAATTCTATCTAGAAAGCCCGGCTCTCGTCAGAAGGCACTGGGCTAGCACAGCTCCAAAGCAGGGGAATTCTTCGAAGCTTAGAGCACCCCCAGGTGGCCTGAGCAGCTTCTCTCTGGGGTACCTGCTTCACTGCCTCTTTGTTCCTACATCCTTACTGAGCACTGACTTTCCGGTTTCATTCCTGTCTGTATCTGAGCAATTGAAGCTTATTTCAATTCTTGGTGGTGGCAGATGAGGGTGGCTGTGTCCATCATGGCCACCCATGGCAGCCTGCAAGTGGTCCAGAGATGTGTGGCCAGCATCTAGCTAATCAGTCATAACTATAAGTGCATATTTATTGAGTGTTTTGTAGAAAGCTCAGTATGCTGCACAGGACTTTTTTGGCACAACCTCATTTCTCTCCCATAACAAGCTGACATAGTACCAATTTCCCTACTTTGTACAAAAGGAGGCTGAGGCTCAGAGAGGTCAGACGACTTAGTTGAGGTCATAGCATCGGTCAGTAGCTAGGTGGCCCTAGAAACTGTGAATACAAGTGTGTTCTCTGAAAGGACAGGGGGTGTTGGCCCTCCCCCTACAAGTTCTCAGTCCCTGAAGGCAGGGCTGTGCCCCCTTCAATAACTTGCCTTCCCACCCTGCTCGCCACCTGCACTGTCCAGGGGTGCCCTGTTACCTACGCTTCCTGACAGACGCAGATGGGGGACCAGACTCTTGCCAAAAAGGGAAGGCCTGTGGGAGCCTCAGGCCATAGGGAAGTGACCGCATGGACACAGAAGACCATGCGGGTGACTCAGCTGCCCAGCTGATGGACGTGGATGGATGTCAGTCCTTACAACATGGCCCTTCCGCTTTTCCCCCAGAACAATAACAAATCTTGGCTCTGTGATTTAGTTGCCATAGGAACTAGAAAACATTTGATAACATGGGACCTCGGGACAGGTAGATACAGGTAAACACAACCCTTTCCTGACTCTTAACTTCAGATCTTCTGTTTGTAGCAGATTAGGTAAACAGCCGGGGAAGCCACACTACCTCCTGGATTGAATGACCATGGCCGAACCAGGAAGTCTGGGGAACGAGGAAGTCTGGAGTGGTCCCAAGACTGCATGCGCATAGGATCTGGGCCAGATTCCTTCCAGGAAGAAATGGGATCTCAAATATGCTTGTCTTCTTAGGAGGCTGAACATGATTTGATGTGCTCCGGGCCCTCCCTCCCAACACAGACCCTGCCCTGGACACTGTGGGGAACAGAAAAAAAAAGACACTGGTCTCAATGTTCAGAGAGCTCTGGGCACAGGACACACACCTGGACAGTCCTGCTAGGTCCCAGCACATATCAGGAATCACCAGGGAACAGGGAGGGAGGAGACTGGGGAGGGGTTTCTGGGGTTTGGAGGAGTGATCCAGAACTCTCCACTCCCAGCCCACCCTAGCTGAGTGTGGGAACTTCACTCACTGGTGAGGGGTCACGGGTGCCAGGCAGGGCTAAGGGACTGGACTCTCTTATGGGCTCAGCCATCGGTGCCTTCTCTGCTTACGGCTTTGGTTCTCCTGTCCTCCCTCTCACTCCTTCAATGCACGTAGGGCACTCAGCTCAGACATCCTTTTTTTTTTCCTTTAGGTGAGAGGAGTGAAGATAGTGAGGCAGGGCAGACTCCCACATGCGCTCAGACCAGGATCCACCTGCCACTGCCGGCAAAACCTGATGCCTGAGTGCAGAGTCAATGCCTGGGGCCACACTCAAACCAACCACCAATCGAGACACTGGCTGCGGGAGGAGAAGAGGGAGAGGAAGGAGGAGAGGAGCAGATGGTCGCTTCTCCTGTGTGCCCTGACTGGGAATCAAACCCGGGACGTCATATACTGGGCCAACACTCTATCCACTGAGCCACGGCCAGGGCCAGCTCAGACATCTTGACAACAATATCTCACCCTCTGTAAGATTAAACAGGTTCATATTCAAATGTTTCCCTCCCTTCCCCCTTCCCAAATGTCTCCTCTTCCCTAAAGCACCAACATTATTCCAGGGTTAACACCATTCTCTCTAATCAGACTGCTGCCAATGTCAGATGAGTGTGAGTCACACTAGACCCTCCCTTTCCTCTCCTATGGCCACCACCCTTGGCCATCTTGCACATGACCACTTTAGCCTCATCTTAGATATTTTCTTATCTCCATTAATGGTTTCTTACAACTTTTTTTTTCTTGAGAGAGAGGAAGGGAGTGGGGGAGAGAAGCATGACCTTGTTTTGTTCCCCTTAGTTGTGCCATTAATTGCTTCTCTATGTGCCCTGACTGGTCTCGGTGACCCCGGGATCGAGCCGGCGACCTTGGTGCTCCAGGGTGTTGCTCTATCCACCCTGCCACCAGCCAGGGCTCTTCTGATTTTTTAAACCTACTCTTCAAGTACAGGTGTTCCTTAGGGCCTTATCCTCTGCCAGCATTTTCAACTTCCTGTGGGCAGCACCTCTCCCCCTCCCCCACAATTCAGACTCCAAACCTCTGAGAGAGACTCACATCCGGCCCCCACAGCTTACTACCTTCTTGTATGTTTCCTCTCTTGATTCACTGCCTCTCTTGATTGACTCTTCCCTGATCACCCCTCATACCCTACTGGTCAGCAAGGCCTGTTGACTGTGGGCGGGGAGTGGCCTCTGCTGGTGACCCACTGTGCCATCTGCTCTGGTGCTGTTGTGGACAGGTGTGCCAACTTCCTCACTCGCCCCTGCCTCCTCACTTATCCCTGCCCCTGACTCTGTCTCCTCCTTCCTCCTGCAAGGAGTCAGAATTCACATTTCCACAAGGAGCTCTGGTCATGGTATCCTGCTTACAAACCCTTCATCTCCTTACTGCGTAGGAGTGATATCCAGGCCCCTTGGGGGGAGGGCAGGGGGAGGCCTCCCAGTGTGGCCCGAACTTTCCTTTCCAGCCTTACCTCACACATACAGCCAATGGCTATGGCTACACCACCCTGCTATTCTCTGTCCCCTGTCCTTTTCTGCTATCACCTGCTTTGTCATGCTGACTCCCTTGCCTGAAACCCCCTCTTCCCTCAACCCAGGGAACTCCCACTGGTCCCAAGGCCCCAGCCCAACTCAAATGTCTTCCCAGCCCAATCCCACCCCCAGGTCCTGGGCAGAGTTCACCACACCCTCCCTCCTCTGGGTTCCAACGGGAGTCAAGCCTTTTCCACACTGAGCAGAAGTTCCTGTTTCCAGCCTGCTCCACTGGCCTGCCAACGGCTAGTGCTGGCCCTGTCCTGCTCCTCTGTGTGCCCTGATGTCCAGCGTGAGCTAGGGGCTCCCCGAATGCTGCACGGTCCCTGGACCCACCCTATAAGCCTTCTTTCTCTAGACCTCTTGCTACCTGGCGCTCAGTGTCAGCCTCAACCTCCCAGACTCTATCCTCCACCTCCCTTCCACACCAGCCCGACCCTGTGCCCCTCACAGAGGTCACTGCCATTTCTGCGGGGAGATCACACAACCCAAAGCCCCTGTGTCTGAGCCTCCATTGTTCTCTCAACAGAATCTTCTCCCTCCCTAGTCCACCCTCATTCTCTGCGGTGGTACAGCCCATGCCCCCTCAGAGGTGTCTTCTCCTGTCCTCTCAGTCAGGACTCATCCCCCGGCCCCCAGCTGTGAGCCACACCTGGCCTTCGCATCAGTGCTGTTAGCCTGAGTTTTCTCCTGTCTCACTCATTCCCTTTGGAGCTTTGCACAGGCACGAGAACAGCTACCCCCGAATGTCCGTGGATGTGCAGATTCCACCATTGCCCTGTAGTTCCTCCCTGGGGCCTGTGATAGGTTGGCTACCGCAGTCACACACGGGAGCAGGTGGCCTGTTTCTGGTCAGTGGGGTGGGTGGAGTCCCTTTGCCCCAGTTGAGTGCAGGACCGGAGGGAAAAGAGGCTCCCTCAGCTCTCAAGTCAGCAGCTCGCAAGGAAACAGCCTCCCCGCCTGCTGGTGGACCTGCATGCACCATGATGGCCCAGCTTCCCTGGGCACCACTCCCTCTTCAGGGCCTCCGAGGAAGCTGACTAGGGCAGGGGAAGCCCTGGAGAATTGTATTTGCCCAACGGCTTCCTTCAGGTGAGTTCACATGGGACTTCCTTCGAGTTAGGCACATGTGTCCATCATGAGGCAAGTCCATTAGCACCAGGGACCTGGTGCCTCCTGGGAACATGCATGGCATGAGCTTGGGGCTTGGGAGGGGGTGTCCCTTGGCCCAATGCCCAGTGTAAGTCCAGTGGCCGCCGCCATGGTAGTGCAGGTTTTCATTGGATTTGAGCAGATAGTAAAGGAACTATGGAGCCAGAAAATGGTGGGCCATTCCATTTATTAAGGTCTCATAACGGCAGATGAGCAAGCAGGCAGGGAAAACCACTTCCCTCTCATTCAGGGATCCCAAGCCCAACCTGGTCTTTGGTTCCACAACCTGGACTCCTTCTCCGGACTCACCCTTCAGACTCACAGGCCCCCCACCAACCTCAGCAGGGCTCCCATGCTCCTCTGGACTCTCCAGCAGAACAGTCTGGGGGGGAAAACCCTTCTCCAGCAAACAATGGCCCCTCCCAAGCAGATAGGCAATCCACACTTTGCAATCTGCGGCCCTGAGGGCAAGCACCCACAGCCTTCCATAGACTACACACACTGGCACTGCCCCAACACCTACAAGTATATAAGCGAGCAAACCTAAAAAACACTTGTTTACCCAACCCCCAGGGCTTGTTTTCTTCTTCCTCCTCCTGTTTCCCTCCAGATTCTGCACTTTCATTCCCAACACTTCCTTTGACTTCCTTCCTGTGGACCTCACCACTCCTTCAACGTGCACCTTCTCCTCCATGAGCGCTTCCTAATTGCCCAGGTGCAAGCTCATCAATAACCTCTGACCTCTCTTCTCCCTTTCCTCTCTCTGGAAAACTAGGTTTCCCAGAGGTCACCATGCACACTGGTGGTGGCCCCCGGAGTCATGAGTGTTGGGGTCTGCTGGAGCCCACTTTGCAAAGGCCACTACATGTGTTTAACCATTCACTGAGCACTTACAATGTGGGCCCTGGGGAAACAAGAGTGGCTGGCACATGGTGCCTGTCCTCGGGGACTTGTGATGCAGCAGAGAACCAAGCAGACCATGAGAAGTGCTGTAACGATGGGGAGATATACAGCATACAAGGCACAGAGGGGGGCAGCCAGGACCCTGCTGGGAGGGTGGCTCAGGGGCGGTGATGACCAAGGGGAGGCCCAACAATGATTGTTGGCTATAGGCTTGGGGAAAATGTATTCTATGCAGAGAGAAGCCAGAAAGAACACGGCATCTTGGGGGGAACTGCCAGCAGGTCTACCCAGCTCCAGGTCAAGTGTGCACAGGAAGGGGAGGCAGTGGGGGCCAGAGAGAGGCAAGGGGAGACTCATGCAGCACCTCTGGTCCATGAAAGGAGACCAGATTCAATCCAAAAGCAACAAGGACTTGCTGGGGAGCCTTAAGCAGGGAACGATGATGCTGAGTAGCTTATGTTGGAAATATTCATTTCTATCAGATAATGGGGAAAATTCAGAAGGAGGTTTGCTCTTGTCCAAGTTCATATTCATTGAGTAAACCAAAGGAGAGGGGCCAGAGACCTGCCGAGTCCACAGTGAGCAGGGCCACGCTGGCACTGGACCCCACGCCTGTGCCAGGGCAGGTGGGTTGGTGGGAGTATACAAAGAAGGGAGCAAGGGGGTAGGTTGGGACATTTAGGTTGCAACTAACAGAAGTCAGTTTGACCTGACTTAAGCCAAAGGAGACACTGGTTGTGAAGATGTAGGCCCATGGAAGAACTTCTAGAGGAGCGGTGTGTCCTCAGGACTCTCGCCACCTCCCTGCTACACTGCCTCTGCCCACCTGCTTTACTCCTTCTCTTTGAGCCCCTCCTCAGTCCCTCTGGCTGCTGACAGAGCCTGCTCCCACACTGACCTCGAGGTGGCGAGTGACAGGCTGGCTCTGGCTTCCAGGTCCACATTCCCAGAAGAGAGACTCTGAGAGCCCCAGAGCATCCAGTGTAAGCTGCTATGGCCAGGGGTGTCAGACATATAACCCGGGGGCCAGGGCTCACGCTGAGCATTGGGGGCAGGGGTCCCAGAGAAGAACCATGTATCAACTTTGTAGGAAGAAGATACATAAATCCTTACAGCCCAAAGGACTTCAATGACAACAAATGATATTTCGAGCACTTACTCTATGCTGGGTACTTTGCTAAGGGATTCACATGTATTTCTTATTTAATTCTTGTGACCCAGTGAGGTACATGCTATTACTGTTTTCAATATACAAACAAGGAAATGGAGGCACAGAGAATTCTAATTGAACTTTCCTGTCCAGTTTCTAAGGCACAACAGCCTGGTTTTAGAGTAGAGAGGAAGAGAGAGGCAGCCCTCTTACCAGGGGTGTGCTGGTAAATGTTCAACAACCAGCTTTCTGGGGAAGAAAGCTCTGGTTTGTAGCATTTGCTGATTCCCAAGGAGTAAACTGCTCCCATCACGGTTGCTTTCAAGCTGCCGATTTTTGGAGCCAGTTGGAGCCAGCTCCCACACACTCTGCCTCTCCGCCCTTGGGGTGACCCCCAGAGCTGTGTCACAAAGCTGTGGGATTTAGAGCAGTGGTTCTCAAAGTGTGGTCTTTGAACCAGCCACAGCAGCATCCCCTGAAAACCTGTTAGAAATGCAAATAACCCGACCCCACCCAGCCCTGGAGTGGGGGAGGCAGACCAGCCCTTGGGGCATTCTGATGCAAGCCCAGTTTGAGACCTCTGGAGCAACAGGCTGTCCCAGTCTTCACCCCGAAGTTGGGAGAATGGGGCTTACTTCCCACTCTTTGGTAGACAGGCAAACTGAGGCCAGAGAGGTGGAGGTGTGCTGGAAGGTGGCAGGTGGGTGACAGAAGTTAAGAGGTCACCTGCTGTAAGGTCGGTGGGCAATGGGGGAAGGTCACGTGAGGAACCAGGACCGGGAACTTTGGCTAGAACCGTCCACACCCATGCGTGCCAAAAGAGCAACTGTCTGTCAGCCAGTGAGACTTTGCCGCGTCATATCAACTCACCTCCACCCTAACCCTAGATGACCCTTTAAATATCCCCCACGCGGTTTCATCCATGCAACTTCTCTGGCCTCTGTCCCCGGGACCAGAGAACATCATCTGGGAAGCGCTGTACTAAATAAAGCTTTTATTATTCCACACTTCGTGGCTACACCCTTCTTTCTTCCTCAGCGGAGGGGTGGGGGGAATACCTTACACCTGCCAGTCTTGGTCTCCCCTCCCGTGAGGTAATGGGGTTGGGGGATCTCTGTAGTCTCTTAGCTCTGACACTCCACAGGTCTGTGAAGTGATTTGCTAGTGGACCCAAGGTGACTGGGATGGTGGAAAGGCTGGGCCCCGATTGGAAGCAAATGGCCGGAGGATAGGGAAGGAGGGAGTCTGGAGGCCTCCCACACTGGCTCCTCTGAAGGAGGGAATGAGAAACAGGCCGACAAAAGCATGAGGCTCAGTGGTGCCAGGGCCTTCGAGGCCAGTGCACAGAAGTTCCAAACTGAAGTAAGTCCAAGCCATCTCTCTGCCTCGGCCTGGGCCCCAAAATCCCGAGATGGCTCTTGGGGTGGAGGATGGGCCAGGAGCCCTAGGCCCAAGTCCCGCCAAGCTTTCTGTGGGATATGTTTGCTCTCTGGTTATCTCAACAACTTCCCTTCACCCCAGTGCAAATTTACTATTAACCAAAGGCAAACAGATCAAGCGCCAAGTATCAGAAATGATGCAAATCCCATGTCAGCCCTGGGAGGCCGTGAAATACCTGGGCAATCAGCATGATGTCACCCGGAGAAATGCCAGGCACGCAGGCAGCTGTGGTCACGTGACACAGCCCGGCTGCACTCTGGTCACGTGGGGGGGGAGGGGGTTCCCCACTGAGCTCAGAGTTTCTGACAGAGAACCAAAACACAAACAGAAACTGTCCGGTCACCATGACCTCCGTTAAGTCATGTGATGGGACAGTGTTTTTCCTCAGCGTTTCAGTCACAGAACACAGATGCTGAGCAAGCGTCACTTAGCAGGACCAGGCTCCGTTGGAACACTGGCCCGCCTTTGCTTCGGCTGGAATTTCAGCCACTCTCCCTGCAGGAAAGAAGCTCTCTATGAAATAGAGCTCCTCAGAGGTCCCTGCTCTAGAATTTCTTTAGCAAAATTCCTGGACTCTGGAAATGCTGAGCAAATGCCTGGTAGCAAGTTGAAGGTTTAGGTAGCAGGGAAGTATAAGGTGTTGGGGTCAAGGGGCAATGGTTCACTCCACTCTCTTGCCCCCATTCTTCTAGGCTCTCGCTCTTTGCAAAGGAACTGCTGACCACCTGGAATCCTGGCACTGTGTGACAGCGGTGTGGGCAACACATAAATGGGCAGCCAGGTCGTGGCCGTTAAGGATTTCACATTCTATTTAGAACGATAAAACTCTCACAGCCCACGCAGTAACAAGCAACAGGGAACAGCATGCAAATTTACCACAAACCCAGAATTGTGAGGCATAGCGTCTAGTCCCTGTGCTAGACACGCCGCATCTGAATTCTAGCCCTGTTACTCCCTAGCAGCTGTGTAACCTTAGGCAAGTTGCTTAACCTCTCTGAGCTCTGGTCTACACATTATAAAGTGGTGAGAAAATTCCCTACACATATGGCTGTTGTAAAAAATGAAATAGTAGTTGCAAAACAGCTGGAAAAATGCCCATCACATAATAAGTACTTGATAAATTTTAATAGTCCCCTTACTTCCTTTTTGGGCCAAGATGGACCATAAGATGCATCATTTATGTCTGGTCTGTCAACTCAGAGCAGACTAGAAGCAGTAAGTGAAGGGAAGCTTAAAAAGAACAGGGAAAATTAACACATGAAAGTCTGACAGTGAGGAAATACCTAGAAAAAGTATAAAAGCAGGTGTGAAAACAAACTAGCACCTGGGGATCGTACAGTGTGGGTGCAAACAGACGCCCGCCCTACAGCCTCTGGGTCCTCATTGTTCCAGGACAGCACAGCAGACAATGCTCACAATGAAATGGTGTTCAGTAGCCTCTAAGAAGCCAAGGATGGGCATAGTGCATCAAAAAACATTTATATCCAAAGTATTTCAGTTTGTTTTTTTTTTTAAGTGAGAGGAAAGGAGATAGAGAGATAGACGCCCACATGCCCCCAAAGGGAATCCACCCAGAGACCCCTGTCTGGGGCAGATATTCAATGTTCGAATCAGCAGAGCTATCCTCAGCGCCCAAGGCTGATGCTTGAAGCAGTCGAACCACTGGCTGCAATAGGGGAAGAGAGAGAAGGGGGAGAGGAAGGGAGAGAGAAGCAGATGGTTGCTTCTTTTTTGTGCCCTGATTGAACCTGGACGTCCATACGCAGGGCTGAGGCTCTGTCCACTGAGTCAACCAGCCAGGGCGTATTTAACATTTTTAGCAAAGCACTTAAAGTGTGTGGGGCTAGTAAATTTTCAGGCATTAGAAAAATTCACCTGCCACAATTCCCCAGTGGTTAAATTAGCTGTGCTTTACTCTACTTCTCATATATTATACGTCAGAGAGCTTAGAATCATGCTGAGTACATTGCAGGGCCTTAACAGACCTTTGTTTTCTGATAGAGCCACACAGCTTTAGAAGATGGCTTGCCCTCTTTCGTATTTCAAGCATTCTATGCATTAACAGCGTGAGATCAGGGAATGGGGTCCATCTTTTCTTCCAAACAATACTGTTTATGTCCAGCCTCTTCTGCTGCTCCCACTAACCTGTATTCCAGATTCCTCAGCTGCCCTATGTGGGGGGAAACCTGAAGTCCTAGGATTTCCCTGGCGTAGGTGGGGGTGGGAGGCGGAGTTCCCTTTCCACTTGTTGAGACACACAGGGGACCAGGAGGGCAGGAATGTGGCCCCAGGCAGAGGTACCCTTGGCTTCCCTGCTAGCCACCCCACCCAAGGCGAGAATGTTCCCAGGGCTCAGAGCAGCCCAGCCATGCTCCTCACACTTCTGGCCTCCACCCAGCTCCTGACAGGCTGCTGCCCAGAACAGGAGGGGCCTGGTTGTCAGCAGGGACCCACCTGCTCCCCCAGCCAGCACCTCCTCCCCACCCGGGGTCAGCCTTCCACCTTCTTCCTCACCCTGTCTCAGCAAAGGTGCCCTTAACCCTCAACATGCCTCTTCAGTTTTCTGTTTGATTTTTGACGTTTATTTCACGTTAATGCAGGAAATTCTTCTGGGAAGTAGCCCACCAGTAAATAGAATATCTCTGTGTTCAAAAATCCCCACTCAGTGCGATCGGGGAATCTCTATTCCTTTTTCCTGCTGAGCCCTGTCAGGGTTCTGTCCGGAAAACATGCGAGGGCTTCCCCATCTCTGAGCCTTTGTCCTTTCCTTCCTCTCTCTGTACGTACAGGGGGACCGGGGAGGTGGGCCTGGCAGGGAGAAAGCAGCCCGGTGCATTCGGGAGTGTGAATCTGAACTGCCCTTTACTAGCTGTGACCCTGAGTGAGTCACTGAACAGCTTTAGGTTTCGTTTTCCTTATCTTTAAATGGGAACTGGAACTGCTCGCTTGCACGTGAGCCCCCCTCCCCCAGATATGTGTGCCTGGCCTGTGCTAAGTTCTCCCTGACCCTGCCCTGGCCCATTTATCCCATGAATTCTTCTCTGATTATCCCCACTGTGACAGCTCACTGCTCACACCACCCCGACTCACTGCTTTTTCTTTACTAATAGAACTCCCATTTTATTTGATGGGCAGCAGTGTGTCAGCTAAGAAAGGACATTTCCCAGACGCCAGACAGGTGTGCATGAACCATGGGCGCGCCAGTGAGAGATAAATGACAGTCTCTGGGAGGGAATTCTCAGAAAGCTCTTTTTAAAAAACGGACTCAATTGTGCCTTTTTGTCCCTTACTCTCATCTCATTCCCCTTTTTCTTGTCTGGAATGGGAATGTGATGTCTGGAGTCACAGTGGCCACATCACAACCACACGGCAACCCTGAAGATAGAAGTCACAGCCTAAGTATGGCAGAGCAAAAGAGTAGAAGGTGCCTAGGACACTGAAGGCACAGTCCATCAGCTTCAGGATTTATGTCACATGGGAAGAAAAACCAGGTAAGATTCCCCCTACATGTAGCCCAATGGAATCCCTATGACTGGACATGTGGGTTGATGGCCTTGCCCTCTTCTGTGAGTTCGACCTAGTCACACATATGGTCATAACTGTTTTCAGAGAGACTCTGGTCATAAGCAAAGTAGCCTAACGACCTAGACCTTTCAAACCCCATGTATGAGGGGCAGAAAGTTCTGAGTCAGAGTGTCTGCACTCCAAAGTTAATGAAGTTGGTTCCTCACCACCTGGTACTTACCTTATGGGAGAACTGAAAGACGATGAATGTTGATTGTGAAGCAAACACTATTTGCAGGATTGTGGGATATGTTAACCCAAAAGCATGATGGGGAATGGATGAGCCCAGGCTAGCAGACTTTCTCTGACTTGGGAAAAACTTAGTTCATTCTGTTCATAAGTGTATGAGTTCCAGACCAAATCATTTCTTCACATGTCCACATTCTGCATCCCCAACAAGCTCTAGTTTGCAACTGAAGTTATTTACTGTGCACTTCCCACGTGCAAGTTTCTATGCTAAGTGCTGGTGGGGGTTGGGGGGGGGAGGCAGGGATGAGAAAAGACCCAGGCCTTGCCCTCAGTGAGTTGACAATCCAGTGGAGGGGTGGCACAAACACATGAGATTCTCACACAAGTGTAGGAGGGTGCAGAAAGGCCATGATGGAAGGAGAGAGGGATGGGGAAATACAACGGAGGAGGTGAGGCCACAGAGGGAAGCTGCATCTGAACTTTGGAGAAGGAGAGGCATTTCAACAGGCAGCAGTGTGGGAGGGCTTGCCTGGCCTGAAGGTGCAGCGACCAGGACAAGGCAGAGTCACCAGGCTAGAGTGATTCTAAAATGGTCACAGTCCAGTAGGGTTACAGTACTGGGAGCCTGAGGCAGTGAAATTCGGGTGCTGAGTGTGGGAGATAAAGCTATGACGATTTAAAAATAAAAATAATAATGGCCAGCATGCACTGGGTGTATTATATGTGCTAGTCACTGTTCTAAGTGTCTTTCTGTGAATTAAGTCACAACAACCCGATAGAGTAAAGACTAAGCTTTCACCAAGGAGAAGTCTGTCCGTCCAATGAATGCATCCTGGAGCCAGGACGCAGCCCCGTCTGGCTCCAGAGTTTGCTCTCTTAGTCACTAACCTAGAGTAGGAAGGGTCAGACCACGGTCAGTGGCGGTCTTATGCACCACTCTAAGGGGAATGGTTTCCCTGCACAGAGCTGTGAATGAGCAGAGGGCCATCAGAGTCACACTTGTGATTTTGCTGCATCCTGCTAGGGACTCCCTGAGGAAGGCCTAGAGCAGGGAGGAAGTAGAGGCGGGGGTCCATTAGGAGGCAGAGTCCCTGAGACACTTGAGGGCCCGGCCTGGGGCAGGGCCAAGGGGACAGGGAGGTTAGAGCATCTCTGAAGACACAGGTCAGGGATGATGTGTGCAAAGCGTTCAGTGCACGCAGTGTTAACCAACTGGTACCAAGGTAGCAAGATGAAGGCTTTAAAGAGATGAGAAAGGAGGTAGAGGAGCTGGGAGGAGAAGCAGGACTGTTTAGATGGGACTGAACTCGTCCCAAAGTCTGTCCCTTGTCACCTGATATGTCACTTGTCACCTGATGTTTGGACACGGTTATTCACTGCAGCATTATATGTGATGGCAAAGGCCTGGAACCGGGCTGGAAATCCATCAACAGGACCCTGTTTAAATGCATTTTAGTTTACTCATACATCGAAATACTACATTTTTGTACAGCCTGTGAGATCAACATAGCTTTTGCATTTTTAAATGTTTGGGAAAAATTGAATAATGTTTTGTGATATATGACAACGACATAAATTTCAAATTTCAGCATCCATAAATAAAAGTTGACCGGAACACAGCCACACGTACTTGTTTACAGCCCGTGTCTGTTCCCCCAGTCCGATGACAGAGTGGAGCGAGCAGTGTGAGAGAGGACCTCTGGCCCACGAAGCCAAAGATGTTTGCTGTCCGGCCCTTTACAAAAGGAGTTTGCCCACTTGATGGAGACCAGCTCCAGAGTGTTGTACAAGAAGTGAACCTGTTGGTGGCCTTTGGGGAGGGATGGCCAAAGGGCAGAACCAGAAAGGAGACTTCTTACAGTGCAACTTTTATAATTTTTGAATTCTGAATCATGTGAATGTTTAACCTATCTTCAAGCTTAATTTGAAATTCAAAAGGGGAAAACTGGGCCGCATTTCCAATCCTAAACCTAAGAAAGAGAAAGAAGAAAAAAAGGGTGGCCAGATTCTAGCTCTTTGGCCCTAGGTCTGCATGAAGTCATGGGCCTCCAGCCTGGGGAGGTTGCAAGATGAACCTGGACTTGACCTCAGGCTTGCCTGTGCTAAATGACCCACAACAACGTCCCTTCCCTGTGGGGTTGGGGTCAGCGCTGCTCATGCACTAGAGGCCCTGCCCCAGAAAGGGGTGGGAATACAGGCCTCCATCTCTCCGCCTGCCAGAGGGACAAGGGAAATGGACAAATAAACCCAGACTGTGGACTTATAAGTAGCTGATTAACAGACACAGAGCAGATAAGGAATGTGGAATGGTGAGAAGGACATGAGGGTTCCGGACATTGGGTCCTAGTCCTGCCTAGCCATCAGCTGTTCCTGTGATCTTAGATAAGTCATTTTTCCTTTGGGGCCCAAGCTCCATTCTTATCAGTGGGGGCTTGGACCAGACTGACCTCATCCAACAGCCACTCTCTTGCCCGCTTCACCCACCCCCTGCTTTACCTATTGGGCATCCATTCAAGAGTTCACAGAGGCCCTGGACTGAAAAAATGACATTAAACCAGTAAAAAAATAGCTAATCTCACCTAGATGGTCTCTAGGTCATGTAATTGAGCCGCTCCACAGCTCTGAGAGCCTCACCACCTCCCCTGATACAAGCTTTTCAGGCAGCGAAGTCAATAGGACACCCTTCCATCATGGGCCGAGCA
Source organism: Saccopteryx bilineata (assembly GCF_036850765.1). Lineage (NCBI taxonomy): Eukaryota > Metazoa > Chordata > Mammalia > Chiroptera > Emballonuridae > Saccopteryx > Saccopteryx bilineata. The sequence goes on along the minus strand of NC_089491.1, from coordinate 296,517,069 downwards.
GCGGGGACACCAGGGTCCTGGGTAATGGCTGAGTTGGTAGCAGGGAGGAAGTGGGAATGCAAGAGGGCCCCTCTTGAGCAAATCCAGGCAGATGCATTAACAGTCCAGGTGCTGGAAATAGCTGTAGCAGCTACAGCCCCAGAGGAGTGGTGCCTGGGGAAGTCCTGCTGGAGGTCAAATATCTTCTGTGGAGGTCTCTCCACCTGACAAGGGGTGCGGCTGCATCCTCCTGGCCCTCATGGTCAGGAGTAGCCAGACCATAGGTCAACCAGCATCCTAGAGAGTGCTGAGTGTACAGCCCATAGTATCCCTTAGGGCTCCCTCAGTCCTGGAAGCCTCTCCTCTCTCTCCTTCCTATGCTCACTTATGACCCAGCTCAGAACTTTCCTTGTGGATACAGGAGCCAATTTAAAGGGGCTCCCAATGGTCAAATTTCAGATAATTTGAGCAACAAAATAATAATCATAATAGATGATAACTTATAAAGATAAAATAAGAAACAAGGAGTCTATATTGATATATTTGAATAAATAAGGGAGAAGGCACATCTCTTTCTTACAACAGAACACCAGTTAATAAATGTCAGAAGGCACGATGGAAATAGAAAACCACCATTTGGAAAAACACCCACAATAATAATTGTTTTTAAGCAAGAATCATCAATGGAAAGAAACATTCGTGGGTGAAAGTATTTCCCCATGAGATGCTTATTAAGCGCAAAGGGGGAAATAGTAACTTTTCAGTGGAAAAACCTGGCAGATGCCACCTTACCTAGGTGACCAGAGTCAACATCACAAATGATGCGATATATTAGCTGTATGTACCACCTGATATGATGCACAGAGAAAGGCCCCATATCACTTCTGCAGTGTTCTGGTCAAAAGGCACAACCTGAGGAAACACCAGTGAAAACCAGATTGAGGGACATTCTACAGAACAGCTAGTTAGTACTCTTCAAAAAGTATGAAGGTCATGAACGAGTAAGATTCAGGAATTATCCCAGACTAGAGGGAACTAAGAAAATATGACAACTAAATGCTACGTGTGATCCTGCACTGGCTCCTGGCTCAGATGAAGACATTAGGAAGGCGACTGATGAAATTTGAATGAGGTTTGCAGCCAATGTCAATTTCCTGGTCTTGATGACTCTACTGTAAATTTGTAGGATGTTAACATTTGGGGAAACTAGGTGAAGGGTATTCCGGAATTCTTTGTGCTATTTTTGCAACATTTATGTAAGTCGGAAATTATTTTGAGAAAAGCGGAACCAAAACCTTTCCTCTTTTGTCCTACTTCCCCATCAGTCCTATCGCTGTGCGTAGGCCACGACTGCCCACGTGATATCAGTATTGTGAGTTTATGTCTCTCTCCCTCAGGTCCAGAGTTCTAGGACGGGGATGGACTATGTCCCTTTAATCTTTGCCTTTGCTTTACTGTACAAATCTTACTTGGACAGAAGCTGGCTGGCTGTCTTTCTCATTAAGAAACTCCCCATTCTACTCCCTCCATTCTCCCACCATAAAAAGCACCACGGTTTCTTCAGTTGCTCAGACCAAAATCCGATGGGACATCTTTGATTCCTGCTCAGGCTCCCCCCTCCAGAATCCCCATCTGTCCCCAAAGAGAGCAATCTAGCACTGGGGGATTTCGGCCATAAAAGCCTTGGCTAGTTACTGGGCTGGGTGGACCTTGGAGTTTCACGTGCTTCTGGCTGATTGAGGAGGGGGAAAAAAAGGAGATCTAACTCCTGAGATGCTTTCTGAACCCCCAACGTGAGGTGTGAGACTTCCAGACGAGTCAGCAGGGCCCGTTTCCTTGCGATCAGCCTCTCTGGCTGAAAACTGTCCATGTTGCAACAGGCACACTCAGCCACCCCCAGAAAAGCTGACCCACCACTCAACATGCTTCCTGATTTAATACCTATATATAGCCCCACTTATAGACCTTTCTTTATATGTATGTGCTTAGAAACCAACAAGGCTAAAACTATCCAGAGGACAGAGGCTCTGTCTGGTGAACAGGGAGAACTGCCTCAGCCCCAGCCCCAGGTCTAAAGTCAATGTGCTGTGATGTTTTGGAATATTCTCCCCCTTGGGAAGCCTCACTGTCGTTCAACTGAAGGAAGAATTTAACTTGGTCTAAGGTGTTTTCTTGCTCTTCTGTTCCTTGGCTAAGTGCAATAATGGTATCCACAGGAAATGAGACACAGATGCTCCGGAACCACCGATTCCTGTTTACTCACTCATCTAACAAATATTTATTGAGTACTGACTATGTGCTTGATAAAAATCTCTACCCTTAGGGAACTGACATTCCAGTTAGGAAAGACAAATAATAAACAAAATAAACAAATAAAACATACAGTATGTTTAATGGTGGTGTTGAGAAGAAAAGTAACAAGTGGGGGACAGAAAACGAAGAGGGGTAAAGTTTTCATCAAGGAGGTTAGGGAAGACTCCCCTGAGGGGATGGATGGCAGTTGCATGAAGACAGGGAATGAAACTGCGCCCAGGAGAGGGAGAGCACGCGGATACCTGGGGCGGGTGTCCCAAGCAGAGGAGGTGCAAATGCCAAGGCCTCGAGGCGGGAATGCCCCTGGTGTGTCTGAGGCCACTGTGGCTGGAGTGGAGTGGCCAGGGGGCCAGGGCTGGGAGCTCAGAGGGAGAGGTAACATGGCCGCTGCTCCACATGGGATGGGGCGACATTGGTGGGCTCTGAGCTGAGGGGGACCGCTGCTGCCTCTTCCCTTTGCAGGGTATTCTGGCAGCTGAGTCACAGTTAGTTCATAATGGACTGCAGGGCACAAGGGTGGAAGCAGGGAAACCATTAAGGAGACTATTGCAAGGGTTGCTGGTGGCTCGGAGCAGGGATGGGGAGAGATGGGGAGAAGTGGTAAGAATCCATATGTACATGGAAGCATTTGTTGATAGACTGACCATGAGTAGGAGAGAAACAGAAGCCAAGAGTGACTCCAAGGATTTTGGCTTGAGCAATGATGGAACTGACATAAACTCAAATGGAGAAGACTGTGGGAGGAGGAAAGAATACGAACTCAGTTCTGGATCCCTGCAGAGAGAGACACCTATCAGACATCCCAGAGGAGGAGGTGAGTGGGCAGTTGAATGTATGAGTCTGGAGTTCAGGAGAGAGTCTGGCTGGAGATACACATTTCAGAGTCATCAGCAGTTACATATACCTGGTACATAAAGCCGCAGGCCTGTGTGATCCCAACATGGCTCGCCAACATTTAGAGACTAGGACAAGATGGCAAACCTTTTTATAAAAACCGCCCACTTTTGCAGTGCTGGTCAACCTGGTCCCTCCTGCCCAACCAGGTTGACCAGCACTGCAAAAGTGGGCAGTTTTTATAAAAAGGTTCACCATCATGGGACTAGGAGGTGAGAAGAAACCAGCAAAGGGGCAGAGAAGAATCAGTCAGGGAGGCTGTGTCTATTCCACATTTTATAAGCACAGGTAACAGAGCAAAAGGGGACCCTGGAGAGCTCTCCCTTTTAAAGAGGAAGAACTGGCCCTGGCCGGTTGGCTCAGCGGTAGAGTGTCGGCCTGGCGTGTGGGGGACCCGGGTTCGATTCCCGGCCAGGGCACATAGGAGAAGCGCCCATTTGCTTCTCCACCCCTCCCCCTCTCCTTCCTCTCTGTCTCTCTCTTCCCCTCCAGCAGCGAGGCTCCATTGGAGCAAAGATGGCTCAGGTGCTGGGGATGGCTCCTTGGCCTCTGCCCCAGGTGCTAGAGTGGCTCTGGTCGCGGCAGAGCGACACCCTGGAGGGGCAGAGCATCGCCCCCTGGTGGGCAGAGCGTCGTGCCGGGTGGATCCCGGTCGGGCGCATGCGGGAGTCTGTCTGACTGTCTCTCCCCGTTTCCAGCTTCAGAAAAATACAATAAATAACTAAATAAATAAATAGGAAGAACTGAAGCCAGGACAGGGGTGGCCATGCCCCTTGAGTGAAACTCACAATGACAATAACTCCCAGTCTGGGAGGAGGGTAGCTGGAATTGGTAATGGTGGTGTGACCAGGAAAAGTGTGATGGGAATGGAGGAGGCTTGGGTGGGGTGTGTGGAACAGATGGAAATCAGTCTGACCTGTGGCTAAAGCATCAACCTGGAATGCTGAGGTCGCCAGCTCAAAACCCAGGGCTTGCCTGGTCAAGGCACATACAAGAAGCAACTACTATGAGTTTATGCTTCCTGCCCCCCCCCCCCTCCTCTGTCTAAAGTCAATAAATGAAATCTAAAAAAAAAAAAAAAAAAAAAAAAAAAGACGAAATCGGTAAAATTTGATACCAAATATAAAGGATAAGGGAGAAGATGGAGGGGGCTGGCATTCTGAGCCTGAGGAGGGAGGAAGGGATGCTACTAAGAGAAATGGATCCTCCTACCTTGCCTTTTCCAGCTACACCCACTCCCCAGAATCAACCCAAGCCTTGACTCTGGCTACACAAGAAATTCGAGTGACAGGAAACCAGGTCACAGAAATAAAAGAAACCCTACAGGGTCTGCATATACATAATGGAATCAGGTGAAATGGCAAAGAAAGGGAGCTCTTTGGACTTAGTGAGCTTGTGTCCCTACTGACTCCATACACAGAGGACCAGCTGGGAGTGTACAGAGACATCCTTCTGCGCAAGAACTTTGTGGGAATACGGTGAGGAAGTGTGTTTTGTGGCAGAAACAACTGAATCCACTAGTTTCCCTTTCCTTCTGGGCTCACAGCCACCTTCATTTCCAGCCCTCGCCCCTCCCCACGCCCCCTGAGTTCTGGCTCAGGAAACATGGGCAGAGGGAGGTGGCATTCCTTGGCCTGGCCCATAGCTGCCTCCCATGAGATCCTTTCTCTGTTTCCCTCTCATCTGTAGAGGCTGTCATTGCCCAAGGTGACCTGAAAGCTCTGAGAAGAGGGGCACATCTCCTCAGACTGGGCTCCTGAATGACAAGGTCCCCCACCCCAACCAGGAACAGCTCACTGGACAGTTAACTAAGTTTATTACGGTAAACCATGGAAATGTGGAATCTGAGCAGTACCTTACCTAGTAGAGCATGGAGAAGCTTTGTGAGAACCATGAGATGTTGTTATAGGACTATAAGGTATTTTGTCCTGTTTGTATGTTTAAATCCCAGGTTTTCTAGTCTGTGAAGGGCCATTTGGAAGAGCCAGCAAGGCCAGCAGATGTTGGTTTGGGCTGTAGTAGAACTAAGGAGAGTTCCCAACACACCAGTCCCCAGCAGACACCTAGTGTCTACATGAAATCAGCTACCTCTGAGCACATCTGAGACCAGGCCCAGGGGCCTCGCAAAATAGGCCCCTCCCTCATTGTATAGATGAGGTCACAGAAAGAAAGAAAGGGTCACGTGCCCCTCCCCAGGCACTGTGTGCACACTGTCAACACTCATCGGTGACAAGGTGGACAAATTACTATGGCAGATTCTTAGCGATGGCTCCTGATCAATATGCCTGTTTCTGTGCCCTTTGGAGTCCCTGCCCTCTTTGGCTCTGGGCTTAACTATGTGGTCTGCTTTGGCCAATGGAATACCAGCAAATATGATGCAGGCAGAGGCTTGAAAAGCACTTGTGCATTGGGGCTTGCTCTCTCTCACCGCTGTGGGACCCCTTCTGCTATCAGGAAATGGGTTAGCCTAATGGGAGATGAGACTGCAGGAACGAAGATAAGTCTTCATGCTGAGTTCCCCATGGCCAGTGGTTCTCAATCGGAGGGCAATTTTGTCCCCTAGGAAACACTTATCAATATCTGGAGATATTTTTGGTTGTCCTAAAGGGGGTGAGGAAAAGAGGTATTACTGGAATCTAGTGGAAATAAGCTAGGGGTGTATCTTACAATGCACAAGACAGTTCCCCACAACAAAGGATTTCCTGGTTCCAAATACCAATGGTGTTGAGATTTAGAAAGCCTACCCTCAACCAACCAGCACGAAGGTGATCTCCCAACTAATTACAACCCATGAGTTATCCCAGGTGAGACCAACAGAAGAATGGCCCAGTTGATCCCAGCCTAGGTTGCTGACCCACAGAATGGTGAGCAATAAGGTAGTGATGGTGTTAAGCCATTACATTTGGGGGTAGGTTTTTATGCAGCAAAAGCTGATACTGGACACCTGGCTATTGGTGGTCCATCACTGTGTTTGTATATGTCCTCACTCTGTAACAGGAAATGAAGAGGTGGTTGGATCCTCCTGTACGGACTCTCCATCATTGAGGATATTACCCAGCTTGGAGCTGTTTATTATACCTCCCATTACCACTATTATGGGCCAGCTGCTGTTCTAAGTATTCTATAAGTATTAATTCAGTTAATCCTTACAACAACCCATAAGGTATTGTCCCATTTTTAAAAACTGAGGCTCAGATTAAGTTGCAAAGCATCACATGGTTACTAAGTAAGGCCAGCATTTGGGCATCTGGCCCTGAGTCGTTGACCAACACTTGATGCTGGGCCCTGTCAGTGACTCTGCTTCTTGGAGTCACTGTGTGCTCTGTCCTGTCATGGCCCAGCTGCCCCTTCCCGTGCCCCAGACTGCTGCCTGCAGAGACGGCTGGCCACTGCTGCTCCCAGGTGGCCACAGGTGTGCCTTCTTGTGACATATTGTCCTTTGAAACAGGACTTCCCAGGAGGGTGAGTGTGAGCCACGGTTCCTGGGGTCAGAAGTCAACCTCCAAGCCCAGCTTCAATACGTAATTATTTGTTGTGGGGTCTTGAGCACATTCCTTAACTTCTCTGAGCTTCAGTTTCTTACTGGCAAATGGGGCCAAATCATCAGTGTACACCAATCAGTGAAGTGTAGGACACAGGTCTAAAGACCAGTGATAGGAGGCCCCCCTTCAGGAATTCACAGTATGATGGGGAAGGGAAACACTAAACAAACAGCAAGAAAGGGTTCAACATGACCTCACAGGGAGCTTGTATGGATTAAGTGGATAATGACTGTGGAAGCATTTATCCAGTGTCTGGTGGTGGCTGCTTAGTAGATGGTAGTGGAGCCTCAAATCCAGGCTGCCGCAGCTGATTTCTGAGTTCATGGCCATGACCTTGCTCTTCCTCTGGGGGCTCAGGTTGTAGAGCAGGACAAGGGGACCCAGTAAGGTAACAGTGACTTTGAAGACCTCCGGGAAATAGAATGTTGCTTTTCTTTATAAAAAAGAGTGATGTTTCCTGAGTGAGCATTTTTCTCACTCTCTCTGATGAGTTATACTCCTCCTGCGTTACAGTGTACTGTACTGGCTCCCAGCCCAGACCCTGGAATTGGATGCTTGGGTTAAGTTCCCTGGGCAAGTGCTTAACTTCTCTGGGTCCCAGTCTCTCATCTGTAATATGGGGATGATAACTGCCCCATCTCATGATCTCATTGTGAGGATTAAATGAATTGAAGTATAAAAGGGCACACTGCATGCATTGGTATCAAAGCTTTAGCTGTTTTCCATCATTCTGCTTTGCCTGCACCCCTCCCAAAGGGGGCTCTCTGAATTGGAGGAATTCTGACTGGCAGAGGACTGACATGTTCCCTGCTCAGGCAGAACATCATTTGTGACTTTTTATTTTTATTTTTAATTTTTTTGTATTTTTCTGAAGCTGGAAACGGGGAGAGACAGTCAGACAGACTCCTGCATGTGCCCGACCGGGATCCACCTGGCACGCCCACCAGGGGGTGATGCTCTGCCCCTCCGGGGCGTCGCTCTGCTGCGACCAGAGCCACTCTAGCGCCTGGGGCAGAGGCCAAGGAGCCATCCCCAGCACCTGGGCCATCTTTGCTCCAATGGAGCCTCGGCTGTGGGAGGGGAAGAGAGAGACAGAGAGGAAGGGAGGGTGGAGAAGCAAATGGGCGCTTTCCTGTGTGCCCTGGCCAGGAATCGAACCCGGGTCCCCCGCACGCCAGGCCGACGCTCTACTGCTGAGCCAACCGGCCAGGGCCCATCATTTGTGACTTTTAGGGCCCAGGCAACTTTCCCTCTTGCCTTACCCACTCCCCTTTCAGGGAGTCATCACTTTGTTCTTTATTATTATTATTAATTATAATTACAAAGAGAATATATAATCACTATACAAAAATTGAAACATAAAGATAAGCATGAAGAAATTAAAATCACTTCAAACCCCACCATTCAGAGAGAAATATGGTTAACGTTTCAAAATATCTCTTTCCGGACTTTTCTCCATCCCATATATTTGCTTAAATTAATGTGTGTACATACTTAGGCCTGGGGTCAGCATGCTCAGCCTCAGGCCCATGCGGGGAGGCTTAGGTGGGCAGGGCACCAGAGCTCTATTGGTGGCTCTGAGTCTAGCACCCTGGTGGCTTGGGAGCAGGACCTTTCTGCCTGGCACCAATCTACTCCCCCCACCCCCAGCTGGGCCTGGAGCTTCCTTATCCCAGTTCTGCCTGGAATGACCCATCTTGAAGCTGCTTTGATCCCTTCCATGGAGGCGACTTGTGTGGGATGATTGTGTCAGAAGGAAAACCCACAAGCAGGCCCCTAGGAATGAATTGGGCCTTTATGTGGACGGCAGCGCTTGGCCGCACCCCAGCCTCCTAACCCACTCTAAAAGCTGACTGTGACATTGCTAATAATCGAAGGGACAGGGTGGGAGCCCGCAGAGTAGATGCAGCTTAACAACAGCTGGAGAAATTACTGGCAAACACAAGGGGTGACATTTATCCAGGCTTTTCGACCCCTTCCAACCCGGGGGGCCGTGAAGTCTGCCTTCACTTCCTACCATGGGATTTCTCAGAAATCTTAACAACCACAATGACTATAATTTATGGAGCATATAGTCTGTGCCAAGCCCTTTACAAAAATTTACTTGTAATCTTCACCTCAGTGTTACAAGGCAGATAAGGAAACTGAGACTCGGGAAGGCAGTGGCTTGACCCAGGCCCTGCTCTCAGTAAGACAATACAGAGAGATTTGAATGCAGGTAATTGAACTCTAGAGCCCAAACTCTTTATTTTTGAATAAAAATTAATGTTTATATTATTAAAGTGACCTGTGCTATAGTTAAAATTCAAATGGGGCTAAAAGACACAGCAAAACCAGCGGCCAACAGCGCCTACCAGCTCCCTGCTGTGCTTCCCAGAAGCTACCAGCTGAGCAGAGCTTTTTCCCTGCTCTTCACTCTAGATTTCATTTCTTATGCATTTCCCCTTGAATCATAATCCCCTACGCTCTTTCCCATTCCTTCACTCTTCTCCTTATGGCATTTTCTCCATTTCCTTTAATGGTTCTGTCAAAGGCCTAGCAATAACTTCCCTACTACTCACTAGGCCATGCTGTCTGGCCCTCCTTCCCCCCCACCATCGTGCCCTCCCTCTCCCCCCACCCCTTCAGGCTGGATTACTTCCTACCAGTGGGCATGGCACAAGGCTTCCCTTCACCTCTCCCTTTGCTGGAGCGCAGTTTTTAAGTCCTGCATGTTTGAAAATGTTTTCATTTTTCCCTTCATATTTTATGGATCATTTGGTGAGAATCCAATAAACTGAAACAGATAAAGCACCTACAAGATGCCTGGTACATCTCACACATTGTCAACAAGTGGCAGGTGGAGGGCCATTGTGATGGACAACACTGCCTGTCAGGTACAGGGGCATTTCCTTCCCATGGTGGGACCAGACAGTTGGTTAAAAGTCAATGTGTTGGCTCTCCAGGGTGGGCTCACAGGTGTGCCTGTCTGCACAGCTGTGGTCTCTAACCTGGGTTCCACGGGAGCGCCTCAGGGACTAAGGGCTGCCTGATGTTGCATGGAGCACTGACTGTGTAAGCATCTTTCTGGGACTAGTGTTTATAGCTTCCGTCAAATCTCAGAAAGGTCACTAACCCTCCTCCCCCAATATTGAACGTCTCAGCTCTACAGGCTCTCCCGCCCTTCTGACGTGTGCTTCTAATGTGGTTTGGGTTGGAAAATAAAATTGTTTATCATGTTAGAGTTATGATGAAAATAGGTCAACAGGACCTGAAAAAGAGCCGGATGGGCTCTCCTGTTGGGGGAGGGGTTGAGCTTCACAGTGAATGACACCATGGGGTCCCTTTCTGCAGCCAGTGGCCTACTATTGCATTGGGGCTGACCTAGCTGTTTGCAAACTGTGGATGACTAGAAAACTGAGCACCAGGAAGCCAGTTTTCACTTTGCCCACATGATGGGCATTTTCATTGTCTGTCTGGCAGTCCGCATGTCCCGAGCCCTGTATGTATGTGCCATCCTAACCTCTGGGTTAAGTATATCAAAGAAACTCATCACACTGAACCCAGGAGCAGACGGGGAAGGGTTGGCCCTAGCTGGCAACTTGCAGTGACATCTGTATATGAAAATCACTTGCTATGCCTTGACAGGCATTTTCGCACACTTGTTCTTCTAATATAGTTACATTAATGACCAAAAGAGTCCACTCTGAGGGCTGGAGCTGTTGCTTAGGAACATGCTGTTGAATCATTTTGGAGGGAAAGAAACAAGCCCAGCAGAGCTGCAACATCTCGTCTAATCTTACTTGAAATCTTTATCCTCTTCCTCTTATGAGTCAAAGGCAGAGAGAAGAGGGTTCCCCCAAATTCTGTGAAGTATTTCTTGACAGACTTGGTCCTGAGGAGGGTTGCACAAAACTCTTGGAGAGAAGCCAGGGAGTGACCCAGAGCCCAATTCAAAAGCATCCAGGGTAATTCTGTGGCAAACAGAAAGAGAATTCTGGAGCCTGTTACACCCACAGATCCACCACAGGGCACCATCGTCCCCCAGTAGGAGGCTGCTTCCCCCCCTCCGCCCTCACCCACTCTTATCACTGGTTAATGCCACCCCTGGGTGGGAACCTGGGGGAGGTGTCCAGGCCTGGGACGCCTGGCGGCCAGGGTTCCCAGGTTACTCCTATCTCTGCAGCAGGCCCCTTCCCCTGTGCCTCTCAGCACAGGGATTCAGTGACTCACTCTGAAGGAGCCATCATAAATTTCCTCCTAATAACACACTTGTCACTGAACCATTCCAAGAATTTGGCATTGCAAGAGACCTGGCTCCAGACAGCGGGGCCAATAGGTAATCCTCTGTTTATAAATTGTTTCCCACCAAGGGCTGGAGAGGGGCGAGCCCACTAAGTTAATGCCACATATTCCTTTGGGAAATAAAATGATTAGGCCCCTTTTACAGATGAGGGAAGTAGTGACTGAGGCCCTTGGACCAGCTGGGACAGACCCTGCCCCGCACCCCACCCAGCAGGCAGCTCTGCAGAGGACGCTTGGTGGCAGACTTCTGCCTATGCCACTTCCAAGCTGGGCCACTTTACACAGGTTTCTTAATCTCTCTGGCCTCTCCTTTCATCACCTGGGAGTGAGGATAACACTTACCTTGTGAGGCTTTTGTAGAGTAACTGAGGCTCGTTAGGTGAAGAGCATCCAGCATGGAGCCCTGGGGAGCGAGGGCTCTAAGCGCAGCTGCTGGTATTGCTGCTCTTCATGCTGCTTGTCAAGCAGCAGAGGGGTCATGCCTCTCCCTCAAGTAAGTAATCTTACTTGAAATCTTTATCCTCTTCCTCTTATGAGTCAAAGGCAGAGAGAAGAGGCTCCCCCAAATTCTGTAAAGTATTTCTTGACAGACTTGGTCCTGAGGAGGGTTGCACAAAACTCTTGGAGAGAAGCCAGGGAGTGACCCAGAGCCCAATTCAAAAGCATCCAGGGTAATTCTGTGGCAAACAGAAAGAGAATTCTGAAGCCTATTACACCCACAGATCCACCACAGGGCCTCTCCTCTGGCACTCTGTCCTGTCTTTTTCCTTTTGAATAAAGAAAGGTGGCCACTCCTACCTTGTATCACTTCTTCTCAACTAGTATTTGAGGAAGGTCAAATAATCCCTAGTTGACAAGGGTAGAAACTGAGGCTGGGAGAGTCTGAGTGACTTCCTCAGCCTACCACTAGGGGTGTGACAGGCTCAGTATAGGAAACTGGGTTGACTGAATTCACTCCAACACAACAGCTCCCAGGGGAAGCCCGGGATCAAGGAGCAGCTGGCAGCAAGGAAGTTCCAGACGTGGCCAAGTGTTTCTGTCACTGCATTCTTCCCAGGCGGCTCACTCTCTGGACTCTGGACAGTTGCCAAGGAGGTGTGAGTGAGAAGGAGAAGGAGGACTCCTTTGGAGGAGCAGTGAGACACCCGAGCTGTCATTTACTGAGTCCTCGCTAGGTACCTTCCATGCTAATATTCTGCGCCTCCTTTAATCCACACCACTCCTGTGAACCAGACTAAGTGCAGTCCCTACTTCACAGAGGAGACTGAGGTACAGAGCGGCCAGGCCCTTGCCCCAGCCTGTCCGGGGGTCCAACTGTTGTTCGTCTCCCACCTCCTGCTTCCTATCAGTGCGGCATTGAGTTTGGCCGGAGCAGTCAGTTCTGGAAAATGCATCCAGGCTAGATGACCTCAACCCCCCACCAAGAGAAGGCGTGGTGGGCCCTATGTTCCTTCAGGGACTCCAAGGCTTCTCACTGAGCATCTTTGAGTCTGCGTATGTGTGTGTGTGGGGGGGGGGAGAGGGGCATCTCTTGCTGCTTTCGTGCATCCTGGGGAGGGGGCAGAGGTGCAGCAGCTCCTCAGAACCGCCCACCTCAAGGCTACCTCAGTGTGTCTGCAATGGAGCTGGACTTCAGCAAAGAGCCTGGCAGGCCCTGGAGCCCTCAGGGTCCTCTGGTCGCTGCACTGAGCTTGCCCCCACCCCGCTGTGCCCCACAGGATGGGGGCAGTCGGCCTGCGAGCAGGAGCTCTACCCCATTCTCCTCTGTATCCTCAGCACCCAGACAGTGCCTGGGCCTCAGCAGACATTTGCCTGACAGACTGACAGATGACAGAGTGATGGACGAAAGCCTGTTGGCCCAGTAACAAACTGAAGCCAGTGCGGCAGGAATTTGCTGGGCTGCTGAGGGGTCCGATGGCTCCCCAGGTGCTGCCGTGTGGGAGGTGAGGTGGGGATGGCTCAAGCAGGATGGACACAAAGAGCCTGCAAAGCACTCCAGATAGCACAGGTTCAAACCGGAATCGAGAGGCCAATGGGCTGGCCAGGGGGCCAGAGCTGAGCAGTCCAAGGCTGCCCGACCACATGCCAGGCCTGTGTCAGACGATGTCAGGGCTGCCAAAGTGCTTCTGCCCCCAGCATGGCCGCCTCAGCCATCACGGAGACTCTGAGACCTCGTGAGCAGGGGGTGTGGGGTAATGGGAACTGTCCGCACTGCAATCACAGACCAAGGCTGCAGTGACCGTCTCCGCTTGCTGTATTTCCCCTCCTTGGTTGACCTAGGGACTGTCCCTCCATCTTTGGGCTGTTCCCTCAGCTCTGCTGTCTGTCACAGAGGCTGTCTCCCCCCTAAGACGTGTAGATGGGAGCCTGAACTTGCGTCAGCCTGCACCTCACCCCCGCCTCACACAGCCGAAGGTGCCACCTCTTCCAAGACGCCACACCCCCCAGACACCCCTCAGACGCCCCCAGACACCCTTCAGACGCCTCCTCAAGGGCTGGCTTCTCACAGCCAGCGCTGAGCACCTGCAGGCTGACGCCTGGGCTTCTCCCTCCGGACTCCACACTGCCGTCCTGTCCACCCCCGAGACCCAGAAGCCTGGCTCCCCTGTGGAGCAGTCTCTGATACAGAGAAGGAAATAATTAGTATATTCACCAGTTTAATTCTCTCCACTCTTCTCTGTGAAGATAATTTGCCAGCACTCAGAGGGCTCCCCTACCAGCCGGGCCAGGGAGACAGGGAGGCTCAGGAACTGGGAACTGTGGAGTCTCAAGCTAATCAAGTGGAAGGTGCTCTGGGGAACCGAGCTGTGTGTGCAGGCAGCACAGGGCAGCCTCTGGATGTAGTGGAGAGGGCAAGCAGGGGTGCAAATGACAAAGGTGATTAGAGGGCTGCCCAGTGAGCTGGGTGTGAGACTAAGGTTAGGGCCGTTGAAGTATTCAGCCTGACGGAGAAAAAGGAATGAAGGCTGGGCACTTACTTCCTCATCCCCGTGCTGTAAACAGACATGCTCTGGGGTCTCTCCCTCCTCTCAGCCCCAGTTCTCTCCTCCCCACTCCCTTCCTCTCATCACCTTTTCATTCTGTTTACTTTTAGATTCATTTTGACTTTTATGGAGCAACTATTCATGCCGACACTGCCAGATTCTCAAGATGAGAAGACAGAGTCTGCCCTGCGAGTCAGGGGTAAGAAGTGGGCCCGACCCAGCAGCTGCCTGGGCTGCAGGACCGGAGGGCTACCAGCAGGGCTCTGGGTCCTGCCTGAGGCAGCAGAGGGAGGAAGGCCTGAGGCCGCAGCTGCTGTGGGAGTTCAGGAGCTAGGTAGGCTGCTGAGCCCACTTGGGCTCAGGAGAGGTCCCTGCGGGCGCTGGCACCCAAGGGAAATGCTGAAGACAATCGGTGAGCCAGGCGAGAGAGGTGGGAAGGGCATTCCAGGCAGTGCGAGCAGCCCGAGCAAAGGCCATGCACAGAAAATGTAGAGCCTATATAGCAAACACAAAGTGTTGGGCTTTACTGGAGCAAAAAGTAGGGACGGATGTGGTGCCGGGTATGACAGAGGGTCAGGCAGGGTCCAGATCTGGACCCTGTGGTAGGGAACAAGCACTTTACCTAGAAATAGTGCTTCCAAGAATGTTCAGAATGACATAGGTGACATGCAGGCTTAACAGATGTCCTCCCAAAATAAAAGGTGTGCTTTGTCAAATAAGGTGATGGACATTGAGTTAAACTAGTGATTTTCTATGGAAGGGCCATTTGCAAAAGGGGACATTTAGCAATGTCTGGAGATATTTTTGATTGTCCTAATTTTGGGGTGGAGTACCACTGGCATCTTGTGAGTCAAGGCCTGGGATACTGCTCATCATCCTACAATGCACAGGACGGCCCCCTACAATCACCTGTGGCCCTACAATCACTGTGCCCCCTACAAACACCTGTGCCCCCTACAAATACCTGTGGCCCTACAATCACTGTGCCCCCTACAAACACCATGCCAGGGCTCTCACAGCCCCTGGACAGGTCCCACCGGATCATTCATCTTTGTACTCTTGCGATCTGGATCGTTAGGTCTGAAAGGCTGGGTTCAGGTAGTCAGTATTTGGGGGAGGGAGGAAGAAAAACTATGGGAGAAGAGGACTTTCTGTTAGGGTTAGGGGTGGCAGTTGCTTTGGGTGGACTCTGGCTCATGGGGGATATACCTGCTATCGGGTTAGCAAGTGACTCTGTGGGGTTTTCCACCCATGTGGCCCACACCTACATGGCTGGGGGTTTGGGAATCATACCCATCCCTGAGGAGCTGGCCAGATCGGAGTTAGGGACCTATTCTGTGCTCAGTCTCAAACGGGCATTTGGATGATCATCCCTCATTACCAGGTTCCCTGCTTTATTTTTCTCCACAGCATCTTTTAAGGTATCTGTTTTTAAATTCAATTTACCCGTATCCTCTACTCGCTCCCCTTCTCGCCTTACAATGCTAGCCCCACAGGGTTGGGCTTTTCATCTGTATGGTTCACTGCTTTATTCCCAGGGCCCAGAGCAGCACCTGGCACACACACTGTGCTCAGTGGAACTGTAAAGCAGGAATGTCTGACATTCTCCTTCCCCCGGGCCGTACAGCTCAGAGTGCCTGGGCCAGTATCTACCGCACATGCTCCCTTCTCCTCTGCAGCCACACAGACTGGCAAGTCCAGGGAGGCCTGCTCCCTAACCCCTGCCACGTCTCTCATCCTCTAGGGATAATCCCAAAGCTGCTTCAGGAGGAAGATGCAGGAGCTCCACACACACACCCGATCTTCCCTGGAGAACCTGGGATGACGGACTAACCATTAGCTCACAAGGAGGAAGCAGGATGGGCTGGCGCAGCCTGGCAGTCACATGATGCTGTAGCCGGTTGACAGGACAATGGCATGAACAAGGGCCTAGCTGTCTCCAGGGAGCTGCGGCCAAGTGTGTGCCACCCGGGCAACCACCTCTGAGTGCGGCCCCCATGCTGGCAGGGCTTCAGTCACCATGCTGCCCAAGGAGGCGCACTCATCACAGAGCGACCAGCGGGGCCCCCCAATTACACACAAGGAGGGAGACCAAAGCGGGAGAGCAAGTGCCTGCCGGTCCCCTTGGAAACAAATGCAAGAAAATAAAAACCTGCGGGCAGAAGCAGGTGCCCAGGTCTAGGCAGAGTTGCCAGGGAATTCTGTTAATTGGGGGTCTGTTTACCCCCAAAGTTGTGGCGCCTGGAGCTGTTGTTAAGCTTGGGCTCCTGGCCTGGGCTATGGGCAGAGCAAGGCTGTTTAAAACCTGTGTTCAAATCCCAGCTGACCCTCCAAGCTGGGGGTTCCAGGCTGCAGAGGCTACAGAACTGATGACACTGTCCTACTTAGCTTTGTGGCCGCAGGCAAGTCACCCATAGAAGTGTATGTGGGTGAGGAGAGTGCTGATCTGCTCTGCTAACCTAACAGGCTATTGGGAGAATCAGAAAGACGGGGCAAGTAGAGGTGCCTTGAGAACCAGAAAAAGGGAGAGCATGCAGGAAAGCATGAGGGGGTACGCTGTGTCCCCCCAACAGGGGCCATGCATAGGAAACCAGCAATCTACCTGTGGGTGGCCTTTGGTTACCTGTGGAAACCCAATGGCGTTCATGGCACACCCCTCATCTGCAGGACATGCCTTTTCAGACCTTGGTGTGGCTCTTGGAGCCCCATGTAAGGCCCTTTCATTAAAGGCCGGAGTGGAGGCCGGAGACACACAGCTCATCTGGGTTATTCTGAACAATTACTTTGGGAAGATAAATGTATAGTCAGCTGATAATCACATGGCACTGCCTATTTTGTAAACTCATACAAGTTTAATCCTTTAATAACACCGAAAGATAGGCATCATTATGCCCATGTATAGGCTCAGAGTTTCCCAAAGTCACACAGCCAGCTTGTATCAGAGACAGTCCAGACCTCTGATTGCCGGTTAGATCGGGGCCCACCACGTAGACACGACAGTCTCCTTCCAGAGTCCTCTCCTCCCCCCTTTTTAAGGGTCTTTGGTTTGGGACCTACTTTTGCTATTGCATCGCTTAACCGCCTTCCCAGATGAACCTGAGCAGCACTTGCTGAGGAAGACCACCAGACTATGGAATTCTCTCTGGGAGAAGCGAATGTCCCAAGAGCGGAGCCTGAGCAACCCCAGCGGTGCTTCTCCACTGAGGTGCTAAGCGTGGGAGGGCTCCTGGTAGGGTGTGGCTCACACGTGTCCCGAGGACCTGCGACCCAGAGGAAGGCAGACATGACTGCTTCAACGTCTACAGCCTCCTGAGAAGGTGGTTATGGTACCTCTCCTGGGTATGAGATGATGCACACTCTCCCCTTAAACGGAGCACAGTTCACTTACCTCCCCATGGAGAGCTCGTGTCTGGATTTTGAATCCTAGAATACAATAAAGATGAAAGTGCTCTGATTTTTAAGTGACACTTAACATATTACCAATCAAGTTCATACCCATTGCCACAGTTAATCTTTACAATACCTTACAACCCTGTGAGATATGATTATTCCCATTTTAAAGATGAGGGAAACTGAAGCTTAAGAGTGCACTTGTCCAAGGTCACACAAGGTAGAGACGGAACAAAGACTTGGTTCTCCTACCTCCAAGTTTAAGACTTAACATATGGCAATTTATTATTATTTTTTTTTTACTTTCTATGAGTAAGAAGTTAATTAACAGTAAATTCAAAGGTTGATTAGAGTTTTGGATTGGAAATCCCTTTAAATTTCTTGTAACATTAATACTTATCTCTTCTTCATCTAATCAACCCTCACCAAAATCCTATGATCCAATATCGTAGCAGGTGTTGTCTGAAGCCAGAAGGTAGGTATAGAGGCTTGCCAATCATTGCTTGAGGTTAGGGGCCTGGGCAATGCCTAGGACTGTGCCTTTTGAAGAGTTCTGGTGTGGCTAGTGTTATCTTGGAGAGTGTTCAGGGACCAGCACTAGATTGGAGCCCAGAGGAATTTAAGAATCAGTGTAAATCATACACCCCACTTTCACGGAGTTTACAATTTGATAGGAAAGTGAGATTTGTTATGAAATCTTTGAAGGCAATGTACTAAACAGAATGAGATTCAGTGCCCACTATGTCTTATACATAGTTCAAGAAGGCTTCCTGAGGAGGTAGTCCTGTAGCAGGTCTTCAGAATGGATAGAAGTTGCAGGGGGAGGAAGGAGGGAGGGTCTCCATTCCGATGGAGGAGGAGTGCCAGCAGCAGGCAGGGTGGGGACGCACAGTTCCCAGCACATCTACGCCACTCCACGCATTACCTGGGTCCTAGTACAGCCACGTGTTAACACATCTGAGCGTTTCTACCTGCTCTGTCCTCTTCTGGAAGGAATCGCTCCCCTTGCTTCCTTGTCCCCTATCTCTCATGCTCCATCTACCTGTTAACACCTGTCAGCTCAATCTCATTTGTATTACGTAAGGGACTCTGGCCCCCCACAGTGCTGTCTTCCCCCTCGTGGCTCCCATCATGTGGCAGGATGATGTCTTTGTAAGCCTCTGTCCCTGACCACATCATGACCCCTGAGAACAGGTACTCTCTTCTGCTAATTTTTACACAGTCATTTGTTGAACAAATACAAATGAAAGGTGGAAATGCAGACTGAATGGGAGAATCTGCAAAAAGAGAGTCTTGCTACAGGACATAAGGGCTCACCTAGAACCAGTGACATCTTGGGCCATTAGATAGATGTACTATGGCCAATAAATCTGAGCAGAATTAATGATCCTTTGATGACTGAGTGATGGATTGACTGAGTTATCAATACATGATGATGAAATGCATCATCACTCTTCAGCTCACTCGGTTGATGTTTTTATTTCAACTTTATTTCGTTAGTGAGGCTGAGAGTGGAAGGATCAGCAGAGTGAACCCAGGGCAAGGTGCAAAGTGTGCAGAGCCGCTGTACAAGCCCGGAGATCAGAGAGCGTGAGGGCGTGAGGTGAGGGTCCGGCAGCAGCCCTCGCACAATGGGCAGAGTCTGGAAGGACAAGAGGAGGCTGGAGAACTGAGCAGAAGGCAGGCCAGGAAGGGAATTAACTATTTCCAGTGGACACTGGACACAATGAAACCTTTAAGCAAGGTGTGCGAAAAGATTATAATTTTCTTTCTTTGTTTAAAGAGAGAGGGCCCCAACTGAACTGTGAGGACGGATCAAGGCAGAGCAAGACTGAGCAGCCGCAGATCAGTGTTAGGGAGTATGAGATTGGGGGGCCTGAGGGTATGAGCTAGGAGGTGGTCTGTGGGGAGGAGGCATGCAGAGAGATTTGAGGGTGCTGAGGAGGTGGAAAGATCAGACAGACTCAGTGACTGCCAGGATCAGCAGGAACCTGATGGTGTGGTGCTGGGCATGGAGGAGGGGTCAGGATGAGGATGCCAAGGAATCTGGCTTAGGAAATGGGGTGGGTCCCAGATGAGAAGAGGGAATCTGGGGGCAGAGGTACAATGGGGCTGAGAGAGGGGAAATAATGCATTATTTCCAGAAATCTTACTCTGCATAAGCTTTGTTCTCAGTCTTTATTATATAAACATAGGTAGAGTATGAAACAATATCCATTCATGTTACTGCAGACTCTTCAGGAACATTATTTCTAGGGGACAAAGTGTCAATAACTATGCAAATGGTCAGAGAAAAATAAATCAGTTACGCTTTTTGAAGAGGCTTTTCCATGCTACATACACATAAGAGCAGGTCAGCAGGTCCATCAGCAGCATCTTCCTATAAAGGCCTACTCTTGCATCTTGAGTGATACCAAGAAAACGTAAAGAACCCTGGCCAGGTAGCTCAGTTAGTTAGAGCACCGTCCTGATAACACCAAGGTTACGGGTTCGATCCCTGGTTGGGGCACATATAAGAATCAAGCAATGAATGCATAAATAAGTGGAACAACAAATTGATGTTTCTCTCTCTTCCTCTCTTTCTCTCTCTCTCTGAAATTCAATAAGTTAAAAACACACACACACATAAAGAGCTTACAGCTGTACCCATGAGACCCCAGGAGACTCAGCACCAGCCAGAATGTGGCCTTGGTCTCAGACACAGAGCCTACAAACTGCAAGGCACACTGAGGGCAGTCTTGGTCTTAGGGGATGGAGGTGGGATGGGAGAAAGATCCGTGACTACGAAGGAGGTCTGAAGAAAACTTCCCAAACCAGCTGGGCAGAGAAAATGAGACTGTCTTTGAAAGTATTTTGTAATCTCAAAAGCTGAATACAAACTTAAGGGGCTATCATTATTATCTACACTCAAAACCATCAATTTAAAATTAATGAAAGTTCTCCTAACATTCACCTATAAAGCAACAGGAGTGAAAAGGAGACTTTGTACTACATTCTCTTTTGCATCTTTTGAATCATTCAACAAACCAATTCTAGGCAAACCAATTCTGTCTTTTTCATTTTACAGTAGTGATGGAGAAACAAGTGTTATCACAGAACTTTTTGACTTGTCCCAAAAAAATCATAAAGAAAGGCAATAACCGCATCTCACAGTGGCTTCATTCATTTGAGAAGCACAACGCCCATTCCTAAAATAACATTAAATGATCACATACTGAGTCGAAGGAAAGTGAGCTAGAGCGGCTCTGGGGGAAAGGGCATGGCGTAAATGCCCAGGACTTACATTCATGTTGTGTTAAAGTCCTTCATGCCTGTTTTTTCATCTGTAAAACAGACATCACAAAACCTACCAGGAAGAATCATCATGAGACTCCACTGGGTAACTTCTGTGAAGGCAGCTAACACAGATGGCCTGCAACTCTCTAGATGTCTATTTGTTGAATCTTAGAGATTCCACTGAATTCACAGGAATGTTTTTGACCACAACAGAAAAACCTGATGACAACGTCTGAGATAAGTAGGGGCTCATTTTCTCATTGTATAATAAAAAGTCTCTGGAAATAAGCAGTCCTGGTAAGGATAAGGTGACCAACCCTAGGATAGAATCCAGGTTTGCCTTGGTTTAACTTCAAAAGTCCAGCATTTCAGGAAACCCCCACAAGCTCCAGGAAACCCCTCATGGGCCTGGTACTTCCTTTCCTCGCTTGATCATTCTGTTTCTTGTTGTCTCACAGTTGCAAGATGGCTTCTACATCTCCAGGCATCACATCTGCATTCCAGGTAGGAAGTAAAGAGAAGGGTAAGAGGGTCAAAGGCTTTCTCTTAAAGAGGTCTGTCTTTTCTGGAAGACTTGTACTTACACCTCACTGCCCAGAACTATTTCCCATGGCCACTCTCAGCTGTGAGAGTAGCTGGGAGCATTGAGTATTTGTTACCAAGCCCACAGTTGAAGAGCAGAAGGTGAGGAAAGGCTATGGGCTCATCCACAGTGTCTCCCCACCACCCCCTCCTCATTATACTCAGCCAGTGTTGAGCACCTGCCATGTTACCAGCACTCTGGTTGGATCTGCAAAGGGCAGAATGAAAATAAGACCCAATGCCCACGCCAGTAAGCTCACTATCTGGTATGGGCTGACACAGACAGAGGTGACTATGTCAGAAGGCAGCCATCCATGAGAGAGTGAGAAGTGCCGTGCTGGCAAATCTTACCCAAGACTCAGGTGGGAATGACGAGGTTGGTGGAATGAACACAATGCACCTTCCAAGTAAGGATAAACCCAAGATGTGAGGACAGGGCTTGGCAACAAGAAAGCTCCAGGAAGAAGAGCCAATGGGCATGAGAAGGAGGGATGTGTGTGTAGGGGTGACTACCTCCCATCTCTGAAGATAACCTGGCTTTGGGGACTTGTGGTCATGCTATGGCATTAGGGAGCCATTTAGACACCAGTGTGTACATAGGAGGTCTGAGTGACTGCGGAGCACACCCAGCAAAGAGCTGGAAAAACGCCTCATGGAGACATGAGCTCTAAATAAGGTTTCAAGCCTGCCCTTGAGAAAGAGACGACCAAACCCCTATCTTCTGTCTGAGGATCATATTGGGTGCCCAAGCCTCACCTTACCCTTGTTTCCTATCCTTTAGGCCCCTTAGGCCAGCTACCTTCTTCACTTCCCAGCTTCCCAGACTCTCTGCTTCTCAGTTGCTGGATCTACCCCCAGGCTGGGCCTGCCAGCCTCTGAGCCAGGCAGTGCAGAGGCTGAGGGCTTCGCTGCCAACCAGTGCTGGTGCTGGATGCCAGCAACCTGCCCGGTTCCCGGGCGAGCGGCCGCATGCCCTACCTCCCACTGGCACTGGCCCAGGTCCCAGTACAGCTGGGCCTTAATCTGCCAGTCTGCTGCGGAGCCATGGAGCAGATCTGTATCTGTTCTTCACATGCCTTAGATTACCCCAGGAAGCATCAGAAAATAAACCCTTACAAAGTGGCAGGGGGCAGGGGGGGTACAGTTATTTCCAGGTAGGTGGGCAAGAAATGAGGCCCAGGAAGGTTAAGTTAACTGCCTGATTACCGAACTGGGTAGTGGGAGAGGTGGATTCAAACCTGGGTTGGCCTCTAAGGCCCCTGCATTCCTCACTGTTCTGCACCAGGTCTCTACACCAACTCTCTTCCCAATCCCCTTGACCTGCAAGCTTGTCTGTGCCCAGACCCCTGGCCTGGTGGCACCCTCTGGTTATGATTACCAGAGACTACAATGAAGCTTCATTTATTCCTTCACTCAACAAATATTTATTCCTTGGCTAGTAGCTCAGTTGGTTAGAGTGTCATCCCTACATGCCAAGACTGTGGGTTGCATTCCCGGTCAGGGCACATACAGGAATCAACCAATGAATGCATAAATAAGGGGGACAACAAATCAATCTCTCTCCCTCTCAAAAAGAAATCAAGTTTTAAAATAACTAAGGTGGTCAGAGGCTGAGAAAAATCGGATACAGCCACCAGACCCACTTGATTCTGGATATGGTGACAGTAGAGATTAAACAAGAACAGCTTTCTTGGGGGGGGGGGGGGCAGGGTAGGAGCTGTCAATAATCACACAAGAAACTGAGACTTGAAGGGGTAAAACAACCAACCCAAGTTTATGCATTATTGAATTATTTTTCAATTTGTGAAATAAATAATACATGCTCATTGTGGAAAATTGAAAAGTACAGAAAAGTATAAAGAAAATTAGAAAATACCAAAAGTATACAGAAAAAAATAAACACACTCTATGATACTGTTACCTAGACATGATAACCACTGCTAACATTTTATGTCTTCCTCTAGATTTATCCTATGCACATGTGTGGATTTATTCTGCGCATCCTACTTTGTATCCATCTTTTACCACTTAACATTAACTGATACCATTCTCCCCTTGACACCAAGTGTTTTATGAAAATGTTATTTTAACTGGCTGCACAGTATTCCATTATGTGGGTGTGCCATAACTGTTTGACCTATAATCTTAGTTATTTGTATTGTTTCCTACTCCCCCCATTTTTGTCCTATATAAATAATATGAGATGAACATGTTTGTACATATGCACATATCTGATTTTGGGGGGCACGGGGTAACAAGTCTCTTTGGCATGGTCTGTCTCTCTGCTGAGAAAGGAGGAATAGGGGCCATTAGCTATCACCAGGCTTCCTGAGCAGGGACTTTGGGGTATCCAAAGGAGGAGATTCTGAAGCAGGGGTCATGGGCACCTCAAAGCCTCACTTCTCTTACAGTTTTTCCTTGAAGGGCCCCTGCTTTATTACTCATTAGTTCAGAAATCTACTGAAACCAGCTCAAATAAATAAAAGAAATGGTGATAAGAATGTCAGGCAGGAACACAGCCAGTCATTAGAGAGGGTCTGGGAGAGAAGAATTGTGTTGAACTTCCTCTTTCCTCCCCCTCCCCCCCATCAGTTCCTGTGGGCAGTGGGCCTCACACGTAAGACTGCATGTGAATCACTGCAGGGCTCATTCACACTGCAGTTGCTGGGAAGTTGGCCCCCAAGTTTTAGACTGAGCAGGTTTGAGAAAGAATATAGAATGTACATTTCTTTTAAAAGATTTTTATTAAATGTATTGGGTGACATTGGTTAATAAAATTATATAGGTTTCAAGTGTATAATTCTATAATATATAATCTGTATACTGCATTGTGTGTTCACCTCCCAAAGTCAAATCTCCTTCTATCACCATACATTTGACCCCCGTTACCCTGTACTGCCTTCCCAACCCCCGGCCCTCTGGTAACCACCACCCTGTTGTCTATGTCTATGTGTCTGCATTTCTAATGCATTCCCAGCTGCTGCTGCTGCTGCTGGGCCAGGGACCATGCTTTGAGAAGCAACAGGAGAATATCATGGCGCCTGCACAGACACCCTCCAAGATCACTACCACACCCTGGTTTCTGAGTGAATCCGCCCTCTCACTGTGATCCTGCCTGGTGGCAGCAGAGCCAGGATATTACCACTTTCTGTCAGAAAGAGACCTTCCCACCAACAGGATCAGACCCGAAAAGGGGATGGGGGCATGAAGGCCTCTTGCCCTTAGGCTCTCTCTCCCTCAGGCCCTTTCCTGAGACCTAACTCATCAGTTCTCAGGGAGTTCTCTCATAGCCAAGTTTTCTTTCCGCTGGCTGAAACCAGATGCTGAGCAGCGATTAAGGGGTCTCCCCCTCAGGAGCCTCACTCTGAAGGGCTCTTCCGTTCCCAGTACCCGTTAAGCAGGTGCTGAGGATGCTGGGGTGACCAGAGCTTCCACAGGATACGGCCACCAGTGAGGCAGGGCCCAGCCCTAGGTTACTCGGAGGTTCACTAGACAGTGACTCCAAGGAGCAGCCAACAGGGGTGACTTACTGTCCACTGTGAGGCCACAGAGGAACTCTTAGGCTGGTAGGACAACAAAGTGACATCATGAGAGATCCTATAAGATCACAGAAAAAGGACCAACATCTACTATGCTCCTATTTGTGCTGGGCACCAAGTGCCTTATGTTGATCATCAGATTAATCTTCCCTAAAATTCTATAAATGCAGACATGGGTACTACTATGCCCATAATACAGAAGAAGAAATTGAGGCACAGAGAGCCTAGGTTACTTGCTTGAGCTCACTCGAGCTCTTAACTACTACTCTATAGCTGCTCTTGGGAGAAGTCAGAAAACCAAAAAGGGCAGACGGGAAGAAACTAACCCATAGATTATTTTCTTCGACCATTATATTAACACTCAAGGAAAGGCAGTATTGCCCCCATTTTATAGGTGAGGAGACTTAGGTAATAAGTTTCCTAAGACCACACAGCTGGTAAGTGCTTCCCCAGGCTTGTCAGCCTGCGAAGCCCAAACTCCCCTCACTCTACCACTCCGCTTCCCACAGTGATTCCTGCAACCAGGGAAATGGGCAGGTGACCTCAGAACCTCAACAGCCAAGTAAGAGTTCAATGAACAGAGGTGGAAGGGCTATATGCCTGCGTGAACAAAGTCTTGGGGCTTGAAAATGCATGGCCCATCAGTCAATAGAGGAATGGCACATAATGACACATTCTTTTGACAGACAATAAACTGAGCAATAAAATATCACATCTGAATATTTTGACACGTGAAAATAATTGCAAAATAAATATACATTGAAAACTAAGGATATAAAACTACACTAAGGTAAACAGTTGAGATCTGCTCCCCTGCAAATGTTCTTGGTTTGGCTCAAATAAACTTTCATAAAAAATTTCTTTTAAACCTACCAAAACTATATACACTAAAATTCTAATTTAGTATCAATGTGGAAGAAAATATACCATCTTGTTAGGTGGGCTTTCAGGACAGTAGGCTTATGAATGATCTTTATTTTCTTATTTTTTACTTTTCTGTCTTTATTTTTCAAACACAATGATCTTTTACAGTCATTAGAAGAAATCTTTGTTTATAAAGATGCAAGGGCATAGCTTCTTTCCTGACACCATTTCGGGGAGAGGATGAAACTCCTTATCCCATTCTGACCTGCTTCCTGCCCTCCTACTTCACAAGCTGACTTTTCAAACTTCATTTGTGAACTTCTGATGTGGAATTCATCTGTTCATAACAATTTTTGTGAAAGCAGGAGAGCAGTCATTCAATAGACTCTAAAGACCTCAGGGAAAGCTCTCATTTTGCGACACACACACACACACACACACACACACACACACACACACACGGAAGCGCTTGCCTCCTCAGAGCTTTCCCCATCTAGTCAAGCTGAGGTGGGGGGGGCTCCTCTGAAATCCTCAGCAGATCTCTGAGCACAGAACCCCTGGCGGCTCATCTTGCTGTTTCTGCCTCCCTCTGCCCTGAAATCATTGCCTGTGGAGAAAGCAAAGCCTCAAACTCAAGGTGAAGTTTCTGTGATCTTTCAAAGTTTTTTCTAAAATCAAACCAAGCTGGAACTTAGTGATATAGAATGGTCAAGTTGACTCCATGTATTTTTCTTTTTATGATTGCATTCTCATAAATTTCAGTTTGTATCTGGAGGTGTTTGACATGGATGCTAAAGTGTTATAAAACATGTCTGGAATTAACTAAAAAGGAAATCATATAGAATGACCACCAAACAATGAAACCAAAAAGTAGCTTCAATTTAAAAACTAATCTGTGAGTTGACTTTTAAAAAATTCAAACATTCCCCTCCCATAATTGAAGAGTCCCCCTGCATAATTTTTAAAAATTTTACAAATAAAATTTGTTTTTAAATTATACAGGTCTTTGGCTTCCATTTCCAAAAGAAGCTTTATATTTTTAAGGGTAGACATACCAAGTAACCAGACTCTGGCCTTGGCTAGAAAAAGCTCCCAGTTCTCATAAACATGCAATCACTAGTGCCTTTCAGGATGATGAATACTATTGATTGGCTCAGATCAGCTTGTGCTCAGCAGTGGTATTAGACATTGGCTATAAAACATCTCCTTATGAATTTTTCATTGGCGTGAGTGTCTGGAGAGCGGGTGATCTGCCTCCCAGAGTGATCAGCCTCCCTCCTCGCCCTCCCTCCTCCTCTCTGTGTCTCAGGACTGATGATGCCACTCTGCAGGGCCACGTTATTGGATCACAGTGATTAGCTTTACGGCCTGATTTCCTGGGCCAAATCCAATTTCTCCAGGTACAGCAGGCTTACGAGTAGTCATGTGCTTTTTGTTTTGCGATGGCATCACAGGATTACTAGCAGATGCAGTCAACTGGAGTCATTTCCCATTAACCGTATTCCTCATGGTACTGAGACAATGTGTCACTCTGCACTCGCATTCCCGAGAACGCTTCAGGAGAAAGAGTGCTTTCAGCAGCTCGAATAAGAGCTGACAAAGAGGTGAATGCCTGTGAAGCCCTGTGTCAGCCTGAGCTCGTGATTCCGATGCCCCAAGAGGAGTGACATTACTCCCCCTCCACATGGTGGACACTGAGTATCTGAGAAATTTGATAATCTCTCCAAATTCATTACTGTGGATGTATCAAGCTCATACTGAAGCAGGTGGTGAGGTGAAACCCCAGGACTCCAGAGAAAACTCAAGAACCATCTTCTTTTAAGAGAACAGGAAAAGCTTTGCTCAGAGAAAACCTGTTCTCTGCCACATCTCCATGGGTTCTTATATTCTGGTTCTGAACTGCATGAAAAGTTCAAGTTCTCATGTCTAGAAGTAGGGTTCCCCCCTATTAAACTTTTTATTCAGGTGAAATTGAATTGAAGTAAATGCCAAGCACCAGTTTGGGGGAGAAAATAACATAAGGTCAGCAGCAGTTGGAATAGGGCAGAGGGCTGAAGGCCTACCTACGTGTGTGTGTGTGTGTGTGTGTGTGTGTGTGTGTGAGCTTTCTCTCTCGTGCATGCATGGCCCTCTGCCTGGTCCTGCTTCCTCCCTAAGACAGGGGGCTCTGTGAGGAACCCGTAACACAGTGACTAAGAGCTCTGAGTCGTTATATTATGGCTGACTATGGTCAAATATTTTATTGTACACTTAAAAGAGAATGAAGAAGAGAAAAAAAAGGAAGTACCACGGCTCTGCTAAGGGAATCTAGACTCTACTTGGGAACAGTGGCCAATTTGAACAAAGTGCACCATTCAACTCATCCACAGCAACCTGCCCACCTGAGCCACAAGCCTATACCTGCCAGAAACAAAGATGCCAAAAAACACCTTTCTTTGTAGCCACCTCCAGGGTGCTTATCAGGATAACACCAGCAATTTTCAACTGGTGTGCCATAAGAATTTTCAAAACATGCAATATCTGACTATTTAGTTAGGGTCACTGACCACTTTTCTCTTGGACGGTCAAATAAAAAAATGACAACAGCCAATACAACCATAGCCATCTGATGTCAGCAAATCAAAATTATAGCTATTTTTTTTTGTCATATCAGCAATATATATATTTTGTGTGTGTTGCAGACTTTTAGTAATTAGTTTATATGTGCCATGAGATGAAAAGGTTGAACGTCTCTGGCATAACACAATTGAGCCATTTGCTCTTGCCTTCGACATAAATTGTTAGGTAAGATTGAAGACCAGAAATACCCACATACCTAGCTAGTCCCTTCTTCAGACACCAGCTGAGATGATTATGCTGAGATGCCTAAGGAGACTATATTGTTTTTGCTCCCAGACATTAGGCCTTTTCCTATATTCATCCTTGATTTTATACACTAAAACTCCCAAATGATCCCAGAGAAATTCCAAAAGCTATTTACCTAAGCAAGATGGAAAACAGAAAAAGTCATGTAGATTTTTCAAAATCATTAACATGGCATCTTCAGTGGGACAGTCAATGATTTTCTAGACAGCAGCTGTTGGCATATCCATCTCATGGATATTAAAAACTTGTTGAGTGACTGCATTTTTTGCCATTCTTCAGAGATTATCTCATACCAATTTCACAGTTTTCAAGCCCTCAGGACTTTCCTAAACATTTGTATTTATTGATAAATTTCAATCAAAGATGTACAAAGTATTACGTTAATTTGATAGTCATTCTGGAATACCAAAGGTGAAAGGAACTCCCTTCAGTCCTCTGTTACTGCCTAGACCCGCAGTCCTCACTCTCAGCGGACGGCTCTGCTTCCCACTGCTTCATGCTGAGGAAAGAGCCCTTGGTAGAACACTAGAAAGTTCTTCCTACAACCATGCCCTCCTGAAGCTTTGGGAGTTTTATTTCCCCTGTATCTTTAGACTTTTCTAGTGGAATAAACAAGCTAATAGTGTCCCCTAAGAGAGTTAGTTCACTAGTCAAATCCACAGCCTTTAATGTCTTCAAACTCGGAAGGGATCCTAGAGGTCACTTTGTTTAATTCTAATATTAAAAATGAAGTGACTCTACGAAAAGGGTCTGGGCCCTGCTGGGTAGCTCAGATGGTTAGAGTGTTGTCCCAATACACCAAGTTTGTGGGTTTGATACCCAGTCAGGGCACACACAAGAATCAACCAAGGAATGCATAAATAAGTGGAACAACAAATCAATCTCTCTCTCTTACCCCCTCTCTTGAATCAATAAAAAAATAGAAAGAAAAGCATCTGATATCAAGTGGTATGAAGAAGGATAAAATCCAACCAACTTTGAAACTACAACTGTGATGATGGGGGCTAAATGGCAGGAAAAGATTTTGGAGTCACATGGGTCTTCAAGGGTCATAGTCCCTGGTCTCATGACAAGATGACACAAGATGGCAGGGCATCTGGGGAGGCTGTTTACATCTGTCTTGCAGTTTGTGGGTGAAAGAGTGGGTTGATTCTGATGACTCTGGTGAGTGTTTCCTTCTTCCTATTCCAAAAAAGTGAGTGGCCCAGCATAGCCCAGTCTTGAGATGGCCCTTCACATGAATATCATAGCTTGTGAGCATTTATTTATGCTTGATTTGGGAGGAAAGGTTTTTCCTAACCAGTGGTATGATCATGACACAGAAACATATTTCTGCTTCCAGCTCAGAGAAATAATGGGGGAGAAACAAAAAAACAAGCAGAAAAGAAACTTTTTCTTCAGGCTTTCAGGAGAGGAAGCTACTTCCATGGCCAGTGAGTGGCTTTCAGGATCACTTTTGTAATCTCATTTGACCCCTAAACTCTCCACGTCCACTGCAGCCCAGTCCCTGTGGGCAGTGGGATTTCACTGGCCCACAGGAAGGCAGTTCTCAGGCTTGTGTTGCCTTCAAGTGTGTCCTACGGGTTAAAGATTGCTTTTTCTTCCCCACTCTGACTCATGAAAACCAACCTTCAAGTTTAGTTTAGGCCTGACCTGTGGTGGCGCAGTGGATAAAGCGTCAACCTGGAATGCTGAGGTCGCCGGTTCAAAACCCTGCACTTGTCTGGTCAAGGCACAAGGCACATATGGGAGTTGATGCTTTCTGCTCCTCCCCCCTTTCTCTCTCTCTCTCTCTAAAATGAATAATAATAATAAAAAAAGTTTAGTTTAGGACCTGACCTGTGGTGGCACAGTGGATAAAGCATCAACCTGGAATGCTGAGGTTGCTGGTTCAAAACCCTGGGTTTGCGTGGTCAAGGCACATATGGTAGATGATGCTTCCTGATCCTACCCCATTCTGTCTCTCTAAAATTAATTTAAAAATATTTTAAAAGATTCAGTTTAGGGACACCCCTCATTATTCCAGCTTAGAAGCCATCTATAACTCCTCCCACCATTAAGCAGAGACCTAACTCACCCCCAGACTCATCTCTTAACCAAATCCCAGTGCCAGGGACAGAACAGGGGGTCAGGGAACCAAGCAGACTCCTTCTGGCTCTGCATTTTGTGTGGGTCTTTGCTACTTTGTATGTAGTTTCTCCATCCCTGCTGCCTGTTGCTGTCTGTCCCTTGTATTTATGCTCTGCCCCTTCTACAGAGCCCCTCCAGTCCATGCTGCTGCTGTAGCCACTATCTATTGACTGGCAACAGTTGTTTGCATGGAAAATAATACAACAATTAATAATAGAAGAATAAACTGTGTTTCACGTACTCACAACTGTAAACCTACTTTTGCCCTATCCTTCATACCAAGGGATGCTATGTGACAGACCTAAACTGAACTGGTATGTAGCTTGAAAACTTTGGGCAAGCTATTCACTTAACAGTCCCTTTCCCACCAAATTTCTTGAGTGAGTCTTCTGTCCCTTCTCTCTTTGTCTCATACCTTGTCCATTTAATCTGATTTAATTTCCCACAATCCTTCCACACATATGCAAACTCTGAAATGCTCACTCTAACTGCCAGATATAAAACCTTTTTTTGAATTTTGTCCTCACCAAGCTTCCTAATGAACTTGCTGCAGCTGTTGATTACCTTCTGCAAAATCTTCTTCCTTCATCTTTGGAGTGACTGGATACTATTTGTCTCACAAGTCAGACTGACTGACTTCTATCTCTTCATTGGTGTCTCTTGTGCCTCAGTGAAAACACAGGTGTGTCCCAAAGTTTGCCCTCAACTCAGTTTCTCTTCCTTTTCTTTTCTTTTCTTTTTTTGTATTTTTCTGAAGCTGGAAACGGGGAGGCAGTCAGACAGACTCCCGCATGGTCAGGTGTCAATTTTTTAAAATGAAAACAATGGACATTTTACTTACAGTGTTTTTTTCCTACAAATAATAATAGCTGTTGATTTAAATTAGATATTTTTATTTTCAGAAGTATTTGCCTACCCTAAATTATTGCATTTAACTTTTCCTTTTTATATTAAAATTTTATCTGTGCTCTTATTGGATCACTGTCTCAGACTGAGCTATATTATATAATCTAAGTGGAGTGGAGATTTGGTAACTGTTCAGTGATATGATCAATTATACACAGCCACACCAAACTTGTAAATCATGACTCATTTGGATTATATTTACTGATAAAACTTTATCAAGAGAACTGATGAGCACACATTAGGCTTTGTACCATTTAGAAATAAACTCTCTAGAATAAAGGTGACAAAATAGGAAAATACTAGTGAATTCTATTCTCATTGGGCTTTTGTTCTAGAGAAGGTAAACAGTAAATTAACAAATAGGTGAACAAGATATTTTCAGATATTCATAAGTGCTATAAAGATAATAAAATAAAGCTATGTATGTATTAGGGAGTGGCCAATAGGGATGGGTTATTTCAGTCAAGTTAGATAGCAAAGACTTCTCTAAGGAATATTTGAACAGAGAACTAAGTGACAACAAGAAACCAGCTACTATGTAAAGATAACAGAGAGAATACTGCAAGCAGAGGAAATAGTGAATTCAAAGGCCCTAAGAAGAGAATGATCTTGGTATTTTACAAGAACAAAGAGAAGGCTGAAAGTAGTGAATGGAAGGAGAACAATAGCATTTGAGCTCAGAGGGCCATAGATCACGGTAGAGAATCTAGATGCTGTGTGCTCATGGAAATCACTCTTATGAATCAGGATAATAATACATCTGCCAGGATTCTTAGGAGATTCACAATGTAAATTATGAATACATAAACTTAACTCAAATCTTAAATAAGAAATAAGCCTAAATGAGACAAACAAGCTCTCTACGACTGTATATTCTATGCCCCGACGACATTCTCATTTACTTGTGCTATGTAACCATGGGTAGCAATAAAGATCTTGGAACGATAAACATGCATTCCTGGGAGCAAAATTTCCTTATGCAACAGATTGTGAGCCAAGATCTTTCTGGCAGTTGAGACAGCTCAGAGAGACACATCACCCCAATCAGTTAGCTGTGGGCTTTCTGAAGCTGAGGAATCACATAATCTACACTAGTGGCAATATTAATGGAAAGTTAAACAAAATCACATGAATTGGTTCCTTTCTTTGTACTTTTATTTGGAGAGAGAAACAAGTAAATGAAACACTTTATGGTCCCCACAGAAGTTATCCAAAAATAAAGTATGTACAAATGGGTCTGGGTGAGTCAGGGTGGTCATTCTCCATGTGTCTTGATTTAGACTATGGCACTGTTTTTGGCTTGTCATGACTAGCTGTCTGCTGTGGTCTCAGCCCAGGCACACTACCCTGGTCAAAGCAGTGCTTTGTCATGGCACAGAAGCTTGTGGCAAAAAACCTGGCAACTCTTTGTCCCTTTGTGAAAGAAGAACATTGAATCTCAGCTGTGGTTAGATCCTGCTGCAATGGCCTCCAAAGGGCTGCTCAAGTCTTTGTTATACTAGAGTCTAAATTTTTCATATAGTGATCGTGTTCTTGGGAAGAACAGATCACCAATGAGATCTTGGGTCATAAGGGTTTTCCTGGTGATTAGAATCAGAAAGAAGCAGGGGCAAACATCACAAGGTCATCACTCCCTATGCGAACAAAGCACTTAGCACAGGGCCTGGAACAGAGTAGTCCCTCAATAAATATCACCTGGTTAATTTTGTTATTTTACATATATGTGGCCTCCAACAGGATTCTGTGGAAGTCCTTGAATCAGTTCCCAAAGACCAGTCCAAGGATTTAGGCTGGTTCATTATTACTGGTCTCCAGCAAAATGAGAAACAACTTTAAAGCTATCATTTATCACTTCTCATTGATTGCCTGTACACTGGTATTTTTTGTCCTACAAAACTACAGTAATCAGCCTGACCAGGGGGTGGTGCAGTGAATAGAGCGTCGGACTGGGATGTGGAGGACTCAGGTTCGAGACCCCGAGGTCACCAGCTTGAGTGCAGGCTCATTTGGTTTGAGCAAAGCTCACCAGCTTGAACCCAAGGTCGCTGGCTCGAGTAAGGGGTTACTCGGTCTGCTGTAGCCCCACGGTCAAGGCACATATGAGAAAGCAATCAATGAACAACTAAGGTGTCGCAACAAAAAACTAATGATTGATGCTTCTCATCTCTCCATCTCTCTCTGTTCCTGACTGTCCCTATCTATCCCTCTCTCTGACTCTTGTAAAAAAAAAAAGACTACAGTAATCAAAACAGTATGGATTGGCAGAAAAACACACACACATACCAATGGAACAGAATTGTAAGCCCCAAAATAAAGCCACACATATATATGGGCAACTAATTTTCAAAAAAGCAACCAAAAACATACAATAGAAAAAGGAAAGCTTCAATAAATGGTGTTGAGAAAATTGGAAAGCTATATGCAAAAGAATGAAACTAGACTGCTATATGACATCATACAAAAATTACTGGATTAAATGACTTGAATATAAGACCTGAAACAATAAAATACATAGAAAAAACATAGATACTATATGTATGGACCTCGATCTCAGAGGAGTTATTGTGAACTTGACCCCAAAGGCAAGGGAAGTTAAAAAAAAATAAATGAATGGAACTACATAAAACTAAAAAGCTTCTGCACAGCAAAAGAAACCATCAACAAAAGAAAAAAGGAACAAAGCAAATGAGAGAGAATATTTGCAAATGATACCTCTGATAATGGGCTAATATCCAAAAAAATATAAAAACTCATACAATTCAACAACACAAAAACCAAACAATCCACTTAAAAAATAGGCAGAGGAACTGAATGGATACTTTTTCCAAGAAGACATACAGATGGCCAACAGATACTACATGAAAAGATGCTCAACTTCACTAACTATAAAGGGAAATGCAAATCAAAACCACAACTAGATACCACCTTACATCTGTTAGAATGGCTATTACCAGTAAGACAAGAAATAACAAGTGTTGGAAGGATATGGAGAAAAGGAAACCTTCATACACTGCTGGTGGGAATGTAAATTGGTGCCGCCTCTATGGAAAGAACTGAACTACCATATGCCCCAGTAATCCCTCCACTAGGTATCTATCCAAAAAATTTGAAACCACTGATTTGTAAAGATATTTGTACTCCTATGTTCACTGCAGCATTTTTCACAATAGCCAAGACATGGAAATAATCTAAGTGTCCTTTGAACACTGATTAGCTAAAGAAGATGTGGTACATATATACAACGGAATACTACTCAGCCATAAAAAATAATGTAATATTGCCATTTGCAACAACACAGGTGGATCTTGAGAGTATCATGCTAAATGAAGTAAGTCAGATGGAAAAGAACAAGACCTATGTGATTTCACTCATATGTAGGGTACAAAATGGAAAGCAACAAATAAACAAAACAAATTCATAAACACAGACAACAGTATGGTGGTTACCAAAGGGGCAAGGGACAGTGGGAGAATGAAGAGGATAAAGGAGGTCAAATATATGGTGACAGAAGGAGAC
The DNA here is from genome assembly GCF_036850765.1 of Saccopteryx bilineata. Taxonomy (NCBI): domain Eukaryota; kingdom Metazoa; phylum Chordata; class Mammalia; order Chiroptera; family Emballonuridae; genus Saccopteryx; species Saccopteryx bilineata. The sequence goes on along the minus strand of NC_089491.1, from coordinate 296,482,005 downwards.
TAGACTTTGGGTGGTGGGCACACAATGCAATATACAAATGCTATGTTATAAAATGGTACACCTGAAACTTATATAATGTTATTAACCAATGTTACCTCAATAATTTAAAATGAAAAACCAAGAAAAAGGAAGAAATATTTAGTACCACAGGGCAAATGTAGGTTTTCTATAATTCAATCAGTCTAAATCATTGCTTAGATTATGCTTCATGATACAGCTTATGAATAAGAATGTAAAAACCTAAGTGGTTATTTTTATCTTAGAAGATAAAAGAGACTAATTTACTGTTATATCATGTTGAGAAAATTGCTTAAGCTGCCTCTGTTCTAATTTTTATAAATTTGAGATAGTAAAATTTGTCACTAGTGGCCCAGTGGGAAGGGTGTTGATGAAAACAGATTACAAACAATAGCCTTTTCTATGGGGAGGGTAGTTATCTGTGTACAGTATTTGAAGGTCTTATAATTACCATACTACATCTATAATATATAATTCATAGCATAAGAATAAAAGTTTAGAGTAATAATTTTGTAATGACATTAATAACAGCTCATTTGTCCAGCACTTATTAGGTACCAGGCATTATTCAAAGTGCTTTATGAACAGGGTCTGCTTTACTCTTTTTAGAAAGGCACTATCACTGCCTTTCAACTTACAGTTCAGGAAATTGGGGCTTTGGGGGATAATTCGCCATGAGCAACAAGTGTCAGGCTGGGAAGCCTCTTGAGAAGCGGGCGGCCCCCCTCTTCCCACGGAGCAGTATTGACCCCCTTGGAATCATTCTGTGTGAACCAGGCTAGTGGGTTATCCATTTCCACCATCCAATACCTAATAAGGCAGTATTTTCCTTTTTATTCACGTAGTTCCTTTTATAAATAATTCTCAATTTCCCTTTGTCTTCTGTCATTTGGCTTTCATTTCCTGTTTGGGCTTTTCTGCTTTGATCACTCTGAACCTTCAGTAACTGCCCTGACTCTCGTTCCTCTTCTTAGTAGATTTGACCTAAGTTCCAGTTTTGGTGCATTTTCCTTCATGTTTCAATTCCTTGTACAGTCTGTTTTGCAAGTCAAGTTACTTTTTATGGTTTCCATCCCTTCTTTTCACTAAAGGTTTTCTAGTTTTTCTATATTCTTTTGATATGTGTGTGTATTTATCTTTTTTTTAGAGAGAGAGAGACAGGAAGGGAGAGGGGTGGGGAGGAGAGAGATGAGAAGCATCAATTCTTCATCGCTGCTCCTTAGTTGTTCATTGATTGCTTCTCGTATGTGCCTTGACCAGGGGGCTCCAGCAGAGCGAGTGACCCCTTGTTCAAGCCAGTGACCTTGGGTCCAAGCCAGCGACCTGTGCTCAAGCCAGTGATCTTGAGATCATGTTGATGATTCTGCGCTCAAGCTGATGAGCCCAAGCTCTAGCTGGTAACCTCGGGGCTTTGAACCATGACCTTCAGCGTTCCTGCCAACAATCTATCCACTGCACCACCACTGGTCAGGCTATATATATTTATCTTAAAGGGGCTTTCTTTGGCGGCCTCGAGGTTAGACTTCAAAAATAATACTTTAATTTAAGTACTGTAATGTATTAGAGCATTTTACGGAAAAGGATTTTAAATGCCTACAGGTTTTGTCTTTGTAGAAAACAAAGACAAAAAAAGAAAAGGTTAAACCCTGACAGAAAGAAGAGGGGTGGAGGGATTTTTCATCTTGTTGACATGCACAGGGGGTGGAGTGGGGAGAAATCAATGGTCTCCACTCATGGCCCTCTAGCTGGAGAATTTTGGACTATTTGTGTGATTTCAGTAACCAGAATAATAGAACTCAGAAATAAAAATTATCACCATAACATTACTTTGTTAGGCAGATTTTGTTTTTGTTTTCTTTAGAAACAAGAACATTCTTCTTTCCAGTATTTATTCTTGGGAGTCCAGGTTCTAAATGGTTTCATGAACTGGCCATGGCAATGTAGTATATAGGAACAAAGACTGGATTGGGAGCAGGAGGCTTATTAGGTCTAGTCCTGGTTGTGCTAGTAACTAGCTTTGTACAATAACTTCAGGCATGCTGTCTCTCTTCCCCAAGTCTGTTTCCTTACTAGTCCAATGAATTAAATGAGTTGAAAGGATTAGGGGACCTATCACAGGTCTTTTCATACTTTACTATTCTCATTACAACACATTTCCTCCTTTCTCATTAAAATGTACCAAATTCTCAGGAGAAGAAAGCTCTCTGGAATAGGAAGACTATGAGTAACGCCAGCCTTTCCATAGTTAGATCTTGGTAAGTAATACTTCCCCGTCCCCCATATATGCGCAGATCAGCTATTCCCTAAAGATTGGTAAAATTCTGTGGTAATGTCCCTTCATGACTGTGATTTTTACATGAATCAAAAAGCCTTATTTAGAGGTTATCTGAATGGCATTTACAGAAAATAATGCATGTGGGGTTGTTCTTTTGTTGTTGTTCTGCAGTTTTACTGCGTAACCTGAAATATTAGATGCCAAAGTCTGACCTTGAAAGCTCATACATCTCAAAAACAGCTTTTGTGGTGGAAAAGATTATATAGATATTACGCAGAGTGCTCAGAAGAAACTGTATGCCCAAGGACAACATCTCTGACTCCAGCATTTAGAAAGCTACTGTTGTTTTCTAAAAGATACAACTAAAGAAGACCCGAGAGCCTGTATTTCCAGATAATGGAGTCTTCACAGGATTTTAGTTTAACCTCCAACTCAGCACAGGCATTCCTTCCCAACATTCCTGCCAATTGGTCTCACGTGCTCTGTGACAGGAAGCTTACTATCTCATAATACAGGTCATTCCATTGAAAGGCAGCTTTATTCATTGAAAAATTCTTCTGTAAATCCCCCTGTGGCTAGGTTTGATCGGAAGTCACTTTTAGCCACAAGTTGTAGCATATACTTCTTCTTTGTTGTGGGGTCCTAGGCAAAGGGTATAAATAGAGGACCACATGCCATATCTCTAACCATGTAAAAGTTACAAATCAAGCCAACAAACTTAAGTATGTTCTATATTTCTCCCTTAACAAATACATCTTCATAACACCTATATTGTCTGAATTTTGTCTCTCCCAAATTCCTATGTGGAAGCCCTGACTCCCAATATAACTATTGTTAGAAGTAGGGCCTTGAAGGAGGTAATTAAAGTTAAATGAGGTCTGATCCAATAGGACTGATGTCTTTATAAGAGGAAGAGACACCAAAGATCTCTCCTGCATGTGCATAGAGGAAATGCCATGTGAGGACAGTAAGAAGGTAACTGTACACAAGCCAGGAAGAGAGGCCTCACCACAAACCAACACTGTGGCACCATGATCTTGGACTTCTAGCATCTATAACTGTGAGAAAATAAATGTCTGTTGTTTTAAGCCATCCAGTCTGGTATCTTGTGATGGCAGCCTGAGCTGACTAATAAAACATACAAGTTGAAAAATAGGTAAAGGATGTGGTTTTTATGTGAGCAAAATATGAAAAACAATAGAATTTTCTTATTATTGGATATATCTGGGTGTCTGTTGATGAGCTGATCATACTGGATGAGTAATAAAATAAAGACACATAATTCATAAATACTATATAATTGCTTTAATTTCAGTGAAACCTCTAGGACTGTTGTTATAATCAAGATTTGCACATAATTTATGTTCTATTGGCAGTAATTATATTAAAGATTAAAAATGGTATGTAATTATATTAAATGAGTATGTATTATCAAAAACTTTTTCCTAAACTAAAAATCATTTAAGTGAAAAAAATGTTATGTAAATTATAATTTATACCACTTTTAAAACAAGAATAATTAAGTTTTGCTTTTTCTTAAAATTTAATACTAATTTAATAAAAATAAAACATCCTAAAACTTCACAATCTAGCATTCAACGTCCATCTTGTTGCCAATGTGAAGAGTCACTATCATTCCAGCCCTGGTCGGGTGGCTCAGTGAATAAAGTGTTGTCCCAGTGCACTGAGGTTACAGGTTCAATCCCCGCACCGAATGAGAAGCAACCAATGAGTACAACTAAATGGAACAATGAACTGATGCTTATCTCTCTCTCTCTCTCTCTCTTTCTCTTTCTCTCCCCCTCTCTCTCCCCTTCCCTCCTTTCCTCTCTCTCTCAAATCGATGGAAAAATTATTAAAGTCACTTTTTCCCTAATGCATGTTATGTCTCAGTCTATACATATACAAATTAAAGAGTAATATGAACTAACACGTAGCATGTTCCTCGGCTGCTATGTGCAACTGTTCAGAATACCATGTTAATTCATGATTACCTTTGTAACCATGCATAGGAGGAAAAAGAAGAAGAAAATTCATTTCTAGCATTACTAGGAAAGCATACTTTTTAATGCAAGAACCTATTCATTAATGGTATCCAGAAGGGTTTGACAAGTATATTTGACAAGTCTTTTATGTAGGTGTTTCTTCCACTCAAGTTCTCCCTTGAGTTCTCCCATATCCAAAGCAATGTTTGACCCTGATGTTGGTGGCAGTGTTATTCACAAAACTTTATAGCAAAGAGATGTGATGAAGTGTTTCCTTGGACTTGAATTGTGTTAGTCACTAGGGCAGATGTTTAGGGTCATAGGCTGCCAGTGTGTGTGTGTGCATGCATATTTACAGGGTCCCCTGAAGTCCGGGATCCAGGGCAGAGGCCCCTTACCTGGGACTGTTGCTAGTAGAAGTGGGGTTCTTCTGGCAACAGGACTAAGGAGGGTACTGCCATTTTATTTAATCCCAAACCTATAAACAGTATATGTTTTCCAGCCAACTTTATATTTAGATCATTATTTTTGTGTTTTAGAGTTGTCTTAGGATATGAATACTATTGTAGAGGTTCAGAATTTTTTTTCCTTCTTTTTCCAAGTGAGAGGAGAGGCGATAGAGACAGACTCTCACATGCACCCTGACAGGATACACTCAGCAATCCCTGTCTGGAGCCAATGCTCTGCCCATCTGGGGCCATGCATGTAACCAAGCTATTTTTAGCACCTGAGGCAGAGGCTTCATGGAGCCGTCCTTAGTGCCTGGGGCCAATGTGCTTGAATCAATAAAGCCATGGCTGTGCAAGGAGAGAGAGAGAGAGAGAGAGAGAGAGAGAGAGAGAGAGAGAGAGAGAGAGAGAACAGGGAGAGCAAGGGGTGAAGAAGCAGATGTTTGCTTCTCCTATGTGCCCTGACCAGGAATCAAACTAGGACATCCACATGTCAGGCCAATGCTCTACCGCTGAGCCAACCAGCCAGGGCCAGAATTTTTTCTTATATTTGAGGGGATTTCATTCAAAGGCAAACCACATTTTATAGACCAAAGCAAAGAAGAATAAAGAAATGAATAAACCATACATTGTGCAACAAGAACTGAACCATTGTAACTGCCTTACATTGCATATGTAAGTCTTCGTTTCACCCCATTTCCATTTATCTCTGAGCTGCATTTGCTAAAATATTGGAAGCCAGATTCCAAAGGCAGAGCAAAGACAACAAAGGCTCTCCTCTTGCACCCCTCTGAAAGAAAATCGTACGGATTTATCTATACTTAGGCAAATATCTTTTCTTCTACGTTGAGATCATTCTCTTCACATGAAGAAAGGAGTAAAATGGACTACAGATACTGATTCTCTTGACTCTCCCAAGACTTCTTTTATTTCCTCTCTCCTAAAGGGGACATAAGAACTAAATTAATACCTGCCCTTGATTTTTTTAAAAATGCAAAAGAATATGATACTAAGAGTAAAAATCTTTTTCTTTACTCCATTCTCAACTCCTAGTAACATTTATTAGAGTCAACAATTGTTAACCTTTTCTCGTGTAGCTTTCCAGATTTTTTTAAGGCTTATACAAGGAGAGACCTTTTTGTAATTAATGGGACTATGACCTACATGCTCATCTGTATTTTAAAAACATACACTTTATCTTGACAATATTTCCATTTTACCACACACAGAACAAGCTTATCTCCTGAAGTTCTTTAAAAACTACATGAGAGTACCAGCAGCAGAGCAGCCCATAAAAACGAAGAGGTAATATAATAGTGTATCATTAGCACCTGATCTTGGGTATACTTGGCTCTCAAAACATGTTAGTTTCCTTCCGCCCTTTCATTAACAGAAGAATCACATGGCTTTTTGATTGTGATTCTGGAAGATTCTATGTATTATTTAAATGCAGGTGTAGCCTGACCAGGTGGTAGCACAGTGGATAGAGCGTTGGACTGGAATGAGAAGGACCCAGGTTCAAGACCCTGAGGTCGCCAGCTTGAGTGCAGGCTCATCTGGTTTGAGCAAAGCTCACCAGCTTGGTCCCAAGGTCACTGGCTTGAGCAAGGAGTTACTCAGTCTGCTGTACCCCCCGGATCAAGGCACATATGAGAAAGCAATCAATAAACAACTAAGGTGCCACAATGAAAAACTGATGATTGATGCTTCTCATATCTCTCCGTTCCTGTCTATCCCTCTCTCTGACTCTCTGTTTCTGTAAAAAAAAAAAAAAATAATAATAATAATAATAATAATGCAGGTGTAGGTGGAAGAAAATCACAGAATTACAGAATTTATGAGTGAATGGCTCTCATGGATAACTTGAGTCAAGTGGAAGATCCTTTATCAAAACCAAGTTTTTGCTTTCAGTTTGGTGTTCCTTTAATCCTTTTTCACTTCTAATATAATTGTGATTTTTGCCTATTGTTTGACTTAAAATTAAAGTAGGGCATGTAAAGATGTTAAACAATGGTAATAAGTCAGTTTGTGTTACAGCTCAAAAGAAATAAGATAGCAATTATCATTTAGAGAAGTTACGTAGCTCAAACCAAAGGTGATAGCTTATTTGAAAAATATAAATTTTGGCAAAAAAAATGCAAAAGTGATACTACTTCTTAGAAAAAAGATTCAGAGTTTGGAGGTAAAAGAAGACTTACTTCTCCCACTGTCTGCATCTGTTTGCGCATGCATTCATTTGTCTATTTGAAAAACCAGGATCAATATATATAGGTTGTGGGGCAATGTTTGGTGCCCTGTGTTTTAGACCTGGGGGTCCATCCCTGAAAGACCTTGAAGTGTTGATGGAAGGAGTGAAGACTCAGTGTTCAGGGGTACACATCAAGAATCTAGAAGACTGCTCTAGTGCTGGAAAGGGAACAGAAATGGGAAGCTCCTTGTGGAGATTAAAGGGAATGATGACAAGATCTTAGACCATGAAGCAGAGACGGTGATTTTTATTTTGCAGTTCTAAAATAGATTGGTTTGTTTGTGAATAAGATAGATAAGTGTGTAGGGGGAATGTAAAAAGTGAAATGATTTAACATAATCTGGCAGAAAAAGTTAGGGAATAACTGATTGGGCCAACATAATGGTGCAGAATATGCTCTCTTGTCCTGAAAAGGGGAGCTTGTTTTCCTCCTAAACATACTATGATCCAAGGAAGGTTAGGCAATCCATCACATGACCAAAAGTCACCCATTCAGACTCCCATCTGAAAAATGGAAATTCTGAAACACTCATGTTTACATCATAACAATGCCGTGAAAGCACAATAGAGCGAAGCAAAAAGAGGCTTGAGGCTCAGGCTTTGGCAATGCCAGTACTCTGTTATTCAAGAGTCATGCAAAGCACAGAACCACAGAATTGGAAGAAATCATAAAGGTCACCGGGCCCCCTCATTTTCCAGATGAGCAAACAAACAGGGACCTGGTGATCCGTGTCGGTCCCGCAGCTAGTCAGGAGCACCAGTACCAGAAGCCAGGCCTCCAAGTCAGGGTCTGGCTGTACTACTGTCCTTCCTCCCACAGAATATCCGTTCCTAGTGGTCTGATGTTTGTCCCATTCTATGCCAATGCCTTCTTTTAAAAATGATTTTATGTTTACCTTTTCCCTCTACTAATTATATGAAATTATAAATCTAATACAAAGGAATCCTATATCTTTACTTGGAGAAAATGTTTAATGGATGCATAAACTATATAAAGACACTTCCCTTATGAAAGTTGTGGTAAAGTTATAATTGCCCCTCAGATCTTTCTGATCATGGGCTATAGAGATGGAAGATGTAGACAGGTAGGTACCTCACTGAAACATTCATATTACACACACACACACACACACTTCAAACACACACACACAAGCATATAGACAAAAACAGATCAGGCCTATTGCCTATTCAAAGGTATGAAATAGAGATTGTGGCAGAAAGGAGAACAAAGGACCTTATTCAATTTATTCCCAAAATACTGGTGATAATAATTCACCTTTTGTAGCTATACTGCTCACAAAAATTAGGGGATCAGGGATGTGCAAATACCCCAGTACTTTCAGCCTTTTGTACAGTGCATTTTCATCAATGAAATAAAAGTTGGCTTTGCATCTTATTTGCATAATCAAACAATTTTCTTTTACTTGTTTGCTTTTCTGATGTTCTTGTTTAATAAAAAAATCAAATACTTCTTTTTATATTGCTTCATATTCATTTTGAAATATCCCCTAATTTTTGTGAGCAGTATATTTGCTAGCCACTTAACAAGAATTACTGAATGCTCTATATCTCTCTCCATTTCCTTCTGTAAGGTTTCAAGTATGAAAAGACAAAATCTCTCACTTAAAGAGCTCACTGTCTAGTCCTGGCCGGTTGGCTCAGCGGTAGAGCGTCGGCCTGGCGTGCGGGGGACCCGGGTTTGATTCCCGGCCAGGGCACATAGGAGAAGCGCCCATTTGCTTCTCCACCCCCCCACCCCCCCCCCTCCTTCCTCTCTGTCTCTCTCTTCCTCTCCCACAGCCAAGGCTCCATTGGAGCAAAGATGGCCCGGGTGCTGGGGATGGCTCCTTGGCCTCTGCCCCAGGCGCTAGAGTGGCTCTGGTCTCAGCAGAGCGACGCCCCGGAGGGGCAGAGCATTGCCCCCTGGTGGGCAGAGCGTAGCCCCTGGTGGGCGTGCCGGGTGGATCCCGGTCGGGCGCATGCGGGAGTCTGTCTGACTGTCTCTCCCCATTTCCAGCTTCAGAAAAAAAAAAAATAAATAAAAAAAAAAAAAAAGAGCTCACTGTCTAGAAAAGGAGATACATAAGTAGGGGCGGCAAGCAGATTTGGTATCACATGCCAACCTTCCAATTAGTTGGTCAGTTGATTTTTAGAAAGCAAAGATCTAAAAAAGTATTTTACTTGACCAGTTCTTCATTTTTCCAGTTTCTAAAATATTTAAGAATATTATATTTCTATTCCATTCACACAGCAAATTTTACACTGAGAAAGCTAGGTTGATTGAACAAAAAGTATTTTTGGTTCTTTCCATAATTAAATGACATAAATACATACAAGAGTCTTTAGCTTTTAAATACTGATGGGATTGTGGAAAGCAATGAATCACAGTCATTAGCTATTAAGATTTTATGGCTATAAATTTTCTCTTACAAATAAGTTAACTAGTTTTACTGTTGATTTAAGTGCTATTTTTATATAGCACAGAGTTTCAGAATTTCTATAAGGAGAAAATACAAGATTCAAACAACGGAAAATTACATTTAAAAATTTTTATTGTGGTAAGAACATTTAACATGAGATCTATGCTCTTAAAACTTTTTTTTTTATAATTTTATTTTTTTAATGGGGTGACATCAATAAATCAAGACACATATATTCAAAGAAAACATGTCCAGGTTATCTTGTTGTTCAATTATGTTGCATACCCATCACCCAAAGTCAGATTGTCCTCTGTCATCTTCTATCTAGTTTTCTATGTGCCCCTCCCCCTCCCCCTTTCCCTCTCCCTCTCCCCCCTCCCCCGTAACCACCACACTCTTATCAATGTCTCTTAGTCTCACTTTTATGTCCCACCTACCTATGGAATAATGCAGTTCCTGGTTTTTTCTGATTTACTTATTTCACTCCGTATAATGTTATCAAGATCCCACCATTTTGCTGTAAATGATCCGATGTCATCATTTCTTATGGCTGAGTAGTATTCCATAGTGTATATGTGCCACATCTTCTTTATCCAGTCATCTATTGACGGGCTTTTTGGTTGTTTCCATGTCCTGGCCACTGTGAACAATGCTGCAATGAACATGGGGCTGCATGTGTCTTTACATGTCAATGTTTTTGAGTTTTGGGGGTATATACCCAGTAGAGGGATTGCTGGGTCATAAGGTAGTTCTATTTTCAGTTTTTTGAGGAACCACCATACTTTCTTCCATAATGGTTGTACTACTTTACATTCCCACCAACAGTGTATGAGGGTTCCTTTTTCTCCATGGCCTCTCCAACATTTGCTATTACCTGTCTTGTTAATAATAACTAATCTAACAGGTGTGAGGTGGTATCTCATTGCAGTTTTGATTTGCATTTCTCTAATAACTAAAGAAGATGAGCATCTTTACATATATCTGTTGGCCATTTGTATTTCTTCCTGGGAGAAGTGTCTGTTCATGTCCTCTTCCCATTTTTTTATTGGATTGTTTGTTTGTTTGTTGTTGAGTTTTATGAGTTCTTTGTATATTTTGGATATTAGGCCCTTATCTGAGCAGTTGTTTGAAAATATCATTTCCCATTTAGTTGGCTGTTGTTTATTTTGTTATCAGTTTCTCTTGCTGAGCAAAAACTTCTTAGTCTGATGTAGTCCCATTCATTAATTTTTGCCTTCACTTCTCTTGCCTTTGGAGTCAAATTCATAAAATGCTCTTTAAAACCCAGGTCCATGAGTTTAGTACCTATGTCTTCTTCTATGTGCTTTATTGTTTCAGGTCTTATGTTTAGATCTTTTTTTTTTTTTTTTTTTTTAATTTTTTATTTATTTATTTATTCATTTTAGAGAGGAGAGGGAGAGACAGAGAGAGAGAAGGGGGGGAGGAGCTGGAAGCATCAACTCCCATATGTGCCTTGACCAGGCAAGCCCAGGGTTTCGAACCGGCGACCTCAGCATTTCCAGGTCGACGCTTTATCCACTGCGCCACCACAGGTCAGGCCATAGATCTTTGATCCATTTTGAGTTCATTTTAGTACAGGGGGACAAACTGTAGTCCAGTTTCATTCTTTTGCATGTGGCTTTCCAGTTTTCCCAGCACCATTTGTTGAAGAGGCTTTCTTTTCTCCATTGTGTGTTGTTGGCCCCTTTATCAAAAATTATTTGACTATATATATGTGGTTTTATTTCTGGGTTTTCTATTCTGTTCCATTGGTCTGAGTGTCTATTTTTCTGCCAATACCATGCTGTTTTGATTGTCGTGGCCCTATAATATAGTTTGAAGTCAGGTATTGTAATGCCCCCAGCTTCATTCTTTTTCTTTAGGATTGCTTTGACTATTCGGGGTTTTTTATAGTTCTATATAAAGCTGTTGATTTTTTGCTCCATTTCTTTAAAAAATGTAATTGGAATTTGATGGGAATTGCATTAAATTTGTATATTGCTTTGGGTAATATGGCCATCTTGATTATATTTATTCTTCCTAACCAAGAACAAGGAATATTCTTCCATCTCATTATATCTGTTTCGATTTCCCTTAACAATGGTTTATAGTTTTCATTATATAAGTCCTTTACATTCTGTTATGTTTATTCCTAGGTATTTTATTTTTTTTTGTTGCAATCGTGAAGGGGATTATTCTTTTGAGTTTGTTCTCAGATGTTTCATTGTTGGCATATAGAAAGGCTATGGACTTCTGTATGTTAATTTTGTATCCTGCGACCTTACTGTATTGGCTTATTGTTTCTAGTAGTCTTTTTGTGGATTCTTTGGGGTTTTCAATGTATAGAATCATATCATCTGCAAAAACTGATACCTTTACTTCTTCTTTTCCGATATGGATGCCTTTTATTTCTTTGTCTTGTCTGATTGCTCTGGCTAGAACCTCTAGTACCACATTAAATAAAAGTGGAGAGAGTGGACAGCCCTGTCTTGTTCCTGATTTAAGGGGGAAAGCCTTCAGTTTAGTGCCATTTAATATGATGTTAGCTGATGGTTTATCATATATGGCCTTTATCATGTTGAGATATTTTCCTTCTATACCCATTTTGTTGAGAGTTTTAAACATAAAATTGTGTTGTATTTTATCAAAAGCCTTTTCTGCATCTATTGATAAGATCATGTGGTTTTTGTTCTTTGTTTTGGTGATATGGTGTATTACGTTAACCGTTTTACGTATGTTGAACCATCCTTGAGATTCTGGGATGAATCCCACTTGATCATGATGTATTACTTTTTTGATATGTTGTTGTATTTGATTTGCTAGTATTTTGTTTAGTATTTTAGCATCTGTATTCATTAGAGATATTGGTCTGTAGTTTTCTTTTTTTGTGCCATCCTTGCCTGGTTTTGGTATGAGGGTTATGTTGGCCTCATAAAATGTGTTTGGAAGTATTGCTTCTTTTTCAATTTTTTGGAAGACTTTCAGTAGAATAGGAACCAAGTCTTCTTTGAATGTTTGATAAAATTCGCTGGTATAGCCGACAGGGCCTGGACTTTTATTTTTGGGGAGGTTTTTAATGGTTTTTTCTATTTCTTCTCTACTAATAGGACTGTTTAGGCTTTCTGCTTCTTCTTGACTCAGCCTAGGAAGGTTGTATTGTTCTAGGAATTTATCTATTTCTTCTAGGTTGTTGAATTTAGTGGTATAAAGTTTTTCATAGTATTCTACAATAATTCTTTGTATATCTATGGTGTCCGTGGTGATTTCTCCTCTTTCATTTTGGATTTTGTTTATATGAGTTCTTTCTCTTTTTTCCTTGGTAAGTCTTGCCAAGGGTTTGTCAATTTTGTTGATCTTTTCAAAGGACCAGCTCCTTGTTCTATTAATTTTTTCTATAGTTTTTCTGATCTCTATTTCATTTATTTCTGCTCTGATTTTTACTATCTCCTTTCTTCGGCTGGTTTTGGGTTGTCTTTGTTCTTCTTTTTCTAGTTCCTTAAGGTGTGAAGTTAAGTGGTTCACTTGGGCTCTCTCTTGTTTGTTTATATATGCCTGAAGTGATATGAACTTCCCTCTTATTACTGCTTTTGCTGCATCCCATAGATTCTGATATGTCGTATTGTCATTTTCATTTGTCTGTAATATATCTTTTGATCTCTGCACTTATTTCTTCTTTGACCCATTCATTTTTTAAAAGTATGTTGTTTAGTTTCCACATTTTTGTGGGATTTTTTCCCTCTTTTTTGCAGTTGAATTCTAGTTTCAAGGCTTTATGATCAGAAAATACGCTTGGTACAAGTTCGATTTTTCTGAATTTGCTGATGTTGTTTTTGTGGCCCAACATATGGTCAATTCTTGAGAATGATCCATGTACACTGGAGAAAAACGTATACTCAGTCATTTTGGGATGAAATGTCCTGTAGATGTCTATCATATCCAGGTGCTCTAGTGTTTTGTTTAAGGCCATTATATCTTTGTTGATTCTCTGTTTGGATGACCGATCTAGAGCCGTCAGCAGTGTATTGAGGTCTCCAAGTATGATTGTATTTTTGTCAGTTTTTGTTTTAAGGTCAATAAGTAGCTGTCTTATATATTTTGGTGCTCCTTGGTTTGGTGCATATATATTAAGAATTGTTATGTCTTCTTGATTCAGTGTCCTCTTAGCCATTATGAAATGGCCATTTTTGTCTCTGGGTACTTTTGCTGTCTTGTAGTCAGCATTATCAGATATGAGTATTGCTACGCCTGCTTTTTTGTGGATGTTATTTGCTTGGAGTATTGTTTTCCAGCCTTTCACTTTGAATTTGTTTTTATCCTTGTTGCTTAGATGAGTTTCTTGTAGGCAGCATACAGTTGGATTTTCTTTTTTAATCCATTCTGCTACTCTGTGCCTTTTTATTGGTGAGTTTAATCCATTTACATTTAGTGTAATTATTGACACTTGTGAGTTCCCTGTTGCCATTTTATAGATTGCTTTCTGTTAGTTTTGTGACTTGTTTGATTTCTTTTTCGTTTTTCTATCTTTTGTTTTTATTTGGTTGTATTCCATACATCTTTCCTCTGTTGCTATCTTTTTTAAATCATGTGCTTCTGTGGTGGTTTTTTCAATGGTGGTTACCATTAAGTAATGAAAAGGGTTCCTACCCTGTTCATGGTAGTGCACTATTTTGTGAGTACTTTTGCACTCCATCATCCTTTGCTACTGTTAATCTCCATCCTCTCCCCCTCTTTCTTTTTGTTGTTGTCACAATTTAAATTTGGTTTTGTTGTGTTCTTCTTGGAGCTTTTACTTGTGGCTCTGTTTTTTTTTGTTGTTGTTGTTCTTTGTATCTGATTGGAGATACAAAGGGTTTTCTGATGATAAATTCCCTCATCTTTTCTGTATCTGTAAATGTTTTTATTTCTCCTTCATATTTGAAGGATAGCTTTGATGGGTATAGTATTCGTGGCTGAAAGTTCCTCTGTTTCAGGACTTTAAATATTGGGGTCCACTCTCTTCTAGCTTGTCAAGTTTCTGTTGAGAAATCTGATGATAATCTAATGGGCCTTTCTTTATATGTTGTACTCTTCTTTTCCCTGGCTGCCTTGAGAATTTTTTCTTTGCCGTTGGTTTGTGCCAATTTCATTATGATGTGCCTTGGAGTAGGTTTGTTGGGGTTAAGAAAACTCGGAGTTCTGTTTGCTTCTTGAATTTGAGGCTTTAATTCTTTCCACAGGCTTGGGAAGTTCTCATCTATTATTTGTTTGAGTATGTTCTCCATTCCATTTTCTCTCTCTTCTCCCTCTGATATACCTATTATTCTTATGTTATTCTTTTTGATGGAGTCAGATAATTCCTGTAGGGCTATCTCATTTTTTTTTAATTTTTGAGTCTCTTTCTTCTTCTCTGTTGTGCCTCAAGTTGCTTGTCTTCTATTTCACTAATCCTACCTTCTATCTGGCCTGTTCTATTAGCTAAGCTTGTTAGCTCATTTTTCAGCTCGTGAATTGAGTTTTTCATCTCTGTTTGAGTTGTTTTTATAGTTTCAATTTCTTTGGAAATATATTCTTTGTGTTCATTGAGTTGTTTTCTGAGCTCCCTAAATTGCCTTTCTGTGTTTTCTTGTATATCTCTGAGTATTTTTAGGATTTCTATTTTAAATTCTGTCATTTAACTCCAAGGTTTCCAATATATTAAAATTTTTCTCCATAGATTTTTCCTCATCTATCTGTGTTACCTCTCTTTCTTTTGTATCCATGATATTCGATTTTCTCTTCCTTAATGGCATCTGAGGGTGGTTTTGTTGATAGTATTAATGAGATTTAATAAAGAATAAAAAGTTAAAAAAATAGCCCTGGCCGGTTGGCTCAGCGGTAGAGCGTCGGCCTAGCGTGTGGAGGACCCGGGTTCGATTCCCGGCCAGGGCACACAGGAGAAGCGCCCATTTGCTTCTCCACCCCTCCGCCGCGCTTTCCTCTCTGTCTCTCTCTTCCCCTCCCGCAGCTGAGGCTCCATTGGAGCAAAGATGGCCCGGGCGCTGGGGATGGCTCTGTGGCCTCTGCCCCAGGTGCTAGAGTGGCTCTGGTCGCAACATGGCGACGCCCAGGATGGGCAGAGCATCGCCCCCTGGTGGGCAGAGCGTCGCCCCTGGTGGGCGTGCCGGGTGGATCCCGGTCGGGCGCATGCGGGAGTCTGTCTGACTGTCTCTCCCTGTTTCCAGCTTCAGAAAAATGAAAAAAAAAAAAGTTAAAAAAATAAAAAATCAAAGTTTTTTTTTAAAAATTAATAATTAAATAAAGAAAAATAAAATAAAATAAAAATTAAAAAAAGAAATTATTCCCCCCCTCCTTTTTTCCTCTCCTCTCCTCTCCCCTCTTTCTTGAGAAAATCTTGTGAACTGTGAATTATATTGTACTAAATAGAACAAATAATGCCTGTAATGGAGGGCCTGAATTGGGGAGAATAAAGGGGCAAAAAAAAAGGGGGTATAGACCCACAAAAAGCAAATAAGGAAAAAAT
The DNA here is from genome assembly GCF_036850765.1 of Saccopteryx bilineata. Classification (NCBI taxonomy): domain Eukaryota; kingdom Metazoa; phylum Chordata; class Mammalia; order Chiroptera; family Emballonuridae; genus Saccopteryx; species Saccopteryx bilineata. The sequence goes on along the minus strand of NC_089491.1, from coordinate 296,466,111 downwards.
TTGGGTCAAGAATAAAATGATTTGCTTTTAGGTGTTCATTGACTAAGAGATATGATGATAGGAATAAGAGAGAAACAGGAAAATGGGGGGAAAAGTTAAAAAATTACTATTGTATTTAGTGGAACAAGAACTAGATAAAATGGAGAGCCAGGGATGGGAGCACTGCTAATGAATTAAAAAGGTGAAGTAAAAACCCCCCCAAATGCCACAAACATAAGTTTGAGTCCCAGATAAGATAATTTGTTCGTTATTGAGGTTTGAATGAGAGGAGACGTAAAGGAGAAACGAAGAAACTAATATAGAGGGAGAAAAGAAAGAGAGAAAAAAAGAAAAAAAAGAGGGAACCACTAAAAGAAGAAAAGAGAAAAAAGAGGAGAGAGAGAGAGTTAAGGGTTTTGGAGTGCAACCCTCATAGAGAGAAAGGAAGAGGAAAGAAAAGATAATGGGAGATGTAACACTTTTGGGTAGTGTAGTTCAAGGAGAGGAGAGAGTAAGACTGGCAGAGAGTTAAACGACCAAATTGGAGGAGGAAAAAAAAAAATCAAGAATGAAGATAAGAGAAACAAACATAATAAAATGGGATAGGTTATAAAGTCTGCGGATTATTCTTGATTTTGAGAGGTTATCTTCTTGCTTTTTCTTTTCTCTCCCTCTTCCTGGTCGGTGACTCTGTGCCCCGGGTTCTGCCCCTGTGGCATGCTCAGGTAGAGGTTTGCAGTTGATAAGTCTCTATGGCGATGTCATGTATTGTGCTTCAGTCTCGTTGGCAGTTGAGGCTCATTAGCATTTATAGGCTCCGACAGTGAGAGAGTCTGTGTTCCTGGAGCCTCTCTCCTAGTCTTTCCTTCCTCAATTAGTAGCCTGATAATCCATCTATGGGGTTGCTGCTGCCTCTGCCTGGATAGTAAGAGGCTCATAGAGCTGGCAACTCCCCACTCTATTCCCACTCAGCACAGGGCTCTGGGTAAGGCTCAGTCAGTCAGATCTGCTAGCATAATCAGGTGGGGCTTCTACCCACTCAAAGACCTCTGACTCTGCCACTCTGTCCGGTAACATGGGCGGGCGCCCACTCCCGGGGCGCTCGGAGGAAACTCTCGCTCACTATCTGTGCACACAGACCAGGATATCAGGCTGGCAGTCTCACACTCTGAGTGAAACCCCCTCCCGCACGGAAAAGTTCCAGCGTTGGAATTGGCTCTCGCTCCCTCCCCGTGCGCAGCTTTTTCAGGGCGCTGGGGTGGCCCGAGATTCCGCTTTCGGCCCACACAAAGGCCCCAGACTCTGCCTCTCTGTGGGGTAACATGGGCGGGCGCCTACTGCCGAGGCACTTGGAGAAATCTCTTGCCCACTCTCCGTGCCGACCAGGATATCAGGCCTGCCGCCTCTCACTCTGAGTGAGACCCCCGCCTGCACAGAAAAGTTCCAGCGTTGGAATTGGCTCTTGCTCCCTCCCCATGTGCAGCTTTTTCAGGGTGCTGGGGCAGCCTGGAGATTCTGCTTTTGGCCCACACAAAGGCCCCTGACTCTGCCTCTCTGTGGGGTAACACGGGTGCCCACTCCTGAGGTGCTCGGAGGAATCTCTTTTGCTCACTCTCCGTGTGTGCGCAGACCAGCATATCAGACTGGCTGCCTCACGCTCCGAGTGAGACCCCCGCCCACACGGAAAAGTTCCAGCGTTGGAATTAGCTCTCGCTCCCTCCCGTGCGCGGCTTTTTCAGGGCGCTGGGGCGGCCCAGAGATCCCGCTTTCAGCCCACACAAAGGCCTCTGACTCTGCCTCTCTGTGGGATAACACGGGCGCCCACTCCTGGGGCTTTCGAAGGAATCTCTCGCCCACTATCTGCGCGCGCCGACCAGGAGATAGGGGCAAATGGCTGCCCCACTTGTCTTTCTTTGTCTGGGTTTGGCGCAAGTGTTAGCTTGTATTGCTTGGGTTGCCACAGTCACAGTTTTTCCTCAGCTTGGATCTCTGTGCCAAAGCCTGGTTCAGCCGTTTGTGCCGCGGCCTGGATCTATTCACCCCCTTTGCCCGCCTTAGTTTCTATACTCTCAGTTCCCAGTGAAAGCAGCCCTATTTAGGTTAGTGAGGAAGGCAGAGGATTTCTTACTCCCTATTTCCTTCGGGGTTTGATTATATATTTAGCCAATTTTTCGCTCTACCATACCTTCGGGTGTATTGTGAAACATCTGGAGGCTCCAAGAATAGTTTTTTCTGTTTCTGGTTGAAGATCTTGTTGAGTTTTTGGGGAGATTTATCGGTATCGCTTCCTACCACGCCATTACTCTGATGTCATTCCAAAACTTTTTTTTTTGACAGAGACAGAGAGAGAGTCAGAGGGAGGAAGAAATAGGGACAGACAGACAGGAAGGGAGAAAGATGAGAAGCATCAATTCTTCATTGTGCCACCTTCGTTGTTCATTGATTGCTTTCTCATATGTGCCTTGATGGGGCAGGGTGGTGGTGGTGATCCCTTGCTTAAGCCAGCGACCTTGGGCTCAAACCAGCAACCTTGGGTTTCAAGACAGTGACCTTTGGACTTTAAACCAGCGACCTTTGGGCTCAAGCCAGCGACCATAGTGTCATGTCTATGATCCCATGTGCAAGCCAGGAACCCTGCACTCAAGCTGGTGAGCCCATGCTCAAGCCGGGATGAACCTGCACTCAAGCGGGTAACCTCAGGGTTTCAAACCTGGGTCCTAAGCATCCCAGTCTGATGCTCTATCCACTGTGCCACCACACAGTCAGGCTATGCTCTTAAAATTTTAAGTGTACATTACTGTTGACTATAGGTATAATATCACATAGCGATCACTAGAACCTGACAACCATCATTCCACTCTTTGAGTCCATGAATTTGACTATTACAGATACCTCATTTTAGTGGAATCATGCAGTATTTGTCTTTCTGTGACTGACTCATTTCACTTAGCATAATGTTTTCAAGGTTCATCCATGCTGCCACATCTTGAAGAATAGTATCCTATTGTATGTATATATATATACACACCACATGTTCTATATCCATTTATCTGTTGGTGGACAAACTTAGGTTGTTTCCACATCTTGGCTACTATGAATAGTACTGCAATGAATATACGAATGTTAATATCTCTTTCAGATCTGATTTCAATTCCTTTTCTTTTTTTACTTAATTTTTAAAAATGTTTGTTTTATTTATTTTAGAGAGAGGAAGGGAGAGAGAGAGACAGGAACATAAGTCTGTTCTTATATGGCTCTGACCAGAAATTGAACCAGCAACCTCTGTGCTTTGGGATGATGCTCTAACCAACTGAGTTACCTAACCAGGGCATGATTTCAATTCTTTTAACTACTCAGAAGGGCGATTGCTGGATCATATAGTAGTTCCATGTGGAATTTTTGAGGAACCTTCATACTGTTTTTCCACAGCAGTTGCACCATGTTGCATTCCTGCCAACAGTATGGAAGTTCTCCACATACTCATCAACACTTATTTATATATATGCCATTCTGAGAGATGTGAAGTGATATCTCATTGTGGTTTTGATTTATATTTTTCTGGTGATTGGTGAAATTGAGGATTTTTTCTGTTGGCTATTTTTATAATTATTATCTTATATCATTATATAATGACCTTTGTTTTCTCTTGTGACAGTTTTTTTTACTTAGTCTGTTTTTTTTTTCTTCCTGATATATATACAGCCGCCCCTCCTCTCCTTTGGTCACCATTTGCCTGTAATATTGTTTTCTTTTTTTTTCACTTTCAGCCTATGAGTGTCCTTAAATATAATGTGAGAGTCTTGCAGACAGCATATAGTTCAGTTTTTTAAAAAATCCATTCAGCCAATCTATGCCTTTTAATAGGGAGTTTAATCCATTTACAGTTAAAGTAATTATTGATAGGGACATTTTTACCATTGCCATTTTGTTAGTTGTTTTCTGTTACTCCTGTATTTCTTCAGTCTGTTTTTCCTTCTGTTTTTATATTCCTTCATGTTTGGATTTCTTGTATTGATATGCTTTGATTACTTTCTCTTTTTCTTTTATGTAACTTCTATAGAAATATGTGCGTGTGTGTGTGAGCACGTAGTAACCTTGGAGCTTACATAAAATATCTTATAGTTATAAGTTTATTTTAAGCTGATAACAATATAAGTTCAACCACACACAAACACTCCATTTTACCTTCACCCCCTTTATGTACTGTTGTCACAATTTACATCTATTCATTGTGTATCTTGTGAAATTTTTAGTTATCTTCATTTTAATACTTTTGTCTTTTACCTTTTATACTAGATTTAAAAGTGATTTACCTACTACCATTACAGTAATACAGTATTCTGTATTTGTCTATATATTCACTAAAGTTTCATACTTTCTTATGCTATTACATTGCTATTTAGCATCCTTTCATTCCAACTTGAAGAATTCCCTTTAGTATTTCCTATAAGACAGATCTGGTAGTGATGAACTCCCTCAGATTTGTTTGGGAAAGTCTTTCTCCTTCATATCTGAATGACAGATTTGCTGATTATTTTTGGTTGGATCTATTTTTCTTTTAAGCACTTTAAATATATAATTCAACTCCCTCTGACCTACAAGGTTTCAGATGAAAAATCCACTGGTATTCATATGGAGTTTTACTGTACATGACAAGTTGCTCTTTTCTTGTTGCTTTCAAAATTATCTCTGTCCTTGTCTTTTTAAAATTTTTTTATTAATTTATTATTTTATTTATTTTAGTTTTAGATTTTATTTATTCATTTTAGAGAGAGGAGACAGAGAGAGAGAGAGAGACAGAGAGACAGAGAGACAGAGAGAGAAGGGAGGGAGGAGCAGAAAGCATCAACTCCCATATGTGCCTTGACCAAGAAAACCCGGGGTTTTGAACCGGCGACCTCAGTGTTCCAGGTTGACGCTTTTACCCACTGCGCCACCGCAGGTCAGGCTATTAATTTTATTGTGTTAACATGGATTCAAGTGTCCCACTGAATATAACACTCTCACCCCCACCACCGTGTCCCTATTTACACCCCTTTTCCCCTAACTCCCTCCCTCCTTCCCTCTGGGATTTGCTGTCCTGTTATCGGTATCTATGTGTTATGTATACATAATTTTACTAATCCCTTTCCCTTCTCTGATTCCATCCTCTCATCCCCCTTCCCTCTGACAGCTGACCCTCTGTCCTTGTCTTTTGACAAGTTGATTGTAATGTGTTTCAGTGTGGATTCTTTGGGTTCACCTCCAATTGTTTTTTGTTTTTGTTTTTCTTCTTGGATTTGGATGTCCATTTCCTTCCTCAGATTTGGAAAATTTTGACACATTATTTCTTTATTTTTTATTTTATTTTTTTTAATATTTTTTTTAAATTTTTTTAAAGATTTTATTTATTCATTATAGAGGGGGGGGAGAGAGAGAGAGAGAGAGAGAGAGAGAGAGAGAGAAGGGGGAGGAGCAGGAAGCATCAACTCCCATATGTGCCTTGACCAGGCAAGCCCAGGGTTTTGAACCGGCAACCTCAGCGTTTCCAGGTTGACGTTTTAACCACTGCGCCACCACAGGTCAGGCCAACACATTATTTCTTTAAATAAGCCTTTTGGTTCATTTTCTCTCCCTCTCTTCTCCTCTGGACTCCCCTAATGCATGTATTACTCCACGTGGTAATGTCCCATAAGTTCCTTAAATTTTCTTCACTCTTTCTTTTTTCTTTTTGCTCATTTGACTAAATTATTTCTAATAACTTAAGAGTTGGCTAATCCCTTCCTCTGATTGATCTAGTCTACTGTTGAACAACTCTAGTGATCTTTTCAGTTCAGTTACGGTGTTCTTCAGCTCCATGATTTCTGTTTGGTACTTTTAAATACATATTTTCTGTCTTTGTTGAAATTCTTACTTTGTTCACATATTTTTCACTTGACCTAGTAAGCATCTTTGTAAAAGTTATTTAGGATTCTATTTCAGGTAAATCATATAACTGTGTTTCACTAGGGTCAGTTTCTAGAAATAACATGCTGCTCCGTTGTTTTGAATACCTTTGCCTGATTCTTCATTTTCCTTGTGTCTATGTGCTGGTGTCTGTGCATTATACAAAGTAGGCATCTCTCTCAATCTTCATGGACTGACTTCATATAAGAGAAGTCTCCTACTTGACATCCCCAGAGATTCTGGGGGCCTCTTCCAACTCTTCCCCTTCCAGAGAAAAGCAAAAAGTTGTGGTTTTTGTCCACTTGTTCCTTGCTGAGCTGGGCGTGGGGGAGCTACTGCATCTATTAGTCTAACCATTGTCTTCATTCTCCTCCAGGCAGCTAGATTGCACCAGACTCATCAGAGCTCTAGGACTGACAAGACAAATTCTAGTTCTTTGGTCAGCCCCAGAGAAGTTGGAGCTCTGGACACATGGATCAACTCTTTTCCTTCCCAAGAGGTAATTGAGAACTAGGATTTCTCATCTGCTCACTCCACACTAAACAGAATGGAGGGTCTGTGACATCTATTAACCCATAACATTTTCCCTCAGGTGGCTAGATTATGCTAGACCCATCAGAGTTCCAAGACTTACAAGACAGAAGCCAGTTCTCTGGGAAGCACTATTGGAAAGCTGGGGTGTTACATGCATGAACCAACCCTTTCCCTTCTCTGGAAGAAACTGGGAGGTAGGTGTCTCCTTGATTATATGGCACTGTGCTGGGGACAGGGATTCTGGTGAGATGGTGTCCTGAATCTCCCTACTGACTTTGGTGACTGGCCTCACAGTGACAGTGCAAGAGCCTTTCCATTAGTTTTGGATTTCTCACAAAGTTAATCTGTTCATGAATTATTGCTGAATTGGTGTGTTTGTGGGGAAGAAGGCTTCAGGGTTTTCTACTCTGCCATCTTGCTGATGTCATTCCTAAAAATTTTTATTGTATAGACTTTTCTAAACTAAAAATAGTGGCTAAATTTGAAAAGAAAAATTTACAAAGAAAAAACTCCTCAACATCTGTGATATTTTCTCATTTATAAAAACCATTTCTAAATTTATGACCATTCTATTTACAAGAATACTACATTTAATACTTCAGAGATCATTGTTTATAAATCACATCAAGTTTAAGAAAAACATGTTTCTATTTTTAAAAAGGGCCAATAATTAACAGTAGGTATGAAAAATAAAACAACTGGTTAAATATAATTTTACAGCCATGCTAAATGTAGACTTAGCTGAAATATTATTTTAGAAATAATAGTAAATAAATATTTAAGAAATATAATAATACTATTAAAGATACATTATTTTATTGAATCTTTATTTAATATATGGAAATTTACTTCAGGTCAAAATGTTACTATGAACTCTATCAGGCTAACATGACATTTCCCAGTCTTCAATTCCAAGCTTTTCTACTAAAGACAACAGAAATGTGACTGTCTCCTGTTGAAGGAACTGTGCCATCAGCAAGTTGTCTACCTAGATTATATTTGCAATTAGATTAATAGGAGGACCAGAAAAATCCAGTCTAAAAATACTAAAATGTTAATTGGAAATGTAATGCATTAGAGAAGAGTACATTTACCAAAATTTCTCTCAGAAATTAAGGTAGGAAGGCATACTCTGATGAGCCATTGGGGGAGGGGGGTATGAGACTCCAAATGAACGTGCCTCAGTGACTAGAGAGATGCTAAACTGCCTTCTAAGGGGGGCAAGTGCAGTTAAGAGAGGTTGTTTTGCTTCGACAGAGCTAGGATGTTGGGTGAAATTGCTCAGACAATAGAAAGACTAACCTACAAACCTCCTTCTAGCCTCCCATGAAATTGAACAGGGTGCCAATTAATAACCTGACCAGCCATTTGCATGCCCTTGGTTCATGTGAATGCCTTAATAATGTTAGGGCCTTGGATACACTATAAGGATGTCATATGAAACAATATCCCATTGGAGGGATATAATTAATGGCAAAGGATACTTTTCAGAATATTTACAATAGGTCTTTTGCAAAACAACTACTTTGTTTTTATCTTAAGAAACTTGTAACTGAGCATATTTTCCCTTTTGCTTTGGATGCTAGGAAACTTAAGGGCCAGATTTGCCAACCCATTCTTAAAATTATGTAGGCTCAGAGTATGCATTTCTCTTCTTTATTTCTACCTTTTATTTTTCTACCTTTCTCTTTCACCTGTACTCATTCAACTTTTTATTTCAATCTTTCATACCATGAATACTTTTGAAAGTTACCTCTATTCCTTGTAACACTAGTTGGACTCCCTGATTCCAGGATCTCATGCCTTCCTCTCGGTTTATCGCCTCATTTGGATAGAGCACCCCCTCCAGCAGCTTCCTGAGACAAAAGCAAATGAGAAGCAATTTTTTTGAGATTTTGCTTATTTGAATTATCTTTATCTTACCCTCAAAATAATTCTTTCCTTCTTTTTCCAAGTGAGAGGAGGGGAGATTGAGAGGCAGACTCCACATGCACCCCAACCAGGATCCACCCAGCGACACGCTCCATGGAGCTATCCTCAACTCCTGGGCTGATGCACCAGAACCAACAGAGTCATGGCTGAAGAAGGGGAAGAGAGGGAGAGAAGGGGGAGGGGGAGATGTAGACCGGGAATTGAACCCAGGATATCTACATGCCTGGCCGATGGTCCATTACTGAGCCAACTGGCCAGGGCCTTACCCTCAAATTTGATAGTTTCACTGGATGTAGAAAATTCTTTTATCTTTGCTCATTGGGTGAGAAAAAGTGGCACTCTTTGTTTCATTATGCTCATAATTTAGCTGCTCTAATACCACCATACTGGTCAATTATTTAACAATTTTAGGAAATCAGAGCAAGCAAAGTAACTTTGGGCCAGTTTTCTGAACCTTAATACTGTGTAATATATACCAACTAACAACTGTATAAAAAAAAACTTGCATTCTTACTTTATTTTTCCAAAACATTCAAATACCTGGATTTTTTTGTTTGTTTTTTTGTTTTTTGTTTTTTTATTAAGTGAGAGGCAGGGAGGCAGGGAGACAGATTCCCGCATGTACCCCAATCAGGATCCACCCAGCAAGCCCCTACCGGGCAATGTTCTGCCCATCTGGGGATGTTGCTCCATTCCTCAACAACCAAGGTATTTCAGTGCCTGAGATAAGGCCATGGAGCCATCCTCAGCACCTGGGATCAACTTGCTCAAACCACTGGAGCCAGGGCTGCAAGAGAAAAGAAGGCAGGGTGAGGAGTGGATAAGCAGATGGTTCCTTATCCTATGTGCCCTGATCGGGAATTGAACCTGGGACTTCCACATGCTGGGTAATACTCTACGGCTGAGCCACCTAGCCAGGGCCAATATACCATTTATAATTTAGATGCAAAAGAAATTTTCACGAGGGAAGGAGGTAATTTTTGTATTTTTTATACTACTAGAAATCTAATTTGATATTATACAATTCAATATATCAGTATAAAATAGGATATAAGAAAAATGTTATGAGTTTTAAAAAATAAGTATTTTAATTGCAAAACCTTTATTATAACCATGTTGCCAAAGCAATGCTATATTTAAAAAAGTATCTCAAATGAAAAATGTTAAAAATTTCAATGATTTAAACTTCCATATTACCATAAATTCTGCTTACATAATATGCTGAAAACTCTATATTTAATAAAGAATTACCACCTATGGCCATACTACTCTGAACATGCCTGATCTCGTCTAATAAAGAATTACCAGCTAGCTTCATTACTTGATAGATTTGATTGCATCCTAAAACATAATTGTAGCTCAGTTTCTTAAAAAGGCAAAGGAAATGATTGTTTTCAACAAAACCTGATTTAAAAGAAAACACTATTAAGAACACAGGAAGGGGTAATTCAATGATGTCCCTTTCTTAACACCCTCTGTTTTTATTCTACCAGACATACCCAAGCCAACCAAGTCCATTTAAATCAGGAAGGGTAATGTAATTCCAAGCTCTAAAGACTATAGAACAAATGTACTGTAAATAGGAAAAGCTCTCTTGCCTTGATTAATATAATTGTGGCAGATGTCATTGTCAATCAAAAATACACTCTTGAATTTTTCTAATACAAAAGAGGAGTATATTTTTACTTGTGACTTTAATAAAAATACCCTTTCAGTGTATTGTGCTGAGTAAATTAACTTTTAGAAGAATGAAAAATAACTTGTGATAACTTAATGTGACAACTATTTGTAAAAATTGTCCTTTTCCCAATGAAGCCCATCTTCAAAATCCATCTTAAAAATTTCAGTTTTAAATGTTAGACAGGCTTGACCATCTCTTTTGAATATCAATAAAATGTAGTTTTGCCTATGTGCTTTTCAATGTTCTCTAAAATTCTTAGTAATATATAACAATAAAAGAACTTAAAATCTGAAAGGCAGAGAAAACAGTCAAAGGATTTGTTGGGAATGAATATATTCTGGATATTAAAGGACAACTAACTTGCCAAGAATTGCTCTGATGTTGAAGTGGTATTATGGCACCAATGAAATCTATACAGTCTCTGTCCTAGGATATAACAGAGTAGCACCCACTAGGCAAAAATTACTCTAAGAATTTTTACTCTTTCCAAAATTGTAATCAAGTAAAAAAATTAACAAACAATATTTACTAAAAACACAAAGGTCACGGAAATATTTTTAAATAAGCACTCTCTGAGATGTAGGTTCACAAGGCTGCTCAGTCAAGTGAGGTCCCTGTAATGGCAATTGCTTCTGATGGGGGGAGAAGGTGGAGAGGTTAGAGTTCTAAAATGATAGTGACAATGATGGCAGGAGTTGAGTCAAGAGGAAGCAATGAGAAAGGTTGGTCCTAAGGAGGCAGTTGAGAGAAAGGAAGCTCATGCGCTGGCTGGGCTGTACCCACAGGGCAGGATGCCCTTCAAACAGGTCAGTAAAGAGGACTGAACAAGCAGTTGGGTAGGATTTGCTAATGTGGAGGTAATTAGTTCAAAAGGTTAGGTACACAGAAAATAAGAATATGTGCAGTATAATTAGAAAGCTGGGAAATTATTCTAAGGAAGGAAATGGCTGTATTGTGTGTGCATTTTGGGAAGGGGATTCTAAGTTGGCTACTGATATTTAAAGACCTGCACTAATTAGGCGAGTCTGTCAGGTATGAATGGGGTATTGATAGACATTCCAGATGAGGAGGAAAAAGACCAGGGTTAAAGCTACTTCGTGAATCCTAGGATGTGAAGGAGACATAATGTTGAGTGTAAGCTTTGGAAATCAAATAGATCTATGCGATGGTTAATTAACTTGAGTGGGCCACAGCAGACATTTGGTCAAACATTATGCTGAATGTCTCTAGATGTATTAACATTTAAATTGGCAGACTGAGTAAAGCAGATTGCCCTCCATAATGTGAGTGGCCCTATCTAGTCAACTGAAGGCCCTAAAGAGACAAAAGGACTAACCTCCTCAACTAAGAGGGAATTCTTCCTGCCTGACAGCCTTCGAACTGGAACATCAGCTTTTCCTCCCTTTGGATTCAGAATGGGAACTATCATCAGCTCTCCTTGCCAACTCGCCCTGCAGATCTTGGAACTTGCTGACATCCACAAACACGTGAACCAATTCCTTACAACATAAAACACTTCCTATTGGTCTGTTTCTCTTGAGAACCCTAATATAACCTGGGTTCAAAATCATGGCTGTTTCTTAATAGCTGTGTGCCCTTAAGACGGCCCCTTACCCTCCCTGAGCCTATAAAATGGAAATAATAATTGATCAGCATAGGATTGTAACAAGGACTAAAATAACTTCATAAAGCATTGAGTATAAGGCCTGGCACATAGTGCTCAATAAATAGAAGGTGTTATTATTATTATATGAGGCTCTATTAAGAGGGGAAAAAAAACAGTGAAACAGGGCCTACAGGTGTTTTCTTGGTGAGAAGAGAGGTATGAAAGTGAGACCTGTCAAAGATTCCCCTGGCCCATAGCAGCAGCCCTTGTTCTTTTCATCTAGCCTTCTCTCCCACATTTATGAAAACTACTTTCTGTGTGTCATCACGCTCATGTAACTCTTTGGGATAATTCAGCTGAACTTTCAAAAACTTTCTAAAATCTTGTTTAAAAATCTTCGAGATCCACATCACTCTTACTAGACTTAAACATAGTGAATATAAAAATATGGACCTTCTGATTTAGGATTTTGCAGAGGTACTAGGTTATTACTGAAAATACTAATCACTGTAACGTATTACATATTTATTTTCAAACTAAACCTCTGATAGACACTTATTTTGTTGTCATTAGCCTTTCATAAAATTGAGTTGGCATCAATTCCAGTTAGTTAAGAATTCTGACTAGAAAAGCTTTACTGTAAAAATCCCCCTCTCACAACAGTAACTTCTAAGAAAGGGAATAAATACATTCTCTTCATTTTATATCCTTGTATCTTCTCTCAGGGTCAGAACGAAGTACCACTGTGCAAACACTGATTCTATTTCAAATGTAAACATTCAATTAGCTACCAGTCTTAAGTATTTACAGAGGTTCTGAAAAAAAAATTTTTTTTAAAGACTAGCCAAGTGTTCTGTGATAAAAATCTAATGACAGTGTATGGATAACAGTTATAGCCCTAGAGGGCTGATCAAAGTTCCACCATCATGAATCTAAAAGTATGCCACCCTAATGAATCTAAAAGTACCCCACCCTACTTCGATCCCCAAATAATTCAGAGTTTGGTTGTTGGTTTTATTTTCTTTGGTTCCTTCATGGTGGTGGGGGTGGTGGGGGTGGTGGTGGTGGTAATAAGAGAGAAGTTAAGGTGGGCTTGGGAAAGAAGGAAACTGTCCCTTAGCACAGTTGTATATGTCTGCAGCGCTATCTTTTCAACTATAAAAGCTCTCCCTTCCCAAAATGTGCAATCTGGTTTTGGTAACTCGTAATTTATTCACAAAACAAGACTATCAAAAAAAAAAAAAAAAAAAAGTACCTCTTTCTACATGTTAACACTATTCCAGATGCTAGAGATACAAAGATAAAGACACTAGTCTGGGGCCCCAAGAGATTAGTCTAGTGGGTGAAACAAACATAAGCAAACAATCATAACACAGTGAACAATAACTGAGTAACAGATATAGTTCAGAGAGCAGGTACAAGTTGGGGACTGGGAAGACTTGAACAAAATGCTACAGGATGCAGGTGGCCCATTCCAAGGTTAAGTGTTTTTCAAGCAAAAACTCAGTTTCCGGACTAAAACACCTTCATTTCTAAATGTGAGACTTTTATGTTAAAGTTCTTATGCATCATATATACATACATAATAACAACCCAAAGGGAAATTAGCTCAGTTTTAGAGCATGATTCATCATCATTCACACCTGCTCAATTTAAGACCCTCAACAAAATAGGCATTACATTGAGGAAATTATGGTAGCAATTGTACAAAATTAGAACAAAGAGACTTCTGTTGCTATATGAACAATATGAAACACTATACATGCTTTTAGATGTATTTAATTTACACTGTAACTGTCAATCCTTTCAAAACTCTTAAGATGGATTCTGACTGAGGAATAAAACCGTAAAAATTCTGTTTTCATCTTTATATTTGAAAAATCTCCAAATTACAAAGGCCAGTGTGGTACTTTTGAAAAACATTTGAAAATTACATGCTTGGATTTACAGATTTCTGTTATTCACTCATGTCATAATCCCCAAAGCTACCTTTATTCCACAGCTAACTTTCCAACATTTCTACGAAAAGGGCACAGGACAAGTTTTCTTTTCGTTCTTTCTTTCTTTCTTTTTTTTTTTTTTTTTTTTAAGGTTATAGTCTTTTTTTTAAGCGTTGAAATAGAAAATTTTGACAACGCAGCAATTTTAAAACGGGCCATTTGATCGGGCCCATTTTATTTTATACTTTTTTCCAACATCTGCCAACCTTCATCTAAGGTCAAAGGCTCCCCGAATGTTTTACAAGCTGCCTACGGAGACAAACCCTGTGAAACCTGAAGACACCACACCAACAACCGTGCGGGTCACTGTAACGTGGCAGACCACTCGGCAAAGTCAAAACTGCAGTTCACTTTACGCTGACAGAGCTGCTTTCCAGAACTCTTCCCTCTCTGTCCGCCCCGCCCCCGGCCCCCAAAGAACGGGAAAGTGTAGATTTCATAGGATGTTTGGCACTGATTTCCTTAAAACGAAGCTTTTATCTGGTTCCCGGCTCTGTGCGGGCTCGGGCTGGAGCGCCTGGGTTTTCCGGGATCAGCGAGGGCTTCTCAACTGGTGACCTCCAGCCCCTCTGCTGGGCGTGTCCCTAGAAAGGCCACGGCCCTTCACACCACGGAGGACGCCTCAGGCCCGCTGCCAGGCGACCCCCGCCCCGCGGCTCCGCAGGGGATCCCGGGCACACCCCACCGCGCAGGTGGCGACACCCGCCGGGCAGGGGTTGGGAGACAGCCAGGCCAAGCTGAGCGACCGCTATGCGCGGCCACCGAGGGCTGGGCCCCGATGGGCTCGGTCCACTCTGTCTGCCCGAGCGAGCCCTCGTCGATACCGACTCCTGTTCTCACTTCAGCCCATCCCGCACTCAGCCCATCCCGCACTCGGCTCATCAGGGAACTTTCCAGAACCCTGGCCCTCCCTGGCAAGTCCCGAATCGCCGTCCAGGAGGGAACCTTGGTTCACTTACTGAGCGCCCCCTGCGGCTGGGAGCTCAGGGCGGGCTGCACGCGGAGGGGACCCTCTCGGACCCGCCTCAGGACGCCCTGTGCTCCCGCACCTCCAGGCGCCCGGCGGGCACCCCGTCCCCAGCCCCCTCTCGGGCCGGCCTCGTCTTCCAGGAGGGCAGACGACGGGGCAGCAAGGGACCGGGAGAGCCGCGCCCCCAGCCCCTGGTCCCCTCTGCCCGCCTTTACCTCGCCTAACCCCACCAGGGCCGGCGGAGTTAAAATTAGAGCCCAGCGCAGGGCGAGCTCACGTGCGCCGGGCGGGGCGGGGGCGCGGTCCGGGTGAGTCACGACCCCGCCCCCACTCGTCGAAGACGGGCTGACGTCAGCCGCTTCCCCGAAGGGTGACGTCAGCGCGTCCCGGAGAAGCTGCGAGGCTATCCTTTAACATTCACGGAGTTTCGGTACCTTAAAGGGGCCAGGCCTCGGGTAAACGGGTCTGGGAAGGTGACTCTAGTCAGGCATCCGTAGGGTCCCTTTATACATAATCCTTTTGTACAGAGAAGTGTTGACTGTTGAGTTGCTGATGAGCAAAGGACAGCAACTGAGCGTAATTGGAGACTCCCTGAAACCCCAGAACCTCTTCCTGGAAGCCCTCCTTAATTAACCAGAGTCTGATACTGACCCAAAATTCAGAAAGTTTTCAGTGTCCCTTGACTCCCTACCCCTTCACTATATGCTTACACCTCTACTGGTACAGAAAGGCTGTGGTTTGAAAGTTTATACAACTTAAGCCAACTTGGCCCTTTTATCACTGTTTTTGACCGTGTTTAAAATCTGTCACCAGTAGTGTAACATGAAACAAGTCATTTAAATTTCTGAGTGAGAAATTTGTGAACTGGTCTCCAAACCCTTCTCTCATGCTAATGTTGCTGGTGGAAACTTCCAGAGGCAGGAGACCTGTTCATTCAGCATTATCGTGGCCTCACCGGAAACTAACAATTTACTGAGGTTTACTATGTGGCAGGTATTTTCATTATTGTTCCCCCCCCACACACACACACACACATACAGTTTAATCCTCCGATCTCTGGGGTGTCATCATCCCCATTTTACTGACAAGGAAAGAAATTGAGGTGCAGCAAGGTTGAGTATGTTTCCCTAGGTTACACAGCTCAAGAATAACAAACTGGAAGTCATTCCCTGATCTATATTCCCAGTTGGATTCCAGGTCTATGTTTGTGTTGTTTAAGGTAGGCTATGAAATGCAGGTCTTATTCTGGATATATTGAGTCCCCTAGAACTAGCTTTTCCTCTTTTAACACAAGCCCAGTGCCTCTGTACAAATAATCCAGAAGATCTCCCAAGGAGGCTCCAAGCCTCCGGGTGGGGCAGTGAGAAGGCACTCCCTCTCAGGGGTGCTCCTCCTGCACTTGCCCAGCCTGAGAACAAGTGCCTCCTTGAAATTGGCAGCCTAGTCACCTCACTCACTTCATGGGAGTCCCAGCACTGCCAGCATGCCTTTGACTCTGTGGTTCCTCTCTTGAAACCAGAGAAGACATCCCACTTTACAGCATCTTCACCTGGCACATCGGTGGCCAGCTCTACCGAAGTACAGAAGAAACATCTTGTTTTACCTTCATCATAATCCCCTCTCTGTAAAGCAATAGAGAATTTCTGGTTAGACCGGCATGTTCATGCCAAAAACAAATTAAAGACAACAACAGCTTCCCAAAGTTTTGAGCAAAATAATGGTGCTTGTGTACTGGAAATGGAGCCAAATGGATGAGCTGTTGTCACAGTTATCTTCCGACAATCATTGCTGGTCCTTGGCTAAGAGTCACAGCCCCATCCTCAGGCTATACATGCCAGGAGCACCTTCCTCCCCCAGCTCATCCCTTGGAAGTATTTAAAACTAATTCCTTTTCCCTCCTATCCAGTCTCCAGACACCACCAAGCTCTCTCCTTTGTGATCCCTGCTCCTGTCCCCTCTACCATGCTGATGGAGTCATTACCACTGCTCTTTCTGTTCTGCCAGGTTTTCTGGAGCCTGTGACCAAACACCTGGGTGCACTTCCACCGCAGCCTCAGGAAGAGATGGAGAAAACCACAGGCAGCTTTAGGGGAAGCTGTAGGGGCAGAGGGTTCTTCCTGTGCACTGGGGCTGGACACGAGACATGGAAACTTAGACCAGTATGGGACCTTCAGGTCAACTGGGCCAGCCCTTGTTTTATAGTTAAGGGATTAAGGTCCAGGTGAGGTGACCTGCTCAGTGTCACATGGCCTGTTAGGTGAGAGTCTTAGTCACCTGACTTCTATTCAGATCCATGGATCACATCATTTTTATAAATTTCAGGTGGAACAATGGGCATAAATATGCATGAAAAATGATAACGTGACATATAAGTGGTGGAAGGGAAGACAATTGGTGGCTTGAGGTAAATATAGAAATGAAGTCACCGGGAAGAATTGCAGAACACAATTTCTTTGGAGCTATGGCTGTTCCCACCTCCCCTTTCCTTCCTCTCCCATCTAGTCTCAAGATAGGTGAGGTGGTTATTCCTCCTCGGACCTGGGAACCTTTTCCCAATGGAATGACATGATGAGTTGGATTGCCATTTTTAAACCTTCAGTAATCCAGATCTTGTGTGTCATTTCAGGTTTTGATTTTTTATCTCCTAGCTTTTACTTCCCATAATTTTCCTATCCCAGAAGTCCCATTAAATACCATTAAGAGCCATAAGTGTAACTGGCCACTAATGTGGAAGGATTGTGATCTCCACAAAACAGCCTTGGCAAAGAAAGGAGCAGGAATCCTGGGTCTGTTCCCAACCGTGCCAGTGACTCACTGGATGACACAAAGCTAAGAGAGATGTGGGTCGACACACACAGCTGCTGGCCAGACAGAGGTGGAAGGGTGGGAAGAAGCCACTTAGCTGACTTTTAGCATAGTGGAAGCTCCGAGGTCCCCCAGTAACAGCTGAAGGATGGCCCGCCAGGTCAGCCCTAGCTCTGTCCCACTTAAGAGCCTGCCTCCAATGGAGCCACCAAGATGGCTTGGGCTGGATTATAGCATTTACCCTTCACGACACCATTTTCTTTGGTTAGGAATGCACCCTAGTGAGTTATTCCTAACTCCACTTTAATAACTTGTTACAGATCTTCCCTCAAGGAATTTATCTGAAACTTTCTTTGATCTATTTATATTTCAGCCTGTCCAGCCTTTTCAGGGAAGAAGTAGATTTACCATTTATGTAAAAGCAGTTAGGTCCTAAGACACAAAAAACTACTATATAAGGGTTTCTAAATAATAATAGTATTACAATATAATATTATATTTAATCAATATACTCCTGTATTATAGTTTGATGATAATAATGATTCAGATGGTCTCACAGGCTTATTTTGTCTTTGACTGTATCTTCATGCACATATACACGCACACATACCCCATCAAAAAGTACTTCTTAATGGAGTGGGGTGCTGTGATAAAAGTAACTCTGCATGCCAACTTTCATAAACATACTTAATGTTCTCTAAGGACTTACTATCTAGGACCAACATATAGTAGGTGCTCAATAAATACTTGTTGGGTTGATGAAAGAGTGGAATAAAAAAAAGAGAAAGCCATGTGGTCACTGGTGAGACATATTAGGAATGACTGTATTTGAGGTTGGAGCAGAAACAGAGCATATACTTGGCCTGGAAGAAAAAGGGAATGTCTGATTTTATGGTACATGGGTGTGTGAGCTCTCCTCAGATTGGCCCTAGAGCTCACCCTGGAGCAACAGCTGGTTCCCAGGCTGCTGAAATAGACAAGGGTTGCCAAAGGGACAGCACCTGACAGGAGTTATGTAGATGGTAGGAATGAGGAGGCAGGTATGGGGGCCAGAATAGGATGACCAGGTCCTATGGCCATCTCTGTTTTCAATATGAACCACACTAGAATGGAGTTTTAAAAGCCAAGTGATTCTGTAGGTGAAAGGACAAATAGACCGTGATATATCCAAACAATGGGATATTATTCACTACTAAAAAGAACTGAGCTATTAAGTCATGAAAAGACATGGAGGAAACTTAAATGCATAAACTCAAGTGCATATTATTACGTGAAAGAAGCTAATCTAGAAAGGCTACATATTGTATGATTCCAACCCTATGACATTCTAAAAAACGCAGAACTACAGAGACAGTAAAAAAATCAGTGGTTATACGGGGTTGGGGGAGGGACAAAAAGGCAAAGCAGAGAGGATTTTTAGGGCAGTGAAAATACTCTATACAATATTATACTAATAGATACCTCTCATTATACACTTTTCCAAAACCATAGAATGTACAACATCAAGAGTGAGCCCTAATGTAAACTAAGAACTTTGGATGATAATGATGGGTCAATGTAAGTTCATCCTTGGTAAAAAAAAAAAAAAAAAAAAAAATAGTACCACTCTAGTGGGGGAAGTGGGGGATGTTGATAGTGGAGAAGGCTATGCATTGTCCAGGGAAGAGGGTCTATGGGAAATCTCTGTACCTTCTGCTTACTTTTGCTGTGAACATATAACTGCTCTACAAATTAAAGTCTACTTTTAAAAACCCAGGTGAGGTGATCGTACTTACCTGTATGTAGATTAGGTCCACTATGGAGTCATAGAGACTTGAGTTGGGCTCCTAGCCCCATCACAACCAACTGTTACTTTGGAAAGTTACTTAATGCCTCTAATCTCTGTTTCTCTTAATGTCACAGGACTGTCATGCTTTCCTCAGAGCATTTTGAAAATTAAACGTAAAAATATATGTAAAGAGTCTAACCCAGTACCGGGGATGTAGAGCATGGTGAATATATACCCTCTCCAATCTCTCCCTAGTTACTGTGATTATTAAACATTTTGATGGCTACTAATTTCAAAGTCAGGCCAGTAGAGGAAAGCTATCTCTGGTGAAAGTGACCTTCTACTAGAAAGGCAATCTATGTGTAGGAATGGGCATGCGTGTCCTCAAATGGCTCAGTCACAGATGCTGACTACAGAAGGTCAGGCATGAACTTGAGCTCTAGAAGGCCGTGTCAAGCCCCTCACTCAGCTTTCTCCTGTGAAAAGGTCAAGATGATGGAAGGCTGTCATATTTAGATGATGGCTCGTAGGGAAGCCTCGGTGGGTTAGTCACCTATGCTATGACATCATATTGCCACTCAATATAGTAACAGCTGTTGGTTGCTTTAGGGGGCAGGGGCGGGGTCAGCTTCTGTTGACCAACCATACCTCCAGGATAAATTGGATGGAACCAGCAGGGATGACATGACAAGTGGAGAAACCCTCCTCTAAATAGGATATTCCACAGTTTTCAAAGGATTTTCCACAGTTTTCAAAGGATTTTTGGGCACCTCACCTCAAAATGTGAGTCTTGATTTTTTCTTTGTCCTTGGGGCCAAGCAGGAAAAATGTACAAGAAAGGTGTTTGGTCAGGAAGACTTCAGATGGGGGAGTATCCACCATGACCAGGGGCCATGCTGCCCTGTTCAGGGGTGAAAAAGAGAGAAGTCCTATGCACCAGCTACACGATGCCTACATGGCACCCCAAGAAGTAGTCCAAGGAGGAGGACTGAAAAGGCCTGGAGTTAGAGTGTTCTAGGAATCTTTGGGCTGGATCAGGCATTTTACCTTTCACAGATTCATTACAACCATGGGGCCAGATCAGCACCCCACTGAGGCAATGGTGTCATCTCACCTTTGAAATTAGCCGGGATGAAGCCATAGTTTGAAGATAACACACATCAGTGCTATAGTTAATCTGGGGTATTGATTAGTCACATCATAATGGAAAGCCTCTGGATTTGGTTAACCCCTTCTTTCCAGAGTATTATCCTCTTTGACATCTCAACCTCTTGAGGGGCCTTGTGCTTTGGGAGCAGAATGCTTTGAATCAGCAGTAAGAGGTTAACTGGGGAAGGCAGACTTTCCCTGTATCTAAACTGGAGTTAAGTTCAGACTGAAGAAGCAGAGGTTAGAAAAAAAAACCTGGACCAGGGGTCAGGAGACCTAGTTTGGCAACTGATTCTGCCACAGTTTGAGCTGTGTGACCTTGGGCAAGTCACTGCCTCTCTGTAGCTTTTGGTTACTTCTTTTTTCTGTAAATTATGTGTGCTTGTGGTCCTTCCGACCCTGACTGGCACATTCCAGTCCTCTAAGTGTGGATTTGCTGTCCTGTTGCTGCAGATTAGAAAAGACCTGGGGTCTGAGTGTGTGGCTCTGCCACTCACTGTGCTACCTTGCACAAGAACACCCCTTCTCTGAACCTCAGTTTTCCCACTTGTATAATATGGTTATTATGAGACATGGATGAGATAATGACCCTGGAAGCCTTTCTGGAGGCTTTATGCAAATGTATTTAAATGATGCCCCAAGTTCAGAAGGGAAGGCGGGTAAGAGGAGCTGAGGAGGACAGTTGGGGGTACTTACTGGCCGGTTGGACTGTGACCAGGGTTAGAACTTGAGCAGGTGGGGGTTGTGGTCAGCCAGGCCATGAAAACCTCCAGCTCTGTCCTGCTCAGTTCCTGGTCACTTCCCAGCAGTTCAGGGAGGGGAAACAATTGAGAGATTGTAAACGATAATGTGAACAGCCCAAGGGAGTGGCTGCAAACTGTTGTCTGAGTGGGCACCATGCCAGGCAAAGAGGGCGGTGGGGAGCCCAGCCAGGGTCTGGAATCCCATGCAAATGAGCAGCCTCCCATTTCCTAGGGATGCCCCGGGAATACTCCTGCACTGTGCACCTCCCACGGTGTGGAAACGCCTGGGAGGGGAGCCCTGCAAATAACAGATCACAGCAGCGTATTGACCGGAGTGATCTGTCTCAAGTCATCCCTTGAGGAAAAATCACAGATCCCCTAGCCTAGAGAAACTCTTCAAATTCCTGTTAATTCTTCACGTTAATCGATTAGTTTAGGATTAGCGATTTTACTTTGACTCTCCCTTTCATGTTTCCGGGGAATGAAACTGACCACTCCTTTCAAGCTGTTCTTTGAGCCAGGAGCGCGACTTCTCTTCCTTCCTTCCCACCAAAAAGGGGTTACTCTGTTTTTTTTGTTTTTGTTTTTGTTTTTAATTTTTGAAGCCCTTGGAACAGAGGGTGGAGAGGCTGGCAGGAGGCGCGGCTGCTCAGCGTGCTGACTTGCTGACTCATCTGACATTAACATCATTATGTTTCAGGAGTCAAAGTGATTTTCAAACTATGAGTAATGCGCGATATTAGAGAGAATGTTTACAAGTCAGCAGGCGTTTCAGCACACTGGAGGAACCAGAGGCTGCTGACAGCTGAAATGACTGAAGGAATAAGAAATGCCCTCTGGAGAAACGCCCTTTCTGTCCGGGCTCCTCTTCTTTGAAAAGGATCCCGAGAGGAAAGGCAGGTGAACTCGGAGCTCCCTGAGGAGGGGTCCAGATCTAGCATCCTTATATGAATACTACCTGGATGTCTGATCATTTTATATGAGAAAAGCTTTCTTTTAGTCTTTGTTTTCATTTATGCAACTCTAGTGAAAGATGGATTTAAAGATTTCGGGAAATTATTCCTTTTTTAATTTAGAAATTAAATTTAATGGGGTGACATTGATCAATAAGAGTACATAGGTTTCAGGTAAACATTAATATAGCATTTGAACTGTTGGTTGTGTTGTGTGCCCTTCACTCAAAGTCAAATTATTTTCCCTCACCGAATATTTGTCCCTCATTACTCCCTTTCCTCACACCCCCTCCCCCTGATAACCACTTCACTTTTATCTATGTCCATGAGTCTCGTTTTTAAAGCAAATTAGTTCTTAAAGCTAAGTTATTTCCTGTATTAATAACTATAATAACCTGGCCAGGCGGTGGCGCAGTGGATAGAGTGTCGGACTGGGATGCGGAGGACCCAGGTTCGAGACCCCAAGGTCACCAGCTTGAGCGTGGGCTCATCTGGTTTGAGCAAAGCTCACCAGCTTGGACCCAAGGTTGCTGGCTCGAGCGAGGGGTTACTCGGTCTGCTGAAGGCCCAGGGTCAAGGCACATATGAGAAAGCAGTCAATGAACAACTAAGGAGTCTCAACAAAAAAACTGATAATTGATGTTTCTTATCTCTCTCCATTCCTGTCTGTCTGTATCTATCCCTCTCTCTGACTCTGTCTCTGTAAAATAAAATAAAAAGAAATTATAATAATATCTAAAGTTTTGTGGGTAACTGTGTTACTTCTAAAGCAGGAATGAGAACAAATCATTTCAACCATTTTAAAGATGGGTACAGAAGCCCATGGCATGGGTGGAGGGTGAGGGGGAAGCCTTTTTAATGCTCCTTTGTGGAATTAGTAAGAGAAAAATTTGAGAGCCATTGAGTACAATGAACCAAGTATTTAGACCTCATGACAGAAAAGAGGCCCCAGTCCTGTCCAGATAAGTATCTGTCCCTTGCCTCCTAAGGCAAATACTAACACTTGCTCTGCCTACCTCAGAGGAAGAGCCTTGAGCTCTGGGATGGTAGGGACAATGTCTGCCCACCACTCTACCCCCCACCCCGTGTCTAACTTGGAAACTGCCTATAGTAAGTGCTCAGTAACTCCTTGCAGAATTAACGAATGACACAAGAGCTTTGAGCGCCAGAACACTGCTCTCCTGTTTAGTTGGTCTTCTTGCCTTTAGTTCCCCCTGCCCAGGGCCGGGATGGGGGTGCTCAGCAAATGGGGCCATGCTTGGAGGCACATCTACTGAAGGTATGAGAATTACTGCTCGGATCCTCAGGAACTTAACTGCTAAAACTAGGTGAAAGTAGAACACTCAAAGAAACTCCTTTAGAAAAGGCTCATTCTAAAGCGTGGCAGTAATTTTAATTTGTTTATCTGTTGGAGGCAAATGAGAACTGTTCAGACTCCATTTCACCTGCTGATATTTGAACTGAAATTATCACTGAAGGTGTAATGACAATGAAGTCAACTCCATGTTTGGGCATTGTGAAGACAGGGCAAGGATAAATAGTTGGACTGGATTAATCCTTAAAACACAAAAGCTCCACTCTTTTTTTTTTTTATGCGCAATAAAAGCTCCACTCTTTTTTTTTTTTTTTTTTTTAATTCTTTTTTTTTTTTAATTTTTTTTAAATTTATTCATTTTTAGAGAGGAGAGAGAGAGGGAGAGAGAGAGACAGAGAGAGAGAGAGAGGAGAGAGAGACAGAGAGAGAGAAGGGGGGAGGAGCTGGAAGCATCAACTCCCATATGTGCCTCGACCAGGCAAGCCCAGGGTCTCGAACCGGCGACCTCAGCATTTCCAGGTCGACACTTTATCCACTGCACCACCACAGGTCAGGCAAAAAAGCTCCACTCTTGATATGTGTTTACAGGTATAAAAGAAAAGAAAAACTTGTGAATAATCAATCCTGCCTTTTTTTCCCCTGTGGGAAAAACATCCACATGATTTTATATGTTAGGACATATTTCTAAACTTTTTTTTTTTTTTGTATTTTTCTGAAGCCGGAAATGGGGAGAGACAGACTCCCGCATGCGCCCGACAGGGATCCACTCGGCAAGCCCACCAGGGGGCGACGCTCTGCCCCTCCGGGGTATCGCCCCTCCGCAACCAGAGCCACTCCAGCGCCCGGGGCAGAGGCCAAGGAGTCATCCCCAGCGCCTGGGCCATCCCCGCTCCAATGGAGCCTTGTTGCGGGAAGGGAAGAGAGAGACAGAGAGGAAGGGGGGGGGGTGGAGAAGCAAATGGGCGCCTCTCCTACGTGCCCTGGCCGGGAATCGAACCTGGGTCCCCCGCGCGCCAGGCCAACGCTCTACCGCTGAGCCAACCAGCCAGGGCTCATATTTCTAAATTTTGATAAGGGCTTACAAGTATAGCCTTTTCCAAAATCCTTTCTCTACAACAGGTAACTGTCCTCTTGTACTTTCCATTCCTTTGACTTCTCTGCCTCTCTCTCCTTTTCCCTCTTTTCTCCATCCCCCAGTTAACTCCTTCCTCTGTTCTTACTCTTATGTTGCTGTCTGCCTCTCCCATCCAAGCACCTCTCTCATCTTGTAAACTTTCTAGTGTTGAACCATTCACATGGGGAGTGGTCAATAACATTTTGAAACAAACAAAAAGTCATGAACTAATTATAATATCACTTATAAATTGTTAATAAATAAATTGGTAATTATTTTTAAGCTTTCAAGCTTAATCGCAGACAAAAAATATTCCTGTTCATTTGAGATTGTCTTTGAAGAAGATGTAAAAATTAACTTTATCAAATCTCATTCCTTGAGTACATGACCTTTGAATGCTCAATATCACCATCAAAGAAAAAAAAAAGGGGGGAGGTGGCCTTCAGGGAATGACACACCCTGAGAACCCTAACCCTAGTCTTCTGTGGCCCACCTGGCTTAACTGATCTCTTCTCTCCCCATCCATTAAAATAGTATTGTTAGGCTTACTTCAAGCAGTAAATATAAACCAGTACATTTGTGGCTAATCAATCCAAAATGATTGTTAAAGAGAGCCAGGATCTGTGGTTCCATCTCAAACATTTGAGGATGATGCCAGGAAAGAAAGGCTGTGTGTGCTCCCTGTGGCTGTCACTGAGTGCTTCTGTCCCAGGCACACTCTCCAGTGGGGTACATCTAGGGCGGTGGTATTTCTAGGGTTCTGAAACTCCACTATTCTGTATCAGAGCTGCACGTCCAGGCTGGTCTAGATCTCACATCCCCTCCTCCATTGTTCCTGCAGGTACATGAATGCTTGTCAAGCTAGGGATCCTCATTTGGGGTTGGATGACACAGTCACTGCCCTAAGGCATCTCAAGTAACAAGGTTCCTCATTTCAACCTGAATTATTTATCTTATAATTATAAATAATTTCATATTCATTTAATAATGTTATTAAGTTAGTTGCAGGTTGCTGAACATTTGAGATCCAAATGTTTAACATAGATTCTAAAATAAACTTTGGTTATTTAGAACCCTCATGGAATAAACTCATACTAATTTTCCCCAATATTCTCCCTTTACTATTTCCCCCTTCCTTCTTTCCCTTGATTTTTTTTCTCTCTCTCCCTCCATCTTTTCTTCCCTTCTGTTCTTCTTTCCTCTTTCTTTGTTTTCTTGTGATTTGTTTGTTTGTTGCTTTTGGTAGATGTCTTTCTAGAAAATATATCTAAAAGATTTAAAAAACTGGTTAAGGACTAAATAGAGACTTTTTATCATGTGCATATTTTGACTTCCCATTTTTAATTGTGTGCATATGTTTCTTCCCAATCAAACAACAAAAGAAGTTAACTTAAATAGTGTTTTGCACTTTTTCTGTTTTCAATTTTTAAGAATGTTTTATTTTTCCCCCAATTCTAATGTCAGCCTATCTCCTCCCTCTGGAACAGCTTCCAAAGGGAAATGGGGAAGAAGGGAAGGGAAGAAGTTGCCAGAAGTTAAATGCCTGTGTGCTCACAACAGGGATACAGGGAATGGGTGAGCCCACTAGGATCAAGGAAGTGTATGGCTTTTTTTTCTTTTAAATTCAAGATTGTAAACATCTTTCCACATCATTAAATATTCTTCTGCAACATCATTTTTAATGGTAGGAAAAGTCCTAAGTTAATTTTATATCTTTGTACTGCAATTTATTTAAGTAATATTCTATGTAAATTATTTGGGTAATACAGTATCTTATTTGTTAATATTGTAAATAATGCTGCCCTAAACTTTTTTGTAGCTTAATCTTTGTGCATAGCCATTCTTATTTACTTCAAATATCTCTTCTGAAAGGATGATAAGTATATATAATTTTCAAAGGCAAATAAGTCAGAGTATATAAGTTCTAGAATTTTTGATATATATATTGCTCCTAATATAATTTAAATTTAACATGAAGAAAGTTCTGCCTTTGTTTATTAAATTGTATTTTCTGTTTATGAATTTCTTGTTTAGAGTCTTTGCCCTCATATTTGTTGGTATCTTACTATTTGCAATGATTTAGAATGCTTTTCATATATATCAAATATATATACAAAGACCTCCTTGTCTAATATGTTTTTTAATTGTTATAATAGATATAATTATATTCTGGCTTGATATTTGCATTTTAATGTTGGTTATTTATATATTTTTTGACACACAAAAGTTTTTAGAGAAATAATCAAATGTGTCAATATTTTCCTTTCTAAAGGAAGAGTTTTCCATACAGAACTTTGACAATACTTCATATTTTCCTCTAATAAAATAATTTTAAAGGTAAAGTTTATGTATTTTACATATTTACAGTGCTATGCACAAATTTTAAGTGGACCATTCAGTGAGTTGTGAGATATGCATAAACCTAAGATTTTAAAATTTAAAGGGTACAAGTTTCTTTTTGAGTTGATGGTTAAATATATATATATATATATAAATACACTAAAAACCATTGGATTGTATACTTTAAAAGGATAAATTATATGGTATATGAATTATATCTAATGGCGTGAAGTACATTTGTAGAGAAATTAACATCATCACAGAAAATTCCCGAGTGTCACTTCCAATAGATCCTCGCTCCCACTATACCCCAGAGGCAATCAGAGTTTTTAGTTTTTTCATAATAGATTAGTTTTGCCTGTTTTAGAACTTTACATAAATGGAATCATACAGAATGAACTTTATTGTGCAAAGTTTCTTATACTCAGCATAATGTTTTAAAAATTCATCTCTGTTGGTATGTTTCAGGATTTCTTTTTGTTGTTAAGAGTAATCTTACTTTCAGTGTCTATATTACAGTTTGTTTATCCATTCCTCTGTTGATGGACAGCTGGGCTCTTTCCAGTCTGGGGCTATTATGAACATTCTTATATAAATATATGTCCTTTTGTGGACATAAATTTTTATTTCTCTTGAGGCAATACCTAGGAGTAGAATTGCTGGGTCATAAAATAGATGTATGTCTAGTTTTATTAGAATTTGCCAGACATTTTTCAAAAGTCATTATCCAGTATACTCAAACAAAAATGCATGAGAGTTCTAGTTGCTCCATATCCTCGTCAACTTTTGCTGCTGTCAGCCTTTTGTGATTTTAGCCATTCTGTTGAGTGGGCAGTGGCAGTGTGTGGTAGCTTTAATTTTCATCTCCTTGATGACTAAACATATTGACATCTTTTCATGTGCTTCTAGTTTTTGTTGTATTCAATAGTTTTGTATTTTATCCTAATTGCATCTCTATCAAAGTAATGTTGATTATTTGAAGTAAACTTCCAAATTTATATTTTTCTAAATAATCAACTCACCCAACTTAATTTATTAACAATAATTTTATTCCTACAGATTTATGATGATTTCTTTATCATAGATTAAATTCTTTTGTATAACGTGGTCTCAAAATATCTAGTCTGTGCAATTCATTTGTATAATTTGTACATTTTTTTGGTCAGTTTCATGCTATTTTATTGATATTTTCTTTCAAAGATGGTTTATTTAATATCTGGCAAAGTCACGGTCTCATGATTCCTTTTCATGTTCAACATTTTCTTTGCTGTTCATATCTTTGCTGGTCTTTCAGTAAACATTAGAATTATGTCTAAAAAGAATCTTATTGAGATTTTTATTGAAAGTATATTGAACATGCAAATTAATTTGAGAAACACTGATGTCATTGCCATGGAATTTAATATTTAAATTTTCCTGTACATTTCCCAGTTACATTTTGTGATTTTAATTATATGGATCCTTCACATTCTCATTAAAGCTAGAACAAGGCATTTAATAGAGATTTTTAATATCAGCATTGTTAATTTTTCTATTTTAATTCAATCTTTTTCACTATATTTTCTAACTGGGTAGTATTTCTATGATATATAGAGCAGATACTGGCTTTTGTTTCTCCTTTGTATATTTAGCAGTTTTCTTTTACTCTCTTAATAATTTTAGTTGAATTATTCTTTTGAGTTTTCAGGAATTATATTATCTACTTATAATTTAAAATCTGTTCTCTCCTTTCTAATATTTATGCACCTTATTTTTTATATGCATCCTATTTAATTGAGCAGAATTTTCAGACCTTAAAATAAAAATGGCAATAAATTATATCCCTGTTTTGCTTCTGATTTTAATAATATTGCTTTAGTATTTCATTCTTAAAGAAGTTTGGATTGTTTGCAATAAATACTTTTTGTTAAGAAGGAGTTTTAATTTTGTAATTATTTTTTGGTAAGGACTAGCTATTGAATTTTAATGTCTTCTCTACATCTATCGAGAATTTCATTTGGATTTTCTTTTTTAGCTAGTGGATGTGATATATTGTACTACTGGATTTTTCAAATATTAAAACATAAAGCCTTTCATTCTAGGTTAAACCCTACTGGGATTATTCTTCTGATACTCTGTTATCTGTGTTTGGATTTTCTTTTCTGTGTCCATAGTTTAGATAGTTTTATTATTTTCTTTCTTTTGAGCTGTCTTTCAGGTTTTGATATCCAAGTTATTCTATAAAGTATTTTAGATAAGCTTACCATATTTTTCAACGTTGGGAGTAATTATTGAGACATAGTAACTACCTACTCCTTCCGAGTTGAAAGAATTTTTCCCATAAAGTTTTTAGGCCTTGATAATTTTCTTTCTGGAGAAAATTCTTTTTCTCTTTTCTCTCTCTAGTTTCTACATCTGTGATTAGAGTGTTAAGATTTTATAATTCTAAGTTTGATCATGTATATATTTCCAGAATATTATTCATTTTACCTAGGTTTTTAAGTTTCTAAATTATAATTTTGCAAGTACTGTCTTAGGTTTAAAATAAGTTCTTCTTAACTTGTAATTATCTCCCTTTTTAATTTGCAATTATTCATAAGAATTTTTCTTTTTTATTTTATTTAAAAGTTTGACTATTTTATTAATTTTTAAAAGAAGTTTGTTAATTAATTCTATAAATTTTCTAATATCCTAATTAATTTAGTTTTGTTTTTGCCTTTAGTCTTTTCTCTTGATTTCTTAGGTATTTTATTATTGCTGTTGTTTTTATAAATCCTTGAATGGAACACTTTCATTTTCCCTTTCCTTAAAAATAATGAAAATATAAAGACTAATTTTATTAGAATACATTTTGATAATATTTCATAATTTTCATGTGATCTATTTTTATTTTAATTATCTCCTGCTATGTTCTTACACTTTAATTTTTTCACATTTTTAAGCTTTATTTACTCACACAGTTTAATTTCCTTTGAAAGCTAGAAAATAAATATCACTTATCTCATTATTTTATTGTTTTTCCATATGGTAAATATTGATCTTTCCCTGATTCTCATAAAAGTCATTTTTTTAAAAATCTATACACACACCAAGCCACTGAATAGTAATGTGCAAATCTCCAGGAAAACTATTACTTGAATGTTTTTAAGGTGGCAGAAGATAACAACTTGGAGATATAGCCTATAAACACGAGTTTCTTTTTTCCTATTGATAAAACTAGTTTTCAAAGTGGTATATTTTGAATGATTACAATCCAAAAGTAACTCCCAAAACAGATAATATCAACTTTAAAAGAACTTCTAAGCTAAGCTACTTGAAGGATAAATTAAGAATATCATTTTTTCTTTGTCCTAAATTTCTGAATTTGATACATATATTTTTCCAAGGTTCTTTTTGTTGTTGTTTATTTTAAAGGTAACATACCACACATTCAGAATATAATTCTTAAATTTGTTTCTTGTAAATATAAGAATGGGCAAAGTTAAGGTGAATTAGTTATAGAAAGAATAAAGAAAGATAAAACATTTAGTCACATATGACTTAAGGTCTTAGTTATTTATTGTGATTTCAGTATTCACAACAGTATATTTCCCTAGTGCTTACTTACATAACTAAGCAGGTAGACATAGCAAAAATGTCTGAATATGTAAGAAATGAAGACAAATAATTTAATCTGTATATTATCAGTCAATTAATACAGTTAGACTCTTAAACTAACCATTGGTAGTAAAATAATCTGATCACTTTTTACACAGCAATTAAAAAGAATAGGAAATAAAAGTCTCCTATACAATTACAGCATCTGCTGATATGTAAAGCCGTTAAGAAGCCCATGTATACTTTATTTTGTAGATGTTACCCAGACAACCTGTCTCAAATCAACCATTGCATAATGTATTTTGTAAAATACCTTTCTAAAAATACATTGCATTTTATAACCTTTATTATTACAAGTGCGGGGGGGGGGGGTTCTAGGCTAAACACTTAAACCAAACATATGCATGGGGCTATTCAGCAGTAGCCCGTAATGCAACCGGATGACAGGAAACTTCACACACACTTATTAAATGTTTATTATTTCAATCAAGTCAAATTAAAGCAAGCATTTTTTTTCTACATAGTTACCAGAAAAGACACTGAGCTGGAGTCAGGAGAGATTTCTAGGTGCAGCTCTGACTCAAGCTAACTGTAAGACATGAGGAAAGTTCTCTTAGCCTTTGTAAAGGCCTCAGATGCCTAAACTATATATAATATAAACAAAGCGGTTGAGCAAAATAAATTCTAAGGAGTATTATCATAATATGGGATTTCGTTAAACTTTTAAGAACTTAAATTTAAAAAATGATAGCTATGAAATATCAAGCTTGATACTTATCACCGATAATGTTGATTAGAGAGAGAGCTTTAAGCCAGGGAAATACTGATTCTGCATTTATGTACAAAACTACAAACTTTTTATTATTTGCATGGTATATACTTAATTTTTGTTTTATTTAATTTTTGTCCCGTATTTATATTTTGTGTTGCCTTAATTTCTATTATTAATAGTTTTGTTGCCTTGTGATAAAAAATTAAGTTTGTATAATTTCTGCTCCTTAAAAAAATCTATTTTTGAAAATATGCATTGCAAATACCTTCTGTTTTATAATCAACATTGTCTTGACTATTCTTGTCCTTTCCACATGAATTTCAGAATTAGTTTATTAAGGATCACACACACACACACACACACACACACACACACACATTGGGGATTTTTAAAATTAAAATTACATTAAGTCTATATATAAATATAGATATAATTGATATTTTTATGTTATTAAGTACTCCAATCAATGAACATGGTGATTTTATTTATTTAGGTCTTTATTTTGCTCAATAATACTTTCATAGTTTTCTTCATAGAGGCCTTACATGAATTTGCCCTAGGTGCCACATTATTTCTGTTACTAATGTGAATAGAAATCTTTTTAATTATATTTTCTCATTAGTTATTACTGTTAGAAATTCTATTGATTTTGTGCGGTTTTTGTGTCTAGCATCCTTGTTGAACACTTTTTAGCTCTACGAGTTTCTCTGAATTTTTTTGAATTCCTTATGTTGACAATCACATTTGTTTTTTGCAAACCAGAAAAAAAAATGGTTTTTTTCCTCCTTCTAACTTCCATCTCTCTTCCCTTTCTTTTCTATTGGGTCAATTAAGTCCTTCAGTACAATGCTGAATAGAAGTTTATAACTGGTACCCTTATGTTATTTCTGACTTTAATGGAAATGCCATTTCCTTAATGGAAATGTTTGCTTGTGGAATTTTGATATATGGCCTTTATCAAGTAAAGAAAGTTGCCTTCTATACCTATTTTGCAAAGATTTTTTTTTGAAATGTATAAATGCTGCGTTTCATCAAATGTATATTCTGCATTTATCTGGATTATATTAAAAGGAGTTTTTAAAAAGGAAAAAGCTTTTTCTCTTTTAAAATGTTGATTTTAATAGGTTTTCTGATCTTGAATTATACTTTCATTCTTAATATTAAATTTTATTTGGTCACAATATTTTCTTTAAGATTTTGTATCTATATAAAAATAAGATTATTATCATTTTCTTTACTGATACTGTTCTTGTCTGGCTTTAGTATCTCAAAAAATAATTTGGGTTGTCTTTCTTTTCCTCCCTATTCTCTGAGACAGTTTTTTGTTTGTTTGATTTTAGATAGCATTTATCTATTTTTTGAAGATCTGGTAAAACTCTTTGGGCCTGGTATCTCTGGATGTGGGAAACCTTTGGATCAGTAATTTAATTTCTCTCATGGCTAAGGCTTTATTCTGGTTTTATCTGAATAAATGACCATAATTTTATCTTTTCTTAAAAAACATCTAGTTCTTCTAGGTTTCCATATTTATTGGCATGAAGTTGTTAATAGTTTTCAAGTGGATTTTTATATATTTCCAAACCCTTTTTATTCCTATTTTCTGTGTGTGTGTGTGTGTGTGTGTGTGTGTGTGTGTGTTTCTTTTCCTTAATCACCTTTGCTCGGGGTTAATCTATTTCTGTAAGTTGTTTCAAAAAAAGAGAAAAACATCTTTTGGTTTTATTCCTCTCCTCTAAATATAATTTCTTTAATTTTTCTCTTATACTTATTTTTTCTAATTTCTAGGTTAGGTTTCTCTGTTGTTCCTTTCTCTGTTTCTTAAGTCAATCACTTTATTTATTGTCTTGGTTTTGTTTGATTATTTATTTTTTTTACAGAATATATTTTTAAGGTACTAACTATTCCCTATTCTCTTGTTCTCAACAAGGACCCCAGCACTTTGTAGATACTTATTGAACTCTGCTCCCCAACTTATTTTTGTTCTAGATTTGTAGTTTTATCTTTTTAAATATAAAATAGTTATTTTTACAATCAGTATTTAATTATATTCATAATACTTTTTTGTAGTTCTTTTAGTGATAGTCTGTGATTTTTAAACACCCTTGGTCTTTGCATGTCTGACATGTCTTTAGTAGGGTATAGAATTCTAGATTGACAATTATTCTCCCTCTGCACTTTGAACATATTACCTTTATTGCCTCCTTTTTGTCCTTTTTTTAGAAAACTTTAGAAAATTTAGAAAATTAATTTTAACAGGGTGACACTGATCAATAAGGGCACATAGGTTTCAGGTGAACATTTCTACAGCATTAGAACTGTTGATTATGATGTATACCCCTCACCCAAAGTCAAATCATTTTCTGCCACCTTTATTTGTTTATTGCCTTCTAGAACCTGTTGTTGTCTATGAGAAGGCTGCTATCAAACTAATTTTCATTCCTTTGTAGGTAATCCATCCTTTACTTCTGGTAACTTCTGATGATCTCTTTAGCCATAATGTTCTGCAGTTTTGCTGCCATGTTGTCTAGATACATACAGATTTATCCTTATTTCAAAGCTTGGTCCTCAAATGTACTTTTGATTTGAAGTCTCTAATTTCTAAAAAATTCTCAGTCATTATCTCTGTAAAGATTACTTGACTGTCATTCTCTCTTTCCTCTTCTTTCAGAATTCCTATTTGATGACAGTTGGTATCTCTCCCTCAGACCTCCATGTCTCTTCCACTTCTTTTCCTGTGCCGGACTCTGGGTGTGCTCCTCAGTACCCTTTCCACTTCATTGCTGTGCCCGGACTCTGGGTATGCTCCTCAGTACCCTTTCCACTTCATTGCTGTGCCCGGACTCTGGGTGTGCTCCTCAGTACCCTTTCCACTTCATTGCTGTGCCCGGACTCTGGGTGTGCTCCTCAGTACCCTTTCCACTTCATTGCTGTGCCCGGACTCTGGATGTGCTCCTCAGTACCCTTTCCACTTCATTACTGTGCCCTTCAGCTTCATTAAGTCCAGAAATTTTATTACCCAGGAAATTTTAAATTTCAATCATTATTTTATTCATTTCTGAAATTTTTAGTTGGCTCTTTTTTCTTTCTGTAAACCTGGTATTGTTTTTACCAGGTTGTTCTATAATTTCTAATAATTTTTGTTATTCATTTCCTTTGACCCTTCAGATTTGCTTACTCTAAAGTCTTAGTTAGGCTGGCCTATAAAATTAGTCTTAACGTGGAATAAAATCCTGTCCTGATTACGAACTTTGTTGGCTGTCTTTCTTAGCATTAGATTTCTTCATCTATTTTGGAATTGGGGTTTGCAGACTCATTTCAGATGTAATCATGTTTGTTTGGTTTGTTTTCTTTCTCTTTCTCACTGGGCTTACCCTGCCCATTCTCCCACTATTACACTCAGCCCTCTTACTCCCCAGCCTTGAACTAGCGTTTCTGGTGGCATTTCAGGGTTATTGCTGTATGGTGATGATAGGGACATAGCAGATCTAGTTACTGACCATTCCCAGTGAGTATGCTGTGTCTGTATTCTGTTATGTCTCTAGGCCTGCAAATTCTAAGAACTAGAGCCGAGATGGCTTTCTTGAGTGGTTTTTTCAGCCTCTCTTCCAAAGTTTGGAAACTCAATTCCATGTACCTCCCCCACCATAAAATCATAAGCTCCATAAGGAGAGCAACTGTATATGTTTTGGTCACCACTTTATACCCAGTGCATAAAGTAGTGTCAACACATCATAAACTTAAAAAATGAATTCAGGCTAACAAGTTGTAAACTGAAGTTACAAACTATACCTTTGAAATTGAACCTGGAGCTTTGTTTACTCCCAGTCTCTTTGGAAAGTGGTCAGCCTACTACAGAGGATAACTTGTATCTATAGAAGGGAAAAAATACTGATGCAAGAGCTCAAAGATCTTGATTTCAGGATGGCTCTGCCCCTTGCCTAGCTAATTCATCTAATTATTCTAAACCCAGAATTCATCTTCTATAAAATGAACATGCTGTAGTTGGATGGCAATGCTTTAGATGGCTGCTCCATCAGCCTTGGTTCCTGAGTGAGAATAACAGCAGGTCCCCAGCCGATGGGGACGGCTATGTAGTCTGAGTGAGAAGCAAATGCATTGTTTTAAGGAATAGAGACTCTTAGAGTCGTCAGTTACCACAGCCTAACCTAGACCATCCTGATAGATGTAATTACTTACCAGTATCCCTCTACGCCACAGTTTTGAGCTTTGTTGGGGAAGAATTCTTATTTTTATTTTTATTTTTTTTACTATTTCCCAATTTCTAGTTAAGTATATAAATATGATCATTGTTCTTTACTCCATTTTCACTACTAAAGGCAAACATATTTCAAGTCAATAACAATTGCATATCCATGGTATTCCAGTTTTCTAAGAAAATTGTGACATTGGCTAGAATTCTCAGAAATATAATAAAATGTACTTTGAAAAGTGTCAGTGTGCCCTTTCTGGAGATGGGGAGAGAAAACTTTTGGCCTGAACATAATTTAATTGTTGCAGATAACATGCAACCTTATTATATGCCTCAAGAATTCAGTGATGGCAACAACTCAACATGTAGGTGTACTGGCCCGGAGAGAAATGGCTCTTGACTGTAATGCTCTTTGAGTTCTTGGTTTCGTGTTTCAGTGGGACTTCTCTGCTCTATTCATACTGCTCTGCTTTTGGTATGTGTGCTTCTAGCCCAGGGGTCGGGAACCTTTTTGGCTGACAGAGCCATGAACGCCACATATTTTAAAATGTAATTCCGTGAGAGCCATATAATGACCCGTGTACGTTACGTGTTATTCAATAAAAATTTGGTGTCATCCCAGAGGACAGCTGTGATTGGCTCCAGCCACCTGCAACCATGAGCTGTAGGAAATGAATGGATTGTAATACATGAGAATGTTTTATATTTTTAACATTATTTTTTTTTTATTAAAGATTTGTCTGCGAGCCAGATGCAGCCATCAAAAGAGCCACATCTGGCTCGCAAGCCATAGGTTCCCGACCCCTGTTCTAGTGGAAAGCCCCTTCCCCTGAGCTCCCTTGAAATTAAAAACCAGAAAACCACCCTGGCCGGTTGGCTCAGCGGTAGAGCGTCGGCCTGGTGTGCGGGGGACCCGGGTTCGATCCCCGGCCAGGACACACAGGAGAAGCGCCCATTTGCTTCTCCACCCCCCACCCCCTCCTTCCTTTCTGTCTCTCTCTTCCCCTCCCGCAGCCAAGGCTCCGTTGGAGCAAAGATGGCCCGGGCGCTGGGGTGGCTCCTTGGCCTCTGCCCCAGGCGCTAGACTGGCTCTGGTCGCCGCAGAGCGACGCCCCGGAGGGGCAGAGCATCGCCCCCTGGTGGGCAGAGCGTCGCCCCTGGTGGGCATGCCGGGTGGATCCCGGTCGGGCGCATGCAGGAGTCTGTCTGACTGTCTCTCCCCGTTTCCAGCTTCAGAAGAAAAATAAAATAAAAATAAAAATAAAAAAAAATAAAAAAAATAAAAACCAGAAAACCAAGAACTTAGATCAGTGCCTAGAAACGATGATTTTTGAGTATATATCTAAGAAAAGTTCAGCAGTGCCCTGAGTCAAGTACATAAGCCCCGTGGCATCTGTAATGGGTGTCCAAGAAGCTTTGTTTTGTTGTTATAATCATTGTTGTTGTTTTTTGCCAGTGGAAACATGCTTTATTGAATTTAAAATGCAAGGTATATTTATGGTTCATCAGACATTTGCACTGCTGTACATATTATATGTTGTGGTATAATTATTAATGATTCAAAGCAGCATAAGCAAAATATGGCCTATTCTATGAAAATTCAAACCATACAAATTAAAAGCATAAAATAATTACTCATCACCCTGAAGAATGCTTAATATATCCATGTGTGATATCTTACACATACATACAATGAAAACTTGGTGTTGTTTTGATATTTGAAGTTGCTATAAACATGGCCTCTAGAGAAGAGATACAGTTACCTATTCTTAAGGAAATACAGTTTTTGACTATTTTCAAAAACAAACATTAGAACACAGCTAATAGAATGTTATTTAGAGTCCTTATTTAATGAATATAAAACAAGCAATTTACAAAAAGCACATTGGTTTCTGAAAAAAAGAGAGTTTCTAAAATATATGAGTGGAGCCAGAAAACAATGTTCTCTTAGGTCAGTAAAATATCCCCCCCTCCAACCTATAAAGCTTCTAGACTTAGCAAATAAAAATACACAATGCCTAAGTAAATGGAAATTTGACAATGCCCAAGTAATGGAAATTTAACAAATAATTTTTATTATAAGTTTATCTCAGGTATTACATAGACTATACTGATACTAAAAATTATTTGTTGCTTATATGATATTTAAAATTACCTAGATGTCCTATACTTTATCTGGCGGCCCTGCCCACCTTACTTTTTTTAATCCTCAATTTGCACCATCCTCTGGGTGGAAGCTGGCCAGCCTCTGCCCCAAGCCCCATAAGTTCTGTATTAGTGAGCTTGCATTAATGCAATTTCACTTACACACTGTGAGGCTTCTAAAAAGACTAGGTTCACCAACCAAATGCTCTCAAACCCATTGCACCCGTGTAAAGCAGTGTGGCCTTTGGAACTTCTCCAAGGGGAGGGCTCTCCTCCATAACGTCCTATTTTAGTCACAGTCATTAGCGCTGGAGAAAAAGCACACTGGTCATGAGATTCTCCTTTTGCAGTGTCACAAGAGTAAAACAAGTGCCTGGAAGAAAGCTTGGGAGAAGAGACCTGTCTCCCGAGCTGAGGACTCGGGAGCCTTCTTCTAAAACATGCCCACATGATTTTAGCATTCAGAACCCCTGACATCTCCTGCTGCAGAGAGATGAGCAGCATTTTTCTTTTTAATTGAAAAAGAGACTGAGTGATTTCAGGCAGGTAATTCAGGCATTGCCACAAGACCCGAATTTGGAAGAAATGGGAAGAAACACTCACTTGACCGAGCGTGTGATATAATATTGGTTTATTTACTCCTCATTCCCATCTGCTTGTAGTATGGCTCCACTCTACAAACCAGGGAGCAGAGGCTCAGAGAGTCAAGCCCCCTGCTCGGAGCCACATAGCTAGTGACATAGCCTAGATTCCAATTCAGGTCTCTGAGGCCATAGATGGTCAAGCCCTGCCCCAACTCTTCCTCTTTTTTCACGGAGTTTCTATTATCTTCTGACCCCAGAGCTCAACTGGAGACCCACACAAACAGCTTCTTCTCCTTCTCCCTTTCCTGATGCCCCCTCTCAACCAAGCTGGTAGGACATAGCTGGGGTGGGAGAGGTCAAGGAGGGAATACTTTTCTTGAGTGGGGGCACCTCCTTCCTCCCCACTGCTCCAGGTGCAGAGCCCCTGGTGCGGGGTAACTCCAGGAGAGATCCTCGGCCCTGAGCACGGCGCCCAGCACATAGTCAGCCTCCAGTGAGTATTTGATGAAGAAAAGAACGAATGAATGAGGCCCTGGCCGGTAGGCCTGGCATGCAGGAGTCCCAGGTTCGATTCCCGGCCAGGACACACAGGAGAAGCGCCCATCTGCTTCTCTACCCCTCCCCTCTCCTTCCTCTCTGTCTCTCTCTTCCCTTCCTGCAGCCAAGGCTCCATTGGAGCAAAGTTTGCCCGGGCGCTGAGGATGGCTCTGTAGCCTCTGCCTCAGGCGCTAGAATGGCTCTGATTGCAGCAGAGCAACGCCCCAGATGGGCAGAGCATCGCCCCCTGGTGGGCATGCCGGGTGGATCCGGGCGCATGCGGGAGTCTGTCTGACTGCCTCCCCGTTTACGGCTTCAGAAAAATACAAAAAAAAAAAAAAAAAAAAAAAAAAAGAACGAACGAATGAATGAATAAAAGACTATGTCAGTATGAGTTTGCCACCTGGGATGATATTCCTGCCCAGAATAACTTTAGAGAAAGTGCCAAAGAATTTAATTTGGTTTGAGTTTCAAATGTCCAACGCAAAGTCATTGTCCCGTCTCCTCATCAGCGCCGGCATTGCTCTCTGCACGCCAGACGTACATCGGTGTGCGAGAAAACAAACACATGAACCGCTGCACTGGCAACATGCTCCAGTTACCTTAGGATTTTGTGGGAAGGAAAAAAAATAACCAACAATTATTGGCATTAAATCTTAAAAAGTGGCTTTTTGTTCATGTCAGTGCTACAGCCTTAGGGATCCCAAAGATAGTTGATGAAGAGCTAATTCCCAGTTTCACCCGAGTCACTGAAGTGTCCTGGAGAAAGCACAACGGGTGACTTGTTCACGTGGCTGTCCACCGGGCAGAGGAGGCCTCTGGGTTCAGGAGAAACATCTAGAACTTTCTGTCTCTGATGGTTAAAATTTTCACTGACTCCGACATATGCTTTGTTTTTTTTCTTCTCAAGGTGGGACAGGTGGGTTGGGGGTAGGAGAGGAAAAAGGGGTTATGTTTGGAAAAGAGATGACCATTTGGAAGTGAAAAACAATGGAAAGCTAAAAACTGAGCAAAGTGGTGTATTTAAAGGATTGTGTGTGATAGGCTCTTATACTGACATAATGCTCAACTTACACATAATTGGTGTTCAGTAAATTTGGGGGATGAGTACATTAATAAATAAAGACTATTCATACCTATGTGCTTTAAATAGACTCTTTAAAGCTAGCCTGGGAACTAAAATATTTGCTTATTAAATTGTTTCTATAGGAAGATATGTTTTGCATTCTAAATAACTGGCTTGCAATGGACGTTTGTGGAAGCTGGGGTTGTTGCTGTGGGGGTGGGTTACATGACACAGACCATAGCCTCTAGCCTGTGCCTCTTATGACCAACCCACCTGTTTAGAAGCCCACAGGCTGGGCTCAGGGAAGGAGTCATTGGCCAAGGAACAAAGTATTACTAACACAGAAACACCCTGGGATGTGAACTCACAACAGAGGGCAGAAAATGGTAAATAAAATCCAGCCTTCCTGTCTTAAAGTTAAGAGCACTTTCAGTTAAAATGGAATGTTAACCAGTCATTCATTCACTTATTCAAAAATACATGTATATCTCCCTTGAAAATAATGCAAAAAGGATATTAAAATATATATTAACTTATAAGGACATAAAGGACAGGAATATAATAACAGCAGACAAGAGCTGTCAATGGAATTGTGGAAGCTGGAAAGTGGGGGTGGGATGGGGCACCTGTAATTAATTTAGCAAAGCGGAAGGAGTCCTAGTCGGGTGCCTCTCTCTACAGAGCCCTGCAAGGCTCAGCATCTGGGGCACCAGTAACTGCGGGAGGCCAGGGCACGGGGTGCAGCTGAGACTCACAAGACTACTTACAAATCTGAATCGAGAGGAGTGACCTTTAAATCCTTAAGTGGCTTTTCTTACTTTTTGTGGAAAGGTAACTCCCCTCCCACCTTGAGAAGCATCTTTTAAAGAGAAATTGAAACTGGAGAGGCTCTGGACATGAAGATTCCAGGCAGAGTGAGGACTTGGACGGAAAAGACGGGACTAAGTGAGATTGCACATTCTGAACTGGGGGACACTCAGCACACTTCCCACTCTGCTCACAGACAGCCCCCAGCCAGAGGGAAGTCAGAGGAAAGACTCAGGGCTGTTAACACTGGGGTCCTCCAATGGGGAATCATGTCTCATTGCTGGGGGACAAGGCTCACCCCACACTGAGAGCACCCATCCTCTGTCTAGTGCCTCACTCTCAGCTATTAGATTGGGTTGGCAGTGGTTATCCTGGTGGTAGATAAGAGGGACAGTTACTTTATTTTTAAGTTTAATTTTCATTTGTTTCAAAGTAATATCTGTACAAAGTTTTAAAAGGCCATTAATACTACAAGGAGTCATACTGAAAAAAACAAGTCTCCTAGCCCATGCATTGCCACCCATAATTTTTACTACCTGAAAGCAATTAATTACTTTCCATTCTTTTAGCTGTTTTCTCTCCGTATTCATAAATAATGTGCTTATCCTGCTAACTGCCTGATTTTCCCATTTTGTTTGTTTGTTTGTTTGTTTGTATTTTTCTGAAGCTAGAAACGGGGAGAGACAGACAGACTCCCGCATGCGCCCGACCGGGATCCACCCGGCACGCCCACCAGGGGGCGACGCTCTGCCCACCAGGGGGCGATGCTCTGCCCCTCCGGGGCGCCGCTCTGCCGCCACCAGAGCCACTCCAGCGCCTGGGGCAGAGGCCAAGGAGCCATCCCCAGCGCCTGGCTGCGGGAGGGGAAGAGAGAGACAGAGAGGAAGGAGAGGGGGAGGGGTGGAGAAGCAGATGGACGCTTCTCCTGTGTGCCCTGGCCGGGAATCGAACCCGGGACCTCTGCACGCCAGGCCGACGCTCTACCACTGAGCCAACCTGCCAGGGCTGATTTTCCCATTTTGGACATTACCTGTCGACTCCTAACTTTGGACGTGTGGGATTCAGCTCTCCTCCTCCACCACCCACCTCCCCCCATTCAGATGCTCAACATGAAGCCACGTTTTAGTTGTCTTCATATTTAGGCAATAACCTTCTTTTAAAAAATATAGGTAATACATGGATATGGTATTTTTCCTATAACTAGGTAGACATATTTATACTTTTAAAAGAAAAGTATTGTCCCATTTTGAAACCAACTAAAACATAGCATCATTTTGAGCACAAGAGAGAATCCATGTGATTGGCTTTGCCAGGCGTGTTCTCCTTCATGTGGCAGAGAGGTGGGGACTTTGGCAGAGAAGGACATCTGATCCTAGCATGCCCCTGGGCGACACAATAATTGATGCACACAGTCAATAACACAAAGCCTGTCTATCAGCTTTCCACTACTGAAACCCACCTGCCCATAAAGCAAGGAAGACTTGACAATGGTGACAGAGCTGATTGTAGATGTTCTCGTTCTTGATGTAAGGTAATGACACAAATAGCATGTGATAGGAGGTAGAGGGGAGAGATGGAGGAGGGGGCCTGTGCTAATATCCTCATCTAACACAGTGGGGAGTGGAAAGGTGCGGTGCAGATGGAAGAAGAAATGGGAGATTAAGTATGTCATATACTCATCCAGAGGGAACCAGTAGAAGAACCAAATTAGAAATTAGAAATCTGGGGGCAGGGAATTAGGAAGCTAAATCCTCATATGTATAGGAGGTGAGTCAATAGACAGTATTTTATTGTCTAATTGAATATAGACAAGAATTCAGAATATGTAATTCTGAATAATTTAAAAAATAATTTTTCCCAAAGGCCATGGAAAGTAGTGGTCTCCAGAACATGGCATGAGTGTGGTGTGAGCACTGTTGGTTTTCCTTAGGTACACTCCCCTACTATTGAATTCTTTGAACTTTTGTGCATATCATATTTCAATTTTAAAACTGAAGAAGGGGGAGATGCATTTTAAAAGCACACATTTTTAAAAGTTGAATTCACTGAGAAGACAGGTGCAATGGCGATCTCCATTATTATTCCTTCAAAAACTGCGTATTTTCCAGGCGCTTCTTGAAATGGTAATATAAGCTTAATGGGTCTCCTGTTGAGAGACTGACAGAGTTAGCATTGGCTATGAGCAACACTAAGAGCAGGATAATGTATTTTCATTGCTCTTACTGTTGGCTATAAGGGAAGGGCACCAACCACTTCGATAATAAGGAGAGACTGTACGAAAGTAAGAAATGTCTCTTTACGGTGGACCTGGTTTCTTGTACCAAGCCCTATTTACTGTCTGGAACTTTCTTTTTTCACCTAGGTGGGTCTCTCTTACTTGCCCTGGTCCCACCCACGTCACAAAGCTGGAGTTAAGGAAGATTAGAGATTCAAGGTGTAACAAGTAGCTTCGGCCCCGCCATCAGGTGTCCTGGGTTGTGTGGTGGCTAGCACATTTCCCCTTTATCATCTCTCTTCTTGGCCAGATTCCTTAGTCAAAGGGAAAGGGGCAGTGTCCATCTTTGTAAAGAAAGTAGCCCTTCAATTGGCTTTCAATCTGTTGAAAGAATGAAATTCATTGCCAAACATATAAGAGTATCCACAACCTGACCCCAGCTAGCCTTTTCAGCTTCCTCTTCTGTGTCCCTGCACTAGGGACAGACATGTGGACAGGACAGCCTGTTTCTGGAGGGAGACATTCTCCTTTGCACTCCCATGCCTTTGTATATCCTGAGTCCTCTACCTGGACGACCTTTCCCCCCTTTTTAAGGGGACAGCTTCAGGACTCACCTTCTTTAAAGGAGCCTCCCCCGTTTCAGCCTCCCCAGACCCCAGAGAGAGGAAGGACCCTCCCAGGAGTTCCCAGCAGCCTGTACCTTCCAGCTGCTCAGTACAAATTCCTTAACTATATCCAATAATTGCCTCTAGGGCCCTATTGCAAGGAAACTCTAAAGTAATAACTTATATTTGTGCAAAAATAATAATAATAATACAGAAGCTCATCAAGCTGATTGAGAAAGGCATTAGGTGTTCCAGCAAGGGCCAAGGTCAGGAACTGTCACTGAGGGATGAGTTTTGAAAAAGCAAGCACTGTTAGACACTGATGACTTACGCATTAACCATGGAGAAGACATATGCTCTCGACAGCCCAGCTCCCTGACCATTGCCGGTGATTTTCCTATCGGCCGGGCTGTTACATATATAGACAGATGTGCACTGTATTCACTTACCTCTGAGAGTCAGGCATTTTGTAGTCATTTAAACACTTTTTAATTACTGAAAATTTCAAACATGCACACATAAATGCCATAACTCAGCTCCAACAATGACCAATATTTTGTCAATCTTATTGTATCTATCCATCTACACAACACTTTAAGGGGAGAGGAGGGGAGGAATATTTTAAAGCAAATCACAAGTGCCTGACCAGGCAGTGGCGCAGTGAATGGAGCTTTGGACTGGGATGCAGAGGATCCAGGTTCGAGACCCCGAGGTCGCCAGCTTGAGCGCAGGCTCATCTGGTTTAAGCAAAGTTCACCAGCTTGGACCCAAGGTTGCTGGCTCGAGCAAGGGGTTACTCAGTCTGTTATAGCCCCACGGTCAAGGCACATATGAGAAAGCAATCAATGAACAACTAAGGTGTCACAACGAAAAACTAATGATTGATGATTCTCGTCTCCCTCCATTCCTGTCTGCCTGTCCCTATCTATCCCTCTCTCTGACTCCCTCTCTGTCTCTGTAATAAACAAACAAACAAACAAACAAATAAATAAATAAATAATAAAGCAAATCACAAGCATCTCAAGCTATATCTCTAACAGTTTATTTCTTAAAAATTGTGCTGAAGAATACATAACATAAAATTGACTATATTATTTTCTTTAAAAATGAGAGGAGGGGAGATAAACAGACTCCCACATGTGCCCCAGCTGGGATCCACCCAACAACCCCTACCTAGGGCTGATATTCTGCCCATCTAGGGCCATGCTCGCAACT
This sequence comes from Saccopteryx bilineata, assembly GCF_036850765.1. Taxonomy (NCBI): domain Eukaryota; kingdom Metazoa; phylum Chordata; class Mammalia; order Chiroptera; family Emballonuridae; genus Saccopteryx; species Saccopteryx bilineata. Next base: position 296,421,565 of record NC_089491.1, on the reverse strand, counting down.
GAGCTATTTTTAGTGCCCGAGGCAGAGGCTCCACAGGGCCTTCCTTAGTGCCTGGGGCCAATGTTCTTGAGCATATCAAGCCATGGCTGCAGGAGGGGAAAAGAGAGAAAGAGAAAGGGAAAGGGGAGAGGAGGAGAAGAGCAGACAGTTGCCTCCCTTGTGTGCCCTGACCAGGAATCAAACCCAGGAGATCCACACACTGGGTCAACACTCTACTACTGGGCCAACTGGACAGGGTGTATTATTCATTTTTAAATGTACAGTTCAGTGGCACTAAGTATATTCACTTCGTTGTGCAACCATCACCACCATCCATCCATCTCCAGAATATTATCATCATCTAAAACTGAAACTCTGTATCCATGAACAGTAACTCTCATTCTCCCTTCACTACAGCCTTGGTAACCACAGTTCTACTTTTTGTGTCTATAAAGTTACCTATTCTAGATACCTCATATAAGTGGAATCATATGATATTTATCCTTTTGTCTGTCTTATTTCATTTGGCCCAATGTTTTCGAAGTTCATCCATGCTACAGCATGTATCAGCATTGCATTCCTTTTTAAAACTGATGAGGACTTTTAAAATAATAATCACTAAATCCTAACAAAATTAACAATAATTTCTTAATATCTAATTAGTCTATGTTTGTGCTTCTAAAGTAATATCTTTAAATGTCATTGTAGTTAGTTTGACTGAATCAGGAGCCAAACAAGGTTCATGTGTTGCATTTGGTTGATATATATGTCTCTTAAATCTCCTTTAATCTATGATCATTCCTCCTGTTTTTTCATGCTATTTATTTGTTGAAAAACAACAACAACAAAGTAACTTGGCCTAAAAAATTTACCCCATGCTGGATTTGGCTGATTGCATCCTCACAGCATTGGTTAATCATGTCCTCTATGCCCTAAATTCCCTGAAACCCAAAGGCCAGATCTAGGGGCTTTTAAAAATTCCCTTGGTGAACTGTGCCCCTTATTATATCACAGCAAGAAGCTCATGGTATCTGGTGGTCCCACTTCCAGAGATCTTAAGAAGGACCAGTGGGTTCCTGCCTGATCTAGCTGTTGATAATGTGGCATTTTAAAATAAGTACTCTTACGTCTTTGTAAGTGATCTTAAGCATGAGTCTGTCTCTCTGTGTATACATTTGTATCAGTCACCATACTCAGAGCTAGAACTGTCTTCTATTTGTCCCGTAGAGCCTCAAAACTCCCCACTGCCCCTTCTCAACCTGTGATGCCGAATAGCCACTCCCAGAATTCTTAAACTCTCAGATTTCACCCAAGATGGCTTCCTATTTCCAATTAGTTAGTCTTTGAATTGCCGGCAAAGAGGTATCCACGCAGAGCCACAGAGATCTACCTGAAAGGAATCCTTGCCCACCTACCTGAGAGGCTGCTCTAATGGCCAAGCTCTCACAGAGAGGAAGTCTTCCTTCTGTCTAGCCTCTCCCTCTTCCTAGAGTTAAATTCCATTTCCTCTAGTCCGGGGCTCAGTGGTGCCGAATAGCAGCTGGCCAGCAGGCCCTGCAGATGGGCCTGGAGAAAGGATGCAGGGGGCCAGGACACATCCCGGGGAGCCTACATGCTTCATGAACCTAATGAAAGATTGGCAAGGGCTAGAATATGTTTTATTGTTACTTCCCAGCCCAGGTTTGTTATTTTTCTCTCATAATTAAATACAGATAACTTATTTTTAAGTAAATATTCAGAGAATATGAACTAAGAAAAAAACCTGACAATTTTCCAAAGTTCGAAGTTGATGGTGTGCCTTTTTTTTGTGCCGTTAAATATTAGCAGAGGCCAATGAGTGACAGATTTAAAAACTTAGACTACCTCTTATACATTCTGCCTTATTAGGGAAGAAGGATGGAGGACAGGGAGGGAGAAGACAGCAGAAACCATGGGGTAGAAGAGCCTCAGATGAGAGTGGCACTGAGGGAGAGGAGAGCTTGGGGCTAGAAATAGTAGCAGCACGAACCAGGATGCCAGACTCTAGATCAGCTATCCAATAGAATAAAAGATGAGCCATAAATGTGAGCCACACATATAATTTTTCATTTCCTAGGGATCACATTAATAAAAATAAAAGTAGTGAGTGACATTCATTTTAATAATATATTTTATTTAACCCAATATATTTAAAAATTGTTTCAACGTGTAATTAATGTAAAAATTATTAATGCCTTATTTTACATTATTATTATTTTTATTTAGTCTTCTAAATCCAGTGTGTATTTTACACTTACAGCACATGCCGATTTGGATCAGCCACATTCAGGTGTTCAGTGGCCACATGTAGTGGGTAACTATCTCATTGGACACAACCTCCGAGGGAAGAAGAGTGTTACCAGCACCCTTGAGCAGAACTAATCCACCAGTCTGTTGCCCAGTAACCTGGATTTAGCATGTATGAAACTGAATGGAAGTGTGGCAGTTGTTCACCCTCGTCTTGATTTTACAGACCACTTAAATTTCACAACAAAAATCAGGGTAATGGAGGTGAGGCTGTCAACTGTTGCTCTGCAATCTACTATGACAAGCATTTTATTTATTTAAGAAATGAAAGACTACAGTGTGTCCGTAAAGTCATGGTGCAGTTTGACCGGTCACAGGAAAGCAACAAAAGACGATAGAAATGTGAAAGATAAAATAATATAGCAATTTTCCAAATGGAGAGGGTTGGGTGAGGGAAAAGAGGTATCAGCACAGACAACATAGCCAGGTGAAAAGGCTCAATGGGAAACTGAAACCACTAGCGCCTCAAGTGGTTGGAGCAGAAAGTGCCGGTGGGCGTGGCCCTAGCTGAGATGGAAAGATGGGCAGAGAAGGACCTGGTGTGTCAAGCCAGGAGGCTAGCACTAAATACATATTTTTTTAAGGAATTAACCAATACAAGTCAAGGGAGTTACAACATTAGAAGAATCGTTTTTAAACGTATATTATTCCAAATAACCATTACAAAATAACTGCCCAGCTTTCCACCTTCCTTTTCCACTGCAGACTGAGGCTAACTTTTCACTGTGTGATACTAGCGTCTGCTGATTGTTATCATCAGCATGTTAGCAAAGTTCACATTCCACCTCTGTGACTTCACCATCCAAATATTTATGAATCAGAGGGATGTTTCTAAGAACCTGTTTTCTGATTGTTTACTTTTAGCAATAATAGTGTGCTTTAATTACAAAGATGACGTCTTAAAACTTAAATAGAAACCCTCAATTGTGTGGGAGTTCATTGCTTTGGTGATAAAAGAGAAACACAGACAGTGACTCAGGTGGAACGTTGTTTCATTTTCATTTTGTGTTTCATTTGGTTCTACATGTCAGGATATGTCATCCAGCCAATGAGGAATAGTGCTGTGGGGAACTCAAAAGTCAAAACTAAGGCTTTACATGTCAGAATGAAAGTACATGGTCTCTATGCACCCAGCCTCTCCCTTGTCAAGGCCAACATGAAAGGGGGGAAAGATGGCGGCGTTCCTTTAGCTGGTGGATGATGAGCTGGTAACGGTCCATATATTGCACCCACATTCTTTAAAAGAATGCTAGAGACAGTACTGGTTCTTCCGAATTGAGAATCTTTTTGGGATGCCATCACAGCCTTATTTCAATTTAAATTATATATAAACACAAGAAGAGAAATTACTGTTTGGGTATCTGCTAAGTGCTGGGTGTGGAGCCTTTGTCTGCCTTGTTCATTCTTGTATTCCCAGTACCTTGAACAATGCCTGGCATGTTGTAGGCACTCAATAAATATGTGTTGGATGAATAAATACAAGACTTTATCCCTCACAGCAATCCTATGTGGCTGTGGCAACTTTTCCGATCAGGAAACAGAGACTAAGATTCTGTGCTGGAAAGCCAGGGGGAGCAATGGTACGTCCAGCCATGCCTATTTAAGGCAGACAAAGACATCATGGGGCCACCTCAGTGATGACCTTTAAGATGACCGGGTGCACGTGTCTTCTGTAGAACCCTTGTTCAATGTGGAATGATGACAGGAGAAAGGGGGCACTTAAAATGTAACATCCCACCATGACCACCATTTTCATCATCATCATCAACTATAGACACAGAGCTAAAAATCAAAGAGCTGAAGAACTATAAGGAATTTCAGACCTTATAATACCAGAAGCTTCCATTTGTAGATAATTTGTTATATTCTGGCACTAAATTACGCTACACACACACATACACACAAGCCCCCCCAACCCCCTTCCCCAGCTTATCAACCCTGCAAGAAAGAACTCAAACCCAAGACGCATGTCATTTTCACTTACCCAATGTTCTCAATTCTAGGTGAGTACACTTTGGATCTCATTCTGTTTTGTTGCTGTCAGTCAATGCTAGGTTTAGCAGGACAAAAATTATCTGAGTTTACTGGAAATGCCTTAGTTGTTTCATTTCCCACCTTAGAAACTATTTTGTTCTTTCCTGTACCCTAGCTCAGTCCTTGGTACATAGCAGGCATTCAATAAGTGCTTGACACAATTAAGCAGTTTTTGTGTGTGTTTTTAATTGGATTTTATTGGGGTGACACTGGTTAACAATTACGCAGGTTTCAGGCACCCAATTCTACAGCACATGTCTGTACAGCATATTGTGTGTTCATCTTCCCCTTCCTGAAGCTTAAGCCAGGATTTGATGGGTATGGTATCTCAGTCCTTAGTATCCTTCAGTGGCAGGACTGGAAAAAAGTAGGCAACCATACCCCTTGAAAAGCATCGAGTAATATTTGTTTTAACTTCATTATAATATAAAGCTTACACTTTCATTTTTTCAGAATTAACATGCCCCCAGTAAAGAAAATTTAGAAAATTCAGAAATATAGAGGAGAAAAAGGTCACCCATCCTTATTTTCACCATCCAGACTAAAACACTTAGTATTTCATGACAATTTTTTCTATTATGTATTTGTTGTTTATTTAGTTTTTTAACTGAGTTATAATTGTTCTACATTTACAGTACATACATCTCATTTTTTAAACTTATGTTATCTCTGCAGCATTTCCCAAGCTATAAGTTCTTTGTAAACATATTTTTAAATAGTGGCATTGCAGAGAAAAAAGTATTTACTTTGTCAGTTCTCAATATGCCAGGCTAAGGATCATTGACTTCTCCTATTACCTTGGTGACTATTCCATTGTTCATTAACACCTTTATCAGAAAGCTACCCGGGTCAACATTATTTTTTATTATTGTTATTAAGACTCACTTTTTAAAGAACAATTTTCAGTGTACAGCAAACTTGAGAGAGGCTCCGGCCAGTTGGCTCAGTGGTAAAGCATCGACCCGGCTTGTTGATGTCCCAGGTTCAATTACCAGTCAGGGCACACAGGAGAATGACCATCTGCTTCTCTTCCCCTCCCCCTTCTTTCTCTCTTCTCCTCATGCAGACATGGCTTGTTTCAAACATGTTGGCCCTGAGTGTTGAGGATGTGTGGAGGGGAGAGGGAGTTGAGGAGGAAGTGGTAGCAGCCTGAGTAGAGAGTACCTCTACCTCAGGTACTAAAAATATCTCTGTTGTAAACATCGGCCCAGATGGGCAGAGCATCAACCCCAAATGGAGTTGCTGGGTGGATCCCTGCCAGGGCACATGTGAGAGACTGTCTCACTATCTCCCCTCTTCCCACCTAAAAAAAAAAATAGAGAGAAAGGTACAATATGTAGCCTTTTCAGATTGGCTTCTTTCACTTAGTAATATGCATTTAAGTTTCCTCCGTGTCTTTTTATGATTTGATAGCTCATTTCTTTTTAGCGCTGAATAGTCCATTGTTTGGATGTACCACAGTTTATTTATCCATTTATCTACTGAAAGACGTCTTGGTTACTTCCTGCTATAAATGTACTTGTGCAGGTTTTTGTGTGAACATATTTCCAATTCCTTTAGGTAAATAGCAAGGGACAGTGCTTGCTGAATTGTACCACAATGGTACGTTTAGTTTTTAAAGAAGCCGCCAAACTATCTTCCAAAGTGGCTGTGCCATTTTTCATTCCCACCAGCAATGAATGAGAGCTCCTGTTGCTCCACATCCTCGTCAGCATTTGGTGGTGTCAGTGTTCTGGGTTTTGGCCATTCTAATAGGTATGTAGTTATGGTTTACTGTTGATTCAGTTTGCATTTCCATGATGACATATGATGTGGCGCATCTTTTCATGGACTTACATGCCACTTGTATATCTTCTTTGGTGAGATGTCTGTTAATAGTTTTGGAGATTTTTTTTTTAATCGAGTTATTTTCTGACTGTTGAGATAGGGTCAATATTACTGTCAAAAGCCTGACACCAGTGGGGACAGATTTACATGGTACCCGGGAATTAAGAGCAAATTTTCAGTAATCTAGAATGGGCAACAATTGAGCCCTAGGGACCAGCCTGGCTACCCTGCCTCCTTCTCTGCCCTCTTTCCTGAGTCTTGCTGTTACTTTGATGTCCCCAAGATGTTGATGCCCAGGGCCACTCTCTTGTTTGACATTACGCTGCTAAGCACTGTGTTTGCTCCCACGTAAACCCATTGGTTTACTTAGTTCCTCCTATACCAATCAGCCCCTCCCCACCGGGCTCCGGACTCTGCTCTGAAACACCTTGAGGTAGCAGACCTCTTCCTTCTCCATCTATCCTGACACCAAGCTGGGCCAAAATCCAAAGGTGGTCACCTGGAACTTTCCCCCAATCATCCCGCCCTGTTCAGCTTGCTGCCCTCCCACCCTGCCCCCACCACATACACTGGACAGGCAACTCCCTCCTCAACTCCCTCTCCCCTCCACACATACTCCTGTTCAGCACCTGCCTCACCATTCTGCTTCTCATTCAGGGTCCTCCAGGAACCTGCTTAGGGCCCTGGTAAAGCAGGGACAGGCCCCCCCAAAAAGTGACAGAAGCTCAGCTTTCATGAAGGAACCTTGAATTTTGCAATGACAAGATCTAGAAGAAAATAGCTATTTGACTTTTAACACATAAGAGCATTGTGTTTTGTGGATAATTGTTATTGATGCCTCACCTGACCATTGCCGCAGCCTCCTGATGCTCTGCTGGCCTCCTCCTCTCACATTCAGTCCATCCTCAGCCCTGCACCAGCAACCTTCCTGAACAACATCTACTGTGCCCATCCACTGCCCAAAGACCCTGTGACTCACCTCTTCGCTTTGTCCCTAGGACACAATCCAAACTGATTATCCCAACCTTCAAGGCCTATCACAGTTTGTTCTCTACTTCTCAACCTGGCTGCTACCACTTCCTCCTCAACTCCCTCTCCCCTCCACACATACTCCTGTTCAGCACCTGCCTCACCATTCTGCAAATGTGCTACAGGTTTTCACAATTCTGTACTTTATTCACTGCACGCACATTTACTGTAGGCCTAGCATGTACCTGGAATGGCACAAGGAACTGGGAATAAGCATAGATGAACAGGGCACAGGCCCTGTCTTCCTGGCATACATACCCTCTGCATTTGCCTCTCTCTATGCCTGGAATACCTTCCCTCCTCTCCTGCCCAGAAAATGCTCAGCCTTCAACATCCAACCTAAAAGTCACTTTGCCCATCAGCCTTTGCCAGCTCTCCTGGGCAGAGTCTTCCTGCCCCACTTTAGCCCTTATTACATCAGCCTGTAACTATCTGTTGTCCAAGTCTGTCTCCCTATGAGCTGTGAGCACCTGCAGGGTAAGGAAGCATCATTGTGTAACTGTAGCTCCTGATACAGTACCCAGCACATAGTAAGTGCTCTAAATGTTTGCTGAATAAATATATGGATATCAAACAGCTGCTATGTGCTAGATACTGTTTCATGCAGGCTAATTTGCCACCTAAACAAGATTTCAAACCTTTCAAGGGGAAGGGATGCTCTTAGATTGTCCTTGTAACCTCCAAGGTGGCTAAACACACTGCTGAGATCAGGACCTGGCAATAGGACACAATCTGAACAACTGACAGGTATAAACTCACAGTGACTCACTGCACCCTCAGCCACTCCTGTTTCAAGAGAGAGCTCATCATCAGATGATTTCAGTTCATCATATTTTGGGAAACAGAATAAAAATCCAAAAAGCCCTACTCATTTTACTCAGTCAATAGCAGGGTTTATGTTTGTGGTTAAAGCAAATTATGGAATAATTGCAAATTTGGCAGACGGGGCAGTAACACAGAAGGCACAGGGATCTGGAATTTGTCAAGTGGGAATCTTCTGGGACTTCAGGTGCATGAATTTTCTGGTAAGGTCAACTCTAGAAGGTTCCAGGCATTCAACAAGGCTTTGGTAAAGCAGAGGTGCCCATTTTCAACAGGGGTCAGGGGAGCAAGACTAATAAGCACATGTAAAAAACTCCCTAATCTTTGGGGACAGTATAACAACAGGTTTGATGTCACTCAGACCTGGGTTTGAATCAAGTGCCTAACAGCAATTTTCTTAGCCTTTCTGAGCTTTGGTTTCCTCATCTAGAAAACTGAAATAATAAGACCTACCTCATGGGGTTATTATAAAAATGAAATAAGATATTAAATATTTTTTAAAGTGCTTACCATGTGCCTGGCATATAGTATGTGCTTAGTAAATAGTCATTGCTCTCTTCACATTGATTTTTTTTTTTAATTTGTTTTAAACTCAGTCAGTAAGTCAGCCTGGGAGACAAAGTTTTCCCTTGGGGTCCAGATGTTTCCAATGTATGAGGGTTCCTCATCACTTATCAGCTTCAAGGGTAAGGCATCAGGGAGGAAAAAAGTAACATTTATTAAACACTTCTTATGTGGAGGCCTTGAGGGTGCATTGTTGGGTTTTTTTTTGGTGTTTTTTTTTTTGTTTGTATTTTTCTGAAGTTGGAAACGAGAAGGCAGTCAGACTCCCGCATATACCCGACCGGGATCCACCCGGCACACCCACCAGGGGGCGATGCTCTGCCTATCTGGGGCGTCGCTCTGTTGCAACCAGAGCCATTCTAGCACCTGAGGCAGAGGCCACAGAGCCATCCTTAGCACCTAGGCCAACTTTGCTTCAATGGAGCCTTGGCTGCAGGAGGGGAAGAGAGAGACAGAGAGGAAGGAGAGGGGGAGGGGTGGAGAAGCAGATAGGCACTTCTCCTGTGTGCCCTGGCCAGGAATTGAACCTAGGACTCCTGCACGCCAGGCCAACACTCTACCACTGAGCCAACCGGCCAGGGCAAGGGTGCATTGTTCTTTAGTCCTCGATATCACCTCATAAGATAAATGTTTTCATTTTAGAGGAGAAATCAAGGTTTCAGGACTCACTCAAAGCCAGATAATGACTGGTTGTGTGGGGATTTGAACTAGTTTTATCCGAGCACAGGTCCAAGGTTCCTTCGGCCATCCCTGGTTCCTACCCCTCCACCATTCACCTTTCCAGTCCCAGCAGTGCTATGCATGGCCAGCCACCAGCCCCTGAAATGCTATCAATTGCTCTTCCAATCAGCTGTTCTTCACCTTGGCCCCAATCTTAGCAAACAGATCATCTCCTGGGGCAGAGGGCACAGGGGGGGCTGCTCAGAAATCAGGATACTAAAATTCCACTTTAAGAAGAATGTATGATTCTATAAGAATGTATAATTCTGAGGCCATAGAGAGCCATTTTTCCTCTCTGAGCTCAGTATCTTCATTCATTAAATGAGGACACTGGACCACGTCCGAGCATTCCAAGTTTCCCAGGAGCACTTGCTGAGAGGCAGTAGATGTTGTGGGTTAAGCACCCAGACTGGGGCAGGGCAGACTACCTGAGCTTATTTCCAGTTTTGCCGATTGCTTGCTATGTAACTTCTGGGAATTATTTACTCTCTTTGTGCTTCAGTTTCCTCATCTATAAAGTAGAGATGTTCACAGTACTTACCTCATAAAGTTGTTATGAGGATTAAAAGCATTAACTGCATATAAAGAACGTAGCCCACAGTCTGGACACAGTGAGTGCTACACTTAGAAGCAGAGGACAGGAACCATTCCCCCCAGGGTAACCAGGAGTATAACTTTTGGTGGACTGTCCCAAGCCCAAAATGTATTTGATATCCTTTTCCTTTTCTTAAAAAGTATTGTGAGAGGCCTGACCTGTGGTGGCGCAGTGGATAAAGCGTTGACCTGGAAATGCTGAAGTTGCTGGTTCGAAACCCTGGGCTTGCCTGGTCAAGGCACATATGGGAGTTGATGCTTCCAGCTCCTCCCCCCCTTCTCTCCCTCTGTCTCTCTTCTCTCTCTCTCTCTCTCTCTCTCTGTCTCTCTTCTCCTCTCTAAAATGAATAAAATTTAAAAAAGTATTGTGAAAAAAAAAGTATTGTGTGACTTAAATTTAAATTCAACATATCCATATTTGTTTAATATAAAGCAATATTGAAAGCATTAATTGGTTAAGACAGACACTCCAGCATTTACCTCCTGGCTCTGGTGCACAACGGTATGCCCACGCGCATGCTCACACCCAGTTCAATGGCAGTCAATTACTTCCAGGGCCCTCAGTTCTGGTGTCTTGTAGTTCAGAGAATCAGCACCATCAGCTCCAGTGGCTGCCTACCTGGTATCACTCATGCCACCCATGCTCCCGAGCGGCGTAGCAATTTCCAAGCTGAGGTGCGAATGGAGCTCCAGTGAAGCATGTTTCTGGAAGGCAGGGGCAAAACATTGCGCCAGATTTCCCACCTCAGTACCACTCATCATGTTGTGGTCGGATTTTCTGTTCTAAGGTGGATGAAGGGAAAATAAGGGAGGATGGAAAAGTAGAAAGGGGGAGGACTAAAGGTTATACTCTGTGGGGGAAAGTACCTGCAGGATATTTTTGTTTGGCTGTTAGGAAACAAAGAATATGCACAGGTAGTCACAATCATGGAGGGGGGTCCTTCCATCTTCCACTGTGCCCTGCGTTGCACTTGAAGATAGAAACCAAGACCCCTTCTCTAGCTCCTTTCAAGCAACCTAGGAATGATAAAATTTGATGTCCCCTCTTCCATAATAAAGAATAAAATTTTTATAACACTCTAGCAAAATATTGGCAACACCTAAATGCTTAAAGTAGGAAAATGACTGAGTAGATCATACCACCTCCATTGGCCATTAAAAGGTGCTATAATATATTCAATACAATACATAGAAGTCAGGATTGCGGTTACCTCTGGGAGGTGAAGAGAGGCAGGTGTGATCAGGAAGGGCCGCAGAAGGGCTTCTAAGTGCTGGTGGCGGTGGTCTACTTCGGAACTTGGGTGGTAGGTTCTTGATATTTGTTTTATTGTTAAAATGAATATATTTGTTCTCTAGAATCACCTGTATGTATGCCACATTTCACAATAAAATAAAAAAATATTTTTGAGAGGAAAAATGATGGTAATTAAGACCACATATCGCCTGACCAGGTGGTGGCGCAGTGAATAGAGCGTCGGACTGGGATGAGGAGGACCCAGGTTCGAGACCCCGAGATTGCCAGTTTGAGCACGGGCTCATCTGGTTTGAGCAAAGCTCACCAGCTTGGACCCAAGGTCACTGGCTCCAGCAAGGGGTTACTCGGTCTGCTGAAGGCCCACGGTCAAGGCACATATGAGAAAGCAATCAATGAACAACTAAGGTGTCGCAACGAAAAACTAATGATTGATGTTTCTCATCTCTCTCCATTCCTGTCTGTCTGTCCCTATCTCTCTGACTCTCTCTCTGTCTCTTGTAAAACAAACAAACAAACAAAAAACCCACATACCATTCAGAATAATAAGCAAAAGAGCAAATTTCAAAGTTGCATGCAATCTCAAGTCATAACCATGTTTTTAAAAATCATATGCATGAGAAGAAACAGAAGGGAACACACCAAAATGCTAATAGTGTTGAGATTATGGGTGATTTTTCTTTTAATTCTGCATATTTCCCAAATTTTTGTAATGGTAAAAAAAAAAATTATACTAAGAAAAGTTCTCCCAAAAGAATGTTTAAAAGTATGGTTCTTTTAATTGTTTTTAAATCACTTTCACATGTTATCTCATTGATTCTTAAAACAACCCTTTGGGTAGAATTGATAGTAAATAGTTCTATTTTATAGACTGGAACACAGATGATGTGTTTATAATTTACATAAGCCACTCAGTTGGCTAGAGGGAAACCCCACAGTGGGTCCCAGGTCTCCTGAGTCCTGCTAATATTCTGGCTGCTGGGACTTCATCTTGGCTGCCTGGGGCTCCAGGATCCCCACTGTTAAATGGAAGTAGTTGCTACCTGAGCTGTGGTCGTCTGGTCCAAGGTGGGTGTCTATGGCTGCTGAAGATGGATTACACAAAAGAAGGACGCAAAGATGCAACCTCTGCCTGGGGTGCGCTTATGCTCTCCTCTCTAATAAGTCAAAAGTCCACCAGTAAAAATTTTTGGAAATGTTGACAGAAAGAAAAAGAGAGAGAGAGAGAGAGAGAGAGAGAGAGAGAGAGAGAGAGAGAGAAGGTTGTCAGGACCACAGGCTGTGTTTGAGAGTCAAGTTGGACATTTCTCCACACTAGTTTTTGGAGGGGAGGAGAGATTATGGAAATAGGTCTGTCTTTGTGCTAGTCAATGCCGCCCCCCACCCCACCCTGGCCATGCCTTCCCTCTCTCTCTCCTTAGCAGGGTTTTATAGGATGACTCTGGCAGAAGGTCTTCATTCAAGACTGTCAGAGCTCAGCCCAGGGCTCCTCACTTCAGAGGGCGGAATGCTTTGCTCAAGAATACTAAAAGCAGAACTAGACCAGAACCCAAGTCCCCTGCTCCCAGCCCAGGGCACTTTGCTTGGACCATTGGTCTGCCATGCACGGTGGAGAACAACATATGTCCTGGAGTTGCTGAGGGTGGAGAGCAGGGATCACTCTCACTGTTTTCTGTGTGGAGTCTTATCCCCGCTCTCTGGAAGATGGTCATTCCTAGATATAGCTCGACTTCATCGACGATTGTTTGTCAGAGACAGAATGGGCTCTGGGAGAGATTAAGGGGTATCACTAGAAAGCCCTTCTTGATTCATAATTATTGCCACCACTACTGAGGATGGCTGTGTGGCCCATCCTCAGTGAATCCTTCCAACAAACGTATGTGTTAGGTACAATTAATAGTGCTATATTTCAGCTGAGGAAACTTAAGCCCAAAATGTGAAACGAATTATTCAAGGTAACATGGTCACTTTCCACACTTCAGAGCCACTATACAATACTTCCCTGTGTTTCCCAAGGAGGCGCATTCTGTAGACTCTGAAGTTAGAAATCCCACCATTCAAACCAAGTTTAAATGTGCGTGTTGGAAAGCAGAATAGAAAAGAAAATCTACCCCACACTCTTTCTGAGGTAAAGTGGGTTTAGCCCACGAGGACAGGGCTGCTAGTACCTGACTGATTTTCACTTGTGTTTAATTTGTCTCTCTAGAGCTCTGAGGGCAAATACAATCTTAGGGTTTGAAAAAGAGTAATGGGGGGGGGGGGGGGGAGGAGTGGGAAGAAACTGTTCCCTGGACTAAGAAACTGCTAAAATCTTTAAATATCTCTGAACTTTTTTTTTTTTTTGGCTCCCTGCAATGTTTTGGTGTTTAGATTCGGTTGCCACGAGTGGGCTGTTTTTAGCTGCCTAGTTCCATCCCCTCCCCTTAACTTTTTTCCCTTCCTTTTGCACATGCCCCAGCATGAAGTTTCCAATTCTTATCTCACTCAGCAAAAACATACCGCGGCTGGTCTGAACGTGGTTTCCCCAGGCGGTTCTCCAGTAGGAAACCTCAACAATATTCAAGTCTCTGCTTCCCCCTCCTTCACTGGGGCTTAACCCCTGAATAACCCAAGCCAAGGCTTCCTTCTCAGGAGACAGAGGCGTCCTTTGCCTTTGTGGAGAGAAGCATTTTGGTCTGGGGAGCTGGTCTTGCCCCTCCTCTAAATGGTACTGAGTGTGCACACGGGACTGTGGGTGCCATTGACCAAAGTCAGGGTAAACAGGACGCACAGGACGCCGATATTGATCACCCCTTGGGTGGCACAAACCCTGGGGCTCTTCCTTTCCGCTTTCCCAGTTTCTGCCATTCGCCAGTCGTTTCACAGTTCTCCTGGGGGGTGGGGGACGGGGAGGCAGGCCTGCGTCCTTTCTATTTTCCTTAGATAAGAGTTTCATTCACAAGGGGGTGGACATACTTCGGTGTCAAGATTCTTATCGCTTTTAGAGTTTCGGTGGGAAAGAAGGCAAAAAAACAACCAGCCTCAGACTTCTGTGAACAGCTGACGGCATTTCTATCCAGGTGTGACTTGGAGATTCAAAACCGAGAATTATTAGAATGAAACAAGACTGCTGAGAGGAACGGGAGGCGCTATGGTAACAAAAATAAACCGACGGGGGTGTGGACTTCTCCGTCTTAATTGCCCTTCTCTTGCATTGGTTCGTGCAGGCTGGTCTAGCTGGTGTTTACCCTACGCCAGAAGTTGAATTTCCCCTTCAGGACAGGGCTCAGCCTCCATAAATCTGGCTGAGAGTTTAAAATGCAGACTGGTTCAAGATTTCCATAGGCAATTCGCAGAGGAAAAGAAGGGGAAAGCTGTCACGTGTCCTCCCCCACCCCCCTTTTTCACTTTATAATGGTGCAGTTTATCCCAGGCGGTAGATAAACAGACAGAATAGATAAATAGAGAATCCCAAATAACTTTCATTTAAATTAACAAACGCCCTTCCTTCTGGGCTAGGAGTTGTGCCAACTCTCCTGGGGTTTACCTGCCTGCCTGTCCGGGGTTTACCCGCGGACGCGTTTTGGAGCCGGGAGTGCGGGGGTGTGGGCCCGGGGGGGGGGGGTGAAGGGTGTGGCGGGGAGAGCGGTTACCACGGCGAAAAGTAAAGCAAAACAATCGCTCCTTGCTTCCCGCGCGACGCAGCTGTAAACCCGATCAGGTCCCGTACAAACATCCACGTGGATCCTGTGTGAACCCTGGGGGCTTCAGGATTGGCGGGGGACAGGGGGAACTTCAGAGGCCGCCCTCGCGCTGTCCTGAACCCGAAACTTGGGGCGGAAGCGGGGTAGGGTGGGGGTGTTCTGATGAGGATCGGATTGGGGGAAAGAAACTTGGGTGCAGGAGACAGTTTTACCTGCAGCTCTGAGGGTCTCAGCCCCAGGCTGCTTGGCCATTGGAGGGGTTGGTGTGTGTGTGTGTGTGTGTGTGTGTGTGTGTGTAAGGGAGAGAGAGAGAGAGAGAGAGACAGGCTGATTGGACCCTCCATCACCATCATGACAGCGAGGACTGCAAGCGCGGTGGGGTGGGCTGCACGTGAGTGAGACCCGGGCTTCCAGACCCTTCTAGTTCTGACCCCAAATTACCAAACTTGGACCTTCTACCGCCTCTCTCTCAAAAGGCAAGTGGAAGCAGATGATTCTGTCCCCCCCCCCGCACCCCTCTCATACACCCCACGGGCGCGCACGGGTCTCCCTCCTGTGCAGATTCAAAAACTGCGAGGGCCACACTCCTTTCGCTTATATGCGTCCTCGGGCCGCCGAGAAGGTCCCGAGAGAGCTGCGGTCCAGGAATCCGAACCAAAAAGTCATTTGAAAGGTTCAAATCCAGTTCTGCTGAAGCATGGGCTCGAATTTAGGGTCACGGGACACCGCCTTACCCGCAACCCCGGCTTCGGGGCGGAAGGGATTTGTGCTACAGGGCCTCATTTCCGCAGCTGCCAGTGCCCAGTCCCGGCGGTCCGGTCCCGGCCCACTCTGCTCTGGGCGCAGAAAAACACTTGAAAGCCGAATACGACGTTTCCCTAAACACCTAAATAAGACCAAAGCACTGTATCTTTCCTCCTCTCCCTGGCCTCTGGGCTTTAGCCCCACTCTTGGTCTTTCTCTGAGTTGCCATCGATTTTTCCAGGTCTCTTGTCTTTCCAGGGTCTTGTTCGTTTCACTGTCAATTTCAAACGCTGTAGTTGTTTTAAAAACCCTAACCCATGTGGTCCTACCACTCGCGCTCGCCTGGGGGGTCGGGTTCCCAGCCCGCCTCGGGGCAGTCCCATTGTGCGCTCGGGCGCCGTGCGCTGGGGCTACGAGCGTCCAGTGTCCGCGGAGCGCTGCCCTCCGCGCGGGGGTTAACGGACGAACTTCTCGCGGTCCCGGCAGCGGAGGTCACCCATGGCAGGTAACGGTGTGGGTTTACGGTAGGCTGCCTGTGGACACCTGTTCCCCACTAGAGGCTAACGCTACAGTTCTCACCCCGCCTCCTACAAGAGAAGGCGGCGTTTGGCGGGGTAGGAGGTATTTTCCCGAAGATCCAGAAAATGATCACGCATTTTAGAGGAAGGACCTGCCCGCTTCCCAGCCTCACCTAGTCTCGGCGGCGGGCAGGATCCACCCCTCCATCTACCCACCACCAGCTGCCCTCCCCCCCCCCCCAACCTAGCGGAGGGAGAGATGCCAATGCGGTGGAGTCATGCAGCTGCTCTTGGGCACCATTGGCTCATGCCTGGAACACGCAGCAGCGAGTACGCACATCTGGCGGCCAGCCCGGGCGACTCCAGTCCTGATATGGCGAGAGAGGGCGGGAAGGTTTGCGCCCGAGCGCCCGAGGCCAGGAGGACGCGCCCGGACCGGCTCCTCCCCAAGCTTGCATCACCAGTCCCCACCTTCCCTTTGGCCCCTCCTCCACCTCTCCTCCCTTTGCCCAGCCTAGTTCGGCTGGTTCTCGGGGAAGCTATTAATAGCATTACATCAGCCCGGGACTGGAGTAATCTGGCGCGGCGCCAGCCTCAGCCCCAGCGCTATAAAAGGGGTGATGCAACGCGCTCGCAGCCACAGTCGCACGCAGCGAAGCGGGCACTGCACAGCAGGCAGCCTCCCAGCGCCGCCGCTCCAGCGGACCCGCCAGCCCGCGCGCCGGCAGTGCGCTTTCGGCGCTCGCCCTCTGGCCCCACCGGCAGGCAGTCCGACCCCGCCCCGACCCCGCCCGCCCTCCGGACCCTGGCAGCCCCGAGTGGAGACCGGAGGTGAGCGCTTGGAAGCCAGTGAGTGAGAGCGGCGAGGGTAGCTCGCTTTCATTCCCTTTGCGCCCCTATAGTAACTAGTCCCGCGCCCCCTGGGCCCACCCCCGACCTGTGCTCCTCAGCCTCCGGCTTCTAAAGAACTCTGGCTGAACTTTTTCCGGCCATCACTGCTCCTCGGAGCTTCAGAAAGTTTCTCGCTAATAACTTTCTCTTTTGACTTGGGGCGCGAAAGGTTCCTGGTGACAGAGAGGTGGGACTCCTGCTTCTCCGCTCGTCTGGAAACACTGCTTCTCTCCGCCCGCGCACTTTCTTACCCCGCTGGATCCAACGTGGGGAGGTGGGTTGTGCGGGGGGGGGGGGGGCGTCCGAGGTTCTCCCGCTCGCTGCCCGCTCCATCGTCGCTCGGTGCCGGGCACTGCCACCTCCGATCCCAGCCTTCGCGAGGTCCGCAGAGGGGCCCGGAGGCCGAGGGCTCACGAGAGTGCTGCCCCAGGGGCCGAACAGAATGAATGGGGACGGACGGGCGAACCGAGGTCGCGGCCGCGGCCGCTGGGAATCGCCCTGCGCTCCCGGGAGCGCAGGGCAGCGGGACGGAGCCGGGAGCCCGGAGCAAAAGTTAGTTGAGATAAGTTTAGAGGTGCCAAGCGCTAGTGTCCTGCCTGTCCTGCGGTGGAAGACGGAGAGAGCTACCGGCACAGGCTGGTGTCGCGCTCCTGGACCTGACACTTCCTGTCCCAAGTCTCTCACGCTTTTTTCTCGTGCCTGTGGCTCTGGCTCTTCCTCTTGGCGGGATCGCGGGCTTCACTGCTTTTCGTCCATGGAGACCTGCCGTAGTGGACGCGAGAGTGCGAAGCCAGGTCTTCAGATAATTGAGAGAATGGCTTTACGGCCCCGTGGCCAGGACCCTGAGGAGAACTTACACTGTATTTAATGTTCTTGAGCCTCAGTATTCCCAGGGGGGAGATGTGGGCACATATCGCAATGTTGGCCCTTCTGCCTGTTCGTGGGCACAAGACGGTGGTTGGATCAGGTAACCATTAAGGTTCTTACTAGCCAGAAGGCTTTTAGATTCTAGAGTGGTGTAACTGCGAAAAGGGGGGCCAGTGAGGGGTTTTGAATAGCTTGAATGAGGGGCACCTATCTAATGTCACTGACCAGCCTCTGAGACAAAGGGGTAAAGGGGACTTTAATATTGGGCATCTCTTCCCTTTCCAGTTTTCTTTCCATTTGGATTGGTTCTCCTTCTCTGCCTCCCCCCTTTTCTTTTCATCTACTTACTAACCACTTGCTTTCCTCTAATCTCATTGCCTAGATCACATATGTTTCCTCACAAGTAAAGGAGTTGTTAAAGCCTTGATGGAGAAAAAAAGAATGGGGTGGGGGTAGAAACATCCAAGAGTCAAGGAAAAGGGTGAGGTTAAGACAGGAAGGATCCGAAGGCTCCAGTAGCAGGCACAGGTGCTGTATCTTAACCACACGGTGGGCCCGAAGTGCTGTCGGCCAGGCCGTCCCCCAGGACACCTAACTCAGTGTGGTGGACAGTCACCTCTGTTTGGGGCTTCTGTTTCCCAAACTTTAAGCGAAGGAGAAACTGATATTACTCTTCCTTGTTCTCTTCTACACTCCCTCCCAGTCTGGTCCTGTCAAAGCCTGTCAAAGGTTACTTGACAATGGACCACTCAGCTGCCTGGCCTGTGGCTCTGTTCTCCGGTTGCCTTGTTGATTGAATCTCTATTGGTCATGGAACAAAATGAGCACTAAGGGGGTGGGGGGGTCAGCAGCGTGTCCTGATCTGGACCATGTACCAGCTCTGTGGCCTTGGGCAAGACTGTTTCTGGACCTCATTTTACTCAAATTACAAATGAAGACCTGACCCAGATGGCTCTAATATTGGGTGTTATTTCCCATTAGATACAGTGACTCCAAGTGTTTGTTACCCATCCTGGGAAGGAGGAAATACATAGCTGGGACACCACAGAAACCAGAAATGGTTTCATGAGTGAGGACTAGTGTTTTTGTTTGTTTGTTGTGTTTTTTGCTTTGTTTTCTTTTGTTTTGTTTGAGAGAGAGAGACAGACAGACAGAAAGGGAAAGAGAGGGTGAGAAGCATCAACTTGTAGTTGCTTTCACTTTAGTTATACATTGAGCTTCTCGTACATTCCTTGACCAGGCTGTGCCAGTGTCCCCTTGCTCAAGCCAGTGACCTTGGGCTTCTCGTGCCAGCGATCTTTGGGCTCAAGCTGGCAAGCCTTGGGATCGTGTGGATGATCCCTGCTTAAGCCAGCCACCTTTATACTGACTGACGAGCCATGCTCGGAGCTGGGGACCTCGGGTTTCAATCTAGCGACCTCAGTGTTCTGGGTCGATGCCTCATCCACTGTGCCACCACCAATCAGGTTAGTTATTTCTTAGTTACCAAAGACCAGTGGAGACAAGCTGGTGCCAGCAAATAGGGGAGTGGAATGGACCTGGTATGTCAGGGACCTAGGGGTCAATCAAAGTGCAAAAGAAGCTGTGACTGACCTGAATGTCTTGAGGGCTCTAGTGAATTCCAAATGAATGGAGCTAAACTGCATTGACAACGGCATTGAGTGCCCCTGAAACGGGGAAAGTGGAAACACTAGGATTGGGTGCCCAGGATGTGTATATACTTTGTGAATCTCATATGATCTTACTGATGATGGCCCAGTGAGGGATCTAGGCAGGCCGTGTCAGTCTCCTTTCACAGACGAGGGGACTGAGACCCTGAAAGCCTGGGTGGCTTCTCGGTGGGCGCTCAGCATGTGAGTGGCAGTGATAGGCCTGGAAGTGCCTGGCCCTAAAACCCAGCCTTACACCTCCCACCTTCAAGGGGGCTAGGAGAAAGACCAAACAAGGTGCCACATTAGCAAAAGACCAACGTTGGCTTCCAACCAGAAGATGTTTTATGAGCTGCGGTTAGTGGAAAGAGGTAAAAATTAAAAGTGAAAATTCAACAAGCTTGTTTGTAGCTACTAGGAAATAAAATCTAGGAGCTGAATTTCCAGTTAAAGAAATAGATGAGTAAAGTTTCACTTTCTTGAAAATGATGAAACGATATGACATGATTTCTGATCAGAGATAATGAAGCAGAAGCAAAATAAAGGAGCTTTGTAGCAAGTCTGGACAATTTGAAGATCAGTGGAGAAAGTCAACTCAGAAAATCCCCACACATATTTTTTTCCTTCAAATGAAGGGGATTTTAGAGGGTCTCAACTTTCAGAGGAAAAAAAAATGCCTGAAGATTTAACTTCGTTTTCCTTGGGGGACACAGCCCTGAGTCTGGGCTGAATCATACCTTAAGAGAATTGAGTAAAGAAGTTACTAGAAAGAACCTCGAGAAACTAAAAACGAAGCTTTAGCCAGGTGCAGAGAAAGCCCACATCTCTACAGATTCAACTATTTTACTTTCTGCAAAGCTTTTAACATTTTTACAACCCGTTTCCGTTCCCAAGTAAGCCCACCCAATGCTTTTCCTAAAGACATTCCATACCACTGACATTCTTCATTTTCTTTCATCAGGACTGCTGACTTTACACTGAGAAGGAAAAAAAATTTTTTTTCCAAATAGCAGACCTCAAGCCTAGAAAGCTCATTAATAAACTTAGTTGGGTGGTGATAATGGAGCTCCACTCAGCTGCCGTGGAATTCAAACTACCCTTGTAGAAGGGAGCTATCTAGTCCTCCAACCAAAAGCGAGCCCAGTGGTAGCTTTGAATTGTATCCCTGAACTACTGGGTTTTTAATAAAGTTGGAAGGGGAGGGAAAACATGAGTGCATGGGAGAATCTTAAGCCTCTGGCTTTAGAAACCTAGTGTCTTAGAGTTTATCACCTGCCAGAAACAAGTACCCTCCCAGCATCCGAAGATTATAGGATTAAACTGGTAGAACATCAGTTCTGACTCATGACACGGGGTTTTAGGAAGAGAGTTACATACATTTCCTGGATTTCTTTGAATAGTCAACGGTGGCATTTGTTGGCCTGGAATCCTTGCCTCCAATAGTGTATCTCAGATCTTAAGGGGGAGTTAGAGGTCAGGGTGTTCTATTCAGAAGTGTTTGAGATCAAAGAGAGTGACCAGCCACCCTCCCACCTGGACCTCACAGAGCGTCTGTCAGAGAGCCAATCCTGGGCTAGAGAGCTCCCTGGGAGGCCCAGTAAGAACATACCTCCTAGTTGTATTCTGTTTCCAAGGCATATTCATGTATGACTATTTTCTCAACTCTTTGTACAACTCTATCAGAAAATAGGACGATTGTTATTAGCTTTCTTTTACAGAGGAGAAGGCCTTGGGAGGTATAATAATGACATATGAGTAAGTGAGCCTTAAATCTTGATTTTCTGACCCCCATTTGGGAATTCTGTGGATAAAAGACCCACTTATACATGCTTCAAAATGTGGGCAGCAGCTTGAGTATATGCCCGGACATAGAAAGACCAGCAGTTCGTTACCTCGAGTTCAAGTTTCCCTGTGGCTGTTTCCTCCGTCACTTCAGTCCCAGGACCCCCATCAACTCTCTGCTTGCTCCACCCCCAAGAAAAATTTGCTCTGGGTTTTTTTGTGTGTGTGTGAGTGTGTGTGTGTTTGCGATGTGGAATAATAGTTGATAGTCTATAAATTAAGGGCAGAAGTTCTGGAGTCAAACCTATTTTCAAATCCTGATGCTGCCTCACACTATGACTTTAGGGAACATCTTTAGCTAGTATAAACCTCAGTTACTCCATCCATAAAATGGGCCTAGGACTGAACTCACTGTGTTCTCTTGAGGATTAAATGAGATAATGCACATAAGGTTTCTGGTATGAAGGAGGCACTCATTATATATTAGCAATTTTTTTTTTTTGTATTTTTCTGAAGCTAGAAATGGGGAGAGACAGTCAGACAGACTCCCGCATGCGCCGACCGGGATCCACCCGGCACGCCCACCAGGGGCGATGCTCTGCCCCTCCGGGGCGTCGCTCTGCCGCGACCAGAGCCACTCTAGCGCCTGGGGCAGAGGCCAAGGAGCCATCCCCAGCGCCCGGGCCATCTTTGCTCCACTGGAGCCTTGGCTGCGGGAGGGGAAGAGAGAGACAGAGAGGAAGGGGGGGGTTGAGGGTGGAGAAGCAAATGGGCGCTTCTCCTATGCGCTCTGGCCGGGAATTGAACCCGGGTCCCCCCGCACGCCAGGCCGACGCTCTACCGCTGAGCCAACTGGCCAGGGCTATATTAGCAATTTACTGACGGGCTTCCTGTCCAGCTGGACTTGGGTTTAAAAACTGCAGGTCCCCAGACTGAGAAGGATGCTCCAGGGAATCCCCTGACTCATGGCTGCTGGAGAACTGACTGCCTGGAAGGGGGGAACAGCCACTGCTGGAAGTATATGGTAGGGAGCTATTTATGGGAGGGGGGGTGACTTCAAATTGGAACCGTAGAACTATCACTATTTCTACCCTTTATTTTCCTATTGTCACTTTGGCTTCCCTGGGCTATAGGAAGACAGAGACAGGAACTCAGAAGCCATTTGACTGGACTGCCCAGTCCCGATCTCCCAATCTCTTGGATTCAGTCAGGCAGTCTTCAGTGACCAGCAGGCATTGGGCGCAGCCGGTGCCAGGCTCTGTGCCAGGCCCTGGGATAGGGCGACAGCGGAGACTTGGTCCCTGTGCTGCAGGAGCTCTTAGCCATTCGCCAGGTGGAGACGGAGACTCAGACAGCTCAGTCACGCTGCTCCTTAGTGCCTCAGCCAGTCCCCGGTCCCTTTTGGCCCCCAGACCAACCGTCGCCAGACACCACAGGGCTGAACAAGACTTCCGGACAAGGTTCACATTCTCAGCTCCTCACTTTTCTTTACCCTGAGGTCTTTGCTTCATCAAGCTTAACTTGACAAAGGGGCTACTGGTTCCTCGTGGTCTGAATCCCCAGCCCCCGGCCCCGACCAGGGGCTGGCTCAGAGAAGCACACCTGCCACAGTTACCACCCTTATTCTCATTTATTTGGACCCAGTTTCCTGAGAGAGAGGACTCAGGGATACGTGTGCTAAATTCAAGGGCCCCTGTGCCTCGCTTTACTTCCACTCACTGACAACTTCAACTTGATTTCAGATGCCAAGTTTGTTCAGAAAGAAACTGGAAATGAGGTTACATAATAGTTTCACTTTTTTTTTTTAATGCTCTTCCTCTTTCAGACTGTTTGAGGCTACATTTGCATATATGCACACCAGCCAAAACTAACACTTTTGCAAATTCGGAATAGCTTGAAATGCCACCCCTGATAAACTTCAGTTAGGCGTTTTATCCACATCACTGAGCTATGTTTTTTAAGAACCTGTTTTACTCAAGCTGCGGGTGGCATGAAATGAAAACAAAACAGAAGCTGGAGGGCTTACGGGACTTTCCCTGGGGGTGGGGTTCGGGTTGGAGGTCACAGGTGTGGGGGGCCAGGGTGGGGACTTGGTCCCATGTCCCCAACCCCTGAAGTAGCTTGGGTTTCGATGTGTCTTTCAGCAAAATGATGCTTCAACACCCAGGCCAGGTCTCTGCCTCGGAAGTCAGTGCCTCTGCCATCGTCCCCTGCCTGTCCCCTCCTGGATCACTGGTGTTTGAGGATTTTGCTAACCTGACACCCTTTGTCAAGGAAGAGCTGAGGTTCGCCATACAGAACAAGCACCTCTGCCACCGGATGTCCTCTGTGCTGGAGTCAGTCACTGTCAGCAGCAGACCGCTCGAGACATCAGTCACGAGAGGCCAGGTGGGTTCTACCAGAAGTGCCTGATCCCTCAGCATGTATCATCGCACACCTGCACACCTGCCACATGCCGGACGTGCCCTGGGCGGGGGGCTGCAGCGGGAATAGAACTGACCACTGCCCTCAAGAAGCCTACCGTCTCCTGGGAGGACACAGATGGTACACAAAAGAAGGAAATACATAATATGAGAGAAGGGGGCGAAGGAGAGAAAGAAAGCCGCAAAGGGGACGGGAAGGGGGGTAGAGGAGGGTGCTGTTGTAAATCAGGAGGTCAGGGAAGGCTGCTCTGACAGAGTGACCTCTGAGCAGAGACTCAGAGGAGGAGAGGGAGGGGGCCAACTGGGTATCTCACAAAAGTGCCAAAACAAGGGCACTGAGGGGGGTGTGAGCTTGGTGGATAAGAGCAGTCACTCGGGGTGGGGAGACTGGGGGGTGGAAAGCGAGGTAATGGGCAGGGGCAGGTCATGCTGGGTCTATTGTGAAGATAGAGTCGTTTATTCAGACTAAGGCAGGAAGCCACTGGAGAGTTTCTGAGCAGGGGAGCTACTTGGTCTGACTTTTTAAATGACCCCCTGGCTGAAAGGGGCAGAAGGAGAGTACAGAAAAGAGTTAGTGATCCAGGTGAGCCAAGGAAGGTCTGCATTAGGATGCAAGCAGCGAAGTGTGGAGAGGTGGTCAGGTTCGGGGTCTGTCTGGAAGGTAAAGCTGATTTACTGACAGGTTGGACATAGAGTATAGCTCCAAGTGGAGGACTCAAGGTCGCTCCAAAGCCTGACCACTGGTAAGGATGGTGCGGCCACCTGCTGCTGAGATCGGGACTACAGGAGATTGGGTGGGGCAAGGACAGGAGTGAGTCCACCCTACTGGAGTCTGTCCCAGAGGAGGAGGCAGTTGGCTATGTGGGTCAGAAGTTCAGAGGAGAATCTGGCCTAGAGAGGTAGGGTGGAAAGCCATCAGCATATGATAAGCCATGAGATCACCAGGTGTGGTGTTTAGTTTCATCACTACAAGGACCCAGGCGGCCCGACTGGAGCTCACAGCCTTGGTACCAGCTTCTGCCTCCAGGTTTACTCCTGTCTCTGACACTTGCACTACTCCGCAGTCGGTGACCTTTTATAAGACACCTGGAGTAAGAGGCATGGTGAGCAGTCTGAGAGGTGGCTGCTGGCAATGCTGTGGTGGCTCAAGGACGCAGGCTGAGGTCTTGGATGTGTTGTTGGCTGTTCCCTCATGGGCACAAGATGGGAGTGTTTCAGGCTTCAGCCTTTAGACAAGGTGTAGTGGAACTGGCTGAGAAGGAACTGTGTTTTAAAGGAAGTTGGTCAAGAATCTTTATGATTCTATAAAAGGGGCAGTGACTCTATATAAGGGCTTTATGATTCTATATAAAGGTTAATGAAATGACATTTTTTTAAAGGGTCTAGCAGAGGATCTGGCTGATAATTAGTTCAGGGCCTACTCTATGATGCTGTCATTAGGGATATTGGCTGGGCCTTAATTAACCTGAGGTGAGGTCGTCAGCACCCAGCGCACTAATGGACAGTGCAGGTTAGATATTTAATTGTATTTAATTTTATAATTAAATATCTTGAGATATCAGGATGCAATGGAAGTGGCAGGGTCGCCATAGAAGGAAGGAGAGCATTTTGGAAGGATATTTTGAGGGTTTTCCAGAGGAAGAAGTAATCAGCTTGCTTTGTGGAAAAATCCTTAAAGTCACCCAACCCACCTGTGATTCTGTGTTCATCAAGTGATCTTCTGATCTTTAGTTTAACAAGTAGATTTTCCTACTGGGAAGAGAACTGATCTATTTGAATATTCTGGTCCCCGGGGCTGCTGTAATTGTCAACTTAAAATACGACGCTAAGCCTGTGAAATCCATAGGCACCCTGTGCAACTGGGCAGCACGAGCCTGTTCCCCAGGTCCCAGTCACCTCTGGGAAGGTGACAGGGTGGAACAGGGCAGCTGTGACTCGGAGAGGACACAGGACGAGGAATCAAAGGCCTGGGTTACATCAGGGATTGTATCCTGCTGGTCTGCTGACCATGAGCTGGTGATTCCTGGGCATCCCTAGCTCATTACTATACAAATAGATCAGTATTTATTTGCTGGTTGAATTCTTTCTTTTCATATTAATACACTGATGGGACTGAACTAAATGATCTCATAGGAAGGCTTTTCCCTCTGACAGCACGTGACACTGAGATTTGCTCTACTTTCCAGTACTTTCCCCACATGAGCAAACCCGGAATCCTCTCCCACCTATCCAAAAATGTCTGTAGGAAACGTCAAAGGAAATACCAGAATTGCCGTGTTGTTGATGAAGACACAGATGGCGAGGTTAATAACTGAAGCTTATACAGCCCTGACTGGAAGTTAAGCACTGTGCAAAGCATTCACATTTATTAGCTAATCTGTCCCTCATCATAACCCTATTAGGTAGGTAAGATTATTCACCCCATTTTACAAATGAGGACACTGAGGCTCAGAAGAGCATGGTAACTTATTCAAGGTCTCACAGCTAATAGGTCATAAAGCTGGGATTCAAGGGCAATTTAGTCTAAACCCCAAATGTCTCCCTGTGTGGTTCTGGGATCCAGGATGTAAAAGATGGAATTTCTTTCACCATATTTCCCCCTTGGGCTTTGTTTCTCTAAATCACAAGGCCCCCCATCAAGTATCATCTAATCCAAATGGCCAGTAGTAAGTCAGGTGATTATGTTGTACCAGGATCGCCTGGGTTTGAGGTGTGGCTCTTACACCCTTTCCCACTGTCTAGAGCAGTGACATGTAACATGACAAAGTCTCACATTAGCAGCCTAAACCATTACCCACTCAGCCCACAGGGAGTGCTTCACCCCAGCAGGACTCAGGTCTCTAAACTAAGTCCAGCAGCTGGACTTTGCTCATTCCTCATCAGGCCTCAGACGAAGTCAGGTTCAGAGTGAACTTCCAGAGGACTGATCCTTAAACAGGGTAGGGTGTTGTTCTCTGAGGAGTCCTAGGGCTGACTCAGGGTAGAGCACAGAGGAAGAGGTAAGTATTTAATTGAAGGATAAACCAATGGATGGTTCTAGTTTGCCAGCCAGAAATGGCACCAAGCCATGGGTTGATTATGCCACTTTGGCTGGGAATGACCTTGGGTTCCTCTTCTCCAGGAACTCCATGGGCTTCTCCTGAATTCAGGAAGGAGGCACTCTAGTGCTCCAGGTGAAGAGAGATGAATGGGCTGCCCCTGGGTCTCAAATCAAAGAAACGGGGACAGGGTGACTGAGCCATTGAGGTTCCTGGTTCTAGGGGAAAGGACATATTTGCCAAACAGAATCTGTTTCCTGCGCTAAATGGTTCATTTATTACCAATAGTTATCAATTTGAATATCAAACTCTTATTTCAAAAAGCAAATGCAGGCCCTGGCCGGTTGGCTCAGTGGTAGAGCGTCGGCCTGGTGTGCAGGAGTCCCGGGTTCGATTCCCGGCCAGGGCACACAGGAGAGGCGCCCATCTGCTTCTCCAACCCTCCCCCCTCTCCTTCCTCTCTGTCTCTCTCTTCCCCTCCCGCAGCCAAGGCTCCATTGGAGCAAAGTTGGCCCGGGAGCTGAGGATGGCTCCATGGCCTCTGCCTCAGGCACTGGAATGGCTCTGGTGGCGACAGAGCGACGCCCCAGATGGGCAGAGCATCGCCCCTGGTGGGTGTGCTGGTTGGATCCTGGTCAGGCGCATGCGGGAGTCTGTCTGACTGCCATTTCCAGCTTCGGAAAAATACAAAAAAAAAAAAAAAAAAAAGCAAATGCATTTTTTAAATAAGCTAAATTTTAATTTATCAATATTGCCAATATAATCTTAACAGTTCTTTGATTTTCATTTTTTATTCCTAAGGGTGTATGTGTGCGGCGAGGTCTCATATAAGAGTCTGGGGCTTACTTTTTCCAGGTCCTTTAGCATTACGGCTGCCCTAATGTGCCAGTCTTTGCTGGCAATAAAAGGCAGGGTATTTGACGTGGGTTGTATTTCTTGCCTCCCACTAAGCAGGTGCCTCTTGGATTTTATAGGTAGCCCCTGAAGAGGATGAAAGGAAAAAGAGGCGACGGGAAAGAAATAAGATCGCGGCCGCCAAATGTCGAAACAAGAAGAAGGAGAAGACGGAGTGTCTGCAGAAAGTGAGTGTCTTCTCACCTTGCCCTGTCCCCTTGCTCATGCCTGTCCCCCACTGACCTCTTGCCACTCCCAGAAGGGGAGTTCAAAAAGTCTCCTACCCAGCAGTGTTTTTCCCAAGAAGGGCGTTGTTGCTGGCAGCAGGAGTGCCAGTGGCTGGATGTGGCACTAACAAAGCCGTTGGCACAATGCATGTGACTCTGGATGGAGAAAAGCAGGTGTGTGGATTAGAAACCATGGCAGCCTCAGCCAGTCCCTGCACGTCCTGCAGCTTCCAGGCTGCGGGGTATGTCAGCCCGGTGTAAGAGGCTTCACTTGCCCCTTTTCCCAAGAAAGGGAGCTGCCAGCTCACATTTGGCTCACAATGAAACGCTTTTAATTAATCTCTTCAAATAAGTTATTTCCTTAATCTGCAAGCAGTGGTTCAGCTTTCTTGGTGTTCCTGTGTAGCTCTTAACTCTGCAGCTCTTCTCCTTGGCTCACCCAAGAAGCTTAGCTCCTGGCTGCATTCGGCCAGCTCCCCTTCCTAAAGGGGACGGCATCTATGGCTGGCGGGCCGGCTCATGGTGCCGTTTCTCCAGTGGTCATGTCCCTTCCCCCAAGGGCGGACAGGCCAGGGCAGAGTCTTCACCTAGACTGCACACGTCCCCAAGGGTTCTGTGGATTGCTTTAGGGAGTCAGTTAAAATTCAGACATTTTGTGTGTTGCCATCTACATTCTGGGAAGATGAGCTTCTTGGTAAAATTAGTGACTCACCAAAGACGAAGCGCCATGAGTCTGGATTTCGCCCCTGCCCCCATGGCCCTGTGGGTCCAGAACATCCGCACACGGGCTGTTGGACTCAGGCAGAGGTGATCTCTGAGCCACTGGTTCTACTGCAGCTTCATTACTATTAAAGCACCGCCTGCCTCAACCTTGAGTGGAAACTCCAGGGCATCTCTGAAGAAGCCTCTAAGTTCAAAGGCTTCTGCGGGTTCTAGATTCGCCCAAACCTAAGACGGCTGCCCGGCTTTGTGAGCACTGGAGCAGGGAGCCAATGGCTTTGCCTCTGCAGGCCATTTCCAGCTTGATGAGCCCTCACATGTCCCAGGTGCTACCCTGCCACCCAGGGGCCACTCCCTGGCCATCCCCCCCTTGCTGGACCTTGGCTCCATTCCTAATAACTCTGTTGTTTGACCCCCAGGAGTCAGAGAAGCTGGAGAGTGTGAATGCTGAACTGAAGGCCCAAATCGAGGAGCTCAAGAATGAAAAGCAGCATTTGATATACATGCTCAACCTTCATCGGCCCACATGTATTGTGCGGGCTCAGAACGGGCGGACTCCAGAAGATGAGAGAAACCTTTTTATCCAACAGATAAAAGAAGGAACATTGCAGAGCTAAGCAGCTGTGGTTATGGGGGCAACTGGGAACTCCTCATCGAATTCTCCTTCTACATCTAAAACCCTGCAGTCATTGGAAACCTGACTTCCTGTGCACCTCTCAAATCCCAGCAGCAAAGAACCATGGAGGCGGGAGGGCTCAGTGACCCGGCTGGGCCTCTCCAGTCTGCCCAAGAGTGGACTTTGGACCAGAGCAAGGGCATTTTTTGCCTCAACTCCAGGATTTAGGCCTTAATATATCAGCCATTCTTGGATTCTCCAGATGTCCCCTGGTTAGGGTCTTGCCCGCCTTTCATCTGGACTACAAAAAAACAGAACTCCCACCATTAGGATCCATGCAGAAGAAGTGTCCTGGGTAGGTGGGGTGGAGCCACCTCCTCCACTTCCACTGCCATGGTCACTTGTAGGGGACATGGAGTGAGGATGGCATTTAGGAGAGTCGTGCAATGGCCAGGGTTGTGCTTCTAGCAAACATGCTGTTATGTACAGGAATTACTGTGTGCAAGACGTTTGTTTCATAACTAGGCATTGTGCTCTCCTGATGTTTGTTCTGACAACACTGGTGTGACTTTTTCGTGACTTTCCTCAGCTCTGGTTTCTGAGCGTTGGAGAGGTTATCACCATGTGTAGTGTCTTACAAAATGTTCAGGTGGCCGGAAGAGCTTGTCAGCCCCAGGAGAACAGAATTTTGCTGGCCAGTAGTGCAGTTTTGTGCCAACTTTCCCTTGGCACACAGGCATTAACACAAAATTCATGGGCATGACTGCAGGTCTCTGTCATAGGAAGAAAGCAGAAAGTCCACCTTCCAAAGAGTCAGGGCTCTGCTCAGTGACTTAGGTCAGAAGTTACTTCTAGGCCCGAAGAGAGCCAAAGAATATTCCATTTTCCTTTTCTTGCAGTTGGAAACCACATTCAGTGGAGGCACATTTGAAGCTAGGTGATGCCTAGCTTTAGCATTAGTGGATGTTAATGGCATTGTTTTTGTCATGCAGATGTTTGTAGAAATCTGGCCCAGAGCATTTCCAGCTGTGAGGTCCTTCACACTGGCCACAAGTTCTCGGGTCTGTTTAAATTCTGATGTTTCTGTGAAATCCTCAGAGTGTTTAATCCTACTCAACAGTATCATTACAATTTTCTGTAAAAGGAAAATATTACTTATTTATCCTAAAATTCCTAACCTGTCAATATAATAAATATTGAAACCAAGATACGATAAACTTCATTGTTGTGTTGGTTTCTGTTCTTTTTTTTTTTTTTTTTTTCATTTTTCTGAAGCTGGAAACGGGAAGAGACAGTCAGACAGACTCCCGCATGCGCCCGACCGGGATCCACCCGGCACGCCCACCAGGGGCGATGCTCTGCCCCTCGGGGGGGGGGGGGGTCGCTCTGCCAGGACCAGAGCCACTCTAGCGCCTGGGGCAGAGGCCAAGGAGCCATCCCCAGCGCCCGGGCCATCTTTGCTCCAATGGAGCCTTGGCTGCGGGAGGGGAAGAGAGAGACAGAGAGGAGGGGGGGGTGGAGAAGCAAATGGGTGCCTCTCCTATGTGCCCTGTCCGGGAATCAAACCTGGGTCGCCTGCACACCAGGCCAACACTCTACCGCTGAGCTAACCGGCCAGGGCCGGTTTCTGTTCTTTTAAATCTGGTTGATTGTTGAAATCGAGTCATTCTTCCGCCCCTTTCTGCTTCATGGTGGGAAGGAGATTAGTCTTAAATATTTTCCAAGGGTCCCTTTGTTCTTTGGGGTGCCACTAGCTGGGATAGTTGACTTTCAATCCCATTCCTCAGTCTAACTGTGGCATCTGATGCTCAATTTCTCATTGACAAATCCTGGAACACGAGCACCAAGTATATCCCTGACATGAATTGTCTAATGTTAAGACAGAATTTTGATATAAAATCTGGGTTGTTAAATACCTCAACTCCCATTTTCTCTGAATGTACAAAAGCCTAAAACGTACACCTGTTGTTCAACCTGCGCCATGGACATCTTCCATTCTGCCACAGAACTTCTCTCCAAGTATTCCCTTGAATTTTGTTCATTCTAAATGCCCGAATGTGTGTCTCATTGTTATAATTATGCATTTCAAAGATCAGGAAAAAATGAGGGGAAGATGAAGAAGAGGAAAGGGAGAATAATTTGAGATGGGATAGGTGTGATCATTCAACCACCTGATTCTGGGATCTCTAGGACATGGGATTCCCTAGGTCGGTAACCGAACCACCTCCCTTGCTCTTGACCTGTGTGTATATGTAACACTCACAGGCTAGAAATAAAAATTGGCTACACTGCTACCAGTGCTGCTCTTCAGAGATGATGGCTTCACGCACAGGAATAGCGCCTGCTCCTTGGACCTCATATATGGTTCTTTAAATGATTACTTGTGACACAGGTGTCCTACTCTTGCTGCTTTAATTGCACATCAGGGGTAGTTCCTAATCTGTAAAGAGCCAGCTGGTGGACATGCCATTCGCCCTTCTTGTAGGTGATCATCTTTTCCTTATCCTGGTGGAGGGGGGAAAAATTCCATGCATTTACCCTCCGGTTACAAGTAAAGGTGCCACCAATCAGCTGTTAGAAAACTCAAGATCATGCCTTAGCTATCATGGACAATGAATGGGTCAGAGAGGAAGGAAGGCGTTGGTGGCTATAGCAGGAAAAACTGACCTGAGAAATGTGCTGTATATGGTTAATGAAACTAAGTTCTTTTAACAAATGCATTAAAAATAGTTTTGTTTTCTGTAGCCGAGTTTATGCCTTGCTACTTTAATAAAAAAACAAAAAAGGATGACTATGTATTTACCATCAAGTCATTTGGCTCATGTCATTTCACATTTGATGGAGAAGGATGGTTGGGGGGGGGGGGCAGGAGAATAAACTTGGATGGGACCTCCGCCAGAATGACAAGGTCTTTTCCCTGGGCTGCCTCTGTAGTGACATCACACTGACAGGCCCGGGAAGCCCCTCCTTCCTCCTCTCTCCTGCCCTCCTCCTGTCCCTGGGCCTTTCCCTGAGATCTGGCCTGACACCTGTTTTGGAGGCAAGAGTTTTAATTGGTTCTGGCCCAGGACACAGGTTCTAGAATTGAAACTTTCACTTTCTGCCAAGAGCTAAAAGGCTATTTTTTATCTTTATCTTAATTTCTTTTCTGCTTATAGGCTTTTAATTACAAACGCCTGAAACCCAAACCCAAACTGAGCTTTCTCCGAGCTTTCCCAACCCACAGTATTCGGTTGTGTTCAAGGAGTTCCTCTGAGGCTTGAACAGGGTTGTCATGACTCTGCTGAGGTAAAACCTCACAGGGAGCCAGGCTTGCCCACTGAGCATCCTTCTGTCTTCTCATGGTGGCTCTAACTCCAGAAGCTTCTCTTTGTTTAATCAAGTCTGCCTCAGGAAGGAATTCACACTGTGGCTTAAAGGGACAGTTGAGAACTAATGCCAATAAGAGCTAACATTAATAAGACAATATGCTCAACACGTTACAGGTATTTTTTTTAATTTATTTATTCATTTTTAGAGAGGAGAGAGAGAGGGAGAGAGAGAAGGAGAGAGAGAGAAACAGAGAGGGAGAAAGAGGAGAGGGGAGGAGCTGGAAGCATCAACTCCCATATGTGCCTTGACCAGGCAAGCCCAGGGTTTCGAACCAGTGACCTCAGCATTTCCAGGTCAATGCTTTATCCACTACACCACCACAGGTCAGGCACATTACAGGTATCGATCGACTTACGACCTATGCAACTTACGACCATTCGACTTTACGACCATAATCGCTAGCCACGACTGTCTGGCAGCGCAAGCATTGCCCAGCTGGGCATACGACAGTGCGGACCAGCTTCCGGCAGCACTACCATCTCCGCGGGCACCATTTCAACTGTTATCCCAGACTTGGTACAGCAATTTGTGTTTTGTGTCTTGGATATTTTCATCAAACCCCTCCCAAGATGTCTACCAAGAGGAAATTGTCTTTGTCTACGCCTCAGCCTGCCAAGAAGGAAAGAGAGGCCATCGATCTCGACACAAAAATGAAGGTAATTAAGCAGTACGAAGGAGGAAAGAAAGTGAATGTGATCGCACATGATACGAAGTTATCACACTCAACTGTGTCGATGATTTTGAAAGATAAAGATTTCGTGAAGCTGTGAAAGGTTCTGCACCCATGCGATCAACAGTTATAACAGAGCAATGAAGCGAGCCCATCCACGAAATGGAGGAAATTATGATTATATATGACTTAAAGATTTTTATAACATCATTTCACAGTACTGTACATATAGCCTACTCAACTTACGACCAAATCGTGTTACAACCAGTGTCGTATCCAATTGCGGTCGTAAGTCGAGCACCAGCTGTATATGCGTTCTCTCGTTTAACCCTCCCAGCAACTGTTAGTGTTCCCGTTTTACAGATGAGGAAGTAGAGAGCTGAGTAGTTTGGTCAAGGTCATACAGTTGATCTTTCTAAAGCTGAAACCTATATTTTTTAACTATCGGGTTTCTGAGCAGTTGTGTGAGTATATGTGTGTGTATGTGATTAAAATACACATAAAATTTGTCATCGTAACCATTACAGAGTGGACAATTCAGGGGCATTTATTATATTCACAATATTGTGCAACCATCTCCATTAGTTCCAGGATTTTTCATCACCTCCAAAGGAAATCCTGTAGCTATTCAGCAGTCGTTCTGCATTCTCCCCTTCTGCCAGCCCTAGGCAACCAATAACCTAATATCCGTCTCTACGGATTTGTCTCTCCTGGATATGTCATACAAATGGAGCCATACAATATGTGGCCTTTCATATATGGCTTCTTTAACTTAAAAAAAATGTTTTCAAGGTTCATCCATGCTGTAGCATGTACCAGTATTTAATTCCTTTCTGTGGGTGAATAATATTCCACTGTCTAGCTAGACTGAATTTTGTTTATCCATTCATCTACTGACAGACAGGTGTATTTTAACAGAAAGATACCTTTATCCTCAATGAATCTCTAAGAGAGATAAGAGGGTTGGAAACAGGGGTCTTTTTCAGAAGTTTCAAGTAACAATTTAGAAATCACTTATTCTGTAATTAGCTCTGTGGGATCAGCAAAAAGGCAGTAAGTCTAATGGTACACACGCCCCGTGGGTACCAGCGCTTCCAAACCACGTCTGGCTGGTATGGAGGCGCTGCAGGAGGGCCTTCGGCAAGCACCCAAAGTTGAAGCTTACTTACACAGGCTGTTTGCACAGGTATAATGGAAGAACTGAGGTGGCCCCCTGGATAATTTAACTGGCAACTCAGCCCAGCAACTGTCTTGAATTTTCTCTATAACGTACACACACACAAACACACACACACACAGAATTAATTATGCAACTTCTAAAAATGTACAAAACAGATCTTGGAGATAGTTAAATCAGTCCAGTTTGAAAATATACGGTCAGCCCAAACTTTCTTTGTGAAGTCAACTACTTAGTGGTTCAGAGCAAAGGCTTTAGAATCAGCCAGACCTGCATTCAAAAACTGCCTCCAGCCTGACCTGTGGTGGTGCAGTGGATAAAGTGTTGACCTGGAATGCTGAGGTCGCCGGTTCAAAAACCCAGGCTTGCCTGGTCAAGGCACATATGGTAGTTGATGCTTCCTACTCCTCTCCCTGTTCTCTCTATCTCTTCCTCTCTCTCCTCTCTCTCTAATAAAAATGAATAAATAAATTTTTTTTAAAAAAAGAGCATTGCTTCTTATAAATCTTAAAAAAAAAAGGCTGCCTCCACCCAACTCCATTAGTTGTGTGAATTTAGGCAAGTGATAAACCTCAATATTTTCACTTGTAAAATAGGGATGGTAGAAACAGCACCAAACTCAATGAATTCGTACAATCCTGTGTGAAGAACATAACATGGCTGCAAGGGGAAGCATACTTTTAAGGCCATTATTGAAGGTCACTATCATCAACATTAACTGAGATTTTATAAAAGGATGGACTAGGGATCAACACTACCAATTCTGGGTTATTTGATGAAATTAAACCTTGATCTCAATGATTCAAATTTACCCCATCATCTCACATTCCTACAGATTTTGCCCAATTTTCTTTTTTTTTCTTTTTCTTTTTTTTCCCCGAAGCTAGAAATGGGGAGAGACAGTCAGATAGACTCCCGCATGCGCCCGGACCGGGATCCACCCGGCACGCCCACCAGGGGCGAAGCTCTGCCCACCAGGGGGCGATGCTCTGCCCCTCCGAGGCGTCGCTCTGCCGAGACCAGAACCACTCCAGCACCTGGGGCAGAGGCCAAGGAGCCATCCCCAGCGCCCGGGCCATCCCTGCTCCAATGGAGCCTTGGCTGCGGGAGGGGAAGAGAGAGACAGAGAGGAGGGGGGGGTGGAGAAGCAAATGGGCGCCTCTCCCATGT
Organism: Saccopteryx bilineata; assembly: GCF_036850765.1. Lineage (NCBI taxonomy): Eukaryota > Metazoa > Chordata > Mammalia > Chiroptera > Emballonuridae > Saccopteryx > Saccopteryx bilineata. The sequence goes on along the minus strand of NC_089491.1, from coordinate 296,385,978 downwards.
GCCCTGGCCGGGAATCGAACCCGGGTCCCCCGCACGCCAGGCCGACGCTCTACCGCTGAGCCAACCGGCTAGGGCTCCAATTTTATTTTTGAACCCACCTGAATCCCTGGCAAGGTGGGCTTGTCCTCTGTTGGGGCAATGGGTATTTGAGGAAATGATGGTGGCCCTGCCCTGAGGGGTGCTGAGGGATAGAAACAAAGGGGTATGTGACAGTGACAGGTCACAAAGGACAGCAGAGGATATATATGGCCACACAGGGGGGTTAGGCCAAGAGAGGAGTTCACAGCCTCTTGGGGAAATTAAAAAATCAAAGGTGGAGGTGAAGTGAGGCAGAGGGGAAGCCCACTACACATCTCTGCGTTCTTGAAGAGGTTCAGGCTGGGGTCCAGGCCCCTCTAGCATCCCCACCCCCAGCCCTGCCTCTGGGAGGCGGGGAGACAAAGCAGGGCCCTGTGGGGTGGGGTGGAGTTGGGTTGAGAGACCTGCTATAGAGCCTGTATACCACTCAGGAGGCCACTGCTCCCCCTTCCTGCCAGCACTGCTTGTTGTGATCAAACAAAGCCATGCACCACCAGTCCCCGTTGCCACGTCACAAGGCCCAGACTGGCTCCAACACGGGCACGTTTAATTCCACCATGGGGAAACTGCAGCGACAACTGTACAAGGGAGAGTATGACATCTTCAAGTATACACCTGTATTTGAGAGCGACTTTATCCAGATCACAAGACGGGGAGAAGTGGTGGATGTACACAACCACGTCCGCCTGGTGACCGTGGGCATCGCCGCCACCAGCCCCAGCCTCCCACTGCCAGATGTCATGCTGCTGGCCCGCCCAGCCCCCGGCCACGGAGAGAATGCAGGGCACAGCAAAGTCACCAAGGGGGGGAACAGCAAGGCTGCAAAGACCGTAGAGCTCACGAGGCTCCTTCCCTTGAAGTTCGTGCAGATCTCCATTCACGACCGTAAGAAACAACAGCTGCGCCTGAAGTTTGCCACTGGCCGCTCGTGCTACCTGCAGCTGTGTCCCCCTTCAGATGCTCCGGAAAACCTCTTTGCCTACTGGCTGAGGCTCATTCACCTCCTGTGGACACCAGCGAGCAGTCACAGTGCCACCTACACCACGCTTGCCGGGGACATGATATGCATGCCTGGGTTAGGGGAGGATGACAGGGGGGATCTGGCAGAGGCCAACTTCCAAGGGAGTAAGGATGAAGACCAGGTCAGCATAAGAAGCCTCCACGTGGTCACTGAGGTGGCTGGGGCCACTGCTGCAGCTTTTTCTGGGGGGGAGGGAATCCAGTACGACTCTGATGGAGTCACTGCCATGCCTGATGTAGCTACCCAGGACACAGAACCTGTAGAGCTTGACAAAGTGCCAGGAGCGGCAGCGTCAGCAGGGGTGACAGCCAGTGCCACAGCAGTCGCTCTGAGCGTGGCCATAACCGAGCCTGCTGTCCCTGAACAACAGAGCACAGCCATAGCAGAGGCAGCCACCAGGGATCCAGGAGGAAGCAAAACCAGCATAGCAATTGTGGGTGCTGCTGACATGTCCCCCAAGAGCATTAAAATGGCCCGGGCAGGTGCCGCAAACAAGTCTGCAGGGTGTCCTTCCAACACTAGCCTCTCCGCGGAGGCCGGCATGATTGCTGCAACAGCAAAAGCAGAGCCTCCCGGCGAGACTATTGGAGAATCAGCTAACGACCCTGCTGCGGGACCTCTTGTCTCAACCTTGCCCAGCGAAGACTGTGTGAGGGAACAGTCCGGGAGGCAGCAACAAGTGTCCCCGGCCAGGGCCAAGGCCCGCAAGAGCAAAAGGGATGAGGGGCAGAGAAAGGAAAGGGAGGAGGCTCTCAGGAGTCCCCACCATCGCAGGGGAACTGAAAGCCAACACAAGCCCGGGGGTGACAAGATAGCCCAAAAGCCACCTGGCTGGTCCGCAGCCAGGCAGAGAGATGACAAAAAGGAGAAAGACTGCCACAGCCCAGGGAGCAGCAGGCCCGTCCCCAAGGACTCCAGGACCTCTCACAAGTCGGGGAGGAGGAGCTTGTCTACCAGTAGCTCAGGTCCCGCACCCAAGAGACTAAGCAGGATCAGCACTTTCTTCAGGAACGTCAAAGCCAATCTGACTACGAAAACAGTGGCCTCACCACTGGACAATGTGACTGAGACAATGGAGAGGAACAGCATGAAGGCCATCACAGAGATAGGAGAGAGTGGCCAGGGGCCGGTGGTGGTGGATGGTGCGACACTTGAGATCATGGAGACAAGGACCTTCGAACCGAGAACTGGAAGCTGCAAAGGGGACCCGGGCTCCCGGGAGATTCCCAGAGAGCCTATTTCAGCTTTCCTTACTGCAGTTTAAATAAAGATCGATACAATCTGAATACAATCTAGACAGTGCTGTTTCCTGTCTGAATTTTTTATGTCCCATGTCTAGTAGTGACTTCACAGTGGATTCTGTGATTTAGCTGGGCTGCAGCCTGAGCCCCCAGGGTCCAGTCAGGAGCAGCACCACCTCACCTCACCGCCTCTGTTCCTTTCTGGCCTTGTTCCCCAGGGCCGTGGCTGAAAGTCAGACTGTGACCTGGGAAGCTCCACCTCCACCATCTCCCTATCCTTTCTTTTCTTTTTTTTTTTTTTTTGTATCTTTCTGAAGCTGGAAACGGGGAGAGACAGTCAGACAGACTCCCGCATGCGCCCGACCAGGATCTACCCAGCACGCCCACCAGGGGTGACGCTCTGCCCACCAGGGGTGATGCTCTGCCCACCAGGGGGCGATGCTCTGCCCACCAGGGGGCGATGTTCTGCCCACCAGGGGGCGATGCTCTGCCCACCAGGGGGTGATGCTCTGCCCCTCCGGGGCATCGCTCTGCCGCGACCAGAGCCACTCTAGCGCCTGGGGCAGAGGCCAAGGAGCCATCCCCAGCGCCCGGGCCATCTTTGCTCCAATGGAGCCTTGGCTGCGGGAGGGGAAGAGAGAGATAGAGAGGAAGGAGGGGGGGGGTGGAGAAGCAAATGGGCGCTTCTCCTATGTGTCCTGGCCGGGAATCGAACCCGGGTCCCCCGCACGCCAGGCCGACGCTCCACCGCTGAGCCAACCGGCCAGGGCCTCCCTATTCTTTCTACACACAGTTCCCCCCCCCCCCGCCTCTCTAGACGTCCACAGACAGAGCAAGAACAGGGCTCACACTTCCTCAGCTATTCAGGAGAGGGGAGAGGGGTGCATCAGCATTTGTAGCAACAAGAACGGGGGAGGGGGATTTCTCATCTAGACTTGGGTCTATACCTTGGAGAAACACATATTCTCAGGAACAGCTGTGAGAATATTTCTAGTAAAAATAATTTAATAGCAAGACACTGAAAACCGCCCACATTTCCAACAAAAGAATTGATAATACTGTAGAATAATAGCGTACAACTTCTCATAACTTTTTTTAGAACAAGTCACAGAGTAGGATGTAATTCCACGTAGAAAACAGTTCAAGAACAAGAGCAAACCACACACTTCATAGGGCACATGTTTGCTAAAACCAGACAAAAATAGAACAGTAAACACAAAACTCAGCTTAATAGTTTTCTCTAGGGTGGAAAGTTGAGATCAATTTGGTGAGCACAAGGCTTTCAGGGCTGTTGGGAAGTGTTCTATTAAGCAAGGTGGTGGGTACACAGGCATTATATTCTCCACCCACACACATTTTAATATTCTGAAATCAGAGATACAATCATCATGGTGGTTGTGATGAAATTATTGCCTTAGAGATACCGTAACCAATGCCTTTTCCTATATTTTCACTCTAATGTATACACAAAAGTAGTATGTCTGAAAGGTCTGGTCTCTTTAAACTACAGCTATTCTAGGACCCTTCTCTGGTTATTAGGAAGAGAAAGAAGGATATCCCTATTTCACAGGCGAGAACCCTGAGGCTCAGAGAAGGTAAGTTGCTACCATCTAACAGTGGAATCTTTGCTTTGCTTCTGCCCACTTCTTCACGCACAGCCCTGTGTCAGGTACGGGGCGGAGGCAGAGCACACGGGTCTAAGGAGAGTGGGCCAGCACAAAACCCCGAGATGTCGACATACTTACCAGCATGGTCCAAAGCTCTGCAGAGACGAGCACCAAATTTAGTGGATGGAGGGAGACGTGCGCTTGCTGGGGAGCTGGCTCCCCTCCAGTGAGCTCCCAGTGAGCTTCCAGCCCTGAGCTGGCCTTATCACAACAGCACCCAGACCCCCCTTGAGCTGTGTCTGGCTCCAGGCTCTGTCCCCAGCCTCCAGCATGACCTGTACTGCAGCCACAAACAGAACACCGCCTGCCCACCCTGACTGGGGCTGCCCCTGTCTGCGGTCCAGTCCTCCCCAGCCGCTAATCAAACTCAGAAAGCCAGGCTCAGAATGGTTTCTCTATCGACATCTTCAAGAACTTTCTTCTTCTGAGTTCTGAAAACAAATAAACTTTACACAAAGGAGATTATGAGTAAGGTCACAGCATCCTTCTTGCTTGGACCTTCACAGTGTGTGACTTTCATAGACCTCATCATGGGGGTTGGGGGCTGGGGAGGTCTCTTCTGTTAGTAGAGGGAACGGTGGGCCTGGAGGGTCACTGTGGAGGCCTACACACATCCCCTTTTCCTCTGGCAGAACAAACGCCTGACTCCAGGACAGGGAATTATTGCACTGAGTCAAGCTATTCTTAAGAAAGAAGTGAACATGCCAGAGATTAAATGCAAACTGGCCCTGTGATGAAAACCTCAGAATCATTAACCCAGAGCTTCAGAGAAGACTGGGGGCTGCAGGGAGGCTAAATTAATGGTTTACTCTTGACCAGCTTTTCCCTGGACTCAAGGTGGGAAAACGACAAAAAAAAAAAATCACATCACATTCCTTTTCATTTTATGATTGCCACACAGACAGGTGCAGGTAAACACTAATCTGGAAGAAAAAAAATGCAATGAAAATGTGCATAGCACTTAGCAGTTTATATTTTTTAACCCACGTGCCCTTTCTGATACTCACAGCTCTCCATTTTGCAAACCAGCAAATGGGAGTTAGAGCACTTAAAGGACTTGCTCAAGGCAGGAGGTACTGGTGCAGAGAGAGAGCAACTCCAGGGCAACGGCTTCAATGCAGCACCTACTACGCGCCTGCCCTGGGTCCCACACGGAGATCCAGAGATGGTGGAGAAGCAGGACAGAGGTGAGTCATTATCACGACTCCCAGGAACAGATCAGGGACAGGCTCATGTTCAGGGAACAGGATCCATTCAGAGGAGGGATTCCGGGACAAGGGAAGGAGTTGTGGGTGAGGGAAGGTGTCACAGAGGAATTGGCAGGCTGAAGGATGAGCAGGGCTCCAGCGGGTGGAGGGAGTGTGGGAAGTAAGGGGAAAGCTGCAGGAGGTGCAAGGGAGGGGTCAGGAGAGCATCAGGTCATGGAAAAGAACATGTGCAAAGTATCAAGGCTTGAAACATCAAGTTGTGTTGAGCAATTGCAAGTATTTCGGTGTTGCTGGTTGGAGGGAAGGGGGAGAAGCAGCCACGAGGCTGGAGACCCGGGCCATCGATCACGGGGGTCTGGAGGGCTGCAGGCATGTCGGGGACTTGGGGAGCCACTGAAGGCCAGCACCTGATGGGAGTCAGATCGCTCCAGCTCCACGGTGGAAAGTTCATGGGCAGGGCGTTGTCTGGGGACAGGCATCTCCCAGGAGGTCACTGCACTAATCCTGGTCAGAGAAAGAGAGCCCCAAATCTGAGTGGGGAGACAGAAAGGGGCAGAGTCGAGAGATGTTGAAGAGATGGAAGGGGAGCATTTTCCATCCCACATCCTGAAAAACATGGTTTAGGCTCAGCGCTCCTCTAAAGGAGGTGGAAATGTCAAAGTGGAGGTGTCTTCCCCTGCGGTGACTGTTGGTCAATAAAGGTGGTGTCAAGAAGAGAGGCTCGTAGGAAAGCAAAGAGGAATGTATTAAGATATAAAACAGTATCTCCTACGTGGCTAAGGGGTAAAACACCAAGAGAAGCCAGTCAAGGGGGCTATGGGGACCCCACACTTGGAGATCTCGGAGAGGAAACACCCCCTGAGAGGTTCCTGGTTCATCTGGCTGGACGAATTCTCACCCAGCCCTCCTCTGCTGGGTGAAGTCGCCGGCTAGAGCCCCTTGTGGCCAAGTCTGGGTACTGCATGTTGGCGCTTGAATGAGGGGAGCCTGGACTGAGGCTGCGTGGCCTGTCCCTTTGTCACACCCTGCCCCTTTGTCACACCACAATTAGCTTAATGTTCATCCCAGAGGATTTACCTGAGGGATGTGAGGGGGACTGGGTAAGGAGGGTGTGTCTCATCCAGGCGGTATGGCTCCAGGCCCCTGGAAGTGGAGTGGCAGAGTATGGAATGGCCTACAAGACAGGTCCCCTGGGAGGTGAGGAATTCTGATTTAAGGGGACAATGAGTGACCCCCAAGAAGAGGGATGGGGTCCCTCTGCACCCTGGAAGTTATCTAAGAAACTGTTGAGCACCTACTATGAGCAAGATAGGAAATCAGGGACCACAAAGATGTTCACACACACACACACACACACACACACACACATATACACACCGGTAATGCAAATTAAAGTGTGACAGTGGCCTTGGGCAGTGTTCACAGAGGAGGGGAGGTCTGAGAGAGAAAAGATAGGCTGAGCACCCCTGGCAAAGGGACTGGCATGACAGAGAAAGAGAGGGTATGGGAGATTAGGGGCTTGGATGATGTTCACAGACAACAGATAAGTGCAGCAGGCCCAGTGTGTGATACGCCTGGGGAGAAGGTGGGGTGTAGGGGGCAGGGTGCGGTGGGAAAGGAGGCTGGAAAGAGAGAGGAGGCCCTGGCGGGACTTGACGATGGGGCCAGTGACCCAGGGCTGCGGGGTATGCAGAGCTGGAGCCCCTGGAGCAAAAGGACAAGGGAAGCCCAGACGCTTCCCCTTCGCCAGCTGAAAAAACTTGAAATGTGTCATGGAGGCCCTGTCTTCCCACACACTCTCTAAGTAGATGTTTCCCACAGGGGTGTCACGGTATTATTACCCACATCCTGGGGGCCCCTGGAGCACTGGGCCAGTCGGCCTGGACTGTAAGGAGCCCCATTGGGTACCTCGGTGTGCCAGCCCAGTGTGGTCATTCTCTACATGTGCCACGGTCTGCAAAACATTGGGAAGCATCTCTCTAGATATGCACACGCGTGCACGTGATACAGCCGGCGTGTGAACTAGAGGGTGCAGCAGCAGCAAGGAGCGGCTGGGAGGCACCAGCATGGAAAGCCGGCTTGCTTCCCAAGGCTTCAGCTGATGCTGACCCTGTCTAAATCTGTGCTGGCCTTAGGACTTACTTATAACCGACAGAATGTGGATAAGTTGTGCTGGGTGACTTTTGAGACTCAGTCAGGAGCAGCTGCCACCTGGTTATCTAGGGACACTTGCTCTGAGTGTCCCAGTTCCGCTCCTCATTGTATCTTTCCCACTGACACTGTCATAGCCCCCAGGGCCCTGCCATTCTGCAATTTACTCCTGTCCAAGGAGAAATTAGAAAAATAAGAACAAATAGCATAAATTTTTCATAAAACTTTCGTAAAGCTAAATTAGTATTTTTGAAAAACCTATCCTTTGCTCTGAGGTCATGTCCTGCTTCTGTTCTTTGATGTTTTGTTTCAAAGTATAACATACACACAGAAAAGTGCCCACGTTGACACCACTTCACAAAATGAACCACCCCATATAACCAGCACCTGGAGAAGAATCTGAACATCACAATCCTAGAAGCCCCTCACATTCCGTCACTACCCCAAGGGTAACCGCTTCCTAACTTCTAACACCATGATTCGTTTTTCTTGCTTTTTCAACTTTATTAAATGGATTCACATAGTATGTACTCTTTGACTGATTCCTTTGTCTTGACAACATATTTGTGAGATTTGTCCATGATTTTTCTGGCAACAATTCATTACAATTGCAATAATTCCATACATTATACAATATCCCTTTGTGTGAATATACTACAACTTATTCCTTCAGCTGTTGATATACACTTGGGTCTCTTCCAGTTTGGGGCTATTAGAAAGAGTGCTGCTCTGTTCACAGTGGCCAAGACATGGAAACAACCAAAAAGCCCTTCAATAGAAGACTGGATAAAGAAGATGTGGCACATATACACTATGGAATACTACTCAGCCATAAGAAATGATGACATCAGATCATTTACAGCAAAATGGTGGGATCTTGATAACATTATAAGGAGTGAAATAAGTAAATCAGAAAAAAACAAGAACTACATGATTCCATACATTGGTGGAACATAAAAAATGAGACTAAGAGACATGGACAAGAGTGTGGTGGTTACCAGTGGTGGGGGGAGGGAGGACATGGGAGGGAGGGAGGGAGAGAGTTAGGGGGAGGGGGAGGGGCACAGAGAACTAGATAGAGGGTGGCGGAGGACAATCTGACTTTGGGCGAGGGGTACGCAACATAATTTAATGACAAAATAACCTAGACATGTTTTCTTTGAATATATGTACCCTGATTTATTAATGTCATCCCATTACCATTAATAAAAATGTATTAAAAAAAAAAAAGAAAGAGTGCTGCTATGAACATTTATATATAGATCTTTCAGTAAAAATACAGTATATGTAAACTTCTGTTGGTTGGACATACACTTAAGAATGGAATTGAATATACGCATGTGTTCAGCTTTAGATGATATTACCAAGCTATTTTCCAAAGTTGGCCATGACATTTCATACTCCTAACAGGAATGTATGAGAGCTCCAGTTGTTCCACATCTTTGCCAACATTTGATGTTGCTCATCTCTTTCATTTTAGCCATTTCTTTTTATTATAAAACTCAGCATCATCCTGACATGTTGAGGTTGTGGGTTTAATCCCCCGTCAGGGCACATAAAAGAATCGACTAATGACAGCATGAATGAGTGGAACAAGAAGTTGATCTCTCTCTCTCTCTCTCTCTCTCTCTCTCTCTCTCCCTCTAAAAATCAATGAATTTAGCCTGACTTGTGGTGGCGCAGTGGATAAAATGTCGACCTGGAACGCTGAGGTTGCCGGTTTGAAACCCCGAGTTTGCCTGGTCAAGGCTCATAGGGGAGTTGATGCCTCCTGCTCCTCCCCCTTCTCTCTCTCTCTCTCTCTCTCTCCTCTCTAAAAATAAATAGTCTTAATAATAATAATAATCAATAATTTTTTTAAAATGTACTATGGTGACCTATTAAAAAGTTTTGTTGTAATGTCCTTTTAATAAACAAAATTAAAAGTTGGCATCCAAATTAGTTTTGAAATATCAAACATCTCCAAAATCTTAAAGGTCTTATTTATATTTTTAAAGGGTTTTTCATTGCAAGGGGGCTTATATTTTCAGACCTCTCATATCATCCTGTTCCGGTACCATTTGCTTTACAACAAACTACCCCAAAACTTTGTGACTTAAAACAACAATTTTTTTCTTTCTTATATCTCAGATATTTCTACATGAGGACTTTGGACAGAGCTCAATTGAGCAATTCTGCTGCTGCTCCTGGTATCAAGTGAGGCTGATCAGTATATGCTTTGGTCTGGAGAGTTAAAGATAGCTTCATTCACATGTCTGGTGCCTTGAGGGAAATGGCTGGAAGATGGGACTATCAACAGGAATGCCTGGGTTGGCCTCTCCGGTCTGATGGTCCCACATAGTCAGATGGGCTTCCTTCAAAGCAAGTGTCTCAAGGTATCCAAGCAGAAGCTGCTTCTGACTGAGCCTCAGAAGTCACCCAGCACAACTTTTCCCACATTCTATTAGTTACAAGCAAGTCATAAGGCCAGCCCAGCTCTAAAGGGAGAGGAACTAGACTCCACCTCTCCATAGGGAAATGCCAAGATCACATTGTAAAAGAGCTCAGGGGTGGGGGTGGCAATGTTATTGTGGCCCTCTTTGGAAAATACAATTTACTACCCCCAAACTCCCAGCCAAACAAAGTCAACCTGGCCAGTATGTACCTGAGGAACCCTGAGGTTTTTGTGGGGGCCACCTCTACGTGTTCGAACTTCCCGTTTCCTTATCTCCCTCTTATACTCTCCCCTTTCCTCTTTTCACTTTTTCTTAATCCCTTCTCTTTCTCCCCACTTGCAGTTAACTAAACTCACAAAGACTCCCACTGGACATGTCTTAGTCCCTTCCACACCATTAAGGTGACCAATCGTCCTCCTTTAGGGAGGACAGTCCTTCTTTTGTAAGTTCTGTCCTCCCTCAAAAAGTGTCCTCCTACATGTCCTTGTAAAGTTGCCATGACCACCATCACAGCCGCCTGGCCCATTAGATTCAGACAGATGGTAATAAAATAACGGAACCAAGAACTGGTGGGCCATTATCTTTAATCCTAGCTTGCACCCAGCGGGCAAGAAAAACACACTGGGCTCCAAAACCCACTCATTCAGCGCTCACAAAGCTACTGACTTATCCGAGTTTCCTAGAATCAAAGGTTTCTAGCTCACCAGACTTATTCACCTCTGTTCCCCATCTCCTTCCTTCTCCCTGCACAAACTCTGCACAAACTGGCTTCTCCTTCAGCACTCTGCCATCTTGGCTGTCTCTCCTCTCCTCCACGTGGCCTTTCTCTGCTCTCTCCTCTGATGCTAATCTCAGGAACCGAGAGAGAGCAAGCTCCCGGTCTGCCCCATTTTATACTGCAGAAATCAAAACCTTTAATCCAAAAAAAAAAAAACAAACCTTTAATCCAGGGGTAGTCAACCTTTTTATACCTACCGCCCACTTTTGTATCTCTGTTAGCAGTAAAATTTTCTAACTGCCCACTGGTTCCACAGTAATGGTTATTTATAAAGTAGGGAAGTAACTTTACTTTATAAAATTTATAAAGTAGAATTACAGCAAGTTAAAGCATATAATAATAATTACTTACCAAGTACTTTATGTCGGATTTTCGCTAAGTTTGGCAGAATAAATCTTTATAAAACAACTTACTATAGTTAAATCTATCTTTTTATTTATACTTTGGTTGCTCCGCTACCACCCACCATGAAAGCTAGAAGGCCCACTAGTGGGTGGTAGGGACCAGGTTTACTACCACTGCAATCCAATATACAAACAAGGAAGTCTCTGATACAAAGTCACTTATCTGAGGCATAATGAGATTCCTCATGAGAGTGCACCGCCCCACATCATGCAATCAGTCAAGTGTTTAGGGAAAAGCTCAGTCTTACAACTAAACCTTAGGCTATAATGACCCGGCCTGCTTGCAGCCTGCCCCCCACACCCAGTACAAACTATAAGCGAGCAAACATATATATCATATTTACAAACTTATTTGACCAACATCCTCCTTTTTTTTTTTTTCTTTTCATTTTTTTTTTCTGAAGCTAGAAACAGGGAGAGACAGTCAGACAGACTCCCGCATGCGCCCGACCGGGATCCACCTGGCACACCCACCATGGGGCGACGCTCTGCCCACCAGGGGACGATGCTCTGCCCATCCTGGGCGTCGCCATGCTGCGACCAGAGCCACTCCAGCGCCTGAGGCAGAGGCCACAGAGCCATCCCCAGCGCCCGGGACATCCCTGCTCCAATGGAGCCCTGGCTGCAGGAGGGGAAGAGAGAGACAGAGAGGAAAGCGCAGCGGAGGGGTGGAGAAGCAAATGGGCGCCTCTCCTGTGTGCCCTGGCCGGGAATCGAACCCGGGTCCTCCGCACGCCAGGCCGACGCTCTACCTTTGAGCCAACCGGCCAGGGCCAACATCCTCCTTTTTGATATTGGAAGACTAATCTGTAAATGTCCGCATTCGATTGAGGCAGTTGATCCATTGTGTGTGATGTGACATATTTATATCTAAATGAGTACTTTTTTCTTACAATTATTATTAAAAATTAATAGGCATGTAAGCATAATTACAGTAAAAAATATTACAAATGTTTTTATTATGCATTTATCATATTATAGTGTATTATTGTTGCAATGAATAAAATGTTTCTTTTATTTACTATATTGTTTTCTTCAATTTATTTTTGTCCTCCTTCTCATTGTAAAAAAGTTGGTCACGCCTGACCTGTGGTGGCGCAGTGGATAAAGTGTTGACCTGGAAATGCTGAGGTTGCCGGTTCAAAACCCTGGGCTTGCCTGGTCAAGGTACATATGGGAGTTGATGCTTCCTGCTCCTCCCTCCTTCTTTCTCTCTCTCTCTCTCTCTCTCTCTCTCTCGCCCTCTCTCCTCTCTAAAAATGAATAAATAAACTCTGTCAATTAAAAAAAAAAAGTTGGTCACCTTAACATCATCTCTCCCCATGTGTCATCTTTAAGCTCTTTGGCCCCTGGGTGATAGATTACTTGGACACACTATGACATGCCAGGCCCTGGAGGGTTTTGACTAATCCCAGAAGCACTTTACATATGAGGAAGTAGGAGCCTAGAGAGGAGAGGGATTTTCCCAAGGTCCTACTCCATGTAAGTAGCAGAGTTCTAGCTAGTTCAGTGCAAACTACAGCCTATAGTGGGTCTCACAGAATGTCAGCACTTGCTTTCCATTTCTGACTTCCTGAAACTGAAGCCACTTGTTTCTGTTTCATGTTCACGGCCTCAATATAATGTCCTTTTGGCCTCCTGGTCAAGGAGTGAAACCAATGCTGGTGGCTCCTTGCCCAGAGAGGCCTGTCCCAGCCCTCTCCTGGGTCCCAGCCTTCAGAAATGGGTAGGTGGGGGGGCTAGGGGTTGTGAATGGAGCAACTCACCTCCCTCCAACCATCACACTGCACCTCAGACACAAGTAGGTCCTTTCTGATCCTGAATTCTCTGAACTCTCGGAAAATTACAAAGCATTGATAAAAGAAATCAAGGAAGATACAAACAAGTGGAAGCATATACTGTGCTCATGGTTAGGAAGAATAAACATCATTAAAATGTCTATATTACCCAAAGCAATCTATAAATTCAATGCAATATCAATTAAAATACCAATGACATACTTCAAAGATATAGATCATATACCAAAAATTTATATGGAACCAAAACAAAACAAAACACAAATAGCCTCAGCAATCTTAAAAAAGAAGAATAAAGTCGGAGGCATCACACTTCCTAATATCAAGTAATACTACAAGGCCATTGTACTCAAAACAGCCTGGTACTGGTATAAGAACAGCATATAGATCAATGGAACAGAACAGAGAACCCAGAAATAAACCCACAGCTCTATGGACAACTGATATTTGACAAAGGAGGTAAGGAAATACAATGGAGTAAAGACAGCCTCTTTAACAAATGGTGTTGGGAAAATTGGACAGCTACCTGCAAAAAAATGAAACTAGATCACCAGCTTACACCACTCACAAAAATAAACTCAAAATGGATAAAAGACTTAAATGTAAGCCGTGAAACCATAAGCATCTTAGAAGAAGACATAGGCAGTAAGCTCTCCGACATCTCTCGGAGCAATATATTTGCTGATTTATCTTCACGGGGAAGTGAAATAAAAGACAGGATAAACAAATGGGACTATATCAAACTAAAAAGCTTTTGCACAGCTGAAGACAATAAGGACAGAATAAAAAGACAAACCACACAATGGGAGAACATATTTGACAATACATCTGATGAGGGGTTAATAACCGAAATTTATAAAGAACTTGTAAATCTCAACACCAGAAAGACAAACAATCCAATCAAAAATGGGCAAAAGAAATGAATAGACACTTCTCCAAAGAGGACACACAGATGGCCAATAGGCATATGAAAAAATGCTCAACATCACTAATCATTAGAGAAATGCAAATTAAAACCACAATGAGATATCACCTCACACCAGCCAGAATGGCGCTCATCAACAAAACAACACAGAATAAGTGCTGGCAAGGATGTGGAGAAAAGGGAACCCTCCTGCACTGCTGGTGGGAATGCAGACTGGTGCAGCCACTGTGGAAAACAGTATGGAGATTCCTCAAAAAATTGAAAATCGAACTGTCTTTTGACCCAGCTATCCCACTTTTAGGAATATACTCCAAGAACACCATAGAATGGCTCCAAAAAGAGAAATGCACCCCCATGTTTGTGGCAGCATTGTTCACAATAGTGAAGATCTGGAAACAGCCCAAGTGTCCGTCAGAGGACGAGTGGATTAAAAAGCTTTGGTATATATATACTATGGAATACTACTCAGCCATAAAAAATGATGACATCGGATCATATATAATAACATGGATGGACCTTGATAACATTATACGGAGTGAAATAAGTAAATCAGAAAAAACTAAGAACTATATGAATCCATACATAAATGGGACATAAAAATGAGACTCAGAGACATGAACAAGAATGTGATGGCAACAGGGGTGGGGGGTGGGGGGAGGGGGGAGGGGGCGAGGAAGGAGAGAGGGGGTGGGGGAGGGGAGGGGCACAAAGAAAACCAGATAGAAGGTGACAGAAGACAATTTGACTTTGGGGGAGAGGTATACAGCACAATCAAATGTCAAAATAATCTGGAGATGTTTTCTCTCAACATATGTACCCTGATTTATCAATGTCACTGCATTAAATTTAATAAATATATGTGTGTTCTGAAAAAAAAAATTCCTCAAGAAAAAAAAAAAGAATTCTCTGAACTCAGGTACAATCTAGCCGCCAGTTTTGAAATAGTCTAGGCATTCAGAGGTGGTGAATTTAATCTAGGCTGATGAAAACTGAAGTCAGGATGAGGATAAATCCGTGGTGACACAGGGTGTTGGGCAAATAAGTCTGTAAAATGTGTTTTCTAGGTTTGCTCGCTTATATTTTGCATTGGCCTGGGCAACGCCATGTGTATGCAGTCTGTGAAAGACTGTATAGTACCTGCCCTCAGAGCCCCAGATTGCAAATTGCAGATTACTTCCCTGTTTAGGAGGGGCCATTGTATTGCTAATGTTTGCTGGAGAAGGGATTCTTCCCCCAGCCTGGGTTTTGCAGGAAGAGAAGGAGTGCAGATGTGGAACCAGAGTGAGGGGCTTTGGGAGCTCCACTGAGGCAGGTGGGGGCCTTTGATTCCAGGAGGAACCAGAGAAGATTTTCCGGGTGGTGGAACTGGAACTGAAGAATGCATCAGGGCTTTGGAAGGAAGTGGTCTTCCCTGCCTGTTTGCTCATCCGTCGGTACGAGACTTTAATGAACGGTATGGCCCACCATTTTTTGGCTCCACAGTTTCTTTACCATCTGCCCAAATCCAGTGAAAACCGGCATGGCCACTGATAAATACATGAATTTACCAGGAATTCCAATTGCCTTTTTGATGTTCTGCTTATCTGTCAAAACTCACCCTTACTTTCTGGACTATCGCTGCTGAGGTAGAGGAATTCCAAGAAGCTGGTCAGCCGCCCCAAAGAGGAGCATTCCGGATATATCAGGACTTTTGATTCAACACCCACTTGCTCAAGATTCTCCTTTACCCTATAAAATTCATCCCCCTAGCTTGTACTGGTGTCCTTCTCCCCAGAGAAGTGCCTGGCAGGGTTCCTTTCTTCCTTTCAATAAAGCCTGTTACTCTGGTCTTTTCGGACTCCCATTCCAATATTTGGTGCCAAAACCCGGGACAGGGTACTAACTGCCTGGATGATCCCTCTTTGCCATTCAAACTTACAACCAGGGAAGCCAGTGGCAGCTCGTCCCGGGCTTAATCCCTGATTCTGTTTGGATGTGTAATTGTAGGTTGATTGGCCGGCAGTCTAACCCTGTCCTGAACCTCTGCCGGATCAGGAGGTAAGGAGTTTCCCCCTCCCCTTCTCGGTTGGCCTCCAAATTTCTCTCTAAAAACACCCCTTCCTGGTTGGACAGTTTTGACTTTGGACCCCATATCTACGAGTGGCCTGCCTCTACTCCTTTATGGACCTCTACAAAAGTCTAGGCGCACCTAGCCAGGCCCCTCTCCTACATCCCAGGATGTTGGCCTTGGGGTGACGACCTCTTGTCTGAGACTCTCTTTCTACAGAGATTTTCTCCTCTCGGAACTGTGACTGAAGGCGGGGACGCCCCCTTCTCTAACCAGTCTCCTCTACTGTGGGCTCCTCTCAGTCCTAACCGTCCAGCCAGACTCCTCTCGGAGCATGGGCTCCTCCCCATCTCAGGCCTCAGAGACTACTCCTCTACTCCTTTGGGACTACTCCTTCAGGACTCACTCTACTCTCTGAGGATCACAGTTTGGGAGTTTTCTACTCTGAGCAGCCTGCTTCTACAAAGTTCCTCAAAAGTCTAGGCACCTAGCCAGGTTGCTTTCTACTACCATAACAATATCCTAAGAGATCTTGACAATTTCTGCCACTGGACAGAGAGGGCATCAGAAATTCCTTACGTGCAGGCTTTCTTCTCCCTTTGCTCCTGTCCTTAATCTCTATGCTGCTTGTTCTACACGTAGGCCGTTTTTGGTCAGAGAAACCTCACCTAAAACCTTTGCTCCTAATCTTTCCTCTTCTGCAGACTCCCAACTCTCTCTCCCTCCTGCCTGACCCCCGGGCACACCCCTCTCTCAGGACCCTCCTCTAGTTCCTCTGCAAATCTCTTTCACTTGAATCTCTTCCCTCCAGAAAGCCCCCTCCCTTCACAAAATTCTGTTTCTCATTCACCTCCAAATACCATTCTCTCTTCTTCCTCCCCTGCTGGCCAGGGACCCCTCCCTTCTACACTGTGTTCTTAAACCCCTCCTCCCTCCTTACAGATGGGCGACTCTGTCTCTTTTTTTCTTTGACCCATCCCCCCTCCCCACCGGCTTCAGCTGTCTCTTTTTCTTCTTTGACCCATCCTTTCCCTTCCTCAGAGACTGACTGTGCCTTCCACTACCCCTCGTCCTCTCCCCTCTCCTCAGAGCTCTAAATCTTTTGACTCCTCTGTCCGTGTGGTGCCACCACCAGCACTTTAATCTCCTCCTCCTCCTCCCCCTCCTGCAGATCTGGCCCTCCTTCTTTCCATCAGCTGCTCACACTTTTCATCCGTCTGCTTTCTCTCTTCCTCCCTCTATGCTGACAACTCCCTGCCATCTCAAAAAGCTTAAAAAAGCAGAGTTGTCTATTGAGCTGTGTGAGTGAGTAATCTGTTTTATCTCTTTGTTTGTCAGAAAACATCTCTAGTATAATTTGAATTGAAACAAGTAAAGTGCACTCATTTAAATTTCCTAATTCATAATGTGTATTTGAAGTCTTTGTTTAACATGTAACTGTGTCTGTTTCTAAGGCCTTAAACCAATATTTACCCTACCTCTTAAGTTAAGGCTTACTCATCCCCATGGACTCTCCCTGCAATACCCCTATCCTTCCTGTTCAAAAACCTTCAGGGGCTTATCACCTCGTACAAGCCTTAAACCTAATCAATGAGGTGGTAATTCCCCTCCATCCAGTAGTCCCTAATCTCTACAAGTTACTGTCACACATTCCCTCAAACACTACTCACTTCACGGTCCTAGACCTCAAGGATGCCTTCTTTACCATTCCTCAACACCCTGACTCTTACTTTCTGTTTGCCTTTACCTGGACACTAATGCAGCCCAGCAATTTACGTGGACTGTCTTACCCCAGGGGTTCAGAAACAGCCCACACCTGTTTGGGCAGGCACTAGCTCAGGATTTAGCAGCATGCAATCTCAAAACTAGTACTCTCTTACAATATGTAGATGACCTACTCCTCTGCAGCCCCTCCCTGCCTGCCTCAAGGAGACACACCTCCAACCTTCTTAACTTCCTTGCTGTGAAGGGATATCGTGTTTTCTCTGTAAAGGCTCAACTTCACTCTTAGTCCATAGTCTATCTGGGCATCGCCTTAACCCCCACCACCTGAGGTCTCACCCTAGATCAAACTCAGACCCTCCGCAGTCTCCAACCACCTACCACCGCAAATCAAATCCTTTCTTTCCTCAGTCTAATAGGCTCCTTTAGACATTGGATTCCCAGTTTTGCTCTCTTAGTCAAGCCCCTCAGTGAGATCTTCTGAGCATGGCTTTTAAGGTCTATAATGGCCAAGGGAGTAACAGAAAAGGCAAATGAGGCCCAAAAGAGGTCAGGAAATACCAGCTTTTGGCATATGCTCTTAAAGGCTCCAGCGCCCTAAAGAGCTTCATAGAATTCCATCAGGGCCCTGCTCCAGAGTGGAAAGAAAGGTAATTGAACTGAAGCCTGCCGGGCTTCCCGGCCCCACTGGTTTACACGTCTTTGCTGTGGAAAGAGGGACACGAGAAGGTAAGCTGCCCCCTTGCTCCATAGAGGTAGGGTTCAGTCTCTTCTAGCCCTGCTCCAGCTACCTGTGATCTGACCTTGCCCAGCATGCTGAGAATTGCCACTGAAGGCCCTAGGACATTGTTCATGGGCCTAAGGTATTTCTTCCAAGTAGCAGATAAACTAATCTCATTTCTTGTAAACACAAGGGCCATCTATTATGCCTTGCCTAAATATTTAAGTTTTATTTATCCCTCGAAGATCTCTACTGTGGGTACTGACAGTCTGATTTTGTTACTTTATTTAATGTATAGTATCTCCTTTATTCCTCTTATCTCAATGCCCCATGCCTATTATAGGCTGGGACCTGCTGCTAATTCCAGCTAGAAGTAGTGGTCACTAGGACTTAAACTCTAACTACAAAGTGTAGAAATGTAACCACCCTTTCCCTAAGTACTTGCAGGATTTACAGGTTACTCAGCAAACTGTTCAAAGACTGTCCAAGAGGCGCTTCCAGCATTACATCACCCAAGGACTGACTTTCACGTGGACAGGTCCACACACCGTAATCCTGATAATTCCCACTGCTGCTAAAGTAGAAATACGGCATAACACCTATATGTGTCTCCCTACTAACTGGACAAAAACCTGTACCCTAATTTATCTCACCCCAAATATCAACCTAATTCCACCCCATGAGCCTCTTTCAATTCCTAGTACACTACCTGTCAATCTAAGGACCAAACAAGCTGTACAGGTAATCTCTCTTCTTGTTGCTTTAGGAATCTCTGCAGAAGTAGGTCTAGGGGCAGGGGGACTGGCCACTGCCCTGTCTTATTCTCTCTCTCTCTCTGAAGCCCAGCGTATTTATAAAAAACAAAATGAGTCATGGAATCAGTGGTTTCTCACAAACTGGGTGTCTTGACTATTGCCTTTCATTGGTCCACTCACTCTCCTATTCATTTTTCTAACTTTTGAACCCTACCTCTTACGTTTGTTCAAAAGTTTCTTACAGAACCACATGCAGACCTTTGCCAACCAGAAAATTAGAAAAATCTACCTAACCCTACACACCAACCCTGAAACCTGCCCTCGCGAAACAGAAAAATCTGGAACTCTATAAAAACACCCCTACTCTGAACAATGGTGGAAAAAAACCCTTATTCTCAATGCTAGCACCAATTATAGGACCAATCCTAATTTTGTACCTAATTTTAATGCTTGCCTCTTTCTTTATCAAGTTCCTACAGGCTCGAATGAGAGAAATCTCCAGGATTACCTACAATCAAATGCTTTTACAACCCCTACCCCAACTATCCCAAGGGGGTTCACGAAGGAAGCCCCCAATAGGGATAACAGCAGGAAGTAGCTCCAGAAGATAGCCGGTCCGAGACAAACCTCTTTTCTGGGGGCAAGGGCTCAGAGTGGGGATCTCGGGCTGGGCCCCCAGACACATAGGGCCTGGATCTTGAGGGCAAAGCAGCGGCTGGAGAAATCACAGAGGGCTGGTGTCTTGCTCTGGGATCTATCTGAATGGTAATGAGCTGGAGAACAGCCGGCTAAGAAGCTCCTCAGAAAATTTTGTAATCCACCAGCTCAGCACTTTCTGCCACAGGATATTCAGCTCTGCAAATGGGTGTGCTGTCAGAGAAGTCACCTCAGGCCAACAGTGCAAGTCCCCAAGGATATAGAAATAGCATCACTGGAGGACTCTATTGACAAGAAGGGATTGAAATAATTATTCAAATTGACATAGCCTGTAAGCCCCATTAGGGGACTAGCCATATCTTATTGTTTCTGGGTCCCTGGGACTCACCCAGAGCCTGACACATATGAGAGGTTGCATGGAGGTTGGTGATGGAGACCTACAGGAGTCGACCAGTCAGTCCTTCCCCTGCATCTTGGCGTAGGCCACTGGGGCATTCCATCCTTCCATGTGCCCCTCCCCTGCTTTCCTGCAGCACTCTGTGCCCTCACTGATGGGAGGCCCAGGAGTGGAGAGACACCACCAGTGAGGTTTAGTCCCTCCTTGCCCACAGACGCCAGACTAGCACACCTTCCTCAGAGGCCCTCTATTGTGAGTGGTAGAAACCAGCCGTGAAGGTCAGCCCATGCCTTTCTTCTTGCTGGGGTACCTCCCTGCAGCCTACGTGCTCCTTCCTGAGAGACAATTAAAGGAGCCATTTCTTTTCCTTAATACTTCTTTCCTGGAGGAAAAAACCAAAGCAAAAACAAACCAGAAACATCATCAGCTAGCAGTGTCATTTCCCAGCCTGCACCTGGCTGGAGCCGCACAGTCCGCATCCACACAGCCTGTTGCTGTGGCTGCATCAGCTTGACCAGCAACGGGAAGAGCAGCTGCCATTGGGCACAGAGCTCAGAAATCAGGAGCCCACCCCCCCCCCCCCCAGGTTTCTCTCCAAGTTCTGCAATCTTCTCATTGCATATTCTCTGGGAGTGGTGCAAGTAGTAACAGCGGCGTCTACCGAGTGTTTCTTCTCTGGCAGGCACTGCTCTAGGAAGCATCATAGGGATTATTGTGTTCTTTCTCCACAACTCTGTGAAGCAGGCATTATTATTCCTATTTTACAGATGATGAAACTGAGGCATAGACAAGTTCAAATAACTTACCCAAGGTCCCTAGTGATGGAGCTGTGATTAAATCCCACACCCCAGTCCCTCTGTGAGCTGACTCCGTGGAATGCCTGGCCTTAGAAGGTATTTGAGCCTCCACCTGGCGAGTGGCCAGCCTACAGCCAGCAGTCAGTAGCCCCATGGCTTAGAACACTGGGTATGGTATGGGGTACCACTCTCCCTGGCTGTGGGGCCCACTCCATTTCCCTCCACTCCTCCTCCACAGGCATCCACAAGGCAGCACCTTTCACGCAGGCTCGGCCGAGTCCTGGCCACAGGGGGAATGAACTGCATGTGTGGGCAGAGTGGCTCGTTCCTTCTGCAAAAACAACCTAGTGTCCCATATTCCTGTCGTGTCTCACCTAGAACCACTTTAAAATCTGTCATCTGTACTTTCAGGCTGTGACACCTGAGACAGTCCCTGGACAGACCCAAAGGATAACTTTCCGGGCCCCAGCAAGAAACCCCAGTCTAATCTCAGCCTGGCAAGGGAAGAAAGTAGTGGCCCCGGGGAACCACCTGGCCACACGCCGTCTAACTTGGGTCACTAACTTCCTAGATAACAAAAGTCTATTCTCCATTCTAACTAGCTATGCTACGCTTGCCCTTCAACTTGCCTCTACTTACCCACCCACTCTTGCTCCTTCTTACCTCTGCCCTCTCTCTCCTTTTCCTTCCCCAGGCCTCCCTTCCACATGTCGGTGTCATCTCCAGTGAGACTCTCTGTTCCCTTCCTTCCCCCCCTCTACTCAGGCCTGAGGATCCCTCCTCCCCCAGTTCTTATCACACCGAACCTAACCCCCCACCTCACACCACATAACTCCAATCCCTTCTCTAGGTTCCAACACCTTAAGGATAAAGCTTCAGACCTAGAAAACAGAGAATCCCTTGATGGAGTTCTCAGTGGGCCCAGGTTGTGTTCTGCAGGCCAAGAGGATGAGGGGACCTTTGCTTACAAGGCAGGGCTGCTCTCTGTCTCTGTTTCCCTGTCTCTCTCTCAGGCTGAGGACTTCCTCTCCCACTTTGCAGAGGCACAAAAGTTGGAGCCCATTTGCATTAATTCTCTGAGTTGCTTTGACTCTGGGTCCAGGACTCTTGTGGCATGCTAATTTATGCAAATGAGTGTAGAAAATTATGTGACCCTGAATTTTACTGGAAATCAGAGGTTCTTCTGATGGTAAGACTTAGGGAATTTGGAATCTACTTCCCAAGAGAAATTTAAAAATAAAGTGGCCTCCAGTTGGGGGTTGGCGAGGGATGTGGCTGGAAGTCATTCAGAGGAAGGAGCATAGTCCGGGTTACTTGTCATTTCTAAGTGACTCAGCAAAAGTCAGAGGAAGAGAAGGCATCAGAACACCAAGCCACCCCTCCCTTCTCTGTTGGCTCCAAGCTCAGGTTCAGCTCCTAGCTCTGCCAAAACCCTCCACAGTGTCCATGCTGAAGAGCAGAGCACCCTGGGCATTCCGCGTTTTTGGAAATGCACATTTTGCTTACATCCCACTCTCCATGGCAACACTCTGCTGTTCCCCTTTCCCTCTCCATCCCCTGTAGTGACTGTCTTCTGCTTGTCCCTCATTGTGAATACCTGGTCAAGTGAACGAAATGTTCTGGAAACTGACCAGGGGTGCTAGGTGGTCTGGATGCTCACACAAAGAAGACCTTGGAGGACAGGTAGCAGGTAGGTCGAGTCAGGTGCAAAGCCTTAGGCAACTCGTTTTCAAGAGGAGGGAAAGAAGACCACTTCAAGAAAGGATAAGAGAGAGGAAGTTGGCCCAGAAACACCAGCCTATTTTTCTGGCTATAAATTGAGATATGAAGAGTAACTCCAAAAATGTGGAATGAATCTTTTCTGAAATATTTCAAGAGAAGAAACTATTTTTCTACACTAAATTTTATCAGATAAGTTTTTTTATTTTTATTTTTTAGGTGAGAGAAGGGGAGATAGTGCATGTGCTCTGACTGGGAGCCACCTGGCAACCCATCATAGGCTGATGCTCAAATACCAAGCTATTTTTAGTACCTGAGGCTGACCTACTTGGACCAACTGAGCCATCCTCAGCACCCAAGGCCACGCTTGAGCCAATCAAGCCACTGGCTGCAGGAGGGGAAGAGGGAGAGAAGAGGGAGAGGGTGGTGGGGAGTAGCAGATGGCCGCTTCTCCTGTATGCCCTGACTGGGAATCAAACCCGGGACATCCATACGGGCCGACGCTCTACCACTGAGCCACCAGCCAGCACCTCATCAGAACATTTTAACCTACATTAACATAAATACTTGGCGCTACCACAGAAGGCATTTCCTTTGGTTCTTTCCTCCAACCAGAGAACAGCTGTTCTTGGCTATTACTGTAATACACCAGCAAACCCTTAAGAAATGCCATGAAAAGACCTTAAGACAAAATCCCACAAGATTCAGGGAGCACCTCATCACTTCACTGAGTGGCAATCACCCATCCTGAACCTCCAGCCTCAGGTGATAGGGAGCAGAGTGTATTGATCCTTGTTTCCTTATTTAGATAGAAATTTGCTGAGGGCCAATTTTCAACTAGTCAGTATTCAGGGCTATCCAGAAGAAGGAAAACATACTCATTTGAACATTTTAAAAAAATTTTAGGAGCAGGAGCAGGAAGCATCAACTCCCATATGTACCTTGACCCCACGAGCCCAGGGTTTTGAACTGGCGACCTCAGAGTTCCAGGTTGATGCTTTATCCACTGTACCACTGCAGGTCAAGTTCATTTGCACATTTCAAAGGGAAGGGCAGTCTATGTATCAAGTATGTTTTATATATTATATCCTTTAAGTCTTACAACAGTCCCTCTAGGTATGTATCATTTTCACTTACAGATGATGAAACCAAAGCTAAGAGAGTTAAAGTCATCTGCCCAAGGTCACACAGCTGGTGAGCGGGTGTGACAGAACCTTCTATTACTTATTAGTATCCATTTCTCCATTTCTTTTTAGGCACATGTTAAATGACATTTCCCAGCCTTCTTGTGTTATAGGCAAGCTGTGACTAAACTCTAGCCAATGAAATGGGGACAAAAATAATTTTCGCCACCTGCAGCTGGCCCATAAAAATCTGCAAGTGGTCTTTCATCCTCTTCCCCATCACTGCCTGGAAGACCCAGGACACCACAAAGCCAGGTGATTAAGATGGGAGGAGCTTGGTCCCTGAATGACTACGTGGAGCAGAGCACCCTTCACCCTGCCCTCTGCCAACTGGGCTAGACTATATTTCTTGGATAAAATAAGCCTTCACTGTGTTAAACCATTGAGATTTTAGCTTATCCTAACAGCATGGTAAAGGCAAGATCTGAAGCCAAGTCTATCAAACTCCAAAGATCATCCTCTTTCATTAAGCCATATTGCCACACAGTACAACAGAATAACAGTATCTAATCTCACAGTTCACCTCTCCCCCACCATGCTCCTCCCACAACCAATAACTAGATTCCTAGAAATTATGGAGAAAATTGGGTAAAAACATAAAATCAAGCAAATAGCCAACAATCATACTATCTGCTGAACATATACAAAACTACTTTTGTTGTTACCTCATGTCTGGAGAAATCCTTCTATAATTTATGCCAAGAATGATTTCCCCGCCACCTTCCCATGAGACCCACCTACACCTGAGGCCTCATCCCTTGGGTATGGGGTTATGAATGCAAAGCTTGTGGAGTAGTCATGGTCATACAAAAGCATGCCAAGCCACTGTCAATGATTTGCAGCTCACCACTGCATCGTACAGTCCCTACCCTAAGCCAATGAGAGTTGAGTCACTATAGTCACTATCATATAAGGACCACACTAGGATCATGGCAAAAAGAAACATATGTAATCAGTAAACCTATTATAAGTTAAGACTAACCAGTAGTTTGGGCATGGAAGAATCAGCCCAATGTGATTTTTAAAAGAGAGGGAGGTAAATTGTTTTATTAGTCAAGTATATCATACTGTAACACAAGATAAGGTGGGAACTGATATTTATTGAGCCCTTATCCATGCCTGTTATAGTTCTAGGCTCTTAAAGAGCATGAGTACCTGGTATTATATGGATATGGCTCCATAGTAGTGACCAAGGTATAGTAGGTACCTGCCCATGTCCATCACTCCTGGCACAGCAGTAGCTGGCCACCAACACTCATGCCAACCGACACTCCTGGCACACCTGGAGTCCCTCAACCTATGCCCCAGTGACAAGCATTGACAAACCACTGGTTGTGGCAGGCACTACCAGTAACCCACCCAACAGTGGCTCCCTCCCTTTCTTGCTAACAAAACCCCAAGTTTTCATTTGTTCATACATTCACCTGGCTTAAGTGAGTGGATACTTGTTCAGTCCCAACCCCTTGTCTAGAGATTGGTTTAATGCTGAACCTGTGACTCAGTTCTGGCCAATAAGACTCAAGAGAATACCTCTAGGAGCTTCTGGGCAAGATTTTCCTCACTGCTCGCACCCCTACTCCCTTTCTTCCTGCTTCGGAAGCAGCTACATGAGAAGGAAAGCTTGGAGTAACTGCAGCCACATTGCCACCATGAGGGGAGATAGAAGGCAGAGCAAGAAGGTGGAAGAGCCTGAGTCCTTGATGATCTCTCAGAGACACCACACCAAGGCCGTAATCACCTCCTTCTGATCTGCAGGTTTCCTGCAATGAATCGGCCTCATCGTTTAGTTCTTTAGTCCAAGCATTCTGTTATTTGCAGCTGAAACGTCTTGATATACTGATTTGCTGAATTTCAACTGTTTTCCAAAATAATTAATTATTTGAGCTAGAAGAGACCCTGGGAGATCAAAACTAGCTTGGAGGCTCACAGTGATAGAAGAATCGGAGGGAGAGGCAGAGGCACAGGGGGAACCTGGGCTTCCTGAGTCTGACCTCATGACAGGTTCCCCAACACCCTGAAGACTGAGCGCCCAGGGCAGGGGCACTGATGGGTAGCCATGGCGTCAGAGTTTGGATCCTGGCCTCTGAGAGTCGTGGGCAGAGGGGCAAAAATGAAGGGCAGAGTGGACTAGGCAGGGGCAGGGTCGCGGCCAAAGACACCTGAAACACCAGAGCCTGAGGAAGGGCAGGATATGCCCCCAGCTCGTCCTGTCAGGGCATACACATGCAGGTGCGCGCGCGCGCACACACACACACACACACACACACACCCTTGCCCTTGGCTCCACTTCCCAGGCTCCCTGAGTCTCTGGGACCCAGCAGTGAGGTCCTCTTCCTCTCACAGATGAGGGCTGTTTGTGGTTTTTGGTTGGTTTTATGCCTTGTACTTGGACCAAAGAGACCCTTCGTAGAGGCAAGAAATGAACGTTTGTAAGTTGCAAAAAATGGTGAATGAAACCTCGTGGGAACACGGGTCACAGAAAGCTGACAGAGATGCCAGTGGGCTGTGATTTCCTTCAGCAGCTTCAGAAAACCCCCTTCCCCACCTCGACACCAAGTCTTGCTTCCTTTGCCTGCAAAGTCTCGGCTGAAATCCCACCATCAGACATACAATGTAAATATTCCTGGGGCTCAAACTGCTCCATGATACTCCTCAAGGTGGATGCATTTTTATCATCCTTTCAAGAGGGTAAACATTGAAGAGGAATGCGAGTGCTATAAGGTAAATTTTATGTGTCAACTTAGCTGGGCCACAGGGTGCCTAGATATTTGGTCAAGCATATTCTGGGCGCTTCTGTGAGGGTGTTTTGCCGTCTATCAATCCACACTTTTATCTACCCTGGGCTTCTTGATTCCCTTTCCATCTCCTAAAAGAAAAGAAACTAAAAAAAAACACTTAAACTGAAACCATATTGACCCCTTTCCCCTCCAAGCCAGCCTGTGGCTGTCTCTTAGTGCCCTAGGTACTACTATCTTGGAAGCCTCTCTCGGCATCTGACAGCACAGCAAGAGCCAAGTCCAGACCCATTGACCTCAGATACTTCTTCATCAGGCCTTCCCTGTGACCCCACAAGGATGGGGGTGAGCCTCGGGAACCTGGAGGAAAGCTCCTACTCCCCTTCCCTCAGCCTCACCTGGGATCTGGCAAGGAGCGGTGGGGACAGGAAGGAGGTAGCCACCCTTAGCCCCTCCCCCTTCAGTCTGTCTTCCTCACCCAGGCCGGTGTTCCCTGGGCCCAGCACATCCTAGGTTCCTGCCAAGTGTTTGTGGATGAATGAATGAATGAATGAATGAATGAATGAATGAAAGAACGCACATGGAACCAAAGGTGCCGGGAGTAGAGACTGCTGGATGGAGGAGCTTCCGTCTCCGTGGATGGCACAGCTGTGAGTCAGCCAGCTCTCCACACCTCCAAGGCAAATCTCTGAAAACCATCAGCAGGCCATTAGCTGTGACTCAAGCCCAGATGGCAGGAAGAGGACTTTAGTCACCCTGCTGCAGAGCTCACACACTGGCTACCCATCCCTTGGACCAGCAGCCTCACCTCCCGTACCCAACACCACCAGCCAGATCCATCCTCAGACCTGCCATTGCCCCATTTTGATCAGGGTGTGGGATGGAGCTCTTAGAAGGTGGGGACTTAGGCTCACTGCCTATGTACCCCCAGGGACAGGCTCACTGTAGATGGATAAATGTCAAAGGAAGGAAAATGGGGTTATTAACTGCTTATTAGGTACCAGCCCTTGAACACATAGAAGTCATTCAGGCCACACAGCAGTTCTGGGAGATGGGTCCTACATTTTTGCAGATAAGGAAACAAACACAGGCAAAGAAGTTAAGGGACTTCTTTAAGACTGCTCAGCTATTTTGGTAGCAGAAATGTGAGGCTGGTTCATATTGGATCTTTTTGGTCTAAAGGCTGTGTTCCTTCCACCAACCATAAAAACTGAAACGGATTCAGAGACTGGAGGAGGGAACCCTGGGGTCTGGAGTCCACATAGTTATTGTTCCTCCTCTCTCTTCCCCAGGCTGAGTGGGGGAGGGTGTAGCTTCTTCCAGGCCTCAAGGAGGTTGGCTACTAATGGAGAGAAGACACTCAATTACCATTTGTTAAGGCTGGCTCTCTGTGGCCTCTCAGATGCCCAGGATGGGGGAGGGGTACTCCTTCTGAGACCTACAGGGCCTGCGTAGGGTCTGACTGCCCAGGATGGGCCTCCTGGTTCCACCCCAAATTCTGAGGGTCTCATCTTTTTTGCTGGAGGCCTTGATGTGCAAAGCAAACAGCCAGAGGCAAAACACAAGCTGCCCTCTGAAAGGACCAAGTGTCCTACAGGTGAGGTGACAGGTAGAGCCAAAGAATCTGGCAAGGGAACACCATTCTGCAAGTGACCCCAAAGCAGGGTGAGCCGGTTAGGAGAGTGTGCCGGGTGAGGCAGAGAACTCAGTCAAGATGGAAGCTATCAGAGGGCAGGGCCGAGGCAGGTTTCCACTGACCCACCAGCCTCCACAACCACACTCAGGTCTGACAGGCAGCCGGCCCCAGCGGAGTTGTGCTCTGCCTTCCAGAGCTCTGCGCCCTTGAGCATGTCACTTGACCTCTCTGAAAGCCCCGTACTTGAGATCATCATACACTTCAGAAACATCAAATGAGATGGTGCCTGTGAGTGAAGCACTACCCAACAAAGCATATGAGAGCAATGGAGAGAAGACATTCAATTACCATTTGTTAAATGGAACTGTTCAGGGAGAGAGGAGGAGAGAGATGAGAAGCCTCAAGTTGTAGTTGCTTCACTTTAGTTGTTCATTAATTGATTCTCATTTGTGCCTTCACCGGGGGCTCCAGCTGAGCTGAGCCAGTGTCCTCTTGTTCAAGTCTGTGACCTTGGGCTTCAAGCCAGAAACCTTGGGATCTACATGATCCCATGCTCAAGCCAGCAACTGTGCTCAAGCCAGCGACTGCACTCAAGCCAGCAACCCTGGGGTTTTGAACCGGGGACCTCTGTGTCCCAGGTTGCTGCTCTATCCACTGCACCACCACTAGTCAGGCCTCCCTTTTGATTTGTACTTGGGTGGCTGGGAAATGACAATAAACATTGAGGGTCTAGTATGTGCTAGATTAGTCATTCTCAAAGTTTGGTCCCTGGACAGATTGTACCAGCATCTCCTAAATGCAAGTTAGAAATGTAAATTCTTGAGCTTCAGACACACTGATTTAGAAACTGTGGGTGGGGCCCAGTGACTAGTATTTTTAATAAGTTCTCTGGTAATGTTGATGCATGCTAAATCCCCTCGGCTAAGTGTTTTACATGAATGTCTCCCTTTAACTCCATAAAAGCCTAAGGAAGTGGGGATTGATATCTCTAATTCACAGATGAGAAACATGGGTGGTGGAGAGGTTAGTGACTTGCCCCAGGTCCTCACCTGGCAAGCAAACCAGGTGGGTGTGGCCATGCACTACTATCCTTCCCCCTCACTACCGGAATGCCTCTCAGAGGTGGGGTGGTCTGTTCCACCAGGGTTTCTACAGCATATGTAGGAGGCAGGAGTAACGGGAAAAGACGGAACAGCCCCCTGGGCTGATGAACAGAATGGGCAGCTATTTTTGCATGATTTGCAAGAACAACAAGCTCAATGGGACTGTGTTATCTTTTATGAAAATAGGCAACTATTTTTTGCTAGGGCTTTCCCATTACTGAGCTGGCACTAAGAAGGCGTCACTATTCTTTTGTAAGGGCCCAGAGCACCCGCCATTTGCCAACATGAGCTTCTGCAGCATTGTGATCTATTATGGATACTGAGGGTGATGACGCCGTCAGTGATGTACAGAACTCCACGGCTGGAAGGCAATTATAGGCTTTGAAATTTATTCTCCACCCAATGTTATTATACCTTTTAACAGATGAGGAAATTAAGGTCTAGAGCGGCTCAGAGGCAAAAGGTTCTGACTTGTCCGGCTCTAACGACCATTCCTTCCATTATGCCACGCGCTGAGAAGCCAGTTCTCAGATCGAGGCGAACCTGGTCCTGGCCTCGACTATCAAGTCCACTTCCCTCCGGGCTCCCTGCCGAGAAGAAAGCCAACTGCAGCCCACCAGCGGCGCTACTGGGGAGGGAGAGCGCCAGGTGCCGAGCCCGAGGAGCCCGGAGAGCCCGGGGAGCCCGAGAGACCTGTCAGTGGCCACGAGATGGCGCTGTGGTTCAGGAGACTCGGAGTCCCGCTTGACACCAGGGCCGAGGACCGAGGATCGAGGACCGAAGACCGTGAGCCGGGACTCTTAGGGGACCAGACCCATCAAGTCAGACCCGACCCGAGGGCGCAGAAAGAAGTTGTTTAAGATGTTGTCCCCCCACTCCCACCGGAATCCCTGTCCCCTTCCTCCTCCCTGCCCCCAGCGTGGAGGTCGCTTCGGGGACAGCCCGCCGCCCGCCGGACTGGGACTTCACAGCGACTCTGCGCCGCGCTCTGCAGAGCGGCTTCTCCCTCCCCTGCCATCCCTTCCTCTTTCCCCCTTCAGCTCCTCCCCGGCCCAGCTTGCTGGTCCCAACCCACCGTTCTCACACGTTACAGCCACAGCACGCTCACAATTGGAGGATCTTAAATCTTGCAAAACTAAACATCAAAAATGACCTCTTTGTAAGGCATTCTCCTACTTTCAAACTCAGCCATCGAAGTTCCTTCTTTTATATCAAAAAATTAATTACAAACAGGAGCCAGGGTCTGTGCCTTCCGTCAATCCTCTTTCCCAAAGTCCTTTTCCATCACTTAAAAAAAAAAAAAAAAAACACACACAGGTATGTTGGTGCCCGCGCTCTTGGTCAGGCAGAATTTTGAGTTCAAATCCTGGATCTACTATTAAAAATTGTGTGACACCGACCAAGTTCTCTCATCTGCTTGAGCCTCGCTTTTCTCATCCATAAAAGGAGAATAATATGAGTACACAACTCGTGTGTGGTTGGAAAAGTTAAATATGTATAAACCATTTAGAATAGGATAAGTGCACAATAAATGTTACCATTATTGTTATTTCTTTTTCTCAGACCTTGTGTGCAGCAGTCATTTGGCATTTAATACGGGCAACCTTTTATTTTTGGTTGACTTTTCTTAGAGGCTGTGCGGCGGCCACAGGGCTGTTACATATCTCTATGCTCAGAAGTGCCCAACGCAGGCCCTTAATTGATGCACAGTAATTAGAGCGGGTCACAGTGATCACCACAAACCGTGGCCCCCGACTACAGCTCTGCCTCCATCTTATCTTCTCTCAGGTGTGGATTCTCACACAGACCTGCTAGTACAGTTGCAGAGGGTGTCCTGCCCTTCTCTGCTGTGGGGCAGGGGGTGCCCAAGTTTGAGTGACGAGAGCCTTAGCCTTATACAGTAGTCCCCCGTTATCTGAGGGAGGGACCCCGGTGGCTGCCTGAAACCGCCAATAGTACCAAAGTCTACATATACTGTCTTTTCCTATTTATACATACCTACAATACAGTTCAATTTACAAATTAGGCACAGAAAGAGATTAACAATAAAAAAATAATAAGATAGAACAATTATAACAATATGCTGTAATAAAAGTTATGTAAATGTGGTCTTTCAAAATATCTTGCTGATATTTTCTCACGCACCTTTTCACTTACAGGAAGCACTTCGCGCTTTTCTTCCGGTATTTCTGAATTGCAGGCATCGCTACTCTTGCACTTTGGGGCCATTATTAAATAAAATAAGGGTGACTTGAATGCAAGCACAGCCACTTAATCTGATAACCGAGAGGGCTACTAAGTGACTAAGGGGTGGGGAGCGTATGTAGTGTGGAGACGCAGGGTCTGCAGGGTGGAGATGCTGGTCGATTCACATCCTAGGCGCGTGGGAGCAAGACAACGCGAGATTTTATCATGCTGCTCAGAATAGCATGTAATTAAAAAACTTCCAAATTATTTCTGGGATTTTTCCTTTAATATTTTCGAACCGTAGTTGATCACAGCTAACTGAAACTTTGGAAAGTTAAACTGTGGATAGGGAGGACTGCATGTATTCTAGGCCAGAGAACCCCTTCTGCTCCCAGGAGCTGGGAGGGTGGGGGGGGGTGGTGGTGTCTGGAGTGGGTGGGTGGCAGTGTCAAAGTTGTTTTGTTTCCACTCAAGAGTGGAGAGCATGTGCGCGGCATATAAAGAACTGCTTGGGCAGAGGGGAAGAGCTGGATCCAGAACCTTGACATCTAAACCTTGGCCAGATTCAGATAGCCTGGAACTCTTGCCTCTGCTGTGCATGGCCACAGAATTTAGTAAGTCACTTTGTAGATGTTCCTGTCTGAGTTCTTTGAGGCTTCTATTTATGTCTTTCCTGACTTCATCACTAAGGGTCAGGTCTTTTCTCACCATGGTGCTGTCTCACACTAACCAGTGCCTGGCAAAAACAATATACAATCAATCACTCAATGTATGTTGACTGACTGTCTGACTGATTGACTCTGGAGTTTCAACCAAGCTAGACCGCAAGCAGATCTTTCAAGAAGCTGCAGTCCAACTATTCAAGCCCAGCAGGGGGACCTGCGGAAGACAGCCGTTCACAGATCACACGATGTCAATAAAAAGCTAACCACATATGCAAATGACAGTATTAGAGGTGTGAGGGTGACTTGGGGTAGAAAGGGCTTCTGGAAGCCTTCCTGGTTTGGGAGGTGGAGGGGCTGAAGCTATAATTAAAACGGATGCAGTTTGACAAAGTGAGAGGAGGGTGTGGTTTAAGGACATAACCCACCCTTTCCTGGTCAGGTCCTCACTTGAGTCATTCCAGAGTTCCCCTGCCAACCACTGGGGAATGTTCCAGTGTATGACATCTCTCAGGAAGCTAGTTGAGTTTCCTGGAAAACATCATCCACAGAGATCAAGTCCACCACCCCCACCCACCCCAAATCTTTCTTAGAAATCCTGCCTGTCTGCAGCCAGGAATGAATGGAATGGATGTTGAGGTTAAGCAATGACCAAATCTTTGGTTTGAGGTGCCCTCATGACTATCTGGTTTCTGGTCAGGACCACTTGATAGCATCTACTCTCTGGGTGAGGACACATTCAGATGAAAAATGGGAGCGAAGCCCAGGGACAGGAGGTGTCTGAGGGGCTCTGGGACATCTTGATCGCTGTTCAACTAACTAGCAGAGTAGCCAGCTGCTCTGTGAAGTCCTCACCTTCCTGTTTCCTTCTCAGAACTTTGCGAGGGAATCTGAAGCATGGTCTCTGATTACTTACTGTGAACTCATCAAGTTGTTTGGCCAGAGTCCTTGGATGTCTTGGAAAGAGCTTTTGGTTTGGTTTCGTTTGTTTTTGTTTCTCGTATTTTATTTTTGTCATACTTTTCCTTTGAAATAGGAAGTCTCTTTTTGTCAAGAATAAAATGCAAACCGAGATTTGAGGTTGGATTAGAGCACAAGAAGAAATGCAGATTTTTTTATCTTTTGTGTTGTACTATTTTTAACTGTGCGATACAAAACAAGTATTAGCTAACATTTAATCTTGTATATCAGGTCCTATTATTATCCCTACTTAACAACTGAGAACATGAAACCCAGAGAAGTTGGCTGAAATGCCCAAGTCCACGTAGCTAGTAATCCGGAGGCCTTATAAACCTGCTTAATGTCAAGGGCCTACAATGCTTTTGGGGGCTTCACAAATGTTTTAATTACTTTTAAATCAGAAAAGAAAGAATGAATTTTTAAGTCTAAAGAAAATGTTTTAATATATAATATCGATATATTTGTCTTTATACCTACACAAGCATATAAGTTTTCATTTCTTTAGAAGCAGGCATGGTGTTAGGTACCAGGCAGAATCAGAGGTAGCAGTTAGCAGGTGTCCAGTGCCCTAGAACAGGATGACCCCTGGGTACAAAGTGACTCAGACATCTGGTTACGCTGTCACCAGGCGAGCCAGGCCTACTTCATATGGCAGAGCAGCCTGTGTGTGACAAAGTGCTACAGGGTTTGCACTAGGCACATCACAAGGGGCTTCATGAAGGAGCTGGGATTTGAGGAGAGAGGAGGTTAAACATAAAAGGGAGAATAGGGAATGTGGAGGTATTTGGGGGGAATGGAGAATTCACTGGTTTGGGGAAAACTGAGGCAGCTGATGGAGGTTGTGATCATCAGTTGAAACTCAGTTCCAAACTTACTTTTGAATTGTTCAAAATGCTTTTCACAGTAAATACCTACAATAATTATTGAATTCCACCAGCAGGACTTAAAGTCTAATTGTTACTTAACCGCACAATGATTATCTCATATGATAAAAGGGAAAACAGGACTTTTGTTTTTGCTCATAGTTCTTTGCTGTTAAATATTAACTAGTCTTCATTCTTTCTTTTTAAAAAAAAAAAAAGATTTTATTTCTTGATTTTACCAGGGGCAGGGGGAGTGAGAAGTATCAACTCATAGTTGTTTTACTTCAGTTGTTCATTGATCGCTTGTTGTATGTGCCTTGACTGGGCAAGCCCAGCGTTTCAAACAGGCAACCTCTGCATTCCAGGTCAATGCTTTATCCACTGGCCACCACAGGTCAGGCCTCTAATCTTCATTCTTTAGCAGTCACTGTCTACCAGTAAGTAGCAAATTGTCCAAAAGGTCAAAGGAAATCATCTCATTTCCTTATTTTTGCATCAAAATGACATACTAAGCTTTGTAGTACAGGTTTCCATGGAGCGGAATAGTTGTTTACAAACAGGGCTCCTCAGAACTAGGGCTTGGTACGGGAGACAAGGGGGCAGCCAGGGACTGGAGGCTTGGCTCCTTTTTCCCTGCTTTTACCTGAGAGATAGCTATATATATATATATATGTTTATAGGGCTTCTGTAAAATATTTCCTTTCTAAAAAGGGATTTCTTTAAAACATATATTTGAAAATCACTACAATAAAAACTTCATGAAAGGTAAATAAGGATTCCAAGAACTACTTTATTTATGTATTCTCTGCCTATTTTAAGAACAAGCTAAGGAAGTGGTTTTCAACATTTTTACACTTGGGGACTGATGAAAACAGGAGAATTATTTCTGGGGCCGCTAAGGCAGAAATCACCCTGAGCACAAGTGGATTCGACTAAGATCATTGGGTCTGCAATCTTCATACAACATC
Source organism: Saccopteryx bilineata (assembly GCF_036850765.1). Classification (NCBI taxonomy): domain Eukaryota; kingdom Metazoa; phylum Chordata; class Mammalia; order Chiroptera; family Emballonuridae; genus Saccopteryx; species Saccopteryx bilineata. The sequence continues at coordinate 296,351,161 of NC_089491.1, read as the reverse complement.
AGGGTGGTTAACTCTTTAGCAGACCGGTAAGAAATTTTTAGTAAACTGGTCTGTAGATCAGCAGTCAAAAAACACTGACAGGTGACTTACAAAGATAGGTATGACATAGCAAGGTTTTTTCTTTTTGTAAAGAAGGAAATGGAAAGGAGGAGAAATAGTGGGAGGAGAAATAGTGGGAGGAAAAGGCAGACGTGGCCATGGTAAGGTTTGGGCTCCGATGTCCATGCTGAGGGGCTGGCCAGCAAGTTGGAAAACAACTGCTGCAGCTGGCAGGTGTGGTCCCCAGAAAGGTCACAAACCTCCTTCCCCAATACACAATCATTCTTTGTCTGCAGAAGGAGGAGAATACATCCTGGGCAAGGCCTTGAGCTCCCCAAGGTGAGCATAGATAATCAGTGAGAGGCCTTCAGAGGGCTTGTTTAACCTTGGACAGACATGTCCTGCTCCCTCCTGGCCATTCCCTTCCCTAAAGAACCCTCAGATGAGGACGAGAGGAGGGCTCTGACAGGACACCTGGCTGTCCTCAGCCCTCTAACCACAGTCACCCCTCAAAAATTATCAGAGAGTAACAAAATCTAGAAGTTCACACGTGAGAATCTCTACTAAATAAGAATGGCTAACATTTACATCATAATTACTCTGTGCCAGACACTTTTCCTAGCACTTTATTTATTTATTTATTTACTGTGACAGAGACAGAGAGAGTCAGACAGAGGGACAGACAGGAACGCAGAGAGATGCGAAGCAGCAATTCTTCGTTGTGGCACCTTAGTTGTTCACCAATTGCTTTCTCATATGTGCCTTGACTGGGGGGGGCTACAGCAGACTGAGAGACCCCTTGCTTGAGCCAGCAACCTTGGGCTCAAGCTGGTGAGCCTTGCTCAAACCAGATGAGCCCGTGCACAAGCTGGTTACCTCGGGGTCTCGAACCTGGGTCTTCCGCATCCCAGTACGATGCTCTATCCACCGCACCACCTCCTGGTCAGGCTCCCCAGCACTTTATATGTGTTAACTCCTAGGAGGCTCACAACCTGATGAGGTAGGTACTATGATTATCCCCACTGACAAATCAGAAAGGTAGAATAACTTGCTCCAGGTCATACAACTAGACAGGGCTGAGACTTGAACCCAGTTTGGCTTTGTACTCTTACCCACTCACTATGCAGCCTTTCAGTCTGCCAGCTCATTACAACCAGCTGGATGGGGACGGAAGTTAGAGATGCTGTCCCTGAGGCTGAAGTCCCAAGTTTTCCCCTCAAATGGACCCTACAGCCTCATTCTAGTCTGCTCTGTTCGGTGACTGCAGGGGGCACGTTGTGCTCCGTCTAGCCATTCACTGGTGTTGTAGATTCCAAAGCAAACCCAGGGTTTGAGGGCATGAGAGAGCTCAGGGCAGGCCTTCCTCATGGTGGAAAATTTAGCGAGCAAAAAAGTGCAAGACCGCATCTCAGTTGGTCCATCATTTCACCTTATTGATAGTAATAATTATTGTGACCAATGCCCTTTAGAGCCAGATGCTGTTTTGGGGGAAGTGAGATGCAGATAAGTTAAGTAACTCCCTGGAGGACACAGCTAACTCTTCTCTGCTTTCCCCCATGCTGTAGCACCTCTGCTCTCCACATGGTCACCACCCCTGCACCCATGTGCCCGCTAATGCCATTTGCACAGAACTTCCTTCTTGAGAGTTCTCAGGGTCTTTCTATGCTTCAGAAGTTCCTAAAGCCAGGACTGTTGTGTTTACTCGTTCTCTTTATACCCTACTCTCTCCCATGCCAAGAGCCCCACATGCAGTTCTGCATAGTGTAGACCCTAGTTAGAGGCTCCAAGTCCATGGCTATGACAGCACTCACAGGAGAAATGTGGAAAGGAGGAAACAGCCAACACTCGAGTTTTCTGGGCTTCATCACTCCAAACAACTTCTCACCTACACACCCCAGAGAAATGCCTACCCATGAGTGTCCAGGACCCAGCCTTGGACATCATGCAAATCACCATGCAAATGAGCTGGCAGCTGCTGGGCTGGTTCCAAAGCTATTTGTGTCCATTCACAGCCAGATGGAACCCAAATACTGGCAGGAAAACCCTGCCCCTCCAAGCTCCTCCCTGTTACGATGACTTGAAGAGAAACCATGCAGCAATTTACTGGGAAGCCTCTAAAAGCAGTCTGTTAACTTCCCTGTCACTTCTCCTGCACCCCCACCTCCACCCCACCCAACACAGGCAGGAGAGGTGATAATAAATCAGCTGTTACCAACTGTCATTGCAGGGCAACAACAACTACTACAACAACAACAAAGAGAAACGATTGCTCAGCTTTGCTCAGGAAAACACATTCACCTGACCCTGAGTAATCCGTGGGCTGCAAAGCCACAAGAAGAAAACTGATGCCAGGCCTGGCTTCGGCGTTGGGAAAACATCGTTAGTCTGGACAGCACACAGACTGTGAGGCAACCTAGTTATGGGGCCAAAGTTTACTTTTGTAGCATCTATGAGGAAACAAATTCTAAGCAGACCAACTAAATTATTTCATTATTCACTGCATAGATGCGAATGTACTAAATGAGGGCTAGAAAAAAACTCTAAAAATGGCCCTTGTCAAGAAAAAAAAAAGGGGGGTAAGATAACCAATCATAGCATCTTAATGTATGGGAGAGAATCAAGAGTCTTTAAGCTGTTTTAAAGACCCGTGTGTCTGGCAGGAAAACAGGCCGGGGATTTCAAATCCTGCTTCCTGCACATGGCTTGAAGCAGATTGCCGGCTTCTCCTTTTACCCCTGTCACCCACGAAGCCATCATCCATATACTTGAAAGGAAGAAGAGTCCTTATGCTCTACAACATGTAATTTACTGTTAAAAACTCAGACTGCCTTCTCTACCACAGTTTTTTTGGGTTATGTGTGTGTGTGTGTATGTGTGTGTGTGTGTGTGTGTGTGTTTCTGAAGTGAGAAGCAAGGAGGCAGAGAGACAGACTCCCGCATGCATCCCACCGGGATCCAACTGGCATGCTCACCAGGGGGCGGTGCTCTGCTCATCTGGGACGTTGCTCCATTGCAACCGGAGCCATTCTAGCGCCTGAGGCGGAGGCCATGGAGCCATCCTCAGTGCCCAGGCCACTTTGCTCCAATGAAGCCTTGGCTGTGGGAGGGGAAGAGAGAGACAGAGAGAAAGGAGAGGGGGAAGGGTAGAGAAGCAGATGGGTGCTTCTCCTGTGTGCCCTGGCTGGGAATCGAACCTGGGACTTCCACAGGTGGGGTTGACGTTCTACTGCTGAGCCAACTGGCCAGGGCTTTACCATAGATTTTATGAATTAATGAGATGACCCCAAAGAATAACTTTTAAAATATTACTTTGGCTTCTGAATGTCCTAAGTCCTTGGACCTTGAAGTATGGCAATGAGGGAGAAGAAGCCCAGAAATCAGGCTCTTCCAGGACGCAGTGGGTGGCCCAGGTGAGGTTTTGGACCCTGGAAGGAGAAGCACGTGTCTTGATGCAGGTGGTAGCAAGGGAAGAGAGAAGGATCAGCACATGGTCCACATGGTCCTATTTCGGCCCAGCCCACAGGGTATTGAGGAAGGGTCAAGGACAAGGAAACAGGCTGAGGGCTGGCCTAGGCCCAATTCAGAGGTTCTGGCCTGTCTGCTCCTGACCTGTGCAGAGATTATGAGACAAGAAGGTAAGAGCTGACCTGCTGAGCCTCCAGCTAACAGACCAGAGGAAGACAGGGTGGAGCGGGGCTGGTACTGACTCAAGATAAGCCAGGCTGACTGCTGTGCAGAAAAGCGTGTGTAACTTTCTCTGGACAAACCCTGAGCCCACTGATGAGCACAGCAGCAGTCACACTACTTCGCTCCTTGAAGGCGGGAAATATTGCAATCGGCATTTCTTTCCTCCTCAGCATTTCCCAGGAGGCAGTCACGCACCAGCTTGCTACGTCGCCCCGACTGTGGGGACATATACTGAGCCCTTTGAGTTACCTGCCGAATTCCTCTTCCTAGACTTTAGGGATAGAGGAAGCTCTTGCGAATAAATCCCTTCACAATCTCTTCTCTCTTCACTCTTTTATATCAGCTGCACTGAGGGATTTCAATAGTCACGTCATTAGCTTTCAGCTAATTTTTTGGTCTTTCAACATTACACCTGTGGTATGTGCAATAGAGAAAAGCCTGGGAGAACCCTAAGTGTTTATTAATATCGGTTCAATAAATAACAGAACGTCCATTCATGAAATATTGTGCAGAGGTTTGAAAGAATAAGGTCTGTCTCAATGTGTGAACTTGAGATGATATTCAAGATGTATTATATAAAAATGTAAGCATCTAATATTGTCTTACTTAAGTCTAAACGGAGAGGGAATGATATTCATATATATGTCTTTATGTGCATAGAATGTTTCAGGATGGACACACTAGAAACTGGATCATCCACTGCTTCTAAGTAAGGCATCTTTTTTTTTCTTTTTTATTTTTTTGTATTTTTCTGAAGTTGGAAACGGGGAGGCAGTCAGATAGACTCCGCATGCGCCTGACCGGGATCCACCCGGCGTGCTCACCAGGGGGCGATGCTCTGCCCATCTGGGGCGTCGCTCTGTCGCCACCAGAGCCATTCCAGCGCCTGAGGCAGAGGCCACAGAGCCATCCTCAGCACCCGGGCCAATGGAGCCTTGGCTTTGGGAGGGGAAGAGAGAGACAGAGAGGATGGAGAGGGGGAGGGCTGGAGAAGCAGATGGGTGCTTCTCCTGTGTGCCCTGGTCGGGAATAGAACCCAGGACTCCTGCATGCCAGGCTGATGCTCTACCACTGAGCCAACCGGCCAGGGCTAAGTAAGGCATCTTGAAGGTCAGAGGTGAGGGAGAAAACTTAGTTTTTACTGTGCTATTTGGTATGTCTGAATTTTAAAATTGTATGTATTACATTTTTAACTTCCAAACCATTATAGAACCATTTACAGTGTTGATTATGAAAACTGAGGCAGCAACACGGAAAATTTTATGATGTAATGTTAAGTGAAAAAAAAGCAAAACCCAAAGTCATTTTGTGCATTCTGATTTCAATCACGTAAAGATAAGCAAACAAAAGGAGACAATAACAATGAACAAAATTTCAGAGTAGTTTTCTTATAGTGCAGGGATTTTCCATACTTACAAAAATTAACTTTATTGAGGTATGGTTTATATATAAAATGCATCCATTTTAAGTGTACATTTGGATAAATTTTGACAAATTTATACACCTAGATAGCCATCACCACAATCAAGTTATAGAACATTTTTGTTATCCCCAAAAGTTTCCATACACTTTATCCTATTCAATCCTGGCCTGCAATCTATAATGTGTTTCTCATCACTATAAATTAGATTTGGATTTCCTAGAGATTCATATAAACTGATTCATACAGTATGTACTCATTTTGTGTCCTGGACTTTTTTGGTCAGCATAATGTTTGTATCCATCTTCCCCTTCTCCCTTAGTAAATCCTGGGCAATGTACCTAGCTAAAAGGTTATAGCTCCAAGCCTTCCTTGCAACTACATGTGGCCAAAAATAAAATGATGGCCAAAGAAACATAATTAGAAGGGTCATGTGGGACTTCTAGAAAGTCTCTGTAAAAGTGAGAAGCAGATACCCTTGTTTTTCTCTTCCCCTTTCTCTTGCTGATGGCCTGGAATATGGGACTGATAGATGGCGCCCCAGCAGCCATCTTGGAATATGAAGTAAACTTAGGGATAAGGAGAAAAAGAAAATAAGCCTGGGCTCTGGTCTCTGATGACACAATGAAGCAATCATACCAGCTTGACTCCCTTCTTCTCACTGTTTTTACATGGGGGTTGGGGAAATATATATATATATTCTAGTACTTTCTAGTATATATATATACTACTATATATATACAATCATACTTTCTAGTGTGTATATATATATATGTGTGTGTATATATATATATATTAGAAAGCTAGAAAGCCCGGAATATATATATATATATATATACTAGAAAGCCCGGTGGTCATACGAAATGACCACTGTTCTAGATATTATAAATTGTAATTAAAATGATTTGTGCAAAGATGTCTGCTAATTCAAACTGAATTACCCAGGCGGTGAGGACGCCCCTTTGCTTAGTGCCCCACGGGGTTTCCCCCTTCTACTTGCTTAATTGCTTAAAGTAGAGTGCAATGAAGGAAACCACTGGCGGTACAGTTCTTAAGAGCCACCGCTAGCTCAATAAATAAAGGTGATTTAAATAATAAAATGTTAATTCACATGTCAAAGATCTCTTTGTACACAACATTTCTTGTGTAGATCTTTCCATCATTTTTAAGCTTGCCTTGCAGAGGACCATCAATTATTTTTTATTTTACGTCCGTTCTTTCACGAACTCTTGAATAGGCAACATAAAGTTGACTGTATCCAAATGCAGGCTCAGGTAAAAAAATGCCAAGGAATGCCTGACCTGTGGTGGCGCAGTGGATAAAGCATCGACCTGGAAATGCTGAGGTCGCCGGTTCAAAACCCTGGGCTTGCCTGGTCAAGGCACATATGGGAGTTGATGCTTCCAGCTCCTCCCTCCTTCTCTCTCTCCTCTCTGTCTCTCCCTCTCCTCTCTAAAATGAACTAAAAAAAAAAAAAAAAAGCACCTCTTACCTAAGAGTGTGCCTTAAAAAAAAAAAATGCCAAGGAATGCTCAAAAATTAAAGTTTTTCCGTTTGAAACTGTTTTAATCCTTTTTGCGTTTCGGTCAGCATTACTCTGTCGTTTTTTTTGCATTTCTCTCCTGCCTTTGTTCAAGGGACTCATTTTGTCGAGACAGGCTTTTTTGTCTTGCATCTGAGGCAAGCCTTGTTTCTCTATACTCATCAGTCTCATTTTGCCAAGAAAGACGCACTTGCTCTGCAACTGAAGCAAGCCTTGTCTTTCTCTGCTCAGTGGTTTCTTTTTGTCAAGAAAGCCATTTTTGTGCAGCTTTAGCTCCTTTTCTCTCCTCTTCAGTGCTGTATTTTCTAGGAGGCATTCTTAAAAGAAATTATGTTAAGACGTAGTTTTTATGTAAAACAGATGATTGCCAATGCAAACAAATGTTCACCTTCCCCCTGACCCGCTTAATTTGCGTTCAGCCGTGGCAACTTCACCCCATTGGCTAGTACAGTTACACAGGCAACCAATAAGCTATCGGTGACAAACAGACACTTAAGCAGCATATAATAAAGATATATATATATATATATATATATATATATATATATATATATATATCTTGTTCCCACATGGGGGTTGGGGGAATATATATATATCTTGTTCCCACACAAATGTTTTGGGCTTTTCTGTTATAATATTGAAATATTGAAACTATTCTAATTGCTACATATGCCTTCTAGCACCATTAGATTTTTTTAATTACACATATATTTGATTAAAATTAAATTTTAAATTTAAAAATAAAGCTTTATACCAAAATCTGACAAAAACAGTTGAAGAAAACATCACAAACTTATCTCTTATGAACAGAGATGCAAAAATTCTTGACAAAATTTTAGCAAATTGAAACCAGCAATATGTAAAAAGAATAATGTACCATCACCCAAAGGATTTCTCCCAGAAATAAAAGTTGACTGAAGCATTCAAAAATAAATAATGTAATTGACTACATCAACAGAATAAAGGGTCAAAAATCAAATAATCAGCTTAATATATGCAGAAAAATCATTTGAAAAAAATTTAAATTTCTTCTCAGCAAATTAAAAATAGAAGTGAGTTTCTTCAATTTGATGAAGGGAAATTCTGAAGAAGAAAAAACTATGGCTAATAACATACTTAATGGTAGAAAAAACTGAATGCTTTTCTCTAAGATAGGAACAAACAATAAATTGATGACTGGTCTTAACATATCTATTAAACATTATGTTAAAAACCTTAACCAGCCTACAAAGTAAGAAAAAGAAACAAAAGGCACAAGGTATGAAAAGGAAAAGAGTAAAACCTTCTCTATTATAGGCAACATGATTGTCTACATAGAAAACCCCAAGGAATTCAAAATAAACTCAATTTGACTAGAATCGATAAATAAATTTAGCAAGGTTAAAGGTCAATGCAAAAAGAAAAAACGCAAACAATAACACACACACAATATATCAGCAACAAATAATTGGAAAAGTATCTTATAAATCCCATTTACAATAACATCAAAAAGCATAAGATACTTAGGAATAAATTTAATGAAAGATGTGAGAGACCTCAACACTCAATATTATAAAACACTGAATATATGTAAAATATTATATTAGCTGAGATAAGTTAAATAATATTTAAATAAATGAAGAGACGAATCACATGAATGCACTGGGAGACTCAGTATTATCAAGCTGTCAGTTCTCCCCAAGTTGACCTATAGATTCAATGCAATTCTATTTGAAAATAGCTGTGGTTTTTAGACTTGAACAAGGTAATGGTAAACTTATATAGAATTTTAAAAATAGTACACCGAATCTAAAATAGAGTAAAGTAAGGCCAATGCTGTAACAGAGACCCATACATGTTCTACAACAGCACAGAAGAAAGAATAGCTCTCACTTGGTAACTCAGGGGAGGCTCCTCAAAGGAGGTGCCATTTGAACAGGGAGTTGAAACATGACTAAGTTGCCTGACCAGGCGGTGAAGCAGTGGATAGAGTGTTGGACTGGGATGCAGAAGATCCAGGTTCGAAACCCCAAGGTCGCCAGCTTGAACATGGGCTCAACAGCTTGAGCACGGGGTAGCTGGGTTGAGTGTGGGATCATAGACATGATCCTAAAGTCTCTGGCTTGAGCCCAAGGTTGTTGGCTTGAGCAAAGGGTCACTCGCTCTGTGGTAGCGCCCCCTTCCCCGGTCAAGGCACATATGAGAAATCAATCAATGAACAACTAAGGTGGTGCAATGAAGAATTGATGCTTCTCATCTCTCTCCCTTCCTGCCTGTCTGTCCCTCTCTCTCTGTCACACATACACACACACACACACACACACAAAAAAAAAAAAAAAAAGAAAAGAAAAGAAAAGAAAAAGAAACATGACTAAGTACTTACCAGGTAAAGATATTCATGAAGGGCCTTGATTTACTCAGGTTTTGCTGATCATAAGGAACTAAAACTCATTGCATTTCATCAAATGATGGGCTTGTATGTGGAACTGTCCTGGAGTAAAGTCCCATAGAAATCCTTGGTGAGACCTCACAAATTCTGGGCTTGCAGGGGAGTTCTGGATCTGAGGCTCCTCTCCTGGCTCAGCAGGTGAAGCCTCCAATGCTGTCTCTTGTTTGTGTCCATCCTCTTACCTCCGACCATCGGCTTTATTCTCCCTGTACTTTCAGATATGACGCGGGAAGGCTAGGTCAGAACCAGATGGTGAAAGCCCCTGTTTGGCTAGGCAGGTTGGCTTTCATCATGGTATCCATTGAAGAGTTGGAAAATAATTTTATTGATTTAGAGAGGGGAGGGAGAGAGAGAAAGAGAGAAACATCTATTTGTTTTCCAACCATTTATGATTCTTTGATTGATTCTTGTATGTGCCCTAATGGGGGATCAAATCCACAACCTTGGCTAATTGGGACAACGCTCTAACCAACTGACCTACCTGGCCAGTGCCACCACTGAAGATTTTTAAGCAGAAAAAAGAAATAATAAGATTTGACTTTGAGGTAGATAATTTTGATGGTGTGTGGAGAGACCAGAGGTAGGAAGACCAGGGAGTATAGTATTCCAAGTAAAAGATAATGAAGGTCAAAATCAATGGAACTCAGTGAACATGGGGGTTGGTTTGTAGCACAAATGCATCCTACCATGTCAAGATTTTTTATATCCCCTTAGGAGACAGGGGGATGGAGAGTTCAAGCATATGCATTTTGAAAAATACTCCCCAGCTGACCCTGGTTGAGAACTACTGATCCAAAGTGATGCCTATGGAAATAGAAAAGTGAGAACAGATGGAAGACAGGGGTGGGTCTGGGGGACCAATTGGACTTGGTGGAAGAAGAACTCCAGGTAACTCTGTAATTTCAAGCTTGGAAAGCTGGGTGGATGATGGTTTCATTTTTCAGGGTTTGTGAAATAAAGAACAGAGTAGGTGTATAATATGGGAGTGGAAATAAGAAAGATTGAGAGAAGAATTATGTCCACACACCCCCAGAGAGCCTAGAAATTCAGTCCCACTGAGTGCAGGCCCTGCAGGCAGAGAGCTAGAGATGGTCTGGCTCCAGCCAGCCCTTTAATTTTTGCCTCCATGGGACAGGCCCTGTTGGCCAGAATGGTGTTATCTGGGCATTAATTTGTTGGACAGATGCTGCATCCTACGGCTCTGAGCAAGTATAAAGCAATTTTCTTCACGGTTTTGTCGGTGGTGGTGATGTTATTTAACATGGACTGTTAGTTTAGAATGGCCCTTAGTGTAGAATGCTTGGGACAGATTTGGCCAGCACCTCAGTCAGGTTCCAGGATTCTACTCCAGTGGTTCCACAGAAGAGGTTTTAATGAAGGGAGAATTTACAGGGATGTGGATAGGATTAAGGGAACCAACAAAGGATGTCGAGGCAACCAAGGGATCTCAACAGCGGGGTGCAGTTACGGTCTAAGCCTGAAGGGGCAGAGGGAGAGGCTGGTACAGCTGGAGACAGTGGAAATGAGCTGGGTGGGGAGCAGGGGCTGCAGTAATCGCCCAGGAATGCAGCCACTACCAGAACCGAACCGAGGCTGCAGATCAGGGATTGAAGGGCCGGAGACATGGGGCTGACCTCCCCTCCTTTCACCTTCCAGTCTCCTCTGGTGGCTTCCCTTGGCTACACAGGGGGCAGCCTTGTGACTCCGAACTAGGGAGAGAATGGATTAGGTGTGGAGGTTTAGGGGGCAAGCAAGACACACCAGCACAACCACACACTCGAACTCAGTCTATGTAAGGCAGTGACATGGGTATCTGAGGAATGGCAGAAAAGCCAAACACAGCAAGTCGAGATACTTGGATCCAGACAGGCCTGACCCTACTGCGCATGGCACAGAGACCGTCCCAAGAGCATATCACTGTCATTTGGGGCCTTGACTGCTTCAGTTATAAAATGAGTAGGTTGGAGGGACCACGTGACACTCCAAGCCTTCCAGGGTAAGACCCTTGACGAGGCTGTCAGTCAGCTTGCTCTCCGTGAGCACAGACTGGGCTGGGCACTGCGCTCACTGCTCAGGGCCCCCGCCCCATGCCATAGGGTTCAGTGCCCGACAAAGGGCAGCACTGGGGAATCCTGGCCTGCTCAGCATCTGGGACCAGACCAGGAGCTCCTCTCTTCCAGAGAACCCCAGGACGTGCAGAGTCAGCCAGGGGCTTTCTTAAATGTACTTTTCACTGCAGTGAGCTACATTCAAAAGGAAAGAAGGGCACATTCATTTCCAGAGAGCAGCAGCTTCACAGATCTGAGCTGCTGCTGCTCCAACTCCTGGAGCCCCCCCTCGCTCAGTTCCTGATAACTGAAGATGAAACTTGAACAGCAAAAGGGAAGTCTCCTTTCTCCTACAGAGGTATCAAATCCTGTTTCTAGACAGTTTCAGTTCTTAAAGACACAGGATTCCATATTTTCTCACCCAATAGGCTAGACGGCAAAGAACTTTTGGTGACCACCAACCACATTGCAGGGACCTGGGGTGAAATTGAAGTGAACCACAAAGCCTTTCTGAAATCCGGGTTTGAAAGGGGGTCCGGATATTTCTGAAATGCATCATCATCTTTCTCTTTATTAATGTAAAGAATTGGTCTGGGTAAGTGCACAGATTTGCTTAGTCTGATCTGGGGCCCAGGGTGTCTCTGAGGCTTTTACTTTTCTAGCTTCCTCCAGGGATCCGATGTCTCAGGTGTCAACATCATGGTTTTCTTCTGAAGGTGGAAAGGTCTGTGCATGCTGGCTGCATGGTCACTCCAAGGGTGGCCTCTGGGAGATGCCCACTGCTTTGTTGTGCCCGTGAAGCCCCTAAGGCCGCTGAAGAACAACCCCAAGGTGAACTGTGTCAGGATCTTGCTGCCTTCCAAGCATTTATTTGCAAAGTCAGGCTTGGTCCAGCGTTATGTTTTATGGGCTCTGTAGTTTATAAAAAGGATCAAAGAGGGAACAAAGAAAGACAAAGAAGAAAATATGAGAAAGAAAAGGTGGAGCAGGTGTCAGTAAGGTTTTCCAAGCCCGAGAAAATATACAATCTAGAGGAAAAAGGTGATGTGTCTATTGAAAATGAGGAAAGGGAGGTGTTTCCTCAAACACCTCAGTTTAGACCCATGAAGTTTTCTCATTGAAGTCAGACACCGGAACAGGTGGATACAAAGTGCTGTGGGATCTTTAACAACACGGCCCATTCATTAGTGTATTTATTTATTTAAACAAGCAGTAACAATAGAATAGTCTGTATGCTGTGACTCATGCACACAGTAAAAGCACCTGAAAATGTCAAGGATCACAGAAGGCCGCAGGGAAAAGTGACATTTGGCTTGTGATGTAAAGAATGCTTAAGAAATGGAGAAAAAGTGAAGAAGAGGAACAGCAGAGATGAGGACCTAACTCAGCCTAACACAGCCCAAGACCGAACAGGAGAAACGGCCCCAGAGACTCTGCACCTTGGAGGTGACCCTCAATGACACTGCCTGGCTTTCTCCTTGTCCCCGTAGGGTGAACATCTGCCAGCAACACTGGGATCATTTAACCCAGTTTAAAATAAATTTCAGAAAAGGGCCAAATCATAGCTGTGATTCAAATATGAAATGAGTAGGTGTTAAAATATTTACTTATTAGAGATTAAATAAGACCATAAAGATTAAAGATCAATAGGGGAGGTAAATGGTTATGACCAGTTTAAAACAGAACTCAAAGAACAGGCATGTTTATAGATTTGGAATGTGGAAATGAATATGCAAATAGAGGCAAACTGGTTTTTCCAGGGAGAGAGCAGGTGGAGAGTAAACTTACTTTCTATGGACAGGACATAAATAGCTATACTGTATGCATCTATAGCTACAAACTATTTTGCATTGATATTAAGTAGCTATACTGAACAGAGCTGTAAAATGGCTCAAAGACACTGGAAGCCTATACCTAAGGGGTGTCCTCTAAACAACATACCTTTTCCCTTGAACTTCCCCTTACAAGATCAACCTGTTCACTCTCATTCATTTCCCCCCAGCCCAATTCGTTTGTATATGAACCCCTTAGTGAACGCAGAAGTTAAGTAACCCTATGCAAATATTAAGAACAAACAGTGATGATTGTAAAACAGGCAAAAATATAACTATCTTTACAACATTTAGAATAAATTGAGGACAATGACTGAAGAGATGCATTTCCCATGTATTTCCTGCCCCCTCCACCGCCTCCTCAACATCATCAACCTATTGTCGCTGTCATCTCAACTCTATTGTGAAGCAACTTCACTGCCGATTTATGGGAATCCCTGATTTACAACAGCGGACTGACCCAGATGAAGAATTACAGGAACAGAGGAAGTAGGTTAGGTCCATGCTCTTATATGGGGAAACCACAATGAGGAATTCACATCACAAATAGAGTAATATTAAGTGATTTGGGGGGTTGAAGTGGGGGTGAGGGACCTAACAAAGGTGAAGACTAAGGAAGGAGGAGCCATTCAGTAAATCATTGAAGCAGACACATTTAGTGCTAGTCACGTGTAGTTAGCAATCAGAGCTATATGGATAAGTAAAACAGGATCCCTGTCCTATAGTTGTTTAGAATTGAGGTAGAGATGTTCCTTGATCTGACCAGATGGAAAAAAAAAATCATGGATTTCCTTTGCTCAAACTGAGACAGGTCTGGAGGTGAGATTAGAAGTTGTATGATGCCTGACCAGGTGGTGGCGCAGTGGATAGAGCGTCGGACTGGGATGCAGAAGGACCCAGGTTCGAGACCCCGAGGTCGCCAGCTTGAGCACGGGCTCATCTGGCTTGAGCGAAGAGCTCACCAGCTTGGACCCAAGGTCGCTGGCTCCAGCAGGGGGTTACTCGGTCTGCTGAAGGCCCACGGTCAAGGCACATGTGAGAAAGCAATCAATGAACAACTAAGAAGTCGCAACGCGCAACGAGAAACTGATGATTGATGCTTCTCATCTCTCTCCATTCCTGTCTGTCTGTCCCTGTCTATCTCTGCCTCTGTAAAAACAAACAAACAAACAAACAAACAAAAAAAACAAAAACAAAAAACAAAAAACAAAAAAAAGAAGTTGTATGATACGGTGGCCCTTTAAAGTGTGTGTTTGTGTGTGTGTGTGTGGGGGGGTGTCCTTTGCTGGTCCTGCTCCCTGCAACACACACAATGGGAAAATAATTACTAATTGTTTGACCAATACCTAATTAGTAATGATAACAAATTATTAATAAATTATTTTATTATTTTTAAATACATATTAATTCTTTTTATAAATAAATGTCTTGGTTTATTGCCAGGATAGTTAATTGATTAAAATAGGTAGCTCATCACTAATAAGTTCAATAATACTTAACTAATAATTAGCAAATTCCCTGCCACAGCTCGAGAACTGCTGTGAGGGGCATTCCTTGGTTCTTTCCGTTCTTGAAACTGGACGCTGGCCACCACTGATGGTCCTCAAACTCTCTCACTTTCTCGGTTTTATAAAGGACTGCCCGGCGAATTGAGCCTGCTGTGGGTTTATGGCGTTTTGGAAGGTGCTTTGTTTTTGCCTGTTTTCTGGTCTAGAAGAAACTGGTGAGGAAGCTTGGGCGACAGGAATGCCGGGGTGCTCAGAAAACAGCCCCGCTCTCCAGGCATCAGGGTACCAGCACCTGCGCTTTCCATGAATGAGTCATCCCAGATCTGGAGCCAAAGCTGATGCCTTGCTCACAGTGGCTGAAAACGTGAACTAGCTCAAGAAGAGTCTTGATTAATGGATGAATAGATAAAGTGGCAGGTTATTAAGGGAAATCAGGGAAGTTCCAAGTGCACCTCTGGCCTTTAAGGATGATGTCTTAGTGCAAACACTGGACTCTCCCTCATTTTCCCTCAGTGATGTGGCCGGAATTCTGGTCTAGTGGCCTTTTGTCTACTCTGTGATGACATTTCTGATCTTTTTAAGAATACTGTGCCAGAAAAGGTCATGCTAAAACACCAAAAGAGCAGGTGAGCTGTCTCCAGGGGCAGAGTCTGCCTTGAACACAGCCCCAGATTTAGGACACAAGTTCTTCAAGCACGCCAAACCAAGCACACCAGCACCTGCTAAACACAGACTTTCAGGGTGGCTCGTGCTAATGGTAATAATGTCCATGGCAACAATATAACTACATTAACCTCTTTTGTCCCAAATGGACGGGGAGAGAGAAGAATTTCATAAAGGTGGTCAATTTCCAAATGGGCAATCCAGGAATGTTCCCTTGACCCCAAGCAGTTTCCATAGATTCTGGCCTTGTCTAACTCCACTCTCACACCCCAAGATAAGCCGCATGATTGGGGGGTGGCTTTTTTTTTTAATAGCATACCCCCCTGAAGATTCAGTATTATTTCCCCAGGAGTAGGGATGGCTCCGGTTCAGAGCTCAAGGATCCCTATCACCATCTTCCCTTCCTCCTCTTTTCCTTCTTCCTTTTCCCTCTCTTTCCCTTCCATTCTCTCTCCTTCCTTCCCTCCATTCTTCCTTCTTTCTGCTCCCTGGCTATGATGAGCCTTCTTGTTACCACAGGGATGATGCTGCCAGCTCTTCCAGGATATCATGGAAGGGAAGACACGTCAGTGAGACCCGGTGCTGCCCTTCTTCTTCTAGCTCCTGCAGAGGCAGAGCCCTCAGCCCTGGTAAGTCCATGGGGCTGTGGAACCCCTAGCATTGATGGGAAAGAAGAGAGGGGCTTTTGAGTCTCTCACTTTCCTGTTCATTAGAGTGATCACACTCAACCACGGTTTGGGGTGAAACTGGGGCCTGGTTCATTGATGGAAATCCCAGGCTTCAAGGCTGGGCTGGTGCAAGGCTAGGGCGGGACTGCGGACAGGAAGTGGTGTGCATGTGGGTGTGAAGGAAGGGCTTCCTCCCTGCTGACACTTTCTCAGCCTCCCTCCCTTTCCCTTGCCCAATAAACAACCATGCAGTGTGAACAGAACCAAGCAAATCCAATCCCCACCAATTTGTCTCCTTCCCTTGTCCCTCCTGGAATAATCTAATAGTTTCTCAGATTTATATAGAATTTCTATGTTGTCAGAGCAGGAGCTGGGGAGCTGAGACTGCCCCTGATGTGAACGGGAGCTTGGTAACAATGTTCTTCGTGGCCAACCTCAGTGCACATTTGGTTTTCAGAACTCTCGTCACATCTCCGGTTATTTTGGAGGGGACTTGGTCCCAGCATTATGACTCACACCTTAGGCTACCCTAATTTTGGTTCCCGACTCCAAATTTTCTGTTTTGACATCAAAAGTGAAGACCTAACTGTCTCTAAATGTGAGCTAAACCTCAATGAACACACAGCTTGGGGAGGCAACCCCTGTGTTCAGCAGCTAATTTGAATAAAGTTCTTGAGAGCAGACGAGGCCATTCGCACCCTGAAGCAAAGTGGCTGGATTTGGGGATACTAAGGAGACACAACTAACTGCAGGACTTGGAGGACCCATGCATGACACAAAGGTTTCCGACCAGGTGGATGACAGAGTCCTTTATGAAACAGGTGAGAACAGGTTGAGAGGCATGTTTGAAAGAAAGACTATAGGGGTCATGAGTACAGTTTGGAACATTAAGTGGGACATGCTTGTGAGATGTCCTCTCAGAGACACATGGTGGGGAGCTGCAGGCGCAGGTGTGCCCGCAGGAGAGTGGGGCTCCGGGGGCAGGTGGGGGGCTCCCAGTATAGGAAGACAAGGTGGCTGAGGCCCCGAGGACAGGAGCCCTTTATACTGAGGAGCAGGTGGAGAGAGAGAAGAAATGCAGAAGCCAGTGTCCTCGGCTGTCGGGAAGTAAAGGAAGAGAAAGCCTGAGACAGTCCCATTAGACCTGGCAACCAAGGCTGACCAGGGGCCTCTGAGTGGGCAGTTCCGGGGAGGTGGTAGGAGAAAGGCTAGATTTTCCATGGCAGTGACCGACAGAGTCATGAAATCCAGTTCCTCCACCCTGAGCGTGAAGTTAACTTTCATTTCCCGACCTCCCTTGTAGCCCGGTGAGGCTGTGGGGTTGAGGCCTGGCCCACAGAGTGTGGGCAGAAAATGATCTACTATCACCTCCAGTTTCTCCGCATCCCCTCCAAGGACCCCTCCTCCTGAGTCTCTCAGTCAGAATAGGGGGTCTGGGGGACTCCAATGCCTTGAGGGGCAAAGAGCAGCTAAATGAAAGGAGACTGGTCTCTAAATTACTCTGTGGGGCCACAGGGCTCAGGCCAGTGGGGACAGCAGCACAGACACCGGGGTTAGCAGTGGTGTGGGTGAGCGACCAGCTGAACAGCACGGACAGTAGGAGGTCAGAGCAGACCAGCAGTCAGGACAGCTAGACAAATCCACAAGCTCCTTCGTGACCCAGCAGGGAAGTCCCTTTGGCCTTTGCTCTGCAGCCCCTTGAACTTGCCTTCCTGTGGAGCTTAGCTGTGGCCTTGGAGGCCTAGGAGCTGCAAAGCCACCTGAGCAGACAGACGACACCTCTTCAGGAAGAGAAAACATACTGTGTCTCTCAAGTCCAAGAGCTTGGCAAAAGGAGCAACAATAACCATCTTTATTATCCAAATTCTAGAGAAAGTGATTCTGCATCACAGCGGAACCTACTAGCTGCCAAAGTGGAGGTGAAGTGAGTCCCGAGGATGGTCTCCTGACCTGGTGCGCTCAAGGCTCTGAGTCAGGTGCCCACGGACACACCCCAAACTCCGAGCAGGGGGCCTGGCCCGGTGCCTCCCCTGGGAACATGGATGCAGCTGCAAGGGAGATGACCAGGCCCGGGAAGCAAGACCCATGAGCGGCAGAACACCCCGAGGTTCAGGAAGAGGACACGTGGAGGAGGCCCCGCACAGGTCCCCTCACACACGGCTGCGAAGGGAACACTCCTCCCAGGCGTGGAAAGGACCACGGCTCCTCGCTGGGCCTCACCGGGGCAGGCAGCTGGCCACGGGGTCGGGCCGCAGCACGGGCACGAAGTTCACGGGGCACAGCAGCAGCGGGCACATCTTCTCATGCTCCTTCAGCGCCTCGCTCAGGTGCTTCAGCTCCTCCCGCAGCTTCCCGATCTCCCTCTGCAGCATGGTGTTCTCCTGCTCCAGGCACTCGTACTCCTGGGGAGACGGCAGGCAACGTCATCTCTGCTGCTGACCTGACCTGCGGTGCCGCTCACCGCCTTCCCACCCAGACTTTCTCCCGATCCGCCCCCTCCGCCCTCAGAACTGCTCATTTCCTTAATGTCTGTCTTCTCCGACTGGGATGAATGGTTCACAAGAGCAGGGCTTGTCGAAACATCTTTATGAGGGATAATCGACGTAACATAAAAGACACTGATTTTAAGTGTATGATTCAGTGAGTTTTGACAAATGTTAAGTAACTAGGTTGATCAAGACAGAATGTTTCCATCACTTCGAAAAGTTCCCTGTGCACCTGTGCAGCCAACCCCCCCCGCCCGCTTATCGGCTTTCTAAAGGTCTCTGCTGGGTTCATTGATAGAGCCCCAGCACTTGGAACAGTGCTGCCAACATGACAAATGTTTGTCAAGTCCTGCGTAAATGAATAAAACTATCTCTTGCTTTGGCTCACGTGTTAAATTTCTTTCACATCCGCATCTACAGAGGCGTAGAGCTGGAGGGGAGATCAGAGAGACCCCTTAGCCCAGCCCACACAATGTATTATAGAAACAGACCTTTGCTGTGTAATTCTAGCTCAGGCATCCAACTTGTGCTGAGCACTCTCGCCTTCAAAGGGCAGTCCTTGCCATTTCGGAGCTGCTCTGTGAGAAAGCTCCTCGTTGCACTGATCCAAAAACCCTCTCTCCTTCAAACCCACCTATTGGGCTTGGTTCCACCTTGTGGAACCACATAGAGTAAATTCAATACTTTTCAACATCACAGTTCTTGAAATAGGAGACGGCCCCATACCACTTCCCTTTAGGTATTCTCTGAGCTCAACTGCCTCAGGTCTTCTGGGTTCCTTGGGTTTTAGGACCACTGGTCTCTCTGCCCTCCTGGATGCTACCCAACACATGTCCCCATTTGCCAAGAGCTCTGAGAGATTATCATTCCCAAACTCAGTGCATGATTCCGGGGAGGGCCTGACCATACAGGGGGCAGATTGTGGAGGTGATCTGCTCTGGCTTGACCCAAGCCTATAGCCACCTCGCCCTGGGGACTCTCCCTGAGCGTGCAGAGAAGTGCAAGCTCTTCCGGCATCTGCTGCTTCTCCAGCTATACTTTGAGGATGTTTGATGTTGTGGAGCTTAAGAATGCGCTTTACACCTGCCTCTGCTGAATTTCACCCTGTTCCCATGAACATCTTTCAGCCTAGCAGATCCTTCAGACTCTTGACTTTGCCGGCTCATGGATTAGTGATACCACAAGCTATAAGCTGTCCACAAACTTGATAAGCAGGTCAAGCAGGCCTTCCTTTTTTTTCATCCAAGTCATTAATAAGTTCTACAATACACTCGGCCAATGGCAGAGGCCCTACGGCATGCCAATTGAGACCCTCCTAAGGTTGACAATCTTATTTAAATCTTGCTGAAATGTTGTTTTCAGTTATTTCTAGTTTGATTCACACTATTAGGCTTCGTTGTACCATGCACACCATGTTTCCTGAGCAGAAGGCCCAACCTTATTATCCATCACATCTTTCCTCTCACTAGTAATTTTTAAGAAATATCACTAAGAAAGTTTGAACTTTCTACAGGCCTTTAAAGCACATGCAAATTCTCAACTCTGCCCCTGGATTTCCATCCTCTTTTTCTCTGTGGGCCCACCTCAGGCCCAGCACCTCCAAGAAGGCTTCTGTGATCACAGTACCTAATGGAAGCATATCTATTATGGTTCTTATTCAGTCTTGTATCATATTCATACTTAAATAATATCTCTCTCTTCCAAGACCAGAAATATCTAGCACCTGGGCCTCTGCTACCCTCTCTTGTAGCCCCGCCTGACGGGCCCCAGTGCTGGCATCTCAGTGCTCAGTGACCTCTCAGCCCCTGTCTCCTCTCACCTCCTTTCTTCCTTCCCTTCCCCTCAAGCATCTTCATCTCTCTAAGAACAAGGGGCCCAGAGGGGCTGCATGCAAAGGTCACCTGGGCCATTCCTTGCCTCCTGCCTTTCCCAGACAGGCTCTCGGGGTGGTCTGGAATACTCTCCCAGGCGGCAGGCCCCACCCCCTCTCCCCACGGGCTGTCCTGGGTCAGTTTGGCATCACTAGCATGAGGGTCCTGTCCTGCCTCCAGCCCTCCTCCCTGCGGCCTGCCACGCCCTCGTCCTCACACTCTCCTCTGGCCTCTGACAAGCTCTAGTCTTAGAGTCAGAATTCAGTCTACAAACACAGCAACCACACCCTCCTTGGGCAAGGGGAGGGTCCGGACGGGAGAACCTGGATGAAAACTGAGGCATTGTGGGAAGCCTGGCTGCAGTGAGGGTGAGAGGCTGTCACTGTCACACTCACACTCACCCTCACACACACACACACACTCCACCTTACAACTGGAAATGCTCTTCACTTCCAAGTAAAAAGAGAATAAATTCAAATGGTTCTACTGAACTAATGTTTAAATTAGACTCCAAAGAATAGGAAACTCTCTTCCTGTGTCAAGATTTTCCAAACTGACTCCTATATTTACTGAATTTGCAAGACGCTGCGAGCTTTTGAGCGTTCTCTCTGGAATCCACCAGGAGTCATGCTGGTTCAGGTGTCACCCCTCTTCCCAGACCCCAGCCCTCAGAGCTTCAGAGACCAGCACAGGCCACCCAGCGGGCCCCTCGCCTGCCTTCTCCGCAGGGACTTTCTCCTCTGGGATTTAAGTTTTACTCACAAATACACTCAGGGACTTTTATTGAGCTGAGGGAATAAAAAAGAGAGAAGTAAAAATCTTTTTCAGGTGAGAGCAGTTCTACATAAATAAAAGGAGGAGCTGGGAGGGGAGGCGGAGGTGGAGTGGAGGTGAGAGCACCCTGAGTGGGAACAAAGAGTAACACCCACTTCACTCCAGGAAGAAACTGCCTGCACTTCCCGCACATGAAAAATAGAAGAGAACATTAGACCCTTTGCTATTTCCAAAGAGAGGCTCGGTTTAGCTCAGTGACTGCCGCGTCTTGAGTCCTTTACCCCAGGAGAGTGTGAGGTCACAGTGCTGCCTTCCTGGGTAACCGCTACGCCACTGTCACCAAGCAGAGATCTACAAAGTAGGGGTGGCGAAGTCGCTGCAAATCCCAGGTCTGTCTCAGAAATTAAGCTGTCCAGGGCCATGGTTCTCAACTGGGGCAATTGGGCAATCCCCAGGGGACATGTGGAGTGCCTGGAGACAGTCTGGGAGTCCAAACTGGGGGGGGGTGCTACTGCTTCTAGAGGGCAGAGGGCAGGGATGCTGCTTAATGCCTTACAGCGGACAGGGCAGCCCCCGCCACAAGGACTTATCCAGCCCCGAGGTTGAGAAACCCTGGTCCGGGCATCTAAGAGGGGTTCACTGGGGAACGAGGGGCAGCTGGGGATATTCAGGGGGCCCAGCATGCTTCTGAGACAGAGGGGAGGAGCAGGTAAAGAAGGCATCAGGGGCCAAAGGTGACAGCCAGTAAGGAGATGCAGGGCAGGAAAAGGCCATCAGGAAGACATAGCCACATGGAGACCCCATTGCACAAGCAAGAAAACTGAAACTCCAAGAGGCATGGTGACTTTCCCAAGGTCATGTGGACAGGAGCCTGATCCCTCTTTCAAGGTCAGCTGCAACTTTCAAGCCATGACAGCAACTCGGCTTTCGCTTGGCAGTGCCTGGGGCTCAAATTCCCCCGCGGTGGTTACCAGCAGAAAGGGGCTGTCAGAGCTCAGGATTTTACAACAAGTCTCTTCCCAAACCTTAAGCTGATACCTTTCCCAGCAGAAACATGTGTCACCAGCAAGGGTTGTAAAAATGAATGTCATCATCAGTTTCTAAACCAAGTAGAGACTAACGCGAAGCATTCTCTTAGAATAGGCAAGATCTGAGAAAACTGTGGCAGTGCATACCACAACCACATTGCTCAAGATGTGTGTCCGTTTGTGACATTTGGCGCTCCTGAGGATGGCATCGCTGCCTTCCTTCTCTGACTCAGAATTCTTTCTCAGTCTTACGCCTTTAGGTGCCTGGCTCCAACCAGTCTGACCCACTTCTGAGAGAAGTGTCTTTCAGCTTGTCCTAGGGAGCTGGACTGTTCACTGGGGCTCGTGTTCGTGGATGTGGACTCAGGCGTGTGCCCACTGTTCAGAGATGAGTAGGGATCGAAAGCCCCAGGAGAGGTGGAGGCGCCTGGAAGGGGTGATTTGAACAGCCACAGAGAACAGTGAGGTGCCCAGAGACACGTTAGGAACCGCTTCTCATCAGGGCAATCCAACTCCCAGCAACCACTTCCCTGAGGGGAAAGCTCACAGTGAGGGGCAGCCCCAGTCTCTCCCTGGTCTAGCCTGTCCAGGCTCTCCCACTGTCCTGCTCTCCAAGGAAGCCCTGCCTCAGAGGACAGACAGTCCTCTCTCTGGCTTTGGAGATGGAGAACTGGGAGCGAAAGTGGTAGGTAGCCCAGAGACTTCTACGAGCTGGGACAGAGTGACTTTTCAAGGTGTTCGCAGTGAGTGAGTGAGTGAGGTGGGCAGGAAAGAAAGGTGGGAATTTTAACAGTCTTGCTCAAGGCAAATAAAGGTCTTGAGTTACTTTGAGATAGTTAGCAATGCTACCCCACAGTCTGGGGTAGAGAAATTTCTGGGATGGAGACTTGACTCAAATCTCCACAGGGAGCTGCAAGCAGCCATGACCGCCGGGCGCTGTGTTCTGCCCCTTGGTGTGTCCCTGTGAGCTGGCCTCACTCGGGTTTGAGGAGGAGGTCTCCACACACTACCCCTCCTCACTTTTCCCATCCTGCAGGTGGTCTGGGAGCCCCAGGGGGTCTGCGGGGCTTTCTGCCATGACTGATAACAGCGTGCCAGGCACTCTGCCCCCAGCTCACTAGACCTCAGTACAATTATATCTCACCACATGTGTCAGACACCCCACTCCCGATATGTAGATCTTTTTCCAAAATGAAAAAAAAAGTCATCTTTATACTATGTTTACTTTTTCTTTTTTTACTATGTTGGCCATAAAGAACATAGATCCCTGTAACTACGATGTGCTCCCTGGAGGGATGAGTCACGTGGTACCCTCGGGCCAGGCATGATGCTCTTCTACAGAAGGACTGGGTATTTCCATTTTCCTGAGCCAGCCACCAGCTCCCTCAGACCCTTGTGTGAACAGTGACGCACCCGTGTTGGCTAGTGACGGTGAAGGTGTGGCCTCCAGTTTTGGGGTCTGTATATGGATGGAGCCCCTGTCCTGACCTCCTAGAAACTGTCAACAAAACTGGCCTTGCTGAGGTGACCAGCCAGTGATGCACAGTTCTCAGTCCTTCTTCCAGATCCACAGAGCAAGAGCAGAAGGGGATGTTCACCCACGGAGGGGCTGGCTTTCAGATCAATCAGCTGCATTTCTGGAAAGGACTCCCAGCAGAAATAGCTATGTCTATGGACAGCAGAACAACCTGGGAACTCCACAGAAGGGCTTTCTACCTGCAGCTCAAAGAGGGATCAGGTGGAGCCCTGGCTAAATGGATAGAGCACTGGCTCGGTATACAGACGTCCCAGGTTCAATTCCCGGGTCAGGGCACACATGAGAAATGACCATCTGCTTCTCTTCTCCTCCCTCTCTCCATTCTCTCTCTCTTCCCCTCTCGTCTGACTGCTTCCTTCCAGCATTGGCCCCAGGCACTGAGGACAGCTTGGTTGACTTGAGCATCAGCTGCAGACGGCGGCTGCTGGGTGGATCCCAGTCAGAGCACATGTGGGAGTCTGTCTCTTTATCTCCCCTCCTCTCACTTAAAACAAAAAAAGAGGGATGAGGTGGGAGTACGTGTGGCAACCCCTAAGTTAAAGTACCTGGCATGGACTAGAAGCTTTCTGGGGGAAAAGGCCCCAGCTGTCCAGCTGGCACATGTTCACCTGGTCACCACACCCAAGAGTGACAGGAATGGAGGTAGACCTAGCTTCACGCGGTAGTAAATTACTTTCTGTTGTTTTCTGTGCTGGGCAGAATAATGCCCCCCCCAAAGAGGTTTAAATCCAATCTTTGGAACCTGTGAATATGTTACTTTAGATGGCAAAAAGGACTTTGCAGAGGTAATTAAGTTAAAAACCTTAAAGTGGGGAGATTACCCTGAATTATGTGGGCCCAATGTAATCAAATGGACCTTATAAATGAAAGGAGTCAGGAATCAGAAAAGGAGACATGTCAGAATAATGCAGCATAAGAAAGACTCACCTAGCCAGCTGGCTTTGAAGATGGAAGGGGACCACCAGTCAAGGGACACAGAAGCTTCTAGAAGCTGGAAAAAGCAAACTGACTCTTCTCCAGAATCTCCAGAGGGAGAGCAGCCCTGTCAACACCTGGATTTTAGCCCAGCAAGATCCATTTCAGACACCTGACCTCCAAAACTCTAAGATAATACATCTGCATTGTTTTAAGCCACCAAATTTGCTGTAATTTGTTACAGAAGGCAAAAGACACTATTATACTTTCTTCGGGAACTCTGCTTCCCAAGGACAGGAGCAGGATCTTACTCCTCTCTTTGTGACCCAATGGCAATGCCTTGGCCACCGTGGTGCTTAACAAGTATTTGTGGGATGAATCTGCCTGACCTTGCTTTATGGACTATCTTGTTCAAGTCATTCAGTCGCCTCTACACACATAATCAAACGGACTTAACGCTGAGTGTCCTCTTGTGTTTTTTTATATTAATATACGTGGCTTGGACTAGAAATTTCTTGAGGGGAAAGGCCCGCGCTGTCCAACCGGCACTTGTTCTGAATGCAGGGCCATGCGGTGAGCCGCAGGTAACAGGAAGCTAGAGCCAGGGTAGCTTCAGGAGCAAGGCGGGAGGGAGAAAAGAGGCAGAGGGCATTGAAGTCCTTCTGTGGGAATTTTACAGAACCAAAAATGGCTGGGAAGAACCTTCCTTGACCCTATTCTGAAGATCCTGAGTTCCGAGCCTTCCTACTTCCAGGGAAGAATCTGATATTTGTAATTTATGCCACACTGTGAAGTTGTATCAGTGGGTCAACTCTCCTTGGGGTATGTACCTTCTAAATCTGTCTCTGTTCATTGTTAAAAGGTTTTCAGAGGTTATTTCTCTTTAAAACACTTTTGAGTCTCCTTTGCTATCAGTGCCCCCAGACTGGCCTTGCTAGGATAGGACAACCTATGGCAAGAAAGCAGGGCAGACCTGACCAGGTGGTGGCGCAGTGGATAGAGCGTCGGACCGGGATGCAGAGGACCCAGGTTCGAGACCCCGAGGTCGCCAGCTGGAGCGCAGGCTCATCTGGTTTGAGCAAAGTTCACCAGCTTGAACCCAAGGTTACTGGCTCCAGCAAGGGGTTACTCGGTCTGCGGTAGCCCCACGGTCAAGGCACATATGAGAAAGCAATCAATGAACAGCTAAGGTGTTGCAACGTGCAACGAAAAACTAATGATTGATGCTTCTCATCTCTCTCCCTTCCTGTCTGTCTGTCCCTGTCTATCCCTCTCTCTGACTGTCTCTGTAAAAAATAAATAAATAAAAATTAAAAAAAAAAAAGAAAGCATGGTAGGAGAGAGTTCAGCTAAAACTGTGATTATTTACACCAATGCTGAGCAAAGATGAGAGCTTGGAACGGTCACTCACTGCTTGGACAGATCGCTATTATCACCATGTTGCATATAAGGAGCCTGTAGCAGACCTTCTTAGAAACATTGGAGATATGGAGTTAGGGCTAGAACAGAGGTCTTTCCTGGAGTGATTAATTTGGGAGAACAGATTTATAGATTAAATTTTCCAGGATGAGAAGAAAAAAGGACAGTCCGGTCAAGATCATTTAAGAAAACAGAAATAGAAAGCTTAACAAAGAAACTGAGAGAAAACGTGATTAAGAGGGTCAGGAGAAGTAGGAAATGTGTGTTTTAGAAGTTAAAGACTTTGAAAGGTCTCAAGAAGGGGAGGGTCAATGGCATCAAATGTTCCAGCAAGGTCAAGGATGATGAGACTAAAAAGGGGTCTAGGTGGCCCTGGCCGGTTTGCTCAGTGGTAGAGCGTCGACCTGGTGTGCAGAAGTCCCGGGTTCGATTCCCGGCCAGGGCACACAGGAGAAGTGCCCATCTGCTTCTCCACCCCTCCCCCTCTCCTTCCTCTCTGTCTCTCTCTTCCCCTCCCGCAGCGAGGCTCCACTGGAGCAAAGATGGCCCAGGCGCTGGGGATGGCTCCTTGGCCTCTGCCCCAGGCACTGGAGTGGCTCTGGTCGCAACAGAGCGACGCCCCCTGGTGGGCGTGCCGGGTGGATCCCGGTGGGGCGCATGCGGGAGTCTGTCTGACTGTCTCTCCCCATTTCCAGCTTCAGAAAAATACAAAAAAAAGGGGGGGGGGTCTAGGCATTAATGGTCTCAGTGGGAGCAGCTTCTGTAGGAAGTGTGTGTGTATGTGTGTGTGTGTGTGTGTGTGTGTTGTTGGGTGGGCAGGCTGGTGGCAGAAACAAAATCAGGGGACTGGGGAATTAACAGTAACTGAGGCCATGGAGACAGCACGTCTCTTTAAGAAGCAGAAAAGTGAGGGAAGGAAAGGAATGGGCACCAGCTTAAAAGGGAATCAGGATCAAAAGGAAGTTTGGGTTTTTTTGTTTTATAAAGAAACTTGAATGAGAGATGAAACCAGCAGATGAGGGAGAAATGAAGAGGCCGGTGAGTGAACAAGTAGATCACTGGGCTGGGAGGACACAGCAGAATTAGACGTGCATGTGGCCAAACTGGTGATGACAGGACGCGACCTCAAGGCCACCACTGCAGCGCAAGGACAGAAGACAACTCCTCTCCTGTGGCCCTAACGTGGCTCTGCCCCGACCACAATCTCACCTCATGGAGTTTGTCAGCCTTCTGGGTCTGCTTCTTCCGACTTCTCTGAGCAGCAACTCGGTTTTTTTCTCTCCTTCGGACCTTCCTGTCATCATCCTCAGGGCTCTGGGGGGGGGGAAATGTGTGGTCAGGAGTGATGTGGAGGCCCCTCGCCTCACCCCTGTCCTCCCTCTGTCTTCACTCGGCACCGCTCACTGCCTTCACCATGTTATCTGCAGTCGCATCAGTGGGGTAACAGTAGCCCCTTGTTAAGGAGCACTCATCATGTGCTATGGCTACACTTAGCTGCTAATCCCCATGACCACCCTGAGAAATGTGTGGTGTGACCACCATTTAAAAGATGAGGAATAAGAAACTCAGAGAGGTTAAGGAACTTGGTCCAGGTACCAAAGCTAGTAAGTGGGTGAATGGGAAGTGGAACTCAGGTCTGTTGGACCCCACCAACGTTCCTCAACCTCTACCCCACAGGGCGTGTGCCCAGAAGAGCTGTGGTGTCGGTGTTCATCTGAGGATGGAAAAGCCAGAAGGCATCCACTACCTGGAACACGCTGTGTGCTGGGCTTTACGCCGCCACACACAAACAGGGACTTTTGATACTGGGAGCAAATCACAATTACTCGTATAACTATGCAACCACACAACTAGCAGCACACCAAATGATCGTAAACACCACTGACAATATGTTCATTTGAACCACGCTCAACATGTTGTTTCACAGCTCAGAGCAAATCAGAAAGCAAATTTATGACGTGTCTTGAAAGTCCTTAGCTGCATGAGGTTTAACCAAACCTAGTCAAATCCCCCAAGGGTTACTGTGAAACAGGTACCACGGGTAAAAGAACAAAAAAAACACTTCATTTAGTTATACAAAACATGGAGCCAAGAACAGCATTTGCTTTCCGAATGCTGTGAGAAGAGACCTAAGAAGTGGAGAAGGGAACAGCTCCCTTTAAAAAATTCAAAATCCAAGAGGTTAGTGGGATACAAACATAGGAAAGCCATTCAGTTATCAGTATTAACTGAAAGCAAATCCTGATAACATAAAATAATGGATATATTCAGCTATCATTTTACCTGGTCTTGTAGCCAAATAAGAGAGCCACATACCATCTCCTCAAGTAATGCAGGACTGAATTTTTAGTATGTGGAAGAAGAAAGGAGAAGAGTAAATAACATTGACATAAATAACATAAGTGGAAGAGCATGTAAGGGAACAGACACAAGGTGTTAAAATGCAGTCTTTGAGAGGCAAGGAAGTCTGGGTAGACAGAACCAGAAAACCACAGGGGGGAAATGTGGTATGTAGGGGACAGAACTTGAGCTTTAGAAATACACAGCTCCTGCATTTTCTCCTCCTGTCACTATGGCCTTGGCAACCATGTTCTCTGCATTTTCAGTTTTCTCATTTATTGTATTTGTGATTCATTCATGCTTTCAATAATGTTTAACCAAGTCCCTGCCATGCACCAGGCACCGTCCTAGTCGCTGGAGATACATGCTGGGAACTGCAGCCTCATGCCCGAGGCTGGTCTGACATAAAAGTAAGATTTTATCTTAAAGCTCCTAGCACACAGTATGCCCTCAGTAACCTGTGTTGAGGTTGCTGCTATTTTATGCTGAGTCTCTTATTGTGCTTGTCAACAAATTATGCCTCTTTGTTCTTCATTATCTCTCCAGCAGCCCACACTCTAAAACGGATTATCACCCATCATGTGATCACACCTGACAACCCAGAAGAAAGGTGTCAAGACAGAGAGGGGAGCAAAGTGTTGAAAAATTCATATATTATGAACCATATCTCAATTAGTCCCCACAAAAAATCATTTAAAGGGCGGTATTCTTATAAGCATTTATTTTACAGGTGGGGAAAACCGCAGGTTCAGAGAGGTTAAGCAAATTGCCAACGGCTACTTGGCCTGTGTAGGGGCAAAGCCATGCCCAAACTCAGAACTGTCTGACTCTAGCAAGCACCGAGGTGAGAAGGGGTGCATAACAATGAACAGACTCAACCTCACAGCAGCGGGGTGGAAAGTCTCCCACAGCCTTCCCTGTCCGCAGCCTTGCCTCGTTGCCGGAGTACGCAGCTGTGAATGCTGCCGGGTCAGCGCACAGGGCTGGACGCCGGCGAGGGGTTTCACCAGGCTGGGTGTGGAGTTGGCCCACTGCAGGCGGCCAACCCGCACCCTGGGTTGATCGGTCCCGAGTTCCCCACTCCGGGGGAAGGTAGATGTTGGGACTGCCTGGGTGCGAGCTGCCCGTCCGGGCTGAATGTCCCCTCTCCGCGCCGTGGCCCTCACTCGGAGCTCCCGGAAAAGGCCACGCGCGCCGGCGGCGAGGTGGCAGCTGAGGGCGGCGCATGGATGGCGCGGCGCCGGGGCAGCGCGGACCCCACGTGCGCAGGAATGCGAGCCGTGCGCCGCCCAGCCAGGCGTCGGCGCCCCGGGGTTACCTCGCCTCCGGGCACGCAGCAGCCGGGTCACCACGCCGTGCGGCGCGCGTGCGGTGCGTGCGCCCCTGGACCACCCTCGCGCCCTAACCCCCACACAGCGGTCAGCACCCCGGAATCCCAGCACCACCCTCTTCGTGCCTCACGGCGCCCGACCCCCCACATCCCTGCCGTCCTCCCTGACCCCTAGTTCACTACCTGCGGCTGCGGCTGGTTCCTGGGCGTCGCGACGTTCCTCTGCAGGACGCTGCCGGCGACCGGGAGCCCTTGCGACATGCCGGGCGCTCGTCGGCCCAGCCCGCCCCGCCGCGCAGCCTTGCGGAGGAGCGGCCGCGCCGCCCGCCGCGCCCTGCACGCGGGGCGCTGCCTACCGGCGCTCTCCCGCCGCGGGCATCCTCGCGCCCGCACCTGCCGGCCTCCGGCCTCCCGTCCGGCCCCGCCCCTCGGGCTTCCCGCTCGCCGGGCTCCAGTGGCCTCTGCGCGTCGCCCGGGCTTCCCCACCTCCGCGTCCTAGCCGGCGGTCCTTCCCGTCCCCCAAGTCTGCCCCGCCCCCCCTCCCATCCCGACTCATTTCCTCCTCTCGGGGCCGCACCTCGGGGTCCCCAATCCCTCCCCAGTCGCGGCTTTCCGCTGGCTCCCCCTCTCCTCCCAGCTCTTCGTGGAAGTCACGTGGTGGCTCTGAAACCTGGAGGGAAGGCGAAGCCCACCCACAGGAGGCGACGCTGGGGCGGGTGGGGGTCAGGGAGGCGCCGCGCAGCCTGTGGGGTCCTTCGGCTGCTCTCGGAGAACTCAGGGTGAGAAACACAAGTGGGTGGTTTGGGGTTGGTGGTTTTTTCCCGGTCCCATCGCGGCATCTTCCTGCGCATCGGCCCCGCCTCCCTCCAGCGTAGGGGTCACAGTCTTGGGGGACTTTCTCCACGGTGATCAGTCACCTGGGCGGCACTCTCACTCCTTCCGCGGCCCTCTGTCCCCCGGCCAAGGAGGCTCAGGCTGGGAGGACGGAGGACAGGAGACAGCTGTCTTTACTGAGTCCACCGCGCACCTGAGATCCACGGGCGCCCCGGGGCTTTTGTGCAGGAGCATCTAGTCTTGTCTTGTCACGGTCGCTGCGGGCTGTGGAAGCCAGCCAGGCGGGGCGCCCCCGAGGGTGAATTCCCTCAGTGGAGGGTGAGGAAGAGGTTTCACTGACTCGCCATCCCTGAGAGCCAGTTTGTTACGGTGGACATCACTGTTGACAGGTTTGGGAATCTGGACCCCAAAACCATTTTTTTTTTGGAGGGGGGATGAAAGTGGCAACTGCTCTGCCTTAAGATTAGTGACTTCATGCCAAACTGGGGACGGTGTAGAAGTGCTGCGTGTTCCTCTCCACCTGAGTGTTTGCCTAACAGTAAAAAGATGTCAAGTCAAGCAGTATTGTACATGGTCGCAGCAAAGGAAAAACAAGCGGCTACGGGTTTGTGGTCTGCATACTGTTGAGCATCGGGAGAGAAAGATAACCCAGAACCTGAGTGGGCGGGTGGGAACCAAGA
The DNA here is from genome assembly GCF_036850765.1 of Saccopteryx bilineata. NCBI lineage: Eukaryota > Metazoa > Chordata > Mammalia > Chiroptera > Emballonuridae > Saccopteryx > Saccopteryx bilineata. The sequence continues at coordinate 296,320,111 of NC_089491.1, read as the reverse complement.
CTAGGGGCGTCAGACGTGCCTTCCCAGTGTGGTTGCTTAAGTTTTCAGGCTCAACGGGGATGGGGGTGGGCACTTATGACTCCCTGACTAGTGCACGTGGCTTTCCGCCAGGATTTAAGCCCCTTGCAAAAACTGTTAGATGCAGCTTGCATGAACTTGGCTACCTTGGCAGGAAAGCAAGTGGAAAATCTCGTCTGTGTGTGCAGAGTCTTGAACCAACTGCGCGGAGGATGGAGGTGCAAGGCTGGGAAGCTCGGAGGTTGGATGTAGCCCTTTACTGTGACAGTGGCTATGAGCTGAGCCGTCTACACTTAGTTATCCACCTAGCCTTGTCTTCTCCTCTCCCTTTGATCCTTGTCACCATTCTGCATAATTTGTGATCTCCCCGGAGCTATTACTTTGGGTACCACACAGACGCACACAATGTGCCTAGCACAGGCCTCCATACAGGAGTGCTCAGTAAATTCACTGTAGTAGGTCAACAAAGAGCCTTCACTTTTGGAAACTTAAAAGGACTTTTAACAAGATAGGAAGACCTCTGGGTCAAGCAGTCAGTTTTCAGAAGTGCTTTCATTGCTCCACTGTTTATGTTTATGAAGGGAAAGGGCAAGATAAAAACGCAATGGACATTGAGATGCAGTCCACCCTTCATTCGGTAGTTGCCACTTTTCTGTTCTCATTGAGCCACACAGCGTTCTAAGTCATTTGGAGCTCCATCTTCCACCCTACCCCCCACCCCCATGGAGCCTGGAACCTTGCCCCCCCCCACACACAAGAAATCTTCTTATGACACAGGGCTATATTGTTTTAGTTCCCTTCAAATATACTTAAAGGAGGAGCCTTGGTTAACTAGCATTTCAGGAACAGATCAATTTGACCTACATCTCATACATCAAAATGAATGCATTAAATAAGTAGATATAGACAATAAAATTAGAAAGGCAAAGCGGAATTTAATTCTTTTATCAAGGCCCTGGAATAATACCATGCAGAGAATTTTCTGAAACTACAGGTCGGAGGAATTACCTTGGAAAGATTTGAGCTATATAAGAATGTTAAATTGCTTTAGATGACTGTATGACCAAAAATGGAAAATATTCACAGTAAATGTGGTAAAAGGTTAAAATTTCAAGTATATATCCTTTTGTCCTATGAAAAGGAACAAAAACAAATACTAAGACAAACCTCCCAAAAGGAAATTTGATATGAGGAAAAATGAGAAAAAAATCAGGATACAGTAAGTAGAAATATAACATGTATATAAAAATGTATGCACAATACAACTGGACTCTAGGCTTAAAAATGGTTAAATTAAGATGGTAAATTTTATGTTGTGTGTTTTTTACCACAATGAGAAAGTGTGTGCATATGAGAAAAAAAATAGAAGATAATACACCAAAATACTAGTTTTTCTGTCGTGGTGGAGAGATTATAATTACTTTTATTTGTCCTTTTTAACTTTTTAAAACTTTTATTATTTTAACATCTTAAAACATATTTACAAGTAATATTGTCTTCCCTGGCATTAAGCTCATTTGTCACCCCAGAATGCCAATGCCAAGTTTGGCGCTCTAATAACAGCCTGTTTTTCTCTCTTTTCTGCAATATTTTCTGGTTCATTTTATCTAAGTCAGAAGGGGAAAGAAAAAGGTCATAAACAAGAACAAATGTTTCAAATTTCACCTTTTCTTTTTGTGTTTTCCCTTAGAACTGAGAAGAGAAATTACATTACATGATTTGGCAATTTCCTCCCACCATGATGATGCTGGATTCCATGTTTGGGGCCGGGGCGGAGGCGCAGGAGGTCAGTGAAGGAATCCTCTGCTGATTCACTTCACAGGAAGACAGTTCTGTATAAACACCACTTGCTCAAATGCTAGAAAACCCTCTCACTCTTTCACCTTTGCTCTTCCCTTTTTAAGGAAACTGGCCTTCCAGTAAGTGTACTTTCACTGATCTTTCTCAGAAGGTGATCCTGTGGTCTTCTGGTGGGGCTAGAAAAACGAAAGTTTAAGGTAGAGACCTCTGGGTTGACCAGAAATCAGTCACGTGTCAGGCACTGTTGTAGGCACTGGGGTGCAGCAGTGGACAGAACACAGATCCACACCTCATGGAGCTCACTTTCTACAGGAGGGAAACTGACAATAAAGAAGACAGCATTTCAGGGGCAGTCAACCTTTTTATACCTACCGCCCACTTTTCTATCTCTGTTAGTAATAAAATTTTCTAACTGCCTACCGGTTCCACAGTAATGGTGACTTATAAAGTAGGGAAGTAACTTTACTTTATAAAATTTATAAAGCAGAGTTACAGCAAGTAAAAGCATATAATAATAATTACTTAACAAGTACTTTATGTCGGATTTTCGCTAAGCTGGCAGAATAAATCTTTATAAAACAACTTACTATAGTTAAATCTATCTTTTTATTTATACTTTGGTTGCTCTGCTACCGCCCACCATGAAAGCTGGAATGCCCACTAGTGGGCGGTAGGGACCAGGTTGACTACCACTGATTTAGATGGTAGTGTGCTCTACGGAGAAATACAAAGCAGAGACGAGAACTAGGGAGTAGTGAGGAACGATCAGGCAAGGTTTCCTGGAGGAGCTAAGAGGGAGCCATGAGACTGACTATCTAGGCAAAGTGGTTCAGGCTGCCCTAACAGTAAGCGCAAGACCCCCTTGGGAGTGTGCCTGGCCATTCCAGAAACTGTAGGAGGCTGCAGTGGAGAGAGGAAGGGCTGGATACCAAGAGGCGAAGTCAGAAAGGCAAAAGGCCAGTTCACGCAGAGCCATCTGGACTATTTGCTTTTACTCAAAGTGACTATGGAAAACATTGCAGGCTTTTAAGCAGAAGTATGACACAATGTTACTTCAGTTTTTACGGGATCACTTTGGGCCCTGTGGTAAGAAGAGACTGAAAGGCAAGGAGGAACAGGAGTGGAGAACAATAGTCCAGGAGAGTAGGAAGGACCTTAAACAATATTGAGAGCCGTGGAGGCTGGGGCAGACTTTCCAGGCAACCAATGAACAAAAGCTTCAAGGCCCCATACTTACAGATCCCTAGCAATGCATTCACATGGTGAAAGATTGCGATAAAATTTGCAAAAGTGGGATATTTTAACCACAAATGGTCAAGACCACTGCCTCTTTTCATCCCAACTTCCTGTCAGTCTCTTCACACCTGGTAGTAGTGTTGAAGTAGCTACGGGCATTTGGGGACCTTGCGAAGAAACATTAAGCAGAGATATGTATATGTATTGGAGAATTTATATGTGGCTTGCAGTCAGTTCTTCCTAGAGTCATTTATTGCTAGCCGTATGGCAGAATATTTCTACTGCCCACCATGCTAACTCACTTGACAAAGGACATTGCCCTGAGACGTGAACACTCCTTTGCTTCCCAGGACCAAACCTGTGAAGGTTGCGGAGAAGAAAGAAGGTTTGAAATGTATGGCCTCAGAAGCTAATCTCAGAAAACTCTTCAAATCATCACACATGTAAAATTGTAAGCAGACAACTTAGTTAATTGTTTATGTCTCTTCAAAACACCATTCTCACTTGCCAGGAATAAAATGTAAAATTCAGCTTAGACCATTATAAGCATACCATAAGGGATTTTTACTTTCTTTCTTTCTTTTTTTTTTTTTTTTACAGGGACAGAGAGAGAGTCAGAGAGAGGGATAGATAGGGACAGACAGACAGGAACGGAGAGAGATGAGAAGCATCAATCATCAGTTTTTTTCGTTGGGACTCCTTAGTTGTTCATTGATAGCTTTCTCATATGTGCCTTGACTGCAGGCCTTCAGCAGACTGAGTAACCCCTTGCTTGAGCCAGCGACCTTGGGCCCGAGCTGGTGAGCTTTTTTTTTTTTGCTCAAACCAGATGAGCCTGCACTCAAGCTGGCGACCTCGGGGTCTTGAACCTGCGTCCTCCATATCCCAGTCTGACACTCTATCCGCTGCGCCACCGCCTGGTCAGGCGATTTTTACTTTCTTAATGGGAATGGCAAGTTGGATAAAGCCTGAATATAACATTTTTGCTGCTGTTAGGAAATATGTTCTGGACCATTTTTAATAAAAGTTAGAAAGTACAAGCTCCTAATTTGTTTGTATATGAAGGGAACCATCTTTTGTCATCTCTGAATTTATTAATATATTTAAAAACAGAGAAAAATATGTAAAATTAATGCAATGTTTAAAAGAGGTAAATATAAGCAATTAAAATCAACAGAAAATTTTTGGCACCAGTAAGCAAATTGTAAAAACAAATTTCAGATTCTATTAGAAGCAGTAATTCATTCAGAAGAAAAGTTCAATGTCAAATAAAAGCAATGGATAGACTATTGTATTGTCTGATGATCCAATCATGAGGTAGAGTGGGACAAGAAAAACAGAATGGAAAAACATTTACAGTCCTTGCTGCTCTCATCTAAAGTACTGACACTGATGAGACTAATATGTCACTATAATGAGAACATTGGTAATAAATTGGTTAACAAATTAGCTAAGGAGTGTCATTAATTCTGAGAATTTTAAAGATGAATTATTTGAAAAGACAGAAACTGCCCTGAAATATTATAACTCACACATTTAAAAACTTGAATATTTTGGCCCTGGCCGGTTGGCTCAGCGGTAGAGCGTCGGCCTAGCGTGCGGAGGACCCGGGTTCGATTCCCGGCCAGGGCACACAGGAGAAGCGCACATTTGCTTCTCCACCCCTCCGCCGCGCCTTCCTCTCTGTCTCTCTCTTCCCCTCCCGCAGCCAAGGCTCCATTGGAGCAAAGATGGCCCGGGCGCTGGGGATGGCTCTGTGGCCTCTGCCCCAGGCGCTAGAGTGGCTCTGGTCGCAACATGGCGACGCCCAGGATGGGCAGAGCATCGCCCCCTGGTGGGCAGAGCGTTGCCCCTGGTGGGCGTGCCAGGTGAATCCCGGTCGGGCGCATGCGGGAGTCTGTCTGACTGTCTCTCCTCCCTGTTTCCAGCTTCAGAAAAAATGCAAAAAAAAAAAAACTTGAATATTTTTTCAAATCTGACAATTCTGAAAAATTATGTGACATTACCAATAATATGTTATGAGGCTAAAATTCTCAATTATTTTTTAAAACAAATTTTCACCTACCACGTGGAATCATTGTCTTACAAAGATGAGAATCAAGAGAGGCAGCTTAGAAGTGTAAAAAGGAAGTATTACAGAGGCTTGTCAGAAAGGTAATTAATAAAAATATGGTATTTTCTTGATTTTTCTGATGTTTTCAATGTTTGCCAGTTTTTCTCATTTGTGATTGGCAGTATGTTTTTTGTTGTTGTTTTTTTTAGAATAACAACCTTACTTTTCTAATTCTAGCCCTATTCAGTAGTCAGTGGCATTGTGGTAGAGGGAAGCAGCTGGCTGGCACCTAACTTTATAGCCCTTAATATTTTGATGATTCTTGGTCATACATGATATTAAAATCTAGAACTGATTGAAAAGCATATCGAAGAAAAAGACTTCTCATGCACACAGCGATGCACACAGAGATAACTCTGTTTATATTTTGTCATGTCATAATGGTTAATTTTATGTCAGCTTCACTGGTGAAGGGACACCCAGAAAGCTGGTAAGTTAAGACATTATTTCTGGGTCTGTGTCTTCCTGGAAGAGATTGACATTTGATTCACTAGAGTGAGTAACAAAAATAACCCTCACCCATATGTGTGGACATCATCCAATTCACTGAGGGCCCAAATGGAACAAAAAGGCAAAAAGAAGGATGAATTTCCTCTCCTCTTCTCTTGAGCTGGGATGTTCATTTTCTCCTGCTGTTGGCTCCTGGTTTTCAGTCCTTTGGACTCTGGGACTTTCTCTAACTTGAAGAAGAAAGATTCACCAGGGAACAAAATTTTTGTTGCATCCACAAAAACACTTGTTCTTACCTAATTCGAGTGTGCTGATCTCAAATCTGACATTAGTTTTTCTCTGTAAGCTACAGTTTTTTTGCAATTCAAGATTTATGTTTTCGTCTTATTGTAAAATTTTCAACATTTAGTTTAACATAATGAAGTAGAATGTCTTCTTGGGCATCATCTTTGTGAAAATATATATAATAATTTATATAATGCAGTAAATACACTAATACACTAAAAGATATGATTTCATCAGAATTTGTCTACCATTTCAAAATAGAACATATTAAAATGCTTATTTTAATCATAAAATTTGTACAAACTTACTTAAATTCTATTCAGGCAAAAATTTGTGTTTGTAGCTCTTGCGTTTGTGTACTTGTTGAGGACAATCTCATTTGATGCTCCAGCAGTAGTCTGCTCATCACTAACAGCTCCAAGATTTTCAGGAAACTTATCAAGGTGAATGTTCAGAAGGTGAATCTTAACTCTCATGTTACATCCAATGTTGCAGAAAGCCAACAGCATCCTTTGAACCAGAAGTTCATAGTTTTCTGCTTTTTTGTTGCCAAGGAAGTTCTTTGTAAGTGCCACAAAAGACTGCCATGCTGCTTTCTCCTCCTTATTCATCTTTCTGGCAAATTCTTTGTTACGTATGAGGGTTTGAATTTGAGGTCCATCGAATATACCTGCTTTTATCTTCTCAAAAGACAAGGCAGGAAAAGCAGAAATAATATGTTGAAAGCAATCACTTTTTCTATTCAAAGCCTGAACAATGCTTCATTAAGCCAAGTTTGATGTGAAGTGGGGGAAAAATGATTCTGTCTCGATTAACTACAGGTTCATTCACAATATTTTGCATCCCTACTTCCAGAGCTTCACGTTTTGGCCACTCTTTCTGTGTCCAACCTGAGCTTGGCTGTCCCACAAACACAGAAAGCAAGGATACTTCGTGAAACCTCTCTGTTGTCCTAGCAGGAAATTTACCATTTTAAGATCCATACAAATGATCCAGTTATGCTCCTCATACTTCAGAAAGTCAAGGACAATTTTTATGTCATTCTTACTAAGTCATTCAATTTGAGTTGGCTAACTGCTGAGGGGTTGAATGAACTGCTTAGGCCATCAGAAGAAGACCCTTCAGATTCTACAACCATTTCCTCATGCATCTTATCAAAATACACTTGATCACCATGTTCACTTTCTTCGTCCTTAGAAGAAATAAAACCATTGAAAACTGGAACCGGGAGTGTCTCAGAGTGTGGGATAGGTCGTATTGCTGAAGGAATATTAGGATATGCAATCATATACTGTTTTTCCTTGCCGATGCCCTTTGTATGGATCAGACAGAAATAACAGTCACTGCTGTGGTCCTTAGGTTTCACTGCCAAATCATAGGGAATTACCAAAGGCATTCCCTTGTGCATTGTCCTTTTTGTCCAGTCACTAGAGCATTTCCTCCACCATTATGACACACAATATGAGGAGCCCAATTCGTGTTCTTGATAGCCAAGAGGGAACTTGAAATAGGGCCATATATGCACGTGTCACAAATGATGAAATATTGCCGCCTTTGACAGTTGAAAGTGTGTAAAATGGCCACATATATAACAGAAGGTGTCAGGATATATTCTTACATTTCTACCTACATCGGAAGAAGCCATGATTCAATCTTAAACAAAATAGAAGGGTGTTTTTATCAGATAATAATTTTTTACATTTAAAACAACTACAATTATGTAAAGTGATGTTTTGTAAAACATTAATTGCCTTGTGGTTATGTTCAAGACAAGAGTCGTTGTCCTTTAACTCCAATTTAAAAACCAATGCATGCCATTAACTGTAACAAAAAGAAATTAAAATTGCATAAAAACTAGAGCACGTACCAAAAAACAGATTTCAGACTTGGAGTCAGCGATGTAGAAATATATAGAAACAGTTCTAAAACCTCATGCAACAGAAAATGAAAAAAAAAATTATTCCCCAGTGTTATGGGACTTCTTGGTTTCTATTACCATGTGAGCCAATACCTATAATAAAACCCTCATGGATAGATAGATGGTTAGATAGATAGATAGATAGATAGATAGATAGATAGATATTCTATTGGTTTTGTTTGTCAGGGAACACTGACTTATACACGTATATTGCTTTCCCACATTTTTAATGCAAGTATAATATATATACCTATATGTATTTATATGCATGAAATAATACTCGAATGCAGGGGTCCCCAAACTTTTTACACAGGGGGCCAGTTCACTGTCCCTCAGACTGTTGGAGGGCCGCCACATACAGTACTGACCACCAATGAAAGAGGTGCCCCTTCAGGAAGTGTGGCGGGGCCGGATAAATGGCCTCAGGGGGCCACATGCAGCCCGCCCATAGTTGGGGACGCCTGCTAATGTGATTTCTCACTTAAGAACATCACATAAACTTCTTTCTATGACAAGAAATATGCATCTACATTATTATTTTAAATATGTATAGTATTCTGGTGTAGAGCTATACCATAGCTGATCTAAGTATCTACAGTGTGTCCGTAAAGTCATGGTGCACTTTTGACCAGTCACAGGAAAGTAACATAAGATGATAGAAATGTTAAATCTGTACCAAATAAAAGGAAAACCCTCCCAATTTCTGTAGGATGATGTGGCAGCATGTGCAGATGATAACGTAACACCGTGTATACAGCGGAGCAGCCCATGGCCATGCCAGTCGAGATGTGGATGGTACAGAGCAAAGTTCAGTGTGTTCTGTGGCTCACTAAATTTGAATCTGTAACCAAAGTACAACGTGAATATCTGCGCGTTTATAACAAGCGCTACCACATAGGAATAACATTACTCGGTGGGATAAGCAGTTGAAGGAAACCGGCAGTTTGGTGGAGAAACCCCGTTCTGGTAGGCCATCAGTCAGTGATGAGTCTGTAGAGGCTATATGGGATAGCTACCTAAGGAGCCCTAAAAATTCTGTGCGTGAGCCCACATTGAACTGCACTGAATAGGTATGAAACTGGGAGAGTTTTCCTTTTATTTGATGCAGATTTCACATTTCTATCGTCTTTTGTTGCTTTCCTGTGACCGGTCAAAAGTGCACCATGACTTTACGGACACACTATATTACTTTGTTGTTTTCAATTTTTTCACATATGTAGGCAACATTGCTATAAATCTTATTGTATTAGGCAGTGTAGGCTGTCATAACGAAATACCGCAGCCTGGGTGGTAATTTATTTATGTAAGAAATTTATTTCTCATAGTTCCAGAGACTGGAAAGTCCAAGATCGAGGTGCCCACCAATTTGGTTTCTGATAAAGACTGTTTTTCTGGCTTGTAGATGGCCACCTTATCACTGTGTCCTCACATGGTAAGGGAGAAAGAGATATATCTCTCTTCCTCTTCTTATAAGGCCACAGTCCTATTGGACTAGGGCCCCACCCTTATGACCTTATTTAACTTTACCACTTAAAGACTCTACCTCCAGATATAGTCATATTGGGGGTTAGGGCTTCCACATATAAATCTGGGCAGAAGACACAGTTCAGTCCATAGCAGTCATTGCACCATTATATGTCTGCACTTGTGTGATTGCAGCCTTAGGTTCAATTACTGGAAATAGAATTGCTAACCAAAAGGAATATACATATTTTCAAGATATTTGACACCTATTGCAAAATGGCCTTGAACTTAATGGTTCTGCTAGCAGTGTATGAAAACTCTACTAACTAATTAGGGAACATTTTTAGGATTACAGTTCAGGGTCAGAAGGAATAGACTTGTTTCTTGAGTCATTTATGGGATTCCTGATAAAAATGGGAGGGGGAAAAAAACAGGAAGAGATAAATATAAGATGAGGACCTTTCTAAAGCATGTCAAAGTTTGTTTTAAGCAACTTCCCTTCTGTAGTACTTTGTAGAAACACCTACCTTCTGAAGCTGGCTCCCTGGTGCCCAGAATGGACAACCCAGGAGCCCTGGGCTCTGCAGCCTAATTCAAAACACATCACACTTCTCCCTCCAAACTTTCCAACCATCAGGTTTATCTCTCCCCAAGCTCTCAGAGTAAAAGGCAAAGACAACATGTCAAAGTGGATGTTTACATCACTTCTACTAAAGGTATTTGCATTTTCAAAGGTGTTCATATTGCCTTGGCTGGATAGCTTGGTTGGTTACAGCATCATCCTGATATGCAGAGGTCAACGGTTCGATCCCTGGTTAGGGCACATACAGGAACAGAACCGTGTTTCTGTCTGTCTCTCTCAATCCCTTCCTCTTTCAGAAATCAATAAATAAAAAAATTAAAAGTGTGCACATTACTTCTACTAAAGATATTTGCAATGTTAAAAGGAAAAAGTATTAATGATGCATTTACTCAAAGGACAAATGATTCAACCATCACAAATAAATTGAGTGATCATCAGTCCCAATACCAGTCATTAGTTTGGGGTGTGCCTTTCCAGTTCTTAAATATCTTAGTGGCCTACTCATCATCTACACATTTGTGTCCCACTACTAGATTAGAAACCCCATGAGGGCAAAGGGAATGTCTTATTCATTCCTTTGTCCCCATTCCGCAGCCCAGTGCCTCACAGAAATAACCAGCACTAAAGAGGAGGGCATGCCTGGCCGGTTGGCTCAGCGGTAGAGCATTGGCCTAGCATGCGGAGGACCCGGGTTCGATTCCCGGCCAGGGCACACAGGAGAAGCACCCATTTGCTTCTCCACCCCTCTGCCGTGCTTTCCTCTCTGTCTCTCTCTTCCCCTCCCGCAGCCAAGGCTCCATTGGAGCAAAGATGGCCCGGGCACTGGGGATGGCTCTGTGGCCTCTGCCTCAGGCGCTAGAGTGGCTCTGGTCGCAACATGGCGACGCCCAGGATGGGCAGAGCGTCGCCCCATGGTGGGCGTGCCGGGTGGATCCCGATCGGGCGCATGCGGGAGTCTGTCTGACTGTCTCTCCCTGTTTCCAGCTTCAGAAAAATGAAAAAAAAAAAAAAAAAAAGAGGAGGGCATGAAGCGTGGAGAGCTTAAGGCCAAGTTACCCAGAAAAATGGCAGTTAGCATTCAAACTCAGGCAGAGTGTGCACTTACTAATGGTTTAATTGATAAATACATGAGCATCCACACTGGGACAAATGACATTTGGATTAGAAGAGTTGCCTCCAAAGAAGGTCCAGCACATACCATCAAAACAGAAATGACTGCACCACATGACTTACAGAAGTATCAAGGTAGCATACTTCACCCAAGAAATTAAGTAATTAGCCCTGGCTGGTTGGCTCAGCCGTAGAGCATTGGCCCAGTGTGTGGAAGTCCCAGGTTTGATTCCCAATCAGGGCACACAGGAGAGCGCCCATCTGCTTCTCCACCCTTTCCCCTCTCCTTTCTCTCTGTCTCTCTCTTCCCCTCCCGCAGCCAAGGCTCCATTGGAGCAAAGTAGACCCAGACATGAGGATGACTCCATGGCCTCCACTTCAGGCACTAGAATGGCTCCAATTGCAAAGGAGCAATACCCCAGATGGGCAGAGCATCGCCCCGTGGTGGGCATGCTGGGTGGATCCCAGTCAGGCGCATGTAGGAGTCTGTCTGCCTCCCCACTGCTTCTCACTTCAGAAAAATACAAAAAAAGAAAAAATAATAATTTTTCCCCTTAATTTTGTTTTCTATGGAAAGACATCAGTATAGTAATAGTATTTTAACTAGTTGCACAATGCTAGTTCTGTATCTAGTACAGCTCTAAATTATGGTATACCGTGGGAATTATAGCAGCCTAGTATCTGAAGAGATTGCTCATTATTCTCTTTAAAAACAAGAAATAAGATATTTGTCATTTGTGACTCACTTTAAAAAATAATTCCACTCATTTCCTATTGAACTTACCAACACCTACAACTAACTTGTAATTTCCTTGGCGGCCTCTCCAGCTTCTTATTGCGTCTGGTACACTGGGCACACAGCAGCTGAGCAAAGAAACCATGAATGATTCTCACTGGCTTGGCTGTAGATTTCGTTAGAAGGAGAAGAACAGCTTTGGTATTCCCCCAGACACTCAAGATGGATTCCCGGAATTCCTTTAAAGAAATCTCTTTTCTCTCTTATCAGCTGCCAGTACTCTTGGCTTGTTTAGGACAGAAAGAATCTTAAGTTTGAGTAAGAAGGTGGCCTAAAGTGTGCTGGTCCAAGGAAGCTGAACTCCTTTTTTTATTTCCCTCCAACAGACCAGAGGGACACACAGTTAGATGAGCCTTCCTTGCTTCCTTATACTCTGATATCACTGGTTCATAAATGGACTTCTTTCATAACTTGTTTTCTCACTAACAATCTAACAGACATCTCTAAACACACCACCTCATCCCAGAGCCAGAACACGAACAAGCCCTTTCCTTTACTTGAACGTTCCTTCCTACTCCATCCCTGTCCTCCACGCCTAAGTTTTGTGTTTATCATTTTGTTGCCTTTTTTTTCTATTTTAATTCTTTTTTTCAATTACAATTGACCTGCAACATTCTATTCATTTTCGGTGTTGCTTTTTTATTGATATTTTTATTTTAGATATTTTTAGATTCACTTGTAATGAGATCCCATGTGACCCTTGTCCCCCCAACCCACCCTGGTGTAAAATCTTAAAAAACTCATAATTTTTATTTATTTTTTTTTCATTTTTCTGAAGCTGGAAACAGGGAGAGACAGTCAGACAGACTCCCGCATGCGCCCAACCGGGATCCACCCAGCACGCCCACCAGGGGCGGTGCTCTGCCCATCCTGGGCGTCGCCATGTTGCGACCAGAGCCACTCTAGCGCCTGGGGCAGAGGCCACAGAGCCATCCCCAGCGCCCAGGCCATCTTTGCTCCAATGGAGCCTTGGCTGCGGGAGGGGACGAGAGAGACAGAGAGGAAAGCGCGGCGGAGGGGTGGAAAAGCAAATGGGCACTTCTCCTGTGTGCCCTGGCCGGGAATCGAACCCGGGTCCTCCGCACGCTAGGCCGACGCTCTACCGCTGAGCCAACCGGCCAGGGCCCCAAAACTCATAATTTAATATCACAAGATAGTGACACTGATACAGTGAAGACACAGAACATGCTCATCACCACAAGGAGCACTCTGTTGCCAATACCTTTTGTACTCGCCACCATGTTCTCCCATGCTTGGCCCACCTGCTCCTCAACCCCTGACCCTGTCATTCTGTTCTCCATTCCTATAATTTTGTCATTTCAAGAATGTTATATAGGCCTGACCTGTGGTGGCGCAGTGGGATAAAGCGTCGACCTGGAACACTGAGGTTGCCGGTTCGAAACCTTGGGTTTGCCCGGTCAAGGCACATATAGGAGTCGAAGCTTCCTGCTCCTCCCCCTTCTCTCTCTCTCACTCCTCTCTCTCTAAAAAATCAATAAATAAAATATTTTAAAAAAAGAAAAGAAACAGTCAACGTGCCTGACCAGGCGGTGGCGCAGTGGATAGAGCGTCGGACTGGGATGCAGAGGACCCAGGTTCGAGACCCCAAGGTCACCGGCTTGAGCGCGGGCTCATCTGGTTTGAGCAAAAATCCCACCAGCTTGAACCCAAGGTCGCTCAGTCTGCTGAAGGCCCACGGTCAAGGCACATATGAGAAAGCAATCAATGAACAACTAAGGTGTTGCAACGCGCAATGAAAAACTAATGATTGATGCTTCTCATCTCTCTCCATTCCTGTCTGTCCCTGTCTATCCCTCTCTCTGACTCACCCTCTGTCTCTGTAAAAAAAAAAAAAAAAAAAAAAAAAAAAAAGAATGTTATATAAATGTACTCATACAGTATATAATCTCTTGAGATTGATTTTTTTGTTCCTTTTTACTGAATTTATTGGAAGTGACACTGATTAACCAAATTATACAGGTTTCAGGGGCACAATTTTACAACACATCATCTGTACACTGTACTGTGTGTTCACCACCCCAAGTCAAGTCTCGGTCCATCACCATTTATCTCTAGCTTTTTCTGTCCCTCTCCCCTTTATCTGCCCCCCCCTGCACCCCAACAGTGATCACCACACTTCTCGGTGTCTCTGTGTTTTTTCTTTTTTCCTGGTTTGCTCAATTCTTCCACCTTCCTCACCTAGCCTTCCTCCTGACAGCTGCCAGCCTGCTCTCTATCTATGAATCTGTCTCTATTTTGTTTGTTAGTTCACTTTGTTCATTAGATTCCACATATAAGGGAAAACATATGGTATTTGTATTTCTCTGACTGGTTTATTTCACTTAGCATAATGCTCTCCAGGTCCATCCATGTTGCTAAAGGTAAGTTGTTGTTTTTTTTACAGCTGAGTAGTATTCCGTTGCGTAAACGTACCACAACATTTTTTATCCATTCATCATCCATTGACAGACCCTTGGGCTGCTTCCAAATCTAGGCTATTGTAAATAATATTTCACAATATTGCTGCAATGGGCATTCATCCTTTTCAATTAGTGTTTTAGGTTTCTTCAGATATATTCCCAGAAGTGAAATCGCTGGATCATCAGGCAGTTCCACTCTTAATTTTTTGAGGAAACTCCATACTGCTTCCCACAGTGGTTGCACCAATCTGTATTCCCACCAACAGAGCACAGGGGCTCTGACTTTTATTTTTTTCAATCAGCATATTTCCCTGGAAATCCATCCAGGTTGTTACCTGTATCAGTAGTTTGTTTTTGTCGTTACTGAGTGGTATTCCATGGTTTGGAAGCACCACAGTTTAATCTTTACCCACTGAAGGGCATCAGGGTTGTTCCCAGTTCTTGGCTATTATGAATACATAAACATTTGCATACAGGATTTTGCATGAACATAAGTCTTCATTTCTCTGAAGAAATGCCCAAACGTGCAATTGCTGGGTCATGTAGTAACTGAATGCTTAGTTTTTAAAGAAATTACTAAATGGCCTGACCAGGCGGTGGCGCAGTGGATAGAGCATCAGACTGGGATGCAGGGGACCCAGGTTAGAGACCCCGAGGTCGCCAACTTGAGTGCGGGCTCATCTGATTTGAGCAAAGCTCACCAGCTTGAGCCCAAGGTCGCTGGCTTGAGCAAGGGGTCACTCTGTCTGCTGTAGCCCCACAGTCAAGGCACATGTGAGGAAGCAATCAATGAACAACTAAGGTGCTGCAACGAAGAATTGATGATTCTCATCTCCTTTCCTGTCTGTCCCTATCTGTCCCTCTCTCTGTCTTTCTCTGTCTCTGTCACACACACACACACACACACACACACACACACACACACATCAAAAAAGAAAGAAAGAAAGAAAGAGAGAGAGAGAGAGAAAGAAAGAAAGAGAGAGAAAGAAAGAAAAGAAATTACCAAAGAGTATTCCAGAGTGGCTGAACCATTTTAAATTCCCATGATCAATGTATGAGTGATACCATTTCTTGGCATGCTACTCAGTGCTTGGTTTTATCACTAAATTTTATTTTAGTCATTCTGATATATATCTGGTAATATCTCATTGTGGTTTTAATTTGCATTTTCCTAATGACTAATGACGTCAAACATTTTTTATGTGTTTATCTTCCATTTGTATATGTTCTTCAGTGAAATATCTCTATGTCTTTATTTTATAATGGAGTTTTTGGTTATCTTGCTGTTGAGTTTTCTCTAACTACAAGAAAAATCTTGCTGGGATTTTGACAGAAGTTTCATGAACCCTATCTATAACTTGGGGGAGAATTGACATATTTACTAGATTGAGTGCTTCAATCCATGAGCACAGTATGTCTGTCCATTCATTTAAAATTTTATCTCTCTCATCAGCAGCATTTTGTGGCTTTTAGCATACAAGTTATGTATATGCTATATGCTTAGCTAGAGTAACACCTGTTTCTTTTTTGTGATTATAAGTAGTGTTGTATTTTTAATTTTGGTGTCCTTGTGTTCATTTCCTTTTTGGATGTTTATCTTGTGTCTTGTGAACTTGCTGAACTCACCTATTAGTCTTAGGAATTTTTTGTAGATTCCTTGGGATTTTCTATGTATACAATCATGTCATCTGCCAATAGGAAGAGTTTCATTTATTCCTTTCCGGTCTGTATAGTTTTTATTTTCTTCCTGCACCTGTTAGAATTTCCAGCTCTATATTGAATGAGAGCTTGGAGAATAAACCTTCTTGCATGTACAAGATCTTTGAAGGGAAAGTATTTGGTTTTTCACCATTAAATATGTTAGCTGTGGGGGGTTTTTAGATGCCCTTTATCAAATTGAGGAAGTTCCCCCTTTATCCTGTTTTTCTGGGAGTTTTTATCATGAGTCATTGTGAATTTTGTCAAATATTTTTTCTGTATCAATTGATATGATCGTGTGATTTTTCTTTTTCAGTCTGTTAATATGGTGGGTTATGTTGATTGATTTTCAGATATTGAACCTGTCTTTTATCCTTGGAATAAACTCTATTTGGTCATGATGTACAGTGCTTTTTATAAATTGCTGAATTAGCCTGACCAGGCGGTGGCGCAGTGGATAGAGCGTCGGACTGGGATGCTGAGGACCCAGGCTCGAGACCCTAAGGTCGCCAGCTTGAGTGCGGGCTCATCTGGTTTGAGCAAAAGCTCACTAGCTTGGACCCGAGGTCGCTGGCTCGAGCAAGGAGTTACTCAGTCTGCTGTAGCCCCCCGGTCAAGGCACATGTGAGAAAGCAATCAATGAACAACCTAGGTGTCGCAATGAAAAACTGATGATTGTTGGCTCAGTGGTAGAGCATCGGCCTGGCGTGAGGGAGTCCCGGGTTTGATTCCCAGCCAGGGCACACAGGAGAAGCGCCCATCTGCTTCTCCACCCCTCCCCCTCTCCTTCCTCTCTGTCTCTCTCTTCCCCTCCTGCAGCCAAGGCTCCATTGGAGCAAAGTTGGCCTGGGCGCTGAGGATGGCTCCATGGCCTCTGCCTCAGGCGCTACAATGGCCCTGGTTGCAACAGAGCAATGCCCCAGATGGGCAGAGCATCGCCCCCTGGTGGGCATGCCGGGTGGATCTCGGTCAGGTGCATGAGGGAGTCTGTCTGACTGCCTTCCCGTTTCCAGCTTCGAAAAAATCAAAAAAAAAAAAAAAGAAGAAGAAAAACTGATGATTGATGCTTCTCATCTCTCTTCGTTCCTGTCTGTCCCTATCTATTCCTCTCTCTGACTCTCACTCTGTCTCTCTAAAAAAAAAAAAAAAAAATTGCTGAATTCTATTTGCTAACAATTTTGTTAGTCCCCCCACCCATACTTATGAAGGGTTTTGATCCATATTTTTCTTATTTTGTACTGAATTTGTCTGGTTTTGGTCATATTAGCTTCACAAAATGAAATGGGAAATGTGTGCTCTTGTTTTCTGGAAGAGATCACATAGAGTTAGTTGCAGTAATTCTGCTTTAAAACATTTAGTAGAATTCTCCAGTGATATCATCTGGATCTGGAGATTTCTTTCTTGGGAGTTTTAAAATTACAAAGACAATTCCTTTAGTAGTTATAAGACTATTGAAATGATCTGCTTCATACTGAGTGATTTGTGGTAGTTCATGCTTTTCAAGAAATGAGTTCGCTCAGCCTGGCTGTCAGATCTGGGTCTGTATAATTGCGCGTGGTGTTCGTTGCTTTGTCATTCTTTTGATGTCTGAAGGTTCTCTAGTGATATTCCCGATGCGGATCATTGTCTTCTTTCTTCTTTTCTTGGTCAGTCTTGCTAGAGATTTGTCAAAAAAAATTTTAATAGAAGTACTAACTTTTTTAAAAAAAATATTTTATTGATTGATTTTACAGAGAGAGGAGGGGGGGTGGGAGGTGAGAAATATCAACTTAGAGTTGCTTCAGTTTAGTTGTTCATTGCTTGCTTGTCACATGTGCCTTGACCGGGCCAGCCCAGGGTCTCCAACTGGCGACCTCAGTGTTCCAGGGCCACTCTTCCTCTGCTGCGCCACCACAGGCCAGGCAAGACTGGTCAATTTTATTGATCTTCTCAAAGAACCAGCTCTCTGTTTCAGTGGTTTTCTATATTGTTTTTCATTTTATTAATATTTATTATTCCTCTTTTCTCCTTGTTTTCAACTTACCTTGCTCCTTATAAATTCGTGAGGTTTCTCATTCATGTCAAGGTATTTTTTTAGTCTCCCTTGAAATTTCCGATTTGACCCACCAATTATTTCAAAGAGTGTTTAGTCCAAGTGATTGAAGATTTTCCTGTTATCTTCCTATTATTGATTTCCTGTTTGTTCCATCAATTGTTGTCACATATCTTAATTTTTGCCTGCCTTAATTTTTTATCTTATTTTGGTCTTGAGTTGCATTTCCCTGAGTTTTAGTAAGATTGAAGGTCAAATTAAATATTTTCCTTCTTCCTTAATTATGCTTTTGAAAATATGTAGTTGAGACTTTACCAATTATTCAAACCTATTGCTTTTTTTTCTCTTTGTTTTTACACATGTGCTGAACCCTGCTGACACATCTGAATAAAGAGGCCAAGAATGTGTCTGGATAATTCTCCTTGTACATCTGCCCTTGGCACGTTGCCACAGCAACTAGACACATATTTAGTCAGCAACCTCCCATGACTCCTCGTTTTCTGACAAACACAGTCTGCAATCTTAGTCTATCATTTAAAGCCTGTATAATGGAAGTGCATTCACTTCCGATTTAACGAATCCAGCTAAGTCAATGCCTTGCTATTCCCTAGCTAAGTTGGTCCCTGCCCCCACATTTTTGCCCATGCCACTCTCTCTGTCTAGAATGTTCTTTGTCAACCAAAATCCTACTTATGCTTTAAATGTGGCTCACATGCTCCCTCTATGGGGACTTTCTCAGTCATTCCAATTGGAAGTGCCCCTTTTCATTGTCCTTAACTTCTTTCATAACATTTGCATGGCTTGGTAACATAATGCACACATCGGGGAACCACTGGCTGGCCTCATGTCACTAATTCAGATCAGGACTGTCTTGCTGTTTCTTTACCTCTATTTCTTGGCTTATAGGCAAAGTGCCTCTCCTTTATTAATATCCTAGCTCACACAGTGAACATTATCAAAATTGCATCTCAAATAATCAAATTCAACAAAAGTAGTATATAAGGACAACCCCCAATTTATTGAACAGAATATCACCTATGCAACAGATTAGAAGAATGACTTATTTAGAAGATTGACAAACATGTTTAAAGTGATTGCTATATACATGTCAATTGAATTTGGGAAATGAACTAAGTTTTTAATAGTAAAATAACCGAAAAAGTGTATTTTTAAAATCAGACTTGTTTTCTTGTGAGTTCTAAATTTTGTTTCGTCAAGCTAGATGACAGTTTCAGTAGATTATATAATATAAAAAGACAAAAAAATAAAAATCTAGATAATGTCCTATATAATTTTTAAAGTAAGAAATTCCAGGCAAATTTTATACAACCTAGCTACATAAAAGTAGTAGCCCTGAATTTTTATATCTCATACAAGTGCAATTTTATATACCAGGCAATTCTAGTCTTTATTAAAAATTGAACTACAATCCTGACTTGTGGTGGCATAGCAGATCAAGTGTCAACCTGGAACGCTGAGGTTGCCAGTTCAAAACCCTGGGCTAGCCTGGTCAAGGCACATATGGGAGTTGATGCTTCCTGCTCCTCCCCCCTTTCTCTCTCTCTCTCTCCATCTCTCTTCTCTAAAATGAATAAATAAAAATAATTTTTTTAAAAATCGAACTATTGGGTGATGGGAATGCAGCATAAACAAATGGCAAAATAACCTAGAGCTGTTTTCTCTGAACATATGTACCCTGATTTATCAATGTCACCCCATTAAAACTAATAAAAAAAACACTTTAAAAAAAAATAAAGAAAAAAAAATCAAACTACAGGCCCTGGCCGGTTGGCTCAGTGGTAGAGCGTTGGCCTGGCGTGCGGGAGTCCCGGGTTCGATTCCTGGCCAGGGCACACAGGAGAAGCACTCATCTGCTTCTCCATCCCTCCACCTCTTCTCCTTCCTCTCTGTCTCTCTCTTCCCCTCCTGTTGCCAAGGCTCCAATGGAGCAAAGTTGGCCCGGGCGCTGAGGATGGCTCCATGGCCTCTGCCTCAGGCACTAGAATGCTTCTGGTTACAACAGAGCAACGCCCCAGATGGGCAGAGCATCGCCCCCTGGTGGGCATGCCTGGTGGATCCCAGTCAGGCTCATGCGGGAGTCTGTCTGACTGCCTCCTAGTTTCCAACTTCAGAAAAATACAAAAAAAAAAAAAAAAATCAAACTACATATTTTAAGTCACAGAAGACTAAAAAGAAATTCTAAACATATTCTCATCTTATTATAAAATAAAACATTATAGAAAAATTAGAAAATAAGAATGCTAATTATTGATAATTAATAAATGCTATATATTGAATTAATAAATAGTTAAATAAGTATTACCATCCATATTTCCTTTACCCAGTGACAATGGCTGATAATACAGAAGAACCTTGGAGAGATTGTTCTAGATCCTTTGGATTTATATTTAGGTAAGACTATTCCTGATATATATGCATATATATTAGAGAGAGAGTGAGAAAGAGAGAAACATCAATTTACTCCTCCACTCATTCACGTATTCATTGGCTTATTCTAATATGTGCCCTGACATGGGATTGAACCCTAAACCTTGGTGTATTGGAACCACGCTCTAGCCCACTGAGCTCCCGGCCAGGACTATATATATTTTAATGAAGAGTCTGTGCACACACACCCTCGCTCCCCGGTGCCCAGGACTGAAGATGCTGACGGTCAGCAGTTTTCATGTTTATTTTCAGTTCCATATGCAATTCTTCAAACCCATTTCCTCTTACTCTCTCCCCAGCAGAGGCAGAGAAGTGTTGGCCTCTCTCCTCTGCTTCAGACTCTTCCACAGAACTGAACCACTGCACCTAAAACCTGCTCTGCTCTGGTGTGAATCAACCGTGTTTCCTCTTCGGCAGTTGAGGCTCGTTTTCCAATTATTTTATCACTTTGAGGTATCCCTGGAAACCTCTAAGAGGCTGAGAGAGAGAGAGCAACGCATGTTTTTCATAACAACTAGTCGACTTGATTATTTGGCATTCTCCTTCCTGATGGCAGGAAGCTGGACCAGATGGCTTTCGGGGGCTCCCTTTCACTTCTGTAGGGCCTGCATAGGATTCTGTACGTGCCAAATATTTCATAAGCTTTACTGGCTGTCTGACTCAAGAGTGCGGTTCCTAATAAGAGCCACAAATAGTAAAGGAATTCCAGGAATTTGCCGGTTACTCATTAGTGGTAGATCAAGCAGGGAAAACAATACAGGCCCCTGCCCACCTCCCAGTCACTTCTCCCACATTCATTGCAAAATGAATGGTCCCAAAGAACCATCTGAGGGATCCCACATGGCCCCTTGTATTGTGCTCCATGGCAGGGGACATACCCTGGGGATTGTGTTCATCAAGGAGCTCACGCTTCAGAGGGGCTGTTTACCCCGGAGAGAATGGTGCTCTAGGAAGTCGGGGCTCACCCAGGTTGCCTCCTCCTGGTTTCCTTGTTTCTTTCCAAGGATGCCACTTTTAAACATGGTGTTGTTGAAACTGTGCATTGCTGCCCCCTGGTACCTGTGAACCTGAGAGATACAGCCACATTTGACCTGTGTTTTAAGTTGAACCCCTCCAGTGGAAGCTGGGAAGCCAGAGGTGGTGGGAGCCTGAGCAGTGGAGTGACAGTGAGCTCAGACTCAGTAAATGATTAACTTCTGCAGAAGTATTCCAGGCACTGCCAGGCTTTTGCAGAAAGTGCCTGGACTATTCTGTCAAATGCCTTCCCAAATTGGCCCTCCATTCTTTGCAAACCACCCCTTTCATTCATCTTACTCTTGTCTTAGTTGTTTTTTTTTTTTTTCTTAAGGTCATAACACTTGCCAGGATAACCTCTGTCAACCTCTATCTTCTCCCATCATTCAAAGGGTTCCTGAAACCACCTCTTACAGGAAGTCTTCCCTGACTAACTAGAACAATGAAACCCTGTGGCCTCCTTCCACACTACCCACTCTCCAAGAACTTCCCCTTTATTTCTACAGAATATAAATGATGCAATTTATTTATTGTTGAATGTGTGTTTTAAACAAATTCTCAGGAAGGATATAACAATAGATGATGCCCTTTTGAGAAGTCAGATGGTGTCTCACTGATGTGCAAATGACCCCAACACATCAGAGCAGCAAACAAGTGTAGCTGCTATACATGACTCTGCAGGTAGTCGCTCAGACTATGTCTTCAAAACCTGAATGGCCACATTTCCAGTGGTGTTGCTCATATGTGCAACATTAGCCTGATGCCTCAGTCGTAGTTATTCAACAGATACTGAGAACTTACTGAGCCAAGCACTGTTAGATGTGAGGGATGTGGTGCCCACTGAAAGCTTTTTTGACTATTGTGGTAGCCCATCAATTTGAAGACCCTAAAGGAACCATGCCTCTCAGCATTCACACCCTGTGTAGCCCCCACCGCACCCCTTTTTGAATATAAGCTGGCCTATGTCCTGCTTTAATTAACAGACTATAGTAGAAGTGATGTGCCAGTCCCAGGCTTGAGCCCAACAAGATCTAGAAGTTTCTGCTTTGGGGAGAATGATTGGGGAGCCCTGAGCTACTATTTTTGAAATGATTGGCTACACAATCATTGATAATCAAAACAAACAAACACAAACTATAATTCCTGAAAACAGGAAAGGAGTATATGATCTTCTAAAGTGGCTTCAGGATAGTTCGATAAACCAAATACTTAGAAATTTAATAATGAAGCAGAGTCATGGTACCAATAGGCCTTCTAAAAAACTAGCCCATACCAAGTTATTGGCTTAAAACAATAACCGGCCCTGGCTGGTTGGCTCGGCGGTAGAGCGTCGGCCTGGCGTGCGGGGGACCGGGGTCAATTCCCGGCCAGGGCACATAGGAGAAGCGCCCATTTGCTTCTCCACCCCACGCCCCCTCCTTCCTCTCTGTCTCTCTCTTCCCCTCCCGCAGCCAAGGCTCCATTGGAGCAAAGATGGCCCGGGTGCTGGGGATGGCTCCTTGGCCTCTGCCCCAGGCGCTAGAGTGGCTCTGGTCGCGGCAGAGCGATGCCTCAGAGGGGCAGAGCATCGCCCCCTGGTGGGCAGAGCGTCGCCCCTGGTGGGCATGCCGGGTGGATCCCGGTCAGGCGCATGCGGGAGTCTGTCTGACTGTCTCTCCCCGTTTCCAGCTTCAGAAAAATACAAAAAAACAAAAAACAATAACCAAATGGTTACCTTGTTCGCAGTTCTGCAATTTGAGCTGGGCTCAGCTGGATGGTTCTTCTGCTGGTCTTGCTGGTGGTTGGCAGGAGGCTGGGTTCAGCTGGAACTTCGGATGGCTGAGCTTCTCTCTCTTTCCATGATTTCTCCAGGATCCCAGCTGGACTTCTTATATGGTAGCTGTGGTGTAATGGTGACATCTGACATATGGAACAAAGGGCCTTTTCTATGTACCACAGGGAGAGAATGACGGTGAGGGTGGGAGTCACACCACCTCACTTGACTATTTATAGTCTGCAGACCCTTGGAAAGGTGTCAGGGCAGGTACTCTCTCTCACCTCTATTTCTGCATCCTGATAATGAAGATGATAGCAACCCTTATCTCATGGATTGTTTGGAAGATTAAAAGAGATAATATAGGCCCTGGCCAGTTGGCTCGGCAGTAGAGCGTCGGCCTGGCGTGCGGGGGGACCTGGGTTCAGTTCCCGGCCAGGGCACATAGGAGAGGCGCCCATTTGCTTCTCCACCAACCCCCTCCTTCCTCTCTGTCTCTCTCTTCCCCTCCGCAGCCAAGGCTCCATTGGAGCAAAGATGGCCCGGGCGCTGGGGATGGCTCCTTGGGCTCTGCCCCAGGCGCTAGAGTGGCTCTGGTCACGGCAGAGCGACGCCCCAGAGGGGCAGAGTATCGTCCCCTGGTGGGCAGAGCATCGCCCCCTGGTGGGCGTGCCGGGTGGATCCTGGTCGGGCGCATGCGGGAGTCTGTCTGACTGTCTCTCCCCGTTTCCAGCTTCAGAAAAATACAAAAACAAAAACAAAAAAACAACAAAAAAAGAGATAATATATGTGGTACTCTTAGAAAGGTCCTGGTAAGTAGGAAGCACTCAACACATGGTAACTATTAGCATTTTATTACTGTTACCTTCAGCAAATAATAATATTGCACTTAAAACATTTATTGGAAATTTTTTTTTACAATTCTGGGCATATAGTAAATTCCTTATATGCTTGTTTTAAAAACATGTTACTTTAAACAGTTCTATTGATATAATTCACACAATTAATGGCCTTTCACCCAATTTTACTGCAGTGTTACAGTTGTGGCTTTCCTTAATCTCCTCCTTTGGGTAATCTTTCATCTTGAATAAAAGAGAATAAATTGTGACCTCATGTAGCTAGAACAAATCTGACGTTGTTTATTCTAGACAACTTTTTCAAATCATGTTTTTGGTAGATATGAATGAAAAGGAGTTTTTTGAGGGGAAAATACCCAGTGGTTTCTGAGAATTCTGAGGCTTTGATCTGATGTGTTATATAGTGACGGGATCCACAGGCATATCTGCACCCCGTATATACCCTTTGACGAGCTCTCTGGAGTGTAAGACCCTCACAGTCAACATGAAGTCAGCTTGGTCATGGTCCCTCCTGTTTCCTCTCTCTCTGACTTAGATGACAGCTGGGAGGCGGAGAGGAAGGGTGAGTCCCCAGGAAATAAGTCCAGTGTTGCAGGGAGGGCAAGTCTGGGGTGCTGGGATTAGGGGTAGGGGTCACAGAGCCCATCACCCGGGCAGAGAGATTGCAACATTTATTTATGTTTTTGAAATTCTGTTTCCTTTGAGCATGATGAAATAAATGAAGATTCATTTTAGTAAGGAGTATTTCTAGAGAAACAGCTGTCAAATCTGAAAATTTCCTTTAAAAGAAGAATTAATTGGGTTGGGCTTAGACCAAAGAGATATTGCAAGTAAGTGTTAAAATTTGCCAGTAACTTGCAGGGATTTCTTCGTATGCCATCATAGTTTCCAAAACCAGGCAAAAGAATTACTTGCAACCACCTAATTCCACAGAAATCTGAAAACCCATGAGTTTCACTCTCATCTTCCCTTTGGGTGCCTGGAACCCCAGCAAGAGTATGGGTTCCCCTCACCCCACCCTGTCCAGTCCTGAGCCTTTCTCTCTGCTCCCATCTTGGCATACTACTGGACACCTGTCTGCCACTCACGTGGCAGGTGGTGGTGGGCCGGGTCTGTGCTTTGCTTTGCTTGAGAACATCCACGCATCTTCACACACTATTTGGAGTCATTGAGTATTTGTAGAATCAAGTGTGGTTGTGGAAAATGTTTTAAAAATAGTTTGGAATGTGATGGGGAAAGATCACAAGGCTCTGGTGCTGGGATGGGTGGGACCTGGAGCTGAGGTGTCTGTCCTATATGTTGGCCACATGTTATTAGTCTGTCACTAACATCCCCTAACTCCTGTTCCCTCATAGGATCAGAGGTGGGCAGACATGTATGGCGTATGTAGAGATCAGATAGAATTCATACCCACACTTATTTGAACCTGTTTCCCCCATCAAAAACCAGGGCAGGAAATGGAGCAAGAGATGCAGGGCAAAGCCTCCCTCTATTTTACTACCTAGTCTTCTGATGGAGATGGTCTACTGGAAACTGACTCAAAAGGAAAGGCACCTCATAAGTAGGGACAGAGGAGTGAGGCCCTTACCTGGGAGAGAGCCACTCAACCCGCTGGTGCTCCAAGGGGCAGAGACGGGAGGACTGAGGGGCTGCGGGTTGACTCGGGCAGTCAGGATCCTGCAGGGGTAACCACTGGCTGCTTCATGGAGGAAATAAACCTCAGAAGAGTTTCAAGGAATGAAAGGAAAGAAATCCTCAAGCCTCAGATACTTCGGGACAGATGAAGAGGTGCATGTCCCATCAAGGTGACATGAGGGGCAGAAATGGACGGAGAGCTCCAGGGCCATCATGGCGGAGGACGTGGGCCACAGAGCCACACATGTGGGCAGGTAGGGAGGCCTTACAATCCATGATGAGATGTGAGCCCAAAGGCAAGGGAGTCATTCCCTAAATGAGGCTAGTTGAGGTGATGATACACATGGCCTGACCCTTCACAAGTACAGAAATGAGCTGAAGCAGGGGACCCTGTAGAGCCAGGTCTCCTCTGGCTACCCGGGGCCACCCAGAAGGGAATGCAGTCAAAGGAAAGAGGGCCAGAGGACAAATGGACTTCTAGCATCATGGAGTCAGCCTTGGGGGTATGAATACCATTCTCTTCTCTGATCAGGCAGGGATCTGGGGACTAGATTTCAGCTCTAGTAGCCAGAAAATGAGAGTTCTGATTCAGGCAGTTTGCTAGTGATTTGCCTGCAGTCCTTTAAATCCTACTCCACCCCCACCCCCTGCAAGAGTAAGCCCATCTTCTAAGCAGAATAATGAATATGAACGCAACAAGCCATGAATGCCTGAGAATGGGAACTGTAAATTAGAAATGTGCAATATAAACTCATTAATTCATTCAACTAATATCAGTAAAGGGCCCACGGGGTACAAGCAACGTAAACATACAGCTATGAATACAAGAGGATGCTTCACCTCTGAGGCTTCACATAAATACGATACTGGTTTCCCCAAATCCTTTCATATAAAATCCCCACGAAGCCTTCAGTGGTTCTCTAGAAACTTATTATTTCCTCCATTTTTGTACACAGAAGCTTGATAATAGACCCTATTTGCAAGACAAATGGTTAAGGGAAGAAAATAAAAAGAACTCCAAAGAAACCCGAACTTACTGTCCTCAGCTAAAAACAGAGTCGTCTTATCTGAATACACCTAGATGATGGAACTGAAACCCTGTGCGAGCCTCTGGCACGTAATTTATTTCTTCATTCTCAGTGATATGAAGATAGTGTCAAAGACAATTCATGTACACTTGCCTTTGTGCTACAGTTTTAAGATCATTTTTAAAAATCAAGTTTATTTTTACGCACGTATTTTATACACATAAAAGAATCATATCTATAAGGCTTATAACAACAACAAAAAACACAGTCCCTTGGCCTACTCCCCTTACCTAGGTTCATCCACAAAGTTAACTACTTTCCACTCTCTTAGCTGTCTTTTTTCTAACCGGAATATCCACATGGTGCTCTCTCTTTATTCAGCTACTTCAGAGATTACACACTGACTTTCAACTGTGATGATTTCACTACCCAACATTCCCACTTCATAGCTGATCTTCAGATGGTCACACGTGACATCCATATGAGTTGTATTCATATATATGGTGACCAATGTTTTTACAATGAAGAGGTCAAAAATGAATTGAAGAAAACAATATTGTAAATAAAAGAAACATTTTATTCATTGCAATAATAAACTATATGATAAATGCATAATAAAAACATTTATATTTTATATTGTAATTATGCTTACATGCCTATTAATTTTTAATAATTATAAAAAAGTACTCATTTAGATAATATTATCTATGAGTACTTTCCCATTGAATAAATATTTTTTGATAATGTATCATCTTGTAACAATATATTGGAAATATCTAAATAAGAAATATCCTTCATATTGAATTTTACGGCAAGTGCTGCAGCTAGAATATCAACATTCGATCTCGATTTCTCACTTGTCCAAAAATCATTAGCAATTGAAAAAACTCTTTCAACTGCTGCATTAGTTCCAGGGCAGCACAATGTAAATTGAACAAGAATAAATAAATTCTCACATGGAATATGTTCATTTTTGAAATGGCTGAATATTTCTACCCATCTTTTATCAATTTCACATGTTCATTTTCCCATTGTACTGTATTTTCAGAATTTAAATATACATTCAGTCTTCTAATTTCTTCAAAGAGACAGTTGTCGTCTGTTTTGATGTCTGGCATTTCTTTAGATAAAAACAAGACAAGATTCGATATCTGTCCAATATACTTGCGATGAAGTAAAAAAACACCATTGAAAACTGTTATTTCCCATGATGTTTCTTTCAGACCATTCTTCGATATATTGAAATCACATCTGTTAAAAAGTCTGCACTTCTTTGATAAACTTTTCTGTTATGCACAGATTTGATTCCTCTAAATCTGACAATTTTCTCTTTATAATTAAAGGAAGAAATTTTTCTTCGAAACGATTTATATTGAAGGATAAAGTCATTCAAAATAAGACTACCTTCCATAGCTGAAATGTGTTCATCTTCTGAATCATTTTGTGAAAAATAGATGCTTGATTATGTACAAAATACATTAATATCTCAAATATTTTATTATTGAAAAACGATTCCAGGTTTTTAGGACATTTGTCTAAACTTAAAAAATATGAATGGAGAGGCTCAAACACACTCTATAGCAGGTGTTAGAGCAAGACATCTAACTTTTTTTTTTTCTTTTTTCTTTTTTCTGAAGCTGGAAACAGGGAGAGACAGTCAGACTTCCGCATGCGCCGACTGGGATCCACCCGGCACGCCCACCAGGGGCGGTGTTCTGCCCCCCCAGGGGGCGATGCTCTGCCCATCCTGGGCGTCGCCATATTGCGACCAGAGCCACTCTAGCGCCTGAGGCAGAGGCCACAGAGCCATGCCCAGCGCCCGGGCCATCTTTGCTCCAATGGAGCCTTGGCTGCGGGAGGGGAAGAGAGAGACAGAGAGGAAAGCGCGGCGGAGGGGTGGAGAAGCAAATGGGCGCTTCTCCTATGTGCCCTGGCTGGGAATCGAACCCGGGTCCTCCGCACGCTAGGCCGACGCTCTACCGCTGAGCCAACCGGCCAGGGCCAAGACATCTAACTTTTAAATATCCTAAAAGTTTTTTGTATTCAACATTTGCTTCTTCATAAAATTGTTTTAAAGTAGGAATGCAAATGGTAAAATGACTAAAATGCAAATAAATTGCAGTTATTGTTACTTCTACATCAGTTGGCATGGCACATGACGCTGTGTTGATTGATTGCATTTGACAAAATATGTGCATTACAACCTATTTCTAGTATTTTCTTTTGGAGTAACTCTTGTAATTGTACATACACAGTATTCACCCCTTTGCGTCTTTGCCCACCAAAATTTGTATTTGTATTATCAGCCGTTAGTGCAACAACTTTGGATTTCAAATTGTTTTCATTTATTACTCTGTATAGATGGCTTGACAAAATTTCAGAAGTTTCACCCTCAAAGATTCTAAATTTAAAATTTTTACTGGAATGCCCTTGGTAACATTAAAATATCTTATTATTGGATACAATTTAATTTCATTATGATTTGATGCATCAGATAAAATTGTTACAAATGCTGCAATTTCCAAGTCTTCTTTAAGTATTTTGTCACAGTAATTTTTAAATAGATTTCAAAATAGCCTCGCATTTTGTCCTGGCACATGAAAATTCTGCATTGTGGAACTTTTTCAATAATTTAGTTGTACAATCCATACTACGAAAACTTTGATTGTGAATTATGGTATGAAATGCCAGTGTTCTCTCCATTGCAGCCAACTCTTTTTCAACTTCAGAATAATTTGAAGGGTTTTTTTTTTTGTTTGTTTTTTTAACAGAGACAGAGTCAGAGAGAGGGATAGACAGGGACAGATAGACAAGAATGGAGAGAGATGAGAAGAATCAATCATCAGTTTTTCGTGACGACACCTTAGTTGTTCATTGATTGCTTTCTCATATGTGCCTTGACCATGGGCCTTCAGCAGACCGAGGAACACCTTGCTAGAGCCGTAACCTTGGGTCCAAGCTGGTGAGCTTTTTGAGCTCAAACTGGCGACCTCGGGGTCTCGAACCTGGGTCCTTCTGCATCCCAGTCCGATGCTCTATCCACTGCACCACCGCCTGGTCAGGCTAATTTGAAGTTTTAAAAAAAACTTGTTACTTTAAAACTGGAAGCTGATGCATCTAATGATTGTTTATGTTTGTTGGTGGTCAAGTGTTTCATTATCGCTGCTCTGTCCCCAACTGCAATACAAAATTCTCTGCTGCAAATATTGCGGAAAACAATGGTATCTTTCTTTGATATGAGGAATGAAAATTCCTTTTTTAATTTATCATTGAAATGGCATTTTCTCTTTTTTAATTTTTCCATCCCTTAAGTGAAATTTACAATTAAAAATAAAATTGAGCTACACAAACAATGCAAGCACATTAGGAACTAAAAATGTTATATCATGGTAGGCGAATTTTCAGGAAGCTAAATTAACAAAACTAAATATCAAACAAAACCACTAATTTGGAGTGATATCTGGGTTTATTTATCATTTTTAAATTTAAAAACATGTTTTATGCAACTATTTAATCAAAATGCATTATTAATAGATATGGTTTCAGGTTAGATTTTACTTTAAAACTAGAATTTTGGGAAAATACTTGTCAATAAAATTATACGTATTTAGAAATTATTAAATAGATAATGAATTAATAAAACATGAATTGTGCTTACCTATGATTAAATATTCACTGAGAAAAATAACCATGAGTCTACAATGTCATATGTGCCATGTTGTGTTTCAGTAAGAAGTACACCAAGCCATTTGTGCACTTGATATATTGCGTGCTCTCTCAAGGTCTCCCATGCAGAGTGCATGCGTCTCATAATCGCATCTCGCCGCACTGTACTGATCCCTGATGAATCGTCATGTCAAACACATCATATCACACGCAATGGATCGACTCTGCATCGATCAAATACGGACATTTACAGATTAGTCTTCCAATATCAAAAAGGAGGACATATAGGATACTTTTCGAGGGAGGACAGAACTTACAAAAGGACTGTCCTCCCTAAAAGAGGACGATTGGTCACCTTATATATAGGCATGTCTTCAATTCTCTCAGGATAAAAATGGATTCAGTGGATTTCCACTTCCTTTTCCCTCCTTTGTTGAAGTTAATGGCTCCTCATCAGCACTTCTAAGTGTAAAGTTCTCAAGAGTTGACCTGCTTATCTCTTCAGGTTCACTTGTAGCAAGTCTCTTTAGACAAGACCCATACATAGACTTACCTCAGAGGTCTCAAACTCACGGCCCACGGGCAATTTGTGCGGCCCGCAGATTAATCCACGAAGTTTGATTAGTCTGCGGGCCGCACAAAATTGGTGGGCGGGCCGCATGGCAACGAGTTTGAGATCCCTGACTTACCTGGTCTTCCAGTACACCTGCTTTCACACATCCACCTGCTTTGGTAAATTCTCTTCCATCTGCCAGGAACCTTCCTGATTATTTGCCTAAAACATTTAAGACTGCTCAAATGTCACCTCCTCCACAAACTTCCATGATCCTCCCCAAAGTGCCCCATGCATACATCTGTAGAGCATTTGCTGCATTGTAAGATCTTGTTCACAGACTCAGTCTTCTCACTAGAATATGAGCTTCTTGAAAACAATGTTTATCCTAAGTGTTTTCATTTTTTATCAAACCAAGAAAGTACTTTATAGAATGCTCACTATGAACACTAAGTGTCAAGTACTAAAGACTTAATTTATTTTTTTTATTTTTTTGTGGCACAGAGAGAGTCAGAGAGAGGGACAGATAGGAACAGACAGAAACAGAGAGAGATGAAAAACATCAATTTTTCGCTGCGGCTCCTTAGCTGTTCATTGATTGCTTTCTCATATGTGCCTTGACTGAGGGGGGGGCTACAGCAGACCGAGTGACCCCTTACTCAAGCCAGTGACCTTCGGTCCAAGCTGGTGAGCCTTGCTCAAACCAGACGAGCCTGCACTCAAGCTGGTGACCTCGGGGTCTCAAACCTGGGTCCTCAGCATCCCAGTCCAACACTCTACCCATTGCGCCACCGCCTGGTCAGGCTAAAGACTTCATTACGAACATATTTACTCTCACAATAACCCTGAGGTAGGTATTACCATCACCCCCATGTTACATATGAGGAAACTGCGGCACAGACAGGTTAAGTAACTTGTCCAGTGCTTTTTAATAGTAGGACACGGCCTAGCGTGCGGAGGACCCGGGTTCGATTCCCGGCCAGGGCACACAGGAGAAGCGCCCATTTGCTTCTCCACCCCTCCACCGCACTTTCCTCTCTGTCTCTCTCTTCCCCTCCCGCAGCCAAGGCTCCATTGGAGCAAAGATGGCCCGGGCGCTGGGCATGGCTCTGTGGCCTCTGCCTCAGGCGCTAGAGTGGCTCTGGTCGCAACATGGTGACGCCCAGGATGGGCAGAGCATCGCCCCCTGGTGGGCAGAGCATCGCCCCATGGTGGGCGTGCCGGGTGGATCCCGGTCGGGCGCATGCGGGAGTCTGTCTGACTGTCTCTCCCTGTTTCCAGCTTCAGAAAAATGAAAAAAAAAAAAAATAGTAGGACAGATATCTGAACTCAGACGACCCGGCTCAGAGACTATGCTTTCAACCACTCTAACTTTTGAACTAAAGAGATGCCTAACATGTATTTGTTGAATGAATAAATGATGAGAAAAGCCAAGGCTTTCAATAAAATTCAGACAAACTCAGTCTTAGAGATAGTGACATTTTAAAGCAAATAAAAAACTTGATTTTATTAACTTTCTCTATGTAGCCCAAGGAAAGAGGTCAAGGATAAGATTTCTGCTGTCTTGTTATAAACTGGATTTGTGTCCCCTCAAAATTCCTAAGTTGAAAGCCTAACCCCCACTATGGCTGTATTTGGAGCCAGGGACTCTAAAGAAGTAATTAGGGTTAAATGAAGTCACATGGATGGGTCTGATCCAATACAATTATCCTCCTTATAAGAAGAGACACCAGCACCCACCAGCAGAGGGGGAGAGAACTCACCAGAAACCCAAGCTGGCACCTTGATAATGGACTTTAAACCTCTAGAACTGAGAAATTAAATTTCTGTTGTTTTAGCCACCCAGGATGTGGTGTTTTATTATAGCAACTCAAGCAGACTAATACAATCTCTAAGGGCTAAAGTTTGGAAAACACCAAATTTCCTTCACTGATTTCAGAAACCAACTGCTTTAACAGTGTTCTCCCTTCCTTGGACTACATTTGAGCTTACGTTGTGTTTTTGTTTTGATTTTTACTGAAATGAAATTTTACGACTCCACATAATCCAGCCTTTTTATCATAGGGAGAACAACATTTGATTTTCTTTTTTTTCCTTCAACATTTCCTACAACTATAGAATTTCTTACTTTTTATCATCCTAGCTAGCTAGTTCTTGGCCTATGCAGAAATTCAATTTCTCTCCCTAAAAATTTATATTAACCGGCCCTGGCCGGTTGGCTCAGCGGTAGAGCGTCGGCCTAGCGTGTGGAGTACCCGGGTTCGATTCCCGGCCAGGGCACACAGGAGAAGCGCCCATTTGCTTCTCCACCCCTCCGCCGCGCTTTCCTCTCTGTCTCTCTCTTCCCCTCCCGCAGCCAAGGCTCCATTGGAGCAAAGATGGCCCGGGCGCTGGGGATGGCTCTGTGGCCTCTGCCTCAGGCGCTAGAGTGGCTCTGGTCGCAACATGGCGACGCCCCGGAGGGGCAGAGCATCGCCCCCTGGTGGGCAGAGCGTCGCCCCTGGTGGGCGTGCCGGGTGGATCCCGGTCAGGCACATGCGGGAGTCTGTCTGACTGTCTCTCCCTGTTTCCAGCTTCAGAAAAATGAAAAAAAAAATAAAAAAATTTATATTAACCCAATAAAGCCATGTTTATCTTATTTAATAATGCTAATATATTATCCTTCCCAATAGCATTTCACTTCAAAGCCTGCTATAACTGTAGAGTGAAACTCTGGGCTTTCTGAGGGACTTCACATTTCAGCTATCTGGTGATTTTAAAATAAAACATTTTTTTTAATTATAAAAATGTACAGCCTGACCAGGCAGTGACGCAGTGGATAGAGCGTCGAACTGGGATGCCAAGGACCCAGGTTCAAGACCCCGAGGTCGCCAGCTTGAGCATGGGCTCATATGGTTTGAGCAAAAGCTCACCAGCTTGGACCCAAGGTTGCTGGCTTGAGCAAGGGGTTACTCAGTTTGCTGTAGCCCCGCAGTCAAGGCACATATGAGAAAGCAATCAATGAACAACTAAGGTGTCACAATGAAAAACTGATGATTGATGCTTCTCATCTCTCTCCATTCCTGTCTGTCTGTCCCTATCTATCCCTCTCTGACACTCTCTCTGTCCCTATAAAAAAAAAATGTACAGACAGACATAACAAGAGTAGAAAGAATATATCCCTCACACAGATCCAATATTATAAAGATTTTTGCCACATTTGCTTAAACTACTCCTTTTCCTTTTATTTCTTTCCTTGTTGACATATTTCAGAGCAAATCCAAGACATCATGCCTATTAAACAACATGCACCTCAATATGCATCACTTTAAAAAGGGACACATTTTCCTTTATAATCAAAATGCAATTATCTAATCTAGGAGAATTAACAATACTATTTTGTTTGCAGGTTTTTGAAGTGAAATAACTCATATAGAATTTTATACTATGAAAAAAGTTAGCACTACTTTAGAATAGCAATATTCCTTAGCCTCAAAACAATTTTAAAATGAAATTTAGTATGTTTTGAAATGTGAGGTGCTACCTACCTACCATTCAGCTAAAGCTGAGCTAAAGAATGCCTAGGACAACTCTTAAAAAAGACATAGTACTTCAAGACTTCAGTCATTACACATTATTTTAATAAAAAACATACTGCTTTGTACAAATATACAGATCTCAAATTATAACATGAAAATACAGAATGCAATAAAGTAGCTATGTAAGTTTTCCTCACTGAGACAGACTTTCTGTCACATTTTGACATTAATGATTATTAATATGTAATGAACATGAGAAGTACAGATTTTTCAACCTCATAATTAGTAAGTTCCTTCACAAATGAATTGAAAGGATAGGCATCAAAAGGGGAAAGAGCTGGCAAGTTAGATGGCCCTGCCTACACTATAATGTAAGAGACACGGTAAGCGTTACAAGAAACTGTAGTTAAATGCTAGAAGTATGGGCAATATAGCTTTATCAGATTTCTACCAATGATTATATCCTTGATATATAAACATCCTTAAATGTGTGATTTTTATATGTATTTTTGAACTGGAATCATACAAAGAAATAATGAGAGCCCTGGCCGGTTCGCTCAGCGGTAGAGCGTCGGCCTAGCGTGCGGAGGACCCGGGTTCGATTCCCGGCCAGGGCACACAGGAGAAGCGCCCATTTGCTTCTCCACCCCTCCGCTGTGCTTTCCTCTCTGTCTCTCTCTTCCCCTCCCGCAGCCAAGGCTCCATTGGAGCAGAGATGGCCCGGGCGCTGGGGATGACTCTGTGGCCTCTGCCTCAGGCGCTAGAGTGGCTCTGGTCGCAACATGGCGACACCCAGGATGGGCAGAGCATCGCCCCCTGGTGGGCAGAGCATCGCCCCTGGTGGGCGTGCCGGGTGGATCCCGGTCGGGCGCATGCGGGTGTCTGTCTGACTGTCTCTCCCTGTTTCCAGCTTCAGAAAAATGAAAAAAAAAAAAAAAAAAAAGAAATAATGAGAAATTCTAAAAAAAAAAACCCAAAAAAACCCAAACAAACCCCAACCTATTGTTCCCAAGTCAAAAAGTCTATGGAAAACAAAGTATAAACAATAAATAGTGGCCATGTGCCAATTTTTATTTCTAAGAGAAAGTCTTGCACAAGTACTAGTTGTTTTGTTTTATAACATAATAAAAACAAAACTCCTAAAAATAATCCCATATTAGCTGACCCAAAGTGACAAAGTCAAAGCCAGTCTTGTCATTTGCACATTAATTTGATAAAGCAAATTGCATTGAAAACAAAAAACAAAAACAAAACAAAAAACCTGCATGCGTTCCTGTGCAGAACTGTGTGTGATTACTTTTAGCACTGAAATAAAAACTGTTACACAGCTCGGTTTTTAAGAAAGCAGTATACGCAGAAAACCCAACAGAATATGTTACTCATGGAAGCCCATAAAAGCTGTAAGGCAGCCAAGAGTGGATGGCACTTAAGGGCAGTAAAAGATCGCACTGTTAAACCACTGATGGCTTTGTGCCAATATTTTAAAACTTCGCTTTTCATCTACTATAGATGAAACGATGAGGAAAGAAATACAATATTACATCATATCCCAGAACAGTTACTACATTTGCATAAAGAAACTACTAAAGAGTTACTTGTTTTAAATAAAGTCCTGTCTAGGCATTAGATGTCAATCTCAATGTTCATAGTGCCTAATTTCAACTCCCAGGATAAACAAAAACAGCTTAAGTATCAAGATTAATTCTCTTTGGCTGCAAAGGATACCATTTTCTCTGGGGGCAATCTTTAGTTTGCCTTCTTTTCAGTACTACATTAGTGGTTTTCCTGGTAGAAGTCTCTGTAGGTGTGTTTTCTATTTGTGTAATAAGGCTCTCGGGTTTAACATCTGGCTTCCTGTAACAACTGGAAAAGACTTCTTGGTGGATTCTCTGGAGCTGGATAATAGGCTGCATCTTTAAAACTTGGGAAAATCCATCTCCTTGTTCAATTAATGCAGGCAAGGACTTAAGAAAGTAAACAAAGAGTAATAGTCAACATTAATCCAGGGTGGAACACAAACACACAGGGACAGACAACACTCAAGAATTTGAATTCTTCAGGTCAAGGCTTTTTCTAAGATCTAATTTTTGGGGTCATGATATTCAATTTGACCTTAAAATACCAGTTTTAGTTGAGGAATTTTAACTACAAGCTAAGACTAAAAAGATATGTTTTATTCCTACAAATGTCTGGTAGTAAAATACAATTTAGGCAGAACACAAGGTAACAGAATTGAAGATCTAAGGATTTAATTATGTCCGAAATTCCACATTCTAGGATAATAAGTATATATTTTAGAAATCTTAGGATCAGCACATTTTTCCTATAAAGGGCCATACAGTAAATATTTTAGGACCTGGTGGTTACATCCCTGTCACAATCATTCAATTCTTTTATTGTAATGTAAAGAAGCCATAGACAATAAGTAAATTAATGAATATGGCTGTATTCCAAGACAGTTTAATTTACAAAACCAAGTGGCAGGCTGGACTGTAGCCCTGCTCACCACAGTTTGCAGCTCTTGACCAGGAACACACTGTGAGAGAAGCATGAGCACCAGAAAATCACAGCATCAACACAAACCACAAAAGCTTTTTATAGACATTTTAATACCTGGGGAGAATATGAAGAAGTTTAAAAACTAACTTTCATATACTAGAAATAAAATGTTTTCCTGTTTATGTAAAATAAGTGCCAAAAATTTAAACAATTTTATTATAATAATATTAAGACTCCAATTTGACAGTGGTTCAGAATATAGGCTCTGTAGCCAAACAACCAGGGCTTAAATCCTGGCTGAATTATTTATTCAGACAATCTAATTAGCCACTCTGTGCCTCAATTTCCTCATCTTTAAAATAGTGAAATACCAGTACTTATCTCATAGGGTTACTGGATGCATTAAGTAAGATAACATAGGTAAAACAGTTAGATGGTACCTGGTCCACACTAAATGCTCACTAAATGTTAGCTGGCATTATTATCCAAAATTGTTTGTTGGACTGCTCTCAGAACTCAAAAACAGAACCAGGCCCTGGCTGGTTGGCTCGGTGGTAGAGCGTAGGCCTGGCGTGCGGAAGTCCCGGGTTTGATTCCTGGCCAGGGCACACAGGAGAGGCGCCCATCTGCTTCTCCACCCCTCCCCCTCTCCTTCCTCTCTGTCTCTCTCTTCCCCTCCCGCAGCCGAGGCTCCATTGGAGCAAAAGATGGCCCGGGCGCTGGGGATGGCTCCTTGGCCTCTGCCCCAGTCGCTAGAGTGGCTCTGGTCGCGACAGAGCAAAGCCCCGGATGGGCAGAGCATTGCCCCCTGGTGGGCGTGCCAGGTGGATCCAGGTCGGGCGCATGTGGGAATCTGTCTGACTGCCTCCCTCTTTCCAGCTTAAAAAAAAAAAAAAAAAAAAAAAGCCATGTATACTACTGGGACAGACTAGGTACCTAATAAATGGCAGTTATTCTGAATGTTACTGCTGCTTAATCAACTTATTTTAAAGACCTATTTTAAAAACTACTAAGAATTCATATTACAATGGACTAAAACACACGTGGTTGTTAAAAGCAAATACCTAGCTAAACACTTAGTTCATTTTATAATATTTTAGCATGTAGCTTTTACCTTCATAGCTCCACTGATCTCCTTAGCTATTGCTTCTCCTCTGCATTTCAAATTTTCCACATGAGAAGCTGCAAAGACACCGCCAAACAGTATTTTAGGTTATTTTTAAAATCTAATAACATGCCATAACAGACATGTAGATGCTACCTAGATAAACATCTGTTGGATCTGTTTACCTAAGCTCAAACTTTCTTAGAATAGTTAACAATCTATTACAACAAGTGTCCTTTTAAATTTATCTAGATACATAAAACTGTGAAAACATTAGAATAAAATAGTTATATGCATGACAGACAGTAAAACTAATTAGATAGTAAAACTAATAGTTATATGCATGACAGAGTTGTATTATGAGTAGTCTTCTGTGTGCCCCCAGAAGAAAGCCTGTTTGTTCTATGTGTTATCTACCACTATGCTTAACCTCGTCAAGCACTATCATCACATTTTAAAATAAACATAGGCTAATATCTGATATTTGTACTAGTCTGAATTTTATAAAAGTAAAACATATTTGGACTTAGAATTTGTAATCACACTGCGTCAAGGAGACCTAAATGAAATTGCTGGAGTACATTATCAGTAGTTTTAATTTTTCTTTCCTTACTTCCTTTATGCTTTTCTAATTCCAAATACATTTTATTGTCTTCTAATCTTTGTTACAAATGTTCATGGCTGTTTCATAACAGAACTGCACATTCAATGACAGAGGGATAAAAATCCTACCAAAACTCCAAGAGAAACTGGAAATGGGATATGAAATTGCCTACAAATTAGTTTTTAAACAAGTAGTTCTCAACTAGAAATTTCTTAACGTCTAAGCAAGTACGTAACTATGTTAGGAGGACTACAGCTTTATCAGCCTCAAGAGACTGGCAAATAAGCCCCCCCCCCAAATTTCTTTTATAACTGTTATTTTTCCTTTCTGACTTTCCTTACCTCAAAAAAGTGAGAACACTTTTAGAAAAAAAGGAAATGAACAGAAAAACAGCTGAGAGAAAGAAAGCTTTCAAAGGAGAGAGGCAAATGCTAGCACAGTGGTAGTCAACCTGGTCCCTACCGCCCACTAGTGGGCGTTCCAGCTTTCATGATGGGTGGTAGCAGAGCAACCAAAGTATAAATAAAAAGATAGATTTAACTATAGTAAGTTGTTTTATAAAGATTTATTCTGCCAAACCTAGTGAAAATCTGACATAAAGTACTTGGTAAGTAATTATTATTATATGCTTTTACTTGCTGTAACTCTGCTTTATAAATTTTATAAAGTAAAGTTACTTCCCTACTTTATAAATCACCATTACTGTGGAACTGGTGGGCGGTGAGAAAATTTTACTACTAACAGAGATACAAAAGTGGGCGGTAGGTATACAAAGGTTGACTACCCCTAGGCTAGCATGAAGGCCTCAGGAAAGGGTTCTTAACCATTTTTGTTACCAGAAATTTCTTTGGAAATTTGGTGAAGCCTGTGGATTATTTTTTAATGTTTTTTTTATATATTGAAGTATAATCTACGGACAGAGAGATGTATGCCAGGCCCTAGACATTTCCATCACTCAGAAAGTTCTCTGTTCCCCTTTCCCAGTCAATCTTCTCTATGAGAAGCAACCATTCATTTGATTTCTATCATTGTACATTAGCTTTGCTTACTCTAGAATTTCATATCTTAAATTAAAATTTAAAAATACAATTATTAAACATTGTTTAGGTAATACATATGTCACTTTATTAATGATTTAAATAACAACACTGAGTGGCAGGTCTAATAATTACCGTAATATGAAAATAATGAGTATAAACAATATTGTGAAGTATCTTAAACAACTGAAATTACAAATATCTGTGGTTTCTAGTAGCAAAATAGTTACAGGTACCGTGAGCACTACCACCAAATCCTGCATTCAAAATGGAAGGAAACGCTAGATTTCAGTGTGAGGTTAGTAAAAATAACAATGTAATTTTTTTCCTATCCAAGCCCATAGTCCCCCTATATTCTAAGAATTGTATTTATTGTACATGTGGACATGCAATGGGTATATTACTTGAAAATATAACTTACCTTTTAAGAATAAGTTTATCCTGTATTTCCTAACTATGCAGAAACTCAGCATATCTAGAGCAAGGTGGCAGTTACATGTGTTTGTGTGTATGTATGGGTATTAATTCATCAAGCTGTGCACTGTATGTTGTATCCCAATATATACACACATACACACAATAACAAACAAAACTTTTAAAATATTTACTCTAGGAAGTTGTCTTACTTTTATGTATAGGTCAAGGCAATCTTATTCTTCTTCACTGTAATTGCATGATTTATAAAACAATCTATCAACCAAGGTATCCTTAAATTTTTATAAAGACGTGCTACTTAAAAAAAATTTGTCTGTAGCCTGACCAAGTGGTGGCACAGTGGATGGAGCATCAATCTGGGACACTGAGGACCCAAGTTCAAAACCTGGAAGTCATTGGCTTCAGTGCAGGCTCACCAGCTTGACTGTGGGGTATCTGGCTTGAGTGTGGGATCACAGACATGACCCCATGGTCACTGGCTTGAGCAAGGGGTCACTGGCTCAGCTGGAGCCCCCCCCCCAATCAGGGTACATAAGAGAAAACAATCAATGAACAACTAAGGTGCCGCAACTACAGATTGATGCTTCTCATTTCTCTCCCTTTCTGTCTGTCAGTCCCTATCTGTCCCTCTCTCCCTCTCACTAAAAGAAAAAAGAAAAAGAAAAATAAATTGTAAAGCCACACTGATGGACAATAGCTGTTCTCCATCTGTTTGGCTTTGTATGTAAAAAGGAGTTAGGCACCAGGCTTGAGTAATGATAAACATATTTTCACACATGAATGTTTGGTGGAATATTGTAAAGTTGTGCTGGACATATGAGACATTTAGTATTCCTGGCTCTTGACTACAAAATGCCAGCTGTACTCTCCCATTACTGTGGTCAACCAATAACTGTTCAACCCCCACTTTCTCAAAGGGGCCACTAGGGGGCAATACTGCCTCCTGTGAGAACCAAGGTGTTACTTTCAGGACTTCCTTGAACAAGCTCATTCTCTTAACCTTGGACTCCCTAATGTTGAACATAGTGCCTGACATGTGGAGCAGGTGCTCCGTAGGTATGATGGACAAGGCTATGACAGAAGGTGCTGTGGAGGCACAAAGAAGGGTGAGGTCAATCCCCCAGGAGAATTGAAAGGAAAGAAAAACTTTATAGGTGTTAAGAGTTGCCTTAAAAGGATTTGGTGCTGGAGGCTCAGGGGAGGGAGGATAGGAGGTGGGGTGGTAGAGGAAGTGCTATACCAAAACAAGAGAATAAATCAAGAAAGAAGAAAACACAGGAACCAGGAAACATGATTCAAAACAGAAGAGAAGTAAAGGAAATTCCCAGGGTGATGAGGAAAGGACAGGCAGGATACAAGCTTTGCACTAGGCCTAGAGAGAAACCAGTCCAGACTAGAACAGGAAGACAAACGGTTCCCAGGGGAACAGCTCAAGAATAAGAAAAGGTTTAAAAAATGGATTTTAGTAGATAACCTGAAATATTTACCATAGAGGAATTTTACAGTTTTATTGAAGTGTTTGGGAAAGAATTATTGATAGACACAATAGCAAACAAAACAAACAGAAAACTAAAGCAATTATTATTCCAAATAGAATACTACATAATTGTGTGGGTTGTTTTTTTTTTGACAAAGTTAGAGATTAAAAGTGAAGCTGATGAGTATAGATTCTTCTTTTGAGAAACTTGGTTATTGAAAAAAAAAAAGAGTTCAGGGAAAAGAAACAGTGGCATAAAAACTCTCCCTACTTGATCCTCTGACAGCCCATCCCTCTAGTATGAGCTGGCATACATTGCCAATCAATCTTCTGTAAGACCTTTAGCAACCCTGTGAGGTAAGCAGGTTTCATCAGCCCTCTTTTATATATATATAAGGAAACAAGCTGAGAGCTAAAAATGTACCCAGAACTGAAGAGAACTGGAACCATATTTCCTAGAACCCAAAGCACTTGCTTTTCTATATCTACAAGTAACTTTCTAAAATATCACCTTGCCAAAAATCATATTATGGCCAAAAATTGGTTCCTACAAGTCCTAGCCAGGTTGCTCAGTGAACAGACCACTATTTTGACACACCAAGGATGCAGGTTCGATCCCTGGTCAGGGCGCATACAAAAAGCAACCAATGAATTCACAACTAAATGGAACTATTCAATAAATGGAGTAACGAGTTGATGCTTCTCTCTCTCTCTCCCCCCACCCTTGAAACAATGGTAAATTGAAAAAAAAAATTAGCTCTAACATAATGAAAACCTCTTGAAATAAAAATATATTATGCCCAGTAAAGAATTAAAAACAGAAAATTCTATAGTTAAATCTGTTTTAACTATTAATAGTACTTTTAAGTTAAGTAAATTAAATTCTTTCACTGAAAACTAAAAAGAATCAATACTTTTAGGAATATAACCAAACCACAAAATTTTTAAATTTTTTGTTGATTTGAGAGAGAGGAAGGGAGAGGAGAGAAGGGAACGGCATAGGGGGAGAGAGAGAAAGAAAAGAATCAACTCGCCATTACATTTAGTTGTTCTAGTTAGTTGTATATTAATTAACTGCTACTCATACTCAACCAGGGCATGCAGAGATGAGGCTTTATCCACTGAGCCACCTGGCCAGGGCCAAAAATACAAAGATTTAAAAAAAGATACAGCGGACCTGGCCAGATAGCTCAGTTGGTCAGAGTGTAAGCCTGAGCAAAGAGGTTGCTGGTTCAATCCCAGGTCAGTGCACACTGAGGAACAGATCGATATTCCTATCTTTCTCTCTCTCTCCTTTCTTCTCTTTCTAAAATCAATCAATAAAAAAAAATTTTAAATACAAAAGGGAGAAAAACAAACACAAAAATGATCACTAAATATTGATTATATTATCTGTAAATGCATCAAAAAACCATTTCCCAACATTATTATCTGCTTAGGAAATTTCAAAATATATACACTTTTCGCTCACTTTCTCAAGATTTTTCTGTAACTGGTAAGAGCATAGAGGTCCTCCAGATGTATAAACACTGGACTTAAGAATGTCTCCCGTGCTGATGGCTGCCCCCTGCCGTGCAGGTGTGGAGATGCACCTCCCCAGACATTCCCAGTGGCTTCCTTGCCATGGCCTTGATGGGAATATCTCCATGTCACCACTATTCACCCTCTCATTCCAAACAACGGTGTTTAGGGGTCCAAACTATTCTCCCAAATCTAACTTAAGCAACATATAATAGAACTAATGTGCATCTAAATGTGATTTTACCAATATTTTTCATCATAAATGTGTTGTGGTTCAGCTACATTATAGGTTAAATAGCTCTTTAAAGGGTAGCTGAGAAACTTAACCACTTATAATACCATTAGTAAATGTTTTTCAGGGGAAATGCATTTCAACTTCCAAAGCTCAGATTTAATACAAATTCTTGAAACAACCATTTGTAAAGGGGGGCTACCTGTAAGAATGCTGGCAGACGCTTAAACAAGTTGACATTATTAGGCAAGAAGAGGAACTGACTCTTAAGTCCTCTGTTTGTAGGGTCAGCAAAAGAACTTGACGTATCATCAAGTCTACTGCAGAGAAACTTAAAAATAGCTCTGTGTCATCATTACATGCTTGGTGGAAGACAAGAGAAAAATGCAAAGTCTCTTCAATTAACTTCAAAGAATATTTTTAAAAAGATTATATGAAAGTAATTATTAGTTTCATTAACAGGATCACAAAAGATTAGGAAAAGTCATCTTATTGTTAGACAGCTAATTAGAATATTGATGCAAGGACATTAAAAGAAAAGTTTGCTCATAAAAATGTGGAAGTTAGGCACCCTTGAGGACATTGCCTTCCCTAGTCACTGGCTTTCTAAAACATAGGGAAACGAAAAAGTGGAAATGAAAGATTGAGTAATCAACCCAGTTTTGTTTTCAGGTCACTGAACTAACTAAACTGGGAAACAAATTTCAAAAAGCCTACACAAGTTCAGAAATTCATCAAGAAAGCATTACCTGAATGCTCCCTTCCTATTCCCAGTGTATTTTTATGAGCATGAGTGAGCATGTATAATGTGGGATGTCTGGCTTATACTGGTTTCTGAAGGAGAAAAGGCATGAATGAGAACCAGCATCCCTGGTAAAAATGAAACCAAAAACTGAGCAGTGATTTATGACTTTCTGGGAGATAAGCCTACGCTACAACTTAAATACATCTGTTTGAACACACTTGCTAGGTAGCAGGTGTGTAATCCTCGGCATCCATTCCCACCTGCACCTCCCCGCTCCTTCAGTACTGAGAAGCTGTATTTCTCTTAAGGCACCAAAGACTTTCGCACTCCTCGCATGTTATCTGGCCTCCACTAAGCCTCTAACTTTGTCCGATAATG
Organism: Saccopteryx bilineata; assembly: GCF_036850765.1. Classification (NCBI taxonomy): domain Eukaryota; kingdom Metazoa; phylum Chordata; class Mammalia; order Chiroptera; family Emballonuridae; genus Saccopteryx; species Saccopteryx bilineata. The sequence continues at coordinate 296,275,683 of NC_089491.1, read as the reverse complement.
CTCGTTCCCTCTATTCCCTCCATTGTAGCCTCAGTGGTCTTTTTGTTCCATATATATCCAAGCCCATTCTTGACTTAGGAACCTTGTTCTAGCTCTAGTCTCTGATTAAACAGTTCTTCCTCTTGTCACAAGATAAATTCCTACTTGCTACTTCCTCAGAAAAGTGTTTCCCATACCTAAACACATCACCCTAGCACTGATGTTACTTATTTTTAGATTTGTTTATACTTTCCTGCTCCCAAGGGAATATAAGATTCACAGAGCAAGGACCTCGTCTGTTTTGGCCACCATTATATCCTTCACACTGAGAACACTGAGAACAGCTCTGGCATACAGGAGAGATTCAATATACATATTGAATGTGTGGATGAATAACAGTCATTCAGTACTATTGCGCATGGTGCTGCATGCTGGCTACTCAAAGCAAACTCAAGTAAGAAAGCTCATGGACCTTTCAGTTTTGGGAGAGCCATACGCAAGAAACACACAAATACTGGCATATTGTAACAGATGCTATTAATGAACAAATATTACAATAGAGAACTGAGGAGAGGCTATTTTAATTAGGGTAGTTAGAGCAAAAAGAGAACAAAAAGGAAAGCGCCTGAAATGAATTTGGATAGGTAGGTGGGAGTCAGATTGGAATGCTAAGGAGTGTGAAGTTTATTATATATTTTAAAGGTGGAAGACTTTAGAATTTTAAGCAGAGGAATGAAAGCTGACTTGTGTTTCTGAAAGTATCTTAGACTACTAGTCAAGCTGGCTTAGACATTCACAACTTCTCCACTTTTGTCCAAAACATCATTGAATAAATACAGAAAATGTGAAAGCATATCCCTAAACATATACAAAATTAATATTTCTATGAACTAGAAAAATGTAAAAAAGCGTATTAAATCAATTAAATATCACCTCACACCCACACATCACCCCCCCACTAGACTTAGACAGTTTTATAGATGAATCTTATTCACTCTTCAAAGACAGATAACCTCTGTTTACAAACTGTCTTATGAGAGCAGCATGACCTCGAAAACAATATTGAAAAGGAACAATATGTTTCAAAAGACCACATGTTTATCTGTGTGTGTGTGTGCACGCGCACACGCCCAATCCTAGATGCAAAAATACATCAGGTAAATATACTAAAGTATAGACAAATTTAGTTCAACAGTTTATGAAAGAAAAACTGTATTAGTGAGAAACTGAGGTTTTCTCTGCGAATGTACAAATAACCATCAGAACAATTTGTCAGTGTCGATTCACCATAATATCAGAGTTAGAGATAAGAAGCATATGATCGGCCCTGGCCGGTTGGCTTAGTGGTAGAGCGTCGGCCTGGCGTGCGGGGGACCCGGGTTCAATTCCCGGCCAGAGCACATAGGGGAAGCGCCCATTTGCTTCTCCATCCCCCCCTCCTTCCTCTCTGTCTCTCTCTTCCCCTCCCACAGCCAAGGCTCCATTGGAGCAAAGATGGCCCGGGCGCTGGGGATGGCTCCTTGGCCTCTGCCCCAGGCGCTAGAGTGGCTCTGGTTGCGGCAGAGCGACGCCCCGGAGGGGCAGAGCATCGCCCCCTGGTGGGCAGAGCTTCGCCCCTGGTGGGCGTGCCGGGTGGATCCCGGTAGGGCGCATGCGGGAGTCTGTCTTGACTGTCTCTCCCCATTTCCAGCTTCGGAAAAATACAAAAAAAAAAAAAAAATCTTTACGTCACTCGAATAAAGGATTTCTTAAAGACGCTGAAGGAAAACATTATAAAGGAAAAACCTGGTAATTCTGACTACCATAAAACATTTTTTTATATATGCATATATGTATGGTCATAAAGTTAAAGCCAACACTTGAGAGCAAATATTTAGTGTTTATAACCAAAGGATTAACATCTAGAATGTGGGTGCATGTGCATGTGTGCCTGAGTGTATGAATCTTAGAAATGAATAAAAAAAGAAAAGTTCAGGCCCTGGCCGGTTGGCTCAGCGGTAGAGTGTCGGCCCAGTGTGTGGAAGTTCCAGGTTCAATTCCCAATCGGGGCACACAGGAGAAGCACCCATCTGCTTCTCCACCCCTCCCCCTCTCCTTCCTCTCTCTCTCTTCCCCTCCCGCAGCCAAGGCTCCACTGAGGCAAAGTTGGCCTGGGCACTGAGGATGGCTCCATGGCATCCGCCTCAGGCGCTAGAATAGTTCCAGTGGCAATGGAGCAACGCCCAGATGGGCCGAGCATCGCCTCCTAGTGGGCATGCCAGGTGGATCCCGGTTGGGCGCATGCAGGAGTCTGTCTGTTTGCCTCCCCCTGCTTCTCGCTTCGTAAAAATAAAAAAAATTAAAAAAAAAAAAGTTCAAACAAACCCATAGAAAAATGGGCAAAGGCTATAAACAGGCAATTCACAGAAGAAACTATGGGATCAAAAAAACAAAGAAGAATGGCGGGGTAGGAAGCGATACCGATGAATCTCCCCCAAAACTCAACAAGATCTTCAACCAGAAACAGAAAAACCTATCCTTGGAGCCTCCAGATGCTTCGCAATACACCCGAAGGTATGGTCGAGTGAAAAATTGGCTAAATATATAACCAAACCCCGAAGGAAAAAGGGAGTAAGAAATGCTCCGCCTTCCTCACTAACCTAAACAGGGCGGCTTTCTCTGGTAACTGTGAATATAGAAACTGAGGCGGGCAAAGGGGGTGAATAGATCCAGGCCGCGGCACAAACGGCCGAACCAGGCTGTGGCACGAAGATCCAAGCCGAGGAAAAACTGATCCTGTGGCAACCCGGGCAATACAAGCTAACACTCGCACCAAACCCAAACAAAGAAAGACAAGCGGGGCAGCCATTTTACTCGATCTCCTGGTCGGCGCATGCACAGTTAGTGGGCGAGAGATTTCTTCCTAAGCCCCGGGAGTGGGTGCCCGTGTTACCCCACAGAGAGGCAGAGTCAGAGGCCTTTCTGTGGGCCAAAAGCAGAATCTCTGGGCAGCCCCAGCACCCTGGGAAAGCCGCGCACGGGAGGGAGCGAGAACTAATTCCAAAGGTGGAAATTTTCCGTGCTGGTGGGGGTTGCACTCAGAGGGAAACGTGGCCGGCCTCATATCCTGGTCTGTGCGCGCAGAGAGTGAGCGAGAGATTCCTCCGAATGCCTCGGCAGTGCGCGCCCGTGTTACCGTACAGAGAGGCAGAGTCAGGGGCCTTTGTGTGGGCCAAAGCGGAATCTCGGGCCACCCCAGCGCCTTGCAAAAGCCGCGCACGGAGATGGAGTGAGAGCCAATTCCAACGCTGCAACTTTTCCATGCGGATGGGGGTTTCACTCAGGGCGTGAGACTGCTGGCCGAATATCCTGGTCTGCGCGCGCAGATAGTGAGTGAGAGTTTCCTCCAAGCGCCCCGGAAGTGGGCGCCCGCCTGTGTTACCGGACAGAGTGGCAGAGCCAGAGGTCTTTGAGTGGGCGGAAACCCCGCCTGATTATGCTAGCAGCTCTGACTGACTGAGCCTTACCCAGAGCCCTGTGCTGAGTGGAAACAGAGTGGGGAGTTGCCAGCTCTTTGAGCCTCTTATTATCCAGGCAGAGGCAGCAGCAACCCCATAGCTGGATTATCAGGCTACTAATTGAGGAAGGAAAGACTAGGAGAAAGGCTCCAGGAACACGGACTCTCTCACTGTCGGAGCCTATAAATGCTAATGAGCCTCGACTGCCAACGAGACTAAAGCACAATACATGACATCACCATAGAGACTTATCAACTGCAAACCTCTACCTGAGCGTGCCAAAGGGGCAGAACCCAGGGTACAGAGTCACCGACCAGGAAGAGGGAGAGAAAAGAAAAAGCAAGAAGATAACCTCTCAAAATCAAGAATAATCTGCAGACTTTATAACCTATCCCATTTTATTATATTTGTTCGTTTGTTTCTCTTATCTTCATTCTTGATGTTTTTTTTCCTCCTCCAATTTGGCCGATTAACTCTCTGCCGGTCTTACTCTCTCCTCTCCTTGAACTACACTACCCATAAGTGTTACATTTCCCATTATCTTTTCTCTTCTCTTCCTTTCTCTCTATGAGGGTTGCACTCCAAAACCCTTAACTCTCTCTCTCTCCTCTTTTTTCTTTTTTCTTCTTTTAGTGGTTCCCTCTTTTTCTCTCTCTCTCTATTTTTTTTTCCCTCTATATTAGTTTCTTCCTTTCTCCTTTACATCTCCTCTCATTCAAACCTCAATAACAAACAAATTATCTTATCTGGGACTCAAACTTATGTTTGTGGCATTTTGGGGGTTTTTTACTTCACCTTTTTAACTCACTAGCAGTGCTCCCATCCCTGGCTCTCCATTTTATCTAGTTCTTGTTTCACTAAATACAATAGTAATTTTTTAATTTGTCCCCCCATTTTTCTGTTTTCCTCTTATTCCTCTCATCATAACTCTTAGACAACCACCACCTAAAAGCAAATCATTTTATTCTTGACCCAAATTTTTTTCTTATTTGCTTTTTGTGGGTCCATACCCCCTTCTGTTTTCTTTTTTTTCCCCCTTTATTACTTTTCCCCAATTCAGGCCCTCCATTACAGGCATTGTTTGTTATAATTCACAGTTCACCACAAGATTTTCTCAAGAAAGAGGGGAGAGGAGAGGAAAGGAAAAAAAAAGGGGGGGGGGAATTTTCCTTTTTTTTTTTAATTTTTATTTTATTTTATTTTTCTTTATTTCATTATTAATTTTTTTAAAAAAACAACTCTTTTCGATTTTTTATTTTTTTTAACTTTTTATTCTTTATTAAATCTCATTAATACTATCAACAAAACCACCCTCAGATGCTATTAAGAAAGAGAAAATCGAATATCATGGATACAAAAGAAAGAGAGGTAACACAGCTTGATGAGGAAAAATCTATGGAGAAAAAATTTAATATATTGGAAACCTTGGAGCTAAATGACAGAGAATTCAAGATAGAAATCCTAAAAATCCTCCGAGATATACAAGAAAACACAGAAAGGCAATTTAGGGAGCTCAGAAAACAACTCAATGAACACAAAGAATATATGTCCAAGGAAATTGAAACTATAAAAACAAATCAAACAGAGATGAAAAACTCAATTCATGAGCTGAAAAACGAAGTAACAAGCTTAGCTAATAGAACAGGTCAGATAGAAGAGAGGATTAGTGAAATAGAAGACAAGCAACTTGAGGCACAAAAGAGAGAAGAAGAAAAAGACTCAAAAATTAAAAAAAATGAGATAGCCCTACAAGAATTATCTGACTCCATCAAAAAGAATAACATAAGAGCCCTGGCCAGTTGGCTCAGTGGTAGAGCGTCGGCCTAGTGTGCGGAGGACCCGGGTTCGATTCCCGGCCAGGGCACACAGGAGAAGTGCCCATTTGCTTCTCCACCCCTCCGCCGCGCCTTCCTCTCTGTCTCTCTCTTCCCCTCCCGCAGCCAAGGCTCCATTGGAGCAAAGATGGCCCGGGCGCTGGGGATGGCTCCTTGGCCTTTGCCCCAGGTGCTACAGTGGCTCTGGTCGCAACATGGCGACGCCCAGGATGGGCAGAGCATCGACCCCTGGTGGGCAGAGCGTCGCCCCTGGTGGGCGTGCCGGGTGGATCCCGGTCGGGCGCATGCAGGAGTCTGTCTGACTGTCTCTCCCTGTTTCCAGCTTCAGAAAAAATAAAAATAAAAATAAAAATAAAAAATAAATAAATAAAAAAAAGAATAACATAAGAATAATAGGTATATCAGAGGGAGAAGAGAGAGAAAATAGAATGGAGAACATACTCAAACAAATAATAGATGAGAACTTCCCAAGCCTGTGGAAAGAACTAAAGCCTCAAGTTCAAGAAGCAAACAGAACTCCAAGTTTTCTTAACCCCAACAAACCTACTCCAAGGCATATCATAATGAAATTGACACAAACCAACAGCAAAGAAAAAATTCTCAAGGCAGCCAGGGAAAAGAAGAATACAACATATAAAGGAAGGCCCATTAGATTATCATCACATTTCTCAGCAGAAACTCTACAAGCTAGAAGAGAGTGGACCCCAATATTTAAAGTCCTGAAAGAGAGGAACTTTCAGCCACGAATACTATACCCATCAAAGCTATCCTTCAAATATGAAGGAGAAATAAAAACATTCACAGATACAGAAAAGATGAGGGAATTTATCATCAGAAAACGCCCACTCCAGGAATTACTAAAGGGGGTTCTCCAATCAGATACAAAGAACAAAAAAAAACAGAGCCACAAGTAAAAGCTCCAAGAAGAACACAATAAAACCAAATTTAAACTGTGACAACAACAAAAAGAAAGAGGGGGAGAAGATGGAGATTAACAGTAGCAAAGGATGATGGAGTGCAAAAGTACTCACAAAATAGTTCGCTACAATGAACAGGGTAGGGACCCTTTTCATTACTCAAAGGTAACCACCATTGAAAAAACCACAACAGAAGCACATGAGATAAAAAAGATAACAACAGAAGAAAGATGTATGGAATACAACCAAATAAAAACAAAAGATAGAAAAACGAAAGAGAAATCAAACAAGACACAAAACTAACAGAAAGCAAGATATAAAATGGCAATAGGGAATTCACAAGTGTCAATAATTACACTAAATGTAAATGGATTAAACTCACCAATAAAAAGGCACAGAGTAGCAGAATGGATTAAAAAAGAAAATCCAACTGTATGCTGCCTACAGGAAACTCATCTAAGTAACAAGGATAAAAACAAATTCAAAGTGAAAGGCTGGAAAACAATACTCCAAGCAAATAACATCCAAAAAAAAGCAGGTGTAGCAATACTCATATCTGATAATGCTGACTACAAGACAGGAAAAGTACTCAGAGACAAAAATGGCCATTTCATAATGGCTAAGGGGACACTGAATCAAGAAGACATAACAATTCTTAATATATATGCACCAAACCAAGGAGCACCAAAATATATAAGACAGCTACTTATTGATCTTAAAACAAAAACTGACAAAAATACAATTATACTTGGAGACCTCAATACACCGCTGACGGCTCTAGATCGGTCATCCAAACAGAGAATCAACAAAGACATAGTGGCCTTAAACAAAACACTAGAGCACCTGGATATGATAGACATCTACAGGACATTTCATCCCAAAGTGACTGAGTATACATTTTTCTCCAGTGTACATGGATCATTCTCAAGAATTGACCATATGTTGGGCCACAAAAACAACATCAGCAAATTCAGAAAAATTGAAGTTGTACTAAGCATATTTTCTGATCATAAAGCCTTGAAACTAGAATTCAACTGCAAAAAAGAGGGAAAAAATCCCACAAAAATGTGGAAACTAAACAACATACTTTTAAAAAATGAATGGGTCAAAGAAGAAATAAGTGCAGAGATCAAAAGATATATACAGACTAATGAAAATGACAATACGACATATCAGAATCTATGGGATGCAGCAAAAGCAGTGATAAGAGGGAAGTTCATATCACTTCAGGCATATATGAACAAACAAGAGAGAGCCCAAGTGAACCACTTAACTTCACACCTTAAGGAACTAGAAAAAGAAGAACAAAGAAAACCCAAAACCAGCCGAAGAAAGGAGATAATAAAAATCAGAGCAGAAATAAATGAATTAGAGAACAGAAAAACTATAGAAAAAATTAATAGAACAAGGAGCTGGTTCTTTGAAAAGATCAACAAAATTGATAAACCCTTGGCAAGACTTACCAAGGAAAAAAGAGAAAGAACTCATATAAACAAAATCCAAAATGAAAGAGGAGAAATCACCACGGACACTGTAGCTATACAAAGAATTATTGTAGAATACTATGAAAAACTTTATGCCACTAAATTCAACAACCTAGAAGAAATGGATAAATTCCTAGAACAATACAACCTTCCTAGACTGAGTCATGAAGAAGCAGAAAGCCTAAACAGACCAATCAGCAGGGAGGAAATAGAAAAAACTATTAAAAACCTCCCCAAAAATAAAAGTCCAGGCCCAGACGGTTATACTAGTGAATTCTATCAAACATTCAAAGAAGACTTGGTTCCTATTCTACTCAAAGTCTTCCAAAAAATTGAAGAAGAAGCAATAATTCCAAACACATTTTATGAGGCCAACATAACCCTCATATCAAAACCAGGCAAGGATGGCACAAAAAAAGAAAACTACAGACCAATATCTCTAATGAATACAGATGCTAAAATACTAAACAAAATACTAGCAAATCGAATACAACAACATATTAAAAAAATAATACATCATGATCAAGTGGGATTCATCCCAGAATCTCAAGGATGGTTCAACATACGTAAAAAGGTTAACGTAATACACCATATCAACAAAACAAAGAACAAAAACCACATGATCTTATCAATAGACGCAGAAAAGGCTTTTGATAAAATACAACACAATTTTATGTTTAAGACTCTCAACAAAATGGGTATAGAAGGAAAATATCTCAACATGATAAAGGCCACATATGATAAACCATCAGCTAACATCATTTTAAATGGCGCTAAACTGAAGGCTTTCCCCCTTAAATCAGGAACAAGACAGGGTTGTCCACTCTCTCCACTCTTATTTAATGTGGTACTAGAGGTTCTAGCCAGAGCAATCAGACAAGACAAAGAAATAAAAGGCATCTATATCGGAAAAGAAGAAGTAAAGGTATCACTTTTTGCAGATGATATGATCCTATACATCGAAAACCCCAAAGAATCCACAAAAAGACTACTAGAAACAATAAGCCAATACAGTAAGGTCGCAGGATACAAAATTAACATACAGAAGTCCATAGCCTTTCTATATGCCAACAATGAAACAATTGAGAACGAACTCAAAAGAATAATCCCCTTCACGATTGCAACAAAAAAAATAAAATACCTAGGAATAAACATAACAAAGAATGTAAAGGACTTATATAATGAAAACTATAAACCATTGTTAAGGGAAATCGAAAAAGATATAATGAGATGGAAGAATATACCTTGTTCTTGGCTAGGAAGAATAAATATAATCAAGATGGCTATATTACCCAAAGCAATATACAAATTTAATGCAATTCCCATCAAACTTCCAATGACATTTTTTAAAGAAATAGAGCAAAAAATCATCAGATTTATATGGAACTATAAAAACCCCCGAATAGCCAAAGCAATCCTAAAGAAAAAGAATGAAGCTGGGGGCATTACAATACCTGACTTCAAACTCTATTATAGGGCCACAACAATCAAAACAGCATGGTATTGGCAGAAAAATAGACACTCAGACCAATGGAACAGAATAGAAAGTCCAGAAATAAAACCACATATATATAGTCAAATAAGTTTTGATAAAGGGGCCAACAACACACAATGGAGAAAAGAAAGCCTCTTCAATAAATGGTGCTGGGAAAACTGGAAAGCCACATGCAAAAGAATGAAACTGGACTACAGTTTGTCCCCCTGTACAAAAATTAACTCAAAATGGATCAAAGATCTAAACATAAGACCTGAAACAATTAAGTACATAGAAGAAGACATAGGTACTCAACTCATGGACCTGGGTTTTAAAGAGCATTTTATGAATTTGACTCCACAGGCAAGAGAAGTGAAGGCAAAAATTAATGAATGGGACTACATCAGACTAAGAAGTTTTTGCTCAGCAAGAGAAACTGATAACAAAATAAACAGAAAGCCAACTAAATGGGAAATGATATTTTCAAACAACAGTTCAGATAAGGGCCTAATATCCAAAATATACAAAGAACTCATAAAACTCAACAACAAACAAACAAACAATCCAATAAAAAAATGGGAAGAGGACATGAACAGACACTTCTCCCAGGAAGAGATACAAATGGCCAACAGATATATGAAAAGATGCTCATCTTCTTTAGCTGTTAGAGAAATGCAAATCAAAACTGCAATGAGATACCACCTCACACCTGTTCGATTAGCTATTATTAGCAAGACAGGTAATAGCAAATGTTGGAGAGGCTGTGGAGAAAAAGGAACCCTCATCCACTGTTGGTGGGAATGTAAAGTAGTACAACCATTATGGAAGAAAGTATGGTGGTTCCTCAAAAAACTGAAAATAGAACTACCTTATGACCCAGCAATCCCTCTACTGGGTATATACCCCAAAAACTCGGAAACATTGATATGTAAAGACACATGCAGCCCCATGTTTATTGCAGCATTGTTCACAGTGGCCAGGACATGGAAACAACCAAAAAGCCCGTCAATAGATGACTGGATAGGAAAGATGTGGCACATATACACTATGGAATACTACTCAGCCATAAGAAATGATGACATCGGAACATTTACAGCAAAATGGTGGGATCTTGATAACATGATACGAAGCGAAATAAGTAAATCAGAGAAAACCAGGAACTGCATTATTCTATACGTAGGTGGGACATAAAAGTGAAACTAAGAGACATTGATAAGAGTGTGGTGGTTAGGGGGGGGGGGAATGGGAGGGGGGGAAAGGGGGAGGGAGAGGGGCACAGAGAAAATAAGATAGAAGGTGACAGAGGACAATCTGACTTTGGGTGATGGGTATGCAGCATAATTGAACGACAAGATAACCTGAACTTGTTATCTTTGAATATATGTATCCTGATTTATTGATATCACCCCATTAAAAAAATAAAATTATTAAAAAAAAAAAACAAAGAAAAGGGTGCTCAATCTCACTTTATAGACTACATATAACTGTATATAGTGGTGAGTGACATTCTTTTGAGTTAATAAAGCTATTGTAATAATCATAACCTACATGTATTTTTCCATACAAACAAACTGTAAACCTACTTTTGCACACCCGTGTATGTGTACACACACATGTGCATGGAGAGAAAGAGAAACAATTCAATTGCTGGGAAAATGTGGGGAAGCAAGACTTTCAAACACTGCTGGTGGGAATGCAAACTGACTCCATTACTTTGGAGGGGTAGTAAAGCCTAAATAATAAAACTGAATAGAAACAAATCCTATGACCTAGGAATTCTGCTTCCAGAAATCTACCCCAGAACATCTGTGACATATTTACACTACATAAGGAGAGAGGTATAAGAACAGTCATTGTAATACTGGTTATAACAGCAAAAACAGAAACAAAATAAAATCCCAACAACACTCTAAGCTTCTCTCAGTAGTGGAATGGATAAAAGGTGGTACAGTAGGCCCTGGCCGGTTGGCTCAGCAGTAGAGTGTCGGCCTGGCGTGTGGGGGACCAGGGTTTGATTCCCGGCCAGGGCACATAGGAGAAGCGCCCATTTGCTTCTCCACTCCCCCCCTCCTCTCTGTCTCTTTCTTCCTCTCCCGCAGCCAAGGCTCCATTGGAGCAAAGATGGCCGGGGCGCTGGGGATGGCTCCTTGGCATCTGCCCCAGGCGCTAGAGTGGCTCTGGTCGCTTGCAGCAGAGCGACGCCCCGGAGGGGCAGAGCATCGCCCCTGGTGGGCGTGCCGGGTGGATCCCGGTCGGGCGCATGCAGGAGTCTGTCTGACTGTCTCTCCCTGTTTCCAGCTTCAGAAAAATAAAAGGTGGTACAGCAGGGGTCTCAAAGTCGCGGCCCGCAGGCCGCATGCGGCCCGCCGAACAATTTTCTGTGGCCCACAGACTAATCCATGAAGTTCAAAATATTTTAGATAAAATTAAGTAAGCTTAGGGGCCTACTTGTATTTTTCATTTCTCTAGCATCCTAGCTAGATATTAGCTTAGTTAACAGCAGTTGTGATGCGAACTACAGTTTCTGGTCGTTTTGTGACACTGAGTAAACTGCATGTATGATTGTGCTTCTTGTACCGATTTTTTTTTTGTTTTCAACTGCAGTGAGAAAAGTGTTGCGCAACAGTTGCCTTTTGTAGACCTAGTGCGGCCCGCCCAAGGGCTGTGATCTTGCTCTGCGGCCCACATGCTGAGTTGAGTTTGAGACCCCTGTGGTACAGTATAGTCATACACCAGAGTATTCAAGTAGCTAAATGAACAGAGGGCTATGTGTGTATATGATATTGAGGGAAAAATATAAGTTGCAGAATGGTGTATGATCATTATGATACAATGCCTATAAAATCTGAAAACAGATACATTGTTTATGGATACATGTCTATAAAGTTAAAGCCTAAAAGCATGGCTAGGAAGGATCTACTCAGCTTGAGGATAGTGAACTAAGAGGGAATGGAATGGGATATGGAGGGATAAAAAGTTTCAACTACATCCAAACTTTCAGTTCCTAAAAAGGTTTGAAGCAAATGTGGCAAAATATGAATGGCCCTTAAGTATAAGTAGTAGGTACAAAGATGCCATTATCTTACACTCCATATTTTCTATATGTTTAAAAATCAGCTGCGCCTGATGTCTATTCATTGGAATAGAAGAGAGCAAGAGTGAAAAGGAAGCCTTTCTAGAATGCATGTGCAGAAATCTGGCTAGAGTAATGGTGACTTAGAGTAAAGGTGATAATAAGATGAAGTAGATTAATGTAAGGTTATATTTGAAAGAAATAATTTGTAGAACTTATTAATGGACTGGATATAACAAGCTCAGGAGTGGAAAAATTCAAGGTTGACTCTTGGTTAAAGCAATATATAAATGAAGGAGCCATTTTATCAGAAGGTGAAAACTGGGAAAGGAACCAGACAGAGGGCATGGTAGAATCCTGTTTTATATTCATCTCTTATTTCTTCTACTCAGAAATGAGCTCTTTACAGGGAGAATATGCCTGCGTTACCTCTGTATTCCCCAAAGTTCTTAATATAACTATGCCAAATCAACTGCATACAGTTGGCCATCCATATCTGTGGATTCTACACACTCATGAATTCAACCAACTATGAACTGAAAATATTTGGGAAAAAAATGTTACATTGTTATTGACACATACATGGATTCAACCAATTGTGAACTGAAAATATTTGGGAAAAAATGTTACTGACACGTATGATATAGTTAATCCTATGATGGTTACGTCTGTACTAAACACATATAGACTTTTTTCTCATCATTACTACCTAAACAATATAGTATAACAGCTATTTACAGAGTAATTACATTATATTAGGCATAAGAAGTAATTTAGAGATGATTTAAAGTATACAGGAGGATGTAAGTAGATTATATACAAACGCTGTGCTAGTTTATATAAAAGAAATCTAAAGCACCTGTGGATTTTAATATCCACGGGGGGGGGGGCAGTTCCTGGAACCAACTCCCCACAGATACTGAGGGATGATGTATTGTTTTGAAAACCAGACAACCTTCTTTAAAAGTGTAAGCTTTCAAAAACATCTGATATCACTTAATAGTCTAATAACAAAAAGAAACTTTCAAGAAGTTCCAATAAGATTTCTCATGCAGTTTAGGTTTTGAGGTTCCATATAAATTTATGCTTCCCACATTCCTAAGCCATTTTAATTAATTTTATATGATTTTACCAGTTAGATGCATTATAGGCTATGTAGTATTATAAGACACCATTGTAAATGAATAAAATGTATAAGGTTATACTTATATAGCATCTCCTTACCAACTACTACTTATTTATTTTAGTTATAGTTTATAGAGCCCCTTATCTCATGCGATTCATAACAACCTCACATACGTAGGCAGGATGTTTCTGTAATATTTAGTGACAAAGACACTTAAAGCATCAGGCACCATAGCTAGAATTCATCATGAAGAAATCAATGCTTGAAGTGACTTCATGGATAAATGAAGTCATGCTAATAAAACTGCAATTCTGCTGTGCTTAAAGAGCTGATGCTGGCCCTGACTGGTTGGTTCAGTGGATAGAGAGTTGGCCCAGCATATGGATATTCTCAGTTTGATTTCCAGTCAGGGCACACAGGAGCAGGAACCATCTGTTTCTCTCTCCCACCCTCTATCCTTTTTCTGTCTCTTCCCCTCCCACAGCCAGTGGCTCAACTGGTTTGAGTGTTGGCCCCAGGCACTGAGGTTAGCTCAGTTGATTTGAGCATCAGCCCCAGACAGGGTTGCCAGGTGGATGCTAGTCATGGTGCATGTGGGAGTCTTACTATCTCCTCTCCTCTCACTTAAAAAAAATTTTTTTTAAAGAGCTGATGCTATTCTAACTTATAAATATTGTGAAAACAGATAATGATAAATTCTCCTCCAAACTTATCCAAAAGATAGATTCTGATTATTCCTTTTTTTCTAATACTACATAATGGGAATGGTAGTAATAAAATCATGTAGACCTTCAAAGGATCACTTAAGTGAATTTGTTTTCCTTCCTAAGATAAAAAGGTTACCAAGTTTCTTTAGAGACTTAACTGTATCAAAAGTCATAATACTTGAGTATATTATGATACCACAGGTTTCAATTCTTATTTTCATGTTGTTCAAAACCAGAACAAGTATATTTCAACCACTGCATTTTGGCAACTACCCCTTTTTAGTGAACCGTGACAAGCATTAGGTCCTAGGCAATTTTTATTTCAAACACAGTGAACACTGTGATTTTGAGCAATTTCAGAGTATCTTCATTCTTGTACTTCCCACTCAGTTTATTCCTTTAGCTTAGAAGACATGAAGAGGGCAGGGGGACCCATTAGGAAGTAGTTCAGAATTAGACAAAGGTAAGGTACTCAAAGCCATGAGTATAAATAATCCTTACCCATAAATCAAATCTTAATTGCTTTATTAATAGCCCAGAAACATTATTTTTGAGCACCTAAAGTAAACTACAAAAGGTGTTTTATGGAAATTATTATAAAAGTTTAAAAGTGAGAATGAAGTCATTTATAAATATATATGACCCATGTTTTTAGCAATGCAAGTTCTGTTTCTGGATTTACATAACTTTGTATTAATTTTTTTTTATTATATTAGTGACACAGCGAGAGAGAAAGAAAGGGAAGAGAGGAGAGAGATGAGAAGCATCAACTTGTAGTTGCAGCACTTTAGTTATTCATTGATTGCTTTCTTGTATGTATAGTGACCCCTTGCTCAAGCCAGAAACCTTGGGCTTCAAGACAGTGACCTTTGGGCTCAAGCCAGCGACCCTACACTCAGGCCGGGGACCTTGGGGTTTCGAATCTGGAATCTTAGCATCCCAGGTTGATGTTATATCCACTGTGCCACTACCAGTCAGTCATAACTTTTTATAAATTTGATTTCTCTGTTTTAGAGAATGGATCTACACTGAAACAGAACTGAGTTCAAAGGCATAATAAGTGCGTGTATTTCTTAAGTTCAACATTATATTTTTGGTGGATTTTATTTTGTAAAGGAGGAAAAACCAATGAAAGTTATCACACTGGGAGTGATACTGTGAGTACTTCAATAGTATAACTCTGGCTGTAAAGAATGGATAGTATAATAGCCATTAGACATGGGAGGGTATTATAATAGAAGTTAGAGATGGGAAAGGTGTTATAATAGTCTTGGTTAAGAGAAAGCTTTATAAAAGTCCAGATTCCTGAGTACTACTCCTAGAGATTCTGAGGCAGTAAGTTCTCAAAATCCTTAGTGAAGAGCACACATGGTAGTGAGTTAGAACATCAAAGAGAAGATACCTCTGATGATGATACTTTTAAAAGAGTATCAGGAACTCATAAAAATTACAAGCTGATGCTTCATTTTTACCACAAATGAACAGACTCACCTGGCTCAGGGTCACAGTTTAGGTCCAAAGGCTGTACAACAGGGCAGTACTGCTTCTAAATATAATATAAATTAAAACAGACTTACTTTCACCACTTAATGCCTCATATAAACATTTTCTTCAGCTACTGTAAGCAAACATACTATTAATCAGTAGTATCATTCTTTTTGGGGGAAAAACCCCAAAACACAAAAATTAAAACCTGCTATCTGTAGGGAATGGAGAAAAAAAGAAAAAAAGACCCATGTGAGTCTGAGTTATACCTTTTATAGTACTGCCACCTACTGCACACACTAAGCAATTGCACCATAGAAAAATATAAGAAGGAAAGCAAGCAAATTGAAGGCACATAGACTAAATTTTGTGTTTCAACTACTAGGTAGTCTCCAAATTACAAATAAACTATTTTTTAAAAAGTTTATTTTAAGAAAAGTATTTGGAAATTAGAACTCATATTCCCACAGAACCTGCTCGTTCGTTCTTTCTTTCTTTCTTTCTTTCTTTCTTTCTTTCTTTCTTTCTTTTTACAGGGACAGAGAGAGAGTCAGAGGGATAGACAGGGACAGACAGACAGGAACAGAGAGATGAGAGCATCAATCATTAGTTTTTCGTTGCACGTTGCAACACCTTAGCTGTTCATTGATTGCTTTCTCATATGTGCCTTGACCGCGGGCCTTCAGCAGACCGAGTAACCCCTTGCTCAAGCCAGCGACCTTGGGTCCAAGCTGGTGAGCTTTTGCTCAAACCAGATGAGCCGGCACTCAACTTGGCGTCCTCGGGGTCCCGAACCTGGGTCCTCCGCATCCCAGTCTGACGCTCTATCCACTGTACCACCGCCTGGTCAGGCAGAAACTGCTTTTTAAAGTAGCTGACACAACCATGTCAGAGCATTAGAGCCTATAGATCCTGGGACACACTAGGACTATAGCATAGCAGAAGACTATAAAAAACAGGATCCCCAGTTCAGGCAAAAAGAAAGAGAACAATGTTCCTCCTTTCTCTTGCCCAAAGCTAGCAAGAACCAAAAAGATTTTTTAAAAAGCTGTCCTTAGCATCTTCCCCTCATACATTTTGCATCACTTTTTAAACTTCCACAGCAGTATCTCACCTAGGCCTGCCAACCTTCTTCCTTTTATGTAATACTGATTATTGGGTTTTCTTCAGGAAGGGAGGAGCAATTAATAGGAAGGGTGACACTAAAATTTAAACATATTTCAAATGTTTTTCCTAAGGAAACTTTAAAAATGAGGTGAGGAAATAAATTAAGATATTTCTTTGAGGACTAACTGCTATAGAAGAAAAAAATAATTCTGCTTATAGATATTTTTTTCTGAGAATGACTTAAGTATCTTACTTAGATCTTAAGTATCTTAGATCAAGTACCTGTCTTAGTTATCTAAAACAATTCCTGTAAGGAAAGCAATAGAAAGATTTATATGAAAAGTATGCTCATTTAAAAAACTAAGGACAGACCCTGGCTGGTGGCTCAGTGAATAGAGCGTCGGCCCAGCATATGGACATCCCAGGTTTGATTCCAGGTCAGGGCACACAGCAAGCAACCATCTGCTTCTCCCCCAGTCCCTCTCCTCCTCCTTCTCTCCCTCTTCACTCCCCATAGCCAGTGGCTCGGTTGGTTTGAGTGTGGCCCTGGGCACTGAGGATAGCTCCACAGGAGTGTGGGTCTCAGACACTAAAAATAGCTCGGTACTAGAGCATTAGCCCCAAATGGGGTCGCTGGGTGGATCCCAGTCAGGGAGCACACGGTAGTCTGCCTATCTCCCCTCCTCTCACCTAAAACAAACAAACAAACAAACAAACAAAAATTAAGGACAAGTGGTATATCACAATACATTTCTCATGTATTTTTCATGACAGAGAGCCATTCCCAGCAAACCTACTCTTGCCTCATTATGATTTTGGGAGCTAAACAAATTACACACAATTCATAAAGCAAATTTCAGCATTATAAACAGGCACTCAATCTTCACTATCAATTTAAAGCATCTTCCAAAATATATACTTATATATAAATAATGTGCCAAACATGACAAATAGAAAGAAAAGCCTTAAAAGATAAATTTCTTTTTCCTTCCTGGTTTCCAAATTATAAAGTCATTGTCAATCTTTTATCTTCAAATTCTATGTTACCATCAGTTGTGTTCAAAACCTAGTGTGATTTAGAATAGGAAAAAGTCTTATAAGAAACAAACAGTAGTAACTGAGGCAGGAAAGATAAAACAAAATGTCATTTATCACTACATCGATCTTATACTTTAAATTTTTATTGCAGTAAAACAGACATAACATAAAATTTACTATTTTAAAGGTAAATCATCTTACCAGAATTTCTTGTTTTGCTTTTATGATTTTTATGACACATTCAAGGATCTTTCTGGGATACTGCTTACGTTTGGTGGCTAAATCTACTATGATTTCATCAAACTGATCTTCAAGTTCTTTGATATCAGAATCTATTTCAAGAGAAAAAAGTATCAAAAAATTTCTTAAAACACATTGTTTATATTCTATATGGAAATGTAATGTAAATAAACTAAATTTTAAAGACACAAAATAATTGAGAAAACAAACATGGCAAGTTAATGAATGCCCACACTTTGGTGATTGATTCATTTACATATTAAACAATCAAATACTAAGCACCAATGGGAAACCAGGCCAAAATCAGATAAATACAAAGATGAACATAATATGATCCCTGCTATCTAAGAGCTATGGTTTACTGGAAGCAGACAGGTAATTACAAAGCAACTTGATAAATCCAACAGAGATGTGGACAAAATGCTACCAGGACACAAAACAATGAAAAACTAATTCTGCCTGTGAAATTTCAGACTTTAAAGAGAAAGTAATATCTGAGCTGGGTCTTAGAATTTAAGTGTAAATCCTTTGGATAAAAAGAGGTAAGGTGCTCGCTTCGGCAGCACATATACTAAAATTGGAACAATACGGAGAAGATTAGCATGGCCCCTGCACAAGGATGACACGCAAATTTGTGAAGCGTTCCATATTTTTCTTAAAAAAAAAAAAAGGGTAAGGAAAAAAATAATAGGGAGAAGTATTTCAGGCAGAGGAAACAGTATTTGCAAGATCATAAGTCTTTGGGAAACAGAAAAAGTTTTAAATGGCTGCAGGATAAAGTATAAGGAAAGAAGAATAATAAAGTAATTAGACTGTAAAGAGCACTTAATATGAGGAAATGCTAACAAGTCAGAACTGTGAGCCAAAGCTGTGACAATGGCAGTGAGTGGAGTAGCTAGATCTGAAATAGATGCAACTAGATAGATGGTAGGTGAAAGGAAAAGACACAGTGACTTTAATTTATTTAACCAAAACCATTTTATTGGTTGATTTGTTTTTAAATAGTGATTCTCAAACTTTAGCAGAATGTTTTATCTTGGAACTTGTCAAAGGAGCAGAAATTTTGACTCAGGAGGTCTCTGGAATGGGGATCCAGATAATAAGCATCCCAGATGAAATGAATGCAGGTAATATATCAACCTTATTATGAAAATCATTCGAAAGAGTAACAAATATTAAGTAGTTAAAAATATTAAAAAGCTAGGTCGTCAGCTTAATTGGTTGTACAGTATGTGTTTTGCTGTGTCAAAGTCTATGCTAGAAATAGATCTATTTGAGTAGAAGCTTCATTAGGGAGAAGGATAATACATATTTATTTATTTTTTTAAAAAATTTTATTTTTATTTATTCATTTTAGAGAGGAGAGGGAGAGACAGAGAGAGAGAGAGAGAGAGAGGAGAGACAGAGAGAGAGAAGGGGGGGAGGAGCTGGAAGCATCAACTCCCATATGTGCCTTGACCAGGCAAGTCCAGGGTTTCGAACCAGTGACCTCAGCATTTCCAGGTCGACGCTTTATCCACTGCGCCACCACAGGTCAGGCCGGATAATACATATTTATTGAAACATTATTATACATATCAGCATATATTTATATATTGGATCCGGTCTGGCCTTTCATTCAAGTACCAAATATTAAGTTCAATTGAACTATTTCTTTTAAAGAATATTATGAGAGATACAGTAATTTCTTACTTTGAAAAGTCATTTAAGTGTGCAGCCTCCCTAAATTTTTTTTTTTTTTTTTTTTTTTTTTTTTTTTACAGAGGCAGAGATAGACAGGGACAGACAGGAACGAAGAGAGATGAGAAGCATCAATCATCAGTTTCTCGTTGCGTGTTGCGACTTCTTAGTTGTTCATTGATTGCTTTCTCACATGCGCCTTTCCGTGGGCCTTCAGCAGACCGAGTAACCCCCTGCTGGGGCCAGCGACCTTGGGTCCAAGCTGGTGAGCTCTTTGCTCAAGCCAGATGAGCCCGCGCTCAAGCTGGTGACCTCAGGGTCTCGAACCTGGGTCCTTCCGCATCCTAGTCCGACGCTCTATCCACTGCGCCACCACCTGGTCAGGCCGCCTCCCTAAATTTTAATTTACCCATTTGAAAAGTTCAATCCCTAATCTGAAAGAAATAATGTATTATTTTACAATCAGTTAAAAAACAAAACAAAACATAAAAAAGCAAGTCTCCCAGCTAAATCTTCTATGTAGGGCAGAAAAATGGTTTCTTAGCGCCACCTAATGATAAAGTTATAAAAGTGAAATACATAAACCAGGGGTCTCCAAACTTTTTACACAGGGGGCCAGTTCACTGTCCCTCAGACCGTTGGAGGGCTGGACTATAAAAAAAAACTATGAACAAATCCCTATGCACACTGCACATATCTTATTTTAAAGTAAAAAAAACAAAACGGGAATACAATATTTAAAATAAAGAACAAGTAAATTTAAATCAACAACTGACCAGTATTTCAATGGGAACTATGCTCCTCTCACTGACCACCAATGAAAGAAGTGCCCCTTCCAGAAGTGCAGTGGGATCAGGATAAATGGCCTCAGGGGCCGCAGTTTGGGGACCCCTGATAGAAACGATTTGAACAGGTAAGACTTAGTCATTCATTTAACAAATATTTAGTGGGTGCCTACTATGTGTCAACCTAAGTATTAAAAACATAGTGATGAGGAAAACAAATATAGTTCCTGCTCTTAAGGAACTTACATTTTAATTCTTAAATGTGCCTGGTCATTCTGTCTGAAATCAAGTCCATTCAGGGTAGTTAAGGGGCAGAGAGGAAGTTAGTTTCACTTATATGTATATTCGTATGTTCATTCATTTGTTCAGTCACTCCTTTATACAATAAGCTCAGTGAACAAAACAGACAAAAACCTCTGTCCTTGTGAAGCTTACTTATTGCTCCTATGTATCAGAAGCAGATACAAATCCTATTCATTCTAGCTGCTGAACATGTCTGACACCCTTTTCTTTCTCTCCTTTCCCACTGTGTTAGGGCAGGTCTTCAGCATCATTTGCTGTGCTGTTGCAATAACCTCTCAAAGTCAGCCTGCTTTGAATTTTTCCCTTCTCCAGTCCATCCCCACACAGAGTCAGCAGTTAGCTTTCTAAACACAAATCTATTCATGTAAGTTCTACTTTAAAAACCTTCACTGGCCTGCCTGACCTGTGGTGGTGCAGTGGATAAAGCGTTGACCTGGAAATGCTGAGGTCGCCGGTTCGAAACCCTGGGCTTGCCTGGTCAAGGCACATATGGGAGTTGATGCTTCCAGCTCCTCCCCCCTGTCTCTCTCTCCTCTCTCGCTCTCTGTCTCTCTCTCCTCTCTAAAATGAATAAATAAAATTAAAAAAAAAACCTTCGCTGGCCTGACCAGGCGGTGGCGCAGTGGATACAGCGTCAGACTGGGATGTGGAAAGACCCAGGTTCGACCCTGAGGTTGTCAGCTTGAGTGCGGGCTCATCTGGTTTGAGCAAGGCTCACCAGCTTGGACCCAAGGTCGCTGGCTCAAGCAGGGGGTTACTTGGTCTGCTGAAGGCCCATGGTCAAGGCACATATGAGAAAGCAATCAATGAACAACTAAGGTGTCTCAACGAAAAACTGATGATTGATGCTTCTCATCTCTCTCCGTTCCTGTCTTTCTATCCCTCTCTCTGACTCTCTCTGCCCCTGTAAAAATAAAAAAATAAAAAGCTTAAAAACCTTCACTGGTTCCCTATTACCTATAAGGTAAAGTGCAAAGTCCTTAGCATATCCTACAGGGCTCTCTGTGGTCTGGCTCCAACTTAGCTTTCTGGTCACATCTGCCATTAGTTTTCTCAACCTCACTTCTGACATTTTCTGAACACAGCATTCCTTTGTGCCTTTGTACGTGCTATTTTCTTCACTCTAAACGTCCTTCCTATTTCCTTTCTGTCTAGCACACTCTCATTTATTACATGCACTTAACAACCTACTCTGTCATGACTACTCCCACTTCCCAAAGAGTAGAGTGGTGATTCTTGTCCCATTTCCTTCCATTAATGATGAGTTCCTAAATGGTAAAAACTATGTCTTTGAATCTATTTCCCAGCATCTGAAATGGTGGCTGGCATTTATCAGGTGCCCATGAAAACAGGTAAAAGTGTTGTAACTATTTTCCATCACAGTTATCAGGGGAAAAGGGGACAAAGAATATACATATTTACCCAAGCTAACAACCTGTCAGGAAATAACATTTATTAATCTATAAACTGATAAATCATATTGCTAAAGGCAGTCTGTACCACACAATAAAGCAATTCCAAAGTGACTCCAGGGAAAGAGTCAGATAAAGACACAGTAAAGACTGTATAGTTTGAAAATACTCCTAGGTGGTTCTGATACACTCCCTCCCCCTGCAATCACTCTGATGAGAAATCCAATGCTATTGTTTTTAATGATCTATATGTATATCAGAAGGTACAATTTGGTAACTTTGAAGAGGTAACTACTATACAGGGCTGTGCAAAAGTAGATTTACAGTAGAGAGTACACAAAACAGTTTATTCTTGTATTATTATTTATTAATTCTTTTATTAATTGTATTACAACTGTAAAACTACTTTTGCATAGCCATGTAATAATTCCAAGGATTAGACTGAAGTCTTTTGGGCAAAGTATTATTTCAATGTTAAGAAAAACTGTAACCACAGAGGGTTATTTGATGGGCTTGGAATCAACTCAGTGGTATAACTGAATAATCAAAACAGTTAACAGGGGTATCAAGCTATGCTGGTCAGATCTCCGTTGTATCACTCTGGCCCTCTTGTCAGAATAGACCTTCTCTTGAATGTTGCTGAAGAATTCTGCTTTTCTTCCCACACTAATCATTCTTTTTCTACTGAACTTCTTCCTTTGTACACTGAACATTTTCTTTCTATTAAAACTTTGATTTCTTTAGATATGTCAAAAATACTAGTTAGGGTGAAATCAAGTCTGCTTTGGACAAGGAAAATATTGTCTTTTAAGGTTTCTCCAAATACTGACCTCATCCTTGACATAGTACTCTTATAGTTGAACTTCACACTCCTAAGGGTACTCACTATCTACTCTAAGGATCACTTGTAAAAATACAACTTGATTCCTAAGGTATTAATTAGTCATAAGAATTCTCTAGGACTATTTCTTCATCTGGGGATAGTTCCACAGTACTTTCCAATAAATTACTGACAGGGGTATTTCTGAAGGTTAATCAGATGAAAGTCTTGTTGAGTGCCAGACAGAGAATATAAAGGATCAAGGTATCTACTGTGTTCTTTACCTCAGATACAACTTCAACAGTCTTCTAGATTAGTTTTCTCTCCCACTGCCCAATAAAAAGTTTTTTAAAGAGAAGTAACACTAAAAATGGAGATTAAAAATTAGTATTCAAAATAAAATTAGCTACAAAAATAACTCAGAAATGAAAGGCAGAAAAAGTTAAATCACTTACCCCTAAAACAATCATCTGAAGCTTCTTGCCAGGCTTGCCCATTAATGCTGACATTCTCCTGCACAGCTGATTCAAATATCTGCAATAAAGTCACAAGTCAGATCACCAAAAATAACTTTAAATACAGTACTGAATTTAAACATTCTGGCAAAATAAGTTCAGATTTGTGATGGAGAATATTTTTAAAAAGTAGCAGGCTAGCCTATTAGTATATTTATTTTCAATGAAGTAAGATTCCATTCCAATTGATCCTACCTACATTTTCACTCTGATAGCCATTATGCTACCTGTGAAAAATTCTGATCCAAAAGTTTAGAATATTTTTATAAACAAAACATGCACTTCTTAAATGAAATAAAAAATAGAAGCTAACAAATTTGGACTCAGTTGAACCTGAAGAGTATATATATTTCATATGCTTTAAATGAGTGTCATTTGTTAATAAAAGGGAAAATATACATACTTAAGAGAAAGTGATATTAATGTCTATTTTATAATGGACTATTTTTTAGAGATGTATACTGTAGTATTTAGGGAAGAAATGATATGACATCTGGGATTTGTGTTAAAATAGAAAGTGTAACACATTTTTGACGACTGTTAAATTTGGTCATGGATATATGGGTGTTCACTGTACTAGTCTATATTTTATAAGGTTCAAATTGTTCATAATACATTAAAAAATAAAGAACTAAAGGAATTTGGTAGCACCACTAAAATTTTAAATGCACATTCCTATTACCTAACAATTCACTTCTAGCAATGTATCCTAAAGGACTATAAAAACATAATGATGTGCCCTGGCCGGTTGGCTCAGCGGTAGAGCGTCGGCCTAGCGTGCGGAGGACCCGGGTTCAATTCCCGGCCAGGGCACACAGGAGAAGCGCCCATTTGCTTCTCCACTCCTCCGCCGCGCTTTCCTCTCTGTCTCTCTCTTCCCCTCCCGCAGCCAAGGCTCCATTGGAGCAAAGATGGCCCGGGCGCTGGGGATGGCTCTGTGGCCTCTACCTCAGGCGCTAGAGTGGCTCTGGTCGCAACATGGCGACGCCCAGGATGGGCAGAGCATCGCCCCCTGCTGGGCAGAGCATCGCCCCTGGTGGGCGTGCCGGGTGGATCCCGGTCGGGCGCATGCGGGAGTCTGTCTGACTGTCTCTCCCCGTTTCCAGCTTCAGAAAAATGAAAAACAAAAAAAAAAAAAACAAAAAAAAAAACATAATGATGTAGTAGAAATATTTATTTTAGCACTGTTTGAAATTACAAAATATTAAAGGAAAAATAAAATCTAAATTCAAAATTAGGAGAACGGTTAAATATTCGATATAGCCATACCATGCAATACCTAAAAAGAATGAAGCATATCTCTACATGGTAGGAATATACTCTGAATATATGCAGAGTTAGAATAACAATCAGAGACAGCAAGACGCCTGAGGGTGAAAGCCCTGAACAAGCGAGTGGGGGGGGGGGGCCTCTCTGACCCTGTGCTAGAAACAGCAAAACAGCCAGGTAAGATTCGGCAACACAGAAATGTTTAGGCTTTCAGAACAGAGATTAGAAGTCAGCATGTTCCTTGCCTTTTACTTCACTACCTGAAAACTTTTTCTGTCTGCTTCCTTGGGTTATTTGTACTGGCTAATAAATATCTGAGTAAGACTGGGGATGGGGCTTCAGTCCTTCAGTCTGCTGACCAGGGCTATTGCCTCCCCTGGGCCCCTCAGAGCACTCCCGTCTGGACTTCCAGTAGTTCACTGTCCTTGCAACAAGTGGTGCCCCCTGTGAGGAACAGGAACCAAACAACAAGTTTGCTACTCCAAGTAGTTTCATGGACGCAGCAACACTATATAACATTGACAATCATCAGACATCTACATACTTGGTAAAACAAAAAAAAGGGGGGCCAGGTTGCTAACAATACATCAACATACTAGTAATGTTTAAAACAAAACAGAGAGTGAGAGAGAGACAAAGCCATAAAGAAGAGTATAAAAGGAGTATACCCTCTAAGTACCCTTCAAAATAGATAGTAAGCTATCTTCAGGAATGAGGAGGGATGAGGGAGAGAAATTTGAAGACTTTGCTTTATTTGGCACATTTTATATAATTATAAATAAGAATAAGACAAATAATACATAACTATGAAACAAAGTATATATTTTACACATTAAAGTTATATAAAGTAAAATATGTACTTTATATATGAACTTTGAAGGATTATCTGAGAATACAAATTGTCTCTGTAGTATTGGTACAGTTACTACTTAAAAAAGTTATTATGTGGTTGTAGAGATACCTCAACATAATTAAAGCCTCTGCATTTTATTTGCTATCTTGTTTAAAATAAAACACAAGTCAATTTCCCTAGTTTACCTTAGCACTTCCTAGAAAGCGGCAAACTTGAAGATCATTACACAGTAAAACAGCCTTCTCCCCCAAAACTAGGAAGACTGTCTCTATTCTTCCCTTGCTGGCAAGGAGGGAACAGGAGCCACTGTGTGGACAACTGGAATAGAGAAGCACAAGCAGGGGAGTGTTTCTTCCCTCTTCTTCCATTTAACCTATATTTTTATTGTTTGCGTTGTGGTCATTCACACTCACAGGTGTGCTGCATTATATAAGATTTGAAACTTTTTTTTCTACATATGAATTGTATGCGTCCTTATGACAAGCACCTATCCTTCAACTGGTTGTATCCGCCCACCTCCCCCCCCACACCAAAATACTATCAAAGTTTTGTAAAATATTTGAGAAAGGAAGGGAAATGTGTTATATGAGCCAGTGTATGATCTTAGAGAAGTTTATAATCAAGACAGCTTCCTCCTCTTCTTTGGACTTGTAGGGGAAATGTTTTCACTCTTTTTTAACAAGATATTCTAAAACAGGCAAAAGGAAAGACCAAAAGCTAGCCTGGTGACGGATTGACTTCCAAGATTTCCCTTCTTGGGAGACTAACTCCTCAGAGTCATGCCTGCACTGCGACAGGGGGGCCACCTGCCCCCGGGACTACTGAGGCCTGGATGTGTAGCTAGTCCCAAGGAAGAGGAGCTGTAATCTTCCGACACCAGATTGGAAGAGTTTAGTACAAACAAAGGAATGTAAATTATCTCGTACGTTTTATTATTACAAACTAAAAACGTTATCTTGGGTATAGTGAACTAAGTAAGTAAAATATATTATTAAAATTAATTTCGCCTATTTTTTGTTACTTTTCATTTCAAGTTCCACACAGGGCTCGGCTTGTATCTTTCTATCGGGCAGCGCTGGTCTAAGTAATGGGTAACGCCCAGCGGACACTGGATCTACTTCGTTCCCCGGCGCTTCCCGGCGCTGCTGTCACCGGGGCGCGGGGTACCGCGGGCTTTGCCGACGCCTGGCGTAGACTCTGGAGCCCTGCGACCGGGGTTAGAGGGTGTAGAGACAAGACGTGGCTACTGGGCCCGTACCCACTGCGCATCTCGCACCGCGGGCTCCCGAATCTCTTCTGGCAGCGCGTCCCCGAGCTGCTGCACGAAGCGGCCGCACAGTTCCACCAGTTCCGTCACGGCCTGCTTCGAGGTGCAGCGCACACGAAAGTCTTCATGGGATTTGGCGAGGACCGAGGTCCTGTCTTCTGAACCGGCGGCGTCCCGTGGAAGCGAAAGCCCCACCGACTCAGGAGCCCCCGCCATTTTCCCAGTTTAAAGTGTGGGCGGGAACGCGGAAAGCGGAAGCGTCCTACACTGGCGGAAGCGGCCCGGTACGACCGGAAACTCAGTCCGCTGTCGCCGCAGGGTTCCAGCTGGGGCCCCGCGAGTGGGTCCTGGGCTACCCGGGCGGCGGCCATGGGGACGGTGGGCGTGGGGCTGGTCGATTGCCACTGCCACCTCTCCGCCCCAGACTTCGACCGTGTACGTGAGGCGAGACCGGGCGGGTGGCAGCGGGGAGACCCGGGTCCTTCTGCTTCAGGTTACCTTTGCTCTCCTGTCCTGGGATGGAGCTCCAAGCCCACCCAGGCCGGTCTCTGGTCGGTGTGACTTGCCAGGCTCCCGATTTAACCGCAGTCAGCTGATTTTTCTTTCTGCTCCTGAATAGCAGAAACCCTCGGTCTCCACTTTTATTTGCCATTCCCTCTAACTGCAGTTCCTCCCTTTACCTCCGCTTGGTCCTGCTGTGAGTCCACCTTCCCCGAAACACTGGCGCGTTCCGAAGCAAACAGAGCAACACACGCAAGATCCGAGTTACAAAGTGCTTTACCTGCCACCTGAGAACTAGAGGCTCAGAATAGAGAAGAAAGAGGGGAGCAAAGGGGAGTGAGGTGGGGGGTGGGGGGCAAGGACCAGGCCAAACAAGAGGATGTGTGTACAGTGGGGAGAAAAGCGGGTGGGCTGAATGGGGTACAGTCATGCTACCAAAATGCTGGATGGAGCCTAATGAGCTAGAAAGAGAGAGGCGTGAAACAAGACGGTTGCAGGGGATAGGTGAGGTAGATCGGTAAGGAGTTTGGATTTCATTAGAAGAGCGAAGCGAATCTGGTAAAAGGGTTTTGGGAGGGGTTATTATTATTTTTGTTGTTGTTGTTTAAGAAAGTAACAAGATCTGATATCCATTTAAAAAGTATTTTGCTGATATGTGGCAAACGGATACAGAGTGAGGGTAGAAGCTAGAAGACCAGTTTGGAAGCTGTTGCAGTATGTAGACAAGAGATGATGGGGGCTGCAGGCGAGTTTGAGAAAAGCAGATGGATTCAAGGTATATTTTAAAGATAGGATCTATATAGTACATGTTGGGGAATTGGATGTGGAGAGGGAGGGAAAGAGAGGACCTGGTAGGGAGGATGGTGGTCCTGTGTACTGAGATGAGGGAAGACAGGTTGGGGAGGGGCGGCAGAAGGAATAGGTTTGTGAGGGAGAAAACGGTTATATTTGGCACATATTGACGCCTAATATCCATCCAAGTGGAGACATCATATAGTCATTCTTAAATGTGAATCTTGGGTTTTGGAAAGAGTAATAGGATGGAGATAACTACTGGGGACTCATTAGCATAATGATGATATTTAAACCCTTGGATAAGATCACTTAAGGTGAGTATAGAGAGAGGAGCACAGAGTTCTGAAATCAGAGGGAGAGAGAGCTAGTCAAGAAGACCAAAAAGTAGCCGTAAGAGACTGGTGGTTGCAGGAGAGTAGTGTTGCACAAGACAAGAGTAAAAAATATTTCAGGAAGGAAGGAATGGACAAGTGAGGGGCTTTAAAATGCTGCTGCTGATGGGTAGAGTAAGATGAGGACAGAGAAATGTCCTTTACATTTGACAATACAGTTTGCTTTAGTGGAGTGGGAACAGATGCTAAATTATACTGAGAAAGAGAAAACAGAAGGCAGGGGTCAGTTTCGGTTCTCCACATTCCACCACACTGTTTGTTGCCATCATTATCATTCTTTGTGGTGCCTCAGCTAAATTGATATCACAGCCAAAGAGCAGTTACTTATTCATCTAAACTGTGAATTATTTTGCTTGTTTTAGGATTTGGATGATGTGTTGGAGAAAGCCAAGAAAGTAAGCTGATATCTATAATTTCCTTTTTTTGGTTTTGTTTAGATATGCTGTGTTGATGCTTCAGTAATAATAAGTTGCATTTATTAATATTTACCATGTGACAGCTGTTGACCTAAGCCCTTTCTGTGCATTATTTCATTTAACATTTCACAACAACTTTCTGAGGAAGCTACTGTTTTTTAGTCAATCATTGTCTGTTTTATAGATGAGAAAACTAAGGCTTAGAGATTACCTTGTCCAAAGACATACCTCTAGTGAAACAATGCCAACAAGATAGTCTGAATCCAAAACACATTCCCCCAGCCATCATACTTGCTGGCAGTATGGAACAGATTAGTCCATCTGTTGGTTCTAAAATTAACATTATTTTGGAGATTTTAGAGAAATTATAAGTTTTCTGAAACATTTTTATTTGTTTGGGGAAAAAAATACTAGTTTTTAGAAATGTTTATGAAATTCATTATAACTAGCACTTCATGGTCTTCCCCGAAAGTGTTAGAGTAGCTGCCGGTATATTTTTACATACAGCCATCTTTCACTCTGACAGATTAACTGGGAGTGTGGGCTTTGAAGTTACACAGGCCAAATGATCTTGGGCAGGTTATTTTGACTCCATCCAAAATTCTGTCTCTTGCCTGGCCTGTTGCGGCACAGTGGATAAAGCATCGACCTGGAATGCCGAGGTCGCTGGTTTAAAACCCCAGGCTTGCCAATCCCACACAATCCCAAAGCTCACCAGTGTGAGCCCAGAAAGGTCGCTGGCTTGAGCAAAGGGACACCTGACACAGTCCTGGTCAAGGCACGTACAAGAAGCTCAATGCACAACTAAAGTAAAAACAACTACGAGTTGATGCTCCTCACCTTCTCACTCTCTCTCTCTAAAAAAAAAATAATGTTTAGAAAGCAGAGTGGATACGATGGTTTATTCACTTAAAAGAAGCAACTACTATGACTTGATGCTCCCTGTTCTCCCCTCTACCCCTTTCTCTCTATCTCTCTTCTTCTCCTCTCTCTAAAATCAATAAGTAAAATCTTTTTAAAAAAAAAAAAATCTGTCTTCTGATCTATATATATGAGGGATTAGAACAATGCCTACCTCATAAGGTTGTGTAGATTAATTGAGTTAACATTTATGTTCACTGAACATAGTGCCTGAAACATAATAAGTACTCGGTAATAGCCATTATGATTATACTGATGGAGTACTGATGAGCAAGGATAACGAAAAGCAATTATATTAGGTGTATATTGTTCGAGACTAACTGCTCTATTTTTTGTTTCAGGCCAATGTCTTGGCCCTTGTGGTCGTCGCTGAGCATTCAGGAGAATTTGAAAAGATTATGCAGCTTTCAGAAAGGTGCTTCTCACTAAGAACTTAAGAGTTGCTACTAAGGATACAGTTATGATGTCATGTTTATAACATCAAAGGTTACCCATTTTTAAGAGAATGAGAAAGAAAATATTAATATAGCCTAAAAATTATTACTTATTCTTTAGAGTAACATTGTCTACTAGTCTAATATTCTGTTTCTTAATTCATTCTGCACTTTTAGGTATAAGGGGTTTGTCCTGCCATGCTTGGGTGTTCATCCAGTTCAAGGACTTTCACCAGAAGACCAAAGAAGTGTCACATTAAAGGTAACAGATTAAAAAAAATTTTTTTAAATGATAATATCTTTGACTCAGTAATCCTCTTCTTTCTGATTTATAGTCTAAGGTAATAATTTGAAAGAAGGATAGCCTACCTTCTTCCCAAAGATGTTTGTTACAGAATTATTTGTAATAGAGAAAAGGGGGAAAGAGCCTAGGGCTTCAGAAATAAAAGAATAATTAGCTTATAGAGTATTAAATACAATGCATTTGTTAAAAATGAGGATTATAAGGTCTGTGTAGCAACATGTAAAATATAGGGACAAAAGCAGGAGGATATTGCCTGACCAGTGGTTGGCACAGTGGATAGTGTCGACCAGAACGCTTGAAGCCCTGAAGTCACTGGCTCTGAGCGCAGGCTTGTCAGTCAGTACAGGGTCACTGGCTTGAGTGGGGGATCATCCACACAATCCCAGAGCTCACCAGTGTGAGCCCAGAAAGGTCGCTGGCTTGAGCAAAGGGACACCTGACACAGTCCTGGTCAAGGCACGTACAAGAAGCTCAATGCACAACTAAAGTAAAAACAACTACGAGTTGATGCTCCTCACCTTCTCACTCTCACTCTAAAAAAAAAAATAATGTTTAGAAAGCAGAGTGGATACGATGGTTTATTCACTATGAGTGACATGTAAAAATATATCCTGTAAGGAAAAGACTACAGAGAAAAACACAGAAATAATAGCTGTGATGATCTTGTTGAATTACAGGTGACTTGATTTTAAATTTTTTTTTTTTTTTTTTTTTTTCTTTTCCATTTTTCTGAAGCTGGAAACAGGGAGAGACAGTCAGACAGACTCCCGCATGCGCCCGACCGGGATCCACCCGGCACGCCCACCAGGGGCGATGCTCTGCCCACCAGGGGGGCGTTGCTCTGCCCATCCTGGGCGTCGCCATCTTGCGACCAGAGCCACTCTAGCGCCTGAGGCAGAGGCCACAGAGCCATCCCCAGCGCCCGGGCCATCTTTGCTCCAATGGAGCCTTGGCTGCGGGAGGGGAAGAGAGAGACAGAGAGGAAAGCGCGGCGGAGGGGTGGAGAAGCAAATGGACGCTTCTCCTGTGTGCCCTGGCCGGGAATCGAACCCGGGTCCTCCGCACGCTAGGCCGGCGCTCTACCACTGAGCCAACCGGCCAGGGCGATTTTAAATTTTTTAAATCATATTGTTTGGCAAAATTGATAAAATATTCAGAGAGAGAAAGATATAAATACACAGATACAGTACTATAATGGAAGTGATGAGTTCAGGCACACAGTATCCTCTCTGAACGTTGAACCATCCCTATAGGAGATCTTTTGATGTATAAAACTGCCTGGCTTTTATAGCCTCTCTCAAAAAGATCCTACCTACAAGATCTCACTGACTCACAATAGCCAACAGGTCTTATATGTCAGATTTGTCTCCTGACTAAGAATCAGGGAGATACACAGTTTCTTGGGTGCTTTATTCCATAATGGGGTCGATAGTCTCGTTTTGAAGAAGTGAAGACTGTGTGTTACCTATGAATAAATTAAGATATGAGGGCTATCATTTTTTTATAATAATGAATCTGTATTTCTACATTTGGATACCCCAGGTAGCTCTACTTATTTTGAAAGAAACTACTTTTAATTCACTTCAGGTAAAAATAAATACTTATTCTGTAGCTCTTCTGAGTTGTTGATGTGATAAATTAGCTAACTTGCCAGAGAGTTATATTTCCCAAGATGCTGGGGATCATAGCAGGATGGCATTTGTTTCGTTTACATGGAGATTTGTAGTAATATGTATTCATTTAGTCAATCAACTGTTTATTGAGCACCTAGTACATTCCAAGCACTGTAGAGTAATATCCTTCTCATGAAACTAGATTCTAGAAGGGGATAGACAATCAACAATTAGGTACAAGAACAGGAAAACTTTAGGTAGCACTAAGTGCTTTAAAGACAATAAAACAAGATTATGTGATAGAGATTGTGAATGCTGGATTTTAGGTTGTATAGTCAAGGAAGGCTTCCCTGAGGCAGTGACATTTGAACTGCAACCTGACTGCTACAAAGGAATTGGCCAAGCAAAGAGAGGGGTCAGAACGTTGTTGACAGAGGAGCACACAGGTCCTAAGATAGCAACAAGCTTGATGTGGTCAAGAAATAGAAAGAGTGCTGATGTGACTAGAGGGAGGGGAAGTATTAGTGGTGAGGCCAGAAGGATTGGGCAGGGAGCACCTCGTACAGGGCCTTGTTGGATTCCAGTTTACATAAATGGAGAATTTAAAGTGAGGACAGGTAATTCTAGATTCTCAAAGCAGATATGAACTCATCAAATATAGGATAGCCCTCTGGAAAAGACCAGAGATAAGCAGTTATTTCTATTTTATTCCTAGTGTGTTTGTAGCCATACCTTGTTTCATTCACCCAGAATGATTAGATGATAAGCTTAATATATGGTGCAAGGCTAAGGATGTATAGTAAGCATTCATTAAATTAACTTGATTTATGAAACAACAATTGCCTAGCATCACACAAATCTTTCAGCATATTCCTGAATTAATTTATTCAATAACTATTGCCAGGCAGGGTTCCGGTCCCAGGGACACTTCAGAGAACCACAGTTCACTGACCACAGTCTGCTGGCGTGTGCTCGCCAGTGGGCTCCTGTCCCTATTTGGCCCACATCACTCATTTCTGTTACGCACATGACCCCTGTCCTAAGGGTTCTAAAAACTAAACATTATGTTTAATAAAAAAACCTATTGTAATTATTTAAAATCATTCAGAATAAATTTTCTCGCCTTCCCTTTTGCCTTCTTCTTTCCTTCCCCCTTTTCCTCCTTCCCTTCTTCCTTCTCTCTCCTCTCCTCTTTCAGCAGCATATTGGAAACAGCATGTGCTTTGAAGTGACAGAGACCTGGCCACCTGGCTTCTGTGATCTGTGGCACTTAACTTTGCCAAGTATCAATTTACTCATTTGCAAATCGTGAATAGTTATATAGTAGTAGCATTCCCGATCATAGTGTGTAGAGATGTAGGCTCTTAAAAAACCCCATAATAGAACCATTAGCTGTTGAGGCACAACTTCTCTGATACATAATGACGTTAATTCCTCTTCGTTGATTTACTAGAATGCGTTTCTAAGGCCTTCATTTGCTCTCCTTCGTCTTCTCTCTCTTGAGGCATAATTGTAAAATCTCTTCCTGTTCCTGTGCCATCTGTTTGCCTCCCTTTTTTTAAATTCGCCCTTATTTTGATTATCCTCAGTAAAAGTACCTTGCAATTTATATATCTTGGGACCAAAAATCTTCACAGAAGCAAATTTTCCATATATTTGTCTTTCCCTTGCCTTGCAAGAGAAATCTCACAGGGCAGATTCTGTAAGTGCACTAGTGATATCATGGAAACTAATGGTACAGAGTTGCTTCAATAGTTGACAAACATATATATGATATTTAGTGTTAATATTGTTGAACCGTTAGGACAAAAATTGGCTAAAACAGGATTATAAAGCCAAAGAAATCAGTGGAAATAGTACAAAGACTGTCTGGGGTCATCACTGTTATAAACTCACAAACCATTAGTACCCTCAGAGGAGAACATAACATAATATACTCCTAAAAACTCACAAAGGTGCCCACGCGGTGGCTTTCTTCTCGCTTGCTCAGCTCTTCCAGAAAGCAGATCAGTCCTCTTAAATGCCAGGAAATGCCTCCTAAACAGAAGGAAGTGTTTAAGTGTGACTCTTTATTAACAGTCGTGTTCCTGTGGCCTGAATGAGAGTGGGGGGCGTTATTACTGAAATTTCCAGAAAATATGCTCACCATTATGGAATGATTACTATTCCTCGTTCCTCAACTTGTTAAAGGAATAGAGTGTATGTAAAGGACCCAGTACAGCATAGTGCCTGGCATATAATATGTGTTTACAAAATATCAGTTTTCTTCTTCTATTTTAACAAATATACTTTTTTTTTCCTTCCAGGATTTGGATGTAGCTTTGCCCATTATCGAGAATTATAAGGATCGATTGTTGGCAATTGGAGAGGTAAACACCCATTAGCTGATCAAATGATTTCTAATTCAGACTTTCATATGATATATGAAAATAATCCTTAATTCATTATTGGTGATTATAACTGACTTTGATAATTATGTTCACCCCATTCGGCTGAATAGTATAGTAATTTATCCATACTTTCTCAGTAAGTAAAAGAGCTTGGGGATGAAGCAATAGAAAGCCTCACCATAGCTTATGTTATGCTTTATTAGCATTTCTGCATACTGTACTCTCTTTTTGCTTAAATATGGGTCATCTCTCTAGTTAGTTAAAGTAGTATATAACATATAAAGTAATTCCATAATTGTGTATCATAAAAATGTAATTGTTTCACTTTTCTGTTATAGGTAGGACTAGATTTCTCCCCCAGATTTGCCGGCACTGATGAACAGAAGGAAGAACAAAGAGAAGTCCTAATCAGACAGGTCCAGTTAGCCAAAAGACTAAATTTGCCTTTGTAGGTGAATCAATCATCTTTCTATATTAATAGCTGTAGAGCACATAAATAGTGATTCTTTTGAAATGGAGCTTTACATTTTGTTTTCTTTGAATTACTTTAATAAAACAAAGATAATATTGTCACATTAAGTACTTAAAAGGATTTTTTTGTTGTTGTTAAACAGAAATGTTCACTCACGCTCCGCTGGAAGACCGACCATCAGCCTCTTAAAAGAGCAAGGTATTTAGGTTCTTGAGACAAATTGTTGCCCTGGCCGGTTGGCTCAGCGGTAGAGCGTCGGCCTGGCGTGCGGGGGCCCGGGTTCGATTCCCAGCCAGGGCACATAGGAGAAGCGCCCATTTGCTTCTCCACCCCCACCCCTCCTTCCTCTCTGTCTCTCTCTTCCCCTCCCGCAGCCAAGGCTCCATTGGAGCAAAGATGGCCCGGGCGCTGGGGATGGCTCCTTGGCCTGTGCCCCAGGCGCTAGAGTGGCTCTGGTCTCGGCAGAGCGACGCCCCGGAGGGGCAGAGCATCGCCCCCTGGTGGGCAGAGCCTCGCCCGTGGTGGGCGTGCCGGGTGGATCCCGGTCAGGCGCATGCGGGAGTCTGTCTGTCTCTCCCCATTTCCAGCTTCAGAAAAATACAAAAAAAAAAAAGAGAGAGAGACAAATTGTTTACACTTGGTTATTTCAGTCCATGTTCTCCTAGAACAGCTGTTGTTTTAATTTGATTTCTTAAATGGAAGAAAATGGGCAAGGGTGGAGGTGGAAATCAACTAAGGTGACTTTGCAAGTTAGCCTACTGTTCACAAGGTTTTCAGGCCAAGATAAAACAAATGAAAATTGGATTGATTTCTATTCCTAAAGTAAAAATACATCTTAAAACATTCCTTTGGAAACTTTTTGAAGCACTATCCACAGTAAGAAATACACCTTGATACTCAATATATATCTAGAGACTTTCTTTTCATATTAAGACTTTGAGACTCAGTATATCCACGTACAGAAAACTGACAAAAGTTTAAGAAGTGGTGCATCTGTATGTGTGCATAGGCATATGTGTGTTTCTGCACACACAATATATAAGCACCCACTGTTCAGTCTTGACTAAATTGATTTCATAATTCACTTATGATTGCAACCCACTAATGGTCACACCTGCCATTCAAAAACCAGTATCAAATAGTGAAGTAAAATGTGATTGCCTCCAACTAAAAAGCACCGTATTTTTCAGTGACGAGTACTGAGCCCTTTTGGAATCACTAAGAGCATGATTTCTATGCAGGCTGAGCAGCTGTTCTCTAGGAACTGAAAGTAATTTAGTGAAGCTGAGTTTCAATTTGTCAGACATTGAGTTCCCCATTTCTTCTTCCACTAGCATTCTTGCTAAGGACAACTTTACTGCTTAAAAACCTATTAGGAACAAGAATTTAAGAGTTCACAAATTTCTGGGAAATGTTTGTTGGTATAGGAAAATTAAATATTTGTTTTAAAAATCTGCATTTTAACTTTAATAATTGTATTCTAAAGATTAAGAATTTACTTTGTTTTTATTCTACTCTTTGAACAGTACATTCATCCATCCTTCAGAAGTTATAGAACCTCGTCTTTATATCATAGTGACCAAATTTCTGACCTTTGTTGAATTTGATTAATGTCTCATTGAAGAAATAAATGGGAACTCTGATTTTTCTTTTATTTTTGAGAGGTGCCGACAAAGTGCTGCTTCATGCATTTGATGGCCGGCCGTCTGTAGCCATGGAAGGAATAAAAGCTGGGTACTTCTTCTCAATTCCTCCTTCTATCATAAGAAGTGGACAGGTAAATTCTTTCATTAAATTTCATCTTATACTTTGTGAAGTACACTTTGAAATGTGAGCTTTTATTATACTTCTGATACTGTTCTAGTGACATTGCAAAAATCTTAGGTTCCTGTCTTATGTCAGTATCATACTGTCCTGACATTAGATTTACAGTAAGTTTTGAGATCGGCTAGTATGAGAATTCCAATTAGCTCTTTATTTTCAAAATCAGCTTTTCTGAGTCCCTTGCCTTTCTATCTATATTGGAATCAGTTTGACTTCTACAAAAAAAGGCTGGCTGGAATTGGGGGGGAGATTACATTGAATCTATAGATCAACTTGGGGATAACTGATGTGATCACATTATATCTCTCTCTTTATTTAGATCTTTGATTTCTCTCCTCCATGTTTTATAATTTCAGCATACAAATCCTGCACATAGTTAGATTTGGCTCTAAGGATTTACTATGTTCCATTTTATTGTAAATGGCACTGGTTTTAAAATTTTAGTTATCATTATTCATTGTTAGCATAAAGAAATACAATTGAGGCCCTGGCTGGTTGGCTCAGTGGTAGAGCGTCGGCCTGGCGTGCAGAAGTCCCGGGTTCGATTCCCGGCCAGGGCACACAGGAGAAGTGCCCATCTGCTTCTCCACCCCCCCCCCTTCCTCTCTGTCTCTCTGTTCCCCTCCCGCAGCGAGGCTCCATTGGAACAAGGATGGCCCGGGCGCTGGGGATGGCTCCTTGGCCTCTGCCCCAGGCGCTAGAGTGGCTCTGGTCGCGATAGAGCATCGTCCCCTGGTGGGCAGAGCATCGCTCCCTGGTGGGCGTGCCAGGTGGATCCCAATCAGGTGCTTGCGGGAGTCTGTCTCTTCCCGTTTCCAGCTTCGGAAAAATACAAAAAAAAAAAAAAAAATACAATTGATTTTTATAAAACTTATCAAATGACCTTGCTGAATTATTCATTGGTGCTGGTAGAGTTTTGTAGATTTTTCAGGATTTTTTTATGTAGACAATCATGCCATGTTTGAATATAGATTTACTTTTTTCCTTCCAATATTTGTGCATGTGGGTCTCATGTTCCCTTTCTACCTGTTACCTATTTTAAACTTACTGGCTTCCTCTTTTCTCTAAGAAGCAGAAACTTGTGAAACAGTTGCCTTTAACCTCAATTTGTTTGGAAACAGATTCACCTGCACTAGGACCGGAAAAACGGGTAAATGATTTTCTGATTTCTACATTGTTTAGCTTGTATCTTTCATTAGATCTATATTCGATCTAGCTGTGTTTCTCATTACACTGCAAATACAATGGAATTCTATTTTAACATTAGGTTTGAGAGGTTACATCAACTTAATTTCAGGTCTTTTCTAAATATAATTGTTATGCCCCAAAGAATATTATTTAATATGGGCCATGTCCTCATTTATGTAATAATGAGAGCCAGACTAGTATAGCAAAAAAGCTCAGTGTGGAGAGTCAGAAAGACCTGTCTTCAAATCCTGTCTTTGCTGCTTATTAGCTGTGTGCCTTTTGGCAACTTATTAATCTCTGTGAAACTTTCTTCTTTTATAAAATGTTGGCAAAATAATAATAAAATACTTTATTATAGTGAGAATTAAATGGATTAATATATATGATAGTGCCTAGCAGTATCTGGTATATAGTAAGATACTGAGCAAATGTTTATTTTTCTTCTTTTAATTAGGTTGTTATAATGAGGCTCTGTTTCTTCCAGTATAAATTTTGACATAGCCATAGATTTATTTATGCGATCTTTGCTGCACTCATGTTATTGTAGGCCACAAAGAATTATATTTTAAATATTGCTATTTTTAAATTATAATTTTATGAAAGGAAGCCACAAGCATCTGCTTTATTTGCTTTAGACAGTAGCCATTTCAGTCACCTCCCGCTGGACAGCACTAAGTGGCGTAACTGCCTATCAGATCTGTGTCTCCATGCCTACTAGGTTAGAGGTCTGACAGTCAAGATTTGGGAGCACTAGTGCTATGACTGTTAATGAACAATGATTATTGTAATCGCAGTGTGAATTTTGCTCACTAATGTCCAATTAGTTATATATTTATAAATCAGCTCTTATAAGAATATAGAAGACAGAGGAATGAGAAAAGCGAGGACCACAACTCTGATGTTTTGTTGGTTTGGGTGCAGGGCAGAATGGTGCAGAACTGCCTTCCTGACTGATGTAAAATGGAAGGAAAAGGGCCTAGCCTTCTTTCCCCAAACAGAAATGAATTTCAAGTGTTGTTATAGCTCAATTTTATATTTATATTTATTTGATTTGATAAAATGTTCTGAGTTTCTGTTATAGCACCTTATACATAGTACTCAAAAATATTTATTGAATAAATGAATTTTTAGCTGAATATGCTTTTTGTTAAGTAAAGTGTGTTTGTTCTAGAAAACTAGAGAGCACCAAAACTCATAAACAAGAAAACAGACCCATCTACCATGGAAACGTTACCTCTGGAGTGCAGTGGTTAAGGACATAAGCTGTGGTGTCACACTGCACAGGTTTAAACTTCAGCTGGCCTATTACCCAGCTGTTTAGGCTCCCTTCTCACCTGTAAAGGGGGATGCTAACAATAATAGTACCTATCTCCTAGAGTTCTTTTGTGGATTAAGTGAGATTATACAAAAAGCTTAGAACAAAATGTCTCCCACAGTATGCACTAAATACATTCAAGTCCTTGCATCCTCCAGATTTTTATATTCATAGGTACACATATATATTTTTTGTAGAAGTAGGGTAGCCTGAACACATCTTTTCATAACTTGCTTTTATTTGGTGAACATCTGAAAATGTCAATAGTTATACTTTTCCTCGTCATGTTTAATAACTGCATAATATTGCAGTGTGTGAACCTACCATAATATATTTATCAATAACTTGATATTGTGATTTGGATTGTTTTCAACACAGTATGATAAACAATATGATGAATATCCTACAACATAAATCTTGGTGCACATTTTTCATTGTTTTCTTAGCCTATACATTATCAAGGTTATTTTTATTAACCTTAATAGTTACCTTACTCCTCTGAACATTATCATCCTAAGTAGGTAATTTAATAATACAGTTGACCAAATATAAATGCATAAGCTAAATGAGTATAGCTGCACCATGAAGAAAGAAAGAAAGAAAAAACACTGGCAGTTATACTGTGACATGTCATTTAGTCTAAGTAAAAAATATATCAATTTCAGATGTGTTAAAATAGGGGAGAATGCATCTTAGAAACAGTGAAGTACCAGTATATAATCTGTTTAGTCTTCCAGACACATGATGACATTTCTTGAATCAAACTTCAAGGTACCTGTGAGGTGACAAAGCCAGGCAGCAGAGCAGTGTGACATTTACAAGCATTCAGTTAAGCAACAAACCAAAGGACAGCTGATCCATCAGTCATGCAGGTCACCAAGTGTCCACTATTTGCAGACTGCTAGATGCTAGGACCTCAGCTGTTACTACCCCAGGGCTCTTTTCAAGAGCAACATAGGTTTTCAGTCACTGTTGTAGCAGTAGCTTTTAAGCTGAAATTCAGGACTTTCTCTCCAGCCTTCTCACCCCTCCACCCCCCCTCATAAAAAAAAGAACTCATCAGTCGTTTTTACCAATTCATTTTCTTCTGTTTTACCTACAGTCTTCAAGGATTGCTTCTCTTGATAGTTATGTTTGATATAGTATCCGCTTTGTTCCATTTCAGGTACGGAATGAACCTGAAAACATTTCTGTTTCAGCAGACTATATTGCCCAGGTGAAAGGAGTCTCGGTGGAAGAAGTTATAGAGGTGACAACACAGAATGCATTGAGACTGTTTCCCAAGCTCCGGCACCTGCTCCAGAAATAGCTTCAGAACCAAATCAACTGCAGGGGGA
The DNA here is from genome assembly GCF_036850765.1 of Saccopteryx bilineata. Classification (NCBI taxonomy): domain Eukaryota; kingdom Metazoa; phylum Chordata; class Mammalia; order Chiroptera; family Emballonuridae; genus Saccopteryx; species Saccopteryx bilineata. Next base: position 296,234,915 of record NC_089491.1, on the reverse strand, counting down.
AGTATTTGGGAAAAAAGAAGTGTCCTGATTAAGAATCTGAACTGGCCTGACCAGGCGGTGGCGCAGTGGATAGAGCATCAGACTGGGACGCTGAGGACCCAGGTTCGAGACCCCGAGGTCACCAGCTTGAGCGCGGGCTCATCTGGTGTGAGCAAGGGGTTCCTCGGTCTGCTGTAGCCCCCGGTCAAGGGACATATGAGAAATCAATTAATGAACTAAGGAACCGTAACAAAGAATTGATGTTTCTCATCTCTCTCCCTTCCTGTCTGTCTGACTCTCTCTGTCTCTGCAAAAAAAAAAAAGAATCTGAACCAAAGAATCCCGAAGCAACAATTACTTAGGAAAAGAGAAGATTATACTTTTAGAGAAATATTTCTCTTAGAAATAAAACTGGGCTTGGATCCTGAGACTCTGGGTTCAAATTCTACCTTGAGCTGCTTTTCAATTAACAGAGTTTTAGCAGGAGCTCGGGAAACACCACTGCTTCTTACCTTTCCCCATTAAATAGAACCACCATGTGAACTAAGCCATTTCTTCTGGCTAGGGACACTCCCATGGGTAAGAAATGAGAGTTACCATGATGGCACAGAATAGGCTAAAGTTTCCTCCTTCACCACCTCTCTTACTTCCCATAAGATTTGTCTAATGAAAGGAGGGCTTCTGGTTTCGTATAATATCAGAACTCTTCTCTCGCCTGACCAGGCGGTGGCGCAGTGGATAGAGCATCAGACTGGGATGTGGAGGACTCAGTTTCGAGACCCCGAGGTTGCCAGCTTGAGCGTGGGCTCATCTGGTTTGAGCAAAGCTCACCAGCTTAGACCCAAGGTCGCTGGCTCGAGCAAGGGGTCACTCGGTCTGCTGTAGCCCCCCGGTCAAGGCACATATGAGAAAGCAATCAATGAACAACTAAGGTGTAGCAACAAAGAATTGATGCTTCTCATCTCTCTCCCTTCCTGTCTGTCTGTCCCTCTCTCTGTCTCTGTCACAAAAAAGAAAAGATGGTAAATTTTATGTCATGTGCATTTTACCACATTAAAAAATATATCTTAGGTGTAGTTTCCCAGGTGTTGTGATCTATACCAAAACCCGAGTGTTTAATTTTGTTAAATTATATAAGCAGCAAATACTGGAAAAAGTACATGTCATGGAAAAAATTAACTTCCTAAAAAATAAAATGATCTGACATAACCTTCAATATGTTGAAATTTATAGAGGAATCAAAACTAGTTCTAGGGCAAATAATTCAAACCAAACTAGACTAAGCAGAGTGGGGTGCTTTATGAGCTACTTCACCACCCATCAGCGTCATGATAGACGGAATTCCCACATTTGACAGGAGGTTATTTTAAATCTAGACCCCTGAGCTCTCTTTCAATCCTGTATTTCTTTTTCCTGTTTCCTGCCTCCTGCCCACATTCGTTTTGTCGAACTCTCACCTTTAAATCCTTTAAGATCCGCCTGACCATGTAGTGGCGCAGTGGATAGAGCATCGGACTAGGATGTGGAGGACCAAGGTTCGAGACCCCGAGGTCGCCAGCTTGAGCGCGGGCTCATCTGGTTTGAGCAAAATAAAAAAGCTCACCAGCTTGGACCCAAGGTCTCTGGCTCGAGCAAGGGGTTACTCGGTCTGCTGAAGGCCCGCGGTCAAGGCACATATGAGAAAGCAATCAATGAACAACTAAGGTGTCGCAATGAAAAAAACTGATGATTGATGCTTCTCATCTCTCTCCATTCCTGTCTGTCCCTATCTATCCCTCTCTCTGACTCACTCTCTGTCTCTGTAAGAAAAAGTAAAAAGCCTGACCTGTGATGGCGCAGTGGATAAAGCGTTGACCTGGAAATGCTGAGGTCGTCGGTTCGAAACCCTGGGCTTGCCTGGTCAAGGCACATATGGGAGTTGATGCTTCCAGCTCCTCCCCCCTTCTCTCTCTCTGTCTCTCTCTCCTCTCTAAAAATAAATAAATAAAAATTTAATAAATAAATAAAAATTATAATCTTAAAAAAAAAAGTAAAAAAAAAAAAATCCTTTAAGATCCAACTTAAATGTCATCACCTTACCTGATCACCCCAGCCATACATGATCCCTTCCCTCTAAATTACAGCCATTTTTTTCATTTATGCATCAGTTTATTTGTTTCATTTATTACACAGTTATTGAGCCCCTCCAGTCTAGGTCATAAGGCTACAGAGAGGAATAAGATATCACAATTTAATGAAGATAGACAAGTGACAATTTCAAAGCAATGTGAGAAGTACTGTAATTAAAGGAAGAATAAAATACTATGAAACCAGTCTGATGATGCTAACACTCCTTTTTACTAGGTTATCTAGTGTATGCTTTTCACCTTTAGAGACTGCAAATCTTTTGAGAACCAATATTGTTTTGTTTTTGCATGGCCTGAAGCAAGATTTGTGGTATCAATATGCTCATTTAGCTTTTAAATAAGTGAATGGAGGCTATAAGTTTTACTAAGGGCAGTGAAGAAGTCAAATATTTAATTTTTCAATCTGCCCTTTGAAATGGATATTGTATATTATGTAACTTTTCATTGGTTTTTTTTTGAGATGCATATTTTTCTCCTTTAGCCTACCAATGTATTAAAAACTATTCTAAGATTTCCTAGTGTTAAAACATTCTAAAAAAAAAAACTTTTGATCTGAAAAAACAAGTATTTCTGCATTCTATAGCAACACCCACCCCACCCTACCCCGCTGAAAAGCAAAGAGCCCCCACCCACCCCACCCCCGAGATATGGTAACCTTCTTTACTAAAAGGAGATATTCTTTATTGCATCTCTTGACTTTTTTGTTGTTATTTTTTGTTTTTTGTATTTTTCTAAAGTGAGAAGTGGGAGGCAGAGAGACAGACTCCTGCATGTGCCTGACTGGGATCCACCAGGCATGCCCACCAGGGGGCGATGCTCTGCCCATCTGGGGCTCCACTCTGTTGCAGCAGGAGCCATTCTAGCACCTGAGGCAGAGGCCATGGAGTCATCTTTTGTGCTGGGGACAACTTTGCTCCAATGGAGCCTTGGCTGCGGGAGGGGAAGAGAGACAGAGAGGAAGGAGAGGGGGAGGGGTGGAGAAGCAGATGGGCGCTTCTCCTGTGTAGCCTGGCCAGGAATCGAACCCAGGACTTCCACATGCCGGGCCAATGCTCTACTGCTGAGCCAACTGGCCAGGGCCTCTTGACTTTTATATTCTAACAAGAATCAAATGAAATTGTATCATTCTTTAAATAAAAAAATAAAAGTATCAGCTCTTTTCTTTCATAATTCTGCAACCAAGAGTTTATCACTTTGCTGCTTGCTTGCTCTTCTTGTCCACTACTTGTCTGTACTCAGACTTCAGAGTTTAATTTCTTAAGTTTCCCTTTCCATCCTTTTGATTAAATACTTCAGAGCAGCATAAATGACATTCATTTACAGGGTTTCCAGAGACTGTTGTCTGCTTGTTAGCACTTAACTCTTAAAGGAAATCTCACTGTTCTTTTCAAATTATGAGAAAATCTGTGCTAATGATTACAAAGTCAATCAAAAAGATAGAATGGAAAAAAATAATTCAAGGATTATCAGTTTTACAAGTTTAACCATGGAGCTCCAAACAAGAAAATTCTAGTATGTCCTCACCCCCCTCCTTTTGTTTGGCTAACTCTAGAACAAGTGTATCTCACGCCCTAGAACAAGTGTATCTCTAAAGGTGACTTTCTTGGTGACCATCCCTGTAATTCATGAACAATATGAGTGGTGTTTATGCTTCAGACGTTAAAAATCATGCAGATGCCTGACCTGTGGTGATGTAGTGGATTAAGTGTTGACCTGGAATGCTGAGGACACCAGTTTGAAACCCCAGCCTTGCCCAGTCAAGGCACATATGAGAAGCAACTATGAGTCTATACTTCCCATTCCCTCCCCCCCACCTCCTCCCTCTTCTCTCTCTAAAATCAATATTTTTTAAAATCTGAAACAAAAACTTTAAAAAAATCATGCAAATAACTTCTCATTTCCTAATTTGTTTAATAAATACAGATAACTATGTATAGCCTGTAAGAGCAGAAAGTGTTAGAAGTCTAATGTCCTCTGTATGGGACTCTTCTCTGGATTACTTCTGAAGCCCAGATTATTTAAATAAAAATAGACATTCTCACAGCTAATGTGCTAATATGTAATACATCTAGAATTAGAACCCTACTGTTTCCTAAATATCACAATGCTTCCCAATCTGACCTCTAGCTTAAGCAACATCCTTCAAAAGGCATCACAAATCAGGAGCTCTGAATCTGAGTGAACAGGCGTAACTGAGGGAAGCAGCAGCAACAGGAGAGAGAGGGGCTCTTGAATGCAGGGGGACACCTGACAGTGTTTTTGGCCGTCACAAACACACGCACTCCTTCCTTTGGCAAAGCTCTCACCGTATGACAGAGCCCATTTCTACTAGAAAAGCTGAAAATGCCAGGTGATCGTTTTCCGGCCTTTAGTGCAGCCAGGACACCACAATATGGCCCAGCCTCAATTTTGAATAAAGTTAATCACAAGAAGAAGCCAGGACTGAGCTGACTGCATTCTGGTGAGGGTGGGCAGCATGGCAGCGTGGTGTGAGATTGGCAGTGTCAGCTGCAGGCTCTGTGCCCAGGGGCTGTGGCAGTAAGTCTTTAATGCCTCTAGTCCAGTGGTAGGAATTTGGTTTGTACGCCCTCCTGGGGATTTTATGAACTATCCGCTATCCTTCATAAATTCATCTTCTTCTTAAATTAGCCAAATTTAGTTTTTGTTGCTTGCATCTTTAAGTACCCAGCTTGATGAAGAAATTAATACCCTGAATTAATTGTCACAAAGAGACCGTTAGGGAAAATAAGGAAGGAAGAATGAAAGGGGAACTGCGACTGGTTGTAGAGCCTGGATAGGTTTCTAGGCAGCAAAACACCAGTTAATTCTAAGGAATAAGATACTAGCAGTCCACAGTAGGTGGTGATCAGTGTTGTGAAAGCATTTTAAAAAGACATTCTTGGCCCTGGCCGGTTGGCTCAGTGGTAAAGCATCGGCCTGGCGTGCAGAAGTCCCGGGTTCGATTCCTGGCCAGGGCACACAGGAGAAGCACCCATCTGCTTCTCCACCCCTCCCCCTCTCCTTCCTCTCTGTCTCTCTCTTCCCCTCCCGCAGCCAAGGCTCCATTGGAGCAAAGATGGCCCGGGCGCTGGGGATAGCTCCTTGGCCTCTGCCCCAGGCACTAGAATGGCTCTGGTCGCAACAGAGCAACGCCCCGGAGGGGCAGAGCATCGCCCCCTGGTGGGGGTGCTGGGTGGATCCCGGTCGGGCGCATGTGGGAGTCTGTCTGTCTGTCTCTCCCCGTTTCCAGCTTCAGAAAAATACAAAAAAAAAAAAAAAAGACATTCTTATGGCAAGAAAGATAGGTGTGAATTCAGGGGCAGCCCAAAGGATGCACTGAGATGAACATTCTTATTCTTTTTCTTCACTTTTCCTGTATTTGTGGGATTGCTTACCTTATGAGGCAGAGCTCATCTTCCATTCTGCCTGGCCGTTCCCTTTGGACACACCTTCCATGCCAGCAAAGAAATGCAGCCTCCCCGGCCATGGCCTGCAAGACCCTCTCCAGGGAAGAGGCATTGGTGTTGGTTGCTTCATCAGTAATGGCAGGCCACGCTGAAGTCTTTTTTGAGTACCAGGGGTGCCACAGGAAACCTTTCTGCGCAGGCATTGGCAGCCTGGACTTGGGAACTCACCTGCAGACAGCTCTACAGGAAGCCAAAATGGAGGGACATGCCTGTGCGCCCATCCCCGTTACTGAGGGAACATGCAACATCACGTGCATCCTGAGAGGAGTGGAGAAGGTGTCTGGACTGACTGTGATTTCACGTAGGGTCAGAGTCCAGAATAAATAGTTCTGTGACTTTTGAGTTTCTGGTTTTAGCCCAAGGTTGTTATAAAGTATATAGAGACAGAAACACCTAAGATGGAAAGGGGAGGAGGGAACGCTTCCAGCAGAAGGTGAGGTTTAAACTAAAGTTAGCCAGGTGAATGGGGGTGGGGGTAATAACAGAATAAAGCAGAGACACCAGTAGTTCCATAGAACCAGAGGTGCATGGGGGAGGAGTGTGGAGGGGTCTACAGAGAAATGAGATTAGAAGGTTATTAAGTGTATTATACATAACTTGACACTCATTTACTATAGTTATTCCCTATGATTCATCTTACATTGAGTCAAAGAAATGATGCTGTGTTTGATAGGCTTTATGTGGGCTGCCAAGTGTTGAGAGATAATTCTCATAGGTCTCTCCCATTTCTCTATGCCTTGGGAGCAGAGACACTGATTGCTTTTCTTCCAGATGATCTCTTCAAGAATGTTTATATAGCTAAGGGCCTCAGAGGACAGAGATAGTGTCTCCCGTTGGAGCAGGGGGCAGGTTTACTTCTTGTCCAATGTAATGGAGAGAATGTCTTCTTCCGGATGAAGGCAGGGTTTCTTAAGCTTAGAGGTCTTCCAAGTGGAACAAAGCTTCTGTGCATCTGGCATCTGTCTGGACGGCTCCACATTGTTTTGGGTGGGAGGGCAGGGGAACCCAATCAGAACATGAGGCTTGTGCTGTCTGCTGCACTCTGAGTAACAAAGTCCTTTGCCTTGAAACCAAGAGTCTTATATCTTCAGCCTATGCCCATGAAACTGTGGCGGGCTAACCCCTCATAGTCCTCGACACTAGAGGTTTTGTTTATGAGAAACAAAAACTTAGCTTTGAGTCTGGCTTTTTTATATATATACCCTCAGGGTCAATGAGGCTTATTCCCACTGTGCCCTGGTACAGTCCTAGCTGAAAGAGGGTTTTAGGCCAGTTGACTGGTCCATATCCCTTCCAATACTAATATGCTTTGGCTTGTGAATCTGAACTTTCTATGGAGGGAAAGGGCAACCACATAACAGGTGAATATTTCACTGATGTAAATAAAACAAATGCAAAGAAGCAACTGGGTTCCAGGCCAACTAGTGCTCAGCCTGCCATGTGGAATAACAGGCCCTAAACTCAAACTGCAGAAAGGAATACAAGCCCACGTAAAATCTGAAAATTAGTCTGCTGTCCAAGAGGGAACAACACAGAGGTAAGAGGAGCCAAATAGGATTTGGCTATGAGATCATTCTAGCAATGCCTACTTTGGGACAGGCAATACAATCTAACAAAAATCTCCATTTATAGCGACCTTGGTACTCTTTCAAGTATGTACTTATTCAAATTATCAAAACCAGGCCCTGGCCGGTTGGCTCAGTGGTAGAGCGTCGGCCTGGCGTGTGGGAGTCCCGGGTTCGATTCCCGGCCAGGGCACACAGGAGAAGCGCCCATCTGCTTCTCCACCCCTCCCCCTCTCCTTCCTCTCTGTCTCTCTTTTGCCCTCCCGCAGCCGAGGCTTCATTGGAGCAAAGTTGGCCCGGATGCTGAGGATGGCTCCATGGCCTCTGCCTCAGGCGCTAGAATGGCTCTGGTTGCAACAGAGCAACACCCCAGATGGGCAGAGCATTGCCCCCTGGTGGGCATGCCGGGTGGATCCCGGTCGGGCGCATGCGGGAGTCTGTCTGACTGCCTCCCATTTCCAACTTCAGAAAAATACAAAAAAAAAAAAAAAAATCAAAACCATGGCTCCATCATAGTTAAATGCAATTAAGTGTTTAGGAGCAAGTTGTTAGTTTTGAGAACTTTAGCCCTCTACTTGATTAGTGGGGTTGGTCAGCATACGCCATGGATTTATAGCAACTATTTAACATTTTTATTAATAAAGATCACTGTACAGTGAACTTTAGGTGATATGTCTTTGAAAGTATCTTTAATAACTCAAATCATCCCTTCAAAACATCTGACTGGTAGAGTGGAGTGAATGAAGATGTAATACATTCTATATGACTTAACATAATGTTTTCTTGGTGATCTGGCAAATAATTTTGGCTTCTTTTATAATTAATATTTGTAAATAGTTTAGACAGACACTGAAGAGGGACCAAAGAGACAATATCTTTCTTTGTGTGTCTCTGGAGATGCACTTTATCCAAATATGGCATGATCTGAAAACAAAACAAAACAAAACGTGTTTGTCATAGTTTTCAAAACAGCCCCGATGGCAGAGAGGATGAGTACTGTTTCACAGGCACAGAAAGTGAGGTTTAGAAACACTAAATGAGTAAAAACATGAGACCAGTCAATGGCAGAAGCAGAACGTGAACCCAAGAGCAGCGGACTGAATGTGTCCCCCCAGATTCCTTGACCCCAGTGTGATGATGTTAGGAGGTGGAGCCTTTGGGAGGCAATTCTTTCATTAGGGTGGAGCCCTCGTGGATGGGATTAGAGCCCTCATAAGAAGAGGCCAGAGAACTAGCCAGCTCTTTCCGCCAGAGTAGGTGACACAGCAAGAAAACAGCCCTGTGTAACCCAGGAAGAGGGCGAGCACCAGAACCTCCCCTGACGCTGCTCTCAGACTCCCATCCTCCAGACCTGTGAGAAATAAGTCTGTGTTTGAGCCACCAGTGTATGATAATTTTTTACAGCAGCCCAGATGATGATACCAAGTTTCTGTTTTTAAGGCTGTGTCTTTAAGTAAGATTGCTCCTCTTAAAAAAAAAAAAAAAAAAGACTTTATTTATATTTATTCATTTTAGAAAGAAGAGAGAGAAGGGGGAAGCAGCAGGAAGCATCAACTCCCATATGCACCTTGACCAAGCCAGCCTAGGGTTTCAAACCAGCAACCTCAGTGTTCCAGGTCAATGATTTATCCACTGCAACACCGCAGGCCAGGTGAGATTGCTCCTCTTTTGATATTCACACCTCTAAGTAAAAGATTGATGAGAGAGCTTATAAGGGGTTGTAGGGTGCCGGGAAGGTCTATTTAAATAGGGTGATTTCTGGTAACTTGGCTTTTGAACAAAGGTCTGAATAAAGCGAGGGGGAGAGGGAGAGAGGGCTCCAAGCAGAGAGATCAGCATGTACTAAATTCCTGAAGTGGGAATCAGAGTGGTGCATTCCAGAAACAGGAAGAAAATCATGGTGGCTAAGGGGAATGAGGTCAGAGAGAGTAGATGAGATAAGGCTGAAGAAAGATAAGCACACAGGATAAGGAGTGGGTCTTATCCTCAGAGTGGTGTGAAACTATTGACAAGTTTTGAACAAGTGATGTACCTAACAACCTGGCTGTTGTGTGAAGAAATAAATGTGGGAGGTGGCAAGAGTGGATGCCGGGGGACAGTTGTGAGGTCCCTGCTGTACTGGGGGAGAGATGGTCATGGATTGGATCTGGGTGGTAGCAGTGGTCAGATTCAGGACTGATTCTGAGGGAAGGCTTCTGAAGGAAGACTCCTGACAGATTGGATGTGGGATGTGAGACAAAAAGGACAGTCAAAGGTGCTCCTAGATATTTGGCCATTTTCTGAGATGAGGAGAGGGTCAAGGGTGAGTATGTGTGTTGGGGGGTGGGGGTTAGGAATTCTGTTTTGGCAGTGATGAATTTGAGATAACATCAAAGAGAGGTGGCAATCCGATAGGTGTGTCCAGAACTCAGGAGAAAGGTCAGGGCAGATACAGAAATGTGGGCATCATCAGAATAGAGATGAGATTTTAAGTCCTGTAACAGGTCAAAGACCTGCAGTCTGTCTAGGTTATGACCACCTAGAAACTAGTGGAGATGATGAGAAGAGGGCCCAGTAGTGAGCGCTGGTGTTTTTCAACATTCAGAGGACAGAAGAGGGCCCTCATATACAAAGAGAATGTTATGTTTTAGTTAATGGTATTTATCATCTGATTCACTGCATATTTGTTGAGGGCCTACTAGAGTGACATGTTCATCAGATTTTAGAGATAATGTTTCATCTCTTTGTTTTACAAATAAGGATTTTCTCTTTGAATCTGCCGGCTTCCTGAAGGAGGAAGTACTCTCTCATCTCTCCTCAGTCTTGTATGGCAGGCCCAAACTTTTGGTCTGAATTGGGCTAAGTTCCCTTTTGGGGTGAGTTCACCTTTGGCTGTCCTTAAGCCAATTCCTCCAATATAGATTTGTTTTTCATTAACAAAGCTAACATTTTTACCTCTATCTATCTCTCAAATTATGTAAACCCAGATTAGGACAGATGAGAATTACTGTTGACTTTTTCAAACTTTAACAGTTTTCAGAATAAAGTAGATACCTCCAAAAAAATGCCAGCATCCTTCTCTAATTCCCAGGTACTTTCCACTTGGCAAATAAAAAATACCCCCCAATATCTCTTTAAAATCCCTGATTAGAATTAAAATTGAAACCGCCTGGCCTGAGGTGGCTCAGTGGATAGAGCTGGAACGCTGAGGTCGCTGGTTTGAAACCCTGGGCTGGCCCGGTCAAGGCACACACCTCAAGCAAAGAACAACTAAAGTGAAGCAACTCTGACTTAATACCCTTCTGCTCCCCCATCTCTGTAAAATCGATAAATAAATAAAAAAATCTTAAAAATGAAAAGAATTAAAATTGAAACCAAAGTATGGATTGATGAGAAAACCACAGGGGAAAAAATGTTAATAAGTTTTTGAGAGTATACAGTGCTGGGTCAGAAATAACTACCGTTTGTTTAGATAATTGGTTCTCAAACCTGTTGGTCTCAGGTTCTAATATACACGTAAAAATTATTGAGGACCTGATCAAGTTTTTGTTTATGTGTGTTGTCTTTCTCAATGTTTACCACATGAGAAATCAATACTGAAAAAAAACCTGCAAACTCAAGAGTACAAGTCTAGATTCCATGAATCGTCAAGGTAATGATGTCACTGCACATCTTACTGCTTCTGGAAAACTCCATTTTACTCCCATGACAGCATGAGAGTAAAAAGGGCAAATAATGCCTCAGTATTATGAAAATAGCTCGTGAGCTATTTTGACCTTGTGAGCCCCTGAAAAAGACTTGAATACCAAGGGATGCCCAGACCAACCTTTGAGAACCATTAGGCTAGTTTAGACTAATTAAAAAACATGTATTTATATACCAATTACTGTAACATTTAAATTAGATCTATACTTAGTCTATATCTTGTCACTTATCATAACATTGAGTTTCTGTTTAACTCTGTTCATTTAGAAGGAACAAAGAGCTTTTCTGTAATATTATAAGGTTTCTTTTCATGTTCTAGAATTCTTGGCTTATAACCTTGATATCATTAATGTTGGTTATGGAAATTATATTTGTTAGGCTCTGTCTTTTAGAAAACCACGTGTGTTCATATAAAGCGGTAAACTATGTCATAGGAGGTAGATTTTACCCCTCACTATTAAATTTGTGAGACTAAATCTACAAGTTGTGATTTAACTCATCTAGTTCCATGTAATTCAACCAGAATAAAAGATAACAGAATTAGGAACACTTAAAGGCATTCCTTTTTGTAAAAGAGTTACTTTTTTTTTTTTAGCGTTCCCACTTAGGAACATAAAAGAGTTACATTTTAATCTAAAATAAACACATGACTGTTACAGATTAACTTGAAAACCCAGTGGAGAATCTCACTTTTCCAGGCCACACCCCTCAACACCACTTACTAGGAGCACCGGGCAGATGAAGTCATGGTACTCTCATCAAAGAAGCTACTTCTCCAATATGGCAATTCTTTTGTTTCTGATCTAACTTAATCATTTGTTGGTTGTATTTAATATAATGATATTCCTTTGTTTTTTTCAAATAAATGAGAAAATTATCAGTTGCCTGCCTTGAATTAGAAACAAGTACTGTACACACAATCAAGGTAGTTACCAGTTCCTCTCCTTCCTCCTGTAAAATCATACCACCACCACATACCCCTTCCCCAACCTCCCTCCACATTTTATTATTGTTTCTGGGGCATTTTGTTGGATATCTGTCATCAAAATCATTTCCATTGTATCTCAGTTTTGCAGAGGCAATGAAGTTTTGGCAGAGGCAACAGAAATTGGCAATAGAGGGGCCGCCAGGGTTTTTGTGATCTGTTATAGTTACCTATACCAACTTTTTTCAAAATATGGTTCTCAAGCCATCAGCATCAGGATCACCATAGCGGGCACAGAATGCAGGCTCCAGGACCCAAACACAGAACCTACTGAGTGAGGCATCCCGATGTGGCTGGAGCCTGGGATTCTGGGAACACACAAAAAAGACAATCTCTGGCCTACAGTCGATCCTCCATCAACTAGCCTAGTTTACTGACACTTTTCCCTTCAGTCAGGTTGCTTTTAAGCTATTGCAGAGCAATACTTATGAACCCCTTTCAACTCTAGAAATTCTCCCTAAATTTATGCATAAGTCCCTCCTGTCAACGGGGCAGGAAGCCCACCCATAACAGCTTACTTTTTGCTGGAAAGTGCTTTTTCTCCTTGTGAACAAGGAGACTCAGTGTGACCCAGGAGCTCCTGCCACTGTCGGGAACAGGTTCTTTGATTTGTCTATGGACACAGGACTTATAGGCGTCACTGAAGTGCCTCTTCTGAGGTCTCAGTAAGCTGACTTGATTGCTTCTTTCCACCAAGCAATTGGACTCACGTTTTTCATTTATCTCCTTCAGGAGACACTGTTTGTCCCCTTTAACTTTTATAGTTATTTCATCGGTTCTTTTTATATATGCCATTATGCCGACAAACTGATCATCAGGTGCTTCTTGGTGTCCTGCAAACAAATGGGGAAAGAAATGCCATCAGTTGCCTGCTTGATCCAGAAGCCACCACTGTTCACAAATGGGTCTTAGCAAGTTCCTCCTCCTGCAGAATACCACCACTGCTGCGACCCCTGCCCCACACCTACTCCATTTATTATTATTTTTTCTAAGGTCATTCTTTTCTCCTGGCGCATAAGATCTTTTAAATTTCTTTTTTTTTAATTATTTTATTTTATTTATTCATTTTAGAGAGGAGAGAGAGAGGGAGAGAGACAGAGAGAGAGAGAGGAGAGAGAGACATGGGGGAGGAGCTGAAAGCATCAACTCCCATATGTGCCTTGACCAGGCAAGCCCAGGGTTTCGAACCGGCGACCTCAGCATTTCCAGGTCGACGTTTTATCCACTGCGCCACCACAGGTCAGGCAGATCTTTTAAATTTCTTATAATCTACAAGTTTCCTTTTTTTTAGTTCCCCCTTTATCTTTTTTTTAATTTAAAAAATAATTTTGCGCCTGACCAGGCGGTGGTGCAGTGGATAGAGCATCGGACTGGGATGCGGAAGACCCAGGTTCGAGACCCCGAGGTCACCAGCTTGAGCACAGGCTCATCTGGTTTGAGCAAAGCTCACCAGCTTGGACCCAAGGTCGCTGGCTCGAGCAAGGGGTCACTCGGTCTGCTGACGGCCCACGGTCAAGGCACATGTGAGAAAGCAATCAATGAACAACTAAGGTGTCGCAACGAGAAACTGATGATTGATGCTTCTCATCTCTCTCCGTTCCTGTCTGTCTGTCCCTATCTATCCCTCTCTCTGGCTCTCTCTCTGTCCCTGTAAAAGAAAATAATAATAATAACTTTGCTTAATCCCTTCACCTTTTCCACCCCACTCTCCAGCCCCACTCCCCCCGCAGCTGTCAGTCTGTTCTCTGAGTCTGTTTCTATATTGTTAGTTTCTTTTGTTCATTTGATTCCACATATCAGTGAGATCACGTGGCACCTGTCTTTCTCAGACTAGCTTAACTTAGCAGAATACTCTTCAAGTCCATCTATGCCAGTGGTAGTCAACTTGGTTCCTACCGCCCACTAGTGAGCGTTCCAGCTTTCATGGTGGGCAGTATTGGAGCAACCAAAGTATAAATAAAAAGATAGATTTAACTATAGTAAGTTGTTTTATAAAGATTTATTCTGCCAAACTTAGCAAAAATCTGACATAAAGTACTTGGTAAGTAATTATTATTATATACTTTAACTTGCTGTAACTCTGCTTTATAAATTTTATAAAGTTACTTTCCTACTTTATAAATCACCATTACTGTGGAACCTGTGGGCCGTTAGAAAATTTTACTACTAACAGAGATACAAAAGTGGGCAGTAGGTATAAAAAGGTTGACTACCCCTGATCTATGCTGTCACAGGGTAAGATTTCCTTCTTTTGTACGGCTGAGTAGTATTCTATTGTGTAAATGTACCAAAGCTTTTTTATCCACTCATCTACTGATGGACACTGGGCTGCTTCCAAATCTTGGCTACTGTAGATAATGCTGTAATGAACATAGGGGTGCATATATTCTTTCTAATTAGTGTTTCAGGTGTACTTGGATATATTCCCAGAAATGGAATCACTGCATCATAAGGCAGTTCCATTTTTTATTTTTTTGAGGCAACTCTATACTGCTTTCTACAGTCAGAGGCGGATTAAGGTCAGTCGAAGCCCTAGGTGCAGAAGAAAATATTGGGCCCCTTAAAAAAAATGAGAGAGAGGCCCTGGCCGGTTGGCTCAGTGGTAGAGTGTTGGCCTGGCGTGCAGGAGTCCTGGGTTTGATTCCCGGCCAGGGCACACAGGAGAAGCGCCCATCTGCTTCTCCACCCCTCCCCCTCTCCTTCCTCTCTGTCTCTCTCTTCCCCTCCCGCAGCCAAGGCTCCATTGGAGCAGGGTTGGCCCGGGCGCTGAGGATGGCTCTGTGGCCTCTGCCTCAGGCGCTAGAATGGCTCTGGTTGCAACAGAGCAATGCCCCAGATGGGCAGAGCATCGCCCCCTGGTGGGCATGCCGGGTGGATCCCGGTTGGACGCATGCAGGAGTCTGTCTGACTGCCTCCTCATTTCCAACTTCAGAAAAATATCAAAAAAAAAAAAAAGAGAGAGAGAGAGAGACAGGGGAAATAAAAATACATGTTAACTATATATATATATATATATATATATTACATTACTTTTTTTTCATTACTTATTTTTTTACAGAGACAGAAAGAGTCAGAGAGAGGGATAGTCAGGGACAGACAGACAGAAATGGAGAGATGAGAAGCATCAATCATTAGTTTTTCGTTGCACATTGCGACACCTTAGTTGTTCATTGATTGCTTTCTCATATGTGCCTTGACCATGGGCCTTCAGCAGACCAAGTAACACCTTGCTTGAGCCAGGGACCTTGGGTCCACGCTGGTGAGCTTTTGCTCAAACCAGATGAGCCCGCACTCAAGCTGGTGACTTTGGGGTCTCGAACCTGGGTCCTCAGCATCCCAGTCCGACGCTCTATCCACTGCGCCACCACCTGGTCAGGCTTAACCATATTTTTAAAGAAATAAAAAATATTATGTACTATTAATGTTAAAATTGCACATGTGAAACCAAACTTGGTGCCATTAGAAAAAAGTATAAAGTTGGGGTTTTGCAGGGCCCTTCAGAAGTCAGGGCCAGGGCAGGTGCCCAATGCACCCACTGTTAAATCCACCTCTGGCCTCAAGGAATCCCCAGCAACATGTTTTCAAAGATGACAAATAGCACACAGTCAAGGATAACTAATCAAGCACATAAGTAACTAAGGCTTCAGGAAGTGAGAACAGAAGAAACAAACCCATGAAATGTACATACAGTAGAAGTGTCAGGCAGATTATAGAATAATTAATGCATGCTACTTTTAAAGAAATAAGAAAACAGGTTTTTAAGTATCTTCAGGAAACAAGAAACCAAAAAGAATTTCTAGAAATGAAAATATATATATATATTTATAAAAAAGGTGCTCAGTATCATCAATCATTAGGGAAATTAAGTCCATACAACAATGTAATACCATTACATACCACTAGAGTAGCTGAATTAAAAAGATTGAGCAGGTCAACTATTGGTGAAGATGTAGAGGAACTGGAACTCTCATCCACTGCTGCTGAGAATGTAAAATGTATTGTACAATCACACTGGAAAACAACTTGGCAGCTTCTCAAAAAATTAAACATATCCCAACCATCTCTGATCCACTCCTAGGTATTTACCCAACAAAAGCAAAATTCTTTATATAAGTATATGAAGAAATTTGTATATATTAAAACTTGTACATGAATGTTCACCACAGCTTTATTTATATGAACCAAAATGTTCTGCCAACCCAAGTGTCCATCAATAGCTGAATGCATAAAAAGTTATGGTATATCCACACCATGGATATTACTCAGTTATAAAAAAAGGAATGAACTATTCTTTTTTTAATACAGGGACAGAGATAGAGTCAGAGAGAGGGATAGATAGGGACAGACAGACAGGAATGCAGAGATTTAGTTCCTATTCAAGCCATGCTAACGTCAAGTTACCTTCTCTAGGCCTCTGTTTCCTTACATGTTAAGTGACAATAATACCCAACTCACAGAGGGCCAGAAAGATTAAATGAGCTAATACATATCAAGAGCCTATTACCACCAACCCTCAATAAATGCGAACTTTAATATATTAATCAGGTACGGTGAAAAAACGGATTTGTTCAATTGGATGAATAAATATCATTTTTGTCCCCTCCGTTATTAATCTGTTTACTTACTATATGACCTGGACCAGATACAGAATTTGTGGTCCGAATGAAAATGCAGGGCCTCCTGCTCAAAAATCGTTAAGAATTTCAAGATGGTAACAGCAGAGCATTAAACCAAGAATGGGGCCCTTCTGAGCACAGGGGACCCGTGCAAGTGTAGAGGTCGCAGACCTACAAAACTGTTTCTGTCTGTGACATAGAAACAGGTCAATTTCTATAGTTAATTCACCCAGGTTTACAGTCTCTTAAATGGAGATGAGTAACATGCATAACCTATAGCTTTCAAAAGGACTTTGAGAATATTAAGCATGTATATACAGTACAATCTCATTATTCATGAACTCCGTATTTGCAAATTCGCCTACTCATTAAAATTTAGTTGTTATCCCGAAATCAATATTTGTGGTACCTTTAAGGTTCTTCGGAGACATGTGCAGAGTAGTGACAAATTTGAGTGTCTCTGACCTACACATTCGTAGCTGCGGTCAAAGAAGGCACACTCTTGCCTTCTTGTTTCAGCTCTCATCTCTCATACTGCAAAGAAGTATCATTTTCATGTCTATTTAGTGTCACAGTTTTTGCATTTTGGCGCTTTTTGTTGATTTCTCTGCTTAGAAAGTCCCCAAAGTGTAACTGTGCTGTGTAGTGTTCCTGATTATGAGAAGGCCAGGATGTGTCCCGTGGAGAAAATGTGTGTTGGATAAGCTTTGTTCAGGCACAAGTTACAAAGCTTTGGCTGTAAGAGTTCAATGTTAATGAATCAACAATATAGATGTTGCATGGGTGACAAAAATATTGTAACCAAAGGTGGATAGGAATCTAACCCTGCATTTTCTCTAGGAGCCAATTTTTTAGTATTTGCTAATTCAGTGTTTGGAGAAGCTTTAGAGAACATAAGTAACACAATAATACAGTAGTCATCACTTATCCCTGGGGGATACAGTCCAAGACCCCCAGTATACGCCTAAAACTTTGGATAATACTGAACTCTATACATAATATGTTTTTTTTCCTACACATACATACCTATGATATAATTTAATTTATAAATTAGGGACAGTAAGAGATTAAAAACAATATTTAATAAAATAGAACAATCCTAACAAAATACTGTAATAAAATTGATATGAATGTGATCTCTCTCCATGAAATTTTTAATGTTTTAGATCATGGTTGATCATGAGTTAAATGAAACCAAAATAAGGGGGGACTGCTGTATATAGAAAAATATATTATTGTTTCTACAGATATATTATTTTTAATTACCTTTAATAAACAGCAATCCAAAGCCTATTTGAAGTCCACTGGTGTGCTCCAGCCCATTGAGATGTTACCCTGGTGATAGAATGTTCTGATTCTGTCATTGCAACTTTGTTCTATTTATAGAACCCTGGTTAAGGGAAGTTTTAGAGTCAGAGAGATCATTTACTTATCAGCCATGTGTCCTTGAATAAATTACTCAACTTCTCTTATATCAATTTCTATTTTAATCTGTCAAGTAGGATAAAGATACCTATTTAAGTTTTGTGTGTGTGTGTGTGTGTGTGTGTGTTTAGAAGGACACAGAGGGAGTTAGAATGAGATATGCATGTGAAGCTTTTCACATTGTACCTGTATCCATTTATTACATGTTCTGACATTTTCTTAAGCATCTGCTGTGTGCCTGGTGTTTGTTGTTCTGGACTGGGGACAAACAGGAACCCACCTCCATAGAGCCTATAGTGCAAGGGTTTGTTGTAGGTATGTAAATCATCACAATTTTTCTTTATTTTATTAAAACTTCATATTTTACATGGAGAATTTTTTTTTTTCTCAGAGACAGAGAGAGAGTCAGAGAGAGGGATAGATAAGGACAGACAGACAGGAACAGAAAGAGAGATGAGAAGCATCAATCATCAGTTTTTCGTGGCGACACCTTAATTGTTCACTGATTGCTTTCTCATATGTGCCCTGACCATGGGGCTACAGCAGATCGAGTAACCCCTTGCTCAAGCCAGCGACCTTGGGTCCAAGCTGGTGAACTTTGCTCGAACCAGATGAACCCGTGCTCAAGCTGGCTACCTCAGGGTCTCGAACCTGGGTCCTTCCGCATCCCAGTCTAACACTCCATCCACTGCACCACCACCTGGACAGGCTGGAGAATTATTTTAATCATAGATCTTTTTTTCTCAGAAAAGGAAGCCTCCAGCTTAAAAAAACACACACACAAAAAACCTTCAGAAATACAGAAGTCATCATTTCTTTTACTCCTTATAAAAATTAGTGATAGAAAAGAGAAGGCAGTTGACAATGTCAGGAAAATTCATTGCCTAAAGAACTATATGAGAGGTCAGCAGGCCTGACCTGTAGTGGTGCAGTGCATAAAGCGTCGACCTGGAAATGCTGAGGTCGCTGGTTTGAAACCCTGGGCTTGCCTGGTCAAGGCACATATGGGAGTTGATGCTTCCAGCTCTTCCCCCCTTCTCTCTCTCTGTCTCTCCTCTCTCTCTCTCTCTCCCTATCTCTCCCTCTCCTCTTTAAAATGAATAAATAATAAAAAAATAAAAATAAAATAAATAAATAAAAATAATAAAAAAATAAATAAAAATGAAAAAGAAGCATTTGAATTTTAAAAATTTTTTTTAAAAAATAGAAAGGTCAGCAAAAGAAACTCAACCACCCAAATCTAATGAAACTAATAATGGACCACAGTGACTCCTGAAGTCAAAGCAAGGCAGTTGCTAAGGATAAAAAGGAATTTTTTCATTAAAAAAAAACCAACAAGGCCCTGGCCGGTTGGCTCAGTGGTAGAGCGTTGGCCTGGCGTGTGGGGGACCAAGGTTCGTTTCCCGGCCAGGGCACATAGGAGAGGCGCCCATTTGCTTCTCCACCTCCCCCTCCTTCCTCTCTGTCTCTCTCTTCCCCTCCCGCAGCCAAGGCTCCATTGGAGCAAAAGATGGCCCGGGCGCTGGGGATGGCTCCTTGGCCTCTGCCCCAGGCGCTGGAGTGGCTCTGGTCGCGGCTGAGTGATGCCCCAGAGGGGCAGAGCATCGCCCCCTGGTGGGCAGAGCGTCGCCCCTGGTGGGCGTGCCGGGTGGATCCCGGTCGGGCGCATGCAGGAGTCTGTCTGGCTGTCTCTCCCCATTTCCAGCCTCAGAAAAATACAAAAACAAAAACAAAAACAAAAAAAAACTTCTAGGTAATGCAAAAGGCTTATATAAAGACCTCGTCAATTGGGCACAATCATAGCACCTGACAGCCAGGGGCCATATCCAAGTCCTTCCTTCTCAGAGTCCAACCTGGAGGAAGATTTCTCTATCAGCTTCCTTAGCTGTAAAGTGGGGCTGATACCAATCAGTACAGAGCTCTTGTGAGGATTAAACAAGATAATAGATGAAAGGATACTGTAAAGTACAATACAGGCATGATGAGTTTTTCTGAAATGTATATTAGATAAGATTATTAATTCTGAAGGTCATGTGTGCTGTGCCCAAGAGTAACACTCTATCATTGTTTTACAGTGCGATAATTTGTCAGCCCAATTTAAAATTTTAAAAAACCCAATTTAAATCATTCTTAAGGCAACAACTTTTTCTGCTCAAAGTTTCTCTCCCAGCAGAGATGTCACACTACACTCTAAGGTATCCTATCCCCATTTTCTTGGACTTAGTCTGGTTTGCTACTCACTTGAAATACTACCAATGTCTTATTTCATTCATACTCCAAGGTTATAGGATACAGTACCAGGCAAGTATTATTATGGCCAACTGTGTAAAACTGTATTTAAGCTGTGTTTTATTATACTTCAGAGGGAGAGAGGGCACGATTTAACTTGTCATCTAAATTAAATTAAACATTTTGCAATAATGGGACTGGCCCTTTTCCCTATTAGTCACTGCCACCTAAATACATTTAGGTGGATGCAAGAGATTCTAAATGGCATGAGCAGCCAAGTAAAAGCTTTTCTAGGTACTGAGGGCATTATAAAATAAGTTATAAGATCTAGTTCCTGGCTTCAAAAAGTTCAAATCTAAATAAAGAGTAAAATATGCAAAGGATTAAACTTCAGAATCTCTTTGAAAGTCTTGTATCTAATTCTGTAATTTAATTTTGATGCCAGTTTCTTAAAGAGATCCTGAAAATGATGAAGCCTCCTCCACCCCTTCATTCCCACCTTAATCATTCCACAGTGTAGAACAGCATAGCTGTGGCCTAAGGTGACCAATCGTCCTCCTTTAGGGAAGACAGTCCTTCTTTTGTAAGTTCCGTCCTTCCTCAAAAAGTGTCCTCCTTTTTGATATTGGAAGACTAATCTGTAAATGTCCGTATTCGATTGATGCAGAGTCGATCCATTGTGTGTGATGTAACATACAGATATTTATATCTAAATGAGTACTTTTTACTTACAATTATTATTAAAATTTAATAGGCATGTGAGCATAATCTTTATTATATGCGGCTTAAGTGTCTGTTTGTCGCTGATAGCTTATTGGTTGCTTGCGTAACTGTACTAGCCAATGGGGTGAAGTTGCCACGGCTGAATGCAAATTGAGCGTGTCAGGGGGAAGGTGAACATTTGTTTGCATTGGCAATCATCTGTTTTACATAAAAACTACATCTTAACGTAATTTCTTTTAAGAATGCCTCCCAGAAAATACAGCACTGAAGAGGAGAGAAAAGGAGCTAAAGCTGCACAAAAATGGCTTTCTCGACAAAAAGAAACCACTGAGCAGAGAAAGACAAGGCTTGCTTCAGTTGCAGAGCAAATGTGTCTTTCTTGGCAAAATGAGACTGATGAGCATAGAGAAACAAGGCTTGCCTCAGATGCAAGACAAAAAAGCCTGTCTCGACAAAATGAGTCCCTTGAACAAAGGCAGGAGAGAAATGCAAAAAAACAACAGAGTAATGCTGACTGAAATGCAAAAAGGTTAACATTTTATTATTTAAATCACCTTTATTTATTGAGCTAGCGGTGGCTCTTAAGAAATGTACCGCCAGTGGTTTCCTTCATTGCACTTTACTTTAAGCAATTAAGCCAGTAGAAGGGGGAAACCCTGTGGGGCACTAAGCAAAGGGGCGTCCTCGCTGCCTGCCCTGGGTAATTCAGTTTGAATTAGCAGACACCTTTGCACAAATCATTTTAATTACAATTTATAATATCTAGAACAGCGGTCATTTCGTATGACCGCCGGGCTTTCTAGTTATAATATAAAATATTACAAATGCTTTTATTATTCATTTATCATATTATAGTGTATTATTGTTGCAATGAATACAATATTTCTTTTATTTATAATATTGTATTCTTCAATTTATTTTTGTCCTCCTTTTCATTGTAAAAAAGTTGGTCACCTTACAGTGGCCGCTCAGGTGGACAGAGCATGGTAACAGTGGTACAAACTGAAAGCAAGACTGCTAAAATCTACCCCCTTTCCCATGGAACATGGATTTACATCTAGGGGCATTGTTCTGGTTTGCAGTTTCCCCTCTCAGACTGTAGGAAACCTTTGCTCAGGAACAGCCACATCACTCCTAATAGCTTCTTGGACCTTGGCTCCTGGCTGCCACTCATATCTCATATCGCTGAACTGTTACTTACTCAAATCTCTCAGACTTGGCATTCCACACTCATAAATTAGCTCAATCTCATCTTGACTCCCAGCCAAGTGATGCTCCTACTAGTGTCCTCGCTGGCAGAGATTAAGGTTCGTGTTATGCTATACATCCAAACATATGATATTTATATGCTTTATGCCTAAACTGGTTAATAAGTGTCACCACTGAAGCCTCAAGAGACAGGGTGCAAGGTTGAGATTAGAATGACACTATAAAGAGATACTGCTGACTTTTCTCTTTTCTGTATTCCAATCTTTTTTTTTTAATTCAGTGAAAGGAGGGGAGGCAGACTATGGGGCGATGCTCTGCCCATCTGGGAAGTTGCTCTGTTGCTCAGCAACCAAACTCCTCTTAGTGCCTAAGGTGGAGGCTATGGAGCCATCCTCAGCACCCAGGGCCAACTCACTCCAAAACGAGCCAAGGCTGCAGAAGAGAGAGAGAAAGAGAGAGAGAGAGAGAGAGAGAGAGAGAGAGAAGCAAGAGAGGGAGGGGTGGAGAAACAGATGGGCACTTCTCCTATATGCCCTGATTGGGAATCGAACCTGGGACATCCACACGCCAGGCTGATGATCTACCAATGAGCCAACAGCCAGGGCCACTCCATTCTTTATTTTGTAGAACTTGGTTGAAATAGGCATATGAGTTTTATCTAACTAATACTTTTATTGGAAATACATAATTTTACTTTTCATAAGTCTCAGAAACTTAAAATCAGGAGAAATTGAACTCACATAGCTCAATCTTCCATGGAATTCATGAATCCTGTCCACAATATATGTGGTCTGACACAGATATCATCAAACTCTTGTCTAGATATGTTACATACTGGTCCATTCAACTGCTGATCACCTCCAATGATAAGAAATCTACATCTTGTAATGTCAAGGGTAGTTAGTCATTTTATACTTCAGGGCCATCCACAGGGCACACTCTAGGGAGAGGCTCTACAATCATAAACCCAGTTGGAGTAAGCTTGGAGTAATTCCAGAACAATCTATGCAGGCTTGAATAGACACGATGGGGTCAAAACTAAGATAATAACATCAATGAGATATAACTTTGAGGAAACATGAGTTGATAATAGTGGTTATAGGTAACATTTACAGAGTATTACTATAGATCAGAGGTCAGGCAGGCACCACCTTAGTGCTTTATATTTTTAAGCCTTGTATTTTGCACAATATTTTCATGAAGAATAGTGTCTTCATTTTCCAGCTGTAGAAGATGAGGTACAAAGTAATTAGCCCAAAGACTAGTCAGCAAAAGAGCTAGGATTTGAATCCAGAACAACTGGATCAGGAGTCTCGACCCTTAACTGCTATAGTAGATTACCTTAATAATTGTAACTAAGAATGTTTAAATCACATGCCAGGTGTCATTTACTTATTTGATCCTCACAATAGCAATCCTACGATGGATGTACTATTACAGAACAGCTAAGTAACTTGTGCAAGGTCCTACAGCTAGTGAGTACTGAGCTAGGATTCAACCCCAGGTTGGCTGGCTCTTCTCCACTGCTCTAGATGCCCTTGGCGGTACACTCCCTGTGGATGGTGCCACATACAGAGGATAGTGATTGTGTCCCATGTGCAGAGAACGCAAATGACAAGGTGGGCAAGAATAGGATAGGCAGCAGCTGGTAAATATATAAAGGGAAATTAGATACTCTCTGGTATCCAGGATACCCAGAGGACTGCCAACCCAATCCTTCTTGCAAAGGACACAGAGAGGACAAATGATCGATAAACAGGAGCCTAAATGGTCATAAAGAATGGCTTCTGTGCAGGAGTATTATGTAAGAAGCTGCCTTTGTGGAGAGGAAAATGAGGCCTCATATAACTTGCCACTTTCTGGTTTCAGAAAGGGGGTGGGAAACTGGCAGATACCTGAATGTTTACTGTGAACATGTGGAACAGAGATACAACTGAGGCAAGCAAAGGTCCACTTAAACTTCTACCCACGGGATTCCCTTACTGAACCTTTTTCTTTTTAACTATATGGAAAGTTTCATGGTACATGAAGGACTAAAAAAATGACTCTAAATATTGAATAAGTCATGCTGAATATTAAGCAATGCGATTAGCTAAGTCTTCAGGAATCCATAAAATAAACTTCTTAACTAAGACTGAAGTCCTTATTCATTCAGAGAACATCACTCAGTAATTTAAAATAATACCTAAATAAATGTTTACAAACTTATATTTTCAAAGAAAATTTACAAGTATTTTTGAAGGAAAAAAAAGGATTCATTCACAAAGCAAGTAAATATTTCAAATATTTAATGCTTGTTAGCTGCATTCAGTAAATCTTTAACACTTATTGTACTGTGTATTTAAGATTAAGTCTACTGTGAGAACCCCTTTACTTTCAATTTCAATTTAATAATGAGTATTTGGAGTTCTTTCTTTTAAAATTTTGTTTCTCGGGAATTAGGGTTGACTTTTTCTCTAGCCCAGGAAGACTCCACGCGTGCTCTTGACAGCAGAGAGTACCGTATGTCTCGTTTTCACTTTTATTCCCCAGAGCCCAGGATAGTGTCTGGCACACACCGTCCAAAACAAGCCTGGTAACTGGAACCCACTGACCTCACTGAATGTGTGTCGAGTAGTGAACACAAGTGTCGGTCTGAATGCTGAGTGACGGTGTCTGCTCCGTAATCACATGTCTCATCGGCCTCCTTCGTCAGCGGCGTGGGGAGGAGGAATTCCGATTTCACAAGAGCCGATTTCTAACGAAATCTTTTTATTCGGATTGGAACCCTTTCTGGGGCGTTTTCTCTGCGGAGAGAACACGAATTTGTGAAACGTGGAGGAGTCTGCTCTAAAGCAGGGTCCGACCTTGACGGACAGCTGTGCTGGGGCGACGGAGCAATTCTTCCTCCTCAGGAGTGACAGGCCAAGCCTTAGGGGAGCCCCTGTGGATGGAGAGAGTGATGCCTGCTTCTAGGTCTCCCCGTTTCTCCCTCCCCCTCGCTCCCCGCCCGGAGTTGCCTAAGGCACCGCCACCTCCCACTGTGTCACCCCAGGTCTCAGAGCACTCCTTCCAGCCCTGCCTCCTTAGCTTCCAGCAAGCTAGCTCCCGCCCCACCCCTCACGAAGTTCTCTGATTGGCTCCCGCGCCGGGTGAAGGCGCTTGCTGATTGGGCTGAGGGCCATCAACGCGTGGTGATGCGACCCTCTCGGGGCGGGGCCTGGGGCGGTGTGACCGTCAGCCCCGCCACGCGCGGGGGGGATTACTTCGCTTACGGAACCTGGCAGCGACGTTTGCGGTTCGCGGCTCACACCCGGCTTCGCCTGTCTGGGCCGGAGCAAGGGCCTTTAGGAGCGGGGGGGGGCCAAGAAGTTGGGATTGGGGTGCGGGGAGGGCCTAGGGTGCGGGGCGGGGTGCAGGGTTGGGGAGGCGGCTGGTGGCGCGAGGCAGTCCAGGGGAGCCCGGGGACATGGCGCGGCCGGACGAAGAGGAAGGCGAAGCGGTGGCGCCCGCGTACCGCACTGAGAAAGGATACCTCCCGGTCCCGGGGGGCTCGCCAGCTGGGAAGATGAGCGCGGAGCAGCAGAACGGGCCCAAAGCTGGCTGTCTGGCCCTGAACGGGGTCCCTCGGGACAGCCCCGCGGCCGCCTTGGGGGCCCGTGGCAGGCCACAGACTCAGCAGGTCCCGGAGGAGGAGACCCAGGTTCGGCTGCTGCCCACGGTCCCCGGGGAGGAGACTCCAGGGACCGAAGGCTCCTCGGTGCCGCGCACGGCGCTGTCCACGCGGCGCTTCGTGGTGCTCCTGATCTTCAGCCTGTACTCGCTGGTCAACGCCTTTCAGTGGATCCAGTACAGCATCATCAGCAACGTCTTCGAGGGCTTCTACGGTGTCTCCTTGCTGCACATCGACTGGCTGTCCATGGTGTACATGTTGGCCTACGTGCCCCTCATCTTCCCAGCCACCTGGCTGCTGGACACCAGAGGCCTGCGGCTCACCGCCCTGCTAGGCTCCGGCCTCAACTGCCTGGGCGCCTGGGTCAAATGCGGCAGTGTGCAGCAGCATCTGTTCTGGGTCACCATGCTGGGCCAGTCCCTGTGCTCTGTGGCCCAGGTGTTCATCCTCGGCTTACCCTCCCGCATCGCCTCAGTGTGGTTTGGGCCCAAAGAGGTTTCCACAGCTTGTGCCACCGCCGTGCTCGGCAATCAGGTAAGGACTTGGCATATGGGTGGACACACAGGAGGCTAGTCTGTAAATGAAGAAGACAGGAGACAGCCTTAGGTTAAAGAGAGGTTTTGATCTATTTGTAAGGACAGAACTTTGAAAACCAGTATAAAGTGAGCACCTTATCATCTTGATTTCAGAATTACCTATAAAATAATAATCTGAATTGGCACCTAAATGCCTGACATCATAGAAAACTTGTCAGTGCAGTAATGAATGAGACTCGGGTAGGTATCGTTTTTTGTCACCCTTAGTGTATTTACAAAAGGAAGGTGTTAGATTCTGGGAAATATGTTCGCATTTGAGTGGTCAGTGTGAACAGCCCTGTTTAATTTTATTTATTTTGTAAAGATTTTTATTTATTGATTTTAGAGAGAGAAGGGGGGAGCAGGGAGGAGCATCAACTCATAATCATTGTACGTGCCTTGACCAGGTAAGCCCGAGGTTTTG
Source organism: Saccopteryx bilineata (assembly GCF_036850765.1). Lineage (NCBI taxonomy): Eukaryota > Metazoa > Chordata > Mammalia > Chiroptera > Emballonuridae > Saccopteryx > Saccopteryx bilineata. The sequence goes on along the minus strand of NC_089491.1, from coordinate 296,208,256 downwards.
AACCTGCGACCTTAGCATTCTAGGTTGACACTCTATCCACTGCGCCACCACAGATCAGGCCCATCTAATTTTATGTATAGCAGTCAACAAAATGCTTGGCTTATAACTAACACTTATAAACAACTTCTAAATAAATTTGTAGCCTGACCAGGCAGTGGCACAGTGGATAGAGTATCAGCCTGGGATGCTGAGGACCCAAGTGTGAAACCCAGAGGTTGCTGGCTTGAGCCCATGCTCACCAGCCTGAGGGTCACTGGTTTGAGCGTAGGATCACAGACATGACCGCAAGGTCGCTGGCTTGAGCAAGAGGTCACTTGCTCTGCTCGAGCCCTCCCCAATCAAGGCACATATGAGAGAGCAATCAACTAAGGTGCAGCAACGAAGAGTTGATGTTTCTCATCTCTCCCAAGAAAAAAAAAAAACTACTGATAAAGACTTCACAACATTCCTGAGTCCAATTACCAATTTTTTTTTTTTTTTTTTACAGAGACAGAGAGTGAGTCAGAGAAAGGGATAGACAGGATCAGAGAGAGATGAGAAGCATCAATCATTAGTTTTTCATTGCGCGTTGCAACACCTTAGTTGTTCATTGATTGCTTTCTCATATGTGCCTTCACTGTGGGCCTTCAGCAGACCGAGTAACCCCTTGCTTGAGCTAGCCTTGGGTTCGAGCTAATGAGCTTTTGCTCAAACCAGATGAGCCCGCGCTGAAGCTGGCGACCTCGGGGTCTCGAACCTGGGTCCTTCCGCATCCCAGTCCAACGCTCTATCCACTGCGCCACCGCCTGGTCAGGCCCAATTACCAATTTTTAACAGTAAGAAAATGAAGACAAATAAGAGATCTTGGAATCCATTGTAAAAGGGTGGCTTGAATTGCCAAGTCTCCATTAATGTGCTTCCTAGTCTCTTCTAACACCTTAGATCCAAATACTATTAGCATTATTACTAGGTAGAATGTCTTGTGCATGTTGTTTTTTTTAATTGCAGATTGATTCTTTTATTGTAACTTAAAATTTGCATATGGAGTTCTGTGGTACTTTATGTAAATTGATTGTGTGTACATTCAGCTTTAGGAGAATCTAGTTAAAAATCTGTATACCAAAAGTTTCATTTCTCTCTGTATATATATGGCTACATGTAGCTATATAACAAAAGAAAGTTACTTTATTCTGGTCTAACACTTGTTTCAAGATCACAATAAGATTTATTTAAAATTTATAAAAAAAGATGAACTCAATGCTTATTTCTTTATATTCATTTCCTTTCTCTAAAAGTAAAGAAGTGGTAGCTTGAACTATAGTTGTTATGTATCCAAAATAATTTATGACTAATATTTTAGTTATTTGCTCAGCATGCTTGGATAGGAACTGGTTTCTTGAAGTACCGTATTTCCTCATATATAAGACGCCCATTTCTTTCCTGCAAAAAAAAAAATTTTTTTTCCTGCAAAAAATTTGAGGTCTAATAAATGAGTGCGTTTTATACAGTGGTTGTAGATTTTTTTACTTGCATTTCTCGCTTTTTTCATGCTTGTTTTTGCACTCATTGTTGAAGACAGTGATTCATCATCAGACACAGATGAAGACAAGCTAATGGATGGGAGTTTTGACAATGATGAGGAGTTGTATGAATTTTATGATGAATACAACTTGAGTTTAATAACTTTTTTTTTTCAAGTTTCGGGCCCCAAAATTAAGGTGTGTCTTATACATGGGGAAATACGGTAGTTTAAATATTCAAGATTAAGACTTCATCAAGTATGACAGAAATATTATCAACTCCATAGCTATTTCATGGAAAATAAGTGGGAACTTTTTCTCATAGGCATATTTCCCTCTGAATACTCAGCACACCTTTGGGCCTTCTTCCTACAGTTTACCTAGGTGTTCTCATCCTTCCTTTCTCCAGTAGCTGTGCACTTGCTCATGACCCCCAAGTATGCAACTTCAGCTTAGATTATGGAGTTATCACTTATAATACCCAATATTATTCAGCACTCACTACAAGCTGGCACCATGTTACATGCATATGTCATTTAATTTATTAATGTAAGGCAGGAACTATCACTTTCCCCATTTTATAGATGCGGAAACTGAGACTTGAAGGGATGAAATTATTTTCCAAAAGTTACACAGCTAATTAAATTAGTGGCGGCATTCACACTCAAGTCTGATCTCTGAATCCTAGCTTAACCTGAGAGAACTTTTTTTTTTTAATTTTTTTAAATTTTATTTATTCATTTTAGAGAGGGGAGAGAGAGAAAGACAGAGGGAGAGAGAGGCAGGGGGGAGGAGCTGGAAGCATCAACTCCCATATGTGCCTTGACCAGGCAAGCCCAGGGTTTTGAACCAGTGACCTCAGCATTTCCAGGTCGAGGCTTTATCCACTGCGTCACCACAGGTCAGGCTGAGAGAACTTTTATAATGTAGACCAGATCATGTCATTGCCCAGCTTTGAACTTGCCAGTGATTTCTCTTAGTACTTAAAATCTAAGCTCTATTTTGAATTACAAAACCTTACTAACATGTCTTCTTTGGTTCCTTAAACAATATTGAGGAACCTTTTTTGCATAAGCACCTTTGCAGAACCATTCTCCCTTTCTGGTATGTTCTTCCTCCTATGGTGGCATTATTACATCCTGTTGTCACTGAGCTCTCAGTTTAAATTCATTTGATACCTCACTCAGTGGCAACTTTTTTTTTTTCTTTTCTCCTTATTGAATTTATTGGGGTGGCACTGGTTAACAAAATTATACAAGTTTCAAGTGCACAGTTCTCCAACATGTCATCTGTCCACTGTATCGTGTGTTCACTACCCCTAAGTCAGGTCTCTGTCCATCACCATTCATCCCTCCAGTACCCTCTCCTGACGGCCACCACGCTGTTCTTTGTGTCCCTGAGTTTTTCTCTTTTTTTTTCTCTGACAGCGGCTCTCTATGAGTCTGTCTCTGTTTTTGCTTATTAGCTTATTCTGTTCATTAGATTCCACATATAAGTGAAATCATGTGGGACTTTTCTTTCTCCGACTGGTTGATTTCACTTAGCATAATGCTCTCCAGGTCCATCCATGCTGAAACATTCCTTCTGCCTGGAATGTTCTTCCTCCTAGAATGACATTATTATGTCCTGTCACTGAGCTCTCAGTTTCAATTCATTTTAAATATCACTCGTAGCAATTCTTGACAATCCCATTTAGAGTTGCCCAATCACTCTCTTATTACATTATTATACTTTAATTCTCCATGTAGTGTTTATCATCGTCTGATGTTTATATATTTATATGTTTGTATATTAATATTTCTTTGTAATTCACTTCCCAGCCCCACCATTAGATTGTAAGTTTCAGGAAAATAGGCACAAAGTCTGAATGTACACAACTGTGTGTCACCAGCATTTATTACAGTGCCTGGCACATTGTAGATTCTCCATAAAATTTTGTTGAATATATGAATGAGTTTCAGACTAATATAGATACTGGCCAACTGTTTTCTTCTACTTGGAAAACCCATACGACCTGACCCCATCAATCAAAATTGGCTTGGTCTCCTAGTTCATTTCTCTTTATTTCTCCTGCCACTATCTTAGCTTTGGCCATCTACAGGTCTCACCTAGAGCTTGCCCACTGGCCTTCTATCTGTAGCTCTTGCTCTCTTCCCCCTGTTTTTGCCACATTCATCCTGTGTGGTACACCCCGTGCAGTGCCTTCCAATGCCCTAGGCTAAAATTCAAACTCTATTGTGACAGTGTGTGACCCTCCAGCTCAGTCTCCTGCCAACTCCTCAGCTTCGCCTCTCCCCACAGCCCCATTCTTACAACGTACTTTCTGCTCTGAGGGAAACTGTGTGTACATACCTACCACTTACAGTTTCTCACAAGGTCTTGCTCTCCCTTTCCTTTGTACATGATGTCCCCTTGGCTGAGAATACTTCTACTTCACTTGACTAACTCCAATTTCTTTTTTTCTTTCTTTTTTTTTTTTTCATCTTTTCTGAAGCTGGAAACAGGGAGAGACAGTCAGACAGACTCCCGCATGCGCCCGACCGGGATCCACCCGGCACGCCCACCAGGGGGCGACGCTCTGCCCACCAGGGGGCGATGCTCTGCCCATCCTGGGCGTCGCCATGTTGCAACCCTCCTGGGTGTCGCCATATTGCGACCAGAGCCACTCTAGCGCCTGGGGCAGAGGCCACAGAGCCATCCCCAGCGCCCGGGCCATCTTTTGCTCCAATGGAGCCTTGGCTGCGGGAGGGGAAGAGAGAGACAGAGAGGAAGGCGCGGCGGAGGGGTGGAGAAGCAAATGGGCGCTTCTCCTATGTGCCCTGGCCGGGAATCGAACCCGGGTCCTCCGCACGCTAGGCCGACGCTCTACCGCTGAGCCAACCGGCCAGGGCTAACTCCAATTTCTTATTCAGATCTTTGCTTCTCCAGAAACTTTTCCTGAACTCCAAGTCTATACAAGGTGCCCTCCAAAGTACTTTCTTAGGTAGGGGGACCATATGTTCCAGTTTGCCTGGGATAGTCCAGGTGTACACCTGTTGTCCAGCATAATTCCTCCTGGAGTCCCTTTCACTCTGAATAATATTCTTGTTTGTAACATGAATTACTCAGTCTCCCCAGTCTTACCACCCTCTACTCCATCACAGTACTCTACTTACCACACTCTTATAATTACCTGTTTAATTGTTTCTATCCAGCTTTTTGTATGGGAGCAAATGAAATAATTTGGCAAATGTTATCTCTGCCTCACTCTCCCCCTTTTTTTTTTTTATAAATTTTATTATTTATTGATCTTAGAGAGAGGGAAGTGGGGGGGAGGGAGAGAGGAAGAGGGGAAGGAACAGGAAGCATCAATTTGCAGTTGCTTCTTGTACATGCCTTCACCCGGCAAGCCTGGGGTTTCGAACCGGCAACCTCAGCATTCCAGGTCAACACTTTATCCACTGCGCCACCACAGGTCAGGCCTCACTCTCCTTTTTGAAACCTATTTTGTACCCTTCCTTTTTACTTTGATCACCTAAAGTATATGATACCTCCCTCTATTGAGCCTCCTTTAATATTTTGATTTTATTTCTCTTGTTGTGATTATCATACTGAGCCTTATTTTTTCCTTACTTATATGAAATTCACATAACAAAATAAATCATTTTAAAGTGCAGTTTAGTGGCATTTGATACATTCACAATGTTGTGCAATCATCACCTCCATCTAGTTCCAAAACATTCTCATCCATCCTCAAAGAAGACCCAATACCCACTAAGCAGTCGCTCTTCATTCCCCCCTTCCTGTAGTCCCTGGCATCCACTAATTTGCTTTTTCTCTCTGGATTTACATATTCTGGATATTCCAGATACTTAAGTGGAGTCATACTGTGAGTGACCTTCTGTATCTGGCTTCTTTCACTTGGCATATTTTCAAAGTTCATCCATGTTGTAGCATGTATCAGTACTTCAGTCTTTTCATGGCTAAATTTTTCATTGAATGGTTATACCACATTTTGTTTATACATTTGTTGATGGACATTTGTATTGTTTATACCTTTTGGCTATTATGAATAGGGTTGCTATAATATCCATATACAATAGTCAATATTTGTTTGAACACTGTTTTAAGTTTTGGGGGGTAAATAATTAGGAGTGGAGTTGCTAGGTCCTATGGTAGTTCTGTGTTTCACTTGTTGAGGAACTGCAAACTTTTCCGCAGTGGCTGTACTATTTTACAATCCCTCCAGCAGTGTACAGGGTTCCAGTTTCTCCATATCTTGCCAACATTTTTTTCTATTATAGTAGGTATGAAGTGGTATCTTATTGTGGTTTTGATTTTCAGTTCCCTAATGACTAATAATGTTGAGCATTTTTTCATGTGCTTATTGGACATTTCTGTATCTTCTTTAGAGAAATGTCTATTCAAGTTCTTTGCCCATTTTTGAATTGGGATGTTTTTCTTTTTGTTGTTGAGTTATATATATTCTGGATAGTAGACCCTTGATTTGCAAATATTCTCTCCCATTTTATAGGTGTCTTTTTTCAGTCTTATTCTGCATGTTCTTATTCATTTTTTAGATTCTAAGCATCTAACTTTATAGCACCATCATTCAGGTTACAGGAGCTCAGTGAATACTTACTGAACAGGAAAGACATTTGTCAGCAATTTCTCTCTAACAGTACAATTGTAACAGGGTGCTTCTGAGTTTACAAAAGCACTTACAAACACTAGCTGTCCTCTTTGTGTTGTATTCATTGGCAGTATGTTCTATTATCTCTTCTAATAATAGCTGTTAACAGCACTGTTTATTTTACAGCTTGGAACGGCAGTTGGCTTTTTGCTACCACCCGTTTTGGTGCCCAACACACAGAATAACACAGCCCTTTTGGCTTCTAATATCAGTACCATGTTTTATGGAACATCAGCTGTCGCCACATTTTTATTTATTTTAACGATAATTGGTAAGTGAATTATTCTTCCTAGAGTTTAAGTAGTAGCTAAATGCATGACAATAGTATGAAAAGAAAAATAACCAACCCTGAACATTTTTATTGCTATCTCAAATGCCATTTGCTCGTTTCATTCTTGTCTTAGTGCTGTCTTGCTCAGGTAACCAATGCTGCACCTCTAGGGCTATGTTATGATCCATCTACTTTAATACTGAAAAGGAATGGAAGACTAATTCATCTCATTTATTGCCCTACTAACTTTTCTTCCCTAATAGCAGTTGGTTTCAAACACACTACCTGCCTCCTCTTTGCATATTCCTTTATATGTTCTGCATCTTACATTAACCTAGCCAGGAACAAGTTCTTGTCAATGCTTTGAAATGATGCAGATAGGCCACAGCTTTCCTTTTAATGATAAATCCTTCTGGAGATCCTCAACTTAACAATAAACTGGATCTGAAAATGTTGACCAGTGAATGATCTTGGGCAGTGGCAAGCCGTTCAGCAGAATTTCAAACTGGCAACTGTCTACTTGGTAGGCCACCAGCAGAGCACTTCTGCCACCGTCCGCCACTGAGTCCTCTCGTCTGGGCCTGGGTCTTGAAGCAGTCAGTCAGAATCAGCTGCAAGGAGCCATCATCAGTTTGGAAGAAGGTTTGGGAAGGTCTGCTTTTTAAAGTTTATCTTTCATGGGAAATAACTTGATTTTAGAGAAAAGACTAGGTAAGGTTTATGTAAGTAATATAGCTGCTAACATGACTATAATACTGTCCTTTAGGCATTCAGTATATCTTAAATTAAATTGAAGAGGAAAGGCACTTTAAAATTGAAAGGCCATCTTTTAATCATTAAAATTTACAATTAAATTTGGATTTTTAATTTATATATTAATTTTTACCATGGCTATAATAGTAATGAAAAATTCAAGGTTTATGATCTTCAGATGTGAAATCCTCAGTTTTCAAGGAAAGTATGCTGAAGACTATAGAGTGTTTTGATAGAGACTGTCTTTATAAATGAACTTCAGGATCCAGGTATAGCAAGCTCAGCCCACATATTTAATTTCCCTTAAGATAATGAACAAAATATTCTCTTGGCAGTATAAAAGGAATTCTGACACATCCAAACTTATGGCTAGTTTTTATGTTTTAGTTAGCAAGTGGCATATTTGCTATGTGCAGACTACTGAAAAAGGGCAAATTATCCCTGACCTATTTTAGCAGTTTAACAACATTTTTTAAAAAATTATTTTTATTTATTTATTCACTTTAGAGGAGAGAGAGAGAGAGAGAGGGAGAGAAGGGGGAGGAGCAGGAAGCTTCAACTCCCATATGTGCCTTGACATATGGGACCGGCAACCCCAGCATTTCCAGGTGGAGCGAGGCTTTACCCACTGCGCCACCACAGGTCAGGCAGCAGTTTAACAACATTTTAAAAGACATCTATATTTTTTTAAAAATAAACTCTTAAGTATGTTTTTCAAAGTTATCTTTCCTTTCATTGCTTATGAATCTTTATATAAATTCTGGTTTTCTTTTTTTATTATTACCTTCAGGTGTCTCTTTGGAAGAAATGAGAGAGTAATAGATTGTATATAAGATATCTATAGATAAGAAATTATATATACATATATGTGTTTAAGTATATATATATATATATGAGATTTTTATCTGTTAAGGGAGGAGGACAAAAAATAATAGGTATAACCATTGGCATATCACCCTATTATTTGAGAAATCAAAAGAGAACTCTTGTCTGACCTGTGGTGGCGCAGTGGATAAAGGCATCGACCTGGAACACTGAGGTCGCTGGTTCAAAACCCTGCACTTGTCTGGTAAAGGCACATATGGGAGTTGAAGCTTCCTGCTCCTCTCCCGTTTCTCTCTCTCTCTCTCTCTCTTTCTCTCTCTCTTCTCTAAAATGCATAAATAAATAAAAATTAAAAAAAAAAGAGAGAACTCTTTATGAACATAATGACTTAACTTATGTACTTGTGGCTTATGAGTAGACAGTGGAAATAGAAATGGAGGAGGAGAATGGAAAAAATGGACTAGAAATGGAATAGGAATAAAAGGGCTTATTGTCAAGTTTTGCCTGGTGACCTATACTCGTAATCGTACGATACCAAGCATAGTATAAAAGCAAGATCCTATACACTTGTGATATGAAAGGCTTAGGTTGAAAATTTTGACACTTAAATGAAAAATTTACCTGTTTTCCTTATATCCAAATACTTGGTATTGAGGAAAATTTGGGTTATTTAAAAAGTCTTTACTTACGAAAGGTCCTTAGTTACTGAGAGACAGTCCTACATTACTCTATATTTTACCCATAAGTACTCTGGGAGCCCAGCCAAATCTTATAATTTAGGTTGCTGATATTTTCAGCAATGTGACATATACCTAAAATACTGTCTTGAGGGTTTATGCCACTATCTCTCTTACTCTCCCTCATAGAGCTTGAGTGTAATCCATGTAGCATTTCTAGGAATTAAGCCACGCCTTCCACTGAATTTACGTTATTACCTCATTCTTATTAGGAGAATTCTATTATGACCTCTAACTTTTGATAAGTACCAAAATGCTTAAAGGCACACTATATGCTTATCTCATTTAATCTTCATAGCCCTGTGAGGCGACACTATTATTATCATCATAATTTTATAGATGAGGAAACTGGAGCACAGAATTTAAGTAAATTTCATTTACCCACGGTCACAGTTAGCAAATACTGAAGATGAAATTTGAGCCTAGGCAATCTAACCTCCTGTATAAAATGTTATATATACATATAGAAAGATATCATTTTAATTTTTACTTGATCATATTTTTTTTGTTACAATTCAAACTCTGGTCTAAGTGGTGATGCTGTTGTATTTGAAAGCTGTACAGCAGAGCAGTAAACTAGATTACTTAAGTCTGCCAGTGAAAATCCTTACCAGCCTGACTGACTGAAGTTGAGCGGATGACAGAAAACAAAAGGAATGGTGATCAAACTGTTTACTGTTAGGTACTTAAACACACGGTTTTATCAGGTATCCACAATTTTACTTTTGAGTCTTATATTCAGGATACTTATATATAAGCTGCTATTGTAAACTGTTCACAGAAATACATTTTGCTTAGTCTATAAGAATTTCAAGCCCTGAGATAAATTTAGTCTCTGATTTTTAAAAATAAATATTCCTCAAAAGGACAGTATATTTTGTGTGGCAGTCAATAATTACAAAGTTCTTTTACATGTATCATATATCATACAAGCCTCATAATAGCTTGTAGTTAATTCCATTTTATGGACGAGAGAACTATAGTCAAAAACAGGAACTGACTTCTTCAGAGGCGGGGCCAGAATTCAAACCTGTATTTATTTTATAATGAGTTAACAAATAATGAAAGCGAAAGCTAATGTTATTATCTAATTTCAAAAAGAAGTGGTTCTAAACCCAACAGAGTTGCTACTTCATTATAGGAGAAAAAGTTTGATTGTGGTGCCCAAAAATCCTTTGGCTCCTTTATATGCCAGTCGCTAGGGGTGGAAAATAACCGCTTTAATAGTTAATTATCTTATTGATACAAGTTTTTGGTAAGGAGAAGAGAAGATGGTAAAAAGGCAGTTGTTTTGCATTTTCAAAGGATAAAGAACAAGCCATATTTCATCCTTTGAGATGCAATACAGCCTAAACAGGGTCAGAGGCCAATGGCTGTTTGTTCTTTTCTCTTTTCTTTCATATAGACTCAAACCCAACTTTATTATATTGTGTAGCTGATAGATACAGGCCTGATTTTCGAGAGGGCAGTTGACCACTCAAAATGGAAAGATAACACTTGTATTTAGAAAATAAATCTAATGGAGTTAAAGACTATTAAGAATTGTTATTTCTATTTTACTATTAAGAATTGTTTTTATTTTGCATTTGAATTCAGATTGAGCCATTTAGACTTACCTTACTACCATAGTAAATAAAAACCTAAGAGGCTTAAGACTCACTAAATACTCATGACTACCTTGTGTTTTTTACATTCTGAAACTTTTACAACTGTGTGAGTTCTGTATTACCAATATTAATAAAAAGAGGTATCTCCTATCTTAACTAGGACAACTTTCAGGAAAGGACCACAGACATCCTCAACAGTGCCAAGAGCAGATAGGGTGAAAGGAGGAGGAGGAATTGCAGCAACTTAAACATTTTATGTCTACCAGTCCTCCAATGTAAGGATACTAAAAAACTAAATACTTATGAGTTGTGTCTCCTCTTGAATTAGTTGTGAGGCCTGTAAAAATAGAAGTCTGTTTTAGTTATATCATAATTAAGTACTGTTTTGGTGAGTAAAGAACTTTAATTTTTTTTATTTTTAGCAGCAAACAGGGAAATTAGAGAATGATAGTATTATATAGAAGTTTTAAGGTTGATTTCTTTTTTTTTTTTTTTTTTTTTTTTCATTTTTATGAAGCTGGAAACAGGGAGAGACAGTCAGACAGACTCCCGCATGCGCCCCACCGGGATCCACCCGGCACGCCCACCAGGGGCGGTGCTCTGCCCCCCAGGGGGCGATGCTCTGCCCATCCTGGGCGTCGCCATATTGCGACCAGAGCCACTCCAGCGCCTGAGGCAGAGGCCACAGAGCCATGCCCAGCGCCCGGGCCATCTTTGCTCCAATGGAGCCTTGGCTGCGGGAGGGGAAGAGAGAGACAGTGAAGAAAGCGCGGCGGAGGGGTGGAGAAGCAAATGGGCGCTTCTCCTATGTGCCCTGGCCGGGAATCAAACCCGGGTCCTCCGCACGCTAGGCCGACGCTCTACCGCTGAGCCAACCGGCCAGGGCCTAGGTTGATTTCTTTCACAGTGATTTTCAAAGCTGGCTTGGTATTGATAGCATTTGGAGAGTTTTGTGTTCAAGACGGATTCTCAGATTCTGTTCTGGAGGTTTCATTGAGTCTTGGATCATCTCTTAAAATCTGTATTATTTTGAAATTTCTACATGATTATGATTGACAACCAAACCCATCAGATCTAGCCCACTTTTGAACTATGAAGTAGGCCTTCTTTGTTGGAAGAAATAGCCACTATTTTAAGAGAGAGAGAGAGAACAAGAGAGAGAAAGAAGCTCTGATCTTTTACTGAATCCATTTACCTTCTTTTTTGTTTTTAAATTTACCCATTTCATTGATTCTAAACCATACATTTTTTTCATGAAATCTCTGAAATTGAAATGCTTTTAATAATCAACGGCATCTAAGCCTGACTCGTGGTGGCACAGTGAATAAAGCATGGACCTGGAACACTGAAGTCTCCAGTTTGAAACCCCGAGGTCACCAGCTTGAGCGCAAGGCCACCAGCTTGAACGGGGTGTTTTTGGCTTGAGCGCGGGATCATTTACATAATCCCTGGTCGCTGGCTTGAGTACAGAGGTCTCTGGCTTGAGCTCAAGATCACTGGCTTGCTGGCTTGAAGTCCAAGGTTGCTGGCTTGAGCCCAAGGTTGTTGGCTTGACCAAGGGGTCACTGGCTTGGCTTGAGTCCCCCTGGTCAAGGCACGTATGAGAAGCAATCAATGAACAATTAAAGTAAAGCAATTACAAGTTGATGCTTCTCATCTTTCTCCTCTCTCTCTCTCCCTTCCTGTCTCTGTCTCTGTCTTTCTCTAAAAAAACCAAAAAACAGAATAATAATAAATCAGTGGCATCTAAGATGAGTAAGTTCTAAAGATCTACTTTGCATCATTATGCCTATAACTAAAATCCCATATTGTACATTTAAAATTTGTTAAGAAGGTAGATTTCATGTTGTGTTCTTTTCACACACAAAAAGAAAATTGATGACATGTAACATAGGTGGCGATTGAGACATGATTATATGAAAACTAGCGATACCTGGCGAGATGATTGAGTATCTGCATCAGACCATTGTAGATTCAGTGAAATACAGTATTTTCCATTGATTTTAGTTTAAATTTTTCAATCAGTACTAAACCTAGATTTTAACTTATGATGTACCAAATTTTAGCAATTCATCTCTTCTATTAAGTAGTCTTGACTTCTGGCTAGCCAAATCCTACAGAAATCTCTCCCTAGCCATCTGTTGCAGGAAGTGGGTAGATCCTTCCCTGCCCAGCAAAGGGGCAGTCTAAGTGGCTGCTTGAGAAGCCTGTGAAATCTGTCTCCAACTCCACAGAAAGGGGCTGTGCCAGGACTTAAGAGTATCAGAAACCATCACACTTATGTCTCTCAGTTCTACCCCTAAATTTTCCATATGCAGCTAGAGTGAGTCAGCAAGAAGGACCCAACTCTGCTCCCATGAATCCACTTAGACCTTTTCCTTTTTAAAATGTGATTGGATAGATGATAACATTTATGTCAGATTTCAAAAGAAATAGTTACTAACTCAAGATAATCCTCTAAGAGTTTAATAATATATTGGCTTGCTCTTAATTGATGTTACTTCTAATTACAAATTGAACTAAATTTAGAAATAGAATTGTTGAATACTTATTATAATAAAAACTAATCTTTCTTAACTAAAAATGAAATAATCAGTGGGCAAGTTTGTGATATATAATTAATGGTTTTGCAGAATGGGCCAAATCTCTGAGTTTAAGTCAGTTTCAATGCCAAACTTCTTGTCATTTAGAAATTAGTGAAAAATAAAAAAACTTACTATAGAACTTTCACTACCTCTTTGAACTTAAACCGAATTAGTCTGCTCACAAAGGAAGATACATTTATTTAATTACCTTTTCATGTATGTTTCCAGCATTCAAAGAGAAACCTCAGTATCCACCAAGTCAAGCTCAAGCAGTTCTTCAAGACAGTCCTGCTGAAGAGTACTCCTATAAGAAGTCAATAAGGAACCTGTTTAAAAACATTCCTTTTGTCCTTCTATTGGTCACTTACGGTAAGTGTTTTTCTTTTATCTTCTTTGATATCTGTATAAACCTTTGAGTATTGTAGATTCATTTTCTTTAATCTAGTGGTTTGAGTTTTAATTAATGAGGTAAGTTTGTCAACTCTATAAAAATAATGATAGCATAGTCATAAACTTAAATTTTGAACTAAAAGCAAACACATCAAAATGGATTTTTTACATTTTAAAAATAAATTCATAGGCCTCAATATAGGGTAGCACTATTTTTGTTTTTGTTTTGTTCTTTCGTGAGTTCTCATGGGTAGTTCAGGTCCCTTCTAAACTATAGGTATGATTATATAAACATGTGGGAAGTGTCATCAACAATTGTTTTGTTTCACTCTGCAGACTAGTGTCTATCCTAACTACTTGATCAAAACTAGACAGTAAGGTGGTCACTTTGACCAGTTCCAACTTTAAGAAATTCTCACCCTTCCAGGCCTTTCAGGATGGCTGACAGATACTCATCCTAACTCCATAGCTTTGACTGCAGGCATCAACTCATTTGGTTTAGAGATTTCTGACAGTTTATTCTTTGTTTCTTATATTAACCACCAACACCCCCATATCTGTCTTTCCAAAAAGCATCTTTCCAAAAAGACACCAATAAAAAGTGAAAACACAAAGATTATGAGAAAATGCCTGCAAAGCATAACACCCGATAAAGGCTTAGTACCTACAGTATAAAAATAACTCCTGCTAATCTATAAGAAAGTAGCAAGCAATCCAAGGACACCCGAAGGTATTTGTGTGTTCATATATGTATGTATTGCTCATATACGATGCTCACTCAGCCTTACTAGCAATCAAGGAAATGCATCCCCAAACCAGAGTAAGGTACAATATCACATTCAAATCGGCTCCTCCCAATTTTTTTTAATTTAGTGAAAACAGGTTTGGCAGGGATGTGGGGTAAAGGAGCTCAGCTGGTAGTATAAACAGATACAGCCATTTACAAGAACAGTTTGGCTCTATCCAGAGAGTAGTCCTACTCCTAGATATATATTTAGAGAAACTCTTATCATACATAAGAACAAATACAGAATATTCATTGCAATATTGTTTTAAATAGTGAAAAACTGGAAAAAGTCTTAAGTGTCTGTTGACAGGATAAGAGACAAATAAATTGAAGTGTATTCACTATTATACAGCAGAGAAAACTAACGAACTAGTACTAAAAGTATCAACACATATAAATCTCAAAACCATAATATTAAGAGATAAGAGCAAGTTGCAATAGATACAAATAAGATAGTATTTATATAAAGTTTAAAAACATGCAGAGTAATTCTAATAGTTAATGGATATACGTAACTATCTAAAGTAATTATAACATCTAAAATAATAAATCCCAAGATTGGGATCAGGGTTACCTCTGAGAAAGACTAGGAGAGAGGGTCTAAAATACAAATCTGAGGCAAAGATGGCAAAATGTTCATGTTTGACAAAGCTGGGCAAAGAGCAAGAGTGTTAAGTTATTCTCTGTACTATTTTGTATGTTTGTAATATTTAGTAATAAAAAGAGAGATAAATAATACACTTAAGTTTCAGCTAGGTTAAGAGACTTACCTAACATCACACAGTATGTGCAAGGGAACTCCAGGATTCAGACCTAGTCATGTTCTTCCTTATAACCAGCTGTTTTTATTTTTCTCTTTTAAAGTATTCTTTAATTAATATTGTCTCACTAATTGCTTTGTAAGTCTTGACGCAGGGGTGAGATCTATGAAGCAGGGACTCTGTCAAGTACATTGCAGGTGTTCAGTAAGCAATGCATGGCTTCATTGCCACATACAGTGTTATGTGTGAGGTTATGATTTATGGTCAGTATATCAGAATCTAAATAATAATAAATGGTGTAACGGCAGGATTTTCCTATCATAATCTCTAGTAAGTCTACATCCTGAAAGGGAATGGCAAGAGTTCTTAATTTTCTCTTGTCAGCTGAGCAATGTATTTTCACAATTGTCACAGAGAACTCCATAGCACTCTGTGAACTGGGAGACGGTACATTTATAGTTTTCTGCTTATTATTATAGGTATCATGACTGGAGCCTTTTATTCAGTCTCAACATTATTAAATCAAATGATACTGACATATTATAAGGTAAGTGTCTGCCTATCTTGTGTTGTGTGTCTGGCCGAGAGTGTTTCTTTAGCAGTAAAATTCCTATTAGCATGATCGTAAGATTCAAGATTTATGACCTTAAATGATTTATATTTGTTGTAATTGAGAATATATATAAAACCCAATTTATAAAAGACACAAAATAGAAAGCAGAAGTTATTATTGCTTTGTCAATACCTGTCTTTTATTTTTATTCTTTTTTAAAGGAATAGTTTGAGTGGTTATGTGGAAAAAGAAAAAAAAATTAAGGGAAACGAATGCAAATGTAAAGCAAGCTCTGACCTCTCTGCTTTTGAAAGGAGAAAGCAGTTGTAATGTGTAAAATCTGTCAGATTAACTTCTTTTTCAGACATTTGTGACTTACTTAAGCATTCTAACAAATGTCATTATACTTCTAATTATGGAAGATAAGAAAAATTTTCTTTTTTGATTTCTTTATATTATAGGGATTGTTTTCTGGTTTTAAAATGGAATGTCCTTCATATGTGCTTTACCTTCCCCCACCCTCATCTAATATACATACTGAATCTTCCTGTTAGATATCGTATGCTTAATCGTATCTGACTATTTCCATTGACTATGTGAAGGTATGTGAATGGGAAGGATGCATTTGAGTAAGAAGTGTCTGATTAACTTCTTATGAAAATTCCTTTAAGGGAGAAGAGGTGAATGCAGGAAGGATTGGGCTAACACTGGTAGTAGCCGGAATGGTGGGCTCCATTCTTTGTGGCTTGTGGCTGGATTTCACCAAAACATACAAGTAAGTGACTACAGACAAACGTATGCTATACAACCTAAGGTATTTTGTTTTTAAAGAAAATTTGGGGCCCTGGCCAACCGGCTCAGTGGATAGAGCATTGGCCCAAGTTGTGGATGTCCTGGGTTTGATTCCTCGTCAAGGCACACGGGAGAAGCAACCATCTTCTTCTCTCCCTCTCCCTCCCTCTTCCCCTCTGGCAGCCATGGCTTGATTGGCTCAAACTATTGGCTTGAGCATCAGCCCAGGTGCTGAGGATGGCTTGTGGGTCAGAGCGTCAGCCTCAGATGCTAAAAATAGCTCAGTTGATTCGAACATCAGCCCCGCACGGGGTTGCTGGATAGAACCTGATTGGGTTGCATTTGGGAGTCTATCTTCCCTCCTCTCACTGAAAAAAAAGAAAGAAAAGAAAACTTTGCTTTTTATTTTAAAAAATATAAAAAGTGTTATTACTGCAAGACTTGGATTCTAGGCAATCTTATATTCTCTTTACTTTTGAATGTTTCTGTAGTCTTATATATTGTCTTATTGTGTTGGTCTTCTTTATTTCAACTTTGAGAACTTGGATACATCATGAACCTCATTCCCCTCGAATAACATAATACTTATACATACCACTTCTATGCTAAAAAAGCCCTTTCTTGGAAACATTTAACTTTTAACAGAATATTTTTACTTCTCTTTTCTCATGTTGTGAGCTTAAAAACAAACAAAATTTCTTTCCTATCAAAAATTTATTATTATATTGCCTAACCTGTGGTGGCGCAGTGGATAAAGCGTCGACCTGGAAATGCTGAGGTCGCCGGTTTGAAACCCTGGGCTTGCCTGGTCAAGGCACATATGGGAGTTGATGCTTCCAGCTCCTCCTCACCTCTCTCTCTCTCTCTCCCTTTCTCTCTCCTCTCTAAAATGAATAAATAAAAAAATTTAAAAACAAAACTAAAACAAAAAAAAATTATTATTGAGGATAAAGACATTTTTGGTAAAAAATTTTGACTAAAGTGTCCCCAACTATAGCACCACTTAACTGTAATATAACACATGACATGAAAACACTGTATTAATTGCACACGTACAGAGGTGGGAAAAAGTAGGTTTAGAGTTGTTTCGGGTTTTTTGGTTTTTTTTTTATTTTATTTATTCATTTTTAGAGAGGGAGAGAGAGAGACAGAGAGAGAGAAGGGGGGAGGAGCTGGAAGCATCAACTCCCATATGTGCCTTGACCAGGCAAACCTAGGGTTTCGAACCGGTGACCTTAGCATTTCCAGGTCGATGCTTTATCCACTGCGCCACCACAGATTAAGCCGGTTTAGAGTTGTAATACAAATAAGTAATACAAGAATAAACCCTGTTTCACACACTCACCACTGTAAACCTACTTTTGCCTGCCCCTGTTTATGGAATCAGCAAAATGCTAATACAAAAGAAAGAGTGAGTAATACCACATGGGAGATTGAAATGGGTTTCAGAGACAGCATCTTTTGCACTAGGCCTTAAAAAATAGCTACTTTTTTTTTTTTTTTTTTTTGTATTTTTGTGAGGTTAGAAGCAGGGAGGCAGTCAGACAGACTCCTGCATGTGCCTGACCAGGATCCACCCAGCATGCCCACCAGAGGTGATGCTCTGCCCATCTGGAGCATTGCTCTGTTCTAGCCAGAGCCATTCTAGCACCTGAGATGGAGGCCATGGAGCCATCCTCGGTGCTCAGGCCAACTTTGCTCCAATGGAGCTTTGGCTGCAGGAAAGAAAGAGAGATAGAGAGGAAGAAGAGGGGGAAGGGTAGAGAAGCAGATGGGCGCTTCTCCTGTGTGCCCTGGCTGGGAATCGAACCCGAGACTTCCACACACCAGGCCAATGCTCTACCACTGAGCCAACTAGCCAGGGCCTACATTTTTTTTTTAACAGATAAAACTTTCCATCTGCTTAGGAGGAATGCATGCGTGAATGAATGAAACTGAGGTCAATAAATGGAATGAAATAAATAGAATGAATAAAATATGGAACTATGTCCTGTGCACCTTCAAGGCTCAAGATATGTTTGATACCCTCTCAAATTACCTCTGATCTTGAATTCTCCAGGATAGTTCTCCCGTGATTTAAGATAGAACTTGCTACAGCTTCATTATTATGAAATGGCAGCTAAAGTTAGAGACCCATTAAATGTATAAATGAAGGGAGCATATGTAAAGGATTACACTTATTGATAGTTTTTGATCCATTTTATGATTAGAAAACTTGATAGGCAGAGAAATGTGTTCCTTGTTGCCCTGGCTGTCTTCTTAGGTTAACTGTTGCTGGGTGCAATGCTTTTAGTAGGAACTGTGGCCAGCAATATACTGTCCCTGTCCTTAAGACACTTGTGGTCTAGCCTGACCAGGCGGTGGCGCAGTGGATAGAATGTCGCACTGGGATGCGGAGGACCCAGGTTCAAAACTCCAAGGTCACCAGCTTGGGCGCGTGCTCATCTGGCTTGAGCAAAAAGCTCACCAGCTTGGACCCAAGGTCGCTGGCTTGAGCAAGGGGTTACTCAGTCTGCTGAAGGCCCACAATCAAGGCACATATGAGAAAGCAATCAATGAACAACTAAGGTGTCGCAACGAAAAACTGATGATTGATGCTTCTCATCTCTCTCCGTTCTGTCTGTCTCTATCTATCCATTTCTCTGACTCTCTCTCTGTCCCTGTGTAAAGAAAAAAAAAAAAAAAAAGACACTTGTGGTCTAAATGGGGAATGCAATCACATATGAAAAATTAAGTAATAATATTACTGACTAAAATAGGTATCATAAGTCCAGTAGATGTCAAATGCCCAGTTATGTGGATAGTAAAATAATAAGGGAATTTAGAAGAAAAAAACAATGTTGTACGCTTTAATGAACATGCCTTTAGGAAAGGCATGTTGGAAGAGGTGGAATTTAATTTAATCTAAGTCTTAAAATATGAATAGGGAACCATCCCATTAGGAAGCACAAAAATGATTTTATCCATATGAATATTCCTTCTTGTGTAAGCACTAGATATGGTGTGGGTTTTATTGTCTAATGCTGTTGAAATTTAAGCTTTGAATTCCATGCTTTGGTGGAAATATTTTCCATAGATAAGGGAAACCTAATCTTGAAAATCAAAGTATTATTGTATGGACAGAATAGTGGCTAACCACATGATTTTTAGGTGCTCAAGACATAATACTAACATGTTTTTGTTTTTGTTTTAGACAGACTACTCTGATAGTTTACATTTTATCTTTCTTTGGAATGGTTATATTTACTTTCACATTGGACCTTGGATACATTATCTTTGTGTTTGTTACTGGAGGGGCGCTCGGGTAAGCATCAAGTGTGTTTAGAAGGAATAGTAGCATGCAGTTATAATTCTGCAGTGTTATTACTGTGGTTTTTAACTTTTAAAGTTCATCCAAGGTTTCTTTAACATTTTAAACTTTAAAAGATTATCATCCTCTGCATAGAAATGTATAATTCTTTAGAAATATAAAAAATAGATTTAAATTGGGTTTGTTTGGGGTTTTTTGGTATATGTAGGTGAAAAATGGATACTCCTTATTTAGTTCAAGTAACTTTAGTTAGTTAGAAAGACACCTGACTTAGAAAACTAGAAGTAAATTTTTCTCAGAAAAAAAAAGATATTATTTTGATTCTCAGTTCTTGTAACCTTGGACGATGGCTGTATAGTAACTGTGCCTAACTTGCACTTACCAACTTCAAGATAATCCCTTATTTGACCATTAGAATAGGCCTAAGAAGTAGGATGATTGCCTCAAGTATGTGATGTTGTCCTTTGGTAATGCTAAAATTCTGGATATATTTTCCCAGGTTCTTCATGACTGGTTACCTCCCATTGGGCTTTGAATTTGCTGTTGAAATCACTTACCCTGAATCTGAAGGTACTTCATCTGGTCTTCTTAATGCTGCTGCACAGGTAAACCTCTGGTTGCCCTTAAGCCTGAGATGATTTATTTACCAAATATTCTAGAGGATCATGAGTTGGACCCTAATTTTTGTGTGAAAATTTTTACCTTTCAATGAATGTTTCTAGAAGCCAAATATAATGAATAAAAGAGTTAAGAAAAGTTCTAGGGGAAAACATTATCTTAATTTCAAAATAGCAAACAATACAAAATAATTCTCTTATTTTAGATATTTGGAATTTTGTTCACACTGGCTCAAGGAAAGCTCACATCAAGTTATAGTCCCAAGGCAGGAAACATTTTCCTCTGTGTTTGGATGTTTGTAGGCATCATTTTAACAGGTGAGTTGGTGAATTTTTCTGGCAAAAGTACTTGAATCTTGTTGTTTTAACTTTCATGTATGTTGATTCTGAATGGCTTGGCAGAACTCAAGAGTAAAATGAGATAAAAAGGATATTATTTGTTTTCTTCCAATGATATGACTTAATTTATCGTTCTGGTTTTGAATTCAATACAACAACTATGCACAGAAATGAAACTGTTCTAACAGGAGCCAATAAAGAACTGGGGTGGGCGTACCTGGCCTCAAGTTCTGATTCTGTGACTCAACAGCTGGGTGACTTCAAACAAGTAACTTAACCTTTCAAATCCTCTATTCCTCATTTCTACAATAAGTTATTTAAAAGCCTGCCTTAGTCTTGCTGAGTAGCTCAGTTGGTTAGAGTGTCATCCAGATATGCCAAAGTTGCAGGTTCAATTTTCAGTCAGGGCTCATATAAGAAGCAACCGATGAATGGAATGGATCAGTGGAGTGACCAATCAGTGTTTCTCTCTTTCTTTCTCTAAAAAAAGTAAAAAAAAAAAAAAATTTAAAGCCTGCCTTAGAGGGTTGCTATGAGGATCAGTGGAGGTGGTTCATGAAAACTCCTAGTAGAGTGTCTGGCACCTAGGAAGTGCCTGATCATGTTACCTCTTATTATAATATGTCTGTGATGAAGTTACATGGTGGTGGTAAAAATAGCATTTAGCATGGCTAGCCATTTCTTACACTTCTTAGGTATAATCAGAGTAGACATGCTCAGGAAAGTGAATAGTGCCCAATTTCCAGAGAAAGCATGTTAAAGAACTTGTATCCATAGTTTGTCTAGACACATAGTATAAAGTTGGATTTAGAAGCAAGACATGTCCAGTAGTACTCCATGTTGAGTTGCTCTGTTATTTCACTTTGTTCATTTCTTTCTGCATTCCTTTACGAATATGAGACAAAGAATCTATCAGAAAACATGAATCAAGGCTCTTTTTAATGTTTGTTGAATACCTGATCATTCTTTTTGAAACCTCCAACATGAAATCTTACCAGTGGTAAACATTTATTTTTGGAAATACACAACCACTTAAAGTCACTATCATTCATTCATTATTTTTAAAGAGAGTGAATGTCCCCTGTGTCCTATAGGAGCATTTGAGATCTTGTTCCCTGCCATGTTGTTAGTTTGGCTCAATAAACTCTTCTAAAATTAACTTTAAAGAAACCAAATGCCCTGGCTAGATAGCTCGGTTGGTTGGAGCGTATTCTGGAAGTGCAGAGGTTGCCATTTCGATCCCAGTGAGGGCACATACAGAAACAACTCGATGGCCTGTCTCTCTTTCTCCCTTCCTCTCTCGCTGAAATCAATAAATAAAAATTATTTTTAAATGTTTAAAACAAACAAAACAACACATCTTGCTATGAGGAATTTCCCCCCCCTGTTCTCTTCAGTTAGTAAAATAAAGCATACAAAACTGTGAGACATGATACATTGACTGCTTTAACTACAGATCTGTCAAAGATAATTCCATGTTGACTCTTGATTTCCAGGGAAGTAACATATATTTATCAAATAGTGTTATTGTTGAACTGAAAAAGGGAGCCATTTTGAACTCTTTTTTCACAGTATTACTATTATTATTATTATTACTTTAGGAATTAAAAAACAAATTGTATTGAATTTAGAGAGAAAGGAAGGGAGAGACAGGAACATTGATCTGTTCCTGTATGTGCCTTGACCGGGGATTGAACCAGCAATCTATCTGGCCAGGACTGTTTTTACATTTTTTTAAATCCTTTTATTCAAATACAAGCACCTGAATTTTTATTTATTTATTTATTTATTTTTAACAGAGGCAGAGATAGGGACAGACAGACAGGAACGGAGAGAGATGAGAAGCATCAATCATTAGTTTTTCATCGCACGTTGCAACACCTTAGTTGTTCATTGATTGCTTTCTCACATGTGCCTTGACCTCGGGCCCTCAGCAGACCGAGTAACCCTCTGCTGGAGCCAGCGACCTTGGATCCAACCTGGTGAGCTTTTTGCCCAAGCCAGATGAGCCCGCGCTCAAGCTGGCGACCTCGGGGTCTCGAACCTGGGTCCTTTTGCATCCCAGTCCGACACTCCATCCACTGCGCCACCACCTGGTCAGGCCCACATTATTTTTATAATCAGATTCATTAATGTCTATTCAAATAAATCAAGTCTAGAAAATTAGCTAAGTTAAAAAGAACTTTAAAATTGTTTTACTAGACACTTTTTTTTTTTACAGAGACAGAGAGAGAGTCAGAGGGAGGGATAGATAGGGACAGACAGACAGGAACGAAGAGAGATGATAAGCATCAATCATCAGTTTTTCATTGTGACACCTTAGTTGTTAATTGATTGCTTTCTCATATGTGCCTTGACTGTGGGCTACAGCAGACTGAGTAACCCCTTGCTCGAGCCAGCGACCTTGGGTTCAAGCTGGTGAGCTTTTGCTCAAACCAGATGAGCCCGTGCTTAAGCTGGCAACCTTGGGGTCTCGAACCTGGGTCCTCTGCATCCCAGTCTGATGCTTTATCCACTGTGCCACTGCCTGGTCAGACCTTACCAGACACTTCTATCACTATAAATGCTAAGTGATTTTGGTCACATGTTGAGTAGTACCGTACTTCCCCATGTATAAGACGATCCCATGTATGACTCACTTTAATTTTGAGGCCCAAAATTTGAAAAAAAAATGTATTACATAGTTATTCAACTCAAGTTTTATTCATTATAAAATTCATACAACTCCTCATCACTGTCAAAATTCCTATCCATTTCAGGGGTCCCCAAACTTTTTACACAGGGGGCCAGTTCACTGTCCCTCAGACCATTGGAGGGTCACCACATACAGTGCTCCTCTGACTGACCACCAATGAAAGAGGTGCCCCTTCCAGAAGTGCAGCAGGGGGCCGGATAAATGGCCTCAGGGGGCTGCATGCGGCCCGCGGGCCCTAGTTTGGGGACGCCTGCATTAGCTTGTCCTCATCTGTGTCTGATGATGAATCACTGCCTTCAACAATGAGTGCAAAAACAAGTGCAAAAAAGCAGAAAATGCAAGTTAAAAAGATCTCCAACCACTGTATACGACGCACCCGGTTTTTAGACCCCAAATTTTTCGGGAAAATGTGTGTTTTATACATGGGGAAATACGGTATTTTACTGGCAAGAATATGATGGATTTTATATCCAATATTCATTTGTATAGACGGAAAAGAGGGCTGGGAAATTCTTGAGCTGTGACGAAGGCAGTACCTTTCCTTTTTACATTTTTCCCATGGAATTGCTGGGAGTTCTTGCTTTGACACAGGAATTAGCGTTTGAATGCAGTGCACTTTGCTTCCCCATAATGATAGCTCTCTATAAAGCACATTATTTGTCCTTAGTCCATTTGCATCCATTGAAAAAAGTGGGTGATAATGCCATTCATAGTGTTTCTAAATTTTATAATTAGTATTAATGAGAAAGAAATACACATTTTTCCCCCTATTAAAAAAATAAATGAGTTATCTTTGATTGGGCAAATTGTACAACAGTGTAGAGCTGACCAGTCAGTAGTGATCATTGCTGCAATTTAAAGCATAGTGTTTTAATAGTTAAACTGCTTTCAAATATGATCTCATTACACAATATCACCAGTTTCTTCAAAGTCATTTAAATGCATTCAGAAAGGCCATATTTACATATGTCCAATTAGCTCAGCATAAATAACTGAATTTCTAAACTCTTGGTATCAGCAATGGAGCAAAATTATAAGGGGCAGTGTGGGTTTCAAAGGAAGCATTAGACTAACTTTTACAACACCAATGCTAACTTTCATCTTTTCTTTTTACTTTGCTTTATGGCTGATTAGATTAATTGCCCACAGGCTATTATCTTTTTATTTTACACTCTCCCTGTTGTGTATGGTGTCTGTGGTATGAAGTTCTGCTGAGATTAGTAACTCCAAATCTGTGTCTTAATACCCTGATCTCTTTTACATTTCAGACTGATGTTCAATCTTATACTTCTGACCTTGGTGTTTCACGGGCATCTTACACTCTTCCTGGCCAGGACTGAGCTTACCATCTTCCCATCACACGTATTCCTCCTGTATTTTTAGGTTCAGTGACTAGGACCACCATCCATTCAGTTGCCCAAAGAAAACTTAAGTCACCCATTTTTTTTCTTTCTCTTCTCCCTATATTTCTCATATTCTTTGTGTATTGTGTTATTAAGCATTTAATGAGTGTTTTAACCTACTTTATGTACACTTTTCATATTCAATCAAACCACAAGGTCTTATTGGTTCTGTTCTAAAATATCTCTGAAACTTGTCCCTTCATCTCCATTTCTCACACGTGCACGCCTCACCACTTGTCAGCAGGATTAAGGCCTCTAAAGTGACCTTCCTGCCTCTAGTCTTGTTGCCATTAATCATCCTCTGTGTAGCTGCCAGATCAAGCTCCTTAATACGCAGGCCTGTTACCAGTCCAAAAGTTTGTGCATGTTCCCGACTCTTGCACATGTCAGAGTTTGGGGTAAGGAAAGGTTCATTAGTCAAGAAGGCACCAGCTTGAGAAGATGGGGAGGCCTTAGAGCTCCTTCAAATCCATCTTAAAATAGCCCAGAATTCAGGCTTCTTTTATGTCAAGGGAAGGAAGAATGGGCAGGGCAGGAAGGGACTGAGGGCTGCAGACATCTGGGCACCAATAGGGGTTTAGGGAAGAATCAGAAATCTCTAAATCTCTTTGTTCCCTGCCTATCAGAGCCTGCTCTTGGGACTCCTGCCAATCTTTGATAAACAATCAATATTTAGTACATATTTCCCCACCTCCTCTGAGATGAGAGGCATCACCTGACAAGTGGTTGTTCTAAACACTCAAGCCTCAAGCAGAATTCCTTTACTGATCAGTATATCTATAGCAGGAGCTATTTGCCTGAAGGCCTTGGTGGAAATGCAGCCTGGAATTAAGTTAGAGTCAGAGACCAAGAGCAGAGCGTTCACTGTTATTGGCCTGACAGTGTCCTCCCTTCCCAGATGCAATGTAAATGCCTACACTGTGTGCACAATACCTACCAACCCAGCCCCTTATCCTGTCAGCTCCCTTGATAATCCCCGACTACCTCTAGTGCCAAGAATAGGCTGTGCTCTTTCCGTCCCAGTGTCTTTGCATAGACTGTATGCTGCCTGCCCAGAATGCCTTCCTCTCTCCTTCTATATGCTTGACAAGTTTCTTACTCATTGTTTCAATTCAAATATGTTGCCTTTGGCAAGCCTTCCCTGATTTCATTTGACTAACATAGGTATTTTTCTCCCATGTTCCCACTACACCTTATGCAAACCTGAATTAATTATAATTAATTAATTAGTTATTATACAGTGTATACTTATTTGTGGATCAATATTTCCCTAGATTGGGGGGTGTTTTAGGGAAAGAATTACAGTTTATCTTTGTATCCTTGTGTCCTAATGAATGACTTACTAATTAAGGTAATGTCTTAGGTACTTTAATTTTTCATACTACAAAGATGCTGTTGACTATGATGGCACTGTAGCATGCTAAATGTGACAATATCAAACAAGGCTTAGCACTGCTCAGAGGCAAGCACACGCACACATCCTCTGTGGTGACTCTACTGGTGCTTCTCTGTTTCAGCATTAATCAAGTCTGACCTGAGAAGACACAATATAAATAAAGGAATTACAAATGGCGATATTAAACCTGTAAGTATTAAGTGTTTTTCTGATTATACTGTTGAGAAATGTATACATAGCATAAATGTGAAACCACTCTATCTATTCAGCTCTTTTTTTTATTCCTGAGCCAACTATTGACCTGCCATAATAGCATCTGCCAGCTGCTGTAAATTTTCTTATCTTCTGATTCTTTCTACAGGTACCAGTTGATAGTCCCACAGATCAAGAATCAATAACTGTTATGATGTCCAAGCAGTCAGAATCAGCAATTTGAAGCGAAAGAAAAAGTTACTACCATGTGATGACAGCAGTAGGGTTTGTTTATGGGTTAGGAGGAATGGACACTTACTTGAAAATTACCAAAGGACCCTCAGTGCAATCACTGTTTTTGCTTAATCGTTAATTTAAGCACTATTTTGCTTAAAATACTTGTGCTCCTCCTTCTCTCTCTTCTCCTCTTACAGGAAAAAAAAAATACTTGTGCTTACATCATTTTAACACTACCACTTATCTAACAAGTGTCTCATTTTTAGTTTCATATTGTCGATCTGAAAGTAAGCTTGACATTTATTTTTCAGAGGTGAATTTTTTTTTAAATGTTTTTCTTTTTTGTAGAAAATGGAAGCTTCGATGGCTTTCTCAAATGGTCACATGGAGGTCTGATCCCTTTAAGTCACATACTAGTACAGCAGTTTACATGTAAAAACATCCAGTAGAACCCAGTGTACAACGTATTCCTAATTGGCTCCCTTTCCATCTGTGGGAGTCCCTCAGTGTGAGTGCACTGCAGCGACAGGACACTTCTGATCCACCAAAGGACAGTGTTGGATGAGACTTCCAGATAACCGCTAAATTCTCCCATTTCTTACATGTTTGTTCCAAGGTGCTTTGTAACAGGTACTGTCAATGGCCATACAATCTATTCAGTGAACAGAATGAACCCATGACTATGGTCTTATGTTCTCATTACTCTAAGGAGGACACAGGCTCCTTATCTTGCATTCTCTGCTTTGCCCTCTTATTGTGGTAGAAATGGTAACACTATATTTTTACACTTCCATTTGAAATAGAGAAGTTTTATACCCATTAAGCTTTTTTACTCGCTCTTTTTCCTTTTTCAATATATAACTTTCTAGTAAGAAAATGTCATTGTGGGTGTTACGGGCTTTCCCATGATTTCTTGTAGCACATCTTATACTTTTGCCTTGAAGATACCTGAGCTGAGGAACTCTGCCCAGCCTGGGTGTTCCGACTTGGTGGAGACCTCTTACAGTGCTGTCTTTCCTAATTCTCCAGTATCGTTTTTATGACCAGTCTCCTCTGCGGAGTGTTGTGCCCGGGCCAGTGCTCCCTCGGCTTGCTGAGGGGCGGAGTCTTGTCTTCACACTGTCCGGTCTCCATCCTGTAGGAACCGCCCACTCCTTCACAGGCTCAGGGGAAGCAGAACAGGACCAAATGTGTTTCCACAGTGCCTACAACTGCGTGTTGTTTACAGCTAGAATGTCAATGTTGTTCACATCCTGACTCTCTAAACTCATAAAGAGTATCATTTTCAGAGTAATGACATTTAAACAGCCATAATATATATATTATGTCCACAGAAACAACAACAAAAAAAGCAAATCAGGTATAGCCTTGATACCCTTGAAGTGAATTGGCATAGTTCTCAAAAACTCTGATTTGGGCATAGTTTATGCATTGCTTCACACTGAAATGATAACATCCTCTGTAATCAGCCGACAGTCAAGTATGTGGAATCTTACCCTGGAGGCTGTGTCGCCACAACAGCTTAGCTGGGAATCAGGAACTCCGGGTCCATGTCCTGGCTCTGTTTCTAGCTGTCCCCGTAACTTTCTGGGCAGCATTTCCTTTCTCCATATAATGAATGTATTCAATTTGATCTCAAAGATCGTTATAAAATTTTAAATGCTGTTCATCCTGGGGTACACTAAATCATTGTACCACAGGAACTTAAATGTAGCTGAGACATTCCCTGGGCAATTGGAAAAACAACTACGGTTGATATTTTGTGGATATAGGGATTTAAAATCTGTTTTTAGCCTTTTTATTCAGTTGGTAATAGCTCAGGCAGAATATGCTGACTCATTAACTTCCGTATCTATTTACATCACAGGTTTTATGGCCAAAAATATATTTTAAGGTCCCTTCTCTAAATGGTTTTTATTTTTAAACTGTCAGTGTTGTTTAACATAATTATGTACTTGTTGAGTTCCTGAGATTTTGAGCAAATTACAGATAAAAATTGGAATATTTTATTTCTGGAAAGCATATAGATCATGTTTATTTCTCCTTGTTGATTAATAAAAGAATGAAATATAAAATTCAAAATGAATTTTTAATTTTTCTATATTTTGAGTAAAGCTTGTTGGTAGTATGTCAAAAATGTTATATAATTCTCTGTCATATCTTTGGCCAGTGGAGCTGGGTAACCAACACTTGTGTAAATTTTAATCAAATGGTTTTAGAAAGCAACCAGATGCTTTCAGTAGCTGTTGCATTTATAAATGTTGCAAATCCAGCTTTTGCTTCTTGTAAATGTGGGAAAATGTCTTTAAAATACTGTTTATGTGTAAACTCAGAGTATTGTTGGGAGAGCATCCCCATCTGTCTTGTCATTTTTCATGTTCTAATTTTTGCCCTTTGTAATATTTATCTGTATGCTTGTTCTTCAGTATTTCAGACTTGAAATAAATTTATTTTTTTAATATTAATTTTGTATGGCTTTTTTTTTAAGTTCTGACATGTAGGTGCCTTTGGAAAGTGGAAAGGGATTATAACACTTCAGAATGGGAGGAGGAGGCCTGACCTGTGGTGGCGCAGTGGATAAAGCATCGACCTGGAAATGCTGAGGTCGCTGGTTCGAAACCCTGGGCTTGCCTGGTCAAGGCACATATGGGAGTTGATGCTTCCAGCTCCTCCCCCCTCTCTCTCTCCTTTCTCTCTCTCTCTCTCTCCTCTCTAAAATGAATAAATTAAAAAAATAAAAAAATAAAAAAATAAAAAAAAATAAATAAATAAAACAGAATGGGAGGAGGAGGGAGAGAGCTGGTTTGTGGGACTGAATCAGCACAGTGGTGAGAGCATCATCTCCTCTCCTCACTTGGATGGCTGTCCCTTCACTGGGCAGACGGCTGCCCCCAGCGAGCCATCATGGGATACTACACCTCAGCCTCAGACTTCTCTTTTTCTCTTGGTAGGATGTGCCGTATGGCACCTCTGTCCTATAGTATGTGTCATTTTCCTCCAGGCCTTGCTGATTAACATAAGCTACACATTTCTTCACTGAAAAATAGGGCAGTGTAAATGTTCTTATTTCCACAAGCAGAACTGGGTAGTTTATTAAAGAGGCCAAAAAGAAGAGAATTGTTAGCCACAAAGGAAGATACTATCTCCTAAGTAACCTGGAAGCCATAAAAAAGTCATGCAATTTTAATTATAATTAGTGTACTATTTTGAGGTGGGGTTTCCAACTTTACTTAGTTGTACATATAGCTAAGTGTTGAGGCGAAATCATCAAACTGAAATGTAAAATAATGTATATTATATTTGTTACCGATGAGGAACTTCAAAATCTAAGACCTTTCTCAGATCCCTTTGAGAATCACTAAAATTACATTTAGATTTTCTAAATTACTCCCATCGAGGAGCAAAAACAATTCCCATTTTTCACAGCAGGCAAATATATAAGGTAAGTAACACATTTCTGAAGCCAACTCATTCTATAATCCACCTGTCCAATCTCATCTTCCCAGACCTGGACACCTGCTCCCACCAGACTGCCCCTCTTTCTCTGCAAGGGAAAGTCATGCCTGTAGACAGCCTGCCCTGAAGTGACTTCAGGTGCATGGAAAATGCCCTCCTGACATTTCACAGGAGATAAAATGCCTTTGGGTCCCTACAGATAGATAGGGTTTCAAAGCACACTGACCACTAAGAGGAGATAACCTTCCCTTAAATCTGTGCTAAGATCTATACGGGCGGGCCTGTGAGCAGGTTTGAATAGGAGGTAGGAGGAGATGGGGTTTGGTGGCCCTAAAGCTTTGAGAAAGGAGGGGAATAGGGTTCAGGAGTGGGGAGAATGAGGCTCAGAGAGGTAGGGCACCTGCGCCTCATTGTCCACTTAGACCAGCGGTTCTCAACCTGTGGGTCGCGACCCCGGAGGGGGTCGAACGACCAAAACACAGAGGTCGCCTAAAGCCATCGGACAAATATGTATTTCCGATGGCTTGTCCGATGGCTTTAGGCGACCCCTGTGTTTTGGTTGTTCGACCCCCGCCAGGGTTGCGACCCACAGGTTGAGAACCGCTGACTTAGACAAAAGACAAATTAGGCTTTTGCCTAATCTTGTTCCATGATTCATTTGCACTTTTCCTTTACTTCCATTATTTTAAGCCCATGATGAAATGGTGATTATAAAGAGAACAAACTCAGAAACCAGTAGGAACTCGATTTCCGTTTGGAGCCTAGGTTTTGGTTGATAAATGCTGCTTGAGCATACCTACCTCTCTTTGTCAGGGAAACACCTATTCTTCCAGGCACTAAAATGACCCCAAACCCCCTGAAATTAATTAATGGGTTAAATTTCATAAAGTTTCATAATACATAAAAGTGAGGCTGAAGTAAAAGTCACAGTGATTTTATTCTCCCGAAAAGCTTGAACCTTCAAAACATATTTTGACCCAAAACAAAGACAAGTAAGCTCTAGATCATTCTGGCTAGAGCAGGATTGCTGGGTGAACAGAGCTTCCAATGGCACAATCTGGAGATTAGTATTTAAAAAGAAGTCCCTGGAAAGGTTACACCCGGGCATAGGTTCACTACCTGCAAACCTATGCAATACTTGGCACTATTATTTACAAGACAGTTTCCTTGTATGGTTAGATTATGTTATTTATGTGCATTATTTTATTGCCTCTACTGCATCTTGACCCCTTTGAAAGCATTCATCATGTAGGGCAAAAACATGGTCTTTGGGAGCCTGAAGTCTTACATGTGAAACCTGGCTATCCATATGGTCTTTGGAAACTCATGTAAACCTGCTGAATTTCTGTTTTTTCCTCTACTAAGTATGATAATATTTCCTACCTTGAAGGTTTGTGGAGAGGCTTAAATTTAAGTGGAGGGGCCCTGGCCGGTTGGCTCAGCGGTAGAGCGTCGGCCTAGCGTGCGGAGGACCAGGGTTTGATTCCCGGCCAGGGCACATAGGAGAAGCGCCCATTTGCTTCTCCACCCCTCCGCCGCGCTTTCCTCTCTGTCTCTCTCTTCCCCTCCCGCAGCCGAGGCTCCATTGGAGCAAAGATGGCCTGGGCGCTGGGGATGGCTCTGTGGCCTCTGCCTCAGGCGCTAGAGTGGCTCTGGTCGCAACATGGCGATGCCCAGGATGGGCAGAGCATCGCCCCCTGGTGGGCAGAGCGTCGCCCCATGGTGGGCGTGCCGGGTGGATCCCGGTCGGGCGCATGCGGGAGTCTGTCTGACTGTCTCTCCCTGTTTCCAGCTTCAGAAAAATGAAAAAAAAAAAAAAATTTAAGTGGAGGGCACACAGTTGATCTTTAATAAATCAGATCCGTTATTATTCTCACCGTGAGAAACAGTATAAATAGGGACTTGCTGCTGCTAAACTTGAGAGGCACTTGACTGATTTTTGAGAACATGGTGTTTAAGTCTTTGAACTGGCAAGTTACTTATAGCACTTTCCACCACTAAAATCATTTATATCCCAAGTATTTAGCCATTTCTGTGTGCATGTGGGTGCAGTGTCAGGCACTGTGCAAAGACAATAAAGCCAAAATGAATTCTAAAGAGATAGTGAGATCTGGGCCAACGAGATGGGGGTTAAAGTACTTGAGCACCAAAGAACAAAGCTGAGTCACCCTGGTGGGCAGGAAAAAATGGTTCCTATGTTTTGTCTTGTTTTTTCCTGAGAGAGAGGGAGAGAGACAGACAAACAGGAACGGAGAGAGATGAGAAGCATCAACTCATCGTTGCATCACTTTAGTTGTTCATCAATTGCTTCTCATATGTGCAGGAGGCTCAAGCGGAGCCAGTGACCCCTTGCTCAAGCCAGTGACCGTTAGGCTCAAACCAGTGACCGTGGGCTTCAAGCCAGCAGCCATGAAATCAATGTCTCTGATCCCACACTCAAGCCAGTGATCGCGCACTCAAGCTGGATGAGCCTGCACTCAAGCCAGCAACCTCGAGGTTTTGAACCTGGGATCTCAGCATCCCAGGTCAATGCTTCATCCACTGCACCATTGGTTTCTATGTTAATTGCACAGCCCACAACAAAGGAGATTAAACAAGAAGCCAGGAAGGAAGCTACCCTCAAGTCCACTGCCCATACACAAGTCTTCATTTCTCCTCTTTCCCTTTTCATTCACATGCATGGATATCTTACATAGGTATAAAGCAACGTGTATACTTAACATAACATCACAAGTCTTTCCCATGTTGCTATATGACTCCATATCTATTATTTTATTTTGTTTTTATTTTTCCAGTTTTATTGAGATATAACACTATTTGTTTAAGGTGTTCAACATAATGATTTCATAATTCTATATATTACAAAATGATTGCCACAATAAGTTAACATCCATCACCTCAGGTATTTACAAGTTGTTTTCCTTGTGATGAGAACTTTTAAGATATACTCTCAACAAATTTAAAAATAACCATTATCTTAAAAAACTACATAATATTCCAATAAAGCTGATATACTCTAATTTATTTAATGGTTCTCTTCTTGTGGACATGCATTTCATTCATGTATTCGACATTTATTAAGGATTTACAATTTTGTTAGGAGCTGGAAATGCAAAACTCTGTCCCTCTCTCAAAATGCTCAAAGACAAGAAAATAAACCATCAGAATGCACAGCACCTGGTCAGAGACTGTGCCCCTGCAAATGGAGAGGGAGCCCTAGGGAGATGGCATGCACTCCTGCAGGGCAGGGACACGTAAGGGCACACTCAACTCTCACTGTTGGAATCAGGCAAGCCCTTTCTCTCCTATTGAAGAGAGGAGAACTGGAAAACTCAGATAGTCCTAATGCCATTGTTTTATGCTTTTATGTCTCTGCCCACCCCAGCGCTCACACTCACCTTATAGCTTGTCAAAACCTTCTCCTAGCACCCTGGCCAGATAGCTAGGTTGTTTAGAGCAGGGGTCCCCAAACTTTTTACACAGGGGGCCAATTCACTGTCCCTCAGACCGTTGGGAGGGCCGGACTATAAAAAAAACTACGGGCCCTGGCCGGTTGGCTCAGCGGTAGAGCGTCGGCCTGGCATGCAGGGGACCCGGGTTCGATTCCCGGCCAGGGCACATAGGAGAAGCGCCCATTTGCTTCTCCACCCCCCCTCCTTCCTCTCTGTCTCTCTCTTCCCCTCCTGCAGCCGAGGCTCCATTGGAGCAAAGATGGCCTGGGCGCTGGGGATGGCTCCTTGGCCTCTGCCCCAGGCGCTAGAGTGGCTCTGGTAGTGGCAGAGCAACGCCCCAGAGGGGCAGAGCATCGCCCCCTGGTGGGCAGAGCGTCGCCCCCTGGTGGGCGTGTTGGGTGGGTCCCGGTCGGGCGCATGCGGGAGTCTGTCTGACTGTCTCTCCCCGTTTCCAGCTTCAGAAAAATACAAAAAAAAAAAACAAAAAAAAAAAACAAAAAAAATAAAAACAAAACAAACAAAAAAAAACCAGGCCCTGGCCGGTTGGCTCAGCGGTAGAGCGTCGGCCTAGCGTGCGGAGGACCCAGGTTCGATTCCCGGCCAGGGCACACAGGAGAGGCGCCCATTTGCTTCTCCACCCCTCCGCCGCGCTTTCCTCTCTGTCTCTCTCTTCCCCTCCCGCAGCCAAGGCTCCATTGGAGCAAAGATGGCCCGGGTGCTGGGGATGGCTCTGTGGCCTCTGCCCCAGGCGCTAGAGTGGCTCTGGTCGCAACATGGCGACGCCCCGGAGGGGCAGAGCATCGCCCCCTGGTGGGCAGAGCATCGCCCCTG
This sequence comes from Saccopteryx bilineata, assembly GCF_036850765.1. NCBI lineage: Eukaryota > Metazoa > Chordata > Mammalia > Chiroptera > Emballonuridae > Saccopteryx > Saccopteryx bilineata. The sequence goes on along the minus strand of NC_089491.1, from coordinate 296,174,096 downwards.
GTGGGCGTGCCAGGTGGATCCCGGTCGGGCGCATGCGGGAGTCTGTCTGACTGTCTCTCCCTGTTTCCAGCTTCAGAAAAATGAAAAAAAACAAAAAACAAAACAAAACAAAACTATGAACAAATCTCTATGCACACTGCACATATCTTATTTTAAAGTAAATAAACAAAACGGGAACAAATACAATATTTAAAATAAAGAACAAGTAAATTTAAATCAACAAACTGACCAGTATTTCAATGGGAACTATGGGCCTGCTTTTGGCTAATGAAATGGTCAATGTCCAGTTCAATATTTGTAACTGCTAGCCTAACAAGTGATATGATGTACTTCCGGAGCCATGATGCGTTCATCCTGCGTCACCGGAAGTAGTACTGTATGTGAACGGCGCCACAACGTATAAGTACTCCTGTGCTCCTCTCACTGTACATCCTGTGCTCCTCTCACCACCAATGAAAGAGGTGCCCCTGCCGGAAGTGCGGCAGGGGCGGATAAATGGCCTCAGGGAGCCGCATGCGGCCCTGGGCCATAGTTTGGGGACCCCTGGTTTAGAGCACCATCCCTAAGCACAGAGGTTGCCAGTTCAATCCCCCATCAGGGCACATCTGGGTAACAGATTGTTCCTCTCTCTCCCTTCCTCTCTCTCTAAAATCAATAAAAATAAACATTAAGGAAAAAAAACTTTCTCTAAGCTTCCACTGTCTCAAGAAGTATAATTCCAGATTCTATTTGCATTTTAAATTGGCTCAATATAACTGGGTAAAGCTCAGATAATCTCAGTGGTCCAGTAAGACAGACTAAGCAGTAAGACAGACCAAATGAGTCTCCGCACCTCTTTGTGTTCCTGAAATCACTCTGCTTTAGGCTGGTGCCTCTTTGGCCTACAAGTAGACAAACCAGACTTTCCATTATCACTGAAAACCTGGCCCCTGGCCCCGTCCCTGGCACAGACACAAGAGCCATTTTCACTTCAAACAAAAATGGGGAGAGCACTTCCTCTACTGGTCAGTTCAGGAACTGTTTAATACTCATTACATTTTCAATGAATTGGTGGTAGTGGTGGGTGGTGGTGGTGTGTGCATGTTGTGTGGTGTATGTGTATGTGTGTGTGTGTGTGATGTGTGTGTGTGTGTGTGTGTTTGGGTTAAGTGATTCCTACTGGTTTGGAGATATGGCTGAAATAAATGGGCACTTTCCTGTTCCCCATCTCCAACACACACACACACACACACACACACACACCACACACACACATACCACACGCCACACACACACACATACACACACATTAACAAATGAATGCCCTCTCCTGTTGTCTGGGCAATGAAGCATCCAGCCAGTGTTGAAACACTAGACATCAACAAACTTTCATGTGCTCGCTTCGGCAGCACATATATTGTACTAAAACAAACTTTCACATTTTTAGTGACACTTCCAAGCCAAATAATGAGATTGTCGGTGAATGTGCTGAGTCAGCTCAGCTCATCTAAACAACTTCTGTGGAGTGAGAAAGAACACCATGTTTTTTCACTGGAACTGGCTCCTCCGTGGAATCCATGAACCACTCCTGTGGCCCTCGGAGTGGCCTCTGGCTCTGCTGTTCCCGGCCCAGGCCCACCCACAGACACCCCTCAACCCAGCCGTGTGCTTTCTTCGTGTCCCTGTCTGTGCTGACAAAAAAGCCGGGGCCAGCTCTGTAACGTGACAGTTTCCCGTTGGACAGAAGAATTTGAACACAGTTCTAGTCTTCGAGCCAGGTTACTGGGAATTTGTAAAAACAGCTAAGTTACCTGTGCCTGGCAGAGTGAAAGCATTCCGCCAGGGGTGACATCACTCTTCAGCACTGGCCCCTGTGCTTGACTTCTCAAGCCGGCTCCCAAATCTTTGTCACGTGCTGATGCACCTAGCTAAGGATATTACTATTTGTACAACCGACAGGAGGCCCCCGGGCACGACCCCCAGTACCCGAGGCCCTGCCTCCCACGCCAGGGCTCAGGGCGCACGATCATGACATCCCTCAACCCAGAGCTCCTCCAACTCGGGTGTGCCTCAGTTACCTGGCCCACTTGTTACCGCACAGGTGCCCCGCCCCCACAGGTTCTGGTTCCGCGGGTCTGAGGTGGGGGCTCAGAATTTATACTCCTAACGAGTTCCCGGGTGATGTTGGTGCCGCAGGTCCAGGGTGCAGTCTGAGAATTCCCACCCTTCGTAGCTGCGCACTGGCCTCGCTTCCCCTGGCAGACCGAGCGCACACCCTGCCGGTTCGAGTGGGTCCACCTGGGCTCAGCACCTCCCCCAACCCCACCACCCCCACGGGTGCTCTGCCCCATCCCCGCCCCAGAAACGCTTCCTTTGGCTTCGTCAGAAATTCAACCTGGCAGTTTTTTTCATTATCCAGATGGGAGGCTTTTGTATTTCCCCCGTGAAGAGGAACGAGGTAGAGATTTGGTTTCTCTGACACCCCAGCAGTACTGCGCCCGCGGGGCATCTGTGACTGCGGTGTGGAGGGACGCAGATGGCACAGCTGGCCCGTCTCCAGCCCGCGTGGGACCACACGCCGCTGGACACCCGCTTCTGGGCAGAAACGAACCCCAGCCACCCACGGGAGCCTCTGGGAGGGACAGGCTGATTCCTAGAGAATGTCGGCTGTCGCTCCCTCTTTGCCATCTCCCTCCCCTCCCTTCCACTTCGCTCAGTTCTACTGGCCTCCCCTCTCCTCTTCTCCTCTCTCCTCGAAAATTCAGAAAACGGGGTGAATTTGAAAAAGGTGCAAAGGACTGCTGAGAAGGGAGGGTTGGAAAACACTGCTTCTAGGAATACAGCTTCCTCCCTGGTGAAAACAGCACCCTGTGCATGTGGCCCCTTGACTGTCACTAAGCCCTGAACGATGGGCACCTTCACCTGGTTAGGAGAAAAGGGAGCAAAAAAGAGAACAGACTCAGCCCCAGAAACTGGGCACGAAATCCACCGGTTTGAACAGGGAAAACTCCGAGGCTGGAAGCTAGGGCCTCTTTTTTCTGGAAGGGTGGAGGAGCAGAAGAGAAACACTTTGTAGTCTTGATTTTTATGCCCTAGGAATCGCCTGGCGGTCTCCAGGACAGCCACGCTGGGTCAGACTCACAGGGCACATCCTTCCTTGAGTTACTCACTTCTAGAATTATCCAGTATGGGTTTGCCCAACCGATCCTCTGCCTGTTTATGCTTTCTTTATTTCATTAACCCTTTGAGTAGTATGAACCTTCATGTACATCCTCGTGCCTTCTGACCATCCAGAGTACGATTGATTTATTTTAAAAATATGTAAGGCAACATTAAAAAAAGGCAAATGTATGTTCTTCTTGTTTCCATAAATTGGTTATCAAACAAACATGATTTTAAGTTAATAAAACTGGAACTGGAACTAATTTCATTTTTTGAAAAAAACAACAACAAAAACTCACTCCCAGGGGTCAGTGAGCATGAAAAAAGCTCACTACTCAAAGGGTTAATAAAAATAATGAGTTGTATGATAAGGACTTCTTTTTTCTCCTTCTTCTTTAAATTATCTCTTGAAATTCAAGAACTCCTCTGGGCTTATTTCCCAAGGGAAAGGTGTTTGTTTATTTACTCAACAAACATTTAACAGCTCTTTGCACCAGGGGTTGGGCTTGCAGAGCCAAGCAATACCTGATGCCAGAGCTCATTGTCTGGTGAGACTTGGGGAGAATCTACCGGTGAGAAAACCCTCAGGAGGGTCTGTGCTGGGCACTGGGCCCACCAGGGAGGAGGGACTGGTTGGGGTGTGGAGGGCGGGCAGAGAGTGGGGGAGTTCAGTTTGCACAGTAATAATCAGGGTTACATGTGATTAAAGAAACCAAACTGAGCCTGACCTGTGGTGGCCCAGGGGAGAGAGTGTCAACCTGGAATGCTGAGGTCGCCAGTGTAAGGCCCTGGGCTTGCCCAGTCAAGGCACATATGGAGGCAACTGGGAGTTGATGCTTCCTGCTCCTCCCCTGTCCTCCATGCCAACCCCCACCTTTTTCTCTCTCTCCTCTCTCGAATATCAATAAATAAAATCTTTTTTAAATATTTATCTCATTAAAAATGTGTATCTTTATTGATTTTAGAGAGCGAGGAGGGAGAGAAAGAAAGGAATATCAACCAGTTCCTGTATTGCCCTGACTGGGGATTGAACCTCTGTGCTTCAGGAGGATGCTCTAACCAACTGAGCTATCCAGCCAGGTCAAAGTTTTTAATAAATAAATTAAATAATAAACTGCCTGACCAGGCAGTGGCACAGTGGATACAGCATCAGAATGGGATGCGGAGGACTCAGGTTCGAGACCCCGAGGTCACCAGCTTGAGCGTGGGCTCATCTGGTTTGAGCAAAGAGCTCATCAGCTTGGACCCAAGGTTGCTGGCTTGAGCAAGGGGTTACTTGGTCTGCTGAAGGCCCGTGGTCAAGGCACATATTAGAAAGCAATCAATGAACAACTAAGATGTCACAACGAAAAACTGATGATTGATGCTTTTCATCTCTCTCCTGTCTGTCCCTATCTATCCCTCTGACTCTCTCACTGTCTCTGTAAAAAATAAAATAAAATAATAATAATAAACCAAACCAGCCAAACAGACAAAAAAAGCCCCATAGATTGCTCATGATCACTCCAAGAAATTGATCTCTTAGACCCAGGATAGGGCCACAGGATCTTCCACAAGATCCCATGTGTTCCTGAAGCAACTGAGCCATGGCCAACTTTCTGCCTTGGAAGGCATTTAACTCTTATTTGGAGGACCCCTGGGCTGATGATGAGTAGGGAGATTCCTCCTGAAAACAATGCATTGGGAGGCTTGGAAGATCCAACCAAGCCCCTGGCTTAGGAAAGAGCCCTAGATAACCACCTGGGGCATTGTCCAGGACTAGAGAAAGTGCTCATCTCTGGCCCCACTGCAGAAGGATCTGCAGGTGACATCACTGACCCGTTAGCAAGCAGTGCTGGTCAGGTTCCCAACTAAAGGGTCAGGGTCCTACTTCAGAGGAGTTAACAATATGCTCCATCTGTTGAGAGCATTACAATTTCCAAAGGGCTTTATCTCCATGATCTCATTTGACCATCACACCCATCCATGAGGGAGGCAGGTTTTGATGCATGAAACTATGGCAGCACCAAAAGATGGCTGTGTGGGACTTTAGCATCGCCATGGGTCCCAAGTCAAGGCTGTAATCTAAGTAAAATGGTGTATGTACAGCTGTGGACAATTTCCCAGCACCCTGTCCTCCTTCCTTTGGGTCCTTAAGTGCCTCCTAAACATTTCTGGAGTCTCACTGATTACAACCATTTTGCAAAAGAGTAAACTCAGACCCAGCTTTGCCCAAGGTTGCACAGCTAGAAACAATGAGGCCAGCACTAGGACAGATTCCCAGGGCAGCCTCTCCTGTTCCCTGCCGTGTCCTTTCCAAAAGGAAGGTCAGAAAACCCAAGCGGGGTGTGGCTGGCAGCAGCCCCAACCTCAGGCAGGCAACGTGAGCAAGCAGGTGCCAGTCCACGCCATGATCCCAAGAGGCACGCATCTCCAAAGGGGTCACTGCTATTATCAGCCTTGAGGGGAGTCAGGTGCTGGCTTTCTTATCCCTGGCACCAACCGCTGCTGGCACTTCTGCCTCCCAACCCCCCTGAGACAGATGCCTGGATGTCTTCATGGCTCTAGGTTCTGTGCAGATCCTCAAGAAAGAAGACCTCCCACACCAGTGTGTCTGGGCAGCCCTCTTAGTATGCCTGCCCCATCCTCTGGGTCTCACAGTAAGAATCTGGGTCAGTCGGGGAAGACATTCCAGGCAGATAGAGATGGATAAATTGGGCTTCTAATTACAATGATGAGCCACACTTGCAAATTCCCAAATTTGGGAGTCTTTGGGGTTTTTTGGCAAGGTAGAGGGCGAAAGTTCAGTGAACCACACTCACGAACTGCCAAGTCAGATACCCAGAGGGAACTTGAGGTTCATATATGTTAGGCTCTTTGATGGCAATTGTATATTGAATAAAGTTCGAGGCATAAATCGATTAATGTTTTTCTCGTGTTTATTTTAGTGATGGTTAAGGAGTTTCAAGTCTGCAGCAAAAAATTTATATTAAAAAGCTACCTTAGTTTTGGGTGGCATGTACCACGAGGTGGCTGTGGCCCACCTGATGGACACAGGAAAACAGTGCGGCATCTGGGAACTCCCATGTGGTGGACATTAGCCTTGCCGCAGAATGCGGAGGCTCCCCCTCTAACCTGGGGACACAGGCCAGTGTCTCTCATTCCTAAGTCAACTTGAGCTTCCTCCTTGTCAGAGCTGCTGCTCAACCAACAACGAGGTGCGTGGGAGCAGTGGGCGAGGCAGCTAAGCAAAGGGGATCTTTCTTGCTGAGGATCCCATGGGCTCCTGGGATTGAGAACTGCCTGGTGTGATAGCCAGCCCAGAGAGGCTCTGCAGTGGGGAAGTGAATAGTACAGAATGGTTGACAGAGTATCCATAAGTTTTTTTTTTTTTAATTCATTTTAGAAAGGAGAGAGAGAGGGAGAGAGAGGGAGAGAGAGAGAAGGGGGGAGGAGCAGGAAGCATCAACTCCCATATGTGCCTTGACCAAGCAAGCTCAGGGTTTCGAACCGGCGACCTCAGCATTTCCAGGTCGATGCTTTATCCACTGCGCCACCACAGGTCAGGCGTATCCATAAGTTTTGATGTTAGAATTTATAGTAAATATTTGCCCTGCTTCTTACTATCTATGTGACTTTGAGTAGGTTAATAACTTCTGTGAGCTGAGTCTTAGCACCTGCATGTTGGGAATTGGGTGGGAGTGGGTTAAATGAGACAGGCTGCAAGTGTCCCACACAGCACAGGATGTTCTCCAGACTGGTTCTCATTCCCTTCCTCCCCCAGCCACCTCCCCCCCACCCCCCGCCCCAGCACCTGCATCTCCAGTGCGCAACCAGGACAAGCCAGATGTCAAGACCAAACAGCCAACCCAGCAAGCTGAGTGCATCCCATGGGAAGCCCGATGCTGTCAGCAAATTCTATAAAAATGCAAATCAGGGCCAGTCCCCTGAGTGTTGGGCCTCCTGACCTGCTGTGTCTGAGGTCAGGGGACAAGGGGAAAGCAAGTGGCTTTTGTCTTTTCCTCATTGAGCTCAGTAGTCACCCCCATCTCTGTAGTTCCTGGTGACAGAGGCTGAGAGGGTGGAGCCCTGAAGGCTCATCTCATTTTCTCCTTTTGCTGCACTGCCCCAGGGTCCCCAAGCTCCTGACAGAGGCCCAGGGAGGGCCATCCCAGTTGAGCTCTGGGCCTCAAGGCCTACTTGGCAGGATGGCAGCTGGAGTTCTGTGTTCTCCCAGGGAAGAGGGAGTTCTGCTTCCCCTGTTACCCACTCAGGATGATGGAAGCATGTTGGAGCCTGACCCCTATGGGTCCTTGGTCTGGTCCTGAAGGCGGAGAAGCCTCTGAGCCACTTGTCCTGGCCCTTGTGAAATGTAAACACCAGTGGGAATGACCTCCGAGGAAACAGACTTTGAGTTTGGCTCTGGGCTGGTGTACAGCCTAAGTCTTAAAGACTGTCCAGAGGCAGACTTAAGTGACCCCCTGCTAGGCCTGTGAATTCTTCAGTACTTTCCAGACCTTGCTTTCTAATAGTCTGTTTTCCTAGCAGCTCTGCCTCCTCCGGAGCGGGAGGCTGGGCGGTTGTGCGCCCTGTGGCCACTCGGTGGCAGTGTGAAGCACATTCCTATCTGCACCTTCCTACTGGGGCTTCATTCCTGCAGCCTTGCGGGATCTTCAAACGTGTGTGCGTCAGAATCACCCCAGGGCTTGTTCAGACTCTTCTGTCCTGCCTCTGACCAGCTGTGTGACTTTGAGCGGTTACTAATCTTTCTGAGCTGATTTTCTGATTCAGCAAAGGTTTAAAGTGGGCCCGAGAACTTGAATTTCTAACAAGTTCCTAGGTTTAATGCTGCTACTGGTTGGGGAAGTGTCAGGAGTCACAAGCCCCTCCTGGGAGCCCAGCAGCCTGGGAGCAAACTCTGATTTCACAGAAAAATGGACCTCTCCGGGAAGGATCCTCCCCACAATAGCCTTTGTCACTAAATCCCGAGGGCAACTCTCCACCAAAGCCCTCAGTGGCCAAACAATTAACCTTTCTCCAACCACAAAGGCTCCATAGAAGGGAGGAACCATTGGAGAGAAACAGGAATCTGAGGGAAGTAACTGGAGAAGGTTGGAGAGGAAGGAGACGCAGGGAATGAGTCCCACACATGCGCAGTGGCCCAGGGCTCACCCTGGATCACCACCGCGGTCACTAGGGACCTGGGATGGGGAGACAGCAAGAAAGACCTGGGAAGGCCAGGCCCTAAAGGCTCTTCCTGCACATCTTCCTGGCACCTTTCCCAGGGTCTCTGGGGCCTGTGGCTGAAGTCCAGCCAGTGTAATGTGGGTGGAAGCGATGCCATCCCTACCTGGCCCACAATAGGCTTCCATGTGATCCTCTCTCTCTCAGCTTGGGGACCGCCTGGATGTCTACAGCGTTGGGCTGCCTGGAGGATGACAGAGACTTTGGCGGGCTAAATGAATGCATGGAACTGAGCCTCCTACCAGGCGCGTTGGACTGGGCATGAGAGAAGAAGGAGCTCCTACTGAATTAAGCCACTGAGGCTTTGGGGTCTCTCCATTAGAGCATCAAGCACCCCCTTCACCAGTATATCACACACGTGCCCTGATGGAAGGAGAGAGAGATGCCATCCCAACCGACAGCCTTGCTGGTCTCTCCATGAGCTCAATCAGAACGGACCTTGAACATCTCCTGCTCTGGGACAATAATAGTCCCCACCTGCTGAGCGTCATCATGTGCTGGACACTGCACAGCCTGCCTGCCTTCCTTCATTCATTCTTCGCAACAGTGTGAAAGGTAGTGCCACTGCCATCCCCACTTGAGATTCAGACCTGAGGAGGGCAGATGAGGTGCTGTATTGTGCCCAAGGTCACCTAGTAACAGCCTCCAGGAAGAAGCAGAGGCAAGGTCTAAATGCAGGCTGTCTGTCTGTAGCCTGCATACTCTAAACTACACCCTCTGCGCCACAGAGACTCAAGGCCCAGCCCTCGGCCCTGAGGGCCTTAAGCTGAGTTGGAAAGACTTGGAGTATACTTCAGAATATAGATTTGGGACCAGGGAACAGAACTTTTCTGACTCTAGGGTTGCTGGCTAAATGCAGATATGATGGGCCCACCCATAGTTGAAGGAGGACAGAGGAAAGGAAGATGTGATCAATGCAACAAAGACAGCTTCCCAGCAACGTCGGGAGTTTGATGAACTAATGTGTAAGTTTGGGCACTCTGTGCGAATCGACAGATTCCAAGAGTTCTCTTCCCTGCCCACTCTGCACCCTCCTGCATCCTTCTCTCTAGCCTTAAGGTTTCTGGTCTGTCTCAGGAGTTGAACACAGGAGAGAGTCTGTCTCATTCACTGTCATAGTCCCAGCACCTAGAACAGTGCAGGCACATAGTAAATGCTTAATAAATATGTGTGGAATGAATCAATGGGGGAGAAACACAGCTGCCAGCAAGTGTCTGTCCACTTGGAGTCTCAGATCACTGAATCCTAGGGCCGTGGAACTCTTAAGTGGCCATCTGGTTTACGCCTGGCTTGTGCTGAAGACTGCCTGCCAATCATCCCCTCTCACTGTTGCTTAAAGCCATAATGAGTGGCAGGGCTGATTGAGAACTTTAGAGACCGTCTAGCCCTGAGGCTCTCAAACTTGACTGTGAACAGAAGTCTGGTTTGTAGGATACTGACACCTAAAGATTCTGAGTTAATTGGTCTGGGCTGCCATGTGCCTGTCAGAATGTTTAGCAGCTGCCCAGGTGATGCAACTGTGTAGACAACATTTAAAACTAAGGGTCTAATCCAACCCCCTCATTTTACAGACTAAGCCTGGGGGGTGGGTGGGGGGGGTGATTATCCAGCCTGTTCCAGTGGGCAGAGTCCCTGATCAACTGAGTGCTCCTCCCTCCTCCACAGGCATCACCTTCATCTCTTTGAAAATGCAACTTAGGGTTTCCTGGCTTTTGCGGCAGAAGGTTCTTTCCAAGGTCACACCTTCCCAGCCTTTCCTTGATCTGCCTGGAGTGAATTTAGTTTGGATCCAGCCTGGAAGAGGAATGCTGCTTTTACTCAGGTCCTCCTTCCTGCTCAGGGTGGTCATGTGCATCAGTTTCTGCAGCCTCTCTGGGAAGTCTCCAGGATCCCACCCCACCCCCACGCCCCAACCTCCCTCTCCTTCCTGCCCGGTCAGTGTCTGGCCTCCCTTCCCCCACAGCCTTCAAACCACTTACTGGTCAGACTCCTCCCCAAATCATCCCTCCCCCACGGGGCTGTCCCCAGAAAGACCTGGAAGAAAGTGAGTTCTGTCTCCTTTTCCATTTCTCCGCATTGGTGACTCCTCCCAGCTCTGAAAAGGGTGGGCAGGCCCTGGAGGACCCAACACTGTCTCCCTCACAGCTGGCAAACAGCTAACTTGAGTCACAGCCTTGGAACACACATAATCTGCTCTCATTTATTTTAAAAAAACAAACCCACTAGCAGCCAAAACAATACACTGATAAAGGCTTTGGTGAAAGATGATCTGGAGCAGATACTGTTCTTTCATCAGCAGCGCAGTAAATAATCCCCCTCCTTGTGGGCCTCGCTGAGAGTATTTTGGGCGGTCTGAAAGCCTTAACCCTCATTAGCCCCAACTAAAAATGGACTCACTGGAATTTTTATATGCAGCTATGGAGCATCAAGTAGAACTTCCAGTGCATTTTTACAAACTCTTACTAATGACGCCTCCCAGCCCCTCGTGAGCAGAGGAGGCCGCTTTGTTTCTGTTTTATAGGGGTGAAATCCCTGCTGCTCTCTTTCCTGACAATTTCTCCACCTCTCTACTAGTGCTCCTGGCTTCCCTACAACACCCTCCGCCGCCTTTTAGAACTCGGCTAATCATTTCTATTTCAAGCACGAATAACCACTGAGGCCATCGGTCTCCTCTACAGAAGACACTGAAACTCCTAATATGGAGCGCCTGGTAATGTATGAAAAGTACTGAACACAGTGGCTCTGAACCCCAGGTGGCTCTATACACAGCTAACTCATCATTTGCCAATTGCTTCCTCATGAATAATCTTATTTAATTCTTTCACATCTCCTGTAAAGTGGGTGTTATTGGACCAATTTGCAGAAGAGGAAACGGACTCAGAGTTACCTGGCTCGGCTAAGTCTACTGGGCTCTTTGCATTGACTGTACTTTCAACTATCCGGGTCAGGATGGTACTCATTTTCCCGAAGGCAGGGGACTGAGAGTCTGCACGCAGGATGGTCCCCAAAGCAGAGAATCATCGCCAAGGAGAGAGGTGGGAGGAGAAAGGAGTGTAGGAAACCCTCTGATCCAGAGGGGGCCAACCAGTCACTGTATGTCAAACATGGCCCATAGATATGTCTTAATTGGCCTGTTTCATGATGGAATTTGTTTCATCACTTGCCAATATTTGAAAAACCACAACATTTTCCAAAAGATCCAGACTTCCATGTTTTCCTTGAAAAACTGTAGCTCTGAGAAGACTAGCTACTTGACCAACCATTGGTTGAAGCTGACCAGGACTGCCCTCTCTTAAAGGGGCTGCCTTTTCTAGTTTGCCACAGTCCCCACTAGGCCAACATCACTGGTTTCTGTTATCTGCCTGACCCCTGTTGACAAATGAATTTATGGCCCCTGATCTATTTCTATCTATCTTTTTCCTATAAGAAAGGCAGGCCAGTTGGCTCAGTGGTAGAGCGTCGGCCTGGCGTGCAGGAGTCCCGGGTTCGATTCCGGCCAGGGCACACAGGGAAGCGCCCATTTGCTTCTCCGCCCCCCCTCCTTCCTCTCTGTCTCTCTCTTCCCCTCCTTCAGCCAAGGCTCCATTGGAGCTAAGTTTGCCCAGGTGCTGAGGATGGCTCTGTGGCGCTAGAATGGCTCTGATTGCGCAGAGCGACACCCCAGATGGGCAGAGCATCGTCCCCTGGTGGGCATGCTGGGTGGATCCCGGTCAGGCGCATGCGGGATGACTACCTCCCTGTTTCCAACTTCAGAAAAATACCAAAAAAAAAAAAAAAAAAGAAAGAAAGAAAGGCAGGACCCTGAGAGGTAAAGAGATCAAAGGCAAATGGCATGACCTTAAGAAAACCACTTAGCTTCCCCATGCTGCAATTGCCTCCTCTATAAAATGCAAATATTGATAGCACCTGTCTTAGTGGGCTCGAGCTGCCATAACAAGATACCACGCAGACAGAGGCTGGGGGTGGGGGGTGTTTGTGTCTTAAACAATAAACATTTGCCTGACCAGGTGGTGGTGCAGTGGATAGAGTGTCAGACTGGGATGCAGAGGACCCAGGTTCAAAACCTGAGGTAGCCAGCTTGAGCGTGGGGTGACTGGCTTGAGTGTGGGATTGCTGGCTTGAATATAGGATCATAGACATGACCCTGTGGTCTCCGTCTTGAGCAAGCATGTCACTTGCTCTGCTGTAGCCCCCAGGTCAAGGCACATATGAGAAAGCAATCAATGAACAACTAAGGTGCCGCAATGAAGAATTGATGCTTCTCATCTCTCTCCCTTCCTGTCTGTCTGTCCCTATTTGTCTCTGTCACATACACACACACACACACACACAACAGAACAGACATTTATTTCTTTATAATTTGGGAGACTGGAAGTCCATGATCAAGGTGCTGGCAAGTTTGGTTTCTGGTGAGAGTTCTCATCATGGCTTATCGATGGCTGCCTCCTTGCTGTTTCTCACTTTGGGGTAGAGGACAAACTCTCTCTAGAGTTTCTTCTTTTAAGGACACTAATCCTAAAATATCAGGGCCCCACATTATGACTTTAATTATTTTCTTAGAGACCCCATCTCCAAATACAGCCACACAGGGGTTAGGGTTTCAATATACAAATTTGGAGGGGAACACAATTCAGTCCATAACAGCACCCATCTCCTAGGGGGTTGTGTGAGGACGGAATGAGGAATGCAGGAAAGCACTCAGAACAGTGTCTGCACATAGTGTATTCCCAGTACCGCTGACCTTTAAAATACTTGGGGGTACAGGTGTTGGCCCTCTGTGCAGTAAAAAAAATCTGCAGGTAACTTTGGACTCCCCACAAACTCAACTTTTTAAAAAAACATTTTATTTATTCATTTTAGAGAAGAGAAGGATAGAGAAGGAAGGGAGAAGCAGGGGAGGAGCAGGAAGCATCAACTCCCATATGTGCCTTGACTGGGCAGGCCCAGGACTTCGAACCAGCAACCTCAGTGTTCCAGGTCCATACTTTATCCTCTGAGCCACCACAGGCCACAAACTCAATTCCTAATAGCTTACTGTTGACTGGAAGCCTTACCAATAACATGAATTAACACATTATTTGGTATATTATATGCATTATGTACTGTATTCTTACAATAAAGTAAACTAGAGAAAAAAAGTTGTTATTAAGAAAATCATAAGGCAGCCCTGGCTGGGAAGCTCAATTGGTTAGAGTGTCATCCTGATATGACAAGGTTGCAGGTTTGATCCTCAGTCAGGGCACACAGGAGAATCAACCAATGAATGCATAAATAATAGAACAGCCATTTGATGTTTTTCTCTCTCGCTCTCTCCCTTCTTCTCTTTCTAAAATCAATAAATAAAAAGAGAAAATCATAGGGTAGAGAATACATTTATAGTATATAATGAAAAAATATATATATAAGTGGACCTGTGCAGTTCAAACCCATGTTGTTCAAGGATCAACTGTAAAAGTTAGCAATAACATGTGAGGATAACACTGAGGGTGTGGACTTACTCTTGAGTTGGTTGTAATGCTGCTTCTGCCAAAAGATACATTTGTCATGGGCAACCACCCTGCTCTCCAAACAGCTGTCTTCTTGCATAAGGGCTAAGGTGGTACAATTAAGAAAGGAAGTCATACTGGCACATTTCTAATGCTGACCCCTTTCCTCAAATTGGATTCTCAGGGAGCGTCAAGGGAAACTGTCAACAAGAGACCCATGGTCCTCTCAGGGAGAGGCGTACCACCTTCCCACACAACCCTGGGCTCACACTCGATTCAGTTCACCCAGGAAGACAGTCTGCCTCTGACCGCCTGCTTCTGCGGCTCACGGTCTGGACACAGGGATGCCTTGTTCTTCCTCTTGTGTTAAGTCCTTGTTACATCTTATCTGTCTTCCCTTTCATCTCTACGCGTGTGAAATTCCTCCGGAGGACACTGGGGCCTGTGCCCAGGCCCTGAGGATTGAGGGGCATCGTCATCTGTTTGCCCCATTCCGCTCCCTGCTCAGGACCCTGCCCTTAGTGCACAGTGCAACGGGCTCCTGTCTCCCACTCTCGCTCAGCTCTTTCAGGCCCAGGGCCAGGTAACAGCTTCTGGTTCCTGGTCCTAGGTTCCTTGCCACCCTTGATAGTTCCCTGCATCCTGCATCCTGCATCCTGCCTCTGCCTCTGCCTTTGTCAAAGGGCCCTTCAAAAATATAAATATATCTTACTTGGCCTGACCTGTGGTGGCACAGTGGATAGAGCATTGACCTGGAATGCTGAGGTTGCTGGTTTGAAACCCTGGACTTGCCTAGTCAAGGCACATACAGGAGTTGATGCTTCCTGCTCCTCCCCTTCTCTCTCTCTCTTTTTCTCTACTCTGTCTCTCTAAAAATGAATAAATAAAATCTAAAAAAATAAAAATAAAAAAATATATATATTTCATGCAAATTAAAACCACAATGAGATATCACCTCACACCAGCTCATGAACAAAACAACACAGAATAAGTGTTGGCGAGGATGTGGAGAAAAGGGAACCCTCCTGCACTGCTGGTGGGAATGCAGACTGGTGCAGCCACTGTGGAAAACAGTATGGAGATTCCTCAAAAAACTGAAAATCGAACTGCCTTTTGACCCAGGTATCCCACTTTTAGGAATATACCCCAAGGACACCATAGAACGGCTCCAAAAGGAGAAATGCACCCCCATGTTTGTGGCAGCATTGTTCACAATGGCAAAGATCTGGAAACAGCCCAAGTGTCCGTCAGAGGACGAGTGGATTAAAAAGCTTTGGTACATATATACTATGGAATACTACTCAGCCATAAGAAATGATGACATCGGATCATTTACAATAACATGGATGGACCTTGATAACATTATACGGAGTGAAATAAGTAAATCAGAAAAAAACTAAGAACTATATGAATCCATACATAGAAGGGACATGAAAATGAGACTCAGAGACATGAACAAGAATGTGATGGCAACAGGGGCGGGGGTGGGGGGTGGGGGGAGGGGGAATGGGGCGAAGAAGGAGAGAGGGGTTGGGGGAGGGGAGGGGCACAAGAAAACCAGATAGAAGGTGACAGAAGACAATTTAACTTTGGGGGAGGGGTACACAGCACAATCAAATGTCAAAATAATCTAGAGATGTTTTCTTTCAACATATGTACCCTGATTTATCAATGTCACTGCATTAAATTTAATAAATAAATTAAAATATATATATATATATTTCACTTAAACCTTTTTGAGAGTTCTACCTATTTCCCACTTGACCCCTGACTAATATAAGAAGAACCTGGTCTGTATATAGGTTTTCAGAGGACAATAGAGAGATCTGAACCCCCCAAAATCTTCCCAGTGGCCAGGCAAGATGGGGCATACACCCATCCTGCTCAGGGGAGAGTTCTAACTCCACTTTCTGTGAATATTCATCATACACACCCTGTAGCATTCATTACACACCCAGAGTGGCCACCTGCCTCACCCAGGATGGGACAGGCAGAGCGAAGATTGGCAGGTGGAGCTCCCTGCATATCACACGGGTTCCTGAACCTTCAGGAAGTCCCCAGCACAGCCTCCGGATCCCAGTCCTGTGCCTCCACAGCAACCACCGTAGGTCCCACTCCTCAGACTGGGCGGACCTGGTCAGCGTGCTCCTTTTCTTTCGGGACACAGACTCTATCTCGCTAAACTTGCTTTATTTTCATCTTCCTAAAGTGCCAGAGAGCCCCAAGGGAAGCTTCTTCACACAACCCCAGCGGTCTCAAGGCACCTGAACAATCACTCCTCTGTGAATCCCAGGAAAGCCCCTCAGAGGCCAAATCCAACTATTCTCAAGATGGTTGCTGCTGGACACTGAATGTTTGTGTCCCTCCCAAATTCATATGGTAAATCCTAACCTCCAACGCAACGTGATGATGTTAGGAGGTGGGCCTTAAGGAGGTGCTTAAGTCATGAGGGTGGAGCCCTCCTGAATGGGATTAGTGTCCTGATATAAAGCACCCCAGACAGCACCTTTGTCCCTTCCACCATGTGAAGCCACAGTGAAAGATAGCCATCTGTGAGCCAGAGGCCGTCCCTCATTAGACACTGAACCTGCCAGTGCCTTGAACTTGGATGTCCTGGACTCTGGAACTGTGAGAAATAAATGTTTGTTGTTCATAAGCCATGCAGTCTATGGTATTTTTGTTCTAGCAGCTGAAACTAAGACAATTGCTTTCGTAGGAAGGGGCAGGCACAGAGCTTCCAACTGCACTGTCAAGCAGAGAGAGTTGAAATTTCTCCCCAAAGGCTGCCATCATAAGAGAAGACAGTGGTTTTACAGCAGACGATCCTCTTCTTTGGGCAACAAGTAGCCGTAATCCAAGAAAGTCTTAAATTTCTGTTCCCTCTAGCCAAATGTCCTCAAAGTACCTTCGCACTCTGAAGCTGGCAGGAACGACATTGTCCAGGGCCCTGCAGCTGCCAGTGGGTTGTTCAGGCCTGCCCCTGGTGCCTTCCTGGTGGCTCCTCTGGTCTTGGTCATTTTGTTTCTAATTCTCCCCCTTTCCCTAGCATCCCCTCTCCTAGGGATTGGTTAGGAAAAACAAATGAACCCGACATTCAAGGCACTTCCCTGGGAGGTAAAAGTTTGAATCATCAAGACAGTAAAACTTTTTAATCATAAGGAAGTCTGGGAATTGTCTGTGGTTACCATTTAAATGAAACCACATGCTCTTCCTGCTATTACAAAAAAAAAAAAAAAAGAGGAAAGGAAAGGAAAAAGAAAGGAGCTGTATTATGAGAATCTAGGTTTAACAGTTTAAACAGTAAGTTTAACAGTTCTGACATTTAACTAACTGTATCATTTATGCAGGTTACCAAACCTTTTAAACCTGTTTCTTCCTTTGTAATATGGAAAGAATAATATCTATCTCTTAAGGATATTATAGTAGACATCGATTATGTCTACTATACTAGGGGTTATTCAGTACTCCCAACTTTTTCTTTGACTTTCTACTTGGAAATAACTTTAAAACTTATAGAAAAGTGGCAAAAATAAGAATTGTGAAAGAATGCCCATATACCCTTTACCCAGATTCCTCTACTGTGAATATTTTACCATTTCTTATCCTGCAGGTCAAGAAGTAGTTTAAGCAGACATCACATTTTGTTGTCATGTCTCTT
Source organism: Saccopteryx bilineata (assembly GCF_036850765.1). Taxonomy (NCBI): domain Eukaryota; kingdom Metazoa; phylum Chordata; class Mammalia; order Chiroptera; family Emballonuridae; genus Saccopteryx; species Saccopteryx bilineata. Next base: position 296,156,588 of record NC_089491.1, on the reverse strand, counting down.
TAGTCTTTAATCTGGAACATTTCCACAGATTTTCTTTGTCATTTATTACATTGACAGTTTTTTAAATATAGTTTTTAAAGCAGAACTGTCCTTATTTTAGATTGGTCTGATGTTTCTTCATGATTAGATCCATGTGATGAATGCTCAGCCAGACTAGTGCTGATCGGATGTTGTGTCCTCAGGACATCACATATGGAAATACATGGTGTCCATTTGCCCATCCCTGGTGATGTTAATTTTGATTACCTGGTCAAGGTGTTGTGTAATTATTCCACTAGCTAGTTACTATTTTCTCCCTTGAAACTAATAAGAAATATGGAGGAAGACACTTTAAGACCATGCAGATATCCTGCTCCTCATCAAAGTGTCCCCCTAGATTTAGCATCCATTTATGACTCTTGACTGAAATAATCTTATAGTTGCAAAATGATTTTCTAACTCTAACACTCTTTCCATATTTATATTCTACTATAAGCAAGAGCCTTCCCTCCTTCCCCATTTATTTATCTATTTATAATCAACATGGACTTATGGATTCCTATTTTTTTTTTTCCAATGGCTTGTACTTCATTCTGTAGTTCATTACTTTAGGCTCAAATTGTCCCAGATTTGACCATTGGGAACCCCTTCTAAATGACTCTTTGTCCTCATGTCCTTGTGAAATGCCTTCATCATTTTTTTTTTTTTTTTTTTTTTTTGTATTTTTCCGAAACTGGAAACGGGGAGAGACAGTCAGACAGACTCCCGCATGCGCCCGACCGGGACCCACCCGGCACGCCCACCAGGGGCGACGCTCTGCCCACCAGGGGGCGACGCTCTGCCCCTCCGGGGCGTCGCTCTGCCGTGACCAGAGCCACTCTAGCGCCTGGGGCAGAGGCCAAGGAGCCATCCCCAGGGCCCGGGCCATCTTTGCTCCAATGGAGCCTTGGCTGCGGGAGAGGAAGAGAGAGACAGAGAGGAAGGAGGGAGGGGTGAAGAAGCAAATGGGCGCTTCTCCTATGTGCCCTGGCCGGGAATCGAACCCGGGTGTCCCGCACGCCAGGCCAACGCTCTACCGCTGAGCCAACCGGCCAAGGCCTATCATTTTTTAAAGCAAATACTTTGTGACATAACAAGATAATCTGGGCTCATCTTGTATGTACCCTGCACCAGCTATAAAACTGGCCATTTTACCAAAGAGCCTTGGTTCCTTTTGATGGGGAATGGTATTTAGATACCAAGGAATAAGTTCTTGGTGTGCTCATTGCTACATGGAAATCTTTGCTTCTTGACCCTTTCAGCAGATGGTGCTAGTAAATGTAAATATAGTATATATATCAGATATATATATATATGCATCTATATGTACATTTTATATGCATATACACATTTTACAAATAATGAATTTACATCAATACCTGTAACACCAATTTATCCTGCAGGGTTCCTTCCATTCCATAATTGTATGTTCCTGTTTTCATAGTGAGAACACTGTCTCCCAACAATATCAATATGTCTACACATTTGCTTAACCCTATCAGACACCTAAAATAATTTAGGACTTGCGTAGCCTCTTTTGCAAACTCTAGTTATATCTGTGGAATTTTCCACCATGTGAATATTTTTTTCTAAGATAAATCTAAGATAAAATCTAGAAAATTCCCTCTTCAACTTTCTTTAGAGCTAAGGCACAAACAAGTGACCTGGGCTCCACCAGTCACATTCACCATATTCAATCAACGTGAGATGTTGATTCACAGCAAAACAGGGAGAGGAAATAGGCCCTGTTCTATACATCCATTTTGCTGGTGAGGCTGGTTGGAGGCTAAATAGTCTGGATTTGAAGGTTCACTGGGGGTGTTAGGTTGAGCTCTACACAGAAATGGCATTGGCAGTGACAGCAACAGCCACTCTAGTCAAGTCAGCTTGGTAATTAATGCAAGTCATCTGATCTAGTATTAAAAGTGGTGGCAGCAATTCTTCAGCAGTCCACTTCTGCAACAGGATTTTGCATGTTGACCTTGAAAGCTTGGCCTCAAGTCTGGTTCTCTGGTCCTCCCAATAATTCTGTAAGCTGTCCAGCATCCCTTTAATAAATGTTTTTTCTATTACTAACAAGAGTCAGCTTTGTCCTGTATTTTCCTCTAAATTTTTTAATTTGTTTTTCACATTTAGATAATTAACTCACCTAGAATTCTTATCAATATTTTTTTCTTTTTAAAAATTTTTTTATTGGCCCTGGCCGGTTGGTTCGTTGGTAGAGTGTTGGCCTGGCGTGCGGAAGTCCCGGGTTCGATTCCCGGCCAGAGCACACAGGAGAGGCGCCCATCTGTTTCTCCACCCCTCCCCCTCTCCTTCCTCTCTGTCTCTCTTCCCCTCCCGCAGCCTTTGCTCCATTGGAGCAAAAGATGGCCCGGGCGCTGGGGATGGCTCTATGGCCTCTGCCTCAGGTGCTAGAATGGCTCTGGTCGCAACAGAGCGACGCCCAGATGGGCAGAGCATCGCCCCCTGGTGGGCGTGCCAGGCGGATCCCAGTGGGGCACATGCGGGAGTCTGTCTGACTGCCTCCCCGTTTCCAGCTTCAGAAAAATACAAAAAAAAAAAATTATTGATTGATTTTTAGAGAGAGAGAAAAGAAGGAAGAGAAGGAGAGACAGAAACATTGATCTATTTCTCTATGTGCCCCGACCAGGAATTGAACCCACAACCTATACGTATAAGGATGATGCTCTAACCAACCCAAATAACTGTCTAGGGCTCAACTTTTTTTTTTTCTGTAAGCCTATGTATTAACCTAGAAAACTTGCTTTTCAAAGTGTGGTCCTCAACTAGCAGCATCATTGGGAGCTTGTTAGAAATAGGGAATCCTAGGCCTCACCCCAGATCCACTGAATCAGAATCTGCACTTTAATAGGACCCCCAAGTGACATAAAATTTGAGAACTGCTGTAAAAGCAGAGCCTGAAGCAAGGATTAAGTGATGATGCTCACTTGAGGGGTGTTAACGCACAACAGGAGGAGTGAGAACAAAGAGGAGGGAGGCCAGGAACTCCGGGGACCAATGCAAGGTGATGGGGCTCTACTCTGGCCTCTGTGTTAGCTGTGTCTCAAAGGGACAAAGTAGTTTAGTTGGCAGGTGTGAGCACTTGACCACGTGGCAGTCTTTGGATAGGCTATGAGGAGAAACTGTGTCTCAGAGAAATACAATAAGGGGGCAGGTGAGGGAATTTATCCTATCCAACCTCCCACTTCATGTTCCTCATTGGTTCCCCCACAGGGAGTCAATCACTATGCTTCTGGGGCTGTTTGGTAGCCATTCAGATGCTAGGTTTCACAGCCTATTGTATGATGTCACCCAAATCTGAAGTGGGAGGAGGAGCCAGAGAATACATTTACCCACTGGCCAGCTTGGTTACACAACAGCAACCAAAGAGAAAGGCCTGGGAAGTGGACCTGTGTGAGGCTGGTTGGCTGCAGCAGCAATCAAGGCTAAGGGAATTTGTACATCCAATACAGTCTGTCTTTTACCCATCAGAAAAGCTGTGTGGGGTAACATGTCAATGGATGAGATGTTCTGTAAGCCCTAAGACGGTGGTGTTGGTTGAAGTTCAATGGGCAATTAAAGCAAACCCACGTATGGTGTATATATGTTGATTCTGGTAAAGACAAATCACTGCCCCTTCCAGAATAGAAGGCAATATTCCATTATATTTGGGTCCTATATTAGACTATGGAGCCACCATTCTTTTGCTTTTTTTTTTTTAAATAATAAAACACCCTCACTTCTTTTTCAAAAGAGGAGATACAAATCCATTCAGTTATGAAGCTCCCTTTAAGTCTGTAGCCAGTTGCAACCTCCTAGGAGACCTATGGGAAGACGGTCAGTGAATCAATGGACTGTAGCTCGATTCAAGCTACTATTGCTGGTCCTAAGGCTATAATTGCTATTTATCGTTTCCTTTCTCCTTCACCCATTCTGGACTTCCCTCAATCTTGTCCAGCATGTCAGCTGGTTTGTCTAGCTTGATTGCCCGTTGGGTGATCTTCAACCTTGGGAGGGGGTGTGAAGCCCTAAGTGGAACTGGCCTTATTGAATTGAATTGCTATCATTAAAAAGTTATTGCTTTGCCAGGCATACTAGGAGATATCTCAGTGAACCCTGCAATCTAAGAGGAGCAATCCAGGCTCCTTGAGGGAGTTAGAGTTGCTGCACTTGAACTCCTTTCTCTGCCCACTGGCCTGAGGTCACCAGTGCGGTCAGGTAGTCCCAGCATTCAGGTCAGTGGAACCTTACTGTGCACCCTGGCAGAGCTAGCTCCTTGGAAAACAGAACCTCTCATATAACAAAGTTCAAAGTTTTAGGAACAGAAAAGCACAAATTCCTCAAGGGGGTCACTCAGTATAATAGTGAAAGGTGCCACTTCTATGTCCCTTCGTCCCCAGGTTCACTTTCTAGCTATAGGGGATGAGTACCATATATTGGTCACCAGTGCAAAGAATATTATAAGCTAAAGAACTGTGCCACAACTTTGCAAAGTGTTGTCCCCTCGTTGTGCTTTAACTAAGCTTCAACAGGCTTTTATACTATATTATTAGGTCAGCTGCTTCTGGATGTGGGATCCATGGTAAGACCAGTAGAGCATGGTCATGAGCCCATTGTTGCCCTGTCCTTCACCATAAAATGGGTCTCTTGTTCTGTGGAAATACTGTATAGGGTAAAATGTTAATGCATAAGGTATCCTGCAGGCCCTCAGATGCTGGTCTGAAGCTCTGGGGGCGGGGACAGCAAAGCCGTATATGGTGTTTATATTGATTGTGGTAAAATCAAGTCTGCCCTCTCCAAGGTAGAAGATGTGATACAAATTTACCTGCCACTGGTGGCTACCTGGCTTCCCCGAGAAAAGCTGCCATATTGAGGGCTCAGCATCAGTTTTCGCAGTTGGCCAGTTGGGCTCCCTCAGCAGTGGGACAGCTTTGGGCCAGGTCTGACTTTGATTTGGGAATTAGGTGAGGGTCTAGGATTATTCACTATGGTGACCAAAGTCAGTCTGCTGTTCACCAACTATTCTTTCCGATTATACAGATCAAACAAAACCCTCATTGGCTGCTCATCTGTTTGGCCCTTGGTAGGGTAACATAGGTATGGGTTTAACTGGGATGATCCTGGTGTATACCAATGGTACCCATGTAATCACTACTAGCACCCCTTCTTACTCTAAACAATGAATTATACGAAAACTCTTCTCCTAGGAATATCATGATCTATTAGCTAGCATCATGAATTCCTTAAGAGAAAGTCTCCTTGACTGCTCCTCCACCTTGCTGTCCATAGTAGTAAGTGTAAGGTTGGTGGATAATAAGGGATGGTCATGTGGGTAACTCAGACCCGCCCACTTTGGCTAGGACCGCCTACAACCAAGCCCGCCAAAGGAAGCTTCCCAGGGACCATTTGGAAAGAAGCAATCGTCTGCCAGCCAGTGAAATTTCACCACGTCATAGTAGCTCCACTTCCCTAGAGGGACCCTTTAAATATCTCCCACGCGGTTTAATCCGTGCAACTTCCCTAGCCCCCATCTCTCCTCCATCTTTTCTTTCCTCGGGGCCAGGGAACCTTGCCGGGTGGGGTGCATGCTCTGTACTCAATAAAGCCGTTTGCTATTCCACACTTTGAGGCTCCGGCCCTCTTCCTTCCTTCTCGGCGGGGAAAAATACCTTACAATAAGTATGTCCATTTTTGTTCTTTACAAATTCCTGCTCCCATGTAACCTCTGCAATTCTGGGATTTTTGTCATTTTCATTAATAGTAGGATGTCCCATTATATGGTGGTCCTTGCCATACCATTAATCCTGGACTACAAGGATAGCCACTACCAACTGCTCAAAAAGCTTCTTACTAATGCATTCTTTATTGCCTTAGTGAAGGGAGCGTTGTCTGGGCCAGCTCAGGGAACGAACCCAGTGGTAAGTTCTTGAGCTATACATAATAAATTCTAAAATTCCCACCTTCATGAGTCTTCTGAAACCTCCCTCAACACCACACAAGGAAGTCTGTCTTCTCCACTTTGTTTATGATAGGCCATTGTTGAGACCAAGGCTGCAAAGAGCCATCCCAGCAAACTATTAGGACATGGCTAAAACATGGAATCCTGAGTTCTGTATGAGTGTCCCCAGATTAGTGAATTCTCCCCAATGAGCTTTTTGCTTCACTCCTTCCCCCAAATATGACATCTTCAAGATCCTCTCCCACATTCAGTTCCGCAGTTCCTGCCAACACGCAATAGCCGAGTCCTGCAAATATCTCTGGCAGGGAATGCCTTTTCTCTCTGGAGCAGGGCCTTTTCCTCCCAGTGGGGACTGTGCTATAATTTGACTCTGGATGTTAGTGAAGGCAGTAAGTGGTGAGGCTAGGTCTTGAGGAGATCAAGCCATGGAAAAGGGGGCCTTCTTAGGACGGGAGCATTCTGAGGATTTGAAGGGTCAAGATGCTCACCCACTGAGCCATCCCTATTCAAGGTCTCAGGGTCCCATTCTGAATTTGCCAGGGAGGCCTGCGAAGGCCATGCGCTTAGTATCCTTTGCAGTTCTGCTACCCTGTGATCAGGTCCTGGGCTTGATTTTTAAGTCTATTCTATGGCTGCAGGATATAGGCTCTCCCTTAGTTTCCATGGTGGCACTCCTGCTTCCAGAGCATCCTATGAGTTGGTAATTAATATGCCCTGAGCATGTTACTATTTGTTTCTAAGGGCTCTGGTAGTGTACAATTGCCATTATTTCCAAACGGATTGAGTGCCACAGCTACTCGCCTCCCAATGTCTTGCTCTCCACCCAGTCCACCCAATTGGAAGCTGTGGTGCTACTGCATATCAGTTATTACCATCTCTCATCACAAGCAAAGGGGTCTCTATTGATTTCAGACAGGTAGGCAATACCTCCCCCAAATTCCTCCTAGACCCACTGGTGGAACCAACTGCCTGAGCTCAATTTCCCTAGGAAACAGATCTGAGGCAAATATTAAATCTCAGTGAAAAGGTAGCATGAGTGAGTGAAAAGGGGAATGAAATGGGCTAGGACGAGAAGCAATGCCAGGCGGTGTGTTATCATGCAGGTCACTGCTTCAGGACCAGCTGCAGAGAGCCACGGCAGGTTCCTCAGTCTCAGTAGCCAGGCAGGACATATCCAGACAGGCTGTGTTGGAAAATCATGACTTGGAACAGTCCACAGGAGGGAAGAATGAAAGAGAATGCATCTGCTCAGCTCTCTCCCATCTTCTTTTGGTTCTTATTGGTCAAAATGCTCCCCCCAGGGAATTTCCTAGGATGCATCATCTAGCCCCTTTGATGGCTGCTTAGAAACCACATCCTGTAGTGTGGCATTTCCCCTGAGTGCAGAAGTAGTGGAAGAGTCAAGAGACTCCAGACATGTGGCTGGCCAGCCTGGCTGTGCAGCAAGCAGCCAAGAGGGACTTGGCAGGGCAAGTGACTAGTCAGTTCCCAGGGGCTGAACTGCACAGATTTCATTGGCTGTGAAGGTGGCTGTGGAGCCAGCAGAAAGGCAAGGTCTAGCCAATGTGAGGAGGGATGTAAGATGCGTCTGAGACACTCATTAATAGGCTATCAACATCAACAAGTGGTAGAGCTAGAAAAATGACCATTGGGTTAGGATTTTGTCTTATTTACCCTTGAGACCCCACCATCTGGCACTTGAATAATGAGACGCTATTTAAACCCAGTTTTTCTTGTTCCAAACATTCCCTCTACCCATCTCTGCTGTGCCAGTTATTATACCAACAAGTGGAAGTGACTATGCTCTCAAGAGGTTGAGTATGTAGTTACCAGGTGTCCCTGTTCAAATCACAAGTTGGCCCTGTCCCACTGTGTGCAAATATGGCTACATCACTCTTATTAATGATCCAGACTTTCTGTCAAGCTTGGGTTCATTTAAAACTTATGTAACACACAATACACAAGAAATAGAAGAACAGAGATGGTTGGTCCATACAAGTAGCACAATTCTCAAATGTAAAAGGATTCTGAGCCCTGGCCGGTTGGCTCAGTGGTAGAGTGTCGGCCTGGCGTGCAGGAGTCCCGGGTTCAATTCCCGGCCAGGGCACACAGGAGAAGCGCCCATCTGCTTCTCCACCCCTCCCCCTCTCCTTCCTCTCTGTCTCTCTCTTCCCCTCCAGCAGCCAAGGCTCCAGTGGAGCAAAGTGGGCCCGGGTGCTGAGGATGGCTCCGTGGCCTCTGCCTCAGGTGCTAGAATGGCTCTGGTTGCAACAGAGCAATGCCCCAGAGGGGCAGAGCATCGCCCCCTGGTGGGCAGAGCATCACCCCCTGGTGGGCATGCCGGGTGGATTCCGGTCAGGCGCATGCGGGAGTCTGTCTGACTGCCTCCCCGTTTCCAACTTCAGAAAAATACAAAAATAAATAAATAAATAAATAAATAAATAAATAAATAAAAGGATTCTGAACAAAAGGGATCTTCTGCTGCCCAGTGCCTCACTGGGATAGCACAGTACACTTGAGAAGCCTTCTTACCACCTTCTGGGAAAAGTAGCTAAATGTCATAGTTCTCTTCACATGTCACTTGACTTCCCACTGCACCCATTGCCCAGGGAAGAAGAAAATAGACAGCTGGAATACTGAAGATGAAACAAAAGCTTTTCATTGAACTGTCACGGAGTCCTGACGTGCCTGGGGCAGGAAGATGAACTGATAACCCTCTCTGGTCCCTAGGATTTTGACTCAGGCAGAGCAGGATCCAGGCCTTGGTTTAACAGGGTAATTGTAGTTGTTTGGGCTTGGAACGGGTGCAGACACTGGGAATCAATGCCAGGGAAGGTGACACTTGCCAGACATTCTTCGATGTTCACCAACTGGTCTGATCACTTGAGCTTTGAGAGCTCAGTTTTCTCCTAAGGGAGTGGGAGGCCAAATTCTCATCCTCTGCACACTGGTCTTTATCCTGAAATCCTAGTCTTCTGGACTTGAAACTCCAGGGAAGTGTGGAGAAAGGGACAGATCTGAGAGATGGGTAAGAAAAGAGGGAGGAAGGATGTTTGAGGTGAGAAAATAGATCGTTCACTGAAGTAGCTTTTCTTTTCACCCGGTAATGAAAACTGAGGCAATTATACGATGAGAGGATAATTTTTTCAATTTCCTGAGGTTTTTCAGGTGTGCTTGTTCCACTTGAATTATTCAGATAATTTCCAAATGAGCCCATTTCCTTTGTCTTTTTGGACTTAAGCTATTCTTCTCATTATTGAATCTATAAAGTCCTAGGCACAGGCTTTGTCTGCCGTAACGCAGGGCTGGTCCAGAGTCCAGGTGTCCCCACCCAGGTTCTGGATCTCAGCTACACTCCAGTGGCTTCTGCTAGCACTGGCCCCTCACCACACTCGCCCATGGAAGAGAAGTTCAGACACTGATCAGTCATCAGTGGCTCTTTGACATTTGCATTCTTAATTCTAGGTTAACTCAGCATTGCTGTCACAGCTGCTCCCCCCCCCCCCAACACCCCAACACTCGCACTCTGGCTTGGAGTTTAAAGAGAAAGGATATCCGAGCCAGGTTCCTAAGGCGGGCAAGAGAAGAAGTTAGAAAACTGCAGAACTTAGAGCCCAAACAGACCTTGGAGAGAGGGCTCTCCTCTCCTCCTCTGAGACAGAGAAAGTAAAGCCCAGAAAAGGCAAGTGGCTTGTCTTGGGTCACAGAGCTTAGCCAAGCAACAAATGTGAACTTAGAGCCAGCCCTCGGGTCAGTAGTCTAGTGTTCTTCCCCCCTCACCTTGCTCTTTCTCTTTCTTTGAAGGAAAAAAAAAAAGAGGCCTTGATAATAAGTGGAGAGTGTGGAAGGGCCTCCTACTTCACCATGGGTTTGAAGCATCTCTCTAACATTCCTCTAACTCTGCAGCTGAGACAGAAGACTCACGGCTGGCTGGACCACCCGGCTTTTAGTGCTGCATACCAGCTTAGGTTTAAAAGGACTTTATTAATCACAACTAATGTCAAAGAGTACATGACTGTTCCCCCTTGTTAGTTTGGGGGAATTTGTAACGTGGGATTTTTAAAGGTTTTTTTTTTTTTTTTTTTTTTTTTTTTTTAGATTGAGTTTTGTACCTTCATGTGGACAGCCCCTGCCCGAACCATCCATCACCCCCTCATAGAAGCAGGTGACTGTCCAGCCTTCCTCAGGGAATGGTGCTTCAACGACAAGCCCTCCCCTACTTCAGGGTCACTTCTCAGGTGACTTTATTTCTCCGCTTCTCACAGTTGCAAACCCTCGCAGCGCCACGACCCCTGAGGGAACTCGGTCATAAGTCTCTTGGACAGACGCCCCAGCCCCGCGGGGCTCCTTGGACACGACCGCGATCGGATTTCGCGTGGCCGCGCAGCTCCCCCTACTCCTCTCCCCTCTCGCCCGGGAACCTTGGAGCCAATCAGAGCGTCGCGGAGCTCCGGGTTGTAGAGTCCCGAGCCCAGGACCCGCCCCTCTTTGTTGCCGTGGCCAATGGACGCATTCGGAACATCGGCGGCTGCCCGGGTGACTCGATTATATGTCACAGAATAACATTCGAGAATGGGACATGGAATGAGGGGACGGCCGCAGCAGCCCCAGCAGCCCCAGTCCCAGGCCCAGCAGCAGCAGCAACCGCAGCCGCAGCAGCAGCAGCAGCAGCCGCTGCCGCCGCCTTCGCCACCCCCGCCGCCCGGAGAGGAGCCGCAGCAATGAGGCCGAGCGTCCCGAGGTAGGGTCCCGGAGCTGCGGCGCCCTTCCCGCGCCCCGCCTGCAGCCGGTGCCCCCGGGTGCCGGGCGCGGGAACTCGGGGATCCGCGCGGGTGGAGCTGTTGCTAGTGCAGCCTGGGGGCTCCGGGAGGGCTTCCTGGAAGAAACGAGGCCGCCTTTGCGAGCCGAAGCTGCTGCTGCTGCGTCCTCGCTCCGACCCCGGGCGCTCACGTGCCGGCACGTTCTTGGCTCGCTGGGCGCGCGGCCACATCTGGCGACCCAGCACTGTGTGGAGCGTTGCGGACACCTCCCGTTCCTTTACGCTGCACGCGCTGCTTTTCTCCCCCCTATCCCGTCCACTGTGCATCCTCCACGCTCCTTTATTTCCCTGCCGGTGTTTAGGTGTGAGTGAAGCTTTGTGCCAAAATTCCAGTCAGCTTTCGAGGTAATTGCAGGGCTAGAAGCTCGTATTCAAATCCTGGGAGGGTCTGTCAGTGCGGGGGTGGAGGGGCGGGAGTGATGTGGGGACAGTCCGAGGCCCCACCACCTCTGGACACGGTTTCTCGGGGTGTCCACTTACCGCGGTGTGTGCTGTGTCTCCGCTGGTTTCAGGCACCGCCGGTAAGCGGAGCTCCCGCCGCCGCTCCCCCTTGGCGCGTCCTGCGGCAGCGAGAGGCATGGAGGAGGCGGCCCCAGCGGGACGCTGATCCCGGCGCGGCGCCCGCGAGCACACGCCCCCCCGCCACCGCCGCCGCCGCCGCCGTGCGTCCCCCGCCCTACTCTCCCGGCCCCGGCCCCACCATGACCGGCTCCGCGGCCGACACTCACCGCTGCCCCCACCCCAAAGGCGCCAAAGGCACCCGGTCCCGGAGCAGCCACGCGCGGCCCGTGAGCCTCGCCACCAGCGGGGGCTCGGAGGAGGAGGACAAAGACGGCGGGGTGTTGTTTCACGTTAACAAGAGCGGCTTCCCCATCGACAGCCACACCTGGGAGCGCATGTGGATGCACGTGGCCAAGGTGCACCCCAAGGGGGGAGAAATGGTGGGCGCCATCAGGAACGCCACCTTTTTGGCAAAGGTCAGTGGCTTTCAGGGAGGATAGTGGGGTGGGCAGTGATGGGACCATTTCAGTCTGTGCAGAGCTAGAGGCACTTTCCATGTTCCTGGTCCTGCTACAAACACCACTCCCCTCCTCAGCCTTCCCCTCAACCCCCAATCCCTTTGCTTAATTGAGATGCTTGTCTTGGAAGCCTTAGAAATGGGGGAGGGGAGGTGGTGGCTTGCTGTCCTGGGACTGTCTGGTCTGGTTGTGCCAAGGTTTCTTTGAATCTGGATCCAAACTCTATTATTTATTTTCTCACCTCCATCCTCTTTCAGCAAAGAGCTGTAGTCCCCAGGTCGCACCAGCCATGCCAAGAATGAATAGGCCCCCTAGGGTCCCCATCCTGCTTTTCCTCTTTGGAGTCTCTTGGTCCTCCCCTGCCTCCCCCTTGCAAATGACTTATTAGGCTGTGAATGAATTTGCACTCAACCAGTCAGACTTCTCAGCGTGAATCATTTCTAGACTTTTTGCCAAGTTTTTTTTTTATGACAGTGACTTTCACCTCTGAAACTTTTAAAAACAGTGAACTATCTTTTTCCCCCAGCTTATCTGGACTCCCAGAAAAGAAAGAAGAGTTTTGGCTTTAGCTTAAAAGGGACTTTCCTGTACACATGATGAATTGGTCTCACTGGATAGAGAAAGAGGCTCAGGCGTCCAACTCTTTCTACCTTGGAGAGAAGCCAGTGAGCTGATTGGGTTCGATGGCCAAAGATAACTTAGCAAGACGGAGGGAGGGAGAGCCGCAGTGGTCACTATATGAAACATCAAAATGCAAACTGGGGGAGAAATGCTGCAGAGCCTGGGGGGGGAGGGGTTGTAGCATGGCAGATGGCTTCCCCTGCACCCTGGAGACACTGGCCTGGCTGAGAAGATTCCTGGGCAAGTCTAGGAATGCCAGACCTGAGACCTGGAAGGCCATCTGGTCGAGTCCCCAACCTGGAGCATCTGGTGACCTGAGCACCTGAGCCTTATAGGCCGGAAAGCTGTGTGTGCCCTTGGGGGAGTGACAGAGCCTGTGAGCTTCCTGCTGCAGTCAGTTATAGGGTTTTAGTACTCTGCTGGTCAAGGAGCTCTTCACTGTGCCCAGTGAGAGTTCTGTCTGCTTTAGTGTCAGCCATAATTACCTTTGTTGAATTCTCCTTGAGCATGAGAACAACATTGGCCTTGGCTTGTGGTCCTGACTTCGGAATTTGACCTTACTTAAATGAGCCTTTCTTTCCTTAAAGGATGATCTGGGAGCCCTTAAACCTGGAAGAGAGGTGGCCACAAGGAACAGAGGCCTGTTCCTACTGTCCCATGCTTCCTTTCTAATTCAGCACCATCAGTGGCAAACCCTACTTCTAATTGTGGCTTCATCCTTCTCTCAGTCTTGTGTGGGGGAACCCCCTTTCTCTTTGGGAATCAGGGAATGTTAGTATTGGTGGAGACCAGTCTCCCTTCCTCCTTCTGAAGACCTCTTGGGAACCGGGGCTCATTGCCTCACAGGCAAGCTGGTCCCAGGGCTGGCCAGACGTAATTGGTGGGGAACTCTTTTCTGAGACTGAACAGAAATTCTCCTTCTCTCCTCTCAGTCACATGTCACCACTGATTCTTGTGTTGCCTTTTGATCCAGGGCAGCACATGCCATCTTCTTTTACTACTGACAACTTCCTCGAATGTCACAAGACAGGGCTCTTGAAGTAAGGAAGGACTGAAATCCAGTCTTGACTGAGCTACCTCTAGCTTTGTGGCCTAAGGCACTCACTTAAACAATCTCTGATCTCAGTTTCCTCATGACCCATGAGTCTCCAGGTCTGTAATGCTGACCTGTGTGACCCTAGACATGTCTGTGCATCACTAGAGGTGGATTATGAGTCCTCAGAACTGTGACATTGTCAGTCTGCGTCTTCCTTTAGCCAGCCTTCTTTGTCCACTGGTAGGTAGCTTCTTTCACCTTTTCTTATGTGTTATAGTTCCCAGGTCAACTCATTCTCCTTATCCTCTTTCTAGAACAATAAGCACATACGAAACACAATATTCTAAATGTTGTCTAAGCAGCTTAGAACATAGATCACTACTTCCTGAGACCTGTACATGATGCCTCCGTTACTTTGGCTGAATGATGTATTCTTTAAAAAAAAAAAAAGTGGTCCCTTTTTTATTTTTGTGGCAGAGACAGAGAGAGAGAGAGGGTCAGATAGGAACAGACAGACAGGAAGGGAGAGAGATGAGAAACATCAATTCTTCGTTGCGGTTCCCTAGTTGTCCATTGATTGATTTCTCATATGTGCCTTGACCAGGGGGCTACAGCAGACCGAGTGACCCCTTGCTCGAGCCAGCGACCTTGGGCTTATGCTGGTGAGCCTTGCTCAAACCAGATGAGCCTGCGCTCAAGCTGGTGACCTCGGGGTCTCAAACCCTAGTCCTCTGTGTCCCAGTCTGATGCTCTATTCACTGTGCCACCGCCTGGTCAGGCAAGTGGTCCCTTTTTATATAGTGTGGTTACATTGTATAAATACTTTTGTAGTAACCCGAAGGTCATATGTGAACTCCTGCCATGACAGGACAGCCCCAGCCAGAATGTGGACATTGGCTTTCTGAACCTAAGTAAAGAACTTAACACTTCTCTCTTATATTGTTTAATAATGGCTGGTTCCCCATCCCCAATCCCATCATGACATCCCCCCCTCTCCCTGACCCCAACATTCCCCAAACCTTGACCCCTACACTGGCCCTGAGATGGGGACAGCTTCAAAAGCTCCTAGGGGCCGCGCCTCTCTGCTTCAAGGGCTGTTCCTGCACTCAGCTTGGCAGACTTTTCCCTCTGGGGCCAAGTTGTTTGCTTCTTTAACTAAATCAAAGTTTTACTGAGGAATTTGTAGAGAAGAGGGGGTAGTGGTGGAAGAGTTGGAGAGTTTCAGGGAGATTAAGTTTTTTGGCAGTTGAATTTGGCAAAGAAGTGGATGGAAGGAAGGTGTCAGAGACCTAAGAGGGGGACCGAGTGACGCTTCGTTAGACGGCAGGACATTCTGTTAGCAGCCATGGTAAGTTCTGCCTGAAGGTTCAGGTGCCCCTCCTGGGGGGCCAGGGTGGGAACTCGCCTGCTCTGTGATTCTCCTTCTAAAATGTCTACTGAAGTCCTCTCCTCTGGTAGTTACTGGGTCTGAAGTTGACAATCGAGTAAGTGAACGCCAGGATTTTTCAGCGATAGTGCAAGAAAGCTGCTGGTCAGTTGGAGGGTGACAGAGGATGGGAAGCCAGGAGCAGAGATATAGTGGGCCCAGGAAAAAAAAAACAGCTGGGCTATTTCTTGCAGAATCCATGTTCTTGTGCGGCATTCCCATGCTGATCCCAAATCGGGAAGTAATTCACATCTATAGGATTTGACTTTGCTGGAGTGAAGAGGTGTGAGTGCTGTGGGGTGAAACTCTGCTGCAGTCAGGGCTCCACGCCTGCCCCCTGCTGTCTGACATGGGCAGCTCCCTCCCTTCCTTGTTCTGCATTCAGAACATCCATGTGTCTTTCCTGCTCAGCCCAAGGTTGTGACCCCTGGTAGCAGGCTACCATCAACAGATTCCTGGCTGCCCCCGGTGCAGGGGCCTGGGGCCCTTTCTGGGTTCATGAGTGATGTTTCTTGCTCTCCCCCAGGGAATTCTTCTGCCTGGTGTCTGCCAAGTGTATTTTTCAGAGCAGGGACAGCAAAAGGCTTTACTTGGTACTTGTTCTTTCTTGTTAAAGATTCCTGGTGCCTAGGGGTCTCGCTGCCTCCCCGGCTCCTTTTCTGGCGCCCCGGTTCTCTCCCACATGGTGATGCCATCGTGATGATACACACTCGTGTCTGTCCACATCCCTTCTCCTTGCATTCTTCTGACAGGTCATTGTATTTGGCAAGAATGGAGGGAAAGAGAGCCTGTCCACAAAAGCCTTGCCTGCGGTTTGTTTCCTTTTTCTTCTTGAACAATCATCTTCCTATCTACTCTACTTCCTCCTCTCCCTGCCTCCAGCCCCTGACCATAGGCACAGTATGGAAAGGGTCATTTTGACCTGTGCCTCTAGATTCTGCCTTCATCAGCTGGGCTGTGGCGTGAGGGGGCTGGATGCAAGTGGCAGGAGGTGGGACCAATGAGGGGAGGGGCCATGGAAAATCCAGGCTGGCATTTCAGGTGAAATACGGCAGGAAAATGGCAGAGGAAGGGACTCGCTGGTCCCCTGTCATGGAGAAAGCAAAAGGAGTGTGGTCTGGGCTTTTCATGCAAAGGTTGTACCGATTTACACTCCTGACAGGCTGTGTGAGAGCATCCTCGCTAGCACTCAAGTGTCTCTGTTTCAGAATCTCTCTGCTAAATGGGGAGGTGAAAAGTGACAGTTTGCCTGACCAGGCGGTGGTGCAGTGGATAGGGCGTCTGACTGGGATGTGGAGGACCCAGGTTCAAAACCCTGAGGTCACCAGCTTGAGTGCAGGCTTATCTGGTTTGAGCAAGGCCCACCAGCTTGAGCCCAAGGCCCACCAGCTTGAGCCCAAGGTCACCAGCTTGAGCAAGAGGTCACTCGCTTTGCTGTAGCTCCCAGGTCCAAGCACATATTAGAAAGCAATCAATGAACAACTAAGGTGCCGCAGCAAAGAATTGATGCCTCTCATCTCTCTCCCTTCCTGCCTTTCTGTCCCTGTCTCCCTCTCTGTCTCTCTGTTTCTGTCACACACACAAAAAAGTGACAGTTTGCAGTGGCTTAGATGTGCATTTCTTAATTTATTAGTGAGCTTGAACTTTTTTTCAAATATTTACTAGTTGCATTTTTGTATGTGTGTATGCAAATTGTCTCTTCATGGCCATTTAAAAAATTGTGGTGCGATATACATAACATATAATTTACCATTTTAACCACTTATAAGCGTTCAGTTCTGCGCATTGTTGCGCCTGTAACATCACCACCTTTCATCTCCAAACTCTGTTCTTCTGTCCCAACTGCAACTCTGTACCCCTTAAACAATAGCTCCTCATCTCTCCCTCTCACCCTCAGTCCCTGGTAACCACCCTTCTACTTTCTGTCTCTATGACAACTCTAAGATCTTCATATAAGAGGAATCCTACCGTATTTGTCCTTTGTGATGGGCTTATTTCACTTAGCATAAGGTCTTGGAGGTTCAACTATGTTGTAGTATATGTCAAAATGCCCTTCCTTTTTATGGCTCAGTAATATTCCACTGTGTGTGTGTGTACTCCATTTTATTTATTCATTCATCTGTCTGTGGACACTTGGGTTGCTTCCACCTCTTGGGACCTTTTTTTTTTTTTTTTTTTTTTTGAGGCCTAAAATGTTTTCTTATCATTCTGTGTGAACTCTTCATGAATTAAGGAGATTTACTCATGGTTCCGGAGGAAGTGGATGGCTTCATCCTCTTTTAGTAGGGTGCGAAGGCATCTTAGCGATGCTCGCCATGTCCAGGGACTTGGGTCCTGCTGATTCTGTTTTCCAGTTCCTGAAAAGGGGAGATGTCTCAGGCCTCTCCATTCTAGTCCCGTGAAGACCCACTGCAGATTAATAACACGGCTGACACATAAAGAGCACCAAGTGTGAGCCCCAACTTGCCTGCTTTATTATACATTAGGTCATATGATCCTCATACCACCCCAGAAGGTTGGAAGCAGGCGATCTTCTCTTGTTTTATGGGGAAAGGTCATGCAGCTTGACCAGGGTCCACAGCCAGCAGGTGACAGGGCAGGGACTCAAACCTCATGTTGGATATGCTGGGTGCACAATCGCATTGAAGGAGGCTCCTGGCTAATAAGTCTATTTATTGTCCTGTGGGGCTGGCTGGGCGTGGAGTTCCAGCCTGGGCCCAAGTCAGCTATCCCAGATGTCAGGGCAAGTTGTAGCCAGATGACATCATCTCCTCAGCAGCCTCAGCCCCTCTCCCCACTACAGCTCTGCTCCCCAGCTGGAGTTTGGGGAATGTGGCCACTTGCTTTCCGCAGGGGCTGAGGTAACCCGGCAGCTGTTTTTAAAAGCCTTTGGGCGCCACTGAGCTGCTATTCTGAGGACCAGCTGCCGCCTGACTCCCACCCTGTCATCCGGCTCTTGTGGGCTCTGTCAGGTTTGCGGAGGTTGAAGTACTTTGGTGGTTGGCCTCCACGATCGACTCTGAACCCAGTCACTCTGGCCACCTCAGGGCTGTGGCCAGTGGATGTCTCTCTGGGGATACGTTAGCTGGCCTGTGATTCTATAGGACATTTCCGCATGCCTAGCAGCTTTTCTGTTAAATAGGCACCAACAGCACTTTTCTGGGTAGAAATATGCTCGTGATTTATTTCACTGTGTAGTCCCTCCTCCCTGCCTCTGTCTCTGTGCCCCTCCCCGTTTGTACCTGTCTAGAGCTGGGCGCACGACAGGTGCTGGAGATACGTTTGTGTGCTTCTCCCGTTCTCTCTTCGCTTCTCTGCGATGTTTCTGGCATGTTCTTACACGGAATTCCCTGTTTGGGTAGATCAGTGGATGTTGCTGGAAAAAACAAGGATACGATGGACACGTCCTGGGTTTGCGAGGCAGAAACACGAAGATACACTTCCTACTTTTTATTACTCTGTGTGTGTGTGTGTAAAGGGGGGCCGTGAGCAAAGGTTCCAACTGTTCCCAAAAGGACTCTCCACGACAGGAATGTGGTTTGAGATGATATGTTAGAATCAAAATGTAATTCACGGCACAGCTGTGTTTGTGCACACACTCTTACATCCACACTCGCACACGCACACACAGCTCCTTGGCTGTGAAGTAGGAAGTGGGACTAGTTTCCTTTTTGTTGAAGGGACAGTTGCTGAGAAGTAGGAAGTCCCAAAGCCAAGAGAGAATCGAGGCGCCCAGAGGAAAAGAATGTCAAGTGGCATTTTACTTAGGACGCAGCCCAGGGTGTAGAAGCATGAACAGCACCCCTCCTCTCCTCCTCCTCCCCTTCCTACCTCCTCCTCCTTCTCCCCCCACCTGCCTCAGGCCCAGCTTCCCTGGGGGCCCAAGCCTGGGGAGCCAGGCTGCCCAGCACTGTCCCCGGCTCAGTTCACCATCAACCTCACTGCCCATCAGCTGAGCCCTGGATCCCGAGGGCCTCCCTTTCCCTGTTTCCTCCTGGGACGGAACAGGTTGGTCCTGAGGCCCCTTCGGCTCCTCCCTGACCTCTGACACCTGGAGGAGCCTCCGCTCTCTTCCTGACGCTGCCCTGCTGGGGTCACAGGTCCACAGGGGCGCAATGTCACTGTCCCCAGTTGCCCCACACCACCAGAGAAGCCAAGGTTAAGAGACTGAGAAACAAATAGCGGGGATAAAGCCCAAAGTGTCCCGTTTTCCAGGAGTGACAGGATTGGAAGCCCCAGGCTGTTTTCCCTCAGGCCTCTCAGGGAGGCCCGCTCCCAGCGGAGTGGTGTCTTAGCTCTACATTCCCCAAGGAGAGGCGCTTACCCCTTCCCCGGCCTGGCTCCTTTTTCCCTGCAGGACTTGTAGGCACTTGGGAATGCTGTCCTACAGGCAGACTAGGGAATGAAGAGGTGACTGGGCAGCCAGAGGAGGGGAAAGGGTGAGGTGGCTCCTGAGTCAGAGGAGCTGCACCTCCCTGGGAAGAGTCGAGGCAGGAGGGGACTCTTCCCTGATCCACTTGGGCCCAGACTCAGGGAGAAGAGGTCTGGGCGTTGCAGGGGCGTGGTGTGGAGGAGAAATGGTGGTCATGGCTCTGTGTTGCATTTCTTCAGGGCACCATTCATCTTGCATTCAGTGGTGCCCTGGCATGGGGCACCAATAATGAGTCACAGCAGCCATGCAGCAAAAGGTGTAGTCATGCAGTGAGCATGTGAGGATTAATGGAGCCCCTCTGTGAACATCCGGGCTCAGCGAGGGACGCTGTAGAACATGGTCGTTGCCTCAGTGAGGGGCTGAGGCTCCCTGGGGAGGCTGGCTGTGTTCACACTCATGGCATGTAGAGGGCCCTAGAGAGCCACTGTGACCCAGGGTGGACCGTGTGTAGAGCGAATGCAGAGAGGGAGAACTTCAGCAAGGGACTGACCGGTGTGGAGAAGCCTTGTCCGGGAGGTTCCACTTAAACAGGTGACCATGCCAGGGTGGCCAGCTGTTCTCATGAGCAGCTCCCCGGTGGTCGCAGCCCCGTGCCTGCTCCCAAGCCCTGGGCCGCAGACCATCTCCTTGATACCAAGATCTCTTTCTACTTCCCTGCAGCCTTCCATACCCCAGGTCCCAAACTACAGGCTGTCGATGGCGATCCCCGACTGGCTCCAGGCAGTTCAGAACTACATGAAGACACTACAGTATCCTTCCAACCAGGGTCCGAGCAGACCCAGCCAGGGGATGGGCGTGGTGATCGCAAGCCTGGTGGCATGTCTGTCCCCAGCTGGTCAGCAGCGGCTCTCTAAGGTTGGTGAGGCTGGGCAGGGCGGGATGCCCCTCTGTGAGAGTCTAGAAGGAGTGGTAGCAGAGGATGTATCGCAATGACCAGACTCTCCTCCCATTTAAGCAGGATGTCGGCCAGGATGGCAAGAAGGCAGTGAGGCAGTAGTGGTCCTCTCTGCCCCTCAAGCCCCTCTGCCTGCCACCTCCTCTTCCTCCTCAGTCATCTTTCCCGCCTTCTTTCTTCCTCTGTAGTGTTTCTTTTTTTCTCTTCTCTCCTAGTCTTGTTTCTTTTCTTTCCTCTCTCACTTTTTGCCTTTATCCTAAGTGCTCATAACCTGCCAGAGGCCCACCTGGCACTGCCTTTGGCTCCTCGGTGGCCCGGACTGGTGGCCTTGGCATGAATGACTGGGGCTCTGGGGTGGGGGTCCTCTCCCCTCACTTGCATTTGGAGAAGAGTTTAGGTTCCCTGTGGGTCCAGGCTGTGTTTTTCTTCTCCTCCGGTGTCCTCGGGTTGTTTGTAGTCGGGGTTAGATCAGTTCTGAGTGCACAGGAACAACACTGGGAACGAAGGGGCAGAGGCAGACAGTCTGCTGGCTGCTCCGGTGTTTTATCAGGGATAGGGGGTAGATGGGAGCTGGGCTGGGAGGGGTATGTGCGACCCACTCCTCACAGAACATTCCAGAAGGCGACAAATTAGATTGGCTCCCCACTTTTATCTAGGACCTGGTCTTCACCAAGATCGGTTGACCAGAGATAAGAGAATGAGCGTGGGGAATGCACTGAGAGGCTAGTTTGCGTTCTCTGGGTAACCCTGTAGCACACTCTCAGCCAAGTGTTCCTTTCTGCCCTGAAGGAGCTGCTTTTTTACTTCTTTTGTTTTTCTGATGCATTATAATGGTCTCTGACCCAGACCGCTGATGCAGAGAGGGCTGGCGAAGGGAACGCACCCATGAGTTGCTGGACTGTGCCCTGTCACCTGGCCATCGGAGCCAGCACCCAGAGAAAGCCGAGTGTGGCCTCTCTGTTCTGCCTTCTGACCAGAGCTATAACTTAGTTTTTCGGGATTTCCAACTGCTTGTCCTGAACAGTGTGATCAGTTCTAGAGTCTGGGGACCTCTTGAGACCAGCCCTGCCTATAGATGTGCTCAGCGATATGAAAGGGCAAACCCAGCCTTCCCTCTGATAGCCTCAGAATCTCCGCCACCACGAGTGCTGGTCCTGTGGGGTTCTGGAAAAAGCCGTGTCAGCTGAGCTCGCCTGAGGGTAGCCTCAGTCAGGGAGCCTCGCTTGGAAGGCAGTGTTCACAGGATAGCTATCTGCCCGGCTCACTTGCAGGAGCTGATAACTGTTAGGAACTGAGAAAAGACAGCCAGGTAATTTTTCATTATTTATTATAGGTTTGTCTCACTTTAGGCACTAGATGTATATGAACTAGATATATAAATGGTGAAAGTTGGCCATATACATTTGCATTTATGCCAGTTGAATTCTACTTTAAATATACTGGAATCTCACTGTTTGAATAAAATCTTTGGTAAACTAAAAAAAAAAAAAAAAAAAAAAAAGATCACCTCACAGTGATTTTTTTTCACCCCTCATTCTTTTTTTTTCTTTTACCTTTAAGGCATTGTATATATATATATATTTTTTTTTTTTAAAAGCCAGGCAAACCTGTATTGTTCTTGGTTATTCTTTGGTCAGACCAGTAATTTCTAAACTGTGAGCTTAATCAAATGAGTCCCTGGCCCTCACCCTGGAACTTCCAATTCACAGTCCAAGGTGAGGTGACCGGATGGCACCGAGGGTTAAAACCATGGCCGGAAGTGGGATTCTCCGGAAGTGGAGCCCAGGGGGTGGTTGTGTGTGCTCCATCTGAGTCCTCCAGGGGAGGACCCCCAGCCCTTCTCAGGGGGATGTGCAGGGCCTGTAGGTGTTCAGCACCACCCTCTGCGGCTGCCTCCACCACAGAGGGATACGCATCTAACCTCATGCACCTGCCCCGCCTGGGTTACAGGTTCATGCTTCATTAGAAACTTCCCAATATGCACTTTTTCTATAGGATTTTGTTTGAGGCAGGGTAGGGAAATGCACAAGGCAACATTTCTTTAGGCTCAGAAAAATCAGGATCTCATCTCAGAGAAGAAAGCATGCATGACATTGTAGAATCTTTGGTCTCCTTTGGAAGGACCTGGTGCGGGTTCTCCCATCTATGAGATCTTCTGGGCAACCAGTTAAATACCAGGTTGTGGATGATGTCATCATCTTATAACATTTAGTAATCAATGTCAAGTGTCAGTTTGGACATAAAATGAAAGTGATGTCTCCATAGTAAGCTCTTCTGTGGTCTGCGCTGTTGAGAAACCCTGCTGCCATCCATCTCCTCTTCTATATGTCACTCTTCCATTCCATCCATCCATCCATCCATCCATCCGTCCATTTATTCATCCACCCACCCATCCACCTACTCTTCTGTCTATCCAGCCATCCATCCAGTTTCCCCACCACCCATTTACTTTTCCATCCATCCGTCCGTCCGTCCATCCATCTCTCCATCCATCCATCCACCCACCCATCCATCCATCCATCCCCCATCTATCTACCCTTCAACCTATCTCCCTCCCTGTTTATCTATCATCTGTCCACCCATCCATTCACTTATTCCTCATTCATTTAATAACATTTGCTAACTGGAATATATTTGGTTTGTGCCAGGCTTTATGATTGATATAAAGATGATAAATGGTCCCAACTCTCAAAGAGCTTGTAGTAGTCTAATAGATGAATTAAAACATGTAGTCAACTAACCAGAATACAGAGCAGATTGATTATAGCTATTCGAAAGGTCCAAGGTACTTTGGGGCCTAAGTTAGAAGTTACGATTCCAGGCAGGACAGCAGGGAGTTAAAGGATGTTGACTACCTTCTGGCTGCTGGACACCTTCTGCAAAGCCTCACTTCCTCATCCCACTGAGAAATCAATGCATAGCTTCCTGCTGGATTCCTGGAACCTTTGGAGTTTTCTGTCACTTTCCCTTTACATACTTCACACAGATATAATCATACAGGGACCCAGTTCTTTGAAATTAGGAAAATGAGACCACTGAGTGGGTAAGTGGTGCATGACCTGTGGACCAGGAGATCTCTTTCCTACCTGAGAGCTGCTAACTCCCTCTCCCACCCTCTATACCTGTATCCCAATGCTAATATCCTGGTCTCTAAGGGGTGGAGATGGTAGGGGGGGTTGGGGTACCCCAGGGCCATGTTGGAGGTTGGGATGGGGTCTGGACCACTGACAGCTAAGCTCAGTGGTGGAGACCAACTATATGAAATTTTGCCTTCCATGTAATGCTCCGTGTCCTGGGCAATGAGGATGCTATGGAATATGGACACGAACACGCAGGACTAGCTCTTGGAGAGATGGGTGGAGAATTTAGGATTTTATTTCTGCCAAGTGTGGATATACTTTGGCACCCTCCTGTGAAGCAAGTTCTCCCCTTCCCCTCTGTCTTCCTGCATGGTGCCTAATGTGGAGATAGGCATGCTGATGGACAAAGACACCACTTGAATCATTAAAGAAGTCCTGAGATCCTTTGCTGTGCTCTATCCTACAGGTTAATGGAAACAGCGAAAGAAATGACTCGAGAGTCCTTGCCTATTAAATGCCTTGAAGCTGTCATCCTGGGCATGTATCCTTTAAGTTATATTTGTTGAAGTTTACTGCGTAGGTGTTGGCCTCACTATGGGGCTTTACTGTCCTAGATCCACAGAGATGATGGTTGTTTTCTCCTTGGAGGAAAGTGTCAAGCTCCCATAATGTTCTTCTTTAACATCTACCATCTGGCGTTGAACCAGATCAGAGCTTGGCTCCTTGGGTCATCATCAGTGTAACCTGTTAGCTAAAGCCTGCATCAGGGCCAGCTCTCAGGCCAGCCTCTCTGGTCACAAGGAGAATGCTAACTACTAGGAGGGACTAGAGAGAGGCTGCATCCTCGCTGTTTGCATTCATTGGGCATTGCCACAGGAAAGGCACTCCAGGCGAAGTGGGATTTTCCAAACCTATCTCCAGGGACAATTCTAAGAGTGGATTGTGGACGAGACCATGTAATGGTATAGCGTCCCAACTCTACAGAACCCAGAGCTGAAACCGAGGTCTCTCCCGCACTTTCTGTTCCATGTTCTACCAGACTCCTGGCTCCCCAGCTGAATATGGTCCAGAAACGGGGATGGCACTGATGTATTAGTGCTGATGGCAGGATAACATGACCTGATAGATGAGGCAAAGGCACTCCCAGTCCTTTGGGTGATGGCTAGAAGGGACTGTGACCAAGGGAACACAGCAAGAACTGGGCTTGAGAGGTGTTCCCAGGTAAGATAGGTTAAGTTCTTGGGTGGTATGCTGAGAAAGTGGGACCTTTTTCAAAAAAGGCAGTGAGCAGGCCCGGTGAAAGCCTGGAGCAGAGGTGTGGCAGGACAGGTGTGTGCGTCAGAGAGGCACACACAGACTGGAGGGCAGACGGAAGGGCAGACTGGAGGAGGCTGGGTGGGGCTGGATCTGCAGAGGTAGGGAGGCGCTGTCACACGAGGGAGATGGTGATGCTTGGACCGTGGTCCTGGCGACGGGAATGGACTGAGGGACAGTTTCAAGACATACAATGGAGAGAGAATTTCCAGGTTTTTGAGGCTAGCTGGGTGTAGGTAATGAGGAAGGGATCGGCAAATACAGGTTTCCTGATGAAGTGATAGTCCGTGCAGGGTGGGCTGGAGGGATGGGAAGGACAGACGGTGAGACACTTCAGCACAGATGTGAACTAAGACAGCAGGGAAGGCGATGGAAGGTGTTGGGAGTGTCATCAACACCGCTTGCGGACTGATCATGATAGATGTGAGGAGTCAGAGGTGGTCACTTCACATTTCTTGCTTGGAAAATTGGGTGACTGGATAATACTGCCCCAGTCCAAGGGAAAGGCTTACCAAGGATGATTAGATTTATGGGGAGATGAGTTCAGATTTGGACATATCGAATTTGAGGTACCTGTGGGATGTTGGGTCAGGTATTTGGAGTGGGGAGCTCAGGAGAGGGCTCTGCACTGGAAATACAAATTTGGGGGCTGTGTGGTTAAGGGGTGGCAGGTGCCTTTCGGGGAGTGAGAAAAAAGATCCAGGATGAAATCTCACCCTTTTGTGGTCTAGTTGACACAAAGAGCCCATAAATGACACTAAGAATGATAGCGCAAGAGGTAGCAGGAAAACCGGGAAAGGAGATGTGGATCTCAGTGGAAGAATGGGTGGCTCAGAATCAGAATGGGGACAGTGGGACAGGCCTAGTCTGCTTGCTGGTCTCCTGGATATTTTTATGGAAAGGGGTATTTCTGCTACCCTGCAGCTTGATCTGAAACAAGACTGTCCATGGTGCTTGGGCTGACATTTCAAAAATGGAAACTTGAGCCTTACTGAAGCCCCTCCCCAGTGCTCTCCTCCCTGCTCCTCACAGAGATGAGCCATGTGCCTGGGGAGGCTGGCAGGAGGGCCGGACCAGGATGGGTGGGGGCAGCAGATGGCTCAGGGCCCACTCCTTTGGTGGCAGGAGTCAGCACAGCTGTTGGGCAGAGCCTCCTGCAAGTTTAATGGGATTGAACAATTGTTGGGGATTAGCTGGTGGAGATCAGAGAGGGAGATCACAGTGCAGGCCCTTCCTAGGTGGACAGTTCACTTCGGACATCTGCTGATGGATGTCTGAGTGCACCGGGACGGAGGCCACCTTGCTTTACAGCGGTCCTGTACACAATGCCTTGTCCCTGTGCCAGTTTATAAATTTAAGCCTTACTTTAAGTTACAGGAGTTCCCTAAAAACTTTCAGGATTGTGGGGCTAGACCTGTGATGAGCCTCCGGGCCCATCCAAATCGTAGAAGATGGGGCTCTTGGTTCTTCTTGTTCTTGTTGGCGTGACATGTCAGAAAGTGTGGGGAGGGTGGAGAAATTCGGCTCCCCCTGCCGAACTCAGGGATATTTGATTCTTGGCACAGACAAGAAACACGGACCTGAATTCTAAAAGTTGCAGCATCTTTGTCTTTACTCCTTGCTCTGGGTCTGCATCTCTGTGGCCCGCTTTCCTCTCAGGCACAGTGAACAACACGGCTGGGGTCATCTGTCCGTTGCCCCACAGGTCCCGGGAAACAGGTCATGCCCTGACAACCTTGGCTGCTGCTTGGAAGCCTGTGTCCTTTCTTATCTCGTATTGTTAGCCCAGAATTCAGGATCCATGCATAAAGAGCACTATTTGTCATCTTGCCTGAGTGCATGAGCATGCTGAAGAGATAGACCTTTGGTTCCAAATTATTTTTTGAATAATGGCAGTTCTCTCGGGAGCCCTTGCTGACCCTGGCGGGGCTTAATTATGGTATTAAAGGACTAGGGTTTATTTAAGTAACAGGATCATTAGGAGAGGCACGTTAGGCGTGTTCCCAACAGGCTGGATGCTGGGCACGTCTTCCAGGGGCTTGGAGCCCTGCTGTTCCACGCCCTTTTCCCTCAGAAAGCTCTTCCCTGTCCTCATCCACACTTCCATGTCCCTCCCCCTCAGTTCCCAGTTGTTCCAGGACCCAAGGCTTTACTGATGGCCATAATGATGGAACACATCCTAAGGATTAGTGCCCTGTGACAGGATAGACTGGTAGTCTCTCCTGTCCTCTCCCCTCTCTCTTCTCCACGTGGCTGACTCTACTTGTTCCGTAAAACTAATTTTGTGGCCTCTTCTCTGCTCTCCCTGAGGTTGCTGGGCTTGTCTCTCATAACACACATCACATTATAGTTTGTTTTTTGTTTTTATTGAGATATAATTGACATGCAGGACTGCGTAAGTTTAAAGTGTCCAGCATAATGACTTGACGTACATATTTTGCAAATGTGGGATTTTATAAATAGCAGGAAAATATCCACAACATAAAATGACCGGTTCCACTATTTTTAAGTGCACAGCCCTGTGGCATCGAGAGCATTCACGCTGTTGTGTGGCTGTCACCACCGTCCTTTCCAGAACGTCATTGTCCCCAACGGAAATAGCACAGCTGTTAATCACCAACTCCCCAGGTCCCCTCTCCCTGGCCCTTGGCAACCGTCATTCCACTTTTTGTCTGGGTGAATCTGACTACTCCAGGTGCCTCAGAAAGTGGGACGATACAGTATTTGTCCTTTTGTGACTGGCTCATTTCACTTAGCATAGTGTTCTCGAGATTACTCATGTCCTAGCATGCGTCAGAATTATCTTCTCTTTTAAAGGCTGAGTAATGTTCCACTGTATGTATTTACCCCATTCATTTCTGTCCCCCTGTCCATAGACACAAGGGTGGTTTCCACCTTTTGGCCATTGTGAAGGATGCTGCCGTGAACACAGGTGTGTAAACATCTGTTCTGGTCCCTGCTTTTAATTCTTTTGGATATGTACCCAGAGTGGGATTGCTGACCACACTGTAGTGTTCATTTTGAGTCTCTCCCCGCACCCTGTCCCCCGACTTGCAGAGAAGGGCTGTGCACTTCACCTTTGGCCTCCCCCCCCAGCCCCGCCCGGCAGGCTGTTTGGCCAAGAGGTCCTTGCTCAGTGAGTGTTTGTTACACTGACTTAGACAACTGAGGAATACCCTGGTGCCAGCCCCAGAGAACTCGCCCCAGAAAGCCAGTGAGCTTTATATAAGAGGGCTCAGAAGGCTGTGTGATATCACTCCCTGACTGCCAGGGACTCTCACATGATGAAGTGAAGAGAAAGCAGGAGAAATATTTTTACAGAAAGGAGCCCTTGTGATTAAATTGAGAGCAGAGGACAAGGCTCAAGGCCGCAGACTGAGTTCTATCAGCTTCTTTCTTTTTTTTTCTTTCTTTCTTTTATTTGACAGAGACAGGGAGAAAGTCAGAGAGAGGGACAGATAGGAACAGACAGACAGGAAGGGAGAGAGATGAGAAGCATCAATTCTTCATTGTGGTACCTTAGTTGTTCATTGACTGCTTTCTCATATGTGCCTTGACCAGGGGGCTACAGCAGAACGAGTGACCCCTTGCTCAAGCCAGCGACCCTGCGCTCAGGCTGGTGAGCCCCCCGCTCAAGCCAGATGAGCCCGCACTCAAGCAGGCAACCTCAGGGTCTCGAACCTGGATCCTCCACGTCCTAGTCCGATGCTCTATCTGCTGAGCCACCTCCTGGTCAGGCTATTAGTTTCTTTCTTTTTTTTTATTTTATTCATTTTTAGAGAGGAGAGAGACAGAGGACAGAGAGAGAGAAGGGGGGAGGAGCTGGAAGCATCAACTCCCATATGTGCCTTGACCAGGCAAGCCCAGGGTTTCGAACCGGCGACCTCAGCATTTCCAGGTCGACACATTATCCACTGCACCACCACAGGTCAGGCCTAGTTTTTCTTTTAAGGGTACCTGGATTAGCCTTCCCTACCTGGATTATTATTTACTTGAGAAAAACTCTGGAATCACCAAAGATTGTCACGAGAGGAGTGACTTTGTGAGATTCTAATATCCCTCTCCATAAAAGCTGGGTCCTTGGGTCACCACAGCCTTGCCATGGCTGTCTAGGGACTTTGAGATGAACTTGAGGACATTATGCCTCTTGTCCATTGTTGCAGAACATGGAGTCAGTTGTGGCAGTTACTTGAAGCCGCACCCTGTTGGGTTACTGGGCCCAAACAGAGGTAACAGTAAGAGGCTGGTTTACTCCGTCCAGACAGGCCATTGTGTAGAGAGAGCCAAGCTGTGATATCAAGTGGGTGGGGGACCGAGGGGAGCCTGAGGTTCCGGTGCTGCAGGCAGCTGTCCATGTGGAACCCAGGCTGCTGTCCTGGCTGTGACAGGGCCATTGAGAGGAGCAGATGAGGTGCGTATATGACCCATCTTGAAACCTTTCTGTCCCTTGCTGTCTAGGTAGTCAGTCAGTCTGTCTCTTACATGCCCATGGCCTTGGCTTGCTTCTGGCCCCTGAGCATGGCCGAGGCCTTCCATCCTTGGTCTGTCCCACACACTCCAGTTAGAATCGGTGTCTGAGAACGTCATTCTAACTGCCTAGAAAACCCTGGAAAAGCTTGTCATCCCCTGTAGAAAACCGAGGGAGCAAAAGTACTTTGTTGTTTTGTTTTGCATTTATTTAACCACTAAAGAAGATGACAAGTTTCTTTTTTCCTCTTTGTCCCATATTAATTTGGTTTTGGTGCCTTGTATGGTAGGCTTTCAGAGATACCAAGTGAACAATTTAAAAGGGGATTAGTCTGGAAAGGTTGGGCGTGGGCCTGCTCAGAGGCAAAAGGACAAAAGGACGGACTGACGGACGCCATCCGCCACTTTCCCTTCCTGAGAGTCCAGACTTTGAATTTTCAAGGCCTCCTTTCTCTTCCTTGACTCAGAGTATCTAAGATACTTAACCAATGGACAGCCTTCCATTGAGCGATTCCCCATCAGCTTTAAAACCTACTTCTCAGGAAACTACTTTCACCATGTCGTGCTGGGGATTTACTGCAATGGCCGTTACGGCTCGCTGGGGATGAGCCGGAGGGCTGAGCTGATGGACAAGCCGCTGGCCTTCCGGACTCTGAGTGACCTTATCTTTGACTTTGAAGACTCCTACAGGAAATACCTGCACACAGTCAAGAAGGTCAAGATTGGGCTGTACGTCCCCCATGAGCCTCACAGCTTCCAGCCCATTGAGTGGAAGCAGCTCGTCCTCAATGTCTCAAAGATGTTGAGGGCCGACATAAGGAAGGAGCTGGAGAAATACGCCAGGGACATGAGGATGAAGGTAGGTGCTGGAAGCAAACGAGCGACGCCGGAGAGGGCCCCACCTCCTCTCGCTGTCTCCCCAGCCCCGCATCGCCCCGCATTTCTGGGACAGTCACACGTTTCTAGAGGTTATCTTGCTTGGTGGCCACCCTACTAAAACAAAAAAGATAAGCCCTTCACTATTTGACATGGACAGTTGAAGTCTCTTGTGTATATACTACTCCAGACACCAGAGCTAAAGGCCACTTAGACGGTATGGTTAAAGCAACGTCTCGGTCTGCAGCTCCTTCTGTGAAATCATCGAAAATGTTAGTCATTATATATCCTAAGGCTCTTGTTCTGCTTTGTCTTTATGTAATAAGAGTGGCCAGTCATCCATCCCAGTTTCCCTGACACTGAAGGGTTTCCTGGAATATAAGACTTTCAGGACCAAAAAACCAGGGAAGTCCTGGGCAAACCAGAATGAGTGAGCAGGTCACCCACCTTTACAACCTATTTCAGAGTCACTTATATCTCTGCTTTGCTTGTAAGCATCAAAGCCCTTTGGCAAAAATTTCTGACCTGGTATCACAATAGCAGACCAAGCTTGCACTGTGGTGGCTTTGTATAAACTAGACTCATAAGCCCTTCTTCTCTCTACCGTGTCACTTCCGAGATGACAGGATGCCTGCTTGTCCTTGTCCCTCCAGGGCTTGTGGAGTCACTGAGAGAAAGCTTGTGCAGACACTGCAGACCACAGGGGAAAGGGATTATCCTAATTCAGGCTTGGTTATGCTTAGCACATGGGGATTTGTCATCTTCACTCTGCGGGACCTGGAATGAAGATTCTTGACAAATGGAAACCCTCTGTGCTTGTGTGGGTGGAGAGTCCGGGGAAACAAGCTGATTTCTGGGGCAGTGTGGCTGGGGCTTGGCCTTCCCCAGAGAGGAGCTTGCTGAGCGACGAAGCAGTCCCAGGAGGCCGAGGCACTGGGCTCTGCTCCTCTCTCTCCGCTGTGCTAAAGGGAGCACAGTGGAATTGTATTGTCCCCTAGGGAGTGGTACCTTTCTTCTCAGCAGTGCAGGATGAGAGCAGGCCATCTGTGTCTCAGACCACGGCCTGCCAATCTCCCAGCTCAGGGCCTCCTGAACCATGGGATCGTGAATGGGCTGGGGCCGGGACGCTGTGCTGTGGGAAGGGCCCCAGGATGGGGGGCCCCCGAGAAACCAGGGCAGTAACTCCACGTATCTCCTTCAGATCCTGAAACCTGCAAGTGCCCACTCTCCAACCCAAGTGAGAAGCCGGGGAAAATCCTTGTCCCCGCGAAGGAGACAGACGAGTCCCCCACGACGGCTTGGCAGGCGAGACAAGTCGTGAGTAGTATTTCCTCAAGCCCAGCACACACAACGGTGGGGTTGTCCTGGCCCTGGGGACAAAGCTGTGTCCTGGGCTTGGCATTTGAACCAAACAATGATCTCCAAGAGGACCGCCCCTTTTCCAGGAGACGTCTCTACAGGAAAGGCACATTTGCATATGTATCACCCCTCTTCCTCCTACTCTAGTGACAGTCAGCTGTTGACACAGTTGGAGGATGTAGAATTAGGCCCCTGAGTGTGGAGCTACTGTGGAGCTAGGTGACCTTAAGCGTGTCATGAACCTTTTCTCGGCTTAAGTTCTCTCGCCCTACCCCCCCCCCCCAAACAGGATTGTTGGAGTTGATGAACTTTCCTAAAACGCTGTAGCCCTCTGTACCCAGCAGAAAGTGTGACCACCCTCTGTGGATGGTGGCATCAGAAATACCCACAAATCCATTCCCTTCCTAGACTGATTGACTCTCCCTGTTTTAGCTCTGAGGCCAGTGGTTCCACACCTACTTCTTAGGTCAAAATAACTCACTTAAGAAATGACAGGTCGGCGCTGCTGAGAATGCCCAGAGTAACTAACGGGTGATGATCCACTGGCAAATACACTGCTCACAAAAATTAGGGGATATTTTATTGCTCAATATTCATTTTCAAATATCCCCTAATTTTTGTGAGCAGTATATTTGGACCATAGTGACACTGGGAAAAAATGATGCTTTCATTAAGAAGGGTGGCGTGCTGTGTCACATGAGGCTCTCGCCGTGCTGGGACCTTGTGGCCCTGGGCACAGAGGTCCAGGTGGAGCCCCTGCTCGGCTGCGCATTAGCCTGTGGCCTGTGCCGGTCCTTCTGGAGCCTTCGTCTCCTCATCGACTGGGAGGGTAAACATGCTTTCCCTGCCTGTCTCTCCGGGTGTTGTCAGGAGCAAGTTAGAAGATGTCATGGGGAAAACTCGTGACTGACGAACTGCCTTTACACAAGCATATCGTTATTGTCACGTCCAGCCAGTAGAGTAAGCAGGTAGGGTTTTACAATTTTCACTCTCCGGTGAATAAACCAGAACACAAAACAAGTTTGTTATTTGAACTGAGTCTCATAGCCGGTCAGTGATGGAACAGGGGCTAGAACCCAGCTTCCCTGATTCCGGGAAGGAGGTGGCGGAGGGTGGTGTCGGTTCTGTCTTTGGAAGAACAGGATAGGACAGAATATTGTCAGTGCCAACGTAGGTTCCCTGTTTGCCTCCATTCCCCTTCCCACTGCCAAGCCCAGGGTTCAGAACCTACAGCCAGAAAGGTCTTGGCTGAGATGACCCTGGAGTCCAGGGTTTAAAAGGCGAGAAATGGCAAAGTGGGGGGGTTGGGTGGTCCTATAGCAAGAGCAACTGGAGAGCAGGATGGTTTCGGCATGGGTTTGTTATTTAGGGAGAAGGGTGGCTTTAAACCTTTCTCCCATGGCCTCTGACCCTAATCATGCCCTGATGCTAACCATCACCCTTGACCTTGACCCTGACCCTGACCCCAACCTTAACCCTATCTCATTTCTCATTCAAACATCCATTCATTGCTTTCTCTAACAAAGTAGCAGTTGTCTCAGAGGACTATGAACATGGAAACCCTCCCCAGAGAGTCATTTAGCAGAGAGTGAGTGACCCAGAAATAGGAATCTGATTGCTCAGGAAGCAGGGGAGGGGCCTCCTAATCTGGTTTATTATCCCTTCTGCCCAAAGAGGGCTGAGTCCTTCCCTCAGGAGCTCCCATCTTCAGCAAATGGTGAGCAGTCCACAAAGGCTGCTCTTCCCTCTAGGCTCGGGTCCAGAGCATGCAAAACCCTAAGCATTCTACCTGATGGGTTCAGGCACAGAAAGGATGGAGCTGTGGCCTTTTAAGACGATTTCTGTTGGATCCATTTTACTTGGACCTGCAAGAACTTTGCGTGTTAAGTTTTTAACCAGAAGTTACCATATTTGATGAGGGATGGTAAAGCCAATACAATCTTAGAAACTGGTTGTGCAGACAAAAGTCAGGATGAGCCCTGGCCAGTTGGTGGTAGAGCGTCGGCCTGGCATGCAGAAGTCCCGGGTTCGATTCCCGGCCAGGGCACACAGGAGAAGCGCCCATCTGCTTCTCCACCCCTCCCCCTCTCCTTCCTCTCTGTCTCTCTCTTCCCCTCCCGCAGCCGAGGTTCCATTGGAGCAAAGATGGCCGGGGCGCTGGGGATGGCTCCTTGGCCTCTGCCCCAGGTGCTAGAGTGGCTCTGGTCACAACAGAGCAACTCCCCGGAGGGGCAGAGCATCACCCCCTCCCTGGTGGGCAGAGCGTTGCCCCTGGTGGGCGTGCCGGGTGGATCCCGGTCGGGCGCATGCAGGAGTCTGTCCGACTGTCTCTCCCCGTTTCCAGCTTCAGAAAAATACAAAAAAAAAAAAAAAAAAAAAGTCAGGATGATAAGCTAGGTGGTGGTGATGGTGGTGGTTGGAGAAAAGTGGAGGAAGAGGGTGCCTTTGAGTTTGCCCTGTGGAATTTGAGGTGCTTCATAGGCACCAGCAGAAGTGTCCTAGGAGCTGCTGAAAAGGCAAGTCTGGAGTTGGAGGAAGTTGGGGAATAGAGATGATGATATTAGAACCATGTACTTAGAAGTGATGGTGGAATCAGGGGTCCCCAAACTTTTTACACAAGGGACCAGTTCACTGTCCCTCAGACCGTTGGAGGGCCGCCACATACAGTGCTCCTCTCACTGACCACCAATGAAAGAGGTGCCCCTTCTGGAAGTGTGGCGGGGGGCCGGATAAATGGCCTCAGGGGGCCACATGCGGCCCGTGGGCTGTAGTTTGGGGATGCCTGGTGGAAATGGTAGCTGGATGAGTTTGCGAGGAAGTGATGTCAAGGCCCTGACTAGGGCCAGAGGAAGAATCAGAACAGGAGACCAGAAAGGAGTGGTCAGTGCGTGAGGTGGGAGCAGGAGTGTGCCTGCCCAAGGAGAGCTGTTCGGAGGGTGGGAGGAAGAAAAGCAGGGGACACGAGGGAGGGTTTGAGGTGGATGAGGAGGTAGAAGTGGCTGGTCTGTACATTAAGTGGCTTTTAGGACTCATGGCTGAGTCCTCTAGTGGGAGTGAGGAAGAGAGGGTGCGTTATCAGAAAGGGCTGTGCTCAGCACGAGGGCCCAGTGGGCTTGCTGGAGGAGAGAAGGGTCCTCAAACTTGAGCAGCAGAGACTCACCCACAGGGCTTGTTGAAACAGACTGGGTCCTCCCCCAATGTTTCCGATTCAGCCTGAGAACGTGCGGTCCTAGCCAGTTCCTGGGAGATGCTGATGGGGATGGCCTAGGGACACACTCGGAGGCCCATAGTTTGATCAGTCAGAACAGGAGAACTGATTGGTGGTGGTGGTGGAGGTGGGGATCGCCTTAGAAAACAACATTGTCAAGAGGAAGGTCTGCTGAGATGGGCAGATGAGGCCATCAAGTGTGCCCACCCCTGCTTGGTCTTCTAGATAATGGGGTTGCTTAGGGAAGCTAGAGGGTGTGACCCCGCCTGGCCCCCATGGCTGGGCCCCACTGCGGTCCCTCTGGGAGGAGCCCAACTGCTCATTCTCCCCTGGACCTGATGGAGAAGCCCGGTTCTCAGTCCTCCCCCAGGCTGAGCCCATGCCCTGATCTCCGGCTACTTCTTCACGAAGCCAAGGCAGGCGACCAGGCCCGGGACAGCAGAGGACAGTGTTAGACTGCCTTAGCTGTGAGTGCAAAGCCACCTGCCGGGGTTGGGCCCCATCACCTTCTCCCATCCTGCCCACTGGAAGCATAGGCGTGGGCCTGGGAATGGGGCAGACTAGGGAGAGGAAGGGCTGGGAAGGAAGACCTGCAGAAGGAGGGTTCGTTTCCATCCTCCTCCTTCTCCATGCACAGTGGGGGGGGGGGGCGAGAGCACAGGTGATGGTTCACGGTTCAGTGAGAACACTTTTCCAGAATGGGGAGGAGTGGCTGTCGACAGCCCCTGGGTCCCCAGACCCATGCCCCTCCCCCAGCCCTTTCTCCTGGACAGAGCCCTCGTTCCCTGGGGTCTTCCTTCATAGACTCCTCCCAAAGGGTCAGAATTTAGGGATTTCCCCTACTCCCCCCCCCCCCCACTAGAACCAGGTGGCCTTGGAAGAGTTTTAGCTACAAGGGAGCCCAGGTGGCGTCTGGGTTCCTGTGGACAATTTTTATGAGCCAATCTGTGGTTATTCTTGGTGGCAGAAGCCCTAGCCACTTCTTTTCTCTTTCGTCCTAAAGGGCAAATATCTTGGCTGAAGTTTCAAAATGGATTGAGGTGTTACTAGGAGAGGAGATTCTCTCCCCGCTCGGCTGCTCCTACAGCGGGAGCCTGAGCTTTAGCCCCGGGGTGGGGATTGCAGGGTCTGCCCCGTGGGAGAAGAGGAAGCGAGAGGGGGAAATGAGAGTAGAACAAGGGGCCACGAGGGGCGGGGACTGAAGCACCAAGCCCCGCCCTCCCCTGCCGGGTCTCCACACTAGAGCCCCAACGCCCTGGTTGCTAGAGCTGTGTCTGGAGAAAAGCAGCGTTTCAGCGCCTGCACATGCCTTTGCCAGGCAGACTCTTCTCCAGGTAATCGTGCTTTGGGCAAGGAAACAAGAAACGAGTATTCGTTATGACCCAATAACTCCCCCAACTCTGGGAACCCTACTGTAGAATGGTTAGGACTCTGTAGGGTTTGGTGACTCCGTCCCTGAGTTATTATTTCAGCATGACATAAGGCCACCCTGTCATTTCTAAATGTGTTGGGTGCCATAATGCAGCCCAGGAGTGGCCCAGAGGGTGGAGAATGCTGCAACAGGCAAGAGGTCCGTCAGCTGTGGGGCCCCAGTCCGTGTCTGTGGGTAATTTTAGTGGCTTGCTCCCCGCAGCTGGGGCTACTTCCAGCCCTGCATTCCTCTCCATTTTTGCACTTGTCGGACTAATCCTTTTGGAAGGGAGGATCAGTGTCACTGGGATGGCAGTGGAGTCGGCCAAGTGGGAAGGCCCATAACGA
The DNA here is from genome assembly GCF_036850765.1 of Saccopteryx bilineata. Classification (NCBI taxonomy): domain Eukaryota; kingdom Metazoa; phylum Chordata; class Mammalia; order Chiroptera; family Emballonuridae; genus Saccopteryx; species Saccopteryx bilineata. Next base: position 296,120,298 of record NC_089491.1, on the reverse strand, counting down.
TGCTGCGCTAGCGTAGCTGAGACTAGTCTCAGAGGGAAACAGACCCCGCACTCCCCACTCACGAGTCCTTTCTCACACTCTGCGCCCTGAGGAGTGTTTTAAGCACGTTCCACACAGAATAGTCGAATTGTGGCCTGCGGTTCTTTTTTTTTTTTGTATTTTTCCGAAGTTGGAAACGGGGAGGCAGTCAGACTGGGATCCACCTGGCATATCCACCAGGGGGCGATTCTCTGCCCATCTAGGGTGTTGCTCTGTTGCAACCAGAGCCATTCTAGCGCCTGAGGCAGGGGCCACAGAGCTGTCCTCAGCGCCGGGGCCAACTTTGCTCCAATGGAGCCTTGGCTGTGGGAGGGGAAGAGAGAGACAGAGAGGAAGGAGAGGGGGAAGGGTGGAGAAGCAGATGGGCGCTTCTCCTGTGTGCCCTGGCCAGGAATCGAACCCGGGACTCCTGCACGCCAGGCTGACGCTCTACCACTGAGCCAACCGGCCAGGGCCTGGCCTGCAGTTCTTAAAGAGACAGGGAGATGGGGGCTGAGATCCTTGTTTAAAAGCTCTTCTGTGAACTCAGTTAAACCCCCATCTTCACAATTACAGGCCTCAGTCCCCTTGTGGCTCTTTCTTCACTGAGGGGTGCCCACAGTGGTTCTTGGGGGGGTGCAGGATGCCCTCAGAGGCAGAAGGGGTGAGAGGGGAAGTGAAGAGGGTGCTCCCCACTAGGGCCCTGGGGTGCCAGGGGCAGGAAGTGTCTTACAGAGCTCAGGACCGTCCTGCCCAGTTAAGAACCAGCTCAGCTGAAGTGCAGCTGAGAACCCCAAGTGTTCTTAGATGTCCTTCCCAGCTCTGATAGGACGCGGCTCTAGCTTGCTGCCTGTGACCTGGGAGAGTACGGGCGAGGGGACAGTGGCTTTCTGGCTGGACTGCCCGTGTTAGCATGAAAGTAGCTCTTCCAGTTAGAGTGACCATGGGGAACCTTCTTCTGAATTGGGGCAGGAGTCCCTGAGGACGCACGAGAACCTCTGCCTTCTCTCCCTGTTCTGGTTCCTTTTCCCTCCATCCCTCCTCCACTCTTCCTTGCTGTTCATGATTCTTTTCCTCTCTTTTTACTTCTTTGATTTGCCTTCTTTGTCATCTTGCTCAGTCTGGAAAGACCCAGTTTTTATCCACCCGCCCCACAGTTCTTTCCTGCTGGGTTTCTGTCCTGTGTGTCTCCTTTGTGACTCACACGGAACACTTCGTTTCTGACACTGCTGGTCACCAGATGCATGGTTTTCCCCCCACACCATTCGATATTCTCCGTGACACCAGCTGGGTGTCCTACAATTCACTCAATTCTGACACTGTCTACCAGGAGATAGCATCAGGTCCCACGGGTTAAGGGCTCAGTCCTACGAGACGACCGCCCACAGCACACACACTTCAAATGCTAGTCAGAAGCCGAGGTTCTCTCTGGTGCTTCTGACCAACCGGCTACAGATCAGAGGTTTCACTGACTCCCTCCTCAGGTTCAGTCGACTTGCTAGACTGGCTCACAGAACTCAGGGAAACACGTTTACCAGTTTATTAAAGGATACGATTACAAATACAGATGATCTGCCAGATGAAGAGATGCACAGGGTGAGAGCAGTGTGTCCCCGTGGAGCTGCTGTGTCACCTTCCTGGCGTGGATGTTGTTCGACAGCCTGGAAGCTCTCTGTACCCCATACTGTGGGGATTTCTTTGGGGCATGATTGATCATTAACTCCATTTTCAGCCCTTATCTCTTCTCAAGAAACTGGGGGGGGGGACTGAAAATTCCAAGCTTCTAATCATGGCGTGGCCTTTCCGATGGTCATTCCCCCATTTAGGAGCCATCCGGGATCCACCCAGAGGCCCCTCATTCCTACAAAAGATGTGCCTAGTGCTCTAATCACTTAGAGAATGTTGAGGGTTTTAGGAGCTTTGTGCTGAAAATGGGAATGACAACCAAATTAAATATTTATCATAAATCAATGTCACAGTTTCTGTGGCAGGTCATAGCTCTACTGGGCTTTGCTCACCCTGCTGGAGACCCCTGGGTTGCAGAGGTCAATAGCCCCGCCTTAAGACAAGGTCCCCTTTCATAGCTGGGCCACACGTTGGACAGTGGAATCCTTGCGCCATCCTGTCATGAGGCTCAGGAGGATGTCTTCAGGCATCTGATTGAGTGAGGGCGAAGTCTGGTGCTGTTTAATGAAATCATGGAGAATCAATTTGGTTCCATGGTCTAATCACATTGACAGTGTGCTGAGTGGGGCCCAAGAAGTCATTCTCTTCAAATGAGGAAATATCCCTAAGGGTAGGAAGGAGAAAATTTATTTAGCATGGAAGGCAGAGGGTAACAGGAGGAGAGGGTGGGGGGGGGGGGAGTGAGAGAGAGAGAGAGAAACTAGCAAGGCTATGGAGGGAAATATAAAACCTCCAAGTTGCTGTGGGTTTTTTTCCCCAGAAGCCCAGAGAAGGTATTTCCAGCTCAGAGGATTGCCCAGCTTAGCTTCCCATGGGATTTTACATGGTCCAGGTCCCTGGGGATGCTTAGGGAACCCCATGGGCTGTATCTGGGGGACCACCCAGGGTCTCCGGAGCTGAATACTGTGGACAGTCGGGCAGGGTTGGGGCTCCTACTGGGGCTTCCATCACAGAAAAGAGGGGAAGCCAGGCCCTGGAATCTCAAGAGCCTCTGGCTCTTGGTCTCTGGCAGGAGCCTCTCATGTCAGGAGGGCTTGAAGGAAAGAGCAAAGGGCTGGAGAGTCTCTTCAGAGCCAACTCTGTCTTGGCTGAGGCCTGTTGACATAGCAACTTCAGCTGTCGGCCTTGTCAGCTGCCAGCACTGGTGTCTCCTGTCCTGGGAAGTAAGGCATGCGAGCGAGGAGCAGGACTGGCCTGGAATGAGGGGGACAGGTGCGAACCAGTCCCGCGTCCCAGTGTTCCTCCAGAAGAGGCCTACTCAAATAGGCCACAATCCTACACCGGGGCCTGGCCTGACCTGACTCCTGTCACACTCGATAAGAGAGGAGAGCCGAGGGTCTCCAGTTCAGCTTGTAAATGCTGGGCCAACACCAGCCTGATTTAATCTGTCCCACATCCTCAGCAGACTAAGAAGCGTTGCACCTTTACCATACATCCCTTTGTAGACTCCCGAGTCCACAAAGAATACAGCGCAAGAGTGTGAGGGAGAGTGCATGCGGACACGTGGGCATGTGCCCCCACCCCAAGGGGTTGTGACCTCAGGGGAGACAGGAGCAAGAAGCACAGAGGACCGACTGGTGACCTCTGCTTCCTCATCAGGCAGCTGTGGGTGGGCACAGGTGTACCATGTCCCGGAAGTGTCTCACATGTGAGGGGGAGAAGCAAGAGGTACGTTTGCATCAGAAGAAAGGGAATGGATGGATGTTGGTTCCACTGAGAGCGGGGAGTGCTGTTTGTCCAGTGACCCTAGACCTAACAGGGGTCTCCAAACTTTTTACACAGGGGGCCAGTTCACTGTCCCTCAGACCATTGGAGGGCTGCCAAATACAGTGGTCCTCTCACTGACCACCAATGAAAGAGGTTCCCCTTCCAGAAGTGCAGTGGGGCTGGATAAATGGCCCCAGGGGGCCGCATTGCGGCCCGCAGGCCGTAGTTTGGGGACGCCTGATAGAAGGTTCTTGGCACAAAGTGTTGCTAAATAAATTCTTGTGAATAAGTAAGTAGCAAGCAGGTCACAGGAGCCCTGCTTTCCCAGCTGCCACTTGGGCCCTTGGACCCACCCTGCAAGCTGCCGAGCAGGTGAAGGCAGGTGTTGAGCGGTGAGGACAGGAGATGCCCCCACGCAGCCCTTACCCACAGGGGCAGAAAAGGGCCTGAGTGCTTTGGAGGGAATCCTAGAGGCTTTCCTTCCACTTACTGCTTCTTTTCTTAAACCCTGTCTCATAGACAGATGCCAACTTGTGTGTTCAGCCCCAGGATGTGATGTCATTCCCAGTTTGGTCCCCAAACACATGCTGCCATCGCTTTTTGGTTCTGTGGCTTCTTGGGGCTCTCCTGACCTCAGCATCTGGTCCAGCTGAGGTGCTTCCCGGGCCCTGAGGCTGCCCAGGGGGTGTGGGAGACTCGCTGTGCCGCACGGAGGAGGGGGCTTACTCTCCCCGACCTGTCAAGGGCTAGGCAGCAGTGCTGGATCCTAGAGGTGTTTCCCACAGAACACCTTCTCGGGGGTCCGCCGCCTCTCCTCCCCAACCCACCTCCTCTGCATAGCTGACCTCTGCTCTGCTGACCCTGGAATACAGGCCTGAGGTTGAGGTTCAGGGCAGACTTGGGACCAGGCCATCAGCAGTCACCCCACTTCTCCCTGGATACATTGACGTGACAACAGACGCTACTGGGATTACCCATTTGTGTGTCCCCCCCATCTCCTCCCACAAAAGTGCACAGAGAAGTCCCGACCCCTCTTCCTGTAAAACAGAAGGCAGCTCGAGAGCCTTTCAGAAGGAAAATTTTTTTCTTTTCCTTATTGGGACTGGGGAGGGGTTTGGAGAAATGTATTAATTAAAATCAAATAATAACTCTGGATCCGATGAGAGGTCTGGGCAAGTGCAGACCCGGCTGAGTCATCAGCCTGGTGCTTGTGTTTCTTAAAAATAAATCCCCTTGCAATATTCTAATTATAGCTGGGGAGCCCTTGGCTGAGGCCGCTCCCCACACACCAGCTTCCCCAGCCCTGGCTCTGAGAGGAGCTGGCAGGACTGCCGTGTCCCTGGCTGGGCCCACTGGCAGGTGGCAGGCGGTGATAACCCACTTCTGTCCTCCGCCAGGCCAGGACACGGCAGCCAGTGTGGCTATGAGTGAAGGGTTTCATCTTCCAGGCAGCTCCCCAGAAATCTCAGCGTAACTCATTTCCTGCCAGTACTCGCCGTTTTCCCTCCTCTGGGCCCCTATGGGGCGGCGGGAGGGGTAGGTATACGGTCCTTCTCCTTTGGAAGCCCTCACACGATCTGTCATTGCAGAACCACACTGAGCTTCCAAGTAGGCAGAGCCCCAAGTGGCTCTCAGAGAGTAAGGTAGAGCCTCTCCTATATGAAAAAACAACAAAACAATTTTGTTATTATGGTGACTTGAATTTCTAGCTTAGGACTTTGTCTCTGTTAAAATAAAAACATCCTGCCGGACCAGGCGGTGGCACAGTGGATAGAGTGTTGGACTGGGATGCGGAGGACCCAGGTTCGAAACCCTGAGGACGCTGGCTTGAGCGCAGGCTCATCTGATTTAAGGGCAGGCTCACCAGCTTGAGCGCAGGGTCGCTGGCTTGAGTGCGGGATCATAGACATGACCCCATGGTTATTGGCTTGAACCCAAAGGTTGCTGGCTTGAAGCCCAAGGTTGTTGGCTTGTGTCCAAGGTGGCTGGCTTGAGCAAGGGGTCACTCATCTGTTGTAGCCCCTGGTCAAGGCACATATGAGAAGCAATCAATGAACAACTAAGGAGCCACAATGAAGAATTGATGCTTCTCATCTCTCTCCCTTCCTATCTGTCTGTCCCTATCTCTCCCTCTCTCTCTGTCTCTATCCCTAAATAAATACATAAATTAATTAATTAAAAACATCCCCTGATAAAGGTAACATAATGAAGCCCTATCGACTATTTGCATGTTAGCAAGAACTCGGCCAAAGTTTATTCAAAGAGTCAGCATATTCAGCCGTGGGGAGTCATAGATGGATTCACTAGATCCTGCTCTCGAGTTGGTCACTATCCCCTAGGCGGGCACAAGGTTTATGAACCTGCAGGGTTTTTGAACAGATGTACAAAAGGAAACGCCATAGGAAGTCAGAAAACTCTCACGGGAGAAGGGGCACTGGGGCCGGACCTTGCAGGGCTGACACTGACAGCAAGGCACGCGGGAGGGTGTTCCATAGCCAAGGTGCAGAGGCAGGAGGGCCGTGGTGCCACTCGGATGCTTAGGAGGATGCTTTGCTTGGGTATAGGAGGACGGGGCAGTTGGCCTAAGGTTAAGGACATGGGTTCTAGATTCTGGGGACAAACTCCGGCTCTACCACCTGCTAACCGTGTGACTTAGCTTTGAGAATGTTCTCTTACTTTCAGTGCCTCTGTTTTCTCCTCTGTGAAGTGGGTATAACAGTGTCATCCCCACCAGGTTGTGGTGAGAATTAATCAATCCATATACTGGTAACCCTCTGAGAACAATGCCTGGCACATAGTAGGGCCTAATGAACAACAGCTTTTTTTAATGGTGATGTCTTGGCTGGGGGAAGGCAGGGGAGAACTGGTGGAAGTGCTCAGGAAAGGTTTAGAAAAAGGAGGGCAAAGACCACAAATTTCAAGGGTGCCAAGAACGAGTACAGGGTGAGGTCTGGGGGCACACAAACTATGAAAAAAGGGAAAATTCAGTCCCTTGTGGTGGAGGGGCTCCAAAGTGAGTCAGTCAGGTGAGTGGCCCAGAAATGGCTTCTGAGGAGGTGGCCTGCCTGAGGCCGGATGTGGCTGGGATCCTGGGGAAGCCCTCATTACAGGGCTGAGTCAGGGGCTTTGTTCTCCCCTTGACCCGCCCTGTTGTGGGTCCTGCCACTTAAACTTGCCAGCAGGTGCTGTCACAGGACTGAGGTAAAGAGTTGAGAGCAGACTTGTCACACCTGCAACACACTAGTAAGCTAGTGTCTTTCTAGCATCCTTTTTATATTTGAAGGCCAGGGCCTTTAAGAGTGTCAGGAGCGGCCCTGGCCGGTTGGCTTAGTGGTGGAGCGTCGGCCTGGCATGCAGGAGTCCCGGGTTCGATTCCCAGCCAGGGCACACAGGAGAAGCGCCCATCTGCTTCTCCACCCCTCCCCCTCTCCTTCCTCTCTGTCTCTCTCTTCCCCTCCCGCAGCCAAGGCTCCATTGGAGCAGGGTTGGCCCAGGCGCTGAGGATGGCTCCATGGCCTCTGCCTCGGGCGCTAGGATGGCTCTGGTTGCAACAGAGCAACACCCCAGATGGGCAGAGCATCGCCCCCTGGTGGGCGTGCCAGGTGGATCCCGGTCGGGCGCATGCGGGAATCTGTCTGACTGCCTCCCCGTTTCCAACTTCAGAAAAATACAAAAAAAAAAAAAAAAAAGTGTCAGGAGCGGAGGGACTTGATGTTGAGGAAGATACCAGGCCAGGAAGAAAACACGGGCACTGAAGGTTCAGAAACTGGGTGAGCTCAGTAGATGCTGCCAGGCCCACAGATTCTCTTGTTAAGCACAAGGAATTGCTTAATTTTCAGAGACAATGAGAGATGAAGAGCCACCAGGGTTTAGGTCCTACATAGGGTTCCACGGAAGAGACTGACTCTTAGGTGTGACTGTCTGGACTTCGTTTAGGGTGTGGCAGCTTGTCCTGAGTGGAATTACAGAGAACTTGCTAGAAACATGTTCCCATACTAACTTTCCTCAGGTCTACTCAGCGCCCACCTCTCCTAGCATCGTGTCTGAATTAGCACTGCACGAGGAGTTAGCGGGGAAACGGTATGTTAGGACCAGCTGTGGCTGTGGGGAAGGTTAGGTTGAAGCTGTGGCTGGACCATGACTCACCGCAATGTGAAAAAGGCTCGACAGAGGTTGAGGGGTTGTGCTTCTTCAGTGTACCACCTGGAGGGCCCAGCCCAGCCGTCACTTCCCCAAGAAAGAAAGGGAAAGAAAAAGACAAAGCCACTTGTCTTTTGGTGTCCCTGTAACTGACAGCCAAGCTGCCCTTCAACGTCAATCGCATTGGCTACGACTTAGTCCAAGGCCATGCCCGGCCTCAGGAAGGCTGGGAAATGTGGTTTGTATTCTATCTAGGCAGCTCGGTGCCCAGCTGGAAGTCTGGGGTGTCTCTACCAAGGAGGGGAAGCATGAATGTTGAGGGGCAAACTAACAGTCTCTGCCACACACAGATCATTAGAAATAACAGCTAAACACAAACTTTTTTTAAAAAAAGATTTTATTTATTGATTTTAGAGAGCGAGAAAGGGGGGAGAGGAGTTGGAAGCATTAATGTGTAGTAGTTGCTTCTTGTATGGGACTTGACCCGGCAAGCCCAGGGTTTTGAACCGGAGACCTCAGCATTCTAGGTCAGCGCTTTCTTTATCCACTGCACCACCACAGGTCAGGCGCAAATGTCATTTCCATGGGGTAAGAAATATATGCTTACATAGTTACAATATCAGGAGACGTAGTGTGGAAATCATATTTTAATTGCTCTAGGAAGGCAAAGACTTTATGAGTTCAAGCTTATTCTTTGAAAAAGTGAGTTTTTGATCACTTAATTTTCTAAAAGTAGGGTACATGGGGGAGGGGAAGCCACATAAATGCTTACGTGTAGTTGTATATTGGAAAGTGTCTTAGGAAATGTGTTTAAGGAAGAGATGTTTTTTTCATTGAATGATTTTGCAGTGACATGCTTTTTCAGATGTATTCTCAAAGGTGCACCGTGATAATACACATTCAAGTCTGGAGTAGTGACCCTGTCTTAAAGAAAACAGACTCAGCTGGCTGAGACTTCTTAGAGCTGCTGGCTTCCCCCAGGGCACAAACACAAGGAAGACAAGGTTTCAGTTTCAAGGAAAATTTGGCTCAGATTTTCAGTATATGGGACTTAGACCCTTGCAAGGCTCACAAGTTAGTGTGATAAAATTCAGGGTTAAAGTTGAATAAACTTGGCCTGACCTGTGGTGGCGTAGTGGATAAAGCGTCAACCTGGAAATGCTGAGGTCGCCGGTTCAAAACCCTGGGCTTGCCTGGTCAAGGCACATATGGGAGTTGATGCTTCCAGATCCACCCCCCCTTCTCTCTCTGTCTCTCCTCTCTTTCTCTCTGTCTCTCCCTCTCCTCTCTAAAATGAGTAAATAAAAAAAAAAAATTTAAAGTTGAATAAACTTGTTCAGCAACCTGTATATTTTTGAACTCTAGATCAAAAGCCTATTAAAATGTTCCTTAAGACCTAGAAAAGGTGGGTTTAACAAGAGTCGAGTTGTGAGTTGAGGCTGGTGGGTGGGCTGGGGGCAGATATCACAGGGTTAAGAAAACTGAGTTGAGGTGGCCCCTGGAAATACTAACTGTTCTTTCTCCGTCCCATCCCCTCTGCCCCCCACCTGTCTTCCCCTTAGGCCTGCTCCGCCTGAAAGCAAGGTGGCTGACCTCAGCACCCTGAATGAAGTGGGCTATCAGATCCGAATTTAGGCAAGCCATACCGGCCAGCAAGAGGGCTTCTGTGGTGCTTCTCTCTGCACTTTACCCAGTGTCTTCGGGAGGAACTGCAACTATTTATTAAGAACTTGTGGATTTTATTTTTAAGGAGTCACTTGGAAACAGAATCTGAGTGGGTGGTAACAACGGAAAACAATTCACGAAGGTAAAAAAATTCATGAAGGGGCAGCCGTGGAAAGGCTAAAGTCATAACCCCCGCTGGGGTTGGAATGTCTCCCTCACTCCAGATAGAAAGGATAATACCGGAACTGTAGTTCTCTATTTTTCCATTTCCTAACATTCTTTTACTTGCTGTCAACATTATCCCTCACAAAGTAAATGTTCATGAAATCCTCCCTTTCTGTTTTTGATATAGTAAGGTAACTCAATCAGTATTAATGTTTTTTGCAGCAATAAGAGGCAACGGTTGGTGGGTTTTTTTTTAAAAAGCTGTCGATATTACCTCAGCATCTTGACATCAGATATGCAAACTTAATGGTGTTTTGGGTTTTTTTATATTCTATTTGTATTGTGACCCCAGTATTTCCATGGGGATCTCCACAAAGTTTGGAATTCTTTCCTGGTGCATACATGTGATGATATTTAAGGTATTATATGCAAGTGTTTTGCAAGAAAGCACTGAAATTCTTCTGGCAATACGGGAAACCATTTTCAGGATCTTGGAGTTACTTCTTGACACATACAATGACAGCAGTTTTTGTTCTTTCAAAACAAAACAATACAATACAAAAGCACGTACAGAAGCTAGTCTATGTTCTGTCACTAGCATTTAAACTTTGCAGACTCTAGCAAAAAGCCAAAGTGGTCATGCAGTATTAGAAAAATTTAGCAGGAGGACTATTACCTCTGATAATAACAAAACTCAGAAAGGCAACGAGGCCAGGAGTGAAACAGCAGGTCTTGAGAAACAGGTACTCCTTCTGTTCACATTTCATCTGATTTTTAAACTCGGTGTTGGGCCTTGATGCTCAAGGACTCACCGTTGTTAGGGACAGGTTCTGATGTCTTATATTAAGACCAAATGGGGCGTGATGGGATTTTGTTTCACATAGCGCCCCTTCTACATTGCTTTTCAGTACGACTTGATGACATTTAGGAACTGGTATTGGAAAATGCAGTGAATGAAAGAAGCATGGAATGCTTCTGTAAATGTCTGCAAGTCCAGTGTCATACCTGATAGTGTGACTGGTCGCTGCAGCAGTATGACTGTCTGCCTGCCCGTGGTAGTTGCAGTGTAACTTCTGGCTGCAGATCACACAGAATTCTAACAGCATCCCAGCTCTGCCTGTTATCATACCAAGAGTACAGCTTCTATTTCATTCATTTTATCTTAGTAACCATGCCAACTCGAGACTGAAAGACCCATTTTTAAGGGAAGTCTGCTAGTCAACAGAAGCATTACTTCAGTCTCAGTGTTTCCCCTCTGGCTTTTTTTTGCCTGGCGGTGTTTATAGGAAGTTATAAAAAAAAAATGAGAATGTGCTCATTCAGATTCTTTACCTGAGGGGTGACGTGGAAAATAAAGTAACTTCATCCTTTAGCCATGTGCACATGAACTCACTTTACTCTAAAGATCAATGTTATTGCTGGGAAAGAAGGAAGTCTAATGTCCTTTACATGAACAGGAACAAGTACACATCTCAATTAGAATAAATTAGCATAAGTTAAAAACTCTGAACTTAACCACTTCATTAGTAGTACTATCAGTTGGCAGAGTTTGAAATGAGTTGTTTTTATATCTTCACAAAGCAAACCCATTTGCAGCCCACGGTCACGTTTAGTTAGTGATCATTTCATTCTCATTCTGAAAACAATACTGACTCTGAGATATCAGGTATATATAAAAATATGTATCTTCTGTATATCAATCTGAAACTTCATTATGTCCAATAAGAAGACTACTTGTGCCCTGGCCGGTTGGCTCAGCGGTAGAGCGTCGGCCTAGCGAGCGGAGGACCCGGGTTCGATTCCCGGCCAGGGCACATAGGAGAAGCGCCCATTTGCTTCTCCACCCCTCCGCCGCGCTTTCCTCACTGTCTCTCTCTTCCCCTCCCGCAGCCAAGGCTCCATTGGAGCAAAGATGGCCCGGGCGCTGGGCATGGCTCTGTGGCCTCTGCCTCAGGCGCTAGAGTGGCTCTGGTCGCAATATGGCGACGCCCAGGATGGGCAGAGCATCGCCCCCTGGGGGGCAGAGCACCGCCCCTGGTGGGCGTGCCGGGTGGATCCCGGTGGGGCGCATGTGGGAGTCTGTCTGACTGTCTCTCCCTGTTTCCAGCTTCAGAAAAATGAAAAAAAAAAAAAAAGACTACTTGTAACATTGCAGTCATTCTAAGAGCTTGGGAAATTGCCTAAGTACTGTCCCAGCTACAATATGGAAAGTCCATAGTTGCACGGCCTCTTGTTTCCCACAAAAAAGGGAAAGGAATCGGAACACAAGTGTTTCTAATATGCTGATGTATAAGCCTTAAAAATGCCAACTGGCTTGATGATTCAATTAAGTAACTTACTTTCTTCCACACTAACATCTTGATTTTAAGATTCATTTTCCCCAAAGCAAGTAGTAGTCACGGAAACATGAAAATGCATTGAACATGTTCTTAGTTGTCACTCTATTTTTAATGCCTATGGAATGTTAATTTCTAAAAGTTGTGAGAAAGGAACCAAACTGCTACATTCTAGTGAAGTAATTTAATATTTAGACAAAACAAACAAATCATATGGTTTACCCCCCAAAATTGATTTTGAAATTGGCTACATTGCAAAAGAACAAGAATAATCTAGTTTTGAAAAAGTCATTAATGCAAGAGACATTTATGCTTAAGCCATTATGGCAACACATGCAAAGTTTAAATGAATGACAGAAACCTTGATTTTAGGCTACATGTAGTGCTGTTTTCAGTACACTTTATTTCAGAAAGTGATATTTAGTATTTTCTATATACTCTGAAATCATGAGCATTTCACTTTTTCTAAGTCAGTTATTTCATAAGGATTTTATTAATAGATATTGGTAAATAGAACTTTGGAAATCTGAATTCAGTATTCTTACTATACCCAAGGCTTTTATAAGCTAGTTTTATGTACACTCTTGTACAGTTTTTTTGACATACAATTCAGAATCTTGTTTATTCTCTTGGACTTTGTTCTGGCCAATACATTTTTTTTTAAATCTTTAAAGAAAAAACTGTGATGTTTTAGTGGGTATTTTTCTAAGTAAATGACAACTTGTATAATGGTATTTTAGAGAATGCCAGATAGTGCATGTTTCAAGTTAATGTTTTTCTCATCACTTGTATGTTTATACAGCATGGAACTTCAATAAAACCATCCTGGAAACTTCAGGATAGTGTTTCTTCTAAGAATGTAAGATGAAAAAATAATAATAAAAAACAAAATGTAAGTTGATGTGATTTTTTTCTCGTTCATTTACTATATACTTGCCCTAGTAAGCTAATTTGCCATTCTCTCAGCCTTGTTGTCTTCCACAGTTTTCAGACTCTATATTGGCACATCTCAATTCAATTATAATTTAGCATCCGCCTCAGTAATAAAGGCTGAGACGGTAATGGAATACTTTAGAAGAGGCAACAGGCCAGCTTACACAGATCAGTACTCCTACCAAGAAACCTTCAGGCAGATGTACTAGTGTAATAATTTATTAGGTAATTTATTTACAAGTACAAAGTGCAAATGACTTGACATGTTTCCCCAATTCCTTAAACTCTCTGGATTCTAACTTAGTTTTTTAGGAAAGCAAAGGGTTAAAAGCAGACAGTTGCTAAATTAAAAAAAAAAAGGACAAGATTTAAAACATGCATATTATCTTGATAACAAAAAGAACAGTCAAACCAAAATTGCATTACTCCACACTATCCTTTTCCATTTAAAACTTGGATAGTATAGCATCTGAGGTTGTGGGAGACTTGGTTTCAGCAATTAGACAGATTTAATTGCTTTTGGCAGGTAAATACTAGCCTCCAACAGTTCCCAACATTTCTGACCAAAAAAGTAAAGACAAATGGGTATTAATTTTAGTGGAGCTTTAAAAAAATTTGTGAAAAAAGTTACAGTGACCCTTTGGCCTCCAGTCCACAAACTAATACTTCATTCTATAAGCTAAAGTACAAAGCAATTTTATGGATTAACTCTCTCAAACTGAAGCACATGAAAAGGGCCTAAAATCGCAATATAATCATCAGAATAGAAAAGGAATTAAATATCCACAGAGGTTTTCAGGGATATTAATTTGTCAATAATAATCTATATATAAAGTTATTTGTTAATAAACTCACACAACGAAAAGCAGTAACCACTGAATTTTCATTTTTTCCCTAAAACTAAAAGGGAATAATTACACTGTCTGTTATTAGTTGATGATGACAATATCTGCTAATTCGGACAGATTATAATGTTCTGAAAATTGTGACTAGAAAATGTGGGAAATCCTAAAACTAGAGTTAATACTGTAAGTAAAAAACCCCCAAAGTGAGAAACTGAACATTTAAAAGTATTTGCTTATTATAATTTTTACTAGGCAAATCCTTATGATTCACATGCTTTTTTGGGATATTCATCTATTTTGCTTTATTAAAAGAATGGCAGTAAGTACTTTAGTACAAAAACTTTTAAAGTATAGCTACTGCTTTCTAATTTAAAATGAAGCATTCTATTCAGAAAAACCACTGTAAAAACTTTTATAATTCAGTATAATTTAATATAAAATTACTTAGTAAAAATGCACATAATTTTTTGATTTCCCTGTCTAAAAAAAGAAAATTCATTTTTTAAGTTTAAAAATTTTTGATTCAAACACTCACATAGAGCCAACTGCAGGATTATTAGACACCCTTTTATCCACTTTATAAAAAGTCAGCACTATCTCCCACTGCTGCATCACGATAAAAGAAAACACATTTTAGAGACAAAACCACTAAAACAGTAAAAATGACTAAAGAATATTAGGTCTCCAAGTTAGTATCTCCCCACTGGACTTTTGCTGGCTTCCTCAAATTTCTGAGGCAAAACAAAAATACTCTTATAGCTGCCACTTTGTTCCAAAGACAAGTTTCCTAATAAAACAAATTTCTATAGCATTGGTTCACTAAAATAAAATATCTCCCCAGCCCAGGGATCCTTTCTCGAAACTGAATAGAAAAACGAAAAACAATTGCTAGGGAAACAAAGGCATAACCCCCACCTGTGCCTCCTGTAATGGTCTGTCGGTTACATGATGGAAGAGTAGACCTGTGTGATGTACCTCAGCCTATCAGTTTCGGTGACCTAATTTAGGTCCATAACAAAATGCAGGTGAATGACATGTCTCAGCGGAGTAACAAGATGGATTAAATAAGCTACAATTTTAAAAAGCATTATGAAGCTCCCCCCACCTCCAAACAAACTAAAATGGTTGGATACTTGTGAATGACCCAATGATTTTTGAGATGAACTAATTAGAACTCAACAAACATATGGTCCTCACAATGAAACCAGGACTTCTGGAAAGTAAATGAGTTGGGGTTTGCGAGAACTCAAAGATACTTGGGAATCTACTGTAAAACTTGCCAAAAACATGACATGGAATTTTTTTACTAAGAGGACTAAAGAATATGCACTATATTTAAAAATCACTTGTCTATTTTTACTGGAATTCAGAATAAAAAATATTTACAATTCTTTTACAATAAAGAGCATTTAGATCTCACCCGTCAGGAAAATATTCTTTCATTATCAAAAAAGAAAACTGTTGTAAACTTTTTTCTTCTGATAACTGTTCCAAGCGTTTAACATAACCTCTTCAGAAACTCCACAGCGCAAAAATAAACATGCAAACTCCTAAGAACAATTTTACAGTCTTTGAAAAAGAATACCAATTGAAAAGTCTATATGTAATCAAAGAGTCAGAGCTCAAGTCTGAACTTAGCCAATAAAGGCAGATGATCTGAAGAGTTATTTTCATTCGGAAGTCCATTAACAGTCCATAAGTCTTGTTCTGTAAGAAGTGACAGTCTAGCTAGAAGCTTCAAGCCACCAACCAAAGCAACTTCAGCTCCTATATTAAAGAAACAAACATTTGGTGGAACTGTGTCAATAGGTTATAATGAATTAATCACACAAGTGTTTTTTTCTAAACGACGATAGAACTTGAGACCCCTCTGGAAGTCTACTTATGAAGCAATTTTAAGAATATGATTACATTTTTACTAATATAAGTTGTTAAAAAAAGTTTTTGGAATATGACTAAATATTTATTCATGTAACCTGATTATAATTATCAAATACAAAGAAGTTCCAGATTTTTAAAATATCTATGTAATAAGAATGTTAAGAGTAATTTGAGATGGATAACTGTATAATAAATTCATCCATTAACCATTCTATAGTTATATAAAACCACAGACACAGCCACAGCTAAGTAGGAAATTTATAAGGTGACTGGAGAATTTATAATTTGGCCCCAGAGATTCAGGTACCCACAAGTAGTAAAGTAGAAAAGGACGTGCTCTTAATGTTAAAATTTGAGATGCTGGTCCATGATATACTTCTGCCACCTAGTGACCAGTTACTGCATGACAACCACCAGAACCACAATATATACAAATTCCAAGTAGCAGGCCCATTTTGTAGAGTTAATCTAATGGGGAGGAGTAAGCCATCTCTTGAGTATTATTTATAAGGTTATCCTCAGTAGGAAGAAAAAATAAAGGGAAAAGGGGAGAATAAAAGTAGCACAAAACAATGCAAGAGATAAATGGCAAAATCAGAAAAGACAACACATTTTGTACTATCAAAGTTATCTGAATGGTATTTTTTGACTTCCACTTACATGAAACTGCATCTTCTCCACATTAAATCCTTTGATTAATAAAGCCTTATTTTCACTGAATCATGTGAAGAAAAGTGTTTTATCACCTTTGCTTTTTGAAAACACAGTCATGGACTTCTCTTTCCAGAAAACCCAATATTCCAAGGTCAACAGACAAAACTGTCTATTGTTGGAAGTATCGAAGGCAATGTGTGGCCGCAGAATTTAAGTACCGACTATATGATGCTAGTGGCACAAGAAAACAGTAAATTCAGAGCAAGGAAAGCCAAAGGGCAATAGGAAAGACCTAAACTCAGAGGGTGACTGGACTGCAGGTTAGAGCTGAGGTTATAAGTCTTAGGTACTAATCTGCTTTGAGGTGTTTCACTGCCTCCATCTTCAGCAGGTGATTAACTGATTTATTCAAATACAATACCTCTTTAATGTCTAAATCCAGAACCTCATCTGGATGTTCAGCTGACTCTGTCAGCTGCAGCCTGAGGTTTCAGTTACTGCGTCGCATGAAGAATTGAAGACCAGATGCTTTCTTTACCTGGCTGCCCGGCAACATCCTCCTTTTCCACAGAATAGAAAATATAGTCCACGGTGATGGCACTTCGGGAATGACACGTGGTCACTTCTGGGATTCCAGTGTCAGGAAGATAATGTGAATAAACAGACGACAAGCTGAAATGGTGCTGTAAGTATGAAGATAACCTAAATTGAAAAGAGAAAGTGTTTACCATTTATCAAGTTTTTCATAATTTATAATTCTTCCTATTAAAGGACTTTTTCATTTAATTTCCAGACAAAGCCAGACATTAGGACAAGCTTTACTAAAATAGATGAAATCACAATTTGGCATTTGTTCATGTGGTGCTATCCAAAACCCATCAACAAGGCTGTGAAACATGGGGTGGGGGAGTTCAATATACTCATGTGATTTGTTATTTGGAAGCCTCCTCCTACTAATGAACACATATCCTAAGACAACGTAAAGGCATACCTCATTTTACTGTGCTTCACTATTGGGCTTCGCAGATGTTACATTTCTCACAAAATAAAAGTTTGTGACAACCCTGCAAGTCCATCAGTGACTTTCCAACAGCATTTGCTCACTTCGTGTCTGTGTCGCACTTTGGTAATTCTCGTAATATTTTTAACTTTTCAAATACTATTATATTTGTCATGGTGATCTGTGATCAGTGATCTTCGATGTTACTATTGTAATAGTTTTAAGGTGCCACAAACTGCACCCACATAAGATGGCTACCTTAACTGATAAATGTGTGTTGTTTTACTGACTGTCCATTGCCCACCTCTCTCCTTGGGCCTCCCTGTTCCTAAGACACAACACTGAAATTAGGCCAATCAACAACTGCACAATGGCCCCTAAATGTTCAAGTGAAAGGGAGAGTCGCATGTCTCTCACTTTAAATCAAAAGCTAGAAATTACCAAGCCTAGTGAAGTCATGTTGAAAGCCAAGACAGGCAGAAAGCTGCACCTCTTGCACCAAAAAGCCAAGTTGTGAATGCAAAGGAGAAGTTTTTGAATGAAATTAAAAGTGCTTGCTATTCCAGTGAACCCATGGATAAGAAAATAAAATAGCCTCATTGCTAATATGGAGAAAGTTTTAGTGGTCTGGATGATCACACCAGCCGCAACATTCCCTTCAGCCAAAACCTAATCCAGAGCAAAGCCCTAACTCTCCCCTATTCTGTGAAGACTGAGAGGTGAGGGAGCTGCAGGAGAAAAGTTTGAAATGAGCAGAGGTTGGTTTACGGGGTTTAAGGAAAGAAGCTGCCCCCACAACATAAATGTGCAAGATGGCGCAGCAATGCTGACATAAGAACTACAGCAGCTTATCCAGAAGATCCTGCTAAGACAATGAAGGAAGGCGGATGCACTAAACAGAGTTTCACTGTAGACCAGGGGTCCCCAAACTGCGGCCCCCTGAGGCCATTTATCCAGTCCCCGCCGCACTTCCGGAAGGGGCACCTCTTTCATTGGTGGTCAGTGAGAGGAGCATAGTTCCCATTGAAATACTGGTCAGTTTGTTGATTTAAATTTACTTGTTCTTTATTTTAAATATTGTATTTGTTCCCATTTTGTTTTTTTACTTTAAAATAAGATATGTGCATAGGGGTTTGTTCATAGTTTTTTTTATAGTCCGGCCCTCCAACATCTGAGGGACAGTGAACTGGCCCCCCTGTGTAAAACTGGACCCCTGCTGTAGACGAAACAGCCTTCTAATGGAAACAGATGCATCTGGGCCTTTCATAGCTAGAGAGCAGTCAATGGCTGGCTTCAAATGACAGGCTGACCCTCTTGTTAGAGGCAAATACAGCTGGTGACTTCAGGTTGAAGCCAATGCTCATTTACCATCCCCCCAAATCCTAAGGCCCTTAAGATTTACGCTAAATCTACTCTGCCTGTACTCTATAAATGGGACAACAAAGTCTAGGTGACAGCAAACCTGTTTACAACATGGTTTACAGAATTTTTTAAAAGATTCTAGTCATTCATTTTAGAGAAGGGATAGAGAGAGAGAGAAAGAGAGAAGGTGGGGAGGAGCAGGAAGCATCAACTCCCATATGTGCCTTGACCAGGCAAGCCCAGGGTTTCGAACTGACAAACTCAGGGTTCCAGGTCGATGCTTTATCTACTGTGCCACCACAGGTCAGGCAGTTTACAGAATATTTTAAGCCCAGTGTTGAGACACTGCTCAGAAAAAAAAAGTCCTTCAAAATATAAGGTCTACCGGAAAGTTCTGTCCGTTTTTGGAATAAAACAAAATACAAATTCTTCTGACTTAATTCATATGGCACCCATCTTGAATATTTCCACAACAATCCTATCTTCCGAATATGGTCCGAAATGGTTTGCTGAGCTGAATTAAGCCTTTCTGCGATCTCCGATGTTGTCAGAAAAGGATCTTGCTCCAACATGGTCTTAACAACATCATCATCGATCAAAGATGGTCGCCCAGAACGTGGCTTATCAGAAAGATCGAAATCACCTGTTTTGAATTTTTTGAACCATCTTCTGCATGTCCTATCAGAAACTGTACCTTCACCAAACACTTTCAATAAATTTCTACATGCTTCTGTAGCATTTCTTCCTTGTTGAAATTTATAAATATACAGTGGCATAAATAAACTTTATCAGTAGCCATGGGTACACTATCGCTTCACACATAAGACTAATGTGAATCAACTTTGTTTTAGTTAATCTGCTACATCAGTATGTATACATGAAGTGATAAAAATAGAAAGGCACACATGCGCCAAATAAACACGTGCTTACATGTCAAAACTTGTTGTGATAGAAACAGACAGAACTTTCCGGTAGACCTTATATTACCGCTCATTGACAATATACTTGGTCTCAGAGTTCTGATGGACATGTACAATGAGATCAATGTTTTCATGCCTGCTAATCCAACACCCATTCTGCAGCCCATGAGTCAGAGGGATTTCGAATTTCAAGTCTTAGTAAGAAATCTATTTCAGAAGGCTACAGCTATCATAGATAGTGATTCATTCCTCTGATGGAGCTGGGTAAAGTAAACTGATAACCTCTGGAAAGGATTCACTATTCTAGATGCCATTAAGAACATTCGTGACTCATGGGAAGAGGTCAAAATATTAGTATTAACAGGAATTTGGAAGTTTATTCTAACCCTCTTGGATGACTTTGAGGGGCTCAATGATTCAGTGGAGGAAGGAACTGCAGATGTGGTGGGAATAGCAAGGAAACTAGAAGTGAAGGCTGAAGATGTGACTGAATTGCTGCAGTCTCATGGTCACACTTAAACGGATGAGGACTGGCTTCTTATAGATAAACAAGAAAAGAGGTTCCATCATTCAGAACCTACTCCTGGTGAAGATGTTGTGAAGATTGTTGAGATGGCAACAAAAGGTTTAGAACATTACATTAACTTAGTTGCTAAAGTAGCAGCAGAGTTTGAGAGGTTGACTCTAATACTGAAAGAAATTCTACTGTGGGTAAATGTTATCAAACAGCATCACATGCTACAGAGAAACTGTTCATGAAGGGAGGAGTAAAGCAACATGGCAAACTTCATTATTATATTTTATTTTAAGAAATTGCTTGCCTGACCAGGCGGTGGCGCAGTGGATAGAACATTGGACTGGGATGTGGAGGACCCAAGTTCGAGACCCCAAGGTCACCAGCTTGAGCACGGGCTCATCTGGTTTGAGCAAAGCTCACCAGCTTGGACCCAAGGTCACTGGCTCAAGCAAGGGGTTACTCGGTCTGCTGAAGGCCCGCGGTCAAGGAACATATGAGAAAGCCATCAATGAACAACTAAGGTGTCGCAATGAAAAACTGACGATGTTTCTCATCTCTCTCCGTTCCTGTCTGTCTGTCCCTGTCTATCCCTCTCTCTGACTCTCTCTCTGTCTCTGTAAAAATGGAAAAAAAAAGAAAAAGAAAAAAAAGAAATTGCTATAGCCACTCAACTTTCAGCAACCAGCACCCTGATTGGTCAGCAGCCATCAGCATTGAGGCCAGACCCTCCACCAGCAAACAGCTTATGTTTACTAAAGGCTCAGATGATGGTTAGCATTTTTTAACAATAAAGTATTTTAAAATTAAGGTATGTAAACTTTAGATATAATGCTATCGGACACTTAACAGATTACAGCAGGGGTCGAGAACCTTTTTGGCTGAGAGAGCCATGAATGCTACATATTTTAAAATGTAATTCCGTGAGAGTCATACAATGACCCCTGTATGTTAAGCATTATCCAATAAAAACTTGGTGTTGTCCCGGAGGACAGCTGTGATTGGCTCCAGCCACCCGCAACCATGAACATGAGTGGTAGGAAATGGATTGTAATACATGAGAATGTTTTATATTTTTAACATTATTATTTTTTTATTAAAGATTTGTCTGCAAGCCAGATACAGCCATCAAAAGAGCCACATCTGGCTCGCAAGCCATAGGTTCCTAACCCCTGGACTACAGTATATTGTAGACATAAGTTTTATATGCACTGGAAAACCAAAAAAAAAAAAAAATTGTGAGACTTGCTTTATTGAGATTTCACTTTACTGCAGTGGTCTGTAACTGACCCTGAAATATCTCTGAGGTATGCCTGTACTGTGTATGGGTTTTTTTTTGTTTTTTAGAAAGAAAATCAAAATGCTCTTTAGGAATGCCACTTAGAATCCGCCAGACTGTTGATGTCAGAGGCACCATATTTTTCTGCAAACTCTTATTTCACTATCAACTTTAACCATTTTATTAACCTTACTCAGGAAAATTTTGACTATATTTGAATGGTTTAATTATGAAATTTTTAAATATTCCTTTTCTAAAAACTAATAAAAAAACTTCTTCCTTTCTTGCTAGATTCTCATAGGAAACAATTTCTCAAAACAAGGAATACAAAATAAAACAGAAGAAAAAGAAGTGAGCCTGACCGGGCAGTGGCGCAGTGGATAGAGCATCAGACAGGGATGCAGAGGACCCAGGTTCGAGACCCCGAGGTCGCCAGTTTGAGCGCAGGCTCATCTAGTTTGAGCAAAAAGCTCCCCACCTTGGACCCAAGGTCGCTGGCTCGAGCAAGTGGTTACTCGGTCTGCTGAAGGCCTACGGTCAAGGCACTTATAAGAAAGCAATCAATGAACAATTAAGGTGTCACAATGAAAAACTGATGATTGATGCTTCTCATTTCTCTCCATTCCTGCCTGTCTATCCCTATCTGTCCTTCTCTCTGACTCTCTCTCTGTTTCTGTAAAAAAAAAAAAAGAAAAAAGAAAACACAGTGAGAGGGATTATAATTGGTCCCTAAACTTAAATGTAAAAACAAAATCTAAACTATAAGAGCCATGATATACTGCTCACAAAAATTAGGGGATATTTCAAAATGATTATGAAGTGATAATAAAAAGAAGCATTTGATTTTTTTTAAATTAAATAAGAACATCAGAAAAGCAAAGGACAAGTCAAAGTTATTCAATTATGCAAATGAGATGCAAAACCAACTTTTATTTCATTGGTGAAAATGTACTATACAAAAGGCTGAAAGTACTGGCTGCACATTCCCTGATCCCCTAATTTTTGTGAGCAGTGTATAAAACAAGACATTAAGAAATTCCCCCAAAACACAAGATTGAGCCTGACCAGGTGGTGGTGCAGTGGATTGAGCATTGGCCTGGGACGCAAAGGACCTAGGTTAGAAACCCCAAGGTCACTGGCTTGAGCACGTATGCAACTGGCTTGAGCATAGGGTTGCTGGCTTGAGCATGAGATCATAGACATGACCCCATGGTCGTTGGCTTAAGCCCAAAGGTCGCTGGCTTGAAGCCCAAGGTTGCTGGCTTGAGTTCAAGGTCACTGGTTTGAGCAAGGGGTCACTCGCTCTGCTGTAGCCCCCAGGTCAAGGCACATATGAGAAAGAAATCAATAAACAACTAAGGTGCTGCAACAAAGAACGGATGCTTCTCATCTCTCTCCCTTCCTGTCTATCCCTCCCTCTGCTCTCTGTCTCTCTCACTAAAAAAAAAAAAAAAAAAAAAAGATTGAAGTGTTGAAGTGTTCGTTCATCTGTCTTACTAAAATCCATGTTTCTCAACCAGAGCCCCAAGCATTCATGATTTTTTTTCTTTTTTTTTACAGAGACAGAGAGTCAGAGAGGGATAGATAGGAACAGACAGACAGGAACAGAGAGATGAGAAGCATCAATTATTAGTTTTTCATTGTGCATTGCGACACCTTAGTTGTTCATTGATTGCTTTCTCATATGTGCCTTGACTGCGGGCCTTCAGCAGACCGAGTAACCCCTTGCTTGAGCCAGTGACCTTGGATCCAAGCTGGTAAGCTTTGCTCAAGCCAGATGAGCCCGTGCTCAAGCTGGCGACCTCGGGGTCTCGAACCTGGGTCCTACGCATCCCAGTCCGACGCTCTATCCACTGCACCACCACCTGGTCAGGCTCATGCTTTTTTAATACTTAGGAATCTGGGCATCTTCACCCTTCTACCTCTGATGACCTTTCCCTGTAATTTAAGATATGTATAAATAATTATCTTTCATACTAACATATTCTTTTTTGGACCAATTTTCCTATAGATTGTTTTCAGACCCAGTAAGTCAAAGGAGGTTAAAAATCTTGAAATCTCAGATGTTTTTCTGAAACCTTGATCTCTGTAACAGAAGTAAATTTGAAAGAGCAAGAGCTGGTCCAAGTCCATAGACAAGCTGTTTACTTCCAGTACTTACTGGATGTCAGACATGCAGCTTCACATGCTTTGTCTCATCTAATCCTCACAACAACACGAATTACATATAAGGAAACAGAACCTTAGTGATGCAAAGATTCTTGCTCAAAACCACACAGCTAAAACGCAGCAGTCACATTGATATTTGGGCCTATATGACTTAAGAGCCAACATTTTCCACCAGCACAGAATATCATCTTCACTTTTTTTACTTTTGTAAAAAAATAAGTTTTGAGAAATGATATTTTACTTATGTCAGCTAATGTCTCCTGTTGCTTTCCAGAACTCACCTTTCAGCTGTCACCAGCACTTCCGTTTTATCTAGCTGTGTTTGTGTCAGATCACTGTCTGTAAAAACAAAGAAAAACACGTATTTTAATATCATCAATGACTTGTTTTGTTCTAGTTTGCCTTAATATAGTCCTTTCACTTTAGGAACAGTATTGAAGACATACCTAGTTTAGACAGATGCCTAGTTAAATGTTTCCTCCTGAAAACTGTTTTGATGATCTCCAGAAATGGCAAACATAAAATACAAAGCAACGTGCAAGTAATACATGCAAAGATAATTTTGGGAGTTCAACTTTAAAAAGGTAAGCTCTTTTTAAAAGAACTCTTCTATAAAAAAAGAACTCTTAACAACTCTTTATATATGAATATTTATTCCTGAGATGTTACCTTTTTAAAAATTTAGTTTTATGTTCAAAGGGAAAGAATTATGAAGAAGACTGCCAAAATGCATTGTAAACACTTACCTGTCTTTTCTACTTTTGGTACCTGCTGTACCTCATACACACAGTTCTGTGAGATACCTAGGTTTGGGGGCCAAATTGGAATAGATAAAATTCTTTGTCCCCGTGAAGACTGTTCCTGGCCAGATACCTAAACAAAATTTCAACAGGTACCTTAAGTGAGATTTTAAATAGTTTATGTATTGAAAAATTTATGGCTTAATGAAAGGGACTCTAAGAATGGTAAATATTATTTTATTCATTATATTGTGTTATGCTTATAAAATCTTGTTCAAATATAGTGCAGAAAGCACTTAATACTTACATAAAAATAGCAACCTTTTTCTCTACGTGCTTTTCTCTAATTCTGACATCTAAATGATTTATAGCTTTGGACTAATACTGCCCCTCCTTTTTAGCTATTTGCAATATTATAAAAAATACTAAGAAAGATGAGCTCATAAAATTCTAAACTATCATTCAAGTCAGTGGTGAAAACTCATTTTGGCTAAATATACTGAATACCGAATGATCAAAGGCAAGCAGAGGAAAGCACAATGAAAATAAGACTGGGATAAATCAGACTTGGCTAAGGAATTAAAATATTTGTCGTTATGTAAAGGAAAATTATACAAGAAATATTAAATTACTGTTTTGCTAACTGTATTGCTCAAATATAGTATTCAAAATTCTATTCTGAAACCTAGTGAGGAGTTTCTTATTTATGAAGTAGTCATGTCCGTCAATGTTCTTTTCTTCTCACCCACTTTGGATTCTTTGCTGCCTGCTAATTCCTCCAAGCAGAATATTGCCACAAATAGATGGAAAAGCTAAAACTCAACCAAGTGGATATTATTACTTATTAGTAGTCATGGGACGTTATAACTTGGTAAAGCAAGGGTCCTGGATCATCCAGGGCTTTCAAACAGCCCTGTGATAACGAGTCAGCCTCACATTACAATGAACAGAGGACTAAGTCTGCCTCCCAATAATGATGAAGTGAACACTTACCTTTCCTATGGCAAGTCCTTCATAATTCAGTTTTCCTTCCTTTATGAAACTATAGAGCGGAGAACCAGGAACAGAATTAAAGTCCCCACACATAACAATAGGGCAGAAGCTGCCATCTTTCTGATGGGCAACACTGGAAATCTCTGCCAGAAGCATTGCCAGTTGGGTCAGTTTAATGTCACCTCGCCTTGGATTATATAAAAGATGTGTGTTAGCTACACAGATTGCAGGAGAGGCACCACTTGGAATTTTGGGCTGCAAGAGTAACACTAATCCAACATTGTCTCTGTCCAACAGAGGAACATCAGGGCGGTAGAATTCCACTGGGCTCACTGATAAGAGTGAAAATTTGGAATGTTTGAAGCAAATGGCACAGCCATCCGGTTTCCTTCCTGTCCGAATCTTGTATTCACAGTGATAACCTATAAGAAAGAAATTCAAAACAAGGAACTGTTTTAAACACACACACACACACACACACACACACACACACGGCAAAACATAGCTAATATTTTGATGTTTACCAAAGTGTATTTTGTAAAACATTAGTAAGTAGCATGTTAACAAATGCTGGAATCAAAAAAGTTTGGAACTGGGTCTAATAGGTCTCTTTATTGGCGGACTTGTCAAATACACTAATGTGCATTATCACATTCTCATTTCCATCCTAGTAAAAGTGAGTCATGACAAGGTCAGTAGGGCTTTATAATAATATAACCACCATGTACCTCTGACCTTTTTGCCTCTACCTCTTTCCCCTTTGCTCTATGCCACACACTACCCTGCTCATCTGCCTTAAGGAACTCCAACCTCAGGGCCTTTCCTTTACTATTTCCACAGTGTGGAATGCTCTAGACATGGCCTGTCTTTGCTCAAATGTCACCTTCTCTGATCATTTGTTTACAACTAAAATCTGACCATTTCACTTTCCTGCTATTCTAACTATCATTACTTAATTAACTATACACATTCATCTATCTGGTTTATTGTCAGCCTTTCTCCACTAGAAAGTACACTCAACAAGGGCAGAGACTTGTTATCTGTTTTGCTCACTAGTGTAACCCCACTGCCTGGAACACTGCATGGTGTACAGCAGGCACTCAAAAAATATTTCCTGCCTGACCAGGCGGTGGCGCAGTGGATAGAGCGTTGGACTGGGATGCAGAGGACCCAGGTTCAAGACCCTGAGCTTGCCAGCTTGAGTGAGGGCTCATCTGGTTTGAGGAAAAGCCCACCAGCTTGAACCCAAGGTTGCTGGCTCCAGCAAGGGTTTACTCGGTCTGCTGAAGGCCCGCAGTCAAGGCACATATGAGAAAGCAATCAATGAACAACTAAGGTATTGCAACGCGTAATGAAAAACTAATGATTGATGCTTCTCATCTCTCTCCGTTCCTGTCTGTCCCTGTCTATCCCTCTCTCTGACTCACTCTCTGTCTCTGTAAAAAATAAATAAATAAAGAAAAATTTAAAAAAAAAAAAGTGTTGGTCTTACATAAAATGCACACATTTAAAAAATATTTCCTGAATGAATGAATGCAAAGTAGGCAGCATTTCTCAAATAGATAACCTGTTTTTAGAAGTGTTTGCTCTTCACAGAGGTTTTTAGTTTCTATCCATTAGGCACTGGTAAGCACTGTTATAATGATGACCTAGACAGAATGCTCCCTGATTTCAAGAAGTTCAGGATCCTAGGGGTCTAGTGATGGGCAAAGCAACTCCTGGAAAGAAAGCCATTAAAAGATTCTTACACACCTTTTCCTTTGAATTAAAATTATGTATCAACACAAAAGTTTCCACTTGAAATACCTCAATATTTTTCTGATCTTTTAAAATAGGTATTAAATTTTTCAAAATTAAGATTTCTGGCCCAAATACGCCACATTTCTTTGTTAGCAAGTTATGCTTTAACAACATACCAATCTTCCAAAGTAAATTTGGCTAAAATAAAAGTTACATTGTACCCAGAGATTCCAAACTTGGCCTGATCTCTGTTCCATAATGATCTTCTTGAACTTCTTGCAAACAAAGTACCTTGGAATAAAAAAAAAGACTTGGATTAAAACAGATGTAAACATGAATTTTCAGGTGCTTCCATCTCTAGAAACAGGCTTCTAAAATTTGAAAGCCTGATGAAAATTGAAATAAAAATGCTTTTTTTTTATAACTTACAGATCAAATTAATGTTTCCAAATTAGATCAATCCTCCAAACCCTGGCATTCAATCACATGTAGCTTTCTTACTATTCAAAATTGGTATCCCCCAAGAAAATATTTATAATTTACATGTCAGAATATTTTCCCTGAATTCACATGTTTATTAGTACTAAATCCTCTGTCCTTTTTTAGGAGGTGATTTCTCTGAATATTATTATCTAGACTCACTTTTGCATGAATTATTTAAATTTAAAATGAAAGGAAATATTTACTGGAATGCTTAATATATGGTCAGTTCCTATCATAGAATAGACCAATACTTAAAATTTTTGGTTCTTTTTTAAAATTGGATTTTTTTTCGGCTAGTGTTTTTTTCTTTATTGAATTTATTGGGGTGATACTGGTTAACGTAATTATACAGGTTTCAGGTGCCCAATTCTTCAATACATATCTGTACATGGTATTTATTGTGTTCACCCCCTGAAAAGTGAGATGATTTTTTTCTACAAACAGCCATCAGCAAATTGATTTTCTAAGACATGATACCTTGCTAAAAACTGTTACATCACTATATCTATAATATATATTTTGTTTCCTTTTATCAAACAAAAAGGAGAAAAGAATATATTTTGTTTATATACAAATAGTATATTTTGTTTCCTTTTATCAAACAAAAAGGAGAAAACCATTAAGTTCACAAATCATTTAACCTAGTTTTTTCTTGTGTGAAGAGTTTTGATATTTTGCACTTACATCTGCATCAAAGTGTTTAATTTCTTTCAGAATATTGGGAAACCTAAAACTCCAGTGTAATACTGGCCGCTGGCAGTGTCTATAGAGGTGTGAATTATCTTCCAATAAATTTTGTGAAAGTATATTATAGGACATCACTGAGAAGTCAAACTTGTTCTCACTGTCTTCATATTTAGGGTCAACATTTTCCTCTCCCAGGATCTTCGTTTTTTCTTTATTATGGTTACACATATATTCCCAATGCCGTTTTATGATGCCTATTAAAACATATTGGACAAAATACAAAGAATTAACTTTAAAAAGAGACTAGTTTTTCTATATACTATAAAAGCTTTTTCTTGCCTTTTAAGAATTTCCATAGGCAATGAACACACAGTTTTCCACTAGGAAATGACAATGGAGCACTAACCACAAGCTGTCATCAAACTGATTAAAAGACTGTAAAATTATATATTAACTGAACAAAAGGTACAGAACAGGTTTAAAAGGATCTAGCACAGGGGTCCCCAAACTGCAGGCCGCATGCAGCCCCGAGGCCATTTATCCGCCCCCACCGCACTTCCAGAAGGTGCACCTCTTTCATTGGTGGTCAGTGAGAGGAGCACATTGACCATCTCATTAGCCAAAAGCAGGCCCATAGTTCCCATTGAAATAGTGGTCAGTTTGTTGATTTAAATTTACTTGTTCTTTATTTTAAATACTGTATTTGTTCCCGTTTTGTTTTTTTACTTTAAAATAAAATATGTGCGGTGTGCACAGGAATTTGTTCATAGTTTTTTTTATAGTCCGTCCCTCCAGCGGTCTGAGGGACAGTGAACTGACCCCCTGTGTAAAAAGTTTGGGGACCCCTGATCTAGCAAGTCATTCTGGAGGCTAGCAGTGTGTGCTAATAAAACTAAGACTACACAGGGTCATGATTTCTCACTTTTTTGGGGTTAGGAAGTGGCTCTGCCACAGTTGGGCTTGGCAAGTTTGCAACCATAGTAACACATCTGTACGTCACAGCTGGCTTTCCAATAAGATCATTTCACATATTTTATTCTCTATTAGTAAGATAAGATCATCCAGTGACTAAGTTACAAAAACAGCTCATCTCAGAAGTCTGCATATAATGACAATATAGCAATATTTAGTGTCTAAAACACTGAAGTGAAACAATGGCAACAAAATGAACAAAAGAAATCTTTTTAATGCATACCAAAGCAAAAGTTAAATGTAACAGTTACAGAATGCTGGTGAATTATAATGGCTGGCTGACCAACCTAGCATGCAGCAACCAGGAATGTGTGATGGTTTCTATTCTGAAAGACATCATGTACCCTGAAAAAGTGATGAAAAGAGAACCAAAAAGCATGAGATTTTGCAATTATAGGCAGTCCTCCATTTAGAAACGACCACCATATATATAGTTTTCGCCTTTGATCTTGTCTCCCTCACCCCACCATTAAAGGGCATTCTCTAACTGCCCTGGAAGCAATGAAGAAAACTGCAACTTTTACAGAATCTAGAACTCAAATGAAGGAGAAAACAAGAAATGGGAAGAATGTTGAGAAAATGACTTAAAGATGGAATTCTAAGCATGAGTTGATAACATAAAAAGATCTCAGCCTTAGCATCTCTCCCTTTTCCTGCCTGAAGGTTTTCATTTCACCCATTACAAAGCCTAAAATCCCACCAATACAGTGGCCTTCCAGAGCTTGTACAGCCCTTCGGCATTACTTTTCATGCCATGACTATCCATCCTTGGTATGATGGGATAAACATTTATCCTATGACTGCTTTGAGTAAACATACAGAAACGTGTTCGAACACTAGAATTTCGAGGAACATATTTTGAAAACTACTGATGGAGTAAATATAAATAGTCTGTGGCCTTCACATACTTCACAACATAAAAATTCATACTACAAAAGCTTATATACCTTCCATGTCAGGAGAACAAGGTGATCACAGCAGAGAAGACAGATGAATCAAAGAAAGTAAGCAATAGGCCTGATCAGGGTTCTAGGGTGCCTAAATAAAAAGTCATAATTGTGTCACACAAATCCTTCAAATACCACTTTAAAGTGATAGGCAAATTAGGAATGCTGTTCTCTTGATTGAAAAGTATTAGTGAAATACCGGAAGTCACAAATATGGCTTAACGAAGAGCATTTTCCTTATTCACAATACCTAGGAAGAATGGACACATAGAAAGTCAGGTTGCAATCCAGGTTTATAAGTGTGTAGAATGTAATTCCCCATCTGTGAAAGGGAAAGCACCACCACCACAATTTTCTGAGTACCTACTATGAAGCCAACAGTGTGCCAGGCACTTTGCATCTCATTTCATCAACAGGCTTTAAAAGCAAGCGTTATTTTACAGTAGAAAACCAAGGAGCAGAGAGGTTCAGTAACCCGTCCAAGTTCACACAATTAGTGGTACAGCAGAATAACAGCAGGGGGTGGTTCCTAAGCCCAGGCTTGTGTCACTGTGGCACAACTCCACTTGACAGCTACCAGATTTACAAAAGGCCAAACAAAAGAGAAGTGTGCTGACCTCGTGGACAATGAATACATGAATGAAAAGCAACCTGATATCATACTGCCCTAGATTTATAGATTACAGATTGTTCTTAGAAACCTAATGTTAGTGCCACTAAATAAACCGTTCATTCCTTCAAATATGTTTATAAATGCAAGCTGTGATTAAGTACTACACAGATTTTCACTTCTGAACACTTAGAATTTCTTCTTAAAAGAGCACTAACTAATCTTCTAGATCTGACTTCCAGGTGACACTCATTATGGATGTCTTCTTCTGACTAACTTATGTCTGCTCCTTACACATTAACACCAACACAGCCTACTTTCAATCATCTTCAAAGGCATTACCTTCACTGAAAACCACAACTCATAAGAAAAACAATTCCAAATTCTACTTATACCCTTGTAGGGGAGGTGGGGGCAGGACTGGCAGCACAGAGGGAGTCTCGCCAATTGTTCAGAGGAAAAAGAGTAACAGAAAAAGAGAAATAACCAGTATATCTAGAAAAAACTTTTTCTTCAAGTTGAATGAGATGTTTTAAATGATAAAATGTCCCATAGACTCAAGACTGTATCTACAAACCCAAGTATGAACAATACAGACTTAGTAAGCTAAAATTCTATTCTGCAAGAAGACATCTTTATGATTGTTTCTACTGAAGAAAATCCTTTTGCCTTATTTTTAAAAGTTAGCTTAAAAATGAAAACATGAAATTTAGTTTTACAGATCTGTGGACTTTCAATAATACAGCTACCAATTTCTAAGAAGTCTAAGAACCTTTAGCCTGACCAGGCAGTGGCACAGTCCATAGAGCTTTGGACTGGGACACAGAAGACTCAAGTTTGAAATCCCGAGGTCGTTGGCTTGAGCGTGGGATCATAAACATAACCCCATGGTCATTGGCTTGAGCCCAAAGGTCACTGGATTGAAGCCCAAGGTTGCTGGCTTGAGTTCAAGGTCATTGGTTTGAGCAAGGAGTCACTGGCTCTACTGTAGCCCCAGGTCAAGGCACATATGAGAAAGCAATCAAGGAACAACTAAGGAGATGCAATGAAGAATTGATGTTTCTCATCTCTCTTCCTCCCTGCCTATCTGTCCCTATCTGTCCCTCATTCTGTCTCTTTCACAAAAAGTAAAAAAAGAAGTCTAAGAACTTTTGTTTCAAAAACACTGGACTCGAAAATTATTCTTAAACTTAATGTTTTAATCGAGTCCTCCTTTCTTTTCCATCTTATTCTATATGCAGAATCACTTCTATTTTTACTGCCAGAAATATACAATTAAAGATGAAAATAAAAACTTCATTTAAAAATTTTTTTCCTAAGAGAAAAATTACTGGCTAAAAAATAAACACCAAATACCTCTAAAACCTGCAGGAGGTTTTCCTGAGAATTAGATATGAAAGTTTCAATTGGCCTATGGCTTATGTCTATTTCCACACCAAGATAAACGTCACCTTTACCTTGGTGTTTTCTTCGTTTTGATGAAGGCTCATCTCCCTCAGAGTTCATGATGTAACTAGAGAGATGAATCAAAGATGTCTGGCTCAGGTTGTCAGGTCTCCAATTCCAGTACTGAAACTGAGTTCTAGACTCAAACAAACAAGGTGGTCTCCAATTTAATGAAAAATGCCTACTACTGAAGTAGGGGTAAGGAGCACGAGAATAATGTCCAGGCCACCTCATACAACTAGAAATATGTCTGTTCCAGCAACATCTTTGCAGATTCTCCCACGGTGTGGTCCAGTCTCTGCCCAAACTCTTCTGGTGATGGGGTAACATGGGGTATCTAAAAGAAATAAATACACTCCTTGAGGCACCGCTTCAGGTTCAGCTACAGCACACAAAATCCAAATCTGTTTCCTCAAGGGAAGACAAAGTCTACTATTTAAAATCTAACTTCGAAATCCGTAAAAGATGTGGGAAAAGCAGCCA
This sequence comes from Saccopteryx bilineata, assembly GCF_036850765.1. Lineage (NCBI taxonomy): Eukaryota > Metazoa > Chordata > Mammalia > Chiroptera > Emballonuridae > Saccopteryx > Saccopteryx bilineata. The sequence goes on along the minus strand of NC_089491.1, from coordinate 296,087,923 downwards.
CGATTTCATTATTAGAGCAGTATCTCAATATTCTCCCTAAACAACTATGAATGGTACTCTATAAACACATAACAAAATCTACCAGGTTCTCAAAACACCACACACTTCAAAAAGTCCACAGTTCAACTGAGAAGGTAGATCAACCATCAAACTGGTAATTCAGATTAGCTTTCTAGCATCTAATAAAACTCAATGGACAAATAAAATCCACAACAAACATGATACTTAAACATATAAACTGACTAAAGTGAATCACTCTTCCAACTTGGTTTGGAGTAAAAAGATGTTTCTGAACAGTTTTTAATACTAAGGCTTTATTTTCCAAACATTTGTATAACTAAGAAAACAAAAAGCTATCACAACTTCATAAAATTATCTCACTTGCTAATCAGTACGTGGAAAATTTATTTTTCCCTCCCTTTTAAAAAGCATGCTTCTCTTTGAGGGAAATGAAGACAGAGATTATTTACTAGGAATGAACCAAAACTCCAAACCCAACAGCACCAATTTAAACTATCATCCAAAATAGCTTCAAAGTTGAATGGATATGTTGCTCTCAGGCACTCTTGGGCATCAACTTCATCTTACTTTACTATTCTGGCAAAATATTAGAACTGAGGACTTCTATTCTTTCCTCCAGAATTCATTAGAGATATTTTTCCAAGGTAGTGTAAATAATGCCCACTTCCATTACCAAAGGAATTTTGCTTAAAGTGTATTTTGTTATTTCACTTTTATATGTTATGTTCTCATTTTAACATTAAACATTTTTATTAGGTATTTTTATAGTTTATGCATTTTCAAATTGTTCTAAATTCAACTTAATTGTAAGTCTTTAAAGGCATGACATGAGCAAACTATCCTGCTTTGTGATAACTCTGAAAGAGAAATCTGGGCACTTGGCTCAATACATTTTGCATCCTAATAAGCTACCATATTGAAGTATAACACTTGTACTTCAATATTTGTAGTTACTTACAGGGTAGGGCAAGAGTAGGTTTACAGTTGTCCATATGGGAAAGAATACAATAATTAGTAAATAATAAAGGAATAAACTGTGTTTCAAGTACTCACAACTGTAAACCTACTTTCACCACACACTGATAGAAACGTCTTTTCCTCTTAGACGGTGAGCTCCTTCAAAGCCAGAATTTTCTTAATCATTTAAATCCCAGTTTCTCACCAAGTGCCTGGCACACAGCTGGTACTCAAAAAAAAACACTGTTGAACGGAATTGTCAGCAAGTCCCAGGACTATAGGAGTTAAAACCCAATCCCCATAACTTATGTAATAATACAGTGCAGTGCTTCCCATGTGTGGTATACCAGTCGCTGTCATACGGTACAAGATTAATCTTTTTGATTTTTTAAATATCTAAGGATTTATTTTAAAGTGTAATAATAATAACAACAATCAGTACATCAAGGCCAAGATTTCGCAGATAACTGCTTAGGGCTAGACATGCGCTTAATGTAGGCAGCACTTATCAACGTGCTTTTTAAAAGTGAGTCAAGAAAAATATGGAGTAAATAACACAAGGGCGAACGAGAATTTGGTTAATGGTCGTAAAGGTTGGTATTACAAGTGACTCAAGTTTGAGAGACAGGAACACACCAACCAACCGCCGCGCGCGCCTCCATCGGGGTCAGCCCGCCCCGGGTCCCACGGTGCCAGGCGGCCTCCCCGAGGACCGTGCCCTCGGGAAGGTGCAGCGGGGCCGGGCCAGGGGGGAAGGAGGCCGGGGCCGCGGAGGCTCAGGCTGCCTCGGAGGCTGAGGTGGGGGAAGTGGGCCGGGGCTGCACAGCCCAGCCTGGACCCGAGGGCAGCAGCCCGGCCGGCGGCCGACGCGCTCGCGCCGGGGCCCCGGGTCCGGGTCCTCGCCGGCCCAGCGCCGGGATTACCTATCCCTCGGGATCTCCAGAGGCTCGTCCCCGCCGCACCACCGCCCCGACCCTCTTCCTCCTCCTTCCTCCCAGCCCGCCCCGCCCCGGGTCACCGGGCCGCCCGCCCCTTCCTCCTCCCTCCCGCCGCCCGGACCTACTGACCGGCCTCTCCCCACTACACAGCGGCCGTAGCCCCTCCTCACACAGCGCCACGCTTCCATCTTCCCCCTTTGTGGCCGTCCAGGCCTCAGGCGCCCGGCTCAACCGCACCCTCTACGAGAGATCGGCTGGCCGAGTGCCCCAGAGGCTCCCCATCACCAGACGCCGGGCCGCACGGCGGGCTGCAAAGCACGCTGGGAGGTTCAGTCTCGCTCGCGGCCAAGTCCCCATATTGCGCCGCGGAAGTCCCTGAATTGCGTTGGATAAGTGTGCAAAGGTAGTGTGAAGCATGGGCAGCCATTTCGGAAGAGGGCAAAACACCCTCCCCCGCCTGCGGTCTTAAAGAAACAGAAAGAAATAAACTGCTGACCTGCTTTAAGGTTTACTGGACGGCGTACAGGTGGTGACTGTATTGAGAATAAGAAGAAAAAATTTTACTTTTTCGTATTTTCATAATGTCCTTGGGAGATTCGGAAGGTTGATGCCCAAGGTAGAGAAATACTCTTTTTCTGTGTTCCCATACAACTGAGGTACCACGGCTTTTTGCAATTAATTCTGCAGGAAGACAATCCAGAGTTCGCTTTTAAAAGTACCTGTGTATCGTGTGTGCGTATCTCTATCAAATTTGGTATATGACTTTAGGATGGATTCTTGGGAAACATTAAGTAGAGACCCCCTCCAAGAGACAGACAGAACTGCGGAAGATTAGAGTGGAGAGAGAGCAGAGAGGCAAAGATACTGGGAGGCTGGACCACCGCTTTTAGAGGCTCTTTGGGGAAGCCATGAAGTAATTTCTTGGGAAGGCTTGTTTTCCCCTCTTAGGTTAATAAGGAAATCAGATGTATTTGAAGAACACTTTTTCCTTCAGTATAAATATAGTTGATGCCCGTTATTTGTGATAGTTAATGTTCTACAAAGCTACTGCCAACACTGAATTAGCGACCACCGAACCAATGCTCCTAGGAGAGTACAGGGCTAGGTCTCTGTGAGCCACTGGTCACAATAGTCACCTAATCAGTTACCATGTTTTACTTGTGTTTTGGTTTAAAGACACTTTGTTTAATATATATTTTCTATTCATAACGTTGAATTCATGGCCAATAGCACTGTAACTCATACCTGAATGGAGCTTATTTTAATACATGCATTTTCTCCATGAGGCACCATCACAGACTCCTTGCACTTAGAAGCGCTACCCTTAGAGGCCATTTTAAATAGAAAGATCACCAGGCCCAGGCCGGTTAGCTCACTTGGTTAGCGCGTCATCTGCAAACACCAAGGTTGTGGGTTCAATCCCGGGTTAGGGCACATAAAGGAGGTGACCAATGAATGCACAACTAAGTGGAACAACAAATGCTTCTCTCATCCTGGGGAGTGTGCTCAGTGAATAGAGCTCTGGCACCATACAAAAGTCCAGGGTTCCATCCCCAGTTAGGGCACATATGAGAAGCAACTCTCCCTCTCCCTCTCCCCCTTCTCTCCCTATTCCCCTCCTGCAGGTAGTGGCGCTATTGGTCCCAGCTTCTGCCTGGGCACTGAGGGTCCCTGTCTGGGGCCCATGCCAAGTCTATTTCCCTCCTCTTACTTAAAAAAGAAGAGAGAGAGAGAGAGATGCTCCCCCTCTATGTCTCTCTAAAATCAATCAATAAAAAAATTACCAATAAAAAGCAGAGAAATGTGAGAAATACTGCATTAAGTAGACTGTAAAGACGATACTGGTTTATAGTGTGAGAGTTGAAATAAGAAGGCAGATCTTCGTGTCTTTGACCTCAGCAGGGAACATGCACTTTGGGCAACTAAATTTTTCACCATTCGGCATGTGTCCATAAATAGAGATAATAATATTTATGAAATACAGTGAGGAGTAAGTAAAATGATAGCTTTAAAGAATCTAAGACACAGGCAGAAATGTTTGTTTTATTTTGCATCAACTTTGCATGCAAAACAAACTTGAATACATAAAATTGGTTAAATAAACTATCTTATATTGAGTAGATAATACACATATAACAGGACTTTATGCAGATCCTTTGGGAAACTGTCAGAGGAAATCAAAAACAAGATAAAAATATTATAAAATCAAATGAAAAGTAACACAGTGTAGGTTCAATATATAAGGTATCCATTTGTTACTGTCAGATTTTTGAGCCAAGAATGGGTACACTATTGTATAATAACCTATTTTGAACTATAGATTGATACAAATTTCCCCTGTTCTTCAAGAAACCTGTAAGGTTGTTAATGAAAACCTTCCAATTCATGAAGTTACATAATATATATACATGTACTTAACATTTATATATAAATATGAGGTTAAAAAAAGTTATTTTTGCTCTTTTGCTCTTAACAGGTTTTGACAACGTGTGGACTGCAAAGAAAAGCTAAAAAATAAAGATTAAAATTCAAATTTGAAATCTCAACTCCTACACATGTTCTTATACTTCACTCTCAACCTCCATATTTTGGAAAATGTTTCTGTATAACCTACTAACTCTCTCAATAAAAATATCCCAGGTTGTCATGGTGACATCATTCTTTCCCCTGCAGAACTTTGTCACCCGGTGCAGTGGTTTCCTAATTCCTTACAGCTGTGGAATCTTTCATTTTTTAAATACTGTGTCTCAATTTTCCAGCCTAATATTATATCTAAGCCTGCTAGTGTGGTGGCAAATTAAAGATTTAATTTGGAACACGGAAGATTTAGTTAATAGTCTTACAGTAGTCAGTAAATCAGTCTGGAAAGCTGATCAAATATTCCATGGGTATATGTCCTGCAATGCCCCTTGATGAAAATATTATACAGTACCTAGTCTTGCTAGAATTTCTCATTTATTTCTTAATCTGGATGGGCTGAATAAATTAAAAACTCTTGTTGTTGTCCAGGCTTTTAAAACAATGATAGGAACCTAAGACAGGATATAAACTTTGGGTTAACCCTTTTCTTCCCTCCACCCCTAAGCCCTTACTTGTTCCCATCTTTTAGCCCCAGAATGGGAGCTTTGCAGATTTGCAAGTTCCTGTAGAACAGTCGTCTTGTGGATGCTATGGACTTGCACTCGATTCTGAAAAATGATTTTGTTGCCTATCCTGGTCTGTTTTGGGGCTCCCTGAGTTCTCTTTCTGAAAAGGTATTCAGGAGCCAAAACAATTCTCAAGAAAGGTTCCCTGGACACAGAGGAGAATGAAGATGTTAAGAAATGGAATGACAGAGAAAAGCATGAGAAAGCTGCATGTAAGAAACAGCAAAACGCTATTTGGTGCCTGACCTGTGGTGGTGCAGTGGATAAAGCGTCGTCCTGGAATGCTGAGGTCGCCGGTTCAAAACCTTGGGCTTTCCTGGTCAAGGCACATATGGGAGTTGATGCTTCCTGCTCCTCCCTTCTGTCTGTCTGTCTGTCTGTCTCTCTCTCTCTCATCTGTCTAAAATGAATAAAGTCTTTAAAACAATCTTTAAAAAATGCTATTTGTGGTTGTCTAGTACCCATATGAGGAGAGAAACAATGTCTTGTCTGTCTGCAGAATGAATAAATAAATGGCTTTTTGATGGTAACTTTACCAAGTATTTTGACTTTGCTTATGCCAAATTAAGCATTAGCCGGAAGCAGCATGTATGTATCACTTTATTCTCTTTAATGGATCCTTGTTCATAAGTATATATTTATCTAAACCTGGAAAGTCTGGAATCCTAGATGTCAAAAAAAGATTTAAGTGAGTCTTTGAGCTATTACAATACTTCAGTTATTTACTTTTAAAAATTTTATTTATTGATTTTAGCAAGAAAGGAAGGGAGAGAGAGAGAGGGACTGGAAAATTGATCTGTTCCTGTATGTGCCCTAACCAGGAATCAAGCTGGCAACCTCCGTGCTTCCGGAGGATACTCTTAACTGCGCTACACAACCGGGGCTATTACAATATTTTGAAAAATGTAATTGAAATGGAAGGAAAGTCTGCAACAAGGAAGCAAAACTTTCCCCAAACCTCCAGTTCCTTAGCTTTTGATTGATAATACATGTATGTGTTTAATATGGGTACATTTGTTATTTCATTTTCATTAGAAGCTCAGCTCAGTAGACATATGTCAATGACTTTGGCGAAGAAGATAAAACAAATAACTATAATGATATATTTCATTTGATTAGGAGGAAGAAATCTTTAAAACCTCGGGAGTTTATTCATTCTGCAAATACTTTTAATCTTCCATCTACTGCAACAGATACTGAGGGTAAAAATACAAAGGAAGTATAGCTCTGCCTTTAAGGAGTTCACAGTGTAATGGAATAAAAACACCAGCCTTAAATTAGCTGACATAAATATCGCGACTCTATAATAGATGCTGTAGTTGAGATGTGGAATAGAGATATGAGAGGAGAGATGAAGGAGTATCTAATCCTCTCTGAAAAGAAAAAAAGGGGGGGCTGTGAAAGAGGGCTTTATAGAAATACTAGTCCTTGAGAGAGCTGATTCCTGAAGGGTGGTGTACATTTCAAAAGAAACAGATGGCTTGAAGATCTGGAGGTACAAATTGCAACAGGTTTGGCTGAACCCTGGAGAAATGAGACTGACAGTTGAGTAGAGAGCAGGCAAGATGGATTCTTAAAAACTATGACAGAGAAATCATGGCAACAGGACCCACTGAAGACTTTTACAGAGAAATAACATAATGACATATGCTTTTATTTTATTTCTTAATTTTTATTTTATTTTTGTGATAGAGATAGAGAGACAGAGACAGAGAGAGGGACAGATAGGAACAGACAAACAGGAGGGAGAGAGATAGCATCAGTTCTTCATTGCGGCACCTTAGTTGTTCGATGATTGCTTCTCATATATGCCTTGACTGGGAGGCTCCAGCCTAGACAGTGACCCCTTGCTCAAGCCAGCGACTTGGGACTCAAGCCAGTGATCTTTGGGCTCAAGCCAGTGACCATGGGGTCATGTCTATGATCCCATTCTCAAGCTGGCAATCTTGGGGTTTTGAAACTGGATTCTCTGCATCACAGTCTGACGCTCTATCCACTGTACCACCACCTGGTCAGGCATGATATATGCTTTTGTTTTTACAGAGACAGAGAGAGAGTCAGAGAGAGGGACAGATAGGGACAGACAGGAACAAAGAGAGATGAGGAGCATCAATCATCAGTTTTTTGTTGTGGCACTTTTAGTTGTTCATTGATTGCTTTCTCATATGTGCCTTGACCGGAGGGCTACTGCAGACCGAGTGACCCCTCGCTAAAGCCAGAAACCTTGGGTCCAAGCTGGTGAGTTTTTTGCTCAAACCAGATGAGCCTGTGCTCAAGCTGGAGACCTTGGGGTCTCGAACCTAGGTCCTCTGCATCCCAGTCCGACACTCTATCCTAAGGGTCGGGAACCTTTTTGTTTGAGAGAGCCATGAATGCCACATACTTTAAAATGTAATTCTATGAGAGCCATACAATATGTTTAACACTAAGTACAAGTAAATGTGTGCATTTTATGTAAGACCAACACTTTTAAAGTACAACAAATCTCTGAATTCTTTTTAATAATGTTATTATACTGTTGCTAACCAATGATGAATAAAGTACTTCTTACCATTAATGTGACTTCTGGGGCTGCATGGTTTTGCTGATGGCTTTGTAGTCTGGTTGATACGTGGTGAGGTTAAGCTTTATGCAGGTATTGGGACTTCCATCCGTTAAACGTGATATAGGTTGGCCTTAACTTTTAACGTTCTTTAGATGTGAGAAAGACTGCTCACATGCATACGTAGAGCCAAACATTGTCAGTACAGCAATACTCACACGCTGCAGTGTGTGGTATGTGACAGGAAGCATGTTCCAAGTTTTGACAGCTGGTCCGCAGGTTGAAGTTTTTTCATTTCTCCCCACTTGTGTTTGCTCGCCGACTCTGCTTTCTGTCGTGCAAGTCTTTCCAAATCTTCATTCAATGACTTGAACTTATTCACCCACATGTCTGAGGTCTTCAGGTCAGCAGCTTATAGCTCAAAATCTCTGACAGAGACACCGAGGATGTAACTCAGGTCGGCGCTGTCCACTGCACACTTGTGTGGATGGGTGATGAACTTAAAAAGACAAGTGCGCTCACGAAATTCTCCAAAGCGCGCTTTGAATGACTACAGGAGATTAGACGTGAAGCCAGCTAGCTGCTGGAAATCAAGATGTTGAGCAGGGTCACTTGCTGTGCATGCATCTTTAAACTCTCCCAGTTTTTTAATGTGTAATAAACAACCTGTTTCAATGTCGGCGATGAAGAGTTCTAGCTTGTTCTTAAATACAAACACTGCTTGTTGAAAGGATAAGACTATATTTCCAATGCCTTGCATTTTCACATTGAGCTGATTCAGATGTTTAGTCATGCCCATGAGATAGTAGAACTTCAGGAGCCACTCAGTGTTAGCTAACTCAGGATGCTCAACGTTTTTCATTTCAAGAAAAGTCCAAATTTTGCTCAGACAAGCCGGAAACGGCTGAGCACCTTCCCTCTTGACAACTAATGCACATTGCTGTGCAGAAGCAGACCAGGATAATTATTCCCAACTTCATCCAGCAGTGTTTTAAACTGGCGATCATTTAAAGCTCAGGTAACAATAAAGTTGACCACCCGAATGACCAGCAACATCACTTCAGCAAGCTGCTCGCCACACATCTGAGCACAAAGCGCCTCCTGATGTAGGATGCAGTGAAAACTTAGGATGTTCATGAAGAAGCACTACGAATGCTCTGTCTTTCCCCACCATGCACAGAGCACCATCAGTACACACCAAAATAAGTTTATCCATTGGTAGATTTTTTTCTTTAGCGAACTCAGTGAAAGACTTGAATAAATCCTCCCCTCTTGTTGTCTCTTTCATAGGCAAAACAGCAAGACTTTCCTCACGTAGTGTGTCACCGACAGCATACCTTGTAATCACACTGAACTGGGATAAATGGCTTCGTCTGTTGACTCATCCAAAGCGAGAGAGAAGAATGGTGCTGCATTTATGTCCTTCACTTGTGTTGCCTCAATCTGATTTGCCATCATGATGGTATGATCGTGAACAGTTCTTGCCAACAGAGGCATGTCTTTTATTTGTTTGATTATCTTGTCTTTATTTGAAAAGTCGTCAAAAAGTTCATTGACAACATCAAGCATGAATGTTTTGGCATACTTCTCATGTGTGAATGGCTATCCGTTTCTCACAATTGCTAAAGCACCAGCAAAGCTAGCCGAATTCCAGTCACCTTGTTGGGTCTAAACACGGAGTTGCTGCTGACTAGCTTGCACTCTGCACAGTAGCTCTTGACATGCTTTCTTCCTGCTGTCCCCCGCTGGATATTTCGATGCAAATGTAGTATGGCATGTGTTGAAGTGTCGCTTTATATTTGACCGTTTCATCGATGCAATTTTATCATTGCATATTAGACACACTGCAGAACCTGCTCTCTCCACAAAGGCAAATTCCTCTGTTCATTCCTGCTGAAAAGTACGATACTCCTCATCTTTTTTTCTTTTAGTCATCCTCTTTGTCAAAAGGGTTTCTGCAATTAGCTAGCTGACTACTTGATTAAATGGAGGGAAGTTTACTTCCTGACCTCACAATGACCCGTGTACATTACACATTATCCAATAAAAATTTGGTGTTGTCCCGGAGGACAGTTGTGATTGGCTCCAGCCACCCGCAAATGAACATGAGTGGTAGGAAATGAATGGATTGTAATATATGAGAATGTTTTATATTTTTAACATTATTATTTTTTTATTAAAGATTTGTCTGTGAGCCAGATGCAGCCATCAAAAGAGCCACATCTGGCTCGCAAGCCATAGGTTCCCTACCCCTGCTCTATCCACTGCAACATCGCCTGGTCAGGCATGACATATGCTTTTAAGATGGATAATTTTAATGGGAATATTAAGGATGAATTGGAGGGGGCTGGGGAGACCAGGGTAATTTTTATTTTATTAAAAATTAAAAAAACCTCTGTTAATTGGGGTACAACATACACACAGTATAGTGCATAAATCTTAAATGTTTAGCTTGATAAATGTTTTCATATGCATATACTTATGTAACCACTAACCAGATTAGGAACTTTTCCAGCATCTCAGAAGAGTCTCTTCTGTGTTTGCCAAGCAATACCCATTGTAGCTTCCACTCCTCCACCCTACAGTCTATGGAGAGCCACTGTTCTGGCTCCTATCACTCTAGATTAACTTTAATTGTTCTTGAACTTTATATAAATGGAATCATAGACTATGTACTTTTATGCCTGGCTTCTTATGCTCAACATTATGTGTTTGATATTTATCCTTGTTGAGGAATTGTAGCAGGAGTTCATTCTTTCTCATTGTTGTATATATCCTATAATATGATTTTATGCCACATTTAACTTATCCATTTTACTGCTGATTGACTCTGGGTTGTGTTAGATTTTTGGATTTTATGAATAATGGTGCTTAGAATTTTTTATGTGTGTCTTTTATCTTTATTATATGTCCAGGAGAGAAATTGCTACTATTATCAGTATTTTTACCTTTAGTCATTCTGATACCACAGTCTGTTAGGTGGACATGTGGTTATTATAAATAAAGCTGCTATAAATATTCACATATAGGTCTTTATGTGGACATATATTTTCTTTACTCTTCAGTAAGTATCTAGGAGTGAGATTTCTGGGACATCTGGTAAGTGTACATTTATAAGAAACTGCTGAACCATTAGCAATATGACTGCATCATTTTGAATACCCACTGGCAACCTATAAAAGTTCCAGTTGCTCCTTTTCTTGTCGACGTTGGGTAGTGTCAGTTTTAAAAATGTTAACCATTGTTCTAGTTCTAAGGTGATAGCTATTTTATTTTTTAAAATATTGAGATAAAATTTGTATAACATAAAATTCACCATTTTAACAAATTTAAAGTGTACAATTTAGTGGTTTTTAGTATAGTCTCAAGAGTGTGCAATCATCACCATTAATTACTTATTCAACAAATTTACTTGTTATATAGCCTATTCAGATTTTCTCTTTTTTCTTGAGCTAGTTTTGGTTTTTGCTTTGGCTAGTTTAGAACATATTGAAAATAGTGTACTTAAAATCTCTGTCTAGTAAAGACCAACATTTGGGCTTCTTCATGTACATGGTCTTTATTGATTACTATTTAACTAATTACGGGGCATACTTTCTTGTTTTTTTAGGATGCCTCATAATTTTTGGTTAAAAACTGGACATTTTGCATATAGTAATGTGACAACTTTGGAAATCAAATTCTTTTCCCTCCCTAGAGTTCACTGTCATTACTTGGCCCTTCCTATCAGTCTCAACGTAGCTTCTTCTGTAAATCTTCTGGTTATAAGACTTTTCTTCAGCTAGTCTTAAGTTAGTTATTCAGGATGATTCTTCTATAATTTAGTTGTAATTCCAGTTTGGTCCCGGTAGGAGGTGAGTGTAACATCTACCTACTCTGCCCCATCTTGGATCTCCCACTGTTACTACCCTAATCTTAACCCTAACCCTAACTCTAACCTTAACTCTAACCCTAACCCTATCTCTCTTCGAAGATTCAGTCACAGTTTCTCTTCTATCAGAAAACCTTAGCTAATCTTCCACTCTTAATTAGATGTGCTCTATACCACTTCATATATACAACTGTCATGGTACTTGTCCCAATATGTTTCAATTGTTCTCTGTTTTTTTTCTACTATATGGCACTTGAGAACAAGGACTTTCTTGTAACTCCAATGTCTAATTAACAGGATGTCTGGCACATGGTAGGTGATAAACTGGAGTTTAGTGAATGAATGATAACAATGGATTTATGCATATATAGGCAGAGAAGGAGCCAGTGGTGAGGAATGAAATTAATGGTACAGAAAGCAGAGTTGGGGTGTTATTGATGAAACAGTGTCTGCCAAAGAGGATAGGTTTCAGTGCACAGGTGGAGTGATTAGTCTTTTTGTGCGTGTGTGTGACAGAGACATTGAGAGAGACAGAGAGAGGGACAGATAGGGACAGACAGACAGGAAGGGAGAGAGATGAGAAGCATCGATTCTTCATTGTGGCATCTTAGTTTCTCATTGATTGCTTTCTCATATGTGCCTTGATCGGGGGACTACAGCAGACTGAATGATGCCTTGTTCAAACCAGTGACCTTGGGCTTAAGCTGGTGAGCTTTACTCAAACCAGATGAGCCCGTGCTCAAGCCAGTGACCTCGGGGTTTCAAACCTGGGTCCTCTGTGTCCCAGTCCAACGCTCTGTCCACTGCGACACCGCCTGGTCAGGCAGAGTGATTAGTCTTAAAAATAAGGAAGAGATATGTCTACATCTGATATTGGAATAGAAATATGAGAACATGGAAGGATTGTTACTAAGGGTAGCCCCGTTAAGTGAGTGGGGACGGAGGGCAAAGGGTAGGGAGGCAAGATGAAGAGGAATAGATGATTAAAGAAAATGGTAAAGACCTGGAATGACTGTTATGGGGAATGAGAAATAATCCTGATCAAGGAAAGGTAAAGAAATTACCAAGCAGTTGGTAGCAATCAATTAAAACCGGACACACCATTTTGGTACTTTTGAGAGCATCTGTGATTGCTGCCCCCCCAGCCAGATGCAGGGACCCCCTTTTAGAATCTGAGGGAATGAATTTCTTAAAAAATTTTATTTATTGATTTTATTGAGAGAAGAAGGGGTGAAAGAAACAGGAACATCCATCTGTTCTTGTAGGTGCCCTGACTGGGGATTTAACTGACAACCTCTGTGGTCCGGGAGGATGCTCTAGCCCAGTGTTTTTCAACCAGTGTGCTGCGGCACACTAGTGTGCCGTGAGACATGGTCAAGTGTGCCGTGGGGAAATTAAACATGGGTCCCCAAACTATGGCCCATGGAGGCTATTTATCCGGCCTGCCGCCTGCCACCTCCATCCGAACATAAAGATTCCCCTCACAATCCCTCCAGCTATCAGTGACAGGAAGAATGGAGGCACAGGGAACGCTCACTGACCAATCACCTTCTAGGATTCATCCCGACCACTAGCGATGAACCAATAGTAGGCCACTTCTCGTCCACACCCAGGAAGGTCCCACTCAGGCTGCCGTGCACTTGTCATTGTGTGGCCGCATTGAGTAGTTGAAGCTGCTACTCCTCCCCTTGTCCCCAATTTCTAATCCTGGTCAGGACTGGAGGTAAATGTTGCCACCACTAGATGAAACCTCAGCTTCAGCTGGTTATGTCTATCCTGATGGTGCATATAGATATTTGACCTTTTTCTTTTTTCTTTTTTTTTTTTTTTTACTCTTTTTTGAATTTTTTTTTCTTTTTTTTTCTGAAGCTGGAAACGGGGAGGCAGTTAGACTCCCGCATGCGCCCGACCGGGATCCACCCGGCACGCCCACCAGGGGGCGATGCTCTGCCCACCCGGGGAGTCACTCTGTCGCGACCAGAGCCACTCTAGCGCCTGGGGCAGAGGTCAAGGAGCCATCCCCAGCGCCTGGGCCATCTTTTTGCTCCAATGGAGCCTCGGCTGCGGGAGGGGGAGAGAGAAACAGAGAGGAAGGGGAGGGGTGGAGAAGCAGATGGGCGCCTCTCCTGTGTGCCCTGGCCAGGAATCGAACCCAGGACTCCTGCACGCCAGGCCGATGCTCTACCACTGAGCCAACCAGCCAGGGCTTGACCTTTTTCTTTTTAAAAGAGGCCCCCGCAGAGGGTGATATACAATGCATTACAAAGCATCACAATGTTATCTATATTGTATATGGCCCCCTGAAGGGTCATCTTCTTAAAGAGCTCAAATCTCTATATACACCATCAAAACAGACAGAACCAAGGCCCCTGCACCCAGCTGACCATGGGATTTGAACCCACAACTTCAGGGAGAACTCTAGTATTTATCAGAATCCTTACCTAGAAAGCAAACTTCTCAATCTGACTGTAGAGATGCTCTGAGGACTTATGATGTTATATAAGTACCCAACATTTTCTAAAATTGATTTTGTCCAGTCTCTATATAGAGAGAGTATTTGCCAAATTGATTTGAACCCACAACCTTGATGTAAGCTCCAGTAGCTATTAGCAGGACTGTATATATGAGAGGATACATGGGACTGTATATATGAGGGGTTACATGGGACTGTATATATGAGGTTACATGGGACTGTATATGAGGGGATGTTACATGGGACTGTATATGAGGGGATGTTACGTGGGACTGTATATGAGGGGGATGATGTTATGTGGGACTGTATATGAGGGGGATGTTACGTGGGACTGTATTTATAAGGGGATGTTACGTGGGACTGTATATATGAGGGATGTTACATGGGACTGTATATATGAGGGGGTTATCCTTTTTTATTTAACTTTTTTTTTCAATAAATGTAATTTATTTAAACTTTAAATAAATTCTAACAGTTAGAGTGTCATTTTGGTAGGTGGTGTGCCCCAGGATTTTGTAAATGTAAAAAATGTGCCGATGCTCAAAAAAGGTTGAAAATCACTGCTCTAGCCAACCCAGCCCGGGCAGGAATGAATATTAAGATTGATATAGGGGGTAGTGCTTGCTGTGGATTTAGAAAGGTGCACAGGATTCCTGTTAGAAAGAAGAAAGGGTTATGCCTGCCGAAAGTTCATACATTGTTGTGGGTAATTAAAAATGATAGAGTGTAAGTAGGGAAGGAAAGAAGATGCTCAGTTAGTATATCTCTCCATCCCTTAATTATTGTGTACACAGGCTGGGCAGGGGTGTGGCGGACCAAGCTGTCACCAGAGTGTCCTGGCTATAACAGCTGACACAAAACCTAGAAGGTAAAGGAGCCAGTGCACAAGGAGACTTTGCAGAGACGTCTCAGTTCTTCGGTGTGACAAAAGTGGTAGTGCCATCACCTAGTCCTCGCCGACCTGCCAATCCTGGCCCGGATGCGGGTCAGAATTTAAAATCAAATCTCCTCCCGAGTTGCTGGAAGCAGCCTGACCCGGAAGCTTCTCTGCCGACCCGGAAGCAGAGCCGTGCGCCGGCGCCGGAGGCGCCGCGGTGGAGCCACCGCCCCCTCGCCGCTCGGTGCTGTTTCGCCGCCGCTCGGGGAACCCGGAGAGCTGCGGAGCCGGGTTGCCCTGATGGTTCCCGGCAGGCGGCGGCGGCAGAGGCGGCGGGAGGATGACCTCTCCCCGGGAGCAGGGTGCCGACCTGGCCCGTTTCTACACCGTCACCGAGCCTCAGCGACACCCAAGGGGTTATACGGTGTATAAGGTCACCGCCCGGGTAAGTGCCGGTGTCGGGCGGGGGTAGGATCCTGAATTGGGGCGAGGAGCTAGGGTGGGGATCCTGGTGTGGGGGGTACCTGATCCGGATCACAGCCGAGGGTGACTGGGTGCGCCTAGTGTCAGGACGTGGGAGGTGGGGGGCTTCAGGAAGACCGGGGTGGGGGCCAAGCGTTAGATGCCCGGGACCTCCCTGGAGAAGGTTGTGGTAGTGCCCCCAGCTCCCGGTGGGGCAGAGGTTGAGGGCTGTCAATTGATGACTCAGCCCCCATCCCATTTGGACTTTCTCTTCTGCGGCTGAAATTTGCAGAAGTGGTTTTACTTGCTTCTGAGTGATATGAAGACTAAGGATATAATTTATGTATTATTTTATTGACACTAATAGATGGTATTTCTTCTCTTGACCATTGAAACAGCGTCATTTTTTGCACTGAGGCAGACAGACTCTCGGGAAGGATGTCAGTGTTAGAGCCACCAACCAGCCTAGGACTTTTTTCTGTTTGTCCTTTTCCTTTGAGTTTTCCCCGGTTTACAGTAGGAGCCATATGATAAGTTCTACTGAAGGTGTCTTATATGAGTTTCTTGAGGGCACATTTAAATGCTGTGAGTCTCCTTTATATTAACTTAATTGGTCCAGTTTTTCGTGCTCACTTTGTTTAGGCTTCATTGCTCGTGCTTCTTTTAAAGAGAGTTTGTATCTCTCTTCTTGGAAAATAAAGTAATAAAATTAAGTAAGTCTATGTGTATGTAATGTGTGTATGTGAATATACATGTAGAGTAAGCATTTTGTACACATCACCCAGGTTCATCTGAATTATAATGATGAGGAAACAGATTGAAATTTTGTAATTGCCCAACTTTACATTGCATATCTGGGATTTGAGGCCACTTCTGCCTAACTGCAAATTACATAAAAAGTTAAGAATTAACTTTATCATTATCATTAATTGTTAATAAAAAGGAGAGGTACAGATAGTAGTAATAATACAATGTACGAAGGATGGAGGATGTAGTAAACGTGTGATAGAGAGCTCAGAAAGTAGGTCTTGAGAAGAACCTGCAATGTGGTTTATTGAAGTGGTGCACAGTTGAGACAATGTGAGACGGGATGAGCAAGTTTGTTTAAAGATAGTAAGATCGAGCCTAGCAGAGGGCTGTACTGAAAACAGGGAAATCTGCTACTCCCTGTTTGCAAGTAAGATTGTTATATAAGTGTAGTGTAAGAATTTTTTTTAAGATTAAGGGGCCCTTATTATACCGTTCTTGAAACCTTTGTAGTCACTGTGCTCTTCAAAAATCCAGACTTAGTTTCCTAATATAATTTATGGGATTAGAACAGTTTCCAACATATGTAATGTTCCCCTCACAGCACCCTGATCATCCCTTATTATAACACTACAGTTATATTGTGTTAATCTGTTTATATGTCTCTGTCTCTAGCAGATTTAGAACAGGTCTATTATTGGTATTTCCTTTTATGACAACTAAAGCAGTGCATGGCACACATTCCTAAAAAACATGGTAAATGTTTTCCTTCCCTTCTGGGCAGCATGCCCAATAAATGTATAGTTCCCAGTGCTAAGTGCTATGAGGGATACAAAATTGGCCACATGGACCTTCCTTTCAAGGATACTCATAGTAGAAGAGAGTTTACTGGATTTGAAGAAGTACAGTACAGGATAGAAAGTGTTAAGTGCCATAGGAGACTAGAATAGAGCTATGGGATTTCAGAAGGCAGAGATTGCTCCTGGCCCGAGAGATCAGGGAACATGTACCAATTAAGACAGGTGGTAAAAGATGAGAAGAATCCAGACAGGTGGAAAAAAGGAGTGGGCATCATAGGTGGGAGGGTAGGTAGAAGAGAGAGAGCCCCAAAAGGCTTGAAGGTATAAATGTGTGTGGACTTGAATAGCAAACACTGTGTACGAAAATTGTATTCTTAATTTTGCAAAAGGAAAGTTTAACCCAATTCCGATCTTAAATTATCTTAAGTTGTGAATTATTTGCTGAACTCACTTTTATGACAACATAAATTAGAAAATAAGGTAGCGCATTGCCTCAGAACTAACCAAATCTGTACAGTTTGCATGCTATATATTGCTGTGGTTATTTAAACTTGAAAATTGCTTACACTGCCTTTTCCTTGTAAATGTTTATGTCCTCACTTACTGCTTTTACAGATTTTAATTTTACTGTTTGAGGGTCAACATGGAGGTATACTTAAAAAGTAACTGTGCTTAAATTTAAAACAAGTACAATATGTATTTTTTTTCCTTTGAGACTTAAGGAGAAAAACATCTTTCCTTAGGAGAATTAACCAGGTAAGTAGAAATCTCTTGAGAGAACTTCATGAAATAAAAATTAGTATATCTTTGCTATGTTTTCTTCTACTGATTTACTTTCAGCTTTAAGGAATAATTTTTATATTCTTGATCCTTGCAGGGTTCTTTATGTAGGACTAGAATTAAAATCATTGGAAGTGACATTGTTAAATTTTGGGTAGCATAAAAGCTCTTGCATTGCATCTTTTTAAATCTCCTTTATATATATATTTTTTCCAGTTTTCTGGAACCTCACAAGTTTAGGAAACCTAGAGGCCAGTTACAAGCTTGTTAATAGATTTTCCTAGTTAGATTCTATGTTGCTTATTAATTATTATCTAGAATTAGTACCTCTTTTCAGAATTAGAATATTAATTTGTAGGTTTCCTCGAGTCTTTCATTGAAGGAGACAGATATAAAAGAACCATTAGCAGTTTTGGGTTGCTTTATCACTATGAGTTTACGAAATTCTCATATTGTAATAGCGATTTCTCAACAATGTTAACTAAATGGTAGTTCTTGCCTGTATTCTTTCCATGAATATGGAAAGCAGAAGGTATGCCTTTATGTAAAAGACAGTGTTGCCTTATAACTTTATTTTGTTTATATTGAGGCATAATTTATATACAACAGAATTCACCAATTTTAAGTGTACAGTTTGATGAATTTGAACAAATGTCTGTAGTTGTATAAAGACCACCATAGTCATCATGGCAAAAGTTCCCCCATGCTCCTTTGCAGTCAATTCTACTCTCTACCCCATTTTCCTAGGCAACCACTGTTAGCTTTCTATGATAGGAGAGGTTGTGTTTTCTAGAATTATATATAATTGTAATTATAATGTTCACTTTTTCTTGATCTGGCTTCTTTAACTCAGCATGATGATTTGAGATTCATCAATGTTGTGTGTTTTTATTCTCTTTTATTGCTGACCAGTATTCTATTGTTTGGTTATATTACAGTTAATTCATTCACCTGTTGATGGACATTTGGGTTGCTTCCAGTGTTTGGTTATTATGAAGACATCTGTTATGAACCTTTGTATACAAGTATTTGTATGGACATGTGCTTTTATTTCTTTTGATAGCACATAGCCTTGTATACTGTAGCTTTATACTGTCTTTTGTTTTTTTTTATTTGAGGGAGGGAAGGAGGTATGGAGGGAGAGAGGGAGAGAGTGAGAGAGCAAGAGAGAAGCATCAACTTGTTGCTCCACTTTATTTGTGCATTCATTGGTTGCTTCTCATAGGTGCCATGAACAGAAACTGAACCTGCAACCTCAGTGCACCAGGTCAACACTTTATCCACTGAGCCACCTGGTCAGGGTCTAACATTTCTTTTAATATTGGTTTGGTGGTTATGAGCTCCTTTAACTTTTTCTTGTCTGGGAAACTCTGTTCTTTGATTCTGTGTGATTACTTTGCTGGGTAGAGTAATACTGGTTGTTGGCCCTTGCTTTTCATCACTTTGAATATTTTGTGCCACTCTCTTCTGACCTGCAATGTTTTTGTTGAGAAATCAACTGACAGTCTTATGGACGCTCTCTTGTAGATAACAACTACTTTTCTCTTGCTGCTTTTAAGCTTCTCTCTTTGTCTTTAACATTTGGCATTTTAATAATGATGTGTGTTGGTGCGGGCTTCTTTGAGTTCATCTTGTTTGGGGCTTTCTGTGCTCCTTGGACTTGTGTGTTATTTTCCTTCATCGGGTTAGGGAAGTTTTCAACCATTATTTCTTTAAATTGATTCTCAATCCCTTGCTCTCACTTTCCTCCTTCTGCTACCCCTATGATGGGATTGTTGTTAATGTTTGATGTTGTCCCAGAGGTCCCTTAGGCTTTTCTCATTTTTTAAAATTCTGTGTTCTTTTTGCTGCTGATTGGGTGTTTTTGTTATCTTGTCTTCCAAACTGCTGATTTGATCCTCTGCCTCATGTTATCTGTTGTTTATTTCTTCTAGTGTATTCTTCATTTTAGTTATTGTAGCCTTCACTTTTGACTTTTAAAAATTGTTTCTGAGGTGATGGGAAGACAATTTGACTTTGGGTGATGGGTATGCAACATATTCAAATGTCAAAATAACCTGGAGATGTTTTCTCTGAACATATGTACCCTGATTCATCAATGTCACCCCATTAAAATTAATAATAATAATAAAAAATAAAATAATAATAAATAATAATAATAATAAAATAATAATAATAAAAATAATAATAAAAAAGAAAAAATTATTTCTCTCTCCTTTTTTATGCTTTTAAAGTTCTCATTAAGTTCCTTGAGCATCCTTATAACCATTGTTTTGAACAATGTATGTAGTAGTTTGGTTGCTTCCATTTTATTTAGTTCTTTTTCTGTAAATTTCTCCTGTTGTTTCACTTAGGACATGTTTTCTCGTCTCCCCATTTTGGCTGCCTCTCTCTATTTATTCCTGTGTATTATGTAGATCTGCTCTGTCTCCCAGTCTTGGTAGGGTGGTCTTATGTAGTAGGTCTCCTGTAGGGCCCAGTGGTACAGTCTCCCCAGTCACCCATACCAGACACTCTATGTGTGTCCCCTGGGTGTGCTGTGTGCACTGTCCTCTGGTTGTTGAGCCTTAATTGCTGTTGGCACACCAATGGGAGGGATTGAATCCCCAGGCTGATGGGCTATGAGGACCAGCAGTGACTACAGTGGAGCAGCTGCTGTGCAGTGGCTGACCTCATGGAGAACTTGCTTCAGCAGGCCCTCTGGGTCTGACCTGTGCATGTGTCACTTGTGGAATTGATTGAGTGGTGCTCCAGTGTGGACTGAAGCTGGCTCTGAGATATGGCCTGGGAGATGCAGGCCAAGGTCAGCTGCTATCTGTGCCCTTCCTGGGGCCACCTGGCATGAGCTACAGAGCAACCTGCAGATGGTTGCTACTTGTGTTGGGCTTGAAGGTGCCAGGAGAGGCCAGGCTGCTAATAAAGTCCAGCTGCCACTAGTGCCAGGCTTGGGGCTACTTAGCAAGAAGTATGGGACACCTCTTAAAGGTTCTTTCAGAGGCCAAGGACACATGCTGCTTATTTAGGGTTTGTGAACCTTTCAGAGATTTTTAGGAAAGTCCACAGCATGAGCCAAGACAGGCCATTTGTATGGAAAAGCCACTGGAGGTGGTTTCAGTGGGCCTCGGATGGGGTGTCAGGGAATCACCAAGGCAGGGTGAACAGTGTTAGGCAGGTTGATGAAGACTCAGATATGGAGCCCTGGCCAGTTGGCTCAGTGGTGGAGTGTTGGCCTGGCATGCAGGAGTCCCGGGTTCAATTCCCAGCCAGGGCACACAGGAGAAGTGCCCATCTGCTTCTCCACCCCTCCCCCTCTCCTTCCTTTCTGTCTCTCTCTTCCCCTCCCACAGCCAAGGCTCCATTGGAGCAAAGGGTGGCTCCATGGCCTCTGCCTCAGGTGCTAGAATGGCTCTGGTTGCAACAGAGCAACACCCCAGATGGGCAGAGCATTGCCCTCTGGTGGGCATGCTGGGTGGATCCTGGTTGGGTGCATGCGGAGTCTGTCTGACTGCCTCCCCGTTTCCAACTTCAGAAAAATACAAAAAAAAAAAAAAAAAAAAAAAGATTCAGCTATGGGGCATGCCTGTGTCTGCAGGGAGGAGGGCTCAGCGGAGGAACAGTGTCTTCTGCCAGCACTCTGTCTGGAAGAAAGCTGCCCCTCCAGCCCTCCTCCGTAAGTCAGACAATTCAATTCCTCTCTGTGTGTCCCTGGCACCTTTTGAGATGCTGCCCCAACACTGGAGCTCAGAGTGAGAGTCTGAGTAAGTCTGTGCACGGGCCCTTGAAGAGGAACTCCTGGGACTCCATAAGCCTTCTGTCTCACTCAGCCACAGTCTCTACTGGTTTTCACAGCCAGAAGTTAATGGGGACCTCTCTTCCTGGTACTGGAACCCTGGGCTGGGGAGTCCAGTGTGGGGCTTGACCCCTTATTCCTCAGGGAAGATCTCTGTAGCAAGGATAGCCCTCCTGATTTTTAACTGCCACATGTGGCAGCGCATTCTGTGTCTCCATCCCTCCTGCCAGTCTTGAGGTGACTTCTTCTGTGTCCTTAGTTATAGGACTTGTGTTCCGGTAGATTTCAGGTGTTTTCCAATGATGGTTGTTCTGTAGTTCAGCTGCACTTTTTGCTGTGGTCGTGGAAGGATGCCATTTCCACGTTTACCTACTCTGCATTCTTGACTGGATGCCCCTGTAGTTTTATACTAAGTGTTAAAATCAGGTAGTTTATGTCCTCTAAATTTCTTTTTCTTTCTCAACATATTTTGGCTGTCCTAGATTGTTTGCATTTTTTATATAAAGTTTAGAATCAGCTTATCGAGTTCTACCCAGACTTTGATTTGGATTACATGTAGATCAATTTCAGAAGGATTGATATTTTAACAATATTAAGTCTTCTGATCCATGAACATATATCTTCTGTTTATTTAGCTCTTTAATTTGTCTCAGCAGTGTTTTCTAGTTTTCAATGTGTAGATCTTACACATACTTAATTTGGATTTGTTTCCAAACCTTGAGAATATATAAGTCCTTATTTTACATAGCTAATTTTTTGAGTAGTAATTGTAAACACTTATGTGATATTTACTGAATCAAGCATGTTGCAAATACTTGACATAAGTTAGCACATTTTTTCACAGGAGCCTAAGGAGCAGGTGCTATTGTTATTCTCATGTTCTCTGTGAAGGTCAGGGAGATTAAGTAACTTGCCCAGGGTAAAACAGCTAGCAAGTTGCAGAGTCTAGATTTGAACCCAGGTTGACTGGCCTCAGTCACAGTGCTTTTAATCCCAGTGCTGTGGGATTCATTAGGTGATGTGAGTATACTCATGGGGACACCTGTTTGTTCCCCCAGGGTCCTTACTATATAGTTTGGCAGAAGTGATGGACACCAGGATAATACAATGACTATGATGATGTGAACAAAGAGGAGCAAAGAAATGAATGGGCCTGACCTGTGGTGGCACAGTGGATAAAGCGTCGACCTGGAAATGCTGAGGTTGCCGGTTCGAAACCCCGGGCTTACCTGGTCAAGGCAGATATGGGAGTTGATGCTTCCAGCTTCTCCCCCCCTTCTCTCTCTGTCTCTCTTCTCTCTCCCTCTCCTCTCTAAAAAAATGAATAAAAAAAAAAAGAAATGAATGGAAGAAGTACTCACCTTGACTTGAGTCTGAAAACTGCCATTTCTGAAGATTCAAATGGAAACGCTATTTTATTGATTGGTGAAAACTTGCTTTTAATTCCTGACCATATTCTTATGTGGCCTGCTTGTGCTTGGGAAATAAATTATTTCTACTATATTTCCCCTAGTACACTGTATACTGTGCTCTCCTAGACCTTTCTGTTGGATGTTGCTTCCTCTGGAGTGCACTTCCTTTTTTTCTTGGCAATCCCTGCTTGTCTCAAGTGGCAGTGCCTGCCCTGCGTTCTCCAGGAAGCCTTTCTTAGGTATAGGACTCCAGGTGTATTATATACCCCATTAAAGCCTTTATCATTCTTCTCTGAAGGCAAACTGTTTTTTTTAACTCTGGATTCTTGATGCCTAGCTGAGTCTGGACAATAGTAGGGACTTAAGAAAATACTGGAACTAGGCACTACCCTTCGTTTTTTCTTTTTTATTTTCTTTTTTTATTTTTCTGAAATGAGAAATGGGGTAGGCAGAGAAACAGACTCCCGTATGCGACTGACTAGGATCCACTCAGCATGCCCACCAGGGGGTAATGCTCTGCCCATCTGGGGTGTTGTTCTTTTGCAACTGGAACCATTCTGATGCCTGAGGTGGAGGCCACAGAGCCATTCAGCGCCCGAGCCAACTTTGCTCCAATGGAGCCCTGGCTGCAGGAGGGGAAGAGAGAGACAGAGAGGAAGGAGAGGGGGGGGGTGGAGAAGCAGATGGGCACTTCTCCTGTGTGCCTTGGCTGGGAATTGAACCCTGGACTTTCACACGCTGGGCCAGTACTCTACCACTGAGCCAGCCGGCCAGGGCCTTGATTAGAATTACTTTAAATCTATGGATTATTTTGGGGAGAATTGCCATCTTTACTATGTTGAATCTTCAAATTCATGAACATAATATGTTGCTATTCATTTAGGTGTTCTTTGATTTCTTTTATCAGCATTTTATAGTTTTCAGCATACAGAATTTGTACATATTTTATTAGATTTAGTCCTCATTGTTTCATCTTTTTGTAGCTACTGTAAGTAGTTTTTTTTTTTTTTTTAAATTCAGTTTTCAATTTTTCATTTTAGGTATAAAGAAGTTTGGTTCAGCCTGACCAGGCAGTGGCACGGGATAGAGCATCAGACTGGGATGCAGAAGACCCAAGTTCGAAACCCCGACATCGCTGGCTTAAGCATGGGCTCATCCGACTTGAGCATGGGCTCACCAGCTTGAGCACAGGGTCTCTGGCTTGAGCGTGGAATCATAAACATAACCCCATGGTCACTAGTTTGAGCCCAGCGGTCTCTGGCTTGAAGCCCAAGGTCGCTGGCTTTAGCCCACAGCCACTGGCTTTATCAAGGCGTCACTTACTCTGCTGTAGCGCCCCAGTCAAGGCACATATGAGAATGCAATCTTTGAACAACTAAGGTGGTGCAATGAAGAATTGAGGCTTCTCATCTCTCTCCCTTCCTGGCTGTCTGTCCCTATCTGTCCCTCTCTCTGACTCTCTCTGTCTCTGTCAAAAAAAAAATTGGTTCATTTTTGTATTGATTCTCCATCCTGTGACCTTTCCAAGGTCTCTTATTAATTTTTGGAGATTTGATAGAGTTTTTATTTTTTTTTCTACATAGACAATTCATGTTGTCTGGAAAAAGGGATAGTTTTTATTTGTTATAATCTTTTTTCCCTTTTCTTGCCTGATTGTACTGGCTAGGATTTATAATATATTTAAATATGAATGATGAGAGTGAACAGCCCTGCCTTATTTCTGATCTCGGGGGGAAGCATTCAGTCTTTTACCCTTGAGTGTGATATTCATTGCGGAGTTTTTGTATATGAGTGGAAGCATGTTTTAATTTTTAGTTATGTTAGCTTTTTAGTTGGGAAGTAGGGAATAGTCATAGCATTTCAGGTAATATTTTAAAGTCAGTTTAAAGGAATAAAAGAACCCACTAAATTATAAATTCATAACTTCTTACATTATGACAAATGCCTAGTATGAAAGCAGTGGAAATTATTAGTATATATTTATTTGTAAAAACAGTAGCTCCATAATGATTTTTTGAAGAAATATGTGGCTTTGGCTTGATCTAGAGATATTTTTAGAGTAATCATGAGGGTAGGGAGGGAGACTAGTTTGTTTTAATATGTATTTATGCTTAACATTTTTGAAAAATCATTGCTCTCAAGTTCAGTTTTTCCCCAAATTCTGTTTTCTGCCATTTCTTTGTTTTTGACTCTTTTATTATTTCATAGCATGCATTTTTAAAAATTGAATTTATAGGGGTGACATTGGTTAATAAAATTATATAGGTTTCAGGTGTACAATTCTATAATATATCATCTGTGTGTTTTATTGTGTTTTCACCACCCCAAGTCTTTTTTTTGTTTTTGTTTTTTTGTTTATTTACTTATTCATTTTAGAGAGGAGATAGAGATAGAGATAGAAAGAGAAAGCAGGAAGGAGCAGGAAGCATCAACTCCCATATGTGCCTTTACCAGGCAAGTCCAGGGTTTTGAATCTGCGACCTCAGTGTTCCAGGTTGATGCTTTATCCACTGTGCCACCAGAGGTCAGGCACCACCCCAAGTCTTAATATTGTTTAGTAGAAGGTTATCTCAGATACCAAAAATTTTAGAAAGTGGGCTTAAAATTTTTTGTTTTCTTCTTGTTTATTGGCACCCTGTATGCCCAGATATTAAGATTTTATATTAAACTACAAACTTTTCTTTTATTAAGTGGGAGGTGGGGGAGCAGAGAGACAGATTCCTGCATATACCCCGATCAGGACCCACCTGGCAAGCCCACTATGGGATTATGCTCTGCCCATCTGGGGCATTGCTCTGTTGCTCAGAAACTGAGCTATTTTAATGCCTGAAGCAAGGCCATGGAGCCATCCTCAGTGCCTGAGACCAACTTGCTTGAACTATTCGAGCCATGGCTGCAGGGGGAGAAGAGAGAGAGAGAAAGAAGAGGGAGGAGGAGGGGTGGAGAAGCAGATATTTATTTCCACTGTGTGCCCTGACTGAGAATCAAACCCAGGACTTCCACACGCCCACCAATGCTCTACTGCTGAGCCAACTGACCCGGGCCTTTTTTATTTATTTTTTAACATTAAGGATTTTGATTTCCTTGAACTTTGGTTGGAAAATCATTTACCTTAGAATGATGCTATATGAATTGGTAAAATTTTAAGTGAGAAAACAACTTCAGCAAACATTAATGGAGTATCTCGAGGTAACTAGCTGTTATACTTTATTCTCTCTTGAGTTTTTGGGCTTTTAATAATGTAGAAAGCAGCAGTTTCTTACTTTTAATGTATTACTTTTATAAAAACTTGTTAAAAAGTTGAATATCTAAAATTTGTCCCATTGACTTATTGAATGTGGGAGTTCTTCCACTCCAGAGAATGAAACATGGAGTGTCTAATTAGGGTTTGTGCAGGTGTTGTCTCTTGGGTTCAGACTACCTGGCTGGTGGGTGATAACCAGCCCAAATATTCTTACCAACCAGTGACATCTGAAGCTCTGTAGGGAAAAGAGGGAGAGAAGAGCTCAGATGCAGGTGATGGGGTGGGAAGGAGGTTGAGTTTGGTATTGGGATGTTTACTGAACTGGGCAATTTTTCTTGCCAGAGTTCTTTTTTGTGAATGTATGAAATGCAGTTTAAAGGTGTCAGTATATTTAAGGTCTGAAAGTCAGGATTGCATGCATTATATTGATGAATATGCCATTTAGTTTACCTAATCACCACAATGGGAAATGTTCAGTATAGTGTAGCCTTACATTTTTATATATTGTATTATACCTGTCCTTGAAGAGTTGTATGGAGAGTTATTTCTTTGAGAAATGAAGAATGTGCATATTTAATTACTTGTGTCTAAATACTTAATTTAAAAAAATGTTACTTTTGTAAACACTTTAATCTTGTAGTTCTGTTCCTACCTTAAACTAGCAGCTTAACACTAATTGTGCAGTAGCTGTCAGAGACTTGAAATAATAAACTGC
Source organism: Saccopteryx bilineata (assembly GCF_036850765.1). NCBI lineage: Eukaryota > Metazoa > Chordata > Mammalia > Chiroptera > Emballonuridae > Saccopteryx > Saccopteryx bilineata. The sequence goes on along the minus strand of NC_089491.1, from coordinate 296,061,148 downwards.
TCATAAAAGTACCTTCTTAAAATATTTATTTAACGTACTCATTTCTAAAGGGTTATTTTGTGATGTTTAGATTTGAATAGTCTTTTTTTCTATTAGCTATTTCTTAATCTTATGAAGATAAAAATTCTTTTGCGTATATTCGAGTTGAGAAGGTGATTTCAAGTCATTATTATAATGATAATTAGGTAAAAGAGATTTTGACTTGACTTTTAAGGAAACTTGGTAATATTTGTTAAGTAAATGACATAAGCTGGCACACTGGAAGGGACTTAGAGGACCCTAATGACTGTTGATCTGCTGATTATGAGTCTGAGCTAGGCCAAGCTACAACGCCTGGTCTTTGGTTTTTATTTTTAATTGAATTTATTGGGGTGACACTGGATAATAAAATTATATAGTTTTCAGGTGTACAATTCTGTAATGCATCATCTGTGTATTGTGGTCTTTTTTTTTAGGATAGGCAAGAGGGCTCGTTTTAAGTTGTTTTTTTTTAGTTTGTTCACTGAACTTGTAAAAAAGCAGTTGATGGCTAATGCCCGAGCTAGTGTTCAAATCCTTTTCTTAATTCTTTCTGTGCTGCCAAAGTGCTTATTCAACTTCTGTTTTTTGGTTGATTTGTGTTTCTTTGTAAAGACAAAATGGATTTACCTAAGAGACCAGGAATATTTCTCACATACTTGGAATTTTAATGTTTAGGAGGGCTGATTTATTTCAGTCCTGAAAGAGCATTTTGTTTGGAATCTTGGCATTGTGAAATCCAGTCCGGCCTGTTACTGATTAATATGGTTAGTATTACTGTATGCTCCTGGGCCTTGATTATCTCCTCCCGCCAGGAAGCGTTGCTGTGATGACTGAATGAAGGAAAGGATTTCATTTCTTAGCACAGTAAGAGCTAGTTACCTTATTTGTTTTCCTAAATTCAGAATTTGCTTTTGGCATTAATAGAGGCAGATGGACTATAAATGTTGCAGTAGCATTTCCCAGCTGTGTTCCAAATTTTAGTAGGTGTCACACTAAATAAACAAAAATAATAAATAGACAACATATGATAAAAATAAAAAGTTGAGTGGATAGATGACCTTGGGAAATACTATATATCTTTCTTTTGGAGACTTACTAGACATAATAATGTATTATGTGTTCCATTTTTAAACAAAGATAACTGAGTTCATCATTGAGCCCTTCCTTTGAGATCACTGATTTTAAGGAATACTGGTATTCCATGCAGCATGGTTTTTAAAGTACTGCTTCAGGGTCATAATTTTCAAGCTGACTTGGCAATAGAATTCTCTGTCTAGCTCTATATTTTCAAGATCTATATAGTACTAACGAGCCATTCATTGGTTATGCTTGCAATGGAAATTTATGAACTTTAAATGAAAGACATCACTGTTTTAAATTCCACCTTTTGTGGAATTTGTTGGCTCAGTTTTATGACAAAATAAAAATTTTTCCATAAAATTCAGCAAAAATTACTAAATTTTAGCACCCCAGAAAAAATTACTAAATACTAGCAGTCTGTATCAGGATGAATTTAAGTACTTTTGTTTTAGAGTTAATATTACTTGTTGAGATAATTGCTAATATAATATTAAAAGTTATAAATATCTGGATCTGAGGGTTCAATTTTGTTCATTTTCAATATGATCATATTCCTCCTTGAGATTTCTAATTGATATTCTTTTAAAAAAATTATTTATTGATTTCTAGAGAGAAAGGAAGGGAGAGAGACAGAGAAAGAGAGAGAAACATGGATTGGTTGTTGCACTTCCTCATGCGTTCATTGGTTGACTGGACATGGAACCTGCAACGCTGGCATGTCAGGACAACGCGCTAACCGACTGAGCTACCCGGCCAGGGTTTGATACTCTTGTATTGCTTCTATTTTATAGTTCTGCTGAAGAACATTATATATATAGTTAGAAAGAGTTGTTACTAATGGACATGTGGGCTTAGCTCATGTTACCCTAACCCTTTTGTGTTTTTGGTTTCTGTGTCAGAGGACACGTTCTTATTTTAATGAGATTACACATGTGGGATGACTGAATCCTTTATGGTGGGGTGCTAGGTGGTTGGACTTGGTGAGTTATCTGGCAGTGATTATGTTTTTATAGTGTAGTGGCACAGAAATCAGACATGGTGTATTCTTCACTATGCTTCACTATCACCTGCAGAGTAAGCACTAATATTTGTGAATAAGTGAAAGAATAAATAAAACCCAATGATGATAATGTTTTGTGGAAATAAACAATTATTTCTGGAAATACCACAGATATATGAAGGGAGACAGTGTTTACAGTGAAAAGAGCTCCAGAGGTCAGGAAATTTGAGTTCTAATTCCAGATCTAAAAGTGAACAGCCCTGTGGCATTATACACGTCTCTGAGTCTTGTTTTTTTGTCTGTAAAAGGGGGACTCATAATAACCACTCCTGCCTAATATAGGTTGTTAACATGAATCATTAATATAAAATGCTTTGCAAACGTAAATGCACAAAGTCAAGGTTATTTTCTTCATGCCTAGCAGAGTGCCTTGAAGATATTAGCACAAGTAGAGACTTTCTCTCTTAATAATAAAAAAAGAGGCTAAGAAACAGAATCTAGGACTGATTCTTGGAGTGCTCATAAGAATGTTTGGAGGTAGAGAGAGGAAGAGGAACCTACAAAAGAGAAGCAAAAGACCCAAAGAGGAAAGAGAAGAGGAGAATCAGGAAATGATAGCCCTCTACTTCCCAGACTTGATTTTCACTAAGCTTTGTTTATGCTGTTGGGGAAAGGGGATAGTTAATAATCCGCAAATAGCTTTTGATTTAATTTTTTGAAGTCTGCCTAAGTAAATTTTCTCCCCTTCATTTGAGAAGTAGTTGAGGGTGAGGAGACATGCCTCTTTTAAGATGAAAATTAAAGACCTTCACTTAGGTAGTTTAAGAATACTTAAACTTTGGTTTTCTGTATTTTCTACAACAACCAGAAATAACTTATCATGAAAGCATTAAAAGTCATAAACCACTAAACTCTGTGTTGTTGTTGTTTTTTTGTTGTTGTTGTTGTTTTGACAGAGACAGAGAGGGACAGATAGGAACGGACAGGAAGGGAGAGAGATGAGAAGCATCAATTCTTTATTTCAGCTCCTTAGTTGTTCATTGATTGCGTTCTCATATGTGCCATGACAGGTAGGGGGGCTACAGCAGAGCAAGTGACCCCTTGCTTGAGCTAGCGAACTTGGGCTCAAGCCAAAGACCATGGGGTCATGTCTATGATCCCACGTTCAAGCCAGTGACTTCGGGGTTTTGAACTTGGGTCCTCTGTGTCACAGTCTGACACTTTATCCACTCTGCCACTGCCTGGTCAGGCACTAAACTCTGTTCTTGACTGCTTCTGGGATGTAGTCTGCTAACTGTAGTCTGGACAGTGAGCATTCACTGTCATAAGAAGGGTCTAGTATGAATTGCTTCCTAGTCTGTTGCTTAGCATAGTACTATTCTCTGAGATACTAAAATACGCTCCCCTCTTTTCTCACCTGCATCCAGACACACAATCATGTGCACCTCTAGACTGTGAGCATTGTGAAGGAGGGGCCTGGTTGCTCATATTATAGCCCCAGTACATAGCAGAAGTATAGGTATGTGAGCCACCTAGAATATGGTTAGAAGTCGTAATCAAATCAGTTATTTCTGGTAAGATGGTTTTAAAAGTGTAGCTATTGTTGGGGAGTGGCTAATATATTTTTGCTGACGTGGTACACACATATATTTGATTTCTAGGAATAGCTTACCTGAAGAAAATTCAAAATGTGATACTTCTAATATGTACACCAAACCAGGAAGTAATTTCTTTTGTTACAAAAATATCATTTGCACATGTAAAGGAAGATTATTTAAAATATTAAGATACTGCCTGACCTGTGGTGGTGCAGTGGATCAAGTGTTGACCTGGAATGCTGAGGTTGCCAGTTTGAAACCCTGGGCTTACCTGGTTAAGGCACGTATGGGAGTTGATGGATGTTTCCTGCTTCTCCTCTCTTCTTTCTCTCTCTCTTTTTCTCTCTGTCTCTCCTCTCTCCCTAAAAGTGAATAAATAAAATCTAAAAAAAAAGAAACCCCTAAATTCAAGAAGTCTATTAATTTTTCAGAAAAATAGAACTTGTAGAATGTAAGTTATATCTGAATAAACTTTATTTTCCAGTGATATTATGTTGACTGTTTTTTGGTGGGTGGTTTATTAGTGGATTGATTATCCCTGGTTTTCTCATTAGCTTATTTTACAAAAATATAAAAAAATTTATAAGGCAAAATTAAATCATTTTGTTATGTGAAACACCAACACTGTAATTTGGAAGGGTATGTTTGTGTTTGGTGGGCGGTGGGGTGGGGTAGTATATGAAAGTAAAAGCTAAAATTCAGTATTTGAATAATATATGGTTGTTCTAGCCTCTTATTCTTTTTTTTTTTTTTTTAACAGAGACAGAGAGATAGTGTCAGAGGGAGGGATAGATAGGGACAGACAGACAGGAACGGAGAGATGAGAAGCATCAATCATTAGTTTTTTGTTGCTCGTTGCAACACCTTAGTTGTTCATTGATTGCTTTCTCATATGTGCCTTGACCATGGGCCTTCAGCAGGCCGAGTGACCCCTTGCTCGAGCCAGCGACCTTGGGCTCAAGCTGGTGAGCTTTTGCTCAAACCAGATTAGCCCGCACTAAAGCTGGTGACAACGGGGTCTTGAACCTGGGTCTTCTGCATCCCAGTCTGACGCTCTATCCACTGCGCCACCGCCTAGTCAGGCTCTAGCCTTATTCTAAATCATTGTTGTTTAATATGGTAACCATTAGCCTTCTGTGGCTATTTTTATTTAAATTTTAATTAACTTATATGAGATAAAATGAAAATTTCAGTTCTTCACTTGTAGTAGTCATATTTCCGATGCTCAGTAGCGTGTGTGCCGCACACATGCATGTGGTAGGGGCTACAGTGTTGGACAGTGCAGTTAGGAAACATTGTTTTCCATCATCAGAGAAAATTCTGTTGGACAGCACTGTTCTAAATTAATGAAAATTACTAAGAGATTTAATTACAGTTTTATATTGTGAAAGTAGGAGAATATAGTGGCAATTGGAAACCTTTCCTGTCTGGAATTCTTAGGCAGGATGTTTCAAGAGATAGTTAGACTCTCTAGTGAGAGAGAGAGGGAGCTAACTTTTCAATTATGGAGTTGATGTGTTTTTATTTGATGTCTACAACAGCCAGGCCAAGGAGGGAGTATTATCCCCTTTTACAGAGGAGATCAAACCTACAAATAGAGAAACTGCATTTGAACCCAGGTGTGTCTGACTTTAAATTGTAATTTTTTGTTTTTGTTTTGGACTGCAGTAGTGCTGAGTTGATCCAGATTCCCAGTTCATGGTATTGTCACTAGTCATCAAAGATTTTTTCTTCCTCTCATCAATAGGCAACATTTTTATGTGTTTGATGTATCTTCTTGTTTTTGCAAAATGCATATTGTAATATAAAGTTTATGAGTTTTATATTTATACTTACATAGATGATATTGTGTATCTAATGTGAGCTTTTTCCCACTCTAAAATGCTGTTTGATGATGGTTTAAGCACCCAGCCTTCTGCTCTTCAAGTTTTGTGAGGAAATCTTTCTAAATGGTGTTAGATGTTTTTGCTTTTGTAATCAGAGAAGTCCAAAAGAACTCTCCCTCCTCTTCTTTGCTCAGAGAATGTAAATAGATAGCATGGTCCTTGAATGCTGTGTATAATATAATTTTTTACAAGTTACTTTTGTTTTCTTCTTCACCATTAGGTGGTCAGTGATTACTTCTCATAGATATTGATGAGTCTGAGCAAGGTGGCTGCCTTTTTTCAATTGAAATTTTTATTGAGCTATGTGTGAAATCATACAGTTGTAGATTCACTTCAGTTGTAAGAAAATACAGAGCAATCCTTTGTATACTTTGTCCAGATGCAGCTGCTTTTTTATGCTTCTAACTTATATGGAGGCTGGGAAGGAGGTTAGATAGGTTTGGTGGAATATTGTCAAGTAAACGTGAAGGCGTGAGGCATTCTTTTGTGAGTGTAATCTATAGATTTTATTTTAGCATGTGGACATTATTTCAGCAGCCTTTTTGCCTGATTTTCTAGTGTGTGTTTCATATAGTGAAGTTTTATAGCTGAGTTCAGTGTAAGTGACATGATATGGTATTTCTTTTCCTTTAAGCAAATTGAATTTCTAGTACAAATGCTGTTGAATGTAATTACGAAATGTAAAATCTTAAATTTTGATAATGATTCGGTGTTTTTGTGTATGTTTTGTTTCAGGTTGTTTCACGAAGAAATCCAGAGGACGTCCAGGAGGTAACATGATATTCATATGAAAATTTTATTTTAGGCCCTGGCCGGTTGGCTCAGCGGTAGAGCGTCGGCCTGGCGTGCGGGGGACCCGGGTTCGATTCCCGACCAGGGCACATAGGAGAAGTGCCCATTTGCTTCTCCACCCCCCCCTCCTTCCTCACTGTCTCTGTCTTCCCCTCCCGCAGCCACGGCTCCATTGGAGCAAAGATAGCCCGGGCGCTGGGGATGGCTCCTTGGCCTCTGCCCCAGGCGCTAGAGTGGCTCTGGTCTCGGCAGAGCATCGCCCCTGGTGGGCGTGCCGGGTGGATCCCGATCGGGCGCATGCGGGAGTCTGTCTGACTGTCTCTCCCCGTTTCCAGCTTCAGAAAAATACAAAAAAATAAAAAAAATAAAAAATTTTATTTTATATATTTGACAAAAATTTAATTTAAGTGCCTTATTGAAGAAACTGGATTGTCAGTCTTTGTATATTTGTGTGGAGATTGTCTTCAACTCACAAAACAATAGCAGAAGTGTCCTATTTCAGACTTAAGTACATTTTAAGTTTTTGTAGGGTTTAAGTTATATAAATAAGAGTTTGGGGAATTATTTAGACCTATTAAATATATCTTAAATTTTAGTGGGTCTTATATAAATAAGATTTTCTAGAATTATAGTGCTGTTTAGTAATGTGATAATTTTTCTGCTAGGTAGCACTCAAGATTTCAGTAAGGTTCCTATTTAACTGTTTCAAAATCATGATGCCTGCTTAATAAAAATATGAAAAGTATTTGATAACTTGTATTAATTAAAAAGATTATAAGGCCCTGGCTGGTTGGCTCAGTGGTAGAGCGTTGGCCTGGCGTGCAGGAGTCCTGGGTTCGATTCCCGGCCAGGGCACACAGGAGAAGAGCCCATCTGCTTCTCCCCCCCTCCCCCTCTCCTTCCTCTCTGTCTCTCTTTTCCCCTTCCACAGCCAAGGCTCCATTGGAGCAAAGTTGGCCCAGGGCGCTGAGGATGGCTCTATGGCCTCTGCCTCAGGCACTAGAATGGCTCTGGTTGCAACAGAGCAATGCCCCAGATTGGCGGAGCATCGCCCCCTGGTGGGCATGCCAGGTGGATCCCAGTTGGGTGCATGTGGGAGTCTGTCTGATTGCCTCCCCGTTTCCAACTTCAGAAAAATACAAAAAAATAAAAATAAAAAATTAAAAGATTATAATGTTAAACTATGGGTTTTTGTCTACTTTTGCTTTTATATTGAGTTGACTTGTTGACTTCTTGGAAAAATGCTTTGGCTATAGATGTTTCTTTTTTAAACTTTGTAGTTGGTAACTTCTTTTACAGACTTTTCCTCTGACTAAAGTGATATCAGTTTGTTACTTAAAACTGTGGTTCTCAATTTGTAATTACTTTGTACTTACACACTTTTAGGAATCCTATCTGAGGAGCCTTTTTCTTTTAACAGTTTTCTGATTTATTTTAATATTAATACTTGATCATTTTCTTTTTTAAAAATTTATTTTCCAGTTACAGTTGACATATTGTATTATGTTAGTTTCAGGTGTACAACATATCGATTAGACATTTATATACCTTACTAAGTGATCAACCCAGTCTCATTTTCACTAAGATTAGGGGGACGTACAGGATGAGGCCAGTGTAGATTTGCAGCTATTAACCTACTTTTTACCACTGTCAACCTACTTTTGGCCCACCCTATCTAGTGGGGATTATTTTTTTCTTACCAAAGAAACAGACACTGTAAAGTAGCAATCTTGATTCTGCAATTGTGTTTTTTTAATGTTTGTAGGTGGGGTATGTACTTTCCATTTAGCCATCAGCCCCACTATTTCTTACTGAAAAATCTGGCTTTATTCATTCATTTAAGTTGGTTGTTTGGTACTGGTTGGTTTGAGTATGTAACATCAGTTTTAGAATACATTTTGACTTTTATACATTACTATTTCTTACTATATCTAATATTTGTTTTTTTCCTCCTATGGTTAGAATTAGTCCAATGAAAGTCATTTTAGAAAGACTTCTTAATATTTTCCTTAGGGTTTTAAGATATCTGACTTTTCCCCTATTCCCCTGCCCCCAATAACTATGAAGAGACTATTGTAATATTGCTAATCTGGAAGAAAAAAATGTATATCTATACATTTATCCTTCTAAGGGCAGTGAAAGTAATTTACGTCGATTGAAGTATTCTCTACTTAAAGTGTCAATTGATTAGTATGAACTGTTCTTTAGAATATAGAATTCTTTACAATGTTGAATTAATAGTCAATATCAGGGTTTTCTTCTTTTGAAAATTTACAACTCTGTTAAAATTGAAAAATGGGTTGTGTTTCTTTTAAAAATATTGTCTGATTGCTGTGCTGCAGTTTGTAGCTTGATGTTCCCCTTTTCCAGGGAGAATCCTGAACCAACCTATCATGAACATACTCTCTGCCATTTCCTTAATCCTTTTTTGGGGAAAACTCTTTTATAATAACAGCTGTTGGTGAATCATTCATCAGAAAACTCTTGTAAGTGACCTTTAGTTAGATGATTGCATGGTCCTTTGTTAGAAATGCTATGAAAAAACCCCTGAAAAACAAAAAAGCATGTCTTCTGTCTAGCTGGCTTCTTAAAATATAGAATAATCTTAAAATTATAACAGTGCTTTTTACTAGTTTCCCACATGTTTCCTTTAAAGGTTGGAATTCTCATTTAGGAGAGGAATTCACTCTTTAGAATTTGTTTCCATTTCCTTTCCTTTCACTTTTTCTGTTAACTGATTCCTTTAATTGCTGCTTTAGAATGTAGTCAGGCTGCAAGGGCTATTGAGGATTAGTGATATATGGCAAATCTAACCAAATATAGGGCTTATAATATGCTATCCATATCAAACTGGAGAAATTTTGCTATTTGTTTATACATGCATATATATATATATACACGTGTCTTGGCACATGCAGTGTTTTCTTCCTAAGAATTCTTAAATACTAACATGGAATAAGTAATTTAAAATTATCCGTGATAGCTTTTATTTTCATATCTGTTAAATATTTCCTCTAAATTTTTATTCATTAAGAGCGGCATGTGTGAATATGAGGGGGGCAGCAATAGTTGTGACTTCTCCAGAAGATTCTTGAGCGTGAATACTTGTAGCAAGTAAAGAGAGAGGTTGAAATGTCTCCTACCTCATGAAAAAAGGAACTTATACAGCTTTGTTTCTCTGTAGGTAGTAATTTCTCTGGAGTAAGAAATATGTCAAGGGAAAGAAAATCCATAATCAAATAGTCTGGTAGATGATCCCGCAAGTTCTTAGTATTGTAGAAGAGTAAAAAGGACAAAGTTAATTGAATTGAGTGGTTTTGTAAAATAAAAGAGATCTTAAGGTTTTCGGTATCATTAAATGAAGGTATCTTAAAACTTTTTTAATGTAAAAATATTTAAGGGAATGTTTTTAATAAAAATTAAGCTATTAAATTTATAATCTATGATGGTAATTAAATCAATGCTAAATTGAGGAATTTTACACATACATTTAATGACTAAGAAGTTTCTGCAGAGTTGGTTCAATAGAACAATGGCTGTTATACATTTTTTTTATAATAGAAAAAAATGGATTATTAGAGAAAATAAACTTTGCATGTATCTTTTGGGACTACATGTAGTCTGGTTTTATAAACATTGGTACTTATTGATGTAATGGGAGTGTGCTACTGTTTTCTTTTCCATTTTGAAGATTTCTAGAAATGTCCAAATTTAAAAGGAGTAAGAAGAAAAGGAGTCGGTGGATGGTGACATTTTGTGATGCTTTGATTTCCTGCATTTCTGGAGGGTTTCTGTTTGCTCTTAGGTATTTCAGTTCTAAAGCTCTGGTGTTGAGAACAAGGAATACGTGAGTGAATAAATTAGGGCATGGTGAAGAAACAGAGATTCTCACCTTGTGGGGCAGTTCTGACTCTTGCTTGGACACCCTGTTAATTTTTATTTTAATTTTTTTAAAATTTTTATTTATTCATTTTAGAGAGGAGAGAGAAAGGGAGAGAGAGAGAGAGAGACAGAGAGAGAGAGAGAGAGAGAGAGAGAGAGAGAGAGAGAAGGTGGGGAGGAGCTGGAAGCATCAACTCCCATATGTGCCTTGACCAGGCAAACTCAGGGTTTTGAACTGGCGACCTCAGCATTTCCAGGTCGAGGCTTTATCCACTGCGCCACCACAGGTCAGGCTTAATTTTTTTTTTCCCCCATTTTTCTGAAGCTGGAAACAGGGAGAGACAGTCAGACAGACTCCCGCATGCGCCCGACCGGGATCCACCCGGCACGCCCACCATGGGGCGACGCTCTGCCCACCAGGGGGCGATGCTCTGCCCCTCCTGGGTGTTGCCATGTTGCGACCAGAGCCACTCTAGCGCCTGGGGCAGAGGCCAAGGAGCCATCCCCAGCGCCCGGGCCATCTTTGCTCCAATGGAGCCTTGGCTGCGGGAGGGGAAGAGAGAGACAGAGAGGAAAGCGCGGCGGAGGGGTGGAGAAGCAAATGGGCGCTTCTCCTGTGTGCCCTGCCGGGAATCGAACCCCGGTCCTCTGCACGCTAGGCTGACGCTCTACCGCTGAGCCAACCGGCCAGGGCGGTCAGGCTTAATTTTTATTTTATTCATTTTAGAGAGGAGAGAGAGGGAGAGAAAGAGACAGAGACAGAGACAGGGGGGACGAGCTGGAAGAATCAACTCCCATATGTGCCTTGACCAGGCAAGCCCAGGGTTTCGAACCGGCGACCTCAGCATTTCCAGGTCGATGCTTTATCCACTGCGCCACCACAGGTCAGGCCGGACACCCTGTTAATTTATGTACCATGGGATTATCAGTATTATGACTAAATTGTTAAGGTTCACCCTTTAAATTACTCTGCCTTTATTTTACAGAGACCCTAACTAGAATATAAATTTTATCTTCAGATTTATTTCTATGAGCTACAGACTTTTGAATTGCTCCCATGTCTAGTTCCTAACAGCTTTCTGGGTAGCACTTACTCATGTAATATTATTACCTGTATAGGCTGGTCACCCAATTCCTCGTTAAGCATTTGGAAGTGTCATGTCACCATAATTTGATCTATTTTTAAGATAACATTTTTTTTCAATAAAAGAATTATGTTCATGTATTAAAAGTAGAGTATACAGGGAAGCACAAAGTATGAAAATTAAAATCACTATAATTTTTTTTTTTTTTGCTTTTCAAGTATTGATTTGGCTTTCTCAGTTTCTCTTGATCTGGTTTTTTCTGGACATGTGTCTTCCTTTGCCCTCAGCATTGTCTCTCATAGCACAGTCAAGCTTCTTAGACACTTACTTTGCACCTGGTTTCCTCTTCCTTATTTCTGATTGGCCCCTCGGTGTTAGGGCTCCCTGGTATTCCGTTGTTAGACTCCTTATCGCATTACAAATCCTGAGAAGCCTTTCCTGAGTGATTGCCGTCTCTCTGCTGATGCTCCCAAATGAAGACATCTTGCTTAGTTCTTGCTCTTAAACCCCAAATCCATCTATACTGCTCTCAAAAATTAGGGGATATTTTCAAAATGAATATGAAGCGATAAAATATCCCCTAATTTTTGTGAGCAGTATAGTTGATTGGACATCAATTGCCTCAAAAGTACATAAGTCCAGTGTATCTAAAATTGATCTTTGTTGTTATCCGAAAATAGCTTCTTCTCCCTTGGCTTTTCATCTTAGGGAATAGTATCATCATTTATCCAGTTGCAAAGCCAGAATTCTAGTAATTATATTTGGTATCGCTCTCCTTTTAGAAACGTATCATCATTTATCCAGTTGCAAAGCCAGAATTCTAGTAATTATATTTGGTATCGCTCTCCTTTTAGAAACGTCATCTACAGCCCCTTCTTTCTCTGTTTTTGTTGGTCTGATCACTACTTCCCTTCAGGTTACTCACTTAGTGTGATACTTTCTGTGAAGCCTTCTTAGTTGCCCAGGGCCGGGGTAGGAGCTTTTCCGCAACACCCTTGGGCTGCCCTTCTAGCATTTATCAGCCTGCTGTCTTGCAGTTGCTACTGTGTTGGTTTATTCTTCCTAACTAGACTGGAACTCTTTGAGGGCTGAGATTATGTTTCCCATTTCTTCATCCTTTGTTGCCAACATAGTGCCTAGCACAAAGTAAGGCCATGCAAATACTTGTTTTAATGACTATTTTTGTTGAGTAAATGAATAAAAGGAAGCATCAGAAGGGAGTAGCCTGCTTAAATGAATTCATATTATAGTCTGACTAGTTTCCTAGGTCAGATATCTATGTTAGAAGCAAAAAACTGGCCCTGGCTGGTACGTTCAGTCAGTTGGTTAGAAGAGAATCATCCTGAAATGCCAAGGTTGCAGATTTGATCCCCGGTCAGGGCCCATATGAGAGGCGACCAACGAATGCACAACTAAATGGAACAACAAATAAATGCTTCTTACTCTCTTTCTTTCTCTCTTTCTCCCCCTCTCTCCCTCCCTCTCTGCCTCCTTTCCTTCCTCTCTCTGTTTCTAAAATAATCCATAATAATAAAAAAACAAGAAACTTATTAATCATGATAGAATTTTTGGTAGTTTGACAAAGTTTAGTGAAGGATTTCATATATGCAGAGAACAAATGTTTTTACAAGAGTCTTAAAGCTTTGCTTATTTGCATTGCACTCTAATACTGAGTTTGTTAGAAGTGTGAGGTAAGTAGGTTTTTTAGCAGAGGCCCCAATATATGAGGTGACAGAATTTAAAACTCAGTTTTACTCATGGAGACTGGGATGTGAATCAGTTATGTCAAGGCCATGTTCAAACTTTTTCTTTATAAAGTTTTTTTTTCTAATTTAATCTGAATGAGGTTAAACAATAATTGAAAGTAGTTTAGGTAAATTTACTTTTTTTACATGTTGTATTGATATAATCTAGATCAGGGGTCCCCAAACTATGGCCTGCGGGCCACATGTGGCCCCCTGAGGCCATTTATCCGGCCCCGCTGCACTTCTGGAAGGGGCACCTCTTTCATTGGTGGTCAGCGAGAGGAGCATAGTTCCCATTGAAATATTGGTCAGTTTGTTGATTTAAATTTACTTGTTCTTTATTTTAAATATTGTATTTGTTCCCGTTTTGTTTTTTTACTTAAAAATAAGATATGTGCAGTGTGCATAGGAATTTGTTCATAGTTTTTTTTTATAGTCCAGCCCTCCAACGGTCTGAGGGACAGTGAACTGGCCCCCTGTGTAAAAAGTTTGGGGACCCCTGATCTAGATGATTGTTGATTTTGAAATATACTAGTTTTCGTGGTATCCTGATCAGGATTTACCTTGCTCACAGAAATCCTATTACTAATTTAAATTGAGATTTATGAAATAAAAAAGTTCATGTTAATTACTTACTACATAGCTATTTTTTCCCTTAGTGTGATTAACTTTGTTTATCCTTTTAGGCAAGTGCTGAGTATATACTTTGTATTTAAAAAGTCTAAATTAATTATTTTGTATTTATAAATATGCCCTTTTTGAGACAACATATATTTTGACATGTAGCTCATTTCCACAGCCCATAGTAATTGGCTTTCGAACAGGTTAAATGACATTTTAGGTAGGATAGGCCTTCTTTGTATCAGGTTGAATATTTTTCCAATGTGAAGGAAATAGTACTTGTTTAAAATGAAATTTAAAGAAACATTTGGAGGAAGAATTGCTGTTTTATATTTTTAAAGCATATATCAGTGTATTTTAGAGAGTTACCCATGTTGTTTAGAACTTATACTTGTTTGCCTTTGCATAACAGGTTTGAGTACTTTAATGAAACAACTATGTTCAGATATCTGAACCTAAATAGTTTCACTATGAGATACACATTTAATTTTCTTCTCTCTTTAGATAATTGTATGGAAGAGATACAGTGACTTTAAGAAACTACACAAAGAACTGTGGCAAATTCACAAAAACTTATTCCGACATTCGGAATTGTTTCCTCCATTTGCTAAAGGAATAGTGTTTGGTAAGTGATTATTTTGAATTTGTGATATTAAAACATGATGATTAGCTAATTATGCATATATGCTAAACCTGAAATACTGTACCATGAAGTCAGAAGCCCCTTTATCTATTATGATGATTTCATATTATGCAGTAAACATCAAGCACTTGAAGGTGTTTTTCATGTTCTTGGTATTGTTTTGCTAACTCAGAACACATTTACTCCTCTCTTCTGTGAAACAACAGCACAAAAGCAACAACACCAACCAATCAAATAAAAAAAATGTGAAACCAAAAGAAAAGATGCTGAATTATTCTTATAGTTGATTTTTTTTGATTTTTTAATATCTGTACTTTGTTTCTTACAAATATTGACCCGTCTATTACACATATCAAAAAATTGTTAATTGCTCTAAAGGAAATTAAAAAAAAATCAAACCATAACTATTCAGACTAGGATAGCCAGTTTATCCAACTTATATTATTTATAATAGTTATAGTTTGCCTTTTTCCCCACAGACTTTTAAAAAGAAATGGTCTCAAGGGTTGGGATTTAGTAAATAAAGTTAATAAATTTTCTGCTTCATCAATGATATTCTTTTTTTTTGTATTTTTCTGAAGTGAGAAGCGGGGGTGGGGGGGTGGCAGACAGACTCCCACATGCGCCTGATCGGGTTCCACCTGGCATGCCCACCAGGGGGCGATGCTCTGCCCATCTGGGCTGTTGCTCTGTTTCGACCAGAGCCATTCTAATGCCTGAGGCGGAGGCCACAGAGCCATTCTCAGAGCCTGGGCCAACTTTGCTCCAATGGAGCCTTGGCTGCGGGAGGGGAAGAGAGAGATAGAGAGAAAGGAGAGGGGGAAGGGTGGAGAAACAGATGGGTACTTCTCCTGTGTGTCCTGGCCGGGAATCGAACCCAGGACTTCCACACGCCAGGCTGATGCTCTACTGCTGAGCCAACCAGCCAGGGCCCATCATTGACATTCTTAAGTTAAACTAGCATTAAAATTTTTTTTAATACAAGTGAGTGGCAGTAAGGAATATGACAGTTGCTAGTAAGTAGTGTTTAGTGCCATTTTCTTGATTCCTGCTAGGAGGCCAGCAGCCTGCCTACTGCCATTGGTTTTAGATTATCAGTGCAAACGTCAGTGTGGTGGATAATGTAACTATTGTCTCAGTGCTATGAAACTGGTTTGACTTTGTTGATTACTTGAAAGGCCCTTGGGGGACCCTCAGCGCTCTGTGGACCGCGTTTTGAGAGCACACATACACACACACACACATTTGTACACACACATAGGTACATACACATAGGCATTTTCAATAGAAGACTACTGAAAATAAACTGATTTTTTACAATGTGTGATTATATGGATGTGTCATAATTTAGCTAATTCATAGACTTCTTCAGCTATTTGAGATACACTGGGATGGAAGTAAATCCAAGGGGTATTTTTAAGATATGGAAAACAAATGTACAGCAAAAACAAACACTAAACAGTGAGATCCTGTCTGTTTAAATGGACATATGTATTTGTGTGAAGACGTACCCACAAACATTTGTATAATGTATAAAATCTCTGAGGGCATAGAAGACAGGCTATTTGTACTTTTCACCTTATTATTGTGTGTTGCTAATGGATTATCTTCAACTTTTCTCCCCATTCTTATATATTATAGAGTGAAAGTTTCTTATTAATCTTAATAAGTAAGCAATTTATCACTCTCAGTAAATGGTACAGTCCATTTGTAATACTTGATAACTGCAGTGAACCTTGCAGGCAGCAGCTGTGGTTGTGTGGAGGGAATTGTTGGTTAATCATCTGTCTTTTTAGCAGCTTTCACATTTTTACTATGTAAGCCTCAGTGGCCAGAAAAAGATAATACTATTGTAATCTGCAGAACCATCGGATATGTACTTACTGGTCTAGAATTATAGTGAAAAGAACATACCTTTTGGAGTCAGATAGACTTAGGTCCAAATCTTCTATCCACTATTTACTAGTGGTGTGATCTTGTGCAAATTAACATCTGAGTCTTTTTTCTTATTGGTAAGATAGGGATAACACCTTCCTGTTCTGAGGATTATATCTGTAGTGTGTGTTTAATTCAGTGCTCAACACAACATTAGCTATTGTTAGCTATTATCTGTTGCTCAGTTCACCATTCCTCTACCATACACACTGTCTTTTATCTCTTTCTGTAGTGTTGCACTGCTCCATGGTGAAGTTTTTGGTTAACCTTTCAGACTTTTAGATGTCTCTTATTCTAGGAAGTTTTCTGTGTTTCCTTTAGACTGAGTTAGTTTTTTCCTTTTCCAATACTACATCTCACCATTTTTTTAATTTACAAATATATATTTCAAATTAAGAAAAAATTAAAAGAATAGTATAGTGACACTTCCATACCTTTTGCCCAAGTTCACTGATTGTTAACAAATTACCAGATTTGTCTATAATGCTTTATGTATGTGTTTCATTTTATTCCTGAGGCATTTTAGTGTTAGGTTGCAGGTATGGTGACATTTCACCCCTACTTCCCATATTTTGCCTAAATCCACAATACCATATCACATTGAGACTATACTGTTATCAGATATGCAATCTGTATTCAGATTTCCCGTGCTGTCCTAAAAATACTCTTTTTAGATTTTTATTGGATCCAGGATTATGTGTTATGTTTGTTTCTTTAAGTTAGAGTATTGTGCATTTTTTTCTTTTATGACATTGACATTGGAAAAGAGTATAAAACAGTTGTTTTGTACATTTCACAATCTGCATCTGATTGTTTTCTCATGATGAGATTATTTTGTTGTTGTTATGTCTCTCGTTACACTATGATTTCTTGTGAGGAAGAGAAAAGCAGTTCCTCACAGCTGGGAAAGAGTTGAACTGGCACTACCTCAAGCTTGGTGCTTCTTAGCATTGACCTGACATTCACACTAGGCTGTGTTACCCCCCTGTTGAACCTAAACAGTTTCACAGAACATGAGCTTTAGACAAGACCACTCTGTGTCCTTGGATTGAAATGAAACAAGCTCAATCTGTGATCGTATCTGAACATAGACAAAAATATGAACTTTGTTGAAGTCATAATAATGAAATGCATGTTTTCATCTTGGCCACCGTGAGTGACATTGCTTCCTTATAAATCACAGACTCAGCCTGTCTTCTTTTTTCTTGCCTCATAGTAAGATTTATTAAAATCATAGAATTAGGTAGAATTCATAGAATCGTGGAACTAACCCCACTTCCTGACAGCATCTAAACCAGGTCAAAGCTCTACTACTTTGAATCTTTTCCAGGAGCATCCCACACAACCCCGCATCCTAGAAGTCCTCTCTACCTCCTTCTTAGTAAAATGCCCCAGGATTCCCAGTAGTATATATTCTCCCTAGTTGCAAGAAGTGATACGTACGTCCAACTTGTTTAATTAGAAGTGTGTTCTTAGTGCTGTTGACTACAGGGAATCCATACTTGAGAGCTTTGGCCTCTTTTTTTGTTTTACTCTGTGGATGAATTTTTGATACAGTTGAGACTCAGCATCGGATCTGGTAGTCCCATCCTGAGACACATTTCTTGCAGGGGCAGTGCACCAACCACAGGGAATGACATTTCATGGACAAGCTAAATTGGCTTTCAAGAGCAAGTCCCTGGCTTCAAGTTCAAGATGGCAGAGTAGGAGGATCCTGAACTCACCTCTTCTCATTGACACCAAAACTACAACTACATATAGAACAGCTATCTCTGAGAATATATGGAATATATATATATATATTATATATATATACACACACATATATAAATATATATGGAATATTACTCAGCCATGAAAAAGAGTGAAATCTTGTCATTTCTGACAACATGGATAGACTCAGAATGTATTATGCCGAGTGAAATAAGTCAGAAGAAGACACTGTATCATCTCACTTATGTGTGGAATCTATAGAATTAAACAAAGAAAACAAGCATATTCATTGATACAGAAAAACTGTTTGTTGCCAGAAAGTTAGGCTGTGGAGGAATGGGAAAAAAAAGTGAAGGGGATTAAGAGGTACAAACATAAATAAATCATGGGGATGTAAAGTATAACATAGGGAATACAGTCAATAATATCACAATAACTTTGTATAGTGAGAGATGGACAGTGGCCCTTTTTGTGGTGATCACTTTGTAAGGTTTATAAATGTGAAACTCACTGTACTGTACACTTGAAACATACATTATTATATAGCAAATATAATTTAATGAAAATGAGCTTTACATTCCAGAATAAAAATCATCCATACATAGGTGGGACATAAAAATGAGACTCAGAGACATGGACAAGAGTGTGGGGGTTACGGGGTGGGGGGGGGGAGGAGAGGAAAGGGGTTGGGGGAGGAGAGGGGCACAAAGAAAACCAGTTAGAAGGTGACGGAAGACAATTGGACTTTGGGTGATGGGAATGCAGCATAATCAAATGTCAAAATAACCTAGAGATGTTTTCTCTGAACATATGTACCCTGATTTGTCACTGTCACCCCATTAAAATTAATAAAAAAAAAGAATGTGTCTCATGGCTAATTCAGGCAGTTAGAAGAATAGTATAAGGATGCTAATTCTGCTTCTCAGGCCACATCCTGCAAAAGGGGCCCCAAGAAAATTGGTGATTTGGCTTCTCTGATTTTGCCAATTGGATTTAAAAAAATAGGTCAGGAACCCCCTGAAATGGAACTAACAATACATCGGCATAAATTTAAAGGACTTTTAGATAACTGGAGCTGATGTATCTGTTATTGCTAAGCTACATTGGCCTCCTTCCTGGCCCTCTCATGCAGCAGCCACAGAATTACAAGGTATAGGGCAGAGTAAATCCCCTCAACAAAGTTCTAGTTTTTTACATTGGGAAGATTAAGAAGGTCATTCTGGATTTTTTTTTTTTTTTTTACAGAGGCAGAGATAGACAGGGACAGACAGACAGGAACAGAGAGAGATGAGAAGCATCAATCATCAGTTTCTCGCGCGTTGCGACTTCTTAGTTGTTCATTGATTGCTTTCTCACATGTGCCTTGACCGTGGGCCTTCAGCAGACCGAGTAACCCCTTGCTGGAGCCAGCGACCTTGGGTCCAAGCTGGCGAGCTCTTTGCTCAAGCCAGATGAGCCCGCGCGTGACCTCGGAGTCTCGAACCTGGGTACTTCCGCATCCCAGTCCGACGCTCTATCCACTGCGCCACCGCCTGGTCAGGCTCATTCTGGACTTTTTAAGCCTTATGTGCTCCCTGTATGGCCAGTTAATTTGTGGGGTAGAGATGTTTTGAAAAATATGGGAGTGTTGCTTGTCAGTCCTAATGGTTTAGTCAGTACTCAGGTGCTTGATCGGGGATTTTTGCCCACCAAGGGACTAGGGAAAGAACAGCGAGGAATTCTCACCCCCATTGAAGTGGCACCCAATACCAGAAGGTGTGGGTTAGGATATCAAAATTTAGCATAGGGGCCTTTGTAGCTCCTGCTATCCCAATAATGCATTGTGGAGACCCAATTACTTGGAAATCAGATAATCCTGTATGAGTAGACCAATGGCCCCTTTCTCAGGAGAAACTTAGGGCAGCTGCTCAATTGGTACAAGAGCAGCTACAGCTTGGGCACATTGAACCATCTAACAGCCCATGGAATACACTTCCATATTTTGATTTTGTCGCCTCCTGGATTATCAAGGAGCATAGGCGACCCTTACAGTTTTGAGCCTCAGAATTATTGTTGTTCCTTTTTTCAAAGGATCAACAACAATGGCTCTGGGAAACTTCCACTAAATGGCAAATTGCTTTTGCAAATCAATGGACAACTTTACACTGAAACAGTCAACTTAAAATCAGCTCAAAGACTAGAATTATATGCCATTATCATGGCTTTTCAGCATTTGCCATATTCCTCCTTTAATCTATATACAGACAGCAAATATTTTCTTATGGTTGTTTCCACTATAAAGACTGCTGTCTTAGGGACAACTCCTGATGAACTATTTCAGCAGTTCCTCCTTCTTCAAAGACTTGTATGTCAACATAGAGCTCCATGTTTTATAGGACTTACTCGAGCTCACTCCATGCTCCCTGGAGCTTTAGCACAAGGGAATGCCCTTGTTGATCAAGCTACCCAAAAGAAAATTATTTGGAGCAACTATGACAGATCGAACAATTCAGTCTCATACTATTCATGACCAGAACGCTGCAGCCCTGTGTAAACAGTTTCAACTTTCTCGGGAAGCAGCATGGCAGATTGGGAAATCCTGTCCAAGGATTTCCTATACTACAATGTCTCCCTTCATTTGGAGTTAACCTTCAAGGACTCCTACCAGGACAACTTTGGCAAATGGATGTCATTTGGCAAACAGTCCTATGCCCACGTTATAGTGGTTACCTATTCTGGATTTATAGTAACCTCTGTCAGAACAGGAGAGGTTGCTAAGCATGTTATAGCTCATTGTCTGTATGCATTTTTCTACTATTGGATTTCCTAAACTGGTTAAACTGACAATGCTCCTGCATATGTAGTAAAAGCATTTACTGTATTTTGTCAAACCTTTTGAATTATGTGTATTTCTTACAATCTTTAAAGTCAAGGTATTATTAAAGTGTACCCAGCAAATATTTTAAGGTCAATTTAAAAAAATTTAAAAGGGGGGAGTCATATCCTGGAACTCCTATGGGTCTACCATATCATGCGTTTTACTTAAAAAATTTTAAATTTCTTTTGAATGCTGATGAACAGGAGACACCAAATCTTTTTCTCCTGCAAACGTATACCTTCTTTTTTTTTTTTTTTTTTTTTTTTTTTTTTTTTTTTTTACAGAGGCAGAGATAGGCAGGGACAGACAGACAGGAATGGAGAGAGATGAGAAGCATCAATCATCAGTTTCGCGTTGCGACTTCTTAGTTGTTCATCGATTGCTTTCTCACATGTGCCTTGACCGCGGGCCTTCAGCAGACCGAGTAACCCCCTGCTGGAGCCAGGGACCTTGGGTCTAAGCTGGTAAGCTCTTTGCTCAAGCCAGATGAGCCCGCGCTCAAGCTGGCGACCTCGGGGTCTCGAACCTGGGTCCTTCCGCATCCCAGTCCGACGCTCTATCCACTGCGCCACCACCTGGTCAGGCCGTATACCTTCTTTTTTTAATTTTTATTATATATATTTTTTATCTTATTTTTATTAATTTTAATGCAATGGCATTGATAAATCAGGGTACATATGTTCCAAGAAAACATCTCCAGATTATTTTGACATTTGATTATGCTGCATACCCCTCACCCAAAGTCAAATTGTCTTCTGTCACCTTCTATCTGGTTTTCTTTGTGCCCCTCTCCTCCCCCTACCCCCTACCTCTCCTTCCTTGCCCCCTCCCCACCCCTCCACCCCACCCTCTGTTACCATCACATTCTTGTCCATGTCTCTGAGTCTCATTTTTATGTTCCATCTATGTATGGGTTCATATAGTTCTTAGTTTTTTCTGATTTACTTATTTCACTCCGTATAATGTTATCAAGGTCCATCCATGTTATTGTAAATGATCCAATGTCATCATTTCTATGGCTGAGTAGTATTCCATAGTATATATGTACCAGAGCTTTTTAATCCACTCGTCCTCTGACGGACACTTGGGCTGTTTCCAGATCTTCGCTGTTGTGAACAATGCTGCCATAAACATGGGGGTGCATTTCTCCTTCTGGAACCGTTCTATGATGTCCTTGGGGTATATTCTTAAAAGTGGGATGGCTGGGTCAAAAGGCAGTTCGATTTTCAATTTTTTGAGGAATCTCCATACTGTTTTCCACAGAGGCTGCACTAGTCTGTATTCCCACCAGCAGTGTAAGAGGGTTCCCTTTTCTCCACATCCTCGCCAGCACTTATTCTGTGTTGTTTTGTTGATGAGTGCCATTCTGACCGGTGTGAGATGATATCTCATTGTGGTTTTAATTTGCATTTCTCTAATGATTAATGATGTTGAGCATTTTTTCATATGCCTATTGGCCATCTGTATATCCTCTTTGGAGAAGTGTTTATTCATTTCTTTTGCCCATTTTTGATTGGATTGTCTTCCTGGTGTTGAGATTTACAAGTTCTTTATAAATTTTGGTTATTAACCCCTTATCAGACGTACTGTCAAATATGTTCTCCCATTGTGTAGTTTGTCTTTTTATTCTGTTCTTATTGTCTTTGGCTGTGCAGAAGCTTTTTAGTTTGATATAGTCCCATTTGTTTATCCTGTCTTTTATTTCACTTCCCTGTGGAGATAAATCAGCAAATATATTGCTGTGAGAGATGTCGGAGAGCTTACTGCCTATGTTTTCTTCTAAGATGCTTATGGTTTCACGCCTTACATTTAAGTCTTTTATCCATTTTGAGTTTATTTTTGTGAATGGTATAAGTTGGTGGTCTAGTTTCATTTTTTGCAGGTTGCTGTCCAATTTTCCCAACACCGTTTGTTGAAGAGGCTGTCTTTACTCCATTGTATGCCCTTACCTCCGTTGTCAAATATCAGTTGTCCATAGAGCTGTGGGTTTGTTTCTGGGTTCTTCGTTCTGTTCCATTGATCTATGTGCCTGTTCTTATGCCAGTACCACACTGTTTTGAGTACAACGGCCTTGTAGTATAGCTTGATATCAGGAAGTGTGATACCTCCCCCTTTATTCTTCTTTTTTAAGATTGCTAAGGCTATTCGTGTTCTTTTTTGGTTCCATATAAATTTTTGGAATATGTGATCTATATCTTTAAAGTATGTCATTGGTATTTTAATTGGTATTGCATTGAATTTATAAATTACTTTGGGTAATATAGACATTTTAATGATGTTTATTCTTCCTAATCATGAGCATGGTATATGCTTCCACTTGTTTGTATCTTCCTTGATTTCTTTTATCAATGTTTTATAATTTTCCAAGTACAAGTCTTTAGTCTCCTTGGTTAAATGTACTCCTAGGTACTTTATTTTTTTGGTTGTAATAGTGAAGGGGATTGTTTCCTTAATTTCTCTTTCTGACTGTTCATTGTTGGTATATAAAAATGCCTCTGATTTCTGGTATTAATTTTATATCCTGCCATTGTGCTGAATTCATTTATCAGGTCCAGTAGTTTTTTTGACTGAGACTTTAGGGTTTTCTATATACAATATCATATCATCTGCAAATAATGATAGCTTTACTTCTTCTTTTTCAACTTGAATGCCTGTTATTTCTTCTTGTCTGATTGCTGTGGCTAGGACTTCCAGGACTATGTTGAATAAGAGTGGTGAAAGGGGGCACCCCTGCCTTGTTCCTGATCTTAAGGGGATTGCTTTTAATTTTTGCCCATTGAGTATGATGTGTGTTTCTCATAGATGACTTTTATCATGTTTAGGTATGTTCCCTGTATTCCCACTTTGTTGAGAGTTTTGATCATGACTGGATGCTGGATTTTATCAAATGCTTTTTCTGCATCTGTTGAAATTATCATGTGGTTTTCTCCTTCCTTTTGTTTATGTGATGAATCATATTGATTGATTTGCGAATATTGTACCAGCTTTGCCTCCCCAGAATAAATCTCACTTGATCATGGTGTATGATTTTTTCCATATATTGTTGGATCCGGTTTGCTAATATTTTGTTGAGGATTTTAGCATCTATATTTATCAGGGATATTGGCCTATAATTTTCTTTCTTTGTGTTGTCTTTGCCTGGTTTTGGAATCAGAATTATGCTCGCCTCATAAAAGGAGCTTGGAAGTCTTCCTTCCTCTTGAATTTTTTGAAATAGCTTGAGAAGGATAGGAGTTAGTTCTTCTTTGAATAGTTGGTAGAATTCACTTGTGAAACCATCCGGCCCAGGACTTTTCTTTGTTGGGAGTTTTTTGATAACTGTTTTGATCTCATTTGGTGTAATCGGTCTGTTTAGGTTTTCTGACTATTCCAGATTGATTTTTGGAAGATTGTATGTTTCAAGGAATTTGTCCATTTCCTCTAGGTTTGAGACCCCTGCTCTAGGTTGTCTAGTTTTTTGGCATACAGTTCTTCATAATATTTTCTTACAATATTTTGTATTTCTGTTGTGTACAGTTGTTATTTCTCCCCTCTCATTTCTAATTTTATTTATTTGAGTCCTCTCTCTCTCTTTCTTGGTGAGTCTAGTTAAAGGTTCATCAATCTTGTTTATCTTTTCTAAGAACCAGCTCCTAGTTTCATTGATCCTCTGTATTGTTTCTTTAGTCTCTATGTCATTTATTTCTGCTCTGATCTTTATTATTTCCTTCCTTCTACTACATTTGGGCTTTACTTGCTGTTCTTTTTCTAGTTCTTTTAGATGCAGGGTTAAGTTGTTTATTTGAGCTTTTTCTAGCTTCTTAAAGTGTGCCTGTAGTACTATGAACTTCCCTCTCAGTACTACTTTTGCTGTATCCCATAAATTTTGAGTTGTTGTATGCTCATTATCATTTGTTTCTAGGAATTTTTTTATTTCTTCTTTGATCTCATTCTTAATTCATTCGTTATTTAACAACCTGCTGTTTAGTTTCCATGTGTTTGAGAATTTTTGAGCTTTTCTGTTGTGGTTGATTTCAAATAGTTTCTTGCCAATGTGATCAGAGAAAGTGCTTGATATGATTTCAGTCTTCTTAAATTTGTTGAGACCTTTTTTGTGCCCTAACATGTGGTCTATCCTAGAGAATGTACCATGAACACTTGAAAAGAATGGGCCCTGGCCGGTTGGCTGAGCGGTAGAGCGTCGGCCTTGCGGGCGGGGGACCCGGGTTCGATTCCCGGCCAGGGCACATAGGAGAAGCACCCATTTGCTTCTCCACCCCCCCTCCTTCCTCTCTGGCTCTCTCTTCCCCTCCCGCAGCCGAGGCTCCATTGGAGCAAAGATGGCCCGGGCGCTGGGGATGGCTCCTTGGCCTCTGCTCCAGGTGCTAGAGTGGCTCTGGTTGCGGCAGAGCGACGCCCCGGAGGGGCAGAGCATCGCCCCCTGGTGGGCAGAGCGTTGCCCCTGGTGGGCGTGCCTGGTGGATCCCGGTCGGGCGCATGCGGGAGTCTGTCTGAGTGTCTCTCCCCGTTTCCAGCTTCAGAAAAATACAAAAAAAAAAAAGAAAACAAAAAAAAAAGAAAAGAATGTATATTCTGCTGCTTTAGGGTGAAAGGTTCTGAAGATATCTATTAAATCAAGTTGACCTAGTGTGTCCTTTAAGTCTGCTGTTTCTTTGTTAATTTTCTTTCTTGAGGATCTATCTAGTGATGTTAGTGGGGTATTAAAATCCCCTACTATTATAGTGTTGCTGTTGATCTCGCTCTTTATATCCATCAAAGTCTGCTTTATATATTTAGGTGCTCCTATATTAGGTGCATAGGTATTTATAATAGTTATATCTTCCTGTTGGATTGCTCCCTTTATCATTATGTAGTGGCCTTCTTTATCTCTTACTATATTCTTTGTTTTAAAGTCCATTTTGTCTGATATAAGTATTGCTACCTTAGCTTTTTTTTCATTTCCATTTGCATGAAATGTTTTTTTTTCCATCCTTTTACCTTCAACCTATGTACATCTTTTGTTTTAAGGTGTGTCTCTTGTAGACAGCATATGTATGGGTCCTGTTTTCTTATCCATGCAGCTACCCTATGTCTTTTGATTAGATCATTTAATCCATTTACATTTAGGGATATTGACATGTAATTGTTTATTGCCATTTTATTCTTTAAAGCTGTATTCCTCTTTTTTCCCACTTTGATCTGTTTATACCATGCCCCTTAACATTTCCTGCAGCATTGGTTTGGTTGTAATGAATTCCTTGAGTTTTTTTTTGTCTGGGAAACTTTTTATTTCTCCTTCAATTTTAAAAGATATCCTTGCTGGATAAAGTAGTCTTGGTTGTAGGTTCTTGTTCTGCATTACTTTGAATATTTCTTGGCATTCCCTTCTGGCCTCAAGTGTTTATGTTGAGAAATCTGATGTCATCCTTATGGGGGCTTCTTTGTAGGTGATAGCCTTTTTTTTCTCTAGCAGCTTTTAATATTTTCTCTATCACTTAGCTTTGGTATTTTAATTATGATAGTCTTGGTGTAGGTTTCTTTGGGTTTCTCTTTAATGGAGTTCTTTGTGCTTCTTCAACTTGTGAGAGTTTCTCTTGCATTAATTTAGGGAAGTTTTCGGCTATGATATGATTGAACAAAGTCTCTATCCCATGTTCTTTCTCTTCTTCAGGAACCCCTATAATGCGGATGTTATTTCTCTTTATGTTGTCACAGAGCTCTCTAAGAGTTTCCTCAGACTTTTTGAGTCTCTTTTCTTTTTTCTTCTCTGCTTTCATGCCTTCATTCCAGTTGTCCTCCAAATCACTGATTCGATCCTCAGCTCTATCCATCCTGTTTTTAATTCCTTCCATTGTGGTCTTTATTTCTGATACTGTATTTGTCATCTCTGACTGATTCTTTTTTAATATTTCAGTATCCTTTTTTATACTTGCTATTTATTTAGGTGTTCATAATGACCATCATTGTTTTAAGATCCCTAAGGATCCTTACAGTTATTATTTTGAACTCCGCATCTGGAAGTTTGGTTATTTCCATATCACTCAGTTCATTTCCTGGATGTTTCTCTTGTGGTTTCATTTGGATTGCACTTCTCTGTCTTCTCATTGTATCTATTTGGGTGTTTTGTTTATAGGGCTGGTTGAGTCTAGGCTTGGTGTTGTCTGCCTCCAGTTTTCAATTGTGTTATTTCTAGGTCTTCTTGGGTTGGCATCAGCTATTATTTGTAATCCACTTTCGGATTTGGGCTGCTTTGAAGTCTTGGCTTGTTTGTTTTCTTAACAGGTGATTGTCTTGTTTGCTGATCTCAGCAAGGGGCTTATTTGAAACTGTATCCAGAAATGCAGTGGGTGTGACCTGAGGCTCCGAAGTCCTCTTCTGGCAGTTAATCTCTCTGGGGGCTGGTTGCTTTCTCAGCTTCAGTAAGGAGAGGTGTATCTCAGATCTCCATGGAGACCTGGAGTTACTGCCTCTCCTTCCCACTTCTTGTTTTTAGCTGTGTCTTGTTGCACTTATTGGAGCTGGAGAGATGTCTGTATCTCTGTAACCTGGAAGTACTTTTGTATTTTGCTTTGTGGAAGGATCAGCCCCTCCCCCAGTTATAAGTGCCTCCAGCACTGAATGAGTCAGCTTTTCAGGTTGTCACCTACATTCCTCTCCCCCTCACCATCCGTCTCTCTCTCTCTCTCCTTTCTTTTTTGGAAGACAAGCAGGCCCTTTCAACACACCTCGTTCCCTGGTCGCCAGGCAAGTGGCTGTGAGCAGTATTTACTGCTCTTTTTCTTGGAGTGAGAGCCCAGCCTCAGCCCCTCCCCCCCGTTCCTGTAAGCAGGGGAGATTCAGGTGCTCCCTACCAGGTTTGTTGTGGCTTCTTCTTTGCTCCTTGGTTTTTGAGAGCTGTTCTTGTATTGCAGATTTGGTTTTTCATGCTGATTGTTCATAAATTAGTTTATAATCCAGTTTGGTGGTGTGAGCTGGGAGTCTGTGCTTCTGCCTACTCTGCTGCCATCTTTCCATCCAACTTCTACCTTCTTTTATTTGATCCAGTTAATAACACTGTTTTGTCTTTTACCAAATAACTCCAGATATACGGAAAAGGTTTATATAGGTGGATGGGGATCCTCAAACCCCTCAGCGAGATCTTCTGAGCATGGCTTTGAAAGTACCAAGAGGCAGAAAAAGCCCAATAAAGATCAGGTGAACTACCAGTTTTTAGGATACACCCTTAAAGGCTCCAATGCCCCAAAGGGGTCTCATAGGATTCCATCTGGGTCCTGCTTCAATAGTGAATAGGAAGGTCATTGAGCTAAAGCCTGCTAGACTTACATGCCTTTGCTGTGAGGAAAAGGGGACACTGGAAGGTAGGCTTCCCCCTTGCTCCTCTAAGTGAGGGTTCAGTCTCTTCCAGCCCTGCTCCAGCCACCTATGACCTAACCTTGCCCAGAATCCTGGGGTTTGCCACTGAAGGCTGAAGGTGCCCAGGGCCGTCAGCCCCATCTACAACACAGTGGACGAGCCTAGGGTATTTCTTCCAAGAGGCAGGTAAACTGATCTCATTTGCACAAGGGCCACTTAACTATGTCTTTCCTGAATAGTCAGGTTTTTTATTCTTCCCTTTAAGATCTCTGTTGAGGGTGTTGATAGTCCTATTTTCTGCTGCTTTGTTAAATATATAGTGTTTCCTTGATTCCTCCTACCTCAATGCCCCACTCATATTTCAGGCTGGGACCTACTCTTAATTTAGAGCTCTCTTTCCCCCTTTTGCCAACTTCTATTATGAATTTACCTTTGCCACCCAGCTTAGTATATCCCAAGGTTCTCTTTACCACGCCAGTCGCAAAGCTCCAGGGAAAAGCAACCTGGTCTCATCTCTCCAGACCCAGACAGAGAACAGAAGCTCCATCTCCACACATGCTGCAGATGGCTTTTCCAGTCTACCGGAATCATTACCAGCTAGAAGCAGCGGTCATTGGGACTTGGACGTGAGCTACAAAGTATAGAATTGTGACAACAATTTCAGTGCCATGCGGACTTTTCCTGGACTCCTGCTCCTTGTGACAGCTCCTAACGGACTGAACTGGGGTTTGGTTGCATATGCAGGGATTTGGAATGGTGTTGGTGCCAACTTGGACTTGGTGAACATGTTAAGAACACTACTCTTTTATGGATTCTTGCTGTATTGGCCAAGAGTTTGCTTAAAGGCTTTAATCACTGTAAAAAAAAAAAAAGAAGAAGAAGACTGGATAAAGAAGATGTGGCACATATACACTATGGTATACTACTCAGCCATAAGAAATGATGGCATTGGATCATTTACAACAGAGTGGTAGGATCTTGATAACATTATACGGAGTGAAATAAGTAAATCAGAAAAAACCAAGATCTACATGATTCCATACATTTGGTGGGACATAAAAATGAGACTAAGAGACATGGACAAGAGTGTGGTGGTTACAAGGGGGGGAAGGAAGAAGGGGGAGGGGGAGGGCCACAAAGAAAATTAGATAGAAGGTGACGGAGGATAATCTGACTTTTGGCTATGGGTATGAAACATAACTGAGTGACAAGATAACCTGGACATGTTTTCTTTGAATATATGTACCCTGATTTATTGATGTCACCCCATTAAAATTAATAAAAATTTATAATAAAAAATCAGATGTGAAAAAGAAAAATCAGCATCAAGCTTTTCTGGCTAGATTATTTTATTTTACTTTATTTTATTCAATGAGAAGAGGGGAGGCAGAGACAGAACCCTGCATGTCCCCTGACCAGGCTCCACTAGTAAGCCCCACTAGGGGGTGATGATCTGCCCATCTGAGGTGTTGCTCTGTTGCTGAGCTACTGAGCTCTTTTTAGTGCCTTTGGCGAAGGCCATGGAGCCATCCTCAGCACACAGGGCCATTTTGCTTAAATTGAGCCATGGCTGCAGGAGAGGAGGGAAGGGGGGGGGGAGAGAGAGAGAGAGAGAGAGAGAGAAGCTAGAGGGGGAGGGGCGGCAAAGCAGTGAGCGCTTCTCCTGTGTGTCCTGACTAGGAATCAAACCTGAGACATCTACATGCTGGGCCAACCGGCCAGGGCCTCTGGCTAGGTTCTTACTGGTTAAGGATAACTTTTAGTTCCATATAACCAATTTTTGATCGTCGACATTTGCATTTTAAAAAAGTTTTAGGCTTTGTTTTCTAGGAGTTTTTATACATAATAATAAACAAAACCACAGGAAAAAGAGAAGATCCTAAAGGCAGCTTATAAATTAGAGAGATTTTATTTACAGTGATTTACCAGTTTTGTTAGAATATTTTAATATACCCCCCCAGCTTTTAATGAACCATTATCAAGTAATTCAGAGTGGTGGAGTGGTTTATATATAATCACACGTACAGTTAATATAATACATAATATGTAATGTGCATAAACTTTCTCAGGAAAAGTTTGGTTTGCATTTTCTACTGTACATTATATATAATTTTTCTACCATGTTCACAGGAAAATAAACATTGACCCTGTAAATGGAAACTAAAAGCATCTGTTTATGATTTCTCCTTGTTGCTGCCTTTCATCAAGGGAGTTTTGATGATATTAAAGGATTAATAGTAAGATAATAGCTACTAGAGTGTTGTCTACCATTAGGATGACTGTTGAGTCTTGCTACTTTTTAATTTACTTCTAAAATTAAATGTTTTTGTTAGATATATTAGGGCCAGTAGTTACTGTGTTAAAATTCATTTACTGTCTTTGTTTATACTACCAATACCATTTTTTTTATTCTGAAATATCTTAGGAACAAAGAAGTGAGTGTGTTCTTTTCTCATATTTGTTTTGATGATAAGATTCAGTGTAATTGAACCTTTTATTGCATGAGCCTTTAGTTTTAGTTTGTTCCGCTCTGAAAAAAATGTTTTCATTCAGCTCCACTTGTCTAAGTTGAGTGGAATGGAAATGCATAGATCAGAAGTACAAGAGTGAAATGCTTTTACATACGCATTTTACTTAGACGTTGATATACTCATTGCTTTAGCATTTTAGTCTGGTTTAATAGAACACAAGGATTAAAGCTCCCAAATTTTTATATATTTGTTTCAGCTAGTGAATAAGATTTTTAAGGATGTCATCAAATATTAGGAAGCTTTTCATTAAAATTTCTCCGTAAATAGTTATGCATTTAGAGATAATGTTAGGTGGTCTTATGGGTTGAGATACATAATGTGTGCATTTTCTGGGTTTCTGTTCTAAGATCATAGATGCACACAAAATAACTAATATTAATTTGCAGGCACTAGAATTTACTTTTTGTTTAAAGGATGAATTTGTTGGACAATAATCATAAGCACCATTGACTAATTTCTTATTAAGGAAAAAGAAGGAATAGTGGATATTTAGCTGTCATTTTAACATTTTTGGCCAGTGACTTTTCCCTAAGATTGAATAACTTAGATTGTTTTCAGGCCAGGGTATTTGCTCTATGGATTGGGGTTTTTGTTTCCAGGTAATGTTATTGATAGATAAGTTAACAGTGTCATTTTATATGTGCTTTTGTCATTGGCAGAATTGAATTAATTGAATTGTTGTACATGAACTGGTAACTAATAGAAAAACAGATATAGCATAATGGATTATATTAGGTTTGGTTACTTGTGATAAAACTTAAAACCAGATAGCCATCAATTTTATTTTTATGGTATAAGATCTGAAGGTAGCTTCAAGCAGGGCAGCTCCACAGTGACCAGGAATCCAAGCTCCTGCCTTGTTATTCTGTCATTTACCTTCCACTTCATAGTCCTTCTTGGAAATGGAAAAGTAGAAAGAAGAAAAGGGAGGGGGAAAAGGAATGTATCAGTTGTCTTTTAAAGAGATTTCTGGGAAGCTGTAATATAACTTTTAAAAAGATTTTTTTCCCATTGATTTGAGAGAGGGAGAAAGTGAGAGAGATGGAGGGAGAGGGAGAGAGAGGGACATCAACTCATTGTTCCACTTAGTTGTTTTTTTTTTGTATTTTTTCTGAAGCTGGAAACGGGGAGAGACAGTCAGACAGACTCCCGCATGCGCCCGACCAGGATCCACCCGGCACACCCACCAGGGGCGAAGCTCTGCCCACCAGGAGGCGATGCTCTGCCCCTCCGGGGCATAGCTCTGTTGCGACCAGAGCCACTCTAGCACCTGGGGCAGAGGCCAAGGAGCCATCTCCAGCGCCCGGGCCATCTTTGCTCCAATGGAGCCTCGGCTGCGGGAGGGGAAGAGAGAGACAGAGAGGAGGGGGGGGGGGTTGGAGAAGCAAATGGGCGCTTCTCCTATGTGCCCTGACCAGGAATCGAACCCGGGTCCCCCACACGCCAGGCTGACGCTCTACCGCTGAGCCAACCGGCCAGGGCTGTTCCACTTAGTTGTTCATTTTAGTTGTGCACTCATGGGTTGCTTCTTGCATGTGCCCTGATTGAACCCACCGCCTCAGTGCACTGGGACGGCACTTTATACACTGAGTCATCCAGTCAGGGCCAAACTTTTGTTTGTATGTTATTGGCCAGAACTTAATCAATGTCCAAATGTAACTGCAAGGCAAGCTGGAAATTATAGCTTTTTTTTTTTTTTTGACTGCCATTGTACCTAGTTAGAAATTGAGGATTATTTTATTTAGGAAGAAGGTGACAACAAACACTGAGACAGCTGGCAGCTGATTCCATAGTAAATCAAGCAGTATAGTAGATGTTAAGAATCCTTGAATTGCCTGACCAGGCGGTGGCGCAGTGGATAGAGCTGGGATGCGGAAGTACCCAGGTTCGAGACTCCGAGGTCGCGTGCGGGCTCATCTGGCTTGAGCAAGGAGCTCGCCAGCTTGGACCCAGGGTCCCTGGCTCCAGCAGGGGGTTACTCGGTCTGCTGAAGGCCCACGGTCAGGGCACATGTGAGGGGGCAATCAATGAACAACTAAGAAGTCGCAACGCGCAACGAGAAACTGATGATTGATGCTTCTCATCTCTCTCTGTTCCTGTCTGTCTGTCCCTGTCTATCTCTGCCTCTGTAAAAAAAAAAAAAAAAAAAAAAAAAAAAAAAGAATCCTTGAATTGACTTGCCTGCTAACCTTTACTGGGCCCTGGGCTCTTTGAGGATGCTGGTAAAACTTACAGACCCTTTTTTTCCTTGAAAAATGTACCTTTGGACATGTGCACGGAATTTTATAGGATGCATTTAGACAATGGGGTTGCCCTGTCTGATTGCTTAGTTGATTAGAGCGTCATCCCTAAGTGCATAGGTTGCTGGTTTGATCCCCGGTCAGGATGCATGCAGGAGCAGATTGATGTTCCTATCTCTCCTTCTCTCCCTTCCTCTCTCATTCTCTCTCTTAGCGAAAGTGACTGTCTTCCAGGATATAATGTTCCACTCTAAGACAGTTCTTGTTAGAAAGTTTTCCTAGGTTTTCATTATTCATTCAGTCAACAAAAGTTTATTAGCATGTTCTGTATTCTAGACACTGTGGTAGTATTTGAAGATTCAAAATCACTGTGATTGATTTGTTAAGTGCTTACTATGTGCCTGGCATGGGACTAGGAGCCTTAAGTGCATTCTTCATTTTCTTCATCTTATAAATTAGGAATTAATCTGCCTAGATTTTGTAGCTAGTGAATGATAGAGCTGGTTTTGAATCTCGGTCTAACTCTAAAATTATTTTTTTTAGTTACGATTGTGGTAGGCAGTTAGACAGACATGAGCAGAGCAGACTGTGTAGGTACAGAAGGTCACCAGGGCAGGAGTCCCCAGGTGCCTAGCACTGGGCAAAACTGGAAAAACAAAGCCTTTGCCCCCAGGGTAACCTTTTCTCCCCTGGCATATCGCTGGGCATACAGTTTAGACTCCCTGGCCTTTCATATTGCTGGTCATGCAGTTTGGACCCTCTCTTGACCTTTCCTCCCCTGGCATGTTACTAGTCATGCCATAGACCCCCTTGGAGGAGGAACAGGGGGTTGAAAGAAGAGCTGTCTTATGCGACTCCCAACTCCCACGTAGGCCCTTGTACAGCCACTCCCACAGGTTACGCTTCAGTTATTGGACTCCAGGCCCAGAAACGCAGCAAAACCAGCAAAGTGATGCCATGACTGACATCAGCACCAGCTGCATTGACTAATGACTGCCCGCCCTGGTGCTGACCAATCAGTGGAGACCACGACCTTGAAAGGACACGCCTGGAGAGCTGATGAATATTTTGTTGGGATCTTCCCCTGAGACCTCCAGATAAATGCCTTCGGAGATGGAGGAGTGTGGCTCCCCATCCTGGGATCATGCCTGTGCCTTGCCCCCCTCTCCTCCCCCCCAGGCTCTACCTTCACCCTCCCCTCTCCTGGGCTCCAAGGGCCCCTCTTTAGCCTCTGTGCCTTGTTTCCTGAGCCCCATTTCTTCTACAGCTCACTTCTACCTCTGTGACTTTCTAAATAAACTTTTTTTAGATGGGGGTCTTACCTCTGAATTCTTTCTTAGCCACAAGTCAAATTCTGAGGTTGCTGAACTAGGGCCCAGTCTGACTGACACCTGGTGTGGTATTGCTGCCAGCACCATGAAATAGACATTTCATCATAAGGATGAGACACACTGAGCTTGGGTAGCACATATACTAACATTGGAACTATACAGAGAAGATTAGAATGGCCCCTGCACAAGGATGACATGGAAATTCGTGAAGTGTTCCATATTTTTGAAACATACATGGTGATGGAAGAAGATCTGACTTTGTGTGGTGAGCACACAATGCGATATACAAATGATGAATCAAAGAATTATACGCTTGAAACCTATATAAATTTTATGTAACTTTTTGTTCTATCTTTAAATAAATTACAATTACAAAAATTTATTTAACCAATGCCACTCTAAGACATTTAATTAAAAAATAAAAATAAAACCATTTCTTTTAATTACCAGGAAGTAGACACTTCACCATAAGCATGAGACACATTAAGCTGAGGTGTTTAGTATTTCAATTTCAAATTCTTGCCTTGGGTAATTGAACCAGGAATCTCTTTGGACCTCAGTTTTCTGTTAACATTTTGCAAAGCTACTGAAAATGTTTAAGTATGTGATAATGTTACTCTTAATTTTAGTATTTTTTTAAACATATAGTGCCATCAGTATGATATATGGCATGTGACAAATGCCAACTGGTAGTCTGATCTGAGAGTAGTAAAAGTGGTTGTATTTGAAAGTGTCTTATCAGCATTCAAATTGTATATAATTAAACAAATTCTATGAAAACCACCTTTCTATCACCTTGTAAAACAGCGCACTGGTGCCGTGTGTTCTCCTTTTTCTCACAAATATGCTGTCATGGATGCTGACAGCATCACACGTGGAATTTGGCTTAAAAAGCTTTTTGCATCAAACCGAGGTTTCGACCCCATTGATATACAGATGTTCTCATAATTTTCTCTCTTCAATTCCTTTGTAAGTCAAAAAGAGTGGGAAAGGCAAAATTATATGAGTAATTACAGTATTAAATTGCTATAGAAAACCATTTGAGTTCTTTATTATTCTCTTTTCAACTTTAGTTTCAAATCGCCAGCTTCTTCAATGGTTTCTCATATTGACAGGCGTTAGATGATGAAGGCCCCATTTCTTTATGCGTTGACATCCCTGCCTCTTGTTTTATCAGAAACATTATTTTCTTTCCTGGGGAGCGTGCTGCCGGTTCCAGTTGTGGAGTGTACAACTAGAGTTGACTTCAGAAGGTTGCCTAGTAAGCATAGCAAACAGGCAGTGATAGGTCGGGTCTGCCGCTGCTTTCTGCTCTGTGAACATAAATTGTCATAAACCAGTGTTTGAGCCTTCTTTGTGTTGATTCTTATTTAATTCTAGGACGATTTGATGACAGTGTTATTGAAGAGAGGAGACAATGTGCTGAAGATCTGCTACAGTTCTCTGCCAATATCCCTGCCCTTTATAACAGTAAACAGCTTGAAGATTTTTTCAAGGTTTGGAGATCTTTATGAAATATAATGTAGTTAATTAAAATACCTGTGTTTTCTAATGTGTAATAAAGCAAGATTCACAGTTCTTTTTTTTAAAACAGAAAATGTCACTTACTTTTGAATTTCATTATTCACTAGAATAATGATAGGTTTTTAATTCATAGATTTTAAAAAATTGCTAGAAAGGGCTTAGAGATGATCTGATTCACTCCATCATAATTGAAATACATTAAAATTTTTAAGTATCATGAAACTCCAGTAATTTTACTTTTTGAAGTGTCTTTTAGTGCTATGCTTCTTTTTGGGATAGAAACCAAAAAGAAGTCTGTATTGAATTTTTGTAATTGTACTAATTTATTTAAAGATAGAACAAAAATAGTTACATAAAATTTTAGAGAGGTAGGTAGTGTTAATTATATTACCAGAGAATCATTGGATATTTGTGTGTTAAGTTTCTTGGCATGTAATGCCTTCATTATGAGTTCTTTGTAATTTTTAATAATAATTTAAGATTTTATTTTGAACTGAACCTGTGAAGGTTGTTGGTCAATATCAGTGTTTTTAATGACCACAATTTTCCTATTGTGTTTAGCCTTCTGGAAAAAAACTAGTGATTGTATTATAATTATTTCCTTCTTTAACTAAAAATCTACTCATTTGTATAAGTGTAATTTCTTTTTTTTTTTTTTGCATTTTTCTGAAGCTGGAAACGGGGAGAGACAGTCAGACAGAGTCCCGCATGCGCCCGACCGGGATCCACCCGGCACACCCACCAGGGGCGACCCTCTGCCCACCAGGGGGCAATGCTCTGCCCCTCTGGGGCGTCGCTCTGCCGTGACCAGAGCCACTTTAGCGCCTGGGGCAGAGGCCAAGGAGCCATCCCCAGTGCCCCGGCCATCTCTGCTCCAATGGAGCCTTGGCTGCGGGAGGGGAAGAGAGAGACAGAGAGGAAGGAGGGGGGAGGTTGGAGAAGCAAATGGGCGCTTCTCTTTATGTGCCCTGGCCAGGAATCGAACCTGGGTCCCCCGCACACCAGGCCGACGCTCTACCGCTGAGCCAACCGGCCAGGGTTATAAGTGTAATTTCTTATACCATATAGTCAACAAAGCATATGAGTAGTAGGAGTCTTAATTTTCCTGATGCTAGTGGATCTAGAAAGGAATTTATTTTTTAATGACCTGTTTTAGTTTACCGAGGAGAGTCGATCTTTTGAAAGATACTACTACAAATTTATTATGACTCATAAAGTACATAATTGGAGTAGGAATATATAGTAATATAAAAGTTTTAGTAACAATATGATTCCTACTGATTGACTTTATTGTTTAATTTTTTATTACTTTGTAGACTAGGCCAAGGCGATGAATCTGGCTTCTGCTTATGACCTAATGCAGGTATTTGAGATCAAAGGCCAAGTCAGAATGATACATTATTTAGCTCTTTGCTGTTCTTCAGTGTGGAGTCTGTGCTTATATAAAAAGGCAACATTATTAAGCAAGAAGAATATCACTTTATAGAAATTGTGCAAGGCAGTCATACAAATTAGCCAACCCATGGCTAGGGCTAAAAAAATCAGTCTGGAGACATAGAAGTTAGATTATAGTCTTTGAACAATTTAAGTTATCTATTTTATTTCTTTTGGATCTGAGAATTCCTGATTGTAACTCCTACTAGAAGACACTTATTTGTAGGCTTTGTGAAGTGAGAGACCAAAGAAGTGGAAGAAAAGATTGGGCAGTTTAAGAGAAGTAAAGCTAAGTCTCCACCTAGAGATAGTCCTTATTTCTCATTGGCCAGAACTGGGTCACGAGACTATCCTTAGCTTCAGAGAAGTATGGGTGACTCTTTAGCTTTCTAGTTCTGATTGTGGATGAAGTTATGGAGGGCAGGTTTATTGGTAGCCAGTCTACAAGGTGTGCTATAACAACACACAGTTTTTTTCTTTGTATAAACATGCATGATAGGTACCACATGCAAATAACACATAGTCACTTGATTTTATAATATTTAAATATATACAGTAGTAGAAGTAATAGTGTAATGAGCCTTCATTACTCATTACTGAGCTTCAAAATTATAAGTGTGTAGCCCAGTTTTTTAATCTGTTGATTGAAATTCAATTTGTTGGCATAAAATTGTTCATATTAGTCTCTTACAATGCTTTTAATTTCTGTAGGGATGGAGTAATGCCCATCTTTCATTCATGATTTTGATAATTTGTCTATTTTTTTCTTGGTCTATGTAACTAAAAGTTTGATATTTTTGTTCTTTTCAAAGGATCAACTTGGTTTTATGGTGTTTCTCTATATTTCTGTTTCATTTCATTGATTTGTACTCTAAACTTGATTTCCTTTCTTTTGCTTGCCTTCAGTTTACTTTGCTTTTTCTTTAATTCCTTAAAGTGGAAGCTTAAATTACTGACTTGAGATAGTTGTTCTTTCTAATATAAGCATTTACAGCTATAAATATCTCTCTTAACCCTGCTTGAGATTCAAATCCCATAAATTTTTCTTTTCATTTTTATTCAATTCAGTATGTCTTTTGATTTCTTCTGTGATTTTTTAATTTTTTTAACTTATTGGTTATTTATAAATATGTTCTTTAATTTCCAATTATTTGTGGATTTTCTAAAGTTTCTTCTATTGTTGATTTCTAATTTTGTTTTCTTGTAGTTGTGATCATAAATCATATGCTCTATAATTTCAATTTTTAAAAATTTATCAAGACCGGGTTTATTTCTTACCATTTGATTTCTCCTGGAGAATGTTTCATGTGTGCTTGATACTCTGTTGTCAGGCAGCATTTTCTGTAAACATCAGTTATTTCAAGTTAGTTGATAGTAATGTTTGTCTTTCATATCCTTGGTAATTTTCTAATTCTGTCAATTACTGAGAGTGAGGTATTGAAGTCTTCAATTGTTATTGTTGAATTTGTTATTTCTTCTTTGAGTTATGCTAATTTTCACTTTATTTTGGGGCTCTGTTGGCAGTACATGTATGCTTATGATGGATATGTCTTTATGATGATTTGAATTGCTTAATTTTATGCAATGTCTCTCTTTGTCTCTAGTAATATTTATTAAAGCTTTACTTTGTGTAATTTTAAATAGATTCACTTTAGTCCCTTACAGTCACTACATATTTGCATGGTACCTTTATGTCATTATTTTGCTTTCAATCCATTTTTGTTATTGAATATAAGAAATCTCTTACATGCACTAAATAGTTTGATCTTATTTTTTTATCCAGTCAGAAAATGGATGTTGTTGATTTGAGTATTTAGTCATTTTATACTTGAGGCAATTATTGATATGATTGAATTTATCTGCCCTTTTGCTGTTATATCTTATATGTTTTTGTTTTTTTTCTTTATGCTACCTTTTGTTTTAAATAGACATACCATTTAAATTCATTTTTAATGAATTTTTTGTTATGTTAAATTCTTATTGGTTGCTCTAGGATTGAAACATGCGTTTTAATTTATGACAATTTACTTGAAATTAATGCTAACTTAATTCTAGTAAAATGTAGAAAGTTTGCTTCATAAAGCATTATTTACTCCCCCTCTATTGTATTATAATAGATATACCTTAAATATATCATAAACCCAACAATATAGTGTTTTATGATCTGATGTCTTTTAAGAAGTTAGAAGAAAAAAGAACATATTTATATAAATATTTTTAAACCTTAAAAACAGTGTTTATTAAAAACATTAGGGGACATAAAATTGTAACAAAACAATAGGTAAATCTAAAATGCATGTACACAAAATAACACATTTTTTCAAGAGCATGTTTCTAAAAGGAAACAAAATAAGAGGGGGCCTTCCATGGATCTATATATGTATATATAGTCTTTTATATTTACCCTCATATTTACCTTTTTTGGTGTTCTTTATTTGTTCAGGTATATTTGATTTACTAACAATTGTGTAAGGCAGGTTTATTAGCAAAAGATTCTTGTCTGAAAATGTTTTTTTTTTTTTACCCTTTCTTTTAAAAAATTTTTTAAATTGACTTATTTTAGAAAGAACGAAAGGAGGGAAGGAGAGAAACATCAATTTGTTGTTCCACTTTTTTTATGCATCATTGGTTGATTCTTGTATGTGCCCTAACCAGAGATCAAACTTGCAACCTTGGCATTTTGGGATGATGCTGTAACCAATTGAGCTACCTTGCCCGGGCTTACCCTTAATTTTTAAAGGTTAATTTTGCTGGATATATGGAATTTTTGATTGACAGTGTTTCTTTTAGTACTTTGAACTTGTCATTTCACTGCCTTTTGTCCTTTATAAGAAGTCAGCTGTTAATCGTATTATAGTTCTTCTGCTTGCTTCTTTCAGAATTTAGCCTTGTCTTTCAACAGTGTTAGTCCAGGTGTTGATCTTGTTCTGTTTAACCTATTTGGAGTGTAATTTATCTTCTATGTATTTGTAGATTAAAGTTTTTATGTCAGATTTTAGGATTTTTCTGCCTTCATCTCTTCATGTATTTTTTTTTCAGCCCCTTTCTCTCTTTTGCATTGGATACTCTCATTACAATCAAATTGGTATGCTTGATATTACTCCACATTTCTTTCTGGTTCTCTTTATTATTATTTGGTCTTTTTTCCTTTGATCTTCAAATTGGATAGTTTCTGTTGATCTCCAAGTTCTTTGACTATTCTTTCTTAAATCTATTGTTGAACTCCTCTAATGAAATTAAAATTTTTGTTATAATATCTTCAATTTTTTATTGAATTTATTGGAGTAATATCGATTAATAAAATTATATAGGTTTCAGGTCTACAATTTTATATCTTCTATATATTGTATTGTGTGTTCGCCACCCCAAATTAAATCTCCTTCCATCACGATTTACCCCGTTTTACCTTCTTCTACCTCCCTCGTCCCCCTTTCCCTCTTATAATCACCATACTGTTGTCTGTGTCTATGAGTTCTTTTCTTTCTTTGCTTACTTAATCTCTTCACTTTTTTCACCCAGCCTCCCAACCCCCATCTCTTCTGTCAGCTACACTACCTTTCAACTCCAGGATTTCTATGTGGTTGTAGTTGTTTTTTTCCCTAAATTGAGATTAATTGACATAACATAAAATTCACCATTTTAAAGTATACAGTTCAGTGATTTTTAGTATATCACTACCTGATTCCACAACATTTTCATCATCCCATAAAGAAACCTCATACCCATTAGCAACTCACTTTTTTCCCACGTGCCCCAACCCTTAGCAACCACTGATCTACTTTCCATCTTGATGGATTGGCCTGTTATGAACATTTCACATGAATGGAATCATATAATACGTGGCCCTTTGCATCTGGCTTCTTGCACAAAGCTTAATGTTTTCAAAGTTCATCCGTATTGTTGCATGTATCAATGCTTCATTTCTTTTTATGGCTGAATAGTGTAGTCTACTAGGTAGATATGAATATACCACATTTTGTTTATTATTTGTCACTTAATGGACATTTGGACTGTCTTTACTTTTGGTTCTATGATAATGCTTTATTTAAAAAAAATAATTTCCATTTATTTGTTTTTTCTATTTCCTCAGTCATAGTCATTATACTTTCCTGTGATTCTTTAATCATGATAACCTCCAGTTATTTGAACATATTTGTAAATAGCTGTGTTGAAGTCTTTGCTTTCTAAGTCTCAACATCTTTGCCCTCTCAGAGTAAGTTTCTATTGACTGTTTTTCCTCCCTCTGGATGGAGCACACACTTTCCTTTTTCTTTGTATATTTTATAACATTTTTGTTGAAAGCTGGAAATTTTTGTTAATATATATTATAATATAACAATTCTGAGTTCTGATTTTTCCCCCTGAGGGTTGTTGCCATTGTTTTGTTAGTATGTTTATTAACATGTCTGTACTATATCTGTGTCTGAATGCTGATACTTATGCTCAGTTTTTAATTTTTATTGTATTTTTAAACCTGTCTTAGTGGAGATAAGTCCTGTATCATCATAGTTTAGTGAATAGCCAGTGTTTCATTATACGCTTCTCTCTTATGCTGATGATTCTCTGTGTGTTTTCAAAGTTCAGGCAGTGTTTATGTTTGTCCTGATTTTTACTCTCCTTTGGGATGTCTTGTATTTCCTCTGTGCACATGCACCATCTCATGGTTTGCTAGTGATTTGTGGATAGCTGAACCCCTCTGGTCTCCTTCACGAATGGGTAGACAGCTTATTAAGAACCCCTATAGTTGTGTTATTGTCTGGATCTCCCTGATACGTGTCTGGTTAATGGTCTGGTCCTTTGCTTGCTGCAGCTTATGTTTGCTGAGCCACACACTGTTCCTTGCCATTTGTTTGGCACTGAGATTGCTACTATTACTGATAATGCTGTTTGGGGGTAGTTTTATTTTTTTATTTTTTATTTTTTTATTTTTTAATAATTTTATTTTTTTAATGGAATGACATCAATAAATCAGGATACATATATTCAAAGATAACAAGTCCAGGTTATCTTGTCGTTCAATTATGTTGCATACCCACCACCCAAAGTCAGATTGTCCTCTGTCACCTTCTATCTTGTTTTCTTTGTGCCCCTCTCCACCCCCTATCCCTCTCCCATTCCTATGTTTTAGTCGGTATCATGCCAGCCTCCTCTACAAGTGAGTCTGCTGTTTTTCAAGCCTGCATTGCCCTTGTATAATTACTATGGCAACCCATTTGAGATGGAAGAGGGGAGCAACCAGGCAAGAATGCCACAGACGCCTGACCAGGCAGTGGTGCAGTGGATAGAGCATCGGACTGGGATGTGGAGGAGGTTCAAGACCCCAAGGTCGCCAGCTTGAGCGTGGGTTCATCTGGTTTGAGCAAAAAGCTCACCAGCTTGGACCCAAGGTCACTGGCTCGAGCAAGGGGTTACTCGGTCTGCTGAAGGCCCACGGTCAAGGCACATATGAGAAAGCAATCAATGAACAACTAAGGTGTTGCAATGAAAAACTGATGATTGATGCTTCTCATCTCTCTCCATTTCTGTCTGTCCCTATCTGTCCCTCTCTCTGACTCTCTCTCTGTCTCTGTAAAAAAAAAAAAGAACGCCGCAGACTCCCACAGTTCTTACCTGTGGTTTTGCGGCTTTTTATGCGTAACCACTTCTTCATTTGCTTTATGTTTTTGATTAAATTCCAGAGCTCTCACATGGTTGTTTTGACAGTTCTCTCTAATTATATTATTGTCTTCTGGGGAAAGCATTTGCTGGTCTACTTATTCTGCGATACGTGAACTCCTTTTCCTCTAGACTGACTTTCATTAGCAAAATCTTTGAGATGCGATGTAATAAGAATTTCTTTTTACTGAATGATCAGGAACATTAAACAGTTAATGTTTGGATTAGGGATTTAAAATAGAATTGTATCATATTTTTCACAACTTCCTTTTATTACCTATAGCATAGTTTTATTATTATTTTATTTCATTAAAGGTTTATTCTTTATTTTATATAACATTGTTTACTAAGTTAGGTAAATAGAATTTCTTTAGTATTATGAGCTAAAACATTTTTTTCATTTTTTTTTTTTTTCATTTTTCTGAAGCAGGAAACAGGGAGAGACAGTCAGACAGACTCCGGCATGCGCCCGACCGGGATCCACCTGGCACGCCCACCATGGGGCGACACTCTGCCCACCAGGGGGCGATGCTCTGCCCATCCTGGGCGTCGCCATGTTGCAACCAGAGCCACTGTAGCGCCTGGGGCAGAGGCCACAGAGCCATCCCCAGCGCCTGGGCCATCTTTGCTCCAATGGAGCCTTGGCTGCGGGAGGGGAAGAGAGAGACAGAGAGGAAAGCGCGGCGGAGGGGTGGAGAAGCAAATGGGCGCTTCTCTTGTGTGCCCTGGCCGGGAATTGTACCCGGGTCCTCTGCACGCTAGGCCGACGCTCTACCGCTGAGCCAACCGGCCAGGGCCATTTTTTTCATTTTTTAGTTTTTATTTTATAAGCAGATCTTATCAGTCAATAATAATAACAAAATTTTTGTTGAATACTCACATTGTTCTAAATACTTTACATGTATAAAATCTTTTAGACCTAACAATTCCTTGAGTTACTTACAGATATTATTTCACTTTATAAGTAGGTAGCTTAAAGACACTACCCACCTAATGGTAGATGAGTTAGTTAATAGTTGAAAGGCACTTTCATCAGTTAAACGAGTTTATTAATAAAATGAACTTTATTAAAATTCTCAAGAATATTTGCATATTGTCTTAAACTTTACTTTGGATGTTATTCAAAAGATGGCATAGTCTACAAAAGACACTCAGTTTTGGAGTAAAATTTACCTTTAAACTGTGATTTTGAATATTTTAATAAAAAATAGAATAAAAGAATTATTTTTAGTCTCAATTCACTTAATGCTCTAGGAAGTTAAATTTTGTATTTTAGAAGGACCATTTCATATTACTCCTTTAAAGATAAGTTGGCAGGGAGACTTTTGATTAGGTAAAGACAGTTGAAGTCTGCTGGAATAGCGAGGAAAGAGGGCTTTTACATTTCTCTTCAGTTTTGCCATCCTGGCAGTAATGTCTGGGGAGATGGAGCTGCCGGTGGAAGGTAGAAG
The DNA here is from genome assembly GCF_036850765.1 of Saccopteryx bilineata. Lineage (NCBI taxonomy): Eukaryota > Metazoa > Chordata > Mammalia > Chiroptera > Emballonuridae > Saccopteryx > Saccopteryx bilineata. The sequence continues at coordinate 296,016,792 of NC_089491.1, read as the reverse complement.
GAAAGATACTGAGGAGCAGAAGAGCTATTATTTTAATTAGTCATAATTATTTAAAGATTATGAACCCATATATATTCATGATTGGCGCGGTGCATAGAGCCATAGCACAAAACACACCACTCCTACTTGCCTGGTAGTAGCATTCTCTACTTACATATAAGTAAGAGAGAATAGTTTTTTAAGGCTTGAATTTGCAGACTTAAATATAAAATTAAAATATAATCACATTGAGAAATCAAATTTATATTATTAAAATAGTTTCTTTGATAAAATATTTAAATATACAGTATTTAGATTTACTTCTATTGTATTTAAGTGGTTTCCAAATTTAAATCACTTCTGGGATCTTCTGAGGTGCTATGTGATATATTGTAGTTTTTCTGTTTTTTGGGTTTTTTTTTGTATTTTTCTGAAGCTGGAAACGGGGAGAGACAGACAGACTCCCACATGCGCCCGACCGGGATCCACCCGGCACGCCCACCAGGGGGCGACGCTCTGCCCACCAGGGGGCGATGCTCTGCCCCTCCGGGGCATCGCTCTGTCGCGACCAGAGCCATTCTAGCGCCTGGGGCAGAGGCCAAGGAGCCATCCCCAGGGCCCAGGCCATCTTTGCTCCAATGGAGCCTTGGCTGTGGGAGGGGAAGAGAAAGACAGAGAGGAAGGAGAGGGGGAGGGGTGGAGAAGCAGATGGGCGCTTCTCCTGTGTGCCCTGGCCGGGAATCGAACCCGGGACCCCTGCACGCCAGGCCGATGCTCTACCACTGAGCCAACCGGCCAGGGCCGATATATTGTAGTTTTTAATTTGACATAACTAAGTGCATTCCTAATGGAGTTCATCATTTATCACTAAGTGAAATGACCAGTCGCTAAGGGTTCTGAACAGTATTCTTTAGCTCATAGGTGTTTTCTTTTTCTGCAAGTTTTAGTGAGTAATTCGGACAGGTTTCTAAAATATATGCTTTTATAAAAAGCCATGTATTATTATAAACATGATACTATTCCTATTGAATTTTTAACTAATAGACTATGTTTAGAGGTGATTATGGTTACAGAAGAATTGTGCAGAAAGTATAGGGTTTTCACATACATCCCCCTTCTCCTTCATAAGAGTTTCTCTGTTTTTAACATATTGCATTGGTGTGCCACATTTGTTAAAAGTGATGAACCAGTATTGCTATTTCTGTTGATTTTTTTAGAAAAGCAATTATAATCTAGTTTAATAGAAGAATAGTTTTTGTAATCCTTATACATAGCTGAGATTACTATAGTTCATATATTACTGATTTTGTAAAGTATTCTAATGATAATGAAACACAATTACCCTCATCTTCTTAGGGTGGAGTAATTAACGATGGTTCTGAATTGATCGGTCCTGTCGAAGCGTATTCGGATTCCCTCACTGATAGCTTTCCTGAGGGTAGCACAGAAGGTAAGAGATTTTATTTATTTATTTATTTTATTTCAATGTTTTCCATTACAGAAGACTACAAATCATCTTTACTTTGAAAAATATAGCCTGACCAGGTGATGGTGCAGTGGATAGAGCTTTAGACTGGTACACTGAGGACCCAGGTTTGAGCCCTGAGGTCGCTGGTTTGAGTGCGGGCTCATCCTGTTTGAACGCAGGGTTGCTAGCTTGAGCGTGGGGTCATAGACATGACCCCATGGTCGCTGGCTTGAGCCCCAACATTGCTGGCTTGAAGCCCAGGGTTGCTGGTTTGAGCAAGGGATCACTTGCTCTGCTGCAGCCCCTGCTTGTCCCCACCCCCCAGCAAAGCACATATGAGAAAACAATCAATGACCAACCAAACTAAAGGTGCCGCAACAATGAATTGATGCTTCTCACCTCTTTCTCTTCCTGCCTGTCTGTCCCTGTCGGTCTCTCTCTGTCTCTATCTCTCTCGCTAAAAAAAAAAGAAAAAAAAGTGGATATGGGAATTTGAGGATATTTCATTCATTCTAAGATTCTTTTTACTTTTTTCACATTTTAACATCAGTGATACAGAGAACTAGATAGAGGGTGACGGAGGACAATCTGACTTTGGGCGAGGGGTTTGCAACATAATTTGATGACAAAATAACCTAGACATGTTTTCTTTGAATATATGTACCCTGATTTATTAATGTCATCCCATTACCATTAATAAAAATTTATTAAAAATTAAAAAAAAAAAAAAAAACACATCAGTGATATTGGGTGCATAATAATTGGGTTGATGATATCCTGCATTTAATTGACAGCTTTTTTCTTTCTTAGTGATATATAAGGTAACAATTCCCCTTACAATTAATGAATTCTTAGAGTTGATGAAATGTGGTATAGTGAGTGTTCGGAATTTGTATTCTTTGTACTAGGAATACCGTGCTTAAGTTTATTTAGCAGCATCTGACTTATAGATGGTTGATTTCAAGCCTGGCTTAAAAGTTTAGTCATGTACCCAGAAGAAAAACCTAAGGCAGTGTTCTATTAAGCCATTCTTGAATTTTTATGAAGATTAAAATACATACATTTTTGAGTTTTTGGATTTGTTTAGCTATTTTTCTTTCAGGGAAGATTTTGGAATTTAAAAAAAGAGTTTGGGACAGGGATGAAGAAATTCTTTCAAAATAGGTAATTTGTTTTGTTTGATTTGGCGTCGGTCTGGTTTATATAAAAGTAAAATCATAGACTATATATTATTTCTCCGTCTCTTTCATAAGTAAGAGTTTATGTAGAGGAGGCTGCTTTATGAAACTACCATGGGAGATAGCCATGTCATTGCAGGGATGTTTTTGGGGTATGTACTGATGGCATGTGTCTGCAGGCACGTTGACATGGATCTGTTGCAGTCAAGTATCATCTTGATTTGGCAGGAGCAACCAGTTCCCGTTCATTGTGTAGGCTGAGGCACTTAAAATATATTTTTCTTTTTGTTCTGCTGTATTGAGAAGTGATGGACTTTTCTTGTTTTTTATGGTGGCTCTTGCTGACTTAAAAGCAAAATTCATTAACTTAGTCAAGTGTTCTGTGTAATTTGTGGTGACCTCAGGACCAGGGTCTCCACTGAGTCCTCAGCATCTTTGACTCCAGCCTTTTTTCTTCTCTTTTCTTTTTTAAGTTGGATTTATGAGGCTGACATTGGTTAATAGAATTATATAGGTTTTAGGTGTACAATCTATAATATAGCATCTGTACATTGCACTGTGTGTTCACCACCCCATTTGGCTCCATCCTGTGTCAGTCAAGGTCATAAAAATATAGTTGACAGTAATTTTATTTTACAATCCATTATGTTTTTTGGGAAAAAAATACATCTATTCTCTATGACCTGTTTGATTTGAGATCCTTGTTAGGTTTTGGAAAATCTAGTCCCTGCTTGAGTTCTCTATGTGATTGGTTCTCCTTCTAGAACTGGTTTCCTTGGAAGGTGACTTATCTGGGATAACCTGATCCGGCTGTTGCCTTGGAGATATCTTCTTCCTGAGGAGGGAGAGTGTGTTTCTGCCTGGAAGATGCGTTGATTTGAAGATACCCAGTAGAGGACAAGTAGGACAGTTATATAGAAATACTTGTAGGAGAGTATTCCATGAGGAGTCTAGCTCTTGGCAAGTGCAGAATGTTTCTTTCCTCTCTCTCTCTCTCTCTCTCTTTTTGATACAGGAATTGAAGGTCATGCGATTTGGCAATGGTTATATTCCTTTCATAGTCATGATAAGCCTCTGTTGCTAGGTGCGAGTCAGCCATGGTGAGAGAAAGGTGTTTTAGGAGCCTCTTTTAGTGTATAGCAGTCAGGGTTGGGAGCAGTGCAGAGGCCCTCTGTCCTTCGCTATATAATCTAGGAGGGAGTGGGAGGAGCATTGTCATTAGGAATGACTTATTGGGATATTGTTTTAAAAGATTCAGAGCTTTCCTGGGTGAAAAGGTGGCTGTATTCATGTTAAAGGCAATATAACATAAAGCAAAGGTGAGTTTGTAATCTATTGCCCAGTCTGGGAGACTTAGGAGATTAAAGAGGATGCTATTAATAAGTACAATAAAACAATAGGCATAGACCAGGACTACCTCGGCCAAGCTGGGCAATTTGGGCCACCCTATCTAAAGCAGTTGTTCCAGAGTTTGCCCTCAAAGTTTCAAAAAGATGGGTTTTCTTTGGAAGGATTTCTCTTTCAGGAGTATGTTTTTATGAAATGAGGGGCAACATTTTTGTTAAAAGCTCTGGTAGAAACTTTTGATACCTAAAGGTAATAGTGACATTTTATCCTTTCAGGGCATAGTTTAGTTTTCCAACTGTCTTAACCATCTCTGAAATACACTCAGATCGACTGAAAAGGAAAAACCTGTAACTGAAAATGCTGTTGTGAATGCTTATTTTTTTTACCCCCTCCGTTTCAAAACTTTTATGCCTGGCAAATTAATCCTGCCGAGACACCTCATTGATAAATGCAGATCGGAGTGTCAGACAGTGTGTGCATTCATTGCTATTTGAGAAGGGAATGGACTTAAATATCATGCGATTGTCAGCATACTGGGCAAATGATTTACTTTTGTACCAAAGGGTCTCAAACTCTAGAGACAACCAAAGGAGAGGGCCTCTGGTAGCAAGAGCAAGAGAGCTGGCAGCTGGCCAGCCCCACAGGTATGCAGTGAAATGGAGGGCTGTAGAGGGACTGTGGTTGGCAGGTGCCTGCGGGTTAGATTTAGAGCCAAAATGTGAGGAGGTGATTCACTCCATAACAACTCCTCTGAGTGCAGTATTTTAAATGGTGTTTTGAAGGTAGATTCATTTTTCATACTTGTGACTTAGTTTTGCCAGCAGAATGAGCCAGAACAGCAAGTCTTAATATATACTGTCTGCTATTTAAGGTACTCCAGATAGACTGAGAGTGACATGGCAAATATATCACCTCTCAGAGAACAGATGTACAGACTAAGTGATCATTATTTTTATTAGTACTATAAAAATGCAATCAACAACTTTTAAGTTACCTTGAAAGAAAGTGTTATGAGGAAAACAAAGAGCTAGATTAGTGGTTCAAGAAAATTATCATTATTTTATAGTACAATGGGATAGAAGAAATCTCTTTAAGATTTCATAAACCAATACTTTGGTAATTACCTGGTAAATATATTTTATCTAATATGAAATTGAAAATTATAAAGTTATTCAGTAGGTTTTTAGATAAAAGGTTAATATTGTTTTATGTTTTTAAAATGAAATGTCTAGTTACTCTTGATCTTCTTTGTTCAGAGAAATTAAACTATATATTTTCTCAAAGATGAAAGGTTTAATTGATTGTTAACATCTTATTTCCTTTTTTAAACTTCCATCGTTTGTTGGATTATATTTAGCTATGAAGTTACTGTCATTTGTGGAATCCTGGCCAAAATGATGCATGCGAATTGAGCTTCTTGACATGTTTCTCTCATCTGCTGGTCTGTTTGAAGGATGTAGGTTGCTTTACTGCCATGCTGGCCTTGATATTGGAGCCTTTGATGTTGGTATAGTCTCATCTGGTAACCTGTGTCATTTCCTCTTCCTAATGCATTACTTTACTTCCTTTGCAGTTTTGGGAGGGACATTTTCCAGGTGTATGCAGCATATAAGAGAAAATAATTAGGTGATCATACCACCAATACAAATTGAGGGATCAGCTGCTTATATGTAGCAGATCTTAAGAGTGAATATTGTCTCCTGGAGTAGTCAGATCTACCTTTTTTTTTTTGCCTGTATATTGTGGATTAGGAGCTCCTAAGTGCTTATTCTAACAGCTGTAGGCTCAAGAAAGGATTTGTTATGCGGTATTCATAACCGGTTTAGAGTAAATGAGATGCACATTTTGAGGACAATGGCATTTATTGTTGGTCTTTGTAAGGGAACTTAAAAATAACTCTCAGTAGGAAATTTGTGTATTTATTTGATGGTAGGGTAATAATTATTTGTATTATGCAAATTTTAAATGTAGATTATAGTTAAGACATTAAATGTAAATAAATATTATGTTATATTGGGGAACTAATTGGAAAGGTATGTAGTTAAGTTTGAAAATATTCTTCTGTATTATTATACCTTTTTATTATATTTTCTTTTACTTTTTATTATTTGTGTTATTTTCATTTAGTTGATTTAAAGGTGATGCTTTGAGACGGGATCATTTTAAAAAGGATTATTCTTCAGTTTATTGGCTCTTTCATAATCTAAATATATTTTTTAGGCGAACTTAAAAGCTCTGCACTACACATATTGTAAAGATGACAAAATATAGAAAGTCGAATTAAAAATGATTTAAATTTAAGTAGAATTAATAGCAAATGTCCACTAGGTGGCATCATGAGAACTACAAATTTTACTGGGGTTAAGGCCCTCTAATATATTAGTGTGCTTTATTCAGTTTGAAGTTCCTTTTTCTTTTAAGGGCTTATTTACTTAACTTTTACTCACTGCTCTTTATCAGGTAAAATTTCTTTGGTATGGGAGCTTAAAATAAATAGAAAAAAAAGAACAGGTCAGCCTGACCAGGCGGTGGCACAGTGGATAGAGCGTCGGACTGGGATGCAGAGGACCCAGGTTCGAGATCTCCAAGGTTGCCAGCTTGAGCGCGGGCTCATCTGGTTTGAGCAAAATTCCACCAGCTTGAGCCCAAGGTTACTGTCTCCAGCAAGGGGTTTCTCGGTCTGCTGTAGCCCCACGGTCAAGGCACATATGAGAAAGCAATCAATGAACAACTAAGATGTTGCAACGCTCAATGAAAAACTAATGATTAATGCTTCTCATCTGTCCGTTCCTGTCTGTCTGTCCCTGTCCATCCCTCTCTCTGACTCACTCTCTGTCTCTGTAAAAAAAAAAAAAAAAGGCCCTGGCCGGTTGGCTCAGCGGTAGAGCGTCGGCCTGGCGTGCGGGGGACCCGGGTTCGATTCCCGGCCAGGGCACACAGGAGAGGCGCCCATTTGCTTCTCCACCCCCCCCTCCTTCCTCTCTGTCTCTCTCTTCCCCTCCCGCAGCCAAGGCTCCATTGAGCAAAGATGGCCCGGGCGCTGGGGATGGCTCCTTGGCCTCTGCCCCAGGCGCTAGAGTGGCTCTGGTCGCAACATGGCGACGCCCAGGATGGGCAGAGCATCGCCCTCTGGTGGGCAGAGCTTCGCCCCTGGTGGGCGAGCCAAAAAAGAACAGGTCATTTATTCTCAAGGTAAACCATTAATGAGAATGCATCATTGTATGCATGTATGCATGTAAAACAAATGATACAAATTATAAATATTGACTTTTAAAACCCTGGAGCTAGTTTAGGACATTGGGCATTGGATGAGGCAAATAAAAATTTATGACATGTTATGGGAATCGGTTTGAGAGTAGAAGGAACATTAAGGAACATATAGCTAAATCTCTTGGTTTACAATTAAAATTGGAATTTCATTCTTTTTCTCTTTAAAATGAATTTTTATAATTAAAAACTTAAATTTTTATTTAAATTTATTGGGGTGACATTGGTTAATAAAATTATACAGGATTCAGGTGTACAGTTCTATAAAACAGGTGTACAGTTCTATAATGTATATTGCATTGTGTATACTACCCCAAGTCCATCACCCTCAATTTCATAGAAGGTAAGCCACGTGCCTAAGGCAGTCAAGGTGCGCCAGGCCTTTAATAACAATCACAGGACTGTATTTTGTGAAATGAAGAGATTTAATGTTACTGAGAGGGAGACAGTGAGAATATGTATTTGGTATAGAAAACTTAGTGTGAGCTATTTGTGTGCTGGTAACAAGCAGGTGAGATCTGCAGAGAAAATTATGGAAAGCAGCAGCATAAAGAGTTTATTAGGTAGAAAAGGAAGCCAACTCATAGATCTTTGTTGTTCATGATAACAGTATTAGGGTTGTCATTGTGATGAATGTGTTGTTTTCTGAGCTCATTCTGTTTTTTTACCAAATATACAGTAGTATTCTGATGTTCTTTTCATAAAATTTCAAGGGTAATGCAGACATGTCCCAAGGACGTTATAAAAGTGTGAAAAATCAAAGGAATTTTTTTTTGTAAGTAACAATAGCTATTATTCAATGATGAGTTGGTAATCAAGTACAGGAATCTTAACTAGCATCAGAATCTTAGTTATAGACTTAGATATTCACTTAAATTCATGTTTATAGGGCTTGTTTCTAATATGTATTTCTTCTGTCTCAGGCTGACCTTTGTTCTGCTGGCTAGATATCTTACTTTGTGTGTGAAGCATTAGTCATTGCTCTTAGGAAAAGTAGAAATTCCCTTTCGTTGACTATGGCAATATTTGAACCTCAGAGCTCAGTGGAAGCTGTCAGCTAATAATGAGGTCGTGGATTTTATATATAGTGAACCATGAGAGACCACCTGTTGTTCTAAAGAAAACTGATATCTTTTTGCAGATGTTCTTCAAATACAGATTTCTGGTAGTTTATAGTATAAAGATTTATTCTGTGGCACCTCAACCTTTTCCCCTGGTGCTGGTCTTTCAGAGATGGTGTCCTAGACAGATTGCTCTAGACTGCCCTACTCCCAGCAGTTCAAAGCATAGAACGAGAAGGCAGGCAGGGGACTCGGGTGCTAAATAAACCCTTCTTGTCTAGAGCTGCTTTAAGCCAGTCACCTGGGGCTCTCTCGTAGCCCTGAGACTTGAATGTCTGTGAAATGAATCTGGAGACAGAACACTTCCATAGAACCTTTGACCCCCCCACCCCCACCCCTTTGCTCTCATCCCTTCTGGAAAAGGCTTAGGTTTATGACTTAAAGGCCTTGGTGAAGGAAACACCTTTTACTCTTATGATGGCCCAGAGTGCCCCTTGAAATGTAGATTGACTTCAGGTTGGTTTACCTTTTGATAGATAGTCTCTGTATTGTCACTTGCTGCTCTGCCTTATCCACAGTGTTCTTCCTTCTCATCTTAACTGAGAACTTGTTTGCTGCTCCCTGTCTTCCTTGTTAACTTTCTTCCTGGGCTATAGGGAGCTAGCTAGTTCCACTTCATATGATATTTAGATTTGTATAAAATAGGTTGAGTGACAGGGCTGTGATTTCCAGGGCTTGAGCAAGCACTGTATTAAGTAGATATACAGTGTGTCTGTAAAGTCATGGTGCACTTTTGACCGGTCACAGGAAAGCAACAAAAGATGATAGAAATGTGAAATCTGCACCAAATAAAGGGAAAACCCTCCCAGCTTCTGTAGGATGATGTGGCAGCATGTGCGCATGTGCAGATGATGATGTAACACTGTGTATACAGCGGAGCAGCCCATGGCTATGCCAGTCGAGATGCGGACAGTACAGTGGAAAGTTCAGTGTGTTCTGTGGCTCGCTAAATTTGAATCCGTAACCAAAGTGCAACGTGAATATCAGTGCATTTATAATGAAAGCGCCACCACGTAGGAATAACATTACTCGGTGGGATAAGCAGTTGAAGGAAACCGGCAGTTTGGTGGAGAAACCCCGTTCTGGTAGGCCATCAGTCAATGACGAGTCTGTAGAGGCTATACGGGATAGCTACCTAAGGAGCCCTGAAAAATCTGTGCGTGAGCCCACATCGGACTGCACTGAATAGGTATGAAACTGGGAGAGTTTTCCTTTTATTTGGTGCAGATTTCACATTTCTGTCATCTTTTGTTGCTTTCCTGTGACCGGTCAAAAGTGCACCATGACTTTACCGACACACTGTATTAAGGGTATTAGAAGAATAAACCAGGTATAGAACACACGTGTGCAAACACACACACATGATTTATTGCCATGGTGGTGAAGAGAAGTGTTCTTCTTGAGCTGTTCGGGGAATACTTCATTGAAAAGAAGGGAATTTAGAAATTGATTAAATATGGAGGAGAAAAGTATCAGAGAATTAGAGAAAAGATGATCAGTTGTGGTGTGCATGGTTCAGGACGTACGATAGAGTTAGGCTTTTAGGTATGGTAGGGTGCATCTAAGAGGAGAATGAATGGAAGGGGAGAGGATAGGCAGGAAAGTGTCCGGAGTTAGTTTGCTTTAACAGACCTGTGTTTATATCATTTCTGGCTTTCCTCTCTAAAGTTGGGAATTCCTGGGAACCGGCTGCTGGGTAATTCACAAAGGCAAGTGTTTCATAAGTGTCGGGTATATAACATATCTTTATTCTCACATTCCCAATTTCAGCCCTTGCTGCATCTCCTTTACCTTTCCTCAGGTACAGAGTCTTCAGGGCTCACCATACACATACGAGGAATATGATTAGCATCACCTGGAATCCCACTGTACAGAGAAAATTACTTTTAGTACTTAGTATACTGTCTTGGCTTTTTGTTTGTTTGTGTTTTTAAATGAGAATTGTACATAGTTTATATGTACACCAAATAAAAGGAAAACCCTCCCAGTTTCTGTAGGATGATGTATATATATATCACTTTATAGTTTGTCATTTTTGCATAATAGATCATAAGTACTTTAGCATTAAACATTTTTCTATAACACTTTTTAATAGCTGTATAATATTTTATCATAGAGATGAACCATAGTCTCTTATTGTTAGAAATTTGTTATTGCAAAATTTTCACTAATTTTTGTGGATAGTCTTACATAGAGATCTTTTTTCATATATCTGATTGTTTTGGGTATAAATTACTGAATTTCTTGGTCAAAGATAAAGGCTTTTTTTATTTGCATCTGATGTTCATTGTCAAATTGTTCTCTGAAAAGGTTAAACTAAAAGTCTGTTTGTTTCCCTTCGCTTTTCCCAGTGAGGCTAAAAATATTCCTCTTCCTAACCTGCTAGTTTATATTTGCTTGCTTACTTTGAAAGATTCTTCATTTAGAATTAGGTAGATATTGAAACAGTTTGTATAGAATATTTCTTTCTCACTTTATTTTGCTATCTGACTTTCTTCCTAGGTATTTTGATGCTCTTTTCTGATCTAATTTCATTTAATCATGGCTTCCTTTGCTAATAAAATAAGATTGGAAAGGTAAGAGGAAATATGACTATGACATTTGATTTTTGTGGTCAAAAGCCAAGAAACTGAGTATACATAACTGTACCCTCTTGCCCTGTGGTGGTGTTGTTTTTGTTAGAAAGGAAAATCAGGCTGAGCATGAAATGTTAAGACGTGATAGATGATTTGAAGGTTATGGTGATAAGACACGGGAGCGCTGACAAAAGGTCTCTGACAGCATTTCCTTTCTTTTGTGATTAGCTTTATAAACCAGGACATATTTTTAAACTTTGTTTGTTTATTGATTTCATTGCACCCTGTTAAAATGACCCCATTTAAGGAAATAAATATTTGAAATACATATAATATTTAAAAAGCTATAAAGTTTATGTATATTTCTCAGAACAGTAGATAATTGTATAGAGTGCTGGAAAATATTTTGATTTTGAAGACTATATAGTTGAAATGTCAGAGAATTGAAGAGGTTTCCACTAGTTCTAATCAATCTAATTGAATATTATACATTTAATGAGATCTGTTGCCTTTAAGGAGCAAAATTAATTTGTTTATTTGTCTTTCTATATCTGTCTATATTTTATTGAAGTAAAATTGGCATAATATTATATTAGTTTCAGATATATATCATAATGATTGAATATTTGTATACCCAGTTGACCCTTGAACAACACAAGCTTGAACTGCACAGGTCTGCTTAAATGCAGATTATGTATGTATGTATGTATGTATGTATGTATTTATTTATTTATTGTGACAGAGACAGAGGGACAGAGAGAGACAGAGGGACAGATAAGGACAGACAGACAGGAAGGGAGAGAGATGAGAAGCATCAATTCTTTGTTGTTGTGGCACCTTACTTGTTCACTGATTGCTTTCTCATGTGTCTTGACTGGGGGGCTACAGCAGATGGAGTGACCCCTTGCTCAAGCCGGCGACCTTGGGCTAAAGCTGGTGAGCACGTGCTCAAACTGGCAACCTCCGGGTTTCGAACCTGGGTCCTCTGTGTCCCAGTCTGACACTCTATCCACTGCTCAGACTATATACAAATTTTTTTAAAAAAGTCCTTTATAGGCCCTGGCTGGTTGGCTCAGTAGTGGAGCGTTGGCCTGGCATGCAGGAGTCCCGGGTTCGATTCCCGGCCAACACACATGGGAGAAGCGCCCATCTGCTTCTCCACCCCTCCCCCTCTCCTTCCTCTCTGTCTCTCTCTTCCCCTCCCACAGCCAAGGCTCCATTGGAGCAAAGTTGGCCCAGGCACTGAGGATGGCTCTGTGGCCTCTGCCTCAGGTGCTAGAGTGGCTCTGGTCGCAACAGAGCAATGCCCCGGGTGGGCAGAGCATTGCCCCCTGGTGGGCGTGCCGGGTGGAACCCGGTCGGGCGCATGCGGGAGTCTGTCTGACTGCCTCCCCGTTTCTGGCTTTGGAAAAATACAAAAAAAAAAAAAAAAAAAAAAAAAAAAAAAAAAGTCCTTTATAGACCCCAGGCTGTGCATCTGTGAGTTCAACCAACTGTGGATTGAAAACAGTATTTTTGATCCAAGGTTGGGAATGTGAGGATGCAAAGGATAGATTGTATGCTTTCTTCTATGCCATTCTATATAAGGGACTTTAACATCTGTGAAGTTTAGTATCTGTGGGGGGTTCTAGAACCAGTCTCTGAGGGACTGTAGTTAAGTTTTGGGGGAGTCAAAAGTTATATGTGTATTTTCAACTGTGTGGGGGTGGGGAGTGGTGCTGCTAACCCTTATGTATTCAGGGGTCAAGTGTATTTATTGCAAAATGATCACAATGGTAAGTCTGGTTAACATCTGTCACCATACATGTAGATTTTTTCCTTAGGATGAGAACTTTTAAGATCTATTCTTAGCGACTTTAAAATATGCAATACAGTATAATTAAGTATAGTAGCCATGCTGTAAATTATATCCCTGTGACTTATTTACTTTATAACTGGAAGTTTGTACCTCAAATATAGTTCTTAATGGGCATTCTGAGGATTTGAAAGAAAAACCCTGAAAACAATATATTGACAGGAAGGCAGAGTTATTCTAAAGCTGATTTGAAATTAGAGTTTAGCTACCAGTAACATGTTTTTATCCTAACTTTATTTGATATGAAATAAGCAATTTGAGTCTATATAATGGTGGTTGACAGAGGATAGCCTATGGGCCAAATCTGGTCCGTCACCTGTTTTTACACGGCCTAAAAACTAAGAATGGTTTTTATATTTTATTTTGTTTTAAAATTTTAAAACATTTATTTATTGATTAATTTTTAGGGAGAGAGAGGGGAAGGGGAGAGAGAAACATCGATTTGTTGTTTCACTTGTTTATGTATTCACTGGTTGATTCTTGTATGTGCCCTGATCAGGAATCACACCTGCAACCTTGGTGTATTGGACGACGCTCTAACCAACTGAGCTACCTGGTTTTTATATTTTAAACGGTTGATAGGATTTAAAAGAATATTATCTTGTAGCAGGAGAAAATTATATGAAATTTAAATTTCAACATCCATAAATCAAATGTCAAAATAACCTGGAGATACTCTCTCTGAACATATGTACCCTGATTTATCAATGTCACCCCATTAAAATTAATTTAAAAAATTTCAACATCCATAATAAAGTTTTATTGGAACACAACCATGCTTATCCATTCATGTATTATTGGTGTCTACTTTTGTGCTACAACAGCAGTGTCAATTAGTTGTGAAAGATAGCCCACAAAGCCTAAAAAATTCATTGGCCCTCAAAAAGGTTAGGCAATCTCTGATCTAGAATTATATAGTTTAATTCACCTTTAATTTGGACTTACTGAGGAAATAATTTCCTTCGTAATACAAATGTGTCCGTAAAGTCATGGTGCACTTTTGACCAGTCACAGGAAAGCAACAAAAGTCGATAGAAATATGAAATCTGCACCAAATAAAAGGAAAACTCTCCCAGTTTCATACCTATTCAGTGTAGTTTGATGTGGGCTCACACACAGATTTTTTAGGGCTCCTTAGGTAGCTATCCCGTATAGCCTCTACAGACTCGTCATTGACTGATGGCCTACCAGAATGGGGTTTCTCCACCAAACTGCCGGTTTCCTTCAACTGCTTATCCCACCGAGTAATGTTATTCCTATGTGGTGGTGCTTCGTTATAAACGCGCCGATATTCACGTTGCACTTTGGTCATGGATTCGAATTTAGTGAGCCACAGAACACACTGAACTTTCCTCTGTACCATCCACATCTCGACTGACATGGCCGTGGGCTGCTCCGCTGTATACATGGTGTTATGTCATCATCTGCACATGCGCACATGCTGCCACATCATCCTACAGAAGCTGGGAGGGTTTTCCTTTTATTTGGTGCATATTTCACATTTCTATCATCTTTTGTTGCTTTCTTGTGACCAGTCAAAAGTGCACTATGACTTTACGGACACACTGTATATTTAGTTTTCTGAGAAACTTGGCAATCAGTTTGTAGACCCTGTTGCCAAGCTTTTTAATGGTAATAGTTCAGTGGCTCTTAAAGTATGGTGTTCAGAGTAAATATTTCAGTGGCTCTTAAATATGGCGTTCAGAGTATTCTGAGATCTTTTCAGGGGCTTTCCAAAGCCAGAATACTTCTGTTAATAATGTAGGATATTACTTGTCTTTTTTACTGTGTTGATGGTTGGACCGATGACACAAAAGCAATGATGGGTAAAACTGATGAGTGAGAGTATGAATTGAGACATTGACACCAGCCTGTCACAGTCATCATTGCACGTGCTTGCAGAAACGCTCACGCCTGAAGTGTCCTTGACAGAGCAGTGAGAAATGAATTTCATTAAACCTCAGTCTTTGGGTACATGCCTTTTTGACATTCTGTGTGATGAAATGGAGGTGTACATAACACACTCTTTATACTCAATTACTATGGTTGTGTTGAGGAAATGTGCTTGTGCAGTTGTTTGAGCCATAAACCTGCTGCTTTTTTCTGGAACACCATTTTTGCTTAAAAGGATGATTGATAGACAAACAATCATTATTCAGACTTGGGAATTCGGCAAACATTTTTTTGGAAGTAAATTGAAGTGAGCTGACACTTGAAGGAAAACAACTGACAGTATTTGTTGCCACTGATAAAATTCAGGTTTCTGGTGAAGTTGGTGGTGATGGTAACAAATGTGGTTTTTCAAATGATATTATAATATGAAACTTGTCACCATCTGGAAGACCTGTGTAACTCTGGGAACCAGTATTTTCTTTTTTTTTTAAAGTGAGAGGTGGGGAGGCAGAGACAGATTCCCACATGTGCCCCGACTGGGATCCACCAAGCAAGTCCCCTACCAGGTGATGCTCTGACAGTCTGGGGCCACTGCTTCGTTGCTGGGCAACTGAGCTATTTAGGGCCTGAGGCCAGGCAATGGAGCCATTCTCAGTGCCTGGGGCCAACTTGCTTGAACCATTTGAACCAGGGGTCCCCAAACTGCGGCCCCCTGAGGCCATTTATCCGGCCCCACTGCACTTCCGGAAGGGGCACCTCTTTCATTGGTGGTCAGTGTTCTGAGAGTAACTGAACGAGAACGAGGTACTGCGCAAAGGATTATGTGGCTGCACAATGGAAGACGTCCAAAAGCAGGCCCATAGTTCCCATTGAAATATTGGTCAGTTTGTTGATTTAAATTTACTTGTTCTTTATTTTAAAATTGTATTTGTTCCCGTTTTGTTTTTTTACTTTAAAATAAAATATGTGCAGTGTGCATAGGGATTTGTTCATAGTTTATTTTATAGTCCAGCCCTCCAATGGCCTGAGGGACAGTGAACTGGCCCCCTGTGTAAAAAGTTTGGGGACCCCTGATTTGAACCATGGCTGTGGAAGGGGAGGAGAGAGAGAGAGAGAAAGAGAGAGAAGGGGAGGGATGGAGAAGCAGATGTTTGCTTCTCCTCTGTGCCCTGACCAGAAATCGAACCCAGGATTCCACATGTTGGGCTGATGCTCTACTGCTGAGCCAACTCGCCAGGGTCTGGGAACCAGTATTTTTCAAAATGACCAATGTATGATGTTATAAACTCATAGTGTATAAAAAGATCCACTCTGTGATTGACAGGCCAGTGGATTTGAATGTAACAGAAACGGAAATTTCATTGATTGGAATTTATGTTCTACATGGCAGCTAAGCTATAAGAAACAACCACTTGTCAAGTTTTAGTATAACATCAAAAGCTAACATCCACAGTTATTTAAAAAGGCTACTAAAATATTTACCTCATTTTCAATTACATATTTATGTGATAGTTTATTTAAATATTTCAACCAGAACAACATCTGACAACAGAATGAGTATAGAACAGATATGCAAATCTAGCCATCTTCTGTTAATAAGATTTACAGAAGTGTAAAACAGTGCCACTTCTCTGACTAAATATTTTTTGTTTTGGAAAATATAG
The DNA here is from genome assembly GCF_036850765.1 of Saccopteryx bilineata. Lineage (NCBI taxonomy): Eukaryota > Metazoa > Chordata > Mammalia > Chiroptera > Emballonuridae > Saccopteryx > Saccopteryx bilineata. The sequence continues at coordinate 296,000,444 of NC_089491.1, read as the reverse complement.
TTTTCTAAAGTAAAAATTATATTAACATGTATTAGGCTTTAATGTTTAATTTAAAAGTTTTTAGTCTATTTTTTTAAATACCAAGATTGGTAAATATTTACAGATATAATCTACATAAACAGAATCTCTTTGAGGTCATGAGTTCTTAAAGGAGGTTTTAAGACCAAAAAGTTTAATAACTGTTATTGTAGTTCATGCTATTTTACCATGAAGTCATATACATGAAATGGGAGAAATAATTTTCATTGCTCAAAATTTCAACAGCACCTATTAATAATTTTCTGTGAAAAAACTAGGATACGAATACAGACCAAAACTCTCTCCAAAAGCTATGGAAAAGGCTGAAACAAAAAATTTTAAAAATTCAGTTCTTTAAAAAAAAATAAGTAAATGGCATACATTTTCCAGATCTGGATGGAGACCTGAAAGCACGCCTCTGAGTATATATATCATCTAATAGTTAAATAGTTATAATTGCTGTATAGTTACAATTTAATGATAGTCTGTTACGCTCCATATGCATTAACTCTGTTCCTCATTTAATGCCCTGCATGATAAGTGATACTATTAAGTTACTTGCTGTTGGTCACACACTAAGTTTTAAGAGCTGGGTTTCAAGAACTTCTATTTTAATTACTCTTAGCTCTTACTCTTTGTCTTTTGTTGTAATATTCTTGTTCACAGCAGCTGTGTGTAAAAGTGTCAGCTTTCTAAAAACGGTGTGCAAGATCTTGTGGTAATGGTTCTTTTTGATACCAGGGCTAGATAAAGACATATCTTCAGTGTTAGTTTGGTAATTAAGGCAAGGAGATGGTCTTCCAGAGCTATCAAGTCAGTGCAGAAATGGATGCCCTAAGCTGAAACAGATTGCTAGGCACTGACTTCATCAGTGAATTACAGCCTTCCTAATTGACTTGGGTAGCATGAAAAAATTAATAGTCAGCATGATTTTATTCTTTTGGCTGATTCTCAGTTTAATATGTTTGCTGTTGTGATCATATTTCCAGGCCTCTCCAGTGACAGTGACCTGCTATCACTTACTGTTGATGTGGATTCTCTTGCCGAGTTAGATGATGGAATGGCTTCCAATCCAAATTCTCCCGCTCGAACTTTCGGTCTCAATCTTTCTTCGGATCCTTCAGCACTGGGGGCTGTTGCTTCTGACAGCGAGCAGAACAAAACAGAAGAATGGGAAAATCGGAGCCTCTTTCCTGGCAGTTTAAAATCCAGGCTTGGCAAGAGAGATTATTTGGCGAAAGCAGGAGAATTAATAAAGCTGGCTTTAAAAAAGGAAGAGGAAGACGACTATGAAGCGGCTTCCGATTTTTATAGGAAGGGAGTTGACTTACTCCTAGAAGGTGTTCAAGGTACAGTTTTATCTGTATTAGTGGGTTTCTTCTGTTGGTATCTGGAAAAAAGTATATACCTGATTATTTCTTATGTGTAATCTTGTATAAAAATAAGACTGAAAATGAGAAATTGCTAAAGATTAAATGACCTAAATATGGATACATGCTTCTGGTTATACGGCAGTGTCAGATACACTTAAGTCTTTGACCAGTTGATCAACAAAATAGGATTAAAGAAAATCAAGTCTCTAATTAAGTCTCTATTATGAATAATAATTTTATTTTTCCTCACATGGCCAGTGTTCACTGGCCTTCACCTCTCTCAGGAGTGTTCATAGAGATTCTTTAGTGCATTAATTCTCAGTCGCCTGAAGAGATGAGATGAAATGGGCTTTTAAACGAAGAGTGTAAAAGGCTCTCGGATTTGCTTACTATTCTGTTCTTCGTTGGCTGCAGTAACTTCTCCGTTAATGAATGGGGGTGAGATGGGGCATGTAGAGTTGAATGATACTGAATGTCTGTAAGTAGAACTTACCTTTTTTGTTAAGCATCAGCTTTTGTTGAATTATTGGCCTTTTCCTTATAGAAGTAGAGTGATGCATGCTGCTGTTAGTTACGTGACTTCCTGGACAGAATAATCAAATGTTGATGGGACCTTTTTTCAGTAGGTTTCTTTCTAAAAAAATATTGTTTATTTTCTTTTTATTGTTTTTTTTTAAAATATTTTTTTGAAGTGAGGAGCGGGGTGGGGGTGGGGAGGCAGACAGACTCCCACATGCACCCAACCAGGATCCACCCGGCATGCCCACCTGGGGGCAATGCTCGCCCCCTCGAGGGAGGGTGTTGCTCTGCTGTAATCAGAGCCATTCTAGCGCCTGAGGCGGAAGCCATGGAGCCAGCCTCAGCACCTGGGCCATCTTTGCTCCAGTGGAGCTTTGGCTGCAGGAGGGGAAGAGAGACAGAGAGGAAGGAGAGGAGGGGGAAGGATGGAGAAGCAGATGGGCACTTCTCCTGTGTGCTCTGGCTGGGAATTGAACCCCAGACTTCCACACACCCAGCTGACACTCCACTGCTGAGCCAAGCGGCCAGGGCTTATTGATTTTTTTTTTTTTGAGAGAGACATTAATTTGTTGCTTCACTTATTCATGCATATGCTGCTTACTTCTTATATGTGCCCTGACCGGAGATGGAACCTGCAATCTTGGTGTATCAGGATGATGCTCTAACAAACAGATCTACCTGTCCAGGGCCAAAAATGATCCTTTTTCGCTATTTTATCTTTTCTTTTTTTGTGGGGTGGTCTTTGACTTGTTAGTACCATTCAGATTTCCACAGTCTCCTGTATTATGTGTTAGACACGTTTTATTCTCTCTCCTTCACTATACCTGGTGTCCTGTAGTCTGGAAGCATTCTGTGGTACTCTTCCTAGCATGTGAACCTTCATTCTTCTAGTGTGGTGCGCAGATGAATACCTGGCTGTATGGAGTGGAAGAGGGAGTGTATGTAGTAGCATCCTAAGTGCTTTTAAACTAATTTTGACTAAGTCTCTCGTTTTTAATCCTTTACTCTCAAGTTGACAGCCACCTAGTGCCACCAGTTTCTGAACTTGGGGAGCGATTTAGTGCCATGTAAGACAGACAGCTTTCTGGAGTTTTCCCAAGTCTTTAACCACTCATCCATCTACTTTTTAGCTTCTAAAATTTTATTGCTGCTACCTTTTTTCTCAGTCTTTGTCCTGATGGGATTTTGTCTTTAAAATAGTTATTTTAGCCTGACTGGTAGTGGTGCAGCGGATAGAACATTGACCTGGGATACTGAGGTCCCAGGTTTGAAACCCTGAGGTTGCTGACTTGAGCATGTGCTCATCAGGCTTGAGTGCAGGCTCACCAGCTTGAGCGTGGGGGTCGCCAGCTTGAGCATGGGATCTTAAACAGGATCCCACGGTCGCTGGCTTAAAGCCCAAAGTCGCTGTCTTGAGCCAAGGGGTCACTGGCTTGGCTGGAGCCCCCTGGTCCAATCGATGAGAAGCAATCAATGAATAGCTAAAGTGCCACAACTAAGAGTTTGTTGATGCTTCTCATCCCTCTTCCTTCCTGTCTGTGTTTCTTTCTCCCTCTCTCTAAAATATATACTGCTCACAAAAATTAGAGGATACTTCAAAATGAATATGAAATGATAAAATATTCCTTAATTTTTGTGAGCAGTATATATATTATTTTATAGCCATGTTAATGGAGTTTTAGGAAGGAGCACTTCTCTTGATTTGACTGATAATATATGTATATATGCCATTTTGACACAAGCTTGTTTTTCAAATAATCTGTTGGGGTGTTTTGTTTACTAGTGAAGTATTCTGATCTTAAAAGATCTACTCAATTTTTTTCTTTTGGGTCAGGAGTTTAAAATTGGGATGAGTTGCAAACAGTTGGCTCTGATATTTTTCCCTTTTCTTTTTACATAATTTTTGTGCTAAAACATCACGAGTGTTTAAGTCACATAGCTATAATACATCAGTGTGTTTCTTTTGTCTAAAAGTTATTTGCATTTAACCCTAGAACACTTCATAATGTTACCACTTGATGGCACCAGAAAAGTAAAAAATCTTTGCTTCAAAATGAGAATTATGGACACATATCAGCAAATAAAAACTGTGTCATTTAGTTAGTTACTTTGTGATTATGATGGTACTTTTTTCTCCACTAGAACTTGATACCAAACCTACTGGACCTCTGTCTTAAGAAGTATTTCAACTTAAACATATATTTTTCTATTTAACGTGTGCCTGTCTTTCTGAAACCAGTGTCCATCACTGCCTTGGATTGTTTTTGTTAGTAATGTGCCATCAGATCCCATAGGTACTAATAGACTGATTGCTTGTAGCCTTTTATTGTTTATTAATAATGTGATCAGTTTTTGTTCACACAAGCTGTGGCATTGTAATCACAGAATTCTAATTAAAAATTTTTTTTCATTGATTTGAGAGAGAGAGAGAGAAAGAAAGAGAGAAGGAAAATGAGAAAGAGAAAGAGAAAAAGGAAGGGAGAGAGAGAGAAGCATCAACTCGTTCCACTTACCGGTAGTTGTTCCATTTAGATGTGCACTCAGTGGTTTCCTCTCATACATTCCCTGACTGGGGATTGAACCTGTGATCTCAGAGCTCCAGGACAATGCTCTATCTACTGAGCCACTGGCCAGGGCCAGAATTTTAATTTTAACACACACACACACACACACACACACACACACACACATATATATGTGTGTGTGTTTACCACACACACATATATATATATATATAATAACCTCTGTTTCAGCCCTCATGGTTATACATTTAACTATATGTCAAATGTAATGTCAGGGTAGTGCTCCTGCTCCATGAATATTTAAAAGTATCATCCTCTTCCTAACAGACACATGGACATTATTTAAAGAAACAACTTTTCCCTAGTTTAATTGGCATATTTGACATAAAATATTGAATTAAAGATATACAACATAATGATTTGATATATGTATATGTTATGAAATTATTACCACAGTAAGTTTACTTAACACCCATCACCTCCATAATAGTCAGTTTTTTGTCTTGTGATGAGAACTTTTAAGATCTACTTTCTTAGCAGCTTTCAAATACACAATACAGTATTGTTAACTATAGTCAGCACATTGTATGTTACATCCCCAGAACGTCTTCATCTTATAAATGGAAGTTTGCAACTTTGACCACCTTCACTCATTTCACCTATTCCATCCCATCTCTGGCAACCGCCAGTATGTTCTCTGTTTCTGTGAATTTAATTCATTTTAGATTGCACATGTGACATCATAGAGTATTTGTCTTTTTCTTTCTGACTTATTTCACTTAACATAATGTCCCCAAGGTCTACCTATGCTGTTGCAAATGACAGAATTTCCTTCAGATTAATGGTTGAATAATATTCCATTGTGTGTGTGTATACATTTTTAATTCATCTGTTGATGGAAATGTAGGCTATTTTCTTGGCTGTTGTAAATAAACAATGCTGCAGTGAACATGGGAGTGTAGATATGTCTTCAAGATAGTGATTCCATTTCCTTGGCTATATACTCAGAAATGTATGGAATTGCTGGATTATACTGTATGGTAGTTCTAATTTTTTGAGGCACTGCCATACTGATTTCCATAATGGCTGCACAGTTTACATTTCACCCTCAGTGTATAAGAGTCCCTTTTCTCCGCATCCTTTCAAATATTTGTTAACTATTGTCTTTTTGATGATAGCCATTATAACAGGTGTGAGGAGAGATCTCTTTGTGGTTTTGATTTGGACTTCCCTGACGATTAGTGATGTTAAGTACCTTTTCATGTACCTGTTGGGTCTTCTTTGTATTTATGTCTTCTTTGGGAAAATGTCTATTCTGTTCCTGTGCCATATATATGTATATTTTTAGTGTGTGTGTGTGTATGTGTGTGTGTGTGTGTGTGTGTGAGAGAGAGAGAGAGAGAGAGAGAGAGAGAGAAGCAGACAGAGAGAGAGACGGGGAGAGACAGGAAGGGAGAGAGGTGAGAAGCATCAACTCATAGTTGTGGCACCTTATTTGTTCATTATTGCTTTCTTATATGTGCTTTGCTGGATAGGGGGCTGCTGCAGCCAAGCTAGTGACTGCTTGCTCAAGCCAGTGACCTTGGATTTCAAGCCAGCAACTTTTGGGAGGCTCAAGCCACTGACCATGGGGTCATATCTATGACCTATGCACAAGCTTGCGACCCCAAGCTCAAGCTGGTGAGCCTGCATTCAAGCTAGAGACCTCGGGGTTTTGAACTTGGGTCCTCAATGTCCCAAGCTGATGCTCTATCCTCTGTGCCACTGCCTGGTCAGGCTCCTCTGCCCATTTTTTAATTGGATTGTTCGTTTTTGTGCTGTTGAGTTGAGTTTTTTATATCTATATATTTTGGATATTAACTTCTTATCAGATACAGGATTTGCGTATGTTTTTTCCCATTTGGTAGGTTGCCTTTTCATCTTGTTGATGGTTTCCTTTGCTGTGTAGAGCTTTTTAGATTGATGTAGTTTCACTCACTTTTGCTTTTGGTTTCAAATCCAAAAAATCATTGCCAAGACTGATGTGAAGCAGCTTACTTCTAATGTTGTTTCCTTCTAGCCATTTGTGATCTCAGGCTTTATGTTCAGATTTTTAATCCATTTTGAGTTGACTTTTGTGCTTTGGTGTAAGGTAGGGATCTAGTGTCATTCTTTTGCATGTGACAAATGTAATTGCTGGGTCATTCTCTATGGATCAGACTGTTCATTTGCCTCTGCACCGTTTATTGAAGAGGCTGTTCTTTCCCTACTGTATATTCTTGGCTTCTTTGTCATAAATTAATTAACCATGTATGCCTGGGTTTATGAGTTTTCTGTTTTGTTCCAATGACCTGTGTGTCTGGTTTTATGTCAGTATTATGTATTTTTGGTTGCTATAGCTTTGTAATATAGTTTGAAATGTGATACCTCCAGCTTTGTTTTTCTTTTTCAAGGTTGCTTTGGCTATTCGGGGTCTTTTGTGGTTCCCTTCAAATTTAGGATTGTTTTTTCTTCTGTGAAAAATGCCATTGGAATTTTGATAGAGATTGCATTGAATCTGTATTTCACTTTGGGTAATATGTATATATATGTGTGTGTGTGTGTGTGTGTGTGTGTGTGTGTGTGTGTATATATATATATTTTTTTTTTGTATTTTTCTGAAGCTGGAAACAGGGAGAGACAGTCAGACAGACTCCCGCATGCGCCCGACTGGGATCCACCCGGCACGCCCACCAGGGGGCGAAGCTCTGCCCACCAGGGGGCGATGCTCTGCCCCTCCGGGGCGTCGCTCTGTCGTGACCAGAGCCACTCTAGCGCCTGGGGCAGAGGCCAAGGAGCCATCCCCAGCGCCCGGGCCATCCCTGCTCCAATGGAGCCTCGCTGCGGGAGGGGAAGAGAGAGACTGAGAGGAAGGAGAGGGGGAGGGGTGGAGAAGCAGATGGGCGCTTCTCCTGTGTGCCCTGGCCGGGAATCGAACCTGGGACTTCTGCACGCCAGGCCGACGCTCTACCACTGAGCCATTCGGCCAGGGCCTTATTTTTAACAATAGTAATTAATCTATAAACATGGAATATTTTTTTATTTATTTTTGTTTTCAATTGCTTTAACCCATGATTTGTAGTTTTCTTTTTTCTTTTTTAACAGAGACAGAGAGAGAGTCAGAGAAAGGGATAGATAGGGACAGACAGACAGGAATGGAGAGATGAGAAGCATCAAACATCAGTTTTGTGTTGCGACACCTTAGTTGTTCATTGATTGCTTTCTCATATGTGCCTTGACTGCAGGCCTTCAGCAGACTGAGTAACCCCTTGCTCGAGCCAGCGACCTTGGGTCCAAGCTGGTGAGCTTTACTCAAACCAGATGAACCCGCGCTCAAGCTGGCGACCTCGGGGTCTCGAACCTGGGTCCTCCGCATCCCATCCAACGCTCTATTCACTGCACCACCGCCTGGTCAGGCTTGTAGTTTTCAGTGAACATGTTTTCCACCTCCTTTGTTAAATTTATTCCTAGGTATTTTATTATTTTTGGTGCATATGTAAATGGGATTACTTTTAAAATTTCTCTTTTTAATAGTTTGTTGTTAGTATACAGAAGCAAAATTGAATTTTGTATATTGATTTTGTATCCTGAAACTTTATTGAATTTGTTTATTAGTTCTAACAGTTTTTTTGGTAGAGCCTAGCATTTTCTACATATAATCTTATGTTGTTTGCAAATAGAGACACTTTTATTTATTCGTTTCTGACTCAAATGCCTTTTAATTCTTTTTCTTGCCTAATTGCTTTGGTATGGACTTCCAGTACTATGTTGAATAAAATGGCAGAAGTGGGTATCTTTGTCTTTTTTCTGATCTTAGAGGAAAAGCTTTCAGCTTATCACCATTGAATGTGATGTTGAGTGTAATGGACATTATTTTTAATTTGAGGGAAAAGGAGGGCTCTAGCTTGTGAACTGACTTGACACTTATGAACAGAAGAGATGTTTCCTGGGGTGAAGATTTGTTCTAGTGTGGCAGAACAGTCATTTTATTATTATTATTATTATTATTATTATTATTATTATTTAGTGAAAGGAGGGGAGGCAGAGAGACAGATTTCCACATGCATCCTGACTGAGATCCACCTGGCAAGCCCACTATGGGGTGATGCTCTGTCCATCTGAGGCCATTGCTCTGTTGCAACTGGAGCCATTTCTTAGCCCCTGAGGTGGAGGCCATGGAGCCATCCTCAGTACCCAAGGACAACTTGCTCAAACCAATGGAGCCATGTCTGCAGGAGGGGAAGAAAGAGAGAGAGAGAGAGAAAGGGGAGGGGTGGAGAAGCAGATAGTCGCTTCTCCTGTGTGTGCTGCTCCAATGTGCACTGACCAGCAATCAAACCCAGTACATCCACACACCAGGCCGATGCTGTACCACTGAACTAACCGGCCAGGTCTAGAACTGTTATTGAAACTTCACTGTAACCAGTGATACCTGTGAGTCATTTTAATTTAACTCTTGCTATAAGATTTGTTACCTGTGACCTTGGTTTGGATAGTCATACTCTATAATAAAGTAATTATTTCTGGATATTTGATAATCCAGCAAAAGAAGTCTTTCAGAGCTAATTAAGAGTGTTTTTTATACAGGGTTCTTATGAATTGGCAAATTTTGTTATTCTAAATACTAACTATTCATCCTGACTAAACTATTCATCCTAAAGGAGTTTATCTGGGTTGTTTGTAGATTTGATAAAGATGGCATGATGTTTTTCTTACGTAACTGGTGTTTGCACAGCTGAGACCAGATGCTACATCTACCCATCCAGCAGAGAAAAAACATACCTTGATAGTGATAACTTGGAACTCTCCTTTTGAACTTGACACTTAACTTATTCAATTAGTTTAGAAATGGCTGTTGAAATCAAAGTACCCTCAACTTTTCTAAGTTCTCAGGTCTTTATGGATATAAGAGAGAAAATCCAAAAGTCAGGATTCAAAGAATCAACTCGAATCTTTAAGATCATGTTTCAGTACGTATCTTTTCATTTCTGTCTTGTTTATATATTTCTGCAAGTGGCTGATATGATCGATCTGTATTCTCTGTGTGGGCTTGTTGGAATAATTGTGATAATGTAGAGTGGCAAATGGATACCAGAAAGCTATTAATGAGATGTTTAAATAACAACAATAATTTATTATTTACTATATGCTTGTCATCGTACAAGGGATTTTTCCTAATGTTATTCTTAATCCACTGAACAAGACTCTGAGCTGAACTATGGGTGAGCACACTGGCCTTTGTCTTAGGACACTAAAATTTAGAGGGTGCAAACATTTAATATAATGATTTTAAAGGCTTGGCACCTAGTTAGCAAGAGTCATTATTTAAAACAGGAAGCTACCAGATGGTGAGCATTGTTAGTAACAACCATCTGTGGGCTACATTGTGAATTACGGAGTTGATTTGAGAGCTGGTTTTGTTCTGCCTGTGAAAGTTGCTGGTTGCTCTGTTTGTAAGGTAGCTACTGTAATCCCCATTTTACAGATGAGGAAAACCAAGATTTACACAAAGTAAGCAATGTGCTCAGTGTTACAAGACAGCAAGAGTTTGAGCCAGGACTTAAGTCTAAGTGTTTCTGAGTTCAAATCTGGTCTTCTTTCAGTTATGCCTGATACCTCTCACACATTTACCCCTGATTAGATTATTTTTTAAAATGGAGAAGCAGCAATTTCTCCAACATCTAATATTTTTAAATTTTATTTTGAATAATCATTCTTTTTCTTTTTACCCACTTATTTGTTTGCTCATTCAACCATCTATCCATCCAGTTGACCATTCAACAAGTTTTAATTAGTTATATGTACCGGGTATTGTGATAGTGAATATTTTTCTGAAGCTAGAAACCGGGAGAGACAGTCAGACAGACTCCCGCATGCGCCCGACCCGGGATCCACCCGACACACCCACCAGGGGCGACGCTCTGCCCACCAGGGGGCGATGCTCTGCCCCTTTGGGGCGTCGCTCTGCCGTGACCACAACCACTCTAGTGCCTGGGGCAGAGGCCAAGGAGCCATCCCCAGCGCCCGGGCCATCTTTGCTCCAATGGAGCCTTGGCTGCGGGAGGGGAAGAGAGAGACAGAGAGGAAGGAGGGGCGGGGTGGAGAAGCAGATGGGCGCTTCTCCTGTGTGCCCTGGCCGGGAATCGAACCCGGGTCCCCCGCACGCCAGGCCAAACGCTCTACCTCTGAGCCAGGGCCAGCTCATCATACTTTTATGTTGTGTATGTGTCTGGCATTGACTGAAATACTTTTATGTGGTGCCTGACTATCCAGGTCCAAGAAGCCCAACACACTCCAAGCATAAGAAACATGAAAACTACACTAAGGTACATTATAACCAAATTGCTTAAAACCAGTGATAAAGAGAAAATCTTGAAATTAAAACCAGGCAGAAAAGAGATGTACAGAAGAACAAAGATAAGAATTACCTCAGATTTCTTGTTGGGACCAGTGCAAAACAAAAGACAATTGATCAAAATGTGTAACAGAAAGAAGAAAAGACCTGTCAACTTATATTTCAATACCCATTGAAAATATATTTCAAAAAATAAAGGCAAAATAAAGATACATGCCTATTTATCTGTTTTTTTTTTGTTTTTTTTTTTTTTTAGTGTGTGAGTATGTGTGTGCGAGTGAGAGAGAAGGAGACAGAGGGGTAGAGATGAGAAGCATCAACTCATAGTTATGTTATTTTAGTTGTTTATTGATTGCTTTCTCATATGTGCCTTGACCGAGGGGGCTCAGTCTGAGCCAGTGACCCTTTGCTCAAGCCAGTGACTTTGGCCTCAATCTGGCGACCTTTAGGTTCAAGCCAGTGATCCTATGCTCAAGGTGGCGACCTCAGGGTTTTTTTTGTTTTGTTTTGATTTTTTGTTCTTTTTTAAAGTGAGAGGAGGGGAGATAGACAGATTCCCACATGAACCCTAACTGGGATCCACCCAGCAAATCCCATCTAGGTCTGATGCTCAAATCAACCGAGCTATCCTCAGTGCCTGGGGCTGACGCTCAAACCAGTAGAGCCATTGGCTGTGGGAGGGGAAGAGAGAGAGAAAGGGTAGAGGGAAGAGAAGAGAAGCAGATGGTTGCTTCTCATGTCTGCCCTGATCTGGGATTGAACCTGGGATATCCATACACCGGGTCTACGCTCTATCCATTGACTGAGCCGACCAGCCAGGGCTGACTTGAGGGTTTTGAGCTTGGGACCTCAGCGTTTCAGGTTGACACTCTATCCACTGTGCCACCACTGGTTAGGGAGGATACATGCATATTTATAGCATGTCTTCTTAATTAGTTTAACTTTTTAATGTTATAAAATGTCTGTTTTTTTCTGTAGTAACATTTATTTTACTTGAAATCTGTTTTGGTGGATATTAATATTGCTATTCCACATTTCTTATTATTACTTTTTGCATCATAATTTTTTTCCATCCTTTTACTTTCAACCTATTTATTTCTTTGAGTGAAAGTGTATTTCCTGTATACAGGATATGGTTTGATCCTTTTATAAAAATATATATCTAGTCTTATGCTCTCTGCTTTTTCATTGGCATGTTTAATCAATATAGAGTATTTAATAGCACAGTTGGGTTATGTCTGCCATCTTTCTATTTTCTATGTCTTGTTTTTTTTTTACTACCTTCATTTGTAGTAAGTAGAAAAAATTTTAGTGTATTATTTAGTCTCTTTCAAAACAATATAATTTTGAGTTTCTTATTTCTATATTATTTTTTCTGAATATTATAATACACATTTTAACATAAAACATTTATTTCAGAGTAAGACTACCTTAATTCTAGTAATATAAAGAAACTTTGCTTCAGTATAGATACCTTTTCTTCCTATTCCTTTTTGCTAGTATTGTAGTATATGTTACATATTTATTTAAGCCCTAGAGCCGTGATGGCGAACCTTTTTATAAAAACCACCCACTTTTGCAGTGCTGGTCAACCTGGTCCCTCCAGTTTTTATAAAAAGGTTCGCTATCATGGCCCTAGAGTGTAGTTTTATAATTTTTGTTTAAATGTACTTATCTTTTAAACCAGTTGAAAGAGAAATGAGAAAAAATAATTTATACTATCTTTATATTTATGTAAGTAATTTCCTTTACTTGTTCTCCTTATTTTTTCACTTAGATTTGAGTTGCGCTCTGGTGTCATCATCCGCACCCCCAGTATTTCTTGTAAGGTAGATTTACTGACAAATTCTTTCAGGTTTTTAAGTGGGGACATTATTTTGCCTTTAGTTTTGAAAGGTTAGTTTTGCTGGTTGTTGGATTCTAGGTTGACATTTTAAAAATTCCCGCTTAGCATTCTTAATATGCCATCTCACTGCTTCTGGTTTCTGTTTTTCTGATAACATGTAAATTGTTAATCCTGTTGAGATTTTTTTTTTTTAGGACATGATGAGTAATGCTTACTATCTTTTGCTATTTTTAAGTTGTTCTGTTTTGGCTTTTGACAGTTTGGCTATTATGTGTTTAGGTGTAGATCTCTTCAAGTTTATATATACACACACACACACACACACACACACACACACACACTCTTATTGGGTTGTCATGGTTTGCCAAACCATACAGGTTTCAAGTGTACAAGTCAATATGACACCATCTACCCACCACATCATGCCCCACCCCCTCCAGCCCCAAGCAAAATCTCTTTACACCCCCATCTCCCATTCCCTCATTCCCTCACTCCCCTCTTAGCCCTCCTCCCCTACCTCCATTCCCCCCCTTCCCTCTGGCTAGTGCCTCTGTTGTCTGTATCTATGTGTTAAGGACATATATTTTTTGTCTAATCCCTTTACCTTCTTTAATTCAGTCCCCTCTTCCCCCTTCCCTCTGACAGCTGTCCATTTGTTCCCTGTGCAAGTTTACCCTTCTCAGTGTTTGTTGTGTACTTGGTATTTGATGACCTTTTGGGATATGTAGATAAAAATTATCATATTTGGGAAGTTTTCAGCTATTATTTAAAATTATTTTCTGTCCCCCCTTTTATTTCTTGGACTGCATTATGTTTATGTTAGTGTATGTGTCTGGGTCTGGTTCTCCACTCTCCCACCTTTATTTAATTTTATTCAGACTGGATAATCTCTACTCATCTATCTTCAAATTTGCTGATTTCTTTTTTCTGTCAACTCTGTGCTATTGGTTACTTTTTAACTGCAAAATTTCTATTTAATTCTCTTACAATTTCTGTGTTTTATTGTTAATGTCTATTTGATGATTCATTGTCTTTGTACTTAAAAATTTTTTAAACATGGTTTTTTTTTAGTACTTTGGACATATTCATAATAGTTGTTTTGAAGTGTTTTCCAAGATTTATAGATGAGCCCCTCAGAGATAGTTTTTAGTGACTGCATTTATTTCCGTTTATGTGCCATATGTTTTCTGTTTCTTTGTATGTCTTGTATTTTTTTGTTGAATATTTTGACATTGTAGATAATATAGCAACTCTAGAGTCTACCCACCCCCTTGGCCAATGATTGTTTAGATATTGGGCTTACGCTGCATTAGTCAGTGAGGTTTCTGTCATTTGCTGAGAGTGTCTGTGTGGGTTAGGGCAGTGTTCTTCAACCTCTGGTCTGTGGATTGGTTTGCCAGAAATTTTGTATAGGTCTGCAGAAGAATTTACCTTGATGTTTTATGAAGATTATAGACCCAGTGATTTTAGTTGAATTTACTTATGCTCAGGGTGATTTCTGCCTTAGTGGTCCCCAAAATAATTCTCCTGTTTTCACTGGTCCTCAGGTGTAAAAAGATTAAAAACCACTGGGTTAGAGCATTCAAAATTCAGGCATTTTACAAGTCTGCCCTGGCTTTTACTTTCTGTTTATGTAAGACCTCCCATTCACTAGGAATGACTGGATAGTTGCAACTCTCTATTATCTGTTTTGTGCACATGTGTAACTTTTGAGATCCCAAAGAATATCATGGGAGCTTATTATAGCACACTATGTGTGGAAACATGCTGTGAAAACCTGCAGAGTTAGGATAACAATTGGAGTCAGTGAGGTGCCCTAGGGCGAAAGCCCTGAGCAGATGAGAGGCCAGGGGCCTCTCTGATCCGTACTGGAAACAGTGCATGCTGGAAACAGCACACAGCAGGATAAGATTTAGCAACAAGAAAATGTTTAGGCTCTCAGAACAGAGATTAGGAGTCAGCATATTCCTTGTCCTTTACTTCACCCCTGAAAGCTTCTTCTTTCTGCTCCCTTGAGTTATTTGGACTTGCTAATATCTGAGTAAGGCCGGGGACAGGGCTTCAGTCCTCCTGTCTGCTGACCAGGGCTATTGCCTCTCCTTGATCCTTCGGTGCATTTCATCTGGTCTCTGAGTAGTTTTTGTCGTCGTGACTACTATGACTATCTTGTTTCCCAGTTTTCCCTGTTAAAATTTTTTGTCTATTGTTTGTCATTGATTACTGTTGATTTCAATGGCATGGAGTTTTTTTAACTCTTTGAGTAGTACAAATGTTCATGTATGACCTCATGCCTCCTGACCATCCAGAGTATGATCAATTTATTTAAAAAATGTGTAAGGCAACATTAAAAAAAGGCAAATGTATGTTTTTCTTGTTTCCATAAATTGGTTATGAAACAAACATGATTTTAAGTTAATAAAACTGGAACTAATTTCATTTTTTGAAAAAAAACTCACTCCCGGGAGTCAGCGATCATGAAGAAAACTCACTCCTCAAAGGGTTAACGGACACCCAAACCAGGCTGGCTCCCTCCAGGAGCAAGAAGGCTGCTGATCCTCACATCTACTGTTGCATTGTGCCAGGTAGCTTCATGTTAAAGCATTCATGTTTCTCTTACTGCAGTTCAGTATTTTTTTTTTTAAATATCTCTCAATTTGTTGTATGCCTGTAGTCAGTTTCCATGATCACTTCTGTAACAACTCTATAGTTGGTGTTTCTGCTTTTGCTCTTGCTTGGGTCTAATCCATTCTTTCTCTTCCAATAGCCTGAGTAATTTTTTTGAAAATGGAGTCCAGTTGTGTCACTTTCTTGCATTAAACCCATTGCTTTGAGGATGAAATTTAAAGATATTAACAGTCTACAGTGAATGGCTTCTGCATCCCACTCCAGTCTCATCTTGAACTACTCCTTTTCACTTGTTCTTCTGTAGCCCCAGTGGCCTTCTTTTACCTCCTGGAAGGCACCGGGGTCCTCCTCATGTTAGAACATTCACTTGCGCTGTGCTCTGTTCGAGTGCTTTGCTGTGCTTCTCAGTTGCTACCTCCTCCTTGTTCATCAGGTCTCACCGTCAGGGACATTTCTTCCAGGAAGCCTTTCCTCAACTCCATTCAGACCCCAATAGATTTCCTGAACTTTGTTGTCACTGCACGCTGTTTTAAGTACTTATATAACAATGAAATAATCATTTGTGCAATTATTTGTTGAATGCATGTGTGTTTATTTACTTGTAATGTCCTTGGAGGTTGGGCATTTTCTCATTATTGTATCTTCTGGCATAGTGTCTGTTACATGGTATATTCTCTGTAACCATTTCTGAATGAGAATGGTTCTATAATACATATAAATGGGCACTTGAGCAGGAGGAAGAAGGCTTATAGGGATGGCTTCTGGAGGAGGTGATAAGTTGAATTCTAAAGTATGCATAGTGAATTAAGGTAGCTTCTGAAAAATCAAATAAGTTTAAATGTCTGCCTTCTGGTGTATCACTACTCCACACGGACATCAGTATATTTGTCCTGCAGGACTGACAATGTGTAGAATTCAGCCATTTGAAATGGCCAAATTATATGCATTATTACATGTATATTTGTAGCTATATAAATAGTGAGACTCAGTATAGAGACCTCTTGCTACTCTGAGCCTGAGTTTGGTTTCTGGCTTTAATAAACTTCTGTCTTGGTCATGTATTTCTTATTCCGGCATGTTTGGAACTAGGGCTTTGTTCTGTTTTGATTAGACCGAACCCCAAATTCTCTAAATTTGATCTAAAACACAAGCATGGTGTCTGGGAAGCTATCATTTGCTTTCCTTTAATATTTTCTCATACTCCTTTTGGGGACAAGATGAGGATAGGCAGACACCTGTAGCATAACCCAGTCTGATTAAGCACCTGTAGCACATCACAGTGGCTAATGTTCAGGGGTAGAATGGAGTTTGGAAATATTTGTATCAAAATAAGGAGTTCTATAAACTTAGACGTGGAAGGGCTAATTCTACACTATGTCTAAGAAGATTTAGTGGAATTTACTTACTTTCTGGAATTTTTTTTCCCTTTTTTTACAGAAACAGAGAGAGACAGAGAGAAGGACAGACAGGATCAGACAGACAGGAATGGAGAGACAGAGAGAAGGTCAGACAGGGACAGACAAACAGAGAGAGAGACAGAGAGGACAGACAGGGACAGACAGACAGAAATGACAAGAAGCATCATTAGTTTTTTGTTGCGACACCTTAGTTGTTCATTGATTGCTTTCTCATATGTGCCTTGACCGGGGGGGCTACAGCAGATCGAGTAACCCCTTGCTCAAGCCAGCAACCTTGGGTCCAAGCTGGTGAGCTTTGCTCAAACTAGATAAGCCCACGCTCAAGCTGGCGACCTCGGGGTCTAGAACCTGGGTCCTCCACTTCTCAGTCCGACACTCTGCGCCACCGCCTGGTCAGGCTAGAAGTTTTTTTTTACAAGGTTTTTCTCTACTGCAGGTTATCACCATAGATGTTCTAAAAATTGCCTCTTTTAGAAAGAGAAAGGACCCCATAAAAATATTACAGGGTTGAGCTTTTTCCTTAATTTTAGATTTTGTTAGCTTTGGAAACAGAACTTTAGCAATCACATATTTTGGGCCTTCAGGAATGCCCATTTGAGGACAATTATTAGTATGCAATATTATTATATAATAAAGATAGTAATAATTATAATGATTTTTGATGTAGTTAGAACTCAAGCAGGATAAATGTAATTGTGAAACTATTTTGGGCACGACTTGGTTTTTTATTTGTTAGTTTTATGTCAAAGATATATGTTTGGTGGATTTAGATGGAATGGATGTTATATGTTAGAGACAGTAGTGAATCTCTGAACCTTTTAAACTTATACTCTGTTTTAGCACACTACAGCTGATTGGCTTACTATATTTCCCCATGTATAAGACACATCGTTTTCCAAAATAATTGGGATCTAAAAATTTTGTGCATCTTTATACAGTGGTTATAGATTTTTTACTTGCATTTCTTGCTTTTTTGTGCAGATGAGAAATTGTATGAATTTTGTGATGGATAAAACTTGAGTTCAATAACTTTATGTAATACATTTTTTTTTCCAATTTCGGGCCCCAGAATTAAACGTCTTATACATGAGAACGTCTTATACATGGGGCGATACAGTATTTGCTGTAGTTCCTGCAGGATTACAACTGAAGGAAGAGTCTGGCTGAATCATTTGCCGGCATATGTTTCTTGAATTGTTGGCTATTTTGGTGTCAGCTTTTATGTTGAGAGTTTCATGTTTAATGCCAAAAATGTTTACTACAAAATGTAGCTTGGAAAAGAGAACCACTTTCTTGCTTTTGCAAAAGGTTAGGTAAAGCACTGCTGTGTGGGGGAAAGTAGCTGTGGAGTTTTATATTCAGATTGTATGAACAGTAAACAGAGCATCTAAAATAACCACTTGCACATTGCAACAAACACATCATCATTTGCTTAAAAAAGAGTTATAATTACAGTTGACGAAGCATGGACACCATAAAAAATGCATTAGTTTGGCTTGACACATTAATTACCTGTTTTTGCAGATGTTTTTATGTATTGTTGTGTGAACAGTTTACAAAATAATTACAGGAAAGTCATATGGAAAATAAACTAAGTGGGTGGTTTCTCATCTAAATATTTTCATTCATGTGAATCTGCGTGAGGCACAGCTGCTCTGTAGCAAAAGCAGAGATAGATGAGGATTCTTGAAGGGTTTTTTATTAGATGGGCTATGTCATCGGTGTTTAGCAGCACAGTTGAAAAACATTAAAATGAGGGGGTCAGTTTAATCCCTGTGATTGCTGAAAAAACCATGATTCTGACCAGAAGAAATGTAGTTAGTTATCAGGGAGCACTGTAGGATAAACCAAACAGAACTAAAAACCCCTAAGTGGAAGATCATTGCTGTAACAGTTATAAGGCACTTTGAGAAAGTTAATCATTATTTTGTAATTACAAGGTTTTGTATAACTTATAGCTTGAATTGTATTTTAATTAATTAAACATTGAGTA
Organism: Saccopteryx bilineata; assembly: GCF_036850765.1. Classification (NCBI taxonomy): domain Eukaryota; kingdom Metazoa; phylum Chordata; class Mammalia; order Chiroptera; family Emballonuridae; genus Saccopteryx; species Saccopteryx bilineata. The sequence continues at coordinate 295,981,757 of NC_089491.1, read as the reverse complement.
TTGTGTAAATTGTACAGAAGTTCAGGGTGTGTATTCTCTTTTAGGAAGTTTTGAAAATGTAAAAATGCTTTTCTTCTTAAACTTATTGTGTTGCCGTTAGTGGTCTTAAAATGTGTTTTGTTTGAAAAATAACCAGGTCATTGTGCAAACATACTGTATTTCTACTAACTGTTAAGAAACACATTTTCCAAAATTGTAATTGTCAAACAATAAAAAGAGAGTTTGTAGACTTCACTCTGTTTTACCCAATGATTTTTTAATTACTTATAACATCTGTGCTGTATTTTCCTCATTGAAACTGTTCTGACGATTTTTCATAAAATTAAATCAAAATCTAGATTTTCCTTTTTGTCCAACCATGCCACTTATATACTATATTTCTCTATATTCCTTTTATGTGCATTTCACCTGCTACACAAATGATAAAGACGGCAATTACACACATTTTCTGACATGCATTTTGTGTAACTATTATTTCAGTCAGGGAAAGGCACTAAGTTATGGAAAGAGGCAATCGGAGCATCTGTAGGTATGAAGGCACTGTTATCAGACCAGGTAATATTGGTGCAAAATTATTCTAGTTTCCCATTCATTTGTTTAATAAAATTTTACCGAAGGTCTTCTATGTGTAACGTTCCATGACAACATTGAGATGACTATATGTCTGGAACATGATAGCTGCTCAGTAACAATATGAGGTGACTCTCCTGAAAGGGGAAGGAATAGTGGTGTGGAGCACTTTGCACTCTGGTGGCTTACTTAAAGAAAGCCAGTTGCTGGGGGGACTTTTTTTTTTTTTTTTTTTTTTTGTTATCCAGAAATGGGCTACTCTGGGAGTATTGTTTGACACATTCTTTGAATTGCTTAAATATAGAGATAGATGTATATCTTCATGTTAAATCAATCTGAAGGAAGATGGGATGGAGTCTGTTCTAATTCTGGCATCCACTAAGTCAATTTAATTTTTAAGGTAGAGATGTGGTAAAGGAGTCTATGAAACTTTTAGTAATAAGAAAAATTAACTGCTTATAATCAGAGATTTTGTTGATCATTTTACATCACCTCAAAGGAAAAATATATGATCAGTATCATGACGGCAAGAAAAACAATGGTTGGATTTGCAGTCTTCCATAGACTTGCTCTTTCTCTTAAGATGTGTCTCTTCCAGCCAGTGAAAGAATGATCAAAAGCCTTTGCGGGAGTTGGGTGCTTCCCATATTTACCAGTATGGCAGAGAACATTTCTTCAGTTTATGGAGAGATTTTATATTTTATATCATGAAGTAAAATTTTAGCTCCTTAGTTTTAATTCTTTATTCCCCTTTTCTTCATTATATCTCTAACTTTAAAAAATCTTTTTATCTTTTAGAAGCTATTTGATTAGAGCATAAGGGACACGTAAAAGATTATTTAGTTTATTGATAAGAGATTATTGTTACAGTGTTGTTTTGAAGAGATTGAATGATTTTTGGGGGTATTCTTTAAAATTGCAAAACAAAAAGAGGTTAAGGAGCAGTACGAAGCGGTTGAATCTAAGAGAAGGCTGTCTCTGTGGGTATCTAATACTCGATCTGATGGTGTGTTTTCTTTCAGAATCATTGGAGGTACAAAAACTGCTAAACAACATTGAAAGCAATCATAATTGAAGCAATGCGTGGTTATGAATTTTATTGTGACTTTTGCTTTTACTATTCTTTGGTGACTCTTTGAACTTGTAGAGGTCATATAACTTGGTTTTGTGAAAACATTTATAGGTGGTTGGTTAAATGCAAATGGGAAGCAGATTTCCTGACTGACCGGGTTCGTGTTGTACACAGAAAGGCTCGTGGCTCCAGAGTTGTGGTAGACATGTAGAACAATAAATTACTGTTCTTTCAAGGTTGCCTTTTGTTATCAGAACACTTAGCATAAGACAGAAATGGTAGGCTCTACCTGAAAAGAACAAAATGCCATTAAATATAAGAAATCAGCACTTAAAAAAATATAACTACCAAGGCCATCTCAACCAGGCATATTCTTTTATGTGACTGAAGTTGTAAAAAAAATAAAAAGAAGGAAGCACCAACAAACAAAAACTCACTCCAGCAAAACCAGATTGATTGGATGTTCTTTCTAAAGTGGTAAATGTGAATGAAACTCAGCATGTTGACCAAGCAGCGGCAGAGAACTTGTTGGAGAGTGTTTGTGGAGTAGAGAACTGCAGATGAAAAGACAAGATGTGACTAAGTAGAGTGTTATATGAAGATTAAATTCTGTGCAGGTGGCGAAAGTTAAGTATAGTCAAAATACTCTTAAAAATTTCTAAAAATTTTCATGAAATACGGATGTACACATACTGTCATTTAAGAGGTCTAACATATCCATTTCTTTGTCCAGCATTACTTTTCTTTTGTTGAACCAATGATGACTAACGGTAGAAAAACAAAATTAGAAGACCTACCTTTTATTCTAATTGTGAAACTGATTTTCATTAGTTCCATGAATAAAAATGCCCTTTTGCTTTTTTTGTGGGTAAGTGAGCAAAGGCCTTTGTTTTACAATGAAATCCTTGGGTAACAAGGATGTTTGAGAGACCAGTGTTTCTCTGAAAGCCCAATCTCTTTCTGAGATTTACACCTCTGTGTAGCTCTCATTGGCCCGTGAGCTACGCTGTCATCTCCAGTCTCTCCTCTTCTCTCATCCCACTCTGCTATGTCGTCTGATAGGCTCCTGTCTCAACTCCTTGTATGTATCTCTTCATCTTTGTTTCCCTGCTCACCTGGACTTGTCCTGAGCTCTGTACTTCTGTTGTTGTTCTGCTCAGTAACGGTAGAAGAATCTCATTCAAATTTAGTTACCGGAAGTGTGGTGTCATAAAACCTGGTTTTGGTTTAGGTTCTTATATTCACTTTGTAATTGAGAAAGGCATTTTATATACCCGAGCCTTAGTTTTCTTTAGTTGTTAAAGGGAGGTAATGTAGCTCTTGAAAGTAGAACTTGATACCGTGAAGGAGCGCTGAATGGTGATGGCTTCTCAGGTAGATTATATAGTAGACTACGCCTTCTATATAACTTCTCTTAGAAACGTAAGTCAGACTTGGTGCTCAGACATGCAGGATAGGCAAGCCAGTGTTTCTAAAAATTTCCGTGATGACTTGAAACTTTTTCTTTTGTTTAGCTACATTCTGTTCTTTTTACAGATAACACTTTGTAATCACCCTCTATGAGTCCTCACTCCTGATCAGAAATTGGTACTGTATAGAGAACTACAGGTTGACACATATGACATCTTCTACGGCACGCCAGAACTTTTTGCCAGAAAAGTTAGTATGTAATGGGAGTAGTCTTTCTCTTATGGGTGCCAACGCCCGGTGAAAATTTTTGCTATATCTGAATGATTAACAGACATGTAGAGAAATTTATTGGAGGTTGTGGTTTATCTTTAGATAAAATATAAAATAGGTATCCATTTTTAAGAGCATTTATTAAGGGTCTACATGGATATATTACTGAAGAAATAATAGCCAGATGGCCTAATATGGGATTAAGATATGAATTCCAGATAACCTAGTTTTCCTTGAAAAATAATCCCTATCGGCTGTGTGTGTTTTAAAATGAAAATTAAGAAATTAAGAAGGTTAGAGTCGATTAAAAATTTTTAATCAATTAAAAATCTGTTTCAAGTCACATTTTTCTATAATACTATCAGAATTATCCAGATATCTATATATCCAGATATCTATAGATTATTTATTTCTAGCGCAGTACTCACAAGCCTCAGGAAGTATCCGGCGGCACAAATCTGTAAGAGGCGGTTGTCATCCTGGACCGCCGCTGTTGATCTGCAGTGGTTGTGACCTATTTTGAAGGGCTGGTAAGAAAGGTGTCATAGTATGTATGGTTAAGGTAACATTTCAAAAGTTTTCCAGTATTTCTATCACTTCCTAGTTTTCCTGGAAGTGGACTCACTCTTGTCAGCCAGAGTCCAGTTCAGCTTCTGGCTTCCGGTTCTTGCTTCTCAGTTCCTATGGAGATTGCCTAGAAAGCAGCAGAGGTACCAAAAGTTTAAAAAACAGTGATTTGATTACAAAATATGGCTTTAACTCTAGATGTTTCATAATCTTGGGCATTTTTGACTTTCAAATTATTTTGGGAGACAAGTTGATATCTTTGAATAAAGCAGAATTTTGAAGTTTTATTAAAGCTTTTCACACCGAATGAAGAAACTAAATTGCCACAGTTTGTTAGAATTGAACCCCAAAAGGAATAAAAAATTCTAAATGGAGATTTAGATTAGGGCTTAGCATGTCCTGAAACGAGAAGAGCTAATGCTAATGGGAATAGTAGAGTCTGTAAGCAGCAAACTCAAAACCAAAGGGCTGGTAGTGGTAGAAACACGGAATGTTCCTTTTTTTATGTGGTAAACTTTATCCTCAAAATGTTATATTTAGGTGATTTTCATAGATTATATTCATTTTTCAACTGAGGAAAAGAGAAAGCTTGGATTTAGAAATTACTAAGTAAGTTTTAAGGACAGGCAGGGAGCATACTGATACTTTAACTGAGGTTTCAGATGTTGGAGAGATAATAGATTGTTCCACAGTTAAAAAGCAATAGAAAAATTCTCCCCTCACCAAGACTTGCTGTATTTGTGAATTTCTCATAAAGGAGAGCTGTGAAAGGGAAATTGTTGAACAAAATTACATACAATAACAACTTTATTGCGGTTTTTCTTTGAGGTCCACGTTTCGTCAGGGTTCTTTGGTTTCCCAGTGACAGAATCTACATTTGGACTCCCTTCCACGAACAGTGGCAGGAAGGCAGGTCCCGTGGAAATCAGGGAGCCCAGTCACACTAGGGTTTCTAATTTTTGCCTTTCCTGTCTGCTTCTCTCTGTCAGGTTCCTTCTTTCAGGTTGGCTTTTTGTGCGTTGGTGGAAATTTTGGCTGCTGGCAGTTCCCACTCTTACTGCCAGTGTCAGTAACAGAAGAGAGGGTCTGACTGGCCCAGTGCCTACTAGAGAGACTGAAATTTGAAACAAGATAGCAGCTTTCGTTCCAACCTTGTTGGTGAGGGTTGGTAGCAGAGGTGGGGAGTGGAGAGGAGGAGGAATCGCGAGGGGAGGAGAAAGGGGCATTTCCCAGAAGACGTAGAAGATGCTGTTCCAGGCAAAACTAAGAAGAGTTTTTTCCACTAGCTGTCTTTTTGGGAAAAATTTCTGCTTTATTATAATTCAGTTTATTTGAGTTCAGCATACCAGGTAACATTATCTTGTAGGATTTGGTTCTGAGAAAAAGATTAAGAATGAAAACCTTAAAATTTAGTGCTTTCTATATTTTTGTCTCTGTTGTAGTACCTTTTGTTATTTCCTTTCATCTCCACAGTCATTTGAGGTATATATTTCCATTTTAGGGATTGAGGAAGAGGTTCAGAGAGTTGAGATGATTTATCACCCGTCGCGTGACTGAGAGGCAGAGCCCAAATTCAGATAACCAGGTTTTCTGGAATGTGATTCAGAGTACTTCCCCCTGTATGATACTTGCTTTTTGATTGATTTCATCCAATCATTCAGAAGATGTATAGGGTCAGTTATAAAAACAGTACTGTGTGTTAAATGCTTTGATAAAAATGAGTCATAAGTAGTATGAAGTATTTAAGAAAGGAACCTTAGAGATCATATATAGTACAGTGGTTCTCAAAGTTTTTGAGTTTCAGCCATGAAATGTTCACTGCCAAGTACCATATCAAATGAATAAAAGCATAGGATCATCCTGCTTTGGAGAGGAGAGAGCCCAGTACTGCATGGGTTGGGCCACCTCTTATTTGAGGTCTTGAGTTCTTTGGAAGACACTTTAAATACCTTTTGTTTAGAGAAACAGTCAGAGAGGGTAAATAAATGACTTGTCACTTTTACCTAATTATATGTTACAGGGTTTTCAATCACAATCTTGTTTTCACTTGTAAGGTGAGTGATAATTTGTTGTTAATGAAAAGACCATGAAGCTTATAAAACTCAATTAGAGTGAATTGACAGTTAACCTAGAAATTTTTATTCTTCAGTTAAGTGGTACTTTTGCAGAATGTCATATACCGTACATGTCATAGCTCTTATTAAACATCTATTGACTGAATACTATTTGTTGAGTTAACTATCCGGATTAGGCTTGTCTTTTATCTGCAGAACTTTCTAAACTACATTTCTTATACATCAACTCCTATAAAATATATTAAATTCTCTATATCTCAACAGGAGAATTTCAGAATTTGGATAAGTAAAATTCATGTAGGTATTATTTAGACCTTGCTTGGAAATGTACAGTATAAAGAATTTAGTCAGTAATTTTGTAATATATATGGTGTCAGGTGGATACTACAATAGATTTATTGGGGGGGGGAATCACTTTATAAACTATTTAACATTTAACTGCTATACTGTACATTAAAACTAATATAATTGAAAAATACTGTAATTGAAAAATAAAAAATATTAAGAACTTGCTGATTAATAACTTTGATGCCCCTTCCAGTGTTGAATCTCTCTTCTTTTTAGTTAGAAATGTGAACAAGTGGTGCATTGGGTAACAGGAAGTTAATCTTCAGATTCAGTTCACTTTTTTTTTTTTTTTTTCATTTTTCTGAAGCTGGAAACAGGGAGAGACAGTCAGACAGACTCCCGCATGCGCCCGACCGGGATCCACCCGGCACACCCACCAGGGGTGATGCTCTGCCCATCCTGGGCGTCGCCATGTTGCGACCAGAGCCACTCTAGCGCCTGAGGCAGAGGCCACAGAGCCATCCCCAGCGCCCGGGCCATCTTTGCTGCAATGGAGCCTTGGCTGCGGGAGGGGAAGAGAGAGACAGAGAGGAAGGAGGGGGGGGGGGTGGAGAAGCAGATGGGCGCTTCTCCTGTGTGCCCTGGCTGGGAATCGAACCTGGGTCCTCTGCACGCTAGGCTGACGCTCTACCGCTGAGCCAACCGGCCAGGGCTCAGTTCACTTTAATAAAAGAAATTTGTTTATTTTTCCCATGTCCTAAGGATTTTCTGTTAAGTGTTAGACCTTTGGAACAAAGAAATTATATTTCAGTTTGGGAATAATATACTTGTGATTTGTTCTAACATAATGAATTTTTGTATTTTTCCAAAGTTAGAAGCAAGGACACAGTCAGACAGATCCTGCATGCGCCCAACCAGGATCCACCTGGCATGCCCACCAGGGGATGATGCTCTGCCCATCTAGGGTGTTGCTTCATTGTGGCCGGAGCCATTCTATCACCTGAGGCAGAGGCTATAGAGCCATCCTCAGCGCCCAGGCCAACTTTTCTCCAGTGGAGCCTTGGCTGTGGGAGGGGAAGAGAGAGACAGAGAGGAAGGAGAGGGGGAGGAGTGGAGAAGCAGATGGGTACTTCTTCTGTGTGCCTTGGCCGGTAATTGAACCTGGGACTTCTACATGCTGGACTGATGCTCTACCGCTGAGCCAACGGGCCAGGTCTTGAATATGTTTTAAATAAGATATGTGCTGACTCATTTTCAGATTGTTAATTTTCTCCTTTTAGGAGAGTCAAGCCCTACCCGGCGGGAAGCTGTGAAGAGAAGAACAGCTGAGTACCTCATGCGAGCAGAGAGACTCTCCAGCTTCTATAGAAAACCTCAGTTTGATGATGTGGCTCAGGTATGTCTTATGTTTCATTTGTATTTTCTTTGGCCATTTTTGCTGTCCTGTCTCTCAGCTTTATTTCTAATTAAAGTGTTTGAGAATTATGATCTTTAGGATTTTATCAACAATTTTCTTAAGTTATTGGTGGAAAGAAAAGCATTAAAGCCAACCATCAACAGTGGAATCAAGTGGGACTTGTTCTCTCCTTCTCGTCCTTGGCCCTTCGTCTCTTGCTTTACCCCTACTATCGAATTTATACCAAATTTCACTTGAATTTTTAAAGTTAAATTAGGATTCTCATACAATTCTGGTACATTTTTATTGATTCATACTAAAACTAATCATTTAATCATAAGTCCTACAAATAGCTGCTCTTGATCACCTAGAATTATAAAGGTATAATTCTAACAGGGGTGTTTAGATTATTTGGGGCTACTCTCAGTTTTCTCATAAGCAGGAGAATACTTGAAACATTAGGAACATTGCAGTTTATTATTATTGTTTTTATATTGTATCTGTCAGATGTGGCCCATTTCTGAAAAAAGTCTCATTTCTATATATTTAAAAAATTTATTTATTGATTAGAAAGAGAGAAAAGCATCGATTTGTTGTTCCACTTATTTATGCATTCATTGGTTGATTCTTGTATGTGCCCTGACCGGGGGTTGAACTTGCAACCTTTTTTTCTTTATATCTATTAAACCAAAAGCATTTTTTTTAAATGCAATTTAAGAATCATGTCTTCTACAGATGGGAGAAAGTATTTTCTTAATTGGTGTAAGAGGCAGGAAGGCTTGTTTCGATCTCAACTCTGTCATTTGAAGCCATGGAAGATTGGAAAAGATACTTAACCACCTCTTATCTTCAGTTGCTATATCTGAATATGAGGATCATAGTAATTCTTTGCTGGGTTCTTGTTAGGATTGAGTTTAAGAAAATGATTCAAAAATGGCCATCCACATACACTTAATTACAAATCATGTGCCCACCTCGTAAATAGACCAGCCTATAAGCCAAGCTTGTAAGACTGGACTAATAAGTTTTGGCTTTATTTTTCTCCTCCCCTTGTATACTGCTTTATAAACTTTCTTCTTATATTTTTTATGCTTTATATACCTTTTGAAAATCATATAATGTTTTAACTTTTTATTCATTGGATCATTAAAACATTTTGTTGCTGATTTTCTGAGCCCTTTTTATTTTCTGTGTGACTTTTTAATCCACTCAGTTATTAAGAGTATACTTATTAGTGTGGATTTTCTGTTAAGTGTTGGAACTTTGGAACAAAAAAATTATACCCTATCTTGGAAGAAATATACTTTTGTGACTTTCTAATGTGTTGACTCATTTTTAGATTGTTAATTATTGTGATTCTTCTCTTCTGTGTTGTTTGCCCATCTTTTTCTATTTTTTATCATTGTTTTAATTGAATTGTTTAATTCCTTTACCTCTTCACTCTTGAATTTTATAGGGATAGGACAGACAGGAAGGGAAAGAGATGAGAAGCATCAACTCATAGTTGTGGCACCATAGTTGTTCATTGCTTTCTCATACGTGCCTTGACCATGGGGCTCCAACTGAATCAGTGACCCCTTGCTCAAGCCAGCGATCGTGGGCTCAAGCCAGTGGCTATGGGGTCATGTCTGTGATCCCACACTCAAGTCAGCGACGCCATGCTCAAGCTGGTGAGCCCGTGCTCAAGCCTGATGAGCCCGTGCTCAAGCTGCAGCCTTGGGGTTTCGAACCTGGGTCCTTAACATCCCTGGCCAAAGCTCTATCCAATGTGCCAATACCTGGTCAGCCTTAAATTTTATCTTTTTAAAATGAAATATTTATCTAAAGATTACTTTGAATTCAATTCTTATTGTCTATGGGGTTGGCAATCCCCCAGGTGTGCCATTCTGATGTGTACATTCTCAATTCTGTTTTTAAGGGAATTGGTAAAAAATGTTAAATATGATGGGTCTATATGAACTTACTTGCTTTATTAAATCCATATTGTGTATAAATATTCTAAAAGTTTTAGGGGTCAAAATTACTAGTATTCTGTTCTTTCTGTTCACATTAACTTTGAATATTCTACCTGTACTTACTTAAACTCCCTACATATGCATTTCCTGTTACATTTCCTCATAATCACTTTCATGAGCAATAATTTACTAGGAAAATAAATATATAAAGTTTGCTGTATAGCTTTTGACTTGGAGAAAGGAACCATGAAGTATATCAGTCAGAATTTCCCTTCAAACATAGTTTTTTTTTAAACCTGCTTATTTAAAAAAAAATTTTGAGACAGAGAGAGAGAGAGAGAGAGTCAGAGAGAGGGATAGACAGGGACAGACAGACAGGAATGGAGAGATGAGAAGCATCAATCATTAATTTTTCGTTGTGCGTTGCAACACCTTAGTTGTTCATTGAATGCTTTCTCATATGTGCCTTGATTGCGGGCCTTCAGCAGACAGAGCAACCCCTTGCTCGAGCCAGCAACCTTGGGTCCAAGCTGGTGAGCCCTGCTCAAACCAGATGAGCCTGCGCTCAAGCTGGCGACCACGGAGTCTCGAACCTGGGTCTTCCTCATCCCAGTCCGACGCTCTATCCACTGTGCCACCGCTTGGTCAGGCAAGCATAGTTTTTAATGAAAATAAAATTAAAGAGATACAGTATATGAAAGGTGATTATATCAGGTTATATATTAATTCACTAAGCATCTGTTAAGACTCTGTGTATATAGAAAAGCAAACTAGATAAATTTTGGAGTTATACAGAAATTGATGACAGTCTCTGCTTTTGCAAACCCTGTAGTATAATTGAAGACCCAAAGTATGTACATAATTGAGGAAATAAAAGAGAGGCAGGTAAGAACCAGGTAGAATAATGGAAACTTGTATCAGAAAGGGTAAAGAGGGTACCAGATTTGATATACACTAGGACTTTTCTCAGTTTTTAGGCAAGAAGAGTAGAGAAGAATTTTTCTTTTTAGAGCAAGATGTTTTTCTTTTATGGTAAGTGATTGCTTTTTATTTTCTTTTTATATTTTATTTTATTAAACCCAGCCTTTGTTTAGGTCAGGGACATGCTTGATTATTTTCTTATCTAAAATTTAACTTATATGTCTTCTAGAGGTTTTAAATTATCCTGGTAAATTTATTATTTCTCTCCATTAACTTTCTTTGGATGTCAGTTTCAATGAACAACACAGTGAGAGGACTAGTATAAATAATTTCTAAGGCCCTCTTAGCTCTTAAATTCTGTGCAAAGCATTTATTTCTCTTTTGAATCCATGTGCAAACATGTTTTTTTCTAGGCTGGTTGATTAAGAATGTAAAGGATCCTCTTTGGTTTGAAATGTTGTGTTGACTACGGTTTTCCCTTGGGTGCAGTGTAGGTCGTGACTCACTCCACCTGAGCCTTCTGTGATGGTTTAAGCTGTGGCTTTATTGCATTTATTTATGAGACTCTTGGGTGGCAAATATAGACATTCTAAATTTCCCAGCATTGATGGTAATATCCGTTTCAAAAAAAGGATAGCAAGTAGCAAATCACTTTTCTACTGTCTTCCCTTCCCTTCCCTTCCCTTCCCTTCCCTTCCCTTCCCTTCCCTTCCCTTCCCTTCCCTTCCCTTCCCTTCCCTTCCCTTCCCTTCCCTTCCCTTCCCTTCCCTTCCCTTCCCTTCCCTTCCCTTCCCTTCCCTCCCCTCCCCTCCCCTCCCCTCCCCTCCCCTCCCCTCCCCTCCCCTCCCCTCCCCTCCCCTCCCCTCCCCTTCTTTTATTCCTTCATTACTGAAAGGCCCCAAGAAAACAGCAGGTTTCAGAAAAAAAGAAATAATCTCTGAAGTAAAGGTGAAGTCCTAACTGAAGGAGACAGATTTTTAAACTTTTAGAAATTAAATTGTAGATGATTTTGACTGATTTAAATATTAATATCAAAAGAGGATTTTCCTGGAAAAGACTGGACATAGTTTTTTGCTATTTTTAGCTATAATAATATTGAGAATAGTTTTCTGTTGTGCATGTTGCTTGTTGGTATTATTAGTATTTCTCAATCCTTTAGAAAACAATATTCGTAAATGAGTACTGTATCACCCTTGGTTAGACATGGGTGGGGCAGAGCTGGCAGGCAGGGGTGTCCCAGAGCAGTAAGAGGACTGCAGTTCAGGTCATGCTTGAATGTGACCTAAGAGAGGCCTAGGAGCCTGGGTATTGAGGATTAATAGGTTCCTAATGAAAGTCTTGGCAAAGCCAAAAATCTACAGATGAAGCCAAGTTCAGAAACTAGTGTAATTACCATATTTCCACATGTATAAGATGCACCCCTTTTTGAAAAATTTGGGGTCTAAAAACAGGGTGTGTCTTATACAGTGGTTGTAGTTTTTTTACTTGAATTTGCCACTTTTTCATGCTGTATTTTGTGCTCATTGCTGAAGACAGTGATTCGTCATCAGACACAGAAGAGGACAAGCTGATGGATGGGAGTTTTGACAGTAATGAGTTGTATGAATTCTATGATGAATAAAACTTGAGTTCAATAACTTTATGTAATACTTTTTTTTTTTCCAAATTTCAGGGCCCCAAATTGAGGAGCATCTTATATATACATGGGAGTGTCTTATACATGGGGGAATACGGTAGTTATCAGGTTTGGAGTGTAGGTGCTGGGTAAGTTCTCAGAGTGTTCTCCATTTGCCCCGATTACATATTTCCTCTGAAGTAGTGGTGACTTACTCAGGTTATTTAAGGAGGAATAGCTAACACCACGTCACTGTGGTTGCCGGGCCATTAGCATCACATCACCTGGGACCTTGCTGGAACCGCAGAAACTTCAGGTCCCCCCAGCCTGAGTGAATCGGAATCTCCATTTTAACAAGGTCCTCAGGTGGTGTGCATACACATTCATGTTTGAGAAGTATTGCTCTAACAGACTGGTAAGAATAGATATAGATCACATTGAGAACAGGGAGTAACATCAAGTGAAAAAGATTGTAGGCAGGATAAATAGCAATAAAAAAAATCCATAAAACAAAAACAAAGGTAAGCTTCACTAGCCATTTAGAGAGTGTAGAACAGAAATAGTAAGTAGGTTTTACTGGTGTGCTAGTCTAATCCACAGGGGGAGGCTGCCCGTGAGCACTGTTCTGTGAGACCGAGTGTGGGATTAACAGAAATGTCTGTCATGGGCTTGCGCGTTTGGGTGATAGGTACTGTGCTGTCTTCGGTTTTGAAGATTGAGTCATCAATATTCTTCCCTCTCCCCTTCCCTGACCTCTGTATTTAATTTTGTTATAGATGAATACAACTGCTACTTATCTCTAGGCATCCTCTGCTACAGTAGCTAATACATATAAGTGAAAATTTTATTTATTTATTTATTAAGGAAATCAGCTGTGTTGCCTATAAATATATTGATTGCTCCATTCCATAACATTGGCTGAAATTTCCCCAAACAATGGGATGCATTTTTATATAAGTAAGATTTAATTACCTCTTATCATATCACCTAGTTTTGTCACCATTTTAACAAATTGCTTCACCTTGCTGCTTCTCAGTTTTCTAAAAAAAAAAAAAGAGAGAGAATGTTGGACTTGATCTTTGTCTCTTTCTGTTCTTAAAATTCTGTGGATTTATGTTTCGTTTTGCCATCTGACAAAAGGACTAGATCTATAGGGATTCTACCCAATTTAAATGCTGCATATAAGAAATATATTAATAGGATTTTTTATTGATGATTTTATTTCATGATCTTTCTTTGTTCACTTCTTTGATCTTAAACTTTTATAGATGGTTAAAGTAGAAAGAGAACTTTAATGATCACTTTACCTTTGGTCTTTCCCCATTACAATTTCACCATTCCCGTCTTTGCAAAAGTAACCTTATGAAACCACTGTTTTCGTTGGGTTGTTTCTTGTACAAAAATTTGTTTTCCAGACACTGGAGAATATAGTTTAGACTGTTCTTCCTGGCATTCAAGGCCTGTGAGAACTGACTGACTCTAAGTGTGTAATTTTATTTTCCTCTTTTCTACAATATGACCATTTTTGCCCCCAGCCAGAACAGTTTCCTTCCAATCCTATTTCTAATATCGTTTTCCTAATTTCTATATAGCATTTAAAATCACCTTATTTTTATTTCTTTCTGTGACCAGTTTATCATATACCAACTAGTGACCTGCCTCTATTTTATTGTATTTTGAAAAAAAGTTTTAATGTTATTTAATGTTTCATGTATTTGGCTTATCTCCTCAGATAAACTGTAGACTTTTTAGCCCTGGCCGGTTGGCTCAGCGGTAGAGCGTCGGCCTGGCGTGTGGGGGACCCGGGTTCGATTCCCGGCCAGGGCATATAGGAGAAGCGCCCATTTGCTTCCCCACCCCCACCCCCTCCTTCCTCTCTGTCTCTCTCTTCCCCTCCCGCAGCCAAGGCTCCATTGGAGCAAAGATGGCCCGGACGCTGGGGATGGCTCCTTGGCCTCTGCCCCAGGCGCTAGAGTGGCTCTGGTTGTGGCAGAGCCACGCACCGGAGGGGCAGAGCATCGCCCCTGGTGGGCGTGCCGGGTGGATCCCGGTCGGGCGCATGCAGGAGTCTGTCTGACTGTCTCTCCCCGTTTCCAGCTTCAGAAAAATACAAAAAACAAAAACAAAAAAAAACAAAACTGTAGACTTTTTGAAGCTAATGACTCTGCCTTTTGATGATGTACCATATTTCTCCATGTATAAGATGATCCCATGTATAAGACTTACCTTAATCTTGGGGCCTGAAATTTGAAAAAAAAAGTATTACATAAAGTTGTTGAACTCAAGTTTTATTCATCATAAAATTTATACAACTCTTCATCACTGTCAAAACTCTTATCCATTAGCTTGTCCTCGTCTGTGTCTGATGATGAATCACTGTCTTCAACAATGAGCGCAAAAACAAGTGCAAAAAAGTGAGAAATGCAAGTAAAAAATATAACTACTGTATAAGACGCACCCAGTTTTTAGACCCCATATTTTTTAGAAAAAGTGCCTCTTATACATGGGGAAATACGGTATATCCTTTTTAGCTCTCATAGCACATAGTGGGCATACAGTAATAATTTATTGAAAGGTGCAGTAGTGATTTTGTAGCTTGCTATCTGTGCTGTTGAGGTTGCTAAAGGGAATTGTTAACTTTCTTTTGGAAACTGATAGATCCAATGACGTCAATGAATAAGAAAGTACATGTAAGAGATAGGGATGTTAGACACACTTGGTTATATTTTCAAAGATTAATGTAATGGCTATATTATCACATAAAGTACTCTTTTTCCCCTATAAATTTTTCTCAACATTTCTTTCACCAAAATTACAAGCAGTTCTTATTTTTTTCTTTTCTTTCTTTTTTCTTTTTGACAGAGAGAGAGAGAGGGACAGATAGGGACAGATAGACTAGAAGGAAGAGAGATGAGAGGTATCAATTCTTCGTTGTGGCACCTTAATTGTTCATTGATTGCTTTCTCATATGTGCCTTGACCAGGGGGCTACAGCAGACCGAGTGACCCCTTGCTCAAGTCAGCGACCTTGGGCTCAAGCTGGTGAGCCTGCTAAAACCAGATGAACCCACACTCATTCTGGCGACCTTGGTGTTTCAATCCTGGGTCCTCCGCATCCCAGTTCAACGCTCTATTCACTGTGCCACCGCCTGGCCAGGCACTTATTTTTTTCTTGATAATGGAACAGGGAAAATGAATTTATAATTGCCAGACTGTATTAAGGAAGACTGCGTGCAATAGAGTCTATCTAGACCAGGGGTCTCAAACTCAACTCAGCATGTGGGCCGCAGAGCAAGATCACAGCCGTTCGGTGGGCCACACTAGGTCTACAAAAGGCAACTGTTACGCAACACTTTTCTCACTGCAGTTGAAAACAAAAAAAAATCAGTACAACAAGCACAATCGTACATGCAGTTTACTCAGTGTCACAAAACGACCAGAAACTGTAGTTCGCATCACAACTGCTGTTAACTAAGCTAATATCTAGCTAGGATGCTAGAGAAATGAAAAATACAAGTAGGCCCCTAGGCTTACTTAATTTTATCCAAAATATCTTGAACTTCGTGGATTAGTCTGCGGGCCGCACAAAATTGTTTGGCGGGCCGCATGCGGCCCGCGGGCCATGAGTTTGAGACCCCTGGTCTAGACCAAGGTCTTCCACTGCTCTTTCTGACCACAAACACTCAACCATTCTGAGCTTCCCTTACTTTATCTGTAAAATTGGGATTATAATAATTTCTTATAAGTACCCCACTCAGGGCAGGATAAAAGATAAAGTTGAAATGATTTGAATTCTGAAAGAAGAGACTGTTTCTATTATATGTCTATTAAAATACATTGCTAAATGTTTTTGTATCCTTAAATATTCTCCTTAGATTTTAAGCTTTTAGGGAGGCAGAGTTATATCTGTTTTGTTTATTTTAACGTCGTCTAGCCCAGCACCTCATGAAATATTAAATAAATATTTTTGAAACATATCCTAAAAGTATAAATTAAATTCATTTAAAACAATTATTATCCAGTCCAGTTGCTGTTATCACCAACATCTTCAAGTTAAGTGTTTTTAAAAAGTAGCCTTCTCTCTTAAATCAAACATTTTTTCAGGCATATTGAAGTTGCATTTCACAAGTGAATTTTTCTGTTTGCGAATGACACTGAATTTATCTATACAGTCTCCCCTCTCTTGTTTCATTCCTCTCTTTGTCCTTCCTCTCTCTTTTCTGTTCTTCCCATCTCCATTCAACTAGCACGCAAGGCAGTGAATGTAAAGATGAATAAGATGCACTTCCTGTTCTTAAGCAGCTTCCTGTCTGGCAATGTTGGTCTGCACGAGGACTTGAAGTACCAAAAATGGTGTCTCAGTAACTGTTAATCATGACATTTGATTAACCAGGATATTTTTCTTCCACTCCTGGGGGAAATGTGTTTCCTAGTTGGTCTAATAGGTGTCTGACAACCAAAAGGTCTGCTTTGAGGTTATAATAAAGTAAAGCTTTGGGTCTCCAGTTATCCTTTGCAGCATCACCTCTTTAGTATAAGGATCCAGATAGTATTGCTTTCTGGTTAAAAATGCCAAATAGAGATGTCTTTGGAGTGTATCTAGTCTAATGTCTTTACTGGTAGGGAAAAACTAACATCAATGGATGAGAAGCTAGGATTATTCTTTTACTGTGAGTTGTATTGAAATATGCCTTTCTGTGTTCACTGATCTTTTTGGACATTTTTGTAGCTAATGGACTAATTTTTCCACATTGTGGATGTTCAAATATTTAAATTTCTTTCTTTCTCCTGTAAATCATCTCTTTTCTAGGTTAAACAAGCTTAGTTTTAATAATTATTGGTTAGATGGTGGAGTGTCTTAATTTTTCACTATTATTGGCAGTTCTTCTGGTTGAATTTGAACCTGCCAATCCCTCTTAAAATATGTACTGTATATTTATAAAGTAACATTAATAGACTATAGTTTCATGATGAGAGAGAATGACTTGTGTTCCCTCACTCCCTACAGTTTATTATTATACTGTATTTTAGTTCTCTGTGCTAAATTACTTTTGAGCTGTCTGGGATAAATATAAGACTGTGATTGATTGTTGACTCAATTACTCATTTGTTACAGAGTTTTATTATAGTTGCAACTACAGTTCTGAACCTGAATTGTTACACTGAAAACTATCCAGCTGCTCATTAATTTTTCTTTTTAAACTTTTTCAATGTTATGATTTATTTACTTGCAACTTTTCGTTGCTTTTTCTTTTGATTTTCTTTATTTTTGATTGTATTATTTTTTTTTTATTTTACATTACAGACAAACAGAAACTTCTTTCATCTTCCCATTCTCTGATTTATGATAAATTTAGCTTCCTTTGGCCTGGCATTTGCTTCAGCAGGCAGTCTTCCTTCAAGTACCTCCCTGATTGATGTGTAATCTTTGATATCTTCCATTAGCCTCCAGGATCACTAAGTTCAAGGCCCCCTTGGAACCTAAGGAGCCCTGCCGAGGAGCTGAAGGCCTTCAGAGTCCTTGGGGTGATTGACAAGGTAATTCTTCAGTGCCTCTTCAAGAGTTCAGTCATAAATCGACTGCATGCTGACATTATGTCTTTGAAGCTTTGGATCTTAAGGATATGAAACAAAAGGAGAAAATGACTCAAATGCATCTGCACTTTAAAATAACAAAAGCAGAAGAGAAAAAGCTTTCATCTAAGCAATTCATATAAGGTCATGCAAAATATATTGGAGCTAAAGGAGAAGAAGCGTATTTGTTGGCATTCAGTCGAGAAGGGGTTTGGTTTTTTAAACCTGTTAAAGCAAGATAAAGATATACTTTGTGTTAGTTACAGAAACTTGGGAGTCTAGTTGTTTAGCAATGACAAATATAGTCAATCTAATAGTCAAATAGAAAAATGGCGTTCTTCCAATTACTACTATTTATTGCGCACCTACTAGGTGTCGGACCATATATTAGGCATTTTATATTAAACAACCTATTAAATCTTTCTCACAACTCTGTTATTTGCATCTTGGTGGCAAAGTGATGTTTATGTTTTTTTTTTTTGTTTTTTTTTTCATTTTTCTGAAGCTGGAAACAGGGAGAGACAGTCAGACAGACTCCCGCATGCGCCCGACCGGGATCCACCCGGCACGCCCACCAGGGGCGGTGCTCTGCCCCCCGGTGCTCTGCCCATCCTGGGCGTCGCCATATTGCGACCAGAGCCACTCTAGCGCCTGAGGCAGAGGCCACAGAGCCATGCCCAGCGCCCGGGCCATCTTTGCTCCAATGGAGCCTTGGCTGCGGGAGGGGAAGAGAGAGACAGAGAGGAAAGCGCGGCGGAGGGGTGGAGAAGCAAATGGGCGCTTCTCCTATGTGCCCTGGCCGGGATCGAACCCGGGTCCTCCGCACGCTAGGCCGACGCTCTACCGCTGAGCCAACCGGCCAGGGCGCAAAGTGATGTTTAAAATAGGTTAAGTAACTTGCCCAAAGATCACATAGCTAACTAGGGTAGTGTTGGAATTAAAAACTGTATCATTGTGACTTCAAAAGCTATGCTTTTCCTAATACATTTAACTCTCCTACACACACATACACACACACACACACACACACACACACACACACACACTTTTTTGGGGAAATAAAAATGCTAAGAAAACAGAGATATCTGCCATTGAGTTCCCCTCAATTTGGTGACATCTCAGATATGCCAAAGATTAACAGTCTTTTAAAGAGTTTAGAAGTATAATTTAAAAATCATACACAATGACCTGTGTTTTAAATATATTTGATCAACCACTACTTTAACCTTTCAAAGTCAATGAAAGTGCCTTAGTTAATATTAAGGTATAAATTAGTTTTATATCTTTTTTACAATAACTGTTTTTTATGAAGCACCTTGGTGGTAATTTTAACTTACTGTTTACTAAGTACTTCTTGTGTTCTGAAGGATGCATGGGAGTCCATGCTAAATTGAACGATAAGGAGTGTATCTCAGGTAATTTAGACAGTAATTCATACTTTAGGTGTTCCTAAAGGAACGTTAGCTTGGATATTACATGCAGCTGTCAGTCTCTTACTAAATTCTTACACTGTTTTTCTCAGATACCTTTATATGACAATTTTGAACTTAATTCTAAGCAATAGGACTTTGTAGCCTGAAATGATGCCTTAACCATGTTTTCTCTAGCTTTTCCAGTGTGGAGAACATTCAGTTTGAGAGTACAGAGAAGCAAAGTAGGAATTGAATAGTTCCCGGGTTCTTGGATTTCTGTGCGGGCAAATACATTTTTTTTTTGATGTACAGTGTCTGCTCCCTCTCTTAGATCTGTTTATTGTGACCAAGTGTGTCCTTTCATTACTATGCTCTAATTATGAGTAAGTCACCTTGAAGTCCTGATTTATTCAACTAACGACTTTTGACAGTGGAGGAATTCCTGAAGTCTTTGATGAGGCATAATTTGTTAGTGTCTTTACTCTGTTAACCTGGGAAGTGAATTTGGTGTTTAGAAGGTGACATTTAACTTTTCTAAGTAGAGATAAGGAAATATGTATGGGAGTCAAATAAGCTTTGCAAATCATCTTTCATCTTTTAAATTTTGTAACATAGTCTCTATTTAGCATGATCGTGAATATGTAGATTTTTAAAAATTTGAATTGTTTTTAAGATAAATATCCATTGTACTGAGGAATATCTAAAATTTGGGTTTTACAGATTTGAAGTTTGGAAGAGAAATGTTGAATAAATTCAAATGGCTAGAAAGCCTGTACAGAACAGCTTCTCTGACTCAGTCTCATTACAGTGTTTGTTCTATATGAGTTATTTTGAGTGTTATTGTTTATTAACTTTGGAAAATAAAATTTCACTAGGACAGGAGTTTATAAACTTTTATATAGAAAATAGATAAAGCAGATTTGTTCATTAATATCTAGACCTTAAGCTCTTGAGAACAGGATTGTGACTTTCCTGTTCACCTCTATTTAGCACTTAGAATCATGGCTGGCACATAATGGGTGCTAAATTAAATACTTAATGAATGGATTGAAACTTAAGATTAACTTTAAATACTATATTATATATAGAGTGACACCTACTGGTTTAATGTGAGACAGCTGTCTAGTACCACTGTTCAGGACACTTGGGTGTTTTTACCCAGATGGACAATCATTCCATAGCTGTATCTTGGTCTAGTATTCAGAGGTAAATAAGTGACTTTTTTTTTTTTTTTCCTACAGTGACAGAGAGAGAGTCAGAGAGAGGGATAGATAGAGATAGACAGACAGGAACAGAGAGATGAGAAGCATCAATCATTAGTTTTTCATTGTGACACCTTAGTTGCTTGTTGATTGCTTTCTCATATGTGCCTTGTCTGTGGGGCTACTGCAGACCAAGGTCGCTAGCCAGTGACCTTGGGTCCAAGCTGGCGAGCTTTTTGCTCAAACCAGATGAACTTGCGCTCAAGTTGGCGACTTTGGGGTCTCGAACCTGGGCCCTCCGCATCCCAGTTCGACGCTTTATGCACTGTGCCACCGCCTGGTCAGGCAATAAGTGACTTTTTGTTCTTTAATTGGGATTAGAAAATCTTTCATTAATGTATATGCAACAAGGAATTTAAGCATTAGGGCTCTTGGGTTATAAATAAACTGGTTTGTATTTAGAAGCAGGAATGATAAGGCTAGTGAAGGCCCTCCAAATCGTATCATGTACAGAACAGCTGAAAAATGAGTGATGGTTAACCTGGTAAAAACACGTGTGGTGTTTATATTTTTGAGGGCTCTCCAGTATAGACTATATAATGTGTTGCTCAAATCTTGAGGGTGAAAGGGGATGTTAATTATGCCAGAATAATATCTTAGGCAAAGCAGGGTGTCTTATTTTCCTGGGAGAAAGGTTGTAAGGGATGAGAATTGTTTATTAATATCTAGTTCTAGTTCTAGAACACAACTAGAACTAAAATGAGTATGAGTTGTCAATATTTGGGTCAATGATTACAGATGCCTTTCAAGAATTAGGATCAACCAAAGGCAGACTGGTTTCCTTCATATCTTACTTGTTTCATGTCATTAGAGATATTCAAGTAAAGGCTGAAGGATTATTGGTGGGGAGATTGTAGAAGGAATTAAAACATTGAATGAAGTTTCTGAGAAAGTTCACTATTGTATAACTTACCTATGAAAAGGATAAAAGAGTCCATAAGCTAGTAGACAGTATTTTACTAATATCAGTTGCCTGGTTTTCATATTGTGCTATAGCTACATAAGATGTCACTAGTAGGAGAGAAGCTGTACAGGGTACTTGGGACTCTGCTGTTTTTGCAACTACCTGTCTTTTCCCAGACCACCACAACACACACTCTTGGTTACAGCCCTGTTGAACCTGTAATGTGTACAGGGCATCATGTTACACACATGATGTACCCCTCTACCTGGAGTGACTTTTCCTTTTATTCTTCACTTAATTTCTTCTCATTCTTAATTACTGTCTTCTCTAGGAAGGCTCCCTTGCTTACCATTGCCATCTTATTTAAATATCTATTGCTGTGTTCTTTTAATGCCTTGAACTTAGATGTGATAGCATTCATCCATATTGTATGGTAGGATTTTTTTTCAATTACAGTTTATCTTCAGTATTATTTTGTATTTGTATGGTAGTTTTTGATATTGTTTCTATGCCTCCTACAGTAAACCTTCATATGCCTCAAGTAATCACACGTTTTTCTTCTTTTTAAAAAAATGAACATTTTAATCTGTTTTTTGTACAGTGTTTATAGACATCTGTTAGATAGAAAATATAGTCTAAATCCTGTCCTCAAGATATATATCTTTGGAGAATAAGTCTCTACAACATATCAGACACCAGTTTCATAATTTTTTATTCTTGGCATTAGCATAGTGACTTGCAAATAGATACTCAATATATATGTGTTGAAACCATTTATTCTGATTGGCCTGCTTCAGTACCATTTCTCTGCATGTCATTTCCATTTCTGTTTTCTCATTTATTCATTCATTCAGCAAATATTTATTGAGCTTCAGCTATGTGACAAGGGTGGTGTTAGCCACTGGACATATAATGGAGAACCAAACACACCTAATCTCTACCTTCTTAGAGTTTATAATCGAGTGGGAAATATAAGTAAACTGACAGTTACAGTAGTTGGAAAGAGCTTTGGGTGAAGGAAGGACAGTAGGCTATTGTGAGAACATATGGGTGGGGCACCTAGCTTGGGGCTCTCCTCTGAGAGTAAGCAAAGCAAAGAAAGGAGGGATGAGTAGGATTTGGCTCACAAAGAGTGTTCCAGTCCAAAGGTGTGGGAGACTCAGAGAGTCTGCTCTCTTTCTAGCTTCCTCAGCTTTTCCAGTTCTTCCTTCTTGGTCACCTATATTCAGTCCATTCTGCAAGATGGCTGAAAGCTTACCTCCTCCATAACTCATGTTTTCTTTCTTTGAGTCAGTTGTGCATTATTTTCACTCATGTAATTTTAGTTGCCTTAAATATATTGTTAACTTGTCCAAGAGGGCAGGAACTGTATCTTATATTTCTTTTTATTTTCCTTGATAATGCCTAACTGAATACAATGCTGTCCATGCAATAAGGAGTCAATAAATACTTGTTGAATAGTTGTAAAGTACAAATATGGGTTTTAAGTTGTAAAAGACAAAAAGAGACAATATATGGGTTTTAAGATTTCAAATACTCAGTGAGCCTGCACCTCCAAATTGACTACACCTGCAGGAGCAGAACAAGAGGGTGGTTTGAACTGAAAACTGTCAGAACATCCCTCCTCCTCCCCTTTCACCTCCTCTCACAGGGTACACCTGTCCATTATTGGCAGGCACTGGGTTGCAGTCAATGAAATAGTTTGAGAATGAGTATTTTGCCTTTGTGTTTCATATGTGCTTTAAAATAATTTGGAATTTTTCAGAACATAAACACATTATATTCTTATACTAAATAAATTTTCTAGGTCATCTTAAAGCACCGATCCAATACCAGAAGTTCAGCTCCTTCTGCTATAAAAGTACAAATCCTATTAAAAATGTTTAAAAATAATAGCTTCCTTGCCCTTGAGGCATTTTCTTCTGAACTGCCATCAGACTGCCTTTGACATTGGCAGCTTAGTTGCATATGTATTGATTGACTTGAAGATGTAGCATCTGTGTCCATTATCGTTGTACGATAGCATTCGTTAACTGAGTATACACTGTGCCAATTTTGAACACTGTATAAAAACTATGTAGACATACCTGCTTCTTTTTAGGGATTTATATTAGTTTCTAGGGTCTATAAATTGGTTCAAGCATATTTATAGAACACATCTAGCAGCAGAATGAAAATATTAAACCAGGGTATGAGTAGACATAGTTTATATCAGCACTAGAGTATTACCGTATTTTTTGCTCCATCAGATGCACCTGACCATAAGACACACCTAGGGTTTTAAGGAGGAAAATAAGAAAAAAAGTATTCTGAACTAAATGGTGTGTTAAAATATTTAATAAAATAACGTATTTTTCTCTCTGTAAAACGCAATGGGCATTTTCCCCTCCGCTTTTGGGGAAAAAAGTGCATCTTATGGAGCGAAAAATACAGGATTTTCTAGCAAATGCAAATAAGAAGGGATCTAAAGCTAAATACAACAGACTGTACTTTTAATTGAATTAATTTTTATCTAAATTTAAGTGTCAAGTTATTATTCCATGTGAGTTTCAGAATTCAAACCGAAGAGATAGTATAAATAGTTTCATTATGGAATTGAGTGGCATGAGCTGAACTTGGTCCTATAAACCCAGAACTTCAGAGTTTTAACCTTTCTTTAGCATAGTCTCTTTGTGGCCTTGGGCAAGTTGCTTCACAAAAACAGAAAACAGACAATCAAAACGCGAATGACAAAGGTATAGAGATCTAGCTTTTAAAGCCTTTGGATCTGAGAAGAGCCTCCTAAGTGGATGTTTTTCCTAGCTCTTCAGCATTTCTGTTTCAAACCCAATTTTTTCCTGTCTTTTATATTCCGCCTTCTGCTATATTTATATCCAGTTTTCTTACAAAGACACACCATGTCCTCTGGAAGCAGGTTTTATAAAGTAATAAATGTATAGGCTTAGGATTTGAAAATTATACAAAGTAAAACTCTTTACATATATATATATGTATGTATGTATAATAGACATTTCTGTGTTGGTTCTATTGTTCACTAGTCATTAACCTCACGTCCTAGCATGGGACAGCGTTGAGTAAATGACTCACATTCACTGACATTGGCTAATAGGAAGAGAAGAAATGTAAAATTCATGTTTGTGGTTGCAATAATTACTTCTCCGACTGTTTTCTGTTGAATAACATGTATCTTGCATGCTATAGGGCAGGACTAGATTTAGCTATATGCCTGAAGATGAGTAATCCAGAGTTTTGGCCAAGTGACTTTTAGATGGGAAGGAGAGAAACGTATTTTAAATCCCTTTTCCTTTCTGATCCTGATACTAGTCTGTCAAAGAAAACAAACTTTGCCAACCATATTTCACTGTCCTTTGGAGAAATGAAACAGTGTAGGCTTTGAATATTGAGTAAATGACTGGGATGGGCAAATCTGTTTGAGTACTGAGGTGGGCAGTTAGATACCAGCGGAGCAGGGATGATGGGCGGGTCCAGAAGGTCACTAGGGCGGGAAGCCCCAGGTGCCTAGCAAAACTGGGGAAACAAGGACCTCATCCACAGGGTACTCTTTCCTCCCCCAGAACAGCATTGGTCATGCGGTTTAGTCTCCCTGCCCTTTCCTCCGCTGGCACATTGCTTGTCACGTGGTGTACCTCCTTGCATGGCTGACATTAGGATCAGCTGCAATGGCTAATGACCCCCCCGCCATGGTGCTGACCAGCCAGTGGAGACCATGACCCTGAAAGGGCACACTTGGAAAGCTGATGAATATTCTGTTGAGAGCCTCCCCTGGGACCTTCTCTAAGATCCCCGCCTTAAAAACCCTTAGCACAGAGGACCCAGTGAGCTCTCCCTTGGAGCATCACTACAGCGGTCCAGGCCCTCTCTTCTTCCTAAGCTCAAGGGCCCCTTTCTTTGCCTCTGTAACTTTTCTGAGCCCATTTCTTCTACAGCTCCCTTCTCCTATCTCTGAGACTTGCTAAATACACTTTCTCTTACAGATTGAGTGTTGCCTCTGAATTCTTTCTTAGTGTGAACTCAAGTACCATGGTTGTTAAAACCAGGGTCCCGTCTGACTCTACTGGTCTAACACCTGGTACCGTTTTCAGCAACAGTACCACCAAAATATGCTCCTTTTCTTGTTCAAATTGTATGATTAATCATCTGTTTATATCATATCTTAGAAGATAAAGTTACTCTGGTACCATTTATTCTTTTTAGCCATCACAATGATAAACTATGATCCTTCAAAAATTATTGTAATTATTATTGCAGTTACTAGGTATACGAAGGCATAAATTGAGTTCACGTGGGGCAAACACACACAATACAGTATTGTGTTATGTTAAAGGAACCATTTTTCTGGTTGCCTTTAACAGGTTATGGATGGATTCAGTTTAAACCAGCGGTTTTCAACCTGTGGGTCGCAACCCGGGGTCAAATGGGATTCATCGGCAGTTCTTATGGTACATGAATGTTTAATAATTCCCTAATTTCAAATTGATAACTAATTCCCTGGGGAACTTTTGAAGAACTTTAAAATATCTGGATTTAGATTAGAATTAATGCAAACAAAGTGTATCTGTTGCCTTTTTCAAATCAAGAATAAAAAGGTGCATTTTGCATTACTTTCTAAAAAATTATTTTCTGTAATGATTTTTGTTTTAGCTGCATTTAAAATACTAAAGAAAAGGGAGATAGTAAAGATGAAGTACAAGGAAAATTCATATTTGTGAATTTCTGTTAAGATGAATATATGGCAGTGATTCAATATTATAATTGAATAGGGCAAGTTTTTTGAGATTCTTTTTTTAAAAAAATATTTTAAAAGACACCTCAGTATTTTGTTTTTATACAAGGTAATGTGGTAAATGTGATCATTATTATAAATAAATGCCATTTTTGAGTGGCCAGAAGCCAGGGTTTTTAATTGGTATTCTGTGGATTTTCTAAAACCTCATCTCAAAGTGCATTTTCCTTGGGTAACATTTGGATTGTGGGTGTGATGGTTTCCAGAAAACAAACCTTTCAAAACAAAGTGTCTTATTTTATGAATAAATAAAAACCTTTGTTACTATTCATAGACAGGCTGACTGAAACACCTTAAATTTTATTTTATTTTATTCATGGTATACTTATTTTGAATAAAATCAGAGGTGATTTTAAATGTGCGACTAGATCCCCTTCCTTTTTTAAAAAAATTATCACATTTACTTAATTTACTTAAGTAAATTCCATTACAAGTAGTATTTGTCATGTCTTTTTGTTCAGCCCTTAGGTCTCCTGTGACCTTGGGTACCTATTCGAAGGACGACTGATGGTTCCTGATGTCCTGTGTTTTCTGGTAGCTTGCCTGTTGCCTGCCTCTGGGTTTGTCATCCCCTTATGCTGACTTAGGCAGTATTTCTTCAGCCCCTTATGTGGGGGCTTTGATGCATATGTTCTGAAGGTGGCCACAGTGACTTTGGGTAGCAGCAGATGGTAAACCTTCAGGCTGCCACCGGCTATACTAGTGTTAGGTTGGAAAGTTAATGTTTGATGGAGAGTCAGTAGTGCATATGAAAGAGCTTTCACTGCTGAAATATCTTTTAATTAAGAAATTAGCATACTAAAACCTTTGCAAATGTCTGGGCATTCAAAGAAATCTAAAATTAGTTGTTTTCTTATAGATAAATTAGTTATTTATCAGCTTTGTTTTGTGTGGCTTGCTCTTCCTAATGGGGTTCTTTCCCCCATCCCTGCCCCAATTTGCCTGGGGTTAAGACAGGTAATTAAATTGAAATAGGGGATGTTTTTTTTAGGAGTTAAAGGTGTTTGGATAAACATTTAAAGTATACTTTGAATTGTGGTATTTTGGATTTTAATAACTAGAAAGAAATGTGGAACTCCATTCAGAGCCGTAGATTTGGGCTGTTGTTTCCTACCTTTGGAGATATCTCTAGGTTATGTAGAAGCCTGAGGAACTCAGCTTGCCTCAAAGAGATATATGTATTTCTTCTTGTTCTGAGTTGGTTGGTGATTTTTTGACTGCCAGCAATCCACAAAGCATTACCTTTTCTGGATTGTTTGTTCACTTCACGATAATGTGCCATATTGAAAGTTCTAGGACAAATAAGACTGGTAAGACTCTGAAGATTTTTTTTTCTGTTCCTCTTAAATCCTACAGGTACCTTTTATACTTGTCTCTACCAAAAAGAGATCCTTGAGAATAGTAAATGAAAATATTCTATGGACTAGAGATTATAAGTATCCATGTCGAATTTTACTCTTTATACTTCAGTTCTCATCAGTGACATAACTGATGAGCATATGAGCACCAAGAACAGACTGGTTTTATGGCATAACATGAAAGAAGTGCACAGTCTGTTCATGCTGATGCTCTTGACACTACACCTTCTGATCCACTAAAGCTGTGGGCTCAATATCTTCTGCTTTTGGAGTTGCTGGGAACACTGCTAGCCTTCTGATGCAGAGAAGAGACAGTTAGACCCCAGTGGGGAGAATTGTTGGTATTAAAGGTCACCTATTCTTTGCTTTCTGGTAGTTGAATTTCTATAGGCAATATCTTGTGAGAATAAGGTATGGAATTAACAATGACCAGTTTTAGAAATACATTTTGAATATGATAAGCATACGAAAGGAGATGAGTTTTTAGTAAATATAAACAACATTTGATTATCCTCATGTGGTATTAGGGGAAGCAAAGATTTGTTGTTCAAAACCATTTCTACAGAAAAGTAATATTACCAGCTTCTGTAATGCTGCCAAGATGAGTTTACTTAGTAACTTACTGAAATTGTTGAGTGTGAACTCTTTGGAAGGAGAGTACAGTAAGTATAACTTATTCATCTGAAACTATGTTGAGAAAAACTGTCTTCCAATTAGGCTTGTGTATTTTCTGTGGCTTCTTTATTATGTTGATCTCATTCTTTTCTGGTATGTTTATGTGTGGACTCCCACAGGTATAACTTGCACAGTTGAAGTCCACTAGGGCTGTGTCTAGCCAGCATGATACCGTTAAGGGAAAGGCAGTGTTTGTCCAGGATGACTCTCTCTTTATATGTTTCTTAAACATTTTTTTAAACTTTTATTAATTGTTCTGGAGTCCTATGAAGTAATAGGCACCAATGTAGAGATAGATATTCCCTGAAATTGCCTAAGTAATCTTTATTTTTAGAGGAATTGGAGCTAAAGTTATTTTTAGAGACTTACAGATGTTGAATGTCAACATATAAATATCTAAAAAGATTCAAGAATGGGTGACAGACACTCTTTAGCCCTTTAAGTAGTGAGTTTTTTTTTCATGCTCACTGACCCCCGGGAGTGACTTATTTTTCAAAAAAAAAGAAATTAGTTCCAGTTCCAGCTTAATTAACTTAAAATCATGTTTGTTTGATAACCAATGTATGGAAAGAAGAAGAACATACATTTGCCTTTTTTTAATGTTGCTTTACACATTTTTAAAATAAATCGATCGTACTCTGTGTGGTCAGAGGGCACGAGTCTGTACATGAACGTTTGTACTACTCAGAGGGTTAGGGAAGGGAGCTCTCCATACTCCTGTACTTTTTTTTTTTTTAAGATTTTATTTATTCATTTTAGAGAAGTGGGGAGAGAGAGGAGGGGGAGGAGCAGGAAGCATCAACTCCCATATGTGCCTTGACTGGGCAAGCCCAGGGTTTCGAACCGGCGACCTCTGCATTCCAGGTCAATGCTTTATCCACTGTGCCACCACAAGTCAGGCTACTCCTGTACTTTAATCATCGTCGCTTTATGTACAGTAGTCTCTCTTTCTTGCAAATTTATTCTTCGTATGCTTAAAAAATAATCATCATTTGGTGCTTTTGATATACTCCCCACTCCTCCTGTCTTTCCAAAGGTGATACCTAGTTACATATTAGGCCTTCCCTATTCTAGTTAATGGGAAGACCCAGACATATAATCAGTGGGAGCTTTTCCTACCACTGTTGTGAAAAAAGAGTGAGCAAGTTCTCGTTGTGCTGGTGGAATTGAAGAACAGATGAGGCTAATCCTTATGGGATAAGTTGCTTTTATTCCCCAGTGAGGAGCAGTTATTCTAGATATTACGATGGGCAAAGATGGAGTAATCTCTTCTCTTAGACCGTATACTAATATAGTGCTGATAAATAAGTGTGAAAAATGAAAAGGAGAAGTACATTAATTGTACTCTCTCAATAAGGTATGCTATTCAGGATAATTATTTCATGACAGTTTTAGTTATAGTGCTTGTTTTATTATGAAATAAGAGACGGTTTTAGGAGCCTTTTATTGGAAAGACAATTGTATCAAATTAGTACCTAATTAGAATTTTGTCTTTATAAAGGTGAGCAAACCCATGAGCATTTTTTAAATTGATGTGTTATAGTCTACAAATGAACAAATTCTGTTTGAGGGTTAAAGAAGCTATTATTTTGTCCTTTATGCTGACAACTTCATTACAGATTGGCCTACTGTTGGCTTTAAAAAAATGTTTGGCTCCTTATGATCTTTGTGCATGCAACTAAATATTAATGCAGCACCACAGCATTCTTCATTAAGAAATGACTTTAAGTGAGTTTGAAGCGTGTAAATTTGGAAAGATACAGATGTTAAATGCAGTCGTTTCTCTTTGTATCCAGCCGTATGGCTAATAATTTCCAAGTGGCTAAAGCTCTTGTTAGCAAGAGTGCTGGTGTGTTAAGAATGGCTCTATAAATAACTTTAAGAACTGAAGTTGAAGGTGCTTCTTTTAAAGACTATTGTTAACTAAACATTATTGCCAAACAGATGGAAAGCATTCACTGGCCTGATGTTTTTAGGTCTAATTATATTATCACCAGCTCTTGTACGGCTCAGTTGAAGAGGTGTATCCAGAGGCCAATTTATAATCATTTAGCCAACACCTGTTTGGGAGAAATTGACAGTCAAAGGGCACATTTAAAAAAAATCACATATGTTCTTGTGTTTATGGCCTCAATGTGAACGGTGTCTAACTGCAAACCGACTTGGTAGGAGAAGGAAGTAAATGTAAACAAAGCAGCACTTCCCAGCCATGTTTATCGATCTTAATTTGACCTTTTCATCTGATCCACTTCCTGCTCCATGGCTGAGACCAGCAAAGAGATAGTGCTTCCATGTATGCACATATTGTCTGTCCAGTCAATTCAGAGGCTTCTGGAAGGAAAAAGAAGTTCTTTCCTTTGAATAGCTTTCATACCTTTTACCTAGCGAAACGTTTCTCTTTCATACAGATGTATCTTATTTAAATAGGACTGGCATTCTGGTGAGTGGCTTAAAAGAGACACAACTTGACATAAAAACAAATGGGAATGAAGGAACCCTACCTGTCCTCACAGACTCACTGTTCATTGAATCCTCTTTTGCAGAGAGAGGGCAGGGCCCATTTGCCTCCTTTGACTCTCATGATATGTTAATATATCTGTCAAGGTTCAAGTTCTTTTGTGGTGTTTCTACGCTGTGGAGTTTGATTGTTGGTGAATGTAGTTCAAAGGGAAATTATAGAGAGAATAGGGCTACCCTTTCTGAAAATAGTTTAAACATAAAATAATTGAACTCTTTCATTTTAGTGTTTTTCCTTCTTTTGACATTTTTCTCTATTAAGAGATTTATATGTGTCACCTCCGTTTTCTAATCACCCATTATTAACTCAGAGGAGTCTGGCTTCTCTCCCCACTCGTTCATGCATAATGCGGCATTAAAAGTTACCAGTGGCTTCCTCACTGCCTTGGGCAGGAATTCCTTCCCACTTCTCATCTTCTTGGCTTCTCTTTGTTGTTTGGTCTCGAAGATTGCTCTCATTTTAAGGCATCTTCTTTCTTTGACATCTGAACCACTGCATTTACTGGTTTTCTTGTTTTTGAACTATTTTTTTTTTCTAGCTTTCTTTATACTTTTCTCACTCTACTTTTGGTGGTTGTTGTCTGTATACCCTCAATATTCCAACTATGTAAAATTTTCAAAATTTAGACACAAATAGTATAGCTTAGCAGTTAAAAAAGGAAGACCCCTGGAGCCAGACTGCTAGGGTTTAAATTTCACTTCTACCACATCTTAGATTTGTGAGCGTGAGCAAATTTTATGTTTGATTCCTCATCTGTAAAACTGGTTAAAGTATGCCTGCCTCATTGGATTGTTGAGTGTGTTACATGATGTAATTCTTTAAAACCCAGCACAGTTCCTGGTAGAAAGTATTTTAGTGGGGAATGTTCTCTTGTCTTTAGCAGTTATCTTTATGGAGAATACTCAAGTATAAACCTTCAGTTTCACCTTATTTTTTAAGCTTCATTGACATATGCCATCTACCTTCCGAACTTTTATAACTGAATTCACTTACTTTGAACACTGACTGTGGGAGACTCACAGGTCAGAGAAAACACAGTTTCTGCCTGCTACAGTTTGCTGTTACTGCCATAACAAAGGACCACACACACTTAGCGGCTTTAAGTTTTAAACAACTAAATTTATTGTCACATGGGATAGATGTCTAAAATCAAGATGCTGACATGGCTGTGTTCCTTACTGAAGACTCTGGGGGAAAATCTACTTTTAAGCTCATTCAGGTTGCTGGCTGCATTTATTTATTTATTTATTTATTTGCTGTTGTAGGACTGAACGCTCTTCCCTGCAGGCTGTCAGCCAGGGCTGGTCCTTGCCCCTGAAGCTGCCTGTTCCTTCCCATGCTTGCTCTGAGCTCCGAGAGGCCTCTCTCCAGTGCTTGTACGTTGGCTTCCGTGTCAGCCCCGGTGACTGCACGTCCCTCTCAGCCTTCAGAGCTCTTTAGTTTCCTCTTTTATCATGTCTGCATTTTCCACTTCTGGCCAGAGACAGCTGTCTGCTTTTAAAGGTTCAAGTGACTTGAGTGAGCCCACTCAGATAATCCACAATCATCTGTTTTATCGTTTGTACATTGATTACATCTACCAAAGTCCTTTTTGCCAGTAATATGACATTCACAAGTTCTGGAGATTAAGGTGTGAACACCTTTGGTGGCTGTTATTCTGCCCCCAACATGCTGATAAAAGACTTGAAATCTGATTGGGAGGGAGACAAGTAAATGTAAAACCAAACTGAAGGATTAGAAATGCTATAATAGAAGTTGGTACTGCATATTGGGTGAGAACAAAGGAAGAAAAGATTGTTACTAACAGATAGACATTACAGCTGAATATGGAAAGATGAGTAATTGTTTGGTTAGTGGCTAGGGGAGCATTTCAGGGAGAAGAAGCAATAATAGTGACAGCAATAGTAATAGGAACTGGCTACACCAAACACTTTTACAAGGTTATCTCTCACTGAAATTTTCACATATGGTAGATACCATTAGTATCTACTATTATAGCTTCTACAGATGAAGCTATAATGTCTTCATAGTTAGACTAGAAATGGTAAAATTATCTCATTGGGTGTTGAAAGAATTAACATCGATTACACATGGTTAAAGCATAGTACATAGTAAACACTTAAAGCATGGTAGCTGAAAGGGAGTAAAGTTTGGAAAAGAGAAGTACTTAGGGGGTAGAATTGACTATCTTGGTCACTAATTGTGGAGACAGGGGCAGGGAATTCATAGTGACTCAGGGAACTTTTGACTTGGGGGGTTCTCTAGATGGTAGTATAGTTTTATAGGAAGAGAAACAGAGTTTGTTTTGGTTTTTAGTGGGGACAGGGCTTTGGGAAGCAGAAGTGTATGTTCAGGAGGTATCTGCAGGAATATTCAATTGAAATGAAATGGAGACCGACAGAAATTTGTCAGACACTCTGAAGAGAGGTCAAGGTGATATCACTATTACTTCAAATTAATCACATCTAAGATGGAATTTACCATCTAAAACTCGTTTCCCATCTTAACTCCTCATTTTTCTTCTCACCACCATTTTTTTATTTTCTCAAGCTTGACAGTTTTTTTCATCCTTGATTCCTAGTCTCTAGAGTTGGAGAAAAAATATCCCTGTTTACCGTGTTTGCAGATTTCTATGGTGTAAACACTCCTGTCATGGCCCATTTCAGGTGGTAGCTACTTTTGTGCCACAATGGCAGAGTTGAATGCCTGCAATAGAGACCGCATGGGCCCCGCAAACCCTGAACTATCTAACATCTGCATCTCTATAGAACAAGTTTGCCAATCTCTGATAGTAGCGTCTCCAAAAGAATAAAATATAAATGTTATTATTTTGTTAATTATGAATTAACATAACATTAAAAGATTATCAATCATATTTTATTAATTGTATGGTAGGATAATTTCTTGTCTTGACTCCTTCTATCCATCAAGATAGTGGGGGAGTCGGTAGTTTGAGGGGGCAATATGTAAGACCATGAAGGGTTCTGAGATCATTTTTTTGGACTCAGACCTTTCTTAGCATGAGAGGGGTGGTGACATGATCTACTTCTGTTTCAAAAAGAAAGCCGAAGCTGCTATTTTGAGAATAGACCAAGGGCAGCAAAGACAGAAGCAGAGAGAGCTGTTGGGAGGCCATTGTTATAATCCAGGTGCGTCTTTGTTTGGATCAGGGAAATAACAGTGGAAGTGGTGAGGCGAGTTTAGATTCTAGATACATTTTCAAAATGGAGCTGACAGGATTTGCTGATGGAAAAAGAGAAGTTAGGATGAGTCCAGGATGGAGAAGTAGCACCGTGAGGATGCCTTAGACGGGAGCCTGTTTCTGAGATCACATAGCAAGTGGCTACAGAGGGGGCTGCAGGGAGAAAATTGAGACTTGAGCAGTTCCTGTAAATTTTTTTTCCTTTACTTTTAAGAAATATATTTTAAAATAGATCAAGGAAACATAGTAATGTTTCTAAAGTACGGCATTTTAAGAAAGGAAACATAATACTTTAGGTAAGACTACTTCAATCCTGTGATTTGGTGCCTTAAAAGAAATCTATTTAGAAATTAACAATTTTGGTGGAGTCAATTTCAGCAGTTTTCCCCAAATCCTTAAGGTGTACTTTTAAAAAGTTGTGATTTAATGTTTCATTTATCGTGAATAAATTATTTTTTTACTCATGTTTTTATGTAGGTTTTACTTGTAATGGACACAAGGACAGAGCAAACATTTATTTTAAAAGTAAGTAGAATTTGTATGTTTAATGATCTGAAACATTTTCAAATTGTGCTCTGAAAGAAAAAAAAATTAAATATTTTTCTTCTGGGGTATTTGAATGTTCATTTATGTTTGTGGTGGTCTATATTATTTTACTTTTTGTTCTTCTATCACAGTTGATAAGTGCTCTCTAGCCTACATTTAAAAAGTGTTTTATACTGCTCACAAAAATTAGGGGATATTTCAAAATGATTATGAAGCGATTAAAAAAAGCATTTGATTTTTAAAAAATTAAATAAGAACATCAGAAAAGCAAACAACAAGTCAAAGAAAATTGATTATGAAAATGAAAATAAGATGCAAAACCAACTTTTTTTTAATTGGTGAAAATGCTCTATACAAAAGGCTAACAGAACTGGAGTATCTGCACGTTCCCTAAGTTGAAGACTTATTTCATGTTGCTTAAATGTATAGTATGCAGTTTAAATACATCTCTCATACCTTTAGTATAATTTGTGTTTAATTCCATCTCATCCATGATGTGATTAAAGTTCTTAAGTGCTGAAATTTTGCCTTAAAGTCTTTGTTACAGGAGTTTGGGAAAGTGTTATCTACATCCCTGGTCCTCTTTTTGATCTCTGTTTTGATTGTCTGTATAACTTGATTTGTAACTAAATGAGTAAGGAAAGAAAAACCCCTCAATTTTTTTAATTTTGAAATTGTATTTGAAATGGATTGTGACAGTACATATTCTAAAAATATTCTAAAATGAGCATTTCTACAGCATTCAGAGTTAATCAGTTTTAGGTTAAATTTATATTTCTTTTTCTGATAACGTTCTGTATTACTTTATCAGCATGGCGGTAGGTCACATTGACATATACTGAAACAAAGTTCTTTTTATAAGTATACTGTATCACTGGCATTTCCCCAGATTTTTAAACCAAGGTATGACATCAGAAACTACGCACACCTGTTCTTTGGAGAACAGTTAAAATAACCGTTGTATGTTTTTGGAATAGAATTTTATTTTATTTTTATTTATTAACTTTAATTTTTTTATTTATTAATTTTTTTTTAGTGGGGGTGGGGAGAAACATCAGTTTGTTGTTCTATTTATTTATACATTCACTGGTTGATTTTTGTATGTGCCCTGACCGTGGATTGAACCTGCAACCTTGATGTACCGAGACAACACAACACTTGAACCAGCTGAGCTAACTGGCCAGGGCTACAATAGAATTTTAAAATTGCCTGTTTAATCTAGGAATACCTTTTGTGTCTCAGGAATTTGAATTGATCTCACAGTGACTACTGCTTTAAAGACACATACAAGTAAAATAAAACTTAAGAAAAGGTCATAGAGAAATAACTGTGTGTCATCCTGATGACTTAGTTTGAGAGCATCTCTAATAAAAACACTGACCCACGTAATTGATTTTAATGGCAGCTTTGTGGCATCTTCCGCTCTCTGGATTCACGCCAGATGCCATCAGCAGAGCCTCCAGGGACTGAGGGGCATAGAGCAGCAGATGAGTGGTTTTTCTGAAGCCCAGAGTAACTCGGATAGATTAGTTTGGTTGATAAACACAGAGCACAGCAGGCTCCAAAGGCAACTGAGGGTACAACTGACCTTTTTGTTCTCTGTCAGGGTCTAAGGAAAAGCAGTGAATACAGCAGGAACAGAAAGACCATCATCCCCCGCTGCGTGCCCAACATGGTGTGTCTGCACAAGTACATCATTTCTGAGGAGTCAGTATTTCTTGTGCTGCAGCACGCAGAAGGTTGGTCTGTACTTTAAATTGTTTATGGAGCGAAGAATGTCACTTACTTAGCTTTTTAGTTTCTCAAATGTCCTTCTTCTGTCATTACACGAGTGGATAAAACATACGAAATGCATGTAAGAAACTTGCTGTGTTCCTCTGCCTCCCCCCCCCCCCCGCCCCCGACTTTGCGCTGGGAGGGGCAGTGGAAACCCGGTGAGCAGCAGAGTTCATTTGAACTGCAGCACCATTCTTAGAGATACTTACCTATTTGCCTTCTAGAATTGAGCTGATAGGATGAGCCAGATTTTATTTTGTTTTCTTGATCTCTATTATAATAAAAGGATACGTTAATGTTAGATGACTAAAATAAAAAGCATCCCCTGAAGAATTAATTAATTACCTCCCGTTTTAGAAGGCCCGGGTATTTGTTTGCCATTTGACATGACCTAGTTATTTTATCCTGGGTTTCCAGCCATGGGCATCACACATGGTACAAAGCAGAGGCACACTCTCTGCCTTCAAACCATTTCTGAAGTTTCAGCTCCAAGTAGAGGGTACAGGTGAAAAAAATACTGTTTTGATTTGTTTATGCCCTTCTGTGCCTGAAGTTAAATAGTGTTTTTTTTTATTTAAAATGACTGAATACAGCATATAAATATAAATCCACATTACAAATATTGCCTTTTGGCTTTTAAGAAGTCTTCTTAAAAATGGTGGAAAAATTAAATTATTTTCTGTATTTCATGGAGGTGTTATTATTTTTACATTACTGATAATAGAGAACTATTATACTTTACTAATAGGCATAGCATTGGAATTTAAGGCATTTTCCCAGGAAAATGAGTAATTGCTTTGCAGAATGAGATCTCGTATGATAACTAATGCAAGATTTTTGATGGGAATAAACTATTAAAATTGTTTATTATGAAGTGCAGCACAAGATAACCACAGATGGAGAGAAGACCTCCATATGTGGTACTTAATAGGAAATTCAGAAGGGGCTCCATGGTCTCTCAGGTATTAAGAGAGTTAATTGCGTGTGTGAATTGGATAACTAATTCACCTTTGTTCAGACATTATAGACAGCTTTTATCTGAGGATACCAGTGCATTACAGACATTATTGAATTAGAGGTCATGTCATCTGACAGTGGAATACAACCACCTCTGTTGTGGGACAAAAATAACTTGTGCAGTTATAATCCATAATAATTTAGAACAAGGTCAGTCGGATTAATGTAATTATAGTCAATATTCTATTACTCAGGGCAGATTATTCATGTTGGAGATTATCTGGCAAATTCTCAATCCTAGTTTACCCCTCTAGTTACAACTTCCCCTTCCTGTTCTCTCCCTTCTCCAAGTAATACTTTAGTTTTTCTTCTGCCATCTCCTCACCTTCTCTTATATTTTCTAAAGCTGGTATTTCCAATGAAGTTACTTTGATACTATAGAAAATCTTTATAACCTGTCTTAAAGGCATAGTCATAATGGCTTACAAACTTCCATTGTTTAATTTAAGATGATCTTTACCGTGTCTCATTTCCTTTATGGTTGACCATGATTGACTTTGAATGGTCACATGATCATATAATTTGTTTTGGATCATTTACACTTTGAGGGGGGTGTCTTTTTACTGTGTGTTTTAGGTGTCTGTTTAATTTTAAAAAGATTTTACAATACAGAGGTATTGAATTATAGTGCAGGTAGGGACTCTGGATTCATTTAACATTCAAGAAATTTATTGAGTTTGTGTAGGTGAACAAGCCAGGAAAACAGCCTGACCCTTTGAAACTTACATTCTTGTCATAGAGAGGCAAACAGAAAAACAAAAACCAAGAGACCAGTAGGTAATACGAGGGACTGTACTAATTTCTAACAGAAAGAGATTTGATAGGTAAGGGCTGGGGGACTGTTTCAGATAAGTTGTCAAGGAAGTCCCCTACGTAATAGGACTGATACAAGGATTAAATAGTTGATATGTATAAAGTACTTAGAACAGGGCCTGGAACATGGTAGAAATTATGTAGGTTATTTGTAAATATTACTGTTATAGTTGTTTAGTAGATACAAAGTATACTGCTCACAAAAATTAGGAGTATTTCAAAATCAATATGAAGTGACAAAATATCCTCTAATTTTTGTGAGCCATATGGTTGGTTTTAGTTAGGCGGATTTATCATTATTTAATTACTCTTCTGTTAATTGGTCTTTAAATTATTTCTAGTGCTTCTTTCTACCAATATACCTTTGTTTTTAAGAACTATTTATAGGAGAAATTTCTTGAAGTAGAATTGCTGAGTCAAAAGATGATTTTGATCATTGGTCCAGCAACATTTTATCACACATATCACTTTACAGTTCTAATTCCAGTCAAGCAAATATTTAACAAATTTTCATTGCAATCTTATAGAAAACCAGTAGATTAAAATCCCATGAAAGACAAAGAGAGTTTTTATTAAATCTTATGAATTGCTATTTGTATTCTTTTCATTACTAGGTAAAATTTCCAAATGTGTTTTGCACTTTTGTGGAAATTGTTTTTAACCTTAAGAAGTACCCAAACTGAATTATAAAAATTCTGCATATTTTATAGTAACTGATATAGTAGCTTTATAGTAGTAAATATCTACTATTTATATGCTTCAGTGGGGCTTAGAAGGGTGTCATTAAATTCTTAAAATGTTAAAAATCATAACCATGGTAGGTATTTTCTATTTATATTTTGTGGTTTAGCCAATAGTAGGTATTTTATTTTTTAAGGTTAGTATACATATTTAACATTAAAACAGTAAAATTGACATTTGAGTAAGTTTGTCTGTTGGGCCTGATTCTACGGGAACCCACTCAGCTTTTGTGGGTGAGAAACTTCAATAGGAATAATGTGTTCTTGTAAGTTATGTGATTTTTTTCATGGTTTTGTAATTTATAAAAAGTATGTGATAGGATCAAAATGTTTGTTTCTGTAGCTCCACATTGAGCATTAAATTTAAGTGGGCACCTAGCAAAGAAAGGAGAAGAGCTAAAACAGTTTATTTCTTGCTTGAACATGCAGAGTTGTTATAATTCAATTTGGGTGCTTGGTTAGGTTAAGAACGAATTCCATAAGGAAGGTGCCAGCAAACGCATTTAGAAATTTTACCTAGTAATGAAAAGAGTGGGAATTAAATAAGATGCCATATTTGATAGATCAAGTTGGTAAACTTTGCTAACCCAATATAAGCAAGTTGCTATGAAGAGACACCAAGATACATTGTTTATTGGGATAACCTTTCTGTAAAGCAGTTTAACAACATGTATCTGATGCATTAAAAATAGTCATGCTTCTTGATCTAGTACTTACATTTCTGGGATTCTGTCTTGAAATAATCGAGGATGTCAAGTATGTGTATATGAAAGTGTACATATACATATATATATACATATATATTTAATTGTAATAGAAGAAAACTGGAGAACTGTTAAGTGTCCATCAATAGAGGAACATTTAAATATATCAAGATATCTAGCACATGGATGTGCTGTACAGCCATTCAAGTTCATATTCTTATGAAAATTAGAAAATATTTATGAAATGATGTTAGTCTTGAATAAAATGCCTGAAAATAAATGTACTAATAGTTACTAATGATTATGTGTAATTTATATATTCTGAATTTTTTGTTTTCCTTGTTATTTTCTGTATTAAAATTTCTTTTTACAACAGAGCAATATATTTGTTTTAAAATAGGAAGACTGTATGACCAAAAATAATGACATTAATACTTACAGACCCTTTTTCTTGGAAGGTTTTCAAAAAATTTGTAAAAGTGTCAACTTTTATCACCTAGTTTAATAAGTATTTATTTAATACCTATTACTTTACATGCCAGACAGAACCCTCCCCCTGCAGTTATGAAGACCCTGCAGTCTGGTAAGGGAGATAATAAGAGCATAGCGTACTCTTTATATGAAATGGAATGTCATAAGAGGGACAAAGTGATATCGAGGATTCAGAAATGACAGGAATTGTATCCAGTGAGGAGATATAAAAAAATTGCTAAAAGAAAGCAAATTCTGAGGAACCTTCAATAATGAATAGAATTTTGACAAGCAGATGTTGGGGAAACTAATTGGAAAGAAACTTCTAAGTGGTAGGTATAGCTTGAATGAAAGCCCAGTGTGGTTTATATGTGGAGAAATCCTGTTCAGATGAATTATGTGGGGAGTTGAGGGAGAGGACCAGCTCATGGGTTGATACTGTATTAGGGGTTCAAATGCCTTTGTGGAGCTGGTCCATCATTCAGTAGGTGGAGGGGATTTGGGCTCTTGAATGGAGAAATGACATCATAAGATCTGTGGTAAAATGGAAGGTTAGTTAGGGGGCAATTATAGTAGAAATCTAGTTGTCGCTATAACATTATTCCAAGAAACAGAGCATGGTAAAGGAATTAAAAGAAGAGGAAGGCCGTGAGAAACATTATGGATAGATTCTATAGGACTTAGAAAATTGTTTGGAGTAGAAAGAACAAGGGAGAGAAACTAATCCAAGTTTGGTCCAAAGCTTTTCTGCCAGAATGGCTTGGAAGTCAGAAAGAAGTGATTTTGGGGGCAAAAATAAAGACTTTAAGCACATTGATTTTTAGATTTCAGCTGCTCATTTAGGTAGAATTGCCTTGAAAGTGAATGAAGCTTGTCTTAGTACTTTAGTAGATACTGTTTCCTGCTGATCACTGGAGCGTCACAGCTGAAGAGTTATTTATCATCTGTGTTAACAAGCATTGATGGAGGGCCTCTTTTGTCCTGAATGCTGTTTAGGAAGAAAAGTAAAAGATGAAAAGACTTGGTTTTATCCTCACAGTAGTCAATATTGAGGAGAATTGAAAACAACACATCATTTTTTTGAATTGCATATAAGAATTGCAGCATCAGATTCAGGCATTATTGTTAGTGTGCCACGGTAGTGGTATGTGTGACAAGAGTGTGGTTATTGTCAAAAGACTGAGAAAAGCTGGAGTCAATGCACAGCTCCTTGCATGAGTGGGTGGGTTTCAAAGCCATATGTGAATCTTTAAACTTCAGTTTGAATATGGAGAAATAAGAAAAACTAAGTATAATCTAGTGTAGGCAGAAGGTTAGCTAATGAAAAACAAGAGGGGAGAATTAAATGTTGTAATGTTCTCTATCACTAGTGATTATCAAACTGGCAGAAGACTATTCTCTATATCACTGGTAGAGGAGATGTATGAGTATTTGAGGATTAATATTATGACAGGTGCCCTTACTGAGCAGTTACTCTATGTTAGGCATAGTATTGTGAGCTTTATGTATTTACTGAATTCCTCTAAATGAAGGGAAATGTGAAGTAGAAAAAATTTTTTGGATGCTTCCATTGACCTTTTTACATGTATAATTGACCTTCAATGGTTTTTTTCTCTTATGATTTAGTTACCCTTGTTATATGATGCTTATTTAATAACATTAAAAATGTGCTGAAAAAGTTGCCTTCACCATATTAATGGAGGGTTTTGTTTTTAACATTATTTCTCACTTTTGGAAGCTACAGTTATATCTTCACAAAATATGCTTCTGCAGTTGCTGTTTTTAAGATTTGTGGATCAAATCTAATTATTCTTTCTTTTTGTAAGACTGTTTCTAGTCCGTAGAGCTTTGGTAGTTTGGTAAAATACTTTCTGTAGTTTATTTATTTGAAGATTCTAATTAGCCAAAGAGATTTAGTTTTTAATGGTTAAAACAAAACAAAAGAAAAATAAGGTGAAATAAATACCTAACATGTATTGCTGGTAAAATATTGGATTATTTTATTTACTTGATTTCTGTGACTTATATGAAATTGATTTCTATGAGTTTGGTTTTTATAGGTTTCTGATACATTTCTTAACACAGAATTAGAATTACAATACCTTGCCTCATTAATGACTGCTCAATTAATACTCCTCAATTGCATTACTTGGTCTCATGCCATACGTGATGTGGGTGGGGAGGGGAGAAAATGGGAAAAATATTATTAATATGTCACTTATAATGGTATAATTATATACCAGATGCCAAATCTCCCCTCTAATGCTGGACTGGGCATTTTCAAAATGCAATAATATTGTTGACTTTTTCCCAGTGAAGTTTACAATTTTAATAGCACTTATTTATGAATTTCCACTTGACCAAGGGGCCATGCTTGAAAAATTATTACATAAACAAATCAGACCACAATCATATGTTTCTAAAGCTAAATTATATTTAATTTTAAAGCAGAAATTCAGCTGTGATATTTCATTTTAGTATTTGTTATAACTAATTTTCCTTCAAAGGAAGAAATAGGTTGTCATTACAAAAATAATTGCCACTAGAAAATATGCTTGAAACTTTACTCACTAGTCAGCAATAACAAAAGACATTTTGTTAAAATGCTTATCTTCTAGCAAACTGCATGTATTAATGGGTAGGTATTATTGACTGGCTTTTAATTGATTATTAGAATGCTTTTTGCTTTTCTAATGGCTTCAGTCAGTATTAATTTAGGGATTTAAAATTTTTTTTTGGTTATTCTTGTTCACAGGTGGCAAACTCTGGTCATATATCAGTAAATTTCTAAACAGATGTTCTGAAGAAAACTTTGACATTGAGGAAGTGGAAAAATCTACACTTACTAAAGTTCACCTGCAACAGCCAACTTCTAGTCTCCAGGACAGCAGCAGCTTTGAGTCCAGAGAAAGTGATGGTGGAACCATGCTTAACGTACTGCCTCTGAAGGCTAGTCTTACTCAGAGCTCCCAAGAGGATAGCAACCAAGATGATGATGGCCACGATGGCTCTCCAAAGTGGCCAGACTCCGGCTCAAGTTCAGAAGAAGAATGTACTACTAGTTATTTAACATTATGCAATGAATATGGGCAAGAAAAGATTGAACCAGGGTCTTTGGATGAGGAGCCTTTCATGAAGACTGAAGGACATGGTGTTGATACCAAAGCTATTGAAGGCTTCCCAGCACACCTTGCTGTGGACAGTGACAGCCCCAGCACTCACGAGCTGAAATCCTTCCCTGGAAATGACGACCTGGAAGCAGGCAGTTCTCCAAGAACATCAGATTCCCTCAGTAGATCTAAAAACAGCTCCATGGAATTCTTTAGGATAGACAGTAAGGATAGCACTAGTGAACTCCTA
This sequence comes from Saccopteryx bilineata, assembly GCF_036850765.1. Classification (NCBI taxonomy): domain Eukaryota; kingdom Metazoa; phylum Chordata; class Mammalia; order Chiroptera; family Emballonuridae; genus Saccopteryx; species Saccopteryx bilineata. The sequence goes on along the minus strand of NC_089491.1, from coordinate 295,938,483 downwards.
GGACTTGATTTTGAAGAAAAAATGTATAGTCTAAAGTCAGAGCCTTTGAAACCATTTTTTACTCTTTCAGATAGAGACAGGAGTTTTAATATTAGTGAAAGCCAAGTTATAGCTCAGGACACCATTAGCAGGGGCTCAGATGACTCCGTCCCAGTTATTTCTTTTAAAGATGCTGCTTTTGATGATATCAGTGGTACTGACGAAGGAAGGCCTGATCTTCTTGTAAACCTACCTGGGGAATTGGAGCCAGCCAAAGATGGTGCAGCAGTCAGGCCCACGAAGTTTACACAGACTAGCACAGGCATCATAGAAAGCAAACTGTTGGAAGCCCCTGATGTTTTATGCCTCAGGCTAAGTGCCAAACAGTGCCAAGCACAAGAAGAAAACGGCTCAGAGGAACTGAGCGACCCCTCTAGGCTCCCATCCCATGGCATAGCAGAGAAACACTATGCACACGGGGATCTTGGGATGTTGTTCGTAGCCACTGTTGATCATGGTAGTTCAGCAGACATGTCTCTGTTACACAGCTCAGATCCGAACTTTCAAGGAGTTGGAGTTGGAGTGGTCGACTGGGCAGTGACTGCAAGCAACACGGAAAAGAGCTTATTCCCTATTTCTGACCCAGGCTCAGGTGCTCATGAGTATAATGCAAACACAGACACTTTAAAAACTGAACAAGTATTGTTGTTTACAGATCAAACTGAGGGCTTGGCCGAAGAGGAAGCGACTGTGTTTCAGCGAGACTCGGCCGCAGCAGGAGCTTGTGGGTCCGCACTAGGAGGAGACAAGGAGATCCATCAGATTTTTGAGGACCTTGACAAAAAATTAGCACTAAACGCCAGGTTTTACATCCCTGAGGGCTGCATTCAAAGATGGGCAGCTGAAATGGTGGTAGCCCTCGATGCTTTACATAGAGAGGGAATTGTGTGCCGCGATTTGAACCCAAACAACATCTTATTGAATGATAGAGGTCAGGAACTTTTGCAAATGCATTTCTTTTTATTCGCTGTTGCTTCCAATTAACTGAGTAGGCGTTTTATCTTGTAATTAGTATCTTCATTTCCTATCTAGAGCTTCATTATCAGTGCAGCAAATTCACCCCCAGTAATAGCTTCTAGTACTTAATGATGCCATTATTCTTAATGATACTGTTTTTAGCTACAAAAGGAGTAATTACAGTTCACTTCTGCAGAAAATGGAAGAGAAAAATGTTTTGATTTCTCCTGTCGTTTTGTTTTTAGGACACATTCAGCTAACGTATTTTAGCAGGTGGAGTGAGGTTGAAGATTCCTGTGACAGTGATGCCATGGAGAGGATGTACTGTGCCCCAGGTTAGAGCCTGCTCCTGCCTGTCCCGCCAGCACAGGGACGTCGGCCGCTCTCACCTCTTTGTGCCAGTTGTGGTTTTCACTAGCAGCTCACATATATGTTGGATTTGGTGATCTCTTAAACCCTTCAAGAAAGGAAACTGGGGACAAAACCATTCTATAATCCTTAGTTTTGTGCACGCGTGTGTTTGTTGTTGCAAATTGGGTTTGTGCTTCTCGTGGAACTGGCCATCTGTTAACTTCTTAGTGTTTAGAGGGGCCCTTGAAATGCCCTGAACCTCCTTAAGTGGATGATTTTTGTTAAGGTGTAAGAGGTAACTGATTAAAAGGGTAAAATTCCTACGGCTAAAAATATGGATAAAATATAGAATTAAAAAAGGAAACTCGGTTGTGAGTTCACAGATGAGCCAACCTGGCATTTTAGAGCCAATTTTAAAGAGTTCTTTCTATATTTGATAAATTTTGGGAAGTACATTGTTCTTGTTTTAAAATAGCTTATTTTGCCAAATATTTGATATAACAGGTTTCTCTTCCTCTTATTGTATTGTCTTTTTTTTTTTTAAATTAGAAATTTATTTCTGGGGTGTTAGGTCCTTTGTTGATTGCGGTTCACGTAAGCATATGAATTGTATTTGAGTTCGTTTCTGTTTGTCAGGTAGGGCTGTACTTGAATCGAAACTTTGTTCACTTTGGCTTAGCATTCAGCCTCTTTGGATGGCCAAAGTTTCTTCATTTTTTACCCACTGGCTTTCAAAGGAGGTTCAAGCTGATTCTGTTGACATGATCTGCTTAGTTGTTGATTAATACAGTATTTAAGTGCTTACTAGCTAACCAGTGTATTATTGATGTGCTAACATTGTCTCCCTGCATAATGGGAAATGATTATAATTAGGATTGAAAGAGCTATATTGTTTTTAGTTACAACCTTCATTGTTAAGAATGATTTCCGTATTGGGGAACAGCATAGTTTTTTTTAACTTGCAAAGCAAATATCCTAAATCTGTTTTCTGAAAACAATGATTTGGATTTTCTTCTTACCAGTTATTCTCTTTGTTCCCCCAAATTAGGGCTTTTTGTTTTAATGTCTTCCTAGGGGCAACAGAGCATGTTCACATTTTGTGTTTCTCTCAAGTAGATAATATTATGCTGTATTTTGAAACCTTATTAGTATGATTTAGTTAATGGGACAATAAAATTTTTTTTCATAGTAAAATCACTTTGTTATGGTTATATATATCTGTATTTTAAATAGGCCTTCCCCCTTTCTAACTTGATAAGAAGTGACATTTTGGGCACCAGTATATTAATACATAAATATCTGTGTTAATTATAATGAATTGGAGGTTTTAGAATCAAAATTAAATCAGGATTTTTAAAAAGTTGAAATCTTATTAAATCCTGAAGTCAGGGGCAATGTAAACCTTTCTTCAATACCAGATGTTTATGGAGCATTAATGTTTATAACTGACTCATTATTTCCAGTTAGTGTTGTTACTTTCTTATTGGAAACTATCTGTAGGGTTGTACTATGGCATTCCAGCAAATTATTTTTCTTCAGTTTAAAGTGTAGTCATGCTTATATAGCATGTTGACCCCGAGAGTTTTAAATATATGTGGTACAAAACCATACTACATTCCTCAATAGATAGATGCATTCAATTTTGTACACTGAAATTAATAGATGAGTATCCAAGTTCTAATTTTTAAGCCTTTTTTTTCAGAAATCACAATTCTTACACTTGACCAGCAGGTGGCAGTCTACCATTAATGGATTTTTGCTCTCATCTTCCAGGTTGTCCTTCAGTAACATTCAAAAAAAGCTATAGTCTGAAGAGAGGCTTTGTTTTAATTATTTGCATAAGAGAATTGTACTTTCAAGCTTTGTGAGTTGCAAAAGTGTCCTAGTGTTATGGCTTGCATTGAACAATGTGGAAAGTCTCTTCATTCCTTGGGCTTATTCATTTGTTTTATCAGCAGGATAAAATAAAACCAATAATGGCCTTAACTAAAGAATAATGCTAGTGTTCTAATTTAGATGGTCCTAAAACTAGAGAGTCACAAGGCTCAGTTAAGTCTGCGTACTCCTGTCCCTTGATTACAATGATAGAGGAGTTGGAGCAAAAATTTGTAAATTACCCTGTCTCAAAATTGAATAGCAGTCCTGAAAAAACTTCAAGTGGGCTTTCTTCCTTTTCTCAAAGGGTAGAGTAATGATCATACACTAGTCTTTCAATACTTAATCACAAGTCAGCAAATACATGGGAACATGGGTGCTTAGTCTTCTTTTGATCTGCCCTTAGAAACACTAAGGATTTAACTAATTCTCCTACACCCCCTGCCCTCCCATTTCCCAGCTCTAACCTTAGTGTTATTGTCCAAGTAACTGTAAAGCATATTAAGCCAGTGATGTTTGGTTAGAAAGTGAAGTTGTCACAAGATTGGGAGAACGGTTCACTTCTGTTTAAACAGTGTGCAACACCTACCCCACCACTCCTCCCTCCTGGGAATCCTTATCACGTATTTGTCCTAAAAACATTATCCACCTGCCCTGTCCTTTATAGTATCAGCAATGTATATTTTACTCGGGTGGATGATATGCCTTTATAGTTTGAGAAAAATTTCCAGTAACAGATTCGATTTGCACGGACAGAAACTTGAGCAAATGCCAAGCTAGCAGGGGGGCCATTTTTCTGCTCTATAAATAAGTTTAAAAAAAGAAAAGAAACACACACAGAGAAACCTGTGAATCAACATGTTTTGGTCTAATTGAGGGGAAAAGCAAGAGAGATAAATTTTGAAATGCAAATGATCACCTTCTGTTATTTAAGTATAGTTGCTGCCAACTTTGTGATCTTAGATTTTAAAAAATCGCAGTCATTTCAACAATGTATCTACTACCAGGGATGTCTGATATTGACAAGCCTCTATAACAAAATGAAGAACTTTTAAAAAAAATTGCCACTTTTTATATTAAAGAACACAAATCCAACAACAAAAAGACAAAAGCCATGGAGCATTCTCTGTCTACATCTGTGGAAAAACCAGCCAATAAATGGCTGCAGCTGCAGGCCCCGCAAGAGGGTCTTGAGAATATGAATTCACTGATCAAACCCAGCCCTGTTTTCAAAGTAGCTGCCCTTCCTTTTAGGTTCACTTTGTATCCTGAGATCATCTAAGATGATTCTCTAGAAAGGTTTTATTTTAAATAAACATCATTTATGGTAAATGGGTTCCTTTCATACCAGAGAATCAGAATGCAGTTTAGGAAGAGAAGAGAGCAAAGAAATAGTCCCCAAAGTAGGAGTAGAGTGTATAGCATGACAATATAAATATAACAGTGTCTAGTTGCCATATTAGGAGACTGTTAGATACTGTTTAGATAGGTTCCACTGTTTGTCATTGTGAGAGGTTACAGAGTAAACACTGGAGTAAACAGGTTATTCTTCTCCAGAGGACTTCCTTGTAGTTACCCTGATTTTATTTCTATTTGCAAATGTACACACATGCTAAGGATTTTTTGTTTTATCACTGGAACCATTTAACATAATATAGAATGATTTTTTATTGTGGCATTTTAAGTATAAAGGAAAAATAAAATGTCAAGAATGTATTTTTATTTTATTTGTATTTTTAGCAGTCTTGAGTAATCATAAAAAGCAGCTAGAAAGTAGAACCCATATTAAGCATAGAAAACACCTGTATTTGAAAGTTTAATGTGTAATCTAAGACAAGTGAGTAAAATTGTCTATATGTTAACTGTTATGCTGAAATTATCACTTAAGTGTCCCATTCTAATCTTAAAAGGTTGAGATGTACCCTTCACCTTTATTTTCCACCCCATTGTGAGCCTTTGTAAATGTGCGAAATTTACATTGCTATGTCTTATTGAGTACTTGTCAGACTCGAGAATTTATAGGTGAATGTGTGTGTAAATTGAAGAAGTCCAAAATGCTCTTTACTGAATCCCAATCTCCACGCTTCCAGATGTCAAATGACAGCTTTACTTCCTGTCTCAGGCGATTTCACCCTTGGAAACAGCTCACAGCTGACGGGAAAAGCAAGACATAGAGAAACCATGCTGAAAACTATCTGCTAATTTCAGTTTTAGAGCATGAGATCTGTTTACCACCATCCTGTGCTCTTCTAGCCTGACTTCATCAAATGGTCCAGGAATGTAATTTTTGAGCGTAGTCTCTCTTGCCCTTTTCTCTAAACATGTTTTACACACAATTGGTTGTGTTTTAAGCATGGTGCTCTGTATGATAGTTATGTATTTGATAATTAGATCTAGGACTGAGACCATGAATGGTTTAAATATCATGAGGCCATCATAAATTTAAAATGTAGAATATTGACATTGAGTTGAGAATTGCTGAACCTCAATTTTTGTCTCATATCAGCCATGAACTCATTGCATGACCTTGTTTTGCAAGTTATTTGAGACTTTCCCGGCCTTACTTTACCAGTAGTAAAATAGATTTGTTGAATATAAAAAAGATCACAGATGTAAAATCATCTAATTCCCTTCTTATACAAAATTTAGTCAAAATTCAAGTCCTTATTAGGGCAAGAATTTTTTTCCACAAGGATCAAAACGATTTCTTGTCTAACATTAGCAAGGTTAGAAGAATTATTTCATTTGGGGGACTTTCTAAGTATGCGTTTTTACTCATAGAGTTTGTACATAAGGAATGAGGGATTTATAGAAAACATATCTATATATATTTAGCAAGAGAGACAGACAGAGAGGGACAGATACGGACAGACAGGCAGGAAGGAGAGAGATAAGAAGCACCAATTCTTTGTTGTGGCTCCTTAGTTGTTCATTGACTGCTTTCTCATATGTGCCTTGACCAGGGAGCTCCAGCAGAGAGAGTGACCCCTTGCTCAGGCCAGCGACCTTGGGTTCAAGCCAGCAACCATGGGGTCATGTGTACAATCCCATGCTCAAGCCAGCAACCCTGCACTCAAGCTGGTGACCTTGGGTTTTGAATCTGGGTCCTCAGTGTCCCAGTCTGATGCTCTGCCCACTGTACCACTGCCTAATCAGGCAGAAGATACTTTTATTTAGAGGGGAAAAGCCAAGACCACTTTTGAGTAGGGTGAAATTGGATGCCATGATTCCTCAGCAAACAAAGTTGTATAAAGAAGAATCATTTAAATCTGAGAATTTGGGGATCCTGGGTAAGTTCATCAAGCATGAAGGGTCTTAATTGTAGGAATGCAAAGTTGATAGAGAAAGCAAATAAATATAGATGTAAATTTAAAAATAATAATGATATAACCAGGAAATACAGCTAAATCTCTGGTGTAGTCTTTTTTCCCTCAAAGGAGAAAGAAGGAAAAGGCAAGAAGGAGCTTTAGACATAATTTTAAAAGAGTAAAATATTTGTTGTTAATATTTAAACATTCTATTTCAAACAGTAACTCTTTTGTTTGATTTACCCTTAAGCAAAACTTCAACAGTAGCTCTCTTGTACATAGGAAATGTTTTAATGTTTTTTCTTGAATGATTAGCAAGTGCTTTTAATCTTTTGCTTTCAGTTGCTATTATCATAAAAACAAAAGCTATATCTTTGAGAGAGAACTGGTAACTTTCAAGTGAAATTTTACACTAAGGATTCCCTGATGGCAGTCCGTGTATGTTAAAGAAACTTGTGCCCTGAGTATAGAGCCATAATAGGATAAAGAAAAAGAGCTTCAAGTCCATTCAAGTCTTACATTGTCCAGGCATAACCTTTCTGATGGAAAGGAGATGAAAGGGTTGCTTTCTGTAGGTTTGAGGTTCTAGAACCTTGGGGTCCATCCCTAGATAGGATGTATCTTGAAGCCCTTACAAACCCCCTGACAATGGGCCAGCGACCTTCACCTCTGTGTTAAGGTGACTCCATATTGAAATAGACCCATTCTGAAATCATACTTCTCATCAGGCCAGAATGTGACTTATCTCTAGAGATGGGAAGGAGACAGGGTGACAGCTAAGTGTTCAGTCTCTCTTATTGGCACATTGGTGGGTAATACATTATTAGCCTCTCTTAGGAGAAGAAATTCTTCAGCTGTTAAAACTAGAGCATTTGTAAGGGTAAAAGAATTGATATTGTATTTTACCTCTTCTGTATGAAACCATTACCTCTATACATTTCACTGTGCTATCCGATATTGGAAAATGGGGGGGGGGGGTTACTCGAAGCTTTAAATCCTTAAAAGGAGGTTAATTTTAACCTCTTATTTATGCCAGATCTTTTTCTTTATGGTCTTGGACAAATTTTTTGTTTAACAGAGAAGCATGAGACTAGATACTTACAACTTTAAGTCATAGCTGCAGTTGCACTGCTTCTTAATTTTCTGGTCTGAATTGATTTTTGGCAACTATTCAGTTAATTGGCCTCACCACCATGTTATTTTAAAGAAGAAAGGGAACTATCTTTACCTCTGATATTTAACAAAGCAGTTGCAAGACTGAGCTAAACACTATGTCCCAGAACTGCTGGCTAGCTACATACTCTGACCGAATCGTCAGTTTCTTTCCCATGTAAAATCTTGGCATTTTGAATTTCCATGAAGTAACCAGGGCTTACTCCTTCTAAGCTATTATTCACAAATACGTCCTTCAAATAAATGTTTTTAAATGCTAATATTTTTTAAAAAACTAAGATGATCAAGCAAGTCAAATTTCTGAAGCCCCTCTAATAGTGCTTGTAGCTCTGCCTGGCTGACGCAAGCGAGCCGCGGAGGGGGCGGGTTCTGCGCCTGTCATTTTCACAATTCTCAGTGAGCCTTTTTCTCATCAGTCAGCTTTAATGGCATTGGTTAGGTAACACTGTGACACCCGATGGCTGTTCAGATTGGAGTTGTTGTGATATAATCAATGGAAAATGGGGCATGCTGTTGGTTTTTTTCTACTAGAAATGCAGGGTGAGAAAGTAAAGAAGATTGTATAGAGCTCAGAATTATAATTATAACCAGTCAACCAGAAGTCATATGGTAGTTACCCATTTCTTACTTTATCTCACAAGAAAATGGTGCAGTAATGATACCTATGAGCTCCCTTGAACAAGTAATTCTTGGCTCTGGAATGCTGAATCAAGTTAAATCAAGGAGTTCTGACTTAAGTTGTGTAAATAATTGCAGGAAAGCTCAGAACGTGGTTGCTAGGTCACCACGACAACAAGGAACGGAGCTGGATAGTGGGGAACAAAACAGGATTCGGTGTTTTGTCAAGCCTAGCCTGAGTTAGCTGATGGGGGGGTGTGCTTACATCCAATTCCCCGCATCTAACCAAACAGGCCCAGGGTTGCAGGTAATGAAATGATCGAAAAGCCAGATGAATTAATGTGGAGGTGTCAGGGAGCAAGGCTAGACTCTGGGATGAGCCAAGAAAGCTTGAAAGGTGGACCCAGCACCACACCCCTCCAGTCCCCTGTGGCCCCTGGAGAGCAGAGCCCCAGCTGAGCTGACTCCTCTGTGCAAAGTGGTCGTTGGCCTCATCTGGGTATCACTCTTAAGGAATTGGAGTAATGTGATACAGACAACTTCTCAACAGTTCACAGATCTCTTTGACAAATACGACATTTGAATCGTCAATTGAATACAATGTTGGAGGACTTCATGCAATGTAGAAATGCTAATTGAATAGCTAACATTTTCTGAAATAATATAACATTAGAGAAAAGGAAGAAAATACCCAATTTGAAAGGCTAGGGTTGGATATGGAAGTTCCAGGTTCTTGTCCATCTCTCACCCTGAGAATTAAGGTCTTTTGCATAGAGATGTCACAAGACCTTAGGCAAGTAATTCCTTCTTTCCAAAATGCTTCATTTCAAATGCACAAACAGTTGTGCACCAACAGACTTTTAAGTTTTAATCTTCTAAACTTTGATAATTTAGGCAATAGGTATTAGAGGAACAATCTAAACTGGAATTAAAACGAAATTTTATTTTTATAGTTGGTGTGGCTTTTAGTTTTGCTTTCATTTGAAACATTTTGTTTTCTTACTGGAAACTTTAAAAAATATGTCTCTATATCTAAAGTAATTCCTTGTGAGAACACTAGGTAGTATGGTTGTCCTACAGTGCCCTTAAATGAATTTTGATAACATTCAACTAAAGTTTCTAAGTGTTACAAATTATGTCTCCAGGCCTGCAGGCGGATATGATAACTAGCTTACACATTTATAGTGCATTTCATGTACTTGTGTGCTGGGATTCCTTACATTGGAAAGGGCTGGGGAAATCTGTGTCATCTCCCAATCCTGTCTTCTTCCTGCTCCCTGGGCTTTGCAGCTTTTTCCTTGTCATGTGCCATTCGGGCCGGGACAAACTGTAGCTATCATCATCTCTGCAGTGGGAGCACTGGGAAGTGCCCCCCCCCCCAGCACCCCGCTGTAAGCCACCATCATATGTTGCCTGGACTACTGCAGTCGTCAGCTGATTGACCTCTGCTCTCACCCTCCTTTTATCTGTTTCACTCAGCAGCCAGAGTGTGCTGTAGATAACGTTTGGAACTTTCTGGCCTACCACCTGTAAAAGAGCCCGGTGGGACCTAGGAGGGTATAGGGGTGATAAGTGGTGATGGACAAAGACTTGACTTGGGGGGGCTGTGAACACACAATACTACGTACAGAAATGTGTTACAGATTTGGGCACCTGAAACCTGAATAATTATGTTAACCAGTGTCACCTCAATACATTCAATTAAAAAAAGAAAATGAGTGCCATGAGGTGCTTTGAATGCATTGAATAAACAGTGCTACCAAATACAAGATTGATATATTTATTCAGTAAGCACGTATTAAATGGCTCCTGTGTCCCAGGCACTGTGTCTGGGAGCTAGAAATAAAAGACATAATTGTACACAACACAATCAACAGTTCTAATGCTGTAGAAATGTTTACCTGAAATCTATGTACTCTTATTGATCAATGTCATTTCATTAAATTTAATTTTCTAAATAAAAGACATAGTCGGTATAATATTGACAGTTATGTTTGAAGATTTATATAAAAAAAGACTACCCCAAAAGAAGACACATACCATTGTTTAATTAGGACGTTAATAGAATAATTACAGGTGAATAGTTGTATTTATAGAATAGTGATTTACCAAGCTAACAAAAGATATGCTTAGCTGTTCCTTTCCTCGCAGTTTGATTCCATGTAATGTTGGATACAAAAAATTCTTTCTTCTGTGTTTCTTTCTCTTTGCTCTTTAGTCATCAGCTGTAGTGGAAGACTAATGCTCTGCCCCTGCATAGAAAATCTTTATACACAGCAAGAGCTGGTGAGAGAAATTGACTAGAATTTTGTAATCCTAGTCCCTTTCAATTAGCAACAGATGCTGCAGGGAAAGACTGTCTGTGTAGGAACACAGCACTAATGTTTCCAGGCTCTAGCTGACACGGAGTAGTCATCGCAGAAGAAAGATATTCTTTTCCTTGGTCCAAGTATGTCAGTGTGTCACTAATGATAGATCAGATTTTTTTTTTTAACCTTTCTATAGTCCTGTCTAAGGCCATTAGTGAAGTCTGGCTCCCTTGGAAGAAAGTTAACAAATTTTTGATCATTTATAACAGCATTTTAAATCTTACTGAACACTTACAGAATTCATGGAAAATTTTGACACCAACTTTTCTTCTGACACTATAAAAATGTATGTGGTCTTTAGTTTTAAATTTTATAGGAACGTGGCTCAATTTTCATATTGTCTAATTCACTAAAGAGCTTTTTATTCCCAGAGGTTTTTTTATTTAATTAATTGTGTTTACATAGATTCTAGTGTCACCCCAAGTGTATCCCCCCTCCTCCTTATTCCCTTCAACATCTTCCTTGCCCCCCTCCCAACAGTGCCCTTCCCCCTTCCCTTCAGCTTTATCCCATCCTATCATCCCTTTTCCCTCTGTCCTCTTTTCCTCTGGTCCCTTCAATCCCTCCCCTGTCTCAATTCCGTTCCTCAGTTCTCATTGTTCATTGGATTCCTCAAATGAGTGAGGTCATATGATATTTTTCTTTTTCTGCCTGGCTTATTTCACTTAACATAATAGTTTCCAGGTCCATTCATGTTGTTGCAAAAGGTAATATTTCCTTCTTTTTCATGGTCCCATAGTATTCCATTGTGTATATGTATCACTGCTTTTTAATCCGCTTGTCCACTGACAGACACTTGGGCTGTTTCCAGATCTTCGCTATTGTGAACAATGCTGCAATATACATGGGGGTGCATTTTTTATTTTCAAACAGTGCTATGGTGTTCTTGGGATATATTCCTAAAAGTGGGATGGCTGGGTCAAAAGGCAGATCTATTTTTAATTTTTTTGAGGAATCTCCGTACTGTTTTCCAAAGTGGCTGCACCAGTCTGCATTCCCACCAGCTGTGTAGGAGGGTTCCCCTTTCTCCACATTCTCGCCAGCACCTATTGTGTTGTTTTGTTGATGAGCGCCATTCTGACTGGTGTGAGGTGATATCTCATTGTGGTTTTAATTTGCATTTCTCTAATGATTAGTGATATTGAACATTTTTTTCATCTGTCTATTGGCCATCTGTATATCCTCTTTGAAGAAGTATCTATTTCTTTCTTTTTTTTTTTTTTAGACATTAAAAAAAAATTTTTTTTAATTCATTTTAGAGAGGAGAGAGAGAGAGGGAGAGAGAGAGAGAGGAGAGAGAGACAGGGGGGAGGAGCTGGAAGCATCAACTCCCATATGTGCCTTGACCAGGCAAGCCCAGGGTTTCGAACCAGCGACCTCAGCATTTACAGGACGATGCTTTATCCACTGCGCCGCCACAGGTCAGGCAGAAGTATCTATTTCTTTTGCCCAATCTTTATTGGATTGTTTGTTTTCTTGGCATTGAGTTTTACAAGTTCTTAATAAATTTTGGTTATTAACCCCTTATCAGACGTATTGTCAAATATGTTCTCCCATTGTGTGGTTTGTCTTTTTATTCTGTTCATATTGTCTTTGGCTGTGCAAAAGCTTTTTAGTTTGATATAGTCCCATTTGTTTATCCTGTCTTTTATTTCACTTGCCTGTGGAGATAAATCAGCAAATATATTGCTGCGAGAAATGTCGGTGAGCTTACTGCCTATGTTTTCTTCTAAGATGCTTATGGTTTCATGACTTACATTTAAATCTTTTATCCATTTTGAGTTTATTTTTGTGAATGGTGTAAGTTGGTGGTCTAGTTTCATTTTTTTGCAGGTAGATGTCCAATTTTCCCAACACCATTTGTTTTTACTCCGATGTATGCTCTTACCTCCTTTGTCAAATATCAGTTGTCCATAGAGCTGTGGGTTTATTTCTGGGTTCTCTGTTCTGTTCCATTGATCTATATGCTTGTTCTTTTGCCAGTACCAGGCTGTTTTGAGTACAATGGCCTTGTAGTATAACTTGATATCCAGAAGTGTGATACCTCCCACTTTATTCTTCTTTTTTAAGATTGCTGAAACTATTTGGGTTCTTTTTTGGTTCCATATAAGTTTTTGGAATATATGTTCTATATCTTTGAAGTATGTCATTGGTATTACATTGAGTTTATACATTGCTTTGGGTAATATAGATATTTTAATGATGTTTATTCTTCCTAACCATGAACATGGTATACACTTCCACTTGTTTATATCTTCCTTGATTTCTTTTATCAATGTTTTATAATTTTCTGAGTACAAGACTTTAACCTCCTTGGTTAAATTTACTCCTAGGTACTTTATTATTTTTTGTTGCAATAGTGAAGAAGATTGTTTCTTTAATTTCTCTTTCTGACAGTTCATTGTTGGTGTATAAAAATGCCTCTGATTTCTGAGTATTAATTTTATATCCTACTACTTTGCTGAATTCATTTATCAAGTTGAGTAGTTTTTTGATTGAGACTTTAGGGTTTTCTATATACAGTATCATATCATCTGCAAATAATGATAGTTTTACTTCTTCTTTTCCAATTTGGATGCCTTTTATTTCTTCTTGTCTGATTGCTGTAGCTAGGACTTCCAGGACTATGTTGAATAAGAGAAGTGAAATGGGGCACCCCTGCCTTGTTCCTGATCTTAAGGGGTTTGCTTTTAATTTTTTGCCCATTGATTATGGTGTTGGCAGTGGGTTTGTCATCGATGGCCTTTATCATGTTGAGATATGTTCCGTGTATTCCCACTTTGCTGAGAGTTATGATCTTAAATGGGTGCTGGATTTTATCAAATGCTTTTTCTGCATCTGTTGAAATTATCATGTGGTTTTCTCCTTCCTTTTGTTTATGTGATGAATCACATTGATTGATTTGCGAATATTGTACCATCTTTGCTTCCCCAGAATGAATCCCACTTGATCACGGTGTATGATTTTTTTCGTGTATTGCTGGATCCGGTTTGCTAATATTTTGTTGAGGATTTTAGCATTTAAGTTTATCAGGGATATTGGCCTATAAGTTTCTTTCTTTGTGTTGTCTTTGCCTGGTTTTGGAATCAGAATTATGCTCGCCTCATAAAAGGAGCTTGAAAGTCTTCCTTTCTCTTGAATTTTATGAAATAGCTTGAGAAGGATAGGAGTTAGTTCTTCTTTGAATATTTTGTAGAATTCCCCTGTGAAGCCATTCGGCCCAGGGCTTTTGTTTTTTGGAAGTTTTTTGATAACTGTTTCGATCTCATTTGTTGTAATCAGTCTGTTTAGGTTTTCTGACTCTTCCAGATTGATATTTGAAAGATTATATGTTTAAAAGAATTTGTCCATTTCACCTAGGTTGTCTAATATTTTGGCATACAGTTCTTCATAGTATTTTCTTACAATATTTTGTATTTCTGTTATGTTACTTGTTATTTCTCCACTCTCATTTCTAATTTTATTTATTTGAGTCCTCTCTCTTTTCTTCTTGGTGAGTCTGGTTAAAGGTTCATCGATCTTGTTTACCCTTTCAAAGAACCAGCTCTTGGTTTCATTGATCCTCTGTATTGTTTCTTTAGCCTCTATGTCATTTATTTCCGCTCTGATCTTTATTATTTCCTTCCTTCTACTACCTCTGGGCTTTACTTGCTGTTCTTTTTCTAGTTCTTTTAGATGCAGGGTTAAGTTGTTTATTTGAGCTTTTCTAGCTTCTTAAAGTGTGCCTGTAGTGCTATGAACTTCCCTCTCAGTACTGCTTTTGCTGTGTCCCATAAATTTTGAGTTGTTGTATGCTCATTATCATTTGTTTCTAAGAATTTTTTTATTTCTTCTTTGATCTCATTGTCAATCCATTCATTATTTAATAACATGCTATTTAGTTTCCATGTGTTTGAGAATTTTTCAGTTTTTCTGTTGTGGTTGATTTCTAGTTTCATGCCATTGTGATCAGAGATATTCCAAAAGTTAATGCACATTTGTTACTTATGTTTCTTTTCCAAAGAAAGAGTTGGAATTATTAAGGTCAATTAAATAAATTTTTTATGTTATTTTGGAAAAAATGAAAAAAATTATTTTGGAAAAGAAAATTCCATGCCATTAGAAAAATGTATTTTTCCTTCTTCACTAAAATATTCTTACTCCTGATTGTCATTTTAATGTATTATATAGGCCTGTGCCTTTAAAATTGTTCTGTCATTCTGATATTTGGATAGATTGCTATGTCATTTATGTGACAAATTCAGCATCTAAATGTTGGTTTAATCTAATATATAAACACTTATTTACAACAACGGCTGCTTTTTCATTTAGAGTTATGTGACCTCTTAATAGTTCCACTGTTACTATTACTTTGAGAATGAAAAGGAATAAGGCTTCTAAGATTCTCTTTATTAAAAAAAGTATAGTGAATGAAAAACAGTTTAGGAAAAATATTTAAATACTTGTCCTAAATTAAAATAGAATTTCTTTATATGTAAAATTCTTATCTAAGAAAATTCTGAACTTCCTGTATTTCCTGCCATATTCTGGAAGGAAGATAGCAACAGAACATTCTGCCAGCTAGAGGCTATGGAGCTGTCTCTGGAGGGTTTTGAAGTGGGTGTGGGCAACCATACTGTTAGCCGAGGTAAGTGGAAGGGCAAGAAGACCTGTGTGTCTCCCTTAGAAGAAAAGCCAGGCAACAGAATCAAGTGACGTTACCAGTTTAAAGGTGTGCCTCAACAAATCCAGCAAGAACCAGCTGGGAAGTATCAGGTGCCCTTATTTATCGTGCATTGCAATAGTAATGTCTGTTAAAGAAGAGTAAGGTCTGGCACTGGCCGGTTGGCTCAGCGGTAGAGCGTCGGCCTGGCGTGTGGAGGATCCAGGTTCGATTCCCGGCCAGGGCACGTAGGAGAAGCGCCCATTTGCTTCTCTACGCCCCCCCTGCTTCCTCTCTGTCTCTCTCTTCCCCTCCCGCAGCCAAGGCTCCATTGGAGCAAAGATGGCCCGGGCGCTGGGGATGGCTCCTTGGCCTCTGCCCCAGGCACTAGAGTGGCTCTGGTTGCGGCAGAGCGACGCCCTGGAGGGGCATAGCATCACCCCCTGGTGGGCAGAGCGTCGCCCCTGGTGGGCGTGCCGGGTGGATCCCGGTCGGGCGCATGCGGGAGTCTGTCTGTCTCTCCCCATTTCCAGCTTCAGAAAAATACAAAAAAAAAAAAAAAAGAAGAGTAAGGTCTGAATTTGGGATGTCAAGGTACCACAGTTGCTTGAAATGCAAGATGATTCCTCTTTATAAAGCTTTGTAGAAAGGTTGGTCTTCATTTAAAGAAGCCAGACTCATTTTCTAGCATTTTCCATTTTCTGTAAAATATCTGGCATAGCGTTCACATTATCTTTGGTTATTTTCGAGTCCTGTTTTTGACACACCTATGTGGTTTAAATTGTGTGGTCCTGAAAGGCAGGGACTGAGCCCGTTGATAAGTAAGTAGCTGTGATTTCAGCGATGCTGAGGTCACGTGGGCAGTCCAGTGTCTTCTGCTCTTCCTCAAACCTGGGTGGGTACTTGGTTTGTTCTCCTCGCCTCTCTTACAGACATAGACATGTTAGGGTTTCCTGAGTCCTAACTGTCTGTTTTTATACTCTTTTACTTTTCAAGAGTGAGGCTTGTTTTAGTTACAGTTTGGGATCAGGTTAACATGCTTATTTTTGGCTATAGGAGGGAGACTTTATTAAACTCTGATTATCAAAAAAACTGTAAAACTCTTATTCTATGTTTTAGTGAGCCCTTCGACAATGTGAGCTATGAAGGCAGCATTATTTTTCTGAAAAAATATCCTGGCTTGTTGATGAGTATTCTACGAGGCGTTAAACATGAGTAAACATGTTAAACACGAGTAAAACCAAGCTGTGCAAAGTACGTTTTATGCTGTGATATCTTTATTGTTATATGTGAACTTACTTGT
Source organism: Saccopteryx bilineata (assembly GCF_036850765.1). NCBI lineage: Eukaryota > Metazoa > Chordata > Mammalia > Chiroptera > Emballonuridae > Saccopteryx > Saccopteryx bilineata. The sequence continues at coordinate 295,921,848 of NC_089491.1, read as the reverse complement.
GAAATAAGGTAGTTTGAATCATTAGTATGAATCAATAAGAGTAAGTGTTTTGTTAGGGTATGAGAATTGATAGTGTTAAAGTGAGAGTTTTAGTATTTTGCTAAACTGTTCTCACATCTTTGATGTCCTTAAAAAAATTCTGGACCCTGGCCAGTTGGCTTAGCGGTAGAGCATCGGCTCGATGTGTGGATGTCCCAGGTTTGATTCCCGATCAGGGCACTCAGAGGTGCCCATCTGCTTCTCTACCCTTCCCCTCTCCCCTCTCTCTTTCTGTCTTTCTCTTTTCCTACCGCAGTTATGGCTTGGTTGGAGCAAGTTGGCTCCAGGTGCTTAGAATGGCTCCTTGCCCTCGACTCAGGTGCTAAAATAGCTCAGTTGCCAAGCAGTGGAGCATTGGCCCCAGATGGGCAGATCATTGTCCCATAGAGGGCTTGCTGGGTGGATCTCGGTTGGGGCACATGCAGGAGTCTGTCTCTGTGCTTACCAGCTTCTAACTTAAGAAAAAAAAAGTTCTGGATGATTTCAAATTCAGTGTGGAGCTAGGGGTTCTGTCTCCATCACATCCGTAGATGGTAACGGTTAGATTTAGTGACACTGATTCATTTCACTTGCCACCAGTTCTCAGGGAAAGGGAAGAGTGGCTGTGTCTAGGAAGGAAAAAGACTGAGGGATGCTAGCTTGTTTTAGCATAATCCCACTCTTTGGGCATCTTAGCTTAATGGAGGGAGAAAAGTTATGAAAAAGACTCATGAGTGCTTTTGAAACCACTTTCAGGATCATAAAGTTACAGGTAGGAAGAATGTTAGAGGTCTGGCTGCCCTTATTTTCAGAGAAGCTTAGTGTGACGTACCCAGCCAGGCTCAAACAGGAGCATAACGAGGCCCCAATCAAAACATTTCTTTGACTCAGAAGAATAGCTAGGATTCTTTGATATCACTATCTGTTTTTTTGAGCTCTTTTGTGGGAATAATCTGAGAATTTGTTTTATTTGGGAATAGTTTGCCCCCTCCCCCACGTCACTTGGCTTGATGCCCACAGTACAGCCGCACCTGTGGAGAATAAGGGTACTATTTTACCACCCTGGAAATTGCAAATAGAGAATTCGGGGGGGGGGGCCCAAAGGGGGCATGCATGGAAACTTAACATGTTGGGTTTTACAGGAAAAATATTTTGAAAATTGACAAAACAGTGGTAGAATTTATCCTTTAAAATGTATTTCTATCCCCCCCCCCAAATTAAAGAATTTAAGGTAGGATTTTAAAGGGATTTCTCAGCTTCACTATCTTTTATTCTTAAAATAACCTCAAATTTATTTGGTATTTCTTTAACTTTTGAAGTTAGACACATATTCCTAACTAGTCACCTGGTGCCTAGTAGCTGTTGTGTCACTTTATATATAAATCAGTACTCGTGGTTTTTGCTTAAATTTTTGTGTCTATCAAGTAAAGCAGCTTTAGAGTAGTGCTTTTGACAGCCACACAACCTCAGGCTTCTCTATGGCAGTGCAGTTTCAGGGTATATCTTTACAATTCTATTATAAGAATTAGAATTGGAGCTAATTTATAATAATATGTTAATGTTATAATATTATGGAGTCAGATTGGGGCCCATCAGACACTGCTGCAATTCAGGTTTGATGCGGTATGTTGGTCATTATCTACCTGTTAAAGACTCTGGCTGAAAATTGTGAGGGATTTCAAAGCAGCATAAAACCAATGAACCTAATTCTTAGACTCCCTCATTGAGCAAGTTCACTGAGCTTGTCTGTCTCATGAAGTGCCTCTCAAACTTTTCTACCCAAGTACTTCTGACTGTAGAGGTAATATGAAGTGGCTACCCCCAGGGACTAGAGAAATAGGATCCTGAAGTTTCTTTGAAGTCTTTTGTCTTGCAAATCCATGCAAATTTTACATTTGGTTCTATAATAGATCCGTGTTTCTTTTCATAGTAAAACAATATCCCACCCCCTTCCCATATGTAGAGATCTTTATGTTCAGGAAGATGTATTGTGTTTATTTGGTAATTTTAGGGACTCCCTGCCCCCCGCCCCCCCACCCCCCCCCCCCCCACACACACACAGAGCTTTGATATGGGAACACTCCCAGCCCTGATATGGGAAACTGGTGTAACATGTTGCTTTTGGTGGTCTAGGCTACACTGGTAATGGCTATTGGACCTTTTGCTAAATTTAAAAGGAATCTTTATAAATTGCTAGCCATTGATTACACTATACATAGACTTATATCAATGACCTTCTGCTCAATTCTAACAGGAAACTTTCCTGAGCAGGAACTTGGCATGTGGCTTTAGTCCAGAGATCCTCAGGGCATGTTGCTAGACCTGTTATCATCTTATTGTTTCACAACTTTTGATTGGATCGATATTCTTCTTTTCCCAGGATGTTAAATTACTATATTCTTCTCCAAAGTCACCCTAACCAAATATGTTCTCCATAAGGGTGCTTGGAAATTTTAAAAAGTACATGTTGAATATTAGATATAGTTTCTTACATATAGTAAGCAGTCAAATGTTAGCTGATATTGTTGCAATTATCGTAGTGCAGTGTATGCCTACTTATGAGCAAAGCAACAAATCATATACAGAAAGTGAAACTTGTTGGTAGCGTGTCAGAACAGATGGCTGACCAATAATTTTGGGTCTTGACTTGTGAATAGATATAACATTTATTATAAAGCTAAGAAATATATACTACTTTCTGTATGATTGAAGAAAATGGAATAACTTAAATTCTTTTTTTTTTTTGTAGGAGAGAGAGACAGGAAGGCAGGAAGGAAGGAAGAGAGGGAGGAGAGTAATGAGAAGCATCAACTGGTAGTTGCTTCACTTTCGTTGTTCATTGATTGCTTCTCATATGTGCCTTAACCAGAGGGCTCAAACTGAGCCAGTGACCCCTCTCTCAAGCCAACAATCTTGGGCTCAGCCAGTGACCTTTGGGATTATGTCAGTGATCCCGTGCTTAAGCTGGTCAGCCTGCGCTCAAGCTGGCAAGCCTGTGCTTGGGCCAGCAGACTCCAGGTTTTGAACTGAGCCCTTAGTGTCCAGGGTCAGTGCTCTCTCCCTACACCACCACCTGTCAGGCCGAAGAATTTAAATTCTTGAGCAGAAACTTACTCAAAGGTAGTTAGTTGACTCTGCCAGTTGGAGGACTGACTTTAGTTTCACATCATGTAGCAATGTGGCTAGCCCGTGGAGCTCTATGGAGGAGCAGCGCCTACTGCCTAGCAGAGCGCCTGGTTGCTGCTTGCCGTATGTATGCTGGTTGGAGGAATCGGATAGGTTGAGACCTCATTGTGGAGGCCTGATTGTCTACATGCTGATTAAGCTGGACATTTGAATGTTATTTAATGGTCAATGAGAAGCCATTTCAGAATTTTGAATAGGAAAATGATGTATTGACTGCTTAGACTGGAAGGAAATGTGCAGAAAGTTCTATTTGTCGACAGGACCGTGGTAAATTTCCTTTACCTTGGTAAAGTTTTTAAGAACGTACACCCCTTCCAAAGTTTTCAGAGCACTTTTGAAGGTGATGGTGGTTTTCTATGAGGAAGTTGGGAATGGAAGTGGGAACAGTGTATTTGAATCTGGGAGGGGGTACCATAAACATTTTGAATGAGAGCCCCTAAGAGAATTGTCCTTAAAGAGAATCACTATTTTAGGAAACCCTTGAGTGTCAAAATTGTAGAATTTAGAGCTGAATTTAACATAGAGACCCTCAGATCCAACCCTCATATTATGAATGAGATCAAGTGCATTTCTCAAGGCCCTTAGCCCAGGACCCCGATTCCTAAAGTAGAAGAACATTAAAGTTGTGGGGAAACGTGTGGTGAGCAGACTTTCAGGCAACATTGCCCCAAATGCAGCTTTGTTTTCCTGTCCCAGCAAGCCTGAATGTTTTCCTGTCATCTTGTTACACATTTAAAATTGTACCACTTAGATATTCATGTAGGTTAATAAATGTAGAATGAAAATAAAAATCTCACTACCCCAGAGACAGATCACTAAAACATTTTGTCATATTTTCTCATCAGTGTTCTTTTTTTTTAAAATACGTAATTTTAAAACTAGAATTCTATTATTTTTAGCTCATTTAAAAAAATTGAATATATCCAGACACTGGCTTATATACTTAAACCTTGCATGAATACATCATTTTAAATTCTTACATAGTAATATTATACCACAGGGATGTGTCACAATATATACAATTAAGTTTCTGTTGTTAGATAGGTATTTCTTGGTTTTAAAACAAGCTGCTGTTTTATAAATGCAAATGGATCTAGGAGGATTAGGAGACTTGGTCATTCACATAGTAGTTTGAATTACTTGGATATCCCAGTTTTCGTTTTGCCTCTGAGGAAGTAGAAGCAGGGGGAGGGGCTAGTGTAAAGGGGTGTAGCTCTACATACTGGTGAAACCCGGAAGAGGGTGGGTGCAAGGGGTATGGGCCAAGTTTGTAGAGATGGGGTCACTTCAGTATTTTGCATTGGTATGGCCCTTTTTCTTTCTCTGGTCTACATGACCTTTGCTTCAAGACTTAAAGCTCAAGCTATTTTAAGAATTTTGTGGTTCTCCCACACATCAATTTCTAAGTATTGGTTAAAAGCCTGGGCACCTGAGCACCTCCTCCAGTTATTACTTTCCAAGTTGCAGCCTAACTACCTAAAATCAAGCCTTTCCAACGTTACTGTTATGAGCTGGGGGCTGCCTGCGGAAACTAATAAGTATGTTTTGTCCATCAAATGGAAATGAAAGGGCAGATATTGATAAGGCTGAGTGACTAATTGATGTCATTAGGAAAGGAAAAGAATATGTCAAATGTGACTGAGAGGCTGAAAGCTTGAGAAAGGGTGAAATGCAGCGTTTTCGCTGATTTGTGGAGAACCCTGAAAGGTGACACCTGGAAACTCAGATTACACTTAGGGAGCATGTGCTGGTGAGAGTCAGCTAACTCAGATAAAACTGTAATTTGTAGACACTCTAAAATCCCATATCTTAGCCAGTAGTTCCAGTTGTGACGTAAAACAACATATCTCCCTGTACTTGTAGTAACAAAATGGGTAGATTGGCATTGCACCTGCTCCTTCTTTAGTTGAAAAGAATTGATTATATAGGAGAGGGTGATACTATGAACTGGGTCTTAGTTCTGCTGCTGATTTACTATGTGACATTGGACAAGGCATTTCACCTCTGGTTTCTAATTTGTACAAGGATAATTAATACTGGTGTAAATGATTTTTGCAGTTCCTTCTGAACTTAGAGTCTTCATTTTTAAAACAAAACATGACCTCTGAGATAGAGTTGGCTATACTTTCTCAAATTTGAAAAATTAAGCAAAATGCTGATCTAATAGATTCATGTAATTTTTAAGTGTAGCATCTTGAAGGTGTCCCTCTATCAACTGAAGAACAAATGTCTCAGCTTAATATGTGACTGCGTCAAAAAAAAAAAAAATGCAACCACAGTAGGTGATCAAAGGGATAAGTAACTTTCAGGAATTTTGAAAGCCCAGTAGTATTTAGTATATGCTCTCTCAGCATTAAAAAGGTCACCTTGCTAATACATGTTAATTTTGAAAGTTTAATTGACCTTTGGAATTTTAATATCAACCTTTTTTGGTGTGTTTAGAGGTTGGAGCAATCACCGAAGAAACTGAAGCCTGTGATTGGTGGAGTTTGGGGGCTGTCCTCTTTGAACTTCTCACTGGCAAGGTAAGCAGTGACCCGGACATTTAATAAGCTTCCCCAGCTGCTGCCTTGATTTCAAATTGGGGACATTTAGTCTTTGCCTTTAGTTTTTAGATCAGGGGCTAGGTAAGAAAGACTTTGATATCTCTCTCTCTCTCCTTTTCTCCCTAAGTAAGTTTATCAAGATTCCAGATTAAAAAAACAGTTGAGTTGTATTACGCTGAATAAATTGATGGTAAAATGCTGTTACTTCACTGTGTTAGTACACAGTAAGATACAAGACTAAACATTTTTTCTCTTCATTTTCTATGATACACTTTTAACTGTTACACCTATAAAGTTGATGTCAGGATGTATTAGAATTCTCTGTATGTTTTAAACATCTGGTCTGAAACCAGGAGGAATTTCTCATTTTAGAAAATTAATGTAGATATGAATGGTAACATCTTTTTTTCTCAATACTGTAAATTTTTCTGATATGTTTTAGCTTAAGGAGAGAATTTATATTCCCTCTGATCAATAACCTTTAAGATATTAGAGGTGAATAGACTTGAATAGAGTATGCTGCAGATTCTCTTCTGAGAAGCAAACAGAGGAAATGAACAGTCATATTTTTGTAAGTAGTCATCTGTCTTCAATAAGTAAATAATACCAAATTCCCAAGGTAGTTGTAGGATTTACAAATCACCTATACGTACATTCAAACCATGATGTGCTATATGTATATAAAATATTAGCAGATTATAAACTTTGAAAGTTTAGGATACATTTAAAATTTTAAAGCTATCTGAAGTCCCTTTTGAGTTTTATGTATAATGTAAGCTTCTCTGTTTATGAGCCATTTTCTTTGTAACTAAGGGAAAAGGGCTAGTAGCATAAGCTCTTGGATGTGATTTCACCAATTGCCTTCATTCCAGTTAGAAGTTCTGGAGGCTCAGAGCCCTCGTCCTGAACGGCTTAGGTGGCGCTATTGATTACTACACCTCCAGTTACAATTATTGTTGAGTTCTCTGTACTTGCGTCCGTAAATCCTGGGGTAAGAAGTACCTGATGATTGTTTCAGACGCTGGTAGAGTGCCATCCAGCAGGAATAACTACTCACACTACTTTGAACATGCCAGAATGCGTCTCTGAAGAGGCTCGCTCACTCATTCAACAGGTAATTTAATTGACCTATTGGCCAAGTAAATTAACCATGCAAATTAGAAGAGCCCGCAGCTCTAGAACCTTAAAGAAATTAGTTTGGGGCAAGGAAGATTCATTACTAATTACAAATTCATAACTACTACTGTATATCCTTAGGTTCCTGCTATTATCTAAGTGTTGGTGAGGTCAGAGAGAACAGATAAAGCTAAATTGGTATTAAATATTTTTTTCCAAAAATTCAGGCTAATGTTTAGTCATTTCCATCAATTTGTATAGGCATGAGATTATTGCTTTTAGCTTGTCTGGGGCTCCTCTATTTTGCCTACTACATTTTTAAACTATATATGATTGACTATTTTCAATCTTTAATTTATATTTGTAAACTTAGAAATGGGTGTCTCAGTTGCATAGGAGAGAAGTAATGTTAGAAAAGCTTGCCCAGTTAGATGATTCTTAGGTTTATCCGTTGATGGAAATTGTGGGTTTTGGTATCATTTAGTTATTTTTGGTTGCTGTGAAGAAAGAGACAATTGAAAATTAAAGTTCAGTATCCCAGAGGTGGGCTTGGAACGCTGGTGAGCTTCTTCAGCTGATCCCCTACATTTAAAATGTACTGAATAGTGGATCTGGTGAGTACCCCGAGGGTTGTCGGCACTGTGGTATGACAGGCCCACAGCACATCAGCAATAATTGTCAGGCCTGGGATCATACACTTTTATGAAAAATATAAAGGGAATGGTTATTTGGAAAAGATCAAGAATGAAAACTTTTGTTTAGTAGAACATGAATTACTTTTTAAATCAGGGAAATAAAATTTTTAAAAAGGGGTGGAAGGACTTACATATTAATAAGAGAAATACCTAGTATCCTCTTAAGGAGTGATTTTGGTTTCTGTCAGCAGATACGTGCACAGCCTAGTGCTGTACCCTCTGAGAGCAAGGCGTAAATGACTGTTGCAGACGGGTGGGATAGAGCTGTCAGATAGGTTTAAAGACCACTTCGGCAAGTGGGGATAAGGAGGGGCTATTGCTGATGCATTGGTGGTATTAGGAGAGTTCTGTGTAGTGGATGTTATTTTTGTGGCGTCCTAGATTTTCAGCACGGCAGGGTTGGGTGTGGGAGGAACAGCTGGGTGGCACACACAGCTTCAACAATGGGAATAGTCGGAAAGACTCAATTTGAGATATCAGAAGTTTGCTGTATCCAGTGGAGGGATGAATGTAGGGATGAGTGTGGAAAGATAAGTTGGGATCCTCTCATGGGGTTCTGTTATCATGAACACCAGGGTAGAGTGATAGTGTTTAGTTCAGTAAAAAATTGAGATTTGGAGTTTTTGTACAGATGAGGGGAAGAATCAGAATGGTGTGCTTCACGAAGATTCTGAAAATAAAAAGCAACATAACCAGGTTGGAAATACTGAGATGAGAACACCTTGAGCACTTTGCCAAAGGATTAGGAGGTAATGAAAGATACATAAAACATTTCATTCTGATGGGAGAAAGGACATCTACTCATTTGATTTCATTTTATTTGTTGTGACACAAAACAAAAAACTAAATTTAAAGTATTTTTTCTGGTAAATAATTTAAAGAAGGCTAGCAACTGCCATTTTTTGTTTTTCTTTTTAAAGGAGTAGTCATTAAACAGAGTAGGGCCAAAGTAGGTTTACGGTTGTGAGTGTGGGAAACATAGCTTTTTCTTTTATTATTATTTATTTATTGTTGTGTCATTATCCACAAGAGCAACTGTAAGCCTACTTTTGCCCCACCCTGTATAATATTGATAATAGAATTCCCCGCATTAATTTATAAAGGTCTGTTGTTCCTGTTTTATTAGAAATTATGTTGTAAAAGAGTCTAAGCTTAAGGTATGTTGAATCCCCGAATATAGATACTTATCGCTTATATGGTAAATCATTGGCCTGCCTAAGGAAACTACCACTCATGTCGAGGAAACATCATCAGGAAAGGGAAGAGGGGTCTCGTGGCATGATTAGCCATTTGTCACTCTGAGTTTCCTCTTCCACTACCTCACAGGTCATAGAGGTCATTTAAAAAATCACAAGATGATTTATATGGAAATAATTATTCTGCTTTGGGGAGATTTCCCCTCTTTGGTCTGTCAGCTCCTTGCTCGCTTCCTAGATTTTATAATCTCCTGTGTCCATGTTCAGTCATCTCAGCCAGGTGACTGATACTAACGTAAACATAGTTACATTTTAAACGCAATATTTTAAGAAGATACTTATATTTTATAAATTTTCACGGGCATGCATGTTTGTACTTTACAGTGGACATTAGTTAATTATGACAAGTTGCTTTGTCCGCTGAAAGATGTTATATGAAAAACCCCCACAAAACTTCAAAGCAAACTTCTGTGTCTTTATTGCTCAACTCCATTGCCTGTTCTTCAGGAACAGGGAGGTTGGCAGCCACTGGTTGACACATTCTCATAAGTAGTGGGATCTTTGCATGATCTCTTGCGAGGTCTGAGGTAGTATTTAAAATGGCTGAATAAGCAAGATGGTCATGAGTGAAACAATTACACTTCTGCCTGTAGGTTTATACTTGTAAATTTATGGAAGAGTCCATGAACTAAGTAAATTAACTTTAGTAAAATGAAAATAGGAACCTCTATTGGAATTTCATAACAAGGTCATGTTTTAGAAAGAATGGACATGGGAAAGACAATTGTAACAAAGAAGAAAAAACTTGGATGTTTTCTGAAATAGTTAAAAATATTCTATAGTTGTAGTGAATTCTTACCAATATTTGATACTTTAAATTTATATTCATTTGTCTGATGCCTTTTACATTTCAGTCCCTAGACATGAATTGTCTGATTTCGAAAGTGGCTTTGATATATTTAGGACATTTTTAGGTTTGTTTTATAATAGCTTTTCTCTTAACATATTTTAGAAACTTGTAATACAAAAATTCTTTGAGAATTTAGATTTGATAAGCAGTAGTTATTTTGAATGTTAGAAAAATAATTTTAAGTTAAAAGACTGGAGACTGAGGACAGTCTTTTGAAGTCTATGCTTCACTCCCTTTGTGGATTTGGTAATTCAAAGTGGAGCAATAGATTCTTGGCCTGTGCATATCATACACTCATGAGGCAGTGCAACACTGTGGTTAAGAGCATGGATTCTGGCCTGACCAGGCAGTGGCACAGTGGACAGAGTATTGGACTGGGATGCAGAGGACCCAGGTTCAAAACTCTGAGATTGCCAGCTTGAGCATGGGTTCATCAGGCTTGAGTGCTGGCTCATCCAGCTTGAGCGGGGGCTCGCCAGCTTGAGCAGGGAGTTGCTGGCTTGAGCATGGGATCATAGACATGACCCCATGGTCTCTCGCTTGAACCCAAAGGTTGCTGGTTTGAAGCCCAAGGTCACTGGCTTGAGCCCAAGGTTGCTGGATTGAGCAAGGGGTCATTAGCTCTGTTGCAGCCACCTGGTCAAGTCACATATAAGAAAGCAATCAATGAACAACTAAGGAGACAGAGGAGCTGCAATGAAGAATTGATGCCTCTCTTGCCTGACCAGGCGGTGGCGCAGTGGATAGAGCATCAGACTGGGATGCCGAGGACCCAGGTTCGAGACCCCGAGGTTGCCAGCTTGAACGTGGGCTCATCTGGTTTGAGCAAAAGCTCACCAACTTGGACCCAAGGTTGCTGGCTCGAGCAAGGGGTTACTCGGTCTGCTGAAGGCCCACGGTCAAGGCACATATGAGAAAGCAATCAATGAACAACTAAGGTGTCACAATGCGCAACAAAAAACTAATGATTGATGCTTCTCATCTCTCCATTCCCGTCTGTCTGTCCCTGTCTATCCCTCTCTCTGACTCTCTCTCTGTCTCTATTAAAAATAAATAAATAAATTTAAAAAGAATTGATGCCTCTCTTTCCCTTCCTGTCTGTCCTTATCTGTCCCTCTCTCTGTCTCTGTCACAAGAAAAAAAAAAAAGAGCATGGATTCTTGAGCCACTGCCTGAATTCAAGTCTTGTCTTTGCCCCTGCCAACTTCTCTGAGTCTGTTTTCTCATCTATAAATTAGAGAAAAATAATAGTAGATATTCAAAGAGTTGTGAGTTAAATGAATTAACTTATATTAAGTACTTAGAATAAGACTAGGACACAGTGAGTGTCACATAAATATTTTTATTTTTATTTTTAGGAGATATAACATATAGTAATTTGTATGTGATAAAGCATGTCATTGAATTATAGGGTTCCTAACATAAGAGTGAGGCAACTGCTGATGATATGACAAAAGGGTCTCAGAAAAATGGTGGCCTAGCACATAATAGGACATCAATCGATATTTTTTGCCCAAATAATGGAATGAATGAATCATGAATGAAAGAAAAAATAGAAATGAAGGAAAAAGAAGACATAGAAGTTTAATTTGAATAGTGGGATTTTCTATATGTATAGAATCATTAATGTAAAGAAATTAATTTCATTTGCAGTTGACTAAATATTGTGGAAAAATTATTTGCTAGGGAATATCCTCAGGTTTGAATGGTGTAATCATCTGAGGAAGTTGGCCAATTCTCTCCTCAAAAAAAGAAATTATAAAGATAGAATTGGCAAAAACAACCATCTCAGTGCTCTGGAAATTGATCAAAGGGATACAAAAATCTGAAAAGTGTTTATGCTTGAGAAACAGTGGGGCTTTGGGAAAGAGCGCTGGGACCTTGGCATTCTTGCCTGGGGCTGTTCCCATTTTCTTCCCTGGTTGGTCAGGTATGAAGGTTCTACCAGATTGGGGCAGGCCATGAAGACCAACCCTGAGGCTGCGTGCTTGTGCATAGGAGCAGGGAAAGAGCCCAGTGAAAAGTAAACACCTGGGCAGACTTGAAAATAGCCTAAATTTTGAATGTGTTCTCCTAACCATTGTTAGAGGATGGAAGCTTTAGTGGCTGTGTGGGTTTTTTTTTATTTTTTATTATTCTCCCAGTACTCCCCTTCCCTTTTTGGTAACTATCAGCTTGTTCTCTGTGTCTATGGAGCTGTTTCTGTTTCATTTTTCTGGATTCTATATATAAATGAAATTATACAGTATTTGTCTTTCTTTGTCTGACTTAGTTCACTTAGTATGATACCTTCTATGTCTATCCATGTTGTTGTACTGACAAGATTTCATTCTTTTTAATTGCTGAATAATATTGCATTCTATATATGTACCACATTTTCTTTATCCATTCATCTATTGATGGACAGCTTGGTTGCTTCCATATCTTGGCTCTTGTAAGTAATGCTGCAATGAACATAGGGGTGCATATATCTTTTTTAATTAGTGTTTTTGATTTCTTTGGATAAATATCAGAGGTGGAATTGCTGGGTTGTATGGTCACTGTGTTTTTAATTTTTTGAGCAATCTTCATACTGTTTTCCATAGTGGCTGCACCCATTAACAATCCCACCAGTAATGTATGAGGGTTCCCTTTTTCCATATCTTTGTTTACACTTGTATTTGTTGATTTTTTTGATGATAGCCACTATGACAGGTATGAGGTGACACCTTATTATTGTTTTGATTTACATTTCTCTAATGATTATTGATGTTGAACATCCTTTCATTCATATGTCTGTTGACCGTCTGTATGTCTTCTTTGGAGAAATGTCTGTTCACGTCCTTTGTCCATTTCTTAGTTGTATTTAAAAAAAATTTTTTCAAGTGAGAGGAGAGGTGATAGTAAGACAGACTCTGGTTACGGGAGAGGAAGAGGGAGAGAAGAGGGAGAAAGAAGGGACAAGAAGCAGATGATTGCTTCCCTTTTTTTTTTTTTTTTTGTATTTTTCTGAAGCTGGAAACGGGGAGAGACAGTCAGACAGACTCCCGCATGCGCCTGACGGGGATCCACCCAGCACGCCCACCAGGGGGTGACACTCTGCCCACCAGGGGGCGATGCTCTGCCCATCCGGGGCGTCGCTATGTCGCGACCAGAGCCACGCTAGCGCCTGAGGCAGAGGCCACAGAGCCATCCCCAGAGCCTGGGCCATCTTTGCTCCAATGGAGCCTTGGCTGTGGGAGGGGAAGAGAGAGACAGAGAGGAAGGAGAGGGGGAGGGGTGGAGAAGCAGATGGGCGCTTCTTCTGTGTGCCCTGGCCGGGAATCGAACCCAGGACTTCTGCACGCCAGGCCGACGCTCTATCACTGAGCCAACCGGCCAGGGCCAGATGGTTGCTTCTTATAAGTGCCCTGACCGGGAATCAAACCTGGGATGTCCATACACCAGGCTGACACTCTATCTACTGAACCAACCAGCCAGGGCCATTAACTGGACTGTTTTTGAAAAAAAAATTTTTTTGATGTTAAATTGTATGAGTTTTTTCTGTATTTTGGATGTTAACTCTTTATTGGTTGTATCATTTGCAACTATCTTCTCCCATTTAGTAGACTTTCTTTTCATGTTGTTGATGCTTTCTTTCATTGTACAAAAATTTTTTAGTTTGATACAATCCTATGTCTTTGTTTATTCTTTTTTTTTTTTAATATTAATATTTTTTTATTAAATTTAATGCAGTGACATTGATAAATCAGGGTACATATGTTGAGAGAAAATATCTCTAGATTATTTTGACATTTGATTGTGCTGTATACCCCTCCCACAAAGTTAAATTGTCTTCTGTCACCTTCTATCTGGTTTTCTTTAAATGCCCCTCTCCCTCCCTATGTACCCCTCGCTTCCTTCTCACCCCCTCCCCCTTCCCCCAACCCCCCCCCCCCGCCCCTGTTAGCCATCACATTCTTGTTCATGTCTCTGAGTCTCATTTTTATGTCCCTTCTATGTATGGATTCATCTCAGTTTTTTTTCTGATTTACTTATTTCACTCCGTATAATGTTATCAAGGTCCATCCATGTTATTGTAAATGATCCGATGTCATCATTTCTTATGGCTGAGTAGTATTCCATAGTATATGTACCAAAGTTTTTTAATCCACTCGTCCTCTGACGGACACTTGGGCTGTTTCCAGATCTTCGCTATTGTGAACAATGCTGCCACAAACATGCGGGTGCATTTCTCCTTTTCCAGCCGTTCTATGGTGTCCTTGGGGTATATTCCTAAAAGTGGGATAGCTGGGTCAAAAGGCGGTTCGATTTTCAGTTTTTTGAGGAATCTCCATACTGTTTTCCACAGTGGCTGCACCAGTCTGTATTCCCACCAGCAGTGCAGGAGGGTCCCCTTTTCTCCACATCCTCGCCAGCACTTATTCTGTGTTGTTTTGTTGATAAGCGCCATTCTGACTGGTGTAAGGTGATATCTCATTGTGGTTTTAATTTGCATTTCTCTAATGATTAGTGATGTTGAGCATTTTTTCATATGCCTATTGGCCATCTGTATGTCCTCTTTGGAGAAGTGTCTATTCATCTCTTTTGCCCATTTTTGGATTGGGTTGTTTGTCTTCCTGGTGTTGAGTTTTACAAGTTCTTTATAAATTTTGGTTATTAACCCCTTATCAGACGTATTGTCAAATATGTTCCCCATTGTGTAGTTTGTCTTTTTATTCTGTTCTTGTTGTCTTTAGCTGTGCAAAAGCTTTTTAGTTTGATATAGTCCCATTTGTTTATCCTGTCTTTTATTTCACTTCCCCGTGGAGATAAATCAGCAAATATATTGCTCCGAGAGATGTCGGAGAGCTTACTGCCTATGTTTTCTTCTAAGATGCTTATGGTTTCACGGCCTACATTCAAGTCTTTTATCCATTTTGAGTTTATTTTTGTGAGTGGTGTAAGCTGGTGATCTAGTTTCATTTTTTTGCAGGTAGCTGTCCAATTTTCCCAACACCATTTGTTAAAGAGGCTGTCTTTACTCCATTGTATTTCCTTACCTCCTTTGTCAAATATCAGTTGTCCATAGAACCGTGGGTTTGTTTCTGGGTTCTCTGTTCTATTCCATTGATCTATATGCCTGTTCTTATGCCAGTACCAGGCTGTTTTGAGTACAATGGCCTTGTAGTATAACTTGATATCAGGAAGTGTGATACCTCCCACTTTATTCTTCTTTTTTAAGATTGCTGAGGCTATTCGTGTCCTTTTTTGGTTCCATATAAATTTTTGGAATATGTGTTCTATATCTTTGAAGTATGTCATTGGTATTTTAATTGGTATTGCATTGAATTTATAAATTGCTTTGGGTAATATAGACATTTTAATGATGTTTATTCTTCCTAACCATGAGCACGGTATATGCTTCCACTTGTTAGTATCTTCCTTGATTTCTTTTATCAATGTTTTGTAATTTTCCGAGTACAAGTCTTTAGTCTCCTTGGTTAAGTTTACTCCTAGGTACTTTATTTTTTTGGTTGTAATTGTGAAGGGGATTGTTTCCTTAATTTCTCTTTCTGACTGTTCATTGTTGGTGTATAAAAATGCTTCTGATTTCTGAGTATTGATTTAATATCCTGCCACTTTGCTGAATTTATTTATCAGGTCCAGTAGTTTTTTGACTGAGACTTTAGGGTTTTCTATATACAATATCATATCATCTGCAAATAATGATAGTTTTACTTCTTCTTTTCCAACTTGAATGCCTTTTATTTCTTCTTCTTGTCTGATTGCTGTGGCTAGGACTTCCAGGACTATGTTAAATAAGAGTGGTGAAAGGGGGCACCCCTGCCTTGTTCCTGATCTTAAGGGTATTGCTTTTAATTTTTGCCCATTGAGTATGATGTTGGCTGTGGGTTTCTCATATATGGCTTTTATCATGTTGAGGTATGTTCCCTGTATTCCCACTTTGCTGAGAGTTTTGATCATGAATGGGTGCTGGATTTTATCAAATGCTTTTTCTGCATCTATTGAAATTATCATATGGTTTTCTCCTTCTTTTTGTTTATGTGATGAATCACATTGATTGATTTACGAATATTGTACCAGCCTTGCCTCCCCAGAATAAATCCCACTTGATCATGGTGTATGATTTTTTCCATATATTGTTGGATCCGGTTTGCTAATATTTTGTTGAGGATTTTAGCATCTATATTCATCAGAGATATTGGCCTATAATTTTCTTCTTTGTGTGGTCTTTGCCTGGTTTTGGAATCAGAATTATGCTCGCCTCATAAAAGGAGTTTGGAAGTCTTCCTTCCTCTTGAATTTTTTGAAATAGTTTGAGAAGGATAGGAGTTAGTTCTTCTTTGAATATTTGGTAGAATTCCGTTGTGAAGCCATCGGGCCCCGGGCTTTTCTTTGTTGGGAGTTTTTTGATAACTGCTTCGATCTCCTTTGGTGTAATTGGTCTGTTTAAGTTTTCTGATTCTTCCAGATTGATTTTTGGAAGATTGTACGTTTCAAGGAATTTGTCCATTTCATCTAGGTTGTCTAGTTTTTTGGCATACAGTTCTTCATAGTATTTTCTTACAATATTTTGTATTTCTGTTGTGTCAGTTGTTATTTCTCCTCTCTCATTTCTAATTTTATTTATTTGAGACCTCTCTCTCTTTTTCTTGGTGAGTCTACTTAAAGGTTCATCAATCTTGTTTACCTTTTCAAAGAACCAGCTCCTAGTTTCATTGATCCTCTGTATTGTTTCTTTAGCCTCTATGTCATTTATTTCTGCTCTGATCTTTATTATTTCCTTCCTTCTACTACATTTGGGCTTTACTTGCTGTTCTTTTTCTAATTCTTTTAGATGCAGGGTTAAGTTGTTTATTTGAGCTTTTTCTAGCTTCTGAAAGTGTGCCTGTAGTGCTATGAACTTCCCTCTCAGCACTGCTTTCGCTGTGTCCCATAAATTTTGAGTTGTTGTATGCTCATTGTCATTCGTTTCTAGGAATTTCTTTATTTCTTCTTTGATCTCATTCTTAATCCATTCATTATTTAACACCCTGCGTCTTTGTTTATTCTTTTGTTGCTCTTACCCAAGGAGACATAAACTAAAAGATATTGCTATAAGTGATGTTAAAAAGTTTACTGCCCGTGTTTTCTTCCAGGAATTTAATGCTGTCAGGTTTTACATTTAAGTTTTTAATCCATTTTGAATTTTTTTTATATGCTCTAAGAAAGTGGTCTGATTTCTTTCTTTCTTTCTCTTTCTTTCTTTCTTTCTTTCTTTCTTTCTTTCTTCCCTCCCTCCCTCCCTCCCTCCCTCCCTCCCTCCCTCCCTTCTTTCTTTCATTCTTTTTCTTTCTTTCTTTCTTTCTTTCTTTCTTTCTTTCTTTCTTTCTTTCTTTCTTTCTTTCTTTTTGCATGTGTCTATCCAGTTTTTCCAACACCACTTGTTGAAGATAATATCTTTACTCCATTGTATATCTTGCCTCCTTTGTCACATTTAAATCTAACCTCTTTTCAATCACTGGTGGGCCACTAAGCAGTACAGACACAACTTAAAAGTAAAAACAAGAAAAATAATAAAGACATCAACAGCTGCTTGTTATGATGGGATGTAGGAAGCTGATTTACAGACTTAGCTGAAACAAGTTACTAAACCATCCAACAGCAGCGCTCACAGTCTTCATGGGAAGAAAATCAGACTCCAGAGTTGCTAAAGTACATTCTCTAAATGTCTCTTTTTTAGCAAAATATAAGATACACAGATATAAAAATGTATGACCCATATCAGGGAAAAAAGCAGTCAATAGGAGTTGTCATCTCTAAAGTATCTTCAGATTTTGGATTTAACAAAGACTTCAAAGTGGGTATTATAAATATATTTAAAGAACTAAAGGAAACCATGTTTAAGGAGTTAAAGGAAAGTATAACAGCAGTGAATCAACAGAGATTCTCAATAAGGATATAGAAATTATATATATGAATATTATTTAAAAATTTTTTCAAATCTAACTTATAGAAATTATATTTTTATTAAAAGAACCAACCAGAAAAAAAAGAACCAACTAGAAATTCTTTAATTCAAGATACAGTAATTGAAATAAAGAAGTCACTAAGGGAAACAAATTCATTAGATTATTTTTTTTAACAGCAAATTTGAGATAGTTAAGGGAAGACTCAGTGAATTTTAAGTAGAACAATAGAAGTTATCCAATCTGAAAAACAGACCAAAAATAAAAATGTAGAAAGATGAACAGGGTTACAGAGACCTGTAAAACAATATAAAATATATGAATATACATAAAATGGGAATCCTAGAAGGAAAGGAAAGAGGGGAAGGGTCAACAAAAATACTTGAAGAAATAATAGCTAGAAATGCTAAATATGATGAAAAACATTGATATGCATCAAAGAGACTTATTGGACTCTAAGCAGGAAAATACAGAGAGATCCACACATAGACATATTATGGTCAAGTTATTAAAAGACAAAAGACAAAGAGGACGATTTTGTAAGCAGCAAAAGAAAAACAGTCTGTATACAAGGGAGTATTAATGTGCGACATCTCTTCAAAAACAATAGAAAACTGTTAACTACACTTATTATGACGATCATTTTATAATATATACAAATATCAAATCATTATGCACCACATAACTAATATAATGTCATGTTAATTATACCTCAATAAAAAAGAAAAACAGAAGATGGAAGACAGTGAAAAGACATATTCAAAGTGCCAAAACAAGGTACCTGTCAATCCTTCTAAAATAAAGATGAAGTAAAGCAATTTCCAAATAAAGGCAGAAAATTCATTGCTGGCAAGCTTGCCTTACAAGAAATAATACAGGAAGTCCTTCAGGGTGACCAGAAATGATGCCATCTAGTAACTCAAATCCGTAGGAGGAAAGGAAGAGCCCTGGAATGGTAAATAGGAGTTAATACTAAAGACTAAATATATTTATCTCATTTCTCTTGTAAGCTTCTTTTAAAAGACCTAAGATTGCATGAAGCAATGATTATAATACTGTGCTGTTGAGTTTATAACATATGTAGATGCAATATATAGGTAACAATAATAGATGAAAGAAGGCAGACAGAGTGAAATTATAGTGGAATGGAGTTTCTATATTTTATCGGAATTACATTAGTATTAATCTGAAATAGATTGTGATAAAACATATTTATAATATTTACAGCAACTACTAAAAAGTAAAATTAAGAGGAACTGAAACACTACAGTAAAAAGTATTTGACTCAAAAGAAAAGCAGTAAAAGAAGAACAAAAAAAGACAATAGATGTAGAAAACAAGTAGCAAAATGGCAAATGTAAACCCACCATATTGATAATTACATTCAATGTGAAAGTCTAAACATGCCAAAGAAGAGGCAGAGATTGTTAACCTGGGTCAAAAAGCAAGATCCAAATTATCATCTGTGTATGAGAGACACACCTTAAGGTCAAATACAGAAATAGGTTGGAAGAAAAAGGATAGGAAAAGAAAACCCTGCAAAAAGTAACCATAAGAGAATGGGAGTGGCTATATCACATCCCAGACAAAATAGATGTCAAGATTAGAGACTTATTAGAGACTGAAACAGATTTTTTTAATGATAAGAGTCAATACATAGAAAGATATAATAATTCTAGTTATATGGCTCTAATAATAGCCTCAAAACATACAAGCAAAATCTGACTGAATTGAAGGGAAAAATAAACAATCCAATAATAATAATAATAAATGGAGGCTTCAGTAACCCAGTCTTGATAATTTATAGAAAACAAGCAAGGATGTAAAGAAGGCTGGAACAACATTATCAGACAACTCTAACTGACATATTTAGTTCACTCCATCCAGTGATTTCAGAGTATATTCTTGCCGCATGTACATGGAACATTC
Source organism: Saccopteryx bilineata (assembly GCF_036850765.1). Classification (NCBI taxonomy): domain Eukaryota; kingdom Metazoa; phylum Chordata; class Mammalia; order Chiroptera; family Emballonuridae; genus Saccopteryx; species Saccopteryx bilineata. Next base: position 295,902,321 of record NC_089491.1, on the reverse strand, counting down.
TTCAGGATAATATAACAAGTTTCAATATTTAAGAAGATTGAAATCATGCAACATATTCTGACCATAACAGTTTAATTAAAAATCATCAATAGAAAGACATCTGGTGAATCCATTAATATTTGGAAATTAAACAACACACTTCTAAATAACCTATAAGTCAAAGAAAAAAACCCCAAGAAAAGCTAGAAATTATTTTTAATGAACTAAAAACAAATCCAAACTCACACTATATCAAAATTTATGGGATGCAGCTAAATCAGTTTTTGAGGAAAATCTATGGCTTTAACCACCTGTATCAGAAAAGAAGGGCTCAGATAAAAATCTCATCTTTTACCTTAAGAAACTAGAAAAGATAACTATAAAAAGCAAAGTAAATTTAAAGCAAGCAGAATAAAATAAGCAGAAATCAATGAAATAGAGAAAATTAAGGTATTTACAAATGGTTCTTTGAAAAAAATCAACAAAATTGGGAAATGTTTAGCTGACTCTAAAACGTACATTAAAAGGCAACAGAATCTAAAATATCCAAAATAATCTTAGAGAACAAAGTTGGAGGACTTATATTACCTGATTTCCATAGTCATTGTAAAACCACAGTAACTACTTACCATGTTATTAGAGCAAAGACAGGCATATAGATCAATGGAATAAAATTGAATCCAGAAATCAAGCCATACATTAATGTCATTGATTTTCAATAAAGACACCAAGATAATTTGGTGATGAAAAAGTCTTTTCAATAAATGGTGCTGGGAAAATCATATGTTCGTATGTAAAACCAAAATGAACTAAGCCCCTTACTTCATGCCATATGTAAAATTAACTCAAAATAGGTCATAGACCTACGGAAGCTAAAACTGTAAAAATTGTAGAAGAGAACAGGAGAAGATCTTCATGACCTTGGATTAGGGAGTTATTAGACATGATACCAAAGTGAAAAAAAATTGATAGTGTTGGCTTCATTAAAATTAAAAACTTTTATACTTGAAAACATTAGTAAGAGAATGAAAAGACAGGCCAGAGACTGGGAGAAAATATTTGCAAATCATGTAACTGATAGTGGATTTGTATTCAGAATGTAAAAGAACTTTTATAACTCAGCAAGCAGACAGCTCAGTATAAAAATGGGCAAAGATTTACCAAGGAAGCTAAATATATGAAATGCTCATAAGAACATGAAAAGATGCTCACTATCCCTAGTCATTAAGGAATAAAAATTAAAACCATAATAAGATACCACTAAAACCCACTAAAAGGCCTATAATAAAGAGACTATGAAATATTGGTAAGGATGTAGAAAAAGTAGAACCCTCCTATATTGCTGGTGGGAATATAAAATGTTATAGCTACTTTAGAAAAGTTTGGCAGTTTCTTAAAAAGTCAAACATGAACTTAACATATGATCTAGTGATTCTACTCCTAGGGATATCCATAAGAGAAATGAAAGCATATGTCCACACGAAGACACATACACAAATGTTACAGCCACTGTGTTCCTTGTAGCTTCAACCTGGAAAGTGCACATGTCCGTTAACTGATGAATAGATTAACAAAATGTATATCTAAACAGTGGAAGGCTGTTCAGAAGTAAAAAAGAATGGATTGTTGATACCTGCTACAATCTCAAAAACATGTGAAATAAAATAGCTGCAAAAGACAATGTATTTTATGATTTCATTTACATGAAATATCTAGAAAGGGCAAGTTTATAGACAGCAGGTCAGTGGTTAGTTGGGACTGGAGATGGTAGTGAAGATTAACAACATAAGGAAACTTTTTAGGGTGATCAAAGTGTTTTTTTTTTTTTTACAGAGACAGAGTCAGAGAGAGGGATAGACAGAGACAGACAGACAGGAACGGACAGAGATGAGAAGCATCAATCATTAGTTTTTTGTTGTGACACCTTAGTTATTCATTGACTGCTTTCTCATATGTGGGCCTTCAGCAGACCGAGTAACCCCTTGCTCGAGCCAGCGACCTTGGGTCCAACCTGGTGAGCTTTTTGCTCAAACCAGATGAGCCGGCGCTCAAGCTGGCAACCTCGGGGTCTCAAACCTGGGTCCTCTGCATCCCAGTTCGACGCTCTGTCCATTGCGCCACCGCCTGGTCAGGTGATCAAAGTGTTCTAAAACCAGATAGTGGTAATGGTTGTGCAACTCTTAACTTTCTTTCCTAAGAATCATTGAATTGCATGCTTTCAGGAAGTAAATTTTATGCTATATAAATTATTTTTCAGTAATGCTGTTGAAACAAAAATTTGAGACATGAATGTCTCAAGACACTTTTTCTTCCTGCATGTCCATGGTCTACAATAATTGTATATGACTGCTTTTCCTACACTCAGCAATTCTGTTGCATATAATATTATTAACTTATTTTATGCATGAATTCTAATAGTGAAGAAGTCAAAACACGTTTTATTCATTGGGTCAAATTATTCCATGTGAGTCAGCTCTTCCAAGGAAACGATTTTGGAATGTGAGCTGGCTAATTCAGACTAGGTGAAGTTTCGCCCCAGTGCATATATAATTCACTCAGGGTTGAGAGACCTAGCGTGCCTCTTAAGCTTTCTAATCATGAAAGGAGTAACTGGACCTTACAGAATTTGGTACAATATCAAATTAACATCACACTGTATGTTTGGAGTAGGAAATTCCTAAGTATAACTTTATGAGGATGAGAAAAACAAAGCGAGCTATTCAAGGTCCTGTTTCAAATCAGTTGAAAAGCCAGGAACTCAGATACCCCATGACTCCACAGCTAGAGTCATGTAGACATTGCTCCCTTTCAAGAAAGTATAGTTAGCTGGCTAGTAGGTCCATTTGTTGCTGGAGTTGAATTTACAAGTTTTCTCCTCTCCTGTTTTTGTTTTCCTCTGATTTGCTCATTGGATTCCTCTTTTTTAGCTCTTGCAATACAACCCTGTGGAGCGTCTTGGCGCGGGAGTTGCTGGTGTTGAAGATATCAAATCTCATCCATTTTTTACCCCAGTGGATTGGGCAGAACTGATGAGACGAACATGACGCAGGGTCATCTGCACCCATTTGATCTTCTCTGGGACAGGCGTCTCTAGCAGAGGGGCAGCTCTGCCTCGCAGGCACTGACAGAGCACCAAAGCACTGGCGTGAAGACCTTTGAGGAAATGGGGGACAGAAAGGCTGAGAGAGAACAATTCCTTTACAGTTACTCTCTGGACAAGATATTGGCTCCATGTGCAAGGAGCTGTTGCATACAAACCTTTAACCAAGGTGTGATCTTTGTTTTGTCTGCGTTTAGTGTCATAGGTGAGTTAGGAACCCAACTGAAAGGAATGCCGGTGGAGAACTTCCTCTGACGTGAAACTCCAAGTGTACAATTAAGTATTACTTGAAAGGAGGACTTTACATGGCAGCTAACCATGCTTTTCTGCTAACAAGATTGGCTTATGTGATCAAATTAATATTTGTTGAATAATATATGAAAAGTGCTTTATGAATAATGTCATCTGTGGAGCTTAAAAAGTGAGGAAAATAAGAATATACTCATGTCTAATAGGAAACATATACTATGATGTTATATAATTAATGTGTGTTGAATATGGTCCCAAATTGTTTCATACTTTCAGATGTTCACATGGAAAGGAAATACTTCCTGGTGTCAACTTTTACTTGGTTGGTACTGCTTATGGCAGGGTTCATTTAAACAGTCACTCTGTCTCTCTTGCCAACTGTGTCCCTCTACTTCCCACACCCCTGGCCTATTCTCTCATACTCTGTTCTTTGTACCCCCTACTAATTCATATGCAACAAAAAAGGGAAGGGAATATTTATGTGGCCAAATTGTATCAACCTAGTAAGGACTAAGAAATCATGATGTAAAATAAACATGGTAAAAATCTAAGTCTCTCCTTTATTTAATTGCTATACACACACACACACATATTTTTTTTTGTTTTAAAGGAAGGCTTCTTTTCCTTTCAGTTTGGAATGTTAGTAATTTCTACTTCTTCTTATGCTTGACTTCATTTTAGGGTTTGGTTTGGTATACTAAGAACTGAAGGATCTCATCTAAATGGAATTGAATGGCAGACCTATTTTATTACTCATAGTGACAGGATTTCCAGATTTGACCTCCTAATCTACTTGACATTGTGTAGAAAGAATATGAGTGTTTACACATCTCCAAACATTTGTATTATTCCTTTATGTTGCTAAGATAGGTCCTTGGTTATACATTGTTTACAACAATTTACAAATGTTTTAAGAGTGTTAAGGTATGTTTTTATAACTTTATTCAAAGAAGAAAGAATAAGGCATTATTTCTGAGTTAGGAGCTACTAGAAATAATGAAAGCTTTGTACACGTTTTAACCCTTTGTGTTTTTGAGATGTGTGTGAGAGCCCATCCTATTCCAAGAGCATCTGGCATCAGCCACCGGCCAGGTCCTCGCCTCGAATTAAATGGAAGCAAAAAAGGCTTTAGTGAAAGAGAGGAAATGTGCAAGCATTTTTCCTTTTTCTCTTATCCTGCTCCCCCTTTTTCCTCTTGGGTCCCCTTATAACCTGAACCCCAGCTGAAGGGCTGCAACAACACCAGGATGGGGAGCAGGTCACCAGGATCACAGCTCAATCAAGATGACATAATTCCCTGGAACTGGATTTCAACTCACCAGCCCCCTGGCCTCATAACAGGAACTCATGCAGGTGAGAGGCAGGGATGACTTCCTGAGCAGGACTGGTAGGAAGTCTGCGAGGACGTGGAGCGGGCCAGTCCAGCACTTCCTTCCAGAAGTGCCCTATGACATGAAAGTGGGACTTCACAACTAAGGTGAAGCTCCCAGCCCTTCCACATGATTTTGGTTCCTTCATTTCAGAGGACAGTAATGTCAACAGATGGTTGCTATGTCAGTGTGTTGACATAATTCCATTGCTTCAGTTTCTCTCTTTTTCTCTGTATGTTAGGTTGGAACTTGTACTTAATGTAAATGTATTATTCATAGTCATGGTAGACATCAGTTATTTTAGGAATAAACACACAAGATAAATGGCTTTGGGTTGATGAACCCAAGTCTGTTTTTATTTTATCGTGTGTATTAGAGATATTAACATTTTTAATGCTGTGGCCAGTAGTGCCTTTTTTTTTTGTAGTATATGTCATATGGATCAAAATCATAAAGGATTTGCCACTTTTTTTGAGAAATGAATATTTTTCATTTGATTTTTTTTACTGTGGTACATACAATATACATAACAAAATTTACTGTTTTAACTTCTTTTAAGTATACAATTTATTGACATTTAGAACATCCACATTTTTAGTCAGCCAGTACCACTGTGCATCTCAGAACCTCTTAATCATCCCAAACTGAAACTTCGGACCCATTAAACAATCACTTCCCATTCCCCCTCCCCTGGCTGCTGGTAACCACCATTCTACTTTCTGTCTCCATGACTGGCTTTTCTAGGTCTCTCTTATAAGTAGAATCTACACTATTTGTTCTTCTGAGTCTGGCTTATTTTCTTAACATAGTGTTTTCAAGGTTCACCCCTGACATAGTGAATATCAAACTTTCATTCCTTTTTGAGGCTAAATAATATTCCATTGTCTGTATATACCCCATTTTGTTTAGCCATTTACTTGGCAATGGACATTTAGGTGTTCCACCTTTTGGCTATTGTGAACAGTGTCATTATGAACATTGATGTACAAACATCTCTGAGTTCATGCTCATTTGATTTTATATTTTTTATATGAAATTACCAATGTAATCAATTATTATTTTAATTATGCTCTTTATAAGAGAGCTTTTTCTAGCAGGTTGCCAATACCATTATGGTGTATTGCCTCTTATTCTAAGATATGATAGGAAAATCTACCATTTCTATTTCACAAATGGGTAAGTTAAGCTCCCTAAGATTAAAAAAGAATGCCATCATTTTGTTTTAACTATGGAGTGACTTGATACCTTTTGAGACAGATCATTTCAATTAAATTTGTTATAATTACTGAACTCTGAAAACATTTAAACCTGCCTTTTAAACATTTATAAACTGTTAAAATTCCTATTGTGTTTTGACCCACCAGCTTTTCCTACCCTATTTTATTTCAGATCAATTGTGAACCAGGTTTGAGTTTTGCTTTCATATAATGCTTGTACTGAGAAGTATAAAATTTATAAATAATATTCATACTGTAACCAGTAATACTATATTAGGACCCCACACATCATATGCCTTGGTTGAAATTACCTGCCTATAATTTTTGAATCCAAATAAGGAAATCTGACTATAGTATTCAAAGGCTCTTTGCCTCTCAAGAGGCCCCTTATAGCATTTTTATTGAACTCACGTTGGGATTACTTTATAGCAGGGGTCCCCAAACTACCGCCCGCGGGCCACATGCGGCCCCCTGAGGCCATTTATCCGGCCCCCGCTGCACTTCCGGAAGGGGCACCTCTTTCATTGGTGGTCAGTGAGAGGAGCATAGTTCCCATTGAAATACTGGTCAGTTGGTTGATTTAAATTTACTTGTTCTTTATTTTAAATATTGTATTTATTCCCGTTTTGTTTTTTTTACTTTAAAATAAGATCTGTGCAGTGTGCATAGGGATTTGTTCATAGTTTTTTTTTATAGTCCGGCCCTCCAATGGTCTGAGGGACAGTGAAATGGCCCCCTGTGTAAAAAGTTTGGGGACCCCTGCTTTATAGCAAAGGCCAAGACATAATGTGGATCATTTTTCTTCTTAGAAGTAGTTGATTTAATTTTTGGTATAGATAGCTAAATGTTTTAGGTAATGAAGCCTGGTATTCCAAGCTCTTTGAGGATTGTGGAATATAATGAATGGAAAGTCTTCGAGTCATGTCATGATCCTGTCTCTGTGACTAACTAGACTTTACCATCGATCAAATTATATTCTAGACCTAATCCTTACCTAAGGAACAAAAAGGGAGGTAAGTTCTAAGCTCCCCAAACAATGATAGACTTTCTACTTTTTAAAGTGAACTAATTTGATAAACCAACAGTGTAGAAAGACAAGGTTAATGAAAATCTTAAATTGGTAGTTAACTGTTTTCTTACAATTAGTTTTCTAATAATCCTAGATACTTGGGTTGCTGCCATATACAATGCTCTGTAGCATAGCCCTTAGTGGTTATGCGTCTATAAAAATTTTTAATAGAGTGAAGTACTGAAAGGTTATTTCTCAGTCAGTTCTACGGTGGGAAAGGAGAGTTGAAGGTCCAGACAGAAGTCTGTGGAGGTGAAAGGAGGTTAGGACACACCTACATTTGCTCACATCTTAGAGCTTTCTCAATAACTGCGTTGGGATTCCTACCGTATTGCCCTCATCTATCATATTTTATGTGTTTATTTGACTCAGTTCTTTGGCAGGCATAACCAGAGTACAACATTGATACTTTCTGTTCGTATTTAATGCAGAACGTTAACTTCTTCTACCAGTCTAGGTAATTTGGACTTTTCAGAATTTGATGTCTATTCAGCTTATTTTAAGGATTTCATATTAGGTCCTGATGTTGAAGGGTTACTAGATGGCAAAGCTGTGAAGTCAGCTGTTTGGAAATAAAGTTGTAACTAGAAGAGCAGTAGGGAGAAGGGAAGCAAAGCGCTGGGGTTTTTTGTGACTCAGCATTGCTTACTCCGTCCAGGACCGCGAATGGGGAAGCAGAGCGCACGCTGCCTCTTGGGGAAGATTTATGGTAGTGCTGATTCAGTCACATAGTACAGCTTGGCATTTTTGTCCCTATCCCATGGCTTTTCTCCTTGATTCAGGGAGCTCATTACAGGAAGAAATTGAGGCAGAGAAGCCTGCGGAGGTGTAACAAAGAAACTTGAGTGAGGCGGTCTTGGGAAGTGAAGCAGGGCACTCATCGGGGGTGCTGGCCCAGGTATTTGGTGCAATAAGAGAACCTTCTTTGTTGAGCTAGATTTAAAACAATTTTTTAAGCCCTGGGCAGTTGGCTCAGCGGTAGAGCGTTGGCCTGGTGTGCGGGGGACCCGGGTTTGATATCCGGCCAGAGCACATAGGAGAAGCGCCCATTTGCTTCTCCACCCCCCCCCCTTCCTCTCTGTCTCTCTCTTCCCCTCCCGCAGCCGAGGCTCCATTGGAGCAAAGATGGCCCGGGCGCTGGGGATGGCTCCTTGGCCTCTGCCCCAGGCGCTAGAGTGGCTCTGGTTGCGGCAGAGCGACGCCCCGGAGGGGCAGAGCATCGCCCCCTGGTGGGCAGAGCTCGCCCCTGGTGGGCGTGCCGGGTGGATCCCGGTCGGGTGCATGCGGGAGTCTGTCTGTCTCCCCCTGTTTCCAGCTTCAGAAAAATACAAAAGAAAAACAACAACAAAAAACCCCACAATTTTTAATTAAATTTATTGGGGTGACATGGGTTAATAAAATTAGATAAGTTTCAAGTGTTCAAATCTATAATACATCATCTGTATATTGCATTGTGAGGTCACCATCCGAAGTCATACCTCCTTTCATCACCATGTACTGTATGTGGTTCCCTTTCCCTCTGGTGACTACCATACTGTTCTGTCTGTGTTTGTTTATTTGTCTGTCTTGTTCGCTCACGTGTTTCTTACAGTAAGTTTTATATCCTACACATATGAGTAGGATATGTTTCCTGATATTTTTCCTTAAAGGAAGTGCAATCCTTTGTTCTTCTTCCAGGAAGAGTTAGGTGAAACTGCAAGTATTTCTGCTGTCTCAGGGAATAAGATGCCGAACTGCCTTTTTGGGAGGAACTGAGTGGAGAGCTTATCTAGAGTCCGCTCTGTCTCCACCGCCTTGCTGAAGACAGCTGTTGTCCAACGAAGAGTCCCTGAGTGTCTGTGAAGAGCTTAAATAAAAACATATATTAACGCTCTGGGAATGTTGATCAGATTCCTCCTAAAGCAAATCCACAAGGTAGGAGTTTGACCAACCCCCCCTACCCCCTTCCCAGTATCAGAGGAGGTTTGACAGATGTAAAGGGATCTGAGCCTGTTTCAGGGCGGAAGTGATGACCACGGTGTGAGGCTGCCCTGGTCTGTTGGACTCACTCGCAACATAGGACACAAGAAGAGAGGGAGGTGTAATGTTGGCCAAACAAAAGAAAAACTATACAGCTCGTCAGTTTCTTGGGATTGTTCTGGAAAGAAAATACATTAGATGTCTGGAGGCTGTGTCTTCAGCAAAAAGTTTCTGAATGACTAAGAAAACTTTAAAACTGAACTTTCCCCTTCACCACGCTCTCCTACTGTTTTCTCATCGCTTCTTGTCCCTCTCTTCATCTTCTCTTTATCCACCCCCCTCCCACTTAAGTGCCTCTCTGGTCACTGAACAAAAGACATGGCGCCTGCCTCCAAGGACCTGGTAGACCCAGCGGAAGGAAGGCATACATAATAAGTAGGGCAGAATGTTGTAAGTGCTACAAGGTACAAATAGGGTATGGTGAGCTTACAAAGGAGAGATCTGAGGAACTGCGGGAAGGCTTCCTGTTCTGGGCAGAACCTTGAAGTTAGAATAGTATTTTTAAACATAAGGACTTTCTTTCCCCAAGATTTTGTTTGGGGTGAAGGGAAGTATCCAGGGGAACAAAAACCCGGTTGTGTCCAAAGGCGTGGGGGTGGGGAGGGTAAGGCTGTGCGCATGCGGTTCCGACCGGTTTGCAGGCGCACGGATTTGAAAGGTTAATGGGAGCCAGATGAAACGCAGTGCTGAGATCCTTGGACGTCATTCTCTGGGTTGTAGGGGGCTGGTGAAGCTTCTTAGAGGCTGGCATGATTGCATCCTGCTGTTAAAAAGATAATTTTAGGGTTAGAATGGAGAATGAATTGGAGAGAAAGCGAGAGAGGCAGAAAGATCAGTAAGGAGTTATTACAGAAATTCAGGCAAGAGCTGACTTCCTGAGTGCAGGTGGTAGAATACGAGGGAGGGTGCGGAGTCACCCTCTCGTCCGGGCCTCTCAAGTGTACAGAGTAGAGTTTTCCTATCAAATAACTGCTTCCTTTTTTTCTGGAATCCAGTTTATACTAGGAGATTATGGATTTGTTGTTTGTAAAATCACCTCCCCAGGAAGCTCCAGAGAGACACACCGGAGAACTTATTATACACTCCCCCCAACCTGATTGATATGGGTGTTTACTATTCAGAGCTTAGGTTAAAACCCTTGGGTCCCAACTCACTTTCTTTCATCATTCTGTGACACTTCTTCCCACCTTTTGCTTTAAGCAGTCCGTTCACTTTCAGTGTGGACGAGGTTCTGCTCCGTGGTTCTCTTTGTACCAGGCCTCGGAAATACATTTTGCTTAGCTCAGTGGTTCTCAAAAACTGGTCCCAATCTGGGTCAAGGGGATAAGGTGATATTTATTTCTCTTGTAACTTTAAGTTTGAAATTATTCTCAAATAAAAAAGTTTGAGGGAAGTGTAAAAAAAAAAAAAGTTATGCCCAGAACAATAATGTTAGCATCACTTGAGAACTTGTTAGAAATGCAAATTCTTGAACCCTATGCCACATCTACTGAATCCGAACTCTGGGGCCTGCACAGCAATGTTTTTACCAGCTTTTCCAGGTGAGGCTGACTATGATCAAGTTTGGGGACCACCAATGTAGTTTGATGTCAGCATACCATCTCTACCTTGTTTGCACATAAGCCTCCTTCTCTGTGGCCTTTTGAGTTTGAAGGCATTTCCCAGCACTTAGTGTCTTTCCCAGGAGGCTGTCCCAAGAAGTCCTGTGTCAGTGGGAACAAGCTGACAGGAGAAGATAGATAATGAGGACAAGGAGAAGGGAAACAGGCAAGGGGTATAGCCAATGGGATAAAGAGAAAATCAGAAGAGGGGCCCAAGGAGGAGCATATGGAGGCCTGGTTCTTTTCCCCCAAGAGACAGACTTGGCCACGTCTGTCATAGTTCTTTATAGTCAAATAACCCATAGATAGAATGAACATCAAATTGCAGTTATAGCTATTTTGCTTATTTGTTGTATACTGTTAGGGTCCTTAAATGGAGCCACGGCGGAATTTTAGTATTTAGTCCCTGTCTTGTTCAAAAACTGAATGTAAAGACTCTAAACTAAGTCTAGGACAGATACTAGAACATTCTCACTGGATTTGATGTGTAACTGAGGATGCGTTCTGGGTAGACATGGTGATGCCTTCTGACAGTGGGTGTCAAGCTTCTGGGAAGCAAAGTGAAATGTGCTAGATGTTCCCTGAAGGCTACGTGTGTGTGTGGGCGGGAGAGTGGGTGACCCACTATCTTATTTTTCACTTTTATTTATAAGGCCTCAAGATTATTATTATTATTATTATTGTTAAAGATTTTATTTACTCATTTTAGAGAGGAGAGGGTGGGGAGGAGCAGGAAGCATCAACTCCCATATGTGCCTTGACCAGGCAAGCCCAGGGTTTTGAACCGGTGACCTCAGCGTTCCAGGTCGACACTGTCTCCACTGCACCACCACAGGTCAGGCCAAGGCCACCAGATTATTAGATGAGATTATTAATGAAATATATTTTGACCAAATATATATATATTGACCTCTTGTGAGCTTCTGCAGCTGCTTGGATAAGTCTGCGTTCTCTCTGGGTGGGATTTCATTGTTAGCAGTCGCTTCCTTTCTCTGCTCTCGCTGTACCTGCACTCGGCCTCGATGGGAATGTGCTGTTTTTAAGACATGACATTATTGCTTAAACCACCATCAATAAGGACATGGTTTTCACAGTTTTTTCTAATGGTAGGCGGAGGTTCCCACTAAGCCCCCATTCCCCCCCCCCCCCACACACACTGATTATGACCAGAGACACACCCACGTGCTTCTGCTAGGAAACACAGCATCTGCTGAGCAGAGAGCAGCCAATTTGCCCAAGAGACTGACCCTTGCAGCGATTCCCTCAGTGGTCTGACTGCACGGGCCGGGATTCTTCAGCATGCTGTCTCTCATTCCCTTGCTCCTATAACCTCTCTTTCAAGTGGAAAGCCCTGAGCAACTCCTGTCAAACACGACCCGGGCAAAGGGGACAGTGGCTGAACTTGACATTTTGAGAAAGAACTGCCGCTTGCTTTTCATTCTCTCACTTTTTACTTCCAACCCTTAATTTACTTCAGTTCAGCCCACCCCACCTGGCTGAACTCCCCCTAATGTGACTCCAGCAGGACCTTGAGCCTCTCACTCAGGCTGGTATGATCTCAAGGCACGGGGCTTCCTTTTGCCTGCTCCCTGTTCCTGTGACCAAAAACAGCTGTGGTCACGCCTTCCTGAATGGTAAGGATTTCCACGAGGCTGCTGGTCTGGGTCTCGCCCTCACCATTTAGTTAGCCTTCCTGGTGCTGGTGAATCTCAGCTCCCAGAAGGCAGAGAGGGATGGCCGTCCCCATATTGCCCCTCTCTGTCCCTCTGCTGCAGAATGAAGCGCTATCCAGTAGCTTATCTCCACTGTGGGCTCTCACGGCTGGAGGGAGAGGAGGGAGCAGTTGCCGCTGCCTGCCTACAGCTGTCTCCTTTTGAATCAACCACCCCCACTCCCCAGGTGCCAGAGCAGCTCTCTGGGTTTCCAGTGCTCCCATCGCTCCCTCTCTCGCCCATCCCTGCACCGGGAGCAGCTTTCTAGCGAGTCCTTTGTTGTGGTAGCTCTAAACCCAGGGTCGGGAAATTACCAGGAGACTCTTCCACAGTCGGCCCTCCCTCCCTTGGCTCCGTCTCTTTCTTTCCTTCCTTTGTCTCCTTCCGTCGCTAGGGTCAGAATCCCTAGCCAGACTGAGAACATGGTTGCTATTCCAGGACCCAGATGCCAATGTGTGGCAGCATCTGGCTTATTGGCAAGCGTCGCCGGCAGTTGTGCTGGCTGCTTCTAGGCCTGTCGTGTGGCTGAGCCTGCTAATGGGGCCCTGTCACAAAACCGGAGTTTCTTCGAGAATATGGTGTCAACCAAGGAGCCCACCAGAAAACAATGAGCTGTGCGGAGAGGACGTGAATTAGTGGGCAGGGTGACTGCAGGCTCCGGCTTTGATGCTGATCCTGGACCTGTTTTGCAAAGATCCCTGTTTCATGTTGTGGGAGGCTGCCCCTCATGTCCCCTTACCTTCTTGTGCTGTTAGTGTTTCGGGTGCCTTAAGGCATGGAGCTCCTTGAAAGGAAAACACAAATCACTAGAAATGTGGAGATAAAATCCCGCTCCTCAGAGGCGGCTGTTTGGCACAGGGAGCGCATGATAACAGCTTGCTTTAGAAAGGTGACATTTCTGCTGAAGGCTGAATAATAAAAAATGCATTTGAGAAACACAGCTCTTCCCTGCCTTCTGATGGCTGACTTTTGGAGGGAAGGCCATTTCTTCAATGTGAAGGGCTCTTTTTGTGCCTCGCCTCTCCAGCCTCCGAACACGGGCATATTGACTCTTGTCATCATTGAAGATGCCGAGGAGCTTTTAAAATTAATTATCACATCGTAGGGCTGGTTGTACTTTTTTTTTTTTCTTCAAGGTGTGAAAGAATGTGTGCTCAGAATGTGTGAAGCCCTGTCCAGGCATCGAGGAACAAAGACAGGTGAAGAACACGGGGCTTCTGGCCCCAGGATGCGGGTCTTTGCGCCCAGATGATGCAGGCTTCCCTTATCTTTCTTTTCCACACAGTTGGACAGGCGGGCGATATGCGCCATGTTTTGCCAGTGGAGGAACTGAAGACCCAAAAGGTTGACTGGCCCCAGTTGGCAAGCCAGTGAGAGCTGTGACCGGAAACCAGGCCCTGGAGTCCTGCTTCACTGAGCGGCTGTGTGCTGGGTTCCCAGGCTATCAGCTCCCGTGGCAGGAGCTGCGTCCTCCACTTTCTGCCACTCTGCCCGGTTGGCAACCTCACCCAGGATCCCCTTTCCACACATCTCTCCCCAGAACACACACCTGCACACAGAGACCTCTGTAATACAGGGACTCTCTACAAACTGAGGTCAAGTTCTTCCTGTGACAGGCCGAAGGAAGGAGTCAAGAACAAGGACATAGGAAAGTGAGCTGGAATGAAAAGAAGGTGAGGACCCAGGGAAGGCGGCATGGCGGTGGCAGGACCATACTGCCCGCTTGGAGACCAACATCAAAATTCATAGACAGCATTTACAATGAAACTGGACAACAAGATGGCATGAATCCGCCAATTCAAGCCGTCGGGGACAAAATACCAATAACCATAGACTTGCATGAGATGGGCATTCACGTGGGAGACAAAGGGAAGAAACAGTGTAGCTTCCTGCTGAATCTGAGAACGGGAGAGCCCCGACCTGCCAACTGGAGCCCTGACACTCAGCGGGCTGATTTGAGAACAGCGACTGAAGGTGGAGGCGGCCTGCCCACTTCGCACCCGGACACCTGGGAAGTGCGGGAGATCGCAGCGAGAGCGATGAAAGGCTCTGACCCTTTGCACTCTCAGAAGTGACCTGCCAGGTCTTCCTCCTCGGACAGGGCCCGATGCTGAGAAGGTGCTGGGAATGGACTCAAAATGAGCAGGGCAGGGACAAGAGAAAGGTCCAGGTCAAAGGAAGGGAAGCACAGCCTGGAAATCTCAGAAGGCAAGGTGTCATACATTTCTTTTTTTCTTTCCCCTAACACTTCACTAAAACAACAGAAGAGGGAGCTGTGTAAAGTTAGAGCTTTTAAAAATGTAACCTGCTTCACTCTCATAGTTCAGGAGAACTAATTTCACACAGAAATACGCAACAGAAAAGAACCCACATCAAGTCCCATACATAGTTATTATAAGGAAAATAGAGTTAGGAATCGAGTTACATCCTTACAATGAAAACATTCTAGGAAGATGTGCTCACAAAACTGATCAAAACTAATTCACAGTTTCCAAATGAACTGAAAGACATTAAGAAAATTATATAAGATGTGAAAGAAGGACATAAATTGTAATTAGAAAACTTAGAGGTAAGATGACAACTCAGAAAGAATAATAAAAGAAAAATTATAAATGCAGACTAGGAGGAACAAAAGAATGAACAAACGACAGGTATGCTTTAAGAGAAATATAAGCTGGAAAGGAAATACTTTTTAAAAGTTTTAAATTATGGCTTTTAGTGCAGTTTCCGGTTCACAGCAAGATTGGGGGAAGGTACAGAGTTCCCATGTACCCTGCGTCCCCACACATGCACAGCTCCCCCACGATCAATGTCCCCCTCCAGCGAGGGTGGTACCTTTGTTACCATAGATGAATGTGCTTGGGCATGTCATAATCACCCAGAGTCCATGGTTTGCATAATGGTTCACTCTTGGGTTTGTACGTTCTGTGGGTTTGGACAAATGTATAAAGACATGAAACTGTCATTATGGTATAAAGAGTATTTTCACTGCCCCCTAAATCCTCTGTGCCCTGCCTGTTCTTCCCTCCCCATCCCCACCCCCACCCTCACTCCCACCCAATACCTGACAACCACTGAACATTTTACTATTTCCATAGTTTGGCTTTTTTTTTTAGAATGTCATATGGTTGGAATCATAGAGTATGTCGCCTTTTCAGATTGGCTTCGTTCACTTAGTAATACACATTTAAGCTTTCTCTGTGTCTTCATGACCTGACAGCTCATTTCTTTCTAGCACTGAATAATTTTCCATTTTCGGGATGGACCACGGTTGATCATCTGCTGAAAGGCATCTTGGTTACTTCTGAGCTTTAGCAGTCATGCATAAAGTTGCTATAAATATACATGTGAAGGTTGTGTGGGGACCTCAGTTTGTTAACTCGGGTAAATACTAAGCATGATTGCTGCATTGTATGGCAAGAGCGTGGTTAGTGTGGTAAGAAATTGTCCAACTGTCTTCTAAGTGTCTGTACCATTTTGCATTTCCACCCGCGATGAACGCGAGTTCCCGTTGCTCCACATCTTCTTCCTCGGCATTTGGTGGTGTCAGTGTTCTAGGATTGGGCCATTCTGATAGGTGTATAGGGGTACCTCATTGTTTTAATTTGCATTTCCATGATGACATATGATGTGGATCTTATGAAAATATGTTGACAAGGTACCTGTTAAGGTTTTTGGTCCATTTTTTTAATCGGGTAGTTTATTGTTGAATTTTCAGAATTCTTTGTATGTACTGGAAAACAGTCCCTTACGAGATGTGTCTTCTGCACATATTTTCTCCCAGTCTGTATCTTTTTTTTCTCATTCTCTTGATATTGTCTTCTAAAGAGCAGAAGTTTTAATGATGACTAGCTTATCATTCTTTCATGGATCATGCTTTCAGTGTTTTATCTAAAAAGTCATCACCATACTCAGATTTATTTAGTTTTTGTCATGTTATATTCTAGGACTATTTTAGTTTTTGTGTTTTATATTTAGGTCTGTGCTGTATTTTAAGTTAATTGCTGGTGTAAGGTCTGTGTCTAGATTAATTTTTTTAATTTGCATGTGGATGTCCATTTGTTCCAATGCATTTAATTTGATCTTCTTTCTCTAGTTTCCTAAGATGAAAACTTAGATGACTGATTTTAGATCTTTTTTTTTAATGTATGTATTCAATTTATCTCTAAGCACTTTTAGTGCATTCTGCAAATTTTGAATAGTTGTATTTTCATTTAGTTCAAAATATATTAAAATTTCTTTTGAGATGTCTTCTGTAACCCATGTGTTATTTAGAAGTGTTTTATTTGTTTGTTTAATATCCATGTACTTTATGATTTCTAGTTATCTTTCTGTTACTGATTTCTAGTTTACTTCTATTGTGTTTTACAAGTAGACATCATATGATTTCTTTCAAGTTTGTTAAGATATGTTACTGCCCAGAGTATGGTCTGTCTTGGTGAATGTTTCATGTGAGCTTGAGAAAAATATATATTTTTTTGTTGTTAGATGAAGTAGTCTATAGATGTATAGATGTTCATTATATCCAGTTGATTGATGGTGTTGTTAAGTTTAATAATATCCTTACTGATTTTCTGCCTGCTAGGTCTATTCATTTCAAAGAGAAGTTTTAAATTCTCCAAACATGTTGGTGGGTTCATCTATTTCTCTTTGCAATTCTTTTCTTCTTTTTCCTCATATAGTGTGATGCTCTGTTGTTAGGCACATTAAACAGAGCATGTTGTTAAGGATTGTTATATCTTCTCAGAGAATTGACCACTTTGTTGTTATGTAACGTCTCTATCTTTGATATCTTTCCTTGCTTTGAAGTTTGCTCTGTCTGAAATTAATATAGCTACTCCTTCTTTCTTTTAACTAGTGTTAGCTTTATATATTTTTTTCATTTACTTAGTTTTAATTATATGTATCTTAATGTTCTTTCTTCCTCCCTCCTTCCCTTCCTCCCTTCCTTCCTTCCTTCCTTCCTCCCTCCCTCCCTCCTCTCCCTTCCTCCCCCGCTTCCTTCCTCCCCAGCTTCCTTCCTTCCTTTATTTATTTTGTTTTTTTAGGTGACAGGAAGGGAGATAGTGAGACAAACTCCCATATGTGCCCCAACTGGGATTCACCTGGCAACCCCATCTGAGGCCAATGCTCGAGTACCTAGCTATTTTTAACACCTGAGGCAGAGGCTTGGACCATCTGAACTCTCCTTAGTGCCCAGGGCAATGCTTGAACCAATTGAGCCACTGGCTGTGGGAGAGGAATAGGGAGAGAAGCAGATGGTTGCTCCTCCTGTGTGTCCTGACCAGGAATTGAACCTGGGACGTCCGTATGCTGGGCTGACACTCTATCCACTGAGCCACTAGCCAGGGCTATGTCTTTATGTTTAAAGTGGGTTTCTTGTAGACAATGTATAGATGGTTCTTGTTTTTTGCATTTACTCTGAAAAAATCTTTTAATTGGTACATTTACACCCTTGATGTTCAAAGTGACTGTTGATACCAACTATATTTATTACTGTTTTCTTTTGTTTCTCTTGTCCTTTGTTTCTATTTTTGTCTTTCATTCTTTTTCTGCCCCCCCCCTTTTTTTTTTGTAGCGAGAGAGAGAGAGACAAATAGGAACATACAGACAGGAAAGGAGAGAGATGAGAAACATCAATTTATAAATTCTTTGTTGCAGCACCTTAGTTGTTCATTGATTGCTTTCTCATATGTGCCTTGATGGGGGGGGAGGGGACTACAGCAGAGCAAATGACCTCTTGCTCAAGCCAGCGACCTTGGGGTCAAGCCAATGACCTTGGGCTTCAAGCCAGCAACCTTTAGGCTCAAGCCAGCAACCTTTAGGCTCAAGCCAGCAATTGTGGGGTTATGTCTATGATCCCATGCTCAAGCCTGTGACCCCATGCTCAAGTTAGTGAGCCTGTGCTGAAGCTGGTGAGCCTGTGCTCAAACCAGATGAGCCCACACTCAAGCTGGTAACCTTGGGTTTTGAACCTGGGTCCTCTGCATCCCAGTTTTATGCTCTATTCACTGCGCCACCTCCTGGTCAGGCGGCCTTTTGTGTTTAATTAGGTATTTTATGTCATTTGATTTTCTCTCCTTTCTTAGCATATTGATTATACTTTCTTTAAACCTTTTTAAGTGGTTACCCTAGAGTTTGCAATAAATTACAGTTAATTCGAGTCCACTTTCAGATAACACTATACCACTTTACAGGTAATGCGAGCACACTGTAGTAGCAAAGTAATCCTGATTCCTCTCTTCTGTCCCTTTCATCATTACTGTCATTTATTTCACTTATAATCATCAATATATAATATATCCATAAACATACATAATTGCATACATTGTTGTTATTTTGAAAAAGTGTTGTCTGTTAGATCAATTAAGAATAAGGAAATAAAATTTTAATTTTGCCTTCACGTATTCCTTCTTTGATGCTCTTTGTTACTTTCTGTATATCTGAGTATCTGGCTTATATTGTTCCTTCTCTCTGAATAACTCCTTTTAACATTGCTTACGAGACAGGTCAACTGGTAACAGACTCCCTCCATTTTTGTTTGTCTGAGACAGTTTTTTTCCCTCCTTGAATGTTAATTTCTCAAGATATGACATTCTCGATTGGTGGTTTTAGTCTCTTAACACTTTAACTATTTACCTCTACTCTCATCTTGCTTGCAAGGTTTCTGAGGAGAAATCAGATGTGCATCTTACTTTTATTCCTGTACAGGTAAGGTATAGGTCAGGTACTGTTTCCCTCAGGCTTCTTTCAGAATATTCCCTTTATCTTTGACTTTCTGTAGTTTAAGATGATCATACATCGTGTCGTTTTGTTTTTGTTCTGTTCTCTGTTTTTCCTGGATCTGTGGTTTGATGTCTGGCATGAATTTGGAGAAATTCTCAGTCCCTATTGTTTTGAATATTTCTTCTGATCCTTTCTTTCTTTTCCTTCTTATAGTCCCATTACATGTAACTACCTTTTGCAGTTACCTTACCTTGGATATTCTGTTTGGCTTACTTTTTGGCTTTCAAGAATTCTGTTGACATATCTAGCTTGGAGTTTCTTTCCTCAGCTGTGTCCAGTCTACTGATAAGCTCAAAAAAGTAATTTTTTCTTCCAACATTTCATTTTGGTTCTTTCTTAGGGCTGCCCATCTGTTCTTGCATGTTGTCTACTTTATCCATTAAAGCCTTTATGTTATTAACCATAGTTGTTTTAAATTCCCAATCTGATAATTCCAGCATCTCTGCCATGTCTGCTCTGGTGCTTGATCTGTGTCTTAAAATTGTTTTTATTGCCTTTCAATATTTCTTGTAATTTATTCTTTCTAGCTGGACATGATGTACTGGGTAAAATGACCTGCTGTAAATAGATCTTTAGTAATGTGGGGGTGAGGTGTGGGTGAAGGGGAAGTGTTCTATATTCCTATGATTAGGTCTCACTATTTTAGCAAGATGATCCCTCTGGACTTTGAACTTCACAAGAATTTCTCAGTTTTTTTCTAGCCCTTTAAGTAGGACAGGTTAGCTAGAGTGGACTGGAGTTGAGGATTTACCTTCTTCAGGTTAGTTAGGATCCAGTAATGCCCCAGAAGTGTAACTAGCTTTCTCTGAGCACAGGTCTTCTTAAAAAGTACAGAAGAGTTCTCGCATATTTCACCATGTACACCCCACCCTTGCTGGAGCATTAAGCATGGAATCATGAGGGGATTCCCCCCCTAATATTGACTGTGGGAACCTGGAGGCAAACACTGCAGCATTGTGGGGGGTCCTCATGTCTGAGTTCCCAGGAATTTTTAACCCTGTGATTTGTCTGCATTGAGCCTTCACCAACTTGTCAATTTTTTACAGTTCAGTTTTTTCTATTATGGTCTTGGTTCCACATAATTTTTCATTTGTGAATTTCTGTCCCAATAATCCCTGACTCCTTGTGTTCACCTGTCCATCTCTCCAATCTTGGGGCAGAGGTTTGCCTTGTGTTTTCTTCTCTCTTTTAGGGATCTAAGAAGAGTTATTTTTTTTAATTTGTTTGAAATTTTACTTATTATTAGGATGAAGTGGTGACATCCAAGCTCCTCACATGCAAAACTAGAAACTGAAGTCAGAAAACTTGTAAAAATAAAAAAAAATAAGAAAGAGATAAAAAGGATTCAAGAGGAAGTACCAAATATTGAGGTAGGCAGAGAAAATCAAACAAATAATTGGTGGGAGATCACAGAGAAACCCAAAGCAAGGCAACTGAACTATAAAAATAATCCAAAGAAACCTTTCTGAAAAAAAAAAATTGGAGCTACAAGTGGGAAGAACATGCTGCATATTCTAGAATGTTGACAGTTTGACTAACACGAGAAAAGTCCTTTGAGCTTCTAGAATAAAAAGTTCATATGACTTACAAGAGATATAAATTAGTTTATTGTACTTATCAACATCAGTGCTTTTTTGAGGGGAGATAAATCAACATGTTTAAAACAAGGAAAAAAGAATGAGCCAAGGATTTTATACCTAGCAAAGCTACCTTTTAAGTATAATGGACACAGATAGTTATCAACATGCAAGTGTTCAGGGAGTATTGTTTCCATGAGCTCTTCCTGAGAAATCTAGTAGAGAGTGGATAGTAGATGACCCGAGTAATGAGAAAGGCACCATCATAAGAACATGTGTATTCAGTAATAGCTGCTGTAGAAGTAGGACTAAGGGGGAAATAGGGTAGCATGTATTGGATGTATGCTCTGATAGTATAGATCAGGTGTCCCCAAACTACGGCCCGTGGGCCGCATGCGGCCCCCTGAGGCCATTTACCTGCCCCCCCCCCCGCCGCACTTCCAGAAGGGGCATCTCTTTCATTGGTGGTCAGTAAGAGGAGCACTGTATGTGGCAGCCCTCCAACGGTCTGAGGGACAGTGAAATGGCCCCCTATGTAAAAAATTTGGGGATCCCTGATGTAGATGGAGTAGGACTATTTTTTAATACAGGGAAAGCAGGGAGAGCATGTGCAAACATTTAAAAATATTTTTGATCATCACGTGGTGGTGATATGAATATTGTAAGTTTGAAACTGTTGCTATGTAATGTCAGATAAAACAAGTAATATAATAATCTAATTCTGTCATCCCCTCTGCTTTTAAGAATCATGACTCAAAATGAAAGAAAGGAGGTTTTGAATCTATGGAGAAGTGGCTGAGTAAAAGCTCTCTAGTCTTGAATTTGAATAGAAAGTATCCTGCATTTATGAGATGTTTTTATCTTTGAATCAGTAGTTTATTCCACTGAAAAGTCATAGAAACTATGTCTAATTTAGCAAAGAGCATCTTCAGCATCCAGATTGTGTTTTTTGAAATGCCACTTCTCTGTAAAATAAATT
The DNA here is from genome assembly GCF_036850765.1 of Saccopteryx bilineata. NCBI lineage: Eukaryota > Metazoa > Chordata > Mammalia > Chiroptera > Emballonuridae > Saccopteryx > Saccopteryx bilineata. The sequence goes on along the minus strand of NC_089491.1, from coordinate 295,880,663 downwards.
CAGGTTTTGGGGAGGAATGATTCTGGGGAAGGAAGTTTATAAAATGAAGCATGAATTTCTTAGTTAACAAGGAAGCTATCAGAGATTCCTAAGGCTCATGCCAACAACTGATAGCCTCCTACTGGCCAAAGATGGGATGATTTGACCTTCAGTAATGGTAAGAATTGAAATCCATCATATATGTTTAATCTACAAGTTGATAATGATATTAAAAAGAATTGATCACCTTCAGAAAATTTTAGGGAACCAATTCATTATAGTGAAAACTGGGAAATTGCCTGACCTGTGGTGGCGCAGTGGATAAAGCGTTGACCTGGAAATGCTGAGGTCGCTGGTTCGAAACCCTGGGCTTGCCTGGTCAAGGCACATATGGGAGTTGATGCTTCCAGCTCCTCCCCCCTTCTCTCTCTCTGTCTCTCTCTCCTCTCTCTCCCTCTCTGTCTCTCTCTCCTGTCTAAAAATGAATAAATGAAATAAAAAAAAAAGAAAACTGGGAAATAAAGAGAAAGAATCAAGCACTGATCCTGATTTTTATATGAACTGTTTTATCACTGGGTATCCAAATAGTGAATCAGAGGCAGAGGCTCTTATAAAAGTATTCCAGCTACAAAAGTAAAAAGAAGTGATAGAATACCACCATCTTGCCTTTTTGTTAGATGTAAGTTCTGCTAATCTTTATTGCTACTTTTGTACAATTTAGAAAAAGGCAGCCTTTCTTCTTTACTGCTCCTGGCCAGTAAATAAAATCTAGTGTCGATTATGGGAAAGGTGCCTCTCTGCTGGTGGTCCCGTGCAGAGGACAGCCTGCACACCTTGATGAAGTGGTCTCGAGTCTCTGTGTTGGTTCAGTCTCATCTCTGTTCAGTGTTATTAGGAAAGGGTTTTTTTTGTTGTTTGTTTGTTTGTTTGTTTTTACCCTGCAAGCACTGTTGTATTCTTTGAGGAATTTTATTTCAGTGCAAAATATCAATCCAATGGGATAGAGAAAGTGCTATTCTAGCTACTATTCCTCTCACTCATTTTAGCATGAAGGATGCTGAGATAGAATCAAGTTCTTCCTGGGACACTGTGTAGGATTAGGAATGGCCGAGAGGCCTGGCTGGCTGCAGAGGCAGGACGCTCCATGGTGTTATACCCCTGTGGTAGCTAGCACAGTTTGTGCCCAATCGTGGCCAGGTCCAGAACTTGATTCACCATAATTCATCAGGTTCAGAGGTATAGACCCACATTAGCAAAAGTTCAAAAGACTATGATATAAATCAGAATGTTAGTTTATTAATTTTTCCATAATTCGTAACTGCTAAATGAACAGGAGCCCTCATTGTTAGCTCTATTGTCTCCCAACTAGGCAAGTACCTCTGAAGCCAGAAGGTTGTATGGTTTGCAGAGGGAGGTGGATGATCCTAATGGTTGGTGACATTCTCATCACATTCTGATCTACCCGTCTTCACTCCAGGGAGGTCCTGCCAGCTGGACCAAAACACTTGTGTCAGCCGTGTCAGCGTTGTGCAGCGCAGGCTCTTACACATTCTTGCTTTCTAGCATGTCTTTTCCCAGGCTCCACGTGGGGAAAAAGGGAGCACCTTCCCTGTCAGTCAGAGCATCTGGGTCAACCCTAGTGATCAATTGCGTGACAATTGAAGCAGCCAGCACACCTCACATGCAGAGAGCTTCGGATAAATGAATCTAACAAGCATGGAGCACCTTCCATGGACGTGGACCCAAGGAGGAGTCAGCACTGATCCTGGTCTTTGGTCGCTTACAGCCTGGTAGGGCCAGATTGAAGCATTCTTCGCCCACTTCTACTAGTGACTTGAATCAGAGAAAGCATCAAAGTAAACATTGGCTTGGACTCCTCTGAGCTGTTAAAAATTCAGATTACTATGTCTCTGTCTAAAGTTTTATTGGATTGCTATTTTTTTTTTTTTTTTTTGTATTACAGGACTGAACCATACCTGAACCCAATCCATAAGGTGGGATTGGAGCTATTGGATCTCACTGGATGCTGCCCCGTCAGGTAGAAGCCTGCTGTGAGGTCATATATTTAGAGAAATGGCAGTAACTTTATCTGAGGTGGCAAAGACCTGAGAAATGGGATTGCATCTCTTCACCCTGCCTTTGAGGCTGGGGGTCTGCGGGGTTGCATCTGGCTGGTTTGTTTGTCTATGTTCTGAATCCCACGTAGAACATGAAACTGTTGCTGCTGCCCAGGTTCCTGGCCGCCCTGCTGTGGGCTCTGGTGATCGGGAGCCCTGCTGTGGGCTCTGGTGATCGGGAGCCCTGCTGTGGGCTCTGGTGATCGGGAGCCCTGCTGTGCTTGGACATCGGCCACCAGCCCCTGCAGCATCTACTGCAGGCCTGCCGCCAGGTTTGGGGACTAGTCTCTGAAGTTAAAGATGTCTTCCCATTCTGGGAATTTGAACTCATCTTTAGAGCTCAAATGAGGGCGTGGTGATGGTCACGAAAGAATGATGGAGAGTTGGATGCTCAAGAGGAAGACTTAAAGGACTCATCCCTGAAATATATTGGACCTGAAGTTGAGACAGTTATGTGTATTTCTGGCGAGGTGAGAAATCCCAACACAACACGGAACTGGGGCATGAAAAACAGCAAGTGAAACTGATTTCTGAAGCCCATAAATAAAAATGAAACTCATTCCATTGTCCAAATTGAGTTGAAAGGCACAATCTACCCCACTGCTGATAAATGGAAGAGTGGGAAACACCTAAGAGTCAGTTCTTAACATTTCAGTAAAGCCAGATAATGGGTGTAAGATAACAAATTTCAGGAAAAGGGACATTTCATTCTTTCAGATTTGACCAAGGAGGCATATTACCATATCTACTTTATGGGGGGGGATGCACACTTTCCAAAAAGAAGGACAGTGTACCGCATGTTTAAACAGTGCCCAGTGAGTGTTTTCCTAGAAAGGTAAAGGAATGACGAGCAAGGCTAAGGTTGCAGCCACGTTAGGCAGGAGATTTCCAGACTTCTGGAATTTGGGGGATTGTCAGCCTTTTACCAGCCTCGCCTAAGAAGCACGTTGGTACTTCCCTCTTCTTTGACACTGTTTATCCGTGTTCCAACAGATGAGAGAAGACCGCTTGAGTGCTAGCAGTGACAGCTCTGTTGCAAGGAAAGGGGGTGACATAGAGTGCCTGCAATCTGAGTGGTGGGATCTTTGTGCTCTGGGGCTCCTCAGTGGGGTTTGGGCCACTCTCTGCTTCCCACTCCACAGTGATTTCCAGCCCCACCTTCTCTGTTGTGTCAATTTAGCCCATTCTCTTTCCAGCTAAATTCCTGGGTTTTTAAGATTTTTGTGTGTAGGTTTTTTTTTTTTTTTTTTCTGATCCATTATCAATCTCTTCTTGGACCTGCTTGCGACAAGGGCAAGTATGCAACCTGGTTGGTCCAAATTAAGAACATAGTCACTAGTCATGAAACTAGAGGGAAGCCAGTGGACTGATAAGGGAATCAGAGCCAGGCACGGACTTAGCATCTTTAACATGGAACTAAAATCTCACTTGTCATTTGTTTAGTAAACATGTCAACCACTTGTCTTGCCCTACTTATTCTGCCAGGAATTGTACATGATTTAAAGATAAATTAGACCTGGGCTCCACCCTCAGTGATCCCACAGCAAGTGGCAGAGTCTTTACTTCCTTGCTTGATTTTCTTCAGCACTCCTGGGCCACCCCAAGATACAGTCAATCTAGATAAAAATGATGACATGTTTGCTTTGCAAATATGGCTTCCGGGCAAGTTCTCTAAGCCCCTTCCAACTGGATTGCTCTCTAAATCTGTCTTAAATAGATACTCTGAAGCTATCACAGCCTCCTGAGTAATCACAGAAAATGCACTCTGGCAAGTAAAAGGCCACATAATCAGACCATCTCTTCATCCATCTCTTTATCCCTGCATAATTCGAGGTTTAGACTAAGGCTAAGAAGAGGGTCGAGTCCCTCCCACTTGTTTGTGTGAACTTCTGGCAGCGCCCTGCTGCCTTTTTGTACACCGAGGAGACACCAGTCCTTTGTTGGAGATGAAGAAGTCTCTTCCACTGCCTCCTCTGTCCTTTAGCTTCAAGAATCGACTCCATGGCAACTTGGCCAACCTGATTTCAGACACACCCAATGCAGACTCCTGGAATTGATCTCTCTTGATTGGTGTCCTTGGATCAATAAAGACTGTGACTGTGAAGAGCTTCCCCTGTGGTGAGAATTTGACTAATTAAATTACCGCAATGGGAGGAACTTTATTGCTAGATAAAGCAAAATACATCAGTGAACTGGGGAGGAATCTGCCCTGAAAATTGGAGTCCAGGAGCTAAAGGCAGCATGTTTGCAGCACTGTGTAAGGCAGAGGCACCATACAAGGGATCTGAGTGCTCTGAGCACAGGAAAGAGGTTCCTTGCTGTGCGGAGGGGAAATTCCACTGGGTAGAGCCCTCCCACACCATTCTGCTTCCCTGCCCTGATTTCAGGTCATCAGGGAGTCTTCTGAGGCATAACTCAGCTTCCTCTCTTAAACACTTTGGTATTGGGAAGGGGGTCACCTAGACAGGGAACACGAGAAGTCCAGGCTCTAGAAAGGGAATTTCTCAACTCCTCCATATAAATTATGATTTATTAGTCAATTGTATGTTAATTTGACAAGAAGAAGGTCATTGCTGAGACAATCTGATTTGTGAGGCTGAGAATCAATCTCTGGAACATGTTGCCTTGAAGTGCTGGAGAACCCCTCTCCTGTTACCCGCCTCCCCTCCCCCAAATTTCAGCACACTTTTCATTAAAGAATAAGACCTTCCATCAGACTGTGTGCTATTACATTGTGGGATTTATTTATTTATTTATTTATTGATTGTATTTTTCTGAAGCTGGAAACGGGGAGGCAGTCAGATAGACTCCTGCATGCGCCCGAGTGGGATCCACCCGGCATGCCCACCAGGGGCGATGCTCTGCCCCTCTGGGGCATTGCTCTGTTGCAACCAGAGCCATTCTAGTGCCTGAGGCAGAGGCCATGGAGCCATCCTCAGTGCCCCGGCCAACTTTGCTCCAATGAAGCCTTGGCTGCAGGAGGGGAAGAGAGAGACAGAGAGGAAGGAGAGGGGGAGGGGTGGGGAAGCAGATGGGTGCTTCTCCTGTGTGCCCTGGCCAGGAATCGAACCTGGGGCTCCTACACGCCAGGCCGACACTCTACCACTGAGCCAACCGGCCAGGGCCACATTGTGGGTTTTAAAGATTTTATGTCTCCTTATGACCATCATATGATGGAACAATAATTTTCCAAAAGCAAGTAGGGTAGAGAGAGTAGGATTATGCAAATTGACATGGGTATTAAGAAACAAAAGAGGACCTACAGACCCTCTTAAATCAAACTTGGGCAGTTGTTCTGATTTGCTGGTGTAGATTTGAATAGCACCTCTCCGACCAATGAATGCTCCCCAACAATACATCCTACAAAAGGGGGAAAGAGAAAGAGAGCAATTCACCATTGAAATTAGACTCTCCTCCTCGTTGAATAACCCTGACATGGAAGAGGGATAAACCCAGAAAGAAAAAATTTGAAAAGTTTACTTCAGGTTGAGAATTTCTAATTCCACCACTTTTGTGTGTGTGTGTGTTGTTGTTTGATAGACATGACAGCATCTCCTCATTATTATGGAAAATATAGGGTTGGTGGTAATTACTATCTGAATATGAATGGGAGCAGGAGTGGGCATAGCCTGCACTGGCCTTTCTTTGACAAGGTATAACTTTCTTCTGAATTTCTGTGTTAATTAATGCTTATTTAAAAACCACTTTAATTGGTAGTAAACACCTCAACTTTTTGTACTCATTAAAATGCAGCCATTGATGTGTGATGGTTTTTTTTTAAAGCTTAATTAACTTTCCTTCTGTATATATAACCTATAATAATGACAAACATATTGGGAAAAAATTACCCCTGCTTTTTCCCCTCTTCCTCCCTACCCCCATTATAAAGACATTTTTAGCTGTGGCTGTCTCACTTTGTTAGGACCAGATGCCATTAATTTGGCATTTTGGAGATGAGTAAGTGGCAGGAAATCAAGGCTTTTTGATACATCGGTCATTTCTAAACCAAATATTCATTTTTCTGTAGGAGACACAGTAAATTTTTATTTAAAATAAAAAGTTTAAAGAAACCAGTACCCTAGATGATGCAAGACTGGTTTTGAGTATCTTTGTGGAAGACATCCAATTCTTAAGATGTTCTTGGAAATCTTGTTTTTTGGAGTGGTTATAATTGTGTGGGATGTGAGTAATGCATCCTTCCCTTTTCATTAGGAGAGATAATGACTAATGACTATAAAGTAAGATAGCTAGCTTAGAGAAAATTTGAAAAATAGGAAACAATTTTTTTTTTAATTCAGTGAAAGGAGGGGAGGCAGAGAAAGACTCCTGCATGTGCCCTGACTGGGATCCACCCAGCAAGCCCCCCAGGGGATGATGCTCTGCCCATCTGGGCCGTTACTTCGTTGCTCAGCAACCAAGTCCTTCCTACCACCTGAGGTGGAGGCCGTGGAACCATCCTCAGCAACCGAGGCCAACTTTCTCCAATTGAGCCATGACTGCAGGCGGGGGAGAGAGAGAGAAGCAAGAGGGGGAGGGGTAGGGAAGCAGATGAACACTTCTTTTGTGTGCCCTGGCTGGGAATTGAACCTGGGATATCCACATGCCAGGACAGCTATTCTACCACTGAACCAGATGCCAGGGCCTGAAACAATTCTTAACAGTCTCACTACCCTAACACAACAACAATTATTTTTATTTTTCATAATCCTCTTGCATTTTTTGTCCATAGTAAGGAGTCAGCAGATGTAGAAGGAAATAGACCAGGACACCATTAAGAGGAGGAATTGATCTTGTGGTCTAACAGCCATTGGATAGGAGAGTTGGGTTTTATCAAGGCAGGGGTGGGGAGGAAATAACAGCTACAGAGCCAGTGGGGAATTTTCAGTCACTTAGAGTCCCTAACAGTGCTTCCTTTTGGTCAACAGGGAGACCAAGTCTCATCATTTGATAAGATTCTGATTTATTTTTTCCTTCAAATTACATTACTCATCTCCATTGCAATCTCAGATTCACTGGTGAGAACTGCTATAAGAGTGTTGTGATTTTGTCTTTGTGGTTGAATTTCAATCTTTTTTTGAGCAAGTGGCTCACTATGGAAACAGTTAGGACTGAAGAGAACACAGAGAATGACTGTGCAGACAACACATATTCAGAGAATTATCAATAGGCTTTGGATATGGCTTGCTAGTCTAGATCCTGTCCCACCTGATGTCAGCCAGAACAGTTCCATCCCCAACCCAAGAAGAAGGGAGCTTGATATCAGTAAATTTACACAACACATTGTTCATCCTTTTGAGTTACCGAGATTTAATTTCTGGTATCTAGAATAACATTATTAGGGAAAGGAATTTTAAGAATCTTATTTTAACACAGTTTTAAACAAACAAGAGGAAAAAGATAGTTATGAAAAAGAGGAACAAAAGATAAGGGTATGGAAGTCCATGGCTCCTGTGTTCTGGGGACTTGATCTGGAAGTCATGGACAAAACTACCCATGCCTAGCTCTCTGCTGCTTGATCTAAGATCCCCAGAAACCTGTCTTCTTTGTGATGTCATTTGCTCCAGAATAATCCTGTGGGAGTCCCAACTTGAGATTTCCTGTCAATATGGAAATTCAGGATGTGGATGTATGATTTCTTGGGAATCATGAATGCAATAGGGGTGATTCCTTAGAATTTCACTATAGTGTTTGTAATTTATGAAACTTGATTAAGATACCTTCCAAGAGGTACACCTTAGGTTTAAGAACCACCAACAGAGAAAGTAGATAAGGCAATTGTGACATCCATGCAGGGAGATCACAGGAACCCTGGAAGGTAAGGTAGCCAATAATTTCAGAGATCAAGATGGCTTCATTTTTCAGGACTGGAATTTTGACACTCAGTTTTGACATGAAAGATCTGAAAGCTGCTAAGAAATCTTGTCTGATATTTATGCTATTCTTAATAGCCATCCTTGATCAAATTTTAACCCTTATGTTTGACATTATTTTGATAATCAAATATGTACATTGATAGAGACTAAGGAGTCCCAGAATATATGTTCCATGGACAATCCCTAACCATTCAGCAAAGTTTTGTTTTATTACTAGGGGTTGGGAAATCCTTTGCTAGATTATGCACATCTAATCTTGACCAAGAGTAAAGTTATAAGCCCATTGACCTTGGGGGTGATTTCTATCCCCACCTGTATTAAAAGAAACCAACATTGTTAGGAGTATTTTTCAGTGAGAGGGATGTGGTTAAGGAGGGGCATTGGAGGAGAGGAAAGAGAGCTTGAAGGTGTAGGAGGAGTAGCAGAGCAGGATGAAGGAGAAAGTCAAGGTTCAGAGAACCAGATGGAGGCCAATATGTAATTGTGTTAGGAGAGAGGAGGGGGGAGTTTACATTTGGATTTTAGATCATTCAGAGTTTTATTAGCCTTTCCTAAGGAGTCCTTAAAGGAAGCAATTTCAGAATTCTCCTACTTTTCAGAAGCCTCTTTTTGCCAGTAAAGAATAATATAATGACCATTGAGTGTTTGGAATTTGTACCCTTTGGTCCTAAAGTGCCGTGCAGATGGGTTACTTTACTCATACCCCTAGTTTACTAGAGTAGCCACTGAAGCTCTACATTGGTCTTGGTAAGAGTCCATCAGAGCTCCCAATAGTTGGTGCGGCTGGCCCCATGTGTGGACAGGTAAGAAGCTGGACAGAGAACTGGAGGCTCAGTGAATGACTGGTGACTCCCTTCAAGTCTCAGCACTCTATCTTTGTAGCCAACTTATTGTTGAGAGCCTCAACTTGTGAAATAAATTGAACAAAAGGTTTCCACCTACTAGTAGAGGGAAGAACAAAAGTTTAAGTGGTTGGTTCTTCAACACATAGGAAGCCAAGTCCTAGTCAGGAGCAGGACTTAGCTCAGCAACCCAGTCCCTGGGATTCCCAGGAAAGACTAAGGAGTCTCCTGCATTCTTTGTCCTCATCGGAGTGGCCTGGGCTGAGGAGAAGTGGGTCCAAGCAGTGATTAGAGTTTTGGCATAAAAACTCTGCCTCTGTTTAGAATGCTGCAGCAGAAGGCTGATGAGGGTTCTGCTTGTGGAAAGATGGGTAGTATTTCTGTAGAGCTTTTGCAGGAATATTCAGCAGAGGCTCAGTTAGTTTTGGGAATAGTTGGTCAAAGATGATTCTCAGAGTGCAAGGCTTCATTGTGGTTTTGCAGCATTGGCTGGTCAAGTCAAGTTTATCAAAAGGGGTGGAGAAAACAGTTACAGTCTAAGGTCAAGGGAGAATCACAGTGAAAACTTTTCAGTCCCTTAAGATATTTTATACAAGGGCACTTACTGCAGTGACAAAAGAAATAACTAGTGTGATGGGTGAGGAGTGAGTAAAGGGGAAGACTCTTCCAAATGGCCCTCTGTGCACTTGGTGGTTGCTGATTCTTTCTCCCTGAAGACTCACTCCCACATCTACCCTACTTGCCCCACAGATCTACCATAGCAGCAGGGAGAAGTGACTTTGTAACCAAGCAGCCATAGACAGCAGTATGATGCAGAGTTCCAAAAAAGATGTTAGAGGCTGAATGTTTGTGCCCTCCTAAAATTAATATGTTAAAATTGGAACCCCCAGTGTGATGGTATGAGGGGATGGGCCCTTGGGAAGTGATTAGGTCATGAGGGGCTCTTATAAGAAGAGACATGGGAGAGCCTGCCTCTCTCTTTGCTGTCCACCAGGTGAGGGTATGAGGAGGCATCTGCAGACCAGGAAGTGGACCCTCATCAGACCTGCCACTGCATTGATCTTGGATTTCCCAGCTCCTAGGACTATGAGGAACAAATATTTGTTCTCTAAGTCATGCAGCCTATGTAATTTTGTTATAGCAGTTTGACCTGGCTTTTCCAGAATTCTAGAGTAATGGTTAGGAAGAGAAAGAGCCTGAGCCCTTGCTGCCTGAATCCACACAGACTGGTAATGCAGTCTCACTTTAAATGACCACCCAGTCTCCATTGTTTGCTCTTATCATGGGGCCTTGTGAGAATGTGCTCTCGGAATGTGAGAAATATCCAGACAGGTGTAGGCCTTGTTCAGGAGCCAATGTATAAAAGGGTAATTTCCATGGCCTCTCAGCTTGGAGTACAAGAATCTGAACACAAATATCCCTTGGGCATGCCCAGTCCAGAGGCCCCTGCTTTCAATGTCTGAAGCAGTGTCTTTAGGTGAGGCCTTTATAAAGTCAAAGAGAAAGAATAGCTATGTGTGATTTGGTTTTGACGCTCATCTCCTACCCTTCCTCTGATCTTGTTGTTGCTTTCTCTGGTTTTGCATTATCCATGGATCTCCTCCGAACATCCCAGTCTCTGCCTGAAGCTGAGCCTCCCCAGGCTGGCTGCCTCAGGCTGAGATCCAACTTGGGAAGATCCTTACCTGGGCTGTGAGACCTCAGCTGTCCTGAAACTCTTGCACCATCATTAGATCTCCAGATTATTAAATCCCACATCTTCATGTTCCTTATTCTAGTAACTTCCAGAATATGGGTGCCGAGGAGATATTGTTTTTCTTTCTAGCTTGCTTTTAGTATTTAGCCTGAAAGTATATAATTCTTTCAAACTGGATAGTTTGGCTAGGTATAAAATTTAAGCTGGAACCATTTCACTCAGCATTTTAAATGCAATTCTCCTGAATTTTATTCCTATTTCTGACCTTTTGGGCAACCCTTTATTTCTATTTGAAAGCTTTAGAATCTTTTCTTAATTTATGTTATTCTGAACTTCCCAGTTGGGTCCCCTTTTCTCAGTTTCCATTGGTCGGACCCTTTGATCTGGAAGCTCACATCCTTCAGCCTAGAGACTATATTGTATTATTTCTTAATATAATAAAATTTGTATTTCTTGCTGTCTTTTTAGAAATTCTTATTAGCTAAGTTTGGGCCTTTTTGAGTGATTTAAATGTTTATTCTTTTCTAGTTTCTTTTTGTTCTTTCTTGGAAATTTCTCCAATTTAATCTTACTGGAGTTTTCTTTCAGCACTCACCTTTTTAATTTCAAGAATCTTTCCTGTTCTTTGGATATTCCTATTTTATAGCATCCTATTCTTATTTTATTAATGATAAATATTTATCTCTCTAAGGAGAGGGGAATTATAGTTTTTGTTTTTTCTGTTTCCAGAATGATGCTGTGTTCTGGATATTTGGTGCTGTGTGTCACTTCCCTTGTGTAACAAATTTGTGATGAACTCCAAATCAGTTCCACATTGGAGGAGAGAGGAGAAGATAAAGAAGTCTTCACTTTGTGCCTGGGAACTTTAATCTATTTGGATGTCCTAGTAGCAGTATCTGGTGTTTTTTTGTAAGACTCATCTTGAGATTTTCCAGACCAAAACTGGCCTTTGAGATCACTCTATTCCTAAAGATTCATGAAACTTGACACCATCCCAGACTCCTTCCAGCCAACTCTGAGATGACTTAGACATTGGAGCAGATCTCCTGCCTGTTTGGATGGTTGGACCCTGGGCCTGTGGTGCAGGGGACAGTCACAGACTGTAACGTGGGGTATAGCTCTTTCCCAAATGTGACCCACACTCTGGATGTGTTTGCACAAACCTGAAGAATCCATCCCCTTCCTCCCAGCCATGCTGAATGAAGAATTTCTGAATTTCAAATTAGTTAACCTGAGGATAGTCTTACATTACCAAAAGGTGTTATACATAATTTAACAACGAGGCTCTGAATAGTGTTATCATAAATAGTATTTTATTTAGTTAATAATATATCAACTGAAACATATAAAAATAAAACATCTCTTCAACAGAGCCATTGTGTTGAACAATTAATGACCATTGTCTAGGATTGCATTATAAGGTACAGATGGTTGAGCCCAAATTTTCTTACCCCAGTACATACCCTGGACTAATTAAAACCACTGAAAATCTGCTGTAAATTTATTTGTTTAAAATAAAAATTTTCCTCTTCTTTAAATTAATATATATTTATTAAAGAGAACTTGAAAACTGTAGGCACTTTCCCAAAGAAGAAATAAAAATCTCTATAACCTACGACTCAGAGATAACCACTGGTATCTTTTTAAAATATACTGCTCACAGAAATTAGGGGATATTTTATTGCTTCATATTCATTTTGAAATATCCTTTAACTATTGTGAGCAGTACATTTTCTTCTAATGTTTTTATGCATGTTATGTATTGTTAAGTAAAGCTGAGATTATTCTGTCTAGAAAGTCTGTATGTTTTTATTCACCTAAATTATATTTCTGTATCTTACTAAATGTTCTTTAAGAACACCATTTATTCTGTCCCATGGGTGTCCCTGATTTTGTTTGTTTTTAATGATTCCTCTGTTGCTGATCACTTAGCCTTTTTAAAATTTTTGCTGTTACAAGTGATGCCACAGTCTCCTTTCCTGGATCCTGTCTTTGGGAAACGGTCTGAAATTCATGCAAAATCTTTATCGTTAGATCATGTTGGAAATTAAGATGGAGACTTTGCTATATATTTGCTTAACTAATATTTGGAGTAAGGTCCCATGTTGCTCTGGCTTTAACCCATTAAAAGTTTTTTGAAAAGTGCAGCATCAGAAACCCCAGCTGCAATCCGGGGAGTATTCTGCCTTGCTCACTTGAACTCGGTGGAAGGGGCGTGGTGCCCACGGTTGAGCCTGAGGACCGCGTCGGCGCACGGCACAGAGGAGTAGAGAAGAGTTAGGAGTGGCGGCTGTGGGCTCACTTAGGTGGAGTCTGTGTTTCTGGTGGCTTAGTTAAGGACAGATCCCACAGGCCAAGTGTATTACCACAGGTTCCCAGGAAGGGATCCACTGTCTATCTCTGTCCCCGCAGCCCCTCTCTCCTGAGCCCTCTGCCCTCTCCGTCTCGACCTCATTTCTTACTGGCTGTTTTGCTCTTCCACCCACTGTGTTTGACCCTGTCACTTCTGGGAATCTGGTCAGCACTCCAGACTGGGCTGAGGAGAAGGAACAAGTGTTCCATCACAGCCGACAGAACTCACTCTTTACCGTGCTAGTCAGGATAAGCCAGGCAATGCGAGGGCAATGAGTTGCCCGACGTCTTAGTGCCTGTGCCCAGTCAGGTTTATCGCTCACTCAGGTAGCGTCACCCAGTGGGGTGGCACTCAATGATCCTGTCAGCTTGGATTTCATGGCACCTTGATCTTAAGACATGATTTGAGGATGGCCCTGGCAGGTGACCAGTGTGCAGGTGATTGAGCATCATCTCTTATGTGCTTTCCCCTGGAAGTGACACACAGTTACAGCCTTTGGGCTCAAACCAAGAATGTGATCTCTCCTAATTGCCTGGGGTCTGGGAAGTATGATTGTCTAGGGAGGAAGGAGCGCTGGAAATATTAGTGCGCATGATGACATCTACCTGAATTACAAAAACAAAAAACAAATGAAAAACAACAACAAAACAATCTTTAAATGTACTCCAAACACAGGGATAGAGAAAAGCATCTTTATTAAACATGTGCAAGCAGCAGCGATGGTGACTTACGGATGCATCCAATATATAGGCTCTATGTTTCAAACAGGATTTGTTGTTTACAGATATCTGATGCTCTGCACCCCATGGTGAAAACAATCGCATTAAATGAACCTTGATTTCATGATGAAGCTCAAGGCCAGCCAGGAATCCACCTGTTTTCAGATACAAATCACATCACTTAAAGGAGGAGTGTTAGGATTTAGCTAATTGCGAAGGGATGGTAAGCAGGCTCCGCGTTGTGTGCCGTGACTGCCTGACTTTCGCAAACTCTTGGAACTCGACTGCTGTGTTGAGCAGGACTGGGCAACAGCATCTAAGCTCAGGGGAGAAGAACGCAGTATAACTCATTCATTCAGCCGATTTTACAAAACACATACTATGTAGCAGGCACGGTACCAGTGCTGATGCCTGCAGCTCACGTGGAGCTTGCAGTGTTAGTGTCCCTTAGCGACGCCTGCCTGTGATGGGATGCCTGCGTGCACACGCAAGTGTGTGCATGCATGTGGTGGGCGAGGAAAATGGAGGCACATTATTTTCTTCCTACTTCCATCTCTGAGCTAATGTGACTATTCAGTTAGTGCCAGATTAATTTAAGCCGTTGAAGTAATCACTAATTGGCTGTCTCCCATGCGCACTCCCATAAGAAGAATGTAGGTTCTGAGGTATTTTCCCCTCATCAGAGTGAGTCCCGCAGAACCAACCGTATGCTTCATCCCCGTGACATGTGTTTTCAAGGCAGCTAAAGGTACAAATGGAATACCGTCTCCTTTTAAGTTTCTCTTTCCCCAGCTCATCCCTGGGGCTGCTATGCAACACTTTGCTGATTCTTCTTAGGTCCCAGATTCCATTCCCTTACGCCGAATTTTCTGTTTTCTTAAAAAGCTTAAGCTAGCAAATGGGAATGGTATTAATTCTCCTCTTTCATTCCTATACAAGTATATGTTTTTTTGTTTTTTTAATCCACCCAGGATGGAGTAGGAGGAATGCCACCTTCTCCCTTCAGTTGCTTCAGCAGAAGTGATGTCAAGACACATCTTCAGAGGGGAGGGGCTCATTCTTAGCTGGGGCGCTGGGATGGTTTCTTCACAGAGGCTGCTGTACCGTGGAGCGCAAGTGAACGGTGAACAGCACAGAGAGCCTCAGCAGGACCGGTGTAGTCAACTCGCTGGTTTCTGGGCTGCTTTGCTCGTCGGCATGCCTCTCGTGGCTCCCCAGACCCCCTCGTCCCCGCGGGTACTGCTTCTCATGGTTTGCGGGGGGGGGGGGGCAGAACCTCCAGGACCGTGCCCGCCTAGAGTGGGAAAGGGCTGTATGGTGACACTGGCTATTGCCAAAATGAAAAAGAAAGTAGAGAAAGAATTTATTTCTAAGGAAAAATGGGAAATGCATTGTTACACATTTTCTTTCTTCTTCATTATCTGTCTATATAATAAATATGGTAAATCTCGGAACATTATGTATAATGATATATATAAACTGATGTGGAGCTAGATGCTAAGACACCATGCCTATCTGCTTAAAAGACATTTCAGACCCACTGTGGGAAACTTTTTTGAAGCTGTGTCATTGGTGTAAGGAGCCTTTTGTTCCCTGAGTAGTCATTTTCTGAGTCTCCAGTTGCATAAGGAAGAAATCATTTTGAATAAGAAAATTCTGAGTAATGATATGACCACTTATACGATCAGCGTCCACTCAAACCTCCCCCCTGTTTAACACTAGAGTTTTAACCCTGGCCTCTGGGTCGGTATCTTCAAAACACTTTGGGCTTTCAGTCCATCTCAGCTAATTTCAGGGTGTGGGGAGCATGGATGACACTAATGAAAATCAAACAGAAATGGATGGCAAATGAAGTTGGAAATCTTGCAGAAGATCCAAGTTTTCATAAAGTTGTACAGTGACATGGAGAGCTGTCTTAGCCACAGGCAAAGCCTCTGACGGCAGGTGATTCGGCAGAGGTGGATTAATTAAAAATGGGAGAAGAGACCATTAAAATGGTGACAATAGAGATGTTTTAAAAGACAGTTATTTGAACCCTAAGAACACTGATGTAATACCCGAGTATTAAAAAGCAATCTGCTTTAACATCTTACATCATGCCAGAAACGAAGTGAAAAATGTCCAAGTCTACAGAACTTTAGAAAAGAGTCCAGCCACCTAGCATTAGAAATGGAGCCCCCTTTAAAGCGTCGACCTGGAACAGAGGTCGCCGGTTCAAAACCTTGGGCTTGCCTGGTCAAGGCACATATGGGAGTTGATGCTTCCTGCTCCTCCCCCTTCTCTCTTTATCTGTCTCTCTCAAAAAAAAAAAAAAAAAAAAAGAAATGGAGCCCCGAAGAGGCTGAAAATGTTGTCCACACTGCTGGCGCTGGAGCAGGACCAGACCTCGGATCCACCCACTTTGCCAGTTCTTCTGGTCACTGCAGGGACAGGGGCGTTGGACTTCTCTCCTCTCCCACCCACGAGCAAACCCTCTGCCCCTCCTCCAGAACATCCCTGGAATCTGACTTCTTCTCATCCCCACCATCCTGTCCTCCAAGTCCCTCACCTGGACTGCTGCAGTCACTTTCCCAGGGGGCTCCCACTCCCACGCTTGTGCCTGCATTGTCTATTCCCCACGTAGTCATTGGGATCCTTGTCAAACAGCCTACACCTTATGCCCGTCCTGCTCAAACCTTCCAGCTCCTTCTCCCTCAAAATAAACTCCCAAGTCGTCTCTAAGGTTATGTGGCCCAGCCAACTCTTGTTCCTGGTGACCTCCCTGCGGTCATCCATTCCACGCTCCTCCTGGCGCTGTGCCCCAGTCACCTGGCGTCTCTGCAGCCCCCCATCTCCCTAAGCACACGCCCTGCTCAAGGTCTTATGCATCTGTCCCCTCTGGCCCCAGAAATCACACTTCCTTCTGGTTTGTTTCATATGACCGGGGCCTCTGTTCAAAGAGAATCCCAACTTATCCTCTTTTCCTACTTAGTTTTTCTTTGTAAGAAAAATATCCAAAACCTGACATGTATTTGTCCGTTTATTCTCCACTTTCCCACATCAGAATAGAAGTTGTTCTCACTGTATGTTTTCAGTGGGTTCATCAGGCATCGGTACCTGTTCTTGGCAGGTCCTGTTAGAACACTAGCGCTGTTAGTAGACACTAAATATGTCATTACTGAATAACGTAGAGATAAACAACATTAACGATGAAATGGGTAAGATATATTATCGATGTTAGGGTATCATGTAAAAAATTGTTTTAAGAGTCAGAATGTCTTGTCAAATTTCTTCCCTAAATTCACTTCCTCCTGCCATGCATTTCTCTGTCCTTTGTCCCACCCTCTGTGTTCCTTGCCAGAGTGAGGCCTCACGCAGGGGCCCCAGGACCAGACGCTAGTTTGGCCTCTGCTTCTGGCTCAGTCTCTTGGGGATGCGATGGGACAGAGTCACTCACTCAGAGTTTCAGGAGCACAGGCTTCCAAGGACGCTGGGAGTGTTGCTTACGGAGCGCCACTCGGTTGGGAAGAACTTTCTTACATGGATGAAGGACATTTAAAAAAAGCTTAGGATTGCCTGACCTGTGGTGGCGCAGTGGATAAAGCGTTGACCTGGAAATGCTGAGGTCGCCGGTTCAAAACCCTGGGCTTGCCTGGTCAAGGCACATATGGGAGTTGATGCTTCCAGCTCCTCCCTACCTTCTCTCTCTGTCTCTCTCTCCCTCTCTGTCTCTGTCTCTCCCTTTCTCTCTCCTCTCTAAAATGAATAAAAAAAAAAAAAAAAAAGAAATCTTAAAAAAAAAAAAAAAAAAAAAAAAAAAAAGTTAAAAAAGCTTAGGATTTAGGCAGCTCTCTCTAATGCAGTTTCTGGGCGTCTGGCCCCTCTGTACTCCTATATTTTGGCCAGAGGAAGGAGGGAAATTGTACCTAAGTGGTCAGACTTGCAGTGAGAGTAGAGGTTGAAATTCCTGATCAACATCACTTTCTTGAATGCTTTCCTTTTACCGGTGGGCGTGGGGTCGGGAAACTGGAGAGTTGGGCAGAGGAGGGAAGCTTCCGTGTTAAGGTGCATGTTCTCTTTGGAACATTAAGTTTTAAAGTTTGGGAAACATTTAAGGACAGTTATTATTATTATTATTATTGTTATTGTTATCAGTTAGCACGGAGAAGGGAACTTCGGGGGGCAGGTGAGGCGAGGGGACGGTGCTCTCCAGAGAGCAGGAGCAGTGTTCCAGTGCAGGGATGGGGGGCCAGGCATCGGGAAGGGCTGTGTGACTTGACACACTGGGAGGGCCCAGGCGGTGTCACCCCAGAGCAGCCACTCACTGGGAACAGCTGGGTCGCTCTCCACTCAGGGCGTGTAGGAGTCCAGGAGCAAGTAGTAGATGACCCGAGGTGACTTCTTTGGCTTCTGTAACCCCTGATTCTGGTTATTCCCCTAAATTTCAGGGTCAGCAAAACCGAACTCGTTTTGGTGGCAGTTGGTCTGACAAATTGGGACTGGAAGATTTGTAACGTCGGAGGATTCTGTTGTCTCCCCAGCCCCTTCCCCCACCATAGAATCAACTTGGGGAAGGAAGTTTGGAAAGTGATGCTGAAACTCATTCTCTTGCCCTTGGCTTTGCCCCATAAACACTTGCCTATCTGGTGGTGTGAAATTTCCCTTCATTATAGAATGAAACCTCAGTCCTGATTGAAAGATGAGTGAGCCTACTAGCTGCCACCTCGAGCCGCTTCCCCAGCCCCACAGTGTGAGGACAGGGTAATGATGTCCAATTTTGCACACTTCAGATCCATTAGTAGCAATTACCTTCCTCGAGGTGTTTTGAGTTAGTTTTAACATAGCATTCTTACAGTTGGCAGATAATGACAGTAATAATGTACACAACATTTTCAAGTCGCTGTTTTTAGCTACAATAACACCATTAGTAGGTCTGTTTAACAGATGCATTTCATGCTAAAAGTGAAAGTTCTCATGATTCCCTTCCCTTCCCCCAGGCAAAACTTAACTGTTATTTTATTCAACAGAGATTTTTATTCCCAAAGTTTCAGATATATATATATATATATATTTTTTTAAATATATATATATTTAATTTATATATTAAATATTTTTTTTTTTTTTTTTTTAATTCTGGATCTTCCTATTGAAATGGGACAGTTGTGTAACTGGTCTGACCTAGAATTTATTGTGTAGTTATTCTTATTTAGCTCTTCTTTTAATGACATGCACGCTGACCTAGAAATCCAAAACTCACAAAAATGGAGAACACCTGTCTTTCTAAATCTCACTTGGGATGTCTGTGAGAGGCCCCTGGGTTTTATACAATGCCTTTAGCCCAGAGTGGTGACCACTGAGCTGCCCGGGGGAAATGTCTCAGAGGGAGGTGTCCGTCGATTCCAGTGACTCTTTCTAATGTGTCTGTGGTGTTCAGCTCCCCCAGTAATTTAGAAGATCTGTGTTTCCTCCCACCCAGGTCGCCCACCTCCCTCGGAAGCCCTTGCTGACTGTCCTGGCCACCAGGGCATGCTCTCGAGCATGCGCCTTTGTTTTTCACTATCCCTTTTGGACACTTTTTTTTTTTTTTTTTTTTTTCATTTTTCTGAAGCTGGAAACAGGGAGAGACAGTCAGACAGACTCCCGCATGCGCCCGACCGGGATCCACCTGGCACGCCCACCAGGGGCGGTGCTCTGCCCCCCAGGGGGCGATGCTCTGCCCATCCTGGGCGTCGCCATGTTGCGACCAGAGCCACTCTAGCGCCTGAGGCAGAGGCCACAGAGCCATGCCCAGCGCCCGGGCCATCTCTGCTCCAATGGAGCCTTGGCTGCGGGAGGGGAAGAGAGAGACAGAGAGGAAAGCGCGGCGGAGGGGTGGAGAAGCAAATGGGCGCTTCTCCTGTGTGCCCTGGCCGGGAATCGAACCCGGGTCCTCCGCACGCTAGGCCGACGCTCTACCGCTGAGCCAACCGGCCAGGGCTTGGACACTTTTCTACACGGCTTCCTTCCATCCTCAGCTCTATGTTGTAACTGAGTCTGCATTTTTTTTTTTTAGCCAGCATCCACGTATCCATCCTGTGTTAGTTTCCTACGGCCGCTGTAACAGAGCGACTTCGAACATCAGACTCTGCTTCTGGAGGCCAGGAGTCTGAAGTCAAGGTGTCGGCGGGGCCACGCCCCCTCCGAAGCCTCTAGGAGAAGATCGTCCCTGCCTCTCCCTCCTTTGGGGGGTTCCAGGCTCCCTCGGTTTACGGCGGCAGAACTCCAGTCCCCGTCTCTGTCTCCATGTGTCTTCTCCTTGTGTCTCTGTCTCTTCACATGGAATTCTGTTTGCAAGGATACTAGACTTACTGGCTTCCGGGCCCACCCTACTGACTAGACTACATCCTAACTTGATGTCCTCTGTAAAGACCCTATTTCAAAATGAGGTTGTATACAGATAGCAAGCGGTAAGACAACCTATCCTTTTAGGGGACACAGTTGAACCCATACTATCCCTCAAGTAGGTTGTAATCTCCTTAAAGCCTGAACCGCTTGACGTACCCCCTTAAACAGTGCTTCCTAAAACCTTGGCTGTGGAATAGGAACCCTTTGGGTTCCTGTTAAAAAGAGTTGTCACACTTAGAGAAATGCTGTCTATGTCCCTGAACTGGAGACAGAAGATAACCATTAGCATATTGAAAGCATTGAGAAATCTTGCTACCAAGGCACTTGCTTAAAACAAACTTATTTTTCACTAGCTTTTTATGACCACAGAGACTTTTATTTTTGCTCCAACTTTTCTCCATTAACAGCAGCGGAATGTACTTTGGGGGAATATAAGCCCATTGTCTTGTTTCTGCCGTATGCATGGTCCCAGATGAGGTCATCAGAATAATACGGCATTCAGTGGAGTATTTTTTTTTTCTTTTTGTGTAGCATGAAACGGGCCCTGAAGAAAAGGAGCAATTTTCAAAGACTGGATTCCGATTGATACTCGAATTCAGCCAAGAGTTGGGCAGAACCTGTGTGAGGTGCCTGCACGCTCAGTCCACTCACCTGACCCCTGCATCGTGTGTTTCCTCATCTGAAAATGGGGACAAGCATATATCTTAAAGACGGACAGTGCATAATTCCTATTTGAACCCTGTGATTCAAGCAGGACAATCAATGAAGCCAGGGAGTCCTTGTGCCATTCTGTGCTGCCAAGCACACCGATTATGAATGAAGCGATGGAATGGTGAGCCGCCTGGGGCAGAGCTTGATTTTCTGCTTATAATTAAAGGGACAGACTAATGATAATTTTTCAGCAGCAACAACAACAAATCCTCTTCTTGACCCTTTCGACACCATGTGAGTCCTTCATGCACCTTTTTGGGAAAAGTGTAACACCAGGCGGGCTTTTCAGCAAGCTTGTGGTCGCTGTTTCCCTTTCTGTCCATTCTGTGATTTGAGGGGTACAAATCCATGTTGGCGCTAATCTGAATAAACTAATTTGGAAGTTCGGTCTTCTGGCAGGAATGTCACATGTTGCATTATTATACAGAGGAATATTTTGCATCGTGAGCATTGTCCTGGTTTAAGATAAAGCTGGTATATTTATAAAATATGCATTAGAAGGCTGTGTCATAAAAATGATTATTTTAAAAAAATCCTTTGGCATTTATTACAAGTTCCCTTTAAATAGTAAGTGCTCCTGTATTTCAGTTAAGGTTTCATTGACAGATATCTGATTTGCACACCACTTCTCAGAACATGTCAGGGTTTGCAGTGTGGTTGGGAGCCTAGGCTGTGAGGACAGACTTGGGTTCACGTCCTCTCCAGCGTCCCTCCCTGCTAGCCCTGTGCATTCGTGTGGAGGACTTACTCGATGAACTTCAGTTTTCTTATCTGTGAAATGGGAGCAATGACACTTGCCTCAGATGGTTATGGGAAAGACTAAATGAGATGATCTATTTAAAGCTCTGTTCCTGATACGTAAGGAATTTAGCTTAATGTTCAGCGTATATATACACACGCAGCTCACAAAAATCAGGGGATATTTTAAAATGAATATCAAGTGATAAAATATCCCCTAATGCAGGCGTCCCCAAACTACGGCCCGTGGGCTGCATGCGGTCCCCTGAGGCCATTTGTCCACCCACCCCACCCCCGCCACACTTCCGGAAGGGGCACCTCTTTCATTGGTGGTCAGTGACATGAGCACTGTATGTGGCGGCCCTCCAATGGTCTGAGGAACAGTGAACTGGCCCCCTGTGTAAAAAGTTTGGGGACCCTTGCCCTAATGTGTGTGTGTGTGTGTGTGTGTGTGTGTATATATAGGTGTGTGTGTGTGTGTGTGTGTGTGTGTGTATGTATATATTATAAAGTTTAGCTCATCACTCACTACATGTAGCTGCTACTTTTATCTGCTACTTTACAATCATGAAATACTTATTAGGTATCTATTATTTGCCAAGCACTATTGAAATTGCTGGAATATAAGGAAGAACAAATAATTTCCTGCCTGTGAGAAGCTTCTGTTTTAGGGAGAGGCAGACAATTAACAAATTAATAAACCAAAAGTATATCAGGTGCTGAGAATTGCTATGGGGAAAATCAAAGCAGAATAAAGTAGAAAGGGCATGCAGTGTGTGTGTGTGTGTGTGTGTGTATGTGTTTGTAGGGGGTTGTGGGTTGTTAGTTTGTATAGAATGATTAGGGAAGGCTACTCATTAGTAACTGTGACATTTGATAGAGAGAAAAGAAGTAAGGGAAGAGCCTTCAGGCATAAGGAGCAGCAAATGCAAAGGCCCTGTGGTAGGCATGTGCTTAATAATGTCTGAGAAGATTCAGGAATTCAGCATGGCTGGGGCAGAGTGTCCTAAGGGAAGGTTAGAGGAGGGGTAAGGTCAGAGAGGGAGCCTGGGACAGGTCATAGAGGACCTTGTAGGACCTGGTGCATACTGGGATTTTACTTTGAGGGAGAGGGAGTCATTGGCAAGTTTTAAGTGATGAGATCTGACTTATGTTTCAAAAGCACCAACTTGGCTACTATGTTAAGAATGTATATTATATTGAAACATGACTGTAACGCGTGGTGTATAAACATTTAAATAATGGGCTCTTAAATACATTGTTGCTTATCTTTCTTTTCCTTTCCCAGTTCTCACCCCCAGTGCCCTGTTAGGCATTTTTCTTTGGTACAAAGCTGCCTATTTCCCAGGGTAGCTAAATATCACTGATGTTAGGGTAGTCTTAGCTCCGGCTGCCATAACAAAATACCACAGACTGGTGGCTTACACAACAGACATTTATTTCTCACAGTTCTGGAGGCCGGTGGTTCAAGATCAAATTGTCAGTGAGGTAGGTTTTATTCTGAGGCCTCTTCTCTTGGCTTGTAGACAGCCTCCTTCTGGCTGTGCCCTCACGTGGTAGGGGCAGACATAAATCACTGCCTCTTCTTACTGCGACACAGATTCTGTGTCAGATCAGGGCACTACCCTTATGGCCTCATCTAACCTTAATGGCCTCTAAAATGGCTTTGTCTCTAAATACAACCGTATTAGAGGTTGGGCTTCAAAATATGAATTTTGGGACAACACAACTATTCTGTCCATTCAGGAAGAAAGCGACATTTTAAGAGTTCAGTTCTTTTTACCTGAATGGGCAATATGCTCATTTAGCTGAAATAAAATTTGTTACCCCTTTCCTAGGAAAAACTCAGTAGTCACTGTTGTTTGTCATAGTGAGGCATAACCTAGCAAAGTTGCCCCAGATACGGTAACATTTACTAGGGGAATGAGAGCTGGGGACCAGGACCACATCCCAGTAGCTTCCCTACGGATGATTTGACCAGATTTCACTTGAACTTGAGAAGCTTGTGGGGGAGGCAGTCACCTGCATCTCCTCAGCAGAGCTGCCACAAATTGTGTGTGCTGTGTCCTGTGCACGGGGCGGGGTGGGGGGCAGTGAGGGTTGGAATATAGCTGGGCTTCGCTCACTGAGCCCTGTGCCCTCCTGGGCCACCTTGGCCTGGAGAAGGGCACCCTTTTTCAAATCACACGGAAGTACCTATGGGCTGGCCGCCATCTCCTTACTGTGAGGCTGGGCTGGACATTGAGCAATGTTTTCTCTGTCCTCAGAAGAAATCTCTCTCTTGTGTATCAAGAATAGTTCTTTCCATCAGTTCTGTGTTTGTTTTATCTTGTGGATACTGACAATGGTACTTGCTTCTTACCACAGACTATGAGGGAGCTTGGAATCAGATGGGAGCCTCCCCTCTGGCAAGTAGGAAGGATGGCATGGTAGGCATTTGTGCGCCCTGGCCCGTGTGCAGGATTCCTGGCCTCATTGAGTGCTATGGGTGGGCCTGGGGCACCTTATACATTTACTAATTTGAGAGCATATTTTATGCACTGGTTCCACTGGTCATGAACTGAGTTTGGTCTGCTTACTTGAGGCGACTGTCACAAGTTTGCATTAGGTCCACAGGTATTTATTGAGTGCCCTACTCTGCTGGTCACAGAGTCGGGATGAAGAAGACAGGTTTGAGCTCTATACTCAGGAACTTGGATGCTAATTAGAAAGCAGGCAGGTAGACAATGAGCGAGGTGATTGCAGATTGGGACAGTGCCCGGCAGGAAGCAAGCATGGTGTTCTTATTGTTCCGACCGGGAGTCAGGAGAGGGAGGGGCAGTAGTGTTCTTAGAGCAAGCAGGGAAGGCTGCGCATTCACTGAGACAATGGAAGCTAAGTCCTGAACTTGGTGCAGGACACATGGGGAGCTCTCAGCCCCTGATAGCTGCTAGCGTTACTATTATTAACAGTCAGCTGTCCCTCCTTCTATGCTGCTCAGTGTGTGAAAGCAGGAGGAGTACATTGCCAAGTTCAAAGAAAAGCGAAGGCCTGTGGATGTGCAGCACTGGCTGGTCGGCGAGCTCCGGTTCGTAACGACTGAGTGTCTCCTTCCCTCTGTCCGTCTTGAAAGGCAGGCCGTCCTCAGTGGGTGGGGCCAGGCAGTTTCGCTGTGTGTCTAATCCTGGATTTGTCCTTTGAGCCCTCTCTCCAAACGGTCATCTCCGACCATTCATCTGTCACAACTGCCTACTACCTTTAAATAACTGTATTTTCCTGGTTGTTTGGTAGTGCACGTTCCATGTGCATTTCGAACTGAATGAAATGAGATCCTGAATTAATCAATGGCAATGGATAGCAGAAGGCCTTCTCTGTGGAGATAATATTCAGTGTACAGGGGTGTTGTTAAATGGATTGGACTGTGTTCCCTCTAACTTCATGGTTTTGAGCACTCTTTGATGTCAGGATAGTCGGCCTGTCTGGTGGAGGAGGAGGGAAGGATCAGAGCCTGAGGCTGGGAATCGGGGTGAGTATAACAGGTGACAGCACTCTACTCCTACGAGTGATGTGCAGCCACTGAGAGTATGTGAGCTAACCCTGTTGAAGTCCCGGAAGGGCGGAAGGCCTCCATCTTGGCCACAACTCATGGCTTCCGTTGGTTACCTAAGGGAATCCACTTATGACTCTATTACCAGGGAAATTGGGAGAGTGATTCACTCAGGTATATTTATCATGGAGGAGAACTGAAGATAATTAATACACTGCATTGAATGCAAATTGCACCCACAGCACTTATCTCATTTTCAATTAGCACAAATGTTACAGCACTGTGGGCTTGTTATGGTTTTACCATGGGCTGGGTAATTAATTTCCGTGAGCCAAATATCAGGCACCTGGTAATGCCGTTTATTAATAAATGTCACCCCAGGTATCGGTTTGTTAGAAGAGGTAAATAAATGGAATGCGCAGTCGTCGGCCCTGCGCAAATCTACTTTTACACCTCGCTGCATCTTTTCACTTGTTTGTTTATTGACTAGAGTAAGGACTGAGATGACAACTGCAAACAAAGGAAAACCCACGTTCTGTAGTGGCTAAAAGAGGGGCTCCTTTCCCTTCCCCCTCGGGTCTGGTCAGGCTTGTGAGAGGAGTTGTCATAGGCCAGTCCCCAGCGCCTCCCCAAGTGTTTCCCCGCATGTCAGACAGAAAGGAGGGACTTCTGAGCGCCATGCCCTCTGGCCACAGACGCACTCGCTCGGCAGCGCTGGTCGGGCTTCCCCAGCTGTGACTCTCTGAGGAACAAGAGAGCTTCCAGACCCCCTGAGTGTGCCCCTCCATCTCCTCTCCGCCTCTCCCTGTGTTCTCAGCTACCTGCCCTCTGCCCTGTGGGGCTCTCATGGGAGGGGGTGGGGAGGATTTGGCCGCTTTGGACCAGGGCGGGCTGTTGAGCAGAAGTCCCACATTTCTGCGAGCTTGTCCTCTTTCTCTGTGTGGGCGGGTGATATTAGATTTTAGTAATAACTAATTAGTGGTCTGACCTGTGGTGACACAGTGGATAAGCCTCTACCTGGATGAGTTGATGCTTCCTGCTCTTCCTCCCTTCTGTCTGTCACACTACTCTCTAAAATCAGTAAATAAAATCTTAAAAAAAAAAAGTACTGTAATTAGCAGATTTCTACCGCATGCCTGCTAGGAGTCAGACACCTTCCAGAACTGGAGGGTCGTTGGCTCCGACTCCATTTTATCAACACTCTGGTGATGACATCAGTTTCTCTTTTCGCCCGGAACCAGCTGGAACCTTAACTGCAAATCAACAATTCCCACCCTGCATTTTGAATTTCGTTGCCCTTTGAGTTCCCTTGAGGACCCTGGGTGAAGAGCCACTGAGATTTGACTGACTGAGTGAACACATGTCAAGGGTCTGCTGCAATGCCTGGCACTTCGTAAGTCCCCAGGAACTCAGCTGGGACCAGGGCGCTTGTTGCCTGCACTAGTTAACTGTGTTTCCCCACGTATAAGGTGATCTTAATTTTAGGGCCCTAAATTTGAAAAAAAAAAGTTTTACATAAAGTTATTGAACTCAAGTTTTATGCATCATAAAATTCATACAACTCCTCATCACTGTCAAAACTCCCATCCATTAGCTTGTCCTCATCTGTATCTGATGACGAATCACTGTCTTCAACAATGAGCACAAAAACAAGCGCGAAAAAACGAAAATGCAAGTAAAAAAAAATCTACAACCACTGTATAAGACGCACCTAGTTTTTATTTATTTAATTAATGAATTAATTTTTAAAAAATTTTATTTATCCGTTTTACAGAGGGGAGAGAGAGAGAGAAGGGGGGAGGAGCAGGAAGCATCAACTCCCATATGTATCTTGATCAAGCAAGCCCACAGTTTTGAACCAGCAACCTCAGCATTCCAGGTCGTCACTTTATCTACTGCGCCACCACAGGTCCGGCCCACTCAGATTTTAGACCCTCAATTATTTGGAGAAAAAAGTATGTCTTATACATGGGGAAATATGGTATATTGTCTGAAGGGGCTCCCGAGGACAAGCTGGCTGAAAGTCATCACCCATTTAGGAGGTATTTATTGAGCAGCTACTACGTGTCAGGCCTTGTTTCGGTGCGGTGGATGAAGCAGATCCAAACCCTGGTCCTTATGAAGTGTGCTTGTTATTGGAGACAGGAAGGAAGCAGGTAAGTAAAACATAGGGTGTGTTGGAGAGTTTGAGCACCACAGAGAAACCCCAGGTTGGGCTTGGAAGCTGGGAGAAGAAGGGGCCTTCAGTTTTGAGTAGGGCCATTCCAGAAAGCCTCACCAAGAAGGTACCATTTGAGCAAAAAACACAAAGGAGGCTGGAATCTTGCCCTTGGATGTCTGGGGGAAGGAGCCTTCTAGATTGTGGACAGAGCGAATGCAAAGGCTCTGAGATGAAGAATGCGCAGGGCCCCAAGGAGACCGATAAGGCGGAGTGGGGTGAGTGGGAGGAGGTGGCAGGGGAGGAAGCTCAGAAGCTTTGATGGTGAGACTGTGTAGGACCTCATGGCGGTTTCAAGAACTTTCTATTTTACTCCAACACAGGGTGCCACAGGAAGCTACTGAGAGGAGGGGGCATGACCTGACAGGTTTTAAAAGACTCACTCCTTTTAGTTTTAAAAGGCTGTTCACCAGGACCAGGGCAGAAGCAGAGGGGCCAGCGGGAAGGGTGCATTAGTTTCTCACTGCAGCTATGACAAATCACCAGAGCTTTAGTGGCTTAAAACAGCACACACGCTTATTATTTTACAGCTGCGGACTCAGAGTTGTTAAATCAAGGCGTCCACAGGGCTGCATCCCTGCTGGAGGCTTTGGAGGGAAAATTCATTTCTCTGGCTTGTCCAGCTTCTAAAGGCTGCCTGCATTCCTTGGCTTGTGGTCTCTTCCTACATCTTCAAAGCCAGCAGCACAGCATCTTCAGATCTCACATCTCTCCCGTTGTCACATTTTCTTCCTGACTCTGACCCTCCTCTTTCTGTACCAGAACCCTTATGATTATATTGGGCCAATGTACATAATCCAAGATAATCTCCCTGTCCCAAGAGCCTTAATTTAATCACTTCTGCAAAGTCCCCTTTTCCATGTGAGGGTGTGTTCATCTTTGGAAGGCGTTTGTCCTGACTGTCACAGAGGTTAATGCGTCAGTGTAGGTGCAGGGTGAAGGTGGCTTGGGCAAAGGTGGTGAGAAGCAGTTGGAGCCTGGTGATGTGTCACACACTGTCTCATAGTTTGAACTGATTTCCATATGGAAGCCGCCATAGATTTCTCAGCCTATGTCATGGGGCATCCCACTTTTCATTGTCATCTCAACTAACTTGAGGCCCGCTTCTTATCCCAATAGTTTTGCCTGCAAACTGAGAAACCAGAGACAGGTGTGGTGACAAGGGACTTCTGAAGCTCTCAAGTCCCCATTATCAATTTATAAATTCCTGCTGTGTCCTGGGCCCGTTGTAAACATCTTGGGTAGTTTTGACCAACTTTATCTGTTTATTCTTTTGTTCATTCATTCAGCATTTCCTGGGCATCTGTTGAGCATACTGCTCTGTAAAAGGAGGGGAAAAAAAAGATGTTAGAGTCACCCTTCTTATTATTCTTGGGAGATAGGGATATATTTGTAATTTCTTTAGAAAGAACCAGAGAACAATTATGGACTTAAATATAAGTGAGTGGGAAATGAAATGCAGGATTTATGCATCAGACTCAAGGAAGTGAGGACCGTGAAGAGGCTTCTTGGAAGAAGTAGTAGTTCATGGACTTTTATTTCTTAATTGAGAGCTAGTCCGAGAATTGCCAGCTTTTAGTTTTGCTAAGCGTAGGCATAAAAAATCGCCTTACCATCTATTACAGCCATCGTTTCATAATGGGTAGAACATTTAAGATGTAAAAATGACATGCTCTCAGAAATAATAAAAGGGAGTTCTTTGGATTAAATGTATTTAGCTTTATAAAAACTCAGTACTCTGGCTTTATTTTTCTCATTTCACTGATGGTCATTAAAACTTCATTGGGATTGGCACAGGTCTCTGCACCTCAGCCTAGGGACAAAAGGCTGTTTGGGTTGTTTGTAGTTTGGGTTTCTGACTTTATTGAACATGATTATCTCTCTGCATTTCTTTGGGCTCTGACATCAGATAGCTGGTGACCAGATGACTAAGGATCTGGTGTCTTACTTGTGGATACTGTCCTTCAACAGAGGGAGGTTTGGGAGGCAGAGAAGGGAAGAGAAATGCAGACAAGTTTGTGTTGGGGCATCTGTGGTCATATTGTGGTGAGCCAGTGGCTGGCTCAAGTGATAATCTAATTCTACATTGAGATGTTGGGATTTCCCATGGATTTTAGTGGTCATGCTTGCATTAGTTTCCCATGACTGCTATAACAAATGAGCGCACAGTAGGTGATTCACAACAACAGAAACTGATTCTCCCACAGTCTGGGATGCTAAAGTCTGAAGATAGGTTGTCAGCAGGTCCATGCTTCCTCTGAAGGCTCCAGGGAAGAATCCTTCCCTGCCTCTTCCTAGCTCCTCCTTGGCATTCCTTGTCTTATAACCATGGCACCCCAGTCCCTGCCTCTGCCATCACGTGAGGTGCTCCCTGTGTGTCTGCATTTGTCTCCTCTTCTTAAACGAACACCAATCACAGAATTTAGGGCCCACTCTCATTCAGTGACAACTCATCTTCACTAATTACATCTACAATGGCTGTATTTCCAAATGAGGTCATGTTCTGAGGTTCTGGTGAACGTGATTTTGGAATGGGACACTGTTTTGGGCTGAGCTGTGTTTCCTTAAAATTCATATGTTGAAGCCTTAGCCCCCAGAGTCTCAGAATATGATTGTTTTTGGAGATAGGGTTTTTAAAGAGGTAATTTGGTGAAAATCCATTTGGGTGGACCCTAATTCAGTCTGACTCTGTGTCCTTATAAGAAAAGATTAGGACACACAGACACCAGGAGCTCACGGGCACAGAAGAAAGACCACGTGAAGACAAGGCGAGAGGACACCATCTGCAAGCCAAGGAGAGACCTCAGGAGACACCAAACCAATCAGCTTGATTCAGGACTTCTAGCGTCAGGCTGTGAGAAAGTGAATTTCTGTTGTGTAGACCAGTGGTCCCCCACCTTTTTTGGGCCACGGACCGGTTTAATGTCAGAAAATATTCTCACGGACCGGCCTTTAGGGTGGGACGGATAAATGTATCACGTGACCGAGACAAGCATCAAGAGTGAGTCTTAGATGGATGTAACAGAGGGAATCTGGTCATTTTTAAAAAATAAAACATCATTCAGACTTAAATATAAATAAAATGGAAATAATGTAAGTTATTTATTCTTTCTCTGTGGACCGGTACCAAATGGCCCACGGACCTGTACCGGTCCTCAGCCGCGGGGGTTGGGGACCACTGGTGTAGACCACCCAGCCTGTGGTGTTTTGTTACAGCAGCCTGAGCCGACTGGTATAGACACTGTCCAATCCGGTACAGTACCTGATAGCCTTTATTTCTCGCTTAGGCAGTCCCGTGTGTGATGGAGGGATTCCAAAATGGACTTCCGGCTGTCTGTGTTATACCCATCCCTTTTGTTACCAGTTGCTCCTCATCAGCTCCGACACATGGAATAGCTACACTGTACTTGGAGGGTGCATTTGGGGAGAAGGAATGAGTGAGCACTTTCACAAGAGCTGCTGTGAGATGAGGGCACCAGACAGACCTCTGGAGGCCACTGTCACTGGGGAAATTCTGCTTAGCTAAACTATGGACTTGCCTCATTGGAAGTTCTCTTTAGTCCCAGGTGCAGCAGATGTGTGTTCCCGATGGGGGACAGGTACGTGAAGGGGGTCTGGGGTGTGGTTCTAACAGCACCGATGTCCCTGCTCCCAGCCTCATTGTCACTCTGCAGGAACCCCAGTCTCTGGGCCAGGCCAGCCCTGCCTCCTTCCTGTACCCAGCAAACACTGCTGTTTGCTTTCTCATGAATATGGATTTCCATCATCCCTCGCTGTAGGGATAGATGTTGGGGGCAGAGCTGTTGAGCACATTTCCAGCCAATCATTGCCCATTAGCAGGGAAGAGCGGTGGGCATGATGCCTCTTCAGCGAGGAGCCATTTACATTTGGTTGGACCCCGCTTTCTTTCTGAGCACCTACGGACCCTCAGCGCACTCAATTACTCCTGCACCCAGCTCTTCCTGTGTGATGCTTGTTCGCTTTCTAAGTGTCTCGATTGGATTCGCCAAATAGCTTGGTGCTAACTAAATACAGCTGTTTAGCACAGCCCTGGGTGGAGGGTGAGAAGGCTGGCAGGGATTGGGGTGGCCATACCAGCAGGAAACAAATCCTGTGTAGTTTCCCTGTCTGCCCACACCTCTCCCCACCCGCACTGAGAGAACCCCCAGTGTGGAGGGAGTAGCTTTGGCAGGCAGTGGGCTCATGTTCATACATTTAGCATCTTTGTAGAGGCCCTTCCTCCCAGAAGCCTGTGTCCAGTGGCCTTGCCCCTGAGGATGCTGGTGTCTCGCCTGCTTTGGGGAGGGGAGGAGAGGGGAGGAGAGATCTGTGAGGTTTGGCACCGATAGAGACTGAGTCTCCCTCACCACTTTCACTTCTGAGAAAGGGGATGCGTGCTCCCCTCCTGTCCGGGCCAGGCCAGTGGAGTCATTGGGCTGTGTGGGAAAAATGCAGGCTTGACCCGGGAGGCGAGCATCTTCACATCCTGGTTACAAATACTCTCAATCAGTGCGTGAAGACAACTGGGAAGGACAGAGGGTCTCTTTCTCGGGCAGGATTATGTTACTTGTCACCCCCTTCTGCTGCCCACTGTCCTCTGGAAAGTCACAAACATTTGTTTGCTCCTGTGGAGGTTGGGCCATTCCCCCGCCCCCTTCTGGGCATCACTGGAGCCCCTTGCCCCCCTCTGCTGTGTTGCCAGTGGGCTGATTTGTTTTGTTTTCTTTTGTTTTGCCTCTTTCAAGAACACGGAAGTGAGCACCTAAGAAAGCAAATGAGGGGGAGGCAGAGAGGGGGACCAGGGGGAAGACGCTGGGAGCACCAAACGATCTGAGAACAAGAAAGGAAGGTTACCTGTGTGTTTGTCAACAAGATAAAATAAATAAGAGCAAAAAAAAAAAAAAAAAAAAGAAAAAGAAAAAAAAGGACAGCAGTCAAAGGCAATCAAATATGTATTTAATTAAAGCAAACATAAAAATAAAAGTTACATGTTGAATCAATAAACAGCACTTTTTTCTACATGCATTTTGAACAAGACAGATCAGAATCTTGCATGATGAAGACATAATGTGTCATAATAATTAGGAACACAGACAAAAGAACAGCTAATCAGCATGCAAATGTATGCAGTTCTGGTGATTCAGATGAGGCAGATTTCTACCTCTTTTTTGCTTGATTCATCTTCATTGCTAATCATCTGAAGGCTGCCAAATGTTCACTGACACTAATGTATTATAGGTCAAGAGAGGCAGGTCTTCACCTATTACCCCCCCGAACAATATGCTTCCCTTCCCTGTTTCCTCTTCAGGATTTCCAGCAATCACTGCCAGATGCAATCAGACTCCTTGAATAGGAGCAACTGAGGCTTGTTTGTGGCTCGGCTTCATTAGAATCAGGAGGCTGAAGAAAGGAATAAATTACTTAATTGCACAAAAAAGTTGCAGCCAAAGTGGTGGTGAGAGAAAGTGATTGTGCAGCTACGCATTAGGCCACTCTTGGAATGGGGCGTCTTAGAATAGCTGGTAGTTTGGCCTCACAGATTCAGACAGATTTGGGTGTCCTCCAAAACAGATGGCTCCTCGTACCATCTATTCTTCTCTTTGTCAGGTTGCACCATTTATTTGATCTTGGTCCCTCTCTGATGCTGGTTGTATTAGTTGTAACACAAATATGCATTCAGATCATATCCATTTAGTCTGGCCTCTCCCAACTTTTATTCTTCATTCTTCTTTTTCTTTTTCTTTCTTTCCTTTTTTTTTTTTTTTTTTTTTTTGAGGAGATGATCAAACTGAATAGAAAGCCTTGTTGTCACCTCTTGAATGCTCCTTCGCATGAAATGCAGGAAATGGGATGATGGCGGAGCCTGCCTGTGGGGACTGAAATCCAGCCGGAGCCGCTGAGGGGGGCGCCACTCTGCTGGGGCAGAGGAAGAAAAAAAGAAGTCACTCTATTTTCCAGCCACTGGGATGCCTTTCTTGCCTCACACTAACTCTCAGTTCTTTTTAAAAAAATTTTTTAAGGAACACTATTAACCAGCATTGTTCACATAGGACCAGGGAAGAAGAAACAAAACCTCGTGAACAGTCTCACAAATGTGTCCTCCCTCTTCTTGGGCACAGGCATGAGTGTCCAGCGTAGAGCCTCTGTCTCAGGCATGGAATGCAGGTTGCTGATCACATGCCCAACTCGTGGGTGGTCTTAAGGTCTCAAAGAAGGAACTTTATTTTCTCTCTGAAGCCCCTGCGTTGCTGGTGGTTGTGTGTCTGTGTGTGTTGGGGAGGGTTGATATAAGACAAGAGGCTCTGGCAAGAAGAAATTGGGAAAGAAATAATTATGATTTCTATTTAGAAAATAAAAGAATTCAGAAGGGGAGGGGCTTTTGTGGTACTGTTGGAAAAGTAATTGACAGAAATAATTGGCTGAGCCCAGGCTTGTTCTGACACTTCTCCCCACGGCCTTCCTTTGCTCTTGGTGTTCCCTCTGCCTGACAGTCCTCCCCCCAGATCTTTCCGAGCCTGGTCATCTCATCACATGGTCTCATGTCAATTCCATGTCCTCGAAGGGGCCAGCTCTGCCCTCCAGAGGTTGATCCGTGGTCACCCTCTACCCCTATCTCCATGTTATCTGAAATTTCTCTGTATGAGCATTATTTACTCTTATTTACATGCATATTATCTGCTGGCTCTATCAGATGGTGGGTTTTGTGAGGGTAGACCTATCACCTCTCGGCTTTAGTCCTGTATCCCCACTGCCTACAGCTGGGTCTAGCCTTCCAAAGGCGTGCGGTACACATGCTGCCTCGAGGTCGAGTCACATTAACTGTCAACTCCATGAGGTTGCTCTACTTACTTCTCTGAGCTCGGTTAGTGTAGCCAAGTTTTCTGCAGGCCAGAATGTGGGCCACTGATCTTCTTTCTTTACCACAGTGTGGGGCTCCTTTGGTAAGCGAGGCAGTGATGCTTGGAAGGGAAAGCCATTTCTTCCCCTGAATCATCATCGTCTGCGTTGGGCCCACCTAGTACGAGCTGGGAGTCAGCCATGTCTACGTTTCTGTGCAGACCGCTGGGGTGTGAGGGGGTTGGCCGGGAGACCTGGTGATGTGAGGGAGCGGGGAGGAGGGAGAGGAGAGGAGGGGAGGGGAGATGGGAAAAGAAAGACATTCTGGACAAGGGAGGGTTAGAAGGCTCCTCCAGGCTCGCCATTGTGAACCTTAGCGACCTGGTGAGTTGGGGACAGTTGAACGGACCCCATCATGGCTGAAGTACGGAGTGTGCTGCCAGGTTGATTTCTATTAAGTAAGTGGACGTGGGCTAATTGCTGTTTTCCCGGAGCTGAATGAGCCAAGACAGTCACATGAAAAGGCATTTCCTCCTCTGCTTGGATCGTGCCCTTTAAAATTTCCCATGACATAGACCAAGGTTCCAGGTGCCGAACTCCGTTTTCCAATCCTGGGCCCTGCCCGGGGCTGGGTGTTAGCTGCCACTTTCTGCAGGGAAGTGAAGAAGTTCTTTTCAGCTGGTTTAGAGTATCACTTGAGCCATTCAAAACAAAGTGAGTTCTTTTTTTTCAGGAACTTGCCACGAATGATATAAACGAAAATTAAATTCATCTTGGGGCTTGTTTTCCTTTCTCAATCATTCCAGTTGGAACGATTCCTTTCTCCCGGGAAGCTCAGCAAGGCCACACCCACTGGCCTTGATCTCTTTTCCAACTTCAGGGACCCCATAGGGTCACTAATGTATTGGGGGTGGGGAGTGGCATGGGGGACAGGTCTCGAGTGAGTAGCTCAGCTTGGGCATCTGAATTCCATGTGGACCTGGTGAGGAGGAGGCCAGAGCAGGCCCCTGCCATCTCATCCCTTACCGCGAGGGCCCAGCCCCACGCCAGGGACTCGCCTCTCAGAGAATGGCCGCTGTCTGGGGGAGGCTCTCCTCTCCGCAGGAAGCTGGCGGGCAGGACGGACGCCACCAGATAGAGCCTTCTGTAGCCAGTCCTGAGGCATCCGATTTCTTTTTTTTCGGGTCCCCATAAGCCTCCTCTCCCTTCATCAGAACAAAGCCGAACTTTCCCACTCTCCGGCCGGCTGAGAGAGCTGTCTGAGGCTCCTTGGCAAAAGCTCCATGGTTACCTTTCTTCCCCTTTTCCTTAGATCTTTTTGTTTGTTTGTTTGTTTTCTTTCTCCTCAAGAGGGAAAGACATTCTTCGGTGCCTTGGCAGACAGCTGTCTGAGGTCCTTCCCCTGCTGGGGTCTCACCATTGGACCCCCTGGCCCCTCCCCGTCACACAGGCGACAAAAGCTCCTCCCGCCTTGCCTTTCACATCCCGTGTCTGAGGGAAGGAGCCGACCTCCGTGCCAGCGAGCGAAGCCTTGGCACCCTCTCAAAGAAACCTGAAGTGAGATGGGTTCAAGAGGGAGGTCGCTTTGTGCGGAAAAGCGCCCGCCACAGGTCTCTCTGCCAGTCCGTCTGAGGGCCTCCTGTGGGGGCACCGCAGGATGGAAATCTGCTCACACTGGGCATTGTGTGCCCCCCCCCCCGGCTCCTTTACCCAGTGTTTTAACTTTAAACAAACTCAAGAAAAGATTTCCATGGGATCATGGGATTTAGGAGAAACCTGACCCTCCCTTCCTCCCCTCTGTGTCTGTTCTGGGTTTGGGATTTAGGTCTCAGAATTCCTCATTTTCTCCCTAACAACTGAGTGAGTTCACTGACCCTTTGCCTGGAAATGCCATCACCATCTGGCCTCTCTGTTTGTCTCAGGTTAGTGTTTCCATGCACAGATATGTAAAGTTATGTATTTTTCAATTTATTATTATTGTTATTATTTTTTGCCAGACACTGGGGAATCAGATAATTAAATCGCTAACTGGTTGGAGTCCAGTAGGAAAGAAAGACATGTAAGCAGTTAATTTACAGTGTGATAGCTCGCTAGATGTCTACGGCTTAGACTGGCGGTGCCCACAGAGAAGCTCCTACGATGCAACCTCTGGTCCATGTGCCACTGGGTGGTTAAGAGCTCACAGATCCTGGGGACAGATGGCTCCGCCCTTCTCAGACTCAGGAGCAGGGACATTGGTGGTGTTAAGACCCAGCTGGTCTGACTACTGGAAAAACAGAGAACCACCTTGCACTCCTTCTCATTTCACTTGTACAGGATGGTGACCAGTTTGGAGGGTAGAGAAGAAAATTTCCACGGCGTCATGGAAACAGGCTGCCGTCTACATCCTGCCCCTCCATGGCTTCAAATGTCCAGCTCTTGGGTTTGAATGCTTTCATTTTCTCCTGGGAAGAGAGCTGTTCATGGCTTCCACAGCTACGTTCAGAAGAAGTCATTGCTAAAGCCAAGCAGAGATTAGATTTCTGTTGAGCACTTCACAAGCCAGGGAAACGACAGGAAAAGTTGAATTAAAAGCTGACATTTTCTCTTGGCCCATGGAAGAAGGAACAAAGATGAGGAGGTGGTGGTTGGCTTTTTTGTCATTAGAAGAAAATCTAGAGAAGTGAGCTAATTAGCCTGTGCTCTGTCCATGCATGGAGGTAAACAAGTGTCCCTTTTTGGGGACTAGTTAGTGGCTTGGTATAGGAGACTCTTGAACTGAAGTTTCTCTTTAAAAAAAAAAAATTTCTGTGTTTTCATGAAGTGTGAAAGATCCATGTTGAAGAAGAAGGTTGGACTTGATGAACTCTGGGTCCCCACTGAACTCTTAATGTTCTACTTGTCCATGAATTCATCCCCAGCGTTGACTGGGTGCCCACTCTGTGCAGCAGGGTCCTGTGGGTGCTGCCACTCTCAGCTGTGGGTGGGAGCTTTAATCTAGTTGGAATCGCAAACTTGGACCAGGAAATGAGAGTGATGTGGTGAGAGTATGGGGTGGCGGGGTCAAAGCCATTTTAAGTTCAGTTTGGTCAGTTACCACTTGAGTAGCTGTATATTGTGGGCACGGCCCAGGCTTAGTGTAGAGCTGTGGGGATGAAGGAGACCATAAGGGCCTGGGAGGGCTTCCGTGCTGAGGGGGGGCAACGCTGGCACAGGCCTCATGTTGAGTCCCCACCGCTCTGTCTCTCCACGTCTGTTGCTGTCTGGAGGCCAGGGTGCCCAGCCAGGCAGGGTCAGCTGCCTGGGTAGGGAAGTTAATGGCGTTGCTATTATTTGGTTTTAAAGGAGGCCATGACTTTTGTGTAGAACAGAGGTGAAAAGGCTGTGGTCCTTTTGTGTGGCCATGGCACTACGTCAGCCGGCAATTCTCTGAAGACTCCTGAGGAACTCACGCCGGCCATGAACTCCCGGCCCCTCTCCCGGCCTCCTCCCTCGCCGGGGCCGCCTTTGTTTTGACATCTTTTCTCTCTCCCCTCCATGTTTCCTGTTTGCGTGGATCTTCCCCTTCTGCTGTATTTTTCCTGTGTCTGTTTGGTCTCCCAGATGTTGTGGCCACCGGTTATTTTGGTAGCTATCTGGGCATCACAAGATCTAAAAAAAAAAAAAAAAAAAAAAAAAAAAGACAATGGAAAAATTTTACATTGGAAAAAAGTTTTCCATACATGTGTCCCAGGTTGCAGAATGGACCATCCCAAGGTTTCAGACGCCTAGCTTGGGTGTTGTAACGACAGAGCCAACAGACTGAAGCGCAGTAAATTCACTTACATGGTCCACCGTTCTTCCACGTGACGCTGCTTCCTTGGAGCACATCACAGCGCCCCGCACGACGTTGGCTCTCATCACACACTGGCTGCATTAAATCTATTAAGCACTGAGCCCTCCCTGGAGACCTGTTTTCAAGAGTGGCAGTTCGCAGAACTGTCTAAACCCCTTCTCTCCCCATGCTGTCGTCCAGGAGAAGGTCAGCGGCCCAGCGGTCAGTCAGAAGGCGGCAGGGGCCGTGCTGGGTGGTATATGCAAAGAGAAGGAAATGCCACCGAAGACAGATGCTGCTTCGACAGGGACTCTGATAGATGGCTGGCAGCAGACGACCAGCCGTGCCTGGGAATTTGGCCTGAGAAAGGCCTATAGGAAGAGTCATTAGTAATTCTGTGTGGGCCAACGCCTGCAGGCAGGTACACTGTTT
This sequence comes from Saccopteryx bilineata, assembly GCF_036850765.1. Taxonomy (NCBI): domain Eukaryota; kingdom Metazoa; phylum Chordata; class Mammalia; order Chiroptera; family Emballonuridae; genus Saccopteryx; species Saccopteryx bilineata. Next base: position 295,842,466 of record NC_089491.1, on the reverse strand, counting down.
CCTCAGACACCATTTAGTCGGCCTCTCTGTGGGTGCCGGTGTTGGAGGCCACACAGCTGGGCCGGGATTCCGCTCCGTGCAGAGGAGGTGTTTTCTCTCCGGCCCGGCCACGAGCTGTTCCAGAAGGCCGGCCTCAGTGGTGTGGCGGGACAGCCTGCTCCTTACACCCCACTCTGTCATACCCGCCATGGGCCGGACCCAGCGTAACAATGGACAGAAAGCCCACCAGTCCCTCAGTGGATGTTCCCCCCACTCCATGCATTTGGTGAAGGCATTTTCTCTTGTTTGGTTGGAAAGACACTCAGGGCTCCAAGGGGCCGAGTGGCACAGCGGAAAGAGCAGGGGCTGGACGTCAGGCTGTGGGCATTCTAACTGGTCTCTTCCTGCTCTTCAACCTCTCATCCCACCACTTTCCCTAATCGGTGGGAAAGTCTGATTCATTCTACCTCCTGAGCTGTTTCTCAAACCCATTCCTTGCTTTCTATCCCTCAATCACAGGTGACCCTTTGGGGAATGGTTAGTCTTTAAAGGGAACTAGCTTTGCCAGCATTTCTCTTGTGAATGGGTGCAGACCCTCAAGTGTTTACGAGAAGACTTGGAAGAGGAGTCCAGGCACTGACCCTGCACATTTATTGTCATATTTGTGACCATAATTCTTGGTGTTTCTTTCAGTGCATGGAGAGCTACATTTTCTAAAAGTGAAAGTGAATTTAGTAGAAGGAATGTTATGAATTAAGGGAAAAGCCTGATGCATCACCTGTAGTAAGGGTGTAAGACTCACCGATGTGGTAATTGTCTCATCTTTAGTGAAAACGTCCATGTCCGTCATCTTGTGCATACAAGAGACTGAAGTTGTTCTACAGGATGACCAATGGCAGTGATTTATCGAGCTGTGCTGAAATGTTGTGTGAGGTGCTCAAGGTGAGATTTGGAGGGAGGTGTGTGCACATGTGTGTGTGTTTGTTTCAGTTGCTTGGTTTTCTGCAGCTTCATGAGAGATGTAGCTGAAGGAATGGTCCTGACCTCTTGTCCTTCGTCCATGTGATGCTCCAAGTTGCAGATCAGGGACATTTTGGCAACAAGAAGGCCTGGTTTTTTAATGGTGAGCAGGAGACACTTGCTGGAGAACTTTAAGAGCAAGACTGACACTTCTTGGGCTCCGAAAGGGAAGCAGACAGAAACTCTCCCGGTTTCAGGATGACAATAACAGCAGGAGCATTTACTGAGGTCAGGCCCCTGTTTGGAGAGCTTCTATGGATTTTCTCCTTTAGTCACAACCACTCCATGAGGTAGGCTCTATAATCTTCATCTTAGGGATGAGGCAACTGAGGCACAGAGAGGTTGATTAGCTGTCCCAAGATCACACAGGTGGTTCTAAATTTCGTCACGTTTGGGAGTGCCTCTATTGAGTTTTTCTCACATACGATTCTTACATACTCTGTGAGTTGAGTGTTCCTGGCAGCCATCCCTACACTAGGACCACTAAAATAGCAGTAAGTGTACAAGGTATTTCAGACCACACAGAGATGCCCCACAAAACCTAAACTCAGTGTACCGCCAACTCAGCCCTCCCTTAGCCGAGTCCCCAAAATGCTGTAGCCATTCCTCCACCACCCAAGTGGAGGTCAAAAGGGAAGTCAGAGTGGAAAGGGAGAGAAGTCTTACCTGGCTTGGGCTAACATAGCTTACTTTTCAAATTATATAAAGATATAGGATCATGTGAACCCATTGTAAGGGCCTCTCCTGGGGTCTTTAAAGTGGTCTGTATGAGTAGGGGCCCTGAAGCTTACGCTCATTGACTTTATACTAAGTTTGCTCTGGTCGTAGACATTTATAGGATTTATCTATATTATATAGGATTATCCATATTAATACAAATGGTAGCAGGATGCATGTCGGAAGGTGTCTCTGCAGCCAGTCCTATTGGGTATTGCTCTGATGGGTGGAGATAATAGGAAAAGACTACATTTGAAACCATTTGTGACGTTAAGGATTGGATCGAATGACTTCCCCCCTCCACCCTACCCCCAAACAACATTAGACCAGAGTTATCATCTCCATTTTGCACGTGCAGGACCCGAGGCCCAGAGGAGTGCACGGGGTGAAGAACCAGCCCTGACAGTCACTTCTTACTCATACGAACCAGTGATGGCCTCTAAAAAAGCACAAATAAGGATCACATTTTATGTCCTCGAGAGGATGGGGTGGCAGAGTGCTTGTTGCTCCTTAGAGAAGTTAAGTACATAATGATAGGTTGTTGTAATACCTATAGTTTGGATTAGTTTTGGCTGTGAGTGGCAGAAATCCCTGAATAACAGTGGTTTAAATCAGGTGGATATTTATTTCTCATGTGAAGGTCCAGATGGGTGGTCCATCAGCATCAGGGGCCAAGTTCCTTCTATTTTATTGCTCTGCCATCCTCCCCCTGTAACTTCTTACTTATGGTGCAAAGTGGCTTCCCAGCTCCAACCATGAGGTCTGTATTCAAACCATCAGGGAGGACAAGAGGGCAAAGGAGGGCAAACTTCTTTTTAAGTTCACTTCCTGAGAACTTTGTGCATACACACATGCACACAATGGCCACTTCTGTCTATAATCCCACTGGCCAGAACTTGGTCATATGACCACACCAAGATGCAAGGGAGACTGAGAAATGTAGGTTTTATTGTGGTCAAGCATGTACAGGCAGTCCCCAGGTTATGAACAAGGTAGGTCTGTAGGTTTGTTCTTAAGTTGAATTTGGATGTATGTTAGAACAGATACACTTGTCTATTAAATGCAACTTAGACAGATGTTTGTTTTAACATAGTTATTTAGTTTCACCTTTCTGTGCATATAAATACTTAAACATTTTCAAATACGACCTTAAACAATCTTGGATGATGCAGAAGGTGATGAGTTGTTGGAGAGGGGACTGGTGTTAGAGAGTCGGGGTTTGATTCTCCTGTTGGAGTCAGTTTCTGGAAGGAGCATCCTGGGAGGTTTGTACGGAGCTCTTCTTTTTCTCATCATCAGGCCCTGTAGCATCTCAGGCCTTCAGTATCTGTGTTGTAAAGTTTGGTGAACGTCTCTGTATCAGGATCCTGCTCCTCTAACTTTGCCATTCCTACTTCAGTGAGACAAAAAGCATCAACTAACTCTTTTGTAGGAAACTTTCTCGATTCTGGAGTTTCTGGGTCCCTGTTTTCTTCCATAAATGCTATCATCTGCTGCTCTAGTTCCATAAGGTCTTCATTGGTTAGTTCTTTGCCATGGGTGTTGAGTAGCTCTCTGTGATATCAATTTTTTTGATGTTCAGCTGCAGTTGATTACCAATAGCCCTTATGATGCTTTGTTCATAAGTACGAGTTGTACAATCAGATGTTTATAACTCGGCGACTTGCTGTATACAGATAACACTATGGAAAAAGGGTAGAAACGTATCAGGGGACTGCTAGCACAGTTGTCTTTGCTGTATCTTATCATGTTTTGCTTTTTATCCTCTCAAGAATATTGTGTTCTCTTTGAAGGGCAGGGATGCTGTCCTGTATTCATCCACAGCCTCAGAGATACTTCAGAGTCTGAAAGACTATAGAGATCATCCAGTTCAGTGATTTTTATACTTTTTTTTATCAGTATATTTTCTTTTCCAAAAGAAATTCTTTTGGGGATCCTAATATGTAAGTCATAAAAGCAATATATTATTAAAATATGTTTTTTAAGGTCAAAGTTATAAAATTTTCTTTAAAATAACCAAGGATTTAAAGTATCAAAAGTGTCTAATATGCTAATATTTGATACATGATACATTTGAGAGTGTGTGTCTTCCACTGGTTTATAAATACTTTAAATTCCCTTTTAATCATGAAATTCAATCCAATAGTTTCAGAACCTCTTCAAACTTGAGCTTGAAAATGACCAATCTAGCCCAGACTTTTCTTTGAATAGCAAGTGTTATGAAGCTCAAGGTTGTGAAGGACTTTGGTCACATCCCAGAACTAGGCAGTGGCAGAATTAGGCTAACATCAAGTTTATGAGTCAACAGGTATGGGCTTAGGTGCCAACATGTTGCCAGGTGCCAGGTAGTTGTTATTAAGTCCCTTGATATTGCCGAGGAGACCACTGGGCACAGAGAGGCTCTGTGATACATACTTGTTGTGAGAGAAAGACCTGTTCTTAATGATGAGTTATGCCCAATGAAGGCTAGTAGAGAACCTCTCCCAAGTTGTGGGGTTGGAAGCCTTGTAGATTTTGATACTTCCAACACTGAATATGTCAAGGCTAGCCTCATAGAGGACAAGAGCCACCTGAAGACGGGTTTTGGTCATCCCAGTAGTGGCCACAGGCATGGGACTGAGCCTAACCAAGAACAGCTGACGCTGGCCCAATAGTCCATCCACAACTAGGAACTGAATAACATGGGGTTGTTTTTGAGCCACTGAGTTTGAGTGGTTTGCTCTGCCGTGCTGGATAGCTCATACATTCCGTGAGACCACTGTGGTTGCAAGACAGAGTGTTCTAGAAACAGTCCCTTGCACTCATATAATGCATTCACTATATACTTCAGATCTCTGTGTGTCTATCATCTCATTTAATTCTTGCAGCACTTTCTGAGGAAACAGGCAGTTGTCATCGTAGCTACATTGCAGATTAGGAAGTCAAGACTTAGGGAGGTTGCCACTGACCCTCCAGCTGGAAGAGAACGTAGGGCCGGTGCTCAGCTCACTGCCATGCACGAGTCCCAGGATGCACGGGGGCTTTCCATGCTGAGGGCAACTTAACCCTGAGGGCAATAGTCTGAGTTAGACAAGGGAAGCTGGGACCTGAGGACCTCGCTTGGAGGCCGCCTGTTCTAACGAGCCCTGCCAACCCGGCTCCTCTCACCTCCAAGTAGGAAGGCTGTGTAACGAGAAACTCATAATGAGGCTTAGCAAGTCCTTGTTTTTTTCCAGAGTAGCTCTGAGCCTCTGCTTTGCTGCTGGATTCTTCTCGTGAAGGTTTCTAATTTGGGGTCTTAATTTTTGTAAAGCGTGAATTACAAGAAGTCAGAAGAATGATGCAAAGAGCATTTAATAATGCACATTCACAAAAGAAGTGGTGTAACTACATTAATTAGGCAAGTCTTGCGTAAAGATGCAATGTAATTATATATTTGAGACAGTTAATTAGGGAGCTACTTGGAAATTTCAGTGAATATTAAGGTAATTATACATAAATACTATAACCATTAAGGCTGCACCCATAATGAAAGCAATAACTAATTACATAAATAACAGCATACTTATGTTTTTACATTACTAACACCTAACAAAGCTTCCTCTTCCCTGCCTCCCTTCACCATACAAATGACAAATCTTCCATTTTTAACTCAGATATTCTTGCAAATGGTTGGGAACAATGACCTCTCCTCTTCTTTCCTCTGTTTGGACAAATCTGGGCCCACTGAGGGAGCTTCCAGTGAACAGACAGAATGGTGGGCATGAGAGTGGTCGTCCCTGGCTGACTCCATCTGAGCAGTGTGGGCAGGAGTAAACCAGGGCCAAACCAGGTGGTGGCTGGGGAGGGCCACAGAATGGGGCATGGTGTGGGCTTGGGAGACCTGGGTTCCATCCCAGCCCTACCTTTCATCAGTTGAACCACCTCCGAGATAATTTAGCATCTCTGAGCCTCAGTTTCCTCATTATATCAAGTGAAATGACAGCAGTTCCTGCCTCCCAGGGCCGTGATGGAGAGCAAACATAAAACTATGGAGTGCTGTCCTGTGTAGTTGGCCAGGGTTTGCCTTTGAAGCTCCTGGTCACTGACCTCTGTGCTTTTGGCTCCTTTATCCTCAGGGCTCTTAGATACTCAGCAAATTGCCTACACCACCCTCTCAATTAAGAACTGTTCTTATGAAAAGATCTGGAGCTCGTTCACACTTCAGTGTGACTGACTGATGACTTAAAATGTGGGGAGGGCCTGGGGAGAAGGGAGTACAGTTATACTTTAACAGAAAGAAAAGCCTTCAGCTTTGTAGAAGCCCAGTCACCGGGTAGTTAATGCCATGTTTGAGCGGGAGCATGTCTGGGCACTCCAGCCTCTGACCATATAGGCATTTGCTATGTCACTTGAGAGGGGCCATGCAGAGTGGTGGGTAAGAGTGGGCTGAGGAGTCTGAGATGTTTGTGGTTAACAGGTTAACTTCTTGCTTCCCCCAGCTAATTACTTAGCCCCTCTAATAATAAAAATTTAAAAATCCATGTATAAGTGGACCTGCACAGATCAAATCGTGTAGTTCAAGAGTCAGCTGTATTTTTGATCACGGTTGGGAATCTGGGTGTGTGGAGGGTCGACTAGTAGTTATACTTGGATATTTGGTCAGTGCCCCTAACCCCTGGGTCAAATGTTCTGTGTATTTTTCAAGAACAAATTATTTTATTGAAGTGTGATCTTGATTCACAAATCGAAGGGTACAGCTCAGTGAATGTTATTATCCAGATCAAGAAAGAAAACACTACTAGGATCCTAAAAATGTTCCGATTACTTTCTCAGTTTGATGAAAATATCAATCATTTCTTCTGCTTTCTTGAACATAAAAGGAATAGTTATTTCAAAGTTCTTATCTGTGACTCCAGTATTTATTTTTCCTGTAGGTCTGTTTTTTTTGTTTGTTTTTTCTAGACTATTTTTTTTTTTAGTTTTAGGTTCACAACAAAATTGAGTGGAAAGTACAGAGAGTTCCCACAGACTCCTTCCCCTCAGCACCCACAGACTGCTACTATCAACACTGGGCGCCACTAGTACCATTGTTACAGCCAGCGGACCCACATTGACACAACACTGTCTCCCAAAGTCCATAGCTTACATTAGGGTTCATTCTCGGTGGCGCCTGTTCTGAGTTCTGACAAATACACAATGACATGTATTCACCATGATGGCATCATACAGGAGGTCTTTACCACCTGCCTATTAATCCCTTCCTCTCAACAAGTCCCTGGAACCACTGATCTTTTTGCTATCTCCATATTTTGCCTTTTCCAGAGAATCATATAATTGGAATCATACATTATGTAGCCTTTTCAGATTGCCTTTTTCACTTAGTAATATTTGTCTAAGTTTCTTCCATGTTTTAATAGCTCTCTCTCTCTCTTTCTCTCTCTCTCTTTAAGCTCTAAATAAGATTCCATTGTCTGGATGGACCACAGTTATTTTATCCATTCACCTATGGAAGGACACCTTGGTTGCTTCCAAGTTTTGGCAGTTATGAATAAAGCTGCTGTAAAAATCCAAGCGGAGGTTTTTGTGTGGACATCCCCCTCAGCTCCTCTGGGTAAATACCAAGAAAATGTGGTTGCTGCAGCACATGGTAAGAGTATGTTTGGTTTTGTCAGAAACTGTCAGACTGCCTTTTAAAGTGACCGCACCGTTTTGCATTCCCACCAGCAATGAATGCGAGTTCCTGTTGGTCTGCATCCTCGTCAGCATTTGGTGGTGTTGTGTTTTGAATTTTAGTCATTCTGATATATATGTGTCTCATTTGTTGTTTTAATATGCATTTTCCTGATGTGGAGCATCCTTTCATATGGTTATTTGCTGTCTGTACATCTTCTTTGCTGAGGTGTCTGTTAAGGTCTTTGGCCCAATTTTTAATGGGATTGTTTGTTTTCTTATTGTTGAGTTTTAAGATCTCTTTGTATATTTTGGATAACAGCCCTTTATTAGATATGTCTTTGCAAATATTTCCTCCCAGTCTTTGGCTTTTCTTCTTCTCATTATCTTGATGGGTCTGTTTTTATTGATTGTTTAGTTTTTTTTTTATTTTGATCGTTTGAGCTTGCCTGTTATTATACCAAGTCATTTTTTCCTTGAATTATGGATGTTGTGAAATAAAAAGTGTCCAGGTAATCTGAGACTCTGGGCAGTGTTTTCCTCTGGAGATATCAGGCAGCATACCTGAGTCTGGACAAGGATTAAGTATTTGAAGCTGGGCTTCAGTCTTGGTAAAAATCGGCCTATTTTGGTTTGGCTTTACTGTTAGGGAATTGTCCTTCTAGGGAATTACTGGAGTGTTTTCCAGGGTGACTCTATCTTGATGGCCCCTAAACTCCAGTTGTCATTCTTTTAGGCACGTGAGGTGGCCTGGGACCCTTAGCCTCTCAGACTTGGGCTCTCACTTTCGGTTCTGCGGTTCTGCATCTCTGACCCTCCCTCTGCTTCCTGGTCCCTTATCTGTAGCTTTAAGAACTGGTGGATGCCTTGAGGCTAAAAACTAGTGATCAGCTGACTTTCTCCTCTACTTGCTTTTCTTGGCTATATGGGCCCCAGAAATCTGTCTGTCTTGGCAGCTTTTCAGAACCTACACATGTTTGTTTGTTTGTTTTCTTTTAATAATTGTTCTATTGTAGAATAACTTTGGGTTTACAGTAAAGTTGTGAAAACAGTATAGAGAATTCTATAGATCTCTAACCCTGCTTCCCCCGATGTAACGCCTTGTATTATATAGAACTCTTGTCAAAACTAAAAAACCAACATTGGTATGTTACTATTAACAAAGTCTCAGACTTTATTTTAATTTTACCTCCTTTTTTTTTTTTTTTTACTAATATCTTTTTAAAAAGTACCAGATTCAGTTTAGAATATCACAATGCATTTACCAAATGTATTATTTATTTATTTATTTTTTATTTACTTACTTTTTATTCAGTGAGAGTTGGGGAGGCAGAGACAGACTCCTGCCTGTGCCTTGACTGGAATCTACCCAGTAAGCCCACTAGGGGGCAATGCTCTGCCCATCTGGGGTGTTGCTCTGTTGGTCAGGAACTGAGTTCTTCTTAGTGTGGAGGCCATGGGGCCATCCTCGGTGCCCAGGACCAACTTGCTCCAATCGAGCCATGGCTGCAGGAGGGGGAGAGAGAGAGAGAGAGAGAGAGAGAGAAAGAGAGAGAGAGAGAGAGAAGAGAGAGAGAGAGAGAGAGAGAATGAGAGAGGCAGTGGAAAGCAGATGGGTGCTTCTCCTGTGTGCCCTGACCGGGAATCAAACCTGGGACATCCACATGCCAGGCCGATGCTCTACCACTGAGCCAACTGACAAATCTATTTTTAAAATTCAACTCTTTAGCCTGACCAAGTGATGGCACAGTGGATAGAGCTTCATCCTGGTACGCTGAGGATTCAGGTTCGAAACCCCAAAGTCTCCGGCTTAAGTGCTGGCTCACCAGCTTGAGTGAGAGGTTGCTGGCTTGAACAGGGGGTCACTGGCTCGCCTTGAGCCCCCTGGTCAAGGCACATGTGAGAAGCAATCAATGAACAACTAAGGTGCTGCAACTATAAGTTAATGCTTCTCATCTCTCTTCCTTCTCATCTGTCTGTTCCTGTCTTCTGTCCTCCCCCCTCACAAAAATAAAAATAAAATAAAAAATATTCAAATCTTTAGTTATCCTTAGCAAGGGGGCTGATCTGATATAAGCTAATATGACAGAGCTAGAAGTAGAATTCCTATTTATTGGTTTTAATGTTTTAGAATTAACCTGTAGGTAAGGCACAGAAGACTTAATGTTGGATATTCCTTACTTTAAAGCTAACCAATAAAACAATGAAATAAATAGAAATCAATCTCAGGGAATACATGTGGGTAGAAGGCAGTATCAGGGAGTGAAAATTTCTCATTTTTTTGGTGTGTATTTTTCCGAAGCTGGAAACGGGGAGAGACAGACAGACTCCCGCATGCGCCTGACCGGGATCCACCCGGCACGCCCACCAGGGGGCGACGCTCTGCCCACCAGGGGGCGATGCTCTGCCCCTCCGGGGCGTCGCTCTGCCGCGACCAGAGCCACTCTAGCGCCTGGGGCAGAGGCCAAGGAGCCATCCCCAGCGCCCGGGCCATCTTTGCTCCAATGGAGCCTTGGCTGCTGGAGGGGAAGAGAGAGACAGAGAGGAAGGAGAGGGGGAGGGGTGGAGAAACAGATGGGCGCTTCTCCTATGTGCCCTGGCCGGGAATCGAACCCAGGACCCCTTGCACGCCAGGCCGACGCTCTACCACTGAGCCAACCGGCCAGGGCCTGAAAATTTCTCATTTTTAATACATGAGAATCAGTTGATACTATCAAATTTATTTCATGACACAGAACTATAAGAATTATGCTAAAAATGATTAGAAAACAGCAACAACAAAAAAAACCCCAGACAGAATTGATTATCTCTAACTAGAGACAAAAAGTTGTGAAGGCTTAAAAAATTTTGCTTTTTCTAATTGAAGCTGATTTGCTTAAAATTTTTCTTTCCTTAAATCATATGCACTAGAATCTGTGTGTAAGGACAGTATCATGCCTATTACACAGTTTACATGGGAAAAGACAGTGGGCAGTATCTATCATGTGGCCTTCTTTACATGAACGCTCTCTGTGCTCACATACGTACACATCTAGACGTGCTCTTGTGCTATTTTAGTCCTCATGAGAGGAACAGGACCAGGTTAGCCTGCTGGTCAGAAGTGCGGGACGAGAGACATGTGGAGTAGAGCTGACCTACACACTCCTTACAGAGATCTGGTCTGAATCTGGGCAACCCAGTCCTTCATTACCAGGAGGGATGTCAAGAGTGACAAACACAGTCATTCTAAATTTCTCACCATTAACAATAAATACAAATGGAGATGATATCTTTAAGTGCTGAATGACAACAGGCATTGACTCAGATTCGATAGCCAAAAAACTCCGATATTTAAGATTTAAGGGGGTGTGCACACCTTTTCACACATACAGAAACCAGGAGAACTAATACTCCAAGACCTCCTCAGAATAAATGATCAATGATGTACTTCAAAAGAAAAAAAGGGATCCCAGAGGGAAGGAATTGGATACCAAAAAGGTGGTTAAAAATGAAATTAAAATCTGCTGATAATAAGATTAATTATTGTAAAAGCTTTTTCCTATTTAACAGAAGGTTCAGCAAAGAAAATTAAGGTCACTGCTTCTCAGGAGATAGTTAAATAGTTCTTGCTTTATTTATTTATTTATTTATTTTTTTGTATTTTTCTGAAGCTGGAAACGGGGAGAGACAGTCAGACAGACTCCCACATGCGCCTGACCGGGATCCACCCGGCACGCCCACCAGGGGCGAGGCTCTGCCCACCAGGGGGCGATGCTCTGCCCCTCTGGGGCGTTGCTCTGCCGTGACCAGAGCCACTCTAGCACCTGGGGCAGAGGCCAAGGAGCCATCCCCAGCACCCGGGCCATCCTTGCTCCAATGGAGCCTTGGCTGCGGGAGGGGAAGAGAGAGACAGAGAGGAAGGAGGGGGTGGTGGTGGAGAAGCAAATGGGCGCTTCTCCTGTGTGTCCTGGCCAGGAATCGAACCCGGGTCCCCTACACGCCAGGCCGACGCTCTACCGCTGAGCCAACCAGCCAGGGCCAGTTCTTGCTTTATTTTGAAGGATAATAGAGACATGGAACAACTTTAGTATTAGGAAAATATATAGTTATGTATGTATAGTGAAATGTATGGACAACTATGATTAGAAATAAAAATCTAGCTTTCAAAACTCCGATAGAAAATAAAGGAGTAAAGACAACTTTATCAATCCTGTAGTGGGTAGAAAATGGGAAAGAAATGTGATTTAATCACAGCCACTAAGTTCCTTAAGATAGCCACGTGTTTTGGGGATAGAAATTGCATGTCTTTGGGGCGCTATGGTTCAGTCTTCCCCAGGAACATAAATGCAAAGGCTCTGAGGTGAGCATGTGATTGGTGTGCCGTAGGAGGTGGTCAGTGTGGCTGGGGAGGATGAGGGAGTGAGGACGGCAGGTGGGAGCAGCTCAGGAGGGCCTAATTGGACTTGAGTTGTCCCTTTATTAGGTCTCCAAGTCACTGAACATGAGACTCCACTGGGGAGCTTGTTGAAGTATACATTTCCCAAGTGAAATAAGTCAGACAGAAGAGGAAAAAAAAAAGCCGTATTATTTCACTCATGTGGACTATAGAACAAAAAAGAAACAAGTGAAGGAAGGAAATAAAACAAAAACGAACTTATAGATATAGCCAGCAGATTGGTGGCTACCAGAGTGGAAGTGGGTGAGGGAGGGTGAAATGGAAAAGAGGTCAAATGTATGGTGAGGGGTGGAAACCAGGCTTTTGGTGGTGAGCATGCTATAATGTGGGCAGATACTGAATTATAATGTTGTATACCTGAAACTCACTTGACGTTATTAACCAATGTTACCTTGATAAAAAAAAATAAATAAAGATAAAAATTAGAAAAAAGAACATTCTGGGCCCAACAGATTCCGATTTAGCAGTTCTGAGAAAGGGCCCCGGAGACTGACACTTTCTAAAGCATCCGAGATAATCTCATTGGGTGGTTCCAGGGGCCAGTCTTGCTCCTGGTGAAAACAACACAGAAGCTTGTGTAATAAACTCTTCCTCTTCTTCATCTTTATGGTTGCTTTTGTCCCCGCTGCCAGTGACAGGTTTTGGAAAGACCATGTGACCTAATTCTGGTCTAGGAGACATGGGGAGAAGTCTTTCAAAGGTACTTCCACAGAAGTTGTCCTTTTAAGATCAAAGGAAAACCATCTGGATATAGCAGCTGTCATCTTGAGGATGAGGCCAGCACCTAGGGTGGCAGAAAGGAGAAGAACTTGGACTTGGCTTTATTGAGCTGCTGAATCCACCCGTTCCAAGAGCACCCTGTCTTTGGGAGTTCTGGATAAGAAATGCTACGTCCCCATGTTTAAGGCAATTGGAGTCGGTTGTTCTGTAGCCTGCAGAGGAGGTATTCCTAGCTGATGTAGCAAGAATGGCTGCAGCTTTTCCCAGTTGCTCCCTGTTTCCCCTTTTGAGTAGAATGGAAAAGCTATAGCCGTTTGCTCTCCCTCCTATATATAATAATAAATAAACCCCATCAGGCAGGCTTGCGGAAGGATGAAATGAGATAATATCTTTAAGGCGCTGAGCACAGTGTCTGGCACAGAGTAAGTGCTTGGATTGGTTGCACCTGTTGACGGCTGTAACGTTGTTGCAGAGCAGTAATAACCACCGCGTACAGGTCTTCACTCCTAGGTTTTTCTCAAACCCAGACGGGAGATTACTTTGGCTTTCTTTGGGAAACATCCTGGCATACTCATGACATTTTGTAACATATTTTCTATTAGTTTGGAAAATGTTTATTTATTTACTTTTTAATGCTTATCAATTATAGAGCAAGAGGAAGGGGGAGAGAGAAAGAAAGGAACATCAATCTCTTCCTGTATGTGCCTTGACCGGGGTTTGAACTGGCAACCTCTGTGCTTTGGGATGATGCTCGAACCAACTGAGCTATCTGGCCAGGGTGGGAAATGTTTATTAACCAGATACAGGTTTCATAAATATTTTTTAACCCCACCCCTCTGCCCTGTGCCACTCATTGCTGACCTGTTGAAGGGTAACATTACCACGGGGGTGATCTAGGGCAGCCAAGTGAGGTAGGCTGGACTTAGACTATATCAGGGGTTGGGCACCTTTTTGGCTGAGAGAGCCATAAATGCCACATATTTTAAAATATAATTCAGTGAGAGCCATACAATGACCCGTGTACGTTATGCATTATCCAATAAAAATTTGGTGCTGTCCCAGAGGACAGCTTTGATTGGCTCCAGCCACCCACAACCATGAACATGAGCAGTAGGAAATGAATGGATTGTAATACATGAGAATGTTTTATATTTTTAATGTTATTTTTTTAATTAAAGATTTGTCTGCGAGCCAGATGCAGCCATCAAAAAAGCCACATCTGGCTCGTGAGCCATAGGTTCCCGACCCCTGGACTATATGGTGGTTGGGTGCATTGTTGAGATGCTTCTGTGACAAGTCTGTTTTTCCCATCCCAGATTTCTCCAAGTTTTTGGACACTTTTCTGGCTTACAATAGTGACAGCAGGCCAACTCAGCCTGAAGTCTGATGCTAAGTTTATCAGACCTTTTGAAGGATCATAGATCAACTGAAGACAATGGGGGTGGGGTGGGGGTTCCTTCTAGGTACTTCATAGTCAATTCCTGTTTGAACCCAAATTTGTAAAACCTGAAAACCTTCTCAAACACAAAAGCACAGACCACATGGGAAACAAAACAGTATTGTGTTTCAGTATTTAAAAATAAAATTGGAAAACAGGCCTCCTGTCTTTTATAGTAAAATTGCTTGGAGTTAGCTGTGCCACTGGACCTGGAAATGATGACCAAGCTTGGCAGGGCCACGAGCATGTGATAAAACTTGGTGTTATTAACATCTCTGTCCCCAGAGACAGAGACTCTCATCATGGGAAAAATAAACGTTTATGTTGAACGTTAGACTGTTTTCATATCGAAGGTTATGACTCTATACCCCACCCTTACATCAATACTCACCCAACTCCTGGCTGACCTCTGGGTGGTTTGAGTACTCTCGTTAAGTCCCTAGGGATGTGGGAACTGGGTAACTTGGGAGGGGTGGATTTAGACCCCCAGAAAAAGTTACAGGATGGCGTGTTACTTCATTCTGCCTGGCTTAAACCTTAGTCCTGGTTTCCTCTGGCAGTATGCTTGGAGGCGGCATTATGACTCAAAGTTTTTCTCTTTTGTGCTCTCTCTCTCTCTCTCTTTCTCTCTCTTTCCATAATTAAAGTCCTCCATCTCTAGGGTCACATGGGGATGGAAAGTAAATCAAAGGTCAGTTTTACAGCTTTGCAATCAGAACTGACCTTGTCCTTCCTTTTATCATAAGCATGTGCAGCCACATGGTACTCAGATATTTTGATCTGGGTGCAAACAGAGCATCTTTTTTTTTTTTATCAGCAAAAGAGCAGGTAAGGGTCCTTCCTGGGAGGTAGGATGGACACTTATGGGAGAGGTGTTACAGAGAGAGACAGAGATAGAGATAGAGATAGAGAGAAATTGAGAGAGAGCTGCTCTGAGAGTTAGAAATCAGATTTCCCCGAAGTGGACACCTGGAACACCCTGTGCCATATTGGCTATTGCTTCTTAAGCACGACACAATGAGCTGGAGGAGAGCCAGGTAAGGACAGCTGAATTAATTAAAGAGTTGGAATGGTTCTTAAAAACATTTTCATTTTCAGATTATAGAAGTAATATGTATTCATTATAAAAAATTTGGAAAATATTCAAGGCAAAAAGAGAACAAAATTATGTATTATTCTACCACCCAGAGTTAACATTTCCTTTCTGTCTTTTTTCATGTACACAAACATACATATAACAAAACTGGTGTATATATACGGTGAGGCAACAGTAGGTTTACAGTTGTTTGTATGGAAAATAATACAATAATAACTAATAATACAAGAATAAACTGTGTTTTGCATACTCACAACTGTAAATATATATAAATACCTATTTGGTACAGCTTTGTAGCCTATTTATTCTGTTGCCTTGTCATTAAACATTTTTGAAACATTTTCATGGCTGTATAATACAGCAATTGATGGATCTACAGAATTGTATTTGACTAGTCCTATAATATTTAGATTTTGCTTATTTTTAGATTATATGTAATAAATTAATTACATATTTTCTTTTTTAACAAGATGTTTTCTACCCAATCCTTCATGGGCATTTCTGGTTATATCCTTAAGATCAATTCTTAGAAGAATTATGGGGCCAAAAGTTTTTGAATATTTTTAAGGTTCTTGCCAGATTGAAGTACAGACTTATGAAATGGATTTAGAAGTTGAGGACTTGTCAGTGTGAAAAGTTAAATGCCAAGTGGAGACATCAGTGAAGGCCATAAAAGCACAGAGAGGTTCAGTTGGTCAAGGAGAGGTTTGCTAACAAATCCTGAAATGTTGCAGACATGCAGCAACCTTGGGGATTCAGGGTGGGCAGCCTCGGAGCCAGTACAAAGAGGGTGTGATTCGCTTGGCAGAGGGGCCATCTGTGTAATTCTTGGTCTTCAAAAGTAGTAACTGGTTGCATTCATCAACTCTGTAAGGTTTTAGATGATTGTTATGGGAGTGGAAGGGTGTTTTGGTGGGTTTGTCATTTTGAGGTAGTGCTGTCGTGTGCCTCGGATTGAGTGGCCCAGTCATGAGAGAGTGGGCATAAATGTGCATTTTGACTGTGTAGTGTGCTGAGTGAGGAGAGGTCACAGGATCTCTGTAGCCTTGATACCTGGACACGGTGGCAGAGGGCTCTTCTAAACTTCCCAAATGGCTTCTGGAGCTCTCGGAGTGGAAGCAAGAACAAGGATTTTTCTTTGGGAAAGACTCCTTAATCTTGGGAGGGTGTCACTTTTGTGCAGATGTGATTCAAGTTATCTACCCAATCTCTTCAGGGAGAAGGGATCAAAATATAGATATTGACATATTAAGCGTTCTGTTTAATAATATTGATACTATCCCAGGCTGGGGCTGATGGTAGGATAATTCAGTTTGTTTGTTTGTTTGTTTTTAATGTGAGGAGATCAGTGGGTTTTCCCTTGTGGTCTTGGAGATAGGGATTTGGGATACAAGGCTCTGGAGGAAAGAAGTAAGTAAAGAATCAGTCACAAATTTGTTGAAATCACAGCTTACTTTCAAGATTATTTGGTATTGGTTTCAGGTGCACAGCATAGTGGTTAGACAATCAGAAACTCACAAACTGTTCCTCCAGTATTTCCAGTACCCACCTGGGTACAGGTTATCACAATATTATTGGCTATACTCCCTGCACCGCACCTTGCGTCCCTGTGGCTCTTCTGTAACTGCGGATCGGTGCTTCTCAGTCCCTTCCCCTCCTTCACCCCGCCCCAAGCCCCTCCCCTCTGGCAACCACCCGTCTGCTCTGTGTCTGTGGGTCTGTTTCAGTTTGGTTTCTTCGTTTATGTTGTCAAGAAAACGATTTTTAAAAAGAAAATATTATAAAAGCTGCATAGGGAACAGTGGGTACAAATTATTAGTTGCAAATGCAAAGGATGGAGAATGAAATAGGTTCACTTTGTGATCTTGTAATCTCTATTTCCTACATCACGGGAAGGGGGTGCCCGTGGTAAGATTCAGGCTCTGGGGAGAGAGGGGTTGAAAATGTTACAGAAAGCAGGTGGAGGCAAGGTCTTTCCTTTTTCCCCTAAAGAAATTAGATGTAAATAATCACAGAAACTGAAGAAAACTCATCCTCTTGCAAACATTAAGCTCTTTGAAGCTGCTCTTTGGAGAGGAGGCTTCTATGATTCCCGGCTGAGAAAAGGCAAGAACACAGATCGAGAGGTGGCTGTAGATCGGAGTTGAGTCCGGTTGGGTTTGACGCTCAGGCGCCCCGGTGATTAATGTTATCTCTATTGCTCGTAGCCTGGCAAACCTAAATGCTGATCCTCATCTCCACGCTCTGGTGCAGACTCCTGTAACAGAAAGCCCACCTGGGTGGTCAAAGAGACTTGGACAGCAACGCCAACAACAACCTCATCTTCCCGGTCCCAGACTCAAATGGACATAGGCGAACGCAGTTCTGAACCTCTGGAAGCTTCCGTCTCAGATCCGCGCCCTGGCACTAACAAGGTGAGCAAAGTATGCACCGTTTCACCGATACTTATACTATCTATTTAAAAATCAGTCAGTCAATTTATATCCGGGTTCAAGCCCCCAGAGTGACTGCACTGAGGGGAAGCAGGGCAGTGTGAATAGATGGTGATGTGGGTGCAGGGGGTCAAAAGGTACAGGCTTCCAGCTGTAAAATAGACAAGTCCTGGGGCTGTAATGCACAGTGCGACAGGTATTGTTACTAATACTGTAGTGTGTATTTGAAAGTTGCTCAGAGAGTAGATTTTGACATTTCTTGCCACAAGATAAGCATTTGCCACAGTGTGTGGTGATGGAGGTTAGCAAGACTTACTGAGCCGATCATTTTGCAAAACTAAACAAAAGCCAACAGGGACTTCTAAAGTAAAGATTGTTCTCTGTTATACTGTAGAATTTACTTATTTATGTTTAAAATGTGTCTCCACCTGGTAGCATGTAAGTTCATCAGCATAAAGATCTTTGTTTTGTTACCACCACTGCATCCTGAACCGTTGAGTTTGGGGGTCAGTATCTATTGACTATCTATTGAAGAAATGAATGCTTTGGTATGCTCCTCCAATACTGCTCATCCATTTAGACTTATAAAAATGCACTTACTTCTCATTTAAATGTGCTGGACAATGTTCCGGCCTCAAATGTATATCAGCTTGTTGATAATCCTTGACGTAGAGCCTGGTGTTCTCATCCGAAATTTTTTTTTTAATTCATTTTAGAGAGGAAAGAGAGAGAGAGAGGAGAGAGAGACAGAGAGAGAAGGTGGGGAGGAGCTGGAAGTATCAACTCCCATATGTGCCTTGACCAGGCAAGCCCAGGGTTTTTGAACCGGCGACCTCAGCATTTCCAGGTTGACGCTTTATCCACTGTGCCACCACCGGTCAGGCTCTCATCCGAATTTTACAGATGAGGAAATTGAGGCAAAGAGGAGGCAGTAACTTACTTAAAGGGCACCCAGCCATTAAGTGTTGACACAGAGATTTTAACCTAGGCAGCCTGCCTCCTGCATCCACCTCTTCATTCTAAATTCATTCTCCTTCCCAGGGACTTGGGTCTAAGTGTCTGGTCAACAGTAAAGGCACAGGCTGTGGTCTGTGGCTGTGAAAAGGGGTGAAATGGACTGTCTGAGTCCTTACCGACTCTCCCTGCCCAGGAGGTTAGGTTGCCCTTCAGGTTTATTTCGGCCCCCGTGAAGTGTGGCATCTCTCAGTGCTATCGTTTATGTGTCAGGCATCAGGCTAGCTCTTCATCTTGTAGGGAAGATAAGACACAAAGCAAGCAATTCTTTATGATATGTAAGAAGTGGAGTCACCGTGAGAACGGGACAGAAAGAAATTCACCGAAGTTCAGAGCATGGTGCTGTTGTTTCCATATTTTGGGAGGGGAGACATGGCAAAATTCTGGGCAGAGGGAACAGCATGAGCGTAGGTGTGGTGGGCCATCTACAAAGACCTCTTTTGAGTTGCTGTCAGAGTTCCTCACAGGCGGAATCCTTCCTCTCTTGTGCTGACAGAATTCCTATTGAGTCCCGGGATGTCTGTCCTTTGCAATGTAAGGATTATAGTCTAGTAAGAGACCCTTAGCTGTGGCTATCACAGGCACCTGGCAGTTGATGGAAGTGCCTATAATCTGAGATACTTTCTTCTCAGGGAGACTTGTAAGTCTTTCTCTTTCTTTGTGTGAGAAGCAAGTTACATAGCATTTTGCAAACATGCTCTGGAGTAGACTTTTATAAATGAATATATTATATTGTATTTTTTTTTTAGAAACTATGAAAGCTTTAATTACTTAACTCTAATTAAACTTATCTCTTGCAGAAAACACAGGATATTAGCTTATTTTGTACTTGGCTCAACTTTTTTTTTTGTTTTCATATATTGTGTGATTGTTTACATAGCTCTTAGTCAAACTCAGTGGAAGCTCAGAAAGGTTTACAACCCAACAAACATTTTATTGAGCACCTACTATGTGCCAGCATGGCTTAGTATTTAAAAGTTGAGGGCCCTGAGATCCAAATTGCCCGGGTTCTTTCCTAGCTTTGTCACTTACTAGCTGTGTGACCCCGAACCAATGAACCATCTTCTGCCTCAGTTTCTCTATCTACGAAATAAGTATTACAATAGTACCTATCTCATAAGGTTTTTTTTTTTCCAAAGTGAGAAGTGGGGGTGGAGGGGAGGTAGACAGACAGACTCCCGCATGTGCCCGACCAGGATCCACCTGGCATGCCCATCAGGGGGCGATGCTCTGCCCATCTGGGGCATTGCTCAGAGGCCATGGAGCCATTCTAGCACCTGAGGCGGAGGCCATGGAGCCATCCTCAGCGCCTGGGCTAACTTTGCTTCAATGGAGCCTTGGCTGCAGAAGGGGAAGAGAGAGATAGAGAGAAAGGAGAGGGGGAGTGGTGGAGAAGCAGATGGGCACTTCTCCTGTGTGACCTGGCCAGGAATTGAACTCGGGACTTCCACACGCCAGGCCAATGCTCCACCGCTGAGCCAACTGGCCAGGGCCTCTCATAAGGTATTTATGGAAATTAAATGTGAAGTAAGCATTTAGAACAGTGCTTCCATACACTCGCTACTCAGTATAGGTTAGCCCTTAATATGAACTGGATGCTGGCCAGGAGCTGGGGATAGAGCTGCAATGGACAGTGTCCTGAAACCTTCGAGCTTGCTATCCAGCAGAGAAGCCAGACAACAAGCAAATAATCAGCAAAAGGAGTGACGCACAGAATAAAAGGGGCAGGTGAGGGGCTCTGGGAGTTATTACAGGTTCTGCTGACCCTCTGGATGTTTTTGTTTGCTTATGCTATTAACATAAACTGATGCATTTCACATCATAGCTCCTCAGGGTTGAAAGGAGCTTTCAATGGTCACTGGTCCATTTCAGTGACCTGGGTGAAAAGCTTCCTGAAAACGACACCTGATCATGTCTACTTCCTTCTCCTGCTCCGTCACTGCACCAGGAGCTGCTGTCCCCACATTTATGGACTCACCCCCGCCCCGGTGACCTGCTTTTGGTACTCCCTATATGATAGCTCAGAACCTGCCCAGGGCACATGGTCTCAGCACCAGTCCTTAGGAACGGAGCTGCTCTCTGCATCCTTTTGTGACCCATGACATCCTGATCTTGGACCTGGGCATGGCGCCTTGGCTATTTTCTGGGCCTGTAGCTATTGGCAACTCTGCCTCTGGTGACCCGGGCTGTTGTGAGCAACAGGGCAAGGATGGGCAGAAAGCAAGGGCCAGGGCCATGGGCTAGGAGGGTAGTGACCACCTCTCTCCAGTGATCTACCCATAGTACATCAGGATCACCTGGGGAGATTGTTTAAAATGAAGATTCCCCAGTCTCAGACCTGTGGGATCTAGGAATACACATATTGAATAAGCTTCCCAGGTGATTCCTAACAGACCACCTCCCCAAAGCTGAGCTCCTACGCCTCTTAGAGTCCTGGTTGGAAAATCAATGCCTTTCCTTGCTGGTTGCCCAGTGTGGCACGCCTACTGCCTTTCCCTCCTGCTGGTTCTCCATAGCCCTGAGCCCAGTTCTGGGCCTCTCTCGGGGCACTGGGAAGGGAGGGAGGCAGAAGACAGGGAAGGATGGGGGAATGGTGGGCAAATTGGGTGTGACTCTGTGGGTCGCAGAATCACAAAATATTGAAACTGGTAACTTAGACACGAACTTGTCTCAACTCTTTATTTTGAGGTGCAGCATCACGCCTGGAACAGCTAGGGCTGCACCCGAGGTCTGATGGCTTGTCGGGGCGGAGTGAAGGTGAGAGGGGAGGCCTCCTGCTCCTTGTCACCGGTAGAGGTCCTCCCAGCAGGGCCTCCCCGGTCGGGCTCACTTCAGCTGCAAGAACTGAAGAAAGGACTGTTTGGTTACATCTGTCCGGCTTGCACTTTGAATTGTTTAGCCAACATTCTGCTAGGGTCACATCAAGGTTGGTTCCATTTGTGGGTAAGAGCAAGTTAGGGAGGAGGGGGCCAGATGAGGATTCAGGCTGGGGTCCAAACACCACCCGGCCTGCTGTGGTGTGCCCGCTCCTCTCCGGGGCTCCCAGGGTTGGTGGTGAGGGGCACAGCATGGCACAAGACACAGCGGTCAGCGACTTTGTGGTTGTGATGAGTATTCGGGTTGTTGTTCTTAATTCTTATTCAGCCATGCACATAAAGATACCGCAACTTCCAAAGACACAGCTCCAGGAAGGAGGTCTCTGGGGAGAGTGTTTTCCTCTCTGGTCTTTGCTGTTGCTGTTATTCTCACTGGGGAAAAAAGGGGGAAAAAAGAGCTTTCCGGGATGTATCTATTGCAGGGCTGGCTTTGGTGTGACTGCGGTGATGTTCACATGTGTGAGTGTGTCTGTGCATTCACCTGTACTCCAGGCTGTGCGCGTGTTGGAGGCTTACACCAAAACAACTGACAGATGGTAAATTATTTTAAAAGCTCCCCCCCTCCCCTTTTGTGAATAAGCTTCACCTCCGGCTTGTTTATGCCAAGGTACCAGGCCTGGATCACAGCGCTATCAAGTTTGAGAACTGGAATCTGTTCAAGGAGAGTCGTTTGTGCAGAGAGGTGGGCGCAGTGAAGGAGGACGGGGTGGGCATCCAGCTGTTTGCTGAAGGGCCAGCACCCCCTGGACCACGGTGGCGAGGGCTGTGCTGCCCTGGGCAGAGCGTCACAGAGAGAAGAAATCCTGCTCTTTCCCTTCACTACATTTTTCTAGAGCTTCTCGATGTCTTCACATCCCCCGCTGTGAAGCGTGCCCAGGCACACTGAGTCCCAGCTGACTTTATAAGCCTTTTCTTGCATCATCTCCTGCAGGGTGAGAAAGACCTGAGATGTCATCTGGTCCAGAACCCTGCCTTCAAGCAGAGAAGACCCAAAAACCCGGGAGAAAGAGGCTCAGCCCTGTTTTCAGCACCCCAGGCAAGGTGAAGGCAGCTGTTTAGTTTTGATTGGTCAGAACTTTCTTGCTCACACCAGCTTCACTGTAGAAGGGAACCAGTGTGCCTCCCACGTGGAGGGCCCCTGGGGAGCCTGCAGAAGTAAAGGGGCCTGCCCTGAGGGTGTCACTCAACATTGCCCCGCCCTCTCGGGACGTCTGTGAAACCCGCTTGCCGACACTGCCCTTGGGTGTTGGCCCTTCTCTTGCCTAACCTGGCTTCCTCAGCGCAGCTCAGGATGGCAGCCTACGGTCCTGGCTTCACACCTGCATAGCTCCAAGGCAGGGAGCACCCCTCCCCTCCAGTTTAGAAACGACTTGGGAGGATTTTGATGTGTCACCGTGTACAAGGGATGTGGTACTCGAACTGTGTGCACCCTTTTCTTCCTGGGAGATGGCTGACCAGGTTAAAGGTTGGATGTTCACTGTGGGTCACAGCTCCACTAGGCCATAGAGAGTGAGAGGAAGTCCCTCACTTCACACAGAAAAGGAATGTGGTGACCAAAGGAGAGGGCGAGAAAGAACACTGGTCAGCCACCAGCAGTGCCGCCGCAGTGCACTGTGTGCCGTTAGGAAACTGGAAGAAAGGGAGGCTTCAAGACCTCTTCCCTGCGGTGACTGAGATGATGTGTTATTATCTCCACGACGTGTTATTATCTCCCTATCCCCGCACAGGGAGACCAGGTAATGACAGAATTGATATAATCTGCAAGTATAGTAAAAGGTCTTTATCAGTTTACACTTAATGAAAGGATCAATACGTGTATTTCAAGTCAAGGAAGTACAAGGCACTGTGCTAATGTTGTGTGTATGGATGCCAAGATAGGTAGAGCGGTTCATACCCTCTGGGAATTAGGATATACCAGGGAGATTAAACATATAGTACAGTAATGCCAGGTGCTGTGTATTAAGCATGAAAGGAAAGGTACTGAGTCTGCTGGAAGTTCAGAGGGAGACGTGATGACATAATTCCCATTAAAGGCTCATTGTGTAATTCCATTTGGCTACCAGAGAAGAGACCTGGCCACAGTGGCTTAAACATCTTTAGAGGATTATCTCATGTAGGCAGCATGACAGCCCCAACAAAGTGATCCAGGAGTCAGACTGCTTGCTTTTTCCTCTTATACCCTTAGCACTAGTTTCCATCCTCAGTATCATCTTATGGCTGCTGGAGTTCCAGCCCTCTCATCTGCATTCCAGGAATGGAAGGGAAGAAAAAGGGGAGAAAGAAAAAGGGACTCTTTTGGCTTAGTCAGCTCCATTTAGCAATTTTTGCATTTGTCTTAATTAACACTTTGCTGTCATCTTCCTGGTGAGAACCTGGTTATGTGCCTGAACCTAACTATAGGAAAGGATAGAAAAATGCAGTCTTTTAGTCACTCTAAATAAAAATCTATCATTTGTTACCAAGAAAGAAGGGAAGAATGGTGACCTAGGGTCAAATGGCAATATCTACCAATCCCATTTATGTTCTAGAATATTGGGCTTTTCTGTCATTATCTATTAGTATGTGATTCAGCCATTTATCCATTTAAGAACATTTATTAAGCATCTTCTGTTTATGCATACTGACAGAGATGCAGTGGAGGTGGAGAGCAGAGTTCTTTCCAGTAGTATTTTATGGTGGAGTCAGCAGGGGCAGAACTGTGGACGGCAGTGTCTACAAGCCGAGCTCTTTGCTGTATCAATGAAGCAGTATGGGAATTTGAGAACAGAGATACCCTGGTTCATAATTTTATGGAGCAGAAATAATAGCCATGGCAGAGCACATTGACCCCAGATGTCCATGACAATATCTCCTATTGCACCTGCCACTCCTCCGTGAGGAGGTAGGGTCTGATCTTCTCCCGTGACTGTGGTTTTGTGTTTATGTCGACTGATTGAGTATGGCAAAAGGGACACGGTGTGACTTCTGATTCTGGGTCATAAGAGGCCATGCAGTCCACCTTGTTCATTGGGACACTTGTGCTGGGAGCCCCGAGCTGCCACTAAGCTCTCTGACTCTCCTGAGGCCACCAAGCTTGACAAAGGCAAGCCGCATATAAAGAGGCCACATATGGCCGCTCCTAGCTGGCCTTTGAGTGATTCCAGCCCAGGCACCAGACACGCATGGATGAGCCTCCTAACTAGTCCAGCCTCAGGCTGTCAAGTTACCCCCAGCCTTTGAGTCTTCCTAGGTGAGGCCCAGACATCATGGAACAGAGACAAGCCATCTCTCCTGTGCCTTGTCTAAATTCTTGACCCACGAACAGCATGGGCATAGTGAGTGACACAGTAAGAGTTGAAAATTAGCTATTGCCTATATCTTATTCTTTTACTCTCCACAGCAACTCTGTTAGGTAAGTGCTATTATAACCCCCCTTTTACAGATGAAGAAACTGAAGCACTGGAAACTTAAGTTAATTTCCCTTTAGTCAAACAGCAAGATGTGATAGAGCCTAAGCTTTCTGGCTCCAAAGTCTGCAGTTTTCCTAAAACACTTAACTGCCATGCCATAGGTAAACATGTGGGCAGGGGGCCGGTTAGAGAATCACATATGTAGTTACCGTATTTCCCCGTGTATAAGATGCACCTTAATTTGGGGGCCCAAAATTAAAAAAAAATGTATTACATAAAATTATTGAACTCAAATTTTATTCATCATAAAATTCATGCAACTCCTCATCACTGTCAAAACTCCCTCCATTAGCTTGTCCTTGTCTGTATCTGATGATGAATCACTGTTTTCATATATTGCCTCGTCCTCAGTTCCATCTATGGCATTTGAAATGTCACACTTCTTAAATGAAAATCTACCACCACTGTATAAGACACACCCAGTTTTTAGACCCCAAATTTTTCAAAAAAAGTGCATCTTATACATGGGGAAATACGGTGGGTCCTGGTAGATACAACTGGCTCCCTCACATCTTCAGAATCAGGTCATCACAGCCCTGGGCCACATTTGCCACCCCCTCCACCCAGCCTCTGGGGCTAACAACTCATTCCTTGACCTTGTAGTCTCCCACAGGTGTCATTCCACATCCTCAGTTGGTCAGTTAATCTCTCTCTATTCTTACTCTTGTCCCTGCTCATCTCTACATCATCATCCAACTTGGTAGGCCCTGACACCAATTCCTATATATCCCTTTGGTTAGCTAGGATCCAGGCCAGCTATGAGTGGCTGAAAACCCTCGGGTTTGGCTAAACGAGGAAGAGGTTCATTTTTCTCTCATGACAAGAAGTCTGGAGGTACTGGAACATAATCCAGAGCTGGGCACCTGCTCAAGGATGTTAACAGGGACCGGCTCCTTGTGTGTTCCAGCTCTGTCATCGTTAGGGATGACTTTTGTCTTCATGGTGGCAAGATGGCCGCTGCATCCCCAGGTGTTGTATCTGTGTTCCAGGCAGAAGGGACCTCGCAGAGAAGGGAGCAGTGAGGATGGCAAAGAGCAAAAGTCTTGGGGGAGGAAGGAGGGTTATCACGGAAGGGAAAACCTCTCCAGGAATGTCTACCTGCATCTCATTGGCCAGAACAGTTTCACATTGCTGTCCATACACACCCATAGAAGAGGCTGAATGAAGTTCAGTATTTTGCTTTCTGGCCTCTATGGTAGAGAAAATCCAAACATAGGTGGGGTGGAATATGGGTGTTTTGTGTAAGGCTCAGCAACTGTTTTCTGAAAAGGGTTAGATGTAAGTATTTTAGGCTTTGTGGGCCATATGGTCTCTGTCTACCATTGTAGCATGAAAGCAGCCACAGACAATACATAAATGGATGACTGTGGCCATGTTTCCATAAAACTTTATTTATTAAAACAGGCAGTGGGCTGAGTTTGGTCCATGGGCCATCATTGCCAACCCTGGTTTAGTGATACAAAGTACAGTATCTCCCATTGAACCCAGATAGTTCATTCGACATGTAATTGTCACAAATCGGGGTGCAGACATCCCTGAGAGATGAGAGTAGAGAATGGTTCTCATAAAATGAGCTGGTGACCCCAGGGTTGTTGGAGATGCTGATAACATCTTAGAGTGGCCCATGCCCCCAACCACCGGGCAGGTGACAGAAATGACCAAGAGCCACCCCAGCTCAGGAGGAGAGGATGGTAAATGCTGTGACTAAAAATCTGAGGTTTGAATGGGCATGTAGGATTTATTGAGTGTGATAAATACATTTTCATAGTGTTGAGCTCTTGGTGCCCAGAGAATAAACCAACAGCAGATGTTTGGGGTGGGGTTTAGAGAAAGGGCCTCTAATTTTCCTAGCCTCACAACATTTTCCATTTGTATCTGGCTTCACCTTTGCTCTAGTAGAACCAGCATCGAGGCAGTATGTGTTATATAATCTCACATCAAACCTTTGTGTTTATCATTAAAAATACGGCAACATCGTTGTGGTTATAAACAGTTACCGAGGAAACCAGTTTATCATAATTAGCTATTTATTCCGTCGTCTTTCTCTCTCCCTTCCACCTGAGCTTTCTTTGGGCCGAGAGGTGTGATAAGCTGTTACCAGCCTGGGCTCAGTGGCTAATTAGGTCCTAATATTGATTCATAGAATTACACTGCTCTTTCCCATAACTATGCTGGAGTGCATTGCCGGTGCTTATTACAAATAGACACGGTGATGGAACAGTTGGTTTAGTGTATGTGTTTTAAATAGTCATAATAGCTGTCCCCAGGGCAGTGGTATATCAAAACTCTACAGACAGAAGATAAAAAACTTTTGATCTATGAAAGACTTGTGGCTCTTTCTCTTGCATTAGGATATGATTTGAAAAGGAATCACTTCCTAGATGTAGTTTCCCAGTCCTACAGGACTTTTCTTATATTTGTTGTTGGTTACAACAGAGGCTATTAGCTGGTATTTCTGCTCCACATGGACGTCCTAGAGCAGGGGCCGGCAGACTTGTTCTGTAAAGTAGGTTTTTCATGTCAAATACCCTCTGTGGCAACTACTGGACTCTGCCTTTATAGCAGGAAAACAGCCATAGACAATATGTAATGAATACGTGAGGCTGTGTTTCAATAAAAATTTATTTACATAAACAGGTGGTGGGCAATATTTGGCCCACTGATTGTAGTTTGCTAACACTGATCTAGAGCTCCAATCCCTAATGTAGGGAATGAACTTGCAGTTGGGTCTCAGAGTAAGAATAACACCTGGGGAAGGCTTGATGAGCCACCAGGTGCCAACGTGATCCTATTCAGCTGTCCTCTGAGCACGTCTCTTCCTGCTGGTCAATGTCTCACCAACAGGGAAAGTTCCTGAGTGACCTCCTCCCGACAGAGGGGTAGACTAGGGATCAAGTGACCTGGGGTGAGTTCTGACTTGGACACTTTAACTGGATGACATCTTCTCATCTGTAATCCATTCTACCTACCCCAAAGAGCTGTGAAAGTCAACTGAAACAATGAATGGGAAAGGACTCTGTGAATGGAAAACCATCAAACTCTATAGCCATATAAGGTGAGGCTATTAAGACATTGCTTTAAAGCAGATGT
Source organism: Saccopteryx bilineata (assembly GCF_036850765.1). NCBI lineage: Eukaryota > Metazoa > Chordata > Mammalia > Chiroptera > Emballonuridae > Saccopteryx > Saccopteryx bilineata. The sequence goes on along the minus strand of NC_089491.1, from coordinate 295,814,569 downwards.
CACAGATATGATGGGAATGACTGTTGCGATTTTGTCCAATTGTCATTTAAGCCTTGAGCTTGCCCTGCCCTACATTTCCAGGAAACTGTCCAGCCTGAGTTTTAATTCCCTCAGTGGCTGAGTTCAAGACCTTTCAAGATAGCTTGAAAGACATTTCTGGTTGTCATTGAGAGACAGTTCTGTTGTCAGAAATTTCTTGCTGATATTGACCCCAAATCTGTGTTTCTAGATCTTCCACCCACTGCTGCTGGTTCTGTGCCTTAGCGTTTTCCCGAATAAGATTTACCTCATTCACTTGACAGCTTTTTGAATACGTGGAGGTAGAGGTCATGGTTTCTAAGTTAAACACCATCAGTTCCTTGAGCTATTTCAATAAGACATGGTTTTTAAGCTTTTCACTCTTCAGGGTGCTCTCCTCTGCACATGTTCCATTTCCTCCTTATTGTTTCTGATTGGTATACCCATAATTGGACATGGCATTCCATGAATGTTATGACTAGTACAGAGAAGAGTAGGGTTATCACCTCCTTTGTTCTAGATTCAATGCTTCTGTTAATACAGCCTAAAATCACATGTGACCACATAACAATGCTGGATTTTGAGTTGCACTTGGCTAAGACCTTTAAGTCTTTTTTCCCATATATTTACTAACTCATGGCTACCCTATTCTGACTACTGCAGAGTAAGATTTACCTGAACTTCTGATAAAAATTTTTTTGGGATGGGCTGGATTTGGCTCTTTTTGACAAGGTCAAAGTCCTTTTGAATTGGGACTATATATATTTTCCAATTTGGGTAGTATGTTTTAATGACTATACTGACTGTGCTGTCAGCCACGTCTTCACACAACCTATTATGAGTTCTGTTGTATTCAGAGATATTGCCTCTAAATCAGTGCTATGCAGTTTTTACTGGTCTGTGAAGAGATAAGAAGCTACTTCTAGAACACATATAAAAGCATTTTATCGAGGAAGTCTAAGCTGAACTAACCACTGTGCTTAGGGACAGAGTTGATTTGCAGTTTGCAGATAGGCAGCCGTCTTTAGACCATACTTCAACTAATGTGACTCTAAGTGATACTCTAGGATCTAGATTGGAACCATAGAAGCTGGTTTAAGGAGGGTTGATGAGAAAGAAAAAAATATCTTCAGAAAGAATAAAAAGGATCATGGTGATTAGATGAAAATTATCCTTGAGATTCAATCTAAGTTAGGGTCCTAATGGAAAACCTCTTCAGTCTGGATCTCAGTGTTTATACCATGCATATTTGTTGATTTCTTAATCTTTGAGGGGCATTGTGCTAAACACTGGGGGATCAAAATTTAAATAAGATTTGGGCTGAACCATAGTTGGGGAGCCCTAAATGCAAACAAATAACAAATTGTGGCACAGGCTACTGGTGGCCCCTTCAGTATTCTCTCCATTCATTTTAGTAATGGAATCCTGGTTTGTTTGTTTGCTTTTTTTATTCATGGCAGCAATGTCTTCAGGTAAAAGACCACATATCCCAGCATCCTTGCAGTTATACCTGATCATGTGATTTCCAGCAATCATGTATCATGAGGGGACCTTAATGATGAGAGTTTCCTGCCATAGCGTGTTAGAACAGAGGGACAGAAGGACTCTGTCTCTGATGACTTTGGGAAGCCTCCAGCCCTACCTAACTGTGGACTTCTTGTACATGAGAGAGTAAGTCCTTGTGAGTTCTAGCCTTTGCAATATGCAGCCAAACCTCATCCCAAGTGATAGAGAATTAGACACTTACTTGGAAGGTAGTTGAAGCAATTTAAAGTGCAGTATTGACTGAGTGGAGGAGGCGGGAAGGCAAGTGTTTGGCATGCTGACAAAGCCGGTGAGCCTGGTTATCATCGGGAGAGCATTGGGTGGCATTGCTGCCTGCTCTAGCTGGGACAGCGAGTCACAGGCCACAGGTTGACCGAAGCTCTTGTATTAGGGGAAATGATGGGACAAATTCACAGTACAGGCTTGCTCTCTCCTTCTTGCCACTTCTAGCAAAGCCCTGCAAAGGAGACCTAGCCCGGCAGAGGGCAGATATGGAAAGACACACTGCTGTGCTTGGGAGGTGCCCCCTGCCTTGGGGCCTGCAGTCTAAGTTTATTGAGAATCCTATAATACGAGACTTTGCTGGCTCTTTCTAGTAGCTACAAAACCAGCACCTTAGCAGGAAATAAAGTTAGTGCACACCACAGCAAAGACAGGATTAAGGGTGCTGTCTACCATAGTGTGGACTGCCTGCATCTGAATTTGTGTATGTTAGAGATTAAACCCACGTCTTTAAGCTTCTGATATTTTGGATTTCCTGTCTCTGTAGTGGAACTTAATCTTAATTGATATTCGAAGTCCGGGAGCCCATTATGGGAGTTTTCTACTGTCATGCTGATGACTTGGTACATTATTACCCTCTGGGCAGGGAGAACAACCTGATAAGACCAGGGTTTAGGAGGTCAGTAGTGGGCAACCTCTATGATGCTGTAGGTCAAGGGTCCCCAAACTACGGCCCGTGGGCCACATGCGGCCCCCTGAGGTTATTTATCTGGCTCTGCCTCACTTCCGGAAGGGGCACCTCTTTCATTGGTGGTCAGTGAGAGGAGCACATTGACCATCTCATTAGCCAAAAGCAGGCCCATAGTTCCCTTTGAAATACTAGTGAGTTTATTGATTTAAATTTACTTGTTCTTTATTTTAAATATTGTATATGTTCCTTTTTTTTTTTTTTTTTTTTACTTTAAAATAAGATACGTGCAGTGTGCATAGGGATTTGTTCATAGTTTTTTTTATAGTCTGGCCCTCCAACGGTCTGAGGGACAGTGAACTGGCCCCCTGTGTAAAAAGTTTGGGTACCCCTGCGTAGGTTATGGGGCCTGAGCAAGGCCTGCTATTCCATACCTTTCTGCCCCTGGACTTGTAGGGCTTCCGACAATTATCATTATACTTGCATTCCTTTCATTTTTGCAGGCAGTTCCAGTGTTGAAAGTCTCTTTTTAATAAGTTTCAAATACTCAGAGTAAGGGATGAACACAAGAATGCCACAGCCCAAGACCCCGGACCTGTGGGCCAGCTCAGGGAGCGAGGTGAAGGAGCCCGGAAGTGGGAAGGGCAGCCCCAGGGAAGGGAGAGGGTGTCCCAGGGAAACGTGGCCACACTCACAATCCTGCTCAAGGCCAGGGCCGCCTGGGATGGGCGCACTGGGACCTGTTTTCCAGTCAGACCCATTCTCTAGGACTGAACCTGCACTGCGTCAGTGAAGTGGAATTTGATCCGTGTAGACAGCTGATCTGGACATTTTTGGCCTGGAATATTTGTTTGGCTGTCTCCACTGATCAAATTAACTGGATAATTGCCAAATCTCTCCTCAGTTGTGCTCCCTTAGGCAGCTGGTGTGGCCAGCAGGCTGGGGTGGGCCTCCAAGGACAAGCCAGATTAGAGAATTAGCACGTGCTTGCTACCTGGTCAACCCAGGAGCCGGCCATTTAATCCGGGGTGAGAAGGGAGGGCCTGTGTGGGGGGAGTGGGTGACAGATGAACCTCTGCTTCCCACATGCAGGGAGAACAGTGATGCAGCTCCGTGTTCCTAGGTAACCTCCAGACACAGAGGGACGGTGCCCGGTTACAGTAGGGGGCTGCCCTAACTCACCCCTACTCACTGAAGTGTGCGTGTTAAGGGTACCACAGTCTCATCTCTATAAACAGTTGTGTGGGGAGATGAGTTTTCTAAACTCTAGTACCAAAAGCTTAAAAGAGGTTCTTTCTTTCTTCCTTTTTTCTTTCCTTCTTTCCTTTTTTCCTTCCTCCCTCCCTTCCTTCCTTCCTCCCTCCCTCCCTCCCTCCCTCCCTCCCTCCCTCCCTCTCTCTCTCCTTCTCTCTCTCTCCCTTCCTTGTCCTCCCTCCCTCCTTCCCTCCCTCCCCTCCCCTCTCCTCCCTTTCCCTTCCTCACTCACTCTCTCCTTTTCTTCCTTCTTTCTATTCTTTCTTTCTTTGAGGGGAGATAGAGAGACAGACTCCCACATTTGCCCTGACTGGGATCCACCTGGCAATCCTGTCTGGGACCAATACTCAAATCAACTGAGCTATCCTCAGTGCCTGGGGCCAACACTCTAACCATTGGAGCTACTGGCTGTGGGAGGGGAAGAGACGCAGATGGTAGCTTCTCATGTGTGCCCTGATGTAGATCAAACTTGGGGCATCTGCACATTGGGCCAACTCTCTGTCCACTGAGCCAACTGGCCAGGGCCATCTTTCTTTTTAAAAATTTTTTACATTGATTTGAGGAGGGATGGGTTAGGGAGAGAGAGAGAGGAGGGGAAGGGAGGGAGAGAGAGAAATATAAACACATTGTTCCACTAAGTTGTTTCATATAGTTGTGCGCCCATTGGTTGCTTCTCGTAAGTGCCCTGACCAGGGATTAGCCCACAACCTCAGCGTGCTGGGATGATGCTTCATGCACTGAGCCACCTGGCCAGGGCCAGGAAATATATATATATATTTTAAGAGTATAGTTCTTTATTTGTTTCCTTAGCATCTAAGTAGAATGTCTATCACATGATCAGTGCTCAGAGAGCTGATTGTTTTGTCATTTAATTTTATAAGATTTATTGAGCACGTATATGTTTGTACACTCTGGGGAGAACAAAGATGGCCAAGGCTCATTTATGAGGAGCTCCCTGGTTTTATGGAGTCACAAATGATCACAGTGCAGCATGGGAAGAGAGATGTTGGTTTTGAATGGAAGTGCTATTTGGGGTATAGAATGGCATTGGATGCCAAGATACTCTCAATGAGCCAAAGCCCTGTGATGGCTGAGGGCACAAGGGAGGGGTTATAAGCCCCATTCAGTAGAGGACAAAACTGAGGTTCAGAGAGGTTCAATGAGTTGCTCAGGGTCATGCACCAGCAAGAGTTAGAGCTGGATTGAACTCAGGTTTGCCGACTCCCCTTACATCTCTAGACTAGCTCTCTTTCAGTGGATTGCAAGGTTGCATCTTTTCATGGCGCAGGTGCATTGGGTGCCGAATGAGGCAGAGATCTCAGACTTGTGCCCTGCAGCTGAGGCAGTTCGTTAGGCTCAGATAGTGCTGTTGGTTAAAATTGTTATTTTAAACCAAACTTATATATAAAAATCAGAATATTTCTTATAAAGATTCAGATCTCTGAGTTCATGTTAAAAAAATGAGAATACCTACGTAACACTCCTGAATAACCACAATTTGCTTGTGCCCAGGGGTGGCTGCTTGCCCTGAAATGGGACACGGCTTTCCATTAGCTGTAGCATACTGCCCTCCCTGCCCCCACTCCTGGGCTGACTTCTTTAGGTCTTTGAATTTAGGAGCCTGGGCTTGAGGGACTAGAATGCTAAACTCTCCCCCAACTCTTATCCCTGAATGCTCATAACGAGCATATTCTAGTAGAGAGAGCACTGGCCTGGAAGTCGGGAGTGTTGGGCTGTTGCTCCCTCTGGGAATTTGGCCAGATCACTCTCCTGCTTCAATCACAGCAGCCTGAACCCCGGCACTAGTTTGCGCGGCTCCCAGCATCTGTGCAGTGGAGGTGACGCTCCTCAGAAACTGCTGACCAGTAAAGGCCCGCAGGTGCTTCTGATGAATGAGTGGTGGTGTCTTTGAGGGTGGGTGCTGCATAGAGCGGGGGATGCCCGCCTGTACCCCCAAACCCCCTGGGCCGGGGCCTCCAGCCTGCCTTCAAACTGGGTACTGGGAAGTGGATGTCAACAAGTGTAAGCCCAGCTTCTGATCAGATGACTGAAACGTTGCATCAGATCCGCTGAGAAAGCACCGGCCAGGTGGGAGGTGGGTGCAGGAGGCTCCCCGAAGCCTTTGTGAACAGATTGCTTGGTCTCCATGCATGTGCACACGGCCTGGCCCTGGGGGCCCATCCTGGCAGGGCGGGGGCGGCGGCTGGGTGTGTGCCCGTCCACTCCAGCTCTGTTCCCGTGAATTCCCCAGCCATCACCCTCCAACCAATTCTGTTGGACTCCCCCTCTCCCCCCTCTCGGGAACTTCTGCTTTGTCATTTAAAATAGTTTGGGAACTTCAGATGTAGCCTGGTGTCAGAGCAGTTTATTTGGTCCGTAGGCGTTTTTGTTTTTAAAATTCATGACATGTTCCCTGCAACATGTTTTATTATATTTTCGCCACCTGTTCTACCTTGGGGGTGGTTTTAAAATCTGGGACTATCTATTTATCTGTCTTTTTTTAAGTTTCCTTATATGCCGTTTATACGTGTCTTAGAGACACACACGCACAATTTGAATAACCACGATTTGCTAGTGCCCACCCACACAGGCACATATACAATGTGAATTTAAATATGGGTATGGAATATATATATCCCTCTCCCCCTGTGGCCTGTTTGGCTTTAAACTATGGTTGTAATGTTGAAGGTGTATGTTTTCCCAGGCTTATTATGGAGTTTCCAGTGATACATTTGTAAACAAATAAAAACTTTGAAAACCCTTTGCCAGTGTAAAGTACCATCTCCCTGAACATTAGCAATAAATAAATAAATAAAAATTATATCACAGTATTTAATCCTCTAAGGGAAAAAGCCTTTGAAAGCTTTACAAATTCTTGCAGCTTTCCATGGAAGTGGGAATGGAGAAGCAGTGTGCCCGCGTTTGCCGATGGAAGTTAACTGTCTATCAGAGTAGCTGGAGGACCAGTGGTGAATGCTTGGGGGGGGGGGGCGGGGGCATCCTCAAACTCATCACATCCACGTAATTATTTTCAGTTTTTCTCTGTCACTAGGACAAGGGACCAAGATATATTTATATTCTATTCTATTTCCTTTCTCTAAAAATACAAGTACCATGCTTTCAGGTTTAATGCAGGTCATCTGAAACTCTGGATCCAACTGTGCCTGAAGTCTAGATTTTTTTTTTTTTTTACAGAGACAGAGAGTCAGAGAGAGGGATAGACAGAGACAGACAGGAATGGAGAGAGATGAAAAGCATCAATCATCAGTTTATTGTTGTGCGTTGCGACACCTTAGTTCATTGATTGCTTTCTCATATGTGCCTTGACTGTGGGCCTTTAGCAGACCGAGTAACCCCTTGCTCGAGCCAGCAACCTTGGGCTCAAGCTGGTGAGCTTTGCTCAAACCAGATGGGCCCGCGCTCAAGCTGGCGACCTCAGGGTATCAAACCTGGGTCCTTCTGCATCCCAGTCTGATGCTCTATCCACTGCGCCACCGCCTGGTCAGGCTGAAGCCTAAAATTTTAAGTTAGTTATGTGAGCCAATAAATTATCTTTGGGCTTCTTCTACTTAAAACTGAAGAAAAAAAAATCTAAAAACTAGAAAACAACCTATGCTATCAGAGTTAAACTTTTAACATATTATTACATAAAAATGTGAGATGGGTATCATCATCTCCATTTTTTAAATACTAGATGAGGAACCCCGTATATCTATGTGGAATATCCTACTGCTTATAATACCAGCTCAACAGGTATACAAGACGCAAATGAAATCAAACTTCTTTTAGAAGAATTAAAAAGAAGTGGGGCACTGTATTTTCTATGATATCACTGAAAACTATTTATCAGGATCCCTTTTGCTGAGATTTTCAAGAAAGATTTTGTTTGTGGCATTGAGATACTGACTCTCTTTGTTGCCATGGAAACCAACGCTCCCCAAGGGCCATGAGAGAGACCTCCATATCCTCTGTAGGCCCTCTCTTTCTTTTTTTTATTCCCCTCTCTTCCTTTTGCACAAGGAAGTGACGTGCATACATTCCAGAACTTATGCAAGTAGAATTTGCAGAGTAATGTCTTGGAACTAATATAAAGCCAGGACCTTGTAATGGATAAGAACATGGACTTTGGTGTCAAATAAATGTAACTTAAGTGAGTTATTTGACCTCTTGAAACTCCAACTTCTCCATCTATAAATAGGAATACTGTGATTGATAGTACATGCTCAGTAAATGGCAGCCAGTCCTATTATTTCCTGAAAGTCTGACCAGACAAATCTGGGATCCACTGCATGCTAAAGTCTTATCTTGGAGATTCATAATGTTCATTAGCGTATTAAAGACTTGAAGGAGTCCACCAGTAAAGCAAACTGATTGCTTTTATTTGTCCAAGTGTTTTTAGATCTATCTGAAGCATAACATATTTTTGTCCTCTGCTGTTTTCCTGTAGAACTGGGTGTTCCTTGGAACACACTTGGAGAAACCCCAGGGGTGAGTAACCTGTAATAAATGAGGGGGATTCATTAGGCTACCACTAGGGGGTGTGCCAGCCAAGTTTTCTGATTCTCAGTCAGAAAAGAGGGTTTGCCCTGGGATTTCAAAAAAGAGAGAGCTTTTGAAGGCTTATAAGCTGGGGAGGAAGGAGAAACCAAAATGCCAATGGTTTAGGAGAGCAAGGGAGGTAAAGAGAAGTGGCCACACCACGTGGAAAGATGAGTTGAGTTTTCCTGCCCTTTATCCCTGTTAAGACAGGCAAATTGTTGACCTTTAGATAATGGATCTGGAGGACTCCAGAGTGGCTGAGATGGAAGGCAGGACTTGGAGGCCAGACCGGATGGGGGCGGGACAGTGGAGGCAGCACCAAAGGCCTCCAGGAGGGGGACTGTCAAAAACACTAACGTTTTCCAGAGCATTGGTTTCTGTGTCTAATAGGAAGATTTATATGTGTACATACACACATATAATCTCCATTTTATATAGTTTATATATGTGTATATATATTTATTTATATCTGCATATATTTTTATATACACTTATAATTTTCATATTACACATAAGATATATAATTAATAAATCTATATTTTCTGTTGCCTACAAGTTTTCCCTTAACCTTGTGCAAAGCATGCATGATGTGTGTGTGTAAGGGAATAGAGCGGTGGTTTGGAGGCGGACACTGATGATAAAAATGTTCATAGTAAAAACTTTGGGAAGTTCAGAGAAGTAGAAAGAAATCCATGTCCTCCCTCACCCCTCCCCATGGCATTTAGAGGTGTGTAAGGGAACGCATAAGTGATTGGGTATTTGAGGGAGCATAGATTGGTCAGCATTCTCCTGGTTACGGATGACAGAAATCCAATTCTAACGGCTTGGGTAAAAAAAGAGGTTTTATTATAGGGAGCTGGGATTGTTTGTCTCATGGCACCTGCGGGCAGAAATGTGCCAGGCCTCAGGAGCAGAGAGAACAGCAGGGACTCACCTGCTGTCAGGACACGCCCTCTCTCTGCTCTTGTCTCTTCCTCAGTACATCCGCAGCTCTGGCCTCTTCTCGCTGTGTGTTCACTGCTGGGGTCTCTGGCCCACAGGGCAGGACACGTGGGCCCCCATCTGCAACTCCTGGACACTCTGTCCTATTGTTTCTGCTGCTGGAGAGGCAGAGTCCCACAGTTCCAATTCCAGAATTACCGGGAAAGGAGAGGGTTGTCCTGGCTGGGGTCAGATGTCCCCCCTGGGCCAATCAACTGTGGCTAGGACCAGCCATCCTGTGCATGGTGGTTCTCCTGTGTAAGAGTGTAGGTGTGTGTATGTGTGTGTAAAGTCCCCAGAAAAGCTGGAGGTGGGGAGGAGAGAATGAGATACTGGCAGACAAAACATTATCTAGTACTGTGTATATTTTCTATATTTATATAGCTGAGAAGAAACTATGTAAATGAATTCTGTTTTTAATCAAGCATTCTGTCACCCACATTTCCTCGGTCCTCAAAATATTTGTAAATAGCACTTTAATTAATTAATTAATCAATTTAAGGGACAAAGAAAGAGTCAGAGAGAGGGATAGACAGGGACAGACAGACAGGAATGGAGAGATGAGAAGCATCAATCATTAGTTTTTCGATGCACGTTGTGACACCCTAGTTGTTCATTGATTGCTTTCTCATACGTGCCTGGACTGAGGGCCTTCAGCAGACCTAGTGACCCCTTGCTCGAGCCAGTGACCTTAGGTCCAAGCTGATGAGCTTTTGCTCAAACCAGATGAGCCCGCTCAAGCTGGCGACCTCAGGGTCTCGAACCTGGGTCCTCTGTGTCCCAGTCTGATGCTCTACCCACTGGGCCACCGCCTGGTCAGGCGTAAATAGCACTTTAAATTGTATTATATTCAGTTATTTGGATTTACTTAGCTGATTTCTAATTGTTAGATATTCAGATTATTCCCATGAAAACATTTTGGGGGGCTATTATGAGTAATGCTTTGATGGAAAGAAGTTTTGTCCTAGACAAGGCTTAGCTACATGATTGAGGATAAAAATCAGTAGGATTTGGCCCTGTTGTCCTCCTCCCCATTTTACAGGTGAGGTAGACTGTTCTGCATATCACCTCCTGCTTGGCTTCAGCTTTCCTTTCTACTCTTACCCCAAGTCAAAAACAGTGGTGGGAGTTGAGGGTTGAGCAGTGTGGAGGTGGGTGGGCAGGAACCCAGCTTCGGTGGTCCCTGGGGTCTCAGGTCTGCCTTGTCCCTCAGGCTGTCCTTCTGGAAACAGGTCTAGGGAAGGTGAATCATTTGTGAACAAACCCTTCCACTTGTAACCCACGAGGTCAACAGTCCCAATGTCAGGCATCTCAGGAATGAGGCTCCACTCCTCTGGGGCCAGGCTGGGCGGCGCAGGACAATCCAGAAAGGGGGACAAGCAGGGGACCTGAGCAGAGCTTGGCTCCTCAGTCCCTGTGGAATTCAATTTGCTCTGCTTTGGGGAGCAATCAAGAGTTGCCCAACCGTTAACCTGCCATGTTCTCCTCTAGGAAGGGCAATCTCAGAATACTCGTGGTTTTTAACATCCCGTGATCCTTTTCAGGTTGGAGTTAAACATTTGCTCAGGTTACAATGTAGCTTTAAAGGCCCTTTGTGGAATAATAAGACTTCCTGGATGGGGGGTCTTTGGCTATTTTCTCGTGGGGAGTGAACAATTCCTGAATGTGATACCCTTTGCTGGAGCCTATTTGTGGGAAGCACCACTGAATGCCACTAGAAAGGGAAGGAAGAGAAAAATGATGTCCTACTGTGTGTCCGGCACAGTACATTTTATCCTTCTGAGGTTTTAAGTGGGGTTACCCTGGCCAGTCCTCTCATGTTGATTTGACTGGACATCCCGAGCTGCTCTGTTGTTTCAGGTGATCTCTGTTTTGGGGGCAGGGTTCAGAACGTCCTCTGCCATTGTTTTTCTGCATTTCTAACACTTTCTATTTGTGGAATATTATGGTTTTTATTAGATATTTCAGTTTCTTCTGTCCTGGGGTGGCTCTGGCTGATGATTTATCACTCCTATTTGTTTTGAATAATAATAAGTACATAATAATAATGATGATGCCGTGACTACAGGAGGTGGAACATTTCTCACACTAGCGCTGTATTTCATTTTGTTTTGGAAACTGCTGAAATCATTCAGTGCAAGAGGGCCAAGTGATACTACATTTCTGATTGCGGGTGGGGTGATAGGAAATAAAAATCGTCTTGCTTCGTTCAGTGTGTGTGTGGGGGAAGGGAGTCTAATACCTGAATATGATGCCAGCCTCTCTGGGGAGGTCATACCTCTAAGCTTGAGAACAACTCTTGAATGTAGAGGAAAATCCCATTTATTTAGACTTTTTACATCTACAAGTTCTAACCTAATGACGTTGATCTGGAATTTTACATTACTTAGGGAAGATGTATTTGGTAAACAAAGAACAGATAGGATAGTAGGAACCATGTTTAACTGCTATACAACAGCTCTATTGGCAGCTCCTGTTAGGGAGGGTGGCTCTTCCGGTCTTTCTTGTCAACAGAGGGCTTGCTACCTGAGGTTAAATGAGATGTGCTGTTTCCCACCAATAAAACTGTATTTCCTACAAGGCAACCACCCTATGACTTTCTCCTACTTCAGCACTCCTGGTAGGTAAGTAAAACTTTAGCCAGTAAAATAGTCACAGAGTTCTTTGCATTTAATTGGCTTTATTCAAGTTGCTTAAACTTTTTTTTTTTTTTTTTTTTGTATTTTTCTGAAGCTGGAAATGGGGAGAGACAGTCAGACAGACTCCCGCATGCGCCCGACCGGGATCCATCTGGCACGCCCACCAGGGGCGAAGCTCTGCCCACCAGGGGGCGATGCTCTGCCCCTCCAGGGCGTCGCTCTGCCACGACCAGAGCCACTGTAGTGCCTGGGGCAGGGGCCAAGGAGCCATCCCCAGCGCCCGGGCCATCTTTGCTCCAATGGAGCCTTGGCTGCGGGAGGGGAAGAGAGAGACAGAGAGGAAGGAGGGGAGGGGGGTGTAGAAGCAAATGGGCGCTTCTCCTATGTGCCCTGGCTGGGAATCGAACCCTGGTCCCCCGCACGCCAGGCCGACGCTCTACCCCTGAGCCAACCGGCCAGGGCCAAGTTGCTTAAACTTTTTAGTCTCTGTTTCCTAATCGATAAAGTAGGGATAATAATGGGTCCTCCTTATGGGACTGCTGGGAGGATGAATCGTGCTAGTTAATGTAAATTGGTTGAACAATGACTGGCCTGAAGTGATCACTAAATGCCATCTATTTATTGACTTAGGTGACGGGCAGGTACATTGCAGCTGTCTGCTGTATTGTGTTGGTGTTTTGCCTGGATGAGTATAACAATTGAGCTGTGTTCCCTGAGCAGACAGGTGAGAGTAGGGAAAGTTTGGAGGCATGCTGAAAAAGAAAAGAGGAAACTGACATTTTTTGACCCCCAAACTAGGTAGCATGTACTACTCCACCATTATTTTACAAATAATACATGAATTTTGGGTACTACATGAATGAATGATCATACACTACAGAATACATTGTCTCCTTTAGAGCCCAAGGGAAGTGAATCTGATCAAGCAGAAGCAGCATGTATATGAGAGAGCCAGGCTGCATCCCATGCTCTGACCTCCCAGGTGCACATGACGCTGTCCACGCCCAGGCCACAGGCCAGGAGCACTCCGGGGAAGACGTAGCCTTGTGAGCGACTTATGTTAGCGTCTGAGGGAACCATGTGATCCTGGGCCAGGCTACTCTACACAAGGTAGCCCATTAAGAAAAGGCTGAGGGGGCCTGGGCCAGGTAGCTCAGTTGGTTAGAGCATCATCTCGATTTGCCAAGGTTGTAGGTTTGATCTCCGGTCTGGGCACATGCAAGAATCAACCAATGAGTGCATAAATAAGTAGAACAACAAGTCAGTGTTTTTCTCTCTCTCTCTCTCTCTCTCTCTCTCTCTCTCTCTCCTCCTTTCCCTCTAAAGTAAACAAATAATTTCTAAAAATGTAAAAGAAAAGAAAAGGCTGAGGGAGACAGACCCGCCATCGGTCCTATGGGAGAAGTGTGGCCATGGCCAAGTCCCAGGCTCTTAGCAAAGGTTGGGGTGTTCTGTTCAGATGGCCATATTGTTGAACCTCAGGAAAGTCCCCTGACCTTTCTGAATCCTACCTTCATTCTCTGTAAAATGGGGACAATTGCATCCACCTTGCAGGATTGTTCCAGGGTAGAAATAATGCCTAAAAGTATACCACATGGACACAATAGGTATCCAGCTGTTAGGGATTGAATTGTGTCCCTCCAAATACATATGCTGGAGTCCTAACCCCTCGCACCTTAGACTAGGACCTTATCTGGAAACAGGATGTTGTAAATATAGTTAGTTAAGGTGAGGTCATACTGGAATAGGGTGGACCCCTCATCCAATTTGAATGGTGTCCTTTTAAAAGGGGGAAATTCGAACACGGAAACAAATACAGACATGAGGAGAATGCCATGTGAAGATGAAGAGAGAGCAGGGCTTTGCTTTTATACATTAGAGAACTCCAAGGACTCCCAGCAAATCCCCAGAATCTAGGAGAGAGGCCTGGAGTGGATCCCGCCCCACAGTGCTCACAGGGAACCAATCCTGCTGGCACCCGGGTCTGGGACTGTGATTCTGTTGTTCACCCCATCAGAACCTTGATGTAGCCTTATGGTACCTTGTTATACCAGCCCAAGAAAATGGATTCACCGAACAACAGGAGCCCATCATGATCCTTGATAATCACTATGATTCCTTCTCTCTGTCTGCCTTCTGGTGGCTTCCTTCAAGGCACCCAGCAGGCAACCAGAACCAGCATTTGTAGGGACGCACAACGGGACACACAGTGGGGTGAGATGACTGAGGGTAAGACCAGAGAAGTAATGATTCCCCCTTCACATCTACATATCTCTGCCACTCACAGCCCAACCTGGGCAGCGTCTCCCCAGCCTCTCCATCTGCTCATGTCCTTGTGCTCATCTCTGCTCCTCCTCTGTCTGCACGTTTGCTTCATACCCATCTGTGCCATGGGGTCTTAGAGAGGACTATTTCTCCAAGGCTCCTTGGAGTCTAGCTGACCGATGCAAAGCCGGGCTTGGAGCCCGGACAAGAGAAACACAACTTCTCCCAGGAACTGCACGAGGATGTCTGTGTACAGCCATGAGCTGCACGTCTCTTGTGTAGCTGCACGGGGACTGGGGCAGTGACTTGCCCACTGTGGGGCTTGGTGCTACGGTTGCTAGAGAAAGGGCAGACAAATGGAGAACCCACTATAAAGGCGGCCGGTAGCTGTGAGGCAGCGCCGCAGCTTTGAGTCCCAGCAAGGCTCCTGGATCTGCCACATAAAGAGGCCTGGTTTGGCGGAAGGATCACAGAGAATTGTCATGACAACTCCATGTGCTTGGGCAGTGCTTCTCTAAAGCTCTTTCTTAGCTTTTGGCTTTCGGAAGGGTGACACAGGGCAGGGAGATACCTGGAGCAAACTGGGTTCCTGGGAACATGGGAAGGGATTTGGCAAGCAGTGAATAACTTTAAAGAGTGCAGAGCAGGAAGCAAGATGGTGTTACTCTGATTTCTTTAAAATTCTGGGAGCCTAGGGGGAGCAGGAACGGAGTCTCCCGGTAAGGCGTGGGTGGTTATGGGAGCACAGTGTCTATTTTTCTTTCCTCCTTTCCTTTGCTTTCTGTCTCCTCTGCATTGCTTTCCTCTCTGCCTTATCTGGGTGTTTCTGGGGCCAACCTTCTGTTGCACGCCCCCCCCCCCCCCCCCGAGTCCTCCCATTAATCTGGTCTGATTCGCAGCATGTGATTTAGTGGTGGTGTGTGCCCTGAGCAAGAACTGGGGCGGGGTGGGGGGTGGCAGGAGCGGAGAAAAAGCTGTTTGATTTGCTAAAACGCACCTTAAGAGCAAACCCATCCACATTACTGAAGGTATCAACTGGGTCCTGCCTACAGTTATGTCAAACAAAGTGCGCTGCGAAATGCCAACTCTCCCTTTGTGCTGTGACACCGAGCGCTGCCAAAAGATATTAAAAAGCTTGCATGAACTAGGTGATGGCAGCTGTAACTATCTAAGTTATTGCCTGGCAGCTGCGGCGCTGCCTCACGGCTGCCGGCCGCCTTTATGGTGGGTTCTCCATTTGTCTACCCTTTCTCTAGCAACCGTAGCACCAAGCCCCACGGTGCGCAAGTCACTGCCCCAGTCCCCGCGCGGCTGCACGAGAGACGTGCAGCTCATGGCCGTGCACAGACATCCTCGTGCAGTTCCTGGGAGAAGTTGTGTTTCTCTTGGCCGGGCCCCAAGCCCGGCTTTGCATCGGTCAGCTGGACTCCAAGGAGCCTTGGACGCATGGATGGCACGGAGGCGAGCACGCACACCCAGGCGCATGCACCAAATGCAGCTTTTTGTGTTTGTGTGTGTGCTTTTTTTTTTCCCTCCCTGTTGGCTCCGAATGAGCTAGAACAATATCGCCAGCTCCAAGCCCTGCCAGTCCTACATCTGCTCCCTAAAACCTCCAGCAAATAAGAATACGGTGGGGTTGTTTAACCAACACTTACAATATCCACACTTTGCAGCTTCTCTCCCCCTGGGTTGCCCAGGCCCAGAGATCTGGATGCTGGTGGCAAAGGGTTGAGAGATAAGGGGCTAATGATCCCTATGGGCACCTGTCTCCAAAGCCTCCTTCTTTGGCATGTTGGTCTCTGGCATAAAATACATTTCATTGTCATGGGCTTCAGGGAAGGTGTCTGTACCAAGCTGGTTTTTTTGTATTCTTCTGTTGAGTTTGGTCTTTTCAGCTGTCTGTTAAATAATTCATACGGCTCATGAAAGTAATATTTCTGGGATGTAGGGGGTTCCATTTTTCCAATTCCCTTTCATTTTCTATCTTTTTTTTTTTTTTTAAAGTGGTTGTGGGGAAAACTTGGCAGGCGTGGCCTGAGTGGTATAATGAAACCTTCTGTCTTTTCCTTTCACCTCTCCAGCTCAGGCTGAGAGGGCAGGAGGGGATAGTGACCTTCAGTAGGCCAAGTCAAGGTCAAGGCTGAGGTTGGTTTTCATTTCAGAATTCAGCCATCAAGGGAGAACCAAAGGCATAAACCTTTCTCGTTGTCGTCAGAGTCATTTTCCAGATGGGAGGACCTTTCTTTTCCATATTCTCCCAAATGCTCACCCAGAGCCTAGCATAGGGCTTTGCTCTGGTAGATAGTCAATGAATGTCCAGCAAAATGGATTGAACTGAGGCCATTTGGGAGGGAGGCAGGATTCAGCATTTTTCAACTCTTTTGTGGTCAAGTCGATCAAATACTTGGACTGGCCGGTTTGTTTATCTTCACCTTTCAGGTTGGTATTTAGGCTATGTCACTGCAAAAACAGAGCCTGTTCGTTCTAGTCTGCAGAGCCCCAAAGCTGGGTTCTGTGTCCCACACAGCGTTGGCCCCACTTCCCGCACTGGACTGTGGTGGTCTGTTCATCTGTAGCCCTCAGGTGCACTGAAAGTCTCCAGAGCAAGGACCCAGACTGCTGTGTTCACATGGATGGTCAACGTTAACCATGATGTTGGAAACATTGCAGGTGTTCTCTAAGTGTTTGTTGGATGAATATGTGAAAAGATATTTCCTGTAAGCAAAACAGGTGCTTTTGGTGTCCTGTGCAACCTTTCTGAAAGTCTGAGACAAAGGGGGTTTTCTAGGAGATCTCCCACCCCACTTGATGTTCTCCCCTTTATCCTGAGTCCCTGCAGCTCCTGGGGGGGTCTTGGGGGTCCCTCTCCAGGTGCTATGGCCTGCAGGAGGCCCCTCTCCTGAATGTGCCCCTCTCACACTTGAGCTCTAGAAGGGGATGACTGCTTACTTACTGAGTGTGTGACCTGGGGCAAGGATTCTATATCCTTACTGGTAAATTCTATAAGCACCTCAAAACAATGTTGGGCAGTGTTATGGACTGAATTTTTGTTTCCTCCCCAGATTCATTTGTTGAAGCCCTAACTCTCAATGTGGCTGTGGCTGTATTTGGAGATGGAGCCTCTAAGGCAGGGGT
Source organism: Saccopteryx bilineata (assembly GCF_036850765.1). NCBI lineage: Eukaryota > Metazoa > Chordata > Mammalia > Chiroptera > Emballonuridae > Saccopteryx > Saccopteryx bilineata. Next base: position 295,797,283 of record NC_089491.1, on the reverse strand, counting down.
CCCCAAACTTTTTACACAGAGCGCCAGTTCACTGCCCCTCAGACCGTTGGAGGGCCAGACTATAAAAAAAAACTATGAACAAATCCCTATGCACACTGCACATATCTTATTTTAAAGTGAAAAAACAAAATGGGAACAAATACAATATTTAAAATAAAGAACAAGTAAATTTAAATCAACAAACTGACCAGTATTTCAATGGGAACTATGCTCCTCTCACTGACCACCAATGAAAGAAGTGCCCCTTCCAGAAGTGCGGCGGGGGCCGGATAAATGGCCTCAGGGGGCCGCATGTGGCCCACAGGCCGTAGTTTGGGGACCCCTGCTCTAAGGAAATCAGTGAGGTTAAATGAGGTCATCAGGATGGGGCCCTGATCCAATAGGATTAGTGTTTTTATAAGAAGAGTCACCAGAGAGCTCACGGTCCCTCCTTCTCCCCATGCTCGGGGCAAAGGCCATGTGAGGACACTGTAAGAGGGCCAGGAAGAGAACTCTCAGCAGAAACTGAGTCAGCTGAAACATTGAGATTGGACTCCCAGCCCCCAGAACTGGGAGAAAATAATTATGTGTGGTTTAAGTCACCCAGTCTGTGGTATTTTGTTATGGCAGCCTGAGCAGACTAATACATGGGGATTGAATAATAGAAAAATAAAAATCTTAGCCCAGTGTATGGCATCCAGTAAGGACAATAGTAAAGGTTATAAGTTTTTCTCAAGTATTTGTGGCCTAGGAGGTCAAGATTCTATAGCTGGGAGGGGTGGGGAGGAGGAAAGAGCCCAAGAACCATCGTGTCTATGCTGGGAAAGGCTGGGGAGTTTTTAAGTGAATCGTGGAAGGCTTGTGGAGAAGGTGGGATTTCAGTGGGTCTGAGTGATGGTTAAGGAGTCTTTGGAGGATAGAGGCAAAGTGAGTCCTCTCTCATCAGAGGTACAGACCGAGGAAGCTGTGGACAAAGCAGGGGACTATCATTTAGCCACTCTCTGTGTGCCAGACCTGTGCTCTGCATGTCACATGTCACCTCACTCAGCTCTCCACTCCACCTTCCCCCCGCAGGTCCCACCACCTCAGCCTATAGACAAGGAATGTTGGGGGATTGAGAAGAGCTGGCATTTAGCCACTGGCAGGTGTCAAGGCACATGTAACCCTCCAGCCTCACAGCAATCCCAGGAGGTGCCTTGTGACATCAGCTCGTTGTATAGATGAGGCCAATGAAGCAGAGTGCTGTGACACTACTTGCTCAGGGTCACGTGTTTACTGGTGCTGGTGCAGGCCAGTTCTGAGCACGTGCACTGTCTCACACTGACCTCCTGGCCCATGGTTTGTACATCCTGGGGTCTGAGTAACGGGTCCAGATCCTGCATCGGCAGGACTGAGATTTGAACTGGGTTCTACCTGCAATCCAAACCTTTCTGCTATATTATACCACCCTGGAGGCAAGAACATGACCCCTAAGTAGAGGGGGTCTACCCCCCCACTAGCAGCGGCAGTAGTACTAAAAATGGGACAGAAAGATGATGACAAGCGAATTAATAGGAAAGAGAGACAGCGTCCAGGTTCTGTGGGTGGGTGTGGGGTGCAGGAAAACAGCTGTGGTGTTTGTGAGGCAAGGTGGTGGGTTAATCTGCACAACAACCCTGGGAGGTTGGTACTATCATCACTCCCATTGTATAGATGAGGAAACTGACACAGAGGGAGGCTAAGAAACTTGCTCCCAGACACGCAGCTAGCTACTAGGTGGTAAAGCCAGGATTTGAACTCAGGTTATCTGGCTCCTGTCCCTGTCCTCCTAGCTGTCATGCATGCTGCCTTCCATGGAGAGTGGGTGATATTTACTAACTCTGACCTGGTGACAGACCTGTAGGTACAATAAAGAAGACAGAGGGAAATGATCTCTCCCGACTAGCTGAGAACTTGAGACAGAAGAGATTTGTAGAATGCATGTGTCCTCTGTGCCAGGGAAACTGATGACGTTATGGGTCGGTGCTGCTTTGGGCAGTATTCTCCTTGGCCCAGTGCCAACCAAAGGGGTTGGTACTGATGACAGCAGAGCTCACAGGTCAGGTGCACTCAGGGGATGCCTTGGTATTGCCACGAGGTCCCTCCGTCACTTGCTCCCACACTGTGAGGCTCTGTGAAGAGTGGAGCAGGCGTCCCTGCTCCTGCCCCTGCTGGGCACTGATCTCTGTGGGGGCTTTCCCTAACCAGTGGTCAGAGCAGCAGCTGCCAGACTGGGGGTCCAGCTGGCTCTTTACTAGCCATCTGACTGTGGTCACGCCACAAATCTTTCTGTGTCTCCATGTCCTCCCTGGGCAGTGTGCAGAGTCCTCATGCCCCCCTTCCATGCTGCACTCACAGTGCCCACCATTTCTCTTCTTGCCACTACGAGTGTCCCAGCGGCTCTGTCGACGTGCTCATGCCCGCTCCTCACGGTGGCACGTGGGCTCCTTGGGCCCTCTCCTCAGCCAACCTCTTCCTCACTGATGCCCAGGGGCTCAGTGTGGATTTAGCATGCAATGGGTGGATGCTCTTGGCTTCCTCCATGCTCAGCAGAGACCCGACCGGCTGAGTGGTCAGTGGCTAGGTTGAAAGTGCAGAGGGCAGAGCATTGGCCCTGTCCGCTTGGACCTTTGATCTGCCACTGTTCTCCATGACTGTGGGACTGCTTTGTTTACTCTGGTGGCAGAAGGTGTCACTGCCTTTTATTTCTTCTTTTTTTTTTTTGTATTTTTCTGAAGCTGGAAACGGGGAGAGACAGTCAGACAGACTCCTGCATGCGCCCGACGGGGATCCACCTGGCACGCCCACCAGGGGGTGATGCTCTGCCCCTCCAGGAGGTCGCTCTGCTGTGACCAGAGCCTCTCCAGCGCCTGGGGCAGAGGCCAAGGAGCCATCCCCAGCTCCCGGGCCATCTCTGCTCCAATGGAGCCTCGGCTGCGGGAGGGGAAGAGAGAGAAAGAGAGGAAGGAGAGGGGGAGGGGTGGAGAAGCAGATGGGTGCTTCTCCTGTGTGCCCTGGCCGGGAATCGACTTTTTTTTCTTCTTTGACTATATCCTTAGACCAGGGGTAGTGAACCTGGTCCCTACTGCCCACTAGTGAACGTTCCAGCTTTCATGGTGGGTGGTAGCGGAACAACCAAAGTATAAATAAAAAGATAGATTTAACTATAGTAAGTTGTTTTATAAAGATTTATTCTGCCAAACAGCGAAAATTGACATAAAGTACTTGGTAAGTAATTATTATTATATGCTTTAATTTGCTGTAACTCTGCTTTATAAATTTTATAAAGTAAAGTTACTTCCCTACTTTATAAATCACCATTACTGTGGAACCCGTGGGAAGTTAGAAAATTTTACTACTAACAGAGATACAAAAGTGGGCAGTAGGTATAAAAAGGTTGACTATCCCTGCCTTAGATGTTACAAGTCAAGTCCTTAGAACAAACAAGGGAAGGGCTCTGAGGGCAGAGAGTCAGTGCTGGTCTCCTTCCCCCCAAACCCCCTTAGTATTAAACAACTATTTCCGCAGCACCTTTTTGCCAGGCGCTGGGGAATCTGATGTGAATGCACTGGGCAGTCTCCACCCACAAAAAGCTTTCAACCCCTGAGGGAGCAGTCAGATGAGTATGAAGAGGGCCTGGTATGAGGTGAATCAGGGTCTCCAGGACAAAGTGCTGCTGATGGGATGTACCTGTAGTGGGCTTGCTAGAGGGGCTTGCATCCAATATGACAGGCTGACCAATGTTTGAGGGACCCTTAGAACATTTCCTGTCTTGATATTAATAAAGCCATTGCAAAGTTGAGTACAACCCATACATTTAAGTTTATTATTTTTATTGCAGTTGTCTGGTTTCCATTGAGCTGCAGGTGGATAATCTACTTTGTCTTTAGTCTCAGACTGACCTATTTCTACCACTGCAGTGTTCTCAAGTCACCTGTGCTGCCTTCCCAGGGACTCCACTTTGCACATCGGATTTGTCCCCTTCAACCAACACGATCCATAGTGAGCCTACTGTGTACCCAGCTTGTGCTGGGCCTGGGAACTGAGAGCCGAATCAGGCACAAGTGAATCAAGTCCGATTCAATCCCAAGAAGTCATAGTCTTTTCCTAAAAAGTAGAGCATAGACTGATTTCTGTAAATCTACTATCAAGTGAATCAAGAGTGTTTACTTTTATTTATTTATTTATTCATTCATTCATTTTAGAGATGAGAGAGAGAGAGAGAGAGAGAGAGAGAGAGAGAGAGAAAGGGGGGAGGAGCAGGAAACATCAACTCCCATATGTGCCTTGACCGGGCAAGCCCAGGGTTTTGAACCAGTGACCTCAGTGTTCCAGGTCGATGCTTGATCTACTGCGCCACCACCAGTCAGGCCAAGAGTGTTTACTTTTTAAAGGACCCTCCGAATTCAATGTGTATATTTCTGTACATTGGATGTCTTCTGAGTGGGGCATACCTGACCTCATATTGGCTAAAGCCAAAGGAAATAGGGAAGGCAATGACACAGTTTTCTGAAACTACAGGGACCCAGGTAACTGTGCAACCCAACTTTTGGATTTTTACAGATGAAACCATTCAGCTGCTGGGACATGACATGAATGTCTCTGGTGGCTGGGCTGAGGCTCATTGGCCCACTGCCTTCTGATGCTCCTACACCAGTTATCCGGGCTTTCGGGTTATCTGCTGGTTTGCACTGTCTATTCCAGATTCCTTCCCCCAGGGTAAAGAGCTGGCTGTATAACATGTCCATAAAACTGGATGGGACTTCTTCATCTTGAGCCAATTGCTCCCAAAAAGCATTTGTCCTTGTGGGCCCAGGTTCAGGCCCTTTCCTTCCCCTTGGAGCTTATGTGCAGGATTTCAACCCTGCCGCCACTTTTGGCTACCTGCACTTACTCCACTCCAAGAGTGTGCGTGATGCTGACAGACCTCCCCTTCTCATGCCCAGAAACCCCACTAAAGGAGCAAGGCCAGATGCAGCCATCACTGCCCTTGGTGGGGAGTTCCATCGAACAGAAGGGCATGGGAGCCGGGACATGGCACACGAAGCCTATTGTCCTGGCCCTGGTGGCCCTAGCAGCGCCGGGCACATCAACGCCTGTTCTCCTGGGCTGCCACTCTTAGAGGCACGTGGAATGAGGACACAGGAGGGGCTTGTGGCCTTGGAGGCCGCCCCTGCCAACGATGGCCCTGGTGTGAGAGCGGGGAGCGGGGAGGATCCTCGTGTGTTCTTCATGCCATTCCTTATCTATTTTGAGTAGCAAAGTCCTGGCTTTGGGAGGGTGATTCTTCTTGCAAATGAAAAAGGGCTTTGGTGAGATGCGCAGTGGACCAAGATCAAGAGCCTTTCTTCAGAGTGGTCGTCCCCAACCTGTAGGGGACGACTTGGGTCTTGGCCATGTCCTTGTTGCCCCCAAATTGTCTCCCCAGCTGGCACCCTTGGCTAGTCGTGGGAAAGGCGGTGTCCTCACCATACACATTCAGAGCATAAAAGGGGGGCTGGGGTCACTCTGGGAAAATCTCACTGTCATCTGCAAGATACCCATCTTCAAACAAACGCTTGTAAGACGATAACAGCCTGGGGTGGAGGACAGGGGACAAAACTGGGTGAAAGAAAAGACCCGAAACAGAGAGTGTCGATTTCAGTTCCTCTCTCTCTTCTCAGAGGGGGACAGACTACATGATCGTTGTGGGCGGAGGGAGGACGAGGGGTACTGAAACGTTCTCTGCTGGTTTTCTCCCCCCTTCTTCTTGTATGGAAGGGTGCGAGCAGGCATAGTGGGCGACGAGAAACTTGTTGAAGAGAGCTGTGCAAACAATGGCTGGTGGATGCCAGGGCTGGCAGTCAGCAGTTCTTAATGTTTGAATGGAAGTGGCTGGAGCTGGCTTTTTTTCTGCCCCTCCACAGTCCGTGTTGCCAAGAAAACAAGGAGTAGCTGTTTTAAGCATTTACAAATGTTAATGTACCAACAGCTGGGCTCAGTCCAACCGAGCTATTGTAGGGGTATTAAAAAGACAGGCCAGAGTTGGAGATGTACTGCCAACCTCCCTTGCAGAGTTGGGGAACATTTTTCCTTGGAAAAAAAGGGTCTTCTATTCCTGCAGAGATCGACAGGACGGTTCTCCCGCGGAGTCAGTGCCTCGCTTGGCAGCGGAGGCCGTGCGGGCTGGCGAGCCAAATGCTCCAGCGACAGGGAAGCGAGGAGTCAGGGGGCTTACGGCGGATTTATCAGCGCGGCCATGCCACCCCCGCCCCCCGCCCCGCCATGCCACCTCCCTGCCCGCAACATGGCCTGTGCGCACGCGCGGGGACGCGGCTGTCCAGCAGGGCCGGGTCCACGTGTCCTCTGACTGCCGGCCTTGTGCATGCCCCGAGCACCGGCTAGACCGGCGTCCCTCTCCTGCTTGGAGTCTCAGCCCATTCTTGTCACTCCATCACAGCTTTCCTTCCATTTTTACTCAGGCCAAGAAGAGGGAAGAGAGAAAACCTCAAGAAAGCCTTGCCGTTTCCCTGTTCCCTCGTTCCCTGCCCCTCGATGGCCCCCACCGAGAGAAGCCCCGGGAACGATCGCCCCATGTTGCCTCCCGCTCTTCATCTCAGTCCCCAGTCTGGGGTTTTGTTCATTTCAGGAAATTGTAACACACTGAGCATGCTTCTTCGCTAAATGTAATTACCCGCGGCCCTGTGTTTATGGATGAGGCATGGTGGAAAGTAATAGAAAATGATTATTTTTCATTCTGAAGGCCTTCTTTATTAGTGGTGCGGCAGCGACGTCAGCTGCCTTCTCTGAATGGCAATGCAGTGTTTTGCTTTCCCCAGCAAGATAAACGATCTTATTTGTTGATGTTTGGTGCTTGAGATGACATTTATGTGAAATAAAAGGGACCAAATTAATAATAAAAAAAAATGATTAGCCAGACACAAATGAAAAATGTACATCCCCCCCACCCCAGTTAAGTTGTTTGTATTTACATGCTATTCACAAATAATGGCAATGTGCCCAATAGTAGGATGGCGGGCGTTTTTTTTTTTTCTTTTACAATCATATGGCTTGATTCCGTTTTCCAGATCTTGTCTGAGAGCTGCTGTTTGAAATAAAAATGTTTGCATCCGTTTCCTCATTAATCCTTCCGTGGTAATACAACCTGCTGCAGAGAAATGGCAAAACAGATGCAACAATGAAAATTAAAAGGGATGGACACTTATCTTGGGCTATAAAAGCTGCTAACCATGTAGGAACTAGAGAGGCTTTTGGACAGAAAATATGGCAAATGATAGAAGCAATCATCGGACTAAGAGTTTGCTATTTGGAAAACTCTGGTGGGACATTTCTCTGCTCGTAACGGCTGGAGGATCACTCCTGAGTTTAGAGTACACCAGAGAGCATGTCTGTCTGCTTTGCCTTGAGGCCTGTCTTCAATATCTGGTGCATCTACCCATCTGGTTTCTCACTGGGCTGGGATTTTCTCGACACAAACAAGCACTTTGCAAAGAATCTGTGGATCTCAGGTTTTGAGGACTCAATATTTTGCTCAGAAATACTGCTTCCTGCCCTTTGGGAATCATAGGTTCAGAGCAGAGCTACACTGACCTTGATTTTGCAATCCTATACATTCTATACAGGGAAGCTGAAGGATTTATAGAACTGTGGGGGGTGAAGGATCATGAGTCCAGATTGCTCAAACAATTTGGTCAAAAGGAAAAGAAGGCTCATATGTATCTTTTTGGGGATGTAGGATACAAAGCTATATATCATTCTTGTTTTTTTCTTCTTTCTTATAATTATCTGATGCTATCTCATGCCTAAACTCAACACCTGAATTCACTGAGATTTTGGGAGGGGGGTCATAAGTATACATATATTCCTTTTTTTGTTGTGTATTTATTGAGCACCCCCTGTTTATAGTCCGGGAGTAATACAGAGAGACAGAGAAAGGCAGAAACATGGTCTTTGCTTTTGTACGGATTGTCAGTTTCTTGGCAGAGGCTGGATTAGCCCAGTTCAATACATATGAAGACAAACAGCCAACCAGAGTCATCCACATGGGAGTTGGTGGGTGGGATGAGAACAGGGCTCTGGGCAGGAGGTTTATTGTGGTGAAGTCCATGCATGCACTGAGAGCATGAGGCCAGGATCGCTTGCTGATGAACTGACCAAACCCTCACCAGGGAACTAGCAAGCAGAGGAGATGGGACCCCATGCATGTGGACTGTTTGTCCAAATGTGCCAGACCTCTAGTGACCAGCTCCTGGATGAGAAGCACATGGAACTAGTGCTTGGTCAGGACAGTGCGTTTCAGATCTGCTAGCAGGTCTAGCAGAGGAAAACCAGTGGTAGAAGCTCTGAACCTGAATCAAGTCTCGGCTCTGCCGTCTACTAGCCACGCATCTTTGGCCTCAATCTTTTAGTGCATCAGTTCTCAAATCTATAAACTCGGTAGTTTACAGAGTGCCGCTTTCTAGTAAGGTTATGAGGATTAAATGATAGAATATAACATAGTGCCTAGTACCAAATACATGCCCAATAAAAGGTAGCATAAATCATTTTTATTTTTATGTAGTTTTACTTTATTTTTCTTTCTAGTTCTGGTCTAAGATGCAGGGCTGGGTGTGGATTTACTGTTCTACTTAGCATCATCACTTGACAAGGAAGGGTCCTATCTTTTCATTATAAAGGAGGCCCACTCCAAATTCTGTACCTAGAGGCAGGAGGAGGACTGAATCACCTCTTATAGTCACTTCTAGGAATCTCTCTAACCTTGTGAATTCTGCTTCAAAAGCCTTCGCAGGGCTTGGCCACAGGGACGCATGCCTTTTGGTGAGTGGGGCGGGCAGGCAGAGGTTAATTTGGCACTGCCCCTAGTACACAGACAGTCCCACCCACCCATGCTGCAGTTTGATTTCTAGTTCTGTGGTGCCATTGCATTTACATTTTTAAACAGTTTCATCAGCAGAACCAGTGACCTGCCCCTGGTGCTGCTGCTGAAACTCATCATTGCTCGTGGGCAGCACCAGACATGCACAGTGACTGAAAGTGGAGGACAGGGAATGTGGGAGAAGTAGGAGCCCAGCACTGGAAGCCAGTCTCGAGTTGTGCAGGCTGGCACACAGCGGCAGCAGAAGGACCGAGCTGGCACGGTGCAGTCAGAGATGGACCGCAGGGTGGGAGGAGGTTCCGGGCTGGGGATACTGCCCTTGTCCAGGTAAATCTTAGGTAGCCGAAAGAGAAAGGACCTGAATAATGTCCTTGTCTGTCACGAACTTGGATGTGAACATGAGCTGGTTATGCCCGAATGATAGCCCCCCAGTTGTTGGTGGGCATTAACTAATGAGCTCCTCAAGGGCAAAGGCCACATCTTAGGCATCTTTGTATTTATTTCAATGCCAAGTACAGTCCCTGGCCCAGAGTAGGCTCTTGCTGTGTATATTATCCGATGATTAACTCGGCGAGCATCACACATGTGTAGTGTGCAAGGGAAAACGGCTTCCACAAACCGATGTTCTCTTGCCAAGTTTGGATACAATACCAGTGTGTGGAGCTTCCACAGTCAGAGGGAAAATTTAGGAATTCTGACTGCTTTTCCTTTCTTTGGTCTAATAAATCGTCTCCAGAACAAGTTTCTGTGCTTCCAGTGTGGATGTCAGTATATGAAAGGGCTAGCTGGAGCTTTCTTTTCCTTTCTGAGAAGGAAAAGATATGTGAAATTCAATGACATCTGCTGAAATGCAAACATATTTTTATTTATTCATGGCCATGATCAGGGCAGAACCTCTAATTTTAACCAATAATTAGACTTGACAATGGACGTGGAAATAAAACATTTTTTTCTTTGCTGAATTCACTTGTCATTCCTCCCCGCTGTAGCTGGTGTAACCCAGATGTCAGCTGTCCCCTTATTTTTCTCTGTGTACTCCCTCTCCCGCAACCCACTCATATGAATGCATTCGTGAGCCTGTGGCATTTACTGGGGGTTTCGTGGGGGAGTCGGGGAGAGGGCCAACAACAGTGCACCCACTTAAATATCTCCCAGTCACCCACTTAAATATCTCCTCAGGTCTAAGAACGGTGTTCTAAAGGCATTTTTATTGCCTTGCCACCAAGAGCCCCTTTTCTTTTCTCGCCCTGACGTACCCGGAGCAGTTGGCTACGAGCCTACCCCTCTCTCCCTCCCGTTCTGACCTCAAATTCCTCCCTGGATGTGTCCTTATGCAGTCTTTGATTTCCGTCCTGATGGAGTAATGCCATCCTACCTGCTGCTGTTTGCAGCTGATGTCAAGGCCTCTGAGAAAAAAAGGCCCATCTGCCTTTGCAACTTGACTGGCATTCCTTCTGGAAGTTCCTGGAAGTTCACCGATCACACAGGTGTTTGTTTATGCTTTTTGCTCTTTGGTCCTTGGAATGAAGGTAAGGGATACCAGACAGTCATGTCTGCTGAAAGCACTTGCTGGCCTCTCCCTGGGCTTCCAGGGGAGTGATGGGCCAGAAAGGAGGGAAGTAGAGAGTGAACGGGAGATGCAGAAGGACAGACAACAGTTTGCTGGTGAAAGAGAGTAGAGAGAGGTGCGGGCGGGAAGAAGAGTCAAGAGAAGCTTGTTTAATAAAAGTGGGAGATATCAGTGCAAAAGCTGAAGGGAAGGAAGAAGTGGAGAGGGAGAGGTTGAGGTTAGGAGGAAGAGAACGTTCTCATGGACAAATGTCCCTAAGAAGGTGGGAGGGCACAGGATCTAGAGCACGGGAGGAAGAGCTAGACATAGCAGAAGACAAATGTGACACAGGTGGCAGGGTGTGGGGCAGTGGGCAGGTTGGCGGGCTGAGGCTGGGCGGATGGTGACCTCATGGTAGGCGGTCTGTGTGCCGTGTGAAACTCCTGCCAGGGAGGGCCTCCGCTGTAGTGGTGGTGGTGGTGGTGGTTATTCACCACGTGCCTTCCGCAGCCTGCCTGCAAACCTGGTCTGCAAGCTCCCTGTGGACAAGAGTCTTGTCAGTAGCCTCCTGGATCCAGCTCCTGATGGTGCTGATCATTAAAGCTTTAGGAAGTTTGCGAGCAATTGTATTGATAACTTGGAATCAGTCCTGGTGGGAGAGGGTGTGCACTCCAGAAATCAGCAATGGCCACACAATGGGGTCTTTCCTTTCTCTGGAAAGCTGGCTGTTGGACATTCACAGCACACGATTGCTTTGAACTCCTGCTGGCTGCCACACTTTGTTTGGTGCACTGGTGGCTTTTGTCTGCCCCGACTGGGGCACTGCCCTCCACCTCCTAGAGTGCACATGAAGGCTTTGCTCTGCTGGGCCTCAGCACTCCCTCTGGCCCTGCAGTCTCTGCAGCCTGGAAGGCCAGGTAAGAATGGGCAAGCATAGGGTGGAATATGGTTTCTGAGATGCCCGAGCGCGCATTGCTGGGCGAGGGATGGCAGCAGGGTGCTCATGGCATTCTCCAGCAAGAGATGCCCCCGTGGAGGTGCTGCAGCAAGTCTGGGAAACTTCAGCTTTAATTATTTAATTCTGTGTCTGCATGCTGGCGGAAGAGGGATTTGCCCATCCTTCTCAGCTCCATAAAACACACGCAAGCAGTGCAGCTGCCCCTCTTGCTGGAACGAGGGTGTCAGTGCGGTGGCAGCTTGTAGCTCACCAGCAGAGCGGCTGGCGACGTTTCCAGGAGTGGCGTCTTCTTCCCAGCTCTCGGGCAGAGCAGCTGTGCCTGTCTCCATGTCCCCGCCCCTGACCCAGCCTCTCCCAGCTGCTCCAGCCCTGGCTCTCATTGACCATGAGCAAACGCTGGGGGTTCTGGAACGCAGGACCTGAAATGCCTTGGGTCTGGGTTCCCGGGAGTAAGATGAGGTGGGGAGAACCCCAGCTTTGGGTCATCAGGTCTGGGCTGAGTTTGGGCTCCAACAGGTAATCTCCCAGTGACCACGGGAAAGCTACGGAACCGTCCAACCTCTGAGTTCTCCTCTGTGAAGGATTCACTATGATCATGTTTGTAAAGAGTCTGGCACGTGGTAGGATCTCAGACGTGTTGGTTGAAGGGATGGTGTGGGACCGAGGAAGGTTAATTATGGATTCCATACTCCTTTCTGCAGGAAACCTTGCTCCTCTGGTCACTAGTCGTGGACACTTTGGACGATGCTCCATGTCTACCAGGTTTCGTCGTGTGCCAACACACATAACAGAGAAAACTATTTATGGTGTGAGAAGCTGGTCAGGGGACGAGGTGGTGAGCAAGAGATCAAAGCAACAGTGTGCTGCTGAATGTTTAGCAGAGCAAGGAAAGGCCCTGATATGTGGCCATTGCTGATTTCTGGAGTGCACACACTCTCCCACCAGGGCTGATTCCAAGCTACCAATACAACTGCTTGCAAACTTCCTAAAGCTTTAGCAAGTGGCACCAGCAGGAGGTGGATCCAGGAGACCACTGACAAGACTCTTGTCCAAAGGGAGCTTGCAGACCAGGTTTGCAGACAGGCTGCAGGAAGGCACATGGTCAACAACAGCAGCAATGGATAGCAATGTATTTAAGAATACGGTTGACCCTTGCACAACAAGGGTGTGAAATGTGCAGGTCCAACAATACGTGGATTGTTTTCAATTGGCAATTCGAAAAAACTTGCATGAGAACCACATAGCCTAAAATAGATGCCATAAACTTACAGTACCAATAAACACAGTACAGCACTATAACCATATTTTCTCTTCTTTATTATTTTCTCTTCTCTAGCTTGCTTTATTGTAAGAATGTAATATATAATGCGTGTAACATACAAAATATATGTTAGCCAACTGTTTGTGTTATTGGTATGGCTTCTGGTCAACAGTAGCCTGTTAGTTGTTAAATTTGGGGGATGCCAAAAGTTATACTTGGATTTTGACTGCACAAGAGGTTGGCGCCCCTAACTCCCACATTGCTCAAGGGTCAACTTTTAGTCACAAAGCAGCACAAGGGAGCGCAGAGAAACCTGAGACGTTCCGTAAGAGGAAGGCTCAGAGGCGAGTCAGGCTGGCATTCCAGGTGTAAGAGACTGTGATGGAGGGAGGGTAGACCTTTCAGAGCAGGTGAATGGCACTGGTGAAGACCCAGAGGGGGGATCTGGAAAGTCAGGCTCAGGGGTAGAAGAGAATGGCACAGAGAAAGAGCATATGGTGAGGTGGTGGCTTAGATCTCAGGCTCTGCCATCTGAAGAAGGCGATTTTGAATCTTGGTTCCACCATTAACATAGGCGACTTGATGACTCTAACCCATAAAATGGAGATGCCATCTACCTGTCAGCGATGGCATTCAGTGAGGCTGACATGAGATAACGCGGGTAGGATGTCGGCACAGTGCCTGAAGTTAGCGAGGGCTCCGTGAATGGGAACCGTTTTTGTTGCTATTGGTCTTTTCTCTTTCTCCATGCTCCAGCGTCCTTGAGAACAGAAGTGTTCTCAGCACAGGGTGTGGCATATTCTGGGTGCCCACCTCGATTAGTCTGACTGATGGCACGTCTCTGGACTAAACCCATGTTCCATACATGTTTATTGAGCATGTATGGAGCATGAGCACTGGGCCTGGCACTCTGCTAGCCACTGGGAAGCAGGGTGAGTAAGATGTAAGCCTGTCCCCAGGTCTCAGCTGTGGTGAGGGTAGGGACACTCAGTGGTAAGTTAGTGTCTATGAGGATTATAGCAAATTATGTGAAATGTATCGTCATCTTTTGGAGAAGGGTTTCTAAAAGTGTCCCGCATACCAGATAAGATGTTGATACTCTGCAGTGGCTGAGAGTTACCTTGGTACAGGGGGTTCCCCTCTCTTCCTTATAGTCCCCCCATCTCCGTGGGTTATTCTGCTGAATGTGTGACTGGGCAGCCCAGTGCTCAGATGCTCCAACCCTCACATTAGTCAGTATTTTGCAGAAGATCATACCCCTGTTCTTTCTTCTCCTCTCTCCTGGTTTTCTCAGTTTTGTCCTATTCCCCTTCTTTCTTTTTATCAAGATTTCTTCTCCCCTCAAACCCTCAAAAGGCTTGCTTCAGTCCCTGGTGGTTCTAGGGTTAATTGCTCATTCTCAGTTAAATGTTTTCATACTGCTTTTGAGTCTGTAGAGCAAACAAAGTATTGGTTCCAATGTACTGGGATTCCACAGAGAAGCATGGTGCATTAGCACTAAGGTCTTGGAAGGGCAGGGGGTCTGAGGTGTGAGGGGTGCTGAGGCTAGCTCAGGAGTCAGGGACACACACACACACACACACACACACACACACCCCTAAGTTAGGGCAAGTAAGAATTCAGGAATATCAGCACGTGATCTGAAATTCTAGAGGTCAAGGTAGAGAGGTAGTGAAGAAACCAGGAAGGCATTTAAGAACCAAATGGACTCAAATTTCAAAGAGCTAAGCAGGGTAACTGCTCATGGGTAACAAGGAGCATGGGACAGGGACAAGAGAAGAAAGGGACACGATGTGGAACACGTGCTTTGGGGAAGTGGGTGGATTCAAATAATTTAACAACTGGTTCTCTGCCTTAATGACCATTTTAAGTATAAAAAAGATACACCAAAAGGTAGTTTATTATTTCATGCATTTAATACTTAAATAAGAACAATAAAAGAGGTACACAAAACTAGATTATGTTATAAGAAAGAGTTTTAAAAATATTAATAAAAAAATATTAAATAACACCTGACAAAAAACCGTAAAACTGTTATTTAGGATATTTCCATGTTGTTTCTTGATTGGCGTCCTCACTTGCAATTTTCTTCTCTTTTATCTGAGCATCATCGGCTGTGTGATTTGTCCTTAACCATCTTTTCACTGTAGGGTTGCCTGAAATGGGCGATAAGATAACCCTTGAAATCTATATTTCTACTGGTTCATTGTGTCCTAGCTTCCTATTGGTTTCACTGTTTAGGGAACACCAGAGCACTCATAATATGTCAGGGAATTTTGGACATAATACAAAGCCAAAACAAATGACAGTTTGTCATCCGCTGGTTGGTTGGCACTTTTTCTCTTTAAGTTTTACATGTTTGTTTACTGAAGTAGCAAACATGAAGGAATTTTGAAATGTAATATTTCATCAAAGGTATAATGAGGCCCAGGCCAGTTGGCTCAGTGGTAGAGTGTCGGCCTGGCATACAGGAGTCCCAGGTTCGATTCCTGGCCAGGGCACACAGGAGAAGCACCCATCTACTTCTCCACCCCTCCCCCTCTCCTTCCTCTTTGTCTCTCTCTTCCCCTCCCGCAGCCAAGGCTCCATTGGAGCAAAGTTGACCCGGGCACTGAGGATGGCTCTATGGCCTCTGCCTCAGGCGCTATAATGGCTTTGGTTTCAACAGAGCTACGCCCCAGATGGGCAGAGCATCGCCCCTGGTGGGCATGCCGGGTGGATCCTGGTTGGGTGCATGCAGGAGTCTGTCTGACTACCTCTCCGTTTCCAGCTTCAGAAAAATACAAAAAAAAAAAAAAAAAGGTATAATGAATTTTATGAAATGAATAAATATTACAAGCATAGTTCTTTCAAACTTTTATCACCTATGGATGGAATGAATGTTACTACAGGCACTTAGAATACGCTGTTGTGCAGATGAACGTTAAAAAAGAGTAAGGAGGAGATGACGTCAGAGTAATGGCGGGGTAGGAAGCGATACCGATAAATCTCCCCCAAAACTCAACAAGATCTTCAACCAGAAACAGAAAAACCTATACTTGGAGCCTCCAGATGCTTCGCAATACACCCAAAGGTATGGTCGAGTGAAAAATTGGCTAAATATATAAAAAAAAAGAGTAAGGAATGTCAATTTGTGATTTCCACTTTGGGCAGCTGCTCAGGCACCCACCTTAGAGAGAACCCTGATTACAAGTGCCATTTTACCAACTAGTTCTCTGAACTCAACAAAATATTAGGTATCGGTTCTATCTGGTGCAAACTGGCTGAATCCCACCACTGCTTTAGGGAGACTTTCATATCAGGCCAGCTCCCATACCAATGGAAGTTCCTCTATGTATTCTGCTGGGGTGAGTCTGCTCATGGCCACAGGGAAGGAGGGACATCGGCAGTGCTAGGAGAGAGGGGGCATGTAGATGGAACACAGTGACAAAAATGGACAGGTGTGCAGAGCAACTTTCATCAGCCTTTTGACTTTTATTTCTGACTCACTTTTCTGGGTGGGTGACTGAACATTTTTTTTTTTGTCATGACCTGCCATGCTTTAAACTGAAATAGGGCCCCTCTGTCTCATGTTGGTGAGGACATGCACTTTGACCTCTATGTTCATTACTGGGAATGATTGGTTTTGCTGAGCCACTCACACTTCCCCGTGAGATGTATGTTTGTGACATTAGACTCGACGGGTTCCTTTATGCAGGTATGTATGTATTTGTAATTTTTTAAAAATTTATTTTATGTTTAGACTTTGAAATGTATATAATTGTTCACATTTTCTGCTTTTCTTGGCAATTCAGTACCAAAGTACCGTCCATTTCTTTATGTGTATCTTTTAGGGCACCATTTTATTTGTAATTCACCCTTGGCTTAATTTATTGTTCTCTTTATACTTTCCTCATCTTAACTTCCTCACTTATTTTCCTTAATCCCTCTATGCATACACTCCACCTCGGTTCTTTTAGAACTCAGACTGAGAGTTAAATAAGAGTGATTCCTGTTATATTCTGCCTCTACATTGAATTAATGTATATCGAGAGCCCACAGGATGGTGTGCTCATCAATGCTTGGAATCTTGACAAACAATATTGGGCCATAAGGGCTACTTAGTGAAGTAAAGACAAGTGCCCATCCTCTAGGAGATTCTAGTGCGAAGTCATAGATAAGACAGGTAGATTTAAGTTAACAGAACTATGTAACGACAGAACTATAGAGGTATTATGGATGGAAAAGTTTCCCTTAGTCCTTCATTCATTCAAAAAACATTGCTGAGTACCTAAAATGCATGAGACATGGGCTACTTCCTGCTGTGAAGCTGTTGATCCATGTAGATAGGATGCAGCACAGTTGCAGGAGGGCATGGGCTCGGCTGGCTTGCTGGAGGAGGTAGCTGTGAGACTGTCCTTGCAGGACAGGAGCATGGACTGTTGGCATCTTCCTGGAGGATGGGAGCCTTACCCATGTGCTTGGAGTGACTCCAGCCTTTTCTTTCTTTCCTACCATAGACAACTTCTTATTTTATTTTTTTGTTGTTGTTTATTCAGTGAGAGGACGGGAGACAGAGATAGACTCCCACATGTGCCCCAACTGGGAGCCACCTGGCAAGCCCACTAGGGGGCATTGCTCCCATTGCTCAGCAACCAAGCTATTCTTAGTACCTGATGTGGAGGCCATAGAGTCATCATCAGTGCCCGGGGCCAGCTATAGCTGCAGGAAGGGAAGAGAGAGAGAGAGAGAGAGAGATAGAGAGAGAGAGAGAGAGAGAAATGAGAGGGGGAAGGGTGAGGAAGGGTGAAGAAGTGACGACTTCTTATTTTAGCTAAGGAGGTGAAAGTTTACTTCAAAGACTGCTTAAACTTGCAGACTTTGTGTCTTTCGTAGGCAGTATATGGCTTTCTCAAGTTGCTCTTATAGCCTTCCCCTGTCACTATCACCTATTCTTAGATGATGTCCAGACTTTGTGCCAGATAGCCTATGGGCCAGTGGGTGCATGAGGCAGCCAAGCCCCATCTACCTGCCACCCTAGAAGCCCATCGAGCGACACTCAGATGCTCATCGCTGCTGGGAGGAGGGGAGCCAGGTTGGGCCAAGATGGCAGATGGCATAGGGTGGCATGCTGCTTTCAGGCCCCTCTACCTTTGTTGCCAGTGCCATTTGAAGCTGCTGGTTACTGTTTCTAGCTTGGCTGTCCATAGCTCGAGGTGGGAGCTTTTGTAGTCACTCAGGAATGCAGGGTATTTTTAGTGGAGAGATTCTGCATCAGACGCGTGCATTGTGTTTCTCTAATCACAGGCACAGCGAGGAGGGCTGGGCACTGAGGACTTGGGGGTCAGCTGACTCAGCTGAGAAGTGCTTAGAAAAAAGAGGTGAGGGCAGGGATGTAGAACCTGGACATTCTGGCCCCCTGGGTTTGTTTTCCTTTTTTAATCTCGTTTTCTCATTCCTCCCTAGAAGGAAGCTGCTGCCCAGGTGACACGGAGTCGAGTCCAGGAAGGAAGGGAGGGTGGGAGAGAAACTGTCCTGAGGTTGAGAAACTACCAGAGAGGCACTCCTGAGTCATGGGCGCCACCGTGAGTGGGCCTGACCTTAAGAAAACAGGAGGTATTGAAGCAAATACTCACTGAAACCTTGCTCTTGAGCTTGAAATCAGTTCATAGGTATTTATTTTTTGATTAAGCCATAAGAAAGAATGAACAAGTGTTTGCCCACTTATTTATAATTTATGCTAAAGCAACATATACTTTTTAGTCTGGAAAGTTTGTGAATCAGTTGTCTTAATCCATACCCTTACCCTCTCCCCTGCCTGACGCCCTCTTCTCTTCTGCTTTTAGAGATGAGGAAACCGAGGCCCAGAGAAGTTAGGTGACTTGCCCAAGGTCATACTAATTAGCAGCAGCATTTGGACCGGAACCCATGTGTCCCAACAGCAAATCGCCTGCTTCTTATATTGTTTCTATATATATATTGTCTGCACCTTGGGGCACGATGGTGGGCCCTCTGGTCAGTGGAATGAGCTTTCTTCACCTGCAACGTGGGTTTTCATAGAAGGCTAGTAGGAGATGGGTCCGTTCCCTCACACTTCTACGTCACAGATGAATGAAACGTCTCCCTTCCCCCTTGAAGTCTGTCCCCTGTGAGCCCAGCCTGTTTAGACCACCTCCTTCCTTGGACCCTCAGCTTGTCTTTTTAGCTGCCCCAGTGTCCCTGAGCTCTTACCTTTGTTCCAGAGCCCTTTTGTGCTTCTCTGTGTGTGTTTTGTTTCCCCAGTGGCTAAAATAGATTTAGGATAATTGAATGAGTGTTTATTGAATGCTTCCCAAGGAGCTAGGAGGTGGGTCACAAGGGTGGCCCTGTACTTCAGATCTTATGACAGGACTGGGCCCGGAGCCATTCACCAATTCTTTTAATAAATACAGGGCCAGAGAGCCTCAAGGTGCAAACTGTCTAGTAGGGAAGGAAGGCAAGTCCACAATGTGCCCCAAACATCCCAGATACCTCTGGTTTGAGGGTCAAAGGAGCTCACACTGACATTGACCGCTCAGCCCCACCTCCAGTCAGCTGGTGTCTCTGTGTCTGGGAGGTAGCTCACTGCCTCCCCTTGACTTCTTCAGAGAAAGCAAGCTGCCACACTAGGCTGTGTCTTGCACGTTCACTTAGACTGTACAGAGATTTCAACATCCCATCTGGAACTGAGAATACCCAAGGTCCTAGTATGACATGAGGGATGACAAGGAGAACTGAGGCTCTAGTTTTTCTTAGAGGGTGGAGTTCCCAGGCTGGGTGAGGGGAAGAAAACCACGAACTTCATGAGTTGAGAGACCTATTGGGTCTTGTTTACTTTTGTATCCCCAGTTCCTATGTGGTACATGGCAAATACATGTGATGTTGAATGAATACGTGGATGCCTGAGAATGGACTTATTCAATTATTTCCTCCCGGTAAATTCACAGAGAGATCATGATTGAAGAGTTGAAAATGGACACGTCAGAAAAGAATAGTGTAGGCTTGGGATCATTCTGCACTGAGAACACATCATGAGTCAATTGCAAATATAATACATTTTTAAATGAAAAGATAGTTTTAGAATATAGCATTTTAAAAGAAATGCTGGATGTTTTCTGTTTATTCCTCCAGATTCACTGTCACCTCTTTCAACTCTGCGCTCAGCCCCGGGAGGCTGGTCTTTGGACCTTCCCAGTGGCTCCCTGGCCCTCTGGCTTCTCACTGGGGAGCCCTGGTAGGAGGCAGGAGGAGGAAGAGGGTGTTTTCCCTTCTGGCCCTCTCCCTGGGGAGTGCCCTTGGGCTGCCTGTGTCTATGACTCTTCTTTCCTCTTGTAGCCCCGTCTCCCTGTCCCTGCTGGCCCCTCTGTAACTGGCCCCGGGTATTACACCTGGTGATTTCTCTATGCCTTGCTCCCACTTTGGAAATAGTCCCTCTATTATTCTAATTTGAGCATGCCATCTCTTTCCCGCTTGCAGCTAGATACAATAGATGCAGCTCCCCGTATCTTACAAAGCTGGTTAAGCCTTCTCCTAGCTCATCCTTGTTTGTGTGCCTTCTCATTTCTTTGATTTTCTTAATACTGAATATGTGAACTAGTTGATCCCGCCAAGTAAGCCAATCAGGATGGAGATGCTGGTTTATTTTAATAGCTGTGTAAACACTGACCTGGGAAAAAAAGAATTACCGTATTTTTTGCTCCATAAGACACACTCCCCTCCCCCCCCCAAATGTAGGGGGAAATGCCCATGTGTGTTATGCAGTGAAAAATACTGCACTTATGTTGGCAACGACCAGCACAGGGAGCAGCCTTGCCCTGTATCTCAAGATGGAAGGCAAATCGGTGGAGAGAGACCCCCCTCCCCTGCCCCATTCTCTCCTGACCTGATCGCTCTTATTTTGGATTCCCTTGAAGTGAAGCTAGCTAGCAACAGGCATTTGGGTATCTGTGGCTGATGGAGGGAGGACCCCCAGGAGAAAAGACTGTGAGAAGTAGGGCAGCACTGAGAAGCTGCAAAGCCAGGATGTGGCCAGGATCTGGAGTCTGGCCTCAGCCTGGTCCTCAGAGAGCCCTGGGCATGAACAGCACCACCCAGCTGGTCCCAGTCTGAGGCGAAGGCATGCCTTTGTTCCCCTCTGTTGGTCAGTTATTGGCTGTGGGTCTACTTCAGGGAGGGGGGTATCAGGAGGAGGTGGCTGCTATTCTGCTGAAGGTAATTCTTTCAAGAAGGGGGCAGCTGTGAGCTAATATTCACAGCAGCTGGTGGTGGGAACACATGCCTGGTAAAGGGCCCCAGGATGCAGACTCTGCCCTCCTTAGTCTTGTTCAGTGAGTACCTAACTACCACTGTATTCATTTTGCTAGTCAACATATGCTTTTATATCCTCCCTCCCTAGCTGCCTCTCTCCCTCTCTTTATTTCTGCTATGTCGGGACTAGTGGGATATCCAAGGAAAATCTGACACAGGCTCCCTCTGGCAGCTTGTCCCGTCTCATTGGGATAAGGTGGCCCACTGTAGGCAATGTGTGGAGCAACATTTGGTTGCCTACTAACTCATGGGGCTGAGACAAACGCACCCTAGCTGTTTAGAGAAAGTAGCGATCAGTCAAGACTGGGATCATCAAAGAGGATTTAAAGGTAGACCACGATGCCCAAGGCCGCTGGTGCGCTGACTGGTGCCAAGCACTGTGCCCGGGGCCTCCCAGCCCCTCCCTGGGCTGCCCCTTCTCAAGCGATACCGATGGAAAACAGACGCCGTGTTCAGCTCACGTCTCTACTCAATTCAGTTCCTTTCAGGCCACACAGAGTTTCTGTTTCGACAAAAGCCTCTGTAGGGGCGGCCGGGCAGAGTCCCCCTTGTTCTGCCCTAAAACAATGGGCTCGGGACAGATTGTGGCAGAGTGAGGCGGAGGCTGTGGCTGCCCTGCCCAGGAGGGACAATCGCTGCCTTTCAAGTCCACGGTCGTAATCCAATCCCCCTTTCAGTTCTATCTGTGGGATGAAACCAGGTGGAAAAGCGAGGCGGAGGAGACGGTGGTGGCTCTGACCCATTCAGAGTGTGTGGAAAAGGACCCTTTCTTCACCTGGGAAATAAATGTGCACTTTTGATGTTACCCATGTTTATCTCTGTCCATCACTCCCTGTAGGGCCACCCATTTGGGCGCTAGACCTCAGGCCAGGGTGATAAGACTTGGGACAATGGAAGACAGAATCCTCCTGCAAGGTGACAGGACGTTTCCCCGGGTTCTCTGGCTCAGTTCCGCTGAACCCGTTGTCAGCATCTCCAAGCCACAAAATGTCGGAACGGAGCTGCTGTCAGTGGAGAAAAGTGAAGTTGGCATGTGGTTCTTGTCTGTGGCAGTGATCCTGAAAGGTTTTCCGTTTAACATTTTATTTGCATTAAATATATATATATATATATTGCCAGTATCTCTGAGCTGGGGAGGATTCAGTGTGCGTGTGTGTGAACTGTTCACGGGTGGAAGGCGGTGTAACACTCACACCACACCAGGAAAGGACTCCTCACCAGCAGCCATTTTCAACATGATTCTTGTGTTTGCTTGGCAAAATTCAGGATTGGAAAAACGAAAGATTTTCCTGCCAGTTTCCATTCATTTCAGCGGTAGCAGCAGCAATCTGGTTCTCTCGGATAAACGTTGGACGAGAATGGCCCGAGTGAAAGTCTAGGCTCACCCTGCCCATCTTTCCTCTTCCGAAAGAGTGTGTCCAGGCCAGGCGATGGGCAGACGAGCCAGCCACGCACCACAAGTAGTGGGAGGACAGGCACATGGAGGGAGTGAGAGTGGGGGAGAGATGGACTGGGTGGGCAAGGTGGGAGCGCGTCCCCTGACCCGTGCCAGGGATGCGTCAGGGGTCACTCCTCACCTTCTGGGGCTGGAGGGCATCCAAGGGGCCTGAGACTGGCAGGTGAGACCAAAGGACAGGTCTTGAGGTGTCTCCTCTCTGGGGTCACAACACACTGCCTGGAAAACAGGAGCTGCTTGGTGACAGAGGGTGACGGAGGCGGAGGGGCCAGTGACCTGGCGTGAGCAGGAGTGGAGCTGGGGGGTTTCCACTGGTTCCATGGCGAGGTCGGCTTGTGTGACCGCCTGGAATTGCTTAGGAGTCCTGTGAGCAGACCGGAGACGCCCACTCGGGCACAGTCCTCAAGCTGGTGCTGCAGTTCGATGATGATAGTGGACAAAGGGCTTTTTGCTCAGTTACTTTTTAGTTGTATTTCCCTCACCCCCTTCTCCTTTGCTTAGATTTGATTATCTGGGAAGAAACTTGCTGGAATTGGGAGATCAACAAGGAGCAACAGAGTGAGCTTCCTAGACGATCACCAGCCTTTCTCAGCCTTTACGTGACTGGCCTCACCTCCTGAGGTCAGAGGGAAGGCAGATGGTGGTTTCTAGAGAGTTAGAACTGCTCACACTCGTGGTAAAGAGCTCCTTATCTCCCCAGTATGGAGGGCGCCGTGGGGTTAGATCACTGCCCTGAATTAGCTGCTTGACCACAGCTTTCTCTATGGACTGCAAGTGTCCAGGTGTCCAAGAGGTTATTTAAAGACAGACAGCCATCAACAGTAACATCCCACCTTTAATCCCCCCCAAATACCTCACAGACCTCTCACAAAGCACCAAGTCACTCTAACGGTGACGATTTAGCAGGGACAACAGCGCAGCTCCCATACTGAGTCCCGTGGGGTGCCATCCTGGGCTGAGAGCTGCATGACATTGTCACACTTGGTCGGCTGTCATCCCTGAGAAGCCATGGCGATCCTCATGTGACAGATGACAAAACAGACCTGAAGACCCTAGCTTGCCCAAGGTGACACAGAGCTGGGACTTGAATCCAAGTTGGTTCACATGCCAGGCCTGCTGGAGCACCTCGCAGGGTGAGGGAGTCATGGCACTGAGTCCCCTCTGCTCAGCAGGCAAGGGAGAAAGATGGCTGACATCCTGGAGTTGAGCTCAGCCTACCCAGTGTCCTGTTAGTGACTAAAGCTATAAAGACCGCATCCGAATTCCTCACCCCACCTGGCACTTCCAAGATACAGGTTTCGTGTGTGTGTGTGTGTGTGTGTGTGTGTGTGTGAGAGAGAGAGAGAGAGAGAGAGAGAGAGAGAGAGCGCGCGCGCTCAACTGTGAGAAGGAGGAACTCAAGAAGGGGGAGGGAGGAACTGACACTGAGCAGAGACCTGCCCTGGCAGCCGTAACTACTATCTGGAATGTGAAGATCTCAGAAATAGCCTGTCTGCTGCCCAGAGCTTTGACGTGCATCAAACATGGAAACAGACCGTGGAAATTTATTTTTCTGAGACCCTGAAGATGCTTAATATATACGCTTGGATCCACTGACTATTACTTAAGATTATGAAAAACATGTTGCCCATTTAACGATATTTTTGTTCTAGGGTTTTAGAGTGTTCTCTGTGGACATACTTTTTTCTAAGTAGGAGGCCTCTTGCCTTGAGTTGGTCTGTGTGACTTTGACCCCTGAAGATGGGTACGAAGTCCTGTGGGCTGCATGGAAGAGATATATATTGTGGCTGGACTGAGTGAGCTCATGTGTTTTCCTGCATCCTCCCTGGTAGGCGGGGACACAGGACCAAGTCTGTCCAATGGGCTATAGCAGAAGTGACAGATGCCACATCCAGGCTGAAGCCCAGCAAGAGGGATGAGTCTTCCCTCGCTGCAGCCAACCTGCAAGATGTGTGTTCAGATATTGGTGTCGAGGGTGGAGGTGAGACCCGCTGCTCTGCAACAGACTCTAAAGGAGGAAGAAATAATGTGTTAGGCCTCTGGGATTTCAGAGTTTGCTACCACCATATGGTCTAGTCTAACCTTTTGGGAGAGGAGTCACCACTGGTTTTTCCTTTATGCTTTTATTTTCAAGGAGGTAGAAAGAAGTGTGAAGACAAGAAAGTGGAAAGGAACTCATTTGTGGCATTTGAATATACATCCCATTTTTCCAACGCCGCTCTCACACCTTCCAGCGACTCGCTCCTTGTCGCCAGTGTGTGTGGGCTTTATGCTTCTGTGCCTCCTTCAAGTCCATAGCAGAGGTTTGATAAACGGTGTTTGAACTGAGATGAGTGAAACCGGGCCCACTAGAATATAAGCTCTCTGAGGTAAGAATCTATTAGTTTTGGGCATACCTTAGAGTACAGCCAGGCACATAGTAGATGCCTTAAAAAAAAAAAAAAAGGTGGGATGCAGATTTGAAGGGTTCAGACGCCATGGACTGGAACAGGCCAAGGAGTATGAGTTTGAAGCCTGGAAGGGTTGTCCTTCTGTCCATAAAGGCTCCCGGGATGATGGCAAGACCGGGATGGAGGGTAGGACAGCCTGATAAAGGGGAAAGGGACAGTGAGGTCAGAGCACACCACCCACCCTCCTGTCCCCGGTGCTGTCATCTGCTGGCCTCTTTCTCCACCTCTCCCACTTGCTTGCTGTTGGACCCAGTCCTGCTTTTAAGGAAAGCACTTCTACAGGATGGTAAGGCTGAATGTCAGAGGGCCAGGATAGTGGCGAAGGAAAGCCAAGTGAGGAGGAAAGTAAAGGCTCACCTGGCCGAGAGGGGGGAGCTGTGGTAGGTAGGTGTTCTGAGTTGCTGCAGGCCTCTGAGAGGATGACACCCCTTGTCTCTTGTGGTAGAGTGGGCTGCTGGGCTTTTATGGAAAGTTCCAGAGAGAACATGAGAAATGCTGTGTGGGCCTTTGTAGAGCTCAGACTTGTCTGGATGGAGGGCTTATTGTGGTTTTAATCAGGATGGAGGACACTGGGGTTCTCAGTGCTCTCTGACCTTGTCCGAGGTCATCCCTGAATCAAGAGGGAAGATGAAATTGGCTTATACACTGATGGGAAAGGTGGGCACTCCTGGGCATCCAGGCTGGTAGAGGTTAGCCCCAAGTGACTGAATGGGTTGGTTGATAATACAGCAAATTTTCAAGGTGACATTAATCATTTGCTGAAGTTGGTGGCACCAATGGGAAGAGCAGTGGGCTCTGAGGCTAAAGTGGTCGAAGAGGAGTTCTTGGGGGATCTGGGCCATTAGAAATGGGTGCATGTCTCCATCTCTACTGGGAGTGGAGGTAGAATTGGGCTGAGCTCTATGGGGGCAGTGATTCAGAGAGGTCAAACTGGGTCAGATGAAAGGGCCTCTCTCCCTGTTTGGCTTCTGGTGGCTGTACCAGAATAGGGTAAGAGAATGTGGCAGGCATCTTCAGGGGGTAGCAATGCACTCAGGGAGTTGATTACTTGGTAGATTGGCACAGTCTGCAATACAAGCCTTCCTACATGTTTTGTGGATGTTTATAAACCTCGTTGCTCAATCCCAATATTCCCACTGGTTTTCACAGCAGGTATCGGATGGCCTACTACAATCAACCACCCCCAGGAAGCCTGGGCAGGGGCAGGACACTGGGCCTGGGCTGCTCCCCATGATTCATTTGCATTATTGGTTCCTGCTGAGACTAGTTAAGTCCCCTTTGTTTGTGCCTGGCAGGTCATAGTGGAGCATTCCTATATATCAGAAAAGTCCTCATTAAATTCTGTCTTCAGAAACTAATTCTATTCTAAACCATCCAACCTCAGATCTTCAGAGCAAATGGCTGATGAAGGATTAGGGTAGGGGTAGGGGAGAGAGAAAGCTTCACAGTTATGGTGGGAATGATGAAAAAGAGGGGGAGAGAGAAAAGATAGCTTCATGCCATCTCTTTGATGAGGACACTGGGTATGATAAGGCCCAGTTTGAGGATGAAGAAGAACGAGATTAAGCTCCTGGCTCCCTGTGTCATGCTTTTCCTCTGCCCCAAATGGCCCCTGCCCTCTCTGTAGTGGGGTCTCAACATCCTAATATATTTCCTCTTTGTGGGGCAATTCCAACATTGTGTGGAGGACCCTGCTTCTCCCTTCAGAAGCTGAAATGGGACAGGGGTGCCCGGTACTGCTTGCTCCCTGGTATCTGGGCACATGTAGGTGACATAGTCTTGGCAATTAGATGCTTCCTTTTCCCTGGTCCTGGAAGCAATGAGGGTCTGGCCAGGGCAGTGCATGTCCAGTGACAGGAGTGGTACCTGGTGCCATAGATCAGACTGTGTCTGGGGGCGGGTTGGCTGCCCCTGCCCTTTTTCTGCCTCTTAGCTGCTTTTCTTGTATTCCCATTACCTTTATGAACTCTCAGCTATCTTTCCAATCAACTTCTTTCCTACTGAGTTTGGAACTTCTTTCTGTTGGAAGGTTCTGTTGGAACTTCTGGCAACTGAAAATCCTGACTGAGAGGCACACCCCTGAAATCCACAGTGATCCTTGTACTTTTTCTTAAACTTAGAGGCTCCTGGCACATGTTGCTCTTTAGTTGAGTTTATAAATCTTGTCTTCCTATTACAAGATCCTTGAGAGAAGTGATCATGTTAAAAACTTTCTTCTCCAAGAGTAGCTACCTCATTTTGTTTGCTCCACAGTAAATATCTATTGAATAATGAACAAATAAATAGCTATGTGGCTGAGGATGTGTGTTATCTGTCTGGTAAAGTACAATGAATACTCCAAACTTAGTGGCCTAAAAGCAGCAACAAACACATATTATCTCATAAAGTTTCTAGGAGTTAAGAATTCAGGGTGGTTCTAGCTGGGTGGTTCTTTCTTATGGTTTCAGTTAAGATGCTGGCCAGAACTACAGTCTTCTGAATACTTGACTAGATCTGGAGAGTCACTCAGTGCTGGCTGTTGCCGGAACCCTCAGTTTCTATCCATGTGAACCTCTTCATTCGATTACTTGAGTATCCTTACAACATGGTGGCTGGTGTCCCCCAGAGCAAATGAACCAAGACATGAAAGGAGAAGTTGAAATGTCTTTCATGATCTAGTTTCAGAAGTGACATGCTTTCATTTCTACAATTTCCTACTGGTTACACAGGTCAGATCTACTAGGCATGGGAAGAGACTATGCACACTGTGAATATCAGGAGACGAGAATCAGTAATACCACCTTGGGGTCTGTCTCCTGCCACATGGCTCACAGCAACATCCAGGAGTGGATATTCAGGATCAGGGCCTATCTCAGTCAGATACTTTAGAGATCACATGGGAAGCTGAAATGATATTGGCCAAGCTGGCTCTGAAGATTCAAGTCAGGGGTCTGTGCTCTGTGGGTCGATCTTGCCAGGGATCTTCACTTTCAGTTTCCTAATGTGGAGAGTGGAATTGACCTAATGATTCCCTTGGCATCACCCTGTGACCTTGAGAGGCCTAGAGGTTGGGTGGGGGTGGTGAGCTGGGCAGAATTAGGAGGCTTCAGTTAGAGGGACCTTTCCCAAGGCCTTTCATCCCAGCAAATTTTCTTCATCGTTTAACCTCTTATGACTGCACGAAGCTCCTCTCTTGCTCTAAGAAGATGGAGTAGGTTAAATGTGTCCTTCCCCCAAATTCATGTCTCTTTGGAGCCTCAGAATGTGATTTTATTTGAAAATGTAATTAAAGTTAAGAATTGAGGTAGAACATCCTGGATTAGGATGGGCCCTGATCCCAGTGGAAATGTCCTCATAAGAGACAGAAAAGGACAGACACAGAGAAGGAGGCAATGTGACGATGGAGGCAGAGACTGGAGCGACGCATCTACAAGCCCAGGGATGCTGAGGATTGCGGGCTAGGGGAGAGGCATGGGGCCTTCCTCCTTCAGGGCCTCCGGGAGAAAAACAAGCCTGCCACCCTGCTTTTGGATTTCTGGCCTCCTGCCCTGTGAAAGATTAAATTTCTATTGTCTTGAGCCACCCAAGTTTGGGATGATTTGTGACAGCAACCCTAGGAAAAGAATACTGAAGGAAGGACAAAATACGATTTTTGAAAGACCTTCTGAGGCTGAACATGGTTCCCAATGGGTACCTGGAAACAGGAGGGGGTTAGGCAGGGGCTCAGAGGGAATGAGGGGTCTTAACCTGGAAAACTCTCGTGGACCGCATCCACCTGCGGCTCTAGGAGCAGACCGTCAGCTGCGTTTCCTCAACCAGTGGTCCTCTACCTGGTGAGGTCCTGGGGTTGTTGATACTTCGGGGTGAGGGTCAGGCTGGAGGGCCTCACAATGGCTTTCTCCATCTGAGAAGGTCGAGCGTCAGAGCAGGACCTGTCTTGTCCAATGGCCCATTCATTGACTTAACAATTCATGTATTGATGAATTCCTTAACTATTGAATAGATTAATTAAAGGCTGAATGTGAACAAAGCCATGATCTTATTTCTGCCCTCTTTTCTAGAGTTTATTCCAGCCCTCCATCTAGGAATCAAATGCTTTTCCTAAAACTGAAGCCCTTCCAGTGAGGTAGAAAGAAGCCACTATACTACTATATACCTGCTTAATCATACCATTAGTGATTTCAAGCTTTTTCCTCAGTAGGGTATGTGTGAGATCTGGGAAACTCAGTAATGCCTCTCTAGCGCTGGCTGTTCCCTTTGTGTGGTTGTGGTCAAGGTGAGGCCCCCTTTTTCCTACAGCTTACCCTGGAACAATGGCCATGCCTGAATTCCTGGGTGACGAGCTAAGGGAGTGGGCATCTCTGTGCAATGAAGTGGGGTTATATTGGGGTTAGGGTCCGGAGAAATCAAGGGAACCCTTTCCGTCCTGGGCAGCTTCATCCCCAGCTCCTCAGGAGAAGCCTTAGGGTAGGGGTGGCTTCTTTAGCCCAAGGCTGCCTCCTTCGGGTGCAGTTGACCTCGGGAGGGGCAGTGGCATCCCCCGTCCCTTCCTCTGGGGCTCTTGAATGCCAATCTCCAGTCTGTAGATGGAATCCCTGGGACCCCTCCCCATCACCGTTATTATAATAAACTCCAGGATTGTAGCCGTGGAGCCTCGGGCTTCAGGAATGCAGCCTATAATTACATCGCTTCTAAATGCTCATGGTAATGGATGAGGAGGCCTCGTGCATCAGACCAGTTAAATTGCTGTGTGACTTGGTCACAATTTAACTCGGCAGACAACGCGCTCAAACTTGGCAAATGGAGGGAATGTGAACTATTTGGGAATTGTTCACTTTCAGGACAACCTGCAGAGTGCCAGGGAAGGCCCTGGAAGGGATAAGTTAAATCAGTGAAGTTTTTGGTCTTGAGTTGATTATCCATGATCACCTCCCTTTACAGCCCACCTGGCCCCATAGCACCAGGGGAAGAGCCTGGAGCTATAGGTAGGAGCGGTGATTGGTTTACACAGTGCACCTGGCACCCCGCCGGATGTTGGGGCCAGGAGGCTGGAAACCCGAGCATGCTGGGCTCTGTGCTCCAGGAGCTGACAGCCCTCTGGCAGGGCAGGGGCGGACCCACACCCAGGTGCTTCGCAGCCACGCTGGGGTGCCTTCTATAGAGATACAAACTGGGGAGCTGAGGCTTAATGGCGACTGAGTCATCTTGCATGGGGTTTGGGGAGATTAGGGAAGGTGTTATAGGGAAGATGACATCTGAGCTGGATGCTGAAGAGTGCGTAGGATCTGGGCAGGCTGAAGGGAATAGTTAGGGAGTGACCAAGCTGCCACCTTAGGCAGGGAACGGAGGCTGTGAACAGAGGTGGATTTAATGGCGGGTACACCGGGCACGTACCCTGGGCCCCGACTTCTGAAGGGACCCACGAAACCCCAACTTTACACTTTTTTTCTGATGACATCAAGTTTGGTTTTATATGTGCAATTTTAACATTAATAGTACATAATATTTTTTATTTATTTAAAAATATGGTTAACATGTATTTTTATTTTCTCTTGTTTCTCTCCCGTTTTTAAGGGGCCCAATATTTTCTTCTGCGCCTGGGGCCTCAACCGAACTCAGTCCGCCTCTGGCTGCGAGCAGTGCGGCCAGATCATTAGGTGCGCAGGCTGGCGAAAGGGGCGGGGCAGAAGGAGAGGGTGGCACCGTCTCCAGTACTGTGAGGACAGGCTGTGGGGCCAGATGCACTGCCTTTCCCAAGGGAACATACTGTGCAGGCCTCACTGGTAATATCCAGTCCCACTCCCGTAATAATCCGGCCCCCACTCCCATAATAATCCGGCCCCCACTCCCAACCCCCGAGGTCGTGCCTCAGCGGGGACTGAACATAGGCTGCTGAAGCCCTGGTCCAGCCAGTATGTCGGCCAAGGGCCGGAGCTAGCCCAGTGCTGACTAGTGCTGTGAACTACTGGGTGGCTTCAGAGCTCGCAGGCACTGTTCCTCCACTCCGCTCCCACCATGTCCTTGAAGAGGGACTCGGGATGGGTGCTCATTTCAGCCCCTGGTGGGAGCCTCCCTTCTCCTCCCCGCTCCCTTTCACTAGCTTATGTTCTGAATGGGTCAGCCCCAGCTCCAGAGAACGTGACCTTGGGGTGAAGAGCTGGCGGCAGGGGAGGTTCGCAAGCAGACTGCAGCTGGCCGCGTGCAGGGCAGGGGCGCAGCGCTCCCCGGGGCGGGTTCTGTCCACCAGAACGGATATAGGATGTGGCACTTTCCACTGCCGGCGGTGGGATGCAGTGCCTGCTCCCAGGGACCAGCGGGCTCTCGCCACCTCACCACCACCTCACCTCCGCTGTCTCCTCCTCCTGTCGCCTTCCTTTCATCCACCCGGCCCCGCTGTTTCCAGCGCGCCTTATATCCATATTTGCTACGAATCTTTATTTCCAGATTAGCCGCCATGCACGCAAAATGGAGCATCCCTGATTTGAGGAGCAAAAACAGTGATTACGAGATTGGTTCTCTCCCGCAGAATGTGGAGGAACAAACAATGCCACACAATTTTAGTTTGTATAGTGTCTTTCAAACCACGCAATGCCCCGGGCACAGCGCGGAGTTGCTGTAAATAACACAATCGCTGAGATAAACATTCTAAACATCGTCACATAGAGCTTCGTTTTGTCCTGTGGTACTGGGCCCAGGAGGCTGGAAGGGAAGAGGTGGGGGGCCCGCAGCCCCCAGACCCTGAGGGGAAGCCAGCAGGGGTGTGGCTGGAAGGGCATGGGTGGAAGGGAGGTGAGGACTGTGGTCAGGAACTGCTGCCTGTGTAAGTGAGTCAGGAAACCACATAAAGTGGGAGAGGAGGGGCGGTCCTGGACAGGGAGCCAGAGCACAGTCGGCCTCTTGGGCAGGGGGCTTCTCCACTTTGGACACAACTAGAAAGAGGCGGGTAGGCGGAAGACAGGAGAGGTCGTTCCTTTTAGGGAAGTCTTTAGAGCATCATAGAACGAACATGGGATGGTCCAGTCCTGGCTATTTTCCAACATAATCTTAGCGTTGTTTTTTCTAGGACAGGGTGGTCATGGGTCATTAGATTCCCTTCCAGACCTGGTGCCCTCTGAGTCATTGATTCTGTGGCCTGCACAAATCCTGCTGGTGTGAAACCATCAGGGGTTCTGGCCACTACCCTTTCCCCTTCCCTGCAGCTGGAGACCCCCCCCCCCCGCCCCAGCTTCCACTGTAGTAACTGCCCACCCCCACTCCTGGGATGGCTCCGGAGAAGGAGAGAGTGGACCTAAGGAACCAGACCTTAACTGAGTAACCAGTCTGCCTCTGAGTCTTCCTGTGTGACCTTGGAAGACAAACCTCTGTGACTCTCAGTCTTGCCAACTGGAACTAGGCATCAAGATACCTATTCCCAGGGTTTGGGGGCGGGTTAACTGAAACAGTACGTGCAAGGCACCTAGTATATTGTCTGGCACACAGTGCATACACAATCAGTGGCTATTATTATTTTACTTCTTGGCGATGGTGATTTTATCCTCTGAGTGGAAACGTACTTTGCCCTGAGTGTGGGGGGCATTTGGGACTGAGGAGGGTTTCAAGGGTTCAAGGAGTGGTGGCTGGACACTGCCCTGCTGGACCCGCTCCGGGCACCCGGCTGGGGCTGCCTCTGGGCTGGGCGCCTGGAACTCGCTCTCATTTTCAAGTTGCTGGAGTTTTGTTCGTCAGTTCCTCCTCCTCTGGGTGAGGTTCGCCATATGGAGAGCAGGGAACAGTGTTAAAAAAGCGTTCACACATAGATAGCGCAGCACTCTCTCTGCTCAATGGGACTCTCTTCCCCCATGCAGATTTCACACGCAGATCTCCGGGGTGTTGAGTTCCCTCCTCAACAGGGGTGGAGTTGTTGAGGCTCTTGGAGCCATTGTCTCTGGCTGGTGGGGTCCTGTTCCGACCCCAGGAGAAATCCCATCTTCTTTTTCCTCCCTGGGGGTGCAGGTTTTCCAGCCCTCTCAGGTGAACCAACTTTGCTTCCAAGGCCGGGCGAGTGTGCCGGCTCCCCCGGCCCCAGCAGCTCGGCTGCCAGGCCCACGTGCCGTGCCGGGGTCCCCCGGGATCCCCTCTGCATGCTGCTCTCATTCCGTCTGCAAGGGAGCTGGGCTGTTCTGAATTGAGCCCAAGCCTCCTGTTCCTCAACCTATTCTCTAGAACTTTCTCTCCCAGCCAAGACATCTGCCACAGTGTGACTCCCTGCCTCTCCTCCCCCTAGGGCTCCTGGCCTGACTGCTCCAGCGTGCCTATTTGAGTTGTTAAAAATAAACTTCTTCATTTGTCTGCTGGAGGCTGAAACGTGCTGTCTTTCACCTCCAAGGTGGCACCGGAGAGTCCCTCAGGCAGCAGGACAGCCGCGCCTCCCCAGTTGTTTGTCACATGCCCAGCTTTGTCTGCCCGGGTGGGGCTGCCGTTAGCTGGGGGTCAGCGGGCAACTTGTTTGGCCTCAGCTCCTTTGTTAGTGATAAAAATGCTTGTAGTCACCAGCCATTTAATGACCAGTGACTGTATGCTGGGACGTATATATTATTACCTCATGCCCTACTTACAACAACCAGGTAAGATCTGAGTGACAGCCTCACTTTAAAGAGGGCGAACCGGGGAGTCAGAGAGGTTAAGCAGCTGGCACAAAGTCGCACAGCTAGGTAGTGACAGAGCTGATGTCCAAACCCAGATCTGCTGACTCCAAATCTTGTGCAATTTCCACCATCTCTTCGCCCCTTCCCCTGGTCTTAGTGCTAATGCCCTCCAAAGATGCCCCACATTTGGGTCAGGGTCAGAAACTGCACAGAAACGGTTGAAGGCTGAATGTTTGTTTAGGATGATGGGAAGAGCGCGTTTCTGTAGGCTGGTTGGCTTTACGGACGGGCGGTCTTGGTTAGGATAGAAAAGTGAGACACAGGCCGACACAGGCTAGGGCTCCACTTGGTGAGACTCTGCCACCCACATGGTCTTGGCTCTTCTTGGGCCCCATGCACGGCACTGCAGGTCTGAGCTTGTCTCCTACCTCCGTCATGGTGGGTGTTCTGCATTTCTCTGGGTGACTCCCTCCTCTCACCCCTCAGCCAGCCCTTGAGAAACTCAAATCCCGGAGGCAGCAGCATGGGGTCTGAAGGTTTCTTCTCATTTTGTCAGCTCACCACTCAGATTGGCCATCAGTTTGACAAGGAGAGTACCCAGGAGGGAGGGCAGCATTGGGGGAGAGGCCAGCAAATGAATGGCTTCGCCAAGGCTTATTGCACAAACTTTATTGAAAAACTGCAGTATTTCGCTGACCTTCTCTCTCGAGGTAAGTAAGAAGCCAGTGAGAGGAAGGACATCTTTTCTTCAGCAGACCCAGGTCAGATCCAAATGAAAGCCCATCTTGAGTCCCAGTTTGACTTCTTACTTTGCTGTTAGACAGAGGTGGTGAGTGAGCAGCAGGGGCTGGGGTGGAGGAGGCAGACTCCGAGGAGAGGCAGATGGGAGGAGGGGCATGGGCTCAGTGAATAGCGAACTCAAGAGCTCTTCTGCACAACGAGATTAGCACGATGTGAGCATTTCCATGCCAAGGTGCTAACGCAATAATACACACGAATTTGCCAACTTTTCAAATTGAATGTATTTGATTATTTGCTTTTAATTAGTGTGAGTTTTGGAGTATGTACAGGATTGTCAGGGATACACGCAAAGCCTCCTCCAGCCCATGAAGCCTCCCCTCGGTAAAGACGGTCTGGATTGTTCTTTTTTAGCTGTGGAGAATGAGATTTAACAGCTCTGTTAAATATTTTAGCCCATTTCCATTGTGCCTCTGTTTCAACCTATTGGCAGGACCAATTGAAGTGAGAAAATAAACCTCTTATCTGATCTGAATGCTGAGAGCTGCTCCCAAGGAGAATTTTCCAGCCCAACTTTGGCTTTGCATGAACATCCCTGTTTTTTGTTTTGTCTTGCCTTTTTTTTTTTCGTTTTCTTTCTAGAGTTGGCTGATAGCTGACTTTTTCTCTTCGCCATTCCCTGTAAGTGTGCTTTAGGAAACATCTATACACGTGAATAAAGAAGTGGGCAGTGAGAGGCAGAGGCGACGAAATTTGTTTATATAACTTGGCCGCGTTTGACAACTCTGTGTGCTGAAGATGTGAGAGCATCCTGGTCTGGCTGTCGCCGCACAGTGGGTGCTGTTCAGGCAGATCTGAGGCTCTGTGCTGTACCAGGGGACACTGAGGCCGAGGAGAGGCTGGTCTCGCTAGGCCAGTGTGGGATGGAGTTAGATTTGAGCCTTAGGGCCTGTGCTCCCATCTGCACCTTGGGGACAGTGCTATCTTGGCAGGTGTACCAGCTACTGCCTCTTTCATTTTGTAGTTATTTTACCCAGAGCTCTCCCTCTTCCTCCCATGGAAGTTTTGCAGTCATTGGTCACGGTCATTTACAAAAACCAAACAAGTCTTTCTTTAGCCCCAAACTTGAAGAAGCAGAGAGAAGGTGGAGAACCGCGGGTAGCTGATTCATCTTCTCTGTCTCCTCTCTATCTTTTTCTATTTGCCAATGAGCAGAAAGATGTGGCCGGAGGCTGTCTCCACCGGCATGGCTTTCTTCCCTGCCTTTTTGGGCCTGTCACTTGGCTTGCCTCTGCTCCACGGTACTGGGGCCATGGACAGAGGCTGAAGCCTACCTTGGCATGGCCAACCACTTTGTCCCTTGCTGTTCCAGCCACTTGCCAGGGCCACGGAGGAGCCGCCATGTAGCCTGGAAGCAAGACCCCTCATACGCATTCTGCGGATGGCCGCCCGCTCACCCATTACCTACACAATCTCTCAGTTACATTAAAAAAAAAAATCTTCCCCCCCTTAACAATAGAGAGGAACAAATGGTTGACAAATAACAACAGCAGCAGCTCTCCAACAAAAGCACGCAATTATTACAATTATACTATCCTTGATTAGGCTGCCATGCATTGCATTTCAATGTAATTGATGTTGTAGGTTGACACATCGGACACCAAATATTCTCGCCTGTCCCTTCTCTCTTTTGTTTCAGAAGCTGATTTGCATTTTCTATGCTTTTAGTAATGAAGACTTAGCACTTTTCCTCCATTAGAAAAAAAAAGAGAGCTACAATAATCTGCAACTCGGCACTTGTTTAAGGATTCTGACCCTCGCAAATACCACTTTGCTTCACACATTAGCTGCTTACAAAGAAGGAAGCTAATGTATCATCTAATTGGGCAAACCACTGCATCTGATTTCTCTCAATCAGACTATTAGCTTCGTAATTACCCATCTGCCTCGTGTGGAAAAACGGCAAGGCGCGCACCCAGCTAATAACGTTCTCAAGAGCTCTCCACCACAATGAGAGAAGGCGACGTGGAGGGAGATGGTCTCTAACCATTTCGGTGCCAAGGTGGTCATACAATGCAGTGAGGCTTTGCCAACCTTCACCCCCCCCCCTTCCGAATGTGTTTCATTATCTGTCTTTAATTAGTTGGAGTTTGGGGGTCTGCTCAGGATTGCCGGTCCCGCTGCGATGGTGGTGGTGGCCGCAGTGGACGCTGAGGATGGTGACCATGGGAAGGCGAGGAGGAGGCTTCCTGTGGCTGCTGGCGGAGACGCTGGGATTGAGGAAGGAAGGTCACCTGGCTTCGCAGGTGTCCTCAAAAGGGAATAAAGATTCCCCCAACATCAGAGCAGAGTGTTTCATTCAACTTTTTGTTCTGTTTCTTCTTTTGGGGTTGGGTCCATCCCTTTACCCTTGTGAGTGAAGAGGTACTCTTTGCAGTACCATTTGTGCTCCAGATGCACTTACCTGGGGATGGGGACATCAGGAAAGGGTCTTGGAACTTCCTGTATTTGTATGCTCTAACCAGCACAGTGACCTCTCTGACTTGTCACACTTTCTCCTGGCTCATTTCATATGGTGTCATGTTCTAAATGCTCATTTGTTCATGCCAGGCTTTGTGGTGGTCTGAAGATTGTGTGACCTTGGGCATGTCACAAGATGCCTCCCTTCCTCCTGCGCTGTCATTTGGGAGAGGACGCTGGCCAGCTCATGTCCTCGGGGATGGGGTGGTTGGCGTGTGGCTATGGTTGGGAGGGCAGGTGGAGCCGACTTTGGTGCCAACTGGAGTGAGTTATTGGCTCCCAGAACCCCTCAGCTAGAGTCGCTCGGTTATTTTGTGCATACCCTTCTATGTCAATTTTATTTTAACAAAAGATTCCAGCTAAAATTTTTGAGATCAACTAGACACACATGGCTGATAATGTCTAATGACTTAATATCTATCTCAAGTCAGTAAACTGCTTGTGCGATACCAGGATTCACCATCTAACAGTTGGTTAATTTAGCCCATGGCTGCTGCTATTTAAATCAGAGGTTAGCACATCAAAATGGAATCTTTTAAGGCACAGTGATGAATTTTGCTTTTGCGTATTTTTTTTTGTAGCCAAAGTTTAATTACAAAATGATTTTAAAAGCTCACTGATAGCTAATACTAAAGTATAAGATTGTGAACAGAATTTTATGTATTTATTCTATCCCCCAGAAAAAGATTTTTAAAAAATCCCTAGTTTGTGTGCATTATGGTGAGAGGCCTTCTCGATAATATTTATACTGGGCATAGTCCCTGCTTAATGTCATGTTGAGTGGTAAATAAAAGTTTATTCCTTATTCAGGTAAGAGACAGAGCCTCAGGATTCATCTTGGTCTTGCTAAATACCCCATCGAGTGGCTAGGGTGTTCTGTGGTGGAGGCATAACACATTCATTCATTCATGAGCCCACCTCCACCAAACTACTTCCATCTCCTAGTGCTCACGCTGCCTCTCCATCAGCCTCCCGTTCTTGGTGACTTCGCAATATCTTACTGAAAGAGTTTGGTTGATCTGTGACAGCTTTCCTGTTCTTTCTGCAGGGAAACTGAAGACCTTAACAGCCACATGTGTGTTTAGGGTTTAGGAATTTTGTGGAAGATGCTGTTATTGGATCATATAGAGTCCTATTTATAAAGTTCTCCTAAAAAGTCCTTCCAGGTTTTTGTTCAACGAAGGGCATGGCTTCCCCTCCACCATATGTACACCCTATATTTTATACATGATCATCTTTTCCTCTTTGCTTTGATTGCTAAGAATCTCAAAGCCCAAAATTTAGCCTATTTTTATTGGCTTAATAAGACTAGATAGCTTATATATTATGTGTGAATACCACTAAAACTTTATTATTTTCTGTTTTTAATCATGTTTCTCCTTTGCTCTTACTCCTGAAAATATTTAGAATTCTTTTGTATCATGTGCATTTTTTTGTACAATATCTAAATAGTTGGTGGGAAAAGGGTCTGGTGGAAACAGAGACTAGTCAGGTTAAGTAATTTGTCTAAGTTACACAGGAATGAATACAGTCAAGAAATCTTTCTTGTGTCAAGAGCATGTTTTCCCAGATGTTTTGACGTTAGCTATCACATTACTGAAACTAGTTTACCTTGTGATCTGCTATAACTTTTAAATTTTGCTTTGGCCAGGTTCATGTCATCTGCTAGCATGTGTGACAGCTTTTTTACTCTCCACTGAAAGTCTGGGTGCTCAACTGTCTGAATCCATCAAGCCACCAGGGACTGAGGTTAGGGAAAAGATGCTCTCTTGGCTTCTGGGCTGTGGGCTTGAGTTTATGATCTTCACAGTTATGGTACCACCATCACTTCTGTTGATATCTGAGCTGCTCGGTCAGAGCTCCTGCTCTGAGAGGGCCCTGCGTGCCAAAGCCTCTGCATGGCAGAAAGTCAAGGTGAGAAGTGACTCATCTATCACTTAGGCAGTGAGTGCGGAAGACAGGGGAGAGGCTGTCTGCCTCAGATCCTCAGAAGCCTTGTATAGGCGACCTCCTCACAAACCATGTCATGACAGTGTTTGGAACCTGTGACATATGCTGCCTGGGACATGCTCTCAGTTAGCCCCTCATAACAATCATCTGTTTAGCTCAGGCCTTCCGCAGTCACCTTAATTTTTATTTGCCTTCCATTATAGTCCCTCTTCTTCAGAGGCAGAGGTGTGTTCTCAAAGGATTCCCACAGAGAAAGAGGTTCCATCATGCAAGGATTCCTAACCTTTTTAGAGTAGAGACACCTTTGAATTGTTTCTGATACTATCTCTTCCCTCCCTCCCTTTTTATTTAAAAACATGACAGGGCCTTCAAAATATATAATTATAATTCTTTTGTGAATTTGATTGTCACCTCTTCCCCATCACTGTCAACCTGGGAAAAACAGAACACACAGGGTAGGGTCCACGAAACAGGGTTAAAGTGAAAACTCTAATGAGTTCTGTTTGAACAAGTCCCAGGGAATTCTTCCCTATCTCTAACCACTACCCCTCCCATCACATACTATCCCATTTCCTCTAGGTCTTTCCTCAGAGGACGTGAGCATCACACTAATACCCAGATAATTAGAAATACAGCCAACTTTCTATTGATTATAAGTAGATTATGTTGCAGTTTATCTCTGGCAAATCTTGCTTTCGTCTCTTGGTTAACATCTCTGCTGCTTACTTAATTTCTTTATTGCTTTTATAACCATTGCCATCTGCTACTGAAATTGGAATTCAACAGGAACTAGAATGTTGAAGCTTTCAAAATGAAAATAATGAGTTTGAGGCCAGTGAGACTGAGGGAGGTAGTGGTCTTAGAGGAAGTGTGAGCTCCGATTAGCGAGTGTGTTTTAACCGCCGGTCGGCAGACTGGTCCACCAGAAATTTCGTGCCAATCTGCGAAAGAGTTAACCACCCTGATACGGTCTGAATATTATAATCCAATGATCTTAGTTGAATTTGCTTATGCCCAGGGGAATTTCTGCCTTAGCGGTCTCTGAAATAATTTTCCTATTTTCACCGGTCCCTAAGTGTAAACAATGTTGAAAACCACTGGCTTGCCTGACCAGGTGGTGGCGCAGTGGATAGAGCGTCGGACTGGGATGCGGAAGGACCCAGGTTCGAGACCCCGAGGTCGCCAGCTTGAGCGCGGGCTCATCTGGTTTGAGCAATGAGCTCACCAGCTTAGACCCAAGGTCGCTAGCTCCAGCAGG
Source organism: Saccopteryx bilineata (assembly GCF_036850765.1). Taxonomy (NCBI): domain Eukaryota; kingdom Metazoa; phylum Chordata; class Mammalia; order Chiroptera; family Emballonuridae; genus Saccopteryx; species Saccopteryx bilineata. The sequence goes on along the minus strand of NC_089491.1, from coordinate 295,757,364 downwards.
GGGTTACTCGGTCTGCTGAAGGCCCGCGGTCAAGGCACATGTGAGAAAGCAATCAATGAACAACTAAGAAGATGCAACGCGCAACGAGAAACTGATGATTGATGCTTCTCATCTCTCTCCGTTCCTGTCTGTCTGTCCCTGTCTATCTCTGCCTCTGTAAAAAAAAAAAAAAAAAAAAAAAAAAAAAAACCACTGGCTTAAACCGATAATCTTCCACTAGGTTAACTGATGACTTTGATCAAGTTGGAGTCTTGTTAATGTCACAGAGCTTCTTGGAGGAAGCTCTGATACTAGGATTCCAGTCTGGGTATCTCTGTAACCAATCACAATTCTTTTCTATCAGCCTGAAAGGTGCAATTGCTCATTTTCAGCATGGAATGTACGGCTGGGTAGAATTGCATATTAGGACAGATCTGAAAAATCGGATAGTTCTTAGCTTCCCGGCTTCGTTGGAATTTTGTCATTATGGTGTAATTTTGTGATTTTGTGTGCAATATCATGAATAAGTAGGACATCAGATATCCCCATAAGAAAAAACAAGCAGAACCACAGACGGCAACACATAGACTCCAAAGTAATTTAACACACAGAGATTATTTCATATTTATCTAGTGTGGGGATTGCCTTGGTGAGGACTCCGCATTCCTGTGGACGATGAGGAATTAGTGTTATTTACGCCTTCATGTAGGAGTCAGAAAATGTGCAACATCCTCAGCATCTGGACCAAGTCCAGTCTGTTTTTTCCCCCATCTGCTCCTGGTATTTTAAGTAAAAATGTTTGTATCTGCATCCCCCAAGCCCTGTTGTAAATTGTAAATCATGCCATTATATCTGGTAAAACCACAATGTCAAGCAACAATTCACAAAGCCACAAAGATTCTCCAGAGTAATTTTCTTGTTCTCGTTGATCAATTTTATATTTTCCCCTTGGCCATATGCACACATTAAATGGCACTAATTCAGTGAGAAAACTCATAAGGGATAATATTTCAAGTGGCGCAAATGGCAGTGAGGGCTTTACAAGTATCTATTTTGTAATTGCCTCTGCTCTCTACCTGCATCCGCTCTTCCCGGTTTCAGTTAAGGGAAATGGATGCGGGAATGGGGAGGGGGTGGGGAGCGAGGGAAAGGGGAGGAGGAGGTTTTTGTTAAATTAGGTGTAAAAACAGGAAAACCTCAAGTCAAAAATTGTGTGGCTGCAATTATTTTTTCTTCTGGCGAGGAGGTTTATTGTTTGATCTGGAGCGCGGACAGGTGGGGAGAGCAGGCTAGCGCTGGCTGGTCAGGATGGGCGCTTACGTTTGAGTATCTCCCACCTGTGCCTTGATGGAGGACTTTCTAGGCCATTGATTTCTTTAAAAAAATTTAGAAAATGGAGAGTGACGTCACGGAAATGGCGCCGTGAGAAGCGCGTCCGACAGCTCTCCCCTAAATCACAACAAATTTATCAACTAGAAACAGAAAAATTTATCCTCGGAGCATTCCGGAGTTCCACACAAACTGAAAGCAAAAGGACTGTTATCACTTGAATCTGAGAGACGAGGGTGTGGAGGAAGCTACCGCAGCAGCGACGCTCATTCAAGCCGCAAGGGAGTGCGCCTGCGGTGAGTCAGCCCATATACTTGGGAACCGCGAGCCGCCGCGAGCGGCCGATGCGAGCCCCCGCGAGCCCCCGCGCGCGCGCCCGGTCTGGTTGAGCACCGCTGACGTTCCCAGTGGCCCGCACACTGCGAGTGGGGGTCGCTGGCCACTGGTGCCCGGAGCGCCCCATTCGCGCGCGTGCCTTGGGCATTCCACGCGCCCAGGGCGCCCTGCTGTCCCGCACACCCAGGGGGCTCCATTATCCTGCGCCTGGTGTGGTCCAGCCGCCAGCGGCGGGGCGAACGGGAGAGGCTTGGGAGATTCTCTCCGTGGGCGGGGCACCTCACCCAGCCATTCAAGCTAACAATCAAGCGTTGGGGGAGGGGCGCGCGCAGGCAGCCTAAAATACCTTCGGAAACACAGCTGCGACCCAATCACTGAAATTAGCTTAACCCATAAAATCTGCGCACCCTCGGTTCTAATTGATAAGATCTCTCTCAGTTCAGCGATCCAAGACAAGAGGCGTGATATTTTTTAGTGCCTCTCGCTAAAGGGGCGGGGGCAACTTCTGATTGATAGAGCCTCCATATTCAGGGATAAACGCTAACAAGAAGGACTTGGCAGATAATAAGGTCTATACTACACTAGTCGTAAGCAGAGACTAGTGCCTCTTCTTCCCAGCAAAAACAGGCTACAAAGTGTGGAAAGCCTGGGTTGAGAGGTCCAACTAAATGATAGGCGCTGAACAGTCACCTTGACAACAATTGACTCCCACCCCCGCCTGATTACACTGGAGGCCCTGACTCTCAGAGCCTTTCCCAAAGCCTTGCACTGAGTGGGGATAGAGTGGGGATTTCCCAGCTCTTTGAGCCTCTTACTCCCCAGGCAGAAGCAGTTGCAGCCTTATAGCTGGATCACCAGGCTGCTAATTCAGAAAGGGAGGACTAGGAGAGAGAATCCAGGAAAGCAAACTCTCTCATCGTTGGACCCTGCAAACGCCAACAAGCCTTTACTTCCAGCAAGACTAAAGCCAATTATATGACATTGCCATAGAATCCCATCAACTGCAAATCCCTACCTAAGAGTGACACAGGGGCAGAGCCTGGGGTACAGAGTCACCGACTAGGAAGAGGGAGAGAAAAGAAAAAGGAAGAAGTTAACCTCTCAAAATCAAGAAAAACCCACAGACTTTACAACTTGATCCACTAATTTTTTTTGTTGTTGTTGTTGTTGTTGTTTGTTTCTTCTATCTTATTGCCTTTATTTCCTCCACCTCGGTCCTTCAATTCTCTGCCCATCTTATGCTTCCCCTTTCTTGAACTACACTACCCATGAGTGTTGCATTTTATTTTTCTTCTTCATCCTCACCCTCCTTTAAGGTTATACTCCAAAACACTTAACTCTCACTCTCTCCTCTTTTTTTTTTTTTTTTGTCTTGCTTTATTTTGTTTTTTTCTCCTCCTATTTTATTTCTTCCTTCGTTTTTCTCTTTTTCTTATTTTTTCCTTTCTATTCGTTTTTTCTTTTCTCATTTTACTTTCCTTCCATATAATCCTCAATCACAAACAAATTAGTTAATTTGGGACTCAAGGCTTTTTTTTGGCTTTATTTCTCTTTTTTGCTTTTGTTTTTAATTTTTTTTTCTCTTGTTTGTTTATTTTTGTGGCATTTTGGGTCCTCCCAACCCAAGGTCTCCATTGTATTTAGTCTTCGCTCCACTTAATACAACAGATTTTTACTTATTATTTTTATTTTTTCTTCTTTATTATTCTTTTTTGGTCCTTTTTTCTGATTCCCTCTTATCCCTCTCATTATATCTCTTAGTTGACCATCACTTACAAGCAAATCATCTTATGCTTGTCTAAGATTTTCTTCCTTTTTTTTTTTTTTTGCATTTAGTAGGTCCCTACTCCCTTTTTTTTGCCCCTTGAACTCTTTACCCCAAATCAGGCCTTCCATTATAGGCACGATATTTCCCTGAGGAGGGGAGAGGAGGGAAAGAGAAGAGAGAAAAAAAGAGGGAAATAATAAATTATTACTGTTTTTTTTTGTGGGGTGTTTTACCCTTTTTTTTTTTCTTTTTATTCTTTATTAATTCTAATTAGTGCTATCAATAAGACCACCCTCAGATGCCGATAAGAAAGAGGAAATCGAATATTATGGATACAAAAGAAAGAGAGGTAACACAAATAGATGTGGAAAAATCTATGGAGAAAAGACTTAACATATTGGAAGCCTTGGAGCTAAATGACAGAGAATTTAAAATAGAAATCTTAAAAATACTCAGAGATATACAAGAAAACACAGAAAGGCAATATAGGGAGATCAGAAAACAACTCAATGAACACAAAGAATATATTACCAAGGAAATTGAAACTATAAAAACAAATCAAACAGAAATGAAAAACTCAATTCACGAGCTGAAAAACGAGGTAACAAGCTTAGCTAACAGAACAGCCCAGATTGAAGATAGGATTAGTGAAATAGAAGACAAACAACTTGAGGCACAACAGAGAGAAGAAGAAAGAGACTCAAAAATAATAAAAAATGAGAAAGCCCTACAGGAATTGTCTGACTCCATAAGAAAGAATAACATAAGAATAATAGGTATATCAGAGGGAGAAGAGAAAGAAAATGGAATGGAGAACATACTCAAACAAATAATAGACGAGAACTTCCCAAGCCTGTGGAAGGAACTAAAGCCTCAAATTCAAGAAGCAAAACAGAACACCAAGTTTTCTTAACCCCAACAAACCCACTCCAAGGCACATCATAATAAAGATGACACAAACCAATGACAAAGAAAAAATTCTCAAGGCAGCCAGGGAAAAGAAGAGTACAACATATAAAGGAAGGCCTATTAGATTATCATCAGATTTTTCAGCAGAAACTCTACAAGCTAGAAGAGAGTGGACCCCAATATTTAAAGCCCTGAAAGAGAGGAACTTTCAGCCAAGAATACTATACCCATCAAAGCTATCCTTCAAGTATGAAGGAGATATAAAAAACATTCACAAATACAGAAAAGATGAGAGAATTTATCAACAGAAAGCCCCCACTCCAGGAAATACTAAGGGGGGTTTTCCAACCAGATTCAAAGAACAAAAGAAAACAACATCACAAGTAACAGCTCCACCAAGAACACAATAAAACCAAACTTAAACTGTGACAACAAAGGAAAAAAAGGGGGGAGAGGATGGAGATTAACAGTAGCAAAGGATGATGAAGTGCAGAAATACTTATAAGATAGGGTACTACAATGAATATGGTAGGTACCCTTTTCATTACTTAATGGTAACCACCCTTAAAAAAACCACCACAAAAACACTTGATTTAAAAAAGGTAGGAACAGAGGAAAGAAGTATGGAACACAAACAAACAAAAACAAATGATAGAAAAACAAAAGAGAAGAAACAAACTAGATACAAAACTAACAGAAAGCAATTTATAAAATGGCAGTAGGGAACCCACAAGTGTCAATAATTACACTAAATGTAAATGGATTAAACTTACCAATAAAAAGACACAGAGTAGCAGAATGGATTAAAAAAGAAAATCCAACTATATGCTGCCTACAAGAAACACATCTAAGCAACAAGGATAAAAACAAATTCAAAGTGAAAGGCTGGAAAACAATACTCCAAGCAAACAACACCCAAAAAAAAAGCAGGCGTAGCAATACTCATATCTAATAATGCTGACTACAAGACAGAAAAAGTACTCAGAGACAAAAATGGTCATTTCATAATGATTAAGGGGAAGTTGAATCAAGAAGACATAACAATCCTTAATATATATGCACCAAACCAAGGAGCACCAAAATATATAAGACAGCTACTTATTGACCTTAAAACAAAACTAACAAAAATACAATCATACTTGGAGACCTCAATACACCGCTGACGGCTCTAGATCGGTCATCCAAACAGAGAATCTATAAAGATATAGTGGCCTTAAACGAAATACTAGAACACCTGGATATGATAGACATCTACAGGACACTTCATCCCAAAGCGACAGAGTATACATTTTTCTCTAGTGTACATGGAACATTCTCAAGAATTGACCATATGCTGGGCCACAAAGACAATATCAGCAAATTTAGAAAAATTGAAATTGTACCAAGCATATTTTCTGATCATAAAGCCTTGAAACTAGAATTCAACTGCAAAAAAGAGGGGGAAAAACCCACAAAAATGTGGAAACTAAACAACATACTTCTAAAAAATGAATGGGTCAAAGAAGAAATAAGCGCAGAGATCAAAAGATAAATACAGACAAATGAAAATGAAAATACGACATATCAGAATCTCTGGGATGCAGCAAAAGCAGTAATAAGAGGAAAGTTCATATCACTTCAGGCCTATATGAACAAACAAGAGAGAGCCGAAGTAAACCACTTAACTTCACACCTTAAGGAACTAGAAAAAGAAGAACAAAGACAACCCAAAACCAGCCGAAGAAAGGAGATAATAAAAATCAGAGCAGAAATAAATGAAATAGAGAACAGAAAAAACTATAGAAAAAATCAATAAAACAAGGAGCTGGTTCTTTGAAAAGATCAACAAAATTGACAAACCCTTGGCAAGACTCACCAAGGAAAAAAGACACAGGACTCAAATAAATAAAATCCAAAATGAAAGAGGAGAGATCACCACAGACATCATAGAAATACAAAGAATTATTGTAGAATACTATGAAAAATTATATGCCACCAAATACAACAATCTAGAAGAAATGGATAAATTCCTAGAACAATACAACCTTCCTAGACTGAGTCATGAAGAAGCAGAAAGCCTAAACAGACCAATCAGCAGGGAGGAAATAGAAAAAACTATTAAAAATCTCCCCAAAAATAAAAGTCCAGGCCCAGACGGTTATACTAGTGAATTCTATCAAACATTCAAAGAAGACTTAGTTCCTATTCTACTCAAAGTCTTCCAAAAAATTGAAGAAGAAGCAATACTTCCAAACACATTTATGAGGTCCAACATAACCCTCATACCAAAACCTGGCAAGGATGGCACAAAGAAAGAAAACTACAGACCAATATCTCTAATGAATACAGATGCTAAAATACTAAACAAAATACTGGCAAACCGAATACAACAACATATTAAAAAAATAATACATCATGATCAAGTGGGATTCATCCCAGAATCTCAAGGATGGTTCAACATATGCAAAACGATTAACGTAATACACCATATCAACAAAACAAAGAACAAAAACCACATGATCTTATCAATAGATGCAGAAAAGGCTTTTGATAAAATACAACACAATTTTATGTTTAAGACTCTCAACAAAATGGGTATAGAAGGAAAATATCTCAACATGATAAAGGCCATATATGATAAACCATCAGCCAACATCATATTAAACGGCATAAAACTGAGGACTTTCTACCTTAAATCAGGAACAAGACAGGGTTGTCCACTCTCTCCACTCTTATTCAACGTGGTGCTAGAAGTTCTGGCCAGAGCAATCAGACAAGACAAAGAAATAAAAGGCATCCATATCGGAAAAGAAGAAGTAAAGCTATCACTTTTTGCTGATGATATGATCCTATACATCGAGAACCCGAAGGACTCCACAAAAAGATTATTAGAAACAATAAACCAATACAGTAAGGTCGCAGGATACAAAATTAACATACAAAAGTCCATAGCCTTTCTATATGCCAACAATGAAATATTAGAAAACGAACTCAAAAAAATAATCCCCTTCACGATTGCAACAAAAAAAATAAAATACCTAGGAATAAACATAACAAAGAACGTAAAGGACCTATATAATGAAAATTACAAAGCATTGTTAAGGGAAATAGAAAAAGATACAATGAGATGGAAAAATATTCCTTGTTCTTGGATAGGAAGAATAAATATAATCAAAATGGCCATATTACCCAAAGCAATATACAAATTTAATGCAATTCCCATCAAAATCCCTATGAGATTTTTAAAGAAATGGAACAAAAAATCATCAGATTTATATGGAACTATAAAAAACCCCGAATAGCCAAAACAATCCTAAGGAAAAAGAATGAAGCTGGGGGCATTACAATACCTGACTTTAAACTATATTATAGGGCCACGATAATCAAAACAGCATGGTATTGGCAAAAAAATAGACACTCAGACCAATGGAACAGAATAGAAAGCCCAGAAATAAAACCACATATATATGGTCAAATAATCTTTGATAAAGGGGCCAACAACACACAATGGAGAAAAGAAAGCCTCTTCAACAAATGGTGTTGGGAAAACTGGAAAGCCACATGCAAAAGAATGAAACTCGACTACAGCCTGTCCCCGTGTACTAAAATTAATTCAAAATGGATCAAAGACCTAAATATAAGACCTGAAACAATAAAGTACATAGAAGAAGACATAGGTACTAAAATCATGGACCTGGGTTTTAAAGAACATTTTATGAACTTGACTCCAATGGCAAGAGAAGTGAAGGCAAAGATAAATGAATGGGACTACATCAGAATTAAAAGTTTTTGCTCAGCAAGAGAAACTGATATCAAAATAAACAGACAGCCAACTATATGGGAACTGATATTTTCAAACGACAGCTCAGATAAGGGCCTAATATCCAAAATTTACAAAGAACTCATAAAACTCAACAACAAACAAACAAACAATCCAATAAAAAAATGGGAAGAGGACATGAACAGACACTTCTCCCAGGAAGAGATACAAATGGCCAACAGATATATGAAAAGATGCTCAGCTTCATTAGTTATTAGAGAAATGCAAATCAAAACTACAATGAGATACCACCTCATCCCTGTTAGATTAGCTATTATCAACAAGACGGGTAATAGCAAATGTTGGAGAGGCTGTGGAGAAAAAGGAACCCTCATTCACTGTTGGTGGGACTGTAAAGTAGTACAACCATTATGGAGGAAAGTATGGTGGTTCCTCAAAAAACTGCAAATAGAACTACCTTATGACCCAGCAATCCCTCTACTGGGTATATACCCCAAAACCTCAGAAACATTGATACGTGAAGACACATGTCGCCCCATGTTCATTGCAGCACTGTTCACAGTGGCCAAGACATGGAAACAACCAAAAAGCCCTTCAATAGAAGACTGGATAAAGAAGATGTGGCACATATACACTATGGAATACTACTCAGCCATAAGAAATGATGACATCAGATCATTTACAGCAAAATGGTGGGATCTTGATAACATTATAAGGAGTGAAATAAGCAAATCAGAAAAAAACAAGAACTACATGATTCCATACATTGGTGGAACATAAAAATGAGACTAAGAGACATGGACAAGAGTGTGGTGGTTACCAAGGGTGGGGGGGGAGGGAGGACATGGGAGGGAGGGAGGGAGAGAGTTAGGGGGAGGGGGAGGGGCACAAAGAACTAGATGGAGGGTGACGGAGGACAATCTGACTTTGGGCGAGGGGTTTGCAACATAATTTGATGACAAAATAACCTAGACATGTTTTCTTTGAATATATGTACCCTGATTTATTAATGTCATCCCATTACCATTAATAAAAATTTATTAAAAAAAAATTTAGAAAATGATAACATTTGGTAAATGTTTAAATGCAGGCACAACATATATGCATACATATATTTAATTCAAGTATGACATATATACATAACTCATAGGTGTATAAGATGATAGTTCTTTTTTTAATTTTTATTTATTTATTTTAGAGAGGTTGTGATTGGGGGGAGAGAGGGAAAAGGGGGAGGAACAGGAAGCATCAACTCCCATATGTGCCTTGACCAGGCAAGCCCAGGGTTTCAAACCAGCAACCTCAGTGTTCCAGGTCGACGCTTTATCTACTGTGCCATGGATCAGGCAGATAGTTTCTTTTTTTATAAACTGAATACACCTGTGTAATATCCACCACACATCAAGAGGCACAAACTTATCAGCTACCCAGAACATTCCCTCTTAGCCCTTTCTGATCTTTACCTACTCTCTCCAAAGGTTACTGCTATCCTGACTTTATCACCATTCATTACACGGCATGTACTCTTTTGGGTCTTTATAAACATTTTTAAATTCAATGAACAGTTTATGTTTATGCAATTGATTCTTATTTGAGAATATGGCAGTATTTTGTTCATTTTCATCACTCTGTTATATTCCATTTGTGTGTATGTGTCTATATACATATTATCGATTGCTTATCCTTTCTACTACAGATAGACATTTAAATTGTTTCAAGTTTTTGGCTTCTGTGAATAACGGTGTTATGAACATTGGGGTACAAGTTTTTTGGTGCACATTGTGTGCATATGTTGAGCATATGCCAAGGAAGGAATTACTACTGATTTACAGGGATTATACATGTTCAGATTAGTAAAGACTGCCAAGCTGTTTTTCAAAGTGGTTGAACCAGTTTATACTCCTGCCATCAGTATATAGAATTCCAATTGCTTGATACCCTTATTAATATTTAGCAATATCAGTTTTATTTACAATTTTAACCATGTTGGTGGTGGGTGCATATTGTGTCTCACTGAAGTTTTAATTTTCATTTTTATGATAACTAATAATAATGACCATCTTCTCATGTGTTTATTGACCACTTGAATATTCTCTTTTAAAAGGTGCTGGTACAAGATTTTGCCTATTTTTTTTAAAAAAGATTGGGTTTTTTATTTTTCTTTTTTGATGTATTGATTTTTATGTATTCTGGACACATCATTCACACACACACACACACACACACACACACACACTTAATAATATTTATAGCAAATATCTTTGCTCTCCGTTGCCTTTCCACTCTCTTAATGCTGTATTTTGATGAGCTCTGATTCTTCATTTTAATGAAATACAGTTTACTTCAGTCATCTCTTTTATAATTATTGCTTTCAGTTGAAGTCTTTACACGTATTCAACATCATGCATACATTTGCTTACTTTATCTTCTAGAACTGCACTGTCCAAGACAGTACCCACTAGCCTCACTTAGCTCCTTACCTTTTAACAGCTTTATTGAGGTGTAACAACACACAACACACTACATATTTTGACATTTACATTTGTGTAAGTTTTGAGAGATGTGCAACTGTGAAACCATGATCACAATCAAGATAAACAACTCTATCACCGCTCCCCAAAGTTTGCTTGTGTCCCTTTGCCATGTCTCCCCCTCTCTCCCTGTCTTCAGGCAACCACGGATCTGTTTTCTGTAACTATAGATTAGTTGGCACTTTCTAGAATTTTATATAAAAAGAATCATACAGCATGTACTCATTTAAAAAAATTTTTTGGCCTGGTTTCTTTCAACATAATTATTTTAAAAACTTATCATGTTGAGTGTCTCAATATTTTATTCTTTTTGTATGGCTAGATAATAGTCCATTCTATGAATAGACTACAATTTATTTATTCATTCACTTATTGATGAAGATTTGGGTTGTTTTCAGTTTTGGGGCTATTATGGCTACAGCTTGTACAAACCTGTATTAGTTTTCTATTGCTGCCATAACAAATGATCTCAAACAACATAGTGGCATCGAACAACATATATAGTTTTATTATATTATGGGTCAGTAGGTCAGATGTCTGACATGAGCCTCACTGAGCTAAAATCAACATATCAGTAGGGCTAGGTTCCTTTCTAGAGACTCTAGAGGGGAATCCATTTCCTGGATTACTAGAGGCTTCCCACATTTCTTGGCTTGTGGATCCTGCCTTCCTACTTCAAAGCCCACAAAATTGCATCCCTCTGACCTTTCTTCTGTTGCTACATCTCTGTTTGACCACAGCTAGGAAAGGTTTTCTGCTTTTAAGTACTCATGTGATTAGATTGAGCCTACCTGGATGATGCAGACTAATTTCCTCATCTAAAAGTCGGTAACTTTACTGCGAAGTCTCTTTTGCCTTGAAAGGCAACACATTCACAAACTCCAGGGATTAGGATGTGGGCATTTTGGTGGGTGGGCAGTAATCATTCTGCCTATTGTGCTGATGTTGTCCAAATGCTTCAGTTTCTCTTGGGTAAATATCTAAGAGTGGAATGGCTGGATCATTTGGTAAGTGTACGTTTAAACTTTTAAGAAACAGAAAACTTTTCCAGGGTGGTTTAACATTTTGCATTCCCACCATCAGTTTAAGGGAGTTCCAGCTGCTTTCCCACATACTCACCAACACTTGGTATTGTCTATCTTTTTGATTATTATCACATTAGTTGGTGTGGACTGGTATTTCATTGTGGTTTCATTTGAATCTCCCTAATGACTACTGATATTGAGCATCCTATCATGTGTGTACTTACCATCCACATACAGGCACACCTAATTTCATTGCGTTTTACTCTATGGCACTTCACAGGCACTATGGTTTTTAAAACAAAAGGCAAGACCAACCTGACCAGGCGGTGGCGCAGTGGATAGAGCGTCGGACTGGGATGCTGAGGACCCAGGTTCGAGACTCCGAGGTCGCCAGCTTGAGCGCAGACTCATCTGGTTTGAGCAAAAGCTCACCAGCTTGGACCCAAGGTTGCCGGCTCAAGCAAGGAGTTACTTGGTCTGCTGTAGCCCACGGTCAAGGCACATATGAGAAGGCAATCAATGAACAACTAAGGTGTCGCAATGCGCAATGAAAAACTAATGATTAATGCTTCTCATCTCTCCGTTCCTGTCTGTCTGTCCCTGTCTATCCCTCACTCTGACTCTCTCTCTGTCTCTGTAAAAAAAATAAAAAATAAATAAATAAAAAGGTGAGACCAGCACCAGCAGAAAGGTTCCGTCTCACTGCATTGAGGTGCTCACGTTACTCCGGTGGTGGTACCGAACTCACAGCATCTTCCAGGTATGCCTGTGTCTTTTTTGGTGAAATGTCTGTTTAATTTTTTTCCCCTTTTTAAAAATTGTCCTTTGTTTTCTTATTATTGAATTTTGAGAGGTTAAAAAATTATTCTGGGCATGTCCTTTATCATAGATATAAGAAGCAAATATTTTCTTCCAGTCGTGGCTTGTCTTTTTGTTCTACTATTATCTTTCAAAAAGCAAATGACTTAACTTGACAAAGTCCATCTTTATCAATTTGTTCTTTTTTGATCTGCTTTTATTGTTGTACTGAAGAAATTTTAACCTAAGACCACAAAGATTTTCTCTCGTCTTTTTTTAAGAAGTTTTATAATTTTCAAGAGTCTGTTGTTAAAAAGTAGCGATAGTAATAGATATTCTTACCATGCGCCTGATTTCAGGGGGAAAACTGTCAATATTTCACCATTAATTATGATGTCTGGTAGAATTTTTGGGTAGACACCTTTTTTCATATCAAGGGAAGTTTTTTTTTTTATTTCCTGGTTGATTAAAAAAATGTTCTTTTTTGTAGTGTGATTTTGGAATAATGAACAGAGGTTGGAAGTTATAGAATGCCTTTTCTGCATCAATGGAGATGTTGCATGTTTTAGTTGTTATTATTTTTTTTGGCAGTGTGATAAATTGCATGGATGATGTTCAAATTCTAAATCAACATTTTATTCTTGGGTTAAAATAAGTTGTTCTTGATGTAGTTTCCTTTTTTAGATGTTGCTGGAATCTATTTCCTATGTTTTTGCTGAGTAAGAGTTTTTTTAAAAACCGTTTGAGTTTATGTTTATTAGAGGCATCGGCCTGTATTTTTTTCTTATGATGCACTTGTCTGGTTTTACTGTCAAGGCTATGCTGGTTTTATTTAATGAGCTTGAAAATGTCAGTGTAAGATTGGTGTTACTGCTTTCTTAAATGTTTGGAAAAATTAACTGATAAAGTGATCTGGGACTGGACTTTTCTATATGAGTTCTCAATTATGAATTTAATTTTTGAATAAATATAGGCTGTTTAGATTTTTTATTTGTCTTTGTGTCAGTGTTGCTAAGTTTTTTTTTTGAATTAATTTGCCCTTTTTGTTGAAATTTTCTTTTTTATAAACTTTCCTTGTGTTTGATTTGCTGTTATTTCTTTCTTTCTTTTTTTTTTTTTTTTTTTTTGTATTTTTCTGAAGCTGGAAATGGGGAGAGATCGTCAGACAGACTCCCGCATGCGCCTGACCGGGATCCATGCGGCACGCCCACCAGGGGCGAAGCTCTGCCCACCAGGGGGGCGATGCCCTCCGGGGTGTCGCTCTGCCGTGACCAGAGCCACTCTAGCGCCTGGGGCAGAGGCCAAGGAGCCATCCCCAGCGCCCGGGCCATCTTTGCTTCAATGGAGCCTTGGCTGCGGGAGGGGAAGAGAGAGACAGAGAGGAAGGAGGGGGAGGTGGAGAAGCAAATGGGCGCTTCTCCCATGTGCCCTGGCCGGGAATCGAACCTGGGCCCCCCGCACGCCAGGCCGACGCTCTACCGCTGAGCCAACCGGCCAGGGCCTGCTGTTATTTCTTTACCTTCTTGAGCTGGATGCTGAGATAGTTTTCAACCTTCATTATTTTCTAATATGTATATTCAAATGGTAAGTTTTCCTTTTTTAAAACAATTTATTTATTTCTTTATTCAGTTTAGAGAAGAGAGACAGAGAGAGAAAGAGAGAGCGAGAGAGAGAGAAAGAAGGGGGGGAGAAACAGGAAGCATCAACTCCCACAAGTGCCTTAACCAGGCAAGCCCAGGGTTTTGAACCAGCAACTTCAGCATTCCAGGTCGATGCTTGATCCACTGTGCCACCACAGGTCAGGTGGTAAGTTTTTCTTTATACACTCTTTGTTGTATTTTACAAGCTTTGATAATGTTGTGTTTTATTGACTTCCATTTAAAATTATTTTCTAATTTTCAATTTGAGTTCTTTCTTGGCCCATGGATTATTTATAATTTTTCCCCTCATTTTCTCCCTGTATGCCTGACTTTATATTTTCTGCTACTCTGTCTTCTAGTTGAATAACCTTCACTTCTGATGTATTAATCTGCTATTAAATCCACCTCTTTAGTCCATGATTTCTGCAATTGCACTTTTTTTTGTATTAGAAGTTATTTTTGATTCTTTTAAAAATAATTCACTGATGAAATTTCCACTTTATCATACATTTTCTTTAACATATCTATCATAGTCATTTTAAGGTCTGTGTCCAATTCAAATATCTGGATCATCTGCAAGTGTTTCTGTTGCCTATTTGTTCCTATAGATATTTAATGCTTAGGCCCTAACAAAGAAAACCAGATAGAAGGTGACGGAGGACAATCTGACTTTGGGTCATAACTTTTGATTAAATTCTGGACATTATATGTGAAAAATTCTAAAGATCTTGATGATATTATCTATCTTTAGAGAAGATTGATTGATGGATGGATGGATTGATTTAGCTAGCAGTTAGACCAAGAGCAGGTTACTTTGAATTAATCAGTATTAAGATAGTTCAAGACCGTTTTAATTTTTATGTGGGCTCTCTCTATATGAATGGCTTAAATTCTGGTTTGTCATCTTGGTGTCTAATCTAAGAGTCTGGTGTGTAATTGAGGCTCCTCCTCCTTGGGGGGTCCATAGTCTAATTTTAGTCTTTGTGCTCCACACGACTGGTAAAACTAATTTTCTTCTTTAACATTTGTCGTCACTTAGCAGCCATATTCTGCTTGACTTCCCAGCTCATCATTCAGGGCTGCTTAGGGTTCAGCAAAAGCCACACCGAATTTCAGGCTTATTTTCCTGAGCTTCTCTCTTCTTTAGGATCTTGGTTTCCTAAGTCCTAAAGGAATACGGCAACCTGTGAAATGCAACCCTTCCTTTCTAGAACCACCTTGGTATTCCTAGATTCCATCTCTTATCTTCCCACCACTGTGAGACTCTCTGGTGCTCCAGGTTATTGCCTGGGATTCAGCTTCTACACCTCATGATGTGACCTGGCAGATGTTCTTACAGGACAGAGCAGCAAAGAAAAGTCTTCCTCGTGCCTGACCTGTGGTGGCGCAGTGGGTAAAGTATCAACCTGGAATGCCGAGGTTGCTGGTTCAAAACCCTGGGCTTGCTGGTCAAGGCACATATGGGAGTTGATGCTTCCTGCTCCTCCCCCTTCTCTCTCTCCCTCTCTCTCACCTCTCTAAAAAAATGAATAAATAAAGTATTCAAAAAAAAAAAAGAAAGAAAAGTCTTCCTCACCTCAGTGTGTATTCAAATATCTCCAGGACCTCAGATTCTCACATCCTAATGACCCTGATTTCTCTCCGATGCCTTCAAATAGTTTGCCTTCCCCCCCCTCCGGTTTTATGGTTCTCCTTGGCACGCAGATTGGTTTGAGACAAACTACGCTATCACAGTTGGATTAATAAGAGTTGTCTGTTCTTATTGCTAGAATTCAGAAGAATTTATTGGTGTGAGCACTGCCCCCGAATAGTGGGTTCCCACTGCCAACAGAAGGCTGATGTGTTGTTGGGAGTTGCGTTCATTGGAATACACACTGGGGCGCAAGATGTGCAATAGGGATCAACACCTGATGACAAACTGAGGCTCTCAGAAATTAAGGGAATTCTCCAGAGCCGCACATGTCTAGGCAGCAGAGGGCCAGGTTCTAGCCCCTGATGGGATGACTCGAAGCCCAGTGGGTTCACCGCTCCTGCTTTTGCACAATTCTAAGCACATTCTGCAGCTCAGTTTGTTTGGCAAAAACATTTCTGCCATTTCCTGCCTGACCCATTCCTACAACTGTGTGGGTTAGACGTCTGTCCTCATGGTCCCAGGGCCCCATGAGGCTGTGTGTCACTGTCTTTCCACAGGCAAGTCCTTGAGGACCAGGGAATGCTTGCTTGCTGAATGAAGATGGCTGTGCTTTGCATCTACAAGATGAACCAACACTTGTTGAAGTTTGAAGGCAGTCATTTTTGGTCCTAGGAAGGAAGGGTTGCATTTCACAGGGAGCAAGGTTTTGGTGCCCTATGAGTAGAATGAAGAAAAGTTAGAATTAAGTCCAAAAAGACACTGACTATGTTTAAGGACAATAAACTAAGTTAGACGTGACCTTGAGGATGTCTTTAACCTGCCTGTAAAAATGGCATCACAGAAGCAGGAACTGCGTCTTCTTTGGAAGTTACTTGGTTGCTATGCAACCGCTCCTGATAGATCAGCGAAGCTTGGCACTTCCTAGTCTTCTTGGGTTGGGGGCAGCTAATGGCCTTGTGATGGCACTAAGTGTTTTGATATTTTTCCCATGTGAAAATTGCTGGAATTAGGATGATACCCATCACCTTGGCCTCTCCCCAGTGCCTAGAACAGTGCCTGGTTGGACAGCAGATACTCAATGGTAACTGTTGGATGAATGAGAGAATGAATGCCGCATTGTGCTCAGAGTGGTTCAGCTGCGTGTATTGGCCCCAGATCTAGGAGTTGGATCTACCCATTTTACAAATGCGAAAACAGAGGCTGAAGAAGAAAAGGCCACTCAGCTCAGTTAAAAAACAAGTGAGGACAGGGGCTCCTTGTTGTCTATAAACCGTCACTGCCTTCTGTCCTTCCCAACACAACTGCCTTGTTGTGTAGTTGGGTAGGGTCAGCCACTGGGAGGCTGACTCTGGGAAAGGAGTGGGCGCTGTGCCTACCCCCGGGGCCTGGGTGGTCCATCAGGGTTAATGGAATGAACACAGGCGTGAAAACAGCACACAGTGTGGACAGACTCATCAAAGCTGTAAGAACCAGTCTGAGTCCTCCCTGATACCGCTGAACCTCGGCATTCTAAATTTCACCCAGTTCGGTGTACTTTTCTCCTGGAACTGTCATTCTGGCCTTACTTACCATTTCCGGGGAGGACTGTTCAGGGAGAAAGTCTGGTGAGATTCAGGGGATCCCCGTCGGCGGGAAGGGCAGTGGACTGGAGCTGGGGAACACACACAGCAGGGCTAAGCCGGCTGCCAGGCTCTCGCAGGACGGACTCTCTGGAGAAAGGCGCAGGCTGGCCTGTGGCTTTGCAGGGAAAGGAAACACAACAAAACAGGAACCTGAAGTCGCTGGGGAAGCCACACCCTGCACTGCGGCCCGCACCTTCTCCTGGGAAAGGGTACTGAGAAACAGCAGAAGGCAGAATTTGTTGCAGGCTGACTGAGAAGGGGCCTGTTTCTGGCTCCAGTGCCCGGTCGCCCTTCGTATTCACATTTACGGCGCACAAAGCCCTCCCAAGCCTTTCCTAATGGGAGGTGTTATCTCCATTTTCCAGACCAAGAAGCCAAGCCGTGCAGAGGGGAAGCGGGCCGGCCGCCCCTGCCTCCTCCCATCTTGGCGGGGAGAGGGTGAGGCGGCCACAGTGGCACAGATGTGGTCCCGGTCTTCTGCTTCCAAAGCCAGGCTTTATCTCCCAGACCTGCTGCCTCCTGGAGCCTTCTGGAGAGGATTGTGCTCGGAAACGAGCATCATTCCAAACGTGGAGCCCGGGCTCTAGGGTCTGTGTGACCTGCCGCCCAGTTTCCAGCCACCCGCCATTCCTCATGTCTTCTTCCCCTCGCCGGCCTCCCAGCTGCCAAGGGGACCCGTGAGCCAGTGACTTGCTTCTGTGCATTCCGCAGGCCTTTACCCACACCCCAAGTTTTCCTTTGTTTCCTACTTTCTGTTCTTCCTGGAGTGCTTAAATGAACGTGTACGATTCCTGGACACAAATACATGGGGAGGGGGTTCTCTTACACTTACAAGTCGGGTATACAATACTTGTCATCTATCTAGCCTTTCATTCATTCACTCACTCCTTGATCCATCCTCAGACATACATTTATTGAGCTCCTATTAGGTGCCAAGCACTCTGCTAGGTGTTCTGACCTAACTAGACCATTGAGGAAATAGAAATTTGTAAGGCTGGACCAAGCGTTTCTCTAGAACACACAAATCAGCAGGGAGTCATGGAGGAAATGTTGATGAAACTTCCACGTTGCGGCTCAGGCCCAGCCCATGAGCTGCAGGAACCCACTTCCCCGCCAGCGTCCTTTGTCTGGTTCACGGTGGAGGTGGTGGGACTTGTAATCACCATCTTCTGTCTGCTGCGTGGCGTCCTGGGCACAGTGAGATGTCCAAGCTCTCCTTCCAGATCGGCGCTGGGCATTGGTGCTCCCACCCCCAGGAGCGCAGTGACTGGGCCCTTCCGGAGCGCTTCTCACTGGCACCTGCCGGGGTCTCCCTTTCTGACTGGCTTTGCTCCTGGCCACTGAGCTTGAGTCTCCAGAGTGACAGTGTCCTCTAATTCATAGCAGACATCCCTCCTGAGCGGTTAGACCGCCCAGCCAGGGCCGTGACCAGCACTGTATCCCACAGCAGCCCGGGGCAGCTTCGGTGGGCAGTCCTCAGTGTTTTATGCCTTCCCGGTGCCCCTCACGCCCACTGCCCTCTCTCTGGGGATGCATGAATGCAGCAGGTGAAACACGGGTTCAGCTCAGACAGACTGGTGCCTGGGCCTATCTCTGACACATATCTCAACTATAAAATAGAAGAAAAAATGCCTCCTTAAATCAGTCAGCAAGAGAAATAGAACCAGCACTATTCACCCACACACATATAAAATCATATATGTCCATGATTCATTTAAAGGAATTGGCTGACAAAATTGTGGGAACTGGCAAGCCCCAAATCTGTAGGGCAGGTCGGCAGGTTGGAAACTCAGGGAGGAGTTGACGCTGCAGTTTTGAGGTGAAATTCCTCCTTTGGGAAACCTCAGTTTTTGCTCTTAAGGCCTTCAACTGATTAGACAAGGATCACTACATTATCCAGAATCATATTCTTGATTAAAGTCCACTGGTTGTAGATGTTAACCACATCTATAGAATGCCTTTGCAGCAACACCTAGATCAGTGTTTTATTAAGTACCTGAGTACTTAGCCTGGCCAAATTGACACATAAGGCTATCACACTCTCCCATAGAAAAGTTCTGAGGATTAAGTAAAAGGATGTGTGCAAAGTGCAAGGCATGGAACTTGCCCCATGGTAAGCATTTATTCATTATTGGTGTTATCACTACTGCTGTTGATTTTTATTTTCTGCTTATGTTGGTCTGCTGATGACTCAGCAGAAGCTTGGTGCTTTGTTCCAAGGTATTTGCTGCTCTGACACATCACATATCAGGTTAGGTTTGCTGGGAGGGCCGAGTGGGTGCGGCAGGGACCCAGAGCCAAGAGTGTACCAATGCTAAGCTCCTGGGGGGGGGGCAAGCCTGTGTCTGGTTTACACGTAGCTCAGAGCAAGTGCTTAACACACACGAAGGGGAGTGTACCAATGCAAGCAGAGTCCTTATAAGCATGGCTGTCCAATACACAGATAATGTAAGCCTCATATGTAATAAAATTTTTCCAGTAGTCATATTTTTTTTTAAAAAAAGATACTAATATCCAAAATATGATTTTAAAATGTGATCAATATAAATGTTAGGTAGACATTTGCCATTCTATTTTTCATACTAAGTCTTCAAAATCCAAAACGTGTGTTACACTTAGGACCTGTGTCTGTTTGGACTGGCCACATTTCAAGGGCTCAATGGCCACGTATGGCCAGTGGCGACTGTATTGGCTGGCATAGGCTTAGAGGAATGTTTCTGCAAGTTTAGTTCCTGAATAATTGCATCCTAATCACTGTGGATGGGTGTAGAGTTGCTAACATGTTGATAATGGCCCTTACTCTAGAACAAACTCTGGATACGATTTAGATCAATTTGAGAGTAATTTTACATCTCTTGAATCTGATAGTATAAAAAAATTAGAGATTGTATTATGTGTTTGAATTTCTTTTGATTTTTCTCTACATTTATTTGTATTGTATGTCACAGAACTGGTCCTTTACTGTAAGAGCTGGTTTGGGAAGCACTGTTCTGGGTTGCCCAGAGTCTCTGGGGAGGGGGAGATTTCTGTTTTTAACAAACCTCCTAATGATTCCTAGGCTAGTTTGAATCTTCTGAAATTAGGTCCCATACCCCAAGAAGTATAGATCTCATTTAATTTTAATTTTGTATTTTCCCCCAAATTGTTATGTATCCAAAGACAGGGCCCCAGGCCTGGGAGGGTCTTCCTAACCAAGGCAGCTGTGCTCACTTCAAAGGCACTGTCCCAAGCCCGTGGGAGCCCTGCGCTGCCCTGACACCACACAGGACAGAACACGAGGCCCACACTGCCCTGCTTCTTCTTGGGACCCTTTGTGAGTCCCCTAGAATCCTGGGATTTTGAAGGCTTTCTCTGATCCTTCACACAGAGGATGTGACTTTGCAGTCTCCATCTCTTGGAGCAGACAGGCAGTCTGTTTAAAAAAAAAAAAAAAAAAGGAAAAGAAATCTCTAGACCCAAAGGAACTCTATTTTTTTCTTGTCCTCACTCAAAGCTTTTATAGAACATCTTGAGCTTTCAAAGGCAGTGCATGTATTGATTTTTTGTCCCTGACCCCCAGGGTTCAATGCTGCTGTGTTTTGGGCTAACACTCCCTATAGAAATCCCAGTGGCCTCAACTCGGGAAGTCTTGGTGATTGGACGATATTGGAAGCAGTTTCCTTATATAACTCATCACAGATGTCCTTTGTAACTTGTCATCTTCTCTTTCTGTGAGGCTCTCTTCACAGGATCTTTCCGGTGTGGTTTGAAACTTTTAAATCAGACTTCAGGCCAGAATTTCTGCAAGGAAACGGGAGGCTTTGTCCTCCACTCTGACACCAATTCCAGTGGGGTTGTTTTAGGTTCTGGCTTCCACCCATCAGCCCAGGACTCATTTAGAGATAGATCTGTCTCTTCCCACACAATCTGAATTTGGTAGGGCTGCCAGAATACAGTACCACAGATTGACATCTTAAACAACAGAAATTCATTGCTCATAGTTCTGGAGCCTGAAAGTCCAAGATGAAGGTGTCAGCAGGGCTGGTGTCTCCTGAGGCCCCTCTCCCTGGCTTATAGATGGCTCCTGGCTGTGTCTCCTCATGGCTTTTCTTCTGTGCACACGCATTCTGATGCCACTGCTTCTTATAAAGACCTCAGTTCCCACTGGATTAGTGCCCCACACCTGGGCCCTTATTTAACCTTAACTACCTCATTAAAGGCCTTATCTTCAAATACAGCCCTATTGGGAGTTAGAGTTGCAATGCAAGGATTTTGCAGGGACACAAATTGGTCCCTAAACACTGCTAAGTTGGCTTCTGCTTAGTGCCCAGACACTTTTCCTTAGACTCTGGGGATCTCACACCCTATGGCTGTGTTCCCCACTTCTATGATCAGTGTTTGCTTTCTACCCCAACACCCCCTGAAGGCTGTTCCTACACTGGAGAGAGGCCTGCTTGGGTCTTTTTGAGTGTGGACCAGCATCTCCAGCCCTCGGAGCTGTGGTGCCGTCGCTGGGCTCTCAGTAGAGTGTGTGCGGCCGGTGGTGAAGTCTATCAGAGACTGCCCTGTTCTCCCTACTCTTCAGGAGGATTCCAGGCTTGATGTAGACCTGGTTTTTGTGTGCCTGACACCCATTACTTGCTTTCCTCTCCCATGGAGACCTGTTTCCCCATCACTGCCTCAAATTCTCAGGGAGAACAGCAACTAGCCTTAATCCTTGCAGCCATTAGCATTTCTAGTCTTTTCATTAGAAGACTGGGCATCTCCTTATGGCAGGAAGCCAGGGTCATTTCTTCTTTCTTTGCAGTCATAAACAGAAGACAAGAGAGGGAAAATAGGCAAATTTAAGTCTTTACTGGCCAGGCCAGGTATTTAATGACCTTGATAAGTGAAGAAACACCAAACTTTCCTAGGAAGTGTGTTGATCCATTGACCCATTGATTCATTCATCAAACATTCACTGAGCACCATCACTGCCCCAGGCAATGTGCTGACAATGATGGGTGATAAGGACTAGACACACCTTTCCTGCTCTCCAAAAACATTTAGTATGGGCACAAAAACATTCTGGTAAGCAGAATGTGGTGATACAGCATGCAGGGTGACAGTGGAGCATAGCCAGCATGGTCTTTGAACACCGAGTGGGACACTTAGCTGCACTGGAAATTCAGAAAAGGCTTCCCAAAGGAGATAAAGGCTGAGCTGAATCTTGCAAGAAGACTAGGAGCTAGCCTGGAGCGAGCCTAGGTTGGGGTAGGGAGAGAGGGGGAGGCAGGACATTCTAAGCAGGAGTAATGGCACATAAAAAGCTGGAGGGACGGGGGACGTTGGGCAATTGAGGAAATAGATAAATAGTGCACATAGTTTCTGGAGAGCTGGTGTTAAAGTCTAAGGATGGCTCTCCCACTCGAATGGAGCCTGAGGATGCACCAAACTCAAGTGGGGAGTGTGTGTGTGTGCTGGTATGCACAGTAAAGGAAGCTCCTAAAGTGAAAAGGGCACATCACTAGTTCTCTTCCTACCTTCCTGACCACATGTTCTCCAGCTCCTTTTTGGGCTTCTCCTGACCTCCTTTCTCCACTCCTTGGCCAGCTACCACTAGCCCTTGGGTCCCTGCTCTGTGTAAAAACAGGTCTTTTAAAGAGCGATTCTCAAACACATTCTGCTTCTTGATAGTGAGCGAAGATCACGGTCCATGGTCCGGTTTACCCCCGGCGCCCCCGGATGGCTGCAGACTGTCTGCCGAGCAGGCCCATTAGCACCCAGTCTGGGCTGACCATGGATCCTGGTTTGCCTCGGTGGTCTCAGTCACATGTCTGTTGTGGGGTGATTATCAACAGTGCTCCCCTTTTCATTCTCAAAAGTGTCCCAGTTTACACAGTAAATAATGGTCACCTTACATATATTTTATTAAGTCTAAAGCCAAACTCTTTTTTTCCCTCTATCCCTTCCCACTCCAAAGATGTCTTCTGATTTCTCGGTTTCTGGTGGTTAGTGCTAGGAGGGTCTATTGGCCATGCCTTCCTCCTGTTAGCTTTCCTTCAACCAATCAGTCTTCATTTAACCTGCCTTTTTCCTTTGCAATACAACTCCCATGGGTCAGCGTCTTACAGCCTCCGACCCTCTCTCTTCTCCTCAAATCTGGCCTGAGCAATCTATTCAAAACAGTTTTTACTGACTTACAGAGTCAACTGCCTTAGTGGCCTCCCAATGTCTACAAGACAACAACTCTACTGTAGCTGAACATTTAAATTTGCTATGTTTGGCCTAACTTTACCTTTTTAACATTTTCTACTCCTGTTGCTCTACTGCAGTCAAATCATTATAACTACTGACCCTTAAAAATGGTTTGCATATTTTACTTCCACATCTTAGCATGTTCTGGGTTCTCCTTTGTTCGAAGCTCTCACTCTATTTCTCTTCCAAATCTTATTCAGACTTCAAGGTCTCAACTGAATCCATCTCCCCCACGGAGCCAAATCTAACCCTTTGAGCCCTGACATGTCAGTGGTCTGTCTCTCCTGCTCTTCCTTTGGGTTCCTGGCTCCATGGTGCTCAGCAATGCACAGATAGATGATCACATTCATGCTGCCTGAGCAAAACGGAATATTGGTTGACTTGACGTCTATACCGACACTTCCTTGGTCAGACTCTTGCCAGAGGCTGGATGCTTGCAGCCAGCACTGTCACCTGAAAAGCCATGGTGTAAAAGCAGGATTTTCAAACCTCAGCTGGCTCCAAACCCTGCTCTGCCACCTACCAGCTGTGTGACCTTGGGCAAACTCCTTAACCCAGGGGTCGGGAACCTATGGCTTGTGAGCCAGATGTGGTTCTTTTGATGGCTACATCTGGCTCGCAGACAAATCTTTAATTAAAAAAATAATAACTTTAAAAATATAAAAGATTCTCATGTATTACAATCCATTCGTTTCCTACCACTCATGTTCATGGTTGTGGGTGGCTGGAGCCAATCACAGCTGTCCTCCGGGACAACACCAAATTTTTATTGGATAATGCGTAACATACATGGGTCGTTGTATGGCTCTCACGGAATTATATTTTAAAATATGTGGCGTTTATGATTCTCTTAGCCAAAAAGGTTCCTGACCTCTGCCTTAACCTCTTTGTGACTCAACTTCTTCATCTGTAAAATGGAGCTAATAACAGCATTTACCTTAGGCTGTGGTGGTCAGAATTAAATGAGACAAAGAAAGGGAAGTGCTTATAGCACCTGAAACTGAAAGAATGCAACACATTGGTTGTTCCTATTGTGGTCCCTTTCTTTTCCCAACAACCAACCTATCCTTGGTGAGAATTTCTGGGTTTATCATTGGTTCTTTCCAAAACTAACAGGTTAAAGGGTAGTAGCAATAATAGGGCTTGTAGATATTTATTTGGGGATAACCACAATGAACTCCCTTCTGGATTCACCCTTAAATTAGCACTGCTTGGTGGAATTAAAACCCCAGGCCTGCGTATTAACTGCTCTACATAATTCAAGTGGGTCCCTAAAATAATCCAAGTGGCATACTCTTCTTCTCACCTGCCCCAACCCCACCTTTTCTTGGGCTGATCCCTTATTCTGGGTTGTTCTCTCATCTCTTAATTTATCTAAACTTGACCCATCCTGAGAGACTAGTCATGGTCCACCTTAGAGTACTGCCATGGAGGTTAGCCCTTGACAATTCTCCTGCAATAAGGAGTTAAATTTTGTCCTTATTTTGTGGAACTCAGAGAACCTATCTCTGCACTGAGCACATAGCAAATGCTTCAGAAATATTTATTGGCTAACTTGCTGATGATCACAACCATTAGATTAACGAGGGCAAGTATATTGGAGAAAATACTCCATGTTCAAAAGGGCACTCACCCAAGCCCAGTCTGACCACCAGTCCTGGGTCTGACAGTGGAGTGGTAGTGCCCTGCATTCAGAACAGAGATGGGACATCTTTTCTGATTTCTCACTAATTCAGCCTCACAGCTAAATCTATGATATTTAGCATTATGAAATAGGCCCATTTTAGAGTCATTTTAAGTGAACCTGTCCATTGAAACTTCAATATTGTTATGTGGGTCACCTGGATTCTTAGTGAATATGAGAAAACTAACCAAATGTATGTCAGCAAAGATTCCTGTTGGCTTTTCCTTCCTTAGTGTCCTCAAGCTGAACTCATGCTTGAAGGACATGATTTAGTCCACATGCCCGCTTGCCAGGGGGATGGCATGAAGCCGGACACTCTTTTCCTGTCCCTTCTTGGCCCCGGAGCCTACCCTGCCTGTCTATCTTTAAAGCCTACTTTTCTAGGATGTTGGGTACTCTTGGGCAAGTCCGGCCATCTCTGTGTTCCTGTTGGCAAGGAACAGAGTCTAGTTTCTCTCTAATGTACCTTCCATTCCCATCGGCTTGTGATGTTCTGAAGATGCAAGATGGGATATCCCAGAGTTTGTCTCTAAGGTGGGCCAGGAAGGTGGGGGCCCGGACCCTGGCATCCCCTGTCGGCAGCCGCCCCTCTGGCCAGGGTGGTGTCAGCCGCTCCTCAGGGAGAAGGGGAAGCTTGCAGATGAACAGGCTCTTTCAAAATGCCGGAGCTGATGGTGTGATAACTACTCCAAAGCCAACAGAACAGCTGCAATATAGGATAAAAATCACTTGAAAAGTTCATTGATTTTGCAGCAAAACTGCAAGTACTTCGCTTCATAATAATTGTTCCCTCACGCTCTCGAATCTTGTACTTGAGCTACAAGGGCGTTTGGGGTCAGGGCGGCATTCAGCAAGCAGGCCTGGCAAGACAATGGCAAATGGCTGAAGAGACACTTTAATCATGAGCTAATTTACAAACCAAAGCAAACAGAGTCGGGTTTTGTCTAAGATTATTAGAAGATGTTAATTCTGTGCTTAAATTATCTCTTCTCCCTTTCTCCCCAGAGCTCATAACTAAAAAAAAAAACAAAAAACAAAGCAAAACACAAAAACATCAACCCAATCTCGCCCCCCAATTCTTATCTTCTTAATTAAAATTTGTGACTTGGCATACATGGGTGTGTGGCTTACTTTTTTCCCTTTCTTCTATTTTCTCTGAAAACAAGGTACTTGTTATTTGAATTCTTATTACTTCTTGGTGTGAGCTGGTGGCACCCAGGCAGAATGGCTGTTCGAATGGAGTCCTCCTGGGTCCTCGGCCCAGTGGGTCCCAGAGGGCTGCTCAGTGGCCAGCACTGTCCTACTCTCTCCTACAGGACAGGCTCTGCCCTGCCTTGTTATGTCTTGCTGGTGCCCTTCTTGCCCCAGGCTGGCCAGATCCCATGACCCGAATTTAAAAGTATATGAGCAAACAGACCCCAGACTGGCCGAACTCTCATTGACCTGCATGAGCGAAGAGCTAATCCAGTCTTCATTTCTCCTCGGCTTTGCAATGTGTTGCATGGTTTGTACGGGACAGACTTACCTGGCTGTTTCTGTTTTGCTTGGGTGAAGTGCTTTAGCATTTCCAATATGCCCATGGACTGCTGGTGAGGATTGCACTCCAGAATATTCTGGGGTGGAAGGGAAGTCCGTTTGGGTAGGAGAATCTGACAGAGGCAACCCACAAATAATGTCACTGAGCTGACTGTCCTGCCAGTGGTCCATCTCATGGCTGTTCCTTCTAGCTTTTTATTTTCACCCCCTCAAAGTATCCGAGTGGACCACAGTTGTCTTGACTCATTCCTGCTCTCTGATGGTCGAGAGAGGGAATTTAAAAATTGATTCATTGGTTCAACATATAGTTATTACGTCTCTGCTACATGCCAGGCACGGTGTGAGG
Organism: Saccopteryx bilineata; assembly: GCF_036850765.1. Taxonomy (NCBI): domain Eukaryota; kingdom Metazoa; phylum Chordata; class Mammalia; order Chiroptera; family Emballonuridae; genus Saccopteryx; species Saccopteryx bilineata. Next base: position 295,730,252 of record NC_089491.1, on the reverse strand, counting down.
GGCTAAGGACCCAACACTGCAGTCGTCTGGGAGCTGACGGACATTACACACGTGTGAGAAAGATAGTCATGTCCACAGACAAGTTACAGGTGAGGGTGAGGAGGGTGGTGATGGGAGAGGAGCAGGTGTGGTGGGATCGCCCGGTGGAGACGCCGTGTGGATGCTTCTTGGGGAAGTGAGAGACTTTGAGGAAGAGAAGCAGTAGGAGTTGTTCAGGAGACTGGGAGTGAAGGAGGGAATTGGGGGTGTTCTAGGCAGAGGGGACTCCTTGTGCTAAGGGCCAGGGAGGGGAGTGCCAGGATGGTGAGCCAGAGGACCCGAAGGGAGCTTGGATTGGTTGGAGCAGAGTTAGATGCTGGAGGAGAGAGAGGTGGGTGATACAGGAGGGTGGGCCCGTGGGGCGGGTGGGTAGTCACAAAGGCTCTAGCAGAAATGGGAAGGACTTTGCATATGACTTTCCTTTGCTGGCTGCAAACCCTCTTAGAGATTGTCATCATTGCCCTGGGCTGGCCAAAATCTAACACCATGTCAAGGGGCTGTTAACTATAAATTTTGTTTAATATTTAGTTTTAGAAGTTAAAGAGAAACTGATTTTCTATGAACAAAAATTGTTTATCTATTTTTTGGTGTATGTTCAAAATAAGGAGTTAATTTCTTCCCTCCCTGAATACAACACAATTTAACATGTTTGGATTATGTTTTTTCTTTTTTCTTTCTAAACTTATATAAATATCTGGATGGTGTTAATTGTGCACAGGCATAACTCACGCAGATGTGGTTACATAGTCTTGTTAAAACTATAAACATTTTTTTTTTTTGGTCTTTATGTTGACAGAAAGCATTCCTGCTCTCCTAAGTTCTTTTTTATTTCTTCTTTTCTTCCTCTCTCTCTCTCTCTCTCTCTCTCTCTTTCTCTCTCTCTCTCTCTCTTTGGTATATGTGTCATTTTCTGAATGAGTCAATTTTCTGCAAGGCTTAATAAAGGTCTTCAGATTTAGATAAAGTAGATCACTTGTATGCTAATCAGAGCTGCACCATAAATAACTGACTTTCACAATTTCAGCCGAGCTGGAGGTCTCAGATGCCTGCCCCTGGCTGGCCTCAGGTTGGTGGTGTGGCCTAGTCTTTAGCAAGCAAACCACAGGCTGACTCTCAGGAATCCTCTCTCTGCAGCACTGTTGTCAGCTCACAGGGACACCCTCCACTTTGGCTGAACTGGAGCCATCTCGTATTTTGTCAATGAAGTAAGTCACACATGGGACGCTGAGTTAACTGGCACCATGTTAACTCAGTGGAGTGAGGGGAGCAGAGAGGAGGCAGAGGGAGACATGTGGGTGACCTGGGTGAGGGCTGGCGGTGGTCGCAACCAGGAAATCCACGGTAGGAATAGAGAGAACACATTGATCGAAGTAACACTGAAAAGTGAACTCGACAGAACTTGGTGATTGGATTTGGAGAACAGGAGAAATGTTGAGGACAGTGCCTGGATTTCTCATTCGAGCAATGAGGTGGCCGGTGGTGCTGGCTGCCCAGGCAGGAGACAAAAGAAGGGCAGGTGTAGGGGAAAGAGCGCAGGCTGGACGCATGAGGTTTTGGGTGCCTGTGGCCCGTCCAAACTGAGATAGCCCAGAAGCAGCTGAGAGAGCAGGTTCTAGCTCAGGAGCCCTATCCAGGTGAGAATTACAACATTTGGTTATCATTCAAATAATATCATTCAAAGGAAGGAAGTCCTGGAATTAGATAAAAATCATGCCAAGAGAGTGGAGGGTAAATGAAGAAAGGGCTCAGGAGAGCACCTTGAGAAAGGTTTGAAGGAGCAATTCAAGGAACAGGAACTACAAAAGGTACGAAAAAAGAGATAATAAAGAAAGTTAACCAGTTCTAAGAAGCAATTCTGAATCTTTGTCTTGTTATATCTGAAAATTATATTTACACTGAATTATTTTATTCATTTATCTTTACCATGGAATATTTCAGACATTCAAAGAGGTGTGGACTAGAATAACGTAACAGACATCCATGAGCCTCCCTACTGCTTGACCATAGCTGAAGGTTCTCTGTGCATCCTGAGCCCTCCCCCCACCTCTCCCTCCGGACTCACTTGCTCTGTAAGTCCCATTGTTTTAAACACTCTTACGACAGCACATGGTGTCATCATTCAAAAGGAAATACCCTCTTCCATTACTACTGGAGCACCACCCTCAAATTCCAAAGAAACGAGCCACTGACTGATTCGTTGTCTCTCAGTTCCAATGCAGTCCTCTTTGCCTGGCTTTGTGGTGCTGGAGTTGAATGCTGCAACATTTTTTGTCTGCTGATGCAATATTACCTTTGCCAGTAGAGGGCGCTAAAAGGGCCCTGCAGTGGGCAGGAGCCTTTCTTCCTGGTTCTGGTGTGCTTGTTTCTTCTTGCTCCTGCCCTGTGGCATGACCTCTGGCAGTACTCACCCTCTGCTGTGTTTCACTAGCACTCCAGCCAGTGGTCCTAGGAGTATCATTGATGTCCTCTCCTCCCCAAACAGAGTTTACTGCCCTCCAGCCCAGGCATGTAGCATCCCAATCTCTCGCATGCAGTGGGCCACAGCTAATCCTCCCCAGGGAGGTCTCGCCCTCAGCCTTGGGCTGGGGTTACTTCCTCAGATGCTCTGCTTCGGTCCTGGATGTAGTGACTGCTCCCCATGCCTGCCATCCCTTCATTCATGTTCTCTTTATCCTTTAGTAATTAACTTTCTGTTACCATTAATAATTCTTCTATTAGACTTTCCTTGTCCAAACCACTGTGCAGATTCTGTCTCCCTCACTGCATCCTGGCCAATACAATAAGCAGAGGAAAGAACAACACTCACTTGTGGCCATAGACTCTGACTTTGCACTTCTCTGAGCGGTAAGACCTTAGAACGTCATTTAATCTTTCTGAGTTTAAATTCCTCATCTATAAACGGGGGATGGGATACCTCCTCTGCCTTCTACCAGGGTTGTTCCAAGAATTACACTGGATAGTGGATGTGACTTTACCAACATAAGGGATAGAAGACAGGATATGCATTCAGTCTGAGTCCAAGTAGGAAAACTGAAGGGCTGGGGAGAATAAAAAAAGATGAAGTAGAAAAGAATTGGTTGGCATTTATGGCTTCATGTCACCTGAAGCCTCCTCTCTCTGTTCCTTCTGCTCGGGGGAGTGAATAAAAGCAAGACACTGAGAACAGGGAGCTTGAAAAGAACAAGCAAAGTTCTTTCCTTTAATGATCTTAGAAGTCTAGAAAGAAATGACTTTATATCAGGCTCCCTGGAGCTGAGTAGCTGAGACTTGGGGCCAAGGAAACCTAGATACTGAGAATAAACCAACTACAGGAGCTTCTGATCAATCTAAAATTCAGGGTGAACTGATACAATAGCAGTAGGATCAGAGAGAAAGATATTAAATTGTACCATAAGATTTTTAAATTTTATATTTTTGTCTTTAAAAAATTATCTATTTTTTGGAGCTGTGTTATACTTATGAGTATTAATATCAAATTTGATTGTTTCACCAAAAGATAAAATGTTGGAGCCTTATCACTTGATATTCAGAATTTATCTCTATGGGCTGGCACCTTGTGGTCAAATATCTAAATTGCAGGTTTAGTGTTTTTGATTGGTGTGTGTGTGTGTGTGTGTGTTTGTGCAAAGCAGACTGGAGATGATAACTTTAGTAACTGTATTGAGAGGTTATAAGTTCTAGTTAGCGACCAAATAGCTGAGGTTTTTCTAAGAGTTTATTTTTGTGTAGTTTTATTCTTTTTTGATTAGCACAATTTGTTTAGTGCACAACAAAAATATACTTTTATGTGAAACCTATTAAGAATATTCATATAAGTAAACATGTCATGTGTCTGAGGTGTTTTGTCTGGACAGCACGGTGTTTGTAGGCGGGCGTGGCAGACTGTCCCTTCTGTGGTCTTTCCCTTTTTGGTCCTTCATTTACTGACCTGTAACACAAGAGGGATTGATTTGTTCAGTGACTTTAACAATTTTTTTCTGTGTGACCCACAGTGGAAATTACTTTTACATCAATTGTCTTTCTCTGTCTCTCTGTGTCACACACACCTGTCAAATAAATTGTCATGAAATAGTGCTTAGCCTTCCTCAGAGCAATGCATTTGGTTTCTTACCACCCCACCCCACCCCACTCCACCCCCTCCCACTCTACCCACATATCCACTCCACTCCATTCCACTCCACTCTGTTCCATTCCATTCCATTCACAACAAAACTTAAAGACTACAGGTACTAGTTTTACCCACAAATAGGTCTCAACCTAGAGTCCAAAATGCTCTGAATAAAATAATCTCTTACAGACAATCTATGTCTATGAGACTATTTGCAACTTCATGATAACATCTCACAATGGGTCCCTTACAACTGTGACCACCTGCTTTAGTCCCACTGAGCACCTGCCGTCAGCAAATCCATAGCCAGTGAGAACCAGGTCTGAAGGTAGACTAGGTGCCCCATCGCTTTCAGTACACGGTATTTGGAATCATTTTGTGTCAAAACCCTGGCATGTAGTGTGCCTCCCGACAGGATGTCCTCTTGTTGGGCCTCTGCCTCAGTCTCCTGTGCCCTGGAGGTCTGGCTTCCTGTTCAGGGGAGGAGGTTGGTCCCTACCCTGCCTCCTGTGTACCAGCGCCTGGCTGTGTCTTGCTTCATTCTTTTTTTTTTTTTTTTTTTTTTTAATAAATTTTTATTAATGGTAATGGGATGACATTAATAAATCAGGGTACATATATTCAAAGAAAACATGTCTAGGTTATTTTGTCATCAAATTATGTTGCAAACCCCTCGCCCAAAGTCAGATTGTCCTCCGTCACCCTCCATCTAGTTCTCTGTGCCCCTCCCCCTCCCCCTAACTCTCTCCCTCCCTCCCTCCCATGTCCTCCCTCCACCCCCCACCCTTGGTAACCACCACACTCTTGTCCATGTCTCTTAGTCTCATTTTTATGTTCCACCAATGTATGGAATCATGTAGTTCTTGTTTTTTTTCTGATTTACATATTTCACTCCTTATAATGTTATCAAGATCCCACCATTTTGCTGTAAATGATCTCATGTCATCATTTCTTATGGCTGAGTAGTATTCCATAGTGTATATGTGCCACATCTTCTTTATCCAGTCTTCTATTGAAGGGCTTTTTGGTTGTTTCCATGTCTTGGCCACTGTGAACAGTGCTGCAATGAACATGGGGCTACATGTGTCTTCACGTATCAATGTTTCTGAGGTTTTGGGGTATATACCCAGTAGAGGGATTGCTGGGTCATAAGGTAGTTCTATTTGCAGTTTTTTGAGGAACCACCATACTTTCCTCCATAATGGTTGTACTACTTTACAGTCCCACCAACAGTGAATGAGGGTTCCTTTTTCTCCACAGCCTCTCCAACATTTGCTATTACCCGTCTTGTTGATAATAATCTAACAGGGATGAGGTGGTATCTCATTGTAGTTTTGATTTGCATTTCTCTAATAACTAATGAAGCTGAGCATCTTTTCATATATCTGTTGGCCATTTGTATCTCTTCCTGGGAGAAGTGTCTGTTCATGTCCTCTTCCCATTTTTTTATTGGATTGTTTGTTTGTTGTTGAGTTTTATGAGTTCTTTGTAAATTTTGGATATTAGGCCCTTATCTGAGCTGTCGTTTGAAAATATCAGTTCCCATATAGTTGGCTGTCTGTTTATTTTGATATCAGTTTCTCTTGCTGAGCAAAAACTTTTAATTCTGATGTAGTCCCATTCATTTATCTTTGCCTTCACTTCTCTTGCCATTGGAGTCAAGTTCATAAAATGTTCTTTAAAACCCAGGTCCATGATTTTAGTACCTATTTCTTCTTCTATGTACTTTATTGTTTCAGGTCTTATATTTAGGTCTTTGATCCATTTTGAATTAATTTTAGTACACGGGGACAGGCTGTAGTCGAGTTTCATTCTTTTGCATATGGCTTTCCAGTTTTCCCAACACCATTTGTTGAAGAGGCTTTCTTTTCTCCATTGTGTGTTGTTGGCCCCTTTATCAAAGATTATTTGACCATATATATGTGGTTTTATTTCTGGGCTTTCTATTCTGTTCCATTGGTCTGAGTGTCTATTTTTTTGCCAATACCATGCTGTTTTGATTATCATGGCCCTATAATATAGTTTAAAGTCAGGTATTGTAATGCCCCCAGCTTCATTCTTTTTCCTTAGGATTGTTTTGGCTATTCGGGGTTTTTTATAGTTCCATATAAATCTGATGATTTTTTGTTCCATTTCTTTAAAAAATCTCATAGGGATTTTGATGGGAATTGCATTAAATTTGTATATTGCTTTGGGTAATATGGCCATTTTGATTATATTTATTCTTCCTATCCAAGAACAAGGAATATTTTTCCATCTCATTGTATCTTTTTCTATTTCCCTTAACAATGCTTTGTAATTTTCATTATATAGGTCCTTTACGTTCTTTGTTATGTTTATTCCTAGGTATTTTATTTTTTTTGTTGCAATCGTGAAGGGGATTATTTTTTTGAGTTCGTTTTCTAATATTTCATTGTTGGCATATAGAAAGGCTATGGACTTTTGTATGTTAATTTTGTATCCTGCGACCTTACTGTATTGGTTTATTGTTTCTAATAATCTTTTTGTGGAGTCCTTCGGGTTTTCGATGTATAGGATCATATCATCAGCAAAAAGTGATAGCTTTACTTCTTCTTTTCCGATATGGATGCCTTTTATTTCTTTGTCTTGTCTGATTGCTCTGGCCAGAACTTCTAGCACCACGTTGAATAAGAGTGGAGAGAGTGGACAACCCTGTCTTGTTCCTGATTTAAGGTAGAAAGTCCTCAGTTTTATGCCGTTTAATAGGATGTTGGCTGATGGTTTATCATATATGGCCTTTATCATGTTGAGATATTTTCCTTCTATACCCATTTTGTTGAGAGTCTTAAACATAAAATTGTGTTGTATTTTATCAAAAGCCTTTTCTGCATCTATTGATAAGATCATGTGGTTTTTGTTCTTTGTTTTGTTGATATGGTGTATTACGTTAACCGTTTTGCGTATGTTGAACCATCCTTGAGATTCTGGGATGAATCCCACTTGATCATGATGTATTATTTTTTTAATATGTTGTTGTATTCGGTTTGCCAGTATTTTGTTTAGTATTTTAGCATCTGTATTCATTAGAGATATTGGTCTGTAGTTTTCTTTCTTTGTGCCATCCTTGCCAGGTTTTGGTATGAGGGTTATGTTGGCCTCATAAAATGTGTTTGGAAGTATTGCTTCTTCTTCAATTTTTTGGAAGACTTTGAGTAGAATAGGAACCAAGTCTTCTTTGAATGTTTGATAGAATTCACTAGTATAACTGTCTGGGCCTGGACTTTTATTTTTGGGGAGATTTTTAATAGTTTTTTCTATTTCCTCCCTGCTGATTGGTCTGTTTAGGCTTTCTGCTTCTTCATGACTCAGTCTAGGAAGGTTGTATTGTTCTAGGAATTTATCCATTTCTTCTAGATTGTTGTATTTGGTGGCATATAATTTTTCATAGTATTCTACAATAATTCTTTGTATATCTATGATGTCTGTGGTGATCTCTCCTCTTTCATTTTGGATTTTATTTATTTGAGTCCTGTGCCTTTTTTCCTTGGTGAGTCTTGCCAAGGGTTTGTCAATTTTGTTGATCTTTTCAAAGAACCAGCTCCTTGTTTTATTGATTTTTTCTATAGTTTTTCTGTTCTCTATTTCATTTATTTCTGCTCTGATTTTTATTATCTCCTTTCTTCGGCTGGTTTTGGGTTGTCTTTGTTCTTCTTTTTCTAGTTCCTTAAGGTGTGAAGTTAAGTGGTTTACTTTGGCTCTCTCTTGTTTGTTCATATAGGCCTGAAGTGATATGAACTTTCCTCTTATTACTGCTTTTGCTGCATCCCAGAGATTCTGATATGTCGTATTTTCATTTTCATTTGTCTGTATATATCTTTTGATTTCTGCGCTTATTTCTTCTTTGACCCATTCATTTTTTAGAAGTATGTTGTTTAGTTTCCACATTTTTGTGGGTTTTTCCCCCTCTTTTTTGCAGTTGAATTCTAGTTTCAAGGCTTTATGATCAGAAAATATGCTTGGTAAAATTTCAATTTTTCTAAATTTGCTGATATTGTCTTTGTGGCCCAACATATGGTCAATTCTTGAGAATGTTCCATGTACACTAGAGAAAAATGTATACTCTGTCGCTTTGGGATGAAGTGTCCTGTAGATGTCTATCATATCCAGGTGTTCTAGTATTTCGTTTAAGGCCACTATATCTTTATTGATTCTCTGTTTGGATGACCGATCTAGAGCCGTCAGCGGTGTATTGAGGTCTCCAAGTATGATTGTATTTTTGTTAGTTTTTGTTTTAAGGTCAATAAGTAGCTGTCTTATATATTTTGGTGCTCCTTGGTTTGGTGCATATATATTAAGGATTGTTATGTCTTCTTGATTCAACTTCCCCTTAATCATTATGAAATGACCATTTTTGTCTTTGAGTACTTTTTCTGTCTTGTAGTCAGCATTATTAGATATGAGTATTGCTACGCCTGCTTTTTTTTGGGTGTTGTTTGCTTGGAGTATTGTTTTCCAGCCTTTCACTTTGAATTTGTTTTTATCCTTGTTGCTTAGATGTGTTTCTTGTAGGCAGCATATAGTTGGATTTTCTTTTTTAATCCATTCTGCTACTCTGTGTCTTTTTATTGGTAAGTTTAATCCATTTACATTTAGTGTAATTATTGACACTTGTGGGTTCCCTACTGCCATTTTATAAATTGCTTTCTGTTAGTTTTGTATCTAGTTTGATTCTTCTCTTTTGTTTTTCTATCATTTGTTTTTGTTTGTTTGTGTTCCATACTTCTTTCCTCTGTTGCTACCTTTTTTAAGTCAAGTGTTTTTGTGGTGGTTTTTTTAAGGGTGGTTACCATTAAGTAATGAAAAGGGTACCTACCATATTCATTGTAGTACCCTATCTTATAAGTATTTCTGCACTTCATCGTCCTTTGCTACTGTTAATCTCCATCCTCTCCCCCCTTTTTTTCCTTTGTTGTCACAGTTTAAGTTTGGTTTTATTGTGTTCTTGGTGGAGCTGTTACTTGTGGTGTTGTTTTCTTTTGTTCTTTGAATCTGGTTGGAAAACCCCCTTTAGTATTTCCTGGAGTGGGGGCTTTCTGCTGATAAATTCTCTCATCTTTTCTGTATTTGTGAATGTTTTTATATCTCCTTCATACTTGAAGGATAGCTTTGATGGGTATAGTATTCTTGGCTGAAAGTTCCTCTCTTTCAGGGCTTTAAATATTGGGGTCCACTCTCTTCTAGCTTGTAGAGTTTCTGCTGAGAAATCTGATGATAATCTAATAGGCCTTCCTTTATATGTTGTACTCTTCTTTTCCCTGGCTGCCTTGAGAATTTTTTCTTTGTCATTGGTTTGTGTCATCTTTATTATGATGTGCCTTGGAGTGGGTTTGTTGGGGTTAAGAAAACTCGGTGTTCTGTTTGCTTCTTGAATTTGAGGCTTTAGTTCCTTCCACAGGCTTGGGAAGTTCTCGTCTATTATTTGTTTGAGTATATTCTCCATTCCATTTTCTTTCTCTTCTCCCTCTGATATACCTATTATTCTTATGTTATTCTTTCTGATGGAGTCAGACAATTCCTGTAGGGCTTTCTCATTTTTTATTATTTTTGAGTCTCTTTCTTCTTCTCTCTGTTGTGCCTCAAGTTGTTTGTCTTCTATTTCACTAATCCTATCTTCAATCTGGGCTGTTCTGTTAGCTAAGCTTGTTACCTCGTTTTTCAGCTCATGAATTGAGTTTTTCATTTCTGTTTGATTTGTTTTTATAGTTTCAATTTCCTTGGTAATATATTCTTTGTGTTCATTGAGTTGTTTTCTGATCTCCCTATATTGCCTTTCTGCGTTTTCTTGTATATCTCTGAGTATTTTTAAGATTTCTATTTTAAATTCTCTGTCATTTAGCTCCAAGGCTTCCAATATGTTAAGTCTTTTCTCCATAGATTTTTCCACATCTATTTGTGTTACCTCTCTTTCTTTTGTATCCATAATATTCGATTTCCTCTTTCTTATCGGCATCTGAGGGTGGTCTTATTGATAGCACTAATTAGAATTAATAAAGAGTAAAAAGTAAAAAAAAAAAAAAAGGTAAAACACCCCACAAAAAAAAAACAGTAATAATTTATTATTTCCCCCTTTTTTTCTCTCTTCTCTTTCCCTCCTCTCCCCTCCTCAGGGAAATATCGTGCCTATAATGGAGGGCCTGATTTGGGGTGAAGAGTTCAAGGGGCAAAAAAAGGGAGTAGGGACCTACTAAATGCAAAAAAAAAAAAAAAAAGGAAGAAAATCTTAGACAAGCATAAGATGATTTGCTTGTAAGTGATGGTCAACTAAGAGATATAATGAGAGGGATAAGAGGGAACCAGAAAAAAGGACCAAAAAAGAATAATAAAGAAGAAAAAATAAAAATAATAAGTAAAAATCTGTTGTATTAAGTGGAGCGAAGACTAAATACAATGGAGACCTTGGGTTGGGAGGACCCAAAATGCCACAAAAAAAAAATAAAAACAAAAGCAAAAAAGAGAAATAAAGCCAAAAAAAGCCTTGAGTCCCAAATTAACTAATTTGTTCGTGATTGAGGATTATATGGGAGGAAAGTAAAATGAGAAAAGAAAAAACGAATAGAAAGGAAAAAATAAGAATAAGAGAAAAACGAAGGAAGAAATAAAATAGGAAGAGAAAAAAACAAATTAAAGCAAGACAAAAAAAAAAGAGGAGAGAGTGAGAGTTAAGTGTTTTGGAGTATAACCTTAAAGGAGGGTGAGGATGAAGAAGAAAAATAAAATGCAACACTCATGGGTAGTGTAGTTCAAGAAAGGGGAAGCATAAGATGGGCAGAGAATAGAAGGACCGAGGTGGAGGAAATAAAGGCAAAAAGATAGAAGAAACAAACAACAACAACAACAACAACAACAAAAAAAAATAGTGGATCAAGTTGTAAAGTCTGTGGGTTTTTCTTGATTTTGAGAGGTTAACTTCTTCCTTTTTCTTTTCTCTCCCTCTTCCTGGTCGGTGACTCTGTACCCCAGGCTCTGCCCCTGTGTCACTCTTAGGTAGGGATTTGCAGTTGATGGGATTCTATGGCAATGTCATATAATTGGCTTTAGTCTTGCTGGAAGTAAAGGCTTGTTGGCGTTTGCAGGGTCCAACGATGAGAGAGTTTGCTTTCCTGGATTCTCTCTCCTAGTCCCCCCTTTCTGAATTAGCAGCCTGGTGATCCAGCTATAAGGCTGCAACTGCTTCTGCCTGGGGAGTAAGAGGCTCAAAAAGCTGGGAAATCCCCACTCTATCCCCACTCAGTGCAAGGCTTTGGGAAAGGCTCTGACAGTCAGGGCCTCCAGTGTAATCAGGCGGGGGTGGGAGTCAATTGTTGTCAAGGTGACTGTTCAGCGCCTATCATTTAGTTGGACCTCTCAACCCAGGCTTTCCACACTTTGTAGCCTGTTTTTGCAGGGAAGAAGAGGCACTAGTCTCTGCTTACGACTAGTGTAGTATAGACCTTATTATCTGCCAAGTCCTTCTTGTTAGCGTTTATCCCTAAATATGGAGGCTCTATTAATCAGAAGTTGCCCCCGCCCCTTTAGCGAGAGGCACTAAAAAATATCACGCCTCTTGTCTTGGAACGCTGAATTGAGAGAGATCTTATCAATTAGAACCGAGGGTGCGCAGATTTCATGGGTTAAGCTAATTTCAGTGATTGGGTCGCAGCTGTGCTTTCGAAGGTATTTTAGGCTGCCTGCGCGCGCCCCTCCCCCAACGCTTGATTGTTAGCTTGAATGGCTGGGTGAGGTGCCCCGCCCACGGAGAGAATCTCCCAAGCCTCTCCCGCTCGCCTCGCCGCTGGCGGCTGGACCACACCAGGCACAGGATAATGGAGCCCCCTGGGTGTGCGGGCCAGCAGGGCACCCTGGGCGCGTGGAATGCCCAAGGCACGCGCGTGAATGGGGCGCTCCGGGCACCGGTGGCCGGCGACCCCCACTCGCAGTGTTCGGGCCGCTGGGAACATCAGCGGTGCTCAACCGGACCGGGCGCGCGCGGCGGCTCGTGGTGGCTTACGGTGGCGGCTCGTGGCGGCCGCTCGCGGCGGCGGTTCGCGGTGGCTGCTCCGCTCGCAGGGGCTCGCGGCGGCTCGCGGTGGCGGCTCGCGGTTCCCAAGTATATGGGCTGACTCACCACAGGCGCACTTCCTTGCGGTTTGAAAGAACGTCCCTGTGGTCGATTCCTCCACACCCTCGTCTCTCAGATTCAAGTGATAACAGTCCTTTCGCTATCAGTTTGTGTGGAACTCTGGAATGCTCCGAGGATAAATTTTTCTGTTTCTAGTTGATAAATTTGTTGTGATTTAGGGGAGAGCTGTCGGACGCGCTGCTCACGGCGCCATTTCCGTGACGTCACTCTTGCTTCATTCTTGATGAACCTTCCTGGAGGCATAATGATACCACCTGTTTGGCAATTGGAAGGTTTTGATTCTGAGGTCTGCACTGAACATATCTTCACTTATCACCTTTCTGCGGGTATTCTGGTTCTGACTGCTGGCCTCCCTAATGGGGTCCGCAGTTACACGGAGATCCCAGTAAAACTCATGGTCTAGCTGGGTGGATCAGCGAAGCCTACAAATTTATGCATTTTCATGATTCGCAGATATAGTGGGTAATGGGTAAGTTAACTTTCAATTTACCTACTAAAAATTTCGCTGAAGCAGTTGCTCTTCTATAAACAATCACTAAAATATAGCATGACAATTCACCTACAAGAATCATGAAACGATTCCACTTAAAAAATAAATGTCTTTGTAACATGAAAACATATCTTCCCTTCTCTACCTACCCTGTATCTTCCCTTCTCTTTCTACCCTTTGTTCCCACAACTTACCTGTTTAATCAGAACACAAATTTTGTATATAGTTTTTCAAAGTGAATGCAAATCTCTTTTTAGCCCAAAGAAATTTGTTAACACATTTAATCTCTAACTCCTCTGGGGATAGAAAAAGTTTCAAAATATGCCAAGGAGAATTTGAGCTCGAGCTCAGGGAGAACTTCCTGACAGAGGGAGGTTGTGGAATGATTCCTTTAAAATAATAGTGATTATAGTAAAAGGGAGTGGGGAGGTTGTCCTAATCTGTGAGAGCTGGGGAGGACAGGGAGAGTTGAATGACTTCTCAAGGACTGATCCAGCCCCAAGATTCTGTGATGTGATTGTTCTGTCCCTTCCAGCTGTGTTTCTGACCCAAGCCTTTGCCTCCTGGAGCCCTGAGCTCTGAGTGAGAAACCACCAGCTCTCCACCACCCTTGGCAATGCAGGACCTTGTGCCAGCTGGCGACCTGTGTTTTCTGGGGACTCCAGAAGAGGACCGATGGGCTCCTCTGATTTGCTTTGACTGTTGGGCTTCCAGGGAAGCCCGCAGGGGTGTGGAGCTGATGAACCCCTTCTAGGGATCTCCTGCCGTCATTTGTTAACTCATTAGGGGTTTCCGGGGCATCTTCTCGTACTGAGCAGACAGAGCCTGCCTTTCACCTTGTCATTTTGCACTTCACTGGTTATGCATGGTTGACTGGACAGCTCAGTTCTGCAACCAACGATCTCGTCAGGGTTCAGCACAGTGACTGAGTCCCTACGTATGGTTCAGGTTAGCTAGGAGCCTGACTAATCCCTTTTTGAATACAGTAGTTCCCGTTATCACTGGGGGATACATTCCAGTTCCTCCAGTGGATGCCTGAAACCACGGATAGTACTGAACCCTATATACACTATTTCCCCCCTTATACTTACGTATTTTTTCCCTTAAAGGAAGCACTTTATGGCTTCTCTTTGGCATATATATCTAAACTGCCAGCATCACCATTCTTATGCTTTGTGCCACTATTAAGTAAAATAAGGGCTACTTGAACACAAGCACTGCAATACTGTGACAATCGATGTGGAAACCCAGATAGCCACTGGGTGACCAATTGGTGGAGAGCGTGTAAGGCGTGGATGCCATGGACAGTGGAAGAACAGTGTGCAATTTAAAGCTTACTATTTGTTTGTGGAATTTTCCATTTAATATTTTAGGTTGGCCGGAACCACACCCATGGAAAGTGAAATCGCCAATGAGGGGGTGGGGACTACACTACAAAGTGAACCAGCAAGTGGACTACTGTAGATACAATCATAAATGATTTGAGGATAGGATGATTTTACTTTAATGTCAGAATGTCCATTGCAAGGAACAATTGAATCAAGAACTTATTTTCTAGTTTTGTGTATGTTTTAATACAATCAACTCTTGAATAGCATGAGACCTATGCAAGTTCCCAAATTCATAAATATGAAAATATTTTCAAGACTTTTCCCTGGCTTTTTCCAGAACCACATTCTTATCTTGTGACTTTTCAACTTTTGTGAATATTAGATCTCTTATTTAATGAGATATTTTTATAACAGTACGTGTACTTTCTGAAACTGCTTTACAGATTGCTTTTATTTGTCTTTATGTACACATATATTTCTATGTAGAGAGCCTATTTTTGGTATAGCGTCAGGCCATCACTGAATTAAACTTTCAAATTTATTTCAACATTTCTTTCTAGTAAGGTTCATGACTTTCCTTTTAAATTTCAGTTGTTGTTTTTAAATTCCTGAAAGATATTTGAGTTCATTCTTGTTAAAAAGACCATACTGACAAAGCTAAAGTTGCCCTGAACTCCTACTTCAAACTAATTTTTCTGACTAGAGGGGGCCACTGTTAAAAATTTGGGGTGCATACCCTGGCCAGATAGCGTGTTTGGTTGGAGCATTGTCCCGAAGTGCAGAGAGACTGACGGAATTGGAAGGACACTGACTTGAGCCATCTGCTTGAGTTCGAATTCCACTCCTGTCATTTTACCAGCTGAGTGATTTGGGCAAGTTACTTAACTCTATGTACCAGTTTTCTCTCCTATAAAAATGGGGCAAATAATAGTACCTATTTCATAGGACTTCACAGTATTAAAAGGGTTAATTTGTGTAAAGTACTTACAACAATGTCCGGCCAGGTAATTGAAAGAAAGTATTGCATATACATATTCTAGAAAATTATTGCATATATATATTCTAGAAAATTATTGCATATACATGTTCTAGAAAATTATAATCTGTATATGCATGGTATTGTATTGTGTATAAATTTCTATTGCTTCCTTTTTAAAAACTTGGCACAATTCAATGCAACCCCACTAATTTTTCAACCGCTGCATAGTTTTTCATTGAATGCACATAGCAAAATTTATTTAGCCACCCCCTATTGATGCATATTCAATTACTTACAATTTACTGCTACTGCTAATGGAGCTCATTGGATACCCTTGTACATGCCCCCTCTCGCATGTAGATGTTACTGTGTTCCTCTAGGGCATGGACTGACATGTGGAATTACTGTTGTTGTTGTTGATAGTGGTTTGTGTGTGTGTTTGCTCTTTTGGATATTTTTAATATTCTTGCTCTCAAACACCTTTTATATTCAGGCCACGTTTCCCTTTGCTGGTGTGGTTGTTCCTTCTTGCACATCTGCACATCTGTCGGGAGCACCTGCAGCCGTAACCACTTCCTTTGCTGTGGTCCAGAGGGAGTGCCCACAGTGGACTTGCTCCCTCTTCCTCAGCTTTGGCTTACTTGAGAACATTTCTCTTTGCCTTCAGTTTTCCTTCTTTAACACCATTCTGAGATCTTCATGGATTCACAAAACGTTGTAAGAAACGGTGTGGTGGGCCCCTGGGTAGGCTCCACTGAGTCCCGGAGAGCAAACGCCTGTTAAACTAGGGTACTGAAAGCTTCACGGTTTGCCAGGACCCAGCTGCTTAGCTGGGCCTGTGCCTCTGGGTCTCCCCGGCCGTCTGTGACTTCTGAGTTTCCCGACCAGCCGGTGGCTGTTCTCTGGGAGGCCTTTTGAGGTCTTGCCCTCCAGAGTTGGACAAAAGCTCAAGGTGAATTTTATGCAGATATTTGGGGCCTTTTTTTGTTGTCATTTTCAGCTTCTTCCTCTTTGAAACTCGGCTCCCTGGATTACAGTCACTGTGGCTGGTACAGTCCACTGTGGCAGACCATTATCATTCTGTTTTCTCTATCCAGTGAGCTAGAAAAGATGAAGTCCAAGTGATAACAGGAGGCTAGATTGTGTTGGTCCTTGTGAGCCACTTAAGCCACTGTAGACCATTGTAGTCATTGATGACATGAATAATCAACATTATAAATTGGTATTGATTTTGGAGGCATCTATTGAAATAATTATATTGATTTTTTTATTTGTTATATTAATGCAATGGTAACAGTAATATAATTTTAAAGCATGAGCCCTTTGGAACATTTATAGAATAAAATCTTGATTATGATTTATAAATATTTTTAATATGAGGCTATAAACACTTATTTAAGATTTTTGCGTGTTTGTCCACAGGTGGTATTGACTTAAGAGTTTTATTTTCTTGTGTTGGGCTTGTCCATTTTTGGTATCAGAGTTCTGCCAACTATATAAAATGAGTTTAGTAGCTCTCCATCTTCTTCCGTGCTGTAGCATTTGGTATAAATTGGGTATTTCCCGTAGTTCTTTAAATGGTAGAATTTTTCCTGAGGTTATCTGTTCATTGGTGTTCATATTTCTTCTTGAGACTGTTATAATTTATAGTTTCCTATAAAAATCATTATTTTTGGCCCTGGCCGGTTGGCTCAGCGGTAGAGCATCGGCCTGGCGTGCGGGGGACCCGGGTTCGATTCCCGGCCAGGGCACATAGGAGAAACGCCCATTTGCTTCTCCACCCCCCCCCCCTCCTTCCTATCTGTCTGTCTCTTCCCCACCCACAGCCAAAGCTTTATTGGAGCAAAGATGGCCCGGGCGCTGGGGATGGCTCCTTGGCCTCTGCCCCAGGCGCTGGAGTGGCTCTGGTCGCGGCAGAGCGACGCCCTGGAGGAGCAGAGCGTTGCCCCTGGTGGGCGTGCTGGGTGGATCCCGGTCGGGCACATGCGGGAGTCTGTCTGACTGTCTCTCCCCGTTTCCAGCTTCAGAAAAATACAAAAAAAAAATCATTATTTTTTATCTGTTTCAAATTTATTGTCATAATATTGTATATATTATTCTTTTATCATTAAAAAGAGCCATCCTTGAACATCCTCTTCACTTATCTGAAGCTTTCCTCCTTTTCCTGATCAGACTGGGCCGGTGTGTTTTGTTTTCTCTTTTCAAAGACTTAGCTCTTTGTTCTATTGATCAATGCTTTTGAAAAATATATCTTTCATTAATTTCTGGGTTTATCTTAATACTTTCTGCCTTATCTGGTTTATTTATTTTTATATTTCTAGATTTTGGCTATTTTTTGCTATTCTGAGGGGTAGAGGGGTGCTGTGGTGGATGCTAGGCTATGCCACACTGTTCGTCCTTTAGGACCAAGACGTGCATTCTCGCGGTGCAGGAGAAGGTGGCTGCTGGTGGGTCCCAGCCCGGTCCTTCTTCTGTCACGCATTGCCTTCAACCCAAGG
Organism: Saccopteryx bilineata; assembly: GCF_036850765.1. Classification (NCBI taxonomy): domain Eukaryota; kingdom Metazoa; phylum Chordata; class Mammalia; order Chiroptera; family Emballonuridae; genus Saccopteryx; species Saccopteryx bilineata. Next base: position 295,712,667 of record NC_089491.1, on the reverse strand, counting down.
GAGCTGCGCACCCAGAGTCACACCAGGGCAGCCACACACGCTGACTGGTTGCTGAGGGGTACAAAGGACTGCTTGCCTCCATTTGGTACTACGCAGCGGGGCAGTCTCAGTTCTAGAACTTTCTGTAGGATCAGCTGAGACCTGTGTCACCACTGCAGAGTTGTCCACCTCCTCCCTCTGTCCAGTCCGAGGGTACTGCTTAAACACCCCCCCCCCCCCGGCACACCGATATCCGAGTCTGTCTCTCACAGGGCTGCCTTTTGGTTATTATTTCTGATGTAATTTACGTTAATGAACATTTGTTTTCTCATGCACGTGTATGAGAGTTTCTTTACCTAGAAACAGAATCATCAGTTTAAAGGGACTGTGCACCTTGAACCTGACCAGATACTGCTGACTGGTTCTCTGAGACGGCCAGCCAGCTTACCCTTCCACGAGCAGTGTATTCACATCCTTGCAAACACTCCATACCACCATCCCTTCATTGTAGTTTTCCTAGGTCACACTATTTGTTCTCTCATAGATAGATTATAGATAGTTAAAAAAATCGGTTAGTGAATCACCAGCTTTTAATAGGTTAATTCTAGATGTTCACTTTTATTATTAATATCACATTAATTAAAGAGGTACAGTTAATAGACTTAGAGAGTTCAAAATTTAGAGCCAGGGTCAGGAAATCTGGATTCTAATCCTTAGTTGGCCCAGGATCAATTCAATGGCCCAGAGTCAGCCATTCATCCTCTCTGGACCTCGTTTTTCTCATCTGCTAAATATGGAAGTTGGCCTGAGAGAACTCCTAGGCCTTGTCCACTGTGAAAGCCAGTGGTTCCTGGGGTTCACCCCTCCTCTCCTACGACCATCCTTCCCCCACCACTGCCTATGCTGAAGTCAGACTGTAGGGACCGTCTTATCTCTTCTTAGAAGAAGAAAGCATCTTTTGCTCTTCATGATGACCAGGGCCTTGGGGTGAGCCAGAGTGGGGAAGACTGGATGGATGCCCCATTCTCTTTGCTGGTTCACTCCCCACCCCCCGCCTCCACTTAACTCAGATTCTGACTCACTTCTCACTTACTGGCCTAGAGACAGTGTTCACGAAGTCTTTTTAAACCATTTTTATTTAGTTCTACACTGAGATACCTCACAAAATAAGTAACAAAGACATGGTCCTTTAAAAATTAAGGATTTAGCCTGACCAGGTGGTGGCGCAGTGGATAGAGCATCGGACTGGGATGAGGAGGACCCAGGTTCGAGACCCTGAGGTCGCCAGCTTGAGCGCGGGCTCATCTGGTTTGAGTAAAGTTCACCAGCTTGGACCCAAGGTCGCTGGCTCGAGCAAGGGGTTACTTGGTCTGCTGAAGGCCTGCGGTCAAGGCACATATGAGAAAGCAATCAATGAACAACTAAGGTGTCACAACGAAAAACTAATGATTGATACTTCTCATCTCTCTCCGTTCTAGTCTGTCTGTCCCTGTCTATCCCTCTCTCTGACTCTTTCTCTGTCTCTGTAAAAAAAGAAAAAAAAGAAAAAATTAAGGATTTAGATGGATCAATACTCATTGAAAAAGCATTTTTGGATGCTCTGTGGGTAACTGTGGGAATAAAAGCCGAAAGAGACTCTGTCTCTCCCCTCAGAGCACCTGGTCTGGTGGCAAGATCTGGTGCAGCAGGTGCATGCGCCGTGCTCTAGGTGTGGCCAGGCCTGGAGGCTGCCCAGCCCTCACAGGGGAGATGGGGTTCACAGTGGCACCAGGGAATGGGAAAGAGAAGGAGGGGAAGAGCTGATACGGTCTATTCTGCTTCTGGTTAGGCATGTTTTGTGCTCCTTCATGTGGAAAATGAATGGAAGCTAAAATCACAGGCAGCTCGTCAAGATATTCGAAGGCCCTTGGAGTCTGCTCCAGGGAACAAAGGCTTTTGGTGACCATTACGTATCCGTGTCATCAGTAACACTGTTTTTCCGGCTCACAGTCCAAGGGTCCTTCCTCCTGAGATTCTGGGGTAGAGATAAGCATGTCAGGAGGGGGCTGCAGAAGGGGCTTTGGTTTTCTCTGACAGGCAGGTCATTGGTTTCATATGAGAAAATGACTAGTCAGCCATGAAAATAAATGACCCCATGTCTTGTCTATAGACCAGAATCAGCCAGTCCACACATTTAATAGAAAGCTCACCCAAGAGCCTTAAGGAAATGAGCCTGATATATCAGTGTGTGTGTGTGTGTGTATGTGTGTGTGTGTGTGTGTGTGTGTGTATATATGTATATATATATTACTAGTGTCTTTTGTTTTATTTGTGTGTATGTGTGAAATTCCATATTAGCATCAGAATTGATTGCCTCTGGGTAGATGTCCCTGTGCTTAGAGCCTACTGATAACGGGGCAGGAGGAGGAAGTGGTGATGCTGGAAAATGATGAAGAAACATATGGAAGGAATCAGCATGGATGATACCAGCTGAGTTGGAATTTCAGTGACCAAGCAGTGTTTAAACAAAATGGCCAGTCAGTTTTTATTTCTGATGGAAATGTCATCCAATAGTTCCCCTTCTGGGAATAACGCCACACACAATTATAGAAAATTGACTTTATACCTGAATCCCCAAACGAGAGGGAAAAATTCCAGGCACCTGAATTCTCAAATGAACACACACAAAAATACTCAGATGAAATGATCTGGAACAATGGATCAGCAAATTGTGTTCTTTGAAGCAATACATCAGCATGTGTGAGATATTACCCAAGTAGAGAGACCAATCTGGATGGGGGAGAGTTTACTGAAGATAGATTTTACATTTGAAGGCATACGAAGATGTAGATTAGGGTTGGGGGGAGGGGGATAAATTTAGGTGGTGGGATCTGCCCCCTTTGGTGGTGTCAGACCAGGGAGATCTCCACTGACAATCTCCCATCTCCAGCTGCCTGTGTTCCCTGAGCGTCCGGTCTAGAGGTTGCAGGAAGAGAGATTTATTCCAGGTTATTCTTCTCTGGAGCCCAACTCTGTGAGTTGGTGAACAAAGCTCTTGGTGTCCTCTTTAGCATTTGTTCCCCAAAGGTTTATATTTCATTCCCAGCATTAACATATCAATGCCACCAATATGCATATATTTTCATTAAATTGCTTTCAGTTGAAAGAGCTAACATGCCCTTGTAATGCCATTAAATGTGAACAATTATGAAGAAAGAGAACACCCTATTTGTTCTCTCTTTCAAGACCTCAAACTGGATTACCTTGTTCTCCTAACAGGTGAAAGTCCTTTTGCCCAACATTTTAGACATGGACAAATTGCTTCTATTGCGGGCTGTTTTGGAAGGCCTTCCCCTCTGTTACCTTTCCCATTCATTTGTAGTTGAGGTGTAATGTTAACTCTTGATCACAGGCACTAAAGGAGGGGAACTCCATCACAAGTGATAGAAAATGGCAGATAATGCAAAAGACATTTTTATTTGGCTTTGAAATATACCTGCATACTTACCTTTGAATATGAGGATGTTTGACATTCCAGGAATTTATTTCAAACCAGATTTGGAAACCAAACTGTGAAGACTTCATGCCCCTGGTACTAGGAGGCTATGTCCAATTTCTATTCCTGCCAACCCCAATTATTTCCACCTTGCGATTCACTTCAAGCTGTGGAAAGGCATGAAACACTCTCAGATTCATTGACATTTTATTCTTAGCCAAACCTGTACTGAAGCCCGGAAGGAGTTAAGTAGGCCAGTTTCAATGGGTTTCCTGAAGTAAACAGACTTGAGAAATCAACAGAGCTGTAGTTCATACAAATTTAAGAATTCACCCATAAAAAACCTATATCTGGCCTGACCAGGCGGTTGTGCAGTGGATAGAGCATCGGACTGGGATGCGAAAGGACCCAGGTTTGAGACCCTGAGGTCGCCAGCTTGAGCACAGGCTCATCTGACTTGAGCAAAAAGCTCACCAGCTTGGACCCAAGGTCGCTGGCTCGAGCAAGGGGTTACTCAGTCTGCTGAAGGCCCACGGTCAAGGCGCATATGAGAAAGCAACCAATAAACAACTAAGGTGTTGCAAAGAAAAACTAATGATTGATGCTTCTCATCTCTCTTCATTCCTGTCTGTCTGTCCCTATCTATCCCTCTCTCTGACTCTCTCTCTGTCCCTGTAAAAAAAACAAAAACAAAACCAAAAAACCCCTCCAAAAAATAAACCTATATCTGCACCTTCCCAAATATAGAAGGAGTAACCCAGATCAGTACATTGAGTCTATTATACAGCAGATACCACTGCCACATAATATGCCACTGATTGTTCTAGTGGCTATAAGATTAAAAAAGCCAATCAAGCAAACATCTTATTGTGACTATGGAGACTTACATGTCACCTGACCAGGCGGTGGCACAATGGATAGAGCAAAAGAACTTTTACCTGTTAGGAGAACAAAGTGATCTAGTTTGAGGTCTTGAAAGAGAGAGCAAATAGGATGATCAGTGGATTTTCTTTTCTTTTCCAGAGATGACCAATGAGGTATTGTTTTATATTAGGAAATCATAAATTTATAATGTATTTGATGTGTATCAATAAAGTTGTTTCAAACTTTTGTAATCGGCTCCCCTTTAAGTTGGCACCTGAGTCCTTTTGACAAGCCCTGGTAGTCTCGGTTGCCTGCTATGACTAGATGTTCTAGGCTCACATTTTGTATTTTATACTCCAGACCTAGAATCAGCCATTCCACCAAGGAGCCAGATTACTTTTAGTGGAAAATTATATTGAGGAACAATAATCTGAATGTAGAAAGATTTAAATCCAGAAATCCCAAATGTCTACTTCTATTTTTAATACATGTAATTTGCTAAAGGAATATAGTTGATCTTTGATAGTCCTAGGCATGACAATAGGAGGGAAGTGAGTCAAGGCTGAAGCCAGTGGAAGGAAGGATGAGGAGAAGGAAGATATCTATTCCAATCCCTCCCTCGACGTCCTCCTTGCCGTTCCCTACCCTACCATTCACTTACCCCAACTCTCTGAGCATCGTGAGAGGCCAAACATTTCCTTTCTCTAAATGGGAAATTGTGACTGTCTGTTAAATCTAATTGGACTAGGAATGGAGTTGGGTGTAGAGAATTGATTAAAGGACCACTGAGAAGAAAATACCATTTTTTTTTCTTTTGAGAAACAAAGCATCTTTTTCAAAGCATATTTCTCTGTCTTCATTTTTCTTTTGGACTATGGATAGGATTTTTTTGTGTGTTTGATAACAAAGAAAGGATCCCAAAGTCTGGTTCCAAGTGTGAGACAGCAGAGACTTGTGGAGATAGTGAGAGGTCACACTGGGTTTTCCTGGGGCTTCTCAGGGGACAGGAGATGGAAGCCACAGGGATATTTTCACTTAGACCTGGAGCTAGAGATGGGTTTCCAATGGATGCAGACGAGCTGGGGGCTCTAACGTTCCCTCTGCTCTGTGAGTGTGTCTGCAGTCACAGCTGTCCAACTCACCGGGATGTCATTACCCTTGGGGTCGGGAACACTGTCTCAGATGGACACAAAATAGCCACCTCTTCAGGCTGCCTGGACTTATTTTTGTTGTTATTGTTTCAGTGGGGTGGTTTCAGTTATTGTTTCAGTAAAGTAGAGTGGTTGCTTCTCTTATTGCTGTCTGATTATTTCTTAGTTGATATTTTTTTCCAGGATGCTTTTTTTTCCCCACAAAAACTTAATCGTGTCAGAGGGAACACCATTGAAATCAATTGATAATTAAATTTTTGTCTAAATTAATAAATCACAACTATTCAGATCATTTCAGTCTAAATAATTTCTATTATGGTGAACATAATTGTTAGATTCAACTTTTAATGAACCATATTGTTAGGTAAAATTCTTATGACAATTGGGACTAATAGACTATATTAACCTTTATTCTTCTAAGCTTGACATCACATTGGACCATGTTAATGTGAAAGTACCTGGAAGAATTTTGTCGGTAAGTAGTCATTGTGACTCTGCTGGCCTTCTGATGGAGCCCGTGAGGCTTTGGGAAATAAATGATGTTTGATGTTTGCCAATGGGTGTCCTTATCTACAACCAATTTTTAGGGTATTTGGTTATATTTAGGGCATGCCTTTATACGATGAAAAATGTATTAAGCTCAAGAGCTGGGAAGCCCCCATCAAGCATCAACATCTTTTTGGAGCACCCATCTATAAGGTACATCGGGTTTTGGGTCCTAGGATGGGTATGTAGTAGGGTGTCTACAGAAGAAATGAACATCATTCCTTTCTTAGGGGAACAAACAGTCTAATGGAAAAAAAAAAACAGTAGAGCTTCACAAGAAAGTACAATGGACATCCATTCCAGAGAAAGATAAGTGTATTTAACTAGAAGTAGTTTTGTGGACCTATGTCTAGATGTGACTCTAAAGTTCTGTGGTCTCTTTCTTAGAGAGGATATTGGAATTTATACATCCTCTTGAATGTTATCTCCTTGAAAATACCTGCATGGCAATCTGGAGATCTCAATAAACTCTGCTCTGAGAAAGGTCTTCAGAGTTTTAAATGGCTAGAATAGAACATCTGCTCTGCTTTTGTAACTAGGGAAACCACCATAGTTCACAGGACCAAGAACTGTTGAACAATGATTCAATTATAGGTGAAGGCCTATGACACCAATCAGTCTGGCAATGGCAACAGCTGGAGCAAGGGTCCCCAAACTACGGCCCGCGGGCCACATGCGGCCCCCTGAGGCCATTTATCCGGCCCCCGCCGCACTTCTGGAAGGGCACCTCTTTCATTGGTGGTCAGTGAGAGGAGCATAGTTCCCATTGAAATATTGGTCAGTTTGTTGATTTAAATTTACTTGTTCTTTATTTTAAATATTGTATTTGTTCCCATTTTGGTTTTTTTAGTTTAAAATAAGACATGTGCAGTGTGCATAGGAATTTGTTCATAGTTTTTTTATAGTCTGGCCTTCCAACGGTCTGAGGGACAGTGAACTGGCCCCCTGTATAAAAAGTTTGGGGACCCCTGAGCTGGAGGAAGCCAATCTCTTATTTTATCGATTACTGACACATAGCGCAGCACTCTATGCAGAATCCTCTATCACCAAAGAGTACCCAGGGGCATTTATCATTAACCATAAAACTGGTTTTTGGTTTTGTAAGAACCATAAAATTGACCCCAATAAACTATAGAAGTCACTTCCTCTCACCCTTGTCCCTGGATTCTCTTTCTTGCCTATGAAAGGGGGTGGGATGGATGGGAGTATGTCTTGGACATCACTGTGTAGCGGTGACTATCTGTTGAAGTCACCACAAGTTGGCACCCAGCTCCACTTGTTTGTTGTTTGTTTCCTTAAAAGTAACAGATGTCTTGTAAGGGACTGGTGGTTGGGTTTGCTACTTTTTCCTTATGCAAATTACTTAAGAGGAAAACTGAGCCCCAGTGATCCATGGTGACAGGGAGAGGCAGATGCCCGGCCTCCCACCCCCATGTCTATCAGTCTGGGGATGTGTACACAAGTCCACATGTGACTGAGATGTGCCACTTAGGACTTTTGGTCACCTGCTCCATTTGATCAATTTAGACTATGGTTTAAAAAACTGAAATCTTCCCAAACTGATCAGGATTAATATAGGGAAATTTTTGTAGAGGAAGGTAGGAGAGTACTGAGGAATTAACCAGGATTTAGCAGAAAAGAGTGAGAAGCGCATCTCAGAGAGGCATTGAACTGGATCTTCCTGAGCAGAGATCCAGGGAGGAACTGACCCCGGGTGTACCCTGAGGTTCCCTGGCAGCCGCCACCCAGAGTGAGTAGAGACCCAGGCTGCTCTCTCCCCCTTCCTCTGCTGTTCCTTATTCTCTTTCCAAGCAGTCTGTCCCCAGGCCTCTGACTGATTTTAGCCCAGCCATGACGGGGCTCAGGTAGATGGGACGACTGCTCCCATCCGTCTGCCCATGGGTGCCAGTGGATGACAGCCTCTCTAGACCCTTCTCGGCCAGGGTCTAGACCCAGTCAGATCTGAGCTTAGAGACAGCCAGAGGAAGAGACCTGGAGCTTGTGGTGAGCAGCTGTCCCTTCTTGAAGGTGACATATGAGGGTGGACACAAGGACATTTCATGTGGTGATTATGGGAGTGGGAGAAGGCTAGGGACAAATCTCTTGTTGAAAATAGTGTGTGCACTGTTCACAGTGGCCAAGACATGGAAACAACCAAAAAGCCCTTCAATAGAAGACTGGATAAAGAAGATGTGGCACATATACACTATGGAATACTACTCAGCCATAAGAAATGATGACATCAGATCATTTACAGCAAAATGGTGGGATCTTGATAACATTATAAGGAGTGAAATAAGTAAATCAGAAAAAAACAAGAACTACATGATTCCATACATTGGTGGAACATAAAAATGAGACTAAGAGACATGGACAAGAGTGTGGTGGTTACCAAGGGTGGGGGGGGGGGGGAGGGAGGACATGGGAGGGAGGGAGGGAGAGAGTTAGGGGGAGGGGGAGGGGCACAGAGAACTAGATGGAGGGTGACGGAGGACAATCTGACTTTGGGCGAGGGGTTTGCAACATAATTTGATGACAAAATAACCTAGACATGTTTTCTTTGAATATATGTACCCTGATTTATTAATGTCATCCCATTACCATTAATAAAAATTTATTAAAAAAAAAAAAAAAAAAAAAAGAAAATAGTGTGTGCAGCTTTGACAATAACGTTCTCCTGGCTGCTTTTTCAAAGCCATCGGCAACGGCATATGAAAATGATGAAATGAGGTGTAATTTATCAAGCAGGCTGGTGGGGACCTTTCCAGGACACAGTAGGTATTTCTGTTTGGGTAGAGAAATACTTGGGTTTGAAATTATTAAACATCTTCATCTTCTTGGCGATTTTGTCCTTTTGGTAATTTGAGCGGAGTGTGTATGTGTTTGTGTCTGCAGATTACTTTGAAAAATGAATATTATTTACTTGTTCTGAAGAAGCTCTTAAGCTCTGTTGTCTAAATAGGAAATTTAGAGCTAATAAAATGAGACTATTATGGACGCCCAGACAAATAATAACAGAGGCTAATATCTTTAAAAAAATAAAAATAAAAATTTTAAGGTCATTGTGGTTAAATATCAGGGCAAAATTCAGTATAAACCTCCACAATTCGTTTTTGTCTTTCCTCATTCTCTCCCTTTTATTATAGTCGAGGCAAATCCCTGGACACAGGAGGAAGTTTCTTTCTGTGCTCTGGGAACTAGCTCTATGCCTTCGCAGCAAAGATGTCTCCTTTCACTGGGCCCCCGGAAGCAACTAGATATGGTCTGAGCATTGCTTCTGCCCTTGATCTTAGCCGAAAGGCGGAGATGCGATGAGCATCGATTGTGCATGCATTTGCACTGGCAGCAGGATGGGTATTTGATGGGTACCTCGGGGAAGCACGAGTCCATGCTATCTTGGGTGAACTGCTTCTCACCTCTGCACTGTAGGGGATTGCGGGGCAGGGCTGTGGTGTGTTTGAGTTGTAGAGCACTTCTGCCATGGGGTCCGGACACCACTCACAAACTTTGCTGCCATTTTTTGCTGCCATATAGTCACGGATCTACTTGGCGTTCTACAGTCTCAACTTTTCTTTGCTCATCTCCCCTTTCAAAGGTGTATTAGCCAGGAGGGGCTTTGGGACCCCCTTGGCATATACCAATTTTTTCTCTTTCTTTGAACTCCTATGTGTTGAAAGTCCTACAACTTGGTTAGGTACCGTGCCTGGCCTCTCTGAATTTCAGTTTTATCATCTGTAAGGTAAGCAGAGGCGGTCTTTCTCTTCCCAAGATATCTTATGCAAAATTTTGGTGGATAGACTATGTACTGGTGGAACTGCTTTGCTGGAAACAGTGGGGAGCCATATCAGCCCCTCTTTACTTGTTTCTCTCTCAGTCCTTTGGTGGTTCCCAGGGCCCCAGGGACATGAAGGTCCAGAATCCCACAGGTCACTGCATCCCCAAGACTGGATGATTGCTAGTCATTCCCACTCCAGGGCACGGAGGTTGTAGGTATTTCATGAGTAGATGGCCATCTCTAGCCTCCAGTGTTGGAAAAACAGGTTGAGGCCATTGGCTTCTGCATGCCTACTGATCTGCTCTCTTCAGGCGGAGAGGTTTCAAAACCTGAGGTCTTCTAAGTCAGTCTCTTAGAACCACACATGTGAAGGGATCTTCTCTGACATGGGATATTCCCAGTTGAATTGGGGTTTCCCAGGGCAACACTCCCATTATTTTCCTGTGGAAGAACCAATGCCTCTGTCTGTAGAACACAATGGTGGGAGAGGGTGTATGATTGGTCTGCTTTGAGGGGTGTCAGGAGCTGAAAGAGAGGCCCTTGGGGAACACCCTGCAAAGGGCAGGCCTCACTTTATAGAAATTTCCCCAGTTGTAAGTCTCAGGGATCTTTCTGAAAGGAGAGGAAAGATCTGTATTCACCGTGAGGGTCCAGGCTAGGCTTGGCCTCTTCTACTGCCTCTCAGTGCCCACCCTCCTGGTCACATGAGAGGTGGACTCCTTTCTCCTGGAGCCCTTGGTTTCCTAAATGGTGATGGATGAAAGAACACATCTGTCCCACACAGGTAATCTTTGCCATCTTAATATTTGTTAAGCTTTTTGATTTACTGAAGAGTTACAGTCACGTCAGGTCACAAAATTGCACATTAGATCTGCTTCATGAAACACTCTGAGTGAACGGTTTAACTCATTTATTTCACCATCTTTAAACCAGTGTAGCAGAAGAATTGCCCCTCCCCTTTATAAATCTTCCCATTTATTTCTGACTCAGGTTCATGGGAGGGTGCAGACCTAGTCTGTTCTGGGTTTTATCTATGGCCATGGAAACCTGGCATGCATTGCTCATGAGAGTGAGCAAACCCAGCTCTCATTTGTTAAATTAGCCAGAGAAAAATTTTGTCTAGGAAGCCTGGGGCATATGCTTATAAGACTTCCCTGTGGCATCTGAGATGCACCAGTATCTTACCCTCTTCTCTCCTCTGTCACCCTGTGTTCTTTCCCCATTTGGTTCTTTTACTCCAGAAGTCCTAACTCAAAGGGGGATTATACCTGCAAAGGATTGACAGAGAATCATTGCAGGTTGCTCTACAAGAGAGAGTTTGGAATCTGTCGTTTGTGACTTACGTACAAGAGGTCAAGAAGAATCTAGATTGTGACTTTCTTCATTTAATTCCTTATTCCTCCTCAGACAGGGAGTTTCCAAAGAGAGATATAACTTTCCTGGGCATCTTGGCAACCTGGTAGGAGCTGTGGGGGGACCTGGCCCTGAGATAAGATCTGAAGGTTGTGCTGAGACACTTTGTGGTGCTGAGATTGGCAGTCTGACTCCCTCCTAATGTCATCTAGAATAGGGCCAGGGCACTGGGCTCTTATATTTCTATTTTATAGATATTCAAGTTTTATTTGTGGTCTAATATATAATAAAAAATTTAAAATATTCCAAGGATATTTGAAAAGAATTTCAAACATGTACTATATTTTTTGTTCCATAAGACGCACCATTTCTCCCCCAAAAGTGGAGGGGAAAATGCCCGTGTGTCTTATGCAGTGAATGTTCATTTTTTTTTGCTGCTGAGGGGCACTATGCTGGTAACATATGTAAAATGAACACCAGCGGGGGCATAATCATACCCACCATGGTGGTGTGCAGAACCCCAGCATGTGCTAAGTAATCTGGTTCTGGTTTCCATAGTTGCATGCAGTGCAAGAGGGAAGGCGAGCGATGTTGTGTGGGCACATTCACCTGGTATCATCCAGGGCAGACGTGAAAGGTCTGCAGCTGCTGGAGCTCTGTGTGAAGTGCTGATAGCACGTGTTGCCAGCCTAGTAGGATTTCATTGAGTGGATGGCTGGCAGATAGGGGAGGGGCCAAGGGTGCTAGAAAAAATCTGCCCTATTAGGACTTGACCAGCTTACAGCACATATTAGCGAAACCACACACACAAAAATAACTTTAAAGAAATGAGACTCGGAATGACATCAGAGAAATGGTGCTGTAAGGAGCAATACTGATAAATCTCCCCCAACATTCAACAAGATCTTCCACCAGAGACAGAAAAATCTATCCTTGGACCTCCAGCAGTTCCACACTAAACGCAAAGTACTATCAACAAAACCACCCTCAGATGCCATTAAGGAAAAGGAAATCAAATATCATGTATACAAAAGACAGAGAGGTAGCACAGATAAATGAGGAAAAATCTATGGAAAAAATTTAATATTTTGGAAACCTTGGAGCTAAATGACAGAGAATTTAAAATAGAAATCCTAAAAATACTCAGAGATATACAAGAAAACACAGAAAGGCAATTTAGGGAGTTCAGAAAACAACTCAATGAACACAAAGAATATATTACCAAGGAAATTGAAACTATAAAAACGAATCAAACAGAGATGAAAAACTCAACTCACAAGCTGAAAAACGAGGTAACAAGCTTAGCTAACAGAACAGGTCAGATAGAAGGTAGGATTAGTGAAATAGAAGACAAGCAACTTGAGGCACAATAGACAGAAAGAAGAAAGAGACTCAAAATTTAAAAAAATGAGAAAGCCCTACAGGAATTGTCTGACTCCATCAAAAAGAATAACATAAGAATAATAGGTATATCAGAGGGAGAAGAGAGAGAAAATGGAATGGAGAACATATTCAAACAAATAATACATGAGAACTTCCAAAGCCTGTGGAAAGAACTAAAGCCTCAAATTCAAGAAGCAAACAAAACTCTGAGTTTTCTTAACCCCAACAAACCTACTTCAAGGCACATCATAATGAAATTGGCACAAATGACAAAGAAAAAATTCTCAAGGCAGCCAAGGAAAAGAAGAATACAACATATAAAGGAAGGCCCATTAGATTATCATCCAATTTCTCAACAGAAACTCTATAAGCTAAAAGAGAGTGGACCCCAATATTTAAAGTCCTGAAAGAGAGGAACTTTCAGCCAAGAATATTATACCCATCAAAACTATCCTTCAAATAAAAAGGAGAAATAAAAACATTCATAGATACAGAAAAGATGAGGGAATTTATCATTAGAAAACCCCCACTCCAGGAATTACTAAAGGGGGTTTTCAACCAGATACAAAGAACAAAACAAAACAAAACCACAAGTAAAAGCTCCACCAAGAAAACAATAAAACCAAATTTAAACTGTGACAACAAAAACAAACAAAAAAAAGGACAGAGAATGGAAATTAACAGTAACAAAGGACGATGGAGTACAGAAGTACTCACAAGATAGTGCATTGCAATGAAGAGGGTAGGAACCCTTTTCATTACTTAATGATAACCACCCTTGATAAAACCACCACAGAAGCACGTGATTTTAAAAAGATAGCAACAGAGGATAGAACTATGGAATACAACCAAATGAAAACAAAGGATAAAAAAACAAAAGAGAAGAATCAAACAAGACACAAACCTGACAGAAAGCAATGTATAAAATGGCAATAGGGAACCCACAAGTGTCAATAGTTACACTAAATGTAAACAGATTAAACTCACCAATAAAAAGGCACAGAGTAGCAGAATGGATTAAAAAAGAAAATCCAACTGTATGCTGCCTACAAGAAACTCATCTAAGCAACAAGGATAAAAACAAATTCAAAGTGAAAGGCTGGAAAACAATACTCCAAGCAAATAACATCCAAAAAAAAAAAAAGCAGGCATAGCAATACTCATATCTGATAATGCTGACTACAAGACAACAAAAGTACTCGAGACAAAAATGGTCATTTCACAATGATTAAGGGGACGCTGAATCAAGAAGACATAACAATTCTTAATATATATGCAGCAAACCAAGGAGCACCAAAATATATAAGACAGCTACTTATTGACCTTAAAACAAAAACTGACAAAAATACAATCATACTTGGAGACCTCAATACACTGCTGATGGCTCTAGATTGGTCATCCAAATAGAAGATCAATAAAGATATATTGGCCTTAAACAAAACACTAGAGCACCTGGATATGATAGACATCTACAGGACATTTCATCCCAAAGTGACAGAGTATACATTTTTCTCCAGTATACATGGATCATTCTCAAGAATTGACCATACGTTGGGCCACAAAAATAACATCAGCAAATTCAGAAAAATCGAAGTTGTACCAGGCATATTTTCTGATCATAAAGCCTTGAGACTAGAATTCAACTGCAAAAAAGAGGAAAAAAACCCCACAAAAATGTGGAAACTAAACAACATACTTTTAAAAAATGAATGGGTCAAAGAAGAAATAAGTGCAGAGATCAAAAGATATATACAAACAAATGAAAATGACAATACAACATATCAGAATCTATGGGATGCAGCAAAAGCAGTGATAAGAGGGAAGTTCATATCACTCCAGGCCTTTATGAACAAACAAGAGAGAGCCCAAGTTAACCACTTAACTTCACACCTTAAGGAACTGGAAAAAGAAGAACAAAGACAACCCAAAACCAGCCAAAGAAAGGAGATAATAAAAATCAGAGCAGAAATAAATGAAATAGAGAACAGAAAAACTATAGAAAAATTAATAGAACAAGGAGCTGGTTTTTTGAAAAGTTCAACAAAATTGATAAACCCTTGGCAAGACTTACCAAGGAAAAAAGAGAAAGGACTCATATAAACAAAATCCAAAATGAAAGAGGAGAAATCACCACGGATATCATAGATATACAAAGAATTATTGTAGAATACTATGAAAAACTTTATGCCACTAAATTCAACAATCTAGAAGAAATGGATAAATTCCTAGAACAACACAACCTTCCTAGACTGAGCAGAAAGCCTAAACAGACCAATTAGTAGGGAAGAAATAGAAAAAACTATTAAAAACCTTTCCCAAAATAAAAGTCCAGGCCCAGACGGTTATACTAGTGAATTCTATCAAACATTCGAAGAAGACTTGGTTCCTATTCTACTCAAAGTCTTCCAAAAAATTGAAGAAGAAGCAATACTTCCAAACACATTTTATGAGGCCAACATAACCCTCATACTGAAACCAGGCAAGGACGGCACAAAAAAAGAAAACTACAGACCAATATCTCTAATGAATACAGATGCTAAAATACTAAACAAAATAACTAGCAAATCGAATACAACAACATATCAAAAAAATAAGTACATCATGATCAAGTGGGATTCATCCCAGATCTCAAGGATGGTTCAAAATACCGTAAAACGGGTTAATGTAATACACCATATCAACAAACAAAGAACAAAAACCACCTGATCTTATCAATAAATGCAGAAAAGGCATTTGATAAAATACAACACAATTTTATGTTTAAGACTCTCAACAAAATGGGTATAGAAGGAAAATATCTCAACATAATATTGAGATATATTGGCCATATATGATAAACCATCAGCTAAACATCATATTAAATGCACCAAACTGAAGGCTTCCCCCTTAACTCAGAACAAGACAGCGGTGTGTCCACTCTCTTCACATCTTATTTCAATGTGGTGCTAGAGGTTTCTAGCCAGAGCAATCAGACAAGACAAAGAAATAAAAGGCATCCATATCAGAAAAGAAGAAGTAAAGGTATCACTTTTTGCAGATGACATGATTCTATACAACGAAAACCCCAAAGAATCTACAAAAAAACTACTAAAAACAATAAGCCGAGTGACTTCACGGAAATGGCGCCGTGAGCAGCGCGTCTGACAGCTCTCCCCTAAATCACAACAAATTTATCAACTAGAAACAGAAAATTTATCCTCGGAGCATTCCGGAGTTCCACACAAACTGATAGCGAAAGGATTCTTATCTCTTGAATCTGAGAGACGAGGGTGTGGAGAAAGCTACCGCAGGGGCATTCATTCAAGCCGCGAGGTTGTGCGCCTGTGGTGAGTCAGCCCATGCTCGGTAGCCGCGAGCCGCGAGCCGCCGCTGCGAGCCCCGGCGAGCAGCCGCAGGCGCGCGCCCGGTACGGTTGCAGAGCGAGCACCGCTAACGTTCCCAGCAGCCCCCGCACTGCGAGTGAGAGTCACCAGCCACCGGTGCCCGGAGCACCCCATTCTCGCGCGTGCCCTGGGCATTCCATGCGCCCAGAGCACCCTACTGGCCCGCACACCCAGGGTGCCCCATTATCCTGTGCCTGGTGCAATCCAGCCGCCAGCGGCAGGGCGAGCGGGAGAAGCACCAGGGTGGTCTTCTACTTGGGAGATTCTCTCCGTGGGCGAGGCACCTTACCCAGCCATTCAAGCTAACAATCAAGCGTTGGGGGAGGGGCACGCGCAGGCAGCCTAAAATACCTTCGGGAGCACAGCTGCGACCCAATCACTGAAATTAGCTTAACCCATGAAATCTGTGCACCCTCGGTTTCTAATTGATAAGATCTCTCTCGGTTCAGCGACCCAAGACAAGAGGCGTGATATTTTTTAGTGCCTCTCGCTAAAGGGGGGGGGCAACTTCTGATTGATAGAGCCTCCATATTCAGGGATAAACGCTAACAAGAAGGACTTGGCAGATAATAAGATCTATACTACACTAGTCGCAAGCAGAGACTAGTGCCTCTTCTTCCCAGCAAAAACAGGCTACAAAGTGTGGAAAGCCTGGGTTGAGAGGTCCAAATGAATGATAGGTGCTGAACAGTCACCTTGACAACAATTGACTCCCACCCCCGCCTGATTACACTGGAGGCCCTGACTACCAGAGCCTTTCCCAAAGCCTTGCACTGAGTGGGGATAGAGTGGGGATTTCCCAGCTCTTTGAGCCTCTTGCTCCCCAGGCAGAAGCAGTTGCAGCCTTATAGCTGGATCACCAGGCTGCTAATTCAGAAAGGGGGGACTAGGAGAGAGAATCCAGGAAAGCAAACTTTCTCATTGTTGGACCCTGCAAACTCCAACAGGCCTTGACTACCAACAAGACTAAAGCCAATTATAGGACATTGCCATAGAATCCCATCAACTGCAAATCCCTGCCTGGGTGTGACACAGGGGCAGAGCCTGGGGTACAGAGTCACCGACCAGGAGAGGGAGAGAAAAGAAAAAGGAAGAAGTTAACCTCTCAAAATCAAGAAAAATCCACAGACTTTACAAACTTGTTCCACTAATTTTTTTTAGTTGTTGTTGTTTGTTTCTTCTATCTTATTGCCTTTATTTCCTCACCTCGGTCCTTCTATTCTCTGCCCCATCTTATGCTTTCCCTTTTCTTGAACTACACTACCCATGAGTGTTACATTTTATTTCTCTTCTTCATCCTCACCCTCCTTTAAGGTTATACTCCAAAACACTTAACTCTCACTCTCTCCTCTTTTGTTTTTTTTTTGTTTGTTTGTTTTGCTTTATTTTGTTTTTTTTTCTTATCCTTTTTTATTTCTTCCTTCTTTTTTCTCTTTTTCTTATTTTTTCCTTTCTATTCGTTTTTTCTTCTCTCATTTTACTTTCCTCCCATTTAATCCTCAATCACGAACAAATTAGTTAATTTGGGACTAAAGGCTTTTTTTGGCTTTATTTTTCTTATTTGCTTTTGTTTTTATTTTTTTCTTGTTTGTTTATTTTTGTGGCATTTTGGGTCCTCCCAACCCAAGGTCTCCATTGTATTTAGTCTTCGCTACACTTAATACAACAGATTTTTACTTATTATTTTTATTTTTCTCTTCATTATTATTCTTTTTTGGTCCTTTTTTCTGGTTCCCTCTTATCCCTCTCATTATATCTCTTAGTTGACCATCACTTACAAGCAAATCATCTTATGCTTGTCTAAGATTTTCTTCTTTTTTTTTTTTTTTGCATTTAATAGGTACCTACTCCCTTTTTTTTGCCCATTGAACTCTTCACCCCAAATCAGGCCCTCCATTATAGGCACAATATTTCCCTGAGGAGGGGAGAGGAGGGAAAGAGAAGAAAGAAAAAAGGGGGAAATAATAAATTATTACTGGTTTTTTTTGTAGGGTGTTTTAACTTTTTTTTTTCTTTTTCTTTTTTTTTTTTTTACTTTTTACTCTTTATTCATTCTAATTAGTGCTATCAACAAGACCACCCTCAGATGCCGATACGAAAGAGGAAATCGAATATTATGGATACAAAAGAAAGAGAGGTAACACAAATAGATGTGGAAAAATCTATGGAGAAAAGACTTACCATATTGGAAGCCTTGGAGCTAAATGACAGAGAATTTAAAATAGAAATCTTAAAAATACTCAGTGATATACAAGAAAACACAGAAAGGCAATATAGGGAGATCAGAAAACAACTCAATGAACACAGAGAATATATTACCAAGGAAATTGAAACTATAAAAACAAATCAAACAGAAATGAAAAACTCAATTCATGAGCTGAAAAATGAGGTAACAAGCTTAGCTAACAGAACAGCCCAGATTGAAGATAGGATTAGTGAAATAGAAGACAAACAACTTGAGGCACAACAGAGAGAAGAAGAAAGAGACTCAAAAATAATAAAAAATGAGAAAGCCCTACAGGAATTGTCTGACTCCATCAGAAAGAATAACATAAGAATAATAGGTATATCAGAGGGAGAAGAGAAAGAAAATGGAATGGAGAATATACTCAAAACAAATAATAGACGAGAACTTCCCAAGCCTGTGGAAGGAACTAAAGCCTCAAATTCAAGAAGCAAACAGAACACCGAGTTTTTCTTAACCCCAACAAACCCACTCCAAGGCACATCATAATAAAGATGACACAAACCAATGACAAAGAAAAAATTCTCAAGGCAGCCAGGGAAAAGAAGAGTACAACATATAAAGGAAGGCCTATTAGATTATCATCAGATTTCTCAGCAGAAACTCTACAAGCTAGAAGAGAGTGGACCCCAATATTTAAAGCCCTGAAAGAGAGGAACTTTCAGCCAAGAATACTATACCCATCAAAATTAACATTCAAGTATGAAACAGATATAAAAACATCCACAAATACAGACAAGATGAGAGAATTTATCACCAGAAAGCCCCCACTCCAGGAAATACTAAAGGGGGTTTTCCAACCAGATTCAAAGAACAAAACAAAACAAAACCACAAGTAACAGCTCCACCAAGAACACAATAAAACCAAACTTAAACTGTGACAACAAAAGCAAAAAAAAAGGGGAGAGGACAGAGATTAACAGTAACAAAGGACGATGAAGCACAGAAACACACTTAAGATAGGGTACTACAATGAATATGGTAGGTACCCTTTTCATTACTTAATGGTAACCACCCTTGAAAAAACCACCACAAAAACACATGACTTAAAAAAGGTAGCAACAGAGGAAAGAAGTATGGAATACAAACAAACAAAAACAAATGATAGAAAAACAAAAGAGAAGAATCAAACAAGATACAAAACTAACAGAAAGTAATTTATAAAATGGCAATAGGGAATCCACAAGTGTCAATAATTACACTAAACATAAATGGATTAAACTCACCAATAAAAAAACACAGAGTGCAGAATGGATTAAAAAAGAAAATCCAACTGTATGCTGCCTACAAGAAACACATCTAAGCAACAAGGATAAAAACAAATTCAAAGTGAAAGGCTGGAAAACAATACTCCAAGCAAATAACATCCAAAAAAAAAGCAGGCATAGCAATACTCATATCTAATAATGTTGACTACAAGATAGAAAATGTATTCAGAGACAAAAATGGTCATTTCATAATAATTAAGGGGATGTTGAATCAAGAAGACATAACAATCCTTAATATATACGCACCAAACCAAGGAGCACCAAAATACATAAGACAGCTACTTATTGACCTAAAAACAAAAACTGACAATAATACAATCATACTTGGAGACCTCAATACACCACTGACGGCTCTAGATCGGTCATCCAATCAGAAAATCAATAAAGATATAGTGGCCTTAAACAAAACACTAGAGAACCTGGATATGATAGACATCTACAGGACACTTCATCCCAAAGCGACAGAGTATACATTTTTCTCTAGTGTACATGGAACATTTTCAAGAATTGACCATATGTTGGGTCATAAAAATAACATTAGCAAATTCAGAAAAATCGAAGTTGTACCAAGCATATTTTCTGATCATAAAGCCTTGAAACTAGAATTCAACTGCAAAAAAAGAGGGGGAAAAACCCACAAAAATGTGGAAACTAAACAACATACTTCTAAAAAATGAATGGGTCAAAGAAGAAATAAGCGCAGAGATCAAAAGATATATACAGACACATGAAAATGAAATACGACATATCAGAATCTCTGGGATGCAGCAAAAGCAGTATAAGAGGAAAGTTCATATCACTTCAGGCCTATATGAACAAACAAGAGAGAGCCGAAGTAAACCACTTAACTTCACACCTTAAGGAACTAGAAAAAGAAGAACAAAGAACATAACCCAAAACCAGCCGAAGAAAAGGAGATAATAAAAATCAGAGCAGAAATAAATGAAATAGAGAACAGAAAAACTATAGAAAATAATCAATAAAACAAGGAGCTTGGTTCTTTGAAAAGATCAACAAAATTGACAAACCCTTGGCAAGACTCACCAAGGAAGAAAAGGAGACAGGACTCAAATAAATAAAATCCAAAATGAAAGAGGAGATATCACCACAGAACATCATGAGATATACAAAGAATTATTGTAGAATACTATGAAAAATTATATGCCACCAAATACAACAATCTAGTAAGAAATGGATAAATTCCTAGAACAATACAACCTTCCTAGACTGAGTCATGAAGAAGCAGAAAGCCTAAACAGACCAATCAGCAGGAGGAAATAAAAAAAACTATTAAAAAACCTCCCCAAAAATAAAAGTCCAGGCCCAGACGCGTTATACTAGTGAATTCTATCAAACATTCAAAGAAGACTTGGTTCCTATTCTACTCAAAGTCTTCCAAAAAATTGAAGAAGAAGCAATACTTCCAAACACATTTTATGAGGCCAACATAACCCTCATACCAAAACCTGGCAAGGATGGCACAAAGAAAGAAAACTACAGACCAATATCTCTAATGAATACAGATGCTAAAATACTAAACAAAATACTGGCAAACCGAATACAACAACATATTAAAAAAATAATACATCATGATCAAGTGGGATTCATCCCAGAATCTCAAGGATGGTTCAACATACGCAAAACGGTTAACGTAATACACCATATCAACAAAAAAAAAAAAAAAAAAAAAAAAAAAAAAAAAAAAAAAAAAAAAAAAAAAAAAAAAAAAAAAAAAAAAAAAAAAAAAAAAAAAAAAAAAAAAAAACAAAGAACAAAAACCACATGATCTTATCAATAGATGCAGAAAAGGCTTTTGATAAAATACAACACAATTTTATGTTTAAGACTCTCAACAAAATGGGTATAGAAGGAAAATATCTCAACATGATAAAGGCCATATATGATAAACCATCAGCCAACATCTATTAAATGGCATAAAACTGAGGGACTTTCTACCTTAAAGTCAGGAACAAGACAGTGTTGTTCCACTCTTCTCCACTCTTATTTAACGTGGTGCTATGAAGTTCTGGCCAGAGCAATCAGACAAGACAAAGAAATAAAAGGCAATCCATATCGAAAAGAAGAAGTAAAGGCTATCACTTTTGCTGATGATATGATCCTATACATCTGAAAACCCGAAGGACTTCCACAAAAGAGTATTAGAAACATTAAACCAATACAGTAAGGTCGCAGGATACAAAATTAACATACAAAAGTCCATAGCCTTTTCTATATGCCAACAATGAAATATTAGAAAACGAACTCTCAAAAAAAGTAATCCCCTTCACGATTGCAACAAAAAAAATAAAATACCTAGGAATAAACATAACAAAGAATGTAAAGGACCTATATAATGAAAATTACAAAGCATTGTTAAGGGAAATCGAAAAAGATACAATGAGAATGGAAAAATATTCCTTGTTCTTGGATAGGAAGAATAAATATAATCAAAATGGCCATATTACCCAAAGCAATATACAAATTTAATGCAATTCCCATCATATATCCCTATGAGATTTTTTAAAGAAATGGAACAAAAAAATCATCAGATTTATATGGAACTATAAAAAACCCCGAATAGCCAAAACAATCCTAAAGGAAAAAGAATGAAGCTGGGGGCATTACAATACCTGACTTTAAAACTATATTATAGGGCCACGATAATCAAACAGCATGGTATTGGCAGAAAAATAGACACTCAGACCTATGGAACAGAATAGAAAGCCCAGAAATAAAACCACATATATATGGTCAAATAATCTTTGATAAAGGGGCCAACAACACACAATGGAGAAAAGAAAGCCTCTTCAACAAATGGTGTTGGGAAAACTGGAAAGCCACATGCAAAAGAATGAAACTCGACTACAGCCTGTCCCGTGTACTAAAATTAATTCAAAATGGATCAAAGACCTAAATATAAGACCTGAAACAATAAAGTACATAGAAGAAGACATAGGTACTAAAATCATGGACTCTGGGTTTTAAAGAACACTTTATGAACTTGACTCCAATTGGCAAGAGATGTGAAGGCAAAGATAAATGAATGGGACTACTCAGAATAAAAAGTTTTTGCTCAGCAAGAGAAACTGATATAAAAATTAAACAGACAGCCAACTAAATGGGAAATGATATTTTCAAACAACAGCTCAGATAAGGGGCCTAATATCAAAATTTACAAAGAACTCATAAAACTCAACAACAAACAAACAAACAATCCAATAAAAAAATGGGAAGAGGACATGAACAGACACTTCTCCCAGGAAGAGATACAAATGGCCAACAGATATATGAAAAGATGCTCAGCTTCATTAGTTTATTAGAGAAATGCAAATCAAAACTACAATGAGATACCACCTCACCCCTGTTAGATTAGCTATTATCAACAAGACGGGTAATAGCAAATGTTGGAGAGGCTGTTGGAGAAAAGGAACCCTCATTCACTGTTGGTGGACTGTAAAGTAGTACAACCATTATGGAGGAAATGTATGGTGGTTCCTCAAAAACTGCAAATAGAACTACCTTATGACCCAGCACTCCCTCTACTGGGTATATACCCAAAACCTCAGAAACATTGATACGTGAAGACACATGTAGCCCCATGTTCATTGCAGCACTGTTCACAGTGGCCAAGACATGGAAACAACCAAAAAGCCCTTCAATAGAAGACTGGATAAAGAAGATGTGGCACATATACACTATGGAATACTACTCAGCCATAAGAAATGATGACATCAGATCATTTACAGCAAAATGGTGGGATCTTGATAACATTATAAGGAGTGAAATAAGTAAATCAGAAAAAAACAAGAACTACATGATTCCATACATTGGTGGAACATAAAAATGAGACTAAGAGACATGGACAAGAGTGTGGTGGTTACCAGGGGTGGGGGGGAGGGAGGACATGGGAGGGAGGGAGGGAGAGAGTTAGGGGGAGGGGAGGGAGGGCACAGAGAACTAGATAGAGGGTGGCGGAGGACAATCTGACTTTTGGGCGAGGGGTATGCAACATAATTTAATGACAAAATAACCTAGACATGTTTTCTTTGAATATATGTACCCTGATTTATTAATGTCATCCCATTACCATTAATATAAATTTATTTAAAAAACAAACAAACAAACAAAAAACAATAAGCCAATACAGTAAGGTAGCAGGATACAAAATTAACATACAAAAGTCCATAGCCTTTCTATATGCCAACAATGAAACATTTGAGAATGAACTCAAAAAAATAATCCTCTTCACGATTGCAACAAAAAAATAAAATGCCTATGAATAAACATAAGAAAGAATGTAAAGGACCTATGTAATGAAAACTATAAAGCATTGTTAAGGGAAATCAAAATAGATACAATGAGATGGAAGAATATTCATTGTCTTGGATAGGAAGAATAAATATAATCAAGATGGCCATATTACCCAAAGCAATATACAAATTTAATGCAATTTCCATCAAAATTTCAATGACACTTTTTAAAGAAATGGAGCAAAAAATCATCAGATTTATATGGAACTATAGAAAACCCCGAATAGCCAAAGCAATCCTAAAGAAAAAGAATGAGGCTGGGGGCATTGCAATACCTGACTTCAAACTATATTATAGAGCCACGACAATCAAAACAGCATGGTATTGGCAGAAAAATAGACACTCAGACCAATGGAACAGAATAAAAAGTCCAGATATAAAACCACATATATATGGTCAAATAATTTTTGATAAAGGGGCCAACAACACACAATGGAGAAAAGAAAGCCTCTTCAACAAATGGTGCTGGGAAAACTGGAAAGCTACATGCAAAAGAATGAAACTTGACTACAGTTTGTCCCTTTGTACTAAAATTAATTCAAAATGAATCAAAGACCTAAATATACGACCTGAAACAATAAAGTACATAGAAGAAGATGTGGGTTCTAAACTCATGGACCTTGGTTTTAAAGAGCATTTTATGAATGACTCCAAAGGCAAGGGAAGTGAAGGGAAAGATAAATGAATGGGACTACATCAGACTAAGAAGTTTTTGCTCAGCAATAGAAACTGACAACAAAATAAACAGACAGCCAACTAAATGGGAAATGATATTTTCAAACAACAGCTCAGATAAGAGCCTAATATCCAAAATATACAAAGAACTCATAAAACTCAACAACAAACAAACAAACAATCCAGTAAAAAAATGGGAAGAGGACATGAACAGACACTTCTCCCAGGAAGAAATACAAATGGCCAACAGATATATGAAAAGATGCTCATCTTCATTAGTTATTAGAGAAATGTAAATCAAAACTACAATGAGCCTGACCAGGTGGTGGCGCAGTGGATAGAGCGTCAGACTGGGATGCGGAAGGACCCAGGTTTGAGACCCCGAGGTCACCAGCTTGAGTGCGGGCTCATCTGGCTTGAGCGAAAAGCTCAGCAGCTTGGACCCACGGTCGCTGGCTCCAGCAAGGGGTTACTCGGTCTGCTGAAGGCCCGCGGTCAAGGCACATATGAGAAAGCAATCAATGAACAACTAAGAAGTCGCAACGCGCAACGAAAAACTAATGATTGATGCTTCTCATCTCTCTCTGTTCCTGTCTGTCTGTCCTTCTCTATCTCTGCCTCTGTAAAAAAAACAGAAACAAAAAAAAACTACAATGAGATACCACCTCACACCTGTTAGATTAGCTATTATCAACAAGACAGGTAATAGCAAATGTTGGAGAGGCTGTGGAGAAAAAGGAACCCTCATTCACTGTTGGTGGGAATGTAAAGTAGTACAGCCATTATGGAAGAAAGTATGGTGGTTCCTCAAAAAACTGAAAATAGAACTACGTTATGACCCAGCAATCCCTCTACTGGGTATATACCTCCAAAACTCAGAGACATTGATACGTAAAGACACATGCAGCCCCATGTTCATTGCAGCATTGTTCACAGTGGCCAGGACATGGAAACAACCAAAAAGCCCTTCAATAGAAGACTAGATAAAGAAGATGTGGCACATATACACTATGGAATACTACTCAGCCATAAGAAATGACATCGGATCATTTACAACAAAATGGTGGGATCTTGATAACATTATATGGCGTGAAATAAGTAAATCAGAAAAAACCAAGAACTGCATTATTCCATATGTAGGTGGGACATAAAAACGAGACTAAGAGACATTGACAAGGGTGTGGTGGTTAGGGGGGGGTGGAGGAGGGAGAGGGGAAGGGGGAGGGGGAGGGGCACAAAGAAAACTAGATAGAAGATGATGGAAGACAATCTGACTGGGTGATGGGTATGCAACATAATTGATCAACAAGATAACCTGGACATATTTTCTTTGAACATATGTACCCTGATTTATTGATGTCACCCTAGTAAAATTAATAAAAATAATAATAAAAATAAATTTAAAAAAATGAGACTCATCTAGCTATAATTCCTGGGGATCTTTCCAGCCAGTTGCAACCTCTCGACGTTTCCATTAACAAACCGTTTAAATTCTTTATGTGAGAAGAGTGGAACAAATGAGTGGCTGCTGGTAATCATGATTTGACACCAACTGGACGAATGAAGAGACCCACTATCACTCAAGTTTGTGAATGGGTGAAAACATCCTGGCAGTCAGTGAAGAATGAAATCGTGGTATGGTCATTCAAACAATATGCCATTAGCAATGCCTTAGATGACACTGAAGATGGTATCATATATGAAAATAGCTCAGAAAGAGGTACCAGTGATTGTGAGCAACTGAACTTCTTAAATTCTGATTCTAGTGATGAGTTCCTGGGGTTCCTGGACAACTAGAGGAGTATTTGAACATTAAAGTCTCTTCTTATTTGTTAATAACTGTGTTTTTTTTTTTTTTTTTTTTTTTTTTACAGGGACAGAGAGAGAGTCAGAGAGAGGAATAGACAGGAACAGACAGACAGGAATGGAGAGAGATGAGAAGCATCAGTCATCAGTTTTTCGTTGCGACACCTTAGTTGTTCACTGATTGCTTTCTCATATGTGCCTTGACTGTGGGCCTTCAGCAGACTGAGTAACCCCTTGCTGGAGCCAGTGACTCTGGGTCCAAGCTGGTGAGCTTTGGTCAAACCAGATGAGCCCGTGCTCAAGCTGGTGACTTTGGGGTCTTGAACTTGGGCCTTCCGCAGCCCAGTCTGATGCTCTATCCCAGGGGTCCCCAAACTATGGCCTGCTGGCTGCATGCTGCCCCCTGAGGCCATTTATCCAGCCCCTGCTGCACTTCCGGAAGGGGCACCTCTTTCTTTGGTGGTCAGTGAGAGGAGTACAGGATGCGGGCGCAAAGCGCTGCGTCGCTCACGTACAGTACTACTTCTGGTGACGTGGGTCGCATGTGTCACGGCTCCAGAAGCACGTCATATCACTTGTTACGGCTAGCAGTGACAAATACGGAACCGGACATTGACCATCTCATTAGCCAAATGCAGGCCCATAGTTCCCATTGAAATACTGGTCAGTTTGTTAATTTAAATTTATTTGTTCTTTATTTTAAATATTGTATTTGTTCCCATTTTGTTTTTTTACTTTAAAATAAGATATGTGCAGTGTGCATAGGGATTTGTTCATAGTTATTTTTATAGTCCGGCCCTCCAACGGTCTGAGGAACAGTGAACTGGTCCCCTATGTAAAAAGTTTGGGGACCCCTGCTCTATCCACTGTGCCGCCACCTGGTCAGGCAATAACAGTGTTAATGGTTGTTAATACTGCTGTTGAGTTTACATTGTTAAAATATTATTATAGTATATTTTATTAAATATTTTAACACACCATTTGGTTCAGAATATTTTTTTCTTATTTTCTTCCTTAAAACTCTAGATGTGTTTTATTGTCACGTAAGTCTTATGGAGCAAAAATTACAGTAATTCAAAATATATAATATGTTGTATATTACCAAGTTCTATATGAATTTATTAAATAGGGCTTGCTTCTTCATATCTTTTGTATTCTTTTCATCTATTTAAGCTTTTGTGATTTTGAAAAGCAAGTAGAAAATCACTATTATTGAGGTTTTCTTGGTGCTTTTTTATGTTTCTGATAGATTTTACTTTATAAATTTCTCTGATTTTTTTCTAGAAGTGCAAATATTTCTGATGGTTTTATCTTCTTTGTGAATTGTACCTTTTATCACTATAAATTATTCATCTTTATTTTCTTTAATTTACAGCTGATACATATTTTTGATCATTTTTTTTCTTTAAAAAGTTTTATTTGAAAATTAAAAATTAACAAACAAAAAGAAGATGACAAGGATAATATGATAAAACCTAGATATTCTTTTTCCTGGATGAACAAATGTTATCATTTTTCATGTGTACTTTAGATTTTTTAAAGAAATGAATAAACTTTGTTCTGTAGAGCAGTGTTAGGTTCATAGTAGAATTGAGCGGAAAGTATAGAGTTCCTAAATTACTCTACCCAGCACCCCACCCCACCCCTGCCACACACAGCCTCCTTCATTCACCTTCAACATTGGGTATGTTTGTTACTGTCAATTAACCAGCATGAACATGTAATTATCACCAAAAGTCTATAGGTTATGTTAGGGTTCATTTTTGGTGTTGTATATGCTATAGTTTTAGGTAAATGTATAATGATAGGTATCCGCTGTTACAGTATTACAAAAAGTTTCATCGCCTTGAAACTCTGTGCTCTATTCCATTTCTTCCCTGATCACACCCCTGGGGACCATGGACTTTTTTTTACTGTCTCTACAGTTGGACCTTTTATAGAACGGGTTATAGTTGGAATCAAATGCTTCAGTAGTTTTTTACAGATTTGTTTCTTTCACTTAGTAATAAGGTTCCTTCATGTCTTCTTCCAACTTGAGAGCACTAAATTATGTTCCATTGCTTATTTGCCCAGTTTCTTTATCCATTTATCTACTGAAGAACATCTTGGTTGCTTCCAAGTTTTGGCAACTGTGAATAAAGCATGTGCAGATTTTTGTGTGAATGTGTTTTCAACTTATTTGTGCAAATACTAAGGAGTGTGATTACTGGATATGTTAAGAGTATGTTTGTTTAGCTTTGTAAGAAACTGTCAAACAGTCTTCCAGAGGGTTGTACTGTTTCTTATTTCAACCAGCAATGAGGAGGAGGAGGGTTCATGTTGCTCTGCAACCTCAGCAGTATTTGGGAGTGTCAGTGATTTGCAGTGTGGCCATTCTACTGGGTATGTAGTGGTGTGGCTGTTGTTTTAATTTGCATTTCCCCATGATGTATGTATGATGTTGAGCTTTTCTTCCCATGCTTATGTACCATCTGTATATTTTCTTTGGTAAGATGTCTGGTTAGGTGGCTTGCCTACTTTTTAATGGGGTTGTTTTCTTACTGTTGTGTTGTGTCATATGTATATTTTGGACTACAATTCTTTATCAGTTATGTCTTTTGCAAATATTTTCTTCTAGTCTGTGACAGATTTTTTTTAAAGAAGTAAAACATCATACATAAAGTTTCTATCTCCTACATTTCCTTCCCTAATCCAATTGCCTTCTATCCCTCCTCAAAGGAAACAATTATCATGGGTTTGGTGTATATTCAGTCTAGACTCTTACATGTTTACTACATGTAATCTTTAGTAACATTTAGAAATGTTGCCTGACCTGTGGTGGTGCAGTGGATAAAGCATCAACCTGGAAACACTGAGGTTGCCGGTTCAAAACCCTGGCTTGCCTGGTCAAGGCACATATGGGAGTTGATGTTTCCTGCTCCTCCCCCTTCTCTCTCTCTCTCTCTCTCCCCCCTTCTCTCCTCTCTAAAATGAATAAATAAATTTAAAAAATGTATAAAAAAATAAACTATAAAAAAAGAAATGTTTTTTGGATTTAACAATTACTTAAAAGATCTCATACATTTCAAGACCTTTCCTTCACCCAGTCTATGTTTTTTTTTAAGTCTATTCATGTTAATACATACAGATATACTTACTCCTTCTGACTAATACAGAGTGTCCTGACACATGAATATGTCACACATTTTATATCCATTCCCCTATGTCAGGCATTTGAATTATTTCTAACTTTCTTTTTATGGACAAAGCTTCACTATCTCATATTTTTGTGAAAGAGTTTTGCTAGAGTATGAAACTGGAGGTGGAGTTTCTGGGTTAGAGGATATGCAGGACTTTTTTTTTTATTGTACTAGATATTACTAAATTGCTTTCCCATGTGATTGTGTTGATGTACACACAGTGTGTATAGGTTTTTATTTTTCCAAACGCTTACCTAATCAACATGGTCAGACTTTCAAATTTTTGTTAGGTTAAAGGCTGGGAACTAGTATCTCACTGCTTTATCTTTTGAACTGCAGCTTCCTGATTACTATTGAGGCAGACACTTTTCACACTTACTGGCCATTTTCTCTTTTGTTAGATTCCTGTACCCTTTTTATACCTGTTTATACCCTTTACCCATTTTCTACGGGTATATTTATTTCTTATTGTTATAGGAATTATTCATGTATTCTGCATGTGAAAGTTTTGTTGGCAGAAATATTAAAAATATTAGACAATAGGCCCTTGCCAGTTAGAGCATCATACTGAAACACCAAAGTTGCAAGTTTGATCCCAACTTAGGATACATATGGGAAGTGACCAACAAATGCACAACTAAGTGGAACAACAAATGAATGCTTCTCTTTCTCTCTCTCTCTTCCTCTCCGTCTCTCTAAAAAAATCAATTAAAAAAATTAAACAACAAAATATAAGTACAGTATAAGTAATTACCAATTAATATAGATGTGATATCCAATTAGAGCAAACTGAATTCATAAAGACATTCTTTTTTTTTTTTAAAGACATTCTTTTTTTTTTTTACAGAGACAGAGAGAGTCAGAGAGAGGGATAGATATGGACAGACAGACATGAACGGAGAGAGATGAGAAGCATCAATCATCAATTTTTTGTTGCGACACCTTAGTTGTTCATTGATTGCTTTCTCATATGTGCCTTAACCGTGGGCCTTTAGCAGACCAAGTGACCCCTTGCTCAAGCCAGTGACTTTGGGTCCAAGCTGGTGAGCTTTGCTCAAACCAGATGAGCCAGTGCTCAAGCTGGCGACCTTGGGTCTCAAACCTGGGTCTTCTGCAAACTGGTCCAATGCTCTATCCACTGTGCCACTGCCTGGTCTGGTCAGGCATAAAGACTTTTTTAATTTTTATTCTAAAATTATATAATTTTTTCTCTTTATATCTAGATATTTAATTAACTGGTGTTTTTAAAAATGAATATGGTGGTTAGCTAGGATCAATCATTTTTTACATAAGGAAATCCGTTGTCCCAACCTCATCTATTGAACAGTTCATTACTTCTCTACTTATTTTTATGCCTCCTCTGTGTTGTACAAAGCTACCTTATATATTGGGTTTGTTTTTGGTATTTCTAGTTTGTTTCATTAATTAATTTGTTTATCTTTGCCAACATGACATTGTATTTTTCTTTTATTAAACCATAACTTTATAAAGAATTTTAAAATTCTGAGAAATCTTCCTTCCTATTCTTTTTCTGAAGTATCTTGGATAATTGTGGACATTTCTTCTTCCATGTGAAGTTTAGGATCAGTGTTTATATATCCAGGAAATATTCTATTGGTGTTTGATTAGAATTAAATTGATTTTATAGAAAAATTTATATATTAAAGAACATTTTATGGTATTGAGTTTTCCTATCCATGATCATAATCATAATCACCATTTATTTGGGTTTTTTAAATGTTCTTTAATGATGTTTCATGCATATTTCCATAAGGTTTTACAAGGAGTTAGATTCACTTTGATAGTGATTTTTTTTGTTAAGTTATCTTGTATTTTTTATAGCTGTCCTGAATTCTATTTTGTTTTCTATTATATTTTCCAGTTAGTTATCAACTATATTGAATGCTGTTGATATTTGTATGTTTATCATGTCTCCCAATCTCAATGTATTTTTATCAGTTCTAATAGTTTATCTTCAGGCGATGACAGTTTTGTTATATTATTGTCTTATTACTTTAACTAAGACTTAGTATCAGGATTAAATACTCTTATAAATGAGAAATAGAAGGGAATATTCTTGGTCTGATAAAGGGATATACCAAAAATTATTGCACATATGACATTTGATAGTAAAACTTTATGGTTAAATTTTAAATTCTCTCTACTAAAAACAGATCCCCACTCTCTTCTCTACTACAGAAGTCCCCCTTTTCCATGTGGGATATAGAGCAAGACCCCCATGGATAACTGGAACCATAGATAGTACTGAACCATATATATATGAAAAAAAATTATATATATATATATAAAATGTTTTTTTCCCTGTACATACATACCTCTTCACTTAATGGAAGCATTTTACGATTTCTCTGTGGCATATCTGAATTGCCAGCATCACTACTGTACTTTTACGCTTTTAGGCCACTTTTAAGTAAAATAAGGATTACCCGAACACGGCACAGTGACACTGTGACAATGACTCTGAACTCCCAGATGGCTACTAAGTGTATGCAGTGTGGATAGCATATAGCATATATAGTGTGCATAGCATATATAGGTGGATAGCATACACAGCATGGATATATTGGACAAAGAAATGATTCATGTTCTAGGTGGGATAGAGTGGGTAATTTTTTCATGACGAGTTACAATGTTGAACTTTCTGAATATTTGCATGTCAAATATCCTCTTTCTCAGGAGAAATAGTTTGCAACACTAAGTGGTGAATTTTACTATCTTTGCTATAAAAATTATATATAAAACATCTTTCTACTATCCTTTTTAGTGTTACTTGAAAATTCAATGACAGTCTGAGTTTTCTTTAATTGTTGCTAATCTTGTACATCTGCAAACTTACACAATATGCATGAAACTTACACAATATGTTTCATGCATTTGGCAAGACATGTTTACTTTTGATTATTATTATTTTTTTGCTTACTCCTATTGATATTTGGCAAATCTTTTCAATGTGACGGATTAGGTATTTTTCCAGTTTGGAGAACTTTTATTTATTCTTTGGTTTATAGTTCTCTATCATCCACTACTTTCTTTTCTTTTGGACTTCTTTTGTATTGATATAGATTATTTTGGTTCTATTCTCCATGACTCCTATCATTTCTCTGTTAAATTATAATACTTTGATTTGCCTTTTACCCTATATTTTGGGAGAATTTCTAAAGGCAAGCTTCTAAATCACAAATCAGTTTTCATTAACATGCATTCTGCTGTTACTTCCTCCACTGAGTTATTTTTATAATTTTTTAAAAATTCCAATAACTCTCCTATTCTCAGATTATCCTAACTTTCTAAAGAATAAAACCCTGCTATTTTATTTTATTTTATTTTTAGCAAGAGAGAGACTGACAGACAGATAGGGACAAACAGGAAGGGAAAGAGATGAGAAGCATCAATTCTTCTTTTTGGCATCTTAGTTGTTCATTGATTGCTTTCTCATATGTGCCTTGACTGGGGGGCTCCAGTTGAGTCAGTGACCCCCTTGCTCAAGCCAGCAACCTTGTACTTTAAACCAGCAGCCTTTTGGCTCAAGCCAGTGACCATGGGATCATGTCTATGATCCCATGCTCTAGCTGGCAACCCCATGCTCAAGCTGGTGAGCTCACATTCAAGCCAGATGAGGCCACACCCAAGTCGGTGACCTTGGGGTTTCAAACCTAGGTCCTCTGTGTGCCAGGCCAATGCTCTA
The DNA here is from genome assembly GCF_036850765.1 of Saccopteryx bilineata. NCBI lineage: Eukaryota > Metazoa > Chordata > Mammalia > Chiroptera > Emballonuridae > Saccopteryx > Saccopteryx bilineata. The sequence continues at coordinate 295,679,569 of NC_089491.1, read as the reverse complement.
TCTACTGCGCCACCATCTGGTCAGGCAAAACCTGATATTTATAAAACAATTTTATTGAGGCAACATTTGCATGTAATACTATGCAATTTTTAAGTATATAATTTAAGATTTGACCAATATACAATAATCATTACTACCATCATTATATAGAATATTTCCATCACCCCAGAAAATTCCCTTTTTTTAGTTTATAGTTAATCCCTTTCCTTTATCTTAACCCTTGGCATTCACTGACCTGTTTTCTGTCCCTTTAGTTTGGCCTTTTCTAGAATGTCATATAAATGGAATTATTATTCTGTACTCTTCAGTGTCTGACATCTTTCATTTAGCAAAATGCTTTTGAGATTTACCGAGGTTGTTGCATGCATCAATAGTTGTGTGTTTTATAGCTGAGTAATATGCATTTCTTTTTATGGATATAGCATGATTTGTGTATCTATTTACCCATTAATGGACATTCTTCTCCTTAACCCAGGTTTTGGACATAATGAATAAAATGCTATGGAAATTCATGGACAAGTCATTGATTATACAAACTTTTATATCTGATCAGTTGTATAGTGTGTGTATTTAATTTTATAAAAAACTGCCAAAATATTTTTCAAAGAGATTATATACATTTTGCATTTCCATCAGCAATTTCATTTCTTCTTGAGAAAACTTTGGTAGTTGGCATCTTTAAAAAAATACTTTTTAAAATCTAAGTTGGAAGCTATTGGAAAATCATGAGGCACAAGAAGACCTAATTAAAGGCAGGGTGATAACATCTTCTGGACATTCTTAGTATTTCCGAAGGAACTGTGTTCACAGTAGATGCAGCCCCCAGTATGCAGTGACTCCTGCTGAATGAGAAGGTAGCTGTGTCGTTATTGGTCGCAAATAAAGCTTCATAGGGAAGGTGTGTGGCTTTGGGCACTCCTTTTTTTGCATTGTGTGAATCATTTTCTGTAGCTGCTTGCCCAGCAGAATCTAAGGCTTTTTACCCCATTGTGGTGAGCATGTAGGCAGGGGCTCTAAAAGGCTGTCATGGAAGAAGGGTCTTTACAGGTGTAGGCAAGGTAGGCCAGTGATCTTCTTTCCTCCCCATTATTAAGATCTGTCTTCATGAGATCCAAATTTTCAGATATGTAGGTGAGACTCTCCCTTCTTATTTTCAGTAATGTGGTAAGATTTTCTTGTACATTAACTGAATTGTCTTAGGGAGAATTCATGAGTTGATACAAGGGAGAAGACAGCCCATGACAGAATATATCACCATCTTCCTAGAATTCTATTATATACTTGTATTAGTTATCTCCTGCTGCATAACAAATTCCCTAAAACTTAACAGATGAAACCAACAGATATTATCTCCCATAGGTAGAGTGTCTAGGTGCTGCCTGGTCAAGTAGTCCTGGCTCTGCATCTTTCACAAGGTTGCAGTCAAGGTGTTGGCTGGAGCTGCCATCATCCAAGGCTTGAATAGGGTTGGATCTGCTTCCAAGCCCCTTCACTTGGCTGCTGGCAAGCCTGCTTGTTGCTATGTGGACCTCTCCCCAGGGCTGCTTCACAACATAGCAGCCACCTTTCCCTAGAGAAAGCAAGGGAGAACACCCAAAATGGAAGCCACTGTCTTCACAGCTGAATCCCGGAGACGACATCCTATCACACGTACTATATTCTATTCCCTAGAAACAAGTCACTAAGTCCCACCCACAAGCCCACATGAAGGGATGAGGATTACACAAGAATGCAAATACTGGGAGGTGGGGATCATACAACTTCTTACTTAGTTGTTTGTTTTCTGCTGTCCTGGTTTGAATTTCCTCAGAAGCAGAGCCTGAAGAAAAGATTCAGTGATACATAGTTTATTCAGGAGATGATCCCAGGAAAATCTGGTAGCAAATGGGGACTTGAGATCAGAAGGGCAAGGAGGCTCAAAAAGGGACTGTTTTCAAACTGCTTACCACTCTGAGCAGCTGGAGCTCAACCTGCTGGAACTCTGGGAACAGTAAGGAACAAGCCACAGGGCTATCCCAACCAATGATCGAGGAAGCGGGAGAATTCATCTACAAACTCTCCATCTGTCACTGGTTGAGGACTACTTGTAGGAAACGAATTCTTTAGCACTCCTGGTTGCCCTGCATATGCTAAGAGCATTCTCCCCATCCATCTCACCCCATCTCACTTATAATCCTACATATTATGGAGCTAAATGCTGAGAGGATATGGTGGGCATCAATAATGATTGCTGTACCCACTCTGTGTAGACAGGGAACTTTATGAAAGCAAGAGCCTTCTGCCTATTGTCTTTTTTTCCATTGCATTGTCATTATCTAGGATGCAACATCCTGTTGCTCAAGAAATGTTTGTTGAAAGAATGTAGGTCACTGATGATGGCACCATGAAGGAACTCAGAGCAGGGAAGGAGACAGACTCCCACACTGCTGTCTGCAATAGGAGAGGTGCTATCCTGTAGATATTCACCAAGAGAGCAAGTCCTGACTCTGCCTGGAGGTGGAGAAGAGGCTAAGGAAGGTGTCACATCGGAGTGGGTGTCTGAGTTGAGATCCTCTCTCACTCATCTTTGCCCCAGAACTTGTATGCAGCCTGGACTTGTGCTGTGCTCTCTGGCACACTGTCTTGTCCACAAAATTATCATTGGTTTGGTAGTTTGAACACGTGTTAGTTCACTTTCCTTTCTCCTTCCCAACAAACATGCACACGACACAGTGGTTTAAAGTCCTTGTGGCAAAGATAATCTTTGCTTGATCTTTGAAAAGGCAGGTACAGTATATATGCACATAAAACAAATATTTTCTTTATGTGTTTACTGTTCGTAGGAAGTCTAACCCTAATCCAGCATTTATTAAAACAGAACAGGATTTATTAAATTGGTTCAAGTTTATCAAATATGTACAGATCTTTACATAAATTAATTCGCCAGTTAAATATTTGTGAAATTTATTAAGACTTTGGAGGAACTTAAATAATACCTGAGTTGTCCAGGTTAATTTGGTTTATTATTATTATTATTATTTTTTAATCTAAGGGATTGATGAGGCTGTGAGGTACAGGCACAGGACTCTCGATGGCCAGGTGACACAGGATCAGGAGGCAGGTGTCACCAGCAGGGTCCAGACAGGTAGACAAAGCGAGGTGATGTCTGGGCACTTTTGGGTGAACCTCTCTGTTCAGTAGGCCTGGAAGATTCTGATGGTGCTGTTTGGGGACAGCAGTACTTGTCACTGTGTGATGATGTTATACAAGGTCATGTCAGGGGCAAAGCTGGAGCCCCATGGATGCTTTTCCTTCTGCTCATTAATTCAGTAATTTATTGAGCCCCTGTCATGTGGTAGGCATGGGCCTTATGGGCTTGGAATACACCCTGACCAAGACATGGGCCTAGTCCTCAAAGGGCAGGAAAGATAGACTTACCATATTCCCTCATGTATAAAATGCATCTTAATTTTGGGGACTAATTTTGAAAAAAAAAAGTATTACATAAAAATTATTGAACTCAAATTTTATTCATCATAAATATCATTCCCATAAAAAAGTGGGAAATGCAAGTAAAAAAAATCTGCAATCACTGTATAAGATGCACCCAGTTTTTAGACCGCAAATTTTTCAAACATGAGTGTATCTTATACATGGGAAAGTTTCAAATCCCATCTTCACTACTTACAGCAGTGGTAGTCAACCTGGTCCCTACCGCCCACTAGTGGGCGTTCCAGCTTTCATGGTGGGCAGTAGCAGAGCAACCAAAATATAAATAAAAAGATAGATTTAACTATAGTAAGTTGTTTTATAAAGATTTATTCTGCCAAAATTAGCAAAAATATGACATAAAGTACTTGGTAAGTAATTATTATTATATGCTTTAACTTGCTGTAACTCTGCTTTATAAATTTTATAAAGTAAAGTTACTTCCCTACTTTATAAATCACCATTACTGTGGAACCGGTGGGCAGTTAGAAAATTTTATTACTAACAGAGATACAAAAGTGGGCGGTAGGTATAAAAAGGTTGACTACCCCTGACTTACAGCCTCTCTGACATTGAAATTACCCATTTCTTTAGATCTTCATGTCCCAGTACAGAAAGTTAAGATAAATCTATAGAATTATTGGAAATGTTAAGGCATACGAGAACATCTAGCTGAACAGAACTTTCTGCCTCTGGTACTATGCAGCCAGTACGTCAGTTCTGACATTTCTACCACCTGAGCCACCTGAACGTCTTCAGGCCCATCCACTGGGCTCCGGCGCACGGCTTCCCCGGTTCAGTCACCACCGTCCCTCCTTCTCCGTGGTCCCCCTGAGCCCCTCTTTGTCTTCTTCCAATCCATTCCCATGATAGCAGCCTGAGTGATTTTTATTTAAGGCCCAAGAATGATCATACCATTTCCTGGCTTACAACTCTTCAAGTTCTTTTCATTTCTCTTAGGACAAGATCCTACAAGGCCCTGCCTGACATGACCTCCCACGGTGGGGGGCATAGTGCTTAAGGCGTCTGCAGTCAGCCTGCCTGGGTCTCAAGCAGAGCTCTGCCACTTTGTGCTGTGGGCTGACCTCTCTCTAGGTCCCCCTCCCCCTCACTCTCCCCCCATCTCCTTTGTGTTCTACTAATCCTTAGGTCTCAAGGTGAAAGTCATACTCCAGGCTTCCCCCTACTCTCCTCCCCTTCCACCATCACCCCAGCCCAGCCCAGTTTCTCTCTAGTATATGAGCCCAGAGCACCCGGTGTCTTCCTGGCATAACGTTCATTGCACTTATGGTCACCTAAGTGTTTTCTGTCTTCTTGGAAAGATCCAAGCTTCCTGAGTCAGAGGTGCCACGCCCCTTGTTCACCACAGTGTCCTTAGCTCATGCGCAGTGCCTGGAGGCAGCTGGCACTGGGTGACCATTAGCAATAAAACATAGCCGAACTGTCTGTAATAGACTGTAACATGCTGTAATAGGACTGTTTATAAACAGCATAGATATCTGCCTCCTTGAGGTCCAGCCATGTCCAGAAAAATAGGAAGTGTCCTTTTGAGACAGATATCTGACCCCTCCTGCTGGCTTCCCAGGGTCGGGAGATGGCAGCAGGCATTTTACTTGGTGGCGGTGGTGGGCTGTCTGCTGCAGTATCTGTTTCTTTTACACCCAACAGATTCTGAGAGCCTCTGAGATTAGTGTGAACTTTCTTAAGAATATGAAGGCCTTCAAATGCTCTGTGAAGTAGATGGACTCCACCCCAAGGAAGTGAAGCAGGAATTATGCTAATTGCATTGGCACCTGCAGGCCGTGATTGGAGTCTGGGCTCTAAGAATATTTCATAAGAAATAATTCTGGGACAGGCGATCCTATTTTTTAAAAAATTTTTTTTTTTACATATTTAAATACAGTCTTTTCAAAGACTTCAATCTTCGTTTGGAATGACTCTGAGTTTGGCTCCTGACATTTTAGTTACCTTAGGGCTCTCTGCCTTGTGAACTGTCAAAAAAAAAAAAAGAAAAAAGAAATACTCTATAAAAGTGTGACATTGCACAGTGTATCCTTTGGTGAGCCAGACGAGTAATGAAGTCCGAGGTGCAGAGCCAGTGGTGCCGTGTTCCCCTTCCCCGTGCACACCTGTGGCCATGCAGGGGGCAGGGGCTCTGGGATGGTCTGGGAGCTTATGCCCCTTGGGAGCTGAGCCCTCATTTGGGAGCTAGAACATACATATCCAAAATAAACATAAGTCTCAAGCATCCAAAGGTAGCATAATAATAGCATGAAATATGCCTCTCAAGCTGCTGGCACACAGCAAAGGGAGTGACCAGACCTGAGTGCAGTTGCTTAAGGAAGGCTGAATTTTGAGCATCTTTCTAGGTGTGGAGAGAGAGGGTCGCGCAGGTGTGGGGGAGAGTCACAGGACAGGCACAGGTGGGCTGTGTGGGAGCTGAAAGGTGGACAGCCCACAGGAGGGAAGATCAGATGGGGATGGGTGGTCCTGGTGTCAGGGTCAACATGCTTGGGAATCACCCTTCCTGGCAGCCTGGGGATGTAGATGGTGTCACAGAGCTAGGAGGGGGGAAGCCTGGGTTTCTCCAGGCTCCTTCATTCAGTCGACACGTACTGAGCATCTACTTCAGGGGTCCCCAAACTTTTTACACAGGGGGCCAGTTCACTGTCACTCAGACCATTGGAGGGCCGGACTAAAAAAAAAACTATGAACAAATCACTATGCACACTGCACATATCTTATTTTAAAGTAAAAAAAACAAAATGGGAACGAATACAATATTTAAAATAAAGAACAAGTAAATTTAAATCAACAAACTGACCAGTATTTCAATGGGAACTATGCTCCCCTCACTGACCACCAATGAAAGAGGTGCCCTTTCCGGAAGTGTGGCGGGGGCCGGATAAATGGCCTCAGGGGGCCGCATGTGGCCCGCGGGCTGTAGTTTGGGGACCCCTGATCTACTTGATGCTAGAGTCTGAGGTAGATGCTGAGGATACAAGGAGCATGACACACCACCTTCATTTCAGAGGAGTTCGGAGTTGACTGGGGGAGACCCGGGAACAGAGAATCACAGTACAGTCTGCTGCAGACTGGGATAAAGGGGTTTGGTGGCAGCCAGTGGAGGAGGGACTCCAAGCCGACCTCACAGGACTGGTGTCGTGTGGCAGGGGAATGCGCAATGACCACAGGCACAAAAAGGCACTTTAGGCAAAAAGAATGGTATCTCAATGGCTTAGAATTAGGAATGAGCCTGATTTCTTCAAAGCAAGAAGAAGTTCAAGGTGGCTGGAGCTTTCATGGGGAGGGATATGGATTGTCTGCCCAGGAAGCTGGACAAGGAGTTTAAGAGCCAGCTGAAGACACTCAGCCTCCATTCTGCAGGCTGAGGGGCAGGCTGGGGAGCTCAACAAGGGAGCAACATGGTCATGGTCGCAGTGACTTCCAGGACAAGAGCTCTGGAAATGCTGGGGAGAACGGCGTGGAGCCAGACATAACCCAGGGCAGGCTCTGCAGTAGAAGGTTTTGTGATAATTCCAGCCACTGTGTGACAATGGGCATGGAATGGACACAGGACAGGGGGGCCTGGAAAAAGGGTTATTTCTGAAGTCTCACTATGTGTGGTTTCCAACTTTATCTGGAAGGAAAGTCTCTTCCTTCCATTTCCATTAATGTCCTGTTGAATGCAAATTCAAGTCCCTCTCCTTCAGCCCCCACCCTTCCTTTCCCTGCAGAAGTTGAAAGCTGCTTAATATGACAATAAGCACAATGAATTCCACTCCGAGGGAAAGAGGCAGCAGAGGCCAACACCAGTGCACGTGTGACATGTTGGGGGGGGTGCTCTCAGAGGCCAGTCTTTCCTCGCTTTGCTCCTGACTCCACTGTGGGGTGAAGCGGACCGCTTGCGGACTCTGCCTGGACTTCTGAGCACCCTCAGGCTCCTTGTGCCTGGGCTTCAGACAGTGGCTCTGCGACCAGCATAGAAGATGGGTCCTTTTAGGAGGCCCGGAGCTCTCTGTGGTCATCAGAGGAGGGAAGAGGCATTGGCCTTTGGCTGCCTGGACAAGGCCAATGCTTTGCCTTTTGGGCTGGGATAGGAGGCTCAGAACGGCAGGACTGAGAGAGAGCTGAGGAAGTACAATGAGACAGGCAATCAATTGCTCTTAAGGACATCTGAAAAGCAGCTTGTTTTAAACAGGATCTTAAAAACTGGTGGCAGGTTGTCTATGTTTTGGCAGTTGGGGCAGGAAGTGTCCTCTGGAGAGGGTGGGGCTACAGAACAGCTCAGGCTCTGGCCAGCTGGCATGGGACCTCACGTTTCCCTTCTCTGGATTAAAACTCAGTGTGATGTGATGGGGCAGAGACAGGGTGGAGTCAGGAGCTGCCTCCTTGGAGGAGGAACTGGGATGTCCCTCCTCCTCCACCCCATACCCTTCACGTCCCAGCCAGGAGGTGATGAAGCATTGAAGGTAATTGCTAAAACATTACCCTTATCTGGAACAAAATGCATCTGTAATCCGGCAAGGAGATGGAATAATCTATTAGCAGCCAGTGTGCATCAAGTAGATTATTAGACTGGCAGAACCAGGGTCCTGAGCGAAGGCACCTGAGTCAGAGGCAGGGGCTTACCTGGAAGGGAGGTAGCTTCAGGTGAGATTCTGAGCCAGGAGAACAGGTGGCCAATGTGTGCACAGAGGAGGTGTGGGAAGAAGGACAAACAGACCTCCAAGTAAAACTTTCTCTACTTCTGAATTTTGCTAAGACCCAGCCCACGTGGCTATAGGCCTAGATCCCTAGTCCTGCTGTCTGCACGGGGACCCCATCTGCTGTTCTCTCCTGCATAGTGGCCACCCGTTTGGGGTTGTAACCCAACAGCCACCGTGGTTATCAACTGGGAGAGCTCAAACTGCCACAAGAAAAGCAGCTTTGTTTAGTGTCCTTGACATAACTAGCCACATATTAACAGCAAAGCCTCATGGTATTGAGGCGCCCTGATTGTTCAGAATCTTAATAGGTGGGCTTTGTGTGCATAGATTTCTAGTACTGCGTACCCTGTATTTTAAGTCAAAGTGGATCTTTGTGTAAAGATTCTCCACCTCCTTTTCCCTTTCTACAAAGGAGATAAGTGTTTTCACTCACCTTTTGTGACTTACAGGCAGCTAAATAGCACTTGTGGCGTTTGAATGTCATATAATAGGCATTGTCACCGATTGAGAAATGGCATTTTCTGTGTTTCTGAGCGCTCCTGTGCTAGGTATCGCTCTGGTGTGTGCTCTTACACCCTCTTTATAAAGTGATTGTGAGCAACTCCTGGAAATGTTTGTCCCCCAGTTTTTGAAGCTTATACGTCTTTGTGATGCTGTGTGGGAAAGGCTGTCCTCCTGGGAAACCACCTGTGGCTATCCCCTTCCACCGGCTCCAAGCAGAGTGCAGCTGGCCATGTGAAAGGTGGGCAGGGCACTGCCCTCAGCTGATTGACGTGCTGTGAGAGTGGTCACATTCTGGAGGAGGCAGGCAGTGGCTGGGGCTGGCGGTGGCGGTGGTGAGGTTGGTGATGCCATCTATGGTGATGTTGGGATACAAGAAGAGACACCATTTGTAGCCATAGCCACATGTCCTGTATAATACGAGCAGGGGAAAAGTTGGGAACTTTTCACAAAGGGTTACATTAAGTAGCTTCAAATATAGAGGTAGTGGCAATTTGCTCTTAGTCTCAGAAATCTTTGGTTTGCATGACATTTATGTATACTGCTCACAAAAATGACAGGATCAGGGAATGTGCAGATACTCCAGTAATTTCAGCCTTTTATATAGTGCATTTTCACCAATGAAATACAAGTTGGTTTTGCATCTCATTTGCATACTTTAACAACTTTCTTTGTGACTTGTTGTTTGCTTTCTGATGTTCTTATTTAATAAAAAAAAAATCAAATGCTTTTTTTTTATTGATTCATATTCATTTTGAAATATCCCCTAATTTTTCTGAGCAGAATCTTTGGGTTCCCTTTAATGTTCTGGAGTCAGGTATTGGGATAGATGTGAAGTAAGAAGATAGGATCCCTGAACTTCCTATTTTAATCAAGTTGTGCAAAAAAGAGTCTTGGTTCAAATGATATCTTAGTTCAAAATGGTGCCTGGCCAATAGATTCTGAGATAGCTTTCACTAAAGATCTCCTGAAACATTTATGAACATTAAAAATGGAGTGGCAGACAGCCAAATCCAACATTTTAGATGAAGCTACACTGACTATAACAAAGAACTGCTTAGAGAAAGACCAACACATTCTTGGCTATGTGACACAGAGGTGACCTTGCTGTTCTAAAGGCTGGTAGTCAGCTCCAAAATTATTTGTTACAGATAGTAACTAGTAAATTGTTTTAAATATGTGATTATAAAAATAAATGCAAATGTCTTATTCTTTAAAAAGAATTTTATAAATGTAAAAATAAGCCTGACCTGTGGTGGCACAATGGATAGAGTGTCGACCTGGAACACTAAAGTTGCCAGTTCAAAACTCTGGGCTTGCCCAGTCAAGGCACATATGGGAGTTGATGCTTCCTGCTCCTCTCCCCTCTTCTCTCTCTCTTCTTGTTCTAAAATGAAAAAAATAAAGTCTTAAAAAATTAAATATAAAAATAATATAAAGTAATTATAATAATCTGAGGTTAAGAGCTTAGATAATATAATTGAACACCAAGTATTTGTGTTATGAGTACTTTCTCTTCCAGTATTCTAAGAAATTTCAACCCCTTCTTGGGTCCTAAATTTCTGATCTTAAATATGAGAATATCAAAATATACTTTTTCAGTCTTCCATATTACAGTTAGGGAAATAGACTCTTTAGCTTGCTTTTGAAAAATAAATTAAAGGTAAAAAATACTAGACATAAAAACTAGAAAAGTAAATGTGAAATATATAACAAATGATAGAAAGCAATACCAAGGCCCTAGCCAGTTAGCTCAGTCGGTTAAGAGCATTGTCCTGAAACAACAACGTTACAGGTTCGATCCTTCATCAGGGCACACATGAGAAGCAGCCAAGAAATTCACGACTGAGTAGAACAACAAATGCTTCCCTTCTCCCTCCTTTCTCTCTCCCTTCCGCTCTCTGTCCTCTAAAAATCAATAAAAGTTAAGCCCTGGATAGCCCTGGAGCATTGTCCTGGAGAGCAGAGGTTGCTGGTTCGATTTCCTGGTCAGGGCACATACAGGAGTAGCTCAGTGTTCCCGTGTTGTGTTGAAGCTGGCTTGTGCTGGCTTGCAAGAGTCAGTTGTGTCCATCTCATCCCAACTCTGAGTTCAGTGACCTTATATCAGCAAGTTGAAATTCACCATAGTGAAAGTATTTACAACACAGAATTGACAAAAGCTACAAAGCAAGACTTTCAAATTTTTTCATCAGAGAGCAAGTTTACGACCTTGTTACTTTATATTAATAATGAGTAAAATTCACTAAGGAAAGATGCATCATGTATGTCTATGCACCATGAACATTGTCTTGAAATACATAAAGTAAAATTACTGGGAATACATAGAGAAATCAATGGAAAAACGATAGTATTAGGCAACTTCAATGTTTCACTCTCATTCTTGTGATAGAACAAGTCTGCAAACAATAAGTGTGTAGAGAATTTGAATTATATATTTTTAATTTTTTATTTACTTTTCTTAAGTGAGAAGTGAGGAGGCAGAGAAACAGATTCCTTCATATGCCCCAACTGAGAACCACCCAGCAAGCCCTCTATGGGGTGATGCTCTGTCCATCTAGGGTATTGCTCTGTTGCTCAGCAACTGAGCTGTTTTAGTACCTGAGATGAGGCTATAAAGCCATCCTCAGTGCCCAGGGCCAACTTGCTCCAACTGAACCATGGCTGTGTGAGGGGGAGTGTGGGAATGAGAAGGGGGAGGGGTGGAGAAGCAGATGGTCATTTCTGCTGTGTGTCCTGACCAGGAATCGAACCTGGGATATTGACAAGCTGGGCCAACACTCTACTGCTGAGCCAAATGACCAGGGCTGTGAGAATTTGAATTATATTAAGAATTTGGTTTATTTAATAAATAAGTAAAACAGAATGTAGTATACGTTAGTTATTTTCCAGCATATATTAGCCTCAATCAAAATTTTCAGCAGACTCCCAAAAGCATAATATGGTACAGGCTAACTTCTCTGGTTATACTATAATAAAACAATAAATTATTTACAAAAGTTTAAGTTAAGAAAAAATGTTCTCAACTGCTTAGAAATTTTCCCCAAACAACAAAAAGCAACAATTAAAGCTCCATAGAAATAAAAAATGATAAAACAATATCACAGCCTTCCTCAATAGCTTTTAAATAATATGAGGATATTAAAATTTCAATTACATGTAATTTAGAAAATAACAAGGCTACTACATATCAAATCTCATTGGATACAACCAAAACAATAACAGAATTGAAACTCATTGCCTTAAATGCTTTTAATATTGAGTAAAAATTAATGTAAATAAATGAATTACATTTGAGCTCATGAAATTAGAAATAGAATGAACAAAATAGTCCCAAGGAAAGGAAGTTGATGGAATTAATAAAGATAAAAGCAGAGATTTATAAATTCTTTAACAGTTATAAAGTAATGTAGTTAGTAAATAGATCGAAGTCTCAGAATTTGAGACCAAAATATTATTAAAACTTGGAAAACATAATAAATGAAAAAAACTAATAATGTAAGAATCAGAATGGAATATAATTTAAGATGTAGAAAAAGTTAAAAAAATTTAAGACCCTGCTAGTTAAAATTCTATACTACTAGTTATAACAATGATGTCAATATCAAACTGAATAAACTAATAATCAAAAAGTTGAAAAATTTTTGTTACCTTAGGTAAAGAAAATTTCAAAGCTTTTTAAATATTGAGTATTTTTCAAGCTGTTAAAGAATAGATACTATATTTTTAAAGTACTTCTAACAATGAAAACAATGTGTAAATTTGCAGCCTCATTTCCTGAGTGAGCATAATTCTATTCCATAACCCAACAAAGATAATAACCAAAATTAACAACCAGTTTCTTTAAAGATATATCTATTATGGACATATATGGTGAACATATACTAAAAGAATTAAATATTAACAAATAATATCCACCAGTAAGTTGAAAAATATGCTATGAGAAAGACTTTTTATTCTAGTATTATATGGTTTTCATATTGAAATTCTCTCACTATAATTAATCATAATAGATCAGAAAAGAAAGAGGACACATCATTTTAATTGATGCCAAGAAAGGCTGATAAAATTAAGCAACTCTTTCTAAGAGCATAATTGTATTTCCTTTATGTGCTGAAAGTTACTTATTTTATATCAACATTCAGCATCATAAACAGTGTTACAACACTTGAGGAAGGTCTGTTAAAGATTATTATGCCTGTTTGCACTTCTGTTTTGTCATCGTTCTCTAGTTGTGCCAAAGTATAAGACAAGTCAGGCACTTGTGGATAAAGTGGATAAAGTGTCCACCTGGAATGCTGAGGTCGCCAGTTTGAAATCCCTAGCTTGCCTGGTCAAGGCACATTTGGGAGTTGATGCTTCCTGCTCCTCCCCCCTTTTCTCTGTCTCTCTTTCTCTCTGTCTCTCTCTCTCCCCCCTCTCTAATATGAATAAAAAAAGTATAAGACAAGAAAGAGGAGAGGTATAGAATTGGAAGGCAGCTGACAAAATTATTATTCAGATAAAGCGATTATACATCTAAAAGTATAAAATAGCAGATAAAACATTGTAGAATGAATTACGAAGTTCAGGAGGGTAAAACAAACAAAAAAATCATTTGCTTTCATATCTACCATAGAATCTATTAGATAATTGAAAAACGTCATATCAAAAATAGCAACAAAATTTATAAAATACCTAGGAAAAAGATTATTAAAATACAATTGTAAAGCATAATTGAAAGACATAAGGAGAAAATCAGAGTGAATGAAAATAATCAAAGTTTAAAGATACTAATAATCTATAGGTAATCTATAGGTTTAACATAATTTCAATCAAAAATTTTCAAAGGGTTATGGCTCCTCAATCTCTTTTCTGCCTCCACCTAAAATTAACATAAAGCAAAACCAAGCACCTGGCATAAAATCTCTTGTGGGAACATGCTATGAAAACCTGCAGAGTTAGGATAACAACCAGAGACAACAAGGTGCCCCAGGGTGAAAGCCCTGAGCGGATGTGAGTCCAGGCGCCTCTTTGACCAGTACTGGAAACAGCAAACAGCACGATAAGATTTAGCAACAAGAAAATGTTTAGGCTCTCAGAGCAGAGATTAGGAGTCAGCATGCTCCTTGTCCTTTACTTCACCCCCTGAAAGCTTCTTCTTTCTGCTTCCTTGAGTTGTCTGTACTTGCTAATATACTGCTCACAAACATTAGGGGATATTTTAAGCTTCATATTCACTTTGAAATATCCTATAATTTTTGTGAGCAGTATAAATATCTGAGTAATTCTGGGGACAGGGCGTCGGTCCTTTGATCTGCTGACCAGGACTGTTGCCTCCCCTCAGCCCCTTGGTGCATTTCATCTGGTCTCCGAGTAGTCACTGTGTCCATGACAAGTGGTGACCCATGTGAGGAACGGGAACCAAACGACAGGTGTGCTACTCTGAGTAGTCCTTGTCACTGTGACAACCTCTTATTTAGGAAAAGGGGGAGGTGCCCTGTTCCCAATGTATGTTGTCTTATATGACACACAGCATCCATCTGCCTTGTGGGATTTACCTCATTTCTAACTCCATAAAGCTGAGGTAAGGTCAGGGGTTCCAAGTCCCCCACAAGCCAGCCTCTAGTGGGCTCAAGGTCCCTAGATTCTATAAGTAGAAGTCTAGTGTTGGCTCTGTCACTGTCTTGGAGTGTGGGGCTGGGGCTTCCTGCCCCTCTTCCCCCTGTCACTGTGTTCACTTCCGCCTGTCCCACTTGTCTCCAGAGGCCCTGCTGTGTGTTCTGCTAGTGTATCTCGCTCCCACCCCATTCAAGACCACTTTTAGTTTTGGTCAGGCTCTATCCAAGAGAAAGAGACCCACCCAAACCACCTGGAGCAAAGGGAGGGGAGTGACTCAGAGGACACTTGTGAATTAGAACTAAGTCTCTGGCCCAAGCATCTCCTGAGAACGATACATCTCTGTCACGGGTCACATGTTCTGTCTTTGATGGTGCCTGTTCTTTGTTCGTACGGCTGCTTTGGTTGTCTAGATTCAAGTCCCAGCCTTGCCACTTGCCAGCCCTATGACCTTGGACAAGGCACTTCACTTATCTGTACCTCGGTTTCCTGATCTGCAAATTGGAAATACTTATAGTGCTTCATAGGCCTGTTGTGAGGATTGAGCTCCTACATGTAGTAATTGAGAACACTGGCTGGTATATGTTAAGTGCTCAATAATAATCCCTAGCATGCTGACACATACATGGTACTGACCACATGCCAGACAATATAGAGAGGTGATAACTAGCCCAGACAGTCTGGGTTTGAATTTACACTCTTGACCACATCCCTCTACTATTCTTTAGGTTTCTGCACTTCCTCGTTTCTGCTTCTATGTAACTGTAATTTGCTTTGATTCTTCTTGTGGCTTCTCTGTGTATGCACATGTCTGTTCATGGCTTCGCTACCAACAGAGAGGGTTTGAGATGATTGCCACAACTCGGGCTCTGCTGTAGGTTGTTGACCAGCCCCTGCATCTGTTGTCCTTGATCATGGCCCTTGCCCTTCCACTCAGTTGGGGCCAGAGAATAGAAAGCATCTGCTTTAACAGTGACTGTGACTGGAGCAGATTCTCTTACAAGGGGGTCACAGGGCAAGGTGGCGCCATGATTGACCTGCCAAATGCACTGTAGTGAGGGCTCTTGGCCCTGGCCCCGCTGTCCTTTCTTCTGATAATGGATCTCCTAGTTTTGAATGGAATCCTAGTTTTGATTTTGAATAGGTGAGTCACAAGATGAAACAGTGGCTCTAGGAAATGGTTTTTGTCCAGGGAAGAATGCTGGTAATATGTAGAAATTTCAGGATATGGTTGTGAAACTTCATTTTAGCAAACTCTTTGTACCAGATGAGATTAGCTATTTGTAGAAGCAACACCGTTTCTTAATGGATGGGATGTGCAATGATTGTCCAAAGTGTCCTACAGTGCACCAGGCTGTATTCTCAGAAAGGCATGGATAGCATTAAGTAACAATCTTTTGAGGTTCCTTTAACCTTTCATTCAGTCACTCAGTCAACATCCATGGGGCACCCACCAATCCTAAATGGTGCAAGACAGTCCTGGTGACTGGTGCAGGCAATTCACTGAAAGAGGAGTCAGAAAATACACACCTGTCCATTTTTATGCAGCCCAGTCTGAGGGGGGGGAGAGAGAGAGAGAGAGAGAGAGAGAGAGAGAGAGAGAGAGAGAGAAAAGAACTGAATATTAATGTCTGGTCATTATTATTGGTCATCAATATGATGATTAGTAATTAGCAAATGGTGTGGTTTTGATGCTATAGCTCAGCAAGGATGTGGCCTTAGACCAGCTCCTTATATTTAAAGGGAATAAATACTTCCTGGGGGATTTTATAAGAATTAGGGATAATAGCTGTCTGGCTTGGTGCCTGGGCGCTATTACTTTTTTCCCTGGAGTGGAAAGTGGCAATTTATCCCATTCCTTTGGCTCTTACTTTATGTTCATTAAGTAACTTTCTTGACATGTAATTTGCCCCTCTGAGGCAATCATTCCAGGTGAGTGTTCTGAATGACCAACGTGAATTACCCTCTAAGATGTATTTCCCATGGTAAATTGATAAATCAATGAACATATTACTGTTCTGGTTGGCAAATGAGGCTCCTGCTAATTTGGTTATAGGAATAACTTGCCCAACTACAACGTATCCCAAATGAGCAGGTTTAATTGCGTTTTAGAATCCCTATATCTGAGGACTTGTGCGCTACCTGACACCTGACAGCTACCTGAGTAGGAGCCGGGTTCACTCTCGAACTTCCACCCTTAAAGAGGCCATTGGATTTGGCAATGTGGCATGGGCAGTTGAAACAAGGATGCCCAGGCGAGCCCTCATGCAGCTGACCCGGTAAGAGGTAAAACTGGTCTGAACTAAGATGGTAAGAATGAGCAAGGAAAGAAGGAAAAGACCTGAAGAAGGTGAGGAAGATTTAGTAGAGTTTAGGATCATAACTTTGTAAAATTTCACAATTAAAGATGATCCAGGTCAACCCCCTTGTGCTTCATCTGTGACTGACGAGACCCAGGCGATGCTCTCAGGTCCTGTGTCAGATACTGCCGCTCAGGGCCCTGGTGGACACACTGCAAGGCGGGCCTCCTGAATGGTCCAATTATAGCCTCGAGTGTTTGTGCTAAAGCATGTTGCATAATAGCTGTCTCAAGTACGCCCAGGCATGGCTTGAGCTATGGATACATACGCTGGGTGTATTAATCAAATTTAATAGACCCCAGTGTTTTAAACAATGCCTTAAATTTTTTTTTTTTTTGCACAGAAGTGTAGCATTGTACAGCAAATAAAAGTGTTGCTACAATGCCTGTAAATCAGAGCTTTAAACTATGTTTCAATTATCCTTCTATTATCCAGCTGGTATTTAAGCATGTTTATTATTCAAATCAGCAGCGAATGTGCTGCTGTTGTGTAAACAACTGTCACTTGCCGAAACAATGATTAGGAGGCACCATCCCTTTCAGGTGTACTGGGGAGTACTTATACCCCAGCCACTTGTATTTAAATATCATGTAAACACAATGCTTGAGTGACTACTTTCACTCCTGTTCCCAATGCCTCATGCCAATTCTATTACATTAAGAGGGAAATCTATTAAATTTTTCATTTATACACATCCGTACACTGTTTTTACCCATTGTATCATTAAGGCTTAGATTAATATAATAGATATGCTGAGAGATACAGGGTGCATTGAAAAAGCCTGTTCAAAATAAAAGCCAGTTTCTCCACATTATTTGGGGGTGTTGGAAAGCTTTTGTGAAAACAATGCAAAGAAAATTATTTTCTGAATAAAAAGCCTGACACGGAGAGAAGAAAAATTTGGCCCCTAGTAAGAGCAATCTTGAACCTTTATTAGCTCCATTACCAATTCAGCATCTAAAAAAGGTAGAGAGCCAGAAATTAGAACATTTGTAGAATGAATCTGCATCTCTTTGGAAGGTTTTCTGCTAGTACTGGGAAGGGTGTGTGTGTGTGTGTGTGTGTGTGTGTGTGTGTGTGTGTGTGGTGCTGTGGCAGGGTTTGCAGGTGATGTTTGCTGGGCAGAGCTTGGAATCACTACTGGGCTCTGTTCCCAGTGAGTTTTTCTTTTTCTTAAGCCTCAGTTTCTATATATAAACAATAAGGCAAATTTTCTAACCCAGACTGTTGTAAATGATGAGGCAATATAATCTACCTCAGGGGTTGGGAACCCTTTTGGCTGAGAAAGCCATAAACGCCACATATTTTAAAATGTAATTCCATGAGAGCCATACAATGACCTGTGTACGTTACACATTATCCAATAAAAATTTGGTGTTGTCCCAGAGGACAGCTGTGATTGGCTCCAGCCACTCGCAACCATGAACATGAACGGTAGGAAATGAATGGATTGTAATACATGAGAATGTTTTATATTTTTAATGTTATTATTATTTTTTATTAAAGATTTGTCTGTGAGCCAGATGCAGCCATCAAAAGAGTCACATCTGGCTCATGAGCCATAGGTTCCCGACCCCTGATCTATCTGATCAGTTGATTGATACTGCAAGGATTTTGCATTATCTGAGATATATACTGAGGGCTCAATAAATTCTTGCCGATTGACTTCATTTGCTAACTTGCCAATAACATCTCTTGGGCTTCGGGAACCACTTGCAAAAGGGGGTGGGTACTGGAGAGAAAGGGGTAACAGTAGGATTTTGATTTGGGATCAGAAATGCTTGCTTAGCAAATTCATGAATTGGGGGCAGGGGTTGGCTTGAGTACTTAGCAAAATCTTCCAAGTGGGTTTTAAGGGAGCTGTGAGTTCATGTTTGGAGGTAATGTGAATAATATCTAAAACACTGCCTTTTTAAACTGATTTCAAAATGCAACACATCTCTACTTCCTTAGCATCTGTAATATATAGAATAATCATAAAATTTATCACCCAACTTGGGACATTTTGAGAATGGGGTGTGTTAAATCATGATACCTGTACAGCAAGTATAAACCAGCACTGTCTTGGAAAAATCTGTACTTGTGATCCCTCTAAAGTCACATGGCTAAGCCCTGGCCAGTTGGCTCAGCGGTAGAGCATCGGCCTGGTGTGTGGAAGTCCTAGGTTCAATTCCCAGCCAGGGCACACAGGAGAAGTGCCCATCTGCTTTTCTACCCTTCCCCCTCTCCTTCCTTTCTGTCTTTTCCCCTCCCACACCCAAGATTCCATTGTAGCAAAGTTGGCCCTGGTGCTGAGGATGGCTCCATGGCCTCCGCCTCAGGCTCTAGAATGGTTCTGGTTGCAACAGAGCAAGGGCCCCAGGTGGGCACAGCATCGCCCCCTGGTGGGCATGCCAGTGGATCCCGGTCAGGTGCATGCAGGAGTCTGTCTCTCTGCCTCCCTGCCTCTCACTTCAGAAAAATACAAAAAAAAAAAAAAAAAAAAAAAAAAAAAACAACCCCCCCCCCCCCAAAACGCATGTCTAAAAACTAAACCTGGCTAAGAATTAAAGTAAGGAAGGGGAATGAAAGGTAGTGACGCAGGGTCTCACTGCACCCTTTATTTGAGGCTGGTTATTGTTTTGTAATTAAAGAAGACTAGTTGATATTTTTGTGAGTAACTGGAACCTTCAAAGGCAAGTTAACACTCAGAAAACCAAGTGAGCAAAAGTCTATTTTTATGCATTAAATAAATTAGCAAATAGTCATTTACTTTTCAAAATAGTTATTCCATAATGGAAAGACTTACCAGATTCCTAGCCAGCAACCTTTTTTTGGTCTGTGATTTAATTTATTCAAATTTTGCTAGAGGATATCTGTTGCACAAACAGGAAGTCTTACACTTTACTCAACTTTAATTTCTTAGCAGGGACTTGAGCTCAGTCAACAAAATCAAATGCTGACCTTTGGGATCCACACATACGGTATCAAACCAAGAAATACCAGCTCTCAGTTATTGGAGGGTCAGCAGGGCCTGGGTTAATGAATGTCGTGATTGTCTCCCCCTCCGCAGATAGCAAGCATCCCGACATTGCAAACTTTAATGTTAGCGTCTGAAAATAATTTTTGTCTCTTAAATAACCAATTTTTACACTGACATCCCATGTTTCCTACAGCTATTTTTAGCTTTTGGATTTCTCTTATTGAAGCATGTGAGCACGTGTTTGAAATGTTTCTTTCACTGGTGGAAGAAAATAGCAATGAGTTTATTGCTTTATACATTTAGAAAAAGCAGAATCTCTGGTCCCTTTCCTATTTGGGCAGCCCAGTTCTTACGACCGGACCTCTAGTGTCTTGAATTGCCTGTTTCCCAACAATTTCTTGGGTTCCAGTTTACAATGAGGTGCTAATTGTTTGCAGCAGGGCTAATTGCCTTGCAACATTGGACAGCATTATTATGTCTCTCGATAACACTCTGCAGCCCAGGTAGTTCCCCCTTAATTAAGTGCTCTGTCAGCTACTGAGTCCCATCCATTATCTGTACCCACCCCTAAACAAGCTCCCTCCATCAGCTACTAGTAATCCCTAGTGCCAATCACCAGATGCTAAATACCAGAAACAAATCCTTCAGTGTCTACCTGACTTCTTTTATCCAAAAGTTAGGCACACTTTTATCTTTGTCATTTAAGCTCAGTTGATAGAGATAAGAACAGTGTAGTTTGTTTTTGTTGATGATGGAACATTGATAGGTTTTTTTGCTGATGTAGGTCCTAAACGTCATATTGTGAAACTCCATAGACATTAAGAAGGCTGATTGTAAAAATAGCATAGGCAATACAAATTGTGGCTGCCAATTATTCTGTGTCCCTCTTTGGAGGATGGTGGCTCCGTGAGTCTTGCTTGACCCTGTTTATTCCCTCTTTTCTCTGGGAAACCGTTTTCCATTGTTCTTGTACTACCCATTCCTCCTTGAATTCATAGGAGCCAGAATTTATGTCCAATTCTTCTACTTAAGCATTTTTAACCATTCTTTAGTGCTATTTCCCGAACTGTCTTTTGTTTTGTTTTGTTTTTAGCAAGAGAGAGACAGACCGACAGTTGGACAGGAAGGAAGAGAGAGGAGAAACATCAACTCATAGTTGCTGCCCTTTGGTTGTTCAGTGATTGCTTCTCATATCTGCCTTGATGTCTCGGTGACAGTGAACTACTCAGAGACCAGATGAAATGCTCTCAGGAGCCGAGGGGAGACAATGACCCCCGCCAGCAGATCCAAGGACTGTTGCCTCCCCTCAGCCCCTCGGAGCATTTCATCTGGTCTCTGAGTAGTTCATTGTTGCCATGACAAATGGTGCCCTATGTGAGGAACGGGAACCAAACACCAAGTTTGCTATTCTGAGTAGTTCCTTGTCTCCACCCAACACCTTAACTGAAGGAAGGGAGGCTCTAGCCCATCCAGTGACCCCATGCTGAAACCAGCGACCTTGGGCTCAAGCCAGCACCCATGGGATCAGGTCAGTCATCCCACGCTCAAGCCTGCGACTCCACATTCAAGCTGCTGAGCCTGCGCTCAAGCTGGATCAGCCCATACTTCAGCAGTTGACCTCAGGGCTTTGAACCTCGGGGCCTGACCTCAGCATCGCAGGTCAATGCTCTATCCACTGCACCACCACCAGTCAGGCTTCCAGACTTTTCTTATCAACCAAACATATTATAAGCTTTTTGGGGGAGAAGGAAGTAAATTTTACTTCTGTGACTGCTTTTGTATTTAGTACAAGGCTGAGATTACAAGGAATTAACAAACATTAATTTAGCCAATATTGATGACTTACTGTATGCAAAACTTGGTGCTCAGTATTGGCGGGGGGGGGGGGGGGATACAATAAAAATACATTTCCTGCCATCAGAACTTTTTCATTGTAGGAGAAATGCAAAGGGAGGTGAAAATAAAAGCTAGATTTTGAACTCATATAGTTAGACTTCAAAGGAATAATATAGCTCATGGAAAATGGATCCGTGAAATGACATAATGCAAGAAAAGTCTCACTTGTAGGAGAAGTGTATCTATTGGGAATTGAAATATGCTGGAGAATGTCCTTTTTACAAGTAGGAATGACTAAAGGCCAAAAACTGGATGAGCTGCTCTCTCAAAAGTCTCTGAGGTCTGTGAGAAGCCCCGTGGCTTTGGGAAGTGGCTCTGAGGGCAGGGCGGGGCTGAGAAGGGCACACCTTATTGACTGACACCCTGGCTGCCCATTTAGGAACCGCAGGGAGCAGCTGTCTGGCCAGGCATTGGCGTTTCACAGAGGGCATTGGTAGTGGAATTGAGGAATGGTATCTTGATGAGAAGGGCCCCATGCGAAACAGCCTGCTGATCGGCTTTGCTTTGGGGTTCCTCTGCATCATCAAGGGAGACTGTGGATGTAGGAAGGGGTCCTTTCACTGCTCTGCTCCGAATCCTCCAGCAGCTCTACATCCCTCTCAGAAGAGAGGCCACAATGGCCTCTCCTCATAATGGCCTAAAGGCCCATGTTATCCAGGCTTTGTTACTCTGATAATTTCACATCCTCTCTCTTTTCCAGCCACGGGGACATCTTCATTTTTCCACAGTTAAGCTTGAAAACTGTCCTGCCTCAGGGCTTTTGCGCGTGCCTGGATTTCCTCCTGCTCACCCTTTTCAAACCTTTGTTTAAATGTCACCCACTTTAGGAGATGGGTCCCTCCCCTGCTGCCCCCCCCCCAGCACTCTCGAGTCCCCTTCCCCTGCTCCTTTTCCATGTGCATGTCACCTTCTAATAGATCATCACTGACTTGCTCTGTGTTTTCCTTCAGTCTTTCTACTCATAGCCTGTAAACTAAACAACCGCACAGCGTTTTGCCCATTTGTTCTGTGAGGTTCTCCGGTGCCAGGCTCCCCCCCCCCCCCCCCACTGTGTGCTCAGTGAGTGTTTCCTGAGTGAGCAAGGAGCAGCAGGGTCTTGATTAGTGGTTGTGATAGTGATAGTGAGCTTTTAATGTGACCTTGACTTCATTTGAGCGCTTAGCCCGGTTATGCCTGGGGACATTCGCATTACAATTGTAATGAGGCTCTGTTCCTTTCTGATTGATTTTTAAACGGTAGGTCTTAAGGCTCCACTTACACGTTTCTCTGTTCTTCAGTGTCTCTGGCAGTAATTCATGGTCCGTAAACCAACATTTATACGCCAAAGGAAGAGGCCGGCAGGGCGCTTCGGAGTGGATATCTTTATTAAGGAAGAAATTCTTCGGTAACTTGAATAAAGGCTGCCTCCGCATTTTGGAGCCAAGTAAGTCAACCTTTTAGAGAAAACAATTCTTGTCCCAATTTAGGGTCTTTTATAAACTGAAAAGACAGCTTGTTCTCAGTGTCTGTAACTAGTTACATAGCTCCCCCAGCCTGCTACTTAAGAAGCTGTTAATGGCCAGCTTATTAGCCCATTAGCAACTGCGTCAGCCCATTTGCAGACAAAGTGGTTCAAATGGCTGGGCTGGGAGTTCCAGCAGGGTGTGGGTTGGTTGACTCCAGTGCTGTGATTCCCTTGCTTTGGTTAAGGCAGACTTCCTTGTGCGCCATTTACTTGTAATGAGACACACCTGTGCTTCACTTCCCGTGGGGTGGGGTTCTTAGGGTGATCATTTGGGAAGGGGTAGTTTTGTATTTGTACACTACAGACATTCAGCTGCTGATGACCTGGCCATTAGCCACCTATCTCTAATAATCACCCCTCCACCTCCGACAGCTACTTCCAGTGACATAGGGACAAATGAAAACCCTGGTGACTGGAGGAGGTGTGCTGGAACCTGGAGGGGTGGCCTGTGTGTGTATCGCAAGGATGAGCTTGCTTTGACTCTTGATTTGTTTTGTTCCTGTAGTAGGCAGCATAATGCCCCCTGCCCCAAGATGACCATGTCCAAATCCCTGTGAATATACTGCCTCACACGACAAAATAAGGATCTTGAGATGGGGTGATAGATGAGCCTGCATTGTCTAGGTGGGCCCACCATCATCATAAGGGTCCTTAAATGGGAAGAGGGAGTCAGAAAAGGAGGCTAGAACAGTGTTTTTTAACCGCCTGTCTGTGGACCGGTCTGCCAGAAATTTTGAGCCGGTTCATGGAAAAGTTAACCACCTGATGTTGTATGGAGATTGTAGGCCCAATGATCTTAGTCAAATTAGCTCATGTTCAGGGTAATTTCTGCCTGAGCGGTCCTCAAAGTAATACTCCTGTTTTCACCGGTCCCCAAGTGTAAAATAGTTGAAAACCACTGGGTTAGAGTGATGTGATAAGACCTCCCTGTTTGCTGGCTTGAAGGTGGAGGAGAGGGGCCATGAGCCAGGGACTGTGGGCAGCCTGTAGAAGCCAGAGAGAGTCCTGCTGACACCTTGATCTGGGCCCAGTGAGACACAGTTCCAACTTCTGACCTCCACAACTGTAGGGTAATACATTTGTGCTGTTTGAAGCCATCATGTGTATGGTAATTTGTCACAGCAGCAGTAGGAAACTAATTGGTGGGCTTTGCAGCAGGGCAACTGAGGAGACAGAGAACATAGTCCCTTAAGATACTGGGGTGGCAAAAAAATGGGCACAAAAATATCAGGTTTTCCATAACAATTTCTGGAGCAGACAAATTGTAATCCTTACCTCATTCTAAATACATTGCATTAGCAGGGGCTAAGAAACAAAACAAAAACAAAAAGCCCTAAACTTTCTATCCCAGACTCTGTGGCAGGCACATCATTTCTACAGGAGAGAATAAATATATTCATACCTGAAACTGCTTGAAATGTGAAACCACATGGTTAAAAGCAACCATCACCTGAACAAAATAGTATTACACGGAGTGTGTACAGTGAGACAAAGTGATGCTGAGGGGCAGCTTTATCAGTACAATGTGCATCAGCCCCGCCATCCTAACAGCCATGAACAAAATAGATCCCGTCACGAGCCCTCTTCCCAACTCCTTGCACTGAAGTGCTCATGTATATTGCCAGTGCTGTGTCTTTCATGTTGCTTATGGCTTCTTGTTTTCACCCATTTTGTTAGTTTTCATCTATTTGATTCGTTCTGAGCTGTTTCAGTGGTCCTCTCAGTTCCAATCTTCTGTTTCTACGCTATCCTCAGAATGCCTTTTAGGTTGGGAGTTTATTTCGGTCGTAGAGCCATTTTGAAAAATCCTAAGGTATTTCATTAGTAGGTTTTACAACTTCTCCGCATTCTTATACCTGATTCACCAATTTAATATTAAAAATTGGCCCTGGCCAGTTGGCTCAGTGGTAGAGCATTGGCCTGGCATGTGGAAGTCCCGGATTCGATTCCTGACCAGGACACACAGGAGAAGCGCCCATCAGCTTCTCTGGTTTCCCCCCTCTTCTTCTTCTCTATCTCTCTCTTCCTCTCCTGCAGCCAAGGCTCCACTGGAAAAAGTTGGCCTGGTTGCTGAGGTTGGCTCCATGGCCTCAGCCTCAGGCACTAGAATGGCTGTGGTTGCAACGAAGCAATGCCCCAGATGTGCAGAGCATTGCCCCCTGGTGGTCATGCCAGGTGGATCCCTGTCAGGCACATGTGGGAATCTGTCTCTCTGCTTCCTGCTTCTCACTTCAGAAAAAAAAAAATTAAACTTTTTGCCTTTGATTAATAAATACTGAGGAAGGTATATATAATTGTACATACTCTGTGGAATTGTATTAAGTTCAAAACTGGTGCTAAGTACCTGACATCACATATACAAAAATTCTAAGCTTAGTTGTATAAAACCTTTGAAAAAGCCTGTTGTTATTGCAGTGTGTTGAATGGCGGCCTCCTAAAAGATATGTGTACATCTTAACCTCCAGAATCTCTGCCTATGACCTTATTAGAAAAAGAGTCTTTGTAGATGTGGCTAAGGTTCTCAGGATGAGGTCATCTGAAATTATCCAGTGGGCTCTTAATCCAATAACAAGAATCTTTAGAAGAGGTAGAAGAGGAGACACAGAGCCGAAGACCGTGTGGGGCTGGAAGCAGAGATTGGAGCAGTGCAGCCACAAGCCCAGGAACACCTGGAGCCACCTAAAGCTGGAAGAGGTAAAGAGGATTCTTCCTAGAACCTCTGGAGGGAGCACTGCGCTGCCCACACCTGGATTTCAGACCCTTGGCCTCCGGACACTGAGAGAGTTAATTTCTGTTGTTTTAAGTTGCCAAGTTTTTAATTTGCTATGGCAGCCACTGGAAAGACATAAAACATTCAGTACCTGCATGTTACCTGTTAATGTCAACATTTATAAATTATCAGGCATGGGTTTCATGAGATTATTGAATCACTGGACCACACTCACTGTCTTGAATGATTATATGAAAAACTTACCCAGCTGAACCATTCAAAAATACTCTAAGGGTTTTTGCATGTATAGGATGATGTATCACATACATGCACCCATGTGAGGCCATGGAGCAGGTTTTAAGTTATTTCAGAACAGGATGATTGTAGGTGAGTTCTTGAGTAAGACCTACATGGCTATATCTCAGTGGGGGACAAGGGGGATGGGAGTCCCAGCTGATCCATTCATTTTAAAGAAAATTTAATTGCTGGCCCCAGGAAGCATTTTCTTTGAATTGTATGTAACAACTACACTGTCAGCAGATAGAGGGAGGCAGACCTTGGGGCAAGCAAATGGGAAAAATAATCTATAAAGTGTCACAAAATTTAACTGTTATTCTACCCTGGAACTTAATAGAAATCCTTTGACTGTTGTTTTGCAGTCAACAAGACTCATCTGATAATTGGTGACCATGGTAACAAAATCAGGTCATAGGGAGGTTCATGCTGAGATCAAGCATATGTAGATCTCCTAGTTCAAACATACATAAAGATAAGAACCTCTTGGTAAGCATCTGAAATGCTATGCTGAAGATGGGCTCACCTACCCTGAGCTTATAACACTGAGAAAATGATTGTTTGATTGCTCTAGCCCTACGTTTTGCAGAAAAAGAAGAGATTTTTCAGCTTCACTGGGGGGAAAAGATAATTCAGCAATGTGAGACCAGAATGAGTACAGAGATGTTGCTTCATAGATCTGTGTAATTTACTCCCTGGGGTTTGTAGTGTGTCTGACTTATATTTTAGACATAATTAAGTAATCAGCAGTGTACATTGTAAAATGAATGTTTAGGCTGCTTGAGGTTAAATTCTCACAGCTATAGCAGCTGCATGGTACTAGAGACCACCCCTCCCTACAGCCAAATCCTCTCCCCTGCATACAGTCAGTTATTTAAAATCTGTGAATGGGACTAAAATTATTTCCACAGTCACCATTTCTCTGCAGATCGAAAGAGCAGCCACATGGTAACCACTGGATACCGGGATTACTGCACTTCACGCTAGTGAGCCTTCTCTGTTCTGGCTCAGTGGCTGGAGTGACAATAATAATATCAATTATAGAATGAATAATACTTTTATTTGTGTAGGATCTTATTTGATCCTTCAAAAGCCCAGTGAGGTAGGATGTTTCCCCTGTGATACAGGTGAGAAGATTTGAGATGATGAGAGAAATAGCTATTCTGAGAAGTCACAGGGCTTCTGCTTTTTATTTTATTTATTTTTTTAATTAAAAATTTTAATTACAGTTGACATTCAATATTATATATGATTCAGGTGTAGAGCATAGGGGTTAGACGTTTTTATAACTTATGAAGTGATCCCCCCGGAAAGTCTGGTCCCCACCTGGCATCATACGTAGTTAGTACAGTGTTATTGACAGTATTCCCTATGCTCCACTATACAGCCCTGGGACTACTTTGTAACTCCCAATTTATACTCAGTCCCATCTCTTTTTTCACCCAGCCCCCAACCTCCCTCCTGTCTGGCAACCATCGGTTTGTTCTCTGTATGAGTTTTGTTTGTTCATTTATTTTGTTTTATTAGATCCCACATAAAAGTGAAATCATATGGTATTTGCCTTTGTCTGTCTGACTTATTTCACTGAGCATGACACCCTTTAGGGTCATCCATCTTGTCACAAGTGGCAAAATTTCATTCTTTTTTATAGCTTAATAATATTCCATTGCATATATGTACCAATATCTTTTTTTAACTAATATCTTGGCTATTGTAAATAATGCTCCAGTGAACATAGGGATGCACCTATTTTTTCAAATTAGTGTTTTGGATAAATATCCAGAAGAGGAATAATCACTGGGTCATAAGGCAATTCCATTTTTAATTTTTTGAGGAAGCAAATTATCTTTATTGTGTACATTCTGCTCTGCAATTTACTTTTTTCACTTGACATCTTTCCATATTAGTACCTGTAAATCTAGTACTAGTAAGGAAGTATACATGTAAAGAAAGGCAACTTTCATTAGTTTCAAGAATGAACAGTAAGTCGACCCTGGCCGGTTGGCTCAGTGATAGAGTGTCGGCCTGGCGTGCAGGGGTCCCAGGTTTGATTCCCAGCCAGGGCACACAAGAGAAGCGCCCATCTGCTTCTCCATCCCTCCCCCTCTCCTTCCTCTCTGTCTCTCTCTTCCCCTCCTGCAGCGAGGCTCCATTGGAGCAAAGATGGCCCGGGCGCTGGGGATGGCTCTGTGGCCTCTGCCTCAGGCGCTAGAATGGCTCTGGATGCAACAGAGCGACGCCCCAGATGGGCAGAGCATCGCCCCCTGGTGGGCATGCCGGGTGGATCCCGGTCGGGCGCATGCGGGAGTCTGTCTGACTGCCTCCCCGTTTCCAGCTTCGGAAAAATGAAAAAAAAAAAAAGAATGAACAGAAAGTCAAATTGGGCTAACATAGTATTTCTAAGCAAAGTTTTGGCTTAAAAATGATAGGTTGCTTCAATTCATAAAGCATCTTCACAGCTGTCCTCTCACTGTCATAACTGTCCCGTGAGGTAGGTTATAATCCACCCCCATTCTGTAGGTCAGGATATGGAGACTTGGGGAACAGAGGTTACTTAGCTCCACATAGTTGTGCTTGGACTAGGATTTTGAATGGCTGTGTCAGGACTGTTTGTAAACTTTTATTCTTTCTAATAGATTTCATTCTTTGAGCATAGAACCCTTCACCTCCCTCATCTCCATCTCCGTCCACCATGCATGCCTGACAAAATCCCAGCCCGTGTTCATTCAACTTTCCTTCCCTCCCATGCTTTCCTTAGACAGCGGGAGCCGGATGGAGAGAAACATGGACCACACTGACCGAGTTGCTTCAAGTTCATGACTGACCAAGCTCAAGTGGGCCCTCAGTGCTCCCCCAAAGTCCCAGAGTCCCCCGCTCCCCACATCTATCACCTTCCCGGCCTCCTAGCTGACACTTTCACTGTGTTTTTATCTTTCTACCTTCCATCCTCTCTGGACTCTCTGGTAATGAGCTTGCTTCATATTTCGCTGAGATCAAATAACACAAACAGAAGAGAATAAACACTTGGGCTACCACACCTTTCAATCTGCCCGGGTTGGTCCTAGATAATCTGCGCCTTCCTCTCCTAGTTGCACTAGGCCAGTGGTTGGCAAACTCATTAGTCAGCAGAGCCAAATATCAACACTACAACAACTGACATTTCTCTTGAGAGCCAAATTTTTTAAATATAAACTATATAGGTAGGTACATTCCTTATCGAGGTAACGCCCGCACGTGGTATTTTGTGGAAGAGCCAAAGAGCCGCATGTGGCTCGCGAGCCGCAGTTTGCCGACCAAGGCAGGCCATCACTCCTAGGGACATCCCTTCTTCCTACTGCGATTTTCCCTTTATACTGTGAATGATCAAACATGCCATAATATCTCCCATTAAAAAGGAAGGACCCAACACACTATGATTCTCCCTGGACCCTGCACCCGCTCCGGGGTGGCCCGTCCCTTTCTTCTCCATTCCCAGGACAATTCTTTAGAGAAGTCACCCACACTCCCTGTTTCTACTTTCCGTCCTCTTGGACTGACTCTATTCAGACCGACCCCCACCACACCACCAAAGAAGACACTTCCAAGGTAACCAGTCACCCCCACACTGCCAAGTGCAGTGTCAGTGCTCAGCCCCATCTTACTCAGGCAGCAGCGCCCCATGTGGCCCCATTGATCAATTGCTCTCTTAGCCAGGAAATCCTTGCTTCACTTGTAGCCTGAGACAATGTTTTCTCCCTTCTACCATCCCGGCTGTTGGTTTCCTTAACGGGTTTCTTTTCATTGTGTGACCTCTAAGTGTCCTAGGGAGAGTCCCAGGACTCACTCTTTGGGCCTTTCCTCTTTATCCATGCCCAGTCTCTAATAGTTTTATCTAAGTCTCCTGGCTTTAAATAGAAATTTATATCTCCAGCTGGTACCTCTCTCTGCACTGCAGACTTTAACATACAGCTGTCCACTCGGTATCTCGAGCGGGATGATTAATTGCACCTAAAACCAGGGATGCCTGGCTTCCTCCTACACCAGCTTTGCTTCGTCCAGACTTCCAATTGCTAAGCCTTGTACTTCGTAGTCTTCCTACCTCCTCTTTCTCTCTTATGCCCCTGCAGCTCATCTTCTGGCAAATACTTTGTCTCTACCTTCAGAATATATCCAGAATCTAAGCACTTCCTTCCAACCCTGTTGTCATTCTGATCCAAGCCACTCTTTCTTGCCTGGTTTATAATAGTATGTTTTTCACTTTGCCCCTGTCACAGCCAGAGTGACCTTTAATTCTTTTTTTTTTTTCCTCTTACTTTTTTTGTGAGAAGTGTGGAGGCAGAGACAGACTCCTGCATGCAACCCAACTGTGATCCAGCCATCTGGGGCTGATGCTCTGCCCATCTGAGGCACTGCTCTGTTGCTCAGCTATCAAGCTCTTCTTAGCACCTGAGGCGGAGGCCATGGAGACATCCTCAGCACCTGGGGCCAACTCACTCCAACTGAGCCATGGCTGCAGGAGGAGAAGAGAGAGAGAGAGAGAAGTGAGAGGAGAAGGAGTGG
Organism: Saccopteryx bilineata; assembly: GCF_036850765.1. Lineage (NCBI taxonomy): Eukaryota > Metazoa > Chordata > Mammalia > Chiroptera > Emballonuridae > Saccopteryx > Saccopteryx bilineata. Next base: position 295,649,028 of record NC_089491.1, on the reverse strand, counting down.
AGAAGCAGATGGGCACTTCTCTTGTGTGCCCTGACTGGGAATTGAATCTGGGACATTCACACACTGGGCTGATGCTCTGCCACTGAGCCAACTGGCTCTGGGCCCAGAGTACCTTTCTAAAACTCATGTGAAACAATAATTATCATCATAACAAATATTTACTGGTACAAAGCATTATATATATTTAATTGTCATAACAATCATACAAGGTAGGTTTTGTTATTATGTGTATTTTGTAGATGAGAAAACTTTGGCAGAAAACAATTAAATAACTTGCTTGAGGCCACACGACTAGTAATTTAAGAGAAAATTTAATGAGTGGTTACTGTGAGGGGCTCAAAATGAGGGTTGCTAGCTCTAACTTCCTAAAATGATTGATTCTCCTTGCCCAATACAGATCAGTTTTATGGCCATAGCCATGCCATTGACTCTTTATTGAGTGCATGTGGAGGCACCGAGTGAAGTGCTTTACACACATCATCTCTTTTAGCCTCTTGGAAATAAAAGTAGGTGATATTAATGAGTAGGTAATATTAGACCCATTTTACAGATGAGGAGACTGAGGCTTAGTGTTCTGAGGCTCCACACCAAGTTGTAGAGTTGGGGAGCTTTACTTTGGTCTTTGAGACTCCTAAGCCCAGACGTTCCCCACTGGACAGACAGATACTCCACAGTGAGGGAGGGGACTCAGGTGGAGCCTGGGAGGAGGAGCTCCCCTGCTGCTTCACCACGCCCTTCTGCTCTCCTCAGGGAGGCTAGCAGACCTGCTGAGTCAGAGCCTGGTGCCATTGCGCTGGGGCTGGAGTTGCCTCTTCCTTTTAGGGATGTGGGAGACCTGGCTGATGAGAGTATGACCCTCTCAGACAGTCAGAAGTGAGAGTGGCACAGAGCTGGCTGGCTGGGGCAGGATGTGTGCCTCTGCTTCCCGGGTGATGGTGAGGAGCAGGAAAGGAAAGGGACAGTTCTATTTTTTCCCCCCAGGCCTGGCAGCATGCCTAGGCTCTGCTGGCACTTAGGTGGCTTACAAGGTCCAGGTCACGGTGGAGCTATGCTGGGTGTCCTCACCAGCCATCAGCCTGCTGTGGGCAGAGAAGTTGGCTCTCCCAAATCTTTTCTTAACCTCACCTCTACATAAGAAGTACCACAGCGCCCCCTTTTCTCACCTCCTGAGGCTTTCTGTCTCTGCCTTACCGTCTTTGGGAATTACCAACAATCCTGTGGGGATTACTTCTTGCCACGAGTTTGGACTGATCCCAGGGACTTTACTCAGTCTCTCCTACCAGGAAGCTTTGTGCCACCCACTGACCCACCCATACTCCTTTGCTCCTTTTGCCACGGTTAACACCTAAGCAAATCTCAGTTCTCAGCTTCAAGGTTAGACCCCCTTGACCAGGTCGGGGCTCCAGGTTTCTAGCTGCAAAGCACCACGAGTGCCTACTGCTTCTGTGCTTATCACTTACCAGTTATCACAATTTGAACTGACATTTTCTGTGCTTATATTTGATTAATGTCTGTCTCCCCAGCTAAACTGTGAAACCAATAATAATAAAGATCATAGTAAGGATAACACAATAATACCAGCTGACATTCATGGACCCTGTGTTTTGGGAACCCTGCTGGGCTTTTTCCATGTACTGCCTTATTTAATTCTCACAACAACCCTGGGAATTACATACTACTTTTGTTCCCATTTCACAGATGGGTAAACTAAGCTTACATGACTTGCTGAGGTTCACCCCGCTCCTCAGTGGAACTGATGACTCCAGGGCTTGCTCTAAGCTCCACGAGGGTGGGGACTGCGTTTTAGCTCACCACGGGTCCCTGGAAACAGACCCATGGAGGAACTACCTTAATGTTTTGTGAATTGAGTTCTTGTTTTCTGGTTGGTTGATTCTCCTTTGGGTCTCCAATGGCCATGAACTTCAAACTCTGCTTGAAGCACTCCCCCCCCCCCCCCCATGGAGCTTTAGGGGCCCACACTCCATTGACGGTCCTGAGGCATCAGGAACAATCCCTACAAGAATTTTTCTCCACTTCCAGGACTTAATCCTCCAATTTCACCCCCTGGCCCATTCCCTCTCTCCTCTTTACCTAATGTCTCTGCCTTGGGTAGCCGGTGGAGCTTTGCCTGTGTATTTTCTCCCAATAGGTTGCTGCTCTTCCTTTCCTTCATCCCGTATCCCATCCCGTATCCCATTCCGTACCCCATCCCGTACCCCATCCCGTACCCCATCCCATACCCCATCCCGTACCCCATCCCATACCCCATCCCGTACCCCATCCCGTACCCCATCCTGTACCCTTTCCCATATCCCATCCCGTACCCCATCCTGTACCCCATCCCTTACCCCATCCCGTACCCCATCCCGTACTCCATCCCGTACCCCATCCCGTATCCCATCCCGTATCCCATCCCATACCCCATCCCATATCCCACCCTGTATCCCATCCTGTACCCCATCCTGTACCCTTTCCCATATCCCATCCCGTACCCCATCCTGTACCCCATCCCTTACCCCATCCCGTACCCCATCCCGTACTCCATCCCGTACCCCATCCCGTACCCCATCCCATACCCCATCCCGTACCCCATCCCGTATCCCATCCCATACCCCATCCCATATCCCATCCCGTACCCCATCCTGTACCCCATCCCATACCCCATCCCATATCCCATCCCGTACCCCATCCCGTACCCCATCCCGTACCCCATCCCATACCCCATCCCGTATCCCATCCCGTACCCCATCCCGTATCCCATCCCGTACCCCATCCCGTACCCCATCCCGCACCCCATCCCACACCCCATCCCGTGCCCCATCCCGTGCCCCATCCCAGTGCACATGGCAGTTCCTCAGGGAAACCCCCTGGGGATCTCTGGCTGATCTGAGCTGCCTTCCGGGCTTTCAGCTACAGACTCAAGATCCTGTTCCCACACATGACGTTCCAACATTTGGGTCTGTCACCAAAACTGTCACTCAGTCTTAAAATCCACAGGGCCACCACTGGATTAAACTAATGCCACATAACCAGAGGAGTCAGACCAGCCGACCAAATGCACTTCTCATGGCCTCTCACATTTCCTGATGCAAGCAAGGCCGTCTGGGTCAGCGAGACCTTCCACGATGCCCACGCTGGAGCGCATGTGGGCCCCACTGTCAAAGACCTTGTGGCAGAAGGCAGGTCTGACTGGTGAGGTCAGCAAGTGAGCACCTGCCAAGCATGGGAGGCGGAGCCAAACGGAAGCCGCATTTCCCTGAGCTGTTGGCTTATGTCTTGGTTTGCGCTTCAGTCCAGTCTGGCTTGTGGAAGGGTTACTTGAGTCGTTTCTGCCTTCTTTACTGAGAACCTAAAGGGCAGGACTCCTGCCCCTGTTACCCTTACTCTGCCCGGCACTGCCATCGGCACACTGCTGGCATCGTAGGATAGGTGTGGGAAGGTCTTGTGCACATAGGTAGAGCCTGTAGAGGATGAAGATTTACTACGCAGCCTCCTCCCTCGTTCCTATTAGGTGCTCTGGAGGAGTCGGGCTGGAAGAGGGGAGGACACTGGCGAGCTCCGTGGGGGCTCCAGCTCTGCTGGAATGGGGTGTCGAGCTGGGTGTGCCGAGAAACAAGAGCCTTTTCGAAGGAAATCCCAGTTTCCTTCTCTCCTCTTTCCTTCTCCTTCTCTTCCTTTTTCTCTCCTGCCGTGTTTACCTTGGAATCTCTTTGGCTACCTAGTCCAGCCGAGGCTGACATCTGTTACATCATTTGGCTCCTGAAACGCATTCCCTACTTGGAACAGAGACTGAAGGAAGACAGGGAACAGCAGGCCAAAAAGGGAAACGGATTTGATGAGCACTTACAGGGTATCAGATACCACGTGCGGCACTCACCTCACATTGTCCCAGCTCCCTCTCATGTCCTGTCGATCCAAGGAGGTAGGGGTGGTTGCTCCCAACTCAGCGACGAGAAGCCTCAGGCTCAGGCTCAGGTGAGACTAGGAACGTGCTCAAGAGCACTTGGTCAGTTAGTGCAGCTGACTGTGGAGCTGGGCTCGGGTCCCAGCTACAAAACAGCAGTTCCATAGGACAGGTGGGGGAGGAGGCCTCCAGGTGGGTGGGGTGTATCTTCTCAGGGTTCAAAGCATTTCAAGCTGTCAGTGGAAAGGACTTTTCTGAACTGAACTTGGCCTTCTCTACACCTCTCTCCTCTAGGTTTAAAGAGAAAGCTCACGTCTGTGTTGGATTGTGCCGGTGCCGCAGCCTCCCTGCTGGGTACCGCTTTCTTAGCACAGACTAGTGCTGGGGATGAAGTCTAGTGCCAGACAGGTGTGGCCCTGGGTCTGACTGATCACGTCCCTCTATGTTCTGTCTGCCCCCACCAGGAAACCCAGAGCAGCCTGTGCCCTGAGAGCGTCCTCTCCCCCACCCTTGTCCCAGCTCAAGTATGCTTTTCTTGGCACTGGAGAGTCAACAGGTGTGAACAAGTGTACAGAGACCTGGCGTGCCAGGGGCTGGCACTGCGTATGGCCTTCACTCACTAGAGATGGCAATTGCCACCTTCTGCAAGCTGCCCATCAAAACACATTGTTGCCTGGCACCTCCATAGGCTCCAACCAACTTGTGAGCGGGCTCTGTGCCATCCCAACAGATGGGCAGTCCCATCCTGGAGGTGCCTCAAGTGGAGGTGGTGCGGGTTTGATTTCCCAGTGAGGATGTGGCAGGATCACTCCCTCGACCTCAGGTGTAAAAGACAGGAGTTAAGGGGGGGGGGTGAGGTCTAGGGCTTAGCCTGCACCTAATTGACTAAGGTTTTTGTGTGTGTGTGTGGGGGGGGAGGATGACTTGGAACCCATCAGAAGATTGTGACTTTGATTTGAATGGTCTAAAGGGAACTTGCAAAATCAGGGAACACCACTGAAGATTGTAGGAGATAAACAAGGACAAGAGAGGATTCTAAAGAGATTTTTACATACTAGGACCCTTCTCCACTACACCCCACCTATCCTAACAGCAGGATAACAAAGCCCCCGGTGCCACCAGGCCAAGGCCAAGCAGGGTGAGGTCAGGATGGAGAAGCCCGTGCTGTGGGTAGTTCATGCCATGCCTCAGGCAGGGGCTCCCTAGGAGGTTGGAAATACACGTGCTCCCATTGCCCAAGGAACGGTGTCATGATTTTGGAACTCAAAGGGGTGATGGTCAGCACATTCAAACACCCTGAAGGGTCACCTGGGCCTGACCTGCAGCGTCCATGGGGCGGCCATTCACGTGGGGGAGCAGATGAACACAGGCCTCAAGAGGAGAGAGTACGTCTCAGGAACAGCCAGGCCCTTTGGTGGCAAGCAGAGGGAGTGCGGGTGGCGGCAATGAAGCCTGGAAGGGGGGTGGAACAAAGGCCAGTCTGGGAGCTTAGGCTTCACTTGACAGGCGGGGGAGCCATTGAAGGCTTTGAGTGGAGAAGTGCTTGGATCAGAGGTTTCCCCGTGAAACCTGGCAAAGGTGGCAATGTGCAGGAGAGCTGGAGCCAGGAAGCCGGGGTTCTGGGGCGACCGTGACGGCTTACACCTGGAGGAGGGCAGTCTCAGTGGGGATGGGAAGAGCAGGGTGGGAAGGCGTCACTAGGATATGTCACTGATGGAGGGAGAGGGTGGAGTGAAAGAAGACTGCAGAGCAGAGGAGATGATGGAGGGGAACGGAGAAAGGGGAGCCAGCAGGAAGCTCTGGCTGGATGCGCAGGTCTTCCAGCTGGGTCATTTTAATCAACCATGGATGACCTTGCACTATTTGTGGATTTCCTGGGTAACTAAGGATGAACTTTCTGTAGCAGCTGAAAGTTCTCACAGGTGAAAGGCCTCTCTCCCAGGTCCGAGCGTCAGCTGCCCCCTTGTATTTCTGCCCCAAGCACGTTCACTTTTCTGTAACGTTGTTCTTGACCAGTCTGTTTTCAAAGCCAGCCTCTCGTTTCCCTGGAAACTTCTCTCCCCTTCCACAGGTTCCTGTCACCTCACGTTGGAGAATTTATAGTCTCTGGCAGTCTGATGTGACAAGTGGGGTGGCTCTGTTTGTGGCCACAAATCATTTTATCTTGGCAGCTGTACCACAAAAGGAGAGAAGATGGACCAGTCATTGTCCTGGGGAAGCTGAGGAATAGCAAAGTCAAAAACTGGGTGTCTGGAGGGGATGGTGATCAAGGATGTGGCTGGATTGGCCCTGAAGTCCCCATATGGGCTGACTTTTTTCCTTTCCCACGCCCTCCTCACCCCTTTCTCACATCTGTTCATTGAGAATGACAGAATCTGGAAGATAATATCTTCCCAGGATGGCAAATAGGTTTCCTTTTTGTGTTAACTCGGAAAAGCTTACATTGACTGCCTGGAGTATTGCCCTGGGAAAGATTTTAAAGCTCTGACTGGACTCAGTAGGAGAGCGTGCTGTGATCAATTAGTGATGTCTGTTTTGGGCAGAGAAATAGAAAGTAGTGACACCTGCTGCATATCTGACATCTCTCATCCAGTTCTAACCTGACACTTGAGAGATTAAAAAATTAAGGCCAAGAAGCATTGTGACTTATTAAATATACTAAAAGCTAACAGGGATGCTAGTTAGCATGTCATGTACTAGGACGTATTCTAAATACTTCATATACATAACTCATTTAATACAACACCTCCTAGGCATTCACCCTCGTTTTTTACAGAGGAGGAGGTAGGAAGCACAGAGAGGTAAAATGACTGCTCAAAGACACAGAGCAGGAAGAGGAGCCAGTATTGAAATCCAAAGTCTGACTTAAGCTGCATCCTTCAATTAACTTCTGCTCATCCACTTTGTGTGGATATCAGAGCTCCTTTTTTTTTTTTTTTTTTTTTTTTTTTTTTTTTTTTTTTGTATTTTTCTGAAGTTGGAAATGGGGAGGCAGTCAGACAGACTCCCGCATGCACCCGACCTGGTTCCACCTGGCACGCCCACCAGGGGACGATGCTCGAATATCAGAGCTTCTTAATAGTGGGGCCCTGAGCCCAGGTCTCCTGGTTCCCCACCCAGGCTTCTTTTCTGCCAGGGAACAAAGTGATATGCTCTTCTGTGTTCACAGTCATGTGCTTCACAAGTAGGAGAACAAAGAATAGCACTAAAAGAAGCAGAATGGCGTGTTATTGAGTATGGAGGGTGTGCCTGGCACTGTGGAACCCAAAATAAATAAGCGCTACCCAGTCACTGTCTTTAGGAAGCTCACACCTCAGAGCAGAAAGGGTCCGTCTGAAGTCTCTCCCTCTTCATTCATGGCGACTCTGCCTGCAACAGCCCACCCTGATTTGGGGCTGGTCTACATTCTTGGGCTGGCTGATAATGTTCTCCAGCTCTATAAGTATCACTGCGCCTTTCAGGCATGGTTCATCCTTTACGTTAAGTTTACACGGAGGACATACGGTGTCGACACTCAGTAGAGTTCTACGTGCCATCCTCCCAGCCCTAAAAACTGTTCCATGGCTTGACTTCATGGGGATGTGTGCACTTGGCTCTGAGAAAGCCGATCAAGTTAGGTCATCAGGCTCCATCTGGAGGTTCATTTTATTAAATCCCCTTTAAACACTGGTCCTATGGCCATGTTATCAGTTAATTTATTTATACCTCCTCTCTTTTCGGGAAGACTCTAAAGTGGTCAGGTACAATCAGGTTAATGGAATAGACTAAAAATAGAGAATCTTGATTGAGACAAGGAAGAGGGGCAAATACTGCCAATCATACAGGTTAACACAGTTGTTGTGATGAAGCGTTAAATTTCATGTTGTGCCTCTCAGCAGCCAGAGCAAGATGCAAAGCAGATTAGTTGATCTGTCATTAGTGGAAAGAAGAAATCGTAACAACTTCTCAGAGGGCCCCCAACTCATCTAAGTCAAGAGAGATGCTTCATCACACTTGACTGTGGTGGTTTGATACAGAATAGAGTTGGTCTTTATTCCGGGATCTTGGCACAAAGCTCCTAAATTCTTTGGAATTTCTTGAGTGATAAGAAGAGTGCTTTTTTGTTATTTGTAATGAACCTTTTTTTTTTGAGTAGACAGACCTAAGACCCGGCTTGTCCCAGAAAAATCAAGTGATTAGAGGGTTGGAACCTTTAGCCTTACCATGAACCTCCAGGAAGGGCTAGGGGTGGGGAGCTGCAAATTAAGCTCTATAAAAACTCTTGGACTGGGGGAGCTGATTGAACTTTCAGGCTGGTGAACACGCGGAGGGGCTGGGCGGGTGGATGGGTCAGGGGAGGAAGCCTCATCCTCCATCCTTCCCCGCCCTATGTGTCTCCTCTGGTTGGCTGTTCCTGAGTTTATCCTTGATAATACAGTGGTGATCATAAGTCAGGTGCCTTCCTGAGCTCTGTGAGCTGTTCAAGCAAATGACAACCCTGCAGAGGCAAGGTGGAAAGTCTGGATTTGTAGCCGGGCTGGGTGAAGGGTAGGTAACTGGAGACCCACAATTTGCCATGAGTCTAAAGTGAGGGAGGGGCAGTTTTGTGGGACCGAGTCCTTAACCTGTGGGTGTGAGTGTCAGAACTGAAGTGATCTGTAGGACACTGAGGTAGTGTCTGCAGAAAATTGGTTATGAGATAGCTGAGTTTTGAGGGTGGGTCCATCTGAGTCAAAAGACTCCAAGGGGGGTGGGGACGATGGCCACATCAGGGGACTTTAATTCCCAGGAGTATCACCAGGCACTGGTGGTTATTTTCATCTCTACCCACTGAGCACCTGGATATACATCCAGTGTTATCAGCTTCGCAGAAGCAGGAACCACAGCCAGGTTAGCTTCCACGTAAGCTTCTAGGTGTTCAGGCCAGATCAGAGAGGGTGGCGGGGAGGGGTGCACAGTGGCATACGAGAGCCTGTGGTCCACTGAAAGGATTATGATTGTGCTAAGTCATCACTTAGGTAAACAGGTCTCATTTACTAAAGTTCCATTTTAGGACGTAAGGCACCAAAGCCCTAGTGTTGCCTAGTGTAGGGTCATGGCCAGAAGCAATAGGAGACACTGGTATAGAGGCCACAATGTATAATGCTTGGGTGACATTGTGGTATCAGACCCAGGGGAAAAAAAACTATAAATATATTTTTCATTTGTTTCTTCTGAGATCCACTCTTCAGAGATCTTCCCTCAAGCAGGTAAACACATTATCTTCTATAATAGGCTTTCCCCCTGTTTGTAACAAGTAGGCCATTCACTTTGGAGAGGTCCTCCTTTTTGAAGAAAGCCATTAAAGGACATTAATTGAGATCATTTCAATATGTTAATATACCGTGTCCCCCCCCCCCCCCCCCCCCCCCCGTGTGCATCCTGGGTCTGCAGGCTCCAGCTCGCCTCCCACTCTGTATGCGCCAGACCTCCACACCCGGGGCTTATCACAAGCAATTATCTTACCCAAATAAAAAATGAAAATGGAAAAGTTAAATAAATAACAGGACATCTTGATGGAATCGCAGTAATGCTCATCCTGGTTAACATTAGCCCTGACTTTTGGACAGCTAGATTTGTTAATGCGCTTGTTCTTTGTTTAGGTATCTATCTCTGCAAATCTCACAACTTTCCAAAATGATGGATGGCAGCCATCTCAGCTCTCCCTAAAAATACATCCTCCGGGAAACGGGAGGAGGCAAATGGACACCGTAGTCCTGGCCTAAGCATTGCTTAGATTGACGAACACCCTCAAAAAGGATTTCACCCAAAAACTATTGTAGTTTTCTCCACAACACATTGAGCTTTCTGTTGTTCCCAGTTTTCCTGCTGTGTAAGGAACTGCTTACCTGTGCCAGTCAAGTTCAAGGGACTTGAATGAGAAGCTGTACCTTGGTATAGCAGTTAGGGTGAACCAGCTTGGCCTCTGGCAGCAACAACGAACCCTAAACCTCAGGGGCAAAGGTTTTCTTTCTTCTTCCTGCAAAGCCCACACCCTCGCACTGTCGTTGCTGCTGGTTTGTCACAGTTGCCCTCCAGGTGACCTCCAGCCTGGCATCCCAGGCTGCTTTGACCTTTTAGCATCTCCACCGCAATGTGTGCTCCCTCCCTGGTCACAGCAGGGAAAGAAGCCTGGAGGTTCAGGCACTGATGATTAGATGCTTTGGCTGGGAAGCGACAGGCTGTTTTCATTCACATTTCATTGGCCGGACCTGGTCACATGGCAGCCCAACCGCAGGAGAGTGGAAGTGCACCTGGAAGTAGGTGTGCACTTGTCAGTGACACTTTAGACACTTTTGACCACTGACAGTTGTTTCTCTCTGCTCACCCTTAGTCTAATTGGGCAACTTAACTCAGGTTTTGGCCACCTGAGAGTTTTTGTGTCCTACGGACTTCTGAGGTCACCATCCGTTCATCCATCCATCCATCCATCCATACATACATACATACATACATACATCAATTTAGAAGTATATTTGACATATAACATTGTGTAATTTAAGGTATATAACAAGTTGATTTTTGATATACTTATGTATTGTACTATGATTGCCATTATAGCACCTCTATCACATAATTTTTTGTGTGGTGGAAATAATTAAGATCTAGTGTCTTAGCAAGTTTGATGACTATCATATGCTATTGCTGTCTGTAGTCACCATACTGTGTATCAGCTCTCCAGGACTTATTTATCTATTAGTTGCAACTTTACACCCTTCTATACTGTTATTATATAATTATATACATATATAAGTTATATTTATCATTTAAAAACAGACCTTTTTAGGGCAGTTTTAGGCTATAGCAAAGTCGAGCATAAAGTGCAGCGATTTCCCATATACCCACGTCCCTCACATGCGCCACCTCCCCCACTATAACGTGCCTCACAGAGCAGTACATTTGTTAGAGCCCACGAACCTCTATTGACACGTCATTATCATCCAAAGTCCGCAGTTTACATTATGGCTCACTCTCGGTGTTGTATAACCTGTGGGTTTGGACAAATGTATAATGACGTGTATCCATCATTATAATATCACAGAGAATAGTTTTACTGCTAACAGATCTCCGTGCTCCATCTATTCATTCCTCCCTCCCTGCTAAACCCTGGCGGTCACTGACCTTCTTACTGTCCCCTCCCTTTGCCTCTTCCAGGATGTCAGATAGTCGGAATCAGACAGTATGTAGCCTTTCTGGATTGGCTTCTTTCACTTAGTCATATGCATGTAAGGTCTCTCCATGTCTCTCATGGCTCGATAGCTCATTTTATTTTAGCACTAATATCTTCCATTGTCTGGATGGACCGCACTTTATTAATCTATGCACCTGACAGATATCTTGGTTGCTTCCAAGTTTTTGTGCTACATCGTACCAGTCCAAAGAATATTCTTTCTATGAGGTTAATAAAAGGTGCTAACATTGAACACTTCCTGATCTGTGATAGGAGCTAGTTTGGCCCAAAACAAATGTTCCTTGAATGAAAGGTAGAGAAGGGGGAAGAAGGGGAGGAAGAGCATATCAGGTAGAGGAAGCAGTATGAGCAAGGGCATGGAATAAAGCTGCTTATAAACATTTGCGTGCAGGTTTTTGTGTGAACATAAGTTTTCAGCTCTTTGGGGTAAATACCAAGGAGCACGAATGCTGGATTGTATGGTGAGAGTACGTTTAGTTTTGTAAGAAGCTGCCACACTGTGTCTCAGAGTGGCCTTACCCTTCTGCATGCCTACCGGCAATGGATGGGAGTTCCCACTGTTCCATATCCTGGCCAGAATCTGGTGTGTCAGTGTTCTGGATTGTGACAGTTCTGATAGGTGTCCCATTGTTTTAATTTTCAGTTCCTTAATGACTTACGATAGGGAACATCGTTTCCAACGCTTATTTGCCATTTGGTGAGGTGTATGTGGAGCTCTCTTGCCCATTTTTTAGTCAGGCTGTTTGTTTTCTTATTGTTGAGTTTTAAAAGTTCTTTGTATATTTTAGATAACAGTTCTTTATCAGATACGTCTTTTGCAAATATTTTTTTTCCTAGTCTATGGCTTGTTTTAAAAATATTTTTAAAAAATGACTCAGGGCCCCAGTCTCCATAGGAGACCCAATATTCCCATCAATGGCTCTGAAGATTCTTGGAAATGGAGAGGCCTGTATTTTTCTTTGTCATTTCTGGCTAAGATTTCTTTTCTTTTTTTTTTTTTTTTACAGAGACAGAGTGAGAATCAGAGAGAGGGATAGATAGGGACAGAGACAGACAGGAACGGAGAGATGAGAGGCATCAATCATCAGTTTTTCGTTGTGGCACTTTAGTTGTTCATTGATTGCTTTCTCATATGTGCCTTGACCGTGGGCCTTCAGCAGACCGAGTAACCCCTTGCTGGAGCCAGCGACCTTGGGTCCAAGCTGGTGAGCTTTGCTCAAACCAGATGAGCCACGATCAAGCTGGTGACCTCGGGGTCTCGAACCTGGGTCCTCCACATCCCAGTTCGACGCTCTATCCACTATGCCATCACCTGGTCAGGCTGGCTAAGATTTCTATATCCATGGTATTTTTTATTTCTGCTCTGGGCAGAGTAGAGGCAAACATGAGATGGAGCCCTCTTTCTCTCAAAATTCCTTTCATCTCCAGCAGCAGGTCTCCCTGTTTTACCTCCGTGCCCTGCTGATCACGTGGTCTGGGGCAGAGGAAGGAGGTTCAGCAGGGCTCTGTGTGAAATAGAGCCATCCTTCACATTTCTCAACTGAGCCCAGCACCTGGAATATCTCAGTGGCCATCTTTTCTCTTTCCTGCAAGGTGCTTTCCCCCTACCTGTTTCCTCTTCCCTGGACTTCTTTATGTCTCCTGATGGTCTCCTCTTGTCTTCAGCCCTTTCTGATTGTAGGTCCCAAATTTTTTTTTCTCTTTTTTTCTAGACACAGAGATATTTATTCAATCCTTCCTTTTCCTGGTCTCTCTTCTAGAACATATTCTAGGATCTGTCTTTACATACACAGATGTTCCACTGGGCATTTCATCAAAACATAATACATCATCTCTCTTTCAGAATTTCTACAGCTGGCTTTTAATATATCCCTTCACTCACCTTTGTAGAATAAGCTTGCCAAGGTGATTTGGGGCATAGGGTAAAAAAAAGAAGTATAGAAACAAATTGATCAAGCAGGGCTGAGTGAGGCCTGTGTGTGTAGCTCTGGGAGCAGGAAGTGGTGTTTTATCCACGCTGACCACTCACCAGCACATCAGGTCAAGGAAGAAATCTCATCATAAAGTCAGGTGTTCAGCTTGTTTTAGGGACAGTTTGCCCACAAAGTTTAAGATCCTCCCAAGGGCTGCTACAAAGAAAAAAAAATATTTTAAAATGTTGCAACTTGAAAGGGTTATCAAAGAGTCAGACACGCTAGGGGCCGATTTCCCTCCTGCCCACCCCCTCCCTGGCGCTAGGCAGAAGTTCTTGGGAAATGCTGCTGAAGACACCTATTTGAAATGGGGACACCACGCCATTTTACACTCTTTGGAACTTTGAGAAATTCTGTGATCTCTTGAACTTTCATTATTGCTATTTCTTATCAATGTTTACCAACTTTTGGTACATTGTTCAATGTGGATAATCATATTTCCCCTTTGTCAACTTTCTACAAGTCCTTAGTGCGGTGCTGGGTACAGTGTGGTGTGCTTACTCCGGAGTGCAGTTAGAAAACTAAGTACGTTCTATTTTAGATTTTACATAAACTCATTCCAACTAAATGAGTTTATGTAAATGCTCTCCAACTAAAAGCAACAGGTTCTTACTACCCTTCCCTAACTTGTTTCTCTTGAACTGTCTTTCCTCTTCCAACCCCGACCCCGGCTCCGTTTCCTGCACCGCACCCTCTAGGAATCCTGGGAAAAATGGATTACGGGGCTTCTTCACGGCTGTGGCCAGAATTGGATCTGAGACTCCATGTCTTCCGTCTTCCCTCATGATTTAATCTCCTCCTTCAAAAGTCTAAGAGACCACCTGGTATTATATGAAGTCCTCCTTGTTTGTGACATTACTCAAGACTATTGGAAGAGAACAAAAGTATCTGACACCTTGTAGTTAACAGGTCCAATATCTAATGCAGCTAATTTATTGGATGCTTTCACTTTGGGGGCATTTTGTCCTTAGCCAAATTTGAGTTGGAGTTTTGGTTTTTTTTTTGGTTTGTTTGTTTGTTTTTTGTATTTTTCTGAAGCTGGAAACGGGGAGAGACAGACAGACTCCCACATGTGCCCGACCAAGATCCACCCCGCACGCCCACCAGGGGGCGACGCTCTGCCCACCAGGGAACGATGCTCTGCCCCTCTGGGGCGTCGCTCTGTTGAGACCATAGCCACTCCAGCGCCTGGGTTAGAGGCCAAGGAGCCATCCCCAGCGCCCGGGGCCATCCTTGCTCCAATGGAGCCTCGCTGTGGGAGGGGAAGAGAGAGACGGAGAGGAAGGAGAGGGGGAGGGGTGGAGAAGCAGATGGGCACTTCTCCTGTGTGCCCTGGCCAGGAATCGAACCCGGGACTTCTGCACGCCAGGCCGACGCTCTACCACTGAGCCAACTGGCCAGGGCCGAGTTGGAGTTTAAAGAAAGGAGCATATGTGGTTTTTGCTCCCCATTGCCCCTTACTTTGACTTGGAATATGTGGGGAGGAGTAAGAAGAGAGGCAGGGTGGGAATGCAAAATGGTGCAGAGTTGTGTAGAAATGGGGATTGTCTGTATTTATTTTTAATTTTCAACCTCTTAATGAGAAATGGAAAGAAATTAAACAGTAATAATAAAAAGACAGGATTTAAGTGTGTATCATGTAACAAGCTCAGTGTTGGGCACTGTGCACTGGTTGTCACAAACAACCTGGGTGGCAAAGGCACAAAGGCTGTTAGGTTTACGCGGCGGGAGTGGGCTCATCCAGGCAAGAGACTTGCATCGGTGAGGTGAACTTACAAGACGGCAAATATTTAGAATATAAAGAAATCGTTAAACAGTTAGCCTTGTATGATCATCCAAGGGCCACCCTGGAGGAACAGTGACTTTAAGGCTGCAAATTTAAAGGTTTTTCCTAAAGACAAGAACATGCCAGACTGACCTGTGGTGGCGCAGTGGATAAAGCAACCTGGAACGCTGAGGTCACTGGTTCGAAACCCTGGACTTGCCTGGTCAAGGCACATACGACAAACAATGAACAACTGAAGTGAAGCAACCATGAGTAGATACTTCTCACTCCCCCTCCACTCCTCCCTCTGTAAAATCAATAAATACAATCTTAAAAGAAAAGCATGCTGGACATTGTTGTCATCTAAAAACATCTATCATTTTAAAAATAATTTTATGATTAGAAAAAGAAATGTACTTGTAACAGCTGTTGATTAAGTTTTGCTATCACATCAAGCCATGCTAGGGAATGTGCTATGGGAATATCCCAAACACAAAAACTGATGCTTGATAGAAACTTCTAGAAACTCAGGCCTGGAGGATAACCCTGAGACAGAGGATGGTGTTATTACTTTCAATACATCCATTTTAGATGCATGAGGACAGCAATGCAGCCCAAGCGTAACCTAGGTGGGAGGGAGACCAGTGAGGGTTTTTCCCTCTCCAGGAACTGGGACACTCTTCTTAGAGAAGGTAGCGTGTTAACAGTGGCCCGGACAGCGGGAGAGAGGAGCACACAGGGGAGATGGGGAGGTAGAGGCACATGGCTGGAAGTGAGAGGTTGAGCCCAGCACTGCCCGTGGACCCAGCCTGAGGGCTCCTTGCCCTGGCCCTGCATTTTCAGGGCCCGCTTTGCCCCTCTTCTGCCTGTGCTCCTCTGTGCAAGGTGGAGAATTGTGGGACTGAGCATGGCTGTCCATTCTGAGCTCATGCTTCTCCACCCTGCTTTCTAGATCATGTACCGGGTTCAGAACCCTGGGATTCTTGGGCTTCTAGTGTCAGTCTCCCAGGGCACAGAACACTGTACTCTTGTACATGCACTTGGCCTGTGGGCTTGCGCACAATGGTTTGTAGAGAGTGGATGTGTGGTCTGTGTGCTGTGCAGGACAGAAACACAAGCATGAAGAGTGGATCCTGGGATTGGCTCTCTCCGTAGACCTCTAAGGAGTCTGAGAATCATCAGCGTGACACGGGCCTTCCAGGTTGATCTGAAGGTGTATTTGTAAGGTTTGAAGATAGAAAATATTTTTTCTAACAGTTTGCTAGCTTGATGCATATTAGACATGTCACTGAGGTCTCTGTTTGTACTCCTGCCCTGGCTTGTGAATGACCATTAAGGATTTCCTTTTAGAAGTAACTGTTCATGGAACAGAGGACAAAGGTAGTGATGATCTAGCCTCCTTTTCCCATTGACCAATCAGTCTCATTCTGGGAAAAATGCAATGTGAGTCCTAATAAAAAAGGCTAAACTCAGCGGAGTCCTTCATGTTTGGTTTGTCAAAGGTGCTGGTCCCTATTTTGTTGTTTGTGTAACAGAAGCATGCTGTTTATGTCCCCAGATTCCTCTAACACTTTCTGACTGTGAAGAAGAACTTTTAAGGATGAATTGCAAGAGAGCTCTGTCTACATGCACCCACAGGCATGCGCGCGCGCACACACACACACGTGTATACACACACTCTAATGAGCACCCTTTCTTTCCACTTCCTTCTACACACTTGGAAGGTTCCATAGAGGCTTTTATTCCACCTGTTTGCATCAGCTACTGAAGGGGTTTGCAAAGAGAGTTGCTCTGTCACATCTTTGCAGGTAACAGGAATCGGCAGATGTTTTTTAATTAAAGAAACACAGGTTATGGAAAAGGTGTCATGGGTAGAGAGAGTGGAAACTCGCCAGCCGCAAACCTCTGCTCACATCTACTCTCTCCCAGCTCCCAGCATCTGTTCCTGGAGTCCGTGAAATGCCCTTGTTAAGAGTGGAAGGGAGGGGCAGCAAGTGTTGGTACCAGGATGCTACCATTTGGGGTATGGGCCAAAAACTCGAAAGATCTATATCCATAGAGAACACCAAGGAATGCTGTAGCCGAATGTTTTGACTTCTTTTTTTGATAAACTCTCCATTGGAGCATCTTAAGACTGAATCTCTGTGGTTCTCTTTCCTTCCTCGGGGGCCAATTACAAGGAGGGAGTAACATACAAAGGACTCAGAAGCAAGTATCTTCAGTCCTGCTCTTCCATGGAGCTCTTTCTGATTGGTTTAGTCAGCCAAACCATCATATTTACGTCTTCAGGGGGAACTTGGAGGACTTCTAGTCCCATCCTGCACTTGCACTGAGGATCTATCTGTTCATTTATTTTCAGTTTTTGAATGCCTTAAAAAAGTCTTAATTTGCCTATATGTTACAGATAGGTAAATTAGAAGGAAAAATGTACAACAAAAGAAAAATCTTTTTAGTTATTGTTGTGCCTTCACTCTTGAATGATAGGTTAACTGGGTATAGAATTCCAGGTTCACAGGTATTTTTTCCCTTAGCACTTTGAAGATATTTGTAGCTGTTATTAATTTATTGCCTCTCTGTTTCAAATCCACCTTTCTTTGCCATACTTTCTGATATTAGACCTGCACTCTGTAAATTACATTTCTCCCTTGCCAGAAGGCTTGGTGTTAAGCCCTGCCAAGAGAGGGCACCAGAGGGTCACTACAAGGCAGGAAGAGGAAGCAGGAAAAAGAAAACTTCTTTTCCCCCTTTTATCCTTCTGGTTCCTGATCTGCTCACAAAACACAGAACCCCAGACGGCCAGTTTCATTGGCACTACATCAGTGAGCTTCATATTCCTATGGCAACCAAGTCCTCTCCTCCAAAGTCCGAATTTCTGCTTTGCAGGGTCTTTTCCTCTAAGATTTTAAGCCCCTTTCTTGTTTACTTTTCCCTCATGCCCAAGAGTAATTTCTTGCCTTAGTGTCTCCCTCTCTACACCTTAGAGTTTGTTTTGCGCATTTCAGTTATTGCCCTCTTATAACACATTACGTTAAATTTTCCCTGTTTAAATTGCTGGTGTGGTTTCTGTTTCCTGACTAGACCCTTATTGATAAAATATTGTTCTATTGTTTTCTGTTTTATTTTGTTGCTGTGATAGACTATTGTCAATAAAATAATTGAATAGACACTTCATAAAAGAAGATATACAACTAACCAATAAGCCCATGAAAAAGTTCAGCATTAGTTTTTGTTGTTGTTGTTTTTTCAGAGATAGAGAGTCAGAGAGAGGGACAGATAGGGACAGACAGACAGGAATGGAGAGAGATGAGAAGCATCAATCATCAGTTTTTCGTTGTGGCACTTTAGTTGTTCATTGATTACTTTCTCATATGTGCCTTGACCGTGGACCTTCAGCAGACTGAGTGACCCCTTGGTCAAGCCAGTGACCTTGGGTCCAAGCTGGTGAGCTTTGCCCAAACCAGATGAGCCCACACTCAAGCTGGCGACCTCAGGGTCTTGAACCTGGGTCCTCCGCATCCCAGTCCGACGCTCTATCCATTGCGCCACCACTTGGTCAGGCTCAACATTAGTTTTCAATAATGTTCAACATTATCAGCTATCAGAGAAATGTAAATTAAAACCACAATGAGGTACCATTGCACACCCAACAGACTGGCTAAAATGTAAAAGGCTGACCTTAGTAAATGTTGACAAAAATGTGTAACACTTGAAACTCTTATACATTGTTGGGAATGTAAAACTGTACAGCCTATTTGGTGAAAGGTCTGGTAGTTTTTATAAGTGTACACTTACTCTATGACCCCAGCAATTTCACTCTTAGGTATTTACCCCAAATAAAATAAAATATATGTTCACCAAAAGACTTTTTCAAGAATGGTCACAGCAGTTTGATTCATAGTCTCTAAAATTGAAAGAGGTCAGTTGTCTAACAGGAGGATAGTTGAACAAACTAGTTTATTCATATAATAAAATATGACTCAGTAATAAAAAGAAATGAACTACTGAGACACACAACAACATGAGTAAGAAAATCTGTATGTTAAGTTAAGGAGGTCTTATATAAACATATAGGATTCCACTTATGTACAATTCCAGAACAGTGAAAACTAATTTGTGGCAGAAAAAAGATCGCAATATTGGTTGACTCTGAGGGAATAGAGAAGGGGTTTAACTGGAAAGGTATATGAGGGAAAATTCTGGGGGTGATGGTGCTGTTTTATATTTGCTAGAAGTTTGGATCTCAGAGCAAATTACACTTATGATTTGTGAATTTCATTATCTGTAAATCTGACATAAAAAGAAAATACCTATAAACAATTATTGAGCTCTATTTCATGATATCCTCGCTAAAGCATATAAGTATAGCAATATCTGTAATTTGCTTACAAATGCACAATACAAAACGCCCCAAAATAAAAACAAGAATAAAAAACTAATGAGGGATGAAAACAGAAATGGATAGAAGATAAATATGTGATAAAGCAAATATAGTAAAATATTAAGGTAGCCTGACCAAGCAGTGGTGCAGTGGATAGAGCATCGGCATGAGATGCTGAGGACCCAGGTTTGAAACTCGAATGTCACTGGCTTGAACACAAGCTCATCGGCTTGAGCACAGACTCACTAACTTGAGCGCAGGGTTGCCAGCTTGAGCGTGGATCATAGACGTGACCCCATGGTCGCTGGCTTGAGTACAAGTTCGCTGGTTTGAGCAAGGGATCTCTGGCTTGACTGGAGCCAAGCCCCCCGTCAAGGCACATATGAGAAAGCAATCAATGAACAACTAAGGTACAACAACAAAGAATTGATGCTTCTCATCTCTCTCCCTTCCTGTCTCTCTGTCCATGTCTGTTTGTCTGTATGTCTCTCTCTTACTTAAAAAAAATTAATGGTAGAATTTAGGTAGTGGGACTATAGGTATTCACTGTAAAGTTCTGTCAACTTTGCTCTATGTTTGAAAATTTTATAATATAATGTTGAGAAAAATCTCTTTCATATTTGTTTGTGTCTCTGATACAATTTGGGTGCCTTCACCTGGCATTTTCAGATATTTTATCCTCATGTCCATTGTTCACTTTACTGACTCTTTCTTTAGCTATATCTAGTCTGTTGGTTAAACTATGACTCTTTTTTATCTCTAGAAATTCTATTTAATTATTTTCCCAGTGTAATTGTCATTTTAATGGATCATCTTTTTTTATCCTTGTATTTAATATTTTAAAGCATATTTAATTTTTAGCTTAAGTCTGATAGTTTATTTTAAGTGAGTGATTTCAGAGTTAAACTTCTGCTGTTTGTCCTATCTGCTGACTTTTGTTCACTGTGGATGGCTTTCTGAACTATGTGCTTCATAAATTTGGATTGTGATTTATGGTCAGTGGACATTTATCAAAGAAACTCTTCCAGCTTGAGGAAAATTATGTCCCTCCAGAGAAATTTATTTTCATTTGCTTCTGCCCTGGGGAAACCAGAGTCATAGGCCCTGACTTGACATTAATTTGTTTTATATAATGCATCTAGAGCAGAGTAGAATCCAAAACCCATCTGAAGGCAAGCCTGTGCTCATGAGTTATCAGGGGAGACCTTCTTTTCTTCATCGAGCCTGGTTTGAGACATTTAAACATCTTGATTATCTTCCTGAGTCTGAGTGTAGATTGTGTTTACTCCATCCTACAACTTCAAGGCTGCCGGCTTTCTGTGGGGGGAACTGGTGGGGTGGGAGAGGGTGTTTGCTTTCCCTGTCCTTGCATCACGTGGACTCAAGACCGACTCTTCTGATCCGTGTGGGCATTCACGCCCAAGCCCTCCCATGGTCAAGTCTGGCAGCTGCGGCATCAGCTCAGGGTTTCTACCCTGGTTTTCAGTTCTCCCTTTGTGTTGTTGTCTCTGGAAATTCCCTTCACTCTCTTGTAGAACCAGTTACTGTTGTGAAGGAGTGTTCATTATAATCTATCTAGCACTTTCTAGGTGTTTCATGAAGGGAGGGTCTTCAAGTAATCTGATCTTTGATCACCCTGGAAATGAAACCTCTGTCAGGCATTTCACATGGATTATTTTATTAACACCCTGTCCCAAAACCCTATAATATATGTATTATTGGTCTCACTAGCTGGCAGGGATTCTCCCAAGGTCTGCATGATTCCAAGATGGAGGCTTTTGTTCTCCTGTGTTGTCAGAGTAGAGATGCATCTCTGGCCTGGGAACGTTGCTTTGCATGGTCAGCAGGGCCGATAAATCAGTGCTGGGACAACTTCACTTCTCAGTGTGTATTTGCTATCTTTTTATACAGCAGCAAGGCCTGAAGAGTGTTCTTTGTATCATAAGAAACAGGTGGCTTTTAGATTTCTCCCGTGGCCTGTCATGTCCAGATCATGGGCTGGCTGGAAGAATAGTGTTCAAGGTTCCACATGGGGCTGCTCTCAAGGGACCCTCTGCTGCTTGACGAGAACACTCAACCACAGGATCGTGGGACTCCTGTGCCCCGTGTTGATTTTTATTGAGTGATAATACAGCAGCTTGCTCTCATTTGCAAACCTGAGAAGTGATGAGTTTGCTATTGGTCTCTGAGAACCTTGCAGACAGGTATGGCGGCCAACTGTCCTCGTTTGCCTGGAATGGGGGCTCTCCTGGGATGTGAACTTTGAGTACTAAAATTGAGTGACTTCTGGGCAAACCAGGATATCAGTCACCCTGCAGACCCTCTCAGGGTATTGCTAACCAAGCCTGTGCCAGTCCTTTGCCATGAGAGGCCAGAGCATCTTCTGGTTTCCAGATTTCCCTGGAGATAAAAGGAAGGAGGTTTAAAGGTGAGAAGAGGAGCACAGAGGACAGAAGATTCATTTCAAGGACATATGGAATGAAGCAAAAGCTCACCAGGTATTTCCCAGCTGGTCCTAGTTACACCCCAGCAGAAGAGGGAGCAGCTCAGGAGGGACAGAAAGTTAGAGCAGCAGGAGAAAGAACTGAGATTTATAGAGCACTGCCTCCTGCACCAGGTATTTGGTTAGATTCTTGGTCTGTATCATATCATTTAGTCCTCCGTGGAGCTCTGCGAGGCAGACTCTATTGTGCCCATTTCAAAGAGGATGAAACTGAAGTTCTGCAGGGTTAAGTCACTTGTCCAGTATCACGTGTTTGTGAAGAAGTATGCCTAGGGTCAAACCCAGGTGGGCCTGACCCCAAGCCAGGGCTTCTGTCCCCCACCACAGCGAGGGGATGGAGAAGCGTGTTTCTTTTTTCTTTTTTCTTTTTTTTTGGCAGATACAGAGAGAGTCAGAGAGAGGGACAGATAGGGACAGACTGAAAGGAAGGGAGAGAGATGAGAAACATCAGTTCTCCGTTGCAGTTCCTTAGATGTCCATTGATTGATTTCTAATTTGTGCCTTGACCAGGGGGCTACAGCAGAGTGAGTGACCCCTTGCTCGAGCCAGTGACCTTGGGCTCAAGCTGGTGAGGTCTGCTCAAACCTGATGAGCCCGTGCTCAAGCCGGCGACCTTGGGTTCTCGAACCCGGGTCCTCTGCATCCCAGTCCGATGCTTTATCCACTGCGCCACCGCCTGGTCAGGCGAGGAATATTTCTTTTTTTTTAAAGTTTATATTTTTTATTAGTTTTAATGGGGTGACATTGATAAATCAGGGTACATATGTTCAGAGAAAACATCTCCAGGTTATTTTGACATTTGATTATGTTGTATACCCATCACCCAAAGTCAGATTGTCTTCTGTCACCTTCTATCTGGTTTTCTTTGTGCCCCTCCCCTTCCCCCACCCCCTCCCTCTCTTTACCCCCCCCCCCCCCAGTAACCATCACACTCTTCTTGTCCATGTCTCTGAGTCTCGTTTTTATGTCCCATCTATGTATGGAAGAGGCGTGTTTCTTATGCCAGCACTGATTCTAGGAGTTGTGATCCAAGGAAAAAATATGAAAAAGAGGCAGATTCTGCAAACTGTCATAGGCCTTGCAAACAATCCTTACTTTGGGGAAGTGGCAGACAGTGGGCTCTGCTCTAGGGATGCTCTAGGGATTCTGGGAAATGGACAGGAAGTGTGGGGTGCTCTCTGCCCGTACCAACTCCCTGTTCCTTTCCACCTCCCAGCATACTTCTACACACTCTGGGCATTGAGTGCGGTAGCCAGGGATGCTGGAGTTGCTGATGATGATTCCTCTCCCCTTGGCTGTGCCATCTGTGGACCACCCTGCAGGCCGCCCAGCCCCCTGGTCCGAGGTTGGGAGTTTGGTCTGTTATGTCCCCACTTGCCCATCTTCAGCCTCCCATTGCCTGTCTGTTGCATTGTAAAATGCTGTATCAATATTGAACATTATTAGGGCATTCTTACCTAACAAACACATTCTAAGGATTCAGTGATCAGAGCTGCTTTTAAGAGCCTCTTCTAATATTTACCTAGCCAGCTTCCTTCTATGGTCTTAGCTGTGTTTTTCTGGAACAGCTGCGTCTAGAACAGAAGGCTCTTTTGTGTAAGCTCATAAGTCACCTGTACTTATTTTGTGTATCCAGGGCTTGTTATGCTCTGCAGCGAGCTATTTTTTTTCTAAAAACTAGGAGTGGGTATTTGATATAATAGATTATTACATGTTCTGCATATAAATTACGAGGTCTTAGAAGCAAGAAACAAGTAATTTTGCCCTGAGGTAATATAACAGCGACTGCGGAGTCACTAAAATCAATTAAATAGATCATTTGTGGTCAGGGCAGAAGCAGAAATTACTACCTAAATTGCAGTTAGCAGTCATGCGCTCATTTAATCATTCAACACATAGGTATGGGGAACCTGAGATGAGTTTGAGACAGTATCTAAGTGTTGGGCAGGGCTGCAAAGAAACGCAGAACATACAGCCCCAAGGAGACCAACGACTTCCCTGCTCTTCTCCACAGAAAGCTCACTAAAGTCAGTGCGCTCTTTGGTGGGCACACTCAAGTGTGAGGGAAGTAGGGTCTCTTAGAAGCAGCTGCAGGCAGAACCGGAGTGGGAGGGGCAAGCTGCAGTTTTGTGTGGGAGGGTGTGGCCTGAGGAAGAAGAAGGAGCTTGAATCAGACCCTGGAGACTGCCTGGAGAGCTTGGTTATGATGCAAGACCTACTCTGAGCTGGGGGTCCAGATACGAAGTCCAGCTCTCTCTCTTATTAGCTGAATGATTTGGGGCAAGTGACTTACCGGTATCCTCATTGAGTTCCTATTTCTCATCTGTCAAAAGAGATGATTGTACTGTTTACCCCAGGATTACTGTAAAGATTACATGAGATATTGTATCTTCTCATGTATAAGATGTACCTTTCTCCAAAAAATTTGGGGTCTAAAAACTGGGTGCATCTTATACAGTGGTTATAGATTTCTTTTACTTGCATTTCCTGCTTGAGGAGTTGTATGAATTTTATGATGAATAAAACTTAAGTTTGATAACTTTATGTAATACATTTTAAAAAAAAAATTCAGGTCCTGCCTGACCTGTGGTGGCGCAGTGGATAAAGCATCGACCTGGAAATGCTGAGGTCGCCGGTTCAAAACCCTGGGCTTGCCTGGTCAAGGCACATATGGGAGTTGATGCTTCCAGCTCCTCCCCCCTGTCTCTCTCTCTCTGTCTCTCTCTCCCTCTCTCTCTCTTCTCTAAAATGAATAAATAAAATAAAAAAAAATTTAAAAAAAAATTCAGGTCCTAAAATTAAGGTGCATCTTATAATGGGGAAATACGGTATTTATGTGACCTGCCTGGCACGTAATGGCCCTCAGAAAAAGAAGACTGGCCATGATGCTTATACTCCAAGCCCACATGGAGGGTTGGGGGCCCCTCTCACCTTGGGAACCGCCGCTTCACCCCCACTCTTTCCACTTAAAAGACCAGAGCTTTGAGAGTCTAATCCTGTCCTTATTACTGACTTGTGTCCTAGCTAAAAAAGAGAACCCAGTTTTTTCATGGTCCCCAAAGCATCCAATTGTGTGAGAGTCAAGGAGATTGTCACATTCTCTGTCCAGGATAGAAGACCATATGCTGCCAGTTGTTAATTTTTTGTTCATGGGAAACCCTTCACTCTTTGCCAGTGAGGAACTATTCATTTGCCTCTATAATTGAAATAGAACCCCTGGGTCATTGGGTCAGTATCATCTGGCCTGTGAGTCATCCGGGGCAGTTGTCCACTTTTTATCAAGTGAGTCAAGAATGCATTGACCCAGGTCAAATGGTATGGAGGGGTGAGAAATTATCTAATGAACCTGAGTGATGAGTGATCGTGTCCCACCCCTGTACCTCTTCAGGGGCCACAACCCCCTTCAACCCTGATCCCACCCCCTCTTCCTGGCTGCTGTAAAACCAGCCTAACGAGAATGGGTGGACCAAATCGGACTTCTTTTCTTAAAGTACCAATGAGTGAAAGATACCATAAAATAACTCTTATGTCAAAAACGAATGTTAAAATAATGCCACACACTAATAATTTATGCTGCCAGGCTTGACAGCAGAACATGCTAACTAAATTAGTCTTTAAATACTTGTGTTTCTTCCAATTACAGGCTTCTGGTCTAATCATTTCTTTAACAAATAGATGAATTGTTTCAATATTCTGCTTGCTTATGCTGTAAAGATGTGGCCTTTATAAACTGATATGCAATAAGAATACCTTAAAAAAAATTTCCCTGGCCTCAGTCTGTAAAACGAAGAATTTTTCTAAAAAAAATGACAATTAAAGGAACTTGTGATAATAACTTCAATTAGACTTAATAAATTTTCATTGGGTATCTGCTCAGCATAAGGGACAGGGCCACCACTGATGGGGACGCAGAGACACTTGGACTGCTCTGAGTGCCATGAGAGGCACAGAGAGCCTTGGGAAGCCGCATCCAAGGACGGCAGCATCTTCAACAGGCCTTGTACTTGGCTGGACCTTGGAAGCAGAGAGGCATGTGGGGGAGGGTTTCCTGGGAGGAACAGGGAAGGAAATCAGTAACCTCAGAGATGGTCATTCCCCGGGCTCTCTGAGGGGCCTTCTCACGCACAGTTCCCTGAATGTTAAGAATCTCTGTGTCCCTTTAGCTCATTTATAACCCGCTCATGGTCACTGGCTAGTGAGTGAAGAAGCCAGTGTTGCAAGTTGGGTCTGTCTGATGCTTCTGAGCATTAGCTCCTGGTCCTTAGACTTGGGGCAGAGCAGATGCCCCCGGGCACACTTCTGAGGCACAGAGTGCAGGCTGGCAGTCCAGGCTGTCTCTAGGGCCTCCACGTTGGAGCCCGGGCACGTGTATATTGAAAAACTCTGGGGCAGTGCTTCTCAAGCCCATTTGCACACAGGTCCCCTGAGGAGGTTGTGGGAATGCAGATTCCGATTCCAGCGGCGTGGGCCAGGACCTGAGAGCCTGCATTTCCTACAAGCATCCAGCAGAGGCCGGAGCTCTGGCCCTGGGACCCTTCTTCAGCTAGCAGGGCCCTGGTTTCTGCATCTCACCCAAGATTGGGAATCATCACACTGGTCTACGTCATCTCCTTTAAGGGTTCTTTCAGTAACGGTAACAACTGTATTTAGGGGACACAGAAGCACAGAGCTGGGGGGCAGAAGGGAAGCAGGGTGGGGCTGGGCCCTGGAGTCCAAGCTGTCGGTGAGTTTCAAAGCAGAGGGATGTGCAGACGGCGGTCCCAGTGGCCAGCTCTGGGAAGGTGTGCTGGGGCTCCGATTCCTTCCCTGACAGTCCACCCACAGGACCCTCAGAAGGACCCACTGATTAAATAAACGTGTTCTTATCACAGGAGGAAAGCCCCAGGTTTCAAACTCATTTCCTTCTGTGGAGTTCCCCCCTTCCCCAGTAAGACACACGTAGAGATTCTCAGAGGAAGTGACAGGGTCCTTTGAAAGAAACCCACGTAAGGGAGGCACGTACGGAGTTTGATACAAAGATGGTCTTTCATATTTTCTCTGGTTCCCCGACCGGGAGAGTATGACTCTGTTCCAGTTATGTTGAAATGAAACACATTTTAAAGCTTTAAAAAAAAATAATGGAAAAAGCAGGTAATCCAAAGAGGTGAATATAATTCCTTTAAACAATTAAAGAAAATAAATAAATTTAGATTTTAAAAAAACTCAGGAAATAGCTTCATTGTTTGAATTTAGATATAATTAAACCATTGATTTGGCCTCATTAGAAAGTGAATGTTTATCAAAGAAACGGGTACTGTGGCTGGGGTATGGCTGGTGGAGGAAATGCAGACTTTATACAAGTACATGCTGTTCATTTCTTTATAAAAAGATAAAAATTGGGATTAGCAAGCGGCCTCAATAGGAAGTGTAGCGAATGTCTTCTCGTTTTCCTGAGAGTCCCCATCTTGACAATATTGTGTTGCTTAGAAACTAACAAAACATGTCTGTGTGTGTGTGTGTGTGTCTCTCTCTCTCTCTTTCTTTCTTTTTTTTTTTTTTTAATGGTCCCTTTGTGCCCTGATATTTTTCCAAGTTGGCAGCTGTGAGGAAAAACAATGTGATTTGGTTAGATGCAGCCTCCCTCTCTCAAGTCTGGAACAGAATAGATAAGAACTTGTATGTCAGAATACAAAGTTTACTCAGCACCAGTCAAAAGCTTTTGATGTTGCCTGCCCAATCTGGCCTCGCATCTTTGAAGTTCTATTACACATGCTAGGGTTCCGTCAATAAGAAACAGACCTTTCTTTCCCCTGCTAGTTAAAACATCTGCCTCCTGGAAACGCCCCACATTAAAGCAGGTTACAATAGTTCCAGAGCTAATCGAGAGCCAGGCTTTGTCACATTAGTGGCAAGAAGAGAGAGGTTTAAGGAATGGACGCCATTTAAGAAAACCCTCCAGGATCTGGGGATGACAATCTTCCCAGTTCTAGGGTCGTAAGGAAGAAGATGGCGCTTGGTTGGTTCTGTCGGAAGCTGGGGGGACTGTCCGGGGTGGCTTTTTCTTGTGGCTCTTTCTACGGGGCTGCAGTCACGTCATAGTCACAAGTCATATGTGATCTGTGCTCTTTATCTGGGGCATTAGCTGTTTCTCAGTGTGTACGAGCAGAGAAAACAGGCTCATTGGTTCATAGTGTCACTCTTTGCAATGTCATGTAAACTGCTCGGCAAATGGCTTATTTGTCAAAGAATATTGCTTCTTCCTGGAATAAAACCCAGTTACCGATTGCTGAAACCTGTGGATATCAGAAATGATAGCGGCTCTCTGCCGCTGCATAGCAGAGAGCCCTTTGAAGGGACAGAGAGGTGGGGGCAGGAGGGCCTTTGTTCCTGTAAGTGTGAGCCGCAGTGGATCACCCGGAGGTCCTCAGGTGCCAGGCTCCACGCCCCTCACTCGGCCCACAGCAAAGGCCTTCGTCTCAGAGTGCAGTTCTGGAAATGTCAGAATTGGGTGGAGGTCCAAGGGCTGTTGGTAATGGGCAGGTGGGCAGACGAGCAGATGGACGGCAATCAATGGTGAGCAGTCCCAGGCTCAAGTCCTGACTCCGGCGGGGGGCCTGCTCCATCAGCTGTTAAGAGTGGGGAGTGAACGTCAGAAGGAAAAAGAACAGGAGCCCGTGAATGAGAGAATTTTTGATAAATGCTGGGCTCAGCAGGCAGGGAGGGGAACAAGTTGGGGTACCATGGAGCAATAAAATCATTGGGAAGATGTCCTGGGGTATCTAGCACCCCCTTTCCATGCCTTGTCTTCTCTTGATGTTATCTTTCCTCTCTCCTGACCCCTGAGTTTGGTGTTCCCATACTCTCCTGTTCTTTTTTCCCTTCCTTCGCGCACCTGTGATACAGGATTTAAATCTTTTCGGCATACCCATTCTAAGAATAAATGACCACAAATGCTCAACTGGCAAATTCTACCGAGAGCATTTTCATTCCAAGGGCAGCCAAAGTTTAAGTCAAAGAAATGGATCTTGGGAATTTTAGGCCTTGATGGGCAGAATTTCACATCCCTGGCGTTGTACCATGGAAGGTCTCTACTAACCTTGCTAAGGGAAGAAAATCACAGGAGACCCACAATTCTGACCTGAAACATTTATGAGTAACCTGGGTCATGGTTGTATTATGCACTGTGGGAGGTCAATGATGAGGAGGGGCCATGCAGGCTTGGTTGCACATCCGTGGCTTATGTGAGCAGTTCTAAGCCAAGTTTTAGGGATATGGCAGCGGTTCTCAACCTGTGGGTCATGACCCCGGCGGGGGTCGAACGGTATTTTCCGATGGCTTTAGGTGACCCCTGTGTTTTGGTCGTTCGACCCCTGCCGGGGTCGCGACCCACAGGTTGAGAACCGTTGGGATATGGTAACATGGGAGGAAGTCTGAGGCCACCGAAGTGGCACACATGTCAGCTTGGTGGCAGATGCAGACAGTATGAGGGTGCCAGATGAGGGAGAGGAGGATCCTTGTCCCCATGCCTGGAGTGTGAGGCTGGCAGGACCAAGCCATCGTGGGTTCCAGCCTAGAAAGGAAAATGGTAACATGCATGTCGAATGAGGTGCCCAAGCTGTGCTGGAGGAAGTAGCAAGAAGGCAGAAGCAAGTCAGGGAGACTGGCTGGGGAAGTTCCCAAATAATCCAGGGGTATGAGGTTGGGAGCACAACTGTACAGCCTGATGCCAGCTGAAACCGCAGCTCTGCCAGCCTAGAGCTGTGTGGCCTTGATTTAACCTCAGAGTCCCAGGGCCCCCTTCTGAGAGATGGGCATGATACCAGTATCTACCTCTCAGCATCCTTATGATGAGTAAATGAATGTATATACTTTGTCACGTACAGCACCTGATCTGTGCCCGGCACATAGCAATACCCTATCAGTATTAGTGTTTATGTATCGCTGGTGTCCAGATGTGTGGAGGAGATGCGTGGGCCCTTGGTGTCCACTAGGGGTGATGCTGGTGAGGAAGCCCATCAGACCTGCAAGTGGGTCTTCAGACCTGACATGGGGCGCCCCGTGGATCTGACTGAGGAGGGGCATGCCCTGCAGAAGCCTGATGCAGCCAGTGCGCTTGTCCATGGCCACCTCTGTCCCACTGCACCCCTCACATAACTTCTCCAGGACGTTAGCACCAAACTCGGTGGGAAGAAGCCAGTTTTCTGTTCTGTCCTCACATTCCCCGTCAGGGAGAAATAAGAACTGGACTTAGACCGCAGTTAGACACAAACAAGTACAGGCTGTAGGATATTTTCCCCCAGAATGAAATAGGGATTGCTGGACCTCCATCCCCAGAATGGAAATGGACTGTCAGCGCCTCTGGGATGGATTTGGTGCGGACTTGCGGAGGGGTGGGGCGGGGCGGGTGGCTCGTCTCACACATCTGCTCGGCTGCGTTACCCAAGGCAGGGCATGGTGACAATATGGGCCCGGAGAGCAGTTTCTGCACCTGAAACCTCCCCTTCTGGCTGCAGCTCCAGAGCACCAATGACTGGAGGTCAGCGGTCACCCTCTGAATGAGAAGTGGCCTTGTGGCATCTGTTTCTGCTCCTCTCTGCTGCATCTCCTCTTCCTCAACCCCTCCACCGCACCCCAATGCCATTCAAATGACACTTTAATGTTGCAGTTTTCCTTAGTTGCCAGTCAAAACCTATCTCCTTACCCCTTTCTCTGTTGTTTTGGTTCACAAGGCACAGCCTCTTATGGGGCTAAAATGCTAGGAAGACGAGCCACTTACCTAAGAGAGGAAGAGGCACTTTGGTTGGCCCGTTGTCCTGGGTGGGGAGAGCAGCTTGAGGCAGAACGTGGACGTGGGGGGTCTGGTTGGTGTTTGCTGAGTAACGAGTCGTGCCATTGGCTGGAGAAGAACTGATCGAGTCCTTAAAGTTGACCTAGACATTTCTGTTTCTATCCTTGTCCATCCTTAGGAACACTGAAGATAGAGACTTTATCTCCTTTTTCTAAATGAGGGTACGGAGTTATACACAGTGTCAGTGACTGATCCGGGTGGACACAGCTGCCACACGTCTCCGACTTCCACCCCCTGTGCAAAACAGTGGGGGGAGAGTCCGGGAAGATATAATGGTACAAGATTGAGAGAGGACTGGCAAGGTCAAGTCACTATTCCGATGGTCATAGGGAGCCAGCAGAGATTTTTGAGTAGGAGAGGGGTGTGGCCAGAGATCTATCTGCTTTAGAAAGGGCAGTGGGTCAGCCCGGCCACTAGGCCTGCACTGTTAGTAGGGTGGAGGGCCACAGCGATGGTCACCCCCTCCCCTGGAGGGGCCGGAAGCTGAGGGGCGAGGAGGCAGAGGAGGGGGAGGCAGGAATGGTGTCAGGAGTCCCCTGTAGCCTGAGAGGTAGATATGTCCACAGAGGTGGCAATCAGAAAGTCACAGTCTAAAGTGTAGGTGATTCATTTCATAGATGTCCTTGTTTTCTCTCCACAGCCAAGTCTGCAGAGTACACAAGTGAGGGGAAGATGACAGAAACCACCAACCCCATAAAGACAGGCAGCCCTGGGCCATGGGTTTGGGTGGGACGAGGAGTTCCCAAGTGCTGTTTTGCCTAGAGACAAAAGCTCAGGCTTCTTGGCTTAGACGATTGGGTTGGGTTTTCTTCAAGCAGCACCTGAGATAAAGATACTTGGTGAAGTGATTTATTGAGGCCGAGCTCTCAGGGGACACCTGTGAGGGGGTAGGGGAAACCAGGCAAAACTGAAGGTTCAGGAGCTGTGCAGCCCCAATCTGACCCCAGGGGGCGCTCTGGAGCACAAATTGCACAAAGGCAGCTTGTTCAGTTGGGGTGGGGTTGGGGTTCCCGACTATACAACTGCAGTTAAGTTAGCCATTGGCTAAGGATCTTCTGGAAGGGTGGATGGAGGGATAACTGCCCAGGCAACCTCAAGCAAAGAGTGCAAGTGTGAGCGCCTAAATGCCAGTATCTGCTGCTAGTTACCAAGCAGAGCGACATTGCATTAAGGTTGTCTGCCACCTTCATACAAGGCTTTTTATCTGCTGAGGTCTACTTCAGTCTTCACACCCACATCATTTTTTTGCATTTCCTGGCCTTATCAGGACTTTTCAGGCGTTTGTGTTGTTTCACATACTGTTTCCTTTGCCTTGAAATCCCTTCCCTCCTTTTATCTGTCTGTTGTGTTCCTTGTCATCATTTCAGATGCAGCTAAAATGTCACTTCCTCCGAGGAGCCTTCCTTACTCTTCCCAAGCAAGAGCTGATCCTGACTTCCACTGTAACCACAGCATTTTGCCTCTGCCTATATCATGGCATCACAAAATGTTGCTTTTATGTTTTTCTTATGTATCTATATTCTGAATACACTTGGAGCTCTTGAAGGAGAGGAAACACATTTTTAAAAATTCATTTTGAACACCCAGTGGCCAAACTGTGTGCCTGGCACATATTCTAAATATGTGTGAATGAGAACGCTTCGACTATGTGAATGAAGGTGCTATAATTTTAGGGTGCAACTGGAAAGTTAGGGAGACTCTATTTCCCACACTGGGTGCTACCTGCATGTATGATTTGGGGTAAATGGCTTCAGTCTGTGCTGTATTGCACTATCTGTAATTATGTGAGTCCCTGGATACCCCCAGTGAAACCCTGCTCTTCAATGGCTTTGGGGTCCTCCTGCTGAACAAAATGAAACCCAAGCGAAGATGTCTTTCTGCAGGGTTTATAATGGGAGATAAAGTTGGCCTTTATCTCCTACTATTTGCCAAAAGCATCGAAAATCCTCCCTGACTGCATGTGACGTTACTGCTAACCTCTGTCAGCCAGGATCATGTCATCAATGGCCAACACGTCCTTACAACACCACGAACATTTAAAAATTGACATCAATATTTTAACTCTGACACTTACCTATTTGTTTTTAAAGGCAGCTTTATATAATCAATGGGGCTTCTAGACTTAAAGTAAGAAGGACGGTTTTGGAGTGAGAGGCACAATGGAATATTGGAAACTGCATTAGGATGAGGAGGAGGGAACAGGGAAAGAAGTAATTTGGTTAAGGTCACATGGCTGGCTAATAAATGATGAGAACTCTTTGAACTTTAAAAGATATACAGTTTTATTGAGTTCTAATTTACATACAATAAAATGCACTTACTTTAAGTGTAGAGTTTGATGAGTTTTCACAAATGCCCTCACCTTCATCACACCTCCAAAATCAAGAAAGAGTATTTGGCCTGACCTGTGGTGGCGCAGTGGATAAAGCGTCGACCTGAAATGCTGAGGTCTCCGGTTCAAAACCCTGGGCTTGCCTGGTCAAGGCACATATGGGAGTTGATGCTTCCTGCTCCTCCCTCCCCCTTCTCTCTCCCTTTCTCTCTCTCTCCTCTCTAAAAAAAAAAAAAAAACTAATAAAAGTAAAAAAAAAAATTAAAAAGAAAAAAAAAAGAAAAAGTATTTTCATTACCACGCCCCTAGCGGAGTCTAGGCATCCAGACCTCTGCTTTCTGTCATGACAGATGAGTTCTGCTTTTTCCAGGAGGTCATTTAAGAGGAATGATATAGTCCGTGGTCCTCTGTGTCTGGATTTCTTTCACCTAGTGTATTGTTTTGGAGAGCCACCCTTGTCACTGTGTGTATCGCCGTGTGTCGGGTGGCATTGCCGGGTAGTATTCCATAGTGTGGTGTTTCCACATTTCTTCATTCATTCACCAGGTGATGGGCTTCGGGCTGCTTCCATTTTGGAGCTACTGTGAATAGAGCAGCTGTGAACATTTGTGTGTGAGTCTTTGGACGAACACATTTTTATTTCTCATGGGTAAATAACTGGGTTGTATAGAAAGTGCATGTTTAATTTCATAAAAAACTGTCAAACTGCTGCACCCAGTGGTTCAACCCTTTCGTATTCTAAGCAGCAGTGCCTGCAGTTTGAATTTTGGAGCCTGGTTCTGAGCTAAGGTCCGTCGGATTGTGAAGCCCAAGTTCTTTCTCCTATATGTACACAGTATATTCCCAAATCTGAATGTATTGTCAAAAATCATCCAGTGAGTTTGTTAAAAAAAACAAACAAACAAAAAAACAGAAAAACAAAACCAGAGTCCAGGACCCCACCCCTCGTTCAGTAGGTCTGAAGTAGAGTTTGGGAATTTGCATTTTTGATGAGCACCCCAGAGGTGCTGGGTGCTGGTGGTTCATAGAACGCCGGTTAAGAAACTGCTATGTAGCTCACCAGATTTTCCAGAGAAAATCCCCTCAACAGAGACATCTGGTATTTTAACAGGGAAATGGCTGCAGTTAACAAATGCCAACATCTGGCTCGTCCAGCTGTTTCTATATCACCATTATCTATGGATGGTCTTAGATGAAGAGATAAATGACATCAAATGGTGGATAATTTCCAAATCTTTCTGAAGTGACTTTGAAATGTATCGTACACAGGCATACCTCGTTTTATTGCGCTTTGCTTCATTGTGCTTTGTGGATACTGCGTTTTTAAACGAATTAAAATTCGCGGCAGCCCTGCATCCAGCAAGCCTACCGGTGCTATTTTTCCAACAGCGTTTGCTCACTTTGTGCGTGTGTCATATTTTGGCAAATCTTCACATATTTCCAAGTTTTTCATTATTGTTATACTTGCTATGGTTATCTGTGATCAGTGATCTTTGATGTTACTGTTCTAATTGTTTGGGGGCACCAAGAACCGCACCCACAGAAGACAGTGAACCGATGAAAGTTGTGTGTGTCCCGGACTGCTCCACCGGCCGCCTGCTCCCCATCTCTCTCCCTCTCCCCAGGCCTCCCTATTTCCTGACACAATATTGAAATGAGGCCAGTTAATAACCCTACAGTGGCCGCTAAGTGTTCAAGTGAGAGGAGGTGTTGTCTGGGCTCTCACTTTTAATCAAAAGCTAGAAATGATTAAGCTTGTGAGGAAGGCATGTCAATAGCTGAGACAGGCAGAAATCTGGGCCTCTTGTGCCGAACAGGTAGCCACGTTGTGAACGCAAAGGGAAAGTTCTTGAAGGAAATTAAAAGGGCTACTCTAGTGAACACACGAATGATAAGAAAGTGAAACAACCTCATTGCTGATAACGGAGAAAGTTTCTGAAGTCTGGATGGAATATTGAACCAGCTGCAACATTCCCTTAAGCCAAAGCCTAGTCCACAGCGAGGTCCTAATGTCCTTTAATTCTCTGAAGATGTGCTGGAAATAGCAACAGAAGTAGAATTAGAAACGGAGCCTGAAGACATGACTTGGACGGATGAGGAGTGGCTTCTTCTGGGTGAGCACAGAAAGCCCACTCCCTGTGAAGATGCTGTGAAGACCGTTGCAGTGACAGCAAAGGGTTTAGAACATTACATCAACTTCACTGATAAAGCAGCGGCAGGTCTGAGAGGTTGACTCGAATGTTGAAAGAAGACTACTGTGGGTTAAATGCTTTCAAATAGCATCCTGTGCGACAGAGAAGTTCATAAAAGGAAGAGTTAATCAATGTTGTCTTAGATTAAGAAATTGCTACCAAAAAAAACCAAACAAACCCCAAAAACAAAAAAAGAGAAAGAAATTGCTACAGCCACCCAGCCTTCAGCACCCAGCACCCTATCAGTCAGCCGCAGCAATCTCGAGGCAAGACCTTCCATGGGCAAAAACAAATGACAGAATGATTCCCGAAGGCTTAGATGATGGTTAGCATTTTTTAGCAATAAAGTGTTTTTAAATTTAGGTATATACATTGTGTTTTTTAGACATAATCCTATTGCATGTTTAATAGACTATAATATATTATAAGCATCACTTCTAGATGCACTGGAAAACCAAAAATATTCTTGTGACTCGCTTTATGGCGATATTCGCTTTGTTGCCTTGGTCTGGAACTGAATCCTCAAATACCTCCAAGGTGTGCCTGTACTTATTTTTCTAATATTATGCTTTAGGAATTAATGTCAAACAAGCAGAGGCTACATTTTAAGGAGAGAAGTCAGGAATCATTGGGAAACTGTGTAATTTCCTTTGTGGCTTTAACTCCACAACTCATGCCTTGAAAAGATCTGTGGTTCTCAAATGTTTTGTGCATAAGAGTAGGGCATGTGTTCACATGCAGATTTTGAAGGGGCTCCCATAAGGCAACTGCTTCCCAGTTATAGCTGATGGTAGTGGTGGGCCATGAACCACACTTGGAGAAATTCTGGAGTAAAGCACCATTTCTCAGTTTTTCTCCAGGGCAAGAGAAAATGGTCAACTGTCTGGGTTCCAAAGGGTTATGAACAAAACAAATGGAAGGTGGCTTTATTAATATTATTATGACTTGTGGTCTTCTTAGTTGGTATTAGGATGAGGTGAGTAAGAAACTGGACCTTAGAATCAGGCCTGAATTTGAGCTCCAACGTCACCATTTCCTGGCTGTGTAATCTTGGGCTAGTTCTGTTATTTCCTCAGCCTTAGTCACCCCATCTGTAAAATGGCAACAATAACATCCATTTCATTCACCCTTTTTCATTTGCAATGGCTGTGAAGATTGATTGAGATCCCACCCAGAGCCTGGCTTGTCTTTAGTGCCTGAGAACGTCAGGTAGAAACAATGATGTTACCTGCTGTTATTTCCGGGCCGTAGTGGTCCAGGTCGTGAATGGCTCCTCCTTACAGCACTTTCCCTCCGCAGAACCCAGCCTTCAGGGACATGCAGGGGTTGGCCTTTCTCCCCTTCTACAATAGAGTGCTGTGAGAGGCATTTATTCCCCTCCCTCTTCTCCCAGGGGAATGAAGAGTGCCCTCACCACCCCCCCAGCCCTCAGCCCATTTCCCCAGTGAGCCAGAGCTTATTGCTACTTGTCACTTCTTATCTGATCTCCAAATAACACAAAAGGCAACTCCTGCCCAGTGAAGGTCTGATTGCAAGTGACCTTCAGACACCCCGGCGTGTGAATGTGTGAGAACAGCCCAGGCTGGCAAAGGAATTTGTCTTCTCGCCACCCCCCCAGCCCCGCCCACTCCCTGACTGGAGTCGGCTCTCTCCCAGATGCTTCACCTCTGGGGGACCCTCCCACTCTGGGGCGGGGCGGATGTGTCTCCCCACCTAACAGACCCAGGAGACTGTCTGCGCCTGGAGGGAGGAGCCCGCTTTGCATTTTGATCTCTCTCTACCCAGACTCATGGTACAGCTTGACTTGCCCTTTGCAGAGGCTCCCATGGGAACACTGAGTGGGTGCCCAGGATGAGCTTCAGATAAGGGGCCCGGAGCTACCCAAGCTCAGGCAGGGAGAGGGCACGCTAAATGGAGAGCAAGGGGGCCCCTCCATCAGAACGTGACCCCACCTTCCTCTCTTCTGTCCCCTGACACCAAGGCTCAGGTTCCTTTCTCGATTGTCACACTGGACTCTCTTTCCCTGGCATTCTTTGCTCCTGGTCTGAGGTGCGTCCCCCTCCCCTCCCCTCCCCTCCTTGCTCCTCCCCTCTGCCATACACAGTGACCTTGGCATGTCTGCCAACACAACATCGTGGGGCTTTATAAACCTCATATCTCAGAAGGGGCTGACATTACATTACAAGAGGATCTGTAAACCTCCCCGAGATGACTGATGTCTTTTTTAAACAACAGACCAAGACTTCATTTAAATTAGTAACATGGAGATTAGAGGCACTCTCTCAGCCCCTGGCTTGGCCACTCGGAGACGCTGGGAATATCAGTCACATGAAAGCTGTTAAGTTTGAGATGGAAATAAATCTGGGAGCCTGTAAAAACTGTCAGCAGGTCAGGGAAGTTTATGAACTCTTGCTGTATCTAATCATAAATCATCAGAATAAGCTAAAACTAAGAAGAAAAATGTCCTCTTTTGTAATCTAATGCTGTCTGTTAGGGCAATAAAACTCAAATGAAATGCATGCATTGCAATTTTTAGCTGATACTTTACATTATTAGTAAAGTGAAGGAAGAGACTCCAACTTAAAAGAGTGAGAGATGCGGGGGAGCCAGTGTCCCCTGGGCTCTGGGCTCTCTGTCCTCAGGCTTGGTGGCTCTTTCCTTCCGTCTCGCCTCCTTGGGCCTCCAAACAAGGAAGTTGGGGATACAGACCCCAGGGACGTGGGGGCTAAGTGACAGGTAGTGAGAGTGTCCAGGTGATGGCCTTGAGAGGTCACATGGCCTCTCTTCTCAGCTCCCAGCAGGGGTTCCCACACTGCCCTTGTTGACCCAGCCAGCATTCCCACAGTCTCAGGCTGCGGCGGGGTGGACGGTGAATGCCAGCTTCCCTGGTTCTCATCGGCCTGGACACGTGCCCTCATTCTCCAAGCTCTTTGGAGGTGACTCACTTCCAAGCCCAGGTCCTTAGGCACTTCCCCGTGTCCCTGGAAACCTTCGGCAATAACTCACGGATTCCATACCTTTCTCCCATTGTCTGTGGTGGCTGATGTTCAGGATCACCTTCCGCCTTTATGTTTTTTGGGACCTGCCCAGGAATAGACACAGCCCCAAGCAGGCACCGAAGTTGTGTGAAGAACAGGATTGTTTTATTGGGATCAACTCTTTATTGAGTGCCAGATCTGTGCTGGGTGCCAGAGACCCAAAGGGGGTGGGGAGGAAGGCAGGGAAGCCCTGGGTTCCCACTGTAAATATGATGGGTGACATTTGGCTGACTGCTGCCTCTTTTTGGTCTTCCTAACCCCTGGAAGGTCTGGCTGGGAAAGCCTCCTCCATGCAGGTGGTGACATGTCCTGTATCCTCTTCCCCAAAGCAGTGTCACCCTGAGCCTGAGTCCCTGGTGCTCTGTGGTTCTCTTTCCCCCAGTGGATGTGGAGTAAAGGGCAGGTCACTTGTGCAGGACACTTGTACACTCCAGCTTGGTGGGAGGTCAGAGGTTTAATTCCTCCAGAAACCTTCCCCAGCGAGCCAGCTGCTTCGAGCGGAGAGTTCAGACCCGAGTTGCCTCTGAGCTCCCAGGAGGCCTGGGACTCCTCAATTGTACTCACCTGCACTTGCTTAAACTTAATGTTTCCTTTAAGCAGCATGTACCTCAGGAGAGAAAAACTCAACGGGGATTTTGCCTCTATGGATATATCTCTATTTTCTATTAACTTCCACATACACATGTTTAGTGTAGTCTCTTGGTGATCCTAGGAAGAGAGTTGCCTGGTCAGGGACTATTTCCTTACCCTTATTGAAAGGGAAACAGGGAGCTTGCTTAAGAATAGCTAATAAGTGGCAGGATCATGCCTTAAATCCAGGTCCCTTTGTCTCAGACCACTCTGTTTTCCATTATACCACCTGCTTGTCTCTAGGATTCTGCTGGTCAGATGGGATCAGAGAATTATTGTGAGCTATAAACGGGAACTGGCCTGGAAGCTGCAGGTTGTTAGGCAGTGGGCTGAAAGATGGATGGGAAGACGGATTCACATATATTTTGTAGGTATGTGTTTTTGCCTTATCTTCGGGAGAAGAGTACTGTGTGTGTGTGCACACAGTGTGTACATGTGTGTGTGTTGTGTGTGTGTCCAGCAATGAGGGAGAGGGAACAACATTAAAAAATATCAAGTACCCTCTTGAGTGGGAAAACCATTTGTTATACAT
The DNA here is from genome assembly GCF_036850765.1 of Saccopteryx bilineata. NCBI lineage: Eukaryota > Metazoa > Chordata > Mammalia > Chiroptera > Emballonuridae > Saccopteryx > Saccopteryx bilineata. Next base: position 295,609,744 of record NC_089491.1, on the reverse strand, counting down.
GTTACCCTGTGTTACTTCTAGGAACCGTGAAAAGTAGGGGAAACGATGCCACAGAAATTTGGTTATGCAGGTGTGGGTGTAAGTATTCTGCTGGTGGGTGATGCCATGTGGTCAGAAAATCCTGTCTTTCTGGGAAAGTTGACTAAAACAAACTGCATTACCCTTCAGGGACAGGAGGAAGAGGAGAATACCCAGAGGTGGAGGTGGGAGCCGCTAGAGAGGTGGTGGGAATGCATCACGTGGGAATTAAGGGGTCTTCAAGAAGGAAAAGCCAGCATGCCGAAGGTTGAGTGTCTGGGGAAGCAGATCCTAGGAAGATGAACTCCCATGAGGTTTCAAGGGAGTATTTTCGGAATCAGCAGCAGTAGAAGAGAAGGACAGAATTGGGCGGGGGGACCCAGGCTGTGACGTAACCTCAGCGAGGCCCCAGGGGACATAAGGGAGCTGTGAAGCTGGAGTGGCCCTTCAGAGCTGTCCTGAGTTGGGGTTAGGGGACCGAGCCTCCATACACCCATGTGGATCGGTCATGGCAGTGGGCTGCTCTGGCGGGGGCAGTGTCACTTTGGGGGGAGGGCTCTCATGAGTTGGGGCCTCCAGGCCCTGTGCTACAGGGGCAACAAAAGGAGAAAGCCCCCTGCTGACATTCTGGAGGGGCAGCAGACATTAAACAAGCTCACCAGTTAATGGACCAGGATTTCAAATAGTTGTAAGAAAAGGTAGATGAACAGAGTGATACAAGATGAACAAAGACTGACAAATGCAAGAACATCTAAAAGGGAGCCACAAAGGAGTGGGGAGTGGAGACTACGGGGAACGTCGGCAAGGCCTCACACAGGGCAGGAAGACACCAGCCAGCCCACCGTCTGGGGTGGGGCCGGGCAGGGCAGATGGGGGGCCAACGGGAGCATGGGCCCTGAGGTCAACATGGACTCAAGGCTGTCAAGCATCAGAAGGAAGGCCAGAGAGGCTGGACACAATGAGGCGGGAGAGATGGGTCAGAGGGGCAGGCAAGGCCCGCCCAGGAGAGCTGGAGAGGACCGGGTGGGTGAGAAACTTTCAATTCATTTTCAAAAGAACTGTAAGTCAGAGGAAGGTTTTTAGCGAGGGAGCTATGTGGTCTGATTGTGTTTTCAATGAGGTCACTCTGGCTGCCGTGTAGAAGACAGGTTTTCAAGGGGATCGGGGATGGAAGCAGGGAGACCAGCTAGGAGGCCACTGCAATTGTCCAAGCAAGAAAAAAAAGTGATCTGTATGGTCAGGACGCTCCCCTGCAAGGGTTTGCAATCAAGTCAGGAAAAGAGGGTGCATGCACATGTGCACGCACACACACACAGCAAATACATACAAAAGAGTTCAGACTGCATCGAACAGGGTCTTGAGCACACGGGGTGACAGGGGATGCTAATGAGTTCTAAGGGGAAGCCCTGGGAACTGCTTCATGGAGCAGAATTTGAAATTACCATATTTCCCCACGTATAAGACACTCCCATATATAAGACACACTTTAATTTTGAGGCCCAAAATTTGAAAAATAATATATTACATAAAATTGTTGAACTCAAGTTTTATTCATCATAAAATTTATACAACTCCTCATCACTGTCAATTCTTCCATCCATTAGCTTGTCCTCATCTGTGTCCGATGATGAATCACTGTCTTCAACAATGATCGCAAAAACAAGCGTGAAAAAGTGGGAAAGGCAAGTAAAAAAATCTACAACCACTGTGTAAGATGCACCCAGTTTTTAGACCCCAAAATTTTCGCAAAAGGGTGCGTCTTATACATGGGGGAACTACAGTAAGGTCCTGAAAGAGAGGAGGGGAAGGCTTTCCAAGAGAAGGGAAAGGTGTGAGAGAAGGTCCAGCGTAGGAAGGACTGGTGTACCAGAAGTGCTGTGGGCCGGGTGGCGGCAGGAGGGCGGTGGAGGAAGTCAGTGGGCAGCTTAGACCTATACGGTCCAATATGGTGGTTACTAGCCACCTGTGTCCTTTGAGTATTTGAAATATGCCCATTGTAACTGAGGAATTGAATTTTAAGTTTATTTAAGTTTTAAAAACTCAAGCAATGACTGTGCAAAAGCTTTTTAGTTTGATAAAGTCCCATTTGTTTATCCTGTCTTTTATTTCACTTGCCTGTGGAGATAAATCAGCAAATATATCGCTGCGAGAGATGTCGGAGAGCTTACTGCCTATGTTTTCTTCTAAGATGCCCATGTTTATGGCAGCATTGTTCACAATAGCGAAGATCTGGAAACGGCTCAAGTGTCCGTCAGAGGACGAGTGGATTAAAAAGCTTTGGTACATATATACTATGGAATACTACTCAGTCATAAGAAATGATGACATCGGATCATTTACAATAACATGGATGGACCTTGACAACATTATACGGAGTGAAATAAGTAAATCAGAAAAACTAAGAACTATATGAATCCATACATAGATGAGACATAAAAATGAGACTCAGAGACATGGACAAGAATGTGATGGTAACGGGGTGGGGTGGGGTGAGGGGGTGCGGATGGGGTGAGGAAGGAAAGGGAGGGGGTGGGGGGAGGGGAGGGGCACAAAGAAAACCAGATAGAAGGTGAAGGAAGACAATTTGACTTTGGGTGAGGGGTATGCAACATAATCAAATGTCAAAATAATCTGGAGATGTTTTCTCTGAACATATGTACCCTGATTTATCAATGTCACTGCATTAAAATTAATAAAAATAAGATAAAAAAACCCTCAAGCAATGAGCCTGACCAGGCGGTGGCACAGTGGATAGAGCATCGAACCGGGATGCTGGGCTGCGGAGGACCCAGGTTCGAGACCCCAAGGTTGCCAGCTTGAGCATGGGCTCATCTGGTTTGAGCAACTCACCAGCTTGAGCCCAAGGTCGCTGTCTTGAGCAAGGAGTCACTCAGTCTGCTGTAGCCCCATAGTCAAGGCACATATGAGAAATCAATCAATTAACAACTAAGGAACCGCAACGAAGAATTGATATTTCTCATCTCTCTCCCTTCCTGTCTGTCCCTATCTGTCCCTCTCTCTGACTCTCTCTGTCTCTGCCACAAAAAAACAAAAGAAAAGAAAAATTCAAGCAATGAGAGTATTTTTCCATTCAACGTTTGACTTTAACTTTTTATCATTGAGAACTTAGCATCCAAACTGAGAAGTGCTATGTGTCAAGTGTTCATCATAGAGCGTCGGCCTGGCATGCGGGGGACCTGGGTTTGATTCCTGGCCAGGGCACACAGGAGAAGCGCCTATCTGCATCTCCACCACCACCCCCTTCCTCTCTGTCTTTCTCTTCCCCTCCCGCAGCCAAGGCTCCATTGGAGCAAAGATGGCCCGGGCACTGGGGATGGCTCCTTGGCCTCTGCCCCAGGCGCTAGAGTGGCTCTGGTCGTGGCAGAGCGACACCCCGGAGGGGCAGAGCATCGCCCCCTGGTGGGCAGAGCGTCGCCCCTGGTGGGTGTGCTGGGTGGATCCTGGTCGGGCGCATGCAGGAGTCTGTCTGACTGTCTCTCCCCGTTTCCAGCTTAAAAAAAAAAAAGTGTCCATCAGATTTCAAAGACCTAGCATGCAAAACAAGTAAAATATCTCATTGATACTTTTACACTGATTATATGTTGAGATGATAATGTTTGGGATACATGGTTAACTAAGATATATAATTAAATTAATTTAACTTTTATTTTTTACTTTTTTTTAAATGTGCTTACTGGAAAATTTAATATCAGATATGAGTCTTGTTGTATTTCTGTTTGACAGAGCTGCTCTGGAGAGCCAAGGTGAGATGCCCCTATCATTTCTCCTCTAATAATTAAGAGTTGCCTTTTAATCAAGGGCCTCAAGTAGTGATTGCTTATGTCACCCCAATTTTCGTAACAATAACAAAATCCTTGAACTAATTACCTCCTCCAATATTATCAGTTAACATTTGTAGAGGGCTTATTTATACAGCAGTGTACTAACTACTCTCCATATACTGATACATGTATATATATTTAATCCCCCACTCAACATACAGACCCACCAAGGCAAGGACTCTGGTGTGATGAACCAAATGGGATGTGTTGCTCCAGGTGGGCAGGGCTAGGCAGGGCCAGGGACAAGGTGCTGGAAGGCAGAGAAATGCTGGCACGAGGGTAGTGAAGCCTGTTCTGCTTGGAAAAGAGGCCTGGGGCTAGATTTTGTTAAAGAAAAATCTTGGGTCTCTTGGACTTTGGGGCAAAGGTGGGGGGCATAATGGGAGGAGGGAGGGGAGGGAGAGGGAAGCGTCAATACATTAGAAACATCAAATAGAAGGAAGAGAGACATTCCAGAACAACACCTTTTTATTTCCCGTCTTAAGCTGTGAAAAGACAAATTTCCTGTTTATGAAAACAAGATTGGGCTCCACGCTGGGGCTGCAGTGACACAACAAACCTCAGGTCTGAGACCCTCCCTCGGTAGATAACGCTCCAGGGCGACCTGTGTCCTACCCAGTGACACAGCGGTACCCATATGACCTCACCCAGCGACCAGACACTAGCATGTGCGTCAAAGAACTCCTTTTCCTTTCCAGCTAAAATTTCCACCTCCAACCGTTGTACCCCAGACGGAATGACCCATGTTGGGTTAACTAATGACAGCAACTTCCTCTTGCAGCCTCCAAAACACAGTGGACCCCGCTCTGCGGTCCCCGGCGGGGCATCGGGGCATCGGGGCAGGGAAGAGGTGATGAAACAGCCTCTGGTCCATTTCTCCTCATTGTTGTGAGAGGACGTTACGACTGTGTTTCCTCTGCAAAGGGCAGGCAGGAGAAGGGCCAGACAGGCACACAGGTGTCCCCTTCCTGACCGTGAGTAGCCGGGACACTGGCCATCCATCCCCTACATTGTCTTTAGCTGCTTTCAGAAGCCAATGGCTTTGTCCTGCCAGTCCCTCCAATTCATCCTGTCTCGGGACACCATACGGCAGCTCTGTGCACTTTTTGCAAGATGTGCATGGAGCCTTGACCTGGGGGTCATAGTGAAGCCAAAGTTGAACCATGGGACAGTCTCAATATGCAACCACTCTTGAGCTACCAAAATGGCAATCTCATTTTTTTTTTAACCAAACACTATCTGAAACTGCATGCCGCCTGAACTTAGTGGGAGCTCCCATACTTTAGAGTGAGTTCTGCATAATGTGGCAAAATGCCCAGCTCCCCAAGAATTTTGCTAGATTAAGGGTTTTTACTTTGCCATTTTTGTTGTTATTTAGTTTTTCAATATCAGAAATAAAGGCAGAAGTGTGGAGAGACAAGAACAGGGAAAATTAACGGTAGGAGGTAAATTAATTATAAGTGCCAGATAGTGTAAGCTAGATTGTGAGTTATAAAGATGGTAGGAGTTGGCAAAGGCTGGCTTGACCAGAAGGGGGAAGCTGGTATTACAGCATAAACTAAAGAGGCTTGCCAGTTAAGACAGGCGATGGAGGGGGTGGAAAAGCTTAGGGCAACTTAGTAAAAAGGAATAAAGCATTTTCTTTGGTCGTACTCTGAGGTGATACCCAGGTGTTCATGGCTGATGGGAGTCAGTGTTTTTTCTTCCTGGTGGTTTGATGGCCCCACCAGCTCCAGTGAGAGGGGTTGACTTCCCATCTTTGAAGGTTTTTCTCCACCAGTGTTAAAAATGAGGTCCAGTGAGGGGTAAAACCAGCCACAAAAGAACTGGTTTGAGATGGGATTGGCTATGGTGGAATGAAGGGTCAGCTGTGCGCCATGCACCTGTATCCACCCGTGTCCCCTTTACGAGGAGGGGACCCTTGCGTGAGAGCACCTTGCTGCTCAGTTGGAGGGCTTGTCCATCACCCATGCTTTGATCTTTTTAATTAACTTTGGCTAATCCTTCCATGGCATTGACATTGACAGCTGATCATAAAACCACACTTCTGCAGAATTTGAACCCTTAAACTCCCCTTACTTGGACCTCATAATGTTCATTCTCTAGTCTCTCAGTTATGTAGCAAGTATTTCTGAAAGACAGTATTTCGCCAAGGGCAGAAGACATACTTTTTGCCTTTGTGAAGTCAAATATTGAGATACATACCCTGTGAAACAGTGAGAGAATTAGCAGGGGAGGTGATGTACTTTCTGTGTTCAACACCCATGTAGACACCCTGTTCCTGTCAGCCAGGGTGGCCATGTGGATAGACCATGTTGAATGGAGCTGGGAAGAGACAGTTCTTGAAGGGGAGCCAATGCCAGGGTCAGGATAGGCAGTTCAGAGCCAAGCGACCGAGTCAGACTGAGAACAGGGCTGCACAGACTGAGAACCCAGGAGGATGGCCTATCTGAACAAGGGAATGGAGGCATGTTATCAATATTCTTCTTTAAAATATAAGTGTTTAAATGATGATTAAATCTATATTTCCTTTGTGGCTTCTTCCATTGATTTTATAAGTTATTTCCCACACGTATTATATATTTAGAAAACAGATATTCACTTATGTTTCCTTCTAGTTAAAAAAATGTAAAGCCGCTATTTGACTATTCACGTGATGTCCATCAAAAGACACGGGAGAAGTCGGTGCTAGGTGAGAGGCTAGAACAGACTCGCAGGCGGGGGCCCCGTCAGCCAGTGCGGGAGCGAGAGAAGCAGGGTCACGGCCACATCTGGGAGAGGGAAGATGAAGATGACGCAGAGAAGGAATAAGACAGGTCCGGCAAGCAGAGCCAGGGAGGGAGCGTTGAGGGAACCAGGAGAGGGGACTTGTCGAGAGAGGGATAGGGACCCACACCAAGTCCAGCAGGGCGATCCACTTCGGATGAGACAGGAAGGGGACACGGAAGACCAGAGGGACTCTACGCGTCAGTTGCTCCGAGCGCCAGCAGCAGCTTTGGACGAGCAGGCTCACGCGGCAGCTCGGACCGCAACATGCTTTCAGAGCTTCGTGGTCTGTTTCCCCTGGACCAGCTGAATAGAGAGAAACCCAGAGCTGCTCTGACTTTGTTGTTAACTCAGAAATAGACTCGTAGAAGGAAGCAGGGCATGAGCAATGTAAAAACTAAAGGACAGGTTGGGACTGGGGTCAGGTGAACCTAGGTAGCATTTAAAGAGGCACTTGCCGGACCCTGAGGGTGAGCATCTCCATAATGCCTGCCCTGAATCAGTCCCCAGAGGGACTGATACGTAATGCCTGTCGGCCCAAGTCTAAGAGGAAGCGAGACTTTAAGAAGTCACCTTTCGAAACCCTGGCCGGTTGGCTCAGCGGTAGAGCATCGGCCTGGCGTGCGGGGGACCTGGGTTCGATTCCCGGCCAGGGCACATAGGAGAAGTGCCCATTTGCTTCTCCACCCCCCCTCCTCCTTCCTCTCTGTCTCTCTCTTCCCCTCCCGCAGCCAAGGCTCCATTGGAGCAAAGATGGCCCGGGCGCTGGGGATGGCTCCTTGGCCTCTGCCCCAGGCGCTAGAGTGGCTCTGGTCACGGCAGAGCGACGCCCTGGAGGGGCAGAGCATCGCCCCCTGGTGGGCAGAGCATCGCCCCTGGTGGGCGTGCCGGGTGGATCCCGGTCGGGTGCATGCAGGAGTCTGTCTGACTGTCTCTCCCGGTTTCCAGCTTCAGAAAAATACAAAAAAAAAAAAAAAAAAAAAAAGGAGTCACCTTTCAATGTCAAGTTGTTAAAAAAAAATAGCACAAGCAATAGCTTGTCCCAAGATGCATGAAAAACAAACAACAACAAAAAAAACCTTTTTAAGAAATATAGTCTTACCTGTGCCGGGAGAATAGCTATAAGAGGAGGTATATTTTTATCCTTCAGAGCTGCAGATTTGTTACAACCCATCTTTTGTATCCTCTAGAAATGGTTGGTGAGTCACCAGCTAGTTTAAGTTAACAAGGAAAACCCTCTCTGGGCAAAGCCACTTGGCCCCACCCAAAATGGAACCAGCTTCTAACTCACCTAACTAGGCCACTGAGCCCCCTAGAGTTATATCTGAATTCTAATCCCAGCTCTGTTTCTGGCTGCCCTCTGTGGCCTTGAGAAAGGCACTTCTCTTTTTGGGGCCTCAGTGTTCCTACCTTTAAAATGGGTAGGTTAGACTGCATAATTTCAATATCCTCATTCCACTTTAGCAATCAACGATTGGGGACATCAAAGATGAAGAAAAATCAGAATACTTCTGGGAAAAACTGATTTTGGGAGTCTGTACTTCAGACCTTCAAAGCAGACTAAACGCATCTTGCATTTAGACTCTTGTGACATTTTTAGGTCCTCGTGAATCCCCAAATTTCATATGAACAAAATGCAGCCATGGTTTGCTCACCCTGCTGGGTGTTTGGCAGTGGGTACGGAGCTGGGATATGAGAGGAGCATGTAATTGTTTCCTGTATTTATGATCTCTGGTTGTATTTATTATAAACAACTCTGTTCTATTTAGGGAGCTGGTGATCAATAAGGCAGATAATATTTTCATCATATTCTAAAAGACTCATGTCAAGACAGCCTGTTGAGGGGGCCTCTGTTTTCTAAGCAGCTTCACAATTTCCTGCAGACGGTCTCCCATCCCGGCGTCTTCCTTTGAGTCTGTCCTCCGTCCAAGACCCAGCAGAGACATACCCAGTCATCTGTTAATGCTGGAGAGGGGGGAAAAAAAAGTGTCACTTCTGGTAGAATGAGGGGTGGGGGGAGTGGAATCATGGCAAGATTTTCTTTTTCCATATTTTCAAACAGTGGGGGGAAAATAATGGAATGTTTGCCTTAAATTTTATGTTGCCTTGGCTGCAACAAAGAGAGAGTTTCTTGAAGGCAAAAATCTGTCTTTTGTCTTATTGTTGCCATCTTCAATCACAGGAAAATCTGCTCTAGCTGGCGGATTTGCGTTATTCCTTTTCCCCCTCGAATCTGTCGTTTGTACCAGTGGTGGAGCTTCTTGACTCAAACGTGGATTTGAAGGGCATGGTGAAGAAAGTGACCATGACCTACAAACAAATCGGAATTTTCTGCCTCTTCTCTCCCTGTTTCTAGCGAGGTCTGGGGGGAGCCCTGAACTGGCACAGGGGCTCAGGGTGACACCGTGGGGTGAGGAAGCTCAGGAAAGTTTCTTCTTCACCTTTGTCACCTTCCTGTTTTTAAATAAACATACAGGCGTGGGATCATTTTGGTGATTCTCTGCTGGGAAAATAATTTGTTTTTCTCTTGAGGTCTATGGCAATGGGGGTAGCCAGAGACGGAGTAGACTTGCATTCCTCCTCCTAACCTATCTCCCTGCAGCCCTGGCGGCTCCTCTTTGCCTTTCCTTTCTCCCCAGCACAGCCCAAGTGATGAGAGAGGCATCTATGTGGGGAGGTGGTGAAGTAAGAGTGGTCTCTATCCACCTGCACCTTATGGGAACCATCCTCTGGTCCCCATCACCCCCAAATTTCACCATTAAAAAGACACCAGAATTTTGACTTGAATTTTTTTTTGTATTTTTCTAAGATGATAAGCAAGGGAAAGACAGATAGATAGACTCCTGCATGCGCCCGATCAGGATCCACCCAACATGCCCACTAGGGGGCGATGCTCGGCCCATCTGGGGTGTTGCTCAGTTACAACTGGAGCCGTTCTAGCGCCTGAGGCAAAGGCCATGGAACCATCTTCAGTGCCCGGGTCAACTTTGCTCCAATGGAGCCTTGGCTGTGAGAGGGGAAGAGAGAGAGAAGAAGGAGAGGGGGAAGGGTGGAGAAGCAGATGGGCGCTTCTCCTGTGTGCCCTGGCTGGGAATTGAATCCGGGACTTCCACATGCCCGGCCAACGCTGTACCGCTAAGCTAATCGGCCAGGGCCTTGACTTGAATTTTTTATACTTTCAAAATAAACAATTATTGTGTGCTCTTTTTTGATGAGAGGGCTTGATGGGATAATTTCAAATATAATGACTGGTACATGGTAGTTCTTCAGACATATTTGTTAAGACATATTTGAATGACTGAATGAATGGGAGGGTATTATATGGTCCCAAATATTGGTGGGTTCTGTGAGGAGCTTGGGAAAGCTGCGTGCTGCCCAGGCTGAGAGGGAGCCCGCGGCAGTAGGTCTCACCCGGGAAACACTCTGGGTGAAGGCGGCACTTTACGAGACAGAAGGAAATTACAAGGTGAGAAAAAGACGCAGAGAGAAAGGGCGACTCCATCCTGATCCCTCAGGCCCTGGCATGTGGCCGGACTCAAGGTTTTTAGAAACAGGTGAAGAATCCCACAAAATGAGTTGATTTTCTTTTTCTGAAACAAAAATCTGATTTAGTCCAAATGAATTAAATTTGAGGCAGTGGTTCAGACTTCTCTTTATTTGACTGGCAAATGTTAATAGAAATAAAGGTTTTTAAGGCACATGACAAGGTCTCAAATAGTCAAGGGCTAAGAAGATAGCGACAAGTCACAGGGCCTTGATGCCTCAGAACACAGGAGTCAGGAGGGAGAAGGAGGACCGTCCGTCCGGGTGCAGGAGCTTCTGAGGGTATGCTGTTTCCGCAGGCGGGAAACAGCCTGGGGTGGGGCCATCAGGACTGGGCCCTGGGCTGGCTGCGTGTGGTGCCCTGGGTTAGGCAGCGACTTTGTATCCAGTCAAAGTGGGCACAGAAAGAGGTAAGGGGCGGGGGCTGGCTTGGAGATCACCAGAACCCGCTCTGGTGCCTGTTCTTGTAACTGGGCTCCTACTTTGTCCTTTGTCATTGAACTTCAGCCCTGGGCCCCATTTCTGGGAACTGTGTCCCTGCTTTGTTTCCTGCTCAGGGACTCAGTCCCTTCCAGGGACCGGAGCACTGTCTCTGCCATCCCGTATCTCCCTGGCTGGCTCTCTGTCACCGGCTGCCAGGCCTGCCATGTGGACTGCGAGCCCCCCTTCCCCGCCCGCCTGCTACCCGACACTCCTGGGGCAACCATCTGCCTGGCTCCGCTCCAGCAGGCTTGTCATGTCTTAGGTCTTGATTTTCCCTGCTCAGGTGTGATCCCCGGCCTTGGAGCCCTGACAATAAAGAGGGGAGATGGTGGGTCAGAAACTGGGGGAAGCAGAGGGGTGTGCCAGAGTGCAGATGGGCAGGTGGGTGCAGCCCAGGCTGTGTGGGAGAGGTGGCTTCTTGTGTGTGTGTGGGGGGGGGTTGGAAGACAGCACACACTAGACAGTGTGCAGTTCCCCAGCGCGCCCTGTTCTATCTCCTAGCCGGGCCTTGGGGATCATGTTACTTGGCCTGGAAGGTTCTTTCCCTTTCCCTCAGCCCAGCTAACAAACCCCCATCCTTCACATCTTAGCCGAGATCAGAGAGTCCCCAACTTTCTCTGTCACAGTGCCCTTAGTATCTCGATGTTTTATATTATTTTAAAATATATTTTAATTTCTCAATTACAATTGACATACAATATTATATTATTTTCATATGTGCAATGTAATGATTAGATATTTATAAAACTTACCAAGTGATCCCCCTGATAAATCCAGCACCCATATGACACCCATACAATAGTTATTACAGTATTATTGACTATATTCCTGATGCTGTACTTTATGCCCCTGTGTTCTATTTTTGTATCTGGCAATTTCTACATCTTAATCTCTTTCCTTTTTTTAAAAAATTTATTCATTTTAGAGAGGAGAGAGAGAGAGAGAGAGAGAGAGAGAGAGAGAGAGAGGAGAGACAGGGGGGAGGAGCTGGAAGCATCAACTCCCATATGTGCCTTGACCAGGCAAGCCCAGGGTTTCGAACCGGCGACCTCAGCATTCCAGGTCGATGCTTTATCCACTGCACCACCACAGGTCAGGCCTCTTCCCTTTTTCTTTTACCCAAATCCCCCAACCCCCCTGTAGCAATTGTTTTATGGAGTTCCAAGGCCAAGAAATCCCTAACAGTTCCTCTGATGAGGCATTTAGGTCTGGACAATGTAGTATTTATGTCCTGATAACTTAGTAACCATTTGAAAAAAATAACTCACAAATTGAAGGAAATGTAGCATTTAAAATTCATTCTCAAATAACCGCAATCACCTACCCATGGGACATAAAGGGCTGCTGGACACTGTCCACCTGCTTAAACTTCAGAGTCAGACTAGACATGAGACCAGTTTTTATGCAGTGATTTATCACGGCAATGGCTGAACATCCAGGTCTGTGGCTACATCGCCGAGAGGAGGGCACGGAGACCAAGTGTGGGCACAGACACCACCTGCAGCCAGCAGTTCATGTGGGAGCTCACGGATGTGGAGCGGGACCCTCAGAGATCTTCAACACACCCCCAGAGCTCCCGTGCGCTTGTTGTGGTGGTCTGGGCTCCCCCCCCCCCCCGCCATTGTCTGTTTACTTGTCTCTTTCCTGTTCACTTCATGTAAACCCCATGAGGACAGGGGCACCTGGGTCCTGTTCACCTGGAGCACAGCTTCGCACAGGGGAGCTGCCCTAGGAATACGTGCCCGCCGAGGGGAGGACCGGAGCCCATCAGTTTCTCATGCCCGGTTTCCTTTCTAAAGCAAGGTTGGAAGCAAACTAGCTGACGTGCAGGGTTTGGAGAGAGCAAAGATGACCCTCCCCATGTAAGAGGCTCTGGTAGAAGCCGAGGGGAAATAATTAAGGTTATAACAGAGAATGTATACAAGGGATACAGCGCCAGGTGCTAAGAAGGTTGCCGATTACAGAATGAGGCTGAGGAAGTGCAGCCCATGATAAGAAAAGCTCAAGACGAGGATGAAAAGAAGATTGCGCCAGAGGTCAAGTCAGATAATGAGACATGCTTCCCGTGCATAAGGAATGTCCGCTCCGGGAGGGCGGTGGCAGCGCCCCCTCCAAGACAGAGCAAAAGCAATTTATTGACAGACACAGTTTCTGAAAATTTAATGGATCTTTGCCTTGATGTGCTCACAAAAGAAGGGCAGAGGACAGACCCCGCAGAGACACAGATTTCCCAAGGGGTGGAGAAGAACTGTTCTGGAAGGCCTGCAGGGTGAGTGGAAAAGAGAAAAAAAAAAAGCCCTTATTTTCATAGTGTGTCTATGACCTTCTGGGGCTGGCAAAAGGTCCAAACGGGACATCAATCGAGGAAACCAATCTCTTATCGCTGGCCCTGCTGGCCCCAACGCTGCCAAGAGGTTGGTGCCCACATCAGTCCACAGGGACTCATTTTGTCACATTCTGTTCCTGGGTCTGGGGTGAACAGCTCCAAACAGGCTTCCTTGCCAAGTAGGGCAGTAAGAAAGCTGGACTTTTGAAGTTGCTATTAGTGTCTTCCTCAGCGGATTTCTATAAGGTATTGTTTTCCGGTAAAGGAGGAATAAGGGAAATACTTCAACAATAACTGCCCCGAGAGGGTGTGCACAGGGAGAGCATTGCCTTAGTGTGCCAGTCGGTTTCAAGGCAGCAAGCCAAGCTGTTCTTATGCCGATGCGGCCCAGGCTGCCGCTCCGAGTTCGGAACCGGTACCGAGCAGGGAGCATGTGCAAAGCTGCCCCCCGGAGACGCTGGGCTGTCAGGGGTGTGTTTGATACGTGCTGCTCCTGTCGTCACGGAAATTAGGGTTTTAAACCCTGAACTTCAAGGAGAGAAAAATATATTCTCATAATGATGATAAAATCTAAGAGTTTGATGTTACTGAGCCTTTCTTCTGCGCTAGGTACGCAATAAACACTTTGTGTATAATCTCATTTAAAACTCATAAAGTGATTATCTCCATTTATTGATCAGGAAACTGAGAGCAAGTTTTATCCCAGCCAGCTGGTTTGCAAAGCTTGTTTTTGGTTTTCTTGTTGTTTTTTTTTCTGAGGGGATGCTTGGACCATCCAGTCAGCCCAGTTAATCTTCCTGTTTCCTGAGCTCGTGTTATGTGCTAAGAAAGAAGGATGGCGTGGTCTCTCCTCTGTGCCCCGCCCCTAGGGACCTAACTGGTAAGACACATGTATCTCAGAACAAACAAGTGTCAGATGGGGGGCTACACTGGCCAAGCTGGAAATAAGTGCCATTTCAGTAAACAGTTTTAGGGTGTGACAATATTATTAGAACTTCGAAAAATCAATCTCAGATTTTAGAAGGAAGAAAAGAAAATGGGAGATAAGCCATTAGAACTTGATAGTCTTAGAGGAGGAAAGGATTTGGAAATTTAAGATAATCATTTTTCTTTTCCTTTTTATAAAAGAAGAAGAAATGAAGGACCAGAATGGTTGCCACTCAGTTTTACAGGTAGAGACCTGTATCTAGTGGTCTCTAGTCCAGCATTTACAGCTAACTTGCAGACTGACTTGTGCCTCCTGCCCGCCTTCCCAATGCTGGAAAACACAGGGGCAAGGAGGCCTTTCCCGGCCCCCTGCGCCACGCTCTGTGTGTGTATGGGGAAACACAGGAGGGAGGCCATACCGGGAAAACACTTAGACGGTAGTCTGTTATTTGGAGGAGTTTCTAGAACAATGACAACAGCAACAGCAACAATGACAATACAGGTAGCTTTCTTCTCTCAGCTCTTAGAGATGTTGCATGCACGTTGAGGACTGGGAGCTCACAGCAGTGCTTGTCTGAAACTGTGTGCTTTATTTCCGGTTAGAGTAAGCAGTGTCTGGCCTTCCGTCTGGTTTTAGTTTTCTGGCTTAGGGGAGGTCTTTTTAATCCTGATATCCTTCCAGTCTTAGTGGCCCTTGTTAGAAAGAGGTAGTTGATTTGTCCTTGTTAGAAAGAGGTAGTTGATCTGTCCCCAGAAGTCTTCTACATTCAGAAGTCAAGAGCCGACATGTTGCCTTTGGACAGTCCTTCCCTGGGCTAAGTTTGCCATATCTCTGTTAAAAATGAAGACCTAGCCCTGGCCGGTGGCTCAGTGGTAGAGCGTTGGCCTGGCGTGCAGGACTCCTGGGTTCGATTCCCGGCCAGGGCACACAGGAGAAGCGCCCATCTGCTTCTCCACCCCTCCCCCTCTCCTTCCTCTCTGTCTCTCTCTTCCCCTCCAGCAGCCAAGGCTCCATTGGAGCAAAGTTGGCCCGGGCACTGAGGATGGCTCTGTGGCCTCTGTCTCAGGTGCTAGAATGGCTCTGGTTGCAACAGAGTGACACCCCAGATGGGCAGAGCATCACCCCTTGGTGGGCATTCCGGGTGGATCCTGGTCGGGTGCATGTGGGAGTCTGTCTGACTGCCTCCCCATTTCCAACTTCAGAAAAATACAAAAAAAAAAAAAAAAAAAAGAAGACCTATAGCAGGGTAAACGTTCGTGTGACCTAATCATTCAGAGGTTTTCCCAGGAAGCCACAGATAACGAAAGTGCTGCAGGGGGGAGGATGGGCAGGGAGTGAGGTTGGGGAGCGAGGCTGGAGGAAGCAGGGTCGTCACGGCTCGCGGAGGCCAGCCCTGCAGGGAAAAGGCAGATGGGTCTCCTCAGCTTTTCCAGAACCTCTGCATTGTCCCCCTCTGGAAGCCACCTCCAGCAGCCTGGTAAAGAGTCAGCTTCAGGGGTAACATCAGGCCTCGGGGCTGCTCTAGAAATGCAAACATCAAAAGGCACCGAAGGGAAATAGCACTTGGAAAGCAGGATTCCACAGCGGCGACAGGACGGAGGGTCCATTTGTGGATGACGTCAAAGACCACCAGGGTATGGTTTCCTCATGGAAACACAAACCTGGATGAAAGGACAGACATGTTTGGGTTTTTCAACAAGTTATTTTTCTGATTATAAAAGTAATCCCTGATCACTGTAGAAAAATAACCCCAAAAAATATAAAGAAAAAATTCCTAATTCAGACCTTCATACATAAACACAATTAATATCTTGTTGGTTTTTATCTTTTACATATGTCATATATTTAAATTTATACTACCTTAAATGATTTTGTACTTTGATTTTTCAACTAATAATATATTGAGCATTTTTCAATATAATTCTCAAGTAATGTAAAATGATTTCACTAACATAATTTTAAAATATGTATCCATATGGTATGAATATCCCATAATCCATCTGACTGTTTCCTCATCACGTGGTGTTTAGATTATTTTTTCTTCTAGGTTCACAAGTATTTGTCAACATTTATGATACACATATATTTTAAGATTAGAATCCTAGATGTGGAATTACTAAAACAAAGAATGTCAATTTGTTAGTGGATGGTAAAAAAATAGTAACAAAGGGAGAGATTAAAAGTGATAGAGTGATAAGGAGACCGGGAAGAAGAGGGAGAGAAAGGGAGGCCAAGGGGAAGGGAAAGAGAAAGAGAGTTAAAGTGATCCTTAATTCCAGTATCCCTAACACAGTTGTGATCTGAGGCAAATGCAGGTGACGGCCCATGTATCACATGCCTAGATATTCAGAAGTTATAATCCCTGGCTTGGGCTGGTTGACCCAGCGGATAGAGCATCAGCCCGGTGTACGAACACCCTGGGTTTGCTCTCTGGTCAGGGGACACATGAAAAGCAACCATTTGCTTCTCTCCCCCTCTCTCTCCCCTTCTCTCTCTCTTCCCTTCTTGTAGCCAGTGGCTTGGTTGGTCCGAGCGTTGTCCCCAGGTGCTGAGGATAGCTTGGTTGATTCGAGCATTGGTCTCAGATGGGGCTTGCTGGGTGGATCCCGGCCGGGGCGTATGTGGGAGTCTGTCTCTTTGTCCCCTTTTCTCACTTAAAAAAAAAAAAGAGTTATATATCCCACTGACTATTAAACAAAATATGTTCTGTCCTTTCCTTTGTGACAATCCTGCAGTTTAAATTTCAAATTTAGGATCCTGGGACTCCTTGAAGTGTCAAGCCAGAATGCAGGTGCATGGGGAGAACGGACTCCAGCCTTGCAACCACCTCCTTTCCCGTCCCGGCCATGACTCACGCCTTCCCCAGGAAGGCCCTTGTGTGCATGTGTGGACACTCCAGCCTCATGTGCAAGTACCATCCACACCTGAGGAGACAGCTTCATCCTGGGCACACCTTGAGTCTGTGGCATGCATGCCAGCCATAAAGTAGACCCTCAGAGAAAGGGACCAGGCCCTGGAGGTGGGACCCAAGGCTCTGGGTCCTCGAGGGCATACTAGAAAGAGGTGGGCTAGGGCTGTGGGCAGATTCATCCCCTTGACTTTGCAGAGACCTTGCCCCTTGAAGACTGGTCAGGTTGGAGGAGAGCCAGAGTGAGGCACTCTAAATTATGGGGCCCTGG
The DNA here is from genome assembly GCF_036850765.1 of Saccopteryx bilineata. Lineage (NCBI taxonomy): Eukaryota > Metazoa > Chordata > Mammalia > Chiroptera > Emballonuridae > Saccopteryx > Saccopteryx bilineata. The sequence goes on along the minus strand of NC_089491.1, from coordinate 295,592,659 downwards.
GGGAGGACCCAGGCCTAAGGGTGCTATAGATCTAGAGAAACTCAGAAGTAAAAATTGGAATTCTATTCTTTAATAAACAGAGATGCCGCGAAGACATTTGCTGGCTAATAAATGTATATGCACAAACCCTTCTGTTAAGATTTTGTAAGGCATTTTCCTGTAAGGTTTTCTACACTCTTCAGCAGCACCTTGTTTTAACACCCTTGCTCATGTTGGATGCAAGGCTGAGGGTGCTCCATCTCACCCACTGCTGGTCAAGAATTGCTACTTTGCTAGACGGCACTGAGACATTGAGCTGTCCCCAGAGAGACAGCAGAGGAACTGGTGTCTATGTGTAGGAGCGAGGAGACTACAGAGTGGAAGTGCCTGCTCTTGGGGACCCAGGACCTGCCTTCACACAGGAAACGCAGTCAGTTTGGTTCCTGACCCCTGGCCATTTTAGGGCTTCCTATATAATCACACAGCCCTTCTCCCTTAGGAAAATAGAATTTGTGACTGGTGGCCTTGAAGTTTATTGTGATTGTAGAAGGTGATTATGGTCTGGAGCACACTCCCCAGAGCAGGAATTGTTTAAGTGCTTCCCCCATTCTGGATTGCAAGAAAACAATACACTGGACATATGTCAGCCGACTAACACATGCAAGCCAGTCAGGTGGGCAACGCCATTCTCCAAGGGTCCGTTTGCCCAGACGGGACACCGCTGTTTGTGCAAGGGCTCTGCAGATCAAGTTGGCTGGAGTCACCTGCATTTGCCAGCAGAACCAGCGTAGATCCTTCCTGGTCTGGAGCCCATCTGATCTGCCGGGGGACATGCATTATTGACACAAGTGACATTCAAATGTGGGAAGCATTTCCGATGCATGACGACTCTTTCCTTGGGTTAACTCTAGTGCAGGGGTCCCCAAACTATGGCCCGCGGGCCGCATGCGGCCCCCTGAGGCCGTTTATCCGGCCCCCACCGCACTTCTGGAAGAAGCACCTCTTTCATTGGTGGTCAGTGAGAGGAGCACATTTACCATCTCATTAGCCAAAAGCAGGCCCATAGTTCCCATTGAAATACTGGTCAGTTTGTTGATTTAAATTTACTTGTTCTTTATTTTAAATATTGTATTTGTTCCCGTTTTGTTTTTTTTACTTTAAAATAAGATATGTGCAGTGTGCATAGGGATTTGTTCATAGTTTTTTTTATAGTCCGGCCCTCCAATAGTCTGAGGGACAGTGAACTGGCCCCCTGTGTAAAAAGTTTGGGGACCCCTGCTCTAGTGGTTGACACCATAAAAGCTAGAATGTCTTATGTTGCCTCACGCATGAATCTTCCCTGACAGCCATTAAGGCTAGAGGGCACGGGCCTCTGTCTCTGGCTCTTGCTCAGCCCTGCAGGTGGGGGTCCAGCAGGGGTGCTTCTTCCTGCCTTGTTTTCTTCATGCCAAGGACACTCCATTCAGGTAGAGTCTGGGTCCCTCCGCCACCTCCTCACTCTTCTCCAGGGGAGGAGGCGTGACCCATCCGCTTGGGAACTTGAGAGGGAAACTCTTCCTCCTTCTTGGATTCTGGCTGCCCACATGAAGCTCATGGTCTTCTCTGCCCTTCCATACTGGGAGTTTTCCAGGACAGGCCCCCTGCAGTTGAGGAGTAAACTTGACACCGAGGAATCACCCATCCAACTCCATGGGATGCTACTGGCCCATCCTCACCTGGTGAACCCATGACCCAGGGATTCACGTCTAAATGGAGTCTTTCCTCATGGGTGTTTATTGCCATGCTTAGCCTTCCTGGATTGGTAGGAAGTGTTACCTAGGAAAGAGAAGGAGGCTGTCGTCATGCAAAATTGGGAAGAGCTATGTTAAAGTTAAACTGATTTATATCCTGCAGGACTTCTCAGAGCCTTGAATGTACTAATGTGTGTTTTAAATCCCGTGTGGGGGGGCGGGGGACTGTGGGATGGGATGGTCCTGAGCCCCTAGAGCTGCTGAGCAAAGCTGCTCCCATGCCAAAAGCTGATGTTCCTCATTTCTGTCTTAAAGCCTTTGATGTTTCCCAGAACCCATGGCGAAAGGCAAGGATTTATCATCATAGCCATCAAGTGGGAATCTCAGCCCCGTGCGGAAATGTCATCACGTAGTATAGATAGGAAGTATGGGGCAGGGAAGGAGGCCATGGCGTCCCCAGCACAGGCTCCCTCTGAGGAAACCTCAGCAGTAGAGGGGCTGGGAGACTGGGAGGAGGAGGAGGAACTTGCCTCTGTCTCATTTCAGCTGAGCAAGAAAATCCCTGGGTCATGGGTTCACCAGGTGAGGGTGGGCCAGTAGCATCAGCGTCACCTGGGAGCTTGTGGGAAGGGCACAGTCTTTATCCCAGACCCCTGACATCAGACACCCTGGGGCGGAGATGCAGTGTGGTTTAACAGCCTGCAGGGGTTCTGACACACATGCTCTCGTTTGAGAGCCACACGGCCTGTGTGATATCCAAATCTACATCCTGGTTCAATAGGAACCTCTGCGCAAACATTTCTATAATCAATAACTCCGGCCACTACCAGTTTCAAGGTGAATTATGGGGATGAACTTGGAGCGATCACATGGCATTAAGGGACATGTGGAGGGCCTGAGAGAGGAGGCCCAAGTTAAAGCCCCCGTGGCTGAAGGTCCTTCAGCGATTCATTTTGTTTGCCTCGTCAATAATGTGGAGGGATTGGGAGCTGCCCTGCAAGGCTCCTGAGATTGTATGAAAAGTAGTTGAAAAATGTAAGTAAAATTTCTGGACAAACTTTCAAGTGCTTACATGTATTGAGATTGATATCGGGTCAATACTTTTTGAATCTGACTTTGGTGAAATACAGTCTCTTTTTTCCAATGTATAACGAGAGACCCATGCTTTTATGGAGTCTCTCATTATTCATTGGAAAAGAGAGACTCATGATGGTTCTTTCGGATTCAGGCGTTACTACTACAGAGACTTCACCTTAAAATAACCACTTGGAGTTCAGTGAGGATATTGGGAGATCTTTTCCTCCAACATACATCATGAAGTGTATTTGCTTTGGCAAGGGAAGGTGGAAAATATCTTTATCAAACTTTTCTCATTGTAACCTTTTGCTTCTCCTTTGGAGAATAAAAAGAAAATGTGGTTTCTTCCTTTTAATGCCATTTTCCAAACTGAACCATCTGTGATGGGAATTGAGGAGGGGAACACACCTTCCCCCCGGGGATGGTGAAGCCCCATCTCTTTTCTGTGTCCTGCCGCTGCACTGACTGCTCATGTCATCAGCAATTCTAACTGACTCTCTCCCAGCCTGCTCTCCCCAGCCACCCAAGAGCCCATTTGTTGGGCAGATTTCATTAAGATGTCAGCACGTTACCACTCAGCCAGTTGTAATTATGAATGGCGGAAAAAAAGCCAAGTGCTTGGTAGGTAAGGGGTATCGGAGGCCCCTGGGTGGATGACTTTTGTGACAGTTCTCTCTGTCCCAAAGTGCACTACCCAGCCTCACTGTGCTGGCCTCTCCACAGAGCACTGCTGTTAGGTTAATTTTTGTCACTCTTACTGTCCACTATAGTAGCACAGTCACTACCCACCGTCTCAAGGCAGTTAGAACCAGCTTGGAGTGGAAGGAAGGGTCAGAGGAAGGGTCCTGGAGCAGGTTGCAGGGTCTAGGGAAGATGGATTAGGACAAAACTTGGGGGGCGGGGCAGGTCCAAAAAGGGAAAACAATGAGTTTGAGACACTAGCCTTCTGTCAACTTCATGGAAGACTATTTCTGGCTCTAGAACCAAAATAACAATTGACAGTACCCAGTACTGCAGCAAAACTGCATCAATTGGCCACCCCTTGCTTAATATAGAGATTCCCTAATGGTGATCTTAAAGGCAGGGGACCTTTCCTTGCAAATAAGGGCCGTCAAAGTCACTGTAAACTTGTCACGTGTGAAGCCACAGCATCTCTGGGTTGGAATCCCATTTCTGCAAAGGGTGAGCAGGCCCAGTGCCAGGACAAGAGATGCCCACCCCGTTTTGCCCAGGTGGAATTGCTTCCTACCCCCCCCCCCCCAATGCCATCCCTAAGGCCAGGGTGGATGCTTCTCTTGGGAACGCTGGCTCATCTTCAAAACAGCTGTGCTCCATAATCCTTTGTGTTTCACCAGATGACAGGCATTTTTCACAGCTGCTGAAAAGAAATATCCAAGACAGCAGGGAATTGGCTCTCACTGTGCCTGGGTGGCAGAATGATCTGTCCATCTTATAGGAAAGACCAGTGGGGGTCTTCCCAGTGCTCATTCTTTCTGGACATGCGTGTGGACAAGTTCACCAAGTCAATGAGACTGGGGATGGCCACTTTTGTCCACACTCTCATACTTGAAGATCTGCTTCCCGGAGAGGTGGCATGGCTAACCCAAAGTCACAGAGCAAGCATGCCAGCCCCAGGGCTAAGTCCAGTCTCCTGATCCCATTCTAGTTTTCCTAGGAATTACATAGAGTGTGGACACCTAGAGCAGGGAAGATGCCCTCGGGCCAAAAGGGGCATCTTTTAGAGCCCTGCTTTTACAGAGGTTGGGCCACGGAGGGCTAATAACCCAGCCTCAGGGAATTCAGACATTTTAGAAGCAAGTTAAAAGCACATCTCTGAGAACCACACTTTAGGCAGCAATGCTCTTCTGTCGTAAAGCTTCCCCCCTCACTACATTTGGTCAACTCGAAACTCTGAGGGTCTCTTCAGTAGTGGGAATTAACATCTCCCTCCCCCACGTTATGAGATGGCTTTGTTTCCACATTATTCCCAGTTCATACTCTGGAGGGGCAGGAATCACTTCTTGGTCATTTCTCCATCTCCTGCATCCTGGCTCCATGTTTTGTTGTTAGCAGGTATCTCCTTTGGAACAGTGGTAAGGGAAGAGGGCTGGTCAGCTTTGAAGAAGTGTCCCACACTACCCCAGAAGGTCACCATGCCAGAACCTGGGTTGAGGGCAAGACTTGGCTCATTCAGCCTATGAAATAAGGGCTTACAAAGCTTTTGGGTTTGTGAGCCACAGGAGGGTATTTTATATTGTGTGTGTGTGTGTGTGTGTATGTGTGTGTAACCAAAATATTTCTATGTGTCATTCACTTCTTTGTTCCAACCCATCCCATTTCATTGAAACAATTTCTAGTTGTGACCTGGTAAGTTGATTTTTATGTCCACCGATGAGTCATAATACCACTATTTGAGACCCACTGCCACAGAGAACATACCTTTAGGCCCCTCTGAAACAGCACGGGTGAGTGGGAGTCTGGGGGTGGGGGAGCTGGAGCTTTGGATGCCCAGGCGGCTGCTTCAGGGGCTCTGGAGCCAGGAGCACATGGAAGGAACAGCACAGGGGCTTGTGCATTAGCCAAAGTCCTCACACTGTGGATAAACAGAAGACACCAGCCTTCAGTGCCTGCAATCTGCTACCTTTCAAGGGCTTTCCAACTCAGCCCGAGAGAGGAAGGAAGGAAGGCTGATTAGAAGGAAGAAAGCAACCTCTTCTGCCCAAAACGCCTCCAGCACTCACAGGCTGGATGTGGCCAAGGCTTGCTTGCACCATCCGGATGCCTGTTAAGAGCAAGACGTCTTGCAGAAGGGCCAGGACAGAGGGACAAATGATTTGGTGGTACTCAGCCCCCTCCCTAGCTGGTGCCTTCCTCCATCACCGCATGTTCCACAGAACGTGCCATCTGGGGCCCTTGATGCTGGAGGTGCCTGGGACTTTGGGAGCCGGCTGAGCTGCTATGAAGACAGAATGTGTCCCTGTGAGAATGTTCATCAAGTCCAGGGGGAGGCACCCAGCCTGCCTCCCATGACCCCGCTGGTCTCCATGGGGACTTGGGAGAGAGAAGCAAAGTACTTCTCTGCAAGGGGTGACTATTGGAGCTGGGAGTGGACTGCCACCTGGGTGACTGTAGGGGGAGGTCTGATGATGAAGAAAGCTTGGCTGGTTAGTTGACCACCTCTAATTCATACCCAAGGTGAGCCAAGTGCCTCATGGCTCAGGTGCCTAAAGGAATCCTTTGATATGATGTATCCCCTCCACGCTTCCAGCACATAGGCTGGAGTTTGGTGAGGACAGGATTGGAAAAGCATATAAACCAAGTGCAAGGCATGGTCCCAGCTTCTAAGGAGCTTACAGTCCAATCAGATAGAGGATATTAAAAACAGAAAGCTGTTAATGCACCTGACATGAGAGAATGCAAGCGGATGCTAAGTGGTGAGTGTCAATGCTGCAGGAGGTCAGGAGGGGGGTGCCCTGCGGGGCTGGGAGCTGAGCTGGCCGGAGGAGAAGTGAGAAGACCAGGTGCCGAGCACAGCAGCTGGATGGGAGGGAGGAAAGAGAGGTCGAGTTGGAGGATGAAGCAGTCTTTGGAGACCCTTGGTGTCTGGCTGAGAAATGTCCTGGGGGAATTTAAAATTGAGAGCCTTAATTTTTCGCTGATACGTATAGCACATGCCGCAGATACGCACACCATGAGGTGGGCACCCAGGGCAGGAAGTGGGTAGCTGTTGTAGGGCAGCCACTGTAGGATTACTGATGGACCTGGCCTAAACACCCAGAGCTTGAGGCCATTCGAGGGTTCCTCACCCCAGGAGGACAGAGCTGTGAATGGAGGCAGGGGACAATGAGCCAGCGTGGTTCTGGAAGCAGACAAGCCTACGTTCAAACTCTGGTTCTACCACCTTTGAACCATGAGATGCTAGGAACCTCTGTGGGCCTCAGCATCCTCGTTGGTAAGAGGAAGGCAGCACAATGGTCCATGTAGGTCACTCGTCAAATGTCAATGTGATGGGTCTGGCACAGTCTTAAGTCCTTGCTGTGGTCTGAATGTTTGCAAGCCCCCAAATTCATATGTTGAAATCCTAATGGGATGGTTACGAGGTGGGGGCTTTGGGAGGTGATTAGGTCATGAGGGTGGAGCCTTTGTGAAGGGGATTAGTGCCCTTATAGAGACCCTGCAGAGCTCCCTTACTCCTTGCATTTTATGAGGACACAATGATAAGTCAGGCTGTCTGTGATCTGGAGTGGGCACTCACCAGAACCTGACCATGCTGGCCAACCTGGTCTTGAACTTTCAGCCTCCAGAATTGTGAGAAATAAATTTCTGTTGTTTATAAGCCACTGTCTGTGGTATTTTGTGTTAGCAGCCCAGTAGACTAAGCCCTCAGCTATTATGATTATTATTACTGCCTTTTTGTTTCTCTAGCCTGGCCCCTACCTCCTAATGCAAAATGACAGGCTGCTGCAAAGTTCACTCTATGTCTGGGGGGTCACCAAGGGGTGTGTCACATGAGATCAATGCCTGGTGGCTGCCTGGTACCATTTCTCTTTGGTGGCAGAGGGGGGGACCACATCTGATGGGAATAACGAGCATATTCTGCTGGTTTCCACTGCTGGGCGCCATCCCTGGGCCTCACTAAAGTAAACTGAGTCTGTGTCAATCAGATGTATGCAAGTGACACCAGAGGAGAGGAGTGGGCAGGGCAGGGATTGACCCGACTGTGGCAAAGCGGGAAGATCATCCACCTGGCCTCATTCTGTTTAGAATTTTGCTACCACTATTTGCTGTTGTATTTGGGACATAACCGTTCAGCACTCAATCAAGTAGTTAAATATTAGAAGCTTATTATAAGAGTTAAGGGAACACAAATATTATGTTTTAGATAACTCATGAGAGGAGGAATTTGATTTTAAAGAGGATCCTTGAGTGGGAAAACTCACATGCTCTTGGGGGAGATGAAAGCATGTCCCTCCCCGCTCCCTCACCTGCAGGCATTGGGCAATACCTGCTCTGTCTTCACTTCCAAGGGACCGTTTGAGTGGCCAGTGATGAGCGCTGACCACTTGGTTTACGGGAACAAAGACATTCCACGGCCCTCAAGCCAGGGATGGGAGCAAGGATATGCTCCAAAGAATGAGACCGCTCTCACTGCCCTGGCTTCATGTCTCCTTCAAAGAGGCTTTGACAGAGGGGTCTTCTCAGAATGACAGATGCGAGAGGGGATGGAAATTAGGGAATTGCTATGTGTGGCCCTGTTTCTCTGGGGAATTGCTTCTTCCTCCTGATTTACTTTTCCACTTTGAAATATTTCATTCATTCATTCATTCCACAATTCATTCATGACATTTCATCAACATGCCACTATGAAAAACTGAGCCAACTTTTTTTTTTTTCTTTTAGCACTTTAAAGTGTTGCCCAATTCGGTCACGTTAGGTTATTTTCCTTTTTCACAAGTAGTTCCTTATTTGAAATGGATTTTTAAAATAATAAACTGGAGGGTGGGGGTCGGGGGGGGGAGCTCTATAATGATCCCAGTGTATCTTGTATTTAGCTAGCAGCACGAATACAGTGGTGGGCAAAAGTAGGTTTACAGCTGTGAGTACACGAAACATGGTTTATTCTTGCATTGTTATAATCATAACCGTCCTGTCTTTTTCCGTACAAACACCTGTAATCCTCATGTTGTCCACTCCTGTTAAATCAGAGCAATGTGGCTGTTCATACCCTCAAGTCCTTGGAGAACAGAATGAGGTCACGTGTATAAAAACACCTGGAAAAATATGCGGTGCTCAGAAAGGGGTGTTTTGGGGAGCAAAATGGGAGGAGTCGAAGCTTCAGGGTCAGACACCTGAGTTTAATCTGGACTTCATTATTTACTGGCCCTGTAACCTTTAGGCAGTTATTTATCCCTGTTTGTTAGGAGTTATGCATATAGAGGGGTGTTTGGGATATATGGTGGACTCAGCTAATAGTAACCATTATTCTGCAAAGGCAAAGCATTATTCTCATCATTATAATAATGATTTTTTTATTATTTTCAGTCTTAGAATGAGTCACGTGGCATTTCTGCAACCTTCTTGATGATATTTCATTCAGGTTAGTATCAAAATGAGATTGTGTTCTGGGACTGCTGATGGTGGTGAGAGGTGAGGCCGAGGAGTGCAGAGCGTCAGCAGGGAATACAAAGAAAAACTTCCAGGTTATCTGACCAAAGGAGGCATATGTGTAATCACAGAATAATGTGGAGAGTGCAGTGCTAGAGAGTTCTATGTGGCTTATGGGTGGAAGAGAGCTGGCGCATGTGAATCCACAATAAGATGCTCTTGGCTACTCATAAAAGAAAGCTTGGCTTAAAGTGGCTTAAACAGCAAAGAGATGCATTGTCTTCAATAGAAGGAGTACTCATGTAAGAAAGTCCAGTTGGTTAATTTAATGGCTGGACACAAACCCAGGCTCTTTTTATCTTCTCCTTTTGCCATCTTACTCAGTATATTGACTGTATAGGTCCCCTCATGATCACAAGATGGCTGCAGTAGCTCCAGACATCAACAGTATCAACAGGCTAATAATGCCCAGGAACAAAGAAAGGCCTGTTTCTTCCATATGAATCTTTTTATCCCATTATAGTAGACTTCTAATATTTCCCAACCAAGTCACCTGACCAGCTGAGAAAAGTCACAGTGAAGAGAGGGGCAACACCAAAAATGGCATTCAGATTTATTAAAATTTACCAAGTCATGGGGGAAGAAGGAGAACTTGACCTAAAACTGGGAGTTTGCCAGCACTGAAGGATATAAAAGTTGGTCTTTAGCTGGGAATCCAAAAGAATCTTCAGCAATAATTAACCCAGACTTGGGGTGAGAAAGTGGAAACTAGGAAGACTTTCTGGAGGAGGTAATACCTGAGCTGAGACTAGTTTTACTACTCAAAGTACAGGCAACAGCATCACGTGGAGGCTTGTTAAAAATGCAGAATTTCAGGTCTGTTACTGAATCAGAATCTGCTTTTTTTACAAAATGCCAGATGCCATGTATACATTGAGGTTTGAACCACTGATATGAAACATGAAAAGGGAGTGGCCAGGTAAAAGCTTTTGAAAATTGAATGAGGGTAAGAAATGGAAGAGAGAAATTAATGAACAGGGCAGTAGAGAGAAAAGTAACAGTACATTTGATCCAGTGCTTTAAAATAGTCAGAAAATTTGATCCACCCAATATTACCCACACGAGGATGTCCCTGAAGAATTTGGAAGCGGTGACACTAATTGAATGCCTATTGGCATCGCAGGTGCTGCCCTGCTCCTATGCATAGCTTGTCCTGTCTATTGATGTACAGATTGTTCCATTTATGTGTGGCTGCTTAGCAAACTAGTTTGAAACTTAGAATGTTGAAATAATAACTGTTTTTACTGTATCTCACAATTTTATAGATCAGAAATTTGGGCAGGGCTCTTCTGGATGATTCTTCTGTTTCAGAATGTATCAGCTGGGGTCATCCAGCAGTATTCAGCTGGTTGAGCTGGTCTTTGGGGCCCAAGATGGCTTAACTATGGCTTTCCTGTCCCTCCCTGTGGTTTCTTCAGTGAGGTAATCAGCCAGAGATGGCCGTGGTCACTACCGGTTCTCTTAAAGCAGGGGTCGGGAAGCTTTTTGGCTGAGAGAGCCATGAACGCCACAGATTTTAAAATGTAATTTCATGAGAGCCTTATAATGACCCATGTACGTTACGCATTATCCAATAAAAATTTGGTGTTGTCCTGGAGGACAGCTGTGATTGGCTCCAGCCATGCGCAACTATGAACATGAGTGGTAGGAAGTGAATGGATTGTAATACATGAGAATGTTTTATATTTTTAACGTTATTATTTTTTTTTATTAAAGATTTGTCTGTGAGCCAGATGCAGCCATCAAAAGAGCCACATCTGGCTCGTGAGCCATAGGTTCCCGACCCCTGTCTTAAAGGTTAGGCCCAGAACTGGCAAATTTCACTTCTTTTCTGCTCTATTAGTGAAAGCTGTGATAGACCAGCCCAGAATAAAGAGGCAGAGGAATAAGTTCTTGCCTTTTAATCGGAAGAAGGACGAAGACATTTGCAGCAATCTTTAATACACCAAATACTAATTCATTTGTGCCCCAATAACCCTGAGGTAGTTATAAATGATTAGTTTACATATAAAGGCATCAAGGCACAATGTGGTTAAGTAACTTGCCCAAGGTCAATGCTTAGTTGGGGAAGGTGTCAAGACTGGAACCCAGTCTACTAGAGTTATTGGGGTATATAAGTGTCTAATCACTATGTTGTACATCTGAAACTATTATGATATTGTATGTTAACTATAATTAAAAAATAAATTTAAAAAATGTAAAAAAAAATGGAACCTAGTTAGCCTGGCTCCAGAAGCCATATTTACCCACTGTACCACTGCTGCCTCTCCTAAGGAAGGGGACACTTACCGAGCATTAGTCAGAGAGAGTCTGTTTCTATAGTTTTAAACCACAAGGGGGGTTATAGCTCTTTTCTTCTGAAGAACCATTTCATGGGCCTCCTGTTGGCTCCTAACTCATTCTCCACGACACATGTGTTGAATAGCCCACTTACACTCTTAATACCCTGGTTTGGGCCCCACATTTTTCAAGAGCTTTTGATCTCTCCCTTTCTATGTCCAGTAACCCTAGCCTGGGCGTGGAGGATCCAGGCGCAGATTAAATGCATTTCAAATAATGAGAAGGCAAAACCCTGCCTTTGCTGCCCCCACAACCCTCCTGGATTGTGGCAGGATTATTTACCGTGTTTGCCTTGACTTGAGCTCTTTCATTTTCCAAAACAGATGCCGCTGGTTGACTAATGGCATTCCCCACTAAAAGTCAGAAATGTCAGCAAGACTCTCACAAGCCAGTGTCGCTCTGGACGAGAACAATAGATACGGCTGAGAAACAGGGAGCTGTGCCAAGTATTCTTGAGGCTGGAGGTCATGTGCCACTTTTCTGCTGAGGGAGAGATATATATAAGGGCAAGGGAAGCAGGAGTCTGGGGGTTGGGAATGGCCGGGCATGTGCTAATAATAGGACGGATCACATGACGCCTAAGTCACCTCGAAAGAGGCTTAGCTGCTGGAGGTGAATTAAAGTGCTCGGAATTAAGGACATTTCTTCAAATATTCCTGATGTGTAAAAATAGAATGAAGGAAATGCACATGTGATGAAGAGACACTCTCCAGGTTTGACCGCCCTCCCTCCAGAAGGTCTTCGTGGTAGCTGGGGCCGTTAGGAGTTGGGCCAGCTGCATAATTCGTGGGGCCCCTTGTTTAAAAATGTTTTAAGAATTTCAAGATGGTGACAGCAGAGCATGAAACCAAGCATGGGGGCCTTCTGAGTGTGGGGTCTGTGACACGCTGCAGGCCCACAGCCATGAAGATGGCCTGGGTTTGGAGCGACCGGCACCTGGTGTCTTTAATGGAGCAGGCAGTGATGAGTGACCATGACAGTGGTCTGCAGGGCTGGCCCCGGGCCACACTACGCAGGAGCACGTTGTCTAGGAGCGCAGGCCCATTCTATGCGCTTCCCCCTACTCCTCCCTGCCTCCCCTTGCTCAGGCACCCACACGCAGCTCCCTGGCCCTGTCCCCTTCTCTGTCCCCGCCCATCAGAAAGCCTGCCCGAGGGAAAGGGTTCAGGAACGTTCTAGACTTCAGATGTAAAGGACTGATATATTTGGAGTCTCCCCCTATGTGTTTGCATTTTCATAGACATTTAAACCTCAGACAAAGCCATGATGGAATTTCGGATATCATCTGGTTCATGGGGAAATAATAAGCTGGGAGGTTTGCCCAGGGCCCTTGTGATCACACTGTTACTGTAGGCATCCACTTCTGTGGCTCTTTGTTCCTGGAGGCGTTCACCCCTGAGAGTGTAAGTTGTAGCCTCTTCTTTTGCCATCGGAGCTGAAAAGACCCCTTCTCCCCTGTCCACAGGCTGGACAGTAGGACATGATTAAACTCCGTCCGCAGGAAATGTCTACAGATTAAACTCTCTTTGGTTTGCACGTGTGGCCTTCGTCCCTCGCTCTGTCCTGCACCGGCCCCTCCAGGCCATGAAGCCATTTCAGAGGGCACAGCAGGCCTGAGCCACCCTCTTTCCTTGACGTTCTCTCTGAAAACCAGAGATACCCCCAGCATTGGCTACACACCTATCTCAGGGCATTGCCTTCCCCTAACCCCCAGCAAGCGTGTGCCCCAGCGGGGGTCTTGCTGCTAGAAGGGCTGGGGTGGGAAGTGCCCTCTGGACCTCTCAAGCCAGGCTCCGCTGGCTTTCTCCCGGCCCTGCTGTAGGTTGTTGTCCTTCTCCAGGCTTCATGGCCAAGGAAACGCCTTCTAGAACCACAAGCCCCCAGGGCGTCCCTTGTCTCTCCGTTGGACTTGGCTTTCAGGAAGCGGCCGTGGTCCACAAAGCCGTGGCATGAGCCCGGGAGAAAAGCACTTCAGTCGCATGAGGCCAGGCAGAAGCTCGGCCTCATGGAGCAGGCTCATAACAGAGCCCATCCTGGAGGCAGGGCGGGAAAGCCTTTGGAATTTTCTGCCTTCAGATACGCCTCGGACCGAGCCGTTCGGATGCCCTTTATTCTCCGGGCCCTGCTCTGTGGCAACCAGGCTCTAGAGAAGCACGGTGACTACAGTTGTGGTTTTGAAACCTCAGGAGCTATGACTGTTTAAGGGTTTGAAGCCAAAACAGATTGAGCAAATAAAAACCTCTGGCTCACCAGGAGTCTTCCCTCTCCGTCTTCAAACACATCAAAATGTCTGTCAACAGCATTGACCGAGGGTCTGCTCTGTGAAGAGCCGCAGACAGGGCCCTGTGGGGAGATTTGCAGAACCGTGTTTTAATAGTTTCATTCATCCATTCATTATCTGGCAATTCAATTTAGTGAATTGAGTCAAATCAGAAATACCCACTGACCCTTGCTAGCCACAAAACCCTGCCTTCGAGGGATGCCGGAAATATAAAGATAGTCATGTATAAAAAGTCACTCTCAAGAGCTTATCATCTCATGGGGGAGGTGGTAAAGGCAAAGACATAAATAGATTAGACCAGGCAAACGATGATAAATGTAACAAGAGGAGGTGACCACAGGTGTTCCAGAGATTCACAATAGGGACCCATCTGAGTGGGAAGAATTCCAAAATCCAGTTTCTTACCAGGAACTCATTATCAGGCATATTAAATATTTAATAAGTATATGTTGAAAACTGCTAAATATGATGGGCTTGGATATGGGTGGTCATTACCATCAGTGACAAGTCCGGTGAGGTCTAGGGGGACAGCAGGCTGTTCTGTTTACTCCTCCATCATCTTTTCTTCATCAGGTGTCACACTTGGCAGTGAGGGGCAAACTGGGGCGGGGGGGGGGGGTAACTGACACTGCAGAAGCAGTGAGGGGGAACTAGGAAGTATTTAGAAACTCAGAAACAGTGTAGTGGGGGGAGGGGGCAACAGAGCGGAGCTCTGATGTTAAATGAGATTTGGGAAAAGAGCAAGAAGTAGAACCCAAAACATGGGCCAGGGATCAGAGAGCGTGCAAGCAAATGAGGTGACCGCATACAGACACCCCAGACGTGGTCACTGAGTCCATTAGTCTCCAAATGGGCCCGTAAGCCTGGTGCTAATTATTTATTTATTAAGTACGTCCTGCGCGCTCAGCGTTGTGAGCAAAAGATCCAAGAGAAATACATGGAATGCTCTTTGTGCTGGCTGAGTTTATAATCCAGTGGAACAAACTAGGATCAACAGAAGGAAACAAGTGGAGCCTAATATGAGAGCAATCGTGAGAGCAGACATGTAAAGTATGAATGCGTCGTAGGCACTTGACAAAGGGCAATCAGAGACCATAGTTACTTCATTAATGTTGATGGAGTGTCTGGTGGCTCTGGGCGGGCCCAGGAAGCATACTGGAGGAGGGAAGCTGGGAACAGCTTTTGAGGAGTGGCCGGTCAGAGCTGGTCAGGCAGGAATTCAGGGACCACAGCTAGGGGACCTCTGCCTCAGCCTCTGCATAGATCAATGGCAGAGTAAACCGGCAGGGCGTTCTGCAGGATGCTCGAGGGACACAGGAGAGGGGGACTGAAGTGGACAGAGAATCAGGAAAGGTTTTGCCCTGATTTCTTTTTTTTTTTTTTTTTTTTTAAATTTAACTTTATTTTTTTAATTTGATTTTTTTTAGTTTATTCATTTTTAGAGAGAAGAGAGAGAGGAGAGAGAGAGACAGGGGGGAGGAGCTGGAAGCATCAACTCCCATATGTGCCTTGACCAGGCAAGCCCAGGGTTTTGAACCAGCGACCTCAGCATTTCCAGATCGACGCTTTATCCACTGCGCCACCACAGGTCAGGCCTTGCCCTGATTTCTGAAAGAGAATTCCAGGCAGAGAAAACATACCAGTGAAAGCAAAGGGATGTTTGAGGGCGTTCTGCTCTGTGCACTGTCCTTGGTATGTCTAGAGCATGGCAGGTGAGCCATGGGAGGAGGCTGGGCAGGCAGTCAGGGGCCCCCCTGCTGGGGCTGAACAGGGTGCAGGGAAGCTAGGATCTGAGCGAGCCCAGCAGCTAACAGCTTGGTGTCTTTTCCTTCCAGTTCTATCCCCACTTCTGTGAGGCCCTTTCGTAGCCTGTCTCCAGGGTTTCTAGGACTGGGAGAGAGACTGGGGCTCTCTGCTCACCGCAGACACGAGACATGGAGCAGATTCCACCCTCTGACTTCCAAGCCCAGGCCTGACTCCTCAGATCCACAGTGACTGTGACCACCTGCTCCTGTGGTGACACACCTCTTGCTTGTCCACTGCCTTCTTTCTCTGCTCCAGAGTGTGTTCCCTCTAACAAAAGTTATTTTGTAACATACAACCAATGCATTAACATATTTCCAATGTAAAAAAAGAAGAACTCCAAATCTCTTTAGATGTTCCATTTGCCATTTAATTCTTAGAAGTATGTAGATACTGTTCCTAATTTGTTATGTACCTTATCAACTTTTTATTTTATTATTATATATGAATATACTTATGCAATATAGTTTTTATATATAAATGATAGCATGCTATATGCATTGATTTGCAATTTGCTTTTTTGTCTCTACTTGCAAACATCTTGGAGCTGAATCCATGCTGCTACAAATAATTTTGCCTCATTCTTCTTCGGTGGACATTGTATTCCAGAATGTAGGTGTATTCTTGGCCATCCTCTACCAGTGGACTTCAGGCTGTTCTCATATTTTTATGAGTACAAGGCCAGAATGAAGATCCCTGTGTAAACCTCCTTGGACATGCATATAAATATTTTTCTGTATAATAATTATAAGTTTTAGGTCATCAGGCAGAAATATGTAATATTCTAATAGGAAAATTATTTTTTCAAATAATTGACCAACTTAGTCTCCCACCAGTAGTCAATTTTCCCCAACCTCTTGTCTTAATAAAGGCTATTATCGAGCATGTTAATCTTTGCTTATCTGATATGGATAAAAATGAGATTGTACTGTTTTTCTTTCATTTTAAAAAGTAATATAATTTTCTCAAAAATAGAGGGGTATTTTTCCTTGAAATATTCTATTTCTTAAATGGTCAGATGGTAAAATTGGGTTCTTTTTAGTGTATAGTTTTATAGTTTTATGAATTTTAACACAAGCACGATTAAGACACCCGCTCACCTTTCCTAGCATTTGGCAAGCACTGATCTCTCCTCCAGCACTGTAGTGTTGTCTTTTGGAGAATGTCTTATAAATGGAATTATGCAGTGTGTAACCTTTTAAGGTTGGCCTCTTTTAGTCAGCATAATGCTTTTGACATTCATGAAGCTTGTTGTATAATATCAATACAGTTGACCCTTGAAGAGTGTGGGTTTGAACTGCATGGGTCTACTTCTACACTGATTTTTTTTTTTTCAATAAATACAGTCTGTGGATTTTGAATCCACAGTATTTTCAGTCAGCTATTGGGAACGTGCAGATGCAGAGGGCTGACTGGATGCATTGTTCTGTGCGATTTTCTCTATGGGACTTGACCATTTGTGGATTTGGGTGTCTGTGGGGAACCCTAGAACCAATCCCTCACATACACCGAGGGCCTACTGTACTTAAGCTTTGGAAAGTCAAAAGTGATAGGTAAAAATTACATGAACTGAGAAAATCCCTTGGCGCCATTTGTCCAAGAGCATTTGCTCACTTTGTGTCTTGTACTGGTAATTCTCACCATATTTCAAACTTTTTAAAAATTATATTTGCTATGGTTACCTGCAATCAATAAGCTTTAAGTAACTATTGTAATTGTTTTGGGGCACCATGACTCGTGCCCCATAAGATGGCAAACACAGTTGATAAATTGTGTGTGTGTGTTCTAACTGCTCCACCAAACAGTTGTTCTCCATCTCTCTCCCTCTCCTTGGGCCTCCCCGTTCCCTGAGACACAACAACACTGAAATTAGGCCAGTTAATAATCTCACAATGGCCTCTGAGTGTTCAAGTAAAAGGGAGCGTCACATGTCTATGACTTTAAATCAAAAGCTAGAAGTAATTAACCTTAATGCAGAAGGCATATTGGAAACCAAGATAGGTTAAAAACTAGACTTCTTGTGTCAGTTAGCCAAATTTTGAATGCAAAGGAAAAGTTTTTGAAAGAAATGAAAAGAATACATGAAATATAAGAAAGTGGAATAGCCTTATTGCTGATATGGAAGAAGTTTAAGTGGTTTGGATAAGAGATGAAATCAACAACAACATTCTTAAGTCAAAGCCTAATGAAGACTGCGAGGTGAGGGAGATGCAGAAGAAAAGTTTGCAATGAGCATAGGTTGGTTTATGAGGTTTAAGGAAAGAAGCCGTCTTCACAACATAATAGTGCAAGGTGACGCAGCAATGCTGACGTAAGAACTGCAGTGAGTCATCCAGAAGATCCCGCTGAGATGATTTTAAAGAAGGTGGCTGCACTAAAAAACAGATATTTTTTATTTTTTGCATTTTTCTGAAGCTGGAAATGGGGAGGCAGTCAAACAGACTCCCGCATGCGCCCGACCGAGATCCACCCGGCATGCTCACCAGGGGGCGATGCTCTGCCCCTCTGGAGTGTTGCTCTGTTGCATCCAGAGCCATTCTAGCACCTGAGGCAGAGGCCACAGAGCCATCCTCAGCACCCGGGCCATCTTTGCTCCAATGGAGCCTTGGCTGTGGGAGGGGAAGAGAGAGACAGAGAAGAAGGAGAGGGGGAGAGGTGGAGAAGCAGATGGGCACTTCTCCTGTGTGCCCTGGCCGGGAATCGAACCTGGGACTCCTGCACGCCAGGCCGACGCTCTACCACTGAGCCAACTGGCCAGGGCCAAAAACAGATTTTTAATGTAGATGAAAGAGCCTTCTAATGGAAGAAGATGGCATCATCATAGCTAAGGAGAAGTCAATGCCTGGCTTCAAAGCTTCAAAGGACAGGCTGACTTTCTTGTTAGAAGGTAATGCAGCTGGTGACTTTAGCTTGAAGCCAGTGCTCCTTTACCATTCTGAAAATCCTAATACCCTTAATAATTATGCTAACTCTACCCCGCCTGTGCGCTATAAATGGGACAACAAAGCCTGGATGACAGCACATCTGTTTACAGCATGGTGTACAGACTATATTAAGCCCAGTGTTGAGACCTACTGCTCAGAAAGAAAGATTCCTTTCAAAATATTACTGCTCATTGACAATGCACCTGGTCACCCAAAAGCTCTGATGGACATGTTCAATGAGGTGAATGTTTTTTTCATGCCTGCTAACCCAACAACCATTCTGTAGCCCATAGATCAAAGAATGATTTCAGGTTTCAGGTCTCAATAAATGTATTTCAGAAGGCTACAGCTGTCATAGATAGTGAATTCTCTAATGGATCTGGGCAAAGTGAGTTGAAAACTTTCTGAAAAGGATTCACCATTCTGGATGCCATTGAGAACATTTATGATTCATAGGAAGAGTTCAAACTATTAACATTAACAGGAGTTTGGAAGAAGTTGATTCCAGCCCCGATTGATGACTTTGAGAGGTTCAAGTTTTCAGTGGAGGAAGTAACTGAAGATGTGGTGGCGAGAGCAAAAAAATTAGAATTAGATGTGACTGAATTGCTGCAGTCTCATGATCAAACTTGAACAGATGAGGAGTTGTTTCTTCTGGAGCAAGGAAAGTTGGTTCCATGAAACAGAATGCACTCTTGATGAAGATGCTGTGAAGACTGTTGACATGACAACAAAAGGTTTAGAACATTATATCAACTTAGTTGCCAAAGCAACAGCAGAGTTTGAGAAGACTGACTCCAATTTTGGAAGAAACTCTGCTGTGGGTAAAATGTTATCAAATAGAAGCAGGTGCTTCACAGAAATTGTTTCTGAAAGGAAGAGTCAATTGATACATCAAGCTTCATTGTTGTCCAATTTTAAGAAACTGCCACAGCCAGTCCAGCCTTCCATCAACGTCAAGCCAAGATCCTCTCCCAGCAAAAAGATTATGACTTGCTGGAGGCTCAGAGATGGGTAGCACTTTTTTTAGCAATAAAAATTTCTTTAATTAAGGTATACACATTGTTTCTTGAAACAATGCTATTGCGCACTTAACAGACTACAGTATATGGTAAGCATAACTTTTAGATGCACCGGGAGACCAAAAGAGTTGTGTGACTTGCTTTATGTGTGATACTCATTTTATTTCAAAGGTCTAGAACCAAACCTACGATATCTTTGAGATATGCCTAAAATTGAACTTGATTTCTACCTTTGTCCTCAGTTCTGTAGAAGGTGGAAGCTTTGTCATAGTGAATTAGGGCTAAGATTGGTCATTTTTCTTTTTCTTGGTAACATATGGTTTGGGAGGCAGAGTGTGGCAGTGGGCAGAGGTCAGTTCTGGGTCATCAGAGCATGGGGAGAGTGTGACCCTCAGCTGCCACCTTATCACCCCAATACTGTAGCTCCCTGCTGTTTCCTCTGCTCCCCAGCCCAGACACTCACAGTCCTAGCTGGTCCCTGGTCCACACTCTACACCGTGTCATCCTTCTCTCTCATCCCAGCTGTGAAGCCACTTCAGGCCCCTTAGGCCTCTTTCAGCCTTGAGTTGCTCTCAACTACAAAAGAAAATATCTACATCTATTTAAATTCCACATCTGCATAGAACTAGGCATAAGTTTTGAAGTTCAAATGCTAAGCAAAAGACTTTTTTTTTTTTAATTTTGATTTTTGTTATACCTCTCCTATTCCAAGTGACCTCAATGTCAGGGTGTATTTCAGGGGCAAGCAGAGGGTGACTAGGCCATTCCAGGTGAAAAACTCACTGGTAAATATTTCATAAAACTATTCTGACACACAGGGATAATAATAGTAGTTAGCTTTTAGGGCTGTGGTGAGAATTCAATGAGACAGGGTATATCAAGGTGTCTGGATCGAAGAGAGGATTCTCAAAATGTATCCCCTATGACTATCATTCGCTCTTGTGCCTGGGGTTGTAGCTCCACCTCCTTCTGTGTCATCCACTTGCCTGGATTATGTATTAATAGTGGCGATGAAGTGTTAGAGGTGGAAGGAGGGGCAGGGAGTCATGGGGTTCATGGCCATCGCTCCGTTTCCTTAAAGGCTCTGGTGTAAAGCCTCTGATACAATTTGTTTGCCCACCCAACCTTGCAAATCGGAAATTGGGTTTGTATTTGATCAATTTGGCTGTGCCACTGAAGCCTCATGTGTCAACAACGGCACCAACTTATCGTCATAAAGTGCTCAGACGCCCGCCCTGCCGCTGCAGCCTTTGGCTCACACCTCCCGTGATCTTGAACTTGAAAGGAATGAGCCCACACTTCTGGGTGTCGTTTCTGGGCCCGAGACTGTCACAGATAACTCTGTCAGTCTTTGGGAACGGTGGCGCCAGTAGCTTAAGTGAGAAACAAATACCTCAGCATCCCAAACTAGAGTTTTGAAAAAAAAAATCACTTTGTTTTTCACACATTTGCTCTTAGCTTGAAAAGACTACCCTTTAACAAGGAAAGCTTTGAGTAATTTAAAGCAATGCTGTTTCATGATTTGGGGTGAATATGAAAAACAGACAGCACCCTGAGGTGGGTGTTGATACCTTGATTAATTCAGACAGGTCTATCTGGTTGTGAGAAGCCCGGAATTGGGGCTAGTTCAGTGAGCTGTAGCAAAGGGAATACATTCTCTGATTCTCTGAGTGAGAGCAGTTTGGAATTACTTTGCCTGTGGTTAGGGATTGGACTTGGGAAGAGAAGGTGGAAGAAACAGTCAAGAGACCAGGGGAAGATAGGGAGGGTGGCAGGAAGCGGAAGTCCCTGACTAGTGAGAAATGCCTTCTGGGGAATACGAACCAGTGACTTTTTCAGACAGTGATTCTTAACATTTAAATTCAAGTTGATTCCTGTTCTGGGCTGTGCCATCAGCCCCTTACTGTGACTCTAGGTCTCCTATAGGTGTTGCTTTGGGGAATTAAATTAGAAGAAGAGTTGTGCTCCATGCTTGGGACCATCTGGGCAGACAGGAGAGAGAGCCACAGCCAGCCCTTCAACCGCGCAAGAGGAAGGAAACAGAGACCTTTCCCTTGCGCCTCCCTGGACTCTCTTGGGAATCATGGGGGATCCTGGGGAAGGCACCAAGTCTCCCTCAGTCCATGGGAAGGGGGCTTGAATGAGTTCATCTGGCTATAAAAGTGACCCTAGAATAATGTGTTCGCATCCATATATTTCTGAATCACAATGTGAATCCTAGAAGCCACGGAAGCTGAAGTGTGGGGGCTAGTGAACGAGCCAAGCTGACCGCCTGCCTCTGTCCCGTGCGGCTCTGTTGTCCTCTGCTTGCTTGAGGTCATTGTGTTTTTAACACTAGCCACAACTATGGAGGATAGAAAAGTCTGGGAAGAGTCGCCCTCTAATATATGTAGTCTCCTGATTTTATTTCCAGAACTCAATCTGACTTGGTCAACAGAAGTTGCCTTGACTTATTTATAGGGTCCTGGCAGTGTCAACAAGTGGAGAAGTGTCACAGTGAATGTGACCAGATATCCAGAATGGCTCACACCAAGGAGGGACCGCCAGCACATTCCTGAGTTACAACGTGTTTTTCACTTCTCTCACTAGGGATCTTGAGAGAAAACAAAACCTTATTAATGATTATTATGACAGAAGTGATAGGAGGGAATGAAGGCACTTGTTTTCCGTAGAAGGGGGACCTTAGACAGGGAAACGTGAGACCTGGTTTCTAGTTCTTGTTCTACCAACAGCTGATGACCTTCGGCAATGCCCTTACCCTTGCCTAGCTGTGTCCTCACTGAAGCCAGAGAGGTGGTTATTCTAAGCTATCTCTAAGGTCTCTCCCAACGCTAACTTCCTATGACTTAAGGAAGTTATAACAGAAGCCCAAGGCTAGATAACTCATCAATCCAAAGGTTCCCAAACTTTGTTCACAGCATCCTGAGTGCATCAGTGATTTTGTTCATGAGGCCAAAACAGTCCCCCAGAGCTCCATCTGAGTGGTGAGGGCCAAACAGCTTCCTGAGTGTTTATGTCCTAATAATTTCCTAGCCACCAGAAAAAGTAACCTGTGGGAGTTGAAAGAAAAAGTGATATGTTAATCACACTTACTGTCACGTGTGTGCCTTTCGAATGCAACTTCTCAAGCCCTGCAGTCAGACTGAACTCGAGTGCTCTCATTTCCTGTTCCGCGTCGCTTTTCGTTAGGACTTGTGTTTTTAAAAAACAACAAAATATTTTCTTATTTAAGTGTCAATACTTGCTTTTCTATCACAGCAAATAATCAAACCTAGCTTTGTAAATATCCAGTATCATCCACATGACCGTAGCACTGTCTATCTTGAGACTGTGAACAACCTTAAACCAGTAGGGTGTGGAGTGTCTGACAGATTTTCTTGTGCTACTTGGAAAATTAAACCCATCCCGTAGCACCTGTGAGTTTGCAGCCTGGGCCCGGATGTCTAGGTGCCCAGTTCAGGAATCATGTCTGTAATCAGCATAGAAGGTCTGTCTCCCATTTTTTTTTAATGTCTTCTCCTTCCTGTTACAGACATTTTTGGGACCCATGGGCCATGTTTCTGTTATATCCTGCCCTATTAGTGAGTAATACGGTCATCCAGGTATCTGCTGCACCCCCAAGTTTATTTGGGACATTCAGAGTCCAGTGAATTTCATCCTAACCCCACTGCGCACGCCCTCGGGGATTTGTCAGGCCTTGGGACTCCTGACCCCTCTCTGCAACCCCAGTGTAGACTCTCTGCTGTCACGTCCTCCTATCCACTGAAGGCTCAGTCCCTGCTCACAGCCCACTTGCTGTTGACGTCATGGAGACTGGTCATCTCCTGACTGTCTTTCTCATTCATCTCCCTAGGGGGCTTCACTTCTCTTACCAGCCCTATACATTACTTCAATCTTCTTCCCAGCATCATCGGTGTCTGCATGTCTTGTCCTCTACCACACAATCCTACAAAACCTTACCCATTAGCCTCACGCCTTCTCTCAGCTGAGTTCAGAAGACGTCTTCCCCAAATTGGGTGCCTTGGGACCCCCACAGGTGTGTGATCTGCATTCCCAGCTGGGCCGTCTCTTTCTGGGAAACTTTAACGTGGCCCAGCTCCCAGCAGAACGTACCATGGTTTCTCCTCCCTCTTCTCTCATCCCAGCCTCTCTTGCTCAGCAGGTAACCTACCTTCTAGCTCACAGAGGAAGTCAAGGCTCTCAGGAACAAGCATTAAAGCTCTGGCCTCACCCAGGCATAGCCTTTGCACCCGACTTCTCACTCTGTCCTTCGAGGCTTGGAGGAAGAGGCGTCCCCTCCATGCTGAAGGCTCACCCTTGCTCTGGCCTCTCAGTCCCATCCCTTCCCATGATCCTCTTCCTCTCATATTTTCAATTTCTTCTTTACCGGTTTCTTCTATATAGCCTCTGAGAATGTTCAGTCAGCTCTCCTACTTAAAAAAGTCTCTAACAGTGTTCCTCCAATACCTGCTGCCTGGATGGCTTCTTCCCGTGGACAGACAGATGGCCTCCATCTCCTGACCGCCCCCTGCACGCACACCAGACCCCGACTCTCCTCTCCAGCCTCAGTCTCACTTCGTTTTGCCTGACCCGGTCCACTAGCGGCAGGAACCACCTGCGGTGCTCAGAACCGGCTGTGCGGTCCGCGCTTTGATGTCATTGTTCCTGCAGCTCTTTCTCTCCTTTGTCCACCTGGCAAGTAGTACTTATTTCAAAATGTCCTCTGAGAGGCCTTTCTGGACCTCTTCTCCCTCCTCCACCCACCGGAGGGAAACGGCCGCTCCTCCTTCGTGTTCCAAGCCTTCCTTCCAATCACGGTGGCTGTGACCGTATCTTCCCCTGTGTCTGCGCTTTTCTCCCGCACGTAGCACAAGCTCCTGGGGAGCTAGGACTGTGTCTTAATCCCTCCCGTGTTCCCAGTGCCTGGCGCTGCTCAGTAACCGTGTCCAGTGAGTGAGCGGATGACGTGGGAAGAGGCATAGACTACCCTCAGTTACTCACGGCATCGGTGGTGCGGGAGGCAGGTGGAGGGAGCTACTATGTAATGTCCCTGTAGCAGACATTTGATCCCAAATGATTTCTTATAGATCTCAGCACTCAGGGGCTCTTTCTAGATGCCGTCTCATTCTTCTTCATAACAACTCTGAGGTAGGCAATGTGGCCCAGGTTTGACCGCTAAGGAAACAGGCTCAGGGAGACTAAGTAAGTTGGCCCTGGTCATGCAGCTAATAGTTGTAACAGCGGGATTCCCACCCAAATCTGGCCCCTTCTGGCACACAACAGGCTCCCCTTTCTCACCTAGCCAGTGCGTGCTCACGGCTAGGCACCTCATCAATTGTCAGCCTTTGGAAACATAATTAAGAAAGCAGGTCAGAAGCAGAAGCATTAAGTGAGGCATTCAGACCCCGATGGAGTCATAAGTGCTTGTGGGTTACCAATGATTGGGGTCATGAATTTGTGCTGCAAAGATCTCCTGACTGTTGGCTTTATTTTCGTCATTTAATAGCGATAGATCATTTCTTTAACAAATCAACCTTAATGAGAAATTAGACTTTAGCAGAACTGTCATCAGTGAGAATCCAAAAAACCTTTTCACAGAAATGGGAGCTCCCTTGCCTCATTTTCCCCAACCCACCTGCCCAGGGTTCGTCCACGTAACCTCCTAAGGTGACGCCATTGCTAGCCTCTCACCTGCACGTGTGTGCATGTAGGTCCCCATCGAGGCTCCCTCTGCCCAGAGCTAAGACCCAACTGAGACCTGGGGCTGGGGGTGGAGAGGTCAGGGTGGGGGCTGTCCCTTCAGGAAACTTGGAGAAGTCTCTCTCGCGTCCGGAGCCCACCAGTTCAGGTCCCCCTCCCGACCCCTTTCCCTTTGTGTTCAGTGTGACCTTGGTCACTGATGACAAGGCTTCTTTTCCTGCCAAACCAATCAATAAGCTAAACAGACAGAAGATGAGTATTTAGAATATGGGAAGCCAAACTCAAACACAGATAGGTTATCAGTCTAGCCCAGAGCAGACTTCTGAGCAAATATTTCATTAACAAATTTTTCATGGCAACTTGCATGTTAAAAAAAAAAAAAAAAAAAAAAAATAGGGGAGAGGCAGAGAGAAAGAGAGAATGGTGGTGGGGATAAAGAGAAAGACTGACTGGCTGCATTCTTGAAGCTGAACTGCCCTGGCAGGGGCGTTTCAGGAGTGATGGGTAAAGAGTGGGGTGGGGTGAGGGGTAGAGATGGGTGGGATGGCAGAGAGAGGCCTCTAGGAAGGGGAACCCCCACCCCCTTAAAACCTTTCAACTTCAGTCCTCCCTCTCCATGCAAGGCTGGCCAGTGTAATTTATCTACAGCATCGGCGCGAGGCTAGAGCTGGTTAAGTCTCCCTGATACAAACCCCAGTTGGAGAGCCAGCAGCTGACTGCGGAGTCCCGAGCCCAGGGAGGGCTGTCGGGAGGGGAAAGTAGATATGACCCCTAGCGAGTCCCAGCGGGGAACTAGGGTAACGGAGCACCAAACATGGCCGTGATAACATGAGCAACCGTGTACTAGCTCCCACTAAGTTTCAGGCACCCACGAAGGCTCTCCAATACCCATTATTTAATCCTCACAGCCAGGCCTAAGACCTCGGGGAACACTGGTACGGGTGCACGTTGGTGTCTGTTCTGATGGCTTAATAGTTTGAATATCATGTGCTGTTCACAACAATCCTGAAAGTCAGGTATTTTGGTTTGAATTTATAGTTGAGGAGCCTGAGATTGAGAGAGGTTAAGCAACACTTGTTCAAGTTTGCACAAGTTGGTAAAGTGTAGGGAAAGATTGGGACCCAGGCCTGTCTGATTCCAAAGAGAAGCAATTTTCAGCTCCTTTCCACTATTTTCCTAACTGCTTTAAGAATACTCTATGAAGGGAAGATCTACAAAATGTGAAACTACTAAATTCAATTCTTTTCCTTCTGAGGGAAGGTAGGAAAGAATACAATGCATTTCAATTCCTTGTGTGCTGTGTCCCTGCCCACCTTAGCTTGTGACCATGCTGTTGCCTGCCTCCTGGACATCCCTTCCCTCCTTTATCTGGGTCCTGGGGTGTCCCCTCCAGGCCTCAGCTGATGGTCACTGCACAGGGGAGTTCCCTATTCTCTCTGTGCTATTTGTTCTTATTCTATTTTTCCTTCAGAGCACTTATGTCAATCCTAATTAACTATCTTTGTGTGCAACTTATTGAATATCTGTCTCCCAGATAGATTGGATTAATCATGATGATGATGATGATGATGATGATAATAGTGATGATGGTGATGATGATAATAGCTAACATCTATTCAGTGCTTACTACAAGCCTGGCACTATCTTAAGAGCTTTACATAGGTTAACTTATTTTATCTTCTCAAGGATCCTGTGAAGTAGTAACTCTTGGTGTTCTCATTTTACAGAAAAAGTAACTGAGGCACACAGAGGTAAAAGAACTTGCCTGATGCCCCTTAGTGAGTGGCTGAGTGATGGAGCAGGATATGACCCATGGTCTTCACTATGATGACATGGCCACAAACCCATCTCCTTACGGTGAAATCTGCTTCTCCACCTCTTGAATCTGGGATGCTCATGTGATTTGCTTTGACCAGCAAAATGCAGTAAAAATGATGCTCTATGACTTCCAAGGCTAGGCCTTAAGAGACTTTGTAGCTTCTGCTTTCTCCCTCTGGGGATGTTGCCCTGGGACCACCACATACGGAAGCTGGTCTGGCCTGCGAGGTGGGGGAACGAAGGTGCCCCGGCCAGCAGCCTGCACCAACTGCCGGTTGTGGATATGTTGCCAGAGTGAGGCCATCTTGGACCTTGCAGCCCAGCCAGTGCCTCCAGCCCAGCAGATAAATGTAAGCCCATGACTGAGCCTGGCAAAATCAGCAGGGACCCAGCTAGCCAACCCACAGAATCATGAAAATTAATAATAAATCATGGTTGCTCCGAGCCCTTAGGTTTTAGGTTTTGTTGAGAGCGAAGGCTGACTTCGCAGGAACTGTCTTGCTCCTCTTGCATCCCATGTAGCTGGTGAGACGTCTGGACATCAGCGCCTGGACAGTTACAGTGTGTTGACTAGTGAACACCCGGAAGTGGGACTGAACCAGGAAGTGCCCTGGGAGACTCTGGCCACCTCTATAATGCATTACGGAGTCCATGCTAGCTGACGCATTCTGGAGTTCCAGAACAGATGACAATGTTAAAATGCTGGCTTAATTTTCTATTGTTGCTCTCAAATCCGACCTAATTTCAGAATATGTTAAGAAGCCATTTGTTGATATTTGGATATTTTTTTTCTCTGTTGTGTTTTCTTCTTTTTTAGGCTTTTCAACCATTGTCTTGCTATAAATTTATATTAACTGGCATGCTTTATGGATTGATGTCTAACTCCACTGTGGAATCTAAAGTCCAAAGGGCAGGGACCCCATCCAGTTCTGCTCATGGTTGTAACCCTTGTTCTGGCTCATACCAGGGCTTCAGAATGGACTGTTGAATGAACTGAATTTAAAATGTGAATTTATTATTATTATTTTTTTAATTTCCAGTTTTCTTAGGCTGGTGTTAAGCTCTTATCTACTACATTTTTTAGTTTTCCTATTGAAATTATGAATTGTAGAGTGCCAGGGGTGGTAGGAAGCCCTTTTACAGGAAAATGAAGTTCGAAAGATAGCGTGTTGTCTGTTGTCACACAGCTAGTTTATAGCAGAGTCAGGACTCAAGGTCACGTCTCCATCATCTGCTGACTTTATATTTTCCAAATGGGTAGACTCCAAAGTCCCCATTATACAGACGGGCAAACCTGGGCAGAGCCAGCACCAGACCACAGATCACTCATCTCTCCGCGGAAAGCTGTCTTCGCGAGTCTGTGCTGACTCTGGGGTTAAGCTTCTGACAGCTCCAAGCATTTTCCCCCCTTTCATGTTGCTCTCAAATATATTTCTATCCTTGTCAGACCATCCCCCTTGTTCGCATTTAACCTGAGAAAGTTAAACCCACTTTTGATCATCGTGTGAAAATCTGTAGCAAAGCGCTTCCTTCGAGGCAGATGTTTGGAAATACTGAGCTGCAGGCGCTCAACTTGTCAAGTAACTTCAGATGATGAAAAAAAAGGGAAAAATGTAGGTCAGAAAGCAATAAAGTATATTCACATCCGATATAGCCTTCTGGTTAAGGAGCTGACTTTGAATCTCTACCTTTTACTAAAATGAAACAAAAATCCAAATCCAACCCAAAGCATTACAGCTTTAAGTACTGAAAGTATTTGTTATTTCTATTTAAGTAATCCAAAAGCGTAATCTCAAGAACATCTATGCTCCAGGAAGGTCTCGGATACCATGGATTTGATGTGATTCTTTTATCCAGATGTTTGTAGAAAAGACTGGATGGCATGAGAGGAATTAAAGATTTATTTTTAATATTTGAGAAGAGTCATATTTCTAATAACAGTGAGCCTTAAAATGTGTCCTCAATCTTTGCTGCCTCTCTGATCTTTCCCATTATTGTTTCCTTAAGTATCGGCTTTATTCTTTCAAATGATTGTACTATAGGTTTCCAGATGCTAATACATAGATATTGAAAGGACAAGGTCATTGAGGTGCTTTAACTATAGCATTGATATTTACATCAACTTTATTTGCAGAGACAATGTTTACCTATTGAATAGTTATAACCAAGTCTTACAAAACATCACTTTTCATGGGGCAAAATCTCTAACAAATTGCCTGCATCTCCTAGCCTTGCAGAATAGTGTGACTTGCTTTTAAAGACGATGGTGTGTTTATAAGTGTTCCTTAAATTTAGATGTGTCACACCAGAGACCCCAATAGTTACTGTGTCCCTCCTGTGTTCAGACAGCCAATAAGGTATCTGGGAATCTGAGCATCTTATTATGGGCAGACATCTCCTTCATCTGTTATCCCCTACCTGGAGAAAAGATATTCAAAGTGTGCTAGATTTTATGAGTTGATTGAGTTTACCTGCTGGAGAAGATACATTTCAGGTTCTAGTGGCAGAGAAAAATGTAAAATTAGGTCACCTCGTGGTTACAAGTTGTATCTGTAACAGACACTAAAAGGTCTCAGACATCATACACATTTTCTGGTTAGGAAACCAAAAGGGACCTACTGTGAAACATTCTTTAATTGGTTTGTTACACTCAAAATAAAAAATATACAGACTATTTCTATGGAAGCTAAAGTTTTGATACAAAATAATACAGCTGGATTAAAATCTAAGGTCTGAGCTCTAAAATCAATCCCTACAGGGACTGGTCCGTGTTTTTAGGGGATGCCAGCCTCGATGTTGTGAGTTTAGGAAAACACAATAGTCCTCCCCAATCTCTAAACCTTTCATTTAATTTACTGTTTCTAATGCATGAGAATTCAGTCCTTCATTTTGAGAATTGGAGACTTCTGAAACACACAAATGTTTCTTTTCTCTAACATTCATATGGTGCTTACTTCCTGCCAGGTATTCTTCTAATGCTTTGTGAGTATTAACTTCTTTAACCCCCCTCTCCCCCTGCCCCAGGCACCTTCCGAGTTAAGCACAGATGTTGGGGCCCATTTTGCAGATGAGGGACAGAGGCATGGAGAACCCAAGTAGCTAGTGCATCAAAGGTCACAGGGTCATATGTAAAATCAGGAAGTCTGCCCCCAGGGTTGGCTCTATGCAAATGATGCATCCCTGTAACTTCTGAGACTTCCTGCTTGTGGAGAGGTGGGGGAGGGTGAAGGGGGTGCATATGAAACAGGAGAGCTTTGGTGGGAATGAAGGTGGGAAGCCCACAAGAGGGTGAAAAGAACAAGAGGGAGTATGTGAACAACGCAGAGGACATCTGCATATGTCTTAACTGTGGCAGCAGTGAGAGAAAGTTGTCCCAGTGGACACCCTTGGAAAGTGCAGGTGGGCCCCTTCCCTCAATTGATGGAGTCTGAGCCCTCATTTAACAGTGCAGGGAAACCGAGGCTGAGAGAGCAGATTGAAGACAAGGGAAAGAAAGGGGCTGAGAAGTCTCAGCTAGCGAGTGATAGATAAAATGCTTCTCAGCTGCCATCCTGAGAACAACGCAGGCCCAAAGGAGGAAGAAGGGCTTGCTGACTTAGTAACCCGGCCCAGACCTTTGACCTGAGCCGAGCAAGCTGGGGTGCAAACAGTTTTGAGGAGCTGTGGTGCCACTCCAATCCACATATGGAGGAAATTGTTTCGTGCCAACGGATGCAGCAAAGTTAAAAAACATAAGGTGACCAACTTTTTTACAATGAAAAGGAGGACAGAAATAAATGGAAGAAAACAATATTGTAAATAAAAGAAACATTTTATTCATTGCAATAATAATACACTATAATATGATAAATGCATAATAAAAACATTGGTAATATTTTATATTGTAATTATGTGTGGGTGGAGCGCAGAGCACATTCCTAGCAGCTGTGGTGATGCAATGCTGTGAGAATACTCCAGCTCCCAGAAGCCTCCTGTGCATACCCAGGAGGGAAGCTCGCCCGCTATAAGGAAGTGACTTAGCGCCAACCAGGCAGCTCCCTGATCTTTTCAGCCATTGGCTATGAAGGAACACGCTGTAACACCCTATAGGCTGAACCTGTGTATATAAGCTAGCTTACTTCCTGAATAAAGTGGATCTGCATCACTGAACCTGGTCCCTGGAGCCGGGTCTTTGCGTCTCCATTGTCTTCACCCTCAGCAGGATTTGTCCACATTATGCTTACATGCCTATTAATTTTTAATAATAATTGTAAGAAAAAAGTACTCATTTAGATACAAATACGTCACATCACATGCAATGGATTGACTCTTCATTGATCGAATACGGACACTTACAGATGAGTCTTCCAATATCAAACAGGAGGACATGTAGGAGGACACTTTTTGAGGGAGGACAGAACTTACAAAAGAAGGACTCTCCTCCCTAAAGGAGGACAATTGGTCACCTTAAGAAACAGAACATCCTTATTCCCACTGTAAGGTTATATATAGTTAATTTGCTTGCTATTCTTTCTTAAAGGCTTCCTGGCCTCCCCTTTGAAATACAGCAAGATGTTTATCTTCACTGTAGGGTCTGGGAAGTGTCCTTAGGAGCAAACATTTAGGAGGAGCCCAACCTTAGGTTTAGGAAAGGAGACAGCCAGTCCCGAAGGGGACTAAATCACAAATCTTAAATCTTTACTTTGTATCCTAAAAAAAAAAGAACCAGGGAGTCTGAAAGAAATTTCACCGATAATTCCCAAAGGTGTCAGGTCCCCACTGTTCCTGAGAGGTTCCTGACCCTGGCTGTCTTGAAGATTTACCAAGGACACCAGATAGGACCACTAGGCCTGTGCTACATCAGAGGAACTTGCAGAGGAGATGTTTCAGTAGCTGAACCCCCCACCTCCCACTCATCCTCAAGTCAGTGACCAAGGCCATAAAACAGGATATGCTAATCCACCTCTAGCCCCTATATTCAGCACTCTCTCTTGCAGCTCAGGGGCTGACACCCTTTGCAGGGGTCAGCCCGCTTGCACCTAGGAGTTTTTAATATAAATTTTCTTCTTTGAACACACTAGCCTTGTCTTTTCAGTTCAGCCTACGGTTTCTGCCTTTCAGTGAGTAGCAAAGCCATGACTGGGGCTCCACGGCCTCACTTCTGGGTCCTGGGACCTCCCCTCTGAAAGCAGCAGCCTGGGGGACTCCGAATGGCTGAGGGCCGGAGGAAGCCCAGCAGGTTGGAGCCTCTTCTTTCTGTGGTTCTCCTTATAAAACATTTGCTTTCTGGGTGACATGCGGTTGGACAACAACACGTAGAAGGCCATTTTCATCCTGTTTACATGGATTATTTCTTATGGACACATTTTTCTGGGAAGAGAAGAGCCCCTTCTCCCCAGCTCATGTTACCTTTGGGGAGCAGGCAGCACAGCTGAGGCTAGAAGCGGGGTTCACTGTCAGTCTCCCGTTTCGTGAAGGTGCCGTGCATTTCTGAAGAGCAGCCCGGGTGAAACCATGTGGGCCGAAGTGAGGGAAGAAACAAAGAACATGGTTGGAAATGAAAAGTATTCAAATATAAATTAAAATACACCCAGGGGTCATCTTGCGTGGAGTCCAGGCCATAAGAGAATCCACAATGGGGATGAACAAGTGAAAAAAAAAGTAATCAAAAATAAGAAAGAGGCGTCTGTGAGGCATTAAGCATCAGGTACTGAGGCGGCTAGGGAGGATTACCGAACGGAGTCCGCAGAGTGCAAAGAAAAGATAAGAAAGGCACAGGTAGTGAATGAAAAAGAGATCGCACTGAAGGTTAAGAGAAATCACGGGAAATTTTTCCAGGTTCCTGGGGAACACAGCGGTCATTGAAGGAGACAGTTGGATGGCTAAGACATGGGGGAACAATTTATTGGAAAAAGAATTCGATGTGGCTGAAGTATATTAAGTAAAATTTTTTTTGCCTTGAATCTCTCAAGAGGATGGTGGACAAATGTTAGAAACTACATGCATTTCTAAGGGAGACCAAAGAAATAATGACAAATAATAGCAGGAACATGCCACTAAGAGAGATTCAGACATTAAAACTAGAAAGCAGAAAAAAGAAACAAGGAAAAAAAGAAATAAAAAATCATTCGAGACTTCAATCCTAGACAGAACACGTGCAAATGCACTTGAATGATAAAAAACAGAAACTTAAGGAGTGAGAATGTGAAGAACTAAAGCTTATTGGGGTAAAAAAAAAAAAAAAAAAGGTCCCATGAGTAAATATTGAAAATCTGCGAAACGCTAGGCATTGGGCTGTATTTTGGGAAGTACATAGATGAACAAGATGCTGTCTCTGTCCGGGTCTCGGTGTCCTGACCTTTGGGAAGAGCGGACCTGCTCTGTAAATGGCTGCATGGTGCGGCCACTCGCTGCGGAGCTGGGAGGGGCTGAGAGGTGTAGGAGGAAGACGCTGGGAGGTCCTCCTACCTTGGGACTGCCAAATGCCACTTTGTGGAGGAAACGAATTGCACCAAACCTTGTTAAAATAATAAAGAACAATCATCCCAGCGTTTCTGGTTTTATTTTATTTTTGTATAATTTTAAAAGGGTTCCCATGAAGTTGGGTGTCAGTGGTGTGGGGCGTTTAGCGGGAGATATTCTAGGAGCCCCTCCATTACAAATTGTGCCGTAACTTCTGCAAACGCTCGGGGGATCTGCTGTGGATGAGGATGGGAAGCTGATGGTGTCGCTGGTGCTGGCGTCGAGGGCAGGGGTGAATGCGTGGCCCACAGGGTAACAGTGTGGGTGCTCAGCTGAGCATGCTTGTCTCGAGGACCCGCACTCCCCCACACAGAGTGAGGGACTCCCTGTGGGCACTGAAGAGCACTGGGGTACTGGGCTAGGAACAAGGGTGGTCGGCAAGGGCAGTAAAACTCCCAGCGTTCCACTGGGAGAGGCAGGTAATTAGAATACCCAATTCTGTGTAGTGACAAATAAGGAAATGAGGCTGGGGGACAAGAAATTTAGAGGTGAAACAGATCCTCCACGGTCACAGGGAATAGACTTGAGAGGAAGAATCTGAGGGCAGAGGCCGATAAAATTTTAATGTCTTTGGCACCAGGATCTGGGGCAATTAAAGCCATCAAAAGTTGTTCTGGGTTACATAAATAGAAGGACTGAAAAAGTCAAAGGTAATCAGCTCAGAGTTATAAAAGGGAAGAGTGAGTGATGTCTAACCAAGGAATCCCAGGGAAACTGTGGGCTAAGATTTCCTTATTCCCTGTCCTCTCCTCATCACTCTGTTCACTAAATTTGACTTTGACTGTGATTTGCTACACTGTTTCTATTGCCCTGCATTTGAGAACAAACGTATTAGTAATAGTTGTACATTCTCTGATATTCTTATAGAGAAGCAGGACTGGGGGTAGAGTAGGCTGGGGGAACTTGTATCATTTGAATCCTCCTTCAACCTTTGTGATTCCAATGTCTTTCCCTAGGAGCTGGGTGTCCCCTTCCTTTGGAACTCTTTTCGATAATATAAAATATAGATTCAAGAAACTGATGATAGGTCCTGGCCAATTGGCTCAATGGATAGAGCATCGGCCCGATGTGTGGATGTCCTGGGTTTCATCACCAGTCAGGGCACACAGGAAAAGCGACAATCTGCTTCTCTCCCCCACCTCTCTCCTTTCCCACCTGCAGCCAGTGGCTCAATTGGTTCAAGCGTTAGTCCTGAGCACTGAAGATAGCTCAGTTGATTGAAGCATTGGCCCCAGATGGAGGTTGCTAGGTGAGTCCTGGTTGGTCAGGGCGCATGTGGGAGTCTGTCTCTCTATCTCCCTTCCTCTCACTTAAAAGAAAAAAAACAAAACAAAACCCGATGATTGACTTTTCCTTCTCAGACTGTCTCCTATGACTCAGGTGCCAAAGAATAGTTTCTCAGAAATAAATTAGTTATCAGGTACAACTATTCATGAATGTTGTTTGTTACACCTTTAAATTCAAATAGAAACTAATGAGTTCACTGATTGGGAAATGTCTCTTCTATTCAGGGGGTTTTGACAACTCCCTGGCATAGATGTTCAAGTTTCGGTTTGTTACGTTGAAGCTCTCTTAAACTTCATTCTCAAAACAATAATTATCTGTAAATATGCCAGAGGCACTTATATGTGCCTGCAAATACCTATTTTTCACAATATAAACTCAGAAACAAACACCTTTGGGTACCTTTGGCTCAATCAACTTTCAAAAAGAAAGAGAAAATGATAGGGAAAAAGGAAGTAGTGTATTTAACATCAGACAAGCTACCTCACTGTCCCTTGTTTACACCTGATAATACATCTACCAATTAAGCATTTAACTTATTTCTTTAAGGTCAGGTTGCAATGGGGTCAATTCAAGCTGGGGTGTCAGGGACAATTTCACCTGGGAAATCCACTTTGTACCCACAGCAGGTGTGTGTCTTGGCTCAGAGAACACACTGTCTCAGGTGTGGTGGCCCCTGTGTGCTCTCTGGGACATCCGGGGTCATTGGTTTAATGTTAGCTCTGGGCATATCAGCCTGGTGACAGCAGCCCCCAAAGCTACTCTCTCTCCAGGAGGCAAGTTTATTTTGAAATGGTTGGATGTACAAGGGACACGTTAGGATAATTCATTTCATTGGAGGGACAGGGAAAAGAAATGGGAAGGGACTGAAATTCGAATGTAAGCCAATAGCTCTAGAGAATGTGAAGAATGCCAAGTTCCAGGTTCAGGAGCCTTGGGGGATTTGGATGCCAGTGAGCTTGTACCCTCACTGGAAGGTCCCCACCCTCACTGGAAGGTCCCCACCCTCACTGGAAGGTCTCTGAACATGTCTGGAATACACAAGGG
Organism: Saccopteryx bilineata; assembly: GCF_036850765.1. Taxonomy (NCBI): domain Eukaryota; kingdom Metazoa; phylum Chordata; class Mammalia; order Chiroptera; family Emballonuridae; genus Saccopteryx; species Saccopteryx bilineata. Next base: position 295,556,988 of record NC_089491.1, on the reverse strand, counting down.
ATGAAAGTGACATGCTTCACCCCCAAGTGAAGCCCCAGATTTTAAGTTAGAAAACTAAAGTCCATTTAGAAAAAAAACAAAATTGGTCATTGCTTGCTGACCCAGTTTAATGTATCACACATTTATTGAGCACCTACTGTGTGCAGAGCTGTCTGGCAAAGACTGTGGAAGATTGTAGGTGTCTCCCATTCAGACACTTAGGAAGCCACACCTATATAAATAACTCAAATATGCCGAAGGCTGGAATATTGACTAGAGTGATAAGATAGAGTGAGAGAGTCATGTCCTCTGATTGTGGTTTATTACTTTATTCTCTCTTCATTCGATGGCACCCAATCTTATAACATAGCTGTGCCTTAAATATGAGGGCATAACTGTACAAGGGACCCATGCCATTCTCCTCAATGAACACCACAGGGCAATGCGGTAATGCAAGTGGTTTTATGTAAGGGTCAGGAGAAATCGTTCTCATTGATTCCAGTCATGTGGCATATTTACCCGATGTGTAAATGAGCAGACTTTGAGTCCTGTGGTGACTTCCAAGGTCATTTTGCCTTTAGAGACTAGCCCAGAGCCGTGAGGCTTTGTCCTGTATTTTGAACCGTGAGAGTATCCATTTTTGCAGCCTTCTCTGGTTGTCTATTCCAGTCTGGAACAATTTTCATCTTAAGAGAATTTTTTTTCTGTGTGGCTGACATCTCTCCAAGAGCTTAAGCCATCCCGTTCTTTCTACCCTGACACACGGGGACTCCTCTCCCAGACCTGCAGCCTTTTCGATACTACAAACAAGTCGATAACTAGAGGCCTGACCCAATTACTGGTGCGTGAACTGGGTGAGCCTGGGCCATGTCAGTGTGGGGGACAGGCGCCGGTGTCAAAGGAGGCCCACGTGATGGCAGGATCTCGGGTGGAGGGAAATGAAAAGCAATAGACTGGGGCCGTGGCCCGGGGTAATCTGCAAGGCGGCGAGGTGGAACGGGCTGGGCGAGCCACCTTGTCATGCCTCCGGTGGCCCTTTTCAGAGTGCGAGCAGACCTTACAAAGGGGCATTGACCTCGCCTTTCAGATGACTAGCAGCTCACCATGATAACTAACCCCGCGGGGGCATCTCCGCCGTGATGCCTGGTAAAGGTCAGTCTGAATCGGGAAGAGGTCTGAAATGGAGGAGGAGGATAAGAAATGAGCTGTTCTTCCCTGTAAGAGCGTACGATAGCTCAAGCACGTGGACCGAGCCCTGGCTAGTATGGAAAAGATCCCCTTAAACAGCATGAGAAGGATGTATAAAGAACATCTCATTCGCTGTTTTATGTAAAGGATGCTTGTAAAGATGTGGGGTTCACTCTCTTCAAAGTGGTAGATAGCCCTTAAATATTTAAGCTCACAAGTTTTCCTTGTCAATGAAGCATGAATTTGCTTAAATAAGGGTAAGTTTTTGCCTTGCCAGGTAGAGGAATCACAAATTCTCAATTAGTGGTGACTGAATTAGCAATGATCCCAGTTTTCATGTTAAGATTCTGACCAGCTAGATTCAGAAAACTCCTATAATATAGCTCCTATGAGCTTCCTCTTCCTGTGGCAGGAGCCGGACTGAAACTGGGAAGAAAGCCTTTACCACATCCATTACTGGTATAAGGATAAACGCAGGGTGTTCCTGGTGTTTCCAAGATCTTTCCAGAATCCCCTTTCATCCAGAATCCCCTCCCTTCTCAATTTAAGAAATGGAACTACTGTCTGACTTCCACATTTCTGACATGGCTCCTTTTTATTCCAGGCACACAGGCTAGGTACCCTAGAAACATCTTTTATGATCGGCCCCTGGCCCTCCTCACACTGCGCAACAACTGCTGTTTATTCCTGGGACGTGCCTTCTCGGCCCCTCTCCCTCCATGTTCTCGCCCCTTCACTCCCACCCAGCTGGTCTCCTGTAGCGGCCTCCTCATATCTCCTTGCCCTGTGTGTCTGCTCCCTCTGATGCATCCTACTCACTATCAACTAATTAACTTTTCTAAAGCATGACTTTGATCATATCTCTTCTGCTTATAAATGCTCAGTGGCTCAAGATTACCTACCAAACACAGAGTAAAACCCTCAGCCTGAGGCTCCCAGCGCCTGGTTTAATCTGCCTTCTGCTCCCGTTAAGTGCCCTCGACTCTGGCCACGCTGGTCTGCTTCCCAGCGCCTGAGCACCCGCCCCCACTTTCTGTCATGGCCCTTTGATTAATGATCTGCCTCAGCGTTTGCCTCCCAAAACCATTCCTGTAAAGCCGGTTCACTTTCATTCGTTCTTGTAGTCATTTATTCAAGCGTGTTCTGCAAACTTTCACCAAGCGCCCATCAATTGTTGGCCACAGCCTCCAAGAAGTGCTCTCCGATTTCCCTAACTGGAAATAACTTGTTTCCCTTCAATAGTAGTACTTGAGTGCTTTATACCACTCCGAGACAATTTCTCATAGGCTGCCGGCCAGGACCTGGCTCGACCGCATTGTCTAAACCTCTGTTCCCCCATTTTGGGAACAAATAGTTCCTTCCTGGTAGGATATCGTGGGGATTAAATCTGACAGTGCCTATTAGTATAGTGTCAGTGCCCTTGGGGTGAGTGGCTGTTGTTCTTACTGTTATTATTGATTGTATTATTATACTCCATTCTTCTTGAGGCAAGGATTGTGACTTATGATCTCCATCCTCTCTAGAACCTTCTTTAGACAGCATTTGCTCTCCTCATTTAATCAGGTTTACATGGTTGTAAGATGCAGAGATTCCCCCCCCCCCCCCCCATGCCTTGAGTTACCTCAAGACAAATGGGCTGATTCTAAGTCCCTGGGCTGGAGTGGAGGACTCATCAGATTCCTGAGGTGGCTCCTCCTCTCACCGTGGTCAGTCGCTCTCTCTGCATCTGTCCTATCTTCCGTCCTACTGATGGCTTCTGTGGAGACACAGAGTCAGGACCTGATACACAATTTTCTAGGTTTATGGCAGAATGAGTTGAGGGTGTCCCTTGTTCACAAAGCGGAAAAGAGTGCTGGTAAGTGTGCACTGAAATATAAAGGCTTTTCCTTTCTCCAGGGCCTCTTCTCACTCTCCTCCTGTTTCCATGTGTGTGGGTGTATATTTGCTTTTTGATGTGGTCCTTCTTCAGGCATGGAGATACTGGCAGGGCAGCGCAGGCCGTCACTGATGCCGAGGGGACCAGCCTGTGATGTGGCATCCACAGCTGGGTTCCCCTTCCCTGCCGCCCACCGGATGGGAGCATTGTGCCTAAGGGGAGAGTGGAGAAGCCGAGCCAGGCACGTCCCCCTGCCATGAGCCCACAGCCCCCATCCAGGGCACAGGGGCTCCCAAGGCCCTGTGGTCTGCAGTCTCTACCTGTGATGAGGTGCTAGCACCTGGATCAGGCGAGGCTGAGAGACTTGCTCCATTGAATCACCTGCCAAACGCACTGTGGTGTGCCAGCCTCATGGTGTCGGGGACAGCTGTCACCACAGCCCATCTCTAGATGCCACAGGTCACGGGAGCCAGACCCTACCTGGCCCAAACTCAGTTCTCTTCTGACAACTTAGTAAATAAAACTACTGGACCCCTAAAAACCCCACACACTTATCTATGTCAAAATAAAAATACGAAAAGTTAACAAAACCTAAAACTTGTAGATAAAAGAGTTAATATTCTTAATATATCATGCATTCAAATAAATCAATAATGAAAAGAAATCGACAATAGGCGTGAATAGATCATTCGCACAGAAAGAGTACAAATTGCCAATAAAATATTCAACTTTACTATTTAAAAAAGAAATCTAAATGGCAACAGATATAATTTTTGTTAAGTTGTCAGAATTACAAAAGAATAATAAACAAGGCTGGTTTATATTAGACCAAAGAGGAATAGTCACATTTGTAGAAAGGTATTTTGGAATAGCCCCTTGAAGAATGTGAAAGATACAGGAGTTGTGACCCCCAAGTTTTCCTTCTAGATTTGACTCCAAAGAAGTACTTATATATGTGAACAATTATATATATATATATATATATATATATATATATATATGGTTCATTGTACTATTGTTTGTAATAATCACAGATCTGAAATATCCAACAAGTTATCAATACAAGAAAGAGTAAGTAAATTTATGGTACTTTAGTCCATTTAGTGAAATATTATGTAGCCAATACACAGAATAAGGAAGCTCTATCTGCACCCACATGAAAACATGTCTGAGTTATATTGTTAAATAAAAAAGTGTTAAAGAAAAATATCTATGTTATGAACTCATTTATATGAAAACTTGTGTATATTACAATATATATCAGTTAACATCTATTAAGCATTATGTATAACAATATAAATAGATAAAATTTATGGTGCTATTTCATAAGGTCGCCTGTATTCTGTGTACATTTTTGTGCTCACCTGAGGAACATGGTTCGTGACCCTCTCTTGACAGTGGCACGGAAGGGTAGGCACACATCACCTCTGCTCTCAAAGAGCTTGAGGTCAAGGATCGGGGACGAAACTGACTGGTTGCAAACCAGAGACAGTATAGAACAGTGTTGAAGGAAGTGTTTTCATGCTCACAGAAACCCCGAGAAATAGTGTAGATCCCCATTTTTCAGATGACCAAACTGAGACTTACCTAGAAACACAAAGTGGTGCTAAGTACATTGTCAGTCATTCCTTATAGTCCTTACGCAACCAAAACATCACAACTCCTACACCCTCCTTTCTCTTGTGACCGTGGCCCATCACCTCCCCCAATGTAAAACAAAAATTTTCAAGTAGCCCATCTCTGTAGGTAGATCTGGAGAAATACAAAACACCCAGACATATTCTAATCACATATATGAACATTTGCCAGAACACCAGGCAAATTCTAGTCCCTCCCTTTTTCTCTCTGCTGTAACTTCCCAGAACTTCTTTTATCTTTTGTATTTTATTCAATATTTACCGTGATAAGGTCCTTCGAGAAACCCTGGAGTCCAGACCCGGTTCTATCACTTGCTGCTTGTAGGCTCTGGGCAAGCCCAACGGTAAAATCCTGCTTTGTTTGCCCACCTCCAGATGAAACGTGGTATGGGCGAGCCCTTTGAACCCTGTAAAACAATGAAGATGACAAACTTCTCCTCCACACGACTTGGATCTGGTCTTTTTTCCTTTCCATCTCTCTGATTAAAGTACCATCACAAAGGGCCAGGAAACAAGGACGTTTTCTTTCTAAGAACCAGCTCACGTGCCTCTCCCTGCAACATATGGAGATCCTTCTTTGGAGGGCTGGCTTGGCCAGGTGAACAGCTGTTGCTGGGTGCCCTTATGAATAAGCGGCTGTAACTCCGATAGAGTGAGCTTTAAGAAGACAGCTTAACTACTTCGCCGCAAGAAGGCTGGTTTGGGTTTTTTCCTTAGTTCTCGCCTCCCCTGGGTTCATTTCTCCTGCTTTTCTGTATTTGGTGATCACATAAGTTGGCATCTGCTTAGAGAAATGTTCTTTGGGGACTCCAGATGTGTCAGTTGATGAAATATATGTTGGCTGGCCATATGTACAGAGAAACAAACTTTTATAAAATATGAGTTAGATAGGTAAGCATCAGTATGTATCAAATGCCTTAAAATAAATTCATCCTTTTTCCCCAGTAATTCCATTGTGAGGAGTTTATCTCTCATTGGATAACTTGTAATTATGTATTTTTAGGAGGTTTATTAAAGTATTACTTATAATGATAGAAGTGAGAAATGACCTCAGTGTCCAATAATACGGGCTTACTTGAATAAATAAAGGCACACCACACAATAAAACACATACGGGTCTTAAAACTGATGTGGCATGTGTGTTACTCCTACATACAAATATATGGAGGGAGGTAAAACTGGGTTGTAAAATAATATGTGTAGTAAAATCTAATTTTGTTTTATAAACCTATATCTTCATTTCTATATGAAGTCTGGAGGATTATATTGAATACAACCAAATGTGAGCAGTGGTTATCACTGGATGATGATATAGAATAAACCCACCTATACACACACATATAAACAGATATATACATCCTAAAATTTCCAAAATGACTGTATATTATTATTGCACGTAAGGAAAAGATTGTACTTTTTAAAAACATAGAATTATGAGATTTTATTTTTTCCATGAAGATCAAATGTATAAACACCAAAGGATCTACACATACCATACCAAGAACTCCAGTGAGGAGATGTCAGCCACATGGGAGACTTCCTGCCCTAGACGCGGAAGCTGCAGGACTTTCAGAGCCCTGTCAGCCATTTCCTTAGTTCTCAGTCTCTGATCACTCTTTATCTGTTTCTCTCTTTTTAATGCCTAGACAATGGACTTCACACACGCGCTTCTTAAAGATTTTTCCCAATGTATAATAAGTGCTGAATTGTCTGTTTCCGCCATAGTCCGTGGGGGCAGAGGACATGGCACATAGAGGCTCTCTGTAAATGTAGGTTGAATGAATGACAGAAGGAGAGGTGTTAATGAAGTATGTGAGCGGATTATGGAGGGAAAGAGAGAGATCAATGTTAAAAAGTATGGAATAGATTGTGGAGAAGATGGTACTTGACATGACTTTGAAGGATTTATGGCGGTAAAAATGTAGAGAGGGAGGCTATCAAGTCTAGGCAGAGGGAACAGCAGGGTAACCAACTGCCCAGGGGTGATTCCTGGGACATAAGCCATTCAGGTCAAACTGGGATGAAGGTCACTTGATGGTGGAACAGTGTGGTCAAGGCAGGAAGAGAGAAAAGCAAATTGGGGGAATGTGTCATCTAGTTTGGCTAGAATATGGCTTAGGAGTAGGGGAACCGTGGACCATAAGGCTAGGAAGGTTAGGTTGGGACTTATTGAGGAGGACCTTTAGTGTCCAAGTGACACTCGTGTGTGTGTGTGTGTGTGTGTGTGTGTGTATGTGATAGAGATAGAGAGAGACAGAGAGAGGAACTGACAGGGACAGATAGGAAGGGAGAGAGATGAGAAGCATAGATTTTTTGTTGCAGCACCTTAGTTATTCATTGATTGCTTTCTCATACGTGCCTTGACCGGGGGGCTACAGCAAACTGAATGACCTCTAGCTCAAGCCAGCGACCTTGGGCTCAGGCTGATGAGCCTTGCTCAAACCAGATGAGCCTGCGCTCAAGCCAACGACCCCAGGGTCTCGAACCTGGGTCCTTCGCGTCCCAGTCCGATGCTCTATCCACTGCACCACCACCTGGTCAGGCCCAAGTGACACTCTTGGTCTTCATTTTGTGTACATTGTAAAACCAAAGGCAGTTCGAATCCTAAGACTTGACTCCTCCAGCGTGCATTAAACTCTCTCCCTCTGTCTCTTACACTTCTGGCTCTTCTCTTTGACATGATTTCTTCTCCTTATAAAACTCACCTCAAACGCTCACACATAATAATCGAGTCCAAGTGAGAAGCATTGTGCCTTGTTGAAAAGGTGTCTGGTGGGGACAGACCCTGCTGAGCCCTCCACCTTCACACCCAGCTCTTCTGTGACATGTGCAAAAGATGCCTAACTGAGATTCAAGACACGGTCAGTGGCATCTGGAGGGGCAGGGCAGAGGCGGGGGCTCCTCGTGAGTGACCTGGCCCGTGAGCGTTGTGCTGCTGAGCAGGGAGCTGCAGGTCACTCCTGGAACATCTGAGCAGAAGCTTGGGGTGTTGCTGCTTCGGGGGCTCTGCAGAAGGCCATGGCCGTCCGCATTCTGGTCTCTCCGTCTGAGCACTATAAAAACTGACAAAAAGGGCCTCACTGCTGAGTTTCAGACTGAATGTTTAATGCAATTAATGCATATTTCATAGCACAATACTGCCAGCGCTCTGCTCCACCGTCCTCCCTGGCTGAGTTATTTACACAGCCATTTTGAGCCCAGTCACGGAGGAAGTTGACAAATGAGGGTCTGTGCAAGATGTCTGGTCTTTCCCCATGCAGATCAGCGCCTCACAACTCCACAAAGTCCCTGAGCAGCATCTCAAACCCACTCCACTCAGTCGGGTGAATATGTCTTCCCCGGGAGCCACCACTCAAAAATCCCTTGCCTGACATCCTTCTCTTTTCTCCCCTCCCTAGCCCCAAGAAAAGTATGAAAGGGGAGGGCTTTGTGCCAATATTGTCATGCCTCGGAATGAATCTTAGTGATTTCTCTCATTACAAAATCTCTAAAAGTGAAGACAGTGAGCTGTCCCCCCGGTCAGTGACTTCGTTTATTCAGTGATCGGTTCTGACAGTCCTTTTGCAAGGCGGCTCTGCCCCCAGGACAGTTTGACATAAATCAGGGGCTCCTCCGCTCACCTGCTCATCACAAGTGATGGATTTGGCAGGTTTTCAGGTTCCTGTGAAACAGAGCCCTGGAGTAGGAGAGCCAGACTGGGACTCAGAAGGCAGCATTTAGCACGAGAGGGGCATCGACAGATTCACGTCTCGTGTCGTTTTTCACTTACCAGGCACAAAGCCAGCCTTCTGCGTCTTAGTTGTAACCTCCGATTAAACAAGAAGCTTCAGGCGCACTTCTCTCTGTGCAATACTCGTGTTCCCGGAATGCTGTAGATAATATGATTTCGTTGGGTAAACGCGAGCCCGTGTTTCTGGCGGCTCTCATCATTTGTCGAGTTGCTCTTTCTTCAGCATGTGAGTTTCTCCCACTCCCCTCTCCCTACCCCAGTCATTTCATCAAATAGTTAATGAAAGAAAAAGAAACAGATTTAGAGAAGAACTATTTTTTTTTAATGCTAATGCAAATCCTTTTCTAAAGACTGGATACTCACTCTTAATATATCTATTTTGCCACTGTGGATTCTGAGATGAAAAGTTTTCCTAAATAGCAGTACAATGAAGTACCCCAACAAGTCAAAACAGCTGGCTGGCTTTAGGGGAAAAAAAATAATAAACGTCTAAAGCTAAATTCAGAAAGTTCAATTTGATGAGAAATGGATTCTTTAAGGCGCAGTCTTATTTAGCAAGCTGTCCTTCAGCCCCCTGAGCTCCGTTTTGTTGGAGTCCTGCTGTGGGAGAGAGCGGACAGTGGGAAGACTAAGGATTCTGAGTCAAAAACGAGGTCGCACGTGACACTCAGACACTGAGGGAAGTAATAGTCAGCCTTCCTGGTCAATGAGAGGAGTGAATGAGATAAGGAAGGTGGAGGCTTGTGAAACTGGCGGGCTGGTGACTGCCTCATCGTGGTTGTCACGGCTTTCTGCTCCGAGTCCCACATGTCTGGCGGCTTTCACTTCCTTATCTTCTCCACACCTCACTTTCCGAGCTATAAAATAGGTAGAAAGTAGTACATTTTACATACAGTTTTCTGTTCAATTTAATAGAGGCTTTTGAATATTTTAGAAGAGACATAACTTGACAATATATGAAAAATTAGTTGACATTTTATTTTTATATTTACTCGTGTTTACATTTCTTTTAAAACATTTTTATTGGTTGTATTGGGGTAACGTTGTATTGGTAATAACAGTATATAAATTTCAGGTGCACAGCTTTATATTGCGAGGTCTGTGCACTCTATCATATGCTCACCCCTCGAAGTCTCGTCTTCTTCTGTTAGCACATACTTGGCCCTTCCGGCCCCTTGGTTGTCCCCTAACTCTTCTCCGCTGGTAACTTACCTACAATGCTGTGACGAGGCTTCTATAGGGTATGGCACAGAAGCAACGTAGCATGCCACCTGACCGCTGGAAGCGTTCAGTCACCACTGGTGTGAGCAAGGTAGACTGTTTTGATATTCTCAGCCCTTCGGTGAGGATGGCAAGACATTGGGACATTATTATCCCCATGTTGCCAAGAGGACATTGGAACTCAAAGAGATTCAAGGTCTTGCTAAGTCACGTAATGAGGGAAACACGAGTAAAAGCCAATGGGTTCCAAGAGCTGCAGGATCACTGCGCGTTACCTCACCCCTGGGACACCGGACAACATTGCGTAAGATGGACATCCTCACATCCTCCTTCCCGACATACAGTTATCAGTCCTGAACTGAGCGGGGCTGGAGAGGGAAGGAGGCAGCCCCACGCATCTTAGATGTCAGGCCTCCAGGGTTCAGGCTGCCCTGTGCCTTTTCCAACATGGGAGGGATGCTTCAATGGTAATAGCTTCTGGGTTTTTTTTGTTTGTTTGTTTGTTTGTTTAACTTTTTATTTTATTTTATTTATTCATTTTTAGAGAGGAGAGAGAGACAGAGAGAGAGAAGGCGGGAGGAGTTGGAAGCATCAACTCCCATATGTGCCTTGATCAGGCAAGCCCAGGGTTTCAAACTGGCGACCTCAGCATTTCCAGGTTGATGCTTTATCCACTGCGCCACCACAGGTCAGGCCCCGTTTCTGGTTTTTAAAGCATTACTTTTTTGCCAGGGATTGTGCTAAATATTGTACCCTTTGCAGATTTTACAAGTGACGTACTAGGCTCAGAGAGGTCGAGTGATTTGCTGAAGGGGATAGTTAGCCAGTTGGCAAGGCATAACTGAAATCAGTTTGGTTAGTCAGTTTGACTCCAAGCTGGGCTTTCAATTACTTCACTATGTTGTGATTCAAGTTCGGGTTTAAGGTTCTCTTAAGCAGAAATGACCAAACCTGACTGATTATCAGGCTTACCTGAGATGCTTATAAAATAATGCAGATTCCTGGATACCACCCTTAGAGACTCTGATTCGATAGGTCTGGGTAGGGAACAAGGGTCTCTATTTTTAAAAACCCTCAGGTAAGTCCTGTGAACAGCCAAGTACGGGCAGCAGCCTTAGGAAACATGCCCCTTGGCCCTCGGGAGGGTCCTTCTTGCACTTGGGTTAATTCACCACTTCCTTGTCCTCATTGCGGGTGCCTTTCTCACCCACAGGCTCAGGGTCTCAGTCCATACATGGAGTATGTACAGAGTGCCTACTGTGAGCAGGACTCCCTGGGTCTAAGGGACCAATATCTTAAGGCTCTAGGGCTGGCTGTGTTCATAGCCAGGGGTTGGTGGGCATGCAAGCTCTGGAAGTATGCTTCTTTGTAAGCTTTTCAGGGTTGCTTTTTTTTTTTTTTTTTTTTTTTTTTTACATGTGTTTCTTGTGCTGTTGTCCCAGAAATCAAGTCCCCTTTTGATTGTGTTTTCACAACACCCCATATAAGATGGTTGATGGCATGGGCTTGAACAAAATGGAAACCCCTTCTTTGGAAGGAATGAAGCAACTGCTAGTCAGGGACCTCTGGTCTGGTCACCGAACTTCTTACCAGAGGTCTTTTCTACCTCCTAATAGATAATAACCAGCCTTCTCCTCCCTAACTACATCCCCACCCCCATCCCACCTCATCCCCAGCGAATGTGGGCAGAGGCTGAGAAGGGGTGTGGTCCATGCCGTGATTCACATGGCATTGCATTAGCATCATATGGGCAGTTTCTAAAATACACAGACCGATGCCTGAGTCCCCAAAAGTCCAAAGAAATTAGAACTCTGGGGGTGGGATCTGAGCAAGGTGTTTTTGTTCTTTTGTTTTTTAAGGTTCCTAGGTGATTCTAATGTGTAGCCAGTTGAGAAGCCCTGAGAAGCTCTGGTGCAGCGAAGAGAACCGGGCTGGGGATTGGGAAGACCATATCTCAGTGGCTCTCCCCAGCTGAGCTTCCTTCCAAACCTATAAAACGAGGAGGCCACAGATCTCTCATGGACTCGTCTATTTTCAGCTGTCACATTCTATGTTTTAATGGTCCGAGGTCAGGTCGGATAAGGAGGGAGGGTCTGGTGGGGAAAACAGCAGAGACCTTGTTCCTTTACCAGGGCCAGAGGCACAGAGGGAAGCAGACAGCAGAAAGGAAAGCACGGGAGCTGGATGCTAATTGGAAAGGATAAGGGCCATGTAGGGTTGTCAGTTTCACTCGCAGGGGCCCGGTCTGGAAGTGCTGGCACAACGCTGGTGGATCCCAGGCAGGATCTGGGGCACGCCAGCTTCTGTCTTCTCTGCTATCTGTCCATCTGTCGGCGTGCTGCTCCGTGGCTGAGAGTTCTCTGTTTGTTTTCTTAAGACGATTAAGTCTTTCTAAGTCTCCCTCAGCAGAGCCTGTGATTGAAAGTGACAAATGGAGGCTACCCTATTTAAAAGCTGCCACTTTGTATTAGCAGCAGGATCAGCTCAGGTTGAGGACATTTTATGGATGCATTTTAAAACTCTATCACAGAGAGAGGAACAGGTGTTCAAGGGGCGGGGTGGGGAGGACAGGAAAGGAGTCTAGTTGCTGAAGGAGTGACATGGCTTCATTATTTTAGAGGGTAGCTCTACACATGTCAGACCCACTGCCCTTATCCAAAAGCATGAAGTGAAATGGGAGGCTGGGCAATAGGGAGGTGACTTTGGGTGGTGTGCAGAGCTGAGGTCAATGGGCAAAGGAGTGTGCCCATCTCTCCATCTCTGAATTAGAGCTCAGCCCTCATCACAACTTCAAGCAAAGTATTTTCACTGCCTTCCCACCTCTCCCTCTTCCACACGAGGACCTCTTTTCCCCACACATGCGGTTCCTTTCTTTCTTCTCCATTCCCCAAACAAAACTTTCTGTAAGACATTTGTAGAGCACCCACTAGAGGGTGGACACCATCCTGAGTACTGGGAACACAGAGATGAATGACTGGTACTCTCCCGAGGACGTGAAGAACTCTAGGGGACAGAATGGTAACCAAGAAGTAGAGCAGCATATATGATCAGTGCTCGGGGGAGGGAACTTGGAGCGTGGGGGGCACAGAGCACTCGCCAACTGGGAGAGTGAAGAGGGATCTTAAACTGATTGTTGACAGTAGGGTGAAGGAGCTTATTTTGGAAAAAGAGAACCATGTGCACCAAGGTATAGAGGCCCCAAGTTTGCGGGTTTCCTTCAGGGAACTGCATGTGTTTTCATATAAGTGGGAGAGAATTGGAAGGGAGCGAGTGAAGAAGATAGGAGCCAGATCACAGAGGATGTCGTAGTTTAGTGAGATAGAAACTCATCTGAAAGCTAAAAGGAGTTATTAAAAGTCTTTAGAGAAAAACATGACATTAGACATATATTTTAGAAAGATTATTTCAGGAATAATAAGCAGGATACATTAGAAAGAGAGAAGATTGGTGAAAGGAACAATAAACCTATTTCATACTAAAATGTAGAGGGTTATCTAATGGAGCTACAGGCTAAAGAGGGAGATATTTTTCCAGGGCATCTGAGACCATGCAACATAGGGGGACTGTTTCTCTTTGTACTAAGAATCCTTCCTTCCCTGTGAGTTTCTAGGTCTGGTCTTGGGGTAGACACTCTGGTCTCAGAATTTCTATAGAGGTGCTTCTGAGAGAGCCTGACTTTGACTAGGAACACACCTACCTCCTGTTCAGGGACCATAACTGCCAGAGATATGTCTTCATGTTGTAGAGACAAACACTCATTACTTCTAGCTCCTATCACCCACTGTGGAATTTCTAGTCTGAGCTTTGTTAATCAGCCTTGTTCCCAGCTGGCCGACAGACTCATCTGTCCTATCTCTTCAGCACTGAATAGATTTATCAACAATGAAAGTCTAGGTGGCTTCTTGAAGCAATGGAATTCAGTGTTATTTAGAGTTCAGTGTGGTTTAGACACACAGTGTCTGTGTGTCCCAGGGAAAAATTGACTTAGCTGCTCCCACCTTATTCTAAGGTCCCCTGGCAGATGGGAAGTGGAAGTCATTTTTCTAATCAGGAATAATAGGACAGAGCATCTCACTGGGCCACTGAGCCATGCTAGCATACAAGTCTCAGTTACTGTCCACTTTGGGCAAGAGGTCTGAATTGGAATCACATGGAAACTTCAGTCTTCATGGCTCTGGGCCCATGAAAAATTCCTAGTGTGGAGCCTTGCAGGGTCTCCCATGTCTAGCTCTATCTTTTTGCCCAGAGTTTGTCCTGTACTATTTCTTTTCTCCCATTCCTGGTCCTGCACTCTCATAGATTTCTCTAGGCTCTGGTAGAAGACACTGTCTTGTTGGCATCAGTTTTTCTGTGGCCTAAATGCTGATCTGGCCCAGACTAGTGATCAAGAAATCTGGTCTGTCATCAACCAGGGGAATAAAAAGAATGCCTTGTGCTGGTCTGAGCATACCTGACACAGATGTGCTCTTTCAGTCTGAAAGGTCTTGTTGAGAAATTGAACATCTATAGGGTCTCGATAAAAATCAATTCTCAGCACTTATTTATTAGGGAGTCTTTTATTCTCTTAGATATTATGAACTTAATATGATGCATAAGTTTACTCCTTTTTCTGAAAAATTCTTTACCTAATTATATTATCTCCCCAGATTGTAATTTCAATCTTAATATGGTCTCTTCAGTTTAATATAATTTTCTCAAAAGTCATCATGCCTCATAACTTGGCCATATTTATACCTCTTAGCCATAAGCCATCCAGAGATTCATATATTCTCAGCACTACCTCAGGGTGGTCATTCTAATTTGGGGTATAGATGGTAACTATACCCTAAATCCAGAATTCTAGACAATATTTCCCCAAATTGTAATTTTATATAAGTAAGAACCATGTGGTCCTATCCCACTGAGTTGCTGCTGTTTAAAAACATCAACAATCAAAAGTGTTTCAGAATGAGTTCTCTACTTTTATGTTCAAACATTTTGTCTTTCTCATTCACTGTTGTAGCCCCAACTTCTAAGATAATGACTGGCACATATTAAATGTACAATAGATTTTTGTTAAAATAATGAATAAATATGTTGATCATGCCAATTTATCCCCCTACTTTTTTTTCCTTTCTTTTCCTATCACATATACAACAATTCCTCTTGGGATTTTTTTTTTACCCCAAACTCTGTGCTTGGCCTTTGTCCCATCTCAGTCTTAATAGGTAGGAGAGGAAGAGAATTTACTGAATAAAGCCAGAGGATGGAAATACTAATTCTATATGAATTGTGTTGTCCCATCACATAGAGACAGGCTCCTAGTCTCTGATGAATTTTCGATAGGGTACCTTTTAGTTGAATGTGAGTTTGGAGACCCGCCCCACTTGGTCTAGCATATGGAAGTTGGCTGGTTCCCTATGAAAACATTCCTCCCAAGAGAAAGTTAGACAGCCCTGGGTAGATAGCTCAGTTGGTTTAAGTGTCATCCAATAAGCAAAGGTTGTGGGTTCGATCCCTGGCCAGGGCATGTGCAGGAACAGACTGATGTTTCTATGTCTTTCTTTCTCCCTTCCTCTTTCTTTAAAATAAATTAAAAAAAAAAAGTCAAAAGAAAGTGCTCCAAAGACTTTCAGAAGTTTAGTCTATATTAAAAGAGAGAGATGTTTCTTTCCTCTATAGCTGAGCACTGATGGGATGAGAAACATTACATCTTAGAAACTGAGAATTCTATCTTTCTGTTTTGAAGAATAGAGACAGAACAGAAAGAAACATATAATCTGGATTTGGGCAGGTTCCTGAGTTATCCCTAGTGTAACTTAACTTCAAACTTTTGCTGGTGTTATTGAAACCCAGTTTCTAACATCATGATGGAAAGAGTCTAGGTCAGGAAGTTAGAACAAGTCAAGGCCAGCAGAGGTAGGAGGCAGAAGATTAAGAAATGAGACTGAAGTGTATGCAAGAGAAAGGGGTTATGACAAGATTATGACAGGCTGCAACTAGGGAGATGTCATGATCAGATCTGCATTTAAATAGGTTGTGTGTGTGTGTGTGTGTGTGTGTGTGTGTGTGTGTGTGTGTGTATATACAGGATGGATTTTGAGATGGCTAAGAGTAGCAGTGGAGAGTTCAGTTTGAAGGTTGTTTTGTGTTTTGGGGAAAGGGATAAGGACCTGAACTAGAACTGGAGGAGGAAAGTAGAGTGAATGGGACAGATTTTGAATTTTTTCTTCAGAAGGTATAACCTGTAAGGTATTTTTCCCCACGGAGAAGGAATGAAGGGGCCAGAGTCACCAAGTGTGGAATAACAAAAGGCTTTATTGAATACAGAGCATCCCGCCCGGCAAGGTTCCCTGGCCCCGAAGAAAGACAGATGGAGGAGATGGAGGCCAGGGAAGTTGTAAGGATTAAACTGCGTGGGAGATATTTAAAGGGTCCCTCTAGGGAAGTCGGGCTAATATGACGTGGTGAAATCTCAGAGGCTGGCAGACGGTCGCTTTTTTCCGAAGGGTTCCTGTGAAGCCTCTTCTGGCGCGCTTGGTTGTGGGCGTCCCTAGCCAAAGTTTGCGGGTCTGACCTTTCCCATTATCCACCGACCTTACATAACCGACAATACTTAAAGTTCTATGGCATTTGGGGTGCAGGGACAGTTTTCAAGTTTCTGGTCTGGTGACTGAGTGTATAACAATGCCAGCCACCGAGACTGGAAAAAGTGGAAGAAACGCTGTTTGGGAATGAGATGAAGTTTACATTTTTGGATATGTTGAGTCGTTCATCCAGGAGCAAATATCTAGCCCATTGTCGTGAAGCTGCAGGGTAAGTTTGGGGCCATAAATATTGATTTTAGAGTAGTTATTAGTTTATATGTGGGAGTTGAAACACTCAGAAAGAGTGGGTAAGGTTAGAAGATAAGAGTCTAGGACACACTCCAGAATGCCTCTGTTTCATGGGTGGGTAGAAACAGAGGTCCCCCTACAGGACACGAAGGCAAAATAACTCAGAGACATGAGGCAGGCCAAAGAAGCATGCAGTCAGAGGAGCTCAGGTAATCTGAATTGTTAAGAAGAATGGCACTGTCAATGCATCACTTCAGTAAAGAGGCATGATAAAGATGTCAATTTGGCTATTATGATTTTCTGATGACTTTGGTAAGAGAAGTTTCAGTAGAGTGGAGAAGGCTGCAGCCAGATTGGGATTCGTTTGAGGCTGAGAGCGGTGCAGAAATGGAGGCCCAGAGGATAACCCAGTCTTTTACAAAGTGGAAGACTAAAGGAAGAAAGAGACTGGGTCATGGCCAACGAGAGGTATGGGGCAAAGTTGTACTTTGCTTATTTTATAGGATGAGCTATGTTGAGCATGTTCATAGGTTGAAAGGAAGGCTTCCCCACAGAGGAAGAGATTGAGTATGACCAGTGAAGCAGGGTCTTAAAGATATGAGAGGGGGTAGAGTCAAAAGCATCCTGGTGAGCCTTGAAGAAGAGGAGAGATGCCTCATCCTTTGACGCTAGGATGGGTGAGCTTAAAGGTACCCATATAGGTGGGGGGTGGGTGGGAAGCTGAGGACCATAATTCCTGCTAGCCTCGGTTTTCTTGAATCAAAACATCTGATTGGGCCTGGGTCTTGTGAAAACCTCAGGTTTTCTCTCTCCTCTGTGCTCTCCAGGCAAAGCCACCAACTGTCACACATGAATGGCTCATTCCTGACCACAGTACTGGACCCCATCCACTGTCCTGACTGAGCCCCACAGCTCCCTGAGAGTGAACAGGACAGAAAGTTTGAATTCACAGTAGCATTGGGTAAAGCCAGCTAAACTAGAGACTGCCCAATGTCACAGAGGGAGGGAGTTAGAAGGGCTGGAACTGGAAGCTGCTCTCCCTGCCCCGTCCCTCAGCCAGCCCACAGGCAGGAAGGCAGGAGACATGGGCAGGATTTAGTGGGGCCATCAGAAGAGCAGGTGCACTCCGCTGCTTCCAGGTCAGTCCTCGCCTGGCAGGTGCAGCCCAGGTGCAGATGTTTGCAAGCGCAGCCAGGCCCCCTCCCAGCCTGGAGGAGGGCAGGGCCGCGGCCTCTCGCTCTCCATTGTTATTCTTGGCTCTTCTTATACGGGGAATCTTTGCTGTCTGTTCCTAAGAGCAAGGAGCCTTTGATTCCGGAGGAGCTGTGCGGTCCGGACTTTGATCTCTCACAAATCAGGTCTTCGCGCACTCCCCAGAGAACGTTTTACATTTTAAAGGCTCGGAGTCGATTGTCTCTTTTGCTCACCTGTGGAGCCGCTCTTCTCGCCCCGGCCCATCCTCCCAGCAAAATGGGCCCCTGGGCAGCCTGCCCAGGATCGAGTCAGCGAGAACAGGCTGCTCAGGAGGGCTCCTGAGTGGATGAATGAGCAAGAGGCAGCATAGATCAGAGGTTGACACTGTCCCCTCCCTCCGCTTGGGGCTGGGGGAGCATCCACTGTGGACGACGGAAGAGTCAGAGTAGGGGAAACCGGGAAACCTGGCTCGCCTGTGTGAACCGCGCAGGAAACTCTCCAGAACCCCCGCGGTCCACAGAGGAAGTTTCCGGGCCTCTGTGTTGTGTGCTGGGTGGATGATGCCACCTTCGTTTGGCAGATGACCAAACTAAAACCCGGAGCAGGTCACCCGAGCAATTTCAAATTGGGCAGATCCAAGATTATAACACACGCCTTCAGACTCCGTATCCATTAGACTTATCCTTTAGACCACGGGTCCCCAAACTACGGACCGCGGGCCACATGCGGCCCCCTGAGGCCATTTATCCGGCCCCCGGCGCACTTTTGGAAGGGGCACCTCTTTTATTGGTGGTCAGTGAGAGGAGCATAGTTCCCATTGAAATACTGGTCAGTTTATTGATTTCAATTTACTTGTTCTTTATTTTAAATATTGTATTTGTTCCTGTTTTGTTTTGTTTTTTTTTACTTTAAAATAAGATATATGCAGTGTACATAGGGATTTGTTCATAGTTTTTTTTTAATGTCCGGCCCTCCAACAGTCTGAGGGACAGTGAACTGGCTCCCTGTGTAAAAAGTTGGGGGACCCCTGCTTTAGACTCTGGATAGAGCCATAAGACCCCAAACGGGCTCACCGGGGCGGGGCCAGTCGGGGCAGAGGAAAGGCCGGCCTTAAAGGGTTTCAGACTCAAGAGCTGGAGACACTGAATGTGGGTGCCCTGGTCCTGGCTGTCAATGTCTCAGCAGGTAGAATCTCGAACAATGACATAACCTTCCTGCATGGCCTCTGCATATAACCTGTCTGCCTGCCTTATGGGGAATCGTGAAGAAGGTCAATTCTTTGGAATTCCTTTGTAAATTGTTAAGTGCTTCAAGCCAGGAAGTAGTTATTTCTCTTCATTCTTATTTATCACTCTAGAATTTTATTTGAGTAGGCTTGGGATTGCATGGGTCAGGAGGCTCTCAAGTGTGTCCCCAAGCTATGCCAGGGACAGACTCTCCTGCCCCACTGTTATTCTGGGTGAGCATTGTTCTCCACTGTCCTGTATTTACCCTAAAGATGTTAGAAGAGATGAACAGACCAACCAACCCCCCCCAACCCCACTATTATGACAAATTCATATCTTAAGGCTTCCCAGGCTAGTGCTTTTTCCACCATATATAGAGGTCTGGAAACAAGCATTCCCCCCCTCCCCCACCCCACCCCCCAGCACCCTATCTGGTCCTGGTGGACTGAGAAAAACTCTACAAGTATAAGCCAGCAATTTAGCTGGGCTTGGAAGGGCCTTACACACTGATCAGTAAACAAAAGTGATTTTCCTTAATCAGGGCTGGTCACACAGGGGAGCTAGAACTGTCCGAGTTCCACCTGCTATCTTCTAATTCTCCTCACCCCCTGCCCCACCCTCGAGGGACCTTGGCCTGGCCCTTCCCAGGGCTCCATTCCCCACCTGTTGCTGTGATTTCTCTGGTGGTGGGAAGGGGAAGGGGCCTCCTAGAAACCAAACACTGTCCAGGAGCAGAACCAGCTTCCCACCCATCCCCATTCCACCCTCGCTGGGAAAGGTGGCTGTATGTGGGGAAGTCCTCCCCAACTGGAATTAACTGGGGCTCCTTTCCAGGTGCCAACTGACAGCCAGAAGAAAGAGCCCTCTTCCCAGTGCTGTCCACAGGGGAAAGATAACTGACTTACTGAGACCACGTTTCAGCCTTGACGAGCATGGGGTCGCGGTACGTAAGGTTTTGCATTCACCGCCCTGGCTTTTCCATCCAAGCAGTCGGATCTGCTTATTATTCCTTGTACACACACAGCTTACTCCCGTCTCCTGTCTCTGCTGATGTTAGTCCCTTGCCTCAAATACACTCTGATATTTATAAATCTTTCTCACTTAGCATTTCAAAAGGCTTTCATGTCTATGATCTTATCCAATTGGATCACATTGTGAACCTCATAGCAACCCAGGGGTTTTTTGTTAGTACTATTATTTAAATTATTATTCCCTGTTACATTTGAGGAACTGAGGCCCAGAGTGGCTCAATGACTTGCTCAAAGTCACATCAGTAGTTACAGAAAGAACTGGCATCAGAACAAGGACTTTGTGGCTCCCCTTCCCGGGTCTTCCTCCCTGCCACATGCCATGCCCCTTTCAACACTGCAACACCTACCTTGGAGCCTTCAGGATCTGCCCCCACTCAGCCCCTTGGATTATTTTTGCCTGGGTTAGGGTACCCCAATTTTTGCTTGAGTAACTGTTCCACCTCTCAGCTCACGTGCTTTTGGGATTGTGGGTGACCACATGGTCAGAGCTGGCCAGCTGTGCAGGGCATCCTCCTGGCCATAGCCACTGGTTGAGAGGGATATGTGGCAGAAAGGTTTTCTGCCGCAGTTGTCTGGGATGAGACACTTTCTGCTGAGATCTCTACATCTATGCAGTGGGAGCACAGAGCTACAGGGCCACCACTCAGAGATGCTCGCCTGAGAATGCAGGTGACAAAGACAAATGCAAAGCAAAGAGGGTGCCTGAGGGAGCCAAATCCTGAACGCATTGCTTCAGTCAGTGGATTCCACCATGCCTGGAGCCAGTTCAAGTCTGTTCCTGAAGCCGGTTTGAGCTGGTTTTCTGTCACCTGTATCAAAACACAGAGCCTTGACTAATATACTCCCCCCATTCCTGTCACCTGTCCCCACCTCAATACTCTTTACACACTCTCCTTTTGTTTCTTGCCTGCACACTCCCCTCCAGGGCCCACTTGCCTGTTGCCTGGCTCAAAATGGTAATACTGCATGCCGGAGCTATTCCCCTGCTCCGCTACAAGCAGTTTGAGGACAGGCGCGTTCTTCTCTTTTCTCTTATCCGACCGTGGAAAGAGCACAGGCTTTGCAATCAGAACATCTGGTAGGAGTCTTGTCTCTGTCACAGGCTGAATGGTCTTGAATGGAGAACTTTATTTTCTGGAAATTAATTTTATTTCTTAAATTGGCACGACAGAACTTAAAACAACAAAACTTTAAGGCTTCTTATGATGATCAAATGAGGTAATGTATATGAAAGTCCTTTTCAAACTCAGAAGTGCCATTCCAATGTAAGAGATTACTTACAACAGTGTCTGGTACATGGCATGCACACTAAGAGTGCCCGTTAGAAGTAATTGTTGGACTCAGCTTTTGTGTGTGGCCTCCATTGCTTGAATCCTTTGCTTTATGAGCAGGTTAGTGGCAAATTTGGAACAGAATGCATGAATGCTCTGGCGATTAAAAAAAATTTGTTTTAATTTATTGATTTTAGAGCAAAATAGGAAGAGAGAGAGAGAGAGAGAGAGAGAGAGAGGGAGAGAAACATCAACTTGTTCCACTTATTTATGCATTCATTGGTTGATTCTTGTATGTGCCCTGACTGGAGACTCAGGACTGGAGAATCCTGACTGGGGATTGCACCTGCGACCTTGGTATATGGGGTGGTATATGGGGTCGATGCTCTAACTGAGCTGCCTGGCTAGGGCTCCTGCAGTGATTTTTTTGTTGTTGTGCAAACTTGTCACTGATCCTCATCGGCTGAGTGCCCGTTACCAGATGAGAGAAGGTGTAGCCTCTCGGGGGCATAAGAAGACTCAAGACATCTCTTTGTCTCCCATTTGCATTGAGAGCCCGCACAAGGGTGGCTTGAGCACCATTCCTGAGTAGAGTTGGCATTGGAGGGGAGTCCAGCTAGGGAGTGTCTCCCATCTTAGGGTACAACTGGTTATCCAGCTCCACAGTTCCCAACCACTTACCAGGCCTTCCCACCAAGAAAAAAGTACAAACAGAGAAGTGTGATCAGCTTAGGACAATATGCCCTCGGGAAGACATCCATGCGTTTCAATAGCCTTCTTGCAGACCTTCTTTGGTGACCCACAAAGCTTTGGCATGCACATTTGGGGGACTGTGCGGTGGCTTTCGTTCCCTGTTGGTTCCAACTGAGAAAGAACCCCTGGGTTGGAAACTGAGGTCAGTGTAGTTCAAAAGCGAGCTCCTGGTTTCCTCACCTTTTTTAGATTCCTGGCCACTCACCCAGGTAAACTCCACACAGAGAATTTGAAAATGCCCCAAGGAAATAGTTGTTTGTTAAATCATTTTGTGTGGAGAATCAGAAATGAGTGTCTTGGCATCATGTCATGAATTTCCTTTTTGCTAATAATTTTGAGCACTTATCTATGCCAGACCCTGTAATGAGCTCATGATATGCATTGTACCATTTAATCTCAACTTGTCTCTCCAAAGGAGGTTCTATTATTTTTCCATTATCGAGATGTTTAAATAACTCACAGAAGGTGTCATTGTTAGTTAGTGACAAAGTTGGGTCTACAACCCAGGTTTATTGCATTCTAGTGCCTGAGCTTTTCCTAACTACCACTCCCATGCCTCCTCCTTAACACCTGGCGCTTTGTGGAATTATCTACAATATTGTGTATATTGCATACATACTATATAACATCATAAACTCGTCGAAGTTGGGAACTGAGCACTGTTTTTCTCTGCATCTCTAACCGTGAGAACCACAGAGGAAAATGCCATGCAACAGCAGGTCGGTGGATGGATGGAATGATGTGGGGATAGAAAGCAATGTTCTAAAGGGTCTTTGGCCTTAAGGACATGGCAATTTAGCAGGAGACACAAAGCATAAATACATGAAAAACTGAAAATTATAATAAGTTCATGATACATGATTATTGACAAATGAATGGTAAACTCATGAAGTGTTAATTCCGTAAACAAAATTAATTTTAGACAGCACCTAGGACTACAAAGCCTTTATCTGAGCAGAAGGGGCTGCATGCTGGGAGACACAGAATCAGGTGGCAACTACCCTGTGTTCCATTGGGACCCATGGAAGGCTGTTTTTTATAGTGAAAGTTCCTGCCTGGATGCCCAATTAGGTCTTTTCTATGTAAATGAGGCATCCAAATGGTGTAGTTTTGATTGGTCAGTGTAGGTGCAAAGGAGGGTACAATTTGTGTACTTCTGATTGGACGGGGTAGGTCTCAGCTGTAGGAAAACAAAACCAGGGCTTGCCTGCAGAGGTTGACTCAGAGTCACCTACAAGCGGGCACAATGCAAGGAAGCCGCGAGTTCAGTCTGAGGTTCTTCCCAGTGGGCAGGATACATGAGGAGCCCCTGTCAAGCAAATGACTACTAGACTCTTATTATAAAATCCGGGCAGTTGCTTGGCCATAGAGAGTCCATCTTTGCAGGTAAATTCCTTCTCAGGGTTCACATCAAATAACTCGTTCTTCCCAGGGTCCACAGTCTCACACACAGACAGAGGTAGTTGTTTTGGGGCTTGTTCACACTGGGACTTGGCTGTCTGAGTGTTTAGTCTTGATTCCCTAATACACTCTTACTTCTCAGGTTGGAAGGGAGTCCCTGGGATGCGGCGGCCTCAGTTGCATCTAGAGCTTGTTCTGTGTGCCCTTGGGAGTGAGGGGGTGGAGATCACTGGTTTAGGATGATTGATGACCGTCCCCAGTATACTCTCAGCCAGTGTGTGGCCCTGAGCTTCCTCAATTTTCATTTAATTAGCTTCCCCCTTTCTTCAGCTTCTCCCGGGAAAAGCCAGCTCCTCTACCTCTAAGAAGTGTTCTGCCAGTTCCCACCCTTTTGGAGGCTGTCCTGTGGAATGTGGAGGACAAGGTCAGAGAGGAAGCAATTCTTCCGCCACCTAAGTGTGACTGCCCTGTTCTCTCCCACTTCCCCTTCTCCAAGCTCAATTCAAGGTCACCTCTAGCAGTCTTGGCTCTACCCTACCTGGGACAGTCCTCAGGCTCGCAGGTGTCATAAATACTATTTTATTGGCCTGATTGCACTACTTCTCCCTCACTCCCCACCCTCCTTGGACTATCTCTGAGGCCCTTATCTCGCAGTCTGCACAGCTGGAAACCTCCCAGGAGGTGCTGCCAACATGCCCAGAGGTAAATCAATTTTTACTTCCATCTGATAAGAAGCAAGTAGGAAGGAATAACTTAGCTTCTTGTATTTCCAGAACTTTCTGGGAAGCAGGCAAGTTGCCAGATCTGATGGGTGAAGGTGGTCACACTCAGATGTTGCCCTTGTCCTAAGAGAACTATCCCAACTGCTCCATAAACTGCCCTAAAGTCACCATCCTGCTGTTCCCTTTCTCTTTTTTGAAAGCCTGTATTATATGCAGTTCTGTTGCCTCAGGATCTTGCCTCAGGTATAACTGTGAAGCAGGGGTTTTCCCGGCAGCCCCTTGCCTCCCCGTTGTGACCCCACACCCCCATTCCGCACATTCAGTGACCCGAGAACCCAACACAACCGGCATCTGCTCTGCAAGGAGCCGCCCAGCGTCTTATAGGAAACACATTTCAGAAAGCTGGGAATTTCCCCAGGATGCTGATCTACTTTCCCTCCAGCTAATGTTCTTTTATTTTTCATTTTGGGAGAAGAGAGAGAGAGAGAAAAGGCAGACTAGATAGAGGGATGGGGACAACAGTGGATTCATTACCTCCCAGGTGAACCCAAGGGATCCTTCATGGAAAAGCTGCCTTGGATGTTGAAGATTCCTCAGTGAATGCTCATCTTCTTCTTCTGAACTTCCGCCAGCAGTCAGAGGAGGGCTCCCCCGCCCACCTGGAGCTTCTTTCCTTCCTCTGTCTGGACCTCAGAGCTAGAGCTTGGCCATCCTCTGCGCAGGGGCTGGACTTGAGGCATGGTCAATCTCTGTGTGTCCCCCAGAGGTCTCTTTCTTTTGCCTCCTTTATGGCTTCAGTGCTCCTCGGCACCTTCCACCCTCAGCCCCAGGACTGGCTGTGGTGGGGCTTTCCCAGGACCCACTGGCTGGCTGAAGGGTCAGCTCTGAACCTGGTGCTTCCAGGAAGTGGTTTCCTGCCTTTTAGGTCTGCTCTCCACGGGATATTTGGAGGTCTGGGTTCTCACACTGGGCTGCCACGATTCCACTGTTTAACTGCATCCTATTTTATTAAACTCAGGATTGCATTTATTAGGGCTAACTAATGATGTGCAGTATAAGGCAAGACCCTTACTTAGAGCTTTGGTTTTCTGCTTTGCAATCTGCAGACTAGATCCAATATTCTCAAATTCCTTTAAATTTGGGAATTGCTGGGTAGCCACTTGTTGGGCAGATAAAATATATTATGCTTACTTTGTCAAATATGGCGCTGCCCACATGGAAGCCCGTCACCCAGGTGATAATATTAGTTGCCCTTCTTGCTTGGGATGGGTGTGATTATATTAATGTGTGTTAGGGGAGGCCTTTTGTGCCAAAAGGTTTTAAAAGGAAGAGAGATCACATTGTTCCCAGGAAGAGTGATTACGTTCTAAGAGGAGCCCATGCTGTAGGAGAGCAGAGAAAGGCCTCGTGGAGGAGAGGAGAAGCAGCCAAGATGGCAGAGTGCTGAGGGAGAAGCCAGTTTGTGCAGAGAGAAGGAGATGGGGAACAGAGGTGAATAAGGCTGGTGAGGTAGAAAAGTTTGATTCTAGGAAACTCAGATAAGTCAGTGGCTTTGGGAGCCCTGAATGGAAAAGGAAGTGTTTTCTCACTGTGTGTATTTCTTGTCCACCGGGTGCAAGCTAGGATAAAGATAATGGCCCACCAGTTCTTGGCTCCATTGTTTCATTACCGTCTGTTCGAATCCAATGTGAACCTGCATGGGCCAGGCGGCTGTGATGGTGGCCATGGCTACTGGCCATATATTTGGCATAGTCTGTAGCACAGGGGTCCCCAAACTACAGCCCGCGGGCCACATGTGGCCCCCTGAGGCCATTTATCCAGCCCCCGCCGCACTTCTGGAAGGGGCATCTCTTTCATTGGTGGTCAGTGAGAGGAGCATAGTTCCCATTGGAATACTGGTCAGTTTGTTGATTTAAATTTACTTGTTCTTTATTTTAAATATTGTATTTGTTCCCGTTTTTTTTGTTTGTTTGTTTGTTTTTTTACTTTAAAATAAGATATGTGCAGTGTGCATAGGGATTTGTTCATAGTTTTTTTTATAGTCCGGCCCTCCAACGGTCTGAGGGACAGTGAACTGGCCCCCTGTGTAAAAAGTTTGGGGACCCCTGCTGTAGCAGGATTCGATACAGATTGGCATGGAGCCACCACAAACTTTGAGTGGTGGAGTAGAGGACTGGCTGCTGTTATGGTTCCCCATGTCTGTCCTTTTGGGGACTGTAGGCTGGCTGACTTTTACAGCCATGCATGAGGAAACTGAGAGCTCTGTGACCTGCAAACCGAGTAGTGGAAGGAGCTGGAGCAAACGTGGGAGAAAGAGTTGCCGACCCTGGAGCTGGAGCAAGCACCGGAGAAGGAGGCTGACCAGGTTCATGAGATACACTTGGAAATACAGCAACTGCTGGAGGAGGATTCACAAGTTTGTGAGTTGCAGATTGCCCTGGATGTTGTGGAGAGCCTGCAGTGGCGGGAGGCTGGGGCTAGAGCTGCAAGGCCCGCGGAGCAGAAGGTGGCAGCGGCCCGGAGCTCAAGCCTGGCAGTGTGAGCTGATGTTTTTCAGTTCCTCTTTGGAGGATGAGGAGAATTGGTCTGGAGCTGCGATCCACAGTCTCCAGAAGGTGAGAACCCAGCAGCAAGGAGTACTTACTATGCCCCTGGTAGGTCTGCAATTTTAGGATGTGGGGGTGAATGTCATCATGCTCTCTGGAGCAAAGATGGAAATGCTAACTGCCATTGACACATGTTCCTCCTTGGGACAGCGTAAGACCTGCCAGGATGTCAGGGATGAGGGGGGTGGCTGAGGCCCCATGTGCTTGGACTGATTTCCTGGACTACGACTGGAGTGGGCACTGGCTCCTTTGTTGGATGGACTTTTGGATTTTGGACAATGTGAAATATCCTGATGGGGGTGGGGGGCGGCTTTGCTGGAAGCACTCCCCTGCCCTGGGAAGCTTTTCCCATGGCTAGAGGACATTTTGCGCTTTTGGCAAAGTGCTCAGAGACTGGTAAAATGTATCTTTGTAATTGTTGAAATTGTATGATTTGTCATGTTGTTGTAATTTGTGTAATGTGCCTAATTTCCTTGCACAGGGATGCCAGTGGTATAGACTGTGAGCAGTAAAGTGAGCATGGGGTGGATTGTTGGACAGATAAAATATATTACGCTTACTTTGTTAAAGATGGCGTTGCCCACGTGGAAGCCCATCACCCAGGTGATATTAGTTGCCCTTCTTGCTTGGGATGGGCATGATTATATTAATGTGTGTTGGGGGAGGCCTTTTGCGCCAAAAGGTTTTAAAAGGAAGAGAGATCACATTGTTCTCAGGATTATGTTCTAGGAGGAGCCCATGCTGTAGGAGAGCAGAGAAAGGCCTCGTGGAGGAGAGGAGAAGCAGCCAAGATGGCAGAGTGCTGAGGGAGAAGCCAGTTTGTGCAGAGTTTGTGCAGAGAGAAGGAGATGGAGAACAGAGGTGAATAAGGCTGGTGAGGTAGAAAAGTTTGATTCTAGGAAACTCAGATAAGTCAGTGGGAGCCCTGAATGGAAAAGGAAGTGTTTTCTCACTGTGTGTATTTCTTGCCTGCCGGGTGCAAGCTAGGATAAAGATGATGGCCCACCAGTTCTTGGTTCCGTTGTTTCATTACCAACTGTCTGAATCCAATGCGAACCTGCACGGGCCAGGCGGCTGTGATGGTGGCTGTGGCTACTGGTTTTACACCACTGAAGAGCCACATCACATCCCAGACCCTGGGATTCTGTTGGCATAGTTTGCAGCAGAGTCCAGGACTCAGCATTTTAAACTGACCTCCAGATCATTTTGGTGTTGATGACTCCGAAAACATTTTTGAGAGATGCTGGGTGAAGTGGTCTCCAAGCTGAACAACTATGAATTAATGCATAAGAGCACCTCCCGTGACCAGGACAGAGACCCCCTAGAGAGCAGGAGCCTGACTATTAGCCCCATTGGAGAAGACGGTTCATTAGGCATTTCCCCTCAAAAGAAGAGTCAAGGTGGAGGATGAACGTCATACATTGTCAGGGTAGGTGGCTGCCAGCAGGTGTGAGGTCCCTGTGCTGACAGCCAGTTCCTTAGCCCAAATACTTTAATGGATTAATTCTTTTAGTTCCAAAGGTTTCAAGTATTGTCATATTACAATTCAAATTCTCCTGGAATAGGTTATCGGCCAACATAACTGAATAGCTATAACAGGAGCCAAAAGATAAGGAGTTTGGGGAAAAGAACATTAGCAATGACTACTGTGTGCAACGCCTGCAGGTCCCCGGGTTTCAGTACACAAAACTGTGGGGACG
Source organism: Saccopteryx bilineata (assembly GCF_036850765.1). Classification (NCBI taxonomy): domain Eukaryota; kingdom Metazoa; phylum Chordata; class Mammalia; order Chiroptera; family Emballonuridae; genus Saccopteryx; species Saccopteryx bilineata. The sequence goes on along the minus strand of NC_089491.1, from coordinate 295,528,638 downwards.
AGAGACATGTGGGACAAAGGGGTAAAACCAGCCAAGGACTGAGGCAGGGGCTGGGGCTACATCAGGTCTCCAAATTGGAGCCTTTTAAGCCTTGACCCTTGCAGTGTGTTCAGGGGCAGAAGAGCATGTTCAAAGGCTATGGCTACAGTTCGACTTTCCTGAAGCTTCTCCCTCCTCTGCTCCAGTTCACCATATCCACGCATCCATCCCTCATGAAATCTTCTCCAGGCACGCTGCCCCCGACCCCCACCCCCACACACACCTTCGACCCCATCCTCCCATCGCGTACCCATTGGCTTGCTCTTGTGCTCCGTGCTTCCCGTATTCCCTGCACTGGTTGGAATGGCACACGTCTGTGGCTCTGAAAGACATTTGCGTGGTCCACCCTGTATGTTGATCTTGTCTCTCCAACCAGCCAGCAGGGTCCTTGAAGGCATCTATTTCTTCTCTTTGTTTCTTCCTACAGAGCTCAGTACACTGCTCAGGAAAAATATTTTCTATTTATTTGTTTGTTTGCTGACCAACTGACACCTGCTTCTGCTGAGCAGGGCACGAATCTGGTGGCAGGTAAATAAGTGGGTTTTTCTGGGAAGGATGGAAGAAGAGAGCGGTGTGCAGAGAACAGCGGCTGCGCGCTCTTCGCTTCCCTCCAAATGCACCATCTCATCAGTCAGTTTCTAGACACACAACTGCTTGTCTGGGGGACCCTCCCTGTAGTATGACCATCAAGTTCACTACTGGCCAGTCAAAGGGAGTTCCCACTTTGGTCTCCTATAGCTGAGAGTAGGATGGACTGAGCTGTAAGACAAGACAATCTCATTCTCCTTTAAAGGGGTGTAAAGCCAGTAGCCACAGCCACCATCACAGTTGCCTGGCCCATGCAGGTTCACATTGGATTCGGACAGATGGTAATGAAACAGTGGAACCAAGAACTGCTGGGCCATTACCTGTTAATCCTAGCTTGCACCTGGCGGGCAAGAAATGCAGTGGGAAAACACTTTCCTTTCCATTCAGGGCTCCCAAAGCCACTGACTTATCTGAGTTTCCTAGAATCAAAGGTTTCTACTTCACCAGCCTTATTCACCTCTGTTCCCCATCTCCTCCTCTCTGAACAAACTCTGCACAAACTGGCTTCTCCCTCAGCATTCTGCCATCTTGGCTGCTTCTCCTCTCCTCCATGTGGCTTTTCTCTGCTCTCCTTTCTCTGCTCTCTCCTCTAATGCTAATCTCAGGAACCAAGAGAGAGCAAGCTCCTGGTCTACCCCATTTTATAGTGTAGAAATCAAAACCTTTAATCCAATATACAGACAAGGAAGTCTCTGATACAAAGTCACTTAGGGTGAGAAAGGCTTAGTCTTACAATTAAGCCTTAGGGTATAACAACCCTGCCTGCTTACAGCCTGTCCCCCACACCCAATGCAAACTGTAAGTGAGCAAACCTATATATCATATTTACAAACTTATTTGACCAACAAGGGGTTACTGTCTACTCTAGTGGTTTGGAGCCTGGGCTTTGGAGTCAGGCAGATGACTGAATTCCAATTTCAGTTCTGCCTGTGGCCAGCTGTCTTCCTTTCTTAATCTCCATCAGCCTCAGTTTTCTCAGCTGTAAAATAGAGATAAAAGTAGCATTCTTATAGGTTTGTTAGAAGAAGAAATATATGATAAATGAATCTTGTAATTGAAGCACATTACCCAGTGACTAGCACAAGGTGGGCACTCCAAGATGTGAGCCACTGAGGGGGTGCTAAGAGGGCTCCTCACTTCTGTGAAAGTCTAAGGCAATCCTGGTTGCTGCCTTCTTCATTGACTGCCATTCCCCATTGACTGCTTTACCTTATCTTCCGTCGATGGTGCATGTAGTCAAAACAGCAAGAGAGAATGTTAGGGGCACCCCTTGTCTCTCCCTGGAGGGGTCCCCACTCCTAGAGCTGCTCACTTCCTTTACTTACAAACGGGGCCTGCAAAGTCCAGGAAATAGGCAGCCTCCCCTCCTCCGCCTCCAGCCCCCTCATCCAATGGCAGCCTCCTTGGCTCAGGGCCTCCCAGGCATCCCATCCTCTGCTCTGCCAAAACAAAGTGAAAACTGTTAGGCTCAGCTTTAATTGAACACCCCCAATCAGGACAGTACAAAGAGATTGTCTGAAGGTAAACCTCCAAATGCAAATACTTGAGCTGATGTGTGGTCCTCTTATTTCCTGCCTTTCTTTCCTGTCTGAAGCAAACGCCTCTTGTGAGACCCTAGGGTCCCAGTAAAGAGTCCTCTTTGCAATTGTACCTTACACATTTGTGCAAAGGTACTCCTTAGTGGGTTGGTAAGTGCCCTTAAAAGAGATTTTATAAATATTGCAAGCAGTATTTTCTGTTAGATTCCATCATAGAGAAACTTCTGCTGCTATCTGGGTAGCCAGGTTTTCAAGGATATACGACTTCCTTTTTGTGAAATCAGTCTCAGAGAAGAAGAGCCTTGGCCTCCGAAGTACCTTGTGAACAATGAAGTCAATCCAAGAGCCCAAATTAAATAACTCTATGTTCTACCTGATGCAAAAGATGCAGGGAACAAAATGGCCCTAGGGAGACTGTGTTTCCCTGTGTTTGGCTAGTGGGGATGTTAATCTGGGAGAGGGCAGGGTACCGACAGCGCAGGGAAGGAGTTCTCAGGGCTGTTTTGTCAGAGGTGTGAGGAAGTAGGTTGTCGAGACTGGGTCTTTATCGGGAGGAATCTTCCGCAAGCAGGAGATGCTGACCTTCTGGCTGCAGAGCTTTCCTGAAGGGGCAGGAAGGCTCAAGGACAGTGACACAGGAGGGGACTGGGCATCTGCTGGAAGATTTGCTTTCACTTTCCCTGAGGTTCTAGTCCTGGGATAGAGCAACAGCCTAAGGGGCTTAGCAAGGACATCAGGATATGCCAGCAAAGGCAGATAAGGATAAAATCCCAAGTCTGGCAGTCAAGGCTGGGTTATGTCAGCTGCCTCCCATTTGGCCTTAACCCCCTCCCCCCTTATTGCCTCCCATCAATTACTCTCATCAGTTAGGGAGGGCTTTCTAAGAGTGCCTACACCCTCCCAGCTCCTACCCTATGCTTGATTGACTCCAGCCCCCTTTCTATCTCCTAGTCTTCTTTCAGATCTCAATTTAGGATTCATGTTAGGGATGCCTCCCACCCTGTCATTCTGATTCACCCTGTGTATGCAGCATGGCGAAGTCCCTCTATGTGTCCCCTGGAGACTACAGGCTCCTTCAGATGGGACTGGTTTAGTAACGGATGTGTTCCTAGCTCCCAACACCCAACATTCAGTGGTTCTGAAGGAACCGATCAGCTGTTATTAAGCCCGTCACTCAGGCATGGGGAGGGTGGCAAACAGCACCCAGTGGTCACTGGGCCACAGAGCAGGAAACACAATGATCGTGTCTTGGCTGAGGAAAGGACCCAATAGTGCCAGGCACCTACAGGTCCTGCTCATTGGAGAATCGCTGCTGCCCAGTGTCCTTCGATGCCAGAACAGAGAAGGGTACTGAGAAGAATGCCCTCTTTCTGTGCAGAAACTTAGCAGCTCTCTTGCGATTGGCATGAGTTTGGGGCCTGGGTGTTGCCTTATGTGTGAAACACCCAATAATATATTTCTCTTAAAAACGAGGCTGGCTTCTAACCAATTTTTTCCCAGTCAATTCCATAGGGAAAAGATCTTGTCTAGTCATCGTCCTTGAGTCTGAGAATTCCTAAACCCCATCTGGCCCCTGGGTTGTGTCCGTCACCCTGGCCTTCAGTTCAATGGCTCCTGCCTTGAGTCAGTTTGAAACAATAGCTTGGCGGGGAGATACCACCCATAATCTGATTTTTCCCAGCCAGCATCTTCACAATAAGCATGAGTGTCTCCTTTGTCTGAGGGAGAATACTTAACAGGAGGTGCTGGGGGAGACCTGGCGATCCAGATTATAGCTGGGCTCAATCTTATCTCCTGCTCGATCCCCTGCCCCTGCCCCTGCTCTCACCCACTTTATCTCAAAGTAAAGCATTCCGCTTTTCCAATCCTGAAAGGCCTCAAGTTATGGGACTCTTAATCAATTTAGATCTCAGAGCATAGACAGACAGAGAGACAGAAAGCACCTCTCTTAGCAAAACTGTCTTTTTCCCCTCTCTGTTGTCAGAGAAGTCACCTTTAGTCTAAGCTGATCCCATTCATGTATAACCTGGCAGAAGGCTGTAAGGAATAAAGGAGATGCCAACATTCTGAACTTCCAGCCTGTCCCCCGATACTGCAGTCTCTGTAAGCACAGGACAGGTGACAGTTTCAATGCTTACCACCCTGTCTAACCAGAACGGCCAGCTTATCCATGAGGAATGCTGGGGTGCTCCTCCCTTCCCACCTCTCGCTCCTCCATCCCACCTAATTGTGGGGTCGGTTTCATGCAGCACCCCAGTCTCGGTACAAGTTCTGTATCATTTGGATAATTTGGAATTAGGACAACACGTGGTCATAGGGAGGAAGAGAGATTCCCTGAATGATAGTAATTTTGTTTTGTTTAGTTAGGAAGAAGGAATTAAAAAGGGGATATTGTTCCTCTGATATTAAAAAAGGTTTGTATTATACTGTGGTGGTTACTTTTGTAATTATAACTGTGGGTAATGCCTTTGGATCTCTGTTTTTAAGTTCCTCATGAGCAATGACAAAAGTAATGTATTTTTTTTCTTATCGCCTTCTTTCTCCACTATTACCTAATGATATTAATCTGTAATATTTTTGTTTCTTTATATTCACCTTTGTACTATAAATGATATATTTTGACTCCTACCTATTGTAGGAACTCTAACTGCCTCTTTCAATCAACAAAATTAGTTTGCCTCCCGTTTTCCTTTATTCTTTTCCTTCTAATTGTATTAGTTGAGCCATTTTTACATGTTCAGACCAATAATGTTTACATTCTGGTTTGTCACTGTCATTCCTATCTTTGATTTTATCCTGGTTAATAAGTAAATTTATTTAATTCTCACAACACATCATTTGACTATAGTGTCCTAAGTTATCACTTCTTGGCCAAAGTTCATTTCTAGTAGTTTTCTCAAGAAGGGTTCATTTGCTTGCTCAAGATTCCTTTCCAGTAGCTAAACATAGTTTAGCTGGATATAAAACTTTTGAGTCACACTTTCTTTTTTGTGTATTGTGTGAGTGTTCTCTATTAATTTCTGGCATTGGATGTTGCTGAAAAGAAATGGGGAATTATTTTTAACTTTATCAATTAAACATGATTTGATCTTTTTGTTTTTTTTACTAAAGGGGCCTTAATCTTTAAGTCCAAAACTTTACTAGAGTGATTTGATGTTGACTTCTTGATTGATTTTCTCTGGCAACCATTTGTGTCTATATATAAACTCAAGATTTTATTTTTAATTTTAGGAAATTTTTAGCCACATTGTATCTTTAAATATTTGTTTGTTCCTTGTTTTTTGGCTTTCTTCTATGGATCTATAATTATATAAATATTGGTTTTCCTATCTCTTCTGTATATATTATTGTTTTCTTTATTTCTTCTTGTCTTTTATTTCCATTTCATTTTACTGATTTTTTCCTTTGTCCTTTAATATTTTTCCACAGTCTAGATAATGACTAATGCTTTTTCAATTCTATTTTTATTTTTATAATGTTTTGGTTTTATTTTATCTTTTTCCTTCTGCTATGCTCACCATGTACAAAAGCCAATATCTGACCATTTTAAATACAAAAATTTCATATGTTTTAACATAACACTTTTCCCTGGTTTCAGCCAGCTCATATTTTATCTGTTCCAGCACCCTACCGTGCTTCCTTCCTGAGTTCTTACATCTTCACTTTCTCATCTTCCTTCAAGGAGGCAATTGCTTTAGTGAATTATTTCTAATTCCTGGAGAAATGCTTATTCACGACTTTTATCTGTTTCATAACAATAATTTTTTAGTAAGAATTGTTCGTGTCTTATCGAATTTTGCTGCTATTATTCTTGGATATTTTTGTTTCAATGCTTTGTAAGTTCCTGTTTAATTTTTGTCTTTTAGTAAGTTTTAATTTTCCTGATGACAACATTAGGTCTGAGTGGGTGGGGGAGGGTAGCAAGTCACCAAGAGTAGCTGTTTTTCACAACCCAAAATCTCCCTTGCTGCCACAGAGACAGATTACCCCTTTGCAATTGTGGCTTTTTTCTAGCCCAATATCCTCTGCATCCAAACCAACCACATACAGAAGAGCACTGCCACAGATCTGTTTACCTTAGAACCTGTACTCGTTGTTGGAGATTAGAGATACGTTTTGCATTTCATTGTGTACACATTATTTTCTATAGGGTACTTTTGCTGTTGCTTTCTGAGCTATGCTGCTACCAAGCCCTTTCCTCTTTCTCTGTATTTCTTTTCTTCATTTCTGCCTTTAGTTTGGTTTCATCTGCTTTTACCAAACTTTGCACATATTTCAGAATATGCATATTTATTTCAGAGGACAGTAACAATGTATATAGAGTTTAAGACGATGAACTTTAGAGTCAAACTTTGTTTTAAATTGGTATCTTTGTGGCCTTATGCAGATCACTTAACTTCTTGAGGCTTCATAACCTCTTCAGAAAAATCAGTAGAATGGTTGTATCTACCGTTCAGTGCAGGATGAAGTGAGTTAGTATATGTGAAGTTTTTAAAACAGCACTTGGTACATAGTAATTGTTATATAAATATTAGCTATTGTTGTACTTTTTTCATCAAAATAAATGATATTTATTGGATTTAAAATTTTTTCTTTTGTTGCTTTTTGATTTCTAGAAAGAAGAGAATGCTGACTTAAACAGCCACCTTCACACCAGCATAATTACTCCCCCTTTCATGCTGCTTATTTCCTTGCATGGTTATGGAGCCTTGACTGTCCATTCATGTTTAGGAATGAAAAAGAAAACTTCACTTGATTAATATAGATGGCTGACATGGGGGGTACTTCTGCCTTGTCTAGCCTTTCTCCATCCCAAGACTCCTGACTCCCTGTCTGGGCAGGTGTGCAGGGCATGCCACACTGTGGGCTTCCCTTCAGGGTGTATTCTTAGCTGTGGAAGTCTAGGCTCGAGCCATTTCTCTTGGAAACTTGAATCCACTCTCTGACCAATGCCAAAACAAGAAGGGCCCTATTCTCAGGCATCAGCTTCCACTCTGGGAACTCTAGGCCCTTCTTTGCAGATTGGCTTGATTTCTTTGGAGAGTATTTCCTGTATTCCACCATTCAACCCGGAGATAACCGGTGTGCTGCTGGCGGGGGTGGAGGAGGCCAACAGTGCAGCCATTCATAGGCTTTTTGCCAATCACCTCGCGCGAGCCAGTGGGGCTCACTGCAGGCTCTGTGCTGGAGGGAGGGTGGTGCCTTCCATCTGCAGGCTTCCTTGTAGGCAGGGGCAGCAGTAGCGCAAGGCGTGTAGACAGGAGCCTCCCAAAGTCAGCAGGGGCCACAAGTGGGAGTCGGAGGAGCCACAGGACCAGAGACTGTTTAGATCATGGCCAGGGCTGGGGAGCTGAGATGCTCATTTAGTTCTAAGCTGTGAGAGAAGACAGGGCAGGAGGTTAGAATATAAACAATTGGAAGGAAGTTGAAAGCGGCATGTGTGGTGGTTTGAGAAAGTGGCTATAAATGTTATAAAAGTGTCAGAAGCTCATTTTTTATTTTTATGAGCAACTGACTGTCTCTGATGTGGGGAGTAGACTGAACACTTGTATACCTACTTATCTTCATATGTGTGCAAGACTGTCTTCCTCTCCCTTGGAAACAATGTTGGCCACAGACGGTTTTCTCTACACATTGGTTGAATTGGGGGGATGGTTAAATGTCTAAAATATGCTTTATTAATGGGTCCAAATGCACACAGCACATTGTCACCTGTGGCTCAGGTCTTCCAGGTAAGTGAGAAGTCAGCAGAAGATAAGAACTGGGTCTCCAAAGAATTGTAGTTGACAGTCATGGTTCAGATCCTCGCTGTTTGAAAACTCACACAGGGCTTGAAAAGCAAGGCTCTCTTGTCCCCAAGAAGTAAACTCTGAGAAGTGTGTATTTTTCTCAAATTATGCAAAGTCAGCCTGGATCCCAGTAATGTGGTTGGATCAGAAAGATTAGTCCATCATCTATTTCATCATTGTTGGCATTTGTATGAAGGAAAAATATAATAAAGCCAGGCAAGACATTTGAGATTTAAAAATCGGTCATTCATTCTCCCTTTTTTTTACACAAAAGGAGAGTCCATTGTCTCCAAACTCCCCTATCTAATGCTTATATGCTCCTGAAAAAAATGCAAACCTCTATGGAAGGTACCATATTTCCCCATGTATGATGCACCTTTTTTTGAAAAATTTGGGGTTTAAAAACTGGGTGCATCTTATACAGTGGTTGTAGATCTTTTTCACTCACATTTCCTGCTTTTTCGTACTTGTTTGTGGCTCGTTGTAGAAGAATAAAACTTGAGTTCAATAACTTTACGTAATATATTCTTTTTCAAATTTCGGGCCCCCAAATTAAGGTGCGTCTTATACATGGGATCATCTTATACATGGGGAAATACAGTAGTTGCTAAGCTTTCGACTCCTTCTTTTAGATTCAGTGTTCCCCAAATTATTTTGTGCAACCCAAGTTCCATGGAATGCTTTATAAAATGCAAGATGTTGTCGTCCAATCAGTTTGAGAAGTACTGCTTTATTTATTTTCCTCCTTGATATTTCTAAAGCACATTAAAATACTATATTAAAGAATCTGAGAAGTTTATTGCCCTCTAAATTAATGGTCTCATCAGTGGGTTGTAACTTGCAGTTTTAATAACTACAATATAAAAGTTAATTTAATTTGTTTAACTAATAGTTCATTTTTTCCCCAATATACTTTCTAGCATTCTGTGGGTTGCCCTGGGGAAGGCTTTTTGACTCCAGTGCCCACGGCCAGGGTCCAAGCACCCACTTGGTGGTGCGGAGGACCACAGTTGGACTCTGTGGGCCAAGATCCCGGGGTTCCTTACCTAATTCTGAGAGAAGCTCTTCTGATGCCCCTGAAGACAGCTTGCTCCAGAAGATTCAGTCTCCAGAACACTCAGCCCAGTGACTGTTTATCATGGAACTAACACACCAGTAACTGATACCCTTCTGCCTGGTATTCTTATGAATGTGAAGTCATTAGCATTTTCTCTATATAATATTATGTCATCTGCAAACAGAGATAATCTTACTTCTTCTTGTCTGATTTGGATGCCTTTTATTTCTTTTTCTTGCCTAATTGCCCTAGTTAGGAATTGCAGTGCCATGTTGATTAAAACTGGTATGAGTGGGCATCCTTGTTCTCTCTCTCTCTCTCTTTGTATTTAATAACCTTCTTTTTGTTTTTTTTTTTTTGTTGTTTTTTTTTTGTATTTTTGTGAAGTTGGAAACGGGGAGGCAGTCAGACAGACTTCTGCATGTGCCTGACTGGGATCCACCCGGCATGCCCACCAGGGGGTGGTGCTCTGCCCATCTGGGGCGTTGCTCTGTTGCAACCAGAGCCATTCTAGCACCTGAGGCAGAGGCCACAGAGCCATCCTCAGTTCCTGGGCCAACTCTGCTCCAATGGAACCTTGGCTGTGGGAGGGGAAGAGAGAGAGAGAGAGAAAGGAGAGGGGGAGGGGTGGAGAAGCAGATGGGCGCTTCTCCTGTGTGCCCTGGCTGGGAATTGAACCCGGGACTCCTGCATGCCAGGTTGACACGCTACCACTGAGCCAACCAGCCAGGGCCAATAACCTTCATTTTTTAAGAGCAGTTTTAGTTTCACAGAAAAATTGAGAGAAAGGTACGAGGATGTTCCACCGCAGAGGTGCCGCCCCCCATGCACAGCCTCTCCCCTTATTCACATCCCCACCAGAGTGGCGCTTTTGTTATACCAGAGAACCTACACTGACAAAGTGTCCTCTACAGCCCGTAGGTTACGTTAGGGTTCACTCTTGGTGTTGTACCTTCTGTAATTTTGAACACATTTATAAGGACATATATCGACCACTTGTAGTAGTATACGAAATAGTTTCACTGCCCTAAAAATTCTCTGTCTCACCTATCCCTCTCCCTTCCCTCCTAACTGGGGGCAGCTACTCATATTTTTACTTAGCTGTCATCTTCTGAGTCATGGGAGTCAGCGAGGGACTGATACACTTAGACATGCTCCATGAAGGCGGGAAATGCGTTTTCTTCTGCATTACATTCTGTGGCTGGTCACTCACGGCAGCGTCGGCACTCAGGAACTACTGGTTGGATGCATGGGCTTGTGTTAGAGAGAGATGTTTTCTTAGGCCTAATGTTCTCATCTATAAAAACAGAGTTTGTAGACCAGGTTCTACCTGGGTGTAAGCTCCCACCCAAGAGCATCAGAGCCCCTCTCTCCCTGTGTCAGTGGTCATGGGACAGATTCCTCAGAGACCCTACCCCTCCATCATGGTTTCACCATCTCCCGGTTCTCAGTGCCACCTGTGCAGACAGAGAGAGAGGCAGGGCAGGGGGGACTGGCTGTTCCAGTGCCACCTCTCTCTCCCTTCCTTTTGTGCTCCACCAGCACACGAGAGCCACCGACCTTCAACAAGCTGAGCAAATTATTTTCTGCTAATGAGCTTAATTACCTAGTTCTCTATTTAAGATAAACTTTAAAATGTTGTAAAGGCCTTTAAACCCTTTGTTGCACTTGCAGGTACTCGTGACAAGATGTTAGAACTGCGGCAACCCCACGCATCCCGGCAGCTGTGACAGCCCAGCTAATGAGGCTGGTGCTCACCTGCCTCTTCACACCCGGGCCTTTCCTGGAACTCCGCAGCAAGCACTCGGGAGGGCGGTTAGCAGCCTCCTTATACCGCTGAGAAAGCAGCCCGAGGAGGGCGAGTCCCTTTGCCCTCTTCCAGTCCTGGTCTGGTTCCCTTTGGTTACATGGTGCCCCTTCGCCTGCCCTGCAGAAAACATGGGAGTCCCTCCCTTGGGAACCTTTCAAAGTCTGCGTTTACCGGAAGAGGTTGACTGAATGAGGGATGTCGTTGGAAAGAAATGACTTTTCTCTGGTTCTTCATAGAAAACACAAAGGCCCAGAGAAATTCGTGGTCCCCAAGGCCTCAGGGAGCTCCAAGGGTCCCATCTCTATACATATTATCTGCTATTCAGTCAATCAACCTCCATTTCTTGAATAACTAGTCCTCATTCAGCTCAGGCTGTGCTTTGCAGAGGTGCCGGTCAGTCTCCAGGTGAAAATCACCTGGAGAACTTCCCTCCCTCCCTCTTTTCCTCCCCTCCCCTCCCCTCCCCTCCCCTCCCCTCCCCTCCCCTCCCCTCCCCTCCCCTCCCCTCCCCCCTCCTCCCTCCCTCCCTCCCTCCCTCCCTTCCTTCCTTCCTTCCTTCCTTCCTTCCTTCCTTCCTTCCTTCCTTCCTTCCTTCCTTCCTTCTTTCCTTCCTAATGCTGGTTGTTGCCCACCAAATTAATAGTCTCATCAGTGGGTTGTAACTTGCAGTTTCAATAACTAGTCTCAGATAAATAAGGCAAATGTATTTTATCTTGGGTACCAACTTCAGTTGATTGACAGCGATAACCCGGGACAGTGCGTTTAAAAAGATTCTGAGATTGGCCTGACCTGTGGTGGCGCAGTGGATAAAGCGTCGACCTGGAAATGCTGAGGTCGCCGGTTCGAAACCCTGGGCTTGCCTGGTTAAGGCACATATGGGAGTTGATGCTTCCAGCTCCTTCCCACCTTCTCTCTCTGTCTCTCTCTCCTCTCTCTCTCCCTCTCTGTCTCCCTCTCTCCCTTTCTCTCTCCTCTCTAAAATGAATAAAGAAAATTAAAAAAAAAAAAAAAAAGAATTTAAAAAAAAAAAAAAAAAAAAGATTCTGAGATTGAATCTGGGCTTGTTGGCCAAGAAAGGGTGATCTGCTAGTCAGGCCTGCAATCTGTTTAGAAGTAGAAAGTGGCAATCCACACGCCAGTTATTTGCCACCAATGACCTAAGCGTTTGCTGTGAGATTGGGAGAGACAGTCACATCCACACATCTTTTTAGTACAGACCACATGTGACGGGCACAACAGAGATACTCAAGAGCCTCATGAGGATTTGAACGGCTCAAAGATTAGCATTTATAAAGGAATTTTTCAGGCCATGTTTATCCTTACTGATTTTTACCATCAGAGGGATCAAAAATTGGAAGCTAGTTCTTAGTGAGATTTGGAGCTGTTGAGAGTCAAGTTTCCCACATGAGGGTCATTGTAGACCTCAGCATGCCCATATCATATGTGGGCCAGGCCCACAGGCATTTCCTGGTAGCAACACTTGGCACATAAATGATAAGACCCGCAGATGGTCCGCTTCTTTGAGAAGCAAGCTCTGACCCAGTGTTCTCCACAGGGTCAGCCCCACCCAGGTGGCACTGAGGCTGAAGGCTCACCATATTTAAATTGTAAGGAGTTCAGGAGCACCCTCAGGGGTCCCAGTCCTGCTCAGTGAACATTGCACAGACGGTGGGCTCCCCGAGGTGGGAGGAGGGCTGCAGGGTCAGCCACCCCGAGAGCGGGAAAAGCAGCATCTTTGTGCACCTTGCTTCAGTCTCAGAGCAGGCGAGGACGCGGCCCCTGAGCAGTCTGCTCCTTCCTGCAGGGCTGGGGAAACGAGGAAGCCACACAGGGGGAAGAGCAATTGGGACCTGGAAGGGGGAATGAAGGAAGGAGACTTCCTAAAAAGCTCATTTTGTTAGGTATTGGAAGGAAAAAGTTGGCACGTATGGCAATTTATAGTTAAAAAAAAATCAAGGGGGACAAACAATGTGAGAACGAAAATAGTGAAGAGTCTGAGCATATGGCAGGGCAGGATGTCACCTCCTGTAGGAACGTGTACGCTCCAGGGCAGACGTGCAAGCAGAGCACAGGGGACACGGGGCTGGAGTGCTGAGGCTTCTTAGCGCCTGTCTTCTTCACACAGAAGGGAAGGACAAAGCCTCTCAATGGCTGGCTTTGGTTATACTGAGGGCTGAGTGAACCCCTAGTCTGCGTCACTTCCCCAGGAACTCAAAGAGAAGCTTGGCTCTTCCTTACTCTTCAGTCTCTCTCTCTCTCCTCCTTCTTCTTCTCCTTTTTCTGGCCACATACAATGTTCAATAAATGTTGGCTTTAAAAATGGATATTCCCTGTCAAGAGGAAAATCTGGGAACATAAAACATTGACTTGGGAATTATTGTGGTAGCCCAACCAAATGCTGATCATTGTTTAAATTCAAGTTAAACCCAGAAGACTGAGGTACGGGAGCCTGTATCAGCACTGTCTGGAGAAGGACAATTCCAGCAAAAGCCTCAAGCATTTTTATTCTGAGATTCTACATTTCCTACAGCTGCTGCCTGTGACCAAACACCCTTGGTCAGAGAGTCACAAAGATAGCTTGGGAAGTATCCACTGCTGTCATACCTAAATCAAAATGTATTATGTTTAGAGCCAGTAGGGTTTCTTCTAAGGAGTGTTGGGAGGCATGTCTGGGCTAAAAGTCTTCGTGTTTGTTCTCTTGCTCTCTCTCTCTCCTCTCCTGTTCTCTCTGAATCTTCACTTTTCCCCTAGGGCATTTTATCTGCTCACATCTCTCCTTTCAATCCTTTGTATCTAAATATTTACAAATCTGGCCCTGGCAGGTTGGCTCAGCGGTAGAGCGTCGGCCTGGCGTGTGGGGGACCCGGGTTCGATTCCCGGCCAGGGCACATAGGAGAAGCGCCCATTTGCTTCTCCCCGCCCCCTCCTTCCTCTCTGTCTCTCTCTTCCCCACCCGCAGCCAAGGCTCCATTGGAGCAAAGATGGCTCGGGCGCTGGGGATGGCTCCTTGGCCTCTGCCCCAGGCGCTAGAGTGGCTCTGGTCATGGCAGAGCGACGCCCCGGAGGGGCAGAGCATCGCCCCCTGGTGGGCAGAGCGTCGCCCCTGGTGGGTGTGCTGGGTGGATCCCGGTCGGGCGCATGCGGGAGTCTGACTGTCTCTCCCGGTTTCCAGCTTCAGAAAAATACAAAAAAAAAAAAAAAAAGAATAAATATTTACAAATCTGTAAAAGCTGCACTATGCAAATGATTGAGAAGCATCAACCACAGGAAGAAGCATGAGATTAATTTGTAGTAGAAGGGCAGTGTGAGGGTTGGATAATCACCCCTTCAAATGAGAGTCCTGGGGGATCTTGCTCCCTGGTTGCTGCTCAGGCTGGAGCAAAGTGGGCAGCGAGGAGGGAAGGTGTTGCTCAATGTTACATAAAATTACTGCCCTCCATCCGCTATGTTAGACAATCTGCATGGTCAGAGGCTACCAAGGAGCTGTTTCTAGGAACCACGCCAAGTCCAGTCCATTAAGAGAAGTCGGGGAGTGTTTAAGATCTAGTGAAACCATCTATCATTAGAATTGAAGCGCTCAACAGAGGATATAGCCAAGAGGCTCACCACAAATTTTTCTTGACGCTGGAAAAATTGGCTTAAGGGATTTAAAAAAAAAAAAAAAAAGTTCCCAAGGTTCTTGATTGGAATTTTAACACATATCCTGCAGCTTGATTACAGCTAGAAAGAAAGAAGTAACTCAAATAAATTCACATTTTTGGCTGTTCAGCACAGCAATAAAGAATAAACTGCCAGGGAACTTGTTATAGGTACCTGAATTGGGGGATGGGCTCATAGAGATGGCGACCCACAGACGTAATATCTCGCCTGAAATGGCTAAGGGCTAGTTTGATGCCTTTATCTTCAGTTTTTAGTGGCACCTCCTTATATCTCAGACCCCTTTTCCTAATGAAAAATTAAGAGACCACTACTACTGGTCCTGCATCTTGATATCATGAGACATTACTGTGCAATCTCGTGAAAGCGAGTGGACCTCCCCCAGCCTGTTGTCGTCACTGGGACAGAACACAATGTGTCAGAGCACAGGGTGGTCTTGCGATGCAGTTCCAGAGTACACATGTAAATGAGTTTATTTAACACTGGCTTCAGGAAAGAAAACTTTATGCAGCTCTGAGCTAACACTTGAACTCATACTAATAATAGTAATAACATTTTTATCTCTGGTAGTGGGGCAAAGGAACTGTGGGTAACGGAAATCCACTGAATAGAAAGGCAAACCCTATCCCTGTCCGTGCCTGCTCCACTGGACCTATGCACGATGGGGGAAGAGGCGAGTTGACAGGTATTCATGGTGAAGCTTGGTCCTGGCTACTGGAGGCAAGTATTAAATAAACCTTGGTTAGGACTTCTGTGTCATGTTCTTCATCATGTCATCATTGCACACGACCCTCCCTTCTAGTCCAAGAAGAACAGCTTAGTCACTCCCTGCCACATCTCGGGGACTTCTCAAAGATCTTTGCCCATCCTCTCTCTTTCTTCCTCACACCCAGGAAAGAAGTTTTAATAAGTCTAGGAGAGACCCAAGAACATTATTGGTGGTACTTTTAAATCATGCCATGTGTAATATCTTGGAATTCTTTCTCCTCCTCCTCCTCCTTCCTCCACCCCCCTGCCCTGATATACAACTGTGTGAAGGCCACCGTGAGGTTGTGTCCTGCCTGGGAAGACTTAGGATAAGTGACTGGTTAGCTTTTGCTTCCTCCTCCTCTACTGAGAAAAATTTTCTCCCCTTCATGCCACTTCCTTTCTTTGGTTTACCTGTGCATGCTGCCAAGTGTTGTGCTCTTGAGAGCCAGGATTTGGACTTGGTGCTAGTGTGGTGGAACTGGGTCTGCATGTAACACAACAACAAAAAAAACAGGTCCCTGTGACCTCCCCTAAGTCACTTGCTGCCTGAAGTTTGGAGCAAAAGGCTTGTAGTTGGAGACAAAGTAACTGTCCATAGCTCAGATGCTCTGCTTGTGTTCTCTAGGCATCTAGTGTGGAGATGGGTGGCTGATCTGGCCATGACTCCGATCTCTTTACTGAGGCAAGACAAACATATCTCAGGCTCAAACCCTCCTCTGGACCTTGGCTTCTGCTGTTCTCCAGGGCTGGGATGCTCCCCCTCCTCCACCCTACAATCAGTCCCGTCACTGCAATATTACATTGCAACTACAAGTCCCAATGCTGCAGTTCTAGGAGACTGCTCCTGGTCACCTTCCCCTCCACTCCAGCTTCAGTCTTCTCCGAATTACTGTAGCGTCTCTTTACCTACAGTTTAGGATGGGATTACAGGCTCCTGCTTTGGGTGTTCCCGTGCCTCTGTTTGTTTCAGGTTTATACATTTTGTTATTTCTACCAGACTGTAGGTTTCCCCAGGGAAGTGAGCTCAACTGTATATCCATGTCCTCCCGGTGCCCAGCCCAGTGCCCAGCCCAGTGCCCTGAGCTCAGAAAGTGTTAACGGCACTGTTTGACAGCTCATGACTGGGAAATGAGAAGGTCAATTAGATGACTGTCATCTCCCTTCTCCAGTGGAACAAAACCCAGAGTAAACAACAGATACTGTCTGTGCAAGACGCAGTCCTACATGAGACCTTGTCAGGAGCCCAAAGCAGCTGTTCGAGGTGTCAGGCCTGCCAGAGGAGAGCAGGACTTCCCGAGAGCCAGCCCTGGGGCACAGCCCTGCTCTTTGTGTGTCCAGGAAAGGAAGGGAAAAGCGGCCAGTAGGTCCTCTGAAAACTCTTGGGCCTTGTGGGGATATGCCCAACTATTAAAGAGGATACTCTACTTCCAGAGAGTATTGAAGTATGAGTGCTTCAAGCTAAGAAAATCCAGACCTTAGTTCGCTAAAGAAACCTCGCTCTGTGACTATTAGTTTCTTTGGGTTGCCATAGCAAAGGACCACAAACTGGGTAATTTAAACGATGAAAAATTTTTTTCCTCACGTTCTGGAGGCTAGATGTCTAAGATCAAGGTGTCAGAAGGGCTGTTGCATTCTGAGGTCTCTCTCCTTGGCTTTTAGATGGCTGTCTTCCTTCCATGGCCTTCCGTGGCCTTCCCTCTCTGCATATCTTGTTCTCATCTTCTCTTCCTATAAGGACACCAGTCATCTTGGAGTAGGGCCACCCATAGGATCTCATTTTATGTGAATTACCTCTTAAAAGGTCCTATCTCCAAATACAGTCAGATTAGGGGTTAGGAGTTCAACATAAGAATTTGGGGGCGGTTACAACTCAACCTATCACAGTGACTTTGGGCAAGGTTGGATTTTACTCTTATTGAGTTTTATTTAATTCCTTCAACAAGATTTATTGAGCACCTACCCTTCACCAGGCCCTCTTAAAATGCTGAGGGTACAGCAGTGAACACAATAGACATATGGTGCAGGGAGACAATAAGAAAAAAAAAGGTAGCATGTTGAACAATCATACAATGTATGGAAGAAATTAAAGCAGGGTTGTGGCATTGGAGTGTCACTTAACTGATCCCCCAACTTCAGGCAGGACTGAGTACAAATCTCCTCTAAGGGTGGGCAGATCAAGGAGGGGCAGCAGAGTGCATAGCTACAGAAAGACGCAACTTTAACGGAGACAAGGAAGACAGTGAACTTGTGACATATTTTGCTTATCTTGGTTCAGTCATCAGTGCAAGTAGAGATCACCGTCTAGCAATCCAGAGTAGGCCGAGACTCGAAAGGGCAGTGATGGAAGAATTAGGAAAGATCAAGAAAAAAGATGTGCCATTCAAGACCAAAGCTAAGACTGTCCACACACTGGGAGTTCCAATGAATCAGTACAAATGTGAACACTGGACAGTTGACTGATAGGAAAGTTATCTGAGAGAAAAAAAATTATTAATTAGAACTATGGTGTTGGAGAGCTCTGGGATAGCCTGGACTTCCAGAGAGAAGAACAAGTGGGTCCTAGAACCAGTGAAGTCTGAAATATCGCTGGAGGCAAAACTGAAGCCATCTTTTTTATTTTTCTTTTCTTTTTTTTTTCTACGCTGTTCCCATGCTTTCGTCACAGAGTCATCCTCCACATGAAGAACAACCCTGTTTCCTAAGCTGGGCTTTGGTATCAGCTCACCACTGGAATGCACCAGCCAACAGACAACTAGGCAGGTGCAGTGGCGAAAACTGAAGCTATCTTACTTCAAGCACATTAGTAATGCTGGGGGAAAAAGAAGATGGCAGGAAAGGAAGAAGACCAAATATGAGATGGATTGACTCCATAGAAGAAGCCGTAGGCATGAGTCTGTAGGAGCTGAGTAGGGCCGCTGAGGACAGGATGTTATGGGTGTCACTCTTTCATAAGGTTGCCAGGAGTTGGAGCCAGATCACCAGCACATAGCACACAGCCAAGTGGGGAAGGATGAGACTAGAACTCCTCCTCTTTTAAGTATTAACTCTGCTTTTTTTACAGGCATAGATATGCTCTCCTTCCTCCCCCTACACCCTTGACCAATACAAGCTCAGGGCCACCAGGGGATCTGTGAACGAGGCTATGACTGGGTTTGGCAAATAAGGGTCACTGATAGAGAAACAGTCCAGGCACTCACCCTACAGCCTGGGAGATGGGAGTGCAATCATCCCCATGGACAAAAGCCATTACTCCCATTGAAAACCTGACAATCCATTACTCTCATTACTGATAAGTGCTGACATTGATTACAGACTCATTATGTGCAAAGCACTGATCTTACTTATCCTCCCCAAAGCCCAAAGTGTACTATTTTTTCTGTTCACGTTTGCAGATGAGGACACTGAGGCCCAGGGCGGTTATGCAACTTGCTGCAAATCCATCGGAGTTCATTCTTTGCCGCTGTGCTGAGCTGTCTAGGGAAGGGTTGGCCACTGATAGAGTTGGAGTTGAAAGTTAATTTTCATTGGCTTCCTAACACTTTTATCCACATTTAAAGCTGCCAGCATAACACCTTGCCAAAGGACTAATAAATCTTATTTCTAATAAGTGACTGCTAACATTAAAACATGCAAAGTTTTTTCAGCATACATTTTCCCAGCAGTTGTAGCTCATTCCTACGATACCAGGCATGAACTACTGCAGTCTGTCCATGGTGATGAGAAGAACCCTGGGCACGAGTCCAGCAGCATGGTCTTTGACAGCAGCATGAAATATTTCGGGAAGTTTCACCAAGTTTCCCGAGCTACCCCAATTGCAGTGAAGTCTTCTTGAAGGTATCTGTTGCAAGGAGTCTTCACACATACGTCTGATGCTTAGGGATCACTCAAAGCAAATGGGCCATGGGGACAAGTGCTTCTTTGAGTAGGTTGCTTTCTCAGTGAAACCCAGGCTTTCTTAAGAAACTCTGGGTCAATGTTTTGAGGCCTGGTCTGGCTTCTGTGGGTATTGCTTCAGCCACAGCAACCCAAGCCCCTTTTCTTTGACCTCAAGGTAAATCTCTACCTTGGGGATAATGTCCTGTTTGCTAAGTATGATGACCAGAGTTTAGCTAAAAATCCAGGGTTGGTGGATAACTGCTTATTGGATAGGTTGGACACACTTCCTATGGTTTTAGATGGTTGGCTTCCACATCTGTGAATTTCCAGTTCATATCCCTTGACTACTTTTCTACTTTTTGTGGTCTTGTCTTTACTTAAAGAGTTCTTTATATATTTTAAATGTGAACCCCTTGCTAATTGCATGCTGGCAAATACCTTTTTTCCAATTTGTGACTCATCTTTTTACTTTATTAGATAAAAATTTCAATTTTAAATTTGTATATACCCTATGACCCAGCAATCCCTCTACTGGGTATATACCCCAAAACCTCAGAAACATTGATACGTGAAGACACATGTAGCCCCATGTTCATTGCAGCACTGTTCACAGTGGCCAAGACATGGAAACAACCAAAAAGCCCTTCAATAGAAGACTGGATAAAGAAGATGTGGCACATATACACTATGGAATACTACTCAGCCATAAGAAATGATGACATCAGATCATTTACAGCAAAATGGTGGGATCTTGATAACATTATAAGGAGTGAAATAAGTAAATCAGAAAAAAACAAGAACTACATGATTCCATACATTGGTGGAACATAAAAATGAGACTAAGAGACATGGACAAGAGTGTGGTGGTTACCAAGGGTGGGGGGGGAGGGAGGACATGGGAGGGAGGGAGGGAGAGAGTTAGGGGGAGGGGGAGGGGCACAGAGAACTAGATGGAGGGTGACGGAGGACAATCTGACTTTGGGCGAGGGGTTTGCAACATAATTTGATGACAAAATAACCTAGACATGTTTTCTTTGAATATATGTACCCTGATTTATTAATGTCATCCCATTACTATTAATAAAAATTTATTAAAAAAAAATAAAGTATACAGAAGAGAAAAAAAAATTGTATATACCCATTTTTTCTTTATGATATGTTCTTTTGATGTATTTTTTAAAAATTATTTTTAATTTTAGTTGACATACAATATTATATTAGTTTCAGGTGTACAACATAGTCATTTAACAAGTGATCACCTTAATAAGTACTATTTATCATTGTACATAATTATTGTGTTATTGACTATAATATATTCCCTTTGATGGACAGTACATACCTGGGACTTTTCTTATAACTGTAAGCCTTAAACAGTATGTACAGACTCCATTTCATATTTCATACTCTACTGACAAAAATTATCCATCGTTTTTCTAAAAGTTTAGTTTGAGATTTTGTAATTGTTGTTTGGAAACATATTTTTCAAAAGGCAAAGGGCATTATCTGCCTAATAAAGAAATATCTGCTTGTAGATCACATAACTATGTTTTTTTTCTTTCTTTTTTCAAGTGAGAGGAGAGGAGGTAATGAGACAGACTCTCCATGTGCCCCAGCCAGGATCTACCTGGCAACCCCTGTTTGGGGCCGAGACTTGAGTCAACCAAGTTATTTTTAGGGTCTGAGGCCAATGCTCAGACCAACCAGTGTCCAGGGCTGACACTCTAACCAACTGAGCCACTGGCTGTGAGAGGGGAAGAGAAAGAGAATGGGGAGAGGGAGGGGGAGAGAAGCAGGTGGTCGCTTCTCTTGTGTGCGCTGACCAGAGATCAAACCCGGGCATCAGCACACTGGGCTGATGCTCTATCAACTGAACCAACTGGCCAGGGTCAAACTGCGTTTCTTAGGAGTGGGATTTCTCTCCTGATGGTGACACTGGTATTGAGTGGCTTAGCAAATCTCTAATTCTGGAATTCATCTTGATCTTACTTGAGGGACAGCCTGTATATTTCCTCTCTTGCTCTACCAAATAATTACCATTGCAATTGTTTAAGAACCTAAGAACTAAAACCTTTTTCCTCCTAGTCCCCTCTGCAGTGCTTTAGCATAATATATATCTATATCTATGGATGTATTTACCTATCTAGATTGTGAGATTGGCACACATTATGTTTGTGTCTTGGTAACTGATAGTTTCCATTTATGTCATGTAAGAGGCAATATTAAAATTAATGTAGGTTTTCAGAACATATTGAAGTTTGCGTAGAAGGGGCAACCTTGGTCCTGTAGCATAGGAGGTTAGAATATTAAAACAGGTTAGGTTATGATGTGCTACCAACAAGCTCAGGGGCTTAGCTCTCAGCAGGGGTCCAGAAACCCCAGGGTGCGTCAATCTTGTGGCTCCACCATCTCAATACCAGGCCTCCTCGCCACTGGGCAAGTGAAAGAAGAGCTGGAGAATTTCTTTGGCTTTGGCCTGAAATTGGGGCACATCACTTACACCTATAGTTCATTGACAGCCTGTTTCATGTGACCCCCACCTAACTGCCAGGAGGGTGGGAGTGTGAGGAAGCAGATGGACCATTTGCTAAGCATCAGGGGAGGCTAGCCTGGGACTAATAGACCACCCACAAAATTTGCACCTGCATAGTCAAGAATTCACTGTAGCTGTAGCTGATATTGTGAGTCCTGCTTAAACCTCATAAGTCAGGATATTCCTCCTGCAAATACTAATTAGCAAAATCTGCCTCCTGAGACAAGGTACAGGGAGGAAGTCAAGAATGTGCAAGTCCTCAGAGGTAAGAGAGAGAAAGCTCTGAGTGTCAGCTATGGTTCTGACTGCACGGCTTCCCATTTGCAGGTGGAGGGGGTCCATATTGAGAAGTAAAGCAAAGCAGGACAATGTGTGGGTTTCCAAGAAGCTTAAGATAAATAATGAGAAATGTTTTCCGTGTGAATGGCACTCAAGGTCTGTGAAGGAACTAGTCGCTGAGAAGCCACTAGAGTGATTTATTGACAGGCTGAGAGATGTTGCTGCCATCATGAAAGTGGTTCTTTGTCAGGATGGGTCACAAAAGAAGGGGATGGGGCCAGGCCAGAGATGCATATGAATTTTCCCCAAGACATATGAAAGAAAATTGAAAAGGATTATCTGGTCCCTTATGTCAATGTACATTCTGCAGAAATGATCATTAAGTTGGTATTTAGGACAAAAAAAGGTGAAAACAAACCGCTGGTGATTTTCAGAAAAAAAAAAAAAAGATGAAGTTATAGGGAGAAAGGGAAAAAGTTAGCAGAGAAGGAAAGTACGGAGAAGCAAGCAATAATTGTTTTTGCAACCGCAGAAGATAAAATGCGTATCTGAGAGGTAAGCCTGACCTTCCTACGATGCATGTATCAGACTCGGGAGTGTGGAGACAAAGGGAAGAAAGTCACAGGGGAGCAGGAGCCAGAACGCAGTGGCTGTATGCAAAGTGGAAGCCATTGTGGGCGACGGGAGAGATAATAGAGGGAAGTGGAGAGCGAAGAATAAAGCAGGGTGATAAGGAACGTGCAGCTAAGAGGGAAAAAAAAACAGGGGGACGGGTGAGATAAATCCCCTGTAAAGAAGTCTTTAGCAGAGGCCAAGAGTTCTGGGAAGAAGTTTATCTGGAGGGCTAGAGTCTTTGGGGAGCCTTGTGCCTCCAAACGTGTAAAAAAATGGACTGCTGGCATCAAACAGTTCTCGTCCCAGGCTATGCTGATCATGAAGCAGTCGCCATTTATGTGTCCTTTCCAAGAGTCAAGGTGCAGCCCCGGGCGTGCTGGGTATGCATCTCACTGAGCTCACTACCATGAGCTCAGAGGTAAGAGTTACAACAGATTGTAAACAAGAGCTGATGTTTAGGGTGCTTGCTGGGTGTCAGGTCCTGTTCTAGGAGCCTTCCATGGGGCAAGAGGTTTAATTTCCAGGCCAGCCCTGTCTTTGCCTTTCTGTACCTCTTTTTTTTCCCTCTATTAATTGGGATTGTTGGAGAACCCCTTGCGCAATCCTCTAACAGGTGAGCTGAGGAAAGAACTAATGTCACCCTTTGCAGATGGGGCCAATCCTTGCTCCGCGGCTTTGATGGACAGAGCTTCACACTTGGGAAGGGAAAAGGGGCAGAGAACTTGGGAGATGACAAAGTCGTGGGGAGAGGAATGATGGCAACTGCAACTTCTGCCTCTTGGTCCTAGATGTGACACTCCTCAGGCCTCTTACTTTTCCACATTAGGTCACAGCCCCTTGGTTATGACTAAGGAAATGGAGGCATGAGGAGCTGCAGGGCTGCCTGACATTCACACAAACACAATCAGAACGGGAACGTGCGCATCGTGATTCCTGGGCAAGGGGGGCGGCTTTATCTGTGATGCACGCTTAGCAGAAGGCAGGATTCAAGCTAAGAAAATAAGTCAGACAGAGAAAAGCAAATACCACGAGATTTTGCTTATATGTGGAACCTAGAAAACAAAATAAATGAAAAAACAAAACAGAAATAAACTCATAGGTGCAGAGGACAAACTGAGCTTTGCCAGATGGGAGCAGGGTTGGGGTTGTGGGCTGGGTGAAAAGAAGGGGGAAAGGATTAAGAAGTACAAACTGGCAGTTACAAGATGGTCACAGGGATGTAAAGGAAAGCTTAAGGAACAGGGTTAATAATATTATAATAACTATGTATGGCGCCAGATGGGTACCAGACTCATCGAGGGGGAATACTTCATAAGGTATATAAATGTCTAATCACTGTATTGTACACCTGAAACTAATACATTGTATGTCAACTGTAATTGAAAATTAAATTTTAAAAATAAATAAAGTGAAGGGCAAAGGTCAGATATGCCAGGGAGTGTTTAGCAAGAGGTAAGAATTTAAAAGGTGATAGCTGTCTGCAGCAGCCAAGGGACACCTCAACACCAGAGGTCTCAGAGGCTGTGGTGTTTTCACACCGACCTACAGAGGAGCCAGAGAAAAGTCACCGTGACTCTAGACTACTCCTGAAACGAACAAGATGCTCCTACTCCGTGCCACCATCTTCCTTTTAAAGTCTGAAGGTTGAAAATCTTGCAGTATTTGCCTCTGTGCAAACTCTGTAGCTTGCACTCGACCCCTCCATCTCCTGAGGCCAGTGCCTCACCTACATAACTTCCTGTTACACCTTCCGTTTATGTCTGTGAGGCCCTCTGCAAGCAGGGATTGAGACTTGTACCTGCACTTCCAGGTGGCACTGTTTGTTGTGTCTTGATACAAAAAAAAAATAGCTTCCTTGGGCTTACACTGGCTGAGGTTCACTTATTTGTCATGTTTTTGTTACCGACAAAGGACCAGGAGGAGGGAAGGCTTCCTAGAAGCCTGTTGGGCTCTGAAAAGTCAGTCTATTCATAGAATTCTCAAACCAACGAAGGTGTGGGTAGGTTATGAAGTCCAGGCTCTGGCCTCCAGGTCATGATCCTTTACTCTAAGCCTGCCTGAGTCCCCTCTTCTGCTACAGGACCCATTCTGTCCAGGATCAGACATTAGGATTAAACTTCCCATCCAGTCCTAAGGGCTTCTCTCCCATCTACTATCTAAAGTCTCCACTGCTGGTTAGAGAAAGGTGGAAAATAGACCCTTCTGTCTTCTGCTGATGAGAACGTGAGATACTGCAGACTTTCTGGAGAGCAGAAATCCTTAAAACATATGCATAGTTTTAGCCCGGTACTTCTATGCCTAGAAATATATCCTAAAAAGGTAACCAAGTTATTGCACAAAGATGAAGAGACAAGAATGTTCAGTAGAATACTATTTATAATGATGAACAATTGGAAACAACCACAAATGCTCAATGGTAGCAATTGACTAAATGCATCATGACAGAGTCAACAGTGGTATATGTGTGTGTGTGTGTGTGTGTGTGTGTGTATTATAGATGATATTTATGTATATTTGCGTGGCAGGATGTTTAAGATATACTAGGAGAAATGTAAGTTATAAAATAGCATCTAGGGTAGACTCCTGTGTACATGCATGTGTCTAGAAAAAGTTTATAGCAATAAATAGCTAGATGTCAACACTGTTTGTCTTAAGGGGGTGGGAAGGTTTGATATAACTTTATTTTTTTTTTCTATAATGAGTAAGGTTTTAAAAAAATAAACAAATACATTGAAAAATTTAAAAAACAAATTTTACTATTTAGAATTGTCCAGGTTTCTTACAAATCAAGGTGATACCATTTTCTGAGCTCCTGGTGGGAGAGGAAAAGGGGACAATATTTTCCCCATTTGTTAATTTTACTTTAGGCAAATTGCAGTGAATGCAAGTGTGATATTGAAGATAAAAAGGTGTCACAAAGATTTAGCCTGACTGGTGTAGGAGTATGAGAGTGTGAGGTATGTGTGTGAGCCTAAGATAGTAAGGACAATCCCTCTGCCTTCTTCATAGATGTAGATTCTCCTGGATTGGTGTTTCTAGTGTATACATTTAGACTAGGAACCTTACAAAGCAGGTGATAACCAAACTTCTTTTTTTTTTTTTTTTTTTTTTTACAGAGACAGAGAGAGTCAGAGAGAGGGATAGATAGGGACAGACAGATAGGAACGGAGAGAGATGAAAAGCATCAATCATCAGTTTTTCATTGCGACACCTTAGTTGTTCATTGATTGCTTTCTCATATGTGCCTTGACCGGGGGGCTACAGCAGACCGAGTAACCCCTTGCTCGAGCCAGCGACCTTGGGTCCAAGCTGGTGAGCTTTGCTCAAACCAGATGAGCCCGCAATCAAGCTGGCGACCTCAGGGTCTCAAACCTGGGTCCTCTGCATCCCAGTCCAATGCTCTATTCACTGCACCACCGCCTGGTCAGGCTGATAACCTAACTTTATAGTCTTTTTGTTTGTTTGTTTTCTGGCTGGGTGGGCAAATTTTATCCCAGGTGCTGGAAGGGTGGTGCATCTCCATTCCTCCTCCAGAAGGACACGAGGTAGGGGTACGAGCTCCTGGCTCCTGACAGCACGAATGGAAGGAGCCAGTGGGGGTGGGCGACTCAGAGCAGGAAAGGGTAGTAAGTTCTTTTTTTTTTTTTTCCCCTATATTTTTCTGAAGCCGGAAACGGGGAGAGACAGTCAGACAGACTCCCGCTTGCGCCCGACCCGGACCCGGATCCACCCGGTGGGGGTGATGCTCTGCCCACCAGGGGGCGATGCTCTGTTGCGACCAGAGTCACTCTAGCACCTGGGGCAGAGGCCGAGGAGCCATCCCCAGCACCCGAGCCATCTTTGCTCCAATGGAGCCTTGGCTGCGGGAGGGGAAGAGAGAGACAGAGAGGAAGGAGAGGGGGAGGGGTGGAGAAGCAGATGGGCGCTTCTCCTGTGTGCCCTGGCCGGGAATCGAACCCGGGACTTCTGCACGCCAGGCCAACGCTCTACCACTGAGCCAACCGGCCAGGGCAGGTAGTAAGTTCTTAACATGTGTTTGAAATGTTAATTAATTTTGAGCCTCAAGTTTTTGTGGGACCTGCTGGCAAAGCAAAGCCTTCTCTTCCATCTGGATCCCCGTGGCTTTGTCGGTCGGTGGCACAAAGGGGACAAGGGGAGTAGTGGGTGCTGTGAATCGGCTGACCTGGATTCAAATACTGTTGCTGCTGCAGACGAGCAATTCGATCCTCTATTTCCTCTTCTATAATAAGGGAATGAGTGTATTATTGATCTAGTAAGGATGACAATTAGATCATTTTCATCTTTCAAACCCCTCTTTGTGGATTTTACTTGAAAGCCTTTGAAAACTCTCCCACAATGTTAGAATCCATCTATTGGAGCCATTCTGTATAACTCAAGGCCCAAGTAGCCGTCTGTAGAATAAAAAAATAGCAGCAGCTAAGGCGCTACCTGAACGTGCTTACTGCTGGCTTTCACCACGGATATGGAAAGAAACTGTGTTTAGCAAGAGTTGGTGGATTATTAAGTGGCCTTATCTTAGCTCAACATCTCCGTAAATAAGTCAAGGCTCAGGGCAGCCAAGTGAAAGTACTAGAAATGTCCAAGGCCTTAAATAGCAAAATGCTTTGAAGAAGCCCATCATCCTAATGGAAAAAAAGAACACAAAAGAAAAAACGACTGTCAGTAATTTATATATAGCCCAGACCTCCGCATGCGCCAATGTGATTGCTGCTGATTTACAGTTGTCTTCAGAAATGAGCTTCATGCACCAGATTCACAGAGGCTGGAGGTTAAGAAGGAACTGGCCTGATGACCACAGCCCACAGCCTTTTCTTTGGGAGGCTCCATGGCTCAACTTCTCCATGAAGTAGCGTCCAAGACATCACATGGGCTTGGTCTCCCCTGGTGCCACTTAAATCAATAGTTTGTTCAAGTGATCTAAATGACCATATAAGAGTGGTTGGCAATGGAGTATATATATATAAAAAAATGGCCCATATTCTATTTTTTGCTCTATGAATATGTTACAAGGCTTGACCAGCCCCCCGCCCCAGCAAACAAAGTAGAAATCCCATGTAGTTGCTACAGTCAGTGAACCACAGAGCAAGTTGATTCATGAGATTGTTTTTACTGCCTAAGTGTGTATGCGTGTGTGACTTCTCCCTTATTAAAGCTGTGTGACAATGACATATCTCTTGCCACCGTGTAAAGACACTGAACTCCAAGGTTATATTTAAAAATGCGCCTCTGTAGTATATTATATATATATGTATATATGTATACATATATATATGCAGTATATTTAATATATATATTAAAAAAAAGATTGGTGGTCAGGCCCACTGATGAACATATGGGAATGTTCACCTTAAATAATTTTTAGGTTGATAAAAGATATAAGTAAACCTATTCATTTTCAAAGTAAATATTAATATTCAAGCTCTAGAGCACCTTGGCCCTTGCACCTTGGCACTGGGCAGCGGAAATGTCACAGTTTTGAAGCTATCTCATTCCTGCTGCCCGTGGCACCGGCTGCCCTGTAATTGAGAAGTCAGGTGAGTTCTTATGTGAAAGCGAAGGCTCTGTGTGTGCTATCCCGGGAGAATGCTCCCCAATGCTCTCCAACTGGAAACGGCCCTGAGCTGCTGGCAACGTGCTCCCAAGCTCAGAGTATTCAGGGCAGCAGCTGATAATATATGCTAATCTGGGACCAAGTCAATTGGCCGGGGATGTTCAGTCTTGGGTAAATGGCAACAAGGTGCTGGGAAGGGGCTCGCCACCCCCCATGTGCTGCTGCTTCCACAGGTGGCCCGGTAGGCCATGGGCCGCCCTTGTTCCGTCTCTCACTAAGTTCTAAAATGGATAATCACACCGAGATGGGGGTCAGGCCAGTCAAACAAAGGAACTCTGAGGTTGGCCTGCAAAGTCAAAACTGTCAATTATCCTATTTTATGTCCTACCTACATTTCTAGTAGCGGGGTCCTCATTTCCATTAGACCAATTTGGTACAATGCCGCCTGCTCTAATCCTTTTACCGTCTTGTTTGAACAGGGGAAATGAGTGCAAATGAATGGGGAGGGGGCCAGGGAGGGAGAGGAGGAAGAAAAGGAGACAGAAAAAGAATCATTTCAAAGGGCGATTTTTAACTCCTGACTTGACAGTTTGTTCAAAGCAAACGGAACATCATGATGAAAGCAGGTTGCCGCCGTAACGAGGAGAGTGATTCCAGTCAGAAGTGACCTGGTTTTGAAACCTTGGTTCGCTGATGTTGAGAATCTCAGCCTCTGCACAAGGAAGTCCCTCACACACCTCATGTACCTCTGGAGCCCTGGGTGTGGCTGCAGGAGGTGATGCCTCAGCGCATGGAGAACCGGGGACGGAGGTTGGCCTTCATGCCCACCTGGCTGTGCCATCTTCTCAGGAGGAGAGCCAGCAGCAGACCACACCACAGTACAGAGGGGACGTTAACCCTTTCCTGTGTGAGCCAACTCCCACACGCTTAGCAAAATACTTGAAAACATCTATTTGTTCTCTACAGCTGTGGAATAAATTAGGACAAACTCAGCAATGCACATGTATGACCTGAGTTTCCAAGGGTCAGACGTGTAGGCACAACATTACTGGATGCTTTGGGGAGGGTCTTCCAAGGCTGCAGCTGAGCTGTCAGCCGGGCTGTGTTCTCATCTGGAGGCTCCATGGAGAAGAACATCTTTCTCAGCCCACTAGGCTGCAGACAGAGTTGGTTTCCTTGCAGCTGTGGAACTGAGGGCTCTCACCTTTTTCTGGCTCTCAGTCGAAGGCCACTCACAGGTCTTGCCGTTCGAGGCTTCTCTGACATGACTGCACTCCATCAAGCTCCCAAGGAGGGTTCTAGCTCCGGGTTGCTGGTAGAGAATCTTCCATTATGCACAGCAATCCCCTGAGTGGTGTCTACCACCTTTGCTGTGTTCTGTGGGTTAGATGAAGGCGCGGGCCTGGTCCACGTGAAAAGGGGGGAATTACACAAAGGCACAAACACTAGGAGGTTGGAGGTCACTAGGAGTCATTTTAGGGTTTGTCTGCCACATGCCTGGAACCCTTTCCACCTCTCTCTTCACTGACCTTCCTGAAATTCTCTCCCCAACCAGCTGAATCTGTTTTCTAATGATCCCAGTTTGCCCAAGATTGTCCTCATTTTAGCAGTGGAAGTCCCTCATTCTGGGCTACCCCTCAGCATCAAGCAAACCAGGACAGCTGGTCACCCTAGCAGATCGTATACTTTTTTAAATTTCTCTTTGACCAGTAGGAGGGGTGAAAGAGAAAATGAAAGCTTCTATCAAGAGTGGTTGAACTGTTCTCCAAGCAGCCGTTGCAGGCCCACCGAGTGGAAGGTGATAGCAGGGTAGAGCTGACTGGGTGGGCTCTCCAGCCCTCTCCACTGTTTCACCACCAAGCAAGCCAGCTTTCGATGTGTTCACATAAGTTGGATTCTGTAATTTGCTGTGTGAGGTATGATTTCCTTGGTCAAACGTTGATGCCTTGACACTTGCATCTCACCTATAAACAGTACAGGTCTCTGAGGCATTAGAGACGGGCTCCAGCCTCCTGACTTGTAAGCCGGAGTTCTCTTACACACCATACAGGTGAGCTAAGCATTTGTAGCCATCTGCTGTGTGCACAGCTCTGGACTTGGTGCTGGGCAGTAAAAGAGAGTTTAAGGTTTTTATTTTTGATGTTATTTGTATCTTAATTTTGCTTTTTAAGAAAAGACCCAAATCTGCCTGACCAGATGGTGGCACAGTGGATAGAGCATTGGCCTGGGAGGCTGAGGACCCAGGTTTGAAACACCCGAGGTTGTCAGCTTGAGCGCAGGCTCACCAGCTTGAGCGTGGGCTCACCATCTTGAGTGTGGAGTCACTGGCTTGAGCGTGGGATCATAGACATGACATCATGGTCACTGGCTTGAGCCCAAGGTCTCTGGCTTGAGCAAGGGGTCAATGGCTTGACTGGAGCCTCCTGGTCAAGGAACAGAGAAAACAATCAATGAACAACTAAAGTGTCACAACTATAAGTAAATGCTTCTCATCTCTCTCCCTTCCTATCTGTCTGTTTCTCTCTCTCTCTCTCTCTCTCTCTCTCTCTAAAAACAAACAAACGAACAGTGCCAAATTCCACCTTTAGGGAATTTACAATCATATTGGCAAAGACCTACAATCATATTAGGACATACCCAGCTTGACAGCTTTATCTGAGTTGACTAGTTAGTAAGGAGTCAAAATGGTGATTTCAGCTACCTGGAAATGAGATTTACCTTAGAGTTACATGCGACTTCAAAGCACATAAAGGTAAGTATGAATCCCCAAAGTTGAGTACACAGCCTATACCCATGACAGGGACTTTCCAGTCTTTTCAACCTAAAACACAAGCCAGTGCAAATTAAGCTACCGGAAACCAAGTTCATAAGCTCTGAGGGGAGGCCGGGTTATGTAATGCCTGGAAAGTTCAAGGCAAGTTTAATGTGGGCAAACAGAGTGGTGGTTTTAGACTGCTTTCGGAAAGGTGGTCCAATTTACTAATAAGCATGGCTCTGCCTGCTGCGGCCAAGCCCCCATTCTATAATACAATCAAATTAAGTTGCAACTCATCTAGAAAGATCCGGGGCAATAATCCACCTCCCCACCTGCCTAGCCAGGCAGATTTCCGTCACGTGACACCACACAGTCTAGGTTGATTGATGAAAAGGTCTCTAGGCTTGGAATGCTCATCTCAGAGCGGTTTGGTTTGCTTTAGCACTCTTTATCCATTAACCTCAAACCGAATTGGGGGTGTTATAAATAGAGGGGTGAACATAACGCCTCCAGAGGTGTGAAGCTATTTGTCCAAGGTTACTCAGTGGAAGAGCTTCATAACATGACTTTATGTCCCCGAAGTCTGTCTGTTAATTCTTTGATAAGCAGAACCCCAGGGTACAAGCTGGGATTCCGGTGGCAAATGCCAGCAAAGAGTTAACTGTGCTAATATTTTTCTTTGTATCGGTAACTGTTTTTGTTAATGCTTCAGTTACAAAGTTCCACAAGTCTGAGTCACCAGCCAAACCCCATTTTTCCTGTAAGCCCTATTATCGCTCTTGTGGAAGTTTGTTCATCATGGGCTATTTCAGGGATGCCTACATGACGTCACAGAAGAAATGTCTGATAGTACTGGGTTTATATTTCCTCTTTAGCAGCCTTGATGTGACCATGGTGATACTCAAAAGCCAGTAGTCTTAGAGACTATTTTGAATAACTTATTCCTTTATGTATTTCACATTTATAATTTCTTTAAGTTTTTTTTTAAGCTCACAATGATCATCGCTGGTCTACCAATTACTCTTATTTCTAGAAACATATCTCCAGTTTCTGCGCCTGCTACTAGCTGTTGTCCTCAGACAACAATCCATTTTTTCTTGGGCTTTACATCTTCCTCTTATTGAACTACTTTTATTAGTGGGCTCATATTTTTAAGAATTATCCTATAACAAACTGCGAGGAGTATATTTCAGAATATTTCTAGCACTTAACTAAACATTTGGTTGGCCATAGAAATCTAGCTTCAAATTCAGAGGCAAATATTTTGAAGGGAGCAGAACCCTAGGGCTCTGTGATGTTGGCAGGAGGCACTTTAAGGGATCTCTCTCTGCAAGACATTGGGAGGCTGGGCAGCCCTGTCCAAACACAAACAGGTGGGCAGTACTGTCCCTACCTAGACAGATGCGAACACAAAAGAGACTTTTCAGCTAATAAGATCCTCTTGTATTTGTAGCTCTAGGCAGGTAAGGTCATTAGAATCCTTCCTTATGGTACATTTTTTCCCTTTCTTCATTCTGATGGAGTAAAAATAGGCCAAGGAACTGATCCTATTTCCTATTTATGTCAGTTCAATGGAAGGTAGTTTCTTCTCTCTCTCTCTCTCTCTCTCTCTCTCTAGGTGTGTGTGTGTGTGTGTGTGTGTGTGTGTGTGTGTGTGTGTGTGTGTGTGATGGGAGAGGCCTGCGGGAAGGAGAGTTTTGAGATGGTCCTATTGGGTCCCTTGGATAAAGAAGAAAAATGTTGGGCTTGAAATGGTTTCCTCTGGGAGCTGTTTGTGGAATCAAAACGCCTCTCTGGTTTGCAGTTCTGAAACTCACTACTGTTACTAAAAAAAAAACCACTTTCAATTTTGAGAGGAAAAAGGCTACCTACAGCTCCTGGAGTCCCAACTTGGCCGAGGGAAATGCCGCTGGGCGAAGCGACAGCCGTGGATTCTGATTTCAAACACCAGCATTGATCTCGGCATCGACTGGGGTTGTGTGGATGATTGCGTCTGAGTGCCAAGTCCCGCCTGGTCCCCTGGGGGCAGAGGATTGATCTCAGGGTGTAGCTGTGAGGCGGAATGGCAGAGGAGGGACAAAGGGGGCCTGTCCCATGATCAGGGAAGGACCCCAACATGCTCTTTCAATAAAACTAAAATCCTGCAAATGAAAGCCTCACCCTCAGTGACTCCCATCTGTCCCCCCTCCCCTGGTACTTTGTGAAAAGTTTTCCCCAGAGAAGACTCAGTGCTTTGATGGATGCTCAGGTTAAATCTCTATTTACAGCACCACTAGGAGAGGGGCATATGGATAAATGATTAATCCTCCTTCCTTTCTGTGGCCGGAACCCTGGACCCATTGGTTTCTTCGTTTATGAAGACCCACTCGGGGACCTCATGCTGTCCACTTGGTTCCAGAGTGCTAGACTAATGCACTATAATTCATCTGACAACTACTTTTGAGTGCTTACTATGTGCTTAGAGCTTAGGATGACCCAGTGAGCAAAACAGACACAGATCTCTGCCCTGTTGAAGTGTATATGCCAGCAAGGAAAGATGAATAATAAACACTACAAATAATAAATAGCAGAGTACTCTATGTTCTAAGGTGATGAATGCTATGGACAAGCACAGTAGAGCTTCTGAGAAGGAGAAATGGAGAAGACAGAGTTGGAGATGCTCTGCAGCTGGTCAGGGTCTACCTCTTTGGGAAGGTGACACAAGCAAAGATTACGATGAGGGGAGCCACTCAGCTGGGCAGGTGTCCAGAGCTAGGGCTGTAGGCGGAGGGAATTGCTCTGTGCAATGGTCCTAAGGTGGTGCCGCACCTGGGGCGTCTAAAGAACACCAGGGAGGCCAGTGTGCCTGTATCGGGGACATGGGCATGGCCAAGGGTGAGGGATGGATAGGAGAGGATGGATCCTGAGGTCTAAATCCTGTAAGGTATTACTGGTCATTGAAAGACCTTTGGCTTTTATTCTGAGATAAATGAGAAACCACTGGAGAATTTTAAGGAGAGGAATGGCATGATCTGACCTAGATTTTTGAAAGATCACATTGGTTGCTGTGTTGAGAATAGAGGGCAAGGGTAGAGCAGGGAGATGGGTAGGAGGAGAATGACGATGGAGACCACAGGGGTGGGGGAGGTGCAAGTGGTCTATTTCCGAATACAGTGAGGAGATGGAGCCGGGGAGATTTCCTGGTGGGTGGTAGGGTGAGGTTTAGGGCATGATCACTGAAAGAGCTGAGTTCTTCACAACTCAGATGGAAGGGAGGCTTTTGAGGGGAGATAGGGAGTTTCACGTTGAACCTGAGATGTCTGTTACTGAGATCCCAGAGGAGATGTTGAGTATGCAGTGGAGATATAAGTCCATAGTTATCCTGGAGGGAGTTATTTGAGCTTTAAGTATAAATTTGGAAGTTATTTACATATATATTTAAGTACTATGGGACCGAATGTGGTCACCAAGGAAATATGGAGAAGAGAAGAAAACCAATGATGCTCTGAGGAACAGGACCCTGGAACACTCCAATAGTAAGAGGCTGGGGAGAGGAGAAAACCAGCAGAGGAGGCTGAGGAAGTCTCCCGCTAACCGTGTGGGGTCTCGAGCCAGGTAAAGAAATGGGCAGAGGGAGGTCACGAAAGATGGAGACTGAGTAGTTAACATTCTTTTTAGCACATAGGGTCACTGGTGACCTGTGCAAGAGCAGTTTTGGAGGCATGGTGGAGGCAAATGCTCAACTGGATCAGTCCTGGAGAGAAGGGGAGGAGAGGAATTGCTAACAATACAGAAAACTGCTTTGCACAAAAATCAACTCAGAATGGGTTAAAGACTTGAATGTTAGACCTGCAATCACAGAACTCTAGAAGAACACTGGGGACAAGCTCCTTGACATCTGTCTTGGTAATGATTTCTTGGCTATGACAACAAAAGCAAAAATAATCAAATGGGACAACATCAAACTAAAAGGCTTCAGCACAGCAAAGGAAACCATCAACAAAGGGCAACGTACAGAAAAGAGAAAATATTTGCAAGTCGTATATCTAAATAGAGGTTAATGTCCAAAATATCTAAAGTGCTCATACAATTCAATAGCATAAAAACCTAACACTCCAATTTTAAAAAGTGGTCAGAGGAACTGAATGGACATTTTCCCAAAGAAGACATAAAAATGGCCAGTAGGGACATGGGAAGTTGCTTAACCTCACCAATCAATCTTCAGGGAAAGGCAATTCAAAATCACAGTGAAATGTTAACTCATACTTAATAAAATTGCTATCATTTAAAAGACAAGAGATAAGCGTCGGCAAGGATATGGGGATAATAGAAGCCTTGTGCACTGTTGGTGGGAATATTAATTGGTGCAGTCATTATGGAAAACAGAATTGAGGTTCCTCAAGAAGTTACAAATAGAAGTATCATATGATCCAGCAATTCCACTTCTAGGTAGATATCCAGAGGACACAAAATCACTGTCTTGTAAAGATATCTACACCCCTGTGTTCATTATAGCATTATTTACAATAGCCAAGATACGGAAACAACTTAAGTGTTCATTGGTGGATAATGGATAAAGAAGTTATGATATATAAATTTCCTTATAATTTATGACTGAATATGAGTTTGACTGAATTACTCAGTCATAAAACATAAGGATGTCCTGCCATTTGCAACAATGTGGATGGTCCGTGAAGACATTACGCTAAGTGAAATAAGTCAGAACAAGAAAGACAAAACGGTATAATTTTACTTATATGTAGAATCTAAAAAAAAATAAAAAACAAAACCAAAACTCATAGAGAATAAACTGGTGATCGCCAGAGGTAGGGGTTAGGGATTGCAGAAATGGGTGAAGGTGGTAAAAAGTTGTCTTCCAGTTATAATATAAATAAGTTCTGGGGATATAGTGGTCATCACATTATAGTTAATAAAACTGTATTATATGTTTGAAAGTTGCTAAGAGAGTAATTTTTTTTTTTTTTTTTAGTTTGAGTGAGAGAAGGGAAGATAGACTCTTGCATGTACTTGGACCAGGATCCACCTGGCAACCCCCATCTGGGGCCAATGCTTGCCCATCTTGGGTCCATGCTCAGAACCAAGCTATTTTTAGCACCTAAGGAGGAGGCTTCATGGAGCCATCCTTAGCACCCAGGGCCAATGCACTCTCAAATCATGGCTGTGGGAGAGAAAGAAAAAGAAAGAGAGAAAAGGGAGAGAAGAGGGGGAGAAGCAGATGGTTGCTCTTCCTGTGTTCTCTGACAGGGAATCAAACCCAGGACTTCAACACACTGGGTCTCTGCTCTACCACTGAGCCAACTGGCCAGGGCTGGAGAGTAAGTCTTAAATCTCTCATCACAAGAAAAAAAAATTAACTATGTGAGGTGACAGTGTTAACTAAACTTATTGTGGTGATTATTTCATAATATATACATATATCAAATTATTATGTTATATACCCTCAACTAATGTGTTATATGTCAGTTATATTGCAATGAAACTGGGAAAAAACTCCTTTGAAAGATTTTGTTGCAGAGAGGAGCAAAGAAATAGAGTAGCAACTAGCAGGAGAAATGGGGTCAAAGTATGTTTTTCTTTGGTTTAATTTAGGTTGTTTTTAAAAAAATATTTAATGGCATTAGGGGATTGTGTGTGTGT
This sequence comes from Saccopteryx bilineata, assembly GCF_036850765.1. Taxonomy (NCBI): domain Eukaryota; kingdom Metazoa; phylum Chordata; class Mammalia; order Chiroptera; family Emballonuridae; genus Saccopteryx; species Saccopteryx bilineata. The sequence continues at coordinate 295,492,146 of NC_089491.1, read as the reverse complement.
GTATGTGTGTGTGTGTGTTAAGAACACTTAGCATAAGGTCTACCCCTGTAGATGTTTAGGTATATCATACAGTATTGTTATCTATCAGCACAGCACTGTACAGCAAATCCCTAGAACTTATTCATCTTGTGTAACTAAAATTTTATGTCCCCCAATTAGCAACACCCGTTTCCTCCTATCGTCAACCCTTGGCCATTCCCATTTTATTCTTCATTTTTATGAATTTGACTATTTTAGATGCCTCATATATAAGAGGAATCACACAGTTTGTCCTCCTGTGACTGGCTCATTTCAGTTAGCAGGATGTCCTCAACTCTCATCCATGTTGCACATTGCAGGATTTCCTTTTTTAGGGCTGAGTGCTATTCCATTATATGGATGTATCACATTTTTAAAATCCATTTCTCTATCTCTGGACATTTAGGTTGTTTGCATGTTTTCGCTATTGTAAGTAGTGCTTCAGAAAACATGGGAGTGGGTTTGGTTCAGTTTCACCATGAGAAAAACATAGCAATAATCAGTCATGTGATTATTAGCCAGTGAATGGAATAGTTACCATGTATCTACACTGTGTTTGGTGCTGCAGAAAAAATATAAATACAAACTAAATCTCTGCCCTCAAGGATTTTGCAGTCCTCATCACTTGGACAAGGGGGTAGAAATCATCTAGAAAATGAAATCAGGGACTTATGGACAGACTCAAGAAAGGCCCATCAATGGGAGTCAAAGTGGGTGTGTACAGACTGCCAGTGCCTGGGAGCTCAGAACAAAGAGAGAATGGAACAGACACTTGATCAAATTCAGTGGAAGGTAGTTATTAACCACTAAGTGTCTAACATTGTGCCTGGTGCTCAGACCTCACATGAAAAGACCTAAGTATCTGTCATCCATGCTTCCTGACTCACTGTGCCACCTGCTGTGTGGCAGTATGGCAGAGGAAGGGCCCCTGATCAGACTCTCAGCTCTGCCACAGTCAGGTCACCTAACTAATGGGAACTCTAAAATGAGGATACTACTTGTAGCAGATAAGGCAAGTGCTAGGAATATAATAAGCACTCACTTATTAACTATTCTTTTTAATTGTTAGTATTAGAAGCCTTGACAACATCATATTGAAATGACTCATTTACTGCCTTGTTAGTCTTTAAGCTCCTGGAAGGCATGAGCTGAATCTTCTTTATCGGTATAGTCCCAGGGTCTGGTACATGGCGAACACTTCTTTCTATTATGTTTAATGTTGTAACCTCATGGGAGAGCTTCCATATGCATCTTCCTTGTCCAAGTGATGAGGTATGAATTCCGATCTATTAATTGGGCTCCTACTGCTGTGTATGGGGAGCTATGTAGGTTATAAAGAAGCCTAAGTCCAACTCTTCCCTTCCCAGTCTAGGAAGAAAACCAAGACAAAGGCATCAGTGATGCTGGTCCTGCTCACAGATGGACACTCCCAGGCCTGGGGACCTGGGGCAGGGGGAACTGGCTGCCCATGCCCTTCCTCCCCTGCCTCAACTCCCATTCAGACCTTTACCCTCACCTCCCCCCCCCCAGCTAACCGGAGAGAGGCATCCCCCAAAGCCACATGTTGTTTCCATACTCTCTTTTCCATTTTGAGCTTGTATCCAGACACAGTTCAAATTGGTAAAGAACTAGATATGATGGAGCATATTTTTGAGGGCTTATGAGGGTTTGGACAGAAATGGGGTGTACTAGATGTTATCCAAAATATACTTTGAATGAGGTTTCATCAAATACCGCTGTGGCCAGAATAATTCTGTAGCTGGTGAGTTAATTACAATTCTCTTCAGCCTTCTGGTATCTTCATTGTAATGGAAAATTCTTGATGATTTATCCTATGGAGAGATTTACAAGTCATCCCAAATATGGATAAGCCATTTACAATACTTCTGCTGGGATGTATCTCGGAGCCTCTGGTGGAAAACTGCTCTATTTGCTAATTTGGCATCATAAGAAAGATCAAACCAAATAATGATGCTGCGATGCAAAGCCCAGCTCAGGCAGTTTTGAAGAAATGTCCATTTTCCTAATAACATCTTCACAGTTCTCTGCTGTCTGATCTGGGCAGGAGGAGAGACATTTCCCCTTTAATATCGACGCTTAACACCAGCCTCACCAGACTCTCTTTCTGTTTCCTTCTGACCAACACATTTACTGCAACAATACTGGGCTTTTGGATCCCCCAAGAGCATCTCATTGAACATGTCATGTAGTCAGGGGCTTAAGTTACTGTCCAGGGAATAAACCTGGACAGTATTGGCTAAGAAAACATCCACCAGGCCGGACAACCTGCAGAATATTCAATATTTGCTTTCTGGGATATTTCACAGGATCCAGTTTTTCACAAACCAGAAGAAAGTCCTTCTGACCTGTTGAGCACTGTGCTAGGTGTTTGGTATACAAGTGGGAATAAAAATTCAGTGGTACCTAACTGAGAACTTATCAGATGAACGATGGGTCTAGACAGGGGTTCAGACTCCTAAATGAGCACCTATAAGAGGTTTGCAGTAGTGCGGAAGCCATATGCATGCATGAGGCAGGAGAACCAAGGAGCCCGCAGTCAAGTCTATCACATTGAGCGCAATGAGGAGACTCTTGAATGGAGACATAGAAGGTGATAGGAGATTCCTGGTTTCAGAACCCTGGACAAAAGGGCTTGCTGATTGAGAGGGACAGGAAGCCCAGGTAGAGGGAGAAGTAACCAAAGACAGGGACCTACCATCACCAGCATGCACCCCTGGGCATGCGGCAGGTTGCCTCTCTGGTCTTTACCCACTGGCCAGGTTTTCTGAAGACGAGACGTTGTGGTGGAGACAAAGTGGAGTGTGTCTGAGCACCCCTCCATCCCCCCAGTGAAAGGAAGAGCAGGTGCTCCAGAGCCCGCATCTCCTGGGGCTTCATCGGCCCCCTCCACTCCCCTCACCTGCCCACTTTGCGACACAGTGTCTGTGTGGCAGCTAGCATCAGCACCATTTTAACTGGCACCCTCCCTATTCAGGGGACATCTTCAGGGTGGTACTCTGCTGCTGTCTCCAACCTGGCCGTGGGAATTGCAGTGGCGTGATGTAGAGAGCGAGTGAATGCGGGAGACTGAAGAGACGAGTGACAGCATCTGATGTCAGAGGGCTGGCTCGTGGGAGAGATGGGGGGACGTTCCCATGGTCACTATTGATTTGTTTACTTAACTTCACAATTCTCTTTGGGAACTGCATAGACACAGCCTGCATTGTCTTCCCGCACATGAAATGCTAAGTGAGACACATGTCAAAGGAAAGTAGCCTCTTTAGTCATAGTCAATATTTTCAAAAATTTGACAATTAGGTTCACTTCTTTGAGGGTTCGGGACAATTCACTAAAGGCTGTGTTGAAGCCTACATCAGTCATGACTATAAGCAGAGCTGACACTGGACAAGCTCTCTGGTCCCAGAGGGGCTGTGTCATGCATACACTCCCACAATTTTTGAATTTTCTGTCTCATCCGCTGGTCATTTTCAAACATTCATTTTACTCATAGTCAGAGGGCAAACCTTTGTTTTCAGTTCTTCACTGGCGCTCTCCTTCTCTCTGTTTATGCATTTTCCTGATTGATACCTTCATCTCTGTTTGTTCTCGCTTGACAAAGAGTCTACAGTTCAATATAAGCTGGAAGGGGTGTTGGGAGGGAACAGTCCAGGAGATGATCAGGAACAAGCCAGGGCACCAAAGATAGAAATGGATATATGGGCTGGAAAAGAAAATGTCTGGGGTGACTCCCAGGTCCCTAGCTGGAGGACTCAGCAGAGAGGAAGGCTCTCTCTTGAGACTGTTTGGTTGAAAGTATCTACAGGACATCTAGGTGGGAATGTAACAGACCACGGTTTATGCAGGTGGAGAATTTAGGAGTGAGAATGACAGCCAAAGATGTGATCCCCTCTGTACTTACACCCAAATATGAGCAAGTCCAGCCGTGCCCCTTCCCCCAAAAGTTTGCAATGTCACATCAGTAACCAAGGAAACATGCTTATTTTGATATCAGCTTCTCAAATCCTACCTTTCATCTTTTCTGCCAGAAACAGACTAAGAATGCAAAATGGGAAGAATTCAAGTCCCCAGAGGAGCCAAGTAATAATAAATCCACACCGCTGAGTGCCACAGCCACTTGAGCAGCCCTTTCTTTGTTCTGGTTGACTCCCTGGCAGAACTGAGTATCTTGAAGGTCTTGGGAGAAAGTAGGTAGGTACTAATTTTAGCAACTTACCACATGGTTCTAAATTTTCCACACGGACAATAGATTGTCGTGGTGCATCTGGCCCAGAGCGCCCGTGGTGGTATAATGAGTTAACAGCAGAGTCATTTGAGAGATGAACAAATCATCCTGGCACCGAGGATGGGTTGGGAAGGCCAGAGAGCGCACGCACAGTGTGAGGCTGCAGTGGTGTGGTGGCCCGGGTTGGTGCTGCTCCGTGACCCCCTGGCTCCGACGAATGGGGACGCTGGAAAGCTGGAAGCCAGTGCTGATGCCTTTCTTGAGCCAGAGCACGCCAGCAGCTGAGAAACCACACTTCTCTTGTCTTTTTAGCCAAACCATGCTTCAGTCCATTCTGTGCTCCCACCTCCCCGTTAGACACCCAGAGATCCTCTACCACCTGCCACTCCACAAGACAGGCCCAGCAGCCTGATGTGGGAGAGGGAAGGGGAAGACTGAGCCCTCCCGGCCTGGAGGAAGGGAGCAGGGTGAACTGGGAACTCTGCCTTCCGTCCGAGGGGTGAAGGTGGATGAAGGGCCATCATTGATCATGGCTGTTGTAGTTGTCAGTTCAGGGAACCCTTTCTAAAAGCTGTGGGAACTTTAGATGTGAAATCAGGCTGCAAATTCCCACCTGATGGAGTTAGTTTAAAGATTAAATGAGAAAATGTGGGAAGTCAGATGACAAAGTACCTGACTTTTAATAAATGTTTAATCCATGGCATTAATAATCACCACTTGAGGAGTATAGAGAAGAGGTTAAGATCAGTCCTCAGCCTGGGGTTTGAGTCCCAGCTCCATCCCTTACCTACTGTAAAATGTAGGTTCAAGTTATTCAACATCCCAAAGCCACAGTTTACTACCTCTACAACCTGGTTAACAGTATCTACCGTCGGGGTTATTGTGAGTCTTAAGATCAGACAAAGTAAGTGAAAGCCTTTAATTTCAGGTAGCATTAGTGTTACTTTTGTACCTACTGTACCTAAACATAGCATTCTTTTCATGCTTTATATTTTTAGAGAAAATACCCTTTGATAGGGTCAAAAGTAGGTTCTGATTAGACCATACCCAGGTCCCGACTCTACAGTGAATCTAAGCTCTATGTTAATCTAGACTGAGTTGACAAATCTCTGAAAAGGGCTGGAAAGTAAATATTTTTGGCTTGGTGGCCCATATAGTCTCTGTCCCAACTACTCAACTCTACCATTAGGCCAAAACAGCAGCCATAAACCATAAGTAAACAATTGGGCATGGCTATGGTCCAATAAAACTTAATTTACTAAAACAGGCAGTTGGCCCGATTTAGCCTTAGGTCATAGTTTCTGATCCTGACTTAGACGTACAGGTAGAGCTCACTTCACAGGTGGGTGCTTATTGATGTGGCTGGTGAGAGGAAAAGCAGGGAAGAACCTCATGCCCCCACCATACCTCAAGAGGTGCCAAATACTAGAAATTTCACTGTTAGAAAGTCATTCCTTTGAATTAAGCATTGATCCACAGAGAAAGGAGAGATGCTTTGTCAAAGTGTAAATAAAGGAATAATAGGTAAAGATTAAATTTTACTTTGAATTGGAACACTGAATACCCTTTGAACTGACCAGCCTGGACTTTGCTGGGAGGTGCCAAGCCCTGGAGGGAGGAGAATATATGGGTAGAGCGAAGGGAAAAGGGAACAGACTTGACCCAGACTTTTCAGTCTTTCAGATGAAACATCTCCACTTAGACTTCTTGCCCTTCTGCATTCCACCACCCCCACCCCTCCAAGCTGAGTTTTCTTCATCACAAAGAGCCAAGCAGAAGAGTGGATTCTTCCCTGCCTCTTTCTGAGACAGTGAGTGGCTGCCTTCAACAGTTCCCAAAGCCTGGATCCTCAGTTTCCAGTTTTTTAACTCTTAGAATAAATGTGCAAGGGGTCAGTCACCTCTCTGTCCTCCAGGTCGGGTGTGTAGATGGATGTTGACACTAGGGATGAGAGTCCTCTTCCCTTCCCAGTATCCTAACCCTACCTCACCCTCCTGCCTCCAGGGGTTACCCACTTTTTCCCCAAACCAGGGTAGGAGAATCAAAATTCAGGGTAGACCTACAGTCAAGGCTATTTTAATGTAAGGTCAAAATTCTGTTAGGGACGAAATACAAATCTCATTTGTGGGTCCAGCAAGGGCTACTGGCTGTAGATTAGTCCTTGTAGGATGGAAACAGTGGGCAGTGGATACATCCTTGGTTTGCATAATGGGGTAGCCAAAGTATCTATTTGTGGAGACCCGTTGGTTCAAGAAAGTGTAATCTGCTTCATTTCTCAAGAGCAGCCACAGATAAAATCCTGTGGCTTCAGAATAAGAAGGCCATTCCCAGGGTCCCACGAGATTGCCCTGCTTCTGTCCCCAAGATGGTCACAGAACTGTCACTCATGTTTCCCAGTGGCACCTGCTCTCTGAGCAGCCACATCTGCAGTCTCTTCTTACACTCACATTCCAGGAACAGCTGACCCTTCTGGGTAGCTTCTTTACAAGCCTCTCCAGCACCTGCATCCCTGCCTCTTTCCAGGCCCTTAGCAGCTGGAAGGCGCACGTGCGCGCGCACACACACACACACACACACACACACACACACATACACACACACACACACATACACGCACGAATCCACTCCTCTTCCGCCACCACCCCCACCATCCCAGGATATTACCCAACTCTAAAGCATCCGTGCTCAATGATAGTTGTAGAATTAATTCACAGTGGACAACTTGAACGCTTAGATCTTGTGAATGAGTACCTTGCTGTCTGTCCTTCACATCCTTCTGTAGCCCTTTCACTTCCCCTCTCGCTGCAGCCCCAACCCGTGTAGCTTAGAGACCCATTGGGCATTTCAACTTGAATAGAAGTGGAGATGATTAACTAATCTACTCCAACTGTCTTCTGCTTAACTTTGTAATCTATAGTGCAAATGTGCTACGAATGCATTAATCCTCGTGTACCGAAGTTAAGTGATGGAAAAATATTCTGGGAGTCATTCCTTTTCTTTCCATTTAAGGTGAAAGCCTTTACTGAGAAATCTTCCTGAAGGAGTATAATCAATGGAAATCAGAAGTGAAGGGCTGGGGGGGATGAGGCAGGGAAGGAGGGGGAGCTTAAGTGAGGGGTATCCCCATGCTGGTGACTGCTCAGAGTAACGTACGACCGAAGGTCCCATGTCTCAGGACTCACTTCCCAGACACCCTATGAACCACTGTCTCAGGACAAGGCAGAAGAACGTGTCCATCAGATCTCGTCTCCCATGGGCCACTAAGTCCCCTGGCATATATGTGGGCACCAAGAATTTCCTACAATGTGTCATGCCTCATGGGCAGCTGCAGAGCGCTAATACAAATGTGAGAGGCACACGGTCCAGGCCTGGGGGCCATGGTCAGGCTGTGCTTTTGTTGGTGCCTGTGGTGGCAGCTGCTGTGGCAAGGGGTCCGAGGCCTTGGATACAGGGGAGCAAGAGGATCTGAGATGGCACATGAGAATTGTCCAACACACGCAACACCCTGCCATGAGTGTGGCAGCTTACCAAAATGTACTTTCTGCATGTGCACTATTGCCAACACACATTTTATTCTTATTTGACAATCCATTTCTTCATTCATTTGTGAACCAGTCCATGCACCCCCTATATGCCAAACAGTGTAATACACAGGCATAACCCTGGCTTTCCGGAACCATAGAAGTGCCTATCCTAGTGTCCTGCCTGGCTCTCCATCCATCCCTCCTGATTCTGCACTCCACCTGCATGGACCGATCACCACCATCAATGCCGAGTCATCCACAGATCTCCCACAGCAGGGCCCTGAGGCCGTGGTGGCCCTAGGAGAGACTGTGTCTTTTCCAAAGGGGACACCTTGGCTGTGACCCTGAACACTGGACTTACCCCTCTTCCCTGTGTCTGCATTCCAGGGACACTGAGACCCAGAACGTCGGGTGAGCATCTCCAGGACTCTGGGATGAACACGCTCTATAAACTCTAACTCCAGGAGGGAAGCACAATGTGGAAGCTTAGACAGGCTTGCTGCCTTCCATTTGGGGGCCACCAGTAAAGAAGGGCCTAGAGTTCATTCTTGTAGGGTTTAAGGAGAGACAAAACACAAGTAATTCTTGATATCTGTGCTTTACCCATCTACTATACCAGCTGACTCTGACTCACCATGACCATGACCACAGATCATTGTTTCCATGTTGCAGATGTGGAAAATGGGGCCGAGAGGTTAAATAACTTGCTAAAGGTCACAGGGACAGTAAAATGTAGTTCTAGGGCAAAAGCCACGTTTGTTAAGGGAACATCACCTTTGTTCTACCCTGTAGCACAGCCCCCCACCCCACCCCCCAGCCTGTCCTTCATCTCCCTGATCTGTCAGCCCAGCGTTAGCTGCTGCCAATCCTTCCCCGCCATATGGGAGACAATGGGCCCTAGGACCCGGGGATTTCCCCCAAGGTACTGTACTGAGTATTGTCAGCGGGCAAAGTGCCAGCGCTCAGGGCTCCGTCTTCCCCTCCGCGTCCTTCACCAAGCCTGCCCCTCCCTCACCTAGCACAGAGCCAACTCACTCCCGGTAAATTCAGTGTTTTTCCATCCCAGTGAGCTCAGCCTCTACTTTGATTTGGGTGCAAGCAGCTGCAGGTGCCTCAAGTCATCATGTGCTCTCTTTCCCCCTCGCACTGCAATGTCATCCATGTTTACTTGCTGCTCTGGACCTTAGATGCTGTCAGCGTGCCAATCGGCGGGGCCGCCAGGCTCCGCAGCTGACAGTCAAATCTGCGAAACCGAATCCTTCTTCTGGAAAAAAGGGCTAAAGAGGTTAATACACTCAAGTCAGGATAAACACACCAGCTGTTAGAGTTTCTAATATTTAATATCATTATCAAATAAATAACTCGGGAAGAAATCATACACACGCGTGCACCCACCCCACCAAAACCCACAGCACGCTGCTTCATTCGTCATAGTTAAAGATCATATTAATAAATTATCTTAAAAGCCTTAAAATGGAGCAATGTCAGGGGCACAATTAAAAAAAACACACCAAACATTTGCATAGCGTCTACTGCTGCCTCTGCCCAGAGACACGGTCCCCCAGGTCAGCCTTGGAGAGATGGATGGGGTAGCAGAAGGAGGGAAGAACATGTACCAACAATCTGAGGTTTGTTTCCCTCTTGGTCTGGGAGGATCTCAGCTCAAGTAACCCTGCTTTTTGCTTTGGCGTCCAAAGGAAGATCTCCCTCTATTTAAAAAAACAACAACAATAGAACAACACACGTCTACCTACCCGTACACAGAATATACACATATTGCAGAGAATGCACTCAAACTTTGCACTAGGAGCAAGTTTGGTGGACAATGGACCATTTCACTGACCAGTGAACACTCCTCAGTCCACTTCGCACACAGACACTAGCCAGAGCGATGAGCGCCGATTTGCGTCTTGCCTTGCCGTCTAGCCTCTGATTCCCCAGACGCTGGTGTTAATGTCGAGCAGGACAGAATTTTAATGGCCTGTTAACTGTGTCAGAAAATTGTCAACCCCCCCCCACTCCACATACACACACACACATACACATACACATACTTCTTTTCCCCCCCAGTTCACTGGCTGCTGTTCACCTGGGCAAAAGGAACAGAAAATGATGATCACCACATTTGGGGAAGAAGAAAATGAACGTGGGCTAATTTTTTTTTTAAGGCTTCAACAAAATGTTTTCCAGGTCACAAAGCACTGACCAAAATGAGCTTCATCTCTCTAGTTTATGTTGTATATTATAAGGGAAGCTGGTCAGTGACTCAGTTCAGGTTCCATGAACATTTTTTTTTTTTTTTTAGATAAAGCCTTTATTTCTAGGGGCCAGGGTTGAGCTATTTCCCTTCTCATCAAGCCAAAACCTGGCATCCCGTTTGTCTATCCAGATGTAGTTTTGTTTGGGTTTTTACACTGTTTGATTGAGATCAAGTCATGAATTTCTGCTCTCTGGATGGCTAGAGGAATGAAATTTATGAAGTCTGAGGATGCCTGTTGTTCAGCTCAAAAGCACAGCCAGATGAATTTGGGTGAGAGGAAATGCCAAATATCGGGGCAATTTCTCTCTCTTTTCACAAACTTGTGAAAACCAGAGCAGGCAGGCGGGCGCAGTTTTAATACTCTCCGCTATCTGGGGCTGCGTGGGCGGGATGAACCCGATGGAAAGAATCCTAATCATTTATATGGGACTTGGTTCTAATAAGATTTACAAAGTGATTTTTATGTTGACACTGTATCTGTGCAAGGGTGACTGCGATGGTTGGACTGTCCACACACTTTTTGGTTGATGCTGGGGCTGGGGACAGTGGACATGTAAAGTGACTTCTGCCCAAACACCTCTGCTTTTGGGTCCTGGATGAACCTCCCATGGCTCACTGCCCTCTGCTCACCCAGCCATCCACTCCAGGCTTGGTCAGCTTCTCTAGTTTTTCAAATGAGTTTTTCAAGCGTGTAGAAAAAAAATAAAATAAAAAGGCAGCTGATGGCAGGGATGAATGAGAGAATGATGGGACTTCCCAGACCCCTGGGGAGACCAAGTGGGAGGAAGGGGCGTCTTAGAGCCAATCAGTAGTGGGGTAGGGGTGCTGGTTCCCAGCTGTGGCCGTGGCATGTCCTCTCCTCTCAGCGTGGGGGCTATTAGAGGAATGAAATATATCTGGATTGGAGGTGAGGTCAAAGTTACTAAGTCATCAAGATAAAAAAGAGAGAGGGAATAAAGAGGAACATGGCGGCAGGAAGAAAGGAAAGTGGAGGAGAGAAGGAGGGGAAAGGAGGAAAAGAAGGAAGGGAAGGAGGGAAGGAGAGAGAAGGATAAGAAAACTGAGCCAAGTTCTCAGACCCAGAGCGGTGCTGTCTCGGCAGGGACTCTGTGCCTTTGCATAAGCACTGCTCTCTCCCTATGGAACCTCCTGCTCACGTTCAGTCTCACTCAGGTCGAGCCTGCCCTCTCCTCCGTGGGGCACCGATGGCATCTTTCCCCTCTGCTTCCTTTCCTTCAAGCACGAGGCTGTCTTCTTGTCCTCCTGTCTCCTAGCGGGAGGAGTCGTGTCTTGACTTCGCCGCTTCCCCAGTGCCCTCACTTGCACTAGAGTCTCATAAATGCTTGCTGAGTAAATGAACGAAAGAGTGAATGAGTGAAAATGAGAGAATTGGAAAACAATGAGAGATTTACCAAACAGGACTAGAGTGAATCTAAACCCAAGAGCTCTCCTATGGTAAGGAAATTCAATTAGATACCATGATAACCATTTGCTAATAACAGTAGAAATAAAAATGTCTTAATGATAAGTGAAGCCATGGTATTGGCGGTCGCTCTCAAGAGATTTCTTTCTATTCTAACAGCAGCTGTTTATAATGCCCTTTTAAAAACTGCACATACCTGTGTCAACCTTAAAATATACAGTGAATCTTATTCTATTAACAAGCTTGTGTAGAAGTTGAGTGAGGTCCTTTTTTTTTTAAGCAAACATAAATACAGGTAATTAAGATGACCCAGGCTTAGCCATCCGGGAACGGGGTGCATGAAAGTCTGAGATATAATGACTTAAGGGCAGGTTTGGTTTTCATTTCTGATCTCAGTGACCAAGCTTTCCCCAGGAGTTCACTGCACCTGAGATCAGGTAAGCGCCCAACACAGGAACCAAATCGCCAAATACACAGGTCCCCCATTTCTGTCGAACTTTCACTTCCTGCTGCTCTTAGCACCTGGCTTTATTCCCAGGAGACCCATGTAAGAGGAGGAAGGAACTGACTTCCACCTTGCCAAGTGGCGTAACAGGAGCCTAGAGAGCTGAGGGCACTGGCCGAGGTAGCGGACAGTGCCCTGGGGGTCTGACCCATTCTGCCAGGAGAAGAGGAATGTGGATCCAGGGTCACTCTGAGTGGGAAGCCCTGGATCCTTCCCCTCCCAGGACACGGAGAGAGCTGTGTAAAGGAGGGTGCTAAACTGCTTTTCTGTTTGTCTTCCGGGTCACAAACAAGAGAGGAGATTAAACAGAAGGATTGAAGTTAGATACAGGGAAGAACTTCTGTTGGCTGGGATGATTTTAAATGTTGAAGTAAACTGATAAGTTTCTTAAGTGAGTTTAAACCTTCCACAGAATCACAAATATCTCAGGCTCCTCCGGGCGCATGCTCAGTTCCCAGCTCCAGGCAGCGAAGGGGCACCATAGCTTTCACTCTGAATTCCCAGCCTCCCTCCAGCTTAAGCCCAATGCTTTATTTATGCGAATCTTTTTTTTATGTAGACATTCTCCTCTCCTCCCTGCAGAAGGTGGTCTCCCCAAACTGCTGCGAATATTCCTTGTCTGTATATTTTATTCATATGGATCAGTTATTGGCCCATCCCTTCCTGAAAGAGCTGAAATTTGCCCTTGAGGCATCAGATGGAGTAGTCAGATTGTCAAGTGTGTCTCCTAATTGAAGTGAACGTTGGCACAATATTTGTCGACTGGAAATAAACAGCCCCAGTGAAGTAGCAGGTTTACAACCTTCGTGCGCTTGCTCAGGTCTTGCTGAGAGGTGAAGAAAACATGCAGAGAGAGAAGCTATTTCTCTTGGAAATGAAAACTTTGGGGGGGGTGTATCTTTCTTAGACTTGGAATTTCCTGGAGCCAAGAACAGAGGGCCGGAGGCCATCACGGTGCTGTCAGCAGGGTTTGTTTCCAACACTCCTCCTGTTCTGGGTGCTTCCTCCTCCAACATTCAAGGGTCTGAGATCAGCCTGCTTGCTGTCCCCCGTTAAATCCTCTTATTGGCAAATCTCTGCTATCAGAGCTTGAGGAACAAAAAGCAAAAGTGTGATCAAATTGAAAAGAGGTCCAATGACCCTCTCTGCCTTTTCACAATGTGTCACGAGCACCATCAAACTCAGAAGTTCCAGATCTATGATACTGTCCAAGCTCACCTCGGCCTCTACTGCTCCCTCGCATAGGTCTCTCTGACAGCTTGGTAGTGACAGGTAGTTCAGGAAGTCGGGGCACAGCCTTGCAAACTACAGTGTTGGTTCATCATAATGTCATACTCCATAGCAAGCAAGTGAATGGGACCCAGGTTAAGGCCAAAGCTGAAAACCTTGCTTCTCTGATAGGCTGTAAAGATTGCAGGTGGGGTGAATGACTTCCCTACAGTCTTGGTCAAGTCAGGCTAGCCCCTCTCACCACTTTTTGCTTTCCTCAAGAGACCAATCAGAGGCAGACCATCTCCTTCCATGAAAGCTCCCTGTGGGCTGGGTTCTCTCATCCCCTGCTCTCCAGTGCCCTCTCTGATCCACGCCAGCAAGTCCCCAGGCCTCCCTACCAAGCATCAGGCCACCAGGCCCTGGATACCCTCCTCCACTGCCACTCTGTGGAAGCTGTCATTCCTATGTACCAGGCTCCTGCCAGGGAGTCAGTGGGTCCTGATCCCTGGAAGGTCCTAATTTTCCTCTGTTTAATCTGAATAGGGGAGCTGACTTGAAAATATTAACCAGCACGGTAACCCTTCCATAGCCTTCTCTGGTAGTGACTGGGTTTCTCCCTTCCTCTGCAGGGGAGAGAGGATGGGGTATGGAGGGACCGAGAGAGAACATTCCTGAGGGACCTTGGGAAGGCACTGCAGCTCAGATTCTTCTTCAAGGAAGGAGAGAGGAGTCTCACCTCTAAGGTCCCTCTACCTCCCATGAAGAAAGCCTTTGTGTGCTTCCCCATCTCTGGTCCGGGCTAGGACTCCTCCCAGCACCTCCGTTCCTCCTGAGTGTATCACCAGCTCGCCTCTCCATGCACTGGGCTGTGTGTAACCTGCCTGTGAGTCTGCCCGGGCCACTGTGTTAGAGTCTCTTGAGGGCAGAGACACTGCTTTCACCGCTGCATTTGCAGCCTCCAGGACCAGCCTGTCATAGGCTCTTACTGCTTGTTGAATTGAAGAAACTTTCCCTAATTAAACAAGCAAATGAACCTCAGGCACCTGAGCCCAACCCTCACTCCCTGCCCCAACCTCCTAGCCTTGACCTTCATCAGAACAGGTGACCCAAGTCAGTAATGCTAGGAAACCTTGAAACCATTTTCTACTGCTGGCTTTTAGGGATATTATGATAAATCTTATAAAGTCAGACTGTGGATTTTAGTCTTTGTTGTAAGTCATTCGTTCATTAGGGTTAATTTAAACCAAGTGATGATGGGGGTGGGGACATAGTATAATTTCTTTATTTTCAGCTTGACCTCTCCTTGTGGGTTCATGGCTTTGCCTCATTTAAGGAATTATGTGCCTAAATGGACAGATTGGGGGAAGTATCTTAGAGATGTGGATATTTTAAAAATGCACCTCAAACTGTTAGCAAGACTCTAGTCAGCAACCTAGCATATGTAAGTGTTGGGACAGCTCTGTAGTTAATGGAACCCAATTTACCTACATCTCTTTCTGGAATGAAACTAACTTTGCAGAAGCCCAACCCGTGATCAAGGCTTGTTTAACATTTGATTAGGTTTCCACCCCACTCCCCAACCCTGAGTCTTGAAAACATGCTATTCATAAAAGCTTGTTTCCAGAAGATGCCAAAACAGAGAAGTGGTGATGGCAGGTGTCAGGGATAAGAAATCAGCCACTCCTCTTCTATTGGGTGAAATTAATCAGTAACTGTTGACCTATTCCTAATGGAGAACACAAACTGGTCTGTCATCACATGGCTTATAAAGACTTCCCCATGTGACATTGCTTATGGACTGGAGAGGATAAGGGAATGAAGCATTTTCCAACATGTGTTCTGATGGAAGGGCTCAAAATGTGCAAAATTACCTTGCGAAATAAGTCTCCATGTAGGAAAATCAGTCTTTCCTGTTCTCAGTAGCCTCCTAATACACAGATCTAATGGCCTTTTCTAATTTTCCATTTTCCTTGGCATCTTCTCTGTAGCACTTGATCTGCTTGACCGTTCTCTTCTACTTAATGAGGATTTTCATCAGAACGATCCTTATATGAATTCTACGTCATGACCTGGCATTTCAAACATCCTATCTCATCTTCCTGAAATGACCTGGAGCTGTCCCTCCTCTGTCCTAGTTCTGTCCCTTCCAGAGAGCTCCTGTGTCTGCCTCTGCTCTTCCTCCTCTCCCCACTAACTGACTTGTTCACTCAGATTCTGCCCTGGGGTCTCTGCTCTCCTCCTCTTCCTCAAAGAAGCTATCTCCTCCCTTGGTTTTCCCTGTCACCTCCACAGAAATGGCTTCGTATCTGTTATCTTTGTCCCTCACGCATGATCCTTTCTCCAGCCCCACGGTTTCCACTGCCTGCTGGACATTTCCACTTGGGTGTTCCACTAGCCCCTCAAAAGAACTGAAAATGATTTGACTATATTTCTCTCAAGCATGGTCTCCCCTCCTTATTTCCCCCATTTCTATTCATTCTACCAGAACTCTAGTCTGGTCCACATCCACCTTTCCCAGACACACCACACTCATCTCTCCCAACTGCAAAGTGGTCTCCTTAGTATCTTTGAAGCAGAAATTATTTTACTGCATTTTGTTTCCTCTGCTGCTATCTTTTTGAGATACTCTTCTCCCTCCCCTGTCCCGTGTAAATCCTAGCAAGCCTCCCTATCCGGGTCAAGGTTCAGTCTTCATGAAGATTTCTTTAGCTGTAACACACCATAGCAACTATTGATCGAGCACCTGCTCTGTGCCATTCACTGTTCTAGGCACCAGGGATGTAGAGGTGATTACCAGCCCAGGCCTAACTGGGGAGGCAGGGGACATAAAATAGCCAATCAATAATGTAGCCACTTGATCTCAGCACCCCTTTCTGTGAAAGAGGCACAGAATCTCCTAGAAGTGAAATGCCTTCTCAGAGATCATGTAGTTAGGGATGACTATGCCTGGACCACCAATCACATCCCCTGGGTTCTTTCCATTACCGCCACAAATTCTTGTTTCTTTGGCTGAATGTTAAACTCCTCAAGGTCAGGTCATAATTCTCTCAAACTTGTCCTGGCACTTAGCATACTACTGGGCACATTGCAAGTACTCAGCAGTTACTCGTGGGAAGAAAGAATTAGGGGAGGCAGAAGGCAGGCAAGCCAGAAGGAAGCAGGGAGATGGGGGGGGGTCTCTATTCGGTCACAGACACGTAGCATTAATTTTCCTTATCTGAGCCCATGTGTCTCATTAGTATCACATGCATTGTCCATTTTGCTTAGCTCACCCCAGAGTCGAGGGGTTAATAAAGATGCTGTCAGGGAGTACCAGCTTTTATTTTCCACTAAATTTCCTTTGCAAGTCACCGATTCTATCACTTGGATTGGGAGTATGACCCAGGGGGTACTCAGTGTCCAGCTGGCTTCCCACTCCTGACGGTGATGAGTCAGAACAAGATAGAGCTCAGCAGGACCAAGACTGGGAAGAGTCGACACAGTTTGTTTACAACGATCTGTAACAGACGGCTGGTCATAAAATGGGTTCCTTTCACTTCCCTTACCCCTTTGTCCACTACTTTTGAGGAAGGAAAAAAAATGGAGAGGACATGAAGGGAGGGAGGGAAGGAGGAAGAAAGATTTATCCCAAGTTTCTATTTATAGAATCACAAGGCTGGTCAATAAACTATCTTCAAGGAAAGGGGGTATTTAAATTGCATTTGAAATAGGATTTGAAATATGCCCTTATATCTAAATGATAATTCTTGTGCCTTCTCACCAACTTTTAATGGATTCCATATTGATGATTATGGTTCAACTAACAAAACCTGTAGAGAGGGATGGCACCCCCCCAAACTCTGATCTGCCTTTAAATTATTTTCCATTTAGCGTAAATCCTATAGCATGGCATAAAACTTTATTTGAATAGCTCATTTGAGCAGAGAATACTTTTGAAAGAATATTAGTAAACTCTTTCAATAGAGTCAAAACACCAAAATGGAAAATTCAAGTTTTGAAGAGAGCCATTAAGTGTGATTAAACCTTTAAAAAGGAGAGAACAACGCCTGCAGAACTCTATTTAGCCATTTCATATCTTTAATTGTCCAAAGATTTACTTTAAAAGCACAGACATGAAAGGAGGCTGAATGTTACAGTATTTAGAGGGGGAGACGGAAGATAAGCCCCGCTCACCAGCAAATGGAGCTCAGCCCAGAAGTAGGAACAACAAAAGCACTGGGACCTGCTTCCTTCTACAATATATAGAGAGAGGGAAATAAAAAGGCAGCAATTCTTGACTTAGCTTTGAGGAGCACAATGGGCATGATTAGGGATCCAGAGTGGGAGAGCATTTAGGTAGCCGTGACATCCACCAGTCAGCTGGTAATTGGGCTGAGGGCTGAGGGGGACGCCGCTGAGGAGCGAGAGAGAGAGAGAAATGGGGGAAACTGAGGATAGGGATTGGGAAGGTTCTCAACAGTTGGAATGGACGTGCACTTTGAGTGCTGATTTTATCCTCTATTTTCCTAAATCTTCAAACCTTGGAGGTTTTGATTCTGTAGACTATGGGATAGGACCCAGGAATCTACATTTTTAAAAAGCCTCCGAGATAATGCCGTTGTTGCTGGTCCTTGGACCCATTTAGCAAAGCATGCGACAGACATCTGTAAGAGAAGCACCACCTGGGAGCGGGAGGGAGAAGTTGCTGGTTGGCCAGCATCCTCCCGCCCGTCAAACATACTGGGCTTTCCAGGGAAGGAAGTCGCCGGAGGAGCAATTTGGTCCTGGAGAGTCTGAGCAACCCCGCCCTTTTCTTTTGGAAAAGGGCGGGGTTGAAAGAAAGTAAAATATAAATCAGAAGATGGAGAGGAAGGAAAAGAAAATGTCAGGCACTGTGGAGAGCAAAATCATGAGTTGAACCTTCTTCCACTGTCCAGCACTGAATGTGAACAAAGCAATGTGATATTGTGCTTTGATACTGAGTGTTGATGAGGGTAGGATAGAAATAAGTGAAACTGTGGACTATGAGATTGTCAAGCAGTTTCGAGAGAGTGTAAAAATCTGTGGTTTCCCCCACCGTGTGACTTAAAATGAGCTCTATCTGCAGAGGTAACGATGCCTGCTGCTCTGTCTCTCAAGAAAGGAGAAAGAAAGAAGGAAATGTGCTTGTGCCCAGTGATCCTCAGGAAAAATCTGATGCCTAGGCAACCAAGGAGGATTAGGACTTAGCTTGTCTGTAGATAACGGGAGGGGGTGGGTGGTGCTAGGAGGCTGCCTAGGGTAGCAGCCCTTGGGCAGAGGAAGTGGTCTAAAGAGAAGAAAAATAGTGCAAAAAATAAAAAATAAAATAAATCTGGGATTTCCATCTCTGCTCTGTGGTCTTGAACATGGGTCTCAATTAAGTCCCAGGGAGGGACAGTCACCAAGCTGGGAGGGGTCACCTAGAACATGCCTGCTGCCACACCAGAGTATTTCTGTTTTGGGGTAAGATTCAATTTGGTCAGAAAAGTACTGATTAAACGTGTTTAAAATTTCTGCTTCTGGTCATTTTACAGATGAGACAACTGAGATCCTAAGAATCAGTGTCTTGCCCAAAGTCACTCAACGTGTTTGTGGCAATTTGGACCTACGCTTGGAACTGCTGGTTCCGAGTCCAGCGAGTATTCCTCCAGAGGCCCTAGTCAACCCTGTTAGACACTGGAACTTGTCAAGCAGGTGTGTTTTATAAGACTTTGTTATTGTGTGAAAAGAACATTTTAAGGGTCACGATGTAATCAGTGGCACATCTAAATGCTTGTGATAATGAGCAAGGTCGTCCCAGAGTGTCGGTCGGCTTCTTTTCAAGTAGAAGGGTTCAATGAAGTGAATAGAAATGAGGAGGACTCCCTGGTTTGGAAGGAAGTGGAAACACCTGCAGAGTACTTAAAATACTCGAAGCCCGTTACACACATTGCAAACCCTAGAGACCCTCTCGTTCTCAAAGCAACTCAATGAAGCCAGCTAAATTACCTTCCTTTAGCTGCGGAGGTGGTTGAGTAGGGTGAACTCAATTGCCAAACGGGGATGAAAAGTCACTCTGGTCTTAATTACATTGTCTTCCTGATGATGGGTTGCTTTGGTTCTCTATGTCATCCTGTGTATGGCCAGACTCACTCTACCTTGGTGTGGTACCAATACCAATATATGTGCTGCCATGGGGGATGGCTGTACATAAGAGAGAGAGAGAGAGGGAAAATAATGAGAAGAAATTTTAGTTTAAAAAAGTTGAATTCAAACATCCAGGAAGAGTCACTTCAGAGCTGTCATGGGCTGTTCCCAGAAGGTTGACCTACAAGCAATCCTGAACAGGTCCTTTGGGACAGCACATCCTTACCTAATGCTCTTCACTGACTTCTGCTTTTCCTTGGCTCATCCTTCAGGACAGGGGGCTCTGAGGGAACCTGCAGGAGACCCCACCCAAGGGGAGAGCCCTTTCCTGCTCCCAGGCCATGACCTTCAACACCACATGGGCTGGGGGCAGAGGCTGGTGAGGCTTGGAAGGGGCAGCTGTGTTGGTGCCTCTACACCCCTCTCCTTAACACCTCACTTCTTCCGGTTTTCTGTTATAAAGATGGTGCATAATTGAAAGTCTAGAAAATGGAGAAAATAATACTTATGGTTCTGACAACCTAATCTATACCTCTGTTCATTTTGGTAAATTCTCTTCCCATTGTCTGTCTTCATGAATATAGATTTCACATGATTTCAGTCCTAATGGGCACGTACTTTGTATCACACTCACCCCCCCACCCTGCCCCCCAACACACGCACACACACAACTCCGCATCACAGACTTTGTCCGGGAGGTGTGCGGTTCACCTCGTCTTCCTCCCCAGTACGTCTCTCCCTTCCTTCATTTTATTCACGCCCCTTGCTCTTTCTTCGTCACTTATTCTTTCTCTCTCCCCCCTCCATGTTTTTCTTTCTTAATCAAATCTAAAGCTTGCCACAGACTCATGGGATTCCTGGGAATGAAGCCACGGCTGAGTTCAGACTGGGTCTCACCTGCTTTCTCTCCCAGATGTGCACGAATCGAATTCCGAGTGGTCTCCTGTCTTGGGTCAGTCTCCCACCAGATGCTTCTTAGAAGTAAAACCGGGTAAGGGAGAGGAGGAAGGGGAGCAGTAGTCAGGACCACGGATCAGAATCCAGCGCAACGGGGGTTGTGGGACGAGATAAGAAGCGAGCAGGCTGTGCATTTCGCAGTGTTAGGAGTTGAAGGGTTTTCCCGCCTATCAATACCCAGGAACAATAATGATAATAATAATTATTATTATTAAGGAGGGTAAGGTGGCTTCTTGTATTGTTCTACTCGAAGTTCTGGACTTAGTTCAGTGAGGTTATAATACTACCGATGTAAAGATTGCTTCCTTTTAAGAAGATGTGCAAAAACCCTAATAACAGCACCATATATTCACACAGCCCTTCAAATATACAAAGCGCCATTTTGTCACTTAAACCTACAAAAGCAAAAAAAAAAAAAATTCTAGGTAAGACAGGAAGAAGCTGACATTTGATAATGAAGAGTTCAGCTAAAGTTGTCAGTGTGAAGCTTTCACCAGAGCAATGAATATAATAAATACCTTTGCAATGATAAGCATTTTGAGAGAGGCTGAATGCACCAACTGAAAATCTAAGAAGTGAGGATATTGCTGAAAAGGGCAACAGGACTGAGGAGGAAAGTTCGAAAGACAGAAGGGAAGCTATCTGGGGGCCTTCTTTAATGAGAAAGCGCCAGCAGCTACAGGTACTCCTATAATAAACGTAAATTGCAATTTATCATTCTTCTTTGTGGTTCAATTTCCTTGGCAATTTTTATATTAGAGTGACACTTCTATTGAATT
Source organism: Saccopteryx bilineata (assembly GCF_036850765.1). Lineage (NCBI taxonomy): Eukaryota > Metazoa > Chordata > Mammalia > Chiroptera > Emballonuridae > Saccopteryx > Saccopteryx bilineata. The sequence continues at coordinate 295,471,099 of NC_089491.1, read as the reverse complement.
ACCTGTTTCAGTTACTATGAACAAATCGAAGTCCTTAAGTTCGAGGAAATTATGAATGCAGCTTCTGGAGAGTTCTACCTCTGACACTCCAAGGATAGTAGCATCGTTTATCTCCTTAGCACCGGGAGGCCCATTATGCAGCGCGGGCCAGGAAGGAGCCGGCTGCACAATAGTGTCCAACATTACTGAGGCACTCCTGGTGGATTCCACCATCTCTGTGCTGTGCTGTGGTAACCCCAGGTGACGGGCCGCCTTTCTGCGCGCGGGACACAATGGCAAATAGAAACATTAACTCTCGCAATGTCGCAAGAATCCGACCGCATTATTCCTTGACCTCCGGAAAGATAATGTGTCATTTGCTGCACAGAAATAAAAGTTTTTCAAAGCAGTTGGAAATATAATTGCGTGCACTTCACTTGCTGAACCACCTTTCTGAGGTTTGTTTGGCCCTTTGGAGCGAGAGAATGGGAGACTTTCAGAGAGGTGACTGCGGAGGTTTCTTTCCTTCCCCTGCGTTCCCTTCCCTCCCCTCCCGAAAGGAAGATGCAAGGTTTGCTGAGCCCCAGATTGTGGGCGGGGAGGAGCGGTTCCTGGTGACAAAGCCCGAGATGGAGGAGCAAGAAGGCCCTGTCTGGTGTCTGAACACCCCTGAGGCGGGGCTGGGGGAAATCTTCCTGGTGGGTGGATATTTACTAGAAGTCAATAGCTCAGTGGGCTTTGGTTGGATGCTAATGAGGCCAAGGTTATACAAGGGCCAACTGGTTTCCTTCTGTTCTCCCTGCTGTAAACCGCCTCCCTTCAGCGGCCAGGCCTCTGACAATGCAGGAGGGGGGGTAATGAAACAGGCCGGAGGCTTCTCCCAGACAGATGGCTCCCCAGCTGTTTTTGCCGATGGGTAACTTTTGTTGCCACCACTCAATGTCCCCTAGAAAAGACTCTGTCCTCCAAAGCCTTTTCCTTTCAATTCTCCTGTGAGATGTCTCCTCATCCACAGGGCTTCTCCTTAGGACTATTCTCAAGTAGCTAATTTCTAACGTGCAAGACATCTTTTATTGGTGCAGGGGCTCATCTCAGCCCTAGGTGTATGTAGAAGAGGTTGACCCCAGCCTCTCGATTCGCCCCAGCTGGACTGGGCTTGAAACGCTATTCCCTCTCTTCAAGGTATCTGTGAACCCCTGGCCTTGGGGTACCCAGTGACTCTTCGTTTTCTGATCTGGGAAATGGGCTTACTAAATCTTGAACTTGCCAATGTGCAGGGTTTTTGTGGGAACCAAATGAGGAAACATGGGGGCAGCTTTGGGAAGTGTGAAGCACAGGCCAGTAAGCATGACAGGTCCCTCTTACTTCTGCACTGATACCCACCAAGGTCCATGTGACGGCTGTCAGCCACTTTGGTTCCCAAGTCAAACACACCCTTCTTTCTTGACATGGCATCCCAGGTGTCCTCCTCAGCTTGGCATGTCTGTTGTTTCTGGCAGTAGTGCTAGAACTGTTTTTGAATCCCTTCTCTTTTCCCTGGTGCACTGTCCTCACCTAACTCTCCCTCTTCCGAGCAGATGCCGCTTCCCAATGGTATCAGTCAGGGTTCTCTGGGGAAATGGAACCCGTAGGAATTATTTTAAGAAATTGTCTTACACAGTTGTGGGGCTGGCAAGTCCAAAAATCCTGGGGGCAGGCTGGCAGCTCAGACAGAAGTTGACACTGCAGTCATGAACAGAATGTCTCCTTCTCTAGAAGATCTTTTGAGCTTGAAGCCTTCAACTGATTGGATAAGGCCCACCCATGTTATCGAGGGTGATTTTCTTTAGTTAATTGAATTCAGCTGATTGCAGATGTTAACCACATTTCAGAAATACCTTCACAGCAACATCTACATTGACATGTAATTAAATAAGTGGGTATGATAGCTTGGCCAAGCTGACACATAAGCCAGCCATCACACCAGCCTCCCGCGGATGACTTCTTGGGTGGAGCCTTCCAAGCAGTGCCCTTTCCACGCTGTCAGGAGGTGTGTGGTTTTCTTTCTTTCTCTTGCTTTCATCTTCTTCACCAGCCTGCTCCCCCTTCAGATGCACACAGCTTGGCTTCCAGCCCCTCGCCCCCAGCTCACCATACCCTGTGGAGGCGATGTCAAGATCTCATCTCCTAGAAACAGTTCACGGTCCTTTCATCAAGTCATCAGAGTAAAACTATACTTAACATTTCATGACCTTGGTTCTGATAAATCAGTGGCTCTTTTCTAGTTGGAGAGAGGAGGATTTGGGGTCAAAGGGGAGCCAACTCTCATTTGTTAGGGAATTAAATCCCGACCCCACCGTGCAAACTTTCGGTCCGTCCCCAGTCCTCCTCGCTGCAGTCTGGGTAGGATTTAGCGTGATGTCAGAATGGAAAGGGAAGGGCTGGCGTGGCTCTCGTCCACACATGCATGCCCTTCGGCTCAGCTCTTCCCAAAGGTGAGGCTGTGTACTGGGCACTGGGGAAGGGCCCAAAAAGAAGGCCCTGGGGCTCAGCCCTAGAACTTGCATTCTAACTGTAGAGAGCACAAACCATTACAAAGGCTGGTAGTCACAAATGAGCGGTGACCCACGAGTCTAAACAGAGTGCTTACATCTTCATAGGTAACGGAGTTCCTATACCTGGTATAACGAACTCTAAAACTGCAGGCACCAAAAAATCATTTGTACACATTTAAAGAAACACAACTGTCAACTATTCTATGTGTTCTTTGCAGTATTACCTTCTCTTTTCTGCTTTGTTTGGGGAAAGATTTACAGAAGTTTGCATTTGCTAGGAGCACATTAAGTGATAACAAAAGAAACCTGTCCCAAAGTTACTAGGAAGGTGAAAGTAGTGCGGAGAAAGAAGTCAGAACTGGATATGCATTCATTCCAGGAATGTATAGTGAGCGCATCTGAGCCAGCGCTGGGCTAGGAGTGGGAGGCCCCGGTGACTAACACTGACACCCATACAGGAGAGCCCCTGATAAAACACAGTGGCCCAGGGGATAGGAGGTTTGGGGAGTGTTGTTTAGGCTAGCCAGAGAAGGTCTATGTGAGGGGGGCATCTAAGCAGAGACCTGAAAGAAGGGAGTGAGGAAGGTAGCCGTGGGGGCACCGGGAGAGGACTCACTGCGCCATCTGTCCTGAAATGACATGGGCAGGCCCTAACTAGCAATACACATTGTATAATCCATATGAAATCAAATACATCTATATAGGTATTTGTATGCATGTACACAATAAAACCATTTAGAGATGTAAATGTTTATATAATTTACATAAATATAAATTATCTATCTATATAAATATATATTTATCATATATAGCTCTCGAATAATCTATGCCCAAATAGTAACATGAGTTATCTCCGGGCAACGTGATTATAAGTGAATTTCACGGTTTAATTTTCTTCCCTGATCTTACACCTCCCACATTTTATACCGCAAGCCTGCTTTACATTTTTTGTCATGTATTAATTGCTCTCCTTAATCTCCCAAATGAAGCAGTTGTCTATTGAGAACTGGGTATATTTATTGTAAGCGAAGGTAAAATACCGTGAACAGCTATATCCGCAACCACGTGGTATGTGCCGGCGACTGTTTCAAGTGCCTTATGTGTATCACGTAACCTAACCCTCACGACAGCACGGGAGGCAGGTGCTATTGTGACTGCCATCTTTCCTCTACAGCTGAGGAAGCTGAGATGGGCAAGGCAATGACTGCCCTGGGCCACTCAGCCAGTGGGCACCGGAGCCAGGGCTGATCCCAGCCACCTGAACCTGTAGCCTGTAACTCTGAGCCGCCTCTGCTTCCTTGGAAGCCCAAGGTAGCTTCTTCATTTTCAGTTGATTTTCAGAGGTGGAAATTAGAAGACGTCATTGATGAACTATCTAGAGAACTGCCTCAATAACATCTCTGTCTCTGCTATTGATCTAGCAAAGACCAAATGGAACCAGGATGAAAGTATTTGATCTGCCCACCTCCCTGGTGGCTAGTTTATTCCAGACCAGGTGGAATGCAGATTTTCATACCAATGTTGACTGCTCTGATGAATTGCAATAAATCAACGAGGAGCCAGGCCAGGTCTTGGTATAGGTAGACGCAGCAGCCTAGGCTCGTACTGAAATTCACCTTTTCCCTCTCTAACTCTCTTCACATCCAGCTCCTCTACCCCCCGTGTAAGTTTCCTATAGAGGACACTAAAGTTTGGATTCATTCAGGATGCTAGAGAAAGATTTTGATTCTTTTGAATTTATGTGACCATGTGATCTGATTCTTTTTTTGTTTGTTTCACTTTATTTTGGTTGTTTGGGTGGCAGGTAAAAAAACTTTCTAGCTGTCCATGAGTAAAGGGGGCACGAGACCCACACACGCTAGAGGCACAGGGTGAGTGGAGGCTACCAGCAGCCGTTCGAGAGATCACTGAAACAGCTCGGACAAAGTGGCCTGAGGGTGGGCCAACCGTGAGAAGGCCAAACAGCATCCGGGGTCCTTCTGCGGTGGCTTGGTGTCTTCCGACCACAGGGGTCGTTCTGAGGGAAGGATGCCAGGGTCAGATTCAGTGTGCAGTATCTGAGGTGCCCACAGGGAGAGCATCCGTGTGGGGCTGCCTCACTCTTTGTACGTGGGCTCCAGCACCTTACCGAGGGTTCTGGAGACTCCGAGCACTTTCCCAAGCACTCCAGTGTTTGGTTTGGGTGCCTGGAGCGGCCAAGGGAGCAGCGACCCCTAACCCTGTTCTTGAGCTGCTGTTCCTTGGGATCTCAGAGGCCTCACTCACAACATCTGAGTGTAAAGGAGACAGAGTAGGGATGTGACTCCATGGCCACTAAAGATCACTAAATGTTCCCCATTTCAGGAGCACAGCAGCAGAGGAGAAACTGTAACCAAAGGCCAGTGATGATGTTAAGTCAGACTTGCATCACCCTGTGTCCCTGACTGCCCTGACCCAGTAACTGAGCAGCTGGAAGAGGACAATAGTCTTTGGATGGAAAGACCCAAAGGGCCCCTTAAATCTTTAATAAACTCAATGTGTAGATGACTCCTTTCTCTGAACCTCAGCCTCCCGCCTGCCTGGCCCCCTCTGCTCAGGCTGCCACACCCAGTCAGGGCATACAGTCTCATCATATGACATTTGCTTCGGCTTATCTGTGGGTTCATGGTATTTCTCCTTCTTTCTCTTCTACTGACCTGTGACTTCACCTATCCCAGACTGCAGACTTATTATTGCCTTTGCTATCTGTTGCGGTTTAAAAGCTTGATTAATGCTTCAAATTGAATAGCAACTTAAGAATAAAAGCTGAGTTGTCACCTTAGCTAAGAAGCTGGGAGGAAGTGACAAAATCAGTGTGTATCCGCATGTCACCATGTCACCTTTTGGACCATAGAAGCAATCAGCTCAAGTTGGTGACTTAGTCTAATAGTCTGGCAATTTCAGTCAAAAGGGTTGAACTAGTTGCCATACAGTGATGCCCAGGGAAGTTCAGTGTCTGATAAAACCAAAATGCTTCCTTTCCTTCTCTCTCTTTCTTCCTTTCTTTCTTTCTTTCTTTCTTTCTCTCTCTCTCTCTCTCTCTCTCTCTCTCTCTCTCTCTCTTTTTTTGCAAGAGAGAGCCAGGAAGAGGAGATGAGAAGCATCAACTCATAGTTGTGGCACTTTAGTTGTTCACTGTTTGCTTTGACTGGGGGGCTCAGCCAAGTCAGTGACCTTTGGGCTCAAGCCAGTGACCATGGGATCATGTCTATGAGCTTATGCTCAAGCTGGTGACCCCACACTCAAGCTGGTGAGTCTGCACTCAAGCTGATGAGCTTAGGCTCAAACTGGCAACCTCAGGATTTCAAACTTGGGACCTCAGTGTTCCAGGTCGACAGTCAATCCACTGTGCCACCACCAGTCAGACCCAACATGCTTTCTTTTCTTCAAAGATAAAGCCATCAGATCAACCTTATAGTAAAGAAGTGTTTTTGTCTACAGCAGTGGTAGTCAACCTGGTTCCTACTGCCCACTAGTGGGCGTTCCAGTTTTCATGGTGGGCGGTAGCAGAGCAACCAAAGATAAATAAAAAGATAGATTTAATTATAGTAAATTGTCTTATAAGATTTATTCTGCCAAACTTAGTGAAAATCCGACATAAAGTACTTAGTAAGTAATTATTATTATATGCTTTAACTTGCTGTAATTCTGCTTTATAAATTTTATAAAGTAAAGTTACTTCCTTACTTTATAAATCACCATTACTGTGAAACCAGTGGGCAGTTAGAAAATTTTACTACTAACAGAGATACAAAAGTGGGCAGTAGGTATTAAAAAGTTGACTACCCCTGGTCTACAGTAAGAAGGAAAAGGTTGAGGAGGAAACTCCCTGTGTCCTTACTCAGTGTATGTCTATGTGAGTGTCTAGAAATGGGAGTGTCAGGCCCTTAAGGACCAAAGAACATGCTCTCTGACTCAGGGAGTTTCCAGTTAAGTCAAAGCCAAACATTCACATGTAAAATTACCAACTAAGGTTGATAAGCATTGAGAAGCAGTGGGGTAAAGAATTTTTCTACTAGAAAGATATAAGGTAGAAAGAAGAGTCAAGCAAGATAGTCTTTAGGCCCTGGCCGGTTGGCTCAGCGGTGGAGACTCGGCCTGGCGTGCGGGGGACCCGGGTTCGATTCCTGGCCAGGGCACATAGGAGAAGTGCCCATTTGCTTCTCCACCCCCACCCCCTCCTTCCTCTCTGTCTCTCTCTTCCCCTCCTGCAGCCAAGGCTCCATTGGAGCGGGGATGGCCCGGGCGCTGGGGATGGCTCCTTGGCCTCTGCCCCAGGCGCTAGAGTGGCTCTGGTCGCGGCAGAGCGACGCCCCGGAGGGGCAGAGCATCGCCCCCTGGTGGGTGGAGCGTCGCCCCTGGTGGGCGTGCCGGGTGGGTCCCGGTCGGGCGCATGCGGGAGTCTGTCTGACTGTCTCTCCCCGTTTCCAGCTTAATAAAAATACAAAAAAAAAAAAAAAAAAAATTAAAAAAAAAAAAAAAGATAGTCTTTAAAGATGTGTCATTGGAACAGAGCATAAGAGGGTATGGTTTTACCTCTTGTGGAATTGCCTTGAGCTTGATCCCAAATTGGCATTGGAGTCCACAAGTTCACGGTGAACAAGTGCATATTACAGTGCATTGGGGTTAGAAGCAAATCAGTTGCCAAAGTGTCCCTCCAGCCTCAGGTATGGTTATAGACATTAGACAGCTAAAAGATTTTCACAAACCTAAGAAACTTCACCGATGGAAGCTCCATGCAGATGTTTAGCATCTAAGAAATAGGTGGAGATCCAGTCCTTGGTGCAATCTGAGCCATATCTGTTTGCAAAACTGTACAACCCAATTGCATTAAGGGAATTAATACTCTATCATGGAGCCAAAATCTGAGCCAAGAGGATTCCCCTCTTAATAAATAGACTCTTTTGAGTTTTTTAACCCAGTCCTTTCCTAGATTCCAACCAGCCCTGTGAAGGCTATTTCCAAGACTTTGATTCGAAAAAGAAGACGGACACAGTTGGAACTTGAGAGATGGCGTTCTGGGGAAGGATGGTGTTCAAAGGGATAGGAATCTAGGAAAAGATGTTGAGAAAGAGAAGCCAGAGAAGAGGGTGGCAAGCCAGGAGAAAACACCATCATGGAAACAAAGTTTGGAGAACAAAGTGAGAAGGCAGTGATTAAAAGTCTACACGTTACATGCAGGTGGCGACAAGACAATGATGTAACTATACTTATGCAATAACATGTGGGTCATCAGTGGCCTTTGCCAGAGCACTTTAAATAGATAAGACAGAAGGCAGATTGTTATGAGTCAAGATATAGCTGGGGAATGAGAAGAAGGAAATGTCAGTAGGCCGCTCTGTCCAAAGGCCTATAGAAAGAATCTAATTTATATGCTGGAAAGATGGCAATTCCAGGGATAAAAGAGGTCATTAATAGAGCAAAGTTCTAGGAGTTGAGATCCAGGAGACAGGTCTGTGGCTCATCCTGAGATGAAGGAAGGAATTCTTGGAGACAGGGGAGGAAGGCACAGAAAAGCTTGTGGGGTATAGGAGGGAATTTTAACAAAACTACTGTATGTCAGTTACCATTATTGTTTTATTGTGAAATTGAAAGTCATGTAATCTGACAAAGCGGTGGCAGAAGAAGCTAACTAAGGACATGTGATGGCATTGCCAGTTGGTATTGAGGGGCAGGCGAGACAGGGACCAAAATTCAGTGGTGGCATGCATCAGCATGGTTGACTTATTTCCTATAAGTCACACTCACTAGCTTGGGTTCAAGAGTGAAAGAGGCAGCTGGTTTGGTTAATTCTCAGTCAAGGTGTTGACAGGGAGATGCAGCTGAAGGACAATTTGGCAAGGGAATTGAGGAGTGTGGTGGGCAGAGGTGAAGAGGTGATATCTCAGTATGACAGACTTCATCGTTGAGGACTCAGAAGTTTGGCTAAATGGAAAATAAACTCTTTCTGTGTTGTTGTGTTTCCATTTATCGTCTTGCTATATTTACACAGGTTAGGTCAGCTGCTGGAAAAAGCTCTATGGCAAGCCAAAATTTTAGAACCCCCCCTTTTCCATGAGTGCTTGATCAGGGTACTTCTCGCTAAACTGGGTAAATCAGACAGGATGGGTGAAACGCTGTCTAGTTCAGTGGTTTAACCCAATAAAGGTTTGTTTCTTGCTTATGCAAAATCCCCTGGGGGTCAGGTAACTCTGGGGAGCTGGCCTTCATTCAGGGATAAATCTTAGCTCTCTGCCATTTCAACACATGTCCTCTAAAGGGACAAAAGGATGAACTAGGCGTACTGATTCCTTAGTACCTCAAAGGAGAAGTGGGATGACCCTTTGTTCATGTTCCCATGCGCTCAAACTCATTCCAAGACCCCAAGCCCACCACAAAGAAAGCTAGGGGATGAATGAAGGAGGTTCGTGGATGTACAGGGAGAATCAATCACAGCTCTTAAATTGTGTCAACTGCCTTGTAGCCCAAGATCCGCACTTGGTGAATTTCAGGGAGCTTGACTCTAGTGCTGAAGAGGGAAAGACTTGGAAAGTGTGACATCACTTGGGACTGACTGTCCATGTGTTGCCTCAACCACGCAGCTGAAAAGTAAACATGCAAGCTCAACTGTCAGTCTGTGGTTGGCTATTGTGTAGGAAAACAAAGGCAAAAAGAAGACTGAAGAGGAGGAGGAGGAGGTAAAGGGATGACAAAGGAGAGGAAGAAGAAAGAGGAGGGGGAGTGAGAGACAGAGGGGAAGAAGAAGGGAAAGAGTGGTAAAAGAAGCAACAAGGACATTTGGTGAAACTCGATTGTTGCCGTAATCATTTCCTCCCTAAAGTTGGCCAAAGTGGAGTTGGCTCACAGGGAAGAGAAACAGAAATCCAAGTAAGGCACAGTGGGAACTGGCCTAAACTTTCAGCCCTAAGGCCACATGGGACACAAACAGGCTACCAGGAATTTGCAAACCAAAATACCTTTTTAGAGGGCCCACCGGGGCTCACAGGTCCCCTCTGCCTTCCTTTCTCTCTTGACCTAACTCCCCATTTCAAAACCACTGGCTATTTATTGTTATTGAAACTATTTTCAAGAGAGACACTAACCGGCCTTCTCCACCACCGGGCACCGCTCTTGCGGGGAACAGGCTATTTCTTTCTAATTTGCTCACTGAGTCCTGAATAACTTTTCAGAGGGCTCCAGACACCGCAGTGTGACAGCTAAGCAAGGCGAGCATCCGATGCAATGGAGTTTGCTCTACAAGCAACCTTGCCAAAGGCCCTTTCCGATGCACAAAGCTGGCTCTATCTTTGTATATTGAGGGAGCTAAATCAATGTTAAATGCTTGGCTCTTTTCACAGGACAATGACCAGGACCTAAGCTGCGTCCTTCCTTTTTGATTGACACTTGAAACACAGCGCGGGAATCAGCCAGAGGCGCTGCTACAAGCCGAACCCTCTGCTGGGATAACCACTGGTGACATCTGCAGAAAGGCCGACAAAAGGCAGTTGAAAGCTGTGTTTGTTGCTTTCCCCTCTCAGATCTCCTCGCTTTCATGGCGCTCCTTCCTTGCTTTAATATTATGATTCAGCACCTGGCTTTTTTGAACCTTGCTTTAAACTTCAAAAGGCGAGGTGGTATTAACAAACATGAAACGGAAAAGTGGCGGTAGTTTGATTTACTGTTGTCGTCTTATCAAGGGGTTTTTTTGTCACCAGCTGCCACTTTCTGTCATCTTTGGAACCATTATCATTTCTCTAAAATCTAAAAGACTCCACTTAATAACAGCTTTGAATACAGGCAGGTTCACTAGCATACACCATTCTGGGGATGACAGGACTATCAAATGGGAAAAAAAAAAAGATGTTGCCAAAAAAGAAAAAAAAAAAAAACCACCCCAAACCACACAAATAAGAGCTGTAGTACTTTCTAGTGACCTTGGTTTCAGAATTAAACAAACCCAATCCAATTCCATTGTTCCTTGTGAATGCCATTGTTGGGTTTCCTTGTGAAGTTCCTTGTCTTCATGGGGCTCTTGGGGAGTTAAAAATCTCTGGCCACAGCAAGGCTTCGATCCTCCAGGTGGAAGGGGATGATCTGCTGTCATGAAAGGGCCTAGGTGACCTCTGCCAACACGGCCACTCAGCTAATTAGCAGCTCGCTTTCACCGACTTACTAATACTTGGAGCACCCACTTGGTGCTGACAGCTAGATCCATGTTGGGAAGTCTTATAGAGGGGAGGCTGCCCTCTGTTCTCTTCTTTCCTAAGGTCTGCCAGCTCTGGGCTTTCCAGCCAGACCCTCAGGACCTACCAGGCCCCGGGGTAAATAGGTTCAAGCTGGGTCCATCACAATAAACGCACTGACGAATTCTGCTCTCTGCTTGGAACCTCAGAAACACGAAGTGGGTCAGCACCGCAAGACACCTCAAGGTCACCCGGGGCGGTGATTCTGATTCTCTCCCGAAGACCTTTGTAAAAATACCAATACCTTGCTCAGCTTCTTCCCACATTCCCAGACTCCAAATATAGAGTCTACCTGGATGATTTTGATTTCCAAAGACGGTTGAGGATCAAGTGTTACCGATGAAGCTCCTGCAAATCAGAGGAGTTAAGTCACTTGTCTAAGGTTGCACAGCAAGGACATTGCAGCATTGGACTGAGACCCAGTGATGGGATCCCTGAACAGTGCTCAGACCTCCGTGTCAGACCCATCGGTGAAACCTGGAGGGTGACAACTGGAGGGAAGGGCCTGAGCAGTAGCTTCCAAAGATGCAAGTTACGGGCATGCAAATTCCTGCTGCGGCCTCGCTTTCCTGCTTCCCATCTGTTCCCCTAAGTCAGCACAACTCTTCCTAAACTTTCTGCACCCGTTAGTGATGGGCTTCTCTCATCCTCTTCCCCTAGCCCCTCAGGGCCTTGAGATACTGAGTGAGGAGGAAATGATTGCCAACCCCTGACACGCTTCGTAGAAGTAAAAAATATGAAAAAGGTGAAGCTGTTCATTTAGATGTATCAAGTGCAAGGCACTTCCTTTGTGGCTTGATCTGATTGCCACCTTCTTGAAACCAGTCAAAAGTAGTTGACCATTTGTTTCTCTTCTATGATTTTAAGCACTAACTTGCTGCTTTATTATGTAGCATTGTCAGGTGTGGCATCAAAAATCCTATGCATTGTAGCTCCTTTTACAAAGGTTGTTCTGTCAAACTAGCCATACGGATGATTACCAAATAGCCTGGAGTTTCAACCCATGAACCCTGAGTTGGGGTACTTACAGCAAAGGGGGATAGCTCCTGAAAACCTCACAGATCTTTCAAAGAAGAAAGGAAGGGTAAGTCTGAAAATGAAGAAAAGCATCTTTGGAGCTGTTAATGGGTCTGTTTCTGAAATACAGAGACTATGGTAACTCTATAAAACAAGGAAATAAACTCCAAATAAAATCATGAGATCTCTGGCCTTGCAGATTAGGGCTATTTTGATGATAAAAAACATTGCAGTGATAGCAATTAGTTTTATCTCCATTCCAACTCTAAACAGGTATTACTGGTGGCCTGAAGGGCTAGATCAAGAAAGATTTGGGGCTCAGTAGTAAAGCTAGCATGAATGATTAGCAAAGTCTGCCATGGGGAGGGGTACTTACGATGCATGTAATTTCAAGAGCTGATGAAGTGGTTTAAACAAAGTGTGACAATGTTCTTCTTCAGATCATCCATGAGTTTATCACCTACTTTTGTCACTTACTAGATATGAGAGCCTGAACAAATTATTTAGTTTTCTTATCTGTAAAATGGGTGTAATAACCTCTTTCCATGTTTTGATATTTGAAAGACAATAAATGCAAAACCATCAGCACACCGCATGCCATATAGTAGGTGCTTAATAAAACTGAAGCTCTTCTCTATTTACTATGGAGGGAACTAATCTAGCCTGAGGTTGAGTCTCTATGGTTAAGCAATGCAAGAAATTAAGATCATTCTCTAAGAAATGAGACCAAATAATTTCGAACCAAAAAAATATTTGTATCTTTTACTTCACTGTAATCCAACAATGACAAGAAAGAAGGAAGAGAGGGATGGAGAAAAGAGACATGAAGGGAGGGAGGGAGGGAGGGAGGGAGGGAGGGAGGGAGGGAGGGAGGGAGGGAGGAGGGGGAAAGGAGAATATTGTCTTAACTCAGGATATAGAAATGATGTGTAGTGGCCACCAGACTTACCCTGACTTGACATTGCAGATGCAGCCCAGAGATCATGCTAATTTTAGACAGGGGCAAAACTGCTTCTTTCCAAAAGAAAAATGGTTTCTGTTCTTCTGGGTGCAACAAGTCTATGCCAAAGATTTGACTTAGCAAGCAGCCATGCCCACTAACAATTTTAGAAGTGATTGTTTATCCTCTACTTAGATACATGTTGAAGCCCACTGACTTCTGAGTCTCCTAGAAAGTTCTGCTAAAATTGACTTGTTTCCCATTGCGCGTTTCTTCTGAGTTTGAAAGTAGCAAAGCAAACCAAAACCAAAGGCCCCGAAATTCCTCCCTCCCCAAGCCCCTTCCCACAGCCCTGTGCACACACACTCCTCAGAGCCACGCAGCAGCTGGGATGGAAATGAGAGAATTACAGGAAACTTAGAGTTCATCACGTCAAATGGTGACAAATACTCAGGAGAGGGTGATGCTGGTCACTCATGTGACACCACACAGATGGCCCAAGCTACACACTCTTTCTTACATCCCTGGGTCTGACCCCTAACTAATCTGCTAGAGAACCTTCTGAGTTTGGGGATGTAGGCACTTTGGCCTTGGTGGATGATTGAGGTGCAGAAATTTGGAAAACAGAGTTGTAGGAAGAGGATTCCTCGACTCCATATACAGTCACGGGCCACATAATGACTAGTCAGTCAGTGACGGACCGCATGTACAACATAGTCCCATAAGAGTATAATCAAGTTGGAAGATTCCTATCCCTATCACTCAGTGACGTCGTAACATTGTAATGTCCTAGACCTAGTGCAATGCATGACTCATGTGTTTGTGGTGATACTGGTGTAAACAAACCGACCACATTGCCAGTCATATAAAAGTATAGCACATGCAATTACAGTAGTAGGCTATGCCACCTAGGTTTGTGTGAGTACACACTACAATGTATGCAGCAACAAAATTGCCTAAGGGTGCATTTCTCAGAATGTATCCTTATTGTTAAGAGGTACATGACCGTAGACATACAGACAGACACAATATTTCCTTTTGGGGGGTAGATGTTAAAACATTCTGTGTCTCAAATAATGTTTTGGAGGTGGAGGGTAAGAAAGTAGCAGGAGCTGATAGCTCCTCCCTAGAGAAGTCTGGGAGCCTAAGGCTTGACCAGTCAGTCTCCTTTGAATCAATCACTTGGCCCTTACTATAGACCTGTAAGAAGCTAGGATGAAGTGGGAGGGAAAATAAAGAATAGGAAACAAAAAAGTAGAATTCAGTTGAACTGATTTATTTGAGAAAAGAAGTTTTGAATTCAGTCAGTAGTGGTTGTGTATTACTTTCCAATTATTATGTCTTTCTTCCTTCTTTGAGTCTCAGAGCCAAAGAAGACTGTGTCTGTATTGTTCAGCCAGCCATCTCCAGCACCTCGGATGAGGCCTGGCACATTCTAACCTGATTTATTTGTTGAATTAACGGAAAGTGTGTGTGTGTTTCGGCACAGCTTCTGAAAGAGTTCAGTGTTATAGAATTCTGGAGAAGTGAGCCTGGGCTATTTCATGAAATGCCAAGGAAACTCAAATTCAATCAAAGGCCATATGCCTCGTTTAACAGCTACTCCGACTCGGGTGACCCATCTTGATGTGCAACGGTGTCACCGTGTGAACACACAGCACGCTGTGCCTGTTCAGCCCTTCATAATCGCAAGCAAATTTGCTCACAAGTCACAGAAACTTTGGAAAACCATCCCGACCCAAATGATGAGATAAAAATGCTTCCCCCAAAATGATAAAGTATTCCGTCAAGTCCATTTGATAATGTGGTGTGACTGATTCTTTTGTTAAGACCAGAACAGAGAGGAGAAAGCAGTGACAAGAAAAATGAGAAAAGAATTCACAATAATGTTTTCACAAATTTGCCAAATGCCATCCACATTAGTCTTCCATACCATTCCTTACCGGGAACTTTTGAAAAAGTCGACTTTAAATAGGCTTTTGTTACTTGTGACTATTAAATGAAATCATCTTTGTTCAAGGTCAAAAAATAATTATTTTCTCTTAAACTGACAACTTCTAATTATCTGTAATGTAAAAGAAACTTGATGATTTGGATAATCCTAAAGGTTTTGGAATGGGTTCACTTTTGCTTAGGACACCAAGCGGAGGAGGGAGACAGTTTCTGGGAAAGGGTGAATTGGCCCAGCATTCCAAAGTCACAGCAGTTAATTTACATAATAATGAATCCACAAATGAACGATGAAGAAAGGTGGGGGAGGTTGGTCAGGGGGTTACAAAGCACATCCCAAATTGGCTTATACTGGATTCCTATTCAGCTCAAATGCCTACTCCTAAAATATTTCTTTCAGGTTATAGTTTACCCTATGGTCACTTGTTCAGTGGGGTGACCTTTCTCTTAACAGAGCCTGTAATCAATGGTATTTGTGACTTTCTCTTTGTCATCATTAGTGAGGAAAGCATAGGGCGATGGAAGACAAAGTCCTCTCTCTTAGGGAAAAAGCACTCTGAAAAAATACACTTTATTTGAATTAAGATATTTCGTGTGCAACAGGAAATGCCAGGTTTAGAAGTGTCGGCAATGTAACCTCGGCTAAAAATGAAAGGAAGCACTCCATAACTATTTTGAGAAGGGGTGGGGGAGAATAGAAATTGGCCATGTATCCACTATCCAGGGTTCACCCAGGAAACGCATGCGCCCTGCCATCCGGAGAGCAGAGCAGCAGCTGGGAAGACTGGCTTCTGAGTCACCGTCACTGAAGTGGAACTATTTGTACAAGTTCAAAGGCACCAAAAGACCTTGGCAATCATCTGCCCTAGTGAATGTTAAGACATAAGATGACATCACTGTAAACTGGTAAAGCTGAGGAAGATTTCCGATTTGGAATAGGGAAGCTCTGGGGATAAACAAAGCTTTACTCCTTCTTTTAGACAGTGCCTTCATCCAGGAGTGTCCCTGACCTGTGACTTTTGATACGTCATCTATCTAATTTATCAAGTTGTAAGCTCTCCAGAGAGAGATGATGGCTTCTGTAATGATCGTTAGGCGGTAAAACATCTTATAAAAGTGGCAGTTGGCTTTCTTCAGGCACAAGAAAGAGAGAGGCTTCTGTAGGAAAACAGACAAAAGGGACCAGAACCCCATTCGATGGGAAAGTCAAGGCCTTGGAGTACCATGGTAATAAATCTATAAAGCCCAAAGGTCTGGATAGGATAATGTCACACCTATTTAATAATCCCAGGAGGACATGGTTCATTGTTCCTCATAGAAACATAAGCTGCTTTTCCAGGACAGATAAAAAGAAAACGGCTAAATGAAAGCCAGAACATGTAATCCAAGAAATGATGTAGAATGAAAATATAAAGTAATAGAAAAAGTTTTAAAAGCTCTTACAGAATCTTGTTTGAAAGGAAGTTGGAGTAGTCAGTCTATGTTCTTCACCTACAAGGGCAAGATCTTGAGCAGGAGAAGATATATTCTTTGCTAGCAAACTCGTATGCCAGACACCGACGAAACATTAGCTTCAATGACTTACATTTAATCTAACAAATAGGTCAAAAAATCTAACCCATGTAGGTCATTGGGTTGGGTACTATTTCTAAGGAGTCATTAGTCTATTTCAATGGAGGAAATGTCTTAATGTTCTTATGGGAATTTCAATAAGAGGCTGAACCATTCAGCAATGAAAAGATAAGAATGCAAAATGTCAAGAGGAGAGGTAGAGGGGAAGGAAAGGGTAGTGTTAGGGATTCCTACTGCCCTAATTTGTCTAGAAGTGATACTATCTTATTTCACTTTTACAAATTGCTTTATGATTATAACCTTACTCCAGCTTTGTAACATTTCTATCAGGTTTGAAGGCGTTTCTCAGATGAGGGATGAGACCAAGAATAGTTCGTTAAAATCAAGGTCACCTAATGAATGAATAGTCAAGTGAAGTCTCGGTCTCCCCGTGCCCATTGGCCAACTAGGACTTTAATCCTTCCCTGTGCACAGGGTCTAAGATGGCTGTGCTCTCTAACAGCCCTGCACTTAGTATGCCGTGTTCTAGTGAAGTGCACTGTCATTTTGATGAACCTATGAGATGCATTGAAGCTGTTAGGAACAGTTGAGAGATCACAGACAAGATCACCTGTTTTGGCCACTAACTCTTCAATTCCCCAACACTGTGCTCTGGCCCTCCCACCCTTTCCTCCTGTTCTGCCTCCCACGGTGCATCTCAAAGAACATTCACACATACAAAAGAGAATCACAGAGCTGTATGAAGAAGGCACAGGCAAGTCCCAAACTCCAGGCTATGTAACCGTTTTGAACACGCACTTTTGATAGTCTCTCCAGTCTAATTGGAAGAGTGAGATTTAGAACCAAGCAAAGTCATGTGAACATAGCGCCGGAACTCAAAATGAGTATGGTCCTTCTCTCTATTCCTTCTCTTCCTGTTGGTCACTGTCACCTGGTCTATAGGCAGGCCAGCTCTCATCTCAGCTGGCCAGCTTTACCCGAAGTATATGTAAGTCTGACAAAAGCCCAGGTTAAAGCTTCAAATGCAAGTTTACTTTCCCTAAACTGTCCCTCTTCCTCTCAAGTGGAGACATTTGTTTAAACCCAACGCTTCCTTCCCGGGCATAGAGATACGGTGGGCTCTTATTTGGATTCTAGAAAAGAGACAATATTGTGGGGACTTGTACATTCTGGAATTTTCTTTCCCAAGATTATATGAGCAGCAGAAGTGTAATTAAAAATGAATGTGAATGCTATAACACCGCATTCACCAAGGAGAAAGTGGCCACATCCAGATTTGACGCTGTACAGAAGTCCTTTTGGCCTATGAATAGTTTGAAAAGGCAGAATTTGCATAGCATCTCAGAGGTTCATTAGGGGACTGAGTTACTCAAGGAAATTCCCTTCAGCCACCACCACCTCCTTCCACACACAGGGCACCTGCTCCCTGCCTGTCTTCACTATCCAGAAGGATCAGGCCACTCCTTCTGCCTGATCCAACAGCAGTCTTAACATGACACCTTTCATGGACCTGGTTGTCATTTTATAGCTGGGAGGAATCGGGCAGACGACAACAACACATACAGAAACAAAGTTCTCAGTTTCCCCCAGGGAGCAGATGGGGTTCACTCGGGACAACTATTCTCTGTATGCTCTCTCTATCCTCCAAGGGAAACCAACTCCCATTCTCTTTGTGTGGAATCACAGGCTCGGGCATGGAATTGAGGGGTCTCTCTGAATGGCGTGCCCAAGGTAGTCATTTTGCAATCCGCTGTAGCAGAAGTAAGTATAGACCTGCACTTGCACCAACCCTTCTCCCCCCTCCGTCCAGCCCCACGTCCCCACTTCGGTGAAAACACTTTGCATATAAACAAACCCCTCTCAAAGACACCTCAACCTTGACATTTCTTTCTCCCTTTTCCAAACTTGCTTTCTTTTTAAAACACCTCGCGCTCTGCCATGCTCCCACATGAGGCCCAATTATCAGAATAATAATTAACAGGCTCTCATTATTTCGGATCAAACAATGCCCCCCATAATGAAGCCAAGAATAGCCAATGTGATCCCTTAAAATGGGGCGTGAGTTTTCCTTACACCTTGGGGCGTCTAATCCATGGGAACCATTAGGCACCGAGCTGCCCATAACGGCCGGGATAACATTGAGTCAAGGACAGTTAATGGGTGCCAGAGCACAGACCAAAGTGCTCCAAGCATGTCAGTCAAGACTAACCGGAGGCAAAAACATCAAAATGCAGGTTGGAGTTTTGACATTCCTGCAGGCTCTGAACGCCTCACCAGTAAATTTTTAAAGTCAATATCCCCCTTATGCTCATGAACACTTTTCTGTCTGATGAGTAGGACTAATGTGGATCTGATTGAACTGTGACTAAAGTACGACTTTAAAGGCGGCTTTGAATGTGTGGGGGCAGAAAGGTTTTTTTATTTTATTTTATTATTATTTTTTTTTTGGTGTGTGTTTTCTTTTCTTTTTTTTTTTCAGAAATGTCTGTGATAATAATGAAGACAGTGTACACAGATTATCACAGGCTGTGTCTTTCGACTTCAAGGTTATGTGATTAGAAAATTAGAAAAGGCGACGAGATTAGAAAAACCACAGAACATTTTGAAAGAAAGCTGTTTTACAAATTATCTGTGTGCCGGATTTACACAGAATCTGATAGATGGATCTTCTAATGTTTGGAAATGGATAAATGCAACAATGCAAATAGGAAGAACTGGCTTCAGAGCCCACTCCTGGCAGAGGCTCAAAACCCATATTGAGTATTCTGACTCGCTTTAAATGCCTGTTACTTATATATATATTTTAAAACAGCCCTGTACATACATAACACAAAATATAACCATTTCATAAATTTAAGGTAAAAATAGCAGTGAGATTGTTGTTTCTCATGATGCATGACTTTCCCCAGAATTGGAATAAAACCTTCACCTCTCTGCCCTTTCTCTTCTCAGGAGCCGAGAACAAGCCCCAGGACCTGGACAGGAAGCTCAAGCAGAGCTGGGTGTGGGTGGTGGTCACCATCCTACAGGCGGGCGTTCAGGGCGTGACAGCCATTTTGGCTCTCCAGTCACTCTGTTCCTCCTGAAACAGGGGGACAGTAACATTTTTCTGTAATGAAACCCAGGCTGGTCTAAATAAAAACACCATTAAAAAGAAATCCCTGGCCGGATAGCCCACTTGGTTAGAGCATCTTCCCGAAATGACAAGTTTGCAGGTTCTATCCTTGGTCAGGGTGCACATGGGAAGAAACTGGCGAATGCATAACTAAGGTAGAACAAGTGAGTGCTTTCTCCCCTCCCTCACACACTTCCTCCTTCCCTCTTCTCCTCCATCCCTTTCTCTCTCTGTCTCTCTCTTAGAAAAACAAACAACAAACAAAAAAACCCACTCCTTTGGCTTTACTTTTTTTTTTCTGTCTGATGACAGTAGTGTGTTTTTGAAATGTAGAAACAGATGGCTCAGTAGGTAAAAAGTCAGAGGCTAACCTGTGTCTGATCAGACCTTATCAGGGTCCTTTTGACACCTTAAGGAGAATAGATCCCGAAGCCTCTAAGGTGTCCCTGGCTATACATAAAGGTGTAAATGACAGTCGTGCCATAGTGACCTTTATCTATTTAACGGAGACCTCTGAGTTAGTAGCATCCTGAAATTCTTAAGATTCAAGTCATTGAACCCTGATTTTGACCTCCCAGATATTTAAATACAAATTAGCCATAAATGCACTTCTGGATTATACTTGGACCTTACGGAGCCCTCTGATGGCGACGTCAGCAAGAAGGACATCATTGTAAAGTTTAGGGTTGCCCTGGAGCGCACAGGTTTTCCTCGATACTGGGTGCGCTTTGATTTTTTGAATCTACTACTTAGTACATTAGCTCAAATTTTGAAATTATTTTGATATTCAACTCAATATATGAATATATATAACAATATTTTCAAAATTAAAAAAAATGTATATAGCTAGCTACCTAAAATAAAGTCTCAAATAATGAGTCCCATAAATTTTCTGTCTTCATGGGTGTTCACAGAAGCACCCCCATGAGGATTGGAACTGTGTGTTTTGCTCATTTAGTTAACCAATATTTATTAAGCACCTAGTATGTCAAAAGCAGCGCTATTCTAAATGCTTGGGATATATCAGTGAACAAAGCAGGCTACGATCCCTGACCTTATGGAGCTTACATCCTAGTGCAGGAGACAGGAAACAAAAAATAACAAGCTAATTACATCATCTGCTAGAAGATAGTAGGTGCTATGGAAAAAAATACTAGGAGAGGGTAAGAGGAATAGGAGGTACCCAGAGGAGAGGGGAGGCAGGGCTGGTTGCACTCAGATTGACACTGAGAAAAGCCTTGCAGCAGGGGTGTAAGTTAGCCATGCAGATATTTGGGACAGGAGCCTCTGGGAAGCAGAATAGTCATGCAAAAGCCTGTGAATATCTGGAGTGTTTTCAGAATAGACAGGAGACCCAGGTAGCTGGAGTGAAGTGATGGTAGATGGCGAGACAAGAGGGAGGTGACCAGGGTTTGGAGAAGGGATAGGAAATGAGATCTTACTTATCTTGGTATTCCCAATACCTAACTCAGAGGTTGGCACCTGGCAAATACTTAGAAATTGTTGTTCAGTGAATGAATGAATGGATGAATGAATGGGAAAAGATACCAAACGTTGGAAGGTCCTCTGACCCAACTCTTGTCTGATGTTTGGGCATGTTCCACAGTATTTTCTTACTGCATTCTCTGAAACATTAGTCCCTAATGATATTCCAGGAGGAAGGGGTTCCCAAGGCAAATAAGTTCTCATTTTGTGGATTCACAAATCACAGTTAGTGTGTGAAAATCCTAGAGAGATTCTTCAGGAGATGATGTTTTCACTGAGCATTTTAATAACTACGAACTAGAAAGCCCATTTCTTCTCCCCACTCCCATTCCCACCCCTGCCCCATACTTCTGCCACATTTCAGACAGCATATACTCTAGAACATACGTTGAAAAATGATGACCCGTGCTGAGCAGAAAGGCAACCCTCCACCAGACCCCCAATCCTGCCGTTTCTGGACCATTCTTAATTCAGAATCATCTCATTCTGTCTTCTCATTTCTACCTCCAGACCCTAGTGTTGCCCAAGGGGCCATACAGAATAATCAGGGGCTGTGAAGGATTCAGGATTTTAGCCACTCAATTACTCGCTGGGCAATTACTAAGGCTCTCATTTTCGGTTTTCTTATCTAAATGACCTGCCTCATGAGGTTGTTGTGGGGACCATGGAAGGTATGAAAAAATGCCTAGCAGAGCGTCAACATTACAGTGAGTAAAACTTGGCTCCCTGTCTGTCCTCGTCCACAATTTCTTCACAGCTAGAGACAGTGACCATGTTTCCTGGAACCCTCTCTTCTTCAGGCTAAATATCACCTGTTCTTTCCAATAGGAATATTTCCAACAAAGTCACAGACATTGTGTGTACCAGTGACCAGAGGTTGGGTGGCCTCCCACACCTCAAGCATCACAAGAGGCAGAGGCCAGGGGAGGCCAACTTGCACTCTCAACATTTTGTGTTTCTGAGGGTCAATCCTGATTTTAAAGCGGCAGTGGCATAACAACCAATGAAATGTCTTTAAGATCTTCTCAGGGAAAGCATCACATTGCTATGAATTCTGCAGAAATGCCCTCTTTTTCTAGATCATCATTACAGAGATTTGCATCTAAGAAATGTCCACACGAGCACAACAATCTGTACCATCAAAATGAGATACAGGTCTGCCAGCCGGAAACGTGAGTGTTCCCATTTTCCCAGTGAGTGGAAGGTGCTTCTACCAGGGAGGTCAAGTTCATTTCCTAATTTCAGTACTATTGGAGGCGCAGATAATCTCCAGCTGTAAGTAGTTTAAAAATCATTTATTTTTTGCCTTCACAAAGCAGACACAGCAAACTGGAATTCTTAGCGTTCTTATTCTAAGTTCACTGGATTTACTTTTTTTCTAATAGGGGAGGATTTGAAAATATGCAAAGAGTAACAGCAGTGAAATTGAGTTGAATTCATTTGGTGGCTCCTCGCCCCATGGCTGGTGTACTCAATTAATTCCATTAGGGCCCTCCCTCTGTTGGCACACAGCTCATCTCTCCCATTCACTTGCCTACTTATGCTGCTTAGACTCGTTTAGAGAGGCATACCAGGTCTTTCTGCATAGTTTAAGAATTGTCATTCTGTATTTAAATTCCCAGTTTGTGGCATGGCATGGAATCATTATGTAACTGGGGCTACCAATGTCACAAGGGACACGTGTAGCATTTTTGATCATGGCACACACATGTTTTGGTCTTATTTGAAAACTGAATTTGGGATATGTAATCTGTACACACTTTCTTACACATGGTGCCTTAGCCATTTGACCTTTGACCTCTGTCTGGTCAATTTGTACCATTCTGTTCCTAGAAGCCCAGTTCAGAGATGACTGTTCCAGACAATGGTGGGCTCTGAGACCCCAAGTGCACAGCATCAACCCACCTGCCTGTACCATCTCCTTCTCCTTAATGAAGTAACGTATTTCTAGTGAGGTTTATCCTTTCTTCTTTCTTTTTTCTTGTGTGTTTATTTGTAAAGTATACCTCATCATAAGTTTATATACTTACACATAGTTATAAATTTAATCAAGGTCTCATTTAAAATATAAGGTCTACCGGAAAGTTCTGTCCATTTCTATCACAAGTTTCGACACGTAAGCACATGTTTATTTGGCGCATGTGTGCCTCTCTATTTTTATCACTTAATGTATATATACTGACATAGCAAATTAACCAAAACAAAGTTGATTCACGTTAGTCTTATGTGTGAAGCGATAGTGTACCCATGGCTACTGATAAAGTTCATTTACGCCACTGTAATTTTTACGAATTTCAACAAGGAAGAAATGCTACAGAAGCATGTCTGTCGCATCCACCATATTCCCCGGACTTAGCACCCTCCGACTATCACTTGTTTTTGTCCTTACAAAATTTTTTGAAGGGCAAAAAATTCAAAAATGAAGAAGATGTCTAACAAGCACTGGTTCAACTTTTCGCATCAAAAGATAAAACAGTTTTCAAAAATGGGATACACAAATTGCCCTCACGCTGGCAAGAAATCATTAATAATAATGGCAATTATATTATTTAATAAAGTTTATTGACGGTAAGAAAAATTTGTATTTTGTTTTATTCCAAAAATGGACAGAACTTTCCGGTAGACCTTATATTATGTGGAAAAAGAAACAGTCACAATTAAATCTTGGAAAAGAAACAAAGGAGAAATAAACTGAAATTTAAAAAATTGCTTCCTATGCATGAATATGTGTGCATCTTTTTAAGAATGAGATTGCCTTCTTTCTCCCTTGGATGTGATTTGACCTCTTGGAACAATATCAGAAGCACATTGTTGTCTCCAGTCCTTGCAGATGAGGCTGCATTAAGATGTCACTAAGTTGACAAAACAACAGCAATTTCAAGAGAGAACCCAAGTGACAAAGAGAGATCCTTCTCAGCAGGAGTCCGTCTGTACTCCACATTAGCTTCTCAGAGCAAGACAGGAAACTGAGTCTGCGGGGACAGCAGACCCATGAGGGGGACGAGCCTGAGGCAGCGAGAGCCAGGCTGAGCTTGCCACCTGCCCTCCGAAGGCTTTCCATGTGAGTTTCATGAAACCACCATGTCCCTTCAGCTGTGTTCACTATCACTGGTCTGAAAGGAAATCAGTTCAGTTCTGATCAAAACTAGATGCCGAACTAATACTTTAATTGAAGTTGAAATTATCTCACATCATCACAGGTACTAGATTTTTAAAGTAGTGCTGCTGCTCCCAAATTAAAAGAAGAAAGGATGAAGACTATGAAAGTTTTCAATGTCTGTTGAAGGAGACTGAGGACACAAATGACCAGAGTAGTGTTATTTCTGGGCTGTGCTCCTCCCTTCTTTATGCATTCTAGTCCCCCACAATATCTTGATGACCCACATATGGAGAGCTCAGTGAAGCTGTGACCCCCATTCCCATGAACAGATTTGTCTAGCCTCAATAGTATTCTTGACCATGAACATCATCCATGGTAGTGACCCCTCTACCCATAACTTGACCTGAAACCTTGACTCCTATTTTTCCCATTTCCATATTGAATCACAGAATAATTAAGGGAACATTAGGTTAGGAAAGCAACTTGTGGGTAAAACATTCCAACTTCCTATTCAATATGTGCATTTCTTCTGCAGGAGCTATGTTTTTCCTGAATCTTCTTGAATATCACTGATTATGTTGTAACCACAGAATCAGCTTAAAGTGGTCCTACTCTTATATATCAGAGGCAACAGATTAAAAAAAACCCCCACAAGTTATACAACCAAAATATGCACAGAAGAAGAAACTTTGACCTCCGGCTGTACCCGGAACCAAAGTCTGGCCTCAATACCCCCAAACCCCCTCCCGCCTACACACAGAGAGAACCAAAGAACCAAGACACAACTGACACCTGAACACCAAAACCCTTTCAGAATCCAGGAAGATCTAGTGTTGATACCCCTTCAGCATAAGCAGCCAAGTTCCAAGGTCCTTCAATTAAAACTTGTCCCACCAGTGCTTCTGCAAACCTGTTCCCCTATCCTATACCTTTAAAAACCCTTCCCAACCCGTGGATCGGGGAGTTCAAGCTTTTGGGCATTAGCTTCCTGTTCTCGTGGGTGGCACCATGCATAATAAAATAGACGATCTTTCTCCACTGTCATTCTCGGTGTTTGGTGTTTGGCTCTGCTAGCACCCAGCAGACAAACTTTCCGTTCTGTCACAACGTGGAGTCCCTTACTGCAGGCGCACCTCCTCTGTGGTAGGTCTGTCTGTTAGAAAAGGTATCCTTCCTTCAACGCGGCTGACGCACCTCTCCCTGTGTCGAGCATGCTTTATTCCTGCTTCTCTCCTCTGGAACCACGACAGAACAATTTTTATCCTGTTCCGGCTCAAATTGGCCTCACACCACCACTTATTTCCCCGCAACAATTGAGATCTAAGGGAGCCCCTATGTCATCTGTAGATTCCAGCTTCCAGAAGTTTCCTCTTCTTTCCTCAGCAGCTAGACAGTACCATAAAGTTCGACAGGGCAACTTCTTTGGTTTTCCTTTTTAAATAAAAATTTTCAACTATGATCACATTCATCAACTACAGTGCTAGTCATCAGGCCTGGTAGGGGGTGACCAGCCCATTACCAGCGTGCTCACAGGGAGTTCAGGCTGTGGTGGTCTTTAAGCTCAAGTCAGCATTAGCTGCTGCTTAGAAAAAGGCTGCAGAACACCTCCCTAATGATTTAACAGCTTGTTCCCAAAAACACATTAACCACGGGAGCTTTTAAATATTAAGAAATAATTACACCAACTCAGTGTTGTCCTTCCTCAAAATTACATCACATCAGGGCTCCACTAGGTAAATTAATTTAGTAAAAGAACACACGTCTTCTAAAAATGAAAAACTGTACCCAATGAAATGTTATTTCCAGTTGATGGCAGGAGGGTGGACAGAGGGGAAGGAAGAATTAATGGAAATATTCTACTTTCCCAAATGAACACTTAGAGTAGCCTTACCCTGGCCAAATTAATTCACCATTATTTGCATTTCTAACTTGTTTTTTTATCAACTCTGAACCAGTTGGGGTTTGATTAGAACTGGGAGGTACTGGAAGATGCCACAGGACCAGCATGCTCTAGTCCAACCGCGAGAGTCTATTATAAGCCTTCAACACAGGAACCCAAAGAATCTGTCAGTCACCTAGAGCTGTGGGTCTGCATTACATCAGGGCAGATAGGAATGACTTCACCTCTACTTGAAAAGGACTAAGATTTAGGGACAAGCCCTGGCTGGATGGCTTGGTTGGTTAGAGCATCATCCCAACATGCAGAGGTTGCTAGTTCGATCCCTAGTCAGGGCACATACAAAAACAGGTCAATGTTACTGTGTGTGTGTCTCTCTCTTTCCCTTCCTCTCTCTCTAAAAGCGATACAAAAAAAGACATTGAAAAAAAGAGAGATTTGGGGACAAGAAAAAAAGAAAATTCCTAAGCCTCTATAACATTATCCCCACATGAGGACCACGAAGCCTGAAATTCCACCTTTAAACATTATCCTTTTTTTGGAGAATTGTTGAAATTTTAAGTAAACCTAGCTAAGGGTATTTGGGTCATTTATATTTGAATGTCAGTGAGTTTCATCTATTCTCCTCTCCTGCCCAAACAAGACCTTGGGCAGTTTAAGGTCACAGGGTATGTAAGTGGGAAGGGCCTTACAGGAAGGAAATGGAGAGGCAGACTTCACAGCTTTGCTGCAGCCAAGGTCCAAAGGCGAAGCCTGGGACTCCCAGGTGTGCTGGCCTGCTGGAGAGAACCCCGTCCGCCTCCAGCCTCTGCTATACGATGGGGCAGAGCAGACCTCAGCGACAGCCTAGCCCTGGTCAGACCAAGCAAATGAGGAAGCCACTTGGCCTGCTTTGCCGGAGTCGATTTTTGTGGAATAAACTCCTACCCGGATAGCCCTTGGGTGTCATGAGACTTCATTTTTTCCATCACTGTTTCCTTTGCTACAAAGACTCTCTGCCTTTTGGTCACTTTTTGAAGTTAATGGCAGGGCGTAGTTGCATATCCGTATTTTTATGGGCTTCCTAATGACCTGCTTAATTATTGGCTTTCTTCGGGGCCAGATTTGCAGCTGATAGGCACTGGGAGTCTGGGCACGGGATGCAGTCTGGTCTCCCCAATGAGTCCAGCATGGAGTTCCAGGCATCTTCATTACTGAGTTCCAAGAGACTGTCTCCCTGGGGCACCCAGGCTTGAACGTGAAGCTTTATTTGTGTTTTATTTATTCATCAGATTGGCAGAGGCCTTCTCTCCAGAGAGCTCTAGGTGTCTCACATGAAATTAGCATCCACATTTCCTAACAAAGTCAACTGCTCAGGAATCCTGTGCTGTCTTTCTTGTGTTCTGAGGTTTAAACAGATTTGGGAACCAAGAACACATAGGTCTAAGCTCAGAGTGACAAAGCCTACCAACTTTTCCACCCATGCTCTTGGCAAAAGTTGCTATTTCAGTATAGATTTCTTTTGTTTCCTTCTGAGTTCTGGATATAATCGCCAAATTCTTCTTAATATAGTGTCCAAGGCAGCAACTGGGATCTTTTCAAAATGTTGTTTGAGTTAGGTTCTCAGTGTCATTCTTCAACTCAGTCCTTTCCATATCCAAAGTCACTGGTAAGTTGTGACAAACTCCTTCTCTCGTGGAATATAGAGCTAGCCGGAGTCCACTCTGAACAGTTGCACTCCAGAGAGTGTCTTAAGAATGTATTTGATAGAATGCACATGAAAGTTAAATCTGTGAATGCATTTCTTGGGCTTTCTTTTAACCCTCTTAAGTTTGCATATAAAATTCCTAGGGCAGCATCTGACAGAATAGGCCCTAAATAAAATGGGTATCAATTAACTGTGATGATTATGTGGTTCAGTCACCAACTTTGTTCCCCCTTGCTGTACAGCCCACCTACATTCTTTACCATGAAATTAGGTCCTTCTTGCCATGGAAATCTAGATTTACATAAAAACACAGCTTCCCCGGAATCCTGAGTATTTAGTCCTTATTTTATGAGGAACTCCAAGAGAGCAAACCTTATTGAAAGTGGTATTTCATGTATCCCTCCCTGCTTCCTCCCCAGTCCCTCTGTCTCTGTGCAGTGCTCAGGATTCTGTTGATTATTTTCTGGTTGAATCTGACACCTAATCGTCATCAACTGATTGCATCCAATTAACAGCCATTATATCCTTCAGTTACTTTCTGTTTGGACAGGAATTTATTGGTCTGGTAAATTTTTATTCTTCAGAAATATAAACAACATGCCATGTAATTCAGCCTCAATACCATCTCTAAGCACCAGGAGAGAGGCATTTAAAGAGACAGTATTGGGGGGGGGTAGGGGGAGGGAAGGGGAGGGAGGCTGTTACCTCTTTCGAAGAAGAGGGGGAAGACATTGATTGGGTTAAACCTTGATCACTATCATCTCACCTTTGGACTTTTATTAAAACGGTTTGACACAGTGATGTTGGCAGATCGAGTAGGAAGATAAATGGGCCTCTGTGAATAGGTTTAATATCAAAAGTGGCTGTGAGACACGGCACGTTGCTCCATCCAGAAATTCTTTATGTCCACAAGATTTGCAGGTTTGCTGTTGGTGATCCTGTCTGACTCAGGGGGCCAAAAGGTGAACAGGATGGAGGTGCCTTTTGCTATGAATATTTCACAGACTGAGTATCCCTTTTTCACTTGGGGCTGTGTGCTGACTGAGGGCTTCTTCAGGATGAGTCCTCAGTTGACTGATGAATACAAAACGCCTCTCTGAACAAAAGGCATTCAAGATTCGCTGAAGACAAGACAACCTACTTTGGTTTCTGTGTCTGGTACCGGGGTATCAACGGAGATAAAACACTGAGTGACAGGGAAGCGAAATACAGAATAACACAATCTATTGTTCTCCCATTGACTGTAAGTATAATGGGAAAGTTAGCGAGTCACCGTAATGTCATGGACCGCTGTGAACTTGGGAGAACTCAAGGATCAGAAAGTAACATGAAACAAGGAGGGAAATGAAGATAATATTGGGTTACTGAACATTCTCAAATTGTACTGAAACGCATCCCATCCCTTTGGAGGGGGCATGTTTTTGACAAGGAAGACAATGGGAAGAAACTGGCAGCTGTAACAATATCACCATTTTCTTTTACTACAGGCCGTAATGTGAACTTCTTAGAAGACACCTTCTTTCACCACCGCTTTGTTTTACAGTCTATTGAGGAGCCCAGAGACCAAAGTCGTTGCCTTGTTCCGGGGCTGTCTAAAACCAAGGAACCTGGTTCTGCCAGCCAACGCCAGCTGCTCCATTGTGAATTACAGAGCAGGTTTGCAGCCAAGGGGAGAGGAAAGGAACTGAGAGGGAATGAGAGAAGCAGAGAGGGAACAGGCAGGGTGAAGAATTTGGAGCATATGAGTAAACGAGTAAGAAGAAAAAAAACTAAGGGAGAAAGAGAAAGAATTTTCATGGTGAGGGATGAGGAGAGACTGTGTCTACCATACCTGGGTCTGAGAAAAAGGTCCCTTTAAACAAAATAAAACAAAAAAACCCCCAAAAGAAGGGTGATTTTCTTGGAGCTGGAAATCTACCTTTGCATTAACTATTTTCTGGAAGATGTTTAGCTAATGCCTAGTCACATTTTAAAAATCTGTGACACTAGCCACTAAGGCATCCTTTGCCAGATACGTGCAATGGAGAAAACGCTTACTTACAGCTTACAGCTCGCAAGTGTGCTGATGGAGTCTACGAACTCTGTTGTAGAAAGATAAACTTAAAAAGACAGATACCTAATTCTGCCCACAAACTCAGTGGGTTTATGCACTCCCAAAGTCCATTCATAAACCTCTCAGGATTCCTCAGACATAGGTTAGGAATTGCTATTCCAGAGTGTCTAACAAAGAGCTGACATAGAATAATTGCCGAATAAATTCTTACAGCTTTGAAGTGTGCAAATATTCTGGTCAACTGAATATTCTAGTTGGCTAAAGATTACCATATGTACCTTTAGAACGGATGGTCAACAAACTAAAAATAAGGACATTTTTAATATCAAAGCATACTCATTGCAATAAGAATCTCCCATGTTTTTTGTTTTTTTGATAATCCAGAAGGCATTTGGGGGATCTTTTAACAATAAGATGGCAGTCTGTACAGCAGAGATCACGGTGCAGCAGAGCTATGCCAGGGAGGGCAAACAATATGAGTCTGAATCTACCGTCACCCTAACATATTCTTTAGAACCAGTGTTTCTTAGCTAATTCTGATTACCAGTATCTTCCCTTGTCTTTTCTATCTTCTTTAGTAAAAGTAGAGCTGAGAATGGTTCTGAGTTTTAGCTGCGAGCTTGTCCGGAATAAGGTTGTGTTATGATTGTTGGAGTGAGAGTGGTGTAACACCACCATAGCCAGCCCCCCTCCTCTCTCCACTACCAATACCAATGTTTCCATCTTTTTTTTTGACAGAGAGAGAGAGAGTCAGAGAGAAGGACAGATAGGGACAGACAGACAGGAAGGGAGAGAGATGAGATGCATCAATTCTTCATTGTGGCATCTTAGTTGTTCATAGATTGCTTTCTCACATGTGCCTTGACAGGAGTGAGGGGCTACAGTAGAATGAGTGACCATTTGCTCAAGCCAGTGACCTTGGGCTCAAGCCAGCAACCTTGGGCTTCAAGCCAGTGACCTTGGCCTTGAAGCCAGCGACCTTTGGGCTCAAGCCAGTAACCATGGGGTCATGTCTATGATCCCATGCTCAAGCCAGCAACCCCACGCTCAAACCGGTGACCTCAGGGTTTCGAACCTAGGTCCTCCATGTCCCAGTCTGATGCTCTATCCACTGCACCACTGCCTGGTCAGGCCCAACACCTTCATATTTTATGCTCACCATTTGACTTCTTACACTTGAAACTGAGAAACCTTGGTGGGCGTGGCTGCTTAAGGATCAAGACAACATAAAATTAAGCTGGTTGCTTCCTGCAGCAGTTAACTGAGCCCTGGGATGAGTAGGAAGTAAGGCTGAGCAGGAACAGGGCCTGAACTAGCAAAGCAATAATGGAAGTTCACCTCGAGGAATCAGCAAGAAGATGTGTCAGTAATCTGGAGAGGAGGCCTGGTTCCTGGGGACACCAAGAGCAGGTAGAAAAAAACATGTTAGGTGGGATGGAGTGAAAAGTGTCACAATTATTCATATTATAAGAACCTCACTCTTATTCTTCATTGCATGCTTGGCCCTGCAGTGGGTCACTTGGGTTTGAACACAGAATGTGATTGAAGAGAAAATAGAAGATCTAGAAAATTATGAAGAAAGGAATTTCTTTCTGACGTATTGAAGTGCTGGAACAGGTTGGTTGGTAAATATGGAAATGGGAACTCTGGAGGCTACAAATGCAGACACTTCCCAAATCTCTAGGTGATGAAATTAACAAATGACTGCTTCAGGGTACACGCCATTCACAGAAAGCTCATTCCCACGTGTTTGAACTATAACATTTACTCCCACCCACCATCACCACTTCTATCAACAACTTATGAGAGAGCGGAAGCTGATCTCATTTTCTTCTCTTATACTAATTTATTTCATATAATAATGTAATCCTTATAATGATTCTAATAAATAAGAATTACCATCCTCATTTTATAGACAAGGAAAATGACAGTCAGAAATAGTAAGTGTCTCATCCCAGGGCATCCAGTTAGTAAGTGACTGACATAGAATTCAAACCCAGCCTCCTCTGATGCCAGAGTAGAACCTCATAGAAATGGTGTTTATTTCCAAGGGCAAAATGGACTTGTTATGGCCAAGGGAAACTATGATTTTTAGGGGAAAAAACCCAAAACCCAAAAAACTGGTCCCAATACCTGATATTCATAGCTGGACTCTTCCCAGTTTGACTTGTGGTTACTTATAGCGCTCTACTTATAACTCTGGAGTTGTTGGTGATCTTGGACATGCTGTTTAACTTGCTTGAGCCTTACTTTCCTCCTCTGCTAGATGAGGTAGTTATATTCAACATTTTGATCTTCTTTACCTTTAACACTCTTTGATTTTATTAGCATCTATATCTGGTATGCATGGGACCTGTTAGACACTGTTGGAGATACAGAATTGCAAACATGGTGGGGCATGTGACCTTGAGGATCCCCACCAGGCCATGAGCATTTCCAGAATGAATGCCACTCATTTCTGCACTTCTTCCCAGTCCCTCCCCAGGCCCAGCTTTCTGCCCACATAGTATAGGTACTCAGTGAATGCTTATCAAAAATATATGAAGGAAGGGAGCTAGTATGGCAAATAGTTAACACAGAAAAAGGATGTGGCAAATACCATAGAAGCAATACAGTATAGAGAAAGGCCTTAGAAAAGGACACTGATACCAGCTGGAATGATCCAGACGGCTCCATGGAAGAGTTGCTTTCTGACCTCAAATGATGGGCAGGCATGTGAAAATTTGAGAGACCTGAAGGTTCCTAATCATTGGGTTTTATCTGAACAGCGATGTGTGTGAGAGATGGTGGCAGCACATAAGACTAGCTAGATAGGAGAGGGAGGTTGAATTATTAGGAGCCTAAGATTTTTCAGCTTTAGATTTTAGACTGTTCTATAAGAAGTGAGGAGTCACTGCGGATTACTCAAAAAATAGTGGCATCCGTGATTATGTCACATTTATAATTCAACCAACACAGAGCGTCGTGGGGAAATACTTGCACATGTTCTTTTATTTCATCTCATTTAACTAACAGGTCAAAGCAACTCTGTAAATTAAATATCTTTATTGAATGTTCACTATATATCAGTACAAACATGTAATAAAAGCACTTCTGTTTGAAAGTTGTACAAGCTCCCACTAAAACAAGCGAACAAACAAAATCCAACCAAAAACAGTGCTCTTCTAAGACTGCATTTTAACTTTTGTGAGATGTCCTTTCTATGTTTAAGATTGAAAGAAAGAAAGAAAGAAAGAAAGAAAGAAAGAAAGAAAGAAAGAAAGAAAGAAAGAAAGAAGGGAGGGAGGGAGGGAAGGAGGGAGGGAGGGAGGGAGGGAGGGAGGAAGGAAGGAAGGAAGGAAGGAAGGAAGGAAGGAAGGAAGGAAGGAAGGAAGGAAGGAAGGAAGGAAGGAAGAAGGAAGGAGGAAGGAAGGAAGGAAGAAGGAAGGAAGGAAGGAAGGAAGGAAGGAAGGAAGGAAGGAAGGAAGGAAGAAAAACTTTAGATTTTCATGATTACATGCCCTGTTTTCTGACCCTGTGCAAAGGAATCATAGTAGATGAAAAGCCAACCGCTGTTCAAATTAATCTCAGGTCAGATGGACCATTAATGAGCTCCAGGCTTGTATTAAAAAAAAAAAAAAAATCTTTCTTTCCAATGCCAACTCCTTAACCAGGTATACAAAGTTTGTTTTAGGTGTCTGGATTCCATTTGTCAGTTTCTCAAACTCCAATCAATCTCTGATATGTATATTTTTTCCTGAAGATGGAAATTCCAGAACTGACCGTGCTGCTGCTAAAGCCTTTCTTGAGACGGTTCATTTAGGAAGATTGGCTCCCGGGGACACACCTCTCAGAGTTAGTTGAGTGTGTTAAAAAGATTTATTTCCAGACAAATTGGCTTATAAATATGAACCAGCCCGTGAAAGGCAGTACATAGGACAAGTCTTGAGGGAACCATTCTTTTTACTTTAGGGACACATTTTATAAAAGATCTAATAGGTAGCTCCTTTTCCTACTACTGGCCTTGTGTATTAGCCTACACTGAATGTGACCATTCCTCTTAATTTACTCAATGCAGCGATCCCCAAGGGCTTGTAAACCCATAACTGGACAGTTGATATTCGGAGGTTAAGAAAAACTGACACACAGAGAGAGGCTCTATAACTCTGTAAGCAACTTTTTATTGGCTGAGGATTTCTGAAAGTAGCATTTTAACAGTCTCTTAAGCAGTTTCCCTCTCCTATCAGCCACCAAGAGATAACACAGATGAAGAGTCACTCACAGCGAGTAAGCAAGGACCTCACCCTTCAAGTCTTCATTAAAGATGGACTAGCTGAAATGAGAGGAGAAGATAAAATTGTAGTCAGGGTAACATGAAATAAAAATATGAACATCCACTCAAGGACTTGACTTTAATTTCAAATGCAAGCAAGCCCCTTATTTTAAGCACATTGCTTCAGGTGTCCTGAAACATTGCAAGTTTCTCTTTATTTCTGGAAATGTTAGTTACTGGTAGCTTCTGGCAGCTATTTACACTAAAATCCTTTAGGAAACCCACACAGTCTACGTTCTCCAGGGGGAAGGGGAGCAGGGGAAAATGTCCCGCCGTGTTTATGAGAGAGGGAGCCGCGGGACAGGGGCCGGTAGTGTGGAAGCAGGCTGCCAGTCGTCAGGGTGGGGAAGAGTTGGTGTGCGCCCAGCAGCTCTGTCTGTGGCAATGAGTGCTCCAGCTCACCACTATTTCCTCCTCTTTCCACGGGGATCACTTCTTCCCACCGCAAAGCCCTAGATTTGAAGCTCTTTACACATTGGATGAACCTCAGACTCACTCAGCAGCTGCTGTCAGGGCAGGAAGCTAACTCTTAGACCAACCTGAGATGCTATGAAGTCGATAAAACTCCCCAAAGGATGCAAGGTCTTTATAGCAAGGACACCTTGCTTGCGAACTTTAAGTTCAAAACTAGAACACATAGGTGTCGTGCTCAAGGGCTGTCAAGGAACCCAGAGAGAAGAGGCTCTAATGGGCGTTCCAGGCCAGTCCCTTCCACCCAGACGTCTTCCCCGGTGTGCCCAGCAGGAGCGCACCCTATGCTGCCTGGCTGAATCCTTCCAGCACCTTCCTTTCTGCAACACTCCTGCTTGTCTTGACTATTATTCCAGAAGGCTTTAGAATTCCTCCATGGAGCAAAGATACCCTGAGGGATTGGGGGTCATCTGGAGGACTCTAGAGCGATGTGCAGTGCATTTGTTGGGGTTGATGGCAACAAGGGCCACTGGTAGAGCATCTTCTGATTGGGAGAGAGATGAGCTACCATGCTTCCCCGGTGCCTGCCGGGGAGATGGAAAAGGCAGGTGCAGATGGGAGTCTGGAATCATAGCATCTTAGAAGCAGACGCAGATCTATCTTCTTGGTCTTGTCTGGTTGTTTGTAAGGACTTAGTTTCCTTCATGCATCCCAATATATCCCCCAAATTGGAATGTCGGCTCCTCTACTCGCCTCCCTTAACCTCCATCTCTTTATCTTTCCTTATCCCACCTTGCTAACTGACATTGACTGAACGGTTACTCAGGGTCAAGCACTGTTAGAAGCACTTTGCCTGCACTAACTCATGTCTACCCTGTGGTGTCCTCACAACTACCTATCATGTAGACTAGAGTCTGTGGGCTCCGTTCTACAGATGGAGACACTGAGGCCAGAAAAACTAAGTTACCCTAAGTCACACAGCTAGCAGATGACCAAGCAGGGATTTAAATCCAGGCAGTCTGGCTCTGCTATCCATGTTCTGAACGCCGCTTTGCCTTGCTTCTACAAGATTAAATGAGAGATTTATTTGTGTGTAAATTAGATAAATAGCCTATTGTATAGATGCCTACTATAAAACATACAGAAACAAGAAATTACAAGGAAGAAATGATTGTAAAATATAGAAATTCAAATAACGATCCCTGCTTTTCCAGAGAGTCTCTTGCTCACTCTCCTTTGAAGACTACTGAGAAGCGCCCATTTCTCTATCTGGCCCACAAAGATTGGAGAGAGATCCCTGACCATCTGATTATACAACCACCACACTGAAGTCCTTACCTTTCAGTCCAGGTTCTGACCCAGTAGCCCTGTGGGGCGCCAGGGCCCATCGCGGGCAAATCTGGTATCTCGACACAGCAGCACCTTCAGCTCTCTGGTTTCTCTGTCCTCCCTCTTCCTCCGCACCCTGCTTCTGGGCCTTCTCAGGTGCCTGGTGGTGACCATCCCCTCCCTCCGCTTGAACAAAAATATCTAATTTCCCTCAACCTACCTGTGATTAAGCCTCACACGGTGGTCAGCATTATAAGTCTTCTCTCTGGGTAAATTTTTCTTACCAATTAGATGAGGATGTTAATTCCCTGAGCGTACAGGTGCTGTGACGTCAGACTGAAGAGTCATGTATGACCATGCCCACCACGCATGACACCTAAAGAGTGCTGGGCACTCAACATGGCCCTGACCGTGGCCATGGAATCTGAGCCTAGATTACAGTGGTCGGCAAACTCATTAGTCAACAGAGCCAAATATCAACAGTGCAGCAATTGAAATTTCTTTAGAGAGCCAAGTTTTTTAAACTTAAACTATATAGGTAGGCACGTGGTATTCTGTGGAAGAGCCACACTCAAGGGGCAAAAGAGCCGCATGTGGCTCGTGAGCCACAGTTTGCCGACCAGAGGCCTAAAAAGAAAAACCCTGTGCCCCCTCACAGGGGAGTAAATGAAAAGAAATGTTACCCCCAAACTATCCCACATCCAGATAAACCCCAGCTAAGCCAAATGGCACTAGGCTGGCTACTCACTTCTGGGCCCTTCTGCCCCCCAGAGGCTCTGGGTGAGTGGCACCAAGGTGGGGATGCTGCCTTTAGCTTCCACATATGAAGTTAGAGCCCTGTCAAGGACTCCCTGTAGCTTGGCCCCCAAACCCCACAGCACACTCAGGCGCTAGCTCCCCTCCCCCCTGAAGCCCCTTCCTGCTCCAGGACCTCCCTGACCACTCCTGAGGGAGGCACCATGCGGGAGGCCAGAGAAGGGAGGCAGGGGAAGGCTGCTGCCCCGCAGGGCTGAAGGGCAGCTGTTTATATTATAATTAAGGTTTTACAGCATAAACTGAAATGTAGCTCGACTATTCCAACAAGGCGCTGGAGGTAATTACCACTGCTAGAGGCGTTCTCCACTGCCAATTATTTCCCTCCCTAATTGAATAACTTAGGCCACGTTGTAGCAGGGCCGAGAGAAGGAGAAGCTGCTTTCAAACATGGATGGGCCCTCAAGGACCTCGGAACAGTTCAAAGCTGAACACACCTTTCTCCTAACATCCTTTCCCAGGGGTGTGGTACACAGAGGATGAGAAGGCGGGTCTGGAGTCCCACCACTTACTCGCTTGGGCAGATTACTTCAGCTCCTTGGGGTTTCCTTGTCTACAAAATGGGTTTAATTGAAGTATAGACTTCATGGCACTATTGTGGAGACTAAATAAATGATAATATGCTGGCGCACAGAAAACACCGAGTAATTCCGGCTTAAGGACACGGCACTGGCAGAGGACGCAGCCACGGAGAGGCGGGAAATTGAGGCAGAAAGCACACCTGAGTCCCACTTGGGACAAGCTTGGAGGGGGACTGGCACTAGATAAAAGGGTGCCTGCTTGGCTACAAAGGAGTGATTCCCCTTGAGTTGTAGAGGAAATGGCCCTTCCCAAGAAGGCTGGACGGACCCCGAGACATCCATTCCCCTAAAGCGTTTGCCTCTCTTTCACGGTAACCACTCTGTACCGTCACCTGCCCCGTCGCCGGGCAAACCCACGGATAATGTCACATATATTTGCAGGACACTTCCTACTTCTAACGTTTTATTCTGCTTTTCATCTAGTATCTCCTTCAATCCTCACAACTGTCTGGAAATGAAAAGCATCACTCCTGGTTGACAGATGAAATGGAGGCCAAGAGAGATGGCATGACCACATAAGCTCAACCAAGGACGAAAACACAGGTCTCCTGCCTCTAGCTCTCCCCTCTGCTCCCCAGAGTGAGGACCAGCTCTGCTCCGAGTTAACCACACACTCCCTCCCCAGTGTCTGACCCCCTGGCCACTGACATCCCAGTGGTTAAGACATCTCAAAAGCCAGAGATGGAGACGCTCAAAATTTGATGAGCATATGAGTCTCTTGGGGAATATGTTTTAAAATGCAGATTCCAGGGCCATACTTCTAAGGGTTCTGATTCCCTGAGTCTAAGAGGGGGTTCAGGACCCTGAAGTGTAACAATTTAACAAAGTCCCCAGGGGTTTCAGGTTTTAGTGGCTCTAGGATCATACTCTGAGCGACACTGAACTGGGAGAACCTAGGACAGACAGCAGAGGCCTCAGTTTATTGCCTTAAACTTTCTGAACGTGAATTTCCTTCAATGTAAATGAAGATCATAATATTTACCTTCGAAGGGTTTTGTGAGAATTAAATGAGAGTGCCAAACACAGTGCCTGGCACATATAAGGTGCTTGGTAATGTTAGTAATTGTTGGCATTGATGCTGCTGTTGTTATTAGTATTGACATACATACAGCCAAGTCCTGTGTTACTCAAGGGATAGATTATGATAGCTAATACCTTATCATTTGGAGTCATTAAATCTATAGAGAGTGGAATATAAAAGAGAAATAAATAGGACTTGATCAACTGAAATCATTTTTAATGAGTGACTCATTTATGCTCATTTTGCCGCTTTGGTGTGGGGCTGTCAGGGGATAAGCAACAGTTTGGACAAACAGGTGATTGTCTCCTAATTGCAGACACACTGGTTAATGGTGAGAAAGGAAGGCCCCCAGTGGATGCGCCAAGAGGACTTCTCAAGAACTGGCTTTAGATTGATGGGACCTGCACGAAAGTCGCCGGCACTGATGCAGACAGGAAGTGAGACCCCACACCCCATCAGCCCAGACTCCTCTCAATGCCCCTCCTCTCTCCAGGCACATCGGTGAATGCATCTGGGAACTCCAGGCTGCCTCCAGGGGGTCTGATGTCTGGGTGAAGGGACACTCTGCCCTCTTCCTGAAAAAAATTTTGCCCTGAGCCTGCCCTAGGATAGCTTCCTCTGGTCTTTCTGGGGGGAAGGGAAGAATAAATATCAGAAAAAGTAAAACAAATGAAGCTAAGGAGATGGCTTACAGTACATTCTGTGTGGGACTAGTCTCTCTCTCTCTCTCTCTCTCTCTCTCTCTCTCTCTCCTCTCTCTCTCTCTTAGAATTTGCAGAGGGTTCCCATGAGGTATGAAATGACGGTGTTAGCAAGGGCTCACTTACCTGGGGCTGGGACCCTGAACTGAGTCAGAGAGCCACCCAGGCCACCTCCCTCCCATGCTTGATTATGGCCAACATGAAGAAGGAAACCAAATTTCTGATTAGAGGTGGCCCAGAGGCAGTATTCAGTGCCTTTTGGCATCTTGTAGAATGTGTTCCGAGAGAAGAAACTTACCATTTCCACAACCCAATAGGACGGGGCAGGTCCATCAGTGCTGAGGTGAGGACACACTCTAGCCCTTCCTTTGAAAGCGTGAATCCCACAGTGCATTCTTGGGCGAAGGCAAGCTATTCCAGAGAGGTGCCTTATAGTTAAGCTATGTGGTCAGCTACATGCACAGGAGGGAATGGAGAGACCCTGAAAATCCCATCCCCCAGAACTCTCTCCCCCGGGACAAGTATTTCCGTCTCCACATGGTCCTCTTCTGGCCCCACAGTTTCAGTTTCCTTAAACTTCCTCTCTGATCCAAGCCCGTGAGATGACCCAAGAGCAGAAGGGGTGTGACATTGGGGATAAGGAGACTCAGGCCAGTCTCAAGCTAACCTTTTCTGTAGAATGCCTCCCCTTTCATTGCCCCTTTGTTGTCTGCTATCCTTCATGACCTTCATTTGTCTCCATCACCTGTTTCCTGTGGCTTTCTAAAAAAATCTTTGAGTGCCAAGCAATGCCAGCTCAGTGCTGGCACACACTGGGCTCAATCTATGCCCAAGGAGTGACTAACAAGTGAATACAACAGAGAGCAGGAAGGCACATGAGAGGTCCACGTAGGTTGAGGGGAGCGGTCATCCCCATTCCACTCATCCATTTTCCCTGTGGAGCCTGGGAGGAAGCAGACACGAAGGGGGAAAGACTGTTAATCTTTTACCCAAAGTCCAACCCCACAGGAATGTTCTTTGTTTGTGCTAACCGGTGGGCAGTAAGTGTGTTAAAATCACATGTGTGCCCAGAAATCCATTGCCTTTTATCTAAAAATACTCCAGACTGCTTCCATATTTTAGTCTATATTCTCTCCCTCTTCCTGCCTCCATTTCTACAATCCCCTCGTGCCAACAACTTAACCAACCACTCTGGTGTCTTGAGACCCTGCAAAGACACGTTGCCCCACGCCTCCTCTTCCCCCATACACTCCTTCCCAACTCATCCCTCCGGGCAGCAGGCTAGTCCCTGGGGCCACCACATCTCATTCTCTTTATCATTCCTCTCCTACGAGGTGAGACTACCAAGAACAGGAAATGTATACCCACACTTCTCGGGAGCTGTGGCTTTGGACAGACAGTGGTGGACGGGAATGGGAGTCACTCACTTCACTCAACACAAGGAGGTGAGGAGAGGTTGCCTTCGATGGTAAATTTTATATTTTAATATTTTCATTTGGGGGAAAATAAGGCACTACCATTCTTAATTTCCCTCAAGGAGGAGCCTCTTCATGATAGGTTTCTAGTCCTCTTAATGAGTTGCTATCCTCCAAAATTAAGGCATCAAGACCGCATCCAGGCACTAAAGAACGATTGGCTGCAGGAAGTGCATCTGACGGTTTCTCATGGTCAGGAACTTTGGGTGACTCAGGGGCCAATGTCTGGGGATGCCCTCTGTGTCCTCTTCTGACCACTCAACAGCGTTTGACACAGTATACACGCTGGCTCTCCTTCTTTTTTTTTTTTTTTTTTTTTTTTTTGCATTTTTCTGAAGCTGGAAACAGGGAGAGACAGTCAGACAGACTCCCGCATGCGCCCGACCGGGATCCACCCGGCACGCCCACCAGGGGGCGACGCTCTGCCCACCAGGGGGCGATGCTCTGCCCATCCTGGGCGTCGCCATGTTGCGACCCTCCTGGGTGTCGCCATGTTGCGACCAGAGCCACTCTAGCGCCTGGGGCAGAGGCCACAGAGCCATCCCCAGCGCCCGGGCCATCTCTGCTCCAATGGAGCCTTGGCTGCGGGAGGGGAAGAGAGAGACAGAGAGGAAGGCGCAGCGGAGGGGTGGAGAAGCAAATGGGCGCTTCTCCTATGTGCCCTGGCCAGGAATCGAACCCGGGTCCTCCGCACGCTAGGCCGACGCTCTACCGCTGAGCCAACCGGCCAGGGCCTGGCTCTCCTTCTTGAAGCACCTTCTGTGTTTAGTTTCCAGGGACCATCAGCCCCTGTTTTCTTCCCCAAATCCTAGGACGCTCCTTTGCTGGCTCATCCTCCTCTTCCTGATTTCTAATAGTTGGAGTAACAAGGGGCTCAGTCCTTGGACCTCTTCATAATTACTCTGCCTCCTTTTGTCATCTCTCTCATTTGTGGATTGAAAGATCAGGTTGAATCATAAGAAACATCTGATATTCAATCTTTTTTATATACAGAAATGGCGATTTCAATGGTTTCACCTAATGCTATGCCTAGGCTAACTCCCAAATTTGTATCTTCACCCCTGACCTCTCCTTAAACTCCAGACTCACTTATTCGACCGCCTACTTGATGTCTCTGCTTGGCTGTGTAATAAGCATCTCTGAGTCAACCCAGGCGGCTCAGAGCGGCCGTCGAGGCTCCTCTGCCAGGCTGGCTCCCCTTCCAGTCTTCCCACCAGTTAGGACAACGTCACTCTTCCAACTGCGCAGACCAAAAACCCTCTGGACCTCCTGCTTCATCTTTCTCTCACATGCTCCAGAAGTAAGTCTCTTAGCTCTGACCTTACTTCTCTTATCTCTACTCCTACCATCCCGGGGCTGTTGCCTAGATTAATGTCACAGCATCCTAACTGGGTTCGGCTTTGACGCTTGGACTCCCTAGAATCTGTTCTCTGTTCAACAGTCACCTCGATCTTTTAAAGTATAAGTGACATCATTCCATTTTCCCCACTCCAAATCCTCCAAAGTCTTCCCATCACAATCGAGATGAAATTTAAACTTACCCTGCCTGTTAACTGGTCCCTGCCTGCCCCTCTGATCTCCATGTTCCTTGCCTTCCTCACACAGCTGTAAACCAAGGCCTTTGTTTCTCCAATTTCTTCTGCCTCTAACCCCCTCACTCCACTCATTCAAGTCTGTTTGGGTATCACCTCCTCTGGAAAGGTTTTCCTAGACCATCCCATTCTCAAACACTACTTAGCCCTTCACCCTACATTAATTCATATGCTCACCACATGATAGTATATTATATAATCATGTGTTTATGTGTTTGTTTTCTATCACTCAACTAAAAGCTAAATTCTCTGAGGACAGCCCTGGCCGGTTAGCTCAGCGGTAGAGCGTCGGCCTGGCGTGTGGGGGACCCGGGTTCAATTCCTGGCCAGGGCACACAGGAGAAGTGCTCATTTGCTTTTCCACCCCCACCCCCTCCTTCCTCTCTGTCTCTCTCTTCCCCTCCCACAGCCAAGGCTCCATTGGAGCAAAGATGGCCTGGGTGCTGGGGATGGCTCCTTGGCCTCTGCCCCAGGCGCTAGAGTGGCTCTGGTCGCGGCAGAGAGACGCCCCGGAGGGGCAGAGCATCGCCCCCTGGTGGGCAGAGCGTCGCCCCTGGTGGGCGTGCCGGGTGGATCCTGGTCAGGCGCATGCGGGAGTCTGTCTGACTGTCTCTCCCCATTTCCAGCTTTGGAAAAATACAAAAAAAAAAAAAAATTCTCTGAGGACAGAGTTTTGGTGGTTTGGTCAGTGCCCTAGACAACTGTCTGGTGAGTAGGAGATGCTACTATTTGTTAACTGAATGAATGTGCCAGGCCCTCAGCTCTTTACCTTTTAAGAGCTCAATGCACACTGGATGATTGACAACCTGAGCCAACAGTTTAACAATAGCGTGGGTAAGGATCATGCTGCAAAGTGAGTTTAGAATTCTTGGAATACTCTCCTTAAGTATAATCATACTGCCTCCTTCTCCCATTAGGATGGAGGATCCCAGAGCAAGAGGTCAGGTTTCTTTCCTTCCATTCTCTGTATCCAAAACATTAAGGCTTAGCTCTTCAAGCAGTGGCTATGTCCTCTTTGGTGTGGCTGTCACAACCATACACACACACGCGCACACACACACACACACTCAAGGACCAATAATGGTAAAAACAATCAGATTTTTCTGAGATCTTATGATGTACCAAGCATTATTCTAAATTTTTTACATTTATTATCTCATTCATATGAACTAACAATCCTATAAAGTGGGTACAATTTTAATCTTCACACTCAAATAAGGAAATTAAGGTATACAGGGGACTATGTAATTTTTCAAAGTTTACACAGCTGGTAAGAAAAAGCCAAACATCTCTGAGATTTTTAGTTTTGAGAAAGATCTCTCATGAGCCACCATCTCTCACCCTCCCTCCTGTCCAGCAAGTTCCACTCTCACCCTCCCTCCTGTCCAGATTTAGCTCAGATTATTCACGGCTCTGAAGAGCCCCATATGGACAAAGGCCACAAGCATCAAGGATGTCCTCTGTGGTAGTGAGACAGACCCTAGGTACCTACACTTATGAAAGGGGTGTGATTCCCCCAAAGATGTGACCAAGTTGGTGACACCACCAAGATCTCTTCCCTCGGTTCTCTGGAAGATCCCTCTGCATCCCTACTGCTGACCCTCTCTCCCAGCCCAGTGGAAGGACTGTGTTTGCCTCACGACCCACAAGTGAACAACTGGAATCTATTTTGCAATTAATTTACCCCCCACCTCCCTTGTTAGCTCAGCTCCATCTGGTAAACAGGACTCCTGATGCCTCAGGTTCTCAACCCCCTCACCTGACAGGTGGCACTGAAAGAAAAATGCCTTCTGGAAAAATCACAGCTGCACCACCAAGAATCAGGGTGGCCCCTGGCCCTGTGTCAGTGCTCACCTCCCACGGTGCTGGCTGTGGCATCAATGGGCAGCGTGGAGGCCTGCGGCTTCTCTCGCAGGATGGCTGACATGAGGCACTGGGTCCTGCTCCAGCAAATCTCTGTCCCCTTCCAGCCATGCCAGATTGGATCAAAAAGAATGGGGGAGAGGGAGGAATGTCTCTTCAAGTAAGAGAGCAAGTGATAAGATAAATGAAAGCAGTTTCAAAAGGGGTTATGGGGCATTTGGGGAAGCAAGACTCCTAGGTTATAGTTAATGCTCTGAAGCGTCGACAATATGTCTCACACCCACCCTGCCCTTCTCTTGGACTCACCAAATGCTTTCAGGGGTATCTCCAGGTCCCCTCCTCACAGCCAGACAGATTCACCCTTGCAGCAGCAGAAACAAAGACCGCCGATATTCAAATATCATGTGTAAAAGCTACACAGACACATTTGAGGCACACCTGCACACTCAAAATATGTGATGGGGAATGGAGGTGACAGCACATAAACTTTATTGTTACCCAAGTACGTTCACCATTCCTTATGATGTGAGTGGTCAGTTTATTAGTCATCTGGTTGACCAACTACAGAAAGCCGGGGGATGTTAAACTTCTGCAGCCCAAAGAGAAATGAGCAATATTATTATTATTAAATTATATCACTAAAGACAAGTCATCACCGGCTGCATGCAAACATGCATAAAATATTTACTCTAGCCCAGTTATCAAACAAATTCTCCTCCGGGACAAATCTGACCTTTCTCAATAAGGTAATGTTAAAGTTGGTCATTTTAGTATCAACACTATAAAGACTTTACATTTTAACACAGCACGGACCTGGCTACATAATTCATGGAGTCCAGTGCAAAATGAAAATGTGGGGTTCCTCGTTCAAAAATTACCAAGCATGTCAAGAGAGCACTAATAGAGCATTAGACCCCGTGCAGACCCTTCTGAGCTCCGAGCACTTTGCTATTGCACAAAGCACACACCTACACGTAGCTCGCTCGTAGATGATCCAGAATTAACTATGGCTAACCTTTCACCAGTGTTTACTAAGAACTTTACATCTATGAACTCATTAATCTTCAGAACAAGCTTAGGAGGGAAGTACTGTTACTTTCTCCCTATTCTAAGGATACTGAGACACAGAA
Organism: Saccopteryx bilineata; assembly: GCF_036850765.1. Classification (NCBI taxonomy): domain Eukaryota; kingdom Metazoa; phylum Chordata; class Mammalia; order Chiroptera; family Emballonuridae; genus Saccopteryx; species Saccopteryx bilineata. The sequence continues at coordinate 295,426,302 of NC_089491.1, read as the reverse complement.
AACTTAAGCATGTTGTCCATGGTTCCATGGTCATGAGCTAGAGCCAAGATTTGATCTGAGGCAAATACTGTTCAGGTTCTATTAGTGTATTTCCCCATGTATAAGATGCACCCTGTTAAAAAAATTGGGGGTCTAAGAACTGGGTGCATCTTATACAGTGGTTGTAGTTTTTTCACTTGCATTTCCCTCTTTTTCACGCTTGTTTTTGTGCTCGTTGAGGACAGTGATTCGTCATCAGACACAGATGAGGACAAGCTAATGGATGGGAGTTTTGACGGTGATGAGAAGTTATATGAATTTTATGATGAATAAAACTTAAGTTCAATAACTATGTAATACATATTTTTCAAATTTTGGGCCCCAAAATTAAGGTGCGGCTTATACATAGGAGTGTCTAATACATGGGGAAATACAGTGCATCATGACAGTACACTGCTTTAGTAATCGTTCTCTGGAACTGAGCCTGGAAGGAATACTAATAGATTTCCCCTCTACAGAGCCTTGATTTTCTTCTCTCCTATGATTAACACTGGCCTGGTCACAGTTCCAGGGGCCTGCACTGACTGGGGGTCCCTCTGAATGTGTGTCTCTGGTCGTACGTGGGCAAAGCAGCACTGGGTAAGTACAGGGAGCTGGGAACTGTTGTCGTTGGACCCTCTGTGTTATCGAAGCCCGGCGACTGCAGGCTGCCGAGGCTTGAAAACTAAGGCTCTGGAGGAAAGCAACTGAGATCCAGACAACCCCCAGGTTCCAGCGTGGAAATGTCTGATTCAGGAAGAATGCGGTCTCTGGGCAGAACTGGGCTTGGCTGCAGTAACTCTGACCTCCAGCTCACGGTTGTGTCCTTGCTCCTGGGAGGGTCTCATGGGAGGAACCTCCATGCAGGGCACTGGACCTTCCCTGTAGGAGGGAGCGACTTAGTCACCCCGAGTGAGGAATGAAGAACACTGTTCTCAGGACACTCGTCAGCCTGGCCTCCTTCCTTCCAGCACTCTGGTCCTCCAACCTCAGCTGTGTGTAAGAATCCCCTGAGGAGCCCTTTTATAAAATCAATCAATCAATAAATAAATAAAGGTCCCCATGCTCAGACCCTGGGGTTCTGCATACATGGGTCTGGGTAGAGCCCAGGAATCTAACCTTTTAATAAGCCCTCCAAGTATTTCTATGAGGGCAGTTTATTCTTTGGGAAGCATCCACTACCAAATGATACAAATGTCCCCAGGGGAGGAGCAGCGGTCACTTCTGACCACACTTAACTCACCCGGAGCACAAGACAAGCACCGTGCCACTTCCAGGGGAGTCTGAGCAAGTCTTTGACGCACCTGACGAAGGGGGAACCGCGACCCAAGACTCACAAGATTCACAGGTGGATGGTGGATTCCAAAGCCATCTTTTTTTTTTTACTTTGGCTAATAATCTTAATCAATATTTTGCTTTTTACTGGAGAATAAGCTATGCCCCACACTGTGACCCACTCTCCACAAAATGAAGAGACTTTCTCAGGCAAACTTTTCTCCTGTAAAGAGGATGTTTCAGGACCCTCTTCCTCCTTCCATCTCCTTGTTTCTCTAGATACCATGTGGCCTCCCAGGCTCTGATTTGGAGGAAATGCCTTTTTCCCAGAGTGAATGAGAGTCACTGAATGTTGCTGAAACAGCCCTTCAGGACAGCCAGCCGAGTCCTTTCCTTGTGTGAACAGGGAAACGAAGGCCAAGGGGGCCAGGAGGCTGCCAGTGACACAGAGCGGGGTCCACTCTTCCAGGAACACATGAGGCCCCGTGACCCGACCCCACACACAGTTCATAGAGCCCACGGGATGTCCCTTCTCCCTACAGTGTCCCTTCACGGCACGTACACTGACCCTGCAGGCTATGTCTAACTCTCTTCACTGGATTTCCCATTAAAGAGATGCTGAAACAGTTTTTTGGTGTGTTTTTTTTTTTAATCTTTGAGAATGAATGGATATATCAGATAGCAAAACTACAGCAAAAGGGCCAGAAAAATCCGCTGTGCACGTATTTTTAAAAAGTTATAAATAAACAAGATGGTCAGAAACCAGAGGAAGCTTCCAAGTTGAGAACGGGAAGTGGAAAATGAAAGGCCTGACCGGCCCCCTCGCCGTCGCTCCGGGCCAACTGCATAGTCCCGATCCGGCGACGCAGCGCTGACATTCCTGGACGTGTGGACTTTCAGCAGTGACGAGGATCTTAGAGGCCAGAGGTGGTCCAAGCCCACATCTCCCCTCGAGGATGAGGAAACCGAGGCTCAGGGAAATGAGAACCCTTGCCTGAGATCACCCAGGCCACGTCTGTTAACCGACCTGGGCTCTCCTTCCAGCCTCTGAAGGAGCCACAGTGGATGGGTGATGAGGTCTCAGGCTAAGAAAACTTGTTACCCAATAGTTTGATACCTGTTCTGTATGGTATACAAATCTCAAACAGATCACCTGGTAGGGAGATGGAAATCACAGTTTTAATTAACATCAAGTCTCTGAGTCATTTATTTTTTTGGAAGGGGGGGGGAAGAGTTACATTATTTCTGTCCAGTGTAAATCAATTAGCCAAAACGGGTGAGTGGGTGTGGAGTGTGGTGGTCAGGCGTCAGACAGGTCATTGCTTGGCTGCTAAGATGAACACCTTATCACACTATCAGGACCGCGTATGAGTCTGTAGTCCTGACGGAGCCTACAGTTCAGGGACTATCCATTCCAGCCTTCTCCATCTCTGCAGCCTCCTCCATGTAAAAGACTGGGGTGTTAAGTGCTGCATTTAACTAAAGGCCTTTCCTATGTCGTGGTGATAGAGTCACAGGAAAGACAGAAATCCCATTTTTATTTTTTTCAACAAAAAAACTACCTCTTGCTGGTGATTAGTTTGCTTTAAGGCAGTCAGGATTAAAGTCAGGGAGGCCACCAAAGAAGGACAAGATATTAACGATTTTCAATTGGAAATTGCAAAGGATACCCTTACTTTGACTTTTCTGAGTTAGCAAAAAAGTCACAAATGAGAAACACCACCCTTGGTTTCTTCTCACATTTTGTCAAAACTTGAGGTTCTCTGCCTCTTCCCAAAAGTCTGACCAAACATCTCACCCAATGTGGTTTCAGCTACAAGATTCTGACCTGAGGAGCCAGAAATCGATGCTGGAAGAGACAGGCTGGGTGTCACGTGGACGGAGGCATGGTTGTCATAGCAGAGGAAAAAAGGGAAATCCATCTATAGAGTGGCTCTGATACTATTTTAACAAAAGGAAGCTTTTCCTGGGACGATTCTTACTGCAATAGGAGACAATTAAAAAAAAAAAAAAACAAGCAACAAATAATTTTACCATTACCAGGTAATACGTGTTAATTGCTCAGTTTATATACTCAGAATGACATACCATTAGAGACTGTGTATGCATTGTAACTAGAGCATTAATAAATTTAAAATGTGCCTATTAGGATGACAGCTTTGGAGGTGCAAAGGAATAACAGTTATCACTTGGCAGAAGCTGCTCTCACCCCATCTGCCGAGACTTTGCATACATTTTCAGCTTCCTGAGCAATGATTAGGCCTGTCAGAACCTCTTTAACCTTCTAACTGCTGGTCCCCACTGGCCGTAATTAGAGACTAATGAATTCAGAAGATGGAGGCCGTGAGGAAAACTGCCTTGACAGTTTGTGTACAAATTAAGCCCCATTTACTTCATGCGTCTTTTGCATCGCTGATACAAGTCTCTGTTATTATTTTTGAATACAGTCATTTTAGCAGAAACGAAAAACTTGGCTAATGTATTTTGTCATTTTTATGGCTCGTCATAAAGAAAAAAAAACATACTGGGTGGGTCATGAATATGTGAAATAAACTATGGCAGATTATAAAAAGAAATTAATTTTCCTCTTGGGAATACCCTACCACCTTTTTTACCCCCTCCCCACCCCCATTGGATACACTTATTAATATGGTTATTGTTATTCAGATACTTTCTGCCTGCCTGCCCACCATCCAAAGAGCCTGACGAACTTGCAGGTTGTTTGGTTTAGGTTTAGATCCTGAGGAGCATTTGGAAGTGAGCTGCCCTTCGTTACTACTCACATCTACAGAGATTGGGTGTGCCACAGACTCTTTGTTCTCTGTCCTTACCTGCCCCTCAGCCTCCTATGGCCATAGCAAAAGTTTATAATTCTAAGAGATATGACTTCTAAACCACAATACTAAAGTCTATAGTATCATACTCCCTTAAAAACTCTTGAAGTGATACTTAATCGTGTTTTTGTTCCCACTGGTTAGTTCAACTGAATATTCAATCTCAGTCATTTGGGGGAACCCTTTCCCCTGTTCTAGAAGACCATCCTGGATGTGGGCTTGTGTTTCTGGAATGCCGGGAGGCGGGGAGGTGGGGGTGGGGGGTGTAGGCAGTTCTGCATGGTAGTCGTCACCTTGATGACTTTCCTTGAGCTTTACGATGCTGCTGCTAAAGCTGGTCCTGCCATCTGTCTGTGGTCCCTGCGGCTTCAGGCAGCTCAGAGATCCCTCTGCCGGAGGTCCTTCCCCACAGAGGACCAGCCTGCTGCCGCTGCCCTCCGCCGAAAGTCCTGTGGGCAGTGGGACTCCCGCCTCTGCTCTCTGTCCCTGCTCCACACCAGCCTCAAAGGAAGTTCAAACCCTCCCTCTGTCTGGCCACCTTTACCTACCCAGCTCAAAGCACTTCCCCTATTCCCTCCTGTGGAAGGCATTAAAATGCCCCACAGCAAGTGTCTACCTCCATATCCTCAGAACCTGTGAATACGTCATTTCACATGGTAAAGGGGAATTTGGAGATGTGATCTGTTGAGGATCTGGAGACAAGGGGATAGCTAGGTTGGCCCCGTCTAGTCACAAGAGTTCTCATAAGAGGGAGGCAGGAGGATTAGAACCAACAGGAGAAGTGAAGACTGAAGCAAGAAGTTAGAGTGATGGCAAGAGGGACCCAAACCAAGGAATACAGGCGGCCTGTCGGAGCTGAAGAAGGCCAGGCAACTAAGTCTCTCCTTACGTCTCCAGAAGTAACGCCCTGCCAACACCTGGATTCTAGACTTCAGACCTCTATTCTAGATCTATGAGAGAATAAGTGTGTGTAGTTTTAAGCCATTATAATTGTGGTGGTTTGTTACAGCAGCCATAGGAAATGAATGCACGTTGTCCTACGAAAGAACAAAGATCTGGTTTGTGTCCCAGTAATTATTATTCCAATAAAAATAATTATCCCAATAATTTATCTTGATAAATTATTATATTCTGTTTCTTCATCACAAAGATTGAAATAATAAACTACCTTCATGCCATTTTTATAAGAATTAAGGGAAGTAAAGAACCTAATTTTACATAAGGAAGATGGTAACTACTCAATAAAAAGTTGACACAGTGCAGCTCTAAGCTGAGTTGTAGTGTGAACATGAGCCAAGAGTATTAGCCCTTCCTGGTTTCCTCTGTTTCTTTCATACCCAAATCCTCACAACCAGATCTACTGATGGTCTCCACATGCAGGTGCCTGCCCACCAGCTCCTGACCGGCAGGAAGCCATTGTCTCTGTCTAGTAGATTCGAACTTGACCAGCTCTCTTAGGCTCTGAGCCCTGTGAGTCAGACCCATTTGTTTGGTCTCTGGTCATACCTCTAGGTCTCTTTATCAGCTAAAATGGATCTGGGCCCCAAATCTGCTGAGGAAGATTCTGGTGCTTGAAATCTGCTTGCACTGCTGGAAACTCCAGTTCTAAGACCAGAAGGCACATCCCCCATCCAACCCAGAAACTAGAGCATAAGTCTCCACCTAGCAATTACTGATCTCTTTTCTGGACTTACACCCCTCCTCTCTAATGCCAGAATTAACCACATACACCAGCCACCCTTGGAAAGTTTTCTGAATGAAGACCAAAGTTGGCTTGACTCACAGAATTTGACCCACTCCTTAATGCCAAGCAACTGACCAGATACACTGGCGCCAACATTTTCTGAATTAGGACAAAGTTTATTCTACCCAATCAGTGTTTCTGGACCATGGAATTGTCCTCTCCATACCTACCTGGGTGGCAGACTTTCCCAGATTCGGAAATTCTCACTCTGGATGCTCCTCTCCTCATGGTCTATGTTACCATCAGTCTATTGAGTTCTAATTATTAAAGGGAAACACTAAATAAAAACTTGGGTCATGGCTTAAAGAAGAGTAAATTAGAAACTCATTAGAGAGATTAATTAAAAAGCCACATTCAGAATAAGATTAATATTCATTTCTTTAACACTATTTTATTTTATATAGCAAAATGTGTATGAATTGTAACTGAATCTATTCTTCTGGCTCAAGAGGATTCATGCATGGTGGAATGCTTCAGGTGATTCCCAGGTGTGCAGCAGCAGGTCAGGTTAATATGAGATTGCTGGTATTCAACTGTTTCTGACCTACCGAAACAGCAGTTTCCTATGGTTTAACTTAATATTAGGTTGTTTGCTCTAAAGAGTAGAATAGGATGCTATTAATTCCACTACCTGGAATCTTGTTGATGAAACTTACCCTTGTGGACTCTCCTTAGACATTACAGGAGCTCATATTCAAAGTTCCGATGAGAGAGAGTAAGGACTGAAATGAACGTGATACCATTAGTGTGATGTTTGCAGACTTGGAGACTGTCTTCATTGGGCCTGTCAGAGAGTTGTCTGCCTTCCACACTGGCCGGCCAGTACAAATGATAACCCTCCTTCTCTACTCTGGGGCCAGGTGTGTGTGGCCCCAGCATGCAAGGAAAAAATTATGGCCGCATGCAGATGCTGCCTCGTTAGCAGATTTCCCTTGTAGTCTATCCTTACTGACTTTGCACAAAAATTTCTCTAATCACCACTTAAAAGCTTTGCCAAAAACAGTTCATGGAAACCCTAGACAGTTCAATTTTAAACTTTTTTTTTAAGGTTTAGATGACTTACAAATAAAAATGGCAAGATATGTATATATAACTACAGGTAAACCCTGTCCTAAACCACCAACAGTGACCTTCTCTCAGTAGCTGAAATTTCCATCATTCAACATTCTTCTTGATTCAGGTTTAAGGGGCTTACTAAAATGTCAGGTATGCTGTATTGGAGAGATACCAAATAAAGTTATAACCAGACATTGATTTATACCTTAGTGTGAGTTGTTCGGTATATCAGCTGTTTTGATAGTCTGGTATGATAGTACACAATGCCGTCAGGGTTAAGTAGGCAGTGAATGGACAGGTTTAAGAGGTATGTCACCAAGGAGGGCCTACGGTCACTGGGGCTGAGGACACGGAGCCAGAGAAGACGGGGGATTTAAAAGTGGTGGGTATTCAACAGAAGATTTGACTATGTCGCAACAAAGTTTTACTCTTTCCTATGGGCATGCTACCTGCCTTGTAAAATCAGTATATTTCAGAAGAATGAGTCTTCTGAGCCATCTTAACACAGTGTGGCTGGTGTCTCGTGAAGGCTTTATGGTGGATGCCTCTAAAGAAGGTCTGAGCCTCACTTCCGTCGCCACACAAAGGAAACATTTGAAACCCCAACCCCAGATAAGGATCAAGGGTCCCAGGTGATTCTTATTTGCATTACAGTGATTTTTCTAGTGATACTTTTGGAGTTAGGTTTACAAAGGAATCCACACAGTCTAGTGGAACATTATGCCCAGAGACCCGGCCTGCAGTGACAAGGTATAGGCCACCGCAAAGGCAGGCCTTCTCACAGACCTCCCCTTCCTTTGAGCACCTAACCTGGTGACTGCTTGACAGAAAGGTACAAGAAGTCTAAGAGTTGGGGAGGGGGCAGGAGTGGCTTTCCAGCCTTCTCCAGGCAAGCTTGAGAGAGGGCTGAGGAGCAAAAGGAAGACTCAGCAATAGTCTGGAGCTGGGTGTAAGATTCACAGAACCTCAGATGGGAAATTGTGGCCCAGAAGGGCCAAGTCATGAGCACACTTTCTCTCTGTGATGGAGCCATGGCTGTCCCCCCTATCCCACCAAATACTAATGCTTAATTGGCAACTCAAGACACTCCTTATATACAGTGTGTCCGTAAAGTCATGGTGCACTTTTGACTGGTCACAGGAAAGCAACAAAAGATGATAGAAATGTGAAATCTGCACCAAATAAAAGGAAAACTCTCCCAGTTTCATACCTGTTCAGTGCAGTTCGATGTGGGCTCACGCACAGATTTTTTAGGGCTCCTTAGGTAGCTATCCCGTATAGCCTCTACAGACTCGTCACTGACTGATGGCCTACCAGAATGGGGTTTCTCCACCAAACTGCCGGTTTCCTTCAACTGCTTATCCCACCAAGTAATGTTATTCCTATGTGGTGGCGTTTCGTTATAAATGCGCCGATATTCACGTTGCACTTTGGTCACGGATTTGAATTTAGTGAGCCACAGAACACACTGAACTTTCCTCTGTACCGTCCACATCTTGACTGGCATGGCTGTGGGCTGCTCTGCTGTATACACGGTGTTACGTCATCACCTGCGCATGCGCACATGCTGACACATCATCCTACAGAAACTGGGAGGGTTTTCCTTTTATTTGGTGCAGATTTCACATTTCTATCGACTTTTGTTGCTTTCCTGTGACTGGTCAAAAGTGCACCATGATTTTATGGACACACTGTAATTCTAGCTTCATGACAAGGGTCTTGAAATGAGTTTCAAAAAGTGCTACCATGGGCCAGGCCAGAAAAGTGTGCCCTGCTGGTAGCCATCAGTACCCAGAGCACCGAGTTCTTGTACAATCTCCAGCAAGCTGGGTGTTGCACCTTCCTTCTTTTTCCTGAGAATAATTTCAGATGATCCTTACTCAAATCTGGGCTCACTTCTTCATCTGGTGGCCTAACATTTACTAAGCTTCTGAGAGACTTGAGGAAAGGGCCCCTCTGTGCTATTTGGATGGTCGTCTCTTTGCCTGTGTTCTGTCCCTCCTCGTCCACTTCTTGGCTCTAAGATTTCCTCACTCATTCAAATAGGAGCTCTCTATTTCAGAGGCGATTCTGGGACCTTCATAAACATATGGTCAATTTACATGAAAGCATGGTCAACAGCTTAGGGTCAAATAAACAAAAAAACAAAAGCAAGTACAATAACAAAACTATAACATGCCAAACTCATAGGAGACAACAAAACAGTAAAAAAAAAGAGAGAGAGAGAGAAGTCTTTAAAAAACTAGTATAAACAGAGCTAAAGGATAGAGAAAAAGACTAGAATAAGTGTAGACATGCCCTGCACACCTGGCTTGGCAGATTCAACTAAGATGTCAACTTTCTCCTCCAAATTATTTAATGAATATAATGCAATCTCAAATTCTAAATGTTTCTTTTTCTTTTGGATGAGTAACTTGACAAAAATGTTCTCAATTTTGTGTAGAAGAATATGCATGAAAAAATAATGAAGTTGCACACACGCACAGTTAAAGAGGTTATTCACCATTGTGTATTACCATTACCACGGACATGAGGAACTCAGAGACTCCACCCCACCCCCGTTTCCCCACCTCTCCTTTCCTTCCAATCGATATTGTAAGCTAAGAAACACTGGTTCTCTCACGCTTAACACTGCAGCAGTAGTCTTCAAACTTTTTGCCCATGATGCATGTCCAGGAATAGGACTTATAGAAGTACACACAGATATTATTAAAACTAAAGTTTCATAAATAGCACTGACCCTTATTACATGTGACTCACATTCATATCATTTATTTTATTTTATTCTAGTCTGCACAACTCTATTTGACTAGGAAATAATATGTCATAGGAGTCCCCTTAATTGATTTGATGGCCCTAATGTGTCAGGGCCCAGAGTTTTAAAAGCACTGCCTTTGGGGCATTTGCTCTGCTTCCTTGTCCTCTAAGGTAAGCTCTTCACTGAGCCCATCTTCTTGGCCAAGCAGCAGCCATTAGCTGACAAATCTCACTCCCTTTGTTTAAATATGATATTTAAAAATGATGCAGCACTTTTTTTAGATGTCCTTGTAGCCCAAGAATGGAAGGAACAAGTAACTCTCAATTGATTGGGAAACAAGGGAAAGGAAGTAGAATGTGTGTATGTGTGTGTGTGTGTGTGTGTGTGTGTGTGTGTGTTTTAAGTATATATAATGACAATTATGATTAAATAATGCCCTCAACCATTCCTTGCAGGAAGGGATGAGCTTTTCTCCTCCCCTGGGTTGGCCCCTTCTCCTTCTATTCTGTCAGGACAGTTATTTCAGCAGCAGAGGAGGACTTAAGAACACACTCAACATCATCACATGGGAGACAGAAACCTTCTAAAGCAAAGTATTTGTTTTATACTACACAGAACTAAAGTACTTTCTAAAAAAATGTCCAAGCAACAACTCTGTTCTCCATAAAAATTTAAAATCACATTGACTACCCATCTGGCATAGCTCCTAATTATGCATCTCTTCCTGAACTAGTGCTCCTTTCAGAAGCAAAACAGTAAACAAAGGAAAACATGATTAATAATTTCTTTTTGTTCTGTTTTTCAGGACAAGTCCCTGCTCATTCATGCTCTCCGCTGAAAATGTTTTGTAATTATACCCAAAGCAGATATGCTATACTGTCCCCGGGTTATTTGTTCAATAGGAAGGAGGGAAATGGAACAAAATCACTTTTCGGCAGAAAGGTATTAACAGAGTGGGCACCCTGTACAAGTCTTTGTGTTTACAGCTCTGTGTGTGTGTGTGTGTGTGTATGTGTGTTCAAACATGGTTTACTGAGTTAACTTACCTCAATTCTATCATATATCCAATAAATGCAGTTTTGCATCAACAAATCAGTATTCTGGGTAATCAGGCAAATGTATTTGGTGAAACAAATCACACTACTTATTGACATGAGACAAGTGCTATATTTTAAAAAGCTGCATTGTATTAGGCTTGTTATCCAAGAATATATGATATGCTACTGGACAAATTCCACTCAGTAGAAATTGCATGGAGTACCCTATGAATCGCCACTAATTTATCTTTATCACTTTTCTATCATTTCCTTTATACCATTGTCCCTTTTCAGCATTCTTTCTCCATCAGTGGCTTGCAAGAACCTATACTCCCTTGCTCCCACCAAAAGGGAAGTCACTAGTTTTCTAACATGAGTTCATTTTATATGGAATTTCTATTGACAGCTTAAAAATATGTGTTCTTTCATGAAGTACATAAAGAGAACAATGAGGCTATGCTTTACACAGTTACTATAGTCATCTATTCAATAGCCATACCTATGTTCTTCCTTGAAAATAGAACCCTAATATTCTTTGGAGTGGCAATATAACTTTACAGTTTAGGGTAACCATGTGACATATTTTAGGCCAACAAGGCCTGAACAAATGACTATTGGAAGTTTCCAGGAAAACTTTTATTTTCTTGATTTAAAAAAATAGATATGGCTGGCACTGTCCTTTCATCTTCTTCTTGTCCTTCTTGGAAAAAATGTGATGTCTGGGGCTAGAGCAGCCTTCTTTAGATCAAGAGGTGAAAAATCACAAAGACATTGGCTCCTAGATCTCTGAGCCATGGAACTAACACCGACAAACCACCAGACTTCTATTATGAGAAAAATGAAATCTTATTTGTTTATCCTAACTGAAGTGTCTAAAAGGTTTCATATGAAGTCCCAGAGCCTGAACACTCTGGGGTGTGCTCCGAGGGCTAATATGAAGGACAAGGAGAGGCTAAGTCAGCAGGAAGAACTCCCCTCACCCTACTGGCACCTGATTTCCTCAGACAAGCTCACCTTTGCTCTTCCATCTTGAGATTATCATTTAAAATTCATTTGAGAAAAAGAAATTCTTTTGTAGTATTAGACTTTGTGTTTAAAACCACCGAATTAGATACTTTTTCCATCAGAAAAACTTGTTAGTTTTATTACAGAAAGAGGCCCAAAGAAATGAATCCATACTAATGGGATTTCAGGAATATGGGGTCTATAAGAGGAAGGCATTTTGATAAGAAAAAACTAGCCTGGATCCTCTTTGATCCTATCCCTTTCTCTCTCCCTTCACATGGCCCCTTCTGAAACCAACCTGATATCATAGTATTTTTTCCAGTTAGGTTGGTTGGTTTTTCTACTAAAAGATACAAAGAAGACCCATATGATCTTACATCTTTACTGAAAACCAGGATTCAAGTCTATTTAGGAGGTAAATATAGAGTGTGTGTGTGTGTGTGTGTGTGCGCGCGCGCGCGCGTTCAAACATGGTTTACTGAGTTAACTTACCTCAATTCTATCATATAGAATTGATAGAGGAATGTTTTTAAATTAATAACAGGTGCTTCTTTTTTTAAAAAATGTTTTTAAAAATGATTTTAGAGAGAGAGGAAGAGAGACAGAGAGACAGGAACACAAATCCGTGCCCATATGTGCCCTGACTGCGGATCAAACCAGCAACCTCTGCACCTTGGTCTGATGCTCTAACCAACTGAGCTATTCAACCAGGGCAATAGCAGGTATCTCTTAAGAGAATAACCCACACAGAGGTGGGGAGGCAGGTTTTGCATGTCTCTTCTCCAGTGGCCCTGGTCCTAGGGCAAGGCTGGAATTGTTGAGAAGTCTTGAGACCGACACTCAGATGAGTTTCCCACTGCGCTGAAAGAGCCTAACGCGTACTGTGTGTAGTGGTTATGTCCTGAAATGGTCTGCATACCTCGACCCTTGATGTTCACACTCGCATTTCAAACTGATGATCGGCTCTTACAAGTTAAAACAAGGAATTGTTTGAGAATGAGAAATGCTTATCTATCCCGCCTCACTGCTCATACTCAAAGCCTCCCTCACCTGAGACCTCATCCCTCCTGCAAGGTCAGTGTCCTTGTGCTCACCATACTTCTGCTCTCCTCCTATGTTCAGTATCCTAGAGTGCGGTACTTTAGAACTAGGGAGGGGCCCTGGCCGGTTGGCTCAGCGGTAGAGCTTCAGCCTGGCGTGCGGGGGACCCGGGTTCGATTCCTGGCCAGGGCACATAGGAGAGGCACCCATCTGCTTCTCCACCACCCCCTCCTTCCTCTCTGTCTCTCTCTTCCCCTCCCGCAGCCAAGGCTCCATTGGAGCAAAGATGGCCCGGGCGCTGGGGATGGCTCCTTGGCCCGCCCCAGGCGCTGGAGTGGCTCTGGTTGCGGCGGAGCGATGCCCCGGAGGGGCCAATCATCGCCCTCTGGTGGGCGTGCCGGGTGGATCCCGGTCGGGAGCATGCGGGAGTCTGTCTGACTGTCTCTCCCCGTTTTCATCTTCAGAAAAATACAAAAAAAAAAAAAAAAAAAAAAAAAAGAACTAGGGAGGGTTTCATCCTAGCTCATCCACTTACTCCCTGGTGACCTTGGGCTAGTCATTTAACATCTCTGTGCTTCAGTTTCCTCACGACCAAGGGGGGTATAAGAATAGTACCTAGTCTGGCCTATGTTGGAGTCGTGATAGCACTCCAACCTGGAGCACTGAGGTCGCCTGTTCGAAACCCCAGGCTTGCCTGGTCAGGGCACATAGGAATGCTTCTCACTCCCTTTCTCTCTCCCCCTTCCCCTTTCTAAAATCAATACATAAAACTTAAAAAAAGAAAAAATAAATAAAGTACCTAGTTGGTAATATTGTTAGAAGGCTTAAATAATTTAAAATATGCGAAGTACCTAGAACAGTTCCTGCAACATAGTAAGTGCTAAATGAAAATTAGCTGTTGTTGTTGTTGTTGTTACTTACCTGTTAAATGAGAAAAACAATGCCCTGTACAATTAGCTCTCATCAAGGGGACAGTCAATAGACAGAATAACCGTTGTGGATGGCGTGTGCAATCTTCTCCACCAGAAATGCTTCTGCCTGGACTCTGGCTGCTCAGAGCTGCTCAGCGCCTTAGACCCCCCACCGAATTCAAACCTCCTTTTAAAAGACTTCTCCAGCCTCCGTAGTCCATTCACCTTCTCCTGTTACAAACAACTACAACTAGTAATATTATACCTCACAATTTAGTACCAAATCATAGGTTGTCTTTTATTGTTCTTTACCACATAATTTTCTTATTAAAACTCGAAGCTTCATAACATGCAAGAATGTATTCCTCTACATTTCTGCATACATTTTAGTATGCTGCTCAGTGCCTGGCACGTGGGAATGGCTTAATAAATATTTGTTGATCACTCTACTCACCTGTATTCTAGGTTTGTATTTTTATATGAATGCATGGAGTTTCTTTCAAAGCAGATTAGATCTGTAGTCCAGCAAACTATCAAAAATAAATAAATAAATAAAAAAGGTCTCTACAATGATCTCACCTCAACTAGAATTGGGCATGAACCCAGTATCAAAGGAAACTTGGAAAGGGTTTCCTTCCTCTGTAATGCTAAAGGGAGACAGGCTTTATACTCCCTGAGACAGAAGGAAGAAACAGAATGAAGCCACTCCTTCTTGATCTTATTTCATCAATCAAAATTCCCTTTTCCCCTAGGCCTACCGTGGCCAAATTCAAGAAACAGATGTTTGCATTAAAAAAAAAAACAACCACCCACACAAAAAAACTGTCCCTGGAGTCAGTGCGGCTGTTTATCCGATTTCACCCTGCCATCCAGACTTAGGTTATGTCCGAGGGAGCCCAAACAACAAGTTGGAATGTCCAACCTCCAGCCTGTGGAAGAGCTCGCGGGGAGCTGAGATGGGCCTACGTCAGGGAGGCTGGAGAGAAGGGCACGCCTTCAGGGGAAGTGGCACAAGAGACATTCACTTTTTACTGAGAGAGATATCTTTTCTCAGCTCAGGATCTGTAATCCGTGGAGCCCTACTATTTTTTAAGTGAAGGCATTGTCTTTGGGGCTGTCCCTCTCTGCTTGTATCATTCCTCTGTGTTCCCCCAACACAAAAATGTTGTAACGTTTCAATTTTTCTGAACATGATAGGGCCACGCAGCTGTTCCATGTCGATGGACAAAGTGTGTGCATCTCTTTCTGATTCCCCTGTTGAGTTTGTATGCTTTTGATTGTCACATGAACTGTGAGTAATTGCATCGATGCAGATGATGGCTCTATCTTAGGGAATCTACAGATCTGTTAAGTGTGTGTGTCTATTTCCATCTCTTTCCTCCGTCATTATCTTAATAGGGTGTATGTGAGACAGGAATAGTGTAGCAGAGATGCTTCTCCGTGCAATTTACAACGTCTCAGAGGTGCGACTGAAGCCCGGCACTGCCTGCGACATCTGTTCTGAACAAGGGCATCGAGGGACCTGCCATCAGATTTTTTTGTCTTAAGGATGATCACCATGTATGTTCACAAATAAAAACATGAAGCGTTCTGACAGCCAAGCAAACCGTGAAGAATTAAACTTCCCAAACAGGAAAACACTACCGCCACACCGTTGCTGCTCTTCATTCGAAGGACTGCCTTCATTCAGAGCCTCTTAACTTCCTTCCTCCCAGTGGCCTCCCCAAACCCCAACCAGGTTTATCGCTCACGGGCATGTTTCTGTGTCAAGGCAAGAATCCATTTGGAGAGGGAATTGTCCAGTGTTGAAGGATCGGTTTCTTAATGATAAAATCAGACTTTTCCAGTAAACATGTTTGAGGCAGTGTTTTCGCAGCAGTGGAAGGAGGCTTATAAAATAACCAGCACCTCCCTGAAGTTTTCAGTGACTCACCGATGTCTTCCCAACGAGTCCCTTGGAATGTCAGTCCCTCTGTTCTCCCTCCTTCAGCTGTGCTTCAGAGACCCCACACAACCTAGAGCAGCCTGTCTTCTGACGATTTTCATCCTCACGGTCCCCCCCACCACTTTTCTCATGTTACACTGCGCATGCTCTCCATGCCCTGCCACTCCCCAAGCTCTTACCCCTTCAATGTCCAGTGCAAGGGGCTCTTCTTCAATGGGTCCTACTGATTATTCAGCTGGATCTGACCGCTCCATCCCTTAGTCCTGGAGACACTTGCTTTTAGCATTTATCTCATTCTGGCTCATGTTATAGATTTTTTTATGCTTACCCAATATCCTTTACAGCATTGCAGTCTCCAGGAAAATACCCAATGAAGAAATATCTTGAATACAAAACAAGGTGTCTGGTTGCTATGGACTAAATCACAACCCCACGCCCCATTCACGTGTTGAAGCCCTAACCCCCCAATGTGACTGTCTGTGGAAGCAGGGCCTTCAGGAGGTAATTATGGTTGAATGAGACCATAAGAATGTGGTCTCTCCTTCCACATACATGCACTCAGGAAAGGCCATGTGAGGACACAGCACAAAGACATCCCTCTACAAGCCAGGAGGACAGCCCTCACCAGAAACTGAACCCTGTTGGACCTTGATCTTGGACTTCTCAGTCTCTAAAACTCTGAGAGAATAAATTTCTGTAACACTTATCTGGAAAGCCTTTCAGAGACCGTCTCAGTGAGCCCTAGAAAGTATCGGCCCTCCCAGTTTTCAATGAAAAACTTCTGATCGATTCCATTTGAAATGAAGTCTGACGATTTAGCTAAATAAGTCTTAAATACCATAACAAGAAGTTGATGAGAAAATAAAGCGTAATGAGTGGACATACCGCTCAACAAGAGACCAGTTCTTTTCTCTCTCGCTTTTAAATATTACTTTTTATGGCTTCTTGGCAAAAGAAAAAGACTCTTTAAAACTATGATCCAATGTCAGAGAAAAAACAGACTAGTCTCTTAAACTAATGGCTGTTGTTGAGGACTCCTTTAGCAATATTCAGCTAGAAAAATAAAAGGGGGAAAAAAGAACTTTGCAATAAACGACCTTCATGGATGAAGACTATTCACGTTAATTAGTAGTAGCTCTTTTCAAGTATGTTCAAATATGATTCATATATGCGTTAGGCCATGCATGCTGAACAATACGTGCATTGTGGTAAACATCAAGATAAGTCTCAAGTACGGTTGTCAAAACTTAGAAAATTCTAGGTAAGGTTTTTTTTGTTTTGTTTTGTTGTGTTTCTTTTTCATAAGATTGTGACTTGCTGCTCCTAGTGCATAGCACAATAGTATCTCTCCTAATGGCTTTTAGCTTTTTCCACTGCCAACTTTTATATTTAAAATCCATACAATTATGGATAATTTATGAACATCATGAGGCTTTTCTTTTTTTGTACTGATTCTTACTGATTCAAGCCAGCTTTTATCCTTACCAAATCAAGTGCATTTTGCTTATAACCCTAGATTCATTCTTACGTATTCCACTTTATTTTTGTTATTAGTACTTCTTATTATGCACCTCTAATTTAAGAATGCATTTTCTCCATTAAAAAATTAGAATACGTGCAAGAAGTGCCAGAAGGTGATTATTTGCTTTAGTTTGCTTCTATTAACTATGTAAGCCCTGATACAGTCTTCCCAAAGTTGCACACAAAAGCCCAAAATGTTAAAAAGGGAAAAAGATTTTAAATCCACTTAAATAGGCCCTGGCCGGTTGGCTCAGCGGTAGAGCGTCGGCCTAGCGTGCGGAGGACCCGGGTTCGATTCCCGGCCAGGGCACATAGGAGAAGCGCCCATTTGCTTCTCCACCCCTCCGCCGTGCCTTCCTCTCTGTCTCTCTCTTCCCCTCCCGCAGCCAAGGCTCCATTGGAGCAAAGATGGCCCGGGCGCTGGGGATGGCTCTGTGGCCTGTGCCCCAGGCGCTAGAGTGGCTCTGGTCGCAACATGGCGACACCCAGGAGGGTCGCAACATGGCGACGCCCAGGATGGGCAGAGCATCGCCCCCTGGTGGGCAGAGCGTCGCCCCCTGGTGGGCGTGCCGGGTGGATCCCGGTTGGGCGCATGCGGGAGTCTGTCTGTCTCTCCCTGTTTCCAGCTTCAGAAAAATGCAAAAAAAAAAAAAAAAAAAAAAAAAAATACCACAGAACTTGATGTAATGATGGCATATGGAGTCTCAAATTCAAATAAGAGGATGGTTAAAACATCTCTCAATTTATGTGAATGGAGGAAGGACATAACTTTACAAGTGGTCCTTAAGCAAACACACCACTAAGTATAATTCTTTAGAGAGTAGTCCAGCAAGAAGTATGAAGTCAGGTGTGTCTCTTACCTACCTCCACACAATACCACCCTCCACCACCTCACTCTTCCCACTAAAACAGGAAAATTGACGGGCCAAGCCTTAGAGTTGGTCCTTACATTAAACTCCTTTAACAAAATAGCTGTGAGCTTAGGGTCTGCAAAAAAATAAATTACCAGTTAGAGCTCCTTTTTTAACTTTGCAAGCATTGATTGGAGGCCCTGAGTCATGTAGTTTGTTTGCTCTTTTCAAATAGTTTGAATCTCTACCCTTCTACTCGAAAAGCATCGATGTCACTGGTTGTTTTAAACCAGGGGTCCCCAAACTACGGCCCGCGGGCCACATGCGGCCCCCTGAGGCCATTTATCCGGCCCCCACCGCACTTCCAGAAGGGGCACCTCTTTCATTGGTGGTCAGTGAGAGGAGCATAGTTCCCAATGAAATACTGGTCAGTTTGTTGACTTAAATTTACTTGTTCTTTATTTTAAATGTTATATTTGTTCCCGTTTTGTTTTTTTTACTTTAAAATAAGATATGTGCAGTGTGCATAAGAATTTGTTCATAGTTTTTTTTATAGTCTGACCCTCCAATGGTCTGAGGGACAGTGAACTGGCCCCCTGTGTAAAAAGTTTGGGGACCCCTGTTTTAAACGGTGAGAGCAAACCAAAAAATGGAGGTTCCATCTCTACGTGATTGATGGGAGCAGTCCTCTCTTCCTCCCCACCTCACTGCCTGGCCTGCACCACCACACTCCTGGGTGTAACTTCGGTTTGCAGAGTAGGATCCTATACCAACCACACTGACTATAGCAGGAAAGAACAGAAAGCGCCATTGTTAATATCCTACTTACGCCGTGTTTGAGTGTTATTATTTGATATTGGTTTGAGACTTTAAAATCTATAGACACTGGCTGTCTTCATCTTACTATGATAATCAAAAGAGAAATCAATACTATCTAATATTTTTGGCACCTACTCAACCTCTATTCTATGAAGGACACCATACCAGCTACTTTTCCTTTAATGTAATTATACCTATAAGAATTTCAGCCCACATGATAGGGATGTAAGTGCTTGTTCTCCCACTGACTAGCTCTGGGAATATGCACATATTACTCCATCCTTCTGTGCCTCAGTTTCTCATCTGAAAGTAATACGTACTTCATAGAGTCGTCATGAGGTTTAAATGTAATGCACAAAAAACCCTCAGAACAGAGCGCTCCTAGTCCAATTTCTCCCTATGTATCCTGGACTCCATGCCTCAAGGGGCCCTTTGGATATTTCTCACCTCCTGGTAATCCCTAGTATTTTGCAATTGTCAGTCCCATTTTTAACAAAGGAAGAATAAGAAAGAACGGAGTGCAGCCAGCTCTGTAGGGCTCCATACTCTCTCCTAACAGAGCGTGCCTCCGAGTGATTCCCCACTAAGCCTGTGTGGGCCCTGCCATCTTAAAAAAGAAAAAAGAATATTTTAGTTGAGATCAATAAATGCCTTTAAAATAAAAATACGAATGAAACTTATTTGATTAGCTTGTTCATAATTATTCTCTCCTAAAACCATTTTTAAAAATTCTTCCACCATGATGACCAAACAAAAACAAAAATAAATAAAATAAAAAAATAGTAAGGGTGCTCTTCTTTGCTATCTTGATAATTAAGTGCACAACTGATCACATAGAAATCAGTCACTAATATATGGAAAGAACCATTTAGCTATATGATACATAAATTGTCTGCCTAGTTTTAGAAAATAGAAATAAGGTAAGGTGAGAAAGGGAAGCTTTCTGGAGTCCCACTACTGATGTAATGATTTAAAACCCCCAAACCCCAAATCAAAATATCAGATGTATACTCCACGTAGAATCTATTAAGTGGCCTATTTATAGGGGAGGGGTGTCAAAAGATCCAAGTCTTTGTTTTCATTGGATACCGCCAAGGGCTGTGCTGCTGTGTCATTTTACAGTAGTTACAGGAACCTGTGAATGTACCTCTGACCCTCCAGGAGGGCCAGGTGGTCTTCATCAGGGCATCATCATGTCATGCATTCTAACAGGTTGCCTCTGGAAGAAAGTCATGTCTGCTGTGGTCCAATTATCCAAGACTGGTGATACAGACCACAGTCACGGTAATAAAATCTATTTGGCATAAACCTTCTCAGCCCCCATTCCAACCTTACAACCCACTTAGTAGGCACACTGGATTCTCCTTAACAGGACTACATTTTCCCCACTTGGGCAGGAAGCAAAGGATCTTTAATGGAGGTATTATATGCAAAATAGTATAATAGTTTTGACCAGGGAAGACTAGGAGTGTTGCTTGTTGGAGAAAGATCTACATCTGGAGTTGCATGCCTCCATCAGCTGGAGGGAGATCAGATTCATTGACGCTTAAGAAAATCAGACAAAGCTCTATCAACAATCAGGGCATAAGCACCTCCATTTCCTCATTTCTCCACATCGGCATACAGTTGCCAAACATTCGTGAGGTTTGTATGAGGAGCTGAAGTGGGGTGGTACTCCATGGTCAGCAGCGAGCTGTCCTTCATGCCCATCATAAAGGAAGCTGACGTCTGAAAACCCAGTGAGGGACTGAGAAGCTTTCTCTTGGTCTGGAATTTTCTGATCATCCCTGATGCTCCCCTGTGTTAATTGAGTCCTTTATTTGTCTCTTGTTGCTTCTATATAAATCCCACTCTCCTGACCACCAGCCTGTCCAGGACCGTCTCTCAGAAGATGTCTTTTTATATCTGCGTAACATTTGAGGTCACCAGACATGGCTACTCAGACTCTCATGTGTCCATCCAGAATTTCCCAATGTTCTGTCCGTATTCCTCTCCAAGGCTCATACAGCCATCTGGATCCTGGATTCCATGCATCTAGAACTTTCTCTCCACCAAAACTTCCCTAGCATTTTGGAATTTTCAATTTCTTATTTCTTAGTGTTCATCCCGTCCTCCCATCTTCCCTCCTCTCCTCCCTCCTTCCCCCCCACCCTTACACACAAACAGAAACTGAGAAGCAATTATGGTGGTGTCCCACAATCTATTATGACAATACAATATTAAGTAGAAGAAGAGACAATAAACATAGGAGGCATCAGGATTGAGTAGATCTCATCCAGCAAGAAACACAGGAAAATAATAACTTTTATTAACTTTATTGGTGCATAATTTATGTGTTCTCAATTACATCCATTTAAAGTATACAGTCCAGTGAGTTTGGACAAACAGATATATTCATGAAACTGCTACCACTATCAAGATTTAGAACATTTTCATAACCTTGATCTTCCATCCCTTCCTCCACTCCTGGCCACAGGCAACTACCAATCTTCTTGTTGCCACTAGACACTAGTTTGCATTTTATTTCAATGTAATCACAGAGTATGTGCTTTTCGTTTCTACTTCTTTCACTTAGCATGATCACTTTAAGATTCATTTATATTAGTGTGTATCAGTAATTCATCCATTTTATTGCTGAGTAATATGTTATTGTAAAGATATACTACAATTTGCATATTTATGTTAATGGCTATTTGGACTATTTCCAGTTTGGGCTATTTCAAATAAACCACCATAAACATTTTCCATAATAATTTGTATTGCCAGATATTTTTATTTCTTGTGAGTAAATATCAATAACTAGGAGTAGAAGGGCTGGTGGAATGACAGGTAGATGTTTAAATTCTTAAGAAACTGATAGTTTTCAAAGTGGTGGAATCATTTACATTCCCACAGCAATATATGAGAGTTTGGGTTCCTCCACATCCTTGTCAGCATTTAATATTATCAGTATTTTCAATTCGAACCACTCCAGTGAGTACATAGTGATATTGCATTGTGGTTTTAATTTGCATTTTCCTCATAGGTAATGATATTGACCATCTTTTCATGTGATTATTGGCCATTTGTAGAGCTTCTTTTGTAAAGTGTGTGTTCAAATCTCTTGCCTATTTTAAAAATTGGGTGTTTTCTTATTATTGAATTATAAGAGTTCTTCATATATTCTACATAAAATTTTTAAAAAAATACATGCACTGCAATTATTTTCTTTCATTTGGCTTCTCTTTTTATTTCTTAATGGTATCTTTAAAGAAAAAGTTTTAAATATTGATAATGTCCAATTACTACTTTTTTCCCCCAAAAACCATAAAATGGTTTGAGTTTTTTTATGTTTTAAGAAATCTTTGCCTGCCTTTCAGGTTCTCAAGATTTAGTCTATGTTTTATATGAGAATTTTTATAGATTTATTGTTACATTTAGGTCTATGGTCAAAAATCATTTTTAAATAATATTTTGTGATTATGAAATTAGCAAAAGTTATTCTAGGAAAAAACCACTGAGTGACTCATCATTAATTTATAATGTTTGTGTTCCCAGTTCTCATTGAGTTTAATTTTGTCTTAGAGATGTGAAAAGAGAGAAGAGAGCTGCATATATTGTGAGTCCTTTGGTTTGTTTATTTTACTTAAAATTTTATTTTACAAAACATTTATAAGCAGGTTTTTTTATACTCCAGTATATGTTGAGAACATTTCCCCACAACTTTTTATATTTTCAAAACCACAATATGAAATAGCTACAGAGAATCCCATCTTATTAATATGCAAGCATCTAGTTAGACAGTCCCTTTCTTTGGTATTTATCTTGTTTCTGGTTGTTTACTATTATCAACAATGTTGCTCTGAATGCCTTTTGACATAAGTCTGGGATGATCTCTGGTTATAATTATTATTTTTTCTTCTTTTCCTTAGTGAGAGTAGGGAGATACAGAGACAGACTCCCCCATGCTCCCTGACAGGGATCCACCCAAAAACCCCTGTTTGGGGCCAATTCTCTGTCCATCTGTGGCAATTCTGGCAACCAAGCAATTTTTAGTGCCTGAGACAGAGGCTCCGCAGAGCCAACCTTAATGCCCAGGGCTGATGTGCTTGAACCTATCAAGCCATGGCTGTGGGAGAGGAAGAGAGAGAGAGGAGAAAGAGAGAGAAGGGGGAAGGGAAGGGGTGGAGAAGCAGATGGTCACTTCTCCTGTGTGCCCTGACCAGGAATCAAACCTGGGACATCCACATGCCAGGATGATTCTCTACCACTGAGCCAACTGTTCAGGGTCAATCTCTGATTACTTCCCTAAGATAATTTTTTATTTGCAGAATTATTTGTTTAAAGGATAAGAAAAATTTTAAAACTTTTAACAACAT
Source organism: Saccopteryx bilineata (assembly GCF_036850765.1). Taxonomy (NCBI): domain Eukaryota; kingdom Metazoa; phylum Chordata; class Mammalia; order Chiroptera; family Emballonuridae; genus Saccopteryx; species Saccopteryx bilineata. The sequence continues at coordinate 295,403,129 of NC_089491.1, read as the reverse complement.
ATTGCCAAAAGAGTGTACCAAATTCCAGACCTCCCAGTAGTTTGTGAAAACATAGCTGCACTGCCCCCCTCACTTTGGAGAGTTGCCTTTGGTTTTAATCTTAGCAAATCTGATAAGGAAGAAATAATAGTTATTGTTTTATATATATATATTTATTGTTTTATATATATTATATATAATAGTATTTATTGGGTTTTTTTCAAGATTTTATTTATTGATTTTATAGATAAAGGAGAGAAAGAGGACAGAGAGAGGTGGGGGAATAAGTATCACTTTATAGTTGCTTCACTTTAGTTGTTCATTGATTGCTTATCACATGCACCTTGACCGGGCAAACCCAGGGTTACGAACTGGTGACCTCAGCAACTCATGTTAACTCTTTATCCACTGGCACAGAGGGCAAAGGGACAATGAGGAAGCGCAGGACTAAACATTTAATATATAAAATGTTTAGTACATGCCAAAAGTGACCAATTAAAAATCATTATGAAAATTAAAGTCCTGTCCATTAGAGCAATGTAATTTAAAATATCTAGGAATAAATAAAAGTTCTGTAGGAGCTGCATGAAAACCAGTTGGAAATTTTCACTCAGGGACATTAAGGAAACCTAAGTGGATGTTGCTGTTGTATTTATGAATGGTAGGCTATAGGAATCTAAAAACAGGAGAGTCCCCAAACAGATGTATTTATTTAATGCGATTTTTTTTTTGTATTTTTCTGAAGCTGGAAACGGGGAGGCAGTCGGACAGACTCCCGCATGCGCCCGACTGTGCCACCACAGGTCAGGCTATTCATTCTTTTTTATTTATGTTTTCCTTACTAGGGAGACTGAATATTTTTATGTGCTTTTTGATCATTGTGTTTTTTCTTCATGGATTACTTGTTCTAGCAAGGTATTATTTTTATTGAATTATAAGAGCTTTTTATATATTAACCTAAACCAATCTATTAAAATGTTGACTCTATCTGGTGAAGGCATTTTAAATATTTTCTTTTTTGTTATGTTTTATTTAATTTTTATTGTGATATTTCCAATCTGCAGAGGTTTAAGACTTGTATACAGTCAAATCTATCAAATAAATCTATCAAATTCTTGAATTAGAAATATTTTCTGCACCTTGGTAACATACATGTTGGATTAACCTAGAAGGACTATTTAAAAAGCTTATAAGGGGTAGTAATAACCCAGAGCTGGTAGCAAAAATAAATAAATAACACGCATGTTTGCAGATAGATAAACTCACATGTTTTTGTTTATTTATGCCTCTGTTTTACATTTTAATGCTCTAATCCATCTATGATGTGTTTCAGTATGAAGTGTGAAGCAAGAATGTGTCAGAGACCCAGTCCCTCACAAAGCAGAGCTTGAGGAAAAGCTTACGGGTTTGGGGGAGAGGGATCCCAAGGCATCAGGAGCGAGGGCAAAGGGACAATGAGGAAGCACAGGAGGAAAGAAAATCAAAGGTGGCGCATTCTCACCAGGCTGGCCACAGCTTTGCAGAAAAACACAGCCATTGTCGCTGATGCAGACAGCAACAGAGAGGCTGACAGAGCCAGTGCACAAGTCCAATGCAGCAGAGAGGGGATGAGAAGAGGAACTGATCTGTCTGCTCTCTGTCTCCTCTCTTTCAATGGGCAAGGCCTATGCTCCTGGGTTGTGTTACCCAGACATTGCAGGCAGCTGCGAGGGAAGGCGAGGCTCCCTGGCTGAGTCAGACCTAGGTGCTGGACCTGCTGTGGCTTCTGGAGGCTGGGGAAGCAGGGCATTTAGGAGATGAGACAGTAGCTCAGGAGGAAGGTGGAGGGTGGCAAACCCAAGCAGGCACTTACACTGGTCTAGTAAAGGATGTGACTATAAGAGTTAAGCATTTATCCGGGCTTTTATCAATCCTTTATCTACTAATTTAAATTACAATTTCACCATAGTCTAAATCCTTAATTATACTAGAGTTTACTTCTGGTTCAATCTCTATCTAACTATAAATATACAAATGTACATTTATAATAATTATTAGCTTTCTGGTGGTGCAAATCCTCTCCCATTTTTTCTCCCAATTTTCTTCTTGTCTCTTAATGAGAATAGACTCATGGTGTAGGTAAAGTCATAGTAATTTAAACAAGTGTCATAAAACAATCGGGGGGGGGGAAACAATCGGGGATTTGTATAAAAATCGCATTAAATAAGGCCCTGGCCGGTTGGCTCAGTGGTAGAGCGTCGGCCTGGCGTGCGGAAGTCCCAGTTCGATTCCCGGCCAGGGCATACAGGAGAGGCGCCCATCTGCTTCTCCACCCCTCTGCCTCTCCTTCCTCTCTGTCTCTCTCATCCCCTCCCGCAGCCGAGGCTCCATTGGAGCAAAAGATGGCCCGGGCGCTGGGGATGGCTCCTTAGCCTCTGCCCCAGGCGCTAGAGTGACTCTGGTCCTGACAGAGCCATGCCCCGGATGGGCAGAGCATCGACCCCTGGTGGGCGTGCCGGGTGGATCCCGGTAGGGCGTATGCGGGAGTCTGTCTGACTGCCTCCCCATTTCCAGCTTCAGAAAAATACAAAAAAAAATCGCATTAAATAAATACATCTGTTTGGGGACTCTCCTGTTTTTAGATTCCTATAGCCTACCATTCATAAATAAATACAACAGCAACATCCACTTAGGTTTCCTTAATGTCCCTGAGTGAAAATTTCCAACTGGTTTTCATGCAGCTCCTACAGAACTTTTATTTATTTCTAGATATTTTAAATTACATTGCTCTAATGGACAGGACTTTAATTTTCATAATGATTTTTAATTGGTCACTTTTGGCATGTACTAAACATTTTATATACTAATTTTGTGACTGAATAACTTCCTCATCTCTCTAACTAGCTCAAATAACTTCAACATATTCTCATGAGTTTTTTGGATAGACAGTCATACTGTCTGGAGTAACAATAATTTTATTTCTTCTCCAATAATAATATTTGTTATTCTTATTTTGCCCCCTTTTTTATTGGCTATGACTTCTGATTAGTGTAAAATGGATAATTATGACACCATCTTTGTCTTGTTCTTATTTTTTATAAGAATGTTTCTGCCACTATTATATTGGCTGATAGTTTCAAAGAGAAATTTTAAATTATATCAAGGTAGTATATTTCAATGACTAGATGGCAGAGAGTTTTTTCAGGTGATGATTGATGTTTAATTTATAGCCTTTTGTCTTGGCTAGATTGACCAGAACATTGTCTGTTTTACTGGGAAAAGGCGGCCGACGCTTTTCTTAATTGGATACTAGCCTTTCCCTTCGTACTCAGCTGCTTCTCCAGGGAAGGACCCTTTGCTCTGTCCTTCTGCTATATAGGACACAAAACCCCTCTGCTTAGGTCAGACTGGCCGCCCGCCATCTGACACCACTCTTATGGCTGAGCTGCTAAGTGCTCGCATACTGTTAAAATCAGTGTGATCTCAAACTTCCGGTTTTCAAACCTATCTTGCTACCAGCATTGCAGTATAACCTATTTACTTAGGCTTGGAACACTTTTATTTGTTTCTGACTTAGGGAAGCACTATAACATTGGATATATTATTCACAGTTCATGCTAGCTATTTCTCTCATCTTTGATCTTCAGACACTAATGATTCCAGTCCCAATGTATTCCAGTGCTTAGTTGGCTTGGCTTTGATTTCTTTGATAAAAAAACTTTGTGGATTTTTGTGCTCCATGAAAATTGAATGTCAATTTTGTTTCACAATTATTTAGCAAATTTCATGTACTTTGGAAATTCCTACTCTTTTACTTACAGTCATCAACATATTTTTCCTGAATAAATTTGGCAGGTGCACGGGCCTCCAGTGCACTCCTCCTCCATTATTCTGCTTATACATGGTCAAGTTTTTATATGACTTCCAAAGTTTCTATTTTACTCATTTATCAGTTTTCTTATTCCTTTTCTACCATCAACCCCCTTCTTTCAACAAATGAACTTGCCTCTTACTTGACTAAGAAAATCAAGGTTAACAGAAGTGAGAATTCTCATCCTTGTATCTATAACTAATTCTGGAGTCTTCCCTACCCTTTTCCCAATTTATTCCCTTTCCTCCAGTTTCACAGGTAAAACTATCTGCCCTTCAGTATGAGATCAACCCATTCAACTATTCCTCATCCAATTCCGTCTTCTCTTTTCAGTTATAGCATTGACCTCTGCTCTATTTTCAATCTCTCTCCCTTTCTAGTCTTGCAAACTTGAAATTCCTTTAGTATTTATTTTGGTTTGAAAACTCTCTAGTTTCTTACTACTTTACCTCTCTCCATCCCAATAAAAAATGTAGAAACCCAGAACTTCCTTCTGTGGCTACTCTTCTGTTTCTTGTTTCTTAACTATTGACACCTTCCCTCTATCCCAGGGTTTTGTTTTCAGTATTGTTTTTATTTCACAATACATTGGATGAGATTGTCCCTAGCAATCCTTTTCATTCCCTGGACTTCTACTGGTCTATATGTTGCTGGTGTCAATGTTTTCATTTCTAATTAAAACTTCATTCTTAAATTCTACACTGCCTACTGGGTCATCTTAACCCGCTGTTTCAGTCACCTCCAAACAATACGTACATAATCCCCACTGTTCAACCTTTTCTCCAAGTCTGCTTTTTCTACCATCTTTTATTGTCATAAGTGGTATAACTGTCCACCCAGTCACCCGTGCCAAACTGGAAGTCACCCAGCCCCTCCCCTCACCCATATATACAGTCAGTGCCTCCGTTTTGACCATCTTTTCTTCTTATGTTCTTGGGTGCCATTCTTCACTCTTCAGTGCCGCTGCTGCAGCTTGACTTTAATCAGTTCTCTTTGGAACTCCTGGTATGGTCTCTCTGCTCCGAATATGTGTTTGTTTGTTAGTTTGTTTTTGGTGATTCAAGCTTTTTCTGATCTCCAGCTTTTCCACATTGTGATTCAAACACAATCGTCAACCAAAATCTTCTTTAACAACAAAAACGTAGTTCTATTTAAATCACTTTTGTGTCTAAAACCCTCTAACAGACCTTCATCACCTTTGAGAAAAAGTTCAAACTCCTCAGCACGACATACAGATTTTCTTCTGTAGACTTTTCTGTCACCGAATTCCTGCCTACAACTTATGTTCCTGTCACAGCAGATTTCTCCCATCTCACATCTCTGTCATTCACAATGCTATCCCATGCCAACATGATACATATCTTTGCTCAACATTTTTTTCTATTTCCAGTGTTTCTAATACCCTCTCCTCATTCCTGGCAAGCACACTGACAGCTACTTATCTTTTTTAAAAAATCTTAAAATGTTGTTGAATCTTTTTCATGCCGCTACCCACTATTTAGTGGTCACCTTTCTTTTTTGCACTCCTGGGTAGACTTTTATCACAGCACCTTTAATGGACATCTGTGTTTCAAGTCTATTTGTCTCCCTGTAATAATACATAAACTTGTTCTAGTTTCCCCCTTATTTAACATAAACTCTTTGCTCCCAAGAAACACATAAAGAGAAACACAGATAGACAAATACACATCTACAATATAGCAAGTACCTCACTAGTGATGTTCGCCATCTCTCTATCTCAGGGGCATGGAGGAGGAATATCTGGCACCTCATCCTGTGCCTGCCAGACTTCCTTATTGAGTGTGTGCAGCTTCTTGAGGACCTCGTGGTTTATGGGCAAGGAGAAAAGGAGTGAGCAGCCAGCTTGAAGAATGAGCCAAAGGAAGATCCCCATTGGCTCAGCCCATCTTCTCTTCAATCTGTACCTTTATATTCACTCAATTTTGCACCTGGGCTATCCCTTCTGGGAGCAGGAGGGGTTCATGGTGATTGCCAAATAATAGAGCAGGTAATCCATGTTCTGCCCCAAGTTTATAGAAATTCCTTCTAGCTCTGCTTCTACTGAGATCTCAAAAATCTTGCTTGAAATTGTGGCCAGGAGATGTGTGGCAAGAAATACCTAATCAGTCTATGGCTCTCAGCTTCGTGGTGGAGCCCAACGTGGTAACTAGATGCCCCGCCATCCTGCTCAGGATATGTCACTTGTCAAAATCACTGGAGCCAAGGTGATTCCCAATCTTCTCTAGTCCATGAGAATTTTATCATCAGCGAGATCTGTGTCTGAAACATGGCCTCATCATGTACAAGGTGTGATACCAACACAGTTCTCCACTTCTGGAAGTTCCAAATGCTTTATATGTGAAATGAGAACACTACCTTTCTTAAAGCGATGCTCTCCAGATTAATGTGATCTAAAATGCCTCACTCAGTATCTACAACACAACAATTATGAGCTCCCTTTCACTGAGCGCTTGCTCTGAGCTAAAAGAGGAGATGGTTCCCTTTCATGGGTGTGTTTTTGGGTTTTGCTCTGTTTAGGACCAAGAAAAAAACAAACAAACAAAAAAAAACCAAAAAATGGTCGTAAATATCCGCCAGCACTCACAGTCCTTTGTGACATTACTAACCAGCCTAGAAGAAGGGAATTCAAGATGGATTGAAGCCCTCGCTAGCCTGGAGCTGGCTTCTGGCTAAACTCATTCTTGACACTATAAATTCCAATCTCAGCACCACTTGAACTTACCCGGATGACCCCGTGCTTTACTTGTAACTCTGCTCAGCCCTTCACTACATCTCTTTGTTCCTCACTACAAATGGCCCTGATTAATTCAAATTAAAACCAGCACTGAAGAGAAGGAGACTGAGATGGTCTCTTCATATGACCCTCGATTAAAAATGATTCACATCTCACTTAAGAGGAGGCAAAAAGCAAAGAAAAGCAATAAAGTAGAAGAAAGGATAAAAAGAAAACAGAAATGTAGGACATGATCCTGTCAAGATGGTGGCGTAGGTTGTTCCTGACTTGCCTTCTTCATAAGACCAACAACTGTCAATAGACAAGACACGATTGTGAAAATCCAAGAGCTGGGGCAGTGGGGCTGGAGCATCCACCCTCTGGAATTGACTGTTAGCTACACAGTATAAATAAATAAGTGGAACTACATCAATCTAAAAATTTTCTGCACAGCAAAAGAAACCATCAACAAGCCTGACCTGTGGTGGCGCAGTGGATAAAGTGTCGACGTGGAATGCTGAGGTTGCAGGTTTGAAACCCTGCACTTGTCTGGTCAAGGCACATATGGGAGTTGATGCTTCCTGCTCCCCCTCCCTTTTTCTCCCTCCTCTCTAAAATGAATAAATAAAATCCTCCCCAAAATATTTAAAAATATTTTTTAATAAAGAAACCATCAACAAAATGAAAGGCCACCTATGGAATGGGAGGAAATATTTGCAAACCATATACCTAATAAGGGTGTACTTATACTTAGTAAGTATATCTTATACTATCTATAAGATATAAGGAACTCATACAACTCAATAAAAAAAACAAACAAACAACAAAACACACAATTAACTCTATTTAGAAATGTGTAAATGGCCTGAATAAAAATTTTTCCAAAGAATATATACAAATAGCCAACATAGAAAGTTGCTCAGTATTAATCATCAGGAAAATACAAATTAAAATCACAATGACAGGCCCTGGCTGGTTGGCTCAGTGGTAGAGCGTCGGCCTGGCATACAGGAGTCCTAGGTTCGATTCCTGGCCAGGGCACACAGGAGATGCACCCATCTGCTTCTCCACCCCTCCCCCTCTCCTTCCTCTCTGTCTCTCTCTTCCCCTCCCGCAGCCGAGGCTCCATTGAAGCAAAGTTGGCCCGGGCGCTGAGGATGGCTCTGTGGCCTCTGCCTCAGGTGCTAGATTGGCTCTGGTTGCAACAGAGTGATGCCCCAGATGGGCAGAGCATCGCCCCCTGGTGGGCGTGCCAGATGGATCCCGGTTGGGTGCATGTGGGAGTCTGTCTGACTGCCTCCCCATTTCCAACTTCAGAAAAATACAAAAAAAAAAAAAAAAATCACAATGACATATGCCCTCACACCTGTTGGAATGGCTATTATCAAAAAGAGAAGTTATAACCAATGCTGGCAAGGATGTGGAGAAAAGGGAACCCTTGTGCATTGTTAGTGGGAATATCAATTGGTATAGCTACTATAAAATACAGTAGGGAGATTCTTCAAAAAATTAAAAATAAAATTATCATATGGTTCAGCAATTTTACTTCTGAGTATATTATCCAAAAAAAAAAAATAAAATATTTATCTTGGAGAGATATTTGCACCCTTATGTTCATGGTAGTATTATTTATAATAGCCAAGGTATAGGAACAATCTAAGTGTCTGTTAATGCAGAAATGAATGAGGAAAATGTGAATATATGTAATAGAATATTATTTGTCCATAAGAAGAAAAATTCTGCCATTTTCCATGGCATAGATAAAACTTGATGGCATTATGCAAAGCGAAATAAGACAGAGAAATACAAATACTATTTGATCTTACTTATATGTGGAATTAAAACAAAAAAAGAACCCTGTTTTCATAGAAGTAGCTTGGTGGTTTTCAGGGAGTTGGGCTGAGGTGGGGGAATGAATGAAAGTGTATGGTGCAAACTACCAGTTTTTCCTCTTTTTTGCAGTTGAATTCTAGTTTCAAGGCTTTATGATCAGAAAATATGCTTGGTACAACTTCGATTTTTCTGAATTTGCTGATGTTGTTTTTGTGGCCCAACATATGGTCAATTCTTGAGAATGATCCGTGTACACTGGAGAAAAATGTATACTCAGTCACTTTGGGATGAAATGTCCTGTAGATGTCTATCATATCCAGGTGCTCTAGTGTTTTGTTTAAGGCCACTAAATCTTTGTTGATTCTCTGTTTGGATGACCGATCTAGAGCCATCAGCTGTGTATTGAGGTCTCCAAGTATGACTGTATTTTTGTCAGTTTTTGTTTTAAGGTCAATAAGTAGCTGTCTTATATATTTTGGTGCTCCTTGGTTTGCTGCATATATATTAAGAATTGTTATGTCTTCTTGATTCAGTGTCCCCTTAGCCATTATGAAATGGCCATTTTTGTCTCTGAGTACTTTTGTTGTCTTGTAGTCAGCATTATCAGATATGAGTATTGCTATGCCTGCTTTTTTTTGGATGTTATTTGCTTGGAGTATTGTTTTCCAGCCTTTCACTTTGAATTTGTTTTTATCCTTGTTACTTAGGTGAGTTTCTTGTAGGCAGCATACAGTTGGATTTTCTTTTTTAATCCATTCTGCTACTCTGTGCCTTTTTATTGGTGAGTTTAATTCATTTACATTTAGTGTAATTATTGACACTTGTGAGTTCCCTATTGCCATTTTATAGATTGCTTTCTGTTAGTTTTGTGTCTTGTTTGATCCTTCTCTTTCATCTTTCTATCTTTTGTTTTTATTTGGTTGTATTCCATACATCTTTCCTCTGTTGCTATCTTTTTTAAATCATGTGCTTCTGTGGTGGTTTTTTCAATGGTGGTTACCTTTAAGTAATGAAAAGGGTTCCTACCTTGTTCATTGTAGTGCACTATTTTGTGAGTACTTTTGCACTCCATTGTCCTTTGCTACTGTTAATCTCCATCCTCTCCTCCCCCTTTCTTTTTGTTGTTGTCACAGTTTAAATTTGGTTTTATTGTATTCTTCTTGGAGTTTTTACTTGTGGCTTTGTTGGGTTTTTTTTTGTTGTTCTTTGTATCTGATTGGAGAACCCCCTTTAGTAATTCCTGGAGTGGGGGTTTTCTGATGATAAATTCCCTCATCTTTTCTGTATCTGTGAATGTTTTTATTTCTCCTTCATATTTGAAGGATAGCTTTGATAGGTATAGTATTCGTGGCTGAAAGTTCCTCTCTTTCAGGACTTTAAATATTAGGGTCCACTCTCTTCTAGCTTGTAGAGTTTCTGTTGAGAAATCAGATGATAATCTAATGGGCCTTCCTTTATATGTTGTATTCTTCTTTTCCCTGGCTGCCTTGAGAATTTTTTCTTTGCTGTTGGTTTGTGCCAATTTCATTATGATGTGCCTTGGAGTAGGTTTGTTGGGGTTAAGAAAACTCGGAGTTCTGTTTGCTTCTTGAATTTGAGGCTTTAGTTCTTTCCACAGGCTTGGGAAGTTCTCATCTATTATTTGTTTATGTTCTTCATTCCATTTTCTCTCTCTTCTCCCTCTGATATACCTATTATTCTTATGTTATTCTTTTTGATGGAGTCAGATAATTCCTGTAGGGCTATCTCATTTTTTTAAATTTTTTAGTCTCTTTCTTCTTCTCTCTGTTGTGCCTCAAGTTGCTTGTCTTCTATTTCACTAATCCTACCTTCTGTCTGACCTGTTCTATTAGCTAAGCTTGTTACCTCGTTTTTCAGCTCGTGTAATGAGTTTTTCATCTCTGTTTGATTTGTTTTTATAGTTTCAATTTCCTTGGAAATATAGTCTTTGTGTTCATTGAGTTGTTTTCTGAGCTCCCTAAATTGCCTTTCTGTGTTTTCTTGTATATCTCTGAGTATTTTTAGGATTTCTATTTTAAATTCTCTGTTGTTTAACTCCAAGGTTTCCAATATACTAAATTTTTTCTCCATAGATTTTTCCTCATCTGTGTTACCTCTCTTTCTTTTGTATCCATGATATTCGATTTTCTCTTCCTTAATGGCACCTGAGGGTGATTTTGTTGATAGTATTAATGAGATTTAATAAAGAATAAAAAGTTAAAAAAATAAAAATAAAAAAATCAAAGAGTTTTTTTTAAAAAAAATAATTAAATAAAGAATAAAATAAAATAAAAAATTTAAAAAAAGGAAATTATTCCCCCCTTCCTTTTTTCCTCTCCTCTCCTCTCCCCTCTTTCTTGAGAAAATCTTGTGGTGAACTGTGAGTTATATTGTACTAAATATAACAAACAATGCCTGTACTGGAGGGCCTGAATTGGGGAGAAGTAATAAAGGGGCAAAAAAAAAACCCCAGAAAAAAAAGGGGGTATGGACCCACAAAAAGCAAATAAGGAAAAAATCTGGGTCAAGAATAAAATGATTTGCTTTTAGGTGTTGGCTGACTAAGAGTTATGATGAGAGGAATAAGAGGGAAACAGGAAAATGGGGGGACAAATTAAAAAATTACTATTGTATTTAGTGGAACAAAAACTAGATAAAATGGAGAGCCAGGGATGGGAGAACTGCTAGTGAGTTAAAAAGGTGAAGTAAAAACCCCCCAAAATCCACAAACATAAGTTTGAGTCCCAGATAAGATAATTTGTTCATTATTGAGGTTTGAATGAGAGGAGATGTAAAGAAGAAAGGAAGAAACTAATATAGAGGGAGAAAAGAAAGAGAGAGAGAGAGAGAAAAAGAGGGTACCACTAAAAGAAGAAAAAAGAAAAAAGAGGAGAGAGAGAGAGAGAGAGTTAAGGGTTTTGGAGTGCAACCTTCATAGAGAAAAAGGAAGAGGAAAGAAAAGATAATGGGAGATATAACACTTATGGGTAGTGTAGTTCAAGGAGAGGAGAGAGTAAGACCGGCAGAGAGTTAAACCACCAAATTGGAGGAGGAAAAAAATTTAAAAAAAAATCAAGAATGAAGATAAGAGAAAGAAACAAACAAATATAATAAAATGGGATAGGTTATAAAGTCTGCAGATTATTCTTGATTTTGAGAGGTTATCTTCTTGCTTTTTCTTTTCTCTCCCTCTTCCTGGTCAGTGACTCTGTACCCCGGGTTCTGCCCCTTTGACACGCTCAGGTAGAGGTTTGCAGTTGATAAGTCTCTATGGCGATGTCATGTATTGTGCTTCAGTTTTGTTGGCAGTCGAGGCTCATTAGCATTTATAGGCTCCGACAGTGAGAGAGTCCGTGTTCCTGGAGCCTCTCTCCTAGTCTTTCCTTCCTCAATTAGTAGCCTGATAATCCAGCTATGGGGTTGCTGCTGCCTCTGCCTAGATAGTTAGAGGCTCAAAGAGCTGGCCACTCTCCACTCTATTCCCACTCAGCACAGGGCTCTGGGTAAGGCTCAGTCAGTCAGAGCTGCTAGCATAATTAGGTGGGGCTTCCACCCACTCAAAGGCCTCTGGCTCTGCCACTCTGTCCAGTAACACGGGCGGGCACCCACTCCTGGGGCGCTTGGAGGAAACTCTCGCTCACTATCTTCACACGCAGACCAGGATATCAGGCCGGAAGTCTCACCCTCTGAGTGAAACCCCCTCCCACACGGAAAAGTTGCAGCATTGGAATTGGCTCTCACTCCCTCCCCGTGCATGGCTCCCTCAGGGTGCTGGGGCAGCTCGAGATTCCGCTTTTGGCCCACAGAAAGGCCCCTGACTCTGCCCCTCTGTGGGGTAACATGGGCGCCCACTGCTGAGGCAGTCGGAAGAATCTCTCGCCCACTATCTGTGCGCGCCAACCAGGAGATTGGGGAAAATGGCTGCCCCACTAGTCTTTCTTTGTCTGGGTTTGGCACGAGTCTTAGCTTGTATTGACCGGGTTGCCACAGGCACAGTTTTTCCTCAGCTTGGATCTCCATGCTACAGCCTGGTTTTGCCGTTTGTGCCGTGGCCTGGATCTATTCACCCCCTTTACCCGCCTCAGTTTCTATATTCTCAGTTCCCAGTGAAAGCCACCCTGTTAAGGTTAGTGAGGAAGGCGGAGTATTTCTTACTCCCTATTTCCTTCGGGGTTTGATTATATATTTAGCCAATTTTTTGCTCGACCATATCTTCGGGTGTATTGCGAAACATTTGGAGGCTCCAAGGATAGGTTTTTCTGTTTCTGGTTGAAGATCTTGTTGAGTTTTGGGGGAGATTTATTGGTATCGCTTCCCACCGCGCCATTACACTGACGTCATCCTGCAAACTACCAGTTTTGAGATGAATAATTTCTGGGGACCTAATGTACAGCACGGTGAGTACAGTACAACGTATACTGTACTGTATACTAGAAACTGGTGGAGAGTGAAACTTAACACTTCTAACCACACACATATAAAAGAACGTTATGTGAGGTGATGGATTGTAAAGCAACCTTATTATTGTAATCATTTTGCCGTATATACCTATATCAAGTCATTGCACTGCAACCTGCAACTTACATAATGGTATATGTCAATTACATCACAATAAAGATGAAAAAAATTTCAAGCGACTGTGAACAAAGGAAAAAAAAAAGAAAACAAAATTAATAAGGCAAGAAAGCAGTAGATACATTTCACATAAGTCTGTACTTTTTCCAAGACAAAGGGACAGAATCCAGAAGGTCCCATTCTCCTGCCCCGCCTCAAGCACAAATAAGTTATTACATGATAATTCATCTCCTCTAACAGACCAGAGAATCGCCGCCTCCAGTGAGAACTGGGTTCTTCACTAATCTCCAAGACTGTACGTTTTTTAAATGATTCCTAAGAAATCATTGAATTAATTTACTTATGAGAAAACTAAGTTACTAATATTACCAAAATGTTTTCCCTCACTAGAAAATTTCCCTGATTCTAGTATTTTGGTTTGTATGACTCCATTCGGAGTTGGTTAATGGAGTCACAATTTTTTTTTTTTAAAGGAAACATTCAGGACTAAAGTTGGCTCAGCGTTCTACTCTCTGCAGGACAATATAAGCATGTTTTTTTTCTTCCTGGAGTTCCTTCTCTCTTCATTTATTCCCCCTTTGCTTTAATCGTGCTACTTTCCATACTGTACTTTTCATCTTCTAAAATATTTACAGATTTTTCAAAATAAGTTTCGTTCCCCCAAGTACAAACTCTGGGACTCAGCTGGACCGTTCGGGGAAAACCTCTCAGCCCATCACACAGAAAGCCCAAGCTTTATGAACAATCTCTGCCTTTACAGTCTTCTCTGAGCACAGGTTACAGGAGATCAGGCTTGCAGGTATGTGAAGCATTTTATTTTCTTAGTCTACTTGGGCTGCCATAACAAACTGCCACAGACTGTGCAGCTAAAACAAGAATTTATTTTCTCAAAGTTCTGGAGACTGGGCAGTCTAAGATCAAGGGGCCAGCCTGTTTTGTTTCTGCTAAGAGCTCTCTACCGGCTTGTTGATGCGGCCTTCTCTCTGTGTCCTCACACGATGGAGAAAGAGAGAGAAAGAGCTCCCTGGCTTCTTCTTATCAGGACTCGAATCCTATTGGATCAGGGCCCCACCTTTATGACATTATCTCACCTTAATTAGCTCCTTACTCTAAATACAGTCACAGTGGATAGGACTTCAACATCTGGGTTTTGGGAGAACACAATTCAGTCCATAGCACCTCTGAAAAAAATTGTATTACAAAGTCAAAATAAGAAAAAAAACTCACAGCGAGTGTCCATTTCTTTGCGTCAATTACCCAGTGGCAGAAATTAACTATGAGAAAGACTTAGCAAATTGTAACATTCAGCCCTGTTCCTTCTGCTACCTGGGAGGCTGACAATAATTTCTCTTGTGCTTTTTTTTTGTTTGTTTGTTTGTTTTTTTGTATTTTTCTGAAGCTGGAAACAGGGAGAGACAGTCAGACAGACTCCCGCATGCGCCCGACCGGGATCCACCCGGCACACCCACCAGGGGGCAGGGGGCGATGCTCTGCCCCTCCGGGGCGTCGCTCTAGCGCCTGGGGCAGAGGCCAAGGAGCCATCCCCAGCACCCGAGCCATCTTTGCTCCAATGGAGCCTTGGCTGCGGGAGGGGAAGAGAGAGACAGAGAGGAAGGCGGGGGGGTGGAGAAGCAGATGGGCGCTTCTCCTTATGTGCCCTGGCTGGGAATCAAACCCGGGTTCCCCGCATGCCAGGCCGACGCTCTACCGCTGAGCCAACCAGCTAGGGCCTCTCTTGTGTTTTTACAGCACTTTAGGAGAGCTCTTCTGCCACACTGAGTTTAACTTTGCAAGCTTGGCCCTTGACACCACCTGGGAACTATAGAGTAGACAAATGTGTTCCTTCCGCCCACAGTGCACACTTCTTCATGAAACAAGCAGCTGCCCTTGGATGTCCTCCATTTTTTTCTATCTTCTCTGGGAGCTGGGATGTGCCCTGCTTCTTTCTCTCAGGTTGGAATCCCCCCTTTCATCTCTCACTACCCTTTTAGATGTTGGAGGCCATTCGATCCCTCTGCAGAGCACTATCCAGGAGCTGGATACCTACCTGCTGCTGCACATCCCTGCTCCTTGGCCTCCCAGCTCTATGCCACACATCCATCACCAGCCTCTTGCAGCACCTGGCAGCCTCTCCTATCTCTGCATGGTCCGCCCTGCAGGCAGAGCTGTGATAGGCTTGGGTTGTCCAGCCTAGTGTGATCTTCCATATCCATCACTACCGCAGAGTGGCGGTAGCTGGAGTGGGTACAGGCAGCCCCACTGGAGTTCGGCAACCCCCCCCATATTCTCCAGGCCTTCCATTTCCAGGGCAGAAGCCTGCAGGGCGTTGACAAAATCTGAACCTCGAGATGTGATTGGATGATGAGAGAGTCTGGCTGTTATCCACTCCTTTTCCAGGGCTTAAGGGAATTACCTATTAGAGATTTCCTTTAGGTGCCTGGAGTGGAGTTGTTCTCAGGGTGAATACCATGGTCAGTTCTTTTTTAGTGTAATCGCGCCCCTGCCTTGGCAGGTTGAAAGCCTTGCCCAGAACATGACGGAATGTTTTGTGTCACTGTTAAACAGTTCTCTGAGAAGAACACACTATGAAGGGACAGGAAGCATGAAAAAAGCAAATATGACACTTTACAGTCATACACATGGTTTTTATCTACACAATCAAATTAGTCTCATCTATTTTCTCCCGTCTCTGTCTCTCTCAATCTCCCTCCTTTTTTTCTTCCTTTCCCTCTCCCTTTCTTCCTTCCTTCATTCTTTTCCTTCCATGGTCAAAGACTAATCACCAAGTGCTTACTTTACATACCATAATCTACTTGTTTTGCATCATTTTTACTAAGTTTTTACTAGAGGTTTACTCATACAAAAATTCAGGTGTTGAATCAAGAATTAAAATGCAATCAGTTCAAGAAACACCTTAAGTGGACATCCCCTAATTCAAAGTTCTGTTTCTTTTTCAAAGTGGTGTGTTAGATTTAGAACACGTCTTTGTTGCCAGGATACTGTTGAATGGGCTCAGGGCTATCAGCTTGGGTGAAATCCCAGCTCCCCACTTGGAACTGTGTGACCATGAACAAGTTCCTTAGGTTCTCAGAGGCTACATTTCTTTACCTCTAAAACTGGTGATAACCATGGTACTGTTCATTAAGCTACTATAAGGATAATATTAATCAACACATATAAAGCACTTACAGAAGGGCCTGATATCTCATGTTTAATAAATATTATTCTATTAGTCTCAAGTTTTTATTGAATACCTATTATGTGTCTAGAGCTTTGCTAAGCAGATGAGGTGTGTGGAAACAAGCTAGTTATTGTTGACTGACCTGACTTCCCATTGAATTGATTGACCTGGGGGAGTGTTTCAGAGTGGAATGAAGAGGTATCCTGGCTATAAGGCCTGTGATAACAGTTTCTGAAACATCATTGTCATAATTAACAACTGTCACTTTGAGCATCTGGGATTTCTTTCAATTGCATTTAAGACTCCTTATGAAAACCTAGTAGAGAACACTGTGTGATAAGCTTTCCTTGTGAAGCAACATTTAAACATGTTTATAAAAAAATAATGGACTTTAACATATCCACACTTTCCCATTATTTTCCAGAGCAGCCTTGATTCCTTCTGTCGTTCACATTACGACCAGGGAAGATGATGTCATCCAGCCTCCTCCAAGCTTAGCCCTTTCACATGGGTCTAGGTCAGTAGAAAAGCAATAAACGCCTGTTGAATGGAGCTGTTCAGCTAACAAGCACATTTTCCAACAAATCAAGAAACAGTTTCTCTGGCCACTCCCCCAGGTAGATGGCTCACCTGCTCACTGCCATCCCTGGTAGAAACCCTTTTCTGGAAGAACTCCCACATTCCCTTTGGTGACCTGGGCAGGCGGCAGGAAGTCCAGTCCAGACAGCTTCCAGGCCCCATCTGGGTCTGCTCAGGAACTGGCACATCAGCCACCTCCTCACTGATTTACATGCAATATGTATCAATAATAATGACAATGATAATAATAGTAATAACAAAAACTTTTATGGAGAGCTTACTTGCTGTCAGTTACTGTGCCAGATGCTTTGTATGGATTAGCTTGGTTGCCATAACAACTCTGACATCCCTGTCGGAAGATGACAAAACCAAAACTCAGAGAAATCAAGTAATTTGTCCCCATTTGACAAATGAGAGCTTCGGAGATGAGCCCCAGCTAGTGCTATTCCCAGGTCTAGACCCAAGCTCTCCAAGGCTCAGCATCAGCAAGTCACTGTGGGATCTCAGACCATTTTGGTGTCACTTTTGGGGCACGCTGTTCCATGCTGGGAGAGGTCAGTCACAGTGGCCAATCAGCTGTGCCTACAAGCCATGGTTTGTGCACAGACACAAAGATATCTCACAACCAAAGGCACAGGGTCATGGTCCCTGTAGGAAATGACTAACAGGGATCCTTTGCTTCTGAGGCGACCTCGAATCTACAACTAGTTAGCACCAGCTCCGCTGGCATGCTGTCTACATAATGTGAACCATGGTGTTTGGCAATGGCTCTTAAATCTGGCACATTCCACACTCCTCCTGGACCCACGAGATAACATAACCAAATGTTTTCTGATGCTGCAAGAAATGAGTGTTTTCCAGGTAGGAGGAAATGCAAACATCATTGCTACAGGGGGCTCACTTCATCCAATCCCAAGGGCAAAATGGCTCCCTCCCTCCTGACCCTTCGAAAGGTTAAATGTGAGCAAGGGCCCAGATAAATGGTCACAATGCAAACAAAGTCATGTAAATAAATGCATCGCTGATCTATTCAGGTTGGGGATGCCAAATATGCCATCTGCACCATTTCTCCTGATGAGTCAAATTTTTTCCTGCATGTCCCAAGCAATGAGAAGATGACCATGTTTATGCAGACTGAGACATGCATCGTTTGACACTCTTGGAATCTTTTTTTTTTATTTCAAACCCACAGAGAATCAGTGCCATTTGTGTTTTTCCAGGTTCGGTTGAAGTTGGAAGGAAAAAAAAAGAAATCTCACTTTGATGTGATGGGGCAAATATCCTGGTGCCAGAGAGCACGGACAGTTTACTGTGGTTTTTAGGGGGTTCTGGTAATAGCAGCAAATGAAGCCCCCTTACCTTGACCACTCACTCACTTACCAAAAGCACTATTAGCATCTAATTCTTCTGGGAGCTGTGTGGGGTGTTACGGATGCCAAGATAAGTAAGATATGTGCTATAAAAATTTGCTTGGCATGATTTATGGATAATTTCTTGAAAAATAAAAGTTAAGAGTCAGCAATCAGGATCCCATGTGGAGCTTCTTAAAAATACAAATGATCAGGATCTAGTCCTTCCATTACTAATAAGTCTGGGGTAGAGCTCAGGCGTCTTCACTGTTTTAAAAGCAAAACAAAAAGGGGTCAGCAAACATTTTCTGTAAAGAGCCAGATAGTAAATATTTTCAGTTTTTTCAGGTTCTTCTTCCATCGCAGCCTAAACGTGGCCACAGACGATATGAGAAGAGGGCGTGGCTGTGCTCCAGCTGAATTATGTTATTATACAAACAGGCAGCATGCTGGATTCAGCTTATGGGCTATAGTTTGCCATCTCCTGTTCTAGAAGATTCTTATGGGCAGCTAGGCATGAGATCTGCTTGTCTAGAAAAGATTGGGACTTCGGAGGGTGTGTGACAGGCACCCTCATAGAGTTTTGCTGCTTTTCCTATCTACATCACAACAGAGAAAACGATATTTTTATCATTCTTTCAATGGAAGCCATGTATATTTACATTGAATCTGATCAAATACTTCTCAGAAATCATGGTTAAGTGCCATTCTCATTGGTGGGAGAGAGTCTGACTAGATATACAGTCTAAACCAAGTATTTAATCTACTTTGATCTAAGGTTTTCTAAGATTAGGAAAAAATAAATACATATTTCTGTGGTTATTAAATGTATTATTGCATTTTATGGTCTGGTGTAGAAAAAAAGAGACATATATATGTCTGAGAAAAAAATTCTTAAATTCCAAAAGGAAGTCTAAGATCCTAATGTATGTATTATTATATTTGCTAGACTTAAAAAGACAAACCAATTTTTGGCTCTAAACTCTTTAATATTCTTTTCAGTGCTAAGATTTTGAAATATACTTAGTGCTTATTGAAGGGAAAACTCACTTCAACAAATATTTATAAATAACAACTTTGGGGTTAGTATTCCAACTTGCAAAACACAACCTTGTGGGGAAAACAACAATTAAAAAAAATACCTCTAGCATAAGTGATAATTACTATAGCAGGAGAGCACAGCTATAAGAGCAGTTAATTCTTTTTGAACAGGAATAAGATGGAGGAAGTGGAAGGAGGTAAAAGTGCCATGGAAGTTCAGAAAGAGCAGTCGGGAGGAGGTGGCATTTGAGATGGGTACTGAAGGATGAGTAGGAGTTCTCCATGCAGTCAAAGGCTGAAGGACTAGGTATTCTTTGAGCAAGGACATTGTCAGGAAAAATACTGATGTTTAAGGAGTGACTATGACTGGAGTCCAGGAGTCCAAGGTTAGTGGAGAACAAGAAGATGTTGATTATACCAAAGCTTTAGGGTTTCTTTTACGAGGCTAGGGGAAACCACTTAAATTTAAAGGAAGGAACTAGACTAATCTTAGCTGAGTTTTAGAAAGATTATATGGGAATAAGAACAAGTGGGCCTTGAGCCTGTCAAAATGTTCCTAATTTGACCCCAAACGAGTGTGGTGCAATCTTCCCCCAAGAAGTTAAACAAAATTCCCAAATGCCAGGATCCCGGGAAAGCGTATCCAGGAAGCAGGCTCTCACCCCCTTCCTCTAAGAGTAAGCAGGGTACTCACAGGGGCCCAGGACCCAGCTCTGTCTCCTGCCTCACCACAGCTGTGTCTGGGCACATGTGGAGACAAAATGTTGCAGAGCAAGGAAAACCAACCAACCAACCAACCAATCTGAGAAAGAGACTTTTAAACACAGAAGACACCTACTAGAAAGACAGAAGCCATGGTCCTCAATCTCCCTCCATTCAAACCTATTTCCATCCACCTCCACTACGTACACAGTTTGTGGATAAAGATGCAGTAGTCACCAATGCTTGGGTCAGGTTTCCCTGTATGGAGAGCTTTGCTGTGTTTGGCATCCTCATTGACGTAACATGCCCTCAGCTTTACGTATGAGGCAAACAGTTCAGTGCCCTGTCGTACCGTAAAGAAATGCTTTCGTTCTCTTGGCAACCTGTCCTTTTGGAAGCTGACACACCCTATCCCTGCCGTCCACTGTCGCTCCTTCGGTGGACAGCTGCCCTCCACCTTTCCGAGGGTCTCGGGTGCCCTCTTGCATTCCCCTCACTCTCCATCTCAGACCAGTCCTGGGGCTTCAAGGAGCCCGAAAGAGGCTGCTGCTCCAGGCACAACAGAGACTTTGCTGCTAGAAACGGGGCTCAGTTGAGCAAAGCTCCGGCCCACAGAAACCAGCACCACTGCGCGCGCAGGCTCCTAATGAGCGTCCTGCAAGAAGCACGCATGCCCAGTGGCTGCCTGCACCACAGAGCCCTCCTAAGGCCCAGCAGAGGTGGGAACCCGCTCCATGGTTTCTACCGCTTTATCGTGGAAACACCGACAACGATTCTGTGGCTTCCCTTTCTGGCAACCAGAAATCATACAAGGGGAGGCATAAAATGCTCCCGGGCCACTTTCACACCACGAAGGAGACCCTTTTTACTCCTGATGGCCAGCAGTGCCAGACGGGCTATCAGCCAAAGGAAAGCAGCTGGTCCCGGGCCGGAGAGCAAGCTGCAGGTCTACGGAAGCAAAGACCACCATGAGCTTGTGCTCACTTGGCTTTATTTCTGGTTGTAAGGCAACCAATTACTCTGCTAGGATAAAACAGCGATGTTCTTGTGTTCTGCCTTCGCAATCTTCTTTCTTCTGTTTCTATAATTGATTACATTCTCGTTTAGCTATAAGCCGAATAGAGCCCTTAGTCCACTGTTCCCCAGTTCATTCTGCATCACATCATTTTATTTTAAATCTAGAACCGACATCTTTGTTTACATGTAAATAACTCAGTATTATTTATTCCTGCTTAAACACAAAAAGAGACCATTAAAATTTATATTGTTCAATATATACCGTTTATGGCAAAAGAGCCTAGTAGCATTGATCTTTTTTCATTATTTAAACATAGTTTTTAATTCTTTTTCTCTCAAGGACTAGGTTTGGATAATTGAAGTTTGAAGAAAGGTTCAAAACTCTTTGGATATAAATTGGGGGGGGGGGAGAAACGGAAATGTTAAGTACTAAGTTGCAGTCCACTAGTGTCCTTATCTTCAATAATGGAAATAGAATTCAGAGCACCATGCAAAAAGAGCATTCTTATATTTTTAAATTGCAAGTGTCCAATTATGTACAAGGGTCAAGGCAGGATTGATCTGAACGAGCTCAATGTTAAAATCCTTTAAAAATTGGGACAAAAGATGCTGTATTATGAAGCTAAATGTTTAAAAATGAAAAGTATTATGCATGCCACACAGCCAAAGATCAGATTTTTATTAATGCAAGTTTTAAATGCTGATTAATCCTCTCGAGAGATCGTTTCCCAAAGTATTGGACTGTATTCAAGTCTTTTTCAAAACGGCACATCACTTCCATTATTCTGAATATTAATTGAACAACATTATAACTAAGGATACAAAGCAAGATTTAAGACATGATTACAGCTGTCAGTGCTTACATCTAAATAAGTCATTGGAAATTCATGCTTAGAAGAAAAAAAATATGTTGTAAATTGGTCTTAGAACAGCGAAGCTCTCAGCCTTTTTCAAAAATGAATTTGATGCTTTTGGGCTGAAGAAAGCTTCAGCTATGACTTTGTCTTAATGTATTTATATGGCCAATTCTCCATCAGAAATCAGAGGTACGTTTCTGACTTGTAATTTGGGTCGATGTCAAGGACATTTTCTTTTGGGGGAGAAAAAGAGAAAGAACCAAAGAATATTAAATTAATAGATAGATTGTTCCCCATTTCCTTATTTTATATTTCTATTTCAGCCTCTTGTCAACACTAAAAAAGAAAATCAAAGAATTAGCTAAATTCAATCAAATAAAATATTACTGTGATTTCAAAACAGCACATTAAGCTCAGAGTCTGAAATTGCAAGTAACTAATGACTTATTTTCAAAATAACCACCAACTTCTTTTATTTCCCAAATCCAGTTTAGGGCAGATAAAAATCCCTACTTTCTCACTGGAAGCAATGTAAAATACTCGCTTCTATTACGGCCTTGGGGAATTCTAGTTTTGTTTTGTTTCCTTAAATGGTTGCTGTGTCTTTGAGTGACAGCTCTTTGTTCAAAAGGATGCAAAAGCCACTCTCCCATCTAATTCTAATGAGATAAATGGCATTATGAAGGGAATATTAAAAATTTACAGCCCTCTTTACTAAGTTTATTTGTCAGCTGAACATGCTGAATATTGCATAGCACACACACGCACAAAAGCATGCCATCCTGATGATGAAAAAGATATGAGGAAATAATGATGCAATGATAACAAGTCTGATGGAGTCTGCATCTCAGTTGTGGTTTGGCATGTCATTGAATCGATTTGCGCCAAACCAGTAAAATCACACAATATGTTAGAGTAAAGGGTCCACAGTTTAAGGGGAAAATCTAGAAGTGTTAACTATACACTGACTAATTACACAACCTTACTGTCCCAGAACGTGATTTCAGAACCATTGCTGACATATGGGAAAAGGGTAGAACAGCTGGTCATTAAGGTTTTCTCAAGACTATTTAGCAACACACTTGAATGTAATTAAAGTGAGACACTAAATACGGCACTTGTGGCACAATGTATTTTTAATTTTTATGGCATGTGCTAAAAGTAAATAGATGCAAAGCATTCAAGTTTCTCCACTCGGCATCCAACTTGTCAAAGATGCAGTGTCTGTCTGGCTGATTGTAAGCACGTCCTGGTGAAAGTCAGAGACATCCATCCAGGGTGTTTAAGGCTGCTTTAAAGGGACTGAATTTGGCAATACTCAGAGGGATGTCTAATTGGAACTCTCAGACAAAGCATGAGATGAATTCGTTCATTTATTTATTCATTCATTCATCAAACACGACCTGGAATTATTTTAGATAATAAAAACATTAGCCTTGCCCTTGGGTTGCACACAGCTCACTGTGCTTAAAACACAGGGTGAAGGAGGTGAGGAAAGGATATGGTGGGAGTGCCAAGAGGGGGACCTGGTCCACTCTGGAGATGTCAAACAAAGCCCCCAAACAGGAATCACCTTCAGAAGCCAGAGAGTGGGAAAGCCAGAGGTAAAGGACAGGCAGGAGAATCCAAGCAGAGGGAGCGGCTTATGCAAAGGCTTGGCAATAAAACAGAACATAGCAGTACAAATATAAAGGTTTACAGCAGGGGTCCCCAAACTACAGCCCGCATGCGGCCCCCTGAGGCCATTTATCTGGCCCCCGCCGCACTTCCAGAAGGGGCACCTCTTTCATTCGTGGTCAGTGAGAGTACTGTATGTGGCGGTCTTCAAAGCGCTGCGTCGCTCATGTACAGTGATGAGGGACGCACGCATCACGGCTCAGGAAGTGCATCATATCACTTGTTACGGCTAGCAGTGACAAATATGGAACCGGACAGTGACCATCTCATTAGCCAAAAACAGGCCCATAGTTCCCATTGAAATATTGATCAGTTTGTTGATTTAAATTTACTTGTTCTTTATTTTAAATATTGTATTTGTTCCCATTTTGTTTTTTAAAATAAGATATGTGCAGTGTGCATAGGGATTTGTTCAGTTTCTTTTATAGTCCAGCCCTCCAACGGTCTGAAGGACAGTGAACTGGCCCCCTGTGTAAAAAGTTTGGGGACCCCTGGTTTACAGTGTGTTAAGTATTTAACATGCCTTGGCAGACAGTATCTCATTTAACTCTCACAGTAACCCTGTGTGGTAAGTACTATTATTGTCTGTACTTTATAGATGAGGAAGCAAATAGGATAGTCCGTGGCAAAGCAGTTAGTGGGTGAGTGAACCAGGATTTGAGCTCAGTTCTGTCTTGAATCTCAAGCCGAACTTTTCTCCTATTGCATTCCCCAGTTGACATGTGTATAGCATGTCTATTTGGTTTGAAAGGAATTAGTGTATAAACTCAACAGTCCTTGTAGAAACCCTATGATTGACAGAATGATGAAAAGACAAGCTACAGACCAGAAAAACATATTTGACAAATCACATATCTGATAAAAGAATTGTATCCAGAATATACAGAGAACTCTCAAAACAATAGACAAGAAAATAAAGTAAATGAGCAAAAGATTTGAACAGGTACTTCAGCAAAGAAAAAAAAGGGCAAATAAACACATAAAAAATGCTCAATATCATTAGCCATTAGGGAAATGCAAATTAAAAGCACAAAAGAAAACTATCATTACATTCTGATTGGAGCGGTTAAAATAATAAAAATTATGACAATATCAAGTTGAGTAAGAATGTAGGGCAACTGGAATTGTCACATTTTGCTAGTGGGAATGTACAGTCACTCTGAAAAAGTTTGGCAGTTTTTTAAATAAAATTAAACATAATTTTATATATGTTTAATTATAAATAAACTCACCATATGACCCAGCCAATCCACTCCTCAGTATTGACCCTAGAGAAATTAAAACCTACGCGAATATTTGGAGCAGCATTATTCATAATCTTTGACAACTGGAAACCATCCAAATGTCTCTCAACAAATGAATTGACAAACAAATTGTCTTACGTTCGGACAATGAAAAATTGCTCAGCATGGAAAGGAATGAATTAGTGATACACACACACTGCGGATGAATCTCAAAGGCGTTATGTTGAGAAAAGAAGCCAGTCTCCAAAGGTTACACAATGAATGACATTTTGAAAAAGGACCCTTATAGGGATGGATGCCATGGGTCAGAGGGTGGAAGGGGATGGTTTGACTATAAAGGGTCAGTATGAGGGTATTTTTAGGGTGAGGAAACTGTTCTGTGTCCTGATTGCAGTGGTGGTGATATGAATATACACATTGTTAAGACCCAAAGAACTACACACTATAATATAGAGTTAACTTAACTGCACATACATTAAAAAATAAATAAAACTTGTATGAGGTACACATTTTCGTTTGGGTTCTCCCAAAAGCAAACCCTGAGATAAGAAATTGGGGGCTAGGAATTTATATGCAAAATTAATCCGGAAATGACAAGTGAAGAAATGGGGAAGGTGAGACAGAGAAGGAAGAAAGTAAAAATAGGGTGCATTATGCATGGGTTTCCATTGTGGACAGCTGCCATTGCATCCCGCTGATAATCTTCTGAGACATCGTATGGAATAGGTCTCAGAATCACCCCACCGGTAGGCAACTTTCATTTGGTTGAACCTGAGGTTACCCCTAGGAGCATAAACTCTTAGGCTTCTAGGTTTTGTAAGTGCTTTTGAAAAGGAAGAGCTGAGACCCAGGTCCTTGAGATGGGAAGATGCCAACCTTCTATTATAGCTGCTAGTGAATTCAGGTGGGCCAGGGGACAAAGAAAGGCAACCAACAGCATCTGCTAATGACGTATTAGTAATGGATGTTCTACACATTTGGTTTTGCAATAAAGTGGGGGAAATTTGCCAAACAATTAGAATAAATATATGCAATGTTGATAATAAGAACTCTAGTCGTCAGGGAAAATACTTAACATTCTGCCAGGGAACCACACTAGACTTGCCAGACTCCTTCATATTCTATCATGTAAATCTTCCAACAGCCCTGTGAGATAAACATTAGTATTTCTATTCTACAAGAAAAAAAAAACTGAGGCTTATAAGCATGTAAATAAACTTTCCTAAAGATACACGTGTACCACACACACAAACAACTAAAGAGTCATAAGGTTAACTTAGAAGCCCATAGTTTTCATCATGCTGGGTTAGTGACTTTTCTGATTCATGTTGCTATATAGCATTACAGAAGGCATAGTAATTCTAGAAAATAGTGCGTAGCATGGGGAATCGTGAATTGTGATTAAAAAGCCAGATCTAAGTCGTTTCAGGGTGAACCCGACTTGTGGGAATATTTGGGCTTCTCTTTCTGGCTGTCTATGAGCATTTTTTCATTGCTCATTAGAATCTCCAGTAGATAGTGGCTGAGAAAAAAAACAACGATATAAAACTCAAATCAATCCACTTTACCCCTTACACAAATGTCTAGAAAGTGCTGAAATTTTGGTTAATATGAAAATGAAAATTGGCCATGGATAATAATTATTTTTGCTGCTGCTGTCTTCTCATTAGCATAAATGACCAAACAAAGGCTCTGGCTGTGAGCATCGATCCGATAACTTCAGCCTCCTTAACACCATTGTGGAATTCTACCTTTCATTTTTCTTACTGCTCCTTAATGGGAAGTCCTTCAACCCTGAAGATGGCTTTGCTGCAAAAGGACATGAACTTAAAGTTGTTTTCCATTGTAGGAAGAATAGGACTAGAGAGTCATCCACATTCCCTCACTCTCTCCCAATCTCTATTATCATCACAGTAGCTGGACACAGTTAGATGATACAGACTTTTGGCCAAAGAACAAAAGAAAGCTAACTGACCCACGTGGGCACTGAACCTCTGACCTCATTAGCATTGTTTTCTCACCACCTCCGCTAACAGACAGCCCAATTATGAACACCAAATCAAAGAGGGAAGTCACCTCTTCACCTGGAGCCAAGAAAAGCCTACAACTGCTGGTTGTTAAGAAAAGAATGCTTTTTCAGTCAAATAACCACAGTACAGTATCAACATCCACAGGCGATTTCTAAGAATCTTTCCTCCTTGCATGGCTCAGTCTAACAAGAACTGCCAGGGTGAAGGGATTAAGAAGTACAAATTGGTTGTTGCAGAATAATCATGAGAATGTAAAGTACAGCATAGGGAATATAGTCCATAATATTCTAATAGCAATGTTTGGTGTCAGATGGGTACGAGATTTATTGGGATGATCACTTAGTAAGTTATATAATGTCTAATCACGGGGGTATACATCTGAAACTAATATTATATTGCATGTCAACTGTAATTGAAAAATAAAAAATAATTAAGAATTGCTGTCATTGTGGTTTCCAGTCTGAAAGGTAATGAAGGCTTTGGGAGCACCACCCTGGACAGATGTTCTGGCGTGTGCTAGAGTGTGTGTTCTCACAAAGGCTGTCGGGTCCGAGACAACTTGAATCTTCGGCAGTTATGATTCCCCACCCTTAGCCCCTTCATTAAAACCCTTCCACACTCTGAGCCCTGACACCTGAAGCTCTCTGCCTATGAATAGAACACTTCTTTTGAGTGTCCACTAAAGGACCTATGGCAGAGATATTCCCACAATGCATTTTACAATTGAAATGACTCTTGTTACTCTATGACAGTATAGGAATCTTTCAAAGTGGTTCTTAAACTATTAAGGACAACTTCCTTCTTCGAAAGGTAGCAAGTTTTTATGATTTGTGTCTCTGTGTGCGTGAGCATATCTGTGTATATTATAGTTTACAGATTTTTTTAAAAGAAACATAGAATTGCATCTAATCAGTTGTATTCCTTTTTTAGAAAACTGAAGTTATATCAAGAAGCTCCTGGAATGCAACAATGAGTCAGTCAGTCGAAGCATGATGCTAATAAAACCAAATAAGATGCCCCAACTCCCAGACCAGTTATAGGGCTTTTCTATAGCCACGGGCCACAACCTTGGGCAGGAACAGTCAGTGCACACATGGTGTGATTTACATAATGGGGAAAAGGAGAGTTAGAGCATGGACAGTTCTTCAGAGAAACGTATTTTCTACTGGAAAAAATAAGTCAGTTCTGATGCATTGGTTTAGCTTTATATTGCCCTCACATACTACCGGAAGCACTAATTAATGAATGAGAAGACACATGCCCAGAAGCTAGAGTTGGCCCATTCAAAGGTGAATCAGAGACTCCAAATTGTGACTATATTTCAGAATATATTTTACTCTCTAGAAGACTTGTTGACCCTATTGGATTAGCTGCTAACCCTTTTTTTTCCCTCAGATCTTACCTTTTCATCATGAGATAATAATGAGGTGTCCCCCACCTCCTACTAAGAGCAAACATACAATTTATAGACATAGCAAAGCCTAGTTTATGAGTCAGTTTCTACTCAACTTGATAGGCATTGCTAGTGTCCCAACATCCCATTCTCTAAGTCTAGTCTAAGGAGATTAAATAGGCCTGCCCTGTAATGTGTGCCCATGTGAGTAGTTTGGGTGAATGAAATGTGAGTAGAAGAATCCAAAACATTTAATGGCTTATATTCAACTCTCTAGACTTTGGAGCAACAAACCCAGAGGCAAACCTGAGCCTCCTGGGAAGATTTCATCCCCAGAATGGTGGCACATCATCAGTCTGGGACCCTGAGGAAACTTTATGTGGAGCAGAGCTGCTCTGACCCTACACCACCACTGCTAGCTGGTAGAGTAGGCAGGAAACCAACCCTTGCTGTTTTAAGTTATGGAGAATTGGGGATTGTTTCTTTCCACACTTGATCCTGACTATCTCACTAGAGATGAAAGTATTTCAGTATCTGAACCTTTTAAAGAGTGGGGACCAGGTATCTGAAGTCTTGGCAAAATTCCTGTGAACCTAAGTGCTTAATAAGGCACTCCCTATGAGCCTGGCCTTGACTATGTAACTGGGTTCATGCCTCAGTTTCTCCTCTGAGTAGGGCCATGGCCCTACTCTAGCCTAGCACTCTCTAGCCCTCCATCACATCACTATCAATGTGGCATTAGGTATCTCCTGCCTCCACTTGTACTCTGCCATCATCTCCTGACACCTGGCTTGAGTTGAGACCCCTCTGAACCTCTCCTGATTTGCCACACTGCCTGTCACACCTTCACTGTGCTCTCTTCCAGACCTCTGCCACAGGCCTGCCCTCTCCCTGCCTGTCCTCCCACTTCAGGTCTTGGTTGTCGGTTGCCAGGGCACCTCACGCTGAACCCACTGAGCTTTGCTGAGCCTTGCTCTGATCACATCCCAGACATGGTTAAGTTACATACAGTGTGTCTGTAAAGTCATGGTGCACTTTTGACTGGTTACAGGAAAGCAACAAAAGATGACAGAAATGTGAAATCTGCACCAAGTAAAAAAAAAACCCTCCCAGCTTCTGTAGGATGATGTGGCAGCATGTGTGCATGCACAGATGATGACGTAACACCGTGTATACAGCAGAGCAGCCCACAATCATGCCAGTAGAGATGTGGACGGTACAGAGGAAAGTTCAGTGTGTTCTGTGGCTCACTAAATTCGAATCCGTGACCAAAGTGCAATGTGAATATCGGCGCATTTATAACAAAGTGCCACCACATAGGAATAACATTACTCGGTGGGATAAGCAGTTGAAGGAAACCGGCAGTTTGGTGGAGAAACCTCGTTCTGGTAGGCCATCAGTCAGTGACGAGTCTGTAGAGGCTATACGGGATAGCTACCTAAGGAGCTCTAAAAAATCTGTGCGTGAGCCCACATCGAACTGCACTGAATAGGTATGAAACTGGGAGAGTTTTCCTTTTACTTGGTGCAGATTTCACATTTCTATAGTCTTTTGTTGCTTTCCTGTGACCAGTCAAAAGTGCACCATGACTTTACAGATACACTGTATAAAAGCCCAGGGCACCCTGAGCAGGAGGAAGTTCAGAACAAATCCCGCTCTTGCACCAGAAAGGCAAGGGCCAGATTCCACAACAGGCCTGAAAGAAGTCAAATCCAACAGGAAGAATGGGGGGAATTAGGCAAAAGATTGATTTTAAGACACTTAAAATGTCTAAAACAAAGGGAGCTTTGCTGGGAAATCCAGTTGAGGTCAATAACAGTGGGAGGTTCCGAGGGGCTGACAGAACCAGGGAAGTGTGCAAAGCAGCATGAACGCTCAGAAGGACAGACCCAGGTCGCATTTCTGAGACAGGGAACATGACAGGATCCAGAGCTCAGACCTCGGGCCAATGTGGAACCTAAGTCTCAGAAATAAGTCCAAAGTCAACTATCCAGGCAGATTTGTAGCCCAAAGTCTGGGGGATTTGAATCAGAAAAAACTGCTGTCTCCTCCTACATTTCTCATAGGTAAGCTTAAGGTTTGTCCTGGAGTTTGGGAAAGAGATGTCCCCGTAAGTGGGGTTAAGGACACTTGACATGAGGCAAAGAAACTGAGAAGTGGGCCAGAGCGGATAGTGTTCCTAACTAAGAGTAGCGCACTTTTAGCATGGGCAGACTGCTGGGCAAAGTGGGAACCAAACTTTTCAAATTGAAATAATTTGATGGGACAACTAATAATTTGTGGTCTTGCATAAATGTTGTTATTTTTTTCAATGCGTAGAACCTTTCTGGAGTGGGGGATAAGTGTGGGCTTTGGTATATTCTCAAGCCCCCAGCATGTGTGTGGGTACTGCTACCAGCTTGGATGGTTTGGGCTGAGGATTAAGGAGAGAGCGGCTCCATCAGCCAGTGCTGACCGAGAACTAGCCACGGGCCTACAGAGAGTGTAGGAAGATTTGGACCCCTTTCTCAAGGAGCACGGGGGACTTACTGAGGGGAAATCTGCCCCAATTTGTGGTGAAGTTTGTTTGTTGACTCTAAGACATAAAAACTTAAGTTCTAGAATTCATAAACTTTTTATATGGTAGACATCATGTAATTCAGTTAAAAAGTGCAAATGGAAAAGCCAATCAGTCACTTAGCTAGTTCATTCCAATTTGCAAATATCTGAATATTTTTAAGAAATGTTTTTAATCCAAATTTTGACACAAATTGGTAAAGTAGAAATCCCAGACTGTGGTAGCAGATGGTGGACCAAGGGACAAAAAGGCTCAGAGAGCTGGGCATGTTAGAGTGGCTTTACTAGGTGCCGCGGATGCTGGGGTGCACCGCCCTCATCCCTCTTTAGGCTCGAAGGGCTTATTTCCCAGCTGCTTGGAGTACCACCAGCTGACTGCGCTCAGCTGTCTGCTCTCTCAGAAACTGCCCTCAGTTAAACAGAGCTGCCGCTCCTGGGGCCATGCCCCCATCCCCGCCCCCAAGGGCAGTCTGCCTACAGCGACTGTTTGAGGCAGGAATGTAAGTGTTGGTCCACTAGCTCCAACTCAGGATGACTCAGAAGGGCTGGCCCGCCTCAGGGCCCTAGGAGGAGACAGCAGAGGCCTGTTTGGAAACTGCATCAGAGCCCGACTCCACCCTTTGTCTCCTGTCCCCCAGCTGGTGATCCCAAGAGCGTGTCAGATAAACTTCACGTGCACTTCACTCCATCTCAGAGTCTGCTTCCTCAGGATCCTAGCTTCCAACACTAGGTTTGTGGAAAACATACACTCAGTGGAAGAACCCAGAGCATACTTCTCCATTTGTCCTAAATGAGAAGTGGTACATTAATGAGAGGGACACCAGTGTCATTGAGAAACTCATTAGTGGCTGTCCTCTGTTGACCAGAGGAGATGACAGGAATTGCTGGTAGAGACTGGGACCCCTGACAGCAGTGGGATGATGGAATGGCTGTGGAATAAAAGGCAGGTAGTTGCATGTAACTGTCAGAAACTGAGTGTGTCCAATTATAATAAGGAGCATCCAGGTCAACAAGGTGACAAGGGACAAAGAGCTGTAAGATGACGAATAGTACATACAGTGTTCCTAGGGCACATGGTAGGAGCAGCCAACTGGGTACTCCTAGTTTATACAACCAAAGAAGTCAAGGATAAACAATCAAGAAATTGAAGGTAGTCATCCCCCCCCCCATAAAAGTCATGATTTCTTGCCCCGTTTCTGGACTCGAGCTCATGGCCCAAAGGAGAGGCCAGGCCCCATAAGGAAGAACCCTGTAACATAACAGCAAAGGTTTATAATATTTATTTCCCCAATCCTTCCATAGAGGTACCTATGGCCACTGGTAACCATGCATTAGGAAAATGAGAATGCCCAGATATTGGAGGGCTGCCAGACACAAGGTCTGAGGTGATACCTGGAGGTCCGAAGCATCAACATGGCCCCTGTTAGAGTGGGAACTTATGAGGGCCAGGTAATAAATGGAGCCCTAGGTAGGTCTGGTTCACAAAGGGTCCACCAGATCAATGAACCTACTTGTGGTCATTTCCTTGATTCTTGATTGTATAATTGGAATGGACACCCTAGAAAGTTGGAAGAACCCCCATATAGGCTCCTTGGCCTATGAGGTAAAAGCAACTTTTGTGGAAAAGACCATTCAGGAGGCTCTAAAACTATTATCACCCCAGGCCACAGAAGTAAATAAAAGATAATATGGCTTCCTTATACGGGAATGGCAAAGAGTAAAGCCATTCCTAAAGCCTAGTGCATGCAAGGGTGGTGGTCTCTATCATACCATATTTTATGGCCCTTATAAACAACAACAAAAACAACAACAACAATAAAACCAGAGTGATCATGTTGGATGGTGAGAGCTCACACAAATTCAACCAAGTCGCAGCCCCAATTAGAACTGTGTAACCAGAGTAGTATCTTTCTAGAGAAGCGTAACATAGCTTCAGGTGCACAGTATAAGGCCATTGACCTAATGAGTTAACTCTTTTCCTTCTTTATCAGAAAGGCAAATTATCAATAGAAGTAATTCAAATTGACTGACAACTGTATACATTTATAGTCTTGCCCCAAATCAAAATGAACTCCCTTATCTTTTGTCTCAATAGTCTGAGGAGATGAGGACCATCTGGGCAGTCTATAGAATATATATGTTTACTGTATCTTGTCCATCTACCTGGATGAGCAAGAACTGGCAGGGATGAAATAAAATATTTGTTTCTGAAACCAAAAGAGCAAGAGAGAATATGTGTATATGTGTTTATGTTCCTTGCATGCTACTGGACCCACATGAGACAGCAAGTGATCATGCAGCCAGAACTACCCATCCTAAGGGTGTTATCAGACCTACCAAGTCATAGGTTGGTCAGGCATAAAAGCCAACAATTATTAGATGGAAGTAGAACATTCAAGATTAGGTATGAGCAGGGCCAGAAGGTACACACTGCAGAAGCAGGTAGCCCAGAAGCCCGTGTCACCCACCACTGTTGTCTCACATCTATAATCTCATGGGAGGTCCCTATGACCACCTGCTGGTCATGGGTAAAGGCCATACTGGTTTATGGATGGCTCAGTATATGGGTGCAAGCTGAAAAAAAACTCCTGCTGAACTACAGCCCCATTTGGTGGTGGCCTGCAGCAATGAGGGAAAATCCTTCCAATAGGCAGAGCTTTAGGTCATCTATCGACTCATAAACTGCATGGAAAGAGATGTCAGCCAAGGTAAGAATATACCCAGACTGGTGAGTAGCAGTGAATGGCTTGTCTGGACAGGGACATAGAATGAAGAAATTGGGAAGATCAGAAACTAGAAAATCTGAGAAGGAAGCATGCAGATGGACCTATAGGATGAATGGGTATGAAACATGAACATCTTTTTAGAGTATGTTAATGCCCTTCAGAGAGTAACCATCATGGAATCAATAACTAACTAAATAGCCAACTGAAATATAACAACCTCACCAGTCGATGCCAACCAGCTTCTGTCATTAGTCACCCTAGTCCTGGTGTGATGGGCTCATGAATGAGACAGCCATTGTGACAGGGATGGAAGCCATACATGGGCCCTTCCGTCTGGGTCCCACTCACCAAAGCCAACTGTCTAATGTCCAACTTGACAATCACAAAGACCAGTGCTGAGCCCCCTACATGATACCATCCCTCAAGAAGACCAACCACGTGGTGGTAAACTGACTAAACTGAATGCCTTTTGCCCTGGATGGGGCAGCACTTCTTCTTGACTGAAATTAACACATATACTGCTGGCAAGGCTTTGGCTAGCTTGACTACAGATGTTTAATCTCCTGACATCCATTCACTATGTCACTTAATTATCCCCTTAATATTATGCTTAATATTAACTCTGACTGAAGGTGATCATAATAATCATAAATAAACAAAGGTTGGGGCACCAGCCTCCACTGTGAGTTATACAACATATCTTATATCAACAACCGTTATATGGTGCTGCAGCCTGACAGGGAGAGTTCATAGGAATGGGGACCAGGAAGTGGAATAGGAGTAGCCCTGCTCACTACCTCTTCTGGTGGCCCACTTGAGGAAGGTTCCATGGGTCTAGAGGTCCTGGTTTCCAGAGGGGGGGTGCTTTGATTAAGGACACAGTGAGAATGCCATTTAACTTTAAGATATAGCTGCTACCTGGTATCTTCAGGACCCTCGTACCTGGAGACAAGCAGACAAGAAAAGGGGTGACTAAATGGCCCTGATTGTGAGAGAGGTAGGGTTTCTACAATGGGGACAGGAAGAAATATGTCTGACACTGAGTTGATCCACTGGAGAACTTTTTCGTACTCTACTGTCTAATTTTTATACAAAGAGACAAGGGCAGCCCTGTTTGGGTAGCTCTGTTGGTTAGAGGTTGTCCTGATATGCCAAGATTGCAGGTTCAATCCCCAGTCAGGGTAAATGCAAGAATCAACCAATGAATGCATAAATAAATGGAACCACAAATCAATGTTTCTATCTTGCTTAAAAAAATCAATAAATAAAAAGAAAATTTTTAAAGAGATAAGGGCAGTAGTCATGGTCTGAAATGGACATGGTGACAAGGACTCAGATCCCTCAGAAATGAGGGTCTGGGTTATTCCATCAGATAAGCCACCTAGAGTTAGGTGTCAACTAAGGGCAGAGGTGCTGATACTAAGGGGAGGTAAGAAATGGGTAGTAGAGGATGGAGATCATGAGTATCATCTGTGACCTCCAAACTAATTATAGAATTATAGTCAGCAGTAGGAACTGTAGTTGGTCCCATTAATCCTCATTTTATCCCATAAAGGCCATACAGAATCCTGGAGGAGCTAGTCCCAGATTGGGCAAATTTACTCTATAAGTTTATTACACACACACGCAGTCACAGAGGACCAAAACACTGATCCCTCCAGTCATTGTGAGTTGGCTTCTCATGGTTCACAGCTGAGGTCCTCCCTGGGAATTGCCCTGAACTACAGGGGGCCGCCGCATGGAGGATACACCCCTTCACCAGGGGCGGCCCCCAACTGCTGCCAGAGCTACCCGTTGACTGGCTTCCACTGAACTCCTCCTGCTCCTCACAACCAGGAAGTACAAAATTCCTGGCACACCTGTCTCAATTCAGGACGACTCTGAAGAGCCATCCTAATGCAAGCGCTCACTATGAAGTTAGCCAAGCCTCTGTTAATATCTGTACCACAATTCCACTCCCCCTCTGCCCAATCTTGCTTCCCTTGGTCCCTTAAAGGATGTTGTTTCTGAAAGTACTCAACAATAGACCATATACACACACATCGCTGTCTCAGAGCCTACCAATGTGTTAATCCTCTGGATTTTATTTAGATTCCCCTAAAAAATTCTCCATAGAGCTGTACAGTTTCTTTATCCTCTGGCCCCTAAATATACTGCTCACAAAAATTAGGGGATATTTCAAAACAAATATGAAGCAATAAAAAAAAGCAGCATTTGATTTTTTTATTAAACAAGAACATCAGAAAAGCAAAAGACAAATCAAAGAAAGTTGTTCGATTATGCAAATGAGATGCAAAACCAACTTTATCTCATTGGTGAAAATACACTATACAAAAGGCTGAAAGTACTGGAGTATCTGCATGGTCCCTGATCCCCTAATTTTTGTGAGCATCAAACCTTGTTCTAAAGAAGAATTCACCTAAAAGGGTGTCACCTGGGTAAGCAATTACCCTTGAACCAGAAGTGATGTGTCAATTTAGAGCTGGTTCTCACTCAGACAGCCATTCTCCCTTCCCGAGATCAAGGTCTGTTTAGATATTGCCCAAGAAGTAAGAAAACATCTTCTTTCCTCTCGTCCTACTTGTCCTTGAAGATATAACCCACATACTTTTGAACCTTCCCAGGGATTCTTCTTCCTACAATTCCTCCTGTTCCTCGCCCCTTGATGGCACGCACGCTTTCATCTCAGAAAGAAATGCTGGTTTTCTTCATCCCCTTTATTTGCTGCAAGGCAGTGTCACACAGTGTCTATCCAGATATAGAGATTCAAGGAGACTGTAGGGGACAGGCATCGTCTCTGGCAGGGAGCCAGGCTCACTGGGCTTGCGGTCTACCCGGGCTCCAGCATGGCTTTGGGCAGCCCACTTGACCTAAGCCTCGGAGGGGTTTGGCTTCTCAGTGTGGAGCTGCTGGTGGTGGAGGGTGAGCTACCCTGACAATCCAAAGAGAAAAGAAACCCTGCAATTACCAAGAATTGCTGCTGTGACAGGTGCACCTCAGAGCAAAGGAAGTTTCTCAGTTCTTTGTGTGAGAGAAGTTTTCTCCCCTGTCTGAGTGGGAAACAAATTCAGGCTCCAAAGCAGTTACACTGGTTCCTCCAGGCTCACCGGCATCCCCTCCCCTCCCAGAGCAGGGACCAGTCCAGATTTCCACCTCAAAATCAGTGTGGACTGTTTGTCCCCCCAGGTGGGGTGGCAGGCTGAGCAGGGCAGCAGAATGCTGCAGGGTCTTTTGTGTTGATCATCTCTTGTTTTTTATGACAATTTTACATAATCTCTCCCAGCTACTGAACTCATGCTCACTGTGGCTTCTCCTCTTCTCCTTCATAATAGCAAACAGATTCTCCTGAGACCAGAAACATTTGCTTTCTCTTTCCACTGACTCCAACTACAGTGCATTTCCTCCGTATCATCACTATTGAGTCTGTAATTATTCCAGTCTACTAACTCCCACAGAGGTTGGGGATACTGAGGCTTAACTGCGTAAGTCACTGATTTGGGGATCTTCATTGTCATTAATAAACACGGGACATGAGAGTCCCAGGAGGTCCAGCTCCTCAAATTGATGAACATTTTGCGTTTCCAGTCTGGGAACAGAAAAAGGAGGCTGTTGGCAAGGACCTTGCCATGACGATCAGAAGTTTCATTTAAATCCATCGTAGTCTGCAGGTTCTATTTATTCTCTTGTTGTGAATGGCTAATAACAAGCTAATATGACGAAGTGATGGAATGGCATCTGAAACCAGGGAGAAATGAAATTCTAATTAGGAACATACCACCTAGTCCCAAAGCTTCAGATCACCATATCTCAAGCCACCCTGATGTTTGGCTCTACAGGAAATTGAAGGGAATCAACCTAAAAGACAGCTGCTAAAAATATGCTATCCCCAAATATTGCTGCTTAACCTCGCATACCAAAGCTATGTTTCACCTAATGGCCAGCAAACGCCAGCAACTGGTGGTGGCAGCATGGAGGACGGGGGGGGGGGGACCTTCAGAGTGCACCCTCAGTCTCAATTAGAAATCACACCAGCTCGCAGGATGGCTTTCATTTACAGGACTGAGCAAGCTGAAATGCACATGCAGAGGCCCTGAAGGGAGCAGCCCTGTCATGCAACAGCCATGTTCGTCGTCGACCAGCCAAGACACAAAAAATGACATCGAAGGCCTGGACCCACAGATAATAAGAAGACAGAGCTGCATACCACCACCGACGCCACAGAACTATTTACCCTGCAGGAGGCTCTGCACTTCTCTTCTGTACCTACAGTGACCGCAGGCATCAGAAATCTGGTTGTTCTGGATATTAGGAAGTTGTGGTGTGGGCTGTTCCTTAGCTCTGAGCTGGTAATCCGTTGTAGGAAGAAGGTGGCTTATGGTGCTCCTGCAGGGCTCCATGGGAGTCATTTACATACGCTCTTCAGAAGTGCCCCTCTCTCGCCAGCCCATGGGGATTTCACAGATGGCAGACAGGGTAGGCTTGCTGAACCCCAACATCTGGACAAATGTTTCACATAACGAAGGAAAGTTAAATCCACTTTATTAGAGTATGTTTCACACCACTCCAGGACCTCTACCCCCTCTGCTTCTGGAACAATTGTCTTAAAGTTCTAGGCAGATTTTTGAAAACATTCAAAACCCAAGAGTAGCTGTCTCAGTATGAAGAACTTACTAACAGAGATTTACATATTTGAAGCTAGTCAGTAAGAGATGAGATTTTGGGGGAGCATGAAAGGAAATTCAATGAATAGTAAAGGGGCAGAATAACTAAGTACTTCAGAGTTCTATGTCGTTCACCATCCTGTTCCCTTGCAAAGACAAGACTTGACACATCAGCTCTATTTATAGGAACTGGCTAAAAAATAAGGGAGAAGAAAGATTCAATAAATGGTAAAGCTAATAGAGACCTAGGGACAGGACCTTCTCCCAAATGCACAGCTTGTCGCTCCATATACAGCATCTTGAAAAATCTTTACTGCCTTCAGAGATACAGCCCTTGGCACCGAGCACCATGCCTCCAAGTTTATAATGCGGACCTCCATATTTATGTTCCCCAGATGGTGGAATTCATAAATGCACCATGGGGCACCATTGAAATTAATAATTTAATTCATTTCCGTGATTGTGCAGTGGTGGCTAGTCGTTAAGGCACTGGCGGTTAGCGGTCTCTGGGCACCAGGATGATGGCTGACGACTAACCTCAGGGAGAGCAATTCCTCCGTCATCTGATTTCAAATGCAGTCAATCCCTTCGGAACGGGGAACAGCCAAAAGTTTCTGGAATGCAAATGAAGGCAGCCTCAACCTAGTTAGATGAGATGGCTTCCCTTTTGTGTGCTTTTCAAAAGTTGGGAATCAGTCCTCTAAGGAACACTGAAATGATTTGTGGTTGTCTAGCTTGGAGAAGGAACAGACAAGACAAGACCCGATCGCTGCCTCCAAATGCACAAATCTTTTCCCTCGCTGTCTGTGGACAATCTGCACCCAAATAATTGAGAGTTAACTGCACTTTTACTTTATATTCCCACTGGCCTGCTTAGCGAGAGACTATACTGGCAGCTGGACTAAATGACTTTTAAAGTCCCTTCCAGAGATTCTCAGAGATTCCCTGAGTCAGTGGCGGGGCTGGGGGAACAGTGGAGTAGTAACTCTGTGTTTTCTCCGGGGAAGAACTTGCTTCTCCCAGCCTAATGATCTGGAAGCCTAAATGTGCAAGAGGGAGAATTATTGGGTACTGGCACACATCAGCGTGGCCAATGTGGATGCGCCCCTCGGAATTGGTAACCCAAGAGGCTGTAACTGCTTTAGATTTATAGAGTGCCTTTTCTTCTTCGAACCCGTTTCTCTATTTTCCTCATTATCCTCAATATTTTTATTAATCATACAAGTAAGTCTTGACTTAAAGATCCTTATTTAATAGTGGATAAAACCAGTACAGGAATTATATACTGCTCACAAAAATTAGGGGATACTTTATTGCTTCATACTTATTTTGAAATATCCTCTAATTTTTGTGAGCAGTATAAAATAATGCACCAAAAGGAGGGAAAAGATTCTGCTGTCATGATGCGGGTCCATTCTCCGGCTATTAGACTTCCCCTTCCGATGACTCTCTTTCTGTCCAACTCTCAGAGCCTAAATCAGGGGTAGTCAACCTTTTTATACTTACCGCCCACTTTTGTATTTCTGTTAGTAGTAAAATTTTCTAACCACCCACCAGTTCCACAGTAATGGTGATTTATAAAGTAGGGAAGTAACTTTACTTTATAAAATTTATAAAGCAGAGTTACAGCAAGTTAAAGCATATAATAATAATTACTTACCAAGTATTTTACATCAGATTTTCGCTAAGTTTGGCAGAATAAATCTTTATAAAACAACTTACTATAGTTAAATCTACCTTTTTACTTATACTTTGGTTGCTCCACTACCACCCACCATGAAAGCTGGAACGCCCACTAGTGGGTGGTAGGGACCAGGTTAACTACAACTGGCCTAAATGAAGGAAAGAATCAGGGTGATCTTCCTTATCACTCCCACAAGCCCTCACCCTGCACAGGGCACACGCTCAGACTCCACCCACCACTGCACCACAGAGAGGGAGGGGCAGCAGGGACACGGGGAGTCGACGATGAATGCTGGCATGCACTCCTGGCTCCGGGGAGCAAGGCTGAAACTCAGCAGCCCAGGGGAGATCAGACCACTCTTCTCTTTCACGTGACTCCCTGTCTCATGTGGATCAAGGAGCTCTCAGAGGGGAACCAG
Organism: Saccopteryx bilineata; assembly: GCF_036850765.1. Classification (NCBI taxonomy): domain Eukaryota; kingdom Metazoa; phylum Chordata; class Mammalia; order Chiroptera; family Emballonuridae; genus Saccopteryx; species Saccopteryx bilineata. Next base: position 295,363,043 of record NC_089491.1, on the reverse strand, counting down.
GAGATGGAAGCAAAGAGCAATCCCCTCTTCCCTGTGGGGGTATGTTCCATAACCCCCAGTGGATGCCTGAAACCATGGATTGTACCAAACCTTATATCTATGTGTTATGTTTTTTCCTATATATACATACCTATGATAAAGTTTATTTTAAAGATTAGACTCAGTAAAAAATTAACCATAATAATTAATAATAAAATGATAACCCTATATAGTAATAAAAGTTATGTGACTGTGATCTCTCTCTCTCTCTTTCTCTCTCTAGCAAACTAGCATGAATTTCTTTTTCCTTCTTCACAATTTCATGGACAGAAGATTCGTTCATACCATGGATCTTAGCAACCTCAGTTAAGGTCTGGGGGCTCTGAATCACAGAAAAACTGCTGGGCAGGTTACAGTGGCTTTACTAGGTGTGTGAGCATGTTTACTTTCCTCATTAAATTAAGAACTTTCATCTTTCCACTTAAAGGAAGTACTTTATGGCTTCTGTCTGGCCTATCTGAATTGGCAGCATCACTGCCCTTGCCCTCTGGGACCATTACGAAGTAAAACAAGCACCGGGATTCTCAGGGGCTAACAGGCTAGTAGACCAACGGGCAGGTAGCATACAGTGTGGAGATGTTGGGCAGAGGGATGATTCCCGTCCCAGGCAAGATGGAGTTTAACACACAAGATTTCATCATGCTACTCAGAATGAAATGTTTATTTCTAGAATTTTCCATCTAATATTTTTGGATCACAGTTGACCATGGATAATGGAAACTGCAAAGAGCGAAACTGCGGATAGGAGTTTTCTTTGTTCCGATCTAGTTTTAAGGAAAGCTTTTAAAAAGCTGTGGGTTTGGGAAAGTGGCAAAAAAAAAATTCACCCTACTTTTATTGTATTTTAGGAACTACACAGTAAGTGTCCCTGATGAACTCAGTACCAGGTGACTGCAGGCACGATGCCGCCAGTAACTGTTCTGAGTGACTGCAGTGAACACGGCCTGCTCGATGCTCAGAGTTCCTCCTCAGTCTCCTGAAGTGTCTCCCTCTCGCCTTCCTGCCAGCTTGTGCCTCTGCAGTACTGCTTCTCACACCCCACCGATCCATTTGGACTGCAGGCTCTGAGAAAATGTGTCCCACTCACCTCCACTGCTGTCCCCTGACACCGCACAGGGATTCAACCGTCAGGGTAGCTTTACCCAGAGGAGAAGCTCAGTAAATGTCACGGAATCATATTTATTTCAATAGCAGAAACAGTAAGCATCCCTAGAGGGGGAGGTAGAATTGGCTCTGTTTTCTTTTTGGCCGTGAAAAGAATTGGTGGGAAGAGTCCAAACTCCGTAAGTAGAGTCCCAGTCCCTTACCTGCGAGAGTGAAGATGGGTGGCATTTTTCTCAGCAATGTGGAATCCCCTCCGCAATGCAGTGCAGAGGGCGTTGAGGGACGGTGACTCTGAGCCACTGCTGTTTCCTCTTCTCCGATGCTCTCATGCGGTTGTTATTATTGCTGCCATCAGGGACATTTCACAGGTCATTCTTTATTCTTAAAAATGCCTTCCAGTGACCTGGCAAAAGGATGTACAAGAAAGGCTCTTGGGCTAAAAGTCAAGTGAGTTAGGTCCTAATCCCAGAACTTCCCTGAATTTGCTATGTGAACTTCGGCAAATCTCTGGCTGTCCTGGGCCTCAGCTCCTCTTTAAGGATACCAGAGTGGGCGGAGTGTGGATTTGGGATATAAATATACTGCTCACAGAAATTAGGGCATATTTCAAAATGAATATGAAGTGATAAAATATCCCCTGATTTTTGTGAGCAATGTAGATGTAGGTAGGTTGAACGACCGGACCTTACTTCCCGTCTAAGTTATGTGAGCTTGGGCAAGTTACTTCACTCTCTAAGCCTCCAGTTCTTTATTTCCAACACGAAGATAACATGTTCTAATAAAGGGAGTTCACAGGAGCTTTAAATGAACTCGCATACGTCAAACATTTCGCCAGATACCAGGCACAAACTAGGCATCCAAATTTGTTGTTTGGTTTATTTTTCTACAAACTATAGACTGCATGCTTGCATTCCCCACCCCCCCCCCCCAAATTCACATGCCAAATGTGATGGCATTAAGAGGTGGGGGTCTTTGGGAGGAAATTAGGTCTTGAGGATGAAAAGTAGGTGTTCTTATAAAGGAGGCTCCAGTGAGTTCTCTTGCTGTTTCCGCATGACAACACAACAAGAAGTCGGCAGTCTGCAGCCCAGAAGGCCCTAGCCAGACCCCACCATGCTGACCCCTGAACTTGGACTGCCAGCCTTCAGAACTTTGAACATAATCTCTGCTGTTTTTAAGGCACCTGGTCTGTGGTTTTTGTTATAGCAGCCAAAACAGACTAAGACAATGGAGTTTCATTACCTCCTTATAAAGGTGTTTTGAGGATCAAATAAAACTATAGATGACGAAGACCCCTGCCGACTACAAAATACTGAGTATTGTAGTCCCAGGGGATAAAGAGAAGCTGAACTTAAACAACTGGAGGTTACAGTACTATGCTCCATCAGCCAAAGGAAATCAATGAGTGTTTTTACTGTAGTTTTCAAACATTTTTTAAAGAAGAAAACCAACATGAATTGTTTCATTGTAACAAGCCATTTGGGGGATGAAGGAGACAAGGAAAGTCCAAGTGTGATAAGCTAGGGAATGAAGACCAGAGGGGCAGTGATTGATAACTATTGTATACCCTGGCTCCTCAGCAAAGTGAGTTCAAATCCAAACTGAAAGTGTCAGAGCAAAAAGATCTGTCACATTCCCATTTCCGCCTGTCTTTAGTGCAGGGGTCGGGAACCTATGGCTCGTGAGCCAGATGTGGCTCTTTTGATGGCTGCATCTGGCTCGCCGACAAATCTTTAATAAAAAAATAATAACGTTAAAAATATAAAACACTCTCATGTGTTACAATCCATTTATTTTCTACCGCTCATGTTCATGGTTGTGGGTGGCTGGAGCCAATCACAGCTGTCCTCCAGGACAACACCAAATTTTTATTGGATAATGCATAACATACACAGGTCGTTGTATGGCTCTCATGGAATTACATTTTAAAATATGTGGCGTTCATGGCTCTCTCAGCCAAAAAGGTTCCCGACCCCTGCTTTAGTGAGTCATGCCCGTCGGAGATGTGAAGATGAACAATGGCTGAATGTCTTTGTTACATCCTGCTGAATGTGCCAGGAATATACCTTGGACCCCTCTGCTTCAGTAGGTCAACACTTTCCAACCCTTGGTTCAGGGGACACTTTTTCACACAGTGTTTATCGTGCTCTGGAGTCAAATATGCTTAGGAGAACCTTGACACCTCTCTCAGAGATTCACAAGGCTTGCCTGCAGGATAACTCTTCTGGAAAGTCTTACAGACTTAAGTACATTTGTTTAACCCAGAATTGCCCAAACTAATTTCCCCTTTCGGTGGTCTACGAAGTCACACTTCCTAGCTGTTAGAACAATGTTCCATGTAAACACAAATCCAAGAAAAGCTCTGTCCGCCCACCATGGACCCTGTTCTGTCATCCCAGGGACACAGTCAATATGCCTCAGAGCACGGCTGATGGGAAACAAGAACTTCAGGGCCTCGGCTAGATACTGGTGTGTGTTCTCCCATCAGTGTGGTGGAACTGGGATGCCACTTGGTGGAGCAGAGATCCTAAGTGCCCCTCCAATATAGCAAACATTCACCCCATGTGGCTGCTGTGGAGGGTCTTGGGCAAGGGCAGCCTCTGTAGCCTCCTACAATGCCAGGGTACATGTCACTCCCGACCTCAGACATCAGGCTAGCCCACAGCAAAGGGGGTGGGTGGATAGATGGAGAAAACAGAGGTTCAGCCCTCATTCCGGAATGATGCAGCAAGTGCACCCCAAATCAGCACAAACCACTTGTTCTCCCTCCCCTGCTCCAAAACATTTCAGATCAAAACAGCAGCTAAGTATGCCGTTGAGAGAAACCTGGCATCTTCAAGGTGGTCATACAGTTTTCTAAATTCACTCTCTGAACGCGGTTTCAGATCAAAATGAGCAGCAAAAATCATGCAGGGTAACCAGGGTGCATCTTTTCTCCCTGTGTGTGCGTGCGCGCACGCGCACGCACACACACACACACACACTTATTCTTCTGTTTATTTTCCTCCACTATTCAGAATCACTGGCATCATCCTTCCCTCCCAGTGATGATCTACTCCATTGTCTCCTTGCCACACAATTCAATTCAAGACAATTGTTTCTTATCCACTGTGTGCCAGGCACTGAGCTTAGAGTCATCCGTCCTCAGAGTCATCTTGGAGTGGAGTCATCTTGGATTCTGCACAGCAGCTAACACAGAATTTTGATCACAAAACCCCATCAATTCCTCTGAAATACCACCCAAATATCCCCAGACCTGCCTCCTGACTGCCCTCCCCTGGTTCTGGCCCTCATCATTTCTCACTCAGAAAAAGGCAGCAGCCCCCCGTGGCCCCCGGCCTTCATTGTCACTCCATTTCCACAGTAAGGCAGACACAGATCGGGTCATGAACAATGGTTCCACGTTGCTAGAGAAAGCAGCCTCAACTGTAGACAGCCCACACGTCTGGCCCCTCACAACCTTTGCACTTCCACGTGTCCGGGACTGGTGCCTTCTCCCTTTCCCCTGTCACACCTCCCCCCAGCAACCACTGTTTTTATTCGTTATATTGTATTCTCAGCATATAATACTAGGTCTGGCACAAAGCAGGTATTCAGCTCTTCTGTGTCAAATGACAGGTGGCATAGATGTATAGGCAAATTGATGAAAGAGTAACTGTATCGGTTTCCTATTTCTGCTGCAACAAACGACCACAAAGTTCATGGTTTAAAACAACCTCCAGTGACTATAGCCCAAAGTGGGTCGCAGAGCTGTGTTCCTCCTGGAGGTCTCAAGGAAGAACCTGTTTCCACGCCTCTTCCAGCTTCTAGAAGCCACCTGTGTTCCTTGGCTGGTGACCCCTTCCTCCATCTTCACAGCGTATCACTCCAAACGCTGCTTCCGTTGTCCCTTATCCTTAGTCTCTCTCTGTTCCTGACTTTGATATGCCTGTATCTCTATTATAAGGAAAGATTATGTCATTGGGCTCACCTGGGCAATCCAAGACAATCTCCCTGTCTCAAGATCCTTAATTCAGTCAAACATGCAGTGTTCCTTTACCATGTAAGGTAATTTTAGAGATTAGGATGCAGATGTCGGGGCGGGGGAGGATTATGCATTATTCACACTTTCCCAGTGAATCAATAGATTTTTTTTTTTTAATGAGCAGTGTCACAGCAGTATAGGTTGCCAGGGGAAATAATAAAAAAAAAACCTGAGTCTAAACTCTGCGTAGCAAAGTGAGGAAAGCTTCCCAGAGGGAATCGTGCCTGAGCTGAGTTTGGCGAATACAGAGGAGTTCTAATGGGATGAAGGGAGGCAGCCCTATGCAATTCTGCGCGGAGGAAAGGGCGTAACCAGAAGCACAGAGGCGTGGGGCCAGGGCCAGCGGGTTCACGTGCCCGAGACACAAGGCTCAAGTGGCGGGGACAGTAGAAGGGAGAGTAGACTGGAGGGCGGGGTCTTAGGTGCCAAGCTAAGGAGTTTGGAGTGTAGTTGGAAGTATGTGGGGAATATTCAGGAAGTGAGCAGGGATATGACACAATTCTGACCTAACAATTCAATCTGGCCATGGCCCTGGCTCAGTGGATAGAGCACCGGCCCGGTGTATGAACGTCCTGGGTTCAATTCCCAGTTAAGGCACACAAGAGAAGCGACATCTGCTTCTGCCCCCTCCTTTCCCCTCTTCTCTTCCTCTTCCCCTCTTGCAGCCACTGGCTCGGTTGGTCCCGTGTCAGCCTCAAGTGCTGAGGATAGCTCAGTTCTTTGGAGCATCGGCCACACACAGAGGTTGCCGGGTGGATCCCCATTGGGGTGCGTGTGGGAGCCTGTCTCACTATCTTCCCTCCTCTCACTTAAAAAACAAAAACGAAAACAAAAACAGCTCTAACAGAACTTTATGTAATGATGGAAAGAAGTATTCTCCATCTGCTAGGTAACCACTGGCCACATGGGCTACTGAGTATTTAATATGTGGCTAGGGTGACTGAGGAACTGAATTTTAAATTTTACTTCATTTTAATTCATTTAAATGTAAATAACTATGCGGCTAATGGTTGCTATAGACAGCACCATTCCAGAAAGATCATCCAGACAATGGATTGAAGGTGAGGTGGAGGTGTGGCTGACTACAGGCGGGAGCCCCAAAGGCAGCTGCCAGGATGAGAACCCAAACCCAGGTAGGAGTGACAGCCGCGGACAAGTGAGAGAGAGACGTCTGGCGTAGTGTTAGGGGGTTTGCCTGATTGAACTTAGGCACGGTCAGTCTAGGATGACTCTCCGTTTCTCACTTGAGTGGCCAGATGGTGCCATTCAACAAGCAAGAGGAGCTGAGCTTAAAAGACAAGGTGATCATTTCAATTTGTTAACAGACCTAATTTTCAGGTACCTATTAAATGGAGACATTCTCCAATAAAAATGTCTGGAGCCCACAAGAGGGAGATCTGGGCTGCAGGTGCAGGTTTGGAAACTATCAGCGTGTGGTTGAGGGTGCCCATCGTTTTGCCCAGGAGGAGTAAATAGTATAGAAAAACAGGGCCGAACTCAGAACCCCACCCACAGGACCAGCATTGGAAGGACCAGGAAGGGCTGGGGAGGATACATTAAGGAGCTCCGAAGAGAAGTAGGAGAGAGTGGGGGTCAAGGACCCTGAGGGGCAGAAGGGACTCAAGAAGGAAGTGATCAGTTTTCCTGAGGGAGGCCCGATATAGGAACGATGGAACGATTGCCGTACGATTTGAGGTGGGTGACTCAGCAAGACCGTGGTGGCAGAGCGAGGACTGTGGGTAGAGCAGCGTGGAGGCCAGAGCCAGAAACCCTGAGAATGAAAGTTGGCGCACCATTGTAGACCCTAAGTGTCAACGCTTGTCTCGATGAGCTTGACCGAGAGAGAAAGCAGCAGACCAGAGGATGAAAGGGGACATTCATCCTTTGGATGAAGCAAAAGGCAGATGAGATTGGCACCATTGATATGCGGAAGGAAAAGAAGCTGGAGCTTGGGAGGGGGTGTGGTGGGGGAGAGGGCGTGGTGGGGGGGAGCTGGCAGCTGTCCAAACCAAGCAGTCCATTGCTTCAGTTTTCCATATGATCAAAGCAAACAAACACAGATACATAGATATATAGATACCATTTTTAAAATAGCATTCAAAAAAAAATAATTGTATGTGCACAAGTGTGTAGTCTCATGTAAAAGGTGAGCTGTTGTGTTGATTTTAAGCAGCATGCCTTCCCTATCAGGCCGTGTTGGGTCCACACATTTAACTAAAGGGCATTTGGTATTTCTGTCAAAACCTCTGACACACCAGGTACTGACTGATGGAGTAAGTTCTCTGCCTCTCAGAGAATTCTCTGGCCTTTGGCTAAGCTGAGGCCAGATGACATTCTTTCAAGATGGGGTCACAGGCCACCTCATGTAGAGCAAAGTTACAAAAGTTTAATATCATGCTTGTCTTCCCCTTCAGGCCCCCCCTGTTCCACTACCCCCCCCCCACAAACCCTACTTTACACAAGCACCAGTATCTTAGTCTGTTCTAACTAGAAAGTACCACAGACTGGGGGCTTAACAACAACAAATTTATTTCTCACAGTTCCGGAGACTGAGTCCAAGAGCAAGGCACTGGCAGATTTGGTGTCCGGTGAGAGCTGGCTTCCTGGTTCATAGGTGGCCACCTTCTCACGGTGTCCTCACATGGTGGAAGGGAGCTCACGGTAGCCTCCTTTACAAGGGCATTAATCCCCTTCCTGGTTCTGCCCACATGACTAAATGCCTCCCAAAGGTCCCACCTCCAAACCATCATACTGGGCATTAGATTTGAACATATGAATTGAGGGAGGGGACACAAACATTCAGTCTTTAGCAATGGGAGAGCACAGTTCCAACTGGGGGTCATCTCCCAGCTAACTCGGAGGCTTAGAGTTGTCTCTGAGAAGTGGCCTCAGGCAGAGTCAGGGGTCCCGAAAACAGTAAACGAGGAAGCAAGAGAAGGTTCTGGAAAAACGAGAAGATGAGCACAGACATCACTTGAGGAGGGAGTGAGTATACACGAGAAACTCACGATAATTGGGGACACCTGCCATTTTGTTCCTTACTGTGAAATAGACTTGGGGCTTGGGGGTCTCAGGGACATGTAGGCAGGTTATGTAATACGGGGAGAGTGATGTGGGCCAGGGCTTGGCAAGCTCCCCGAGGATGAGGAGGAGGAGGAGAGAGAAAGGAGACAAGAGGGGGAGAGGAGGCGAGGGGGTAAAGAGAAGATGAGAGGAGGCTGCAGAAAAGGCTGACGCGACGGTGGCCTGCAGCTTCCTGACTTCTTCACGTGCCCCTCCATCATCAGCCTGCACTCCCCGTCGAACGCCGCGGCGGAGAACCTGTTCAATGCTAACACAACTCCAGCGGAAGATTTCCTTCTCTTGATTGGCACTCGGAATGGTGGCAGCCTGGCAGTGTTTATTCATTAATGCTTCTAAGTCAACACTGAAGGAGAAGGCCGGGGACAAGCAAGCGGCACAGCCAACACTATTCCTGTGTCTCCAAGGAACAGAGGTCTTTTCAGACTGCCCGCATCTCTTTCTATCAGAAGCCACACAATAAAAAAGGGAAAAACAAAAAAACCCTTCCAACCGGAGGGGAAATTACAGATTAGTTATCATTTTCAGATAAGAAAAATGTGGCTCAGAGATGCTAAATAAATTGCCCACAGCCTGACCTGTGGTGGCGCAGTGGATAAAGCGTTGACCTGGAAATGCTGAGGTCGCCGGTTCGAAACCCTGGGCTTGCCTGGTCAAGGCACATTTGGGAGTTGATACTTCCAGCTCCTCCCCACTTCTCTCTCTCTGTCTCTCCTCTCTCTCTCTCTCTGTCTTTCCTTCTCCTTTCTAAAAATGAATAAATAAAAAAAAAATTAAAAAAAAAATAAATAAATAAATAAATTGCCCACAGAAAAAAACAGGAGCCCAGGTCACCTAACACCTCTGTGTGTGTGTGTGTGTGTGTGTGTCCTCTCTCTCTCTCTTTCACACACACACACGCACACACACACACATGCACACACACACAAAACCTCTGTTGCTAAAGTTAAATTAAAAATCTACTGCCTTATACCCCATTTATATTTATTTTTTTAAGTATATCAAGAAAGCGGGCCCTGTTCTCAAGTCTCATTGTCAAACACAGAAGACTTTTATCAACATGAATATAATAAGGGACCTAACTGAATAGTGAGAGTGGGTGGGAAAAGAGTTCAGGAAGATTCCATATAGCAGGGTGACTTTTCACTGGAAAGTATATGACCGTGGTTCTCAAACTTTTGTCCATTGAAATCACCTGGAGGGCTTGTTAAAGCACAGACTGCTGGGCCCCACTTCTGAACCAGCAGAGTTGTTGGTTCAGAAGGTATAAGCGGGAGCCCAAGAATGTCCATTTCTAACCAGTTCCTGGATGCCCGTGATGCTGCTGGCCCAGGGACCACGCTTTGAGAAGCACTGGTGTACAGAATAGACCACTGACCGGGAGTAGGTGCCGTATGAGGTCCTCATGGGGCTTTAAACTGAACTTTTGGCATAAAGCAAGAAGGCTTTCTTTCTGTAGCAATATAATTTCATCAGTGAAAATAATATTGGAGACTCTTTAATACATGGAAAAACACTTATGTTACAATGTTGGATAAAAGAGAAATGATTTCAATGAGAAAAAAAGAATGGAAAAAAACTGAAATGTGCTAATTGGTTTCCCCATTACCTAAAGCAGAAACTATTTCATCTCTAGACATTATGTAGAGATAGTGGTTGGTGTGAGAATCGCTGCTTATACCTATATGTGTATCCTAACTCCCCATCCATTTGAAAACTATCCGTATACATCGGGGCTTGGGGTGGAAATTAACCCCTATTTATATGCATATGAGAGTCACGTGCACTCATTTCTTCCACAGATACTAATAAATGCCTACCAGATGCCAGGCACTGTGCCAGGCACTAGGGAAAAGACACATGTTCATTGCCTTCAGTCCAGTGAAAGAAACAGGAAGTGAGATAAGAGCTAATAGAAGCGTATGGAAAATTCTGTGGCTCCTTTGGTTTGACAGATAGAGATAGAGCTCCATGGCAGACAATGTAAGTTTGGGTTTGTAGCATGTCCGTGGAGAGCCATCCAGTAGAGGGCTGGAAATACGTGTCTGGAACTCATGAGGGAAACCTGGTTTGGAGATGTAGGTTGGGAGTTTCTATCTAATTACAGGTATAAATGATCCTCCATGCAAACAAGACAAGTGTGAGGAAAGTAATATAAGGTAGAGAAGGAGTAGCTAATAAAAGAGACTGAGAGGGTGACCCTGGACTAGTAGAAATGTCAATAAGACCGTGTAGCTGTTTAAAGATGTATTAATATAATACTTCTGTTGTAAACAGTGATGATTCATTTGCTTGAAATTAGATTTCTTTGGTAATTTAGTCAATATGCTCTGTAAAAAAGCGATGACAAGCTGAATTGCTCAAAAACATGTCTTATTCTTCCTGCTTAGAATCCAATCTTACTCAGTATTTTTGTATATATTTTGGTGTCTTTTAAAAAAATTTTTCCATTGATTTGAGGTGGGGTGGGAGGACTCATTGTTTCACTTAGTTGTTCTGTTTATTCGTGTACTTCTCACCCACACCCTGACCGGGTGTCAAACCCACTACCTCTGGCATGCTGGGCTGACACTTTATCTACTAAGCCACCAGGCCAGGGCCAATTCTGGTGTCTTTTTAAGTTAAAAAAATGGTCCTCATAAACAACTATAAAACCATAATTAATAATTTTTCTAATAGTTTTCTCCTTAAGACTATTAGCTTTCAGTCAATTATTCATATACATATATAACATTGGTCAGCTGCAGAAACAAGTCAATGTCCATCACGGTCTAGTGGAACAAGGAACTTGTAAGCTCATAAATGTGCACACACATATGATCTTCTCTCCTCCTCCTTATTACCTAAGCTTTCCTCTCTCTGTTACCTTTAAGGTACAATCACAGCACTGGGTTGTAAGAGTGGGTTAGCTTACTGTTTCTGCACTCACTGAATTTACTGAGCAATAAACAAGACTTTTATGACCATAAAAAGTTGGCTTTCTAGTTACCTATGTATATAAAAATATATGTATAAAAGTTTGTTTAAAATATACAGATGATATTCTTTTTTGTTTTTTATATATGCATAAAATCTCATTTCAAGTCTTTATTCTGGTAATTGTGCACACTCTACAACATCAACGGTTCTCAATCTGTGGGTCGTGACCCCAGCGGGGGTCGAACGACCAAAACACAGGGGTCGCCTAAAGCCATTGGAAAATACATATTTATTATACAATACATTTTTAAATAAAATATGTATTTTAAATAAAATATGCTCAGTGTCTTGGCTATGGTAGTGTTTATACAACTCTGCGTGTGTCAAAATTATAGATCTCAACACCCCAAAGAGTGTATTTTACAATATGTTAATTTAAATTCTGATCTATAACAGCATTTATGGTAATGTTATAAATGATAATAATATCATTCTTTGAATGATATTATTTAAAATAAATTCAGTAGAATATTAATCAGCAATAAAAAAGAATGAAATGTTGCCATTTATGACAACCTGGACAGACCAAGAGCGTATCATGCTAAGTGAAATAAGGCAGACAGAGAAAGATAAATATTGTACCACTTCACTAACATGTGGAATCTAAAACACAAAACAAAACAAACGAAACAGAGGAGAACCAGACTCATAGATACAGAGAATAAGTTGATCGTTGCCAAAGGGGAGGGGGGGATAGGAATAAAACTATTTTTAAAGAGAAAAATAAAATAAAATGGTAGTGTCTGAAAACATTTACAAATAAAAATAAATATAATAAAACAAATTCAACTTATTTTATGCCCAACCATTTACACACATACACACACGCTTCTCTTTATAGAACTTCCACACAAAGTTATTTATTTGTCTGTAATCTTACTCCAGGGAAGTTCGGTTGACTTTCCCAAGATACAATGGAAGGTGACTGTTCAATCCTTTTTGCCGGCAGTGCCTCAAATTTCTACTTGTTCGTTACGAGAATTCTCCAGAGACAGATGTATTACAGCACTTTGAGAACCATATTCACACCCACTGCTGAAGAGCGAAAAGAGATAGCTCAAAGTTCAACCCTGTGAAACAATTTAGTGGCTAAATGTGTGGCTCAGGAACTAAATCCAAGCAGGTACTTGGGAAGAAGCAATTAGAAACGGTGACAAATGCCTCCCAGAGCGTGTGGGTATTAAAACGTGCACTCCAGTCTCCCACCCGTGCGTTTATGTGAACACACTAGACTTCAAGTACACATCTCTTTATACACTCTAGTACCCCATGGCCATTACTTGTGGGTGATGAAGGCTCGTGTTCACAGAACAGCATGCTGATGCATTTTTTCCTGCCATTGTATGTAACATGTTTTCTAATTCTTTTGCTCTATTCAGCATTTGACCCCAACGATGGGGGATTATGGTATTAACTCTCCACCCAGCATACATTCTTTACAGACTCTCTCTAAATACTGTAAGCCTGCTGCAGAGAGGAATAAAAGTGAAAGCACACCGTCTGGTCTTAAGCTGAGCACACAGAGGGTCGTGATCCAATTGGAAGGGAAGCTGAATTTTTAAAAAGAAAGAGGTTTGACCAAATTTTAATCCTTGTCATTTTCATTTCTCTTACCCTGTGGATTTGGGTGATTTTATTTACACTGTCAGCTTGAGCCTAGGGATTGGAAATCAGGCTTTTATGGAGATTATTAAAAGTACATACAGTACACTAAAGGTTGGGCTAACTGATGTACTCTGCTAAAAATATGAATGCGAATGCCCTGGTATTAGATGCACTGGCATGCATTTCATCCTCCTTAGAAGGTTATTCTTGGGAGCTGGACCCGCTGAAATGGTGGTGAGATACAGGCTGTCAGGATATTTCTAATAGGTAGCCAATGGCCAGGGATGGAGATGAATTAGCATTACTCAGATGAGAAGGTAGCTCTTTATAGCATTAATTCCAATGCAAAGTAATTCCACCATCCTTGTAAATGGGTTGTGGTGGGAGGGGAGGGGAGGGTTAAAGCTTCAAGGATTTATCGATGGGTTGGAGGGGTGACAGCAATGTCATCCAAGTCCTCCAGTCTGGGTTTTGTTGGGCCTGAACTTCTCAGATGCATCACTGGTGACTTTTAGTTAGGTAATGTCACATAGGCCTCTATTACAGAGAGCTCTACACCTCAGTCTTTCAGATCTAAATGGATACCAAGGAAGTGGTTTATCCGATCTCAAAATACCAGGAGCGTTTGTGCTTTGACAAGACAGGTTTAGGGTCTCAGAGACACTGAAATGACTTGATCAAGTAGCTGTCTATGCAGGACCTGTGCCCTTGTAATTTATAACCTTACAATATTCTAAATAGGTTTTCAAGGGTATTAGGGAGTTGCATGGATCAAAGCTCTATGATGGACCACCAAGAGAAAACGGGGTATTTTAGGAACTTATCCCCAATTATGGGGGTTGATGGCATCTCCCTGCCTGTTGTGTGGCCTCCTTGGATGCCACTAATATACTGAGAGCCACTGCTATGCCGAAGCCTTGAAGTATGTTCCACACCTAGAAATGGGGAAGAAGGCAGATGGCGGGAAACAACTGACCACGTGCTAGTTCACTTGGAGCTCTCAGGTCCCAGTGTCTAGACAATGATATTTCAAGATTGAGGTTCATACCTCTTTGCTATGTTCTAGATGCCTACATATAAAAACATGCTATTCTGCCACAGAAAACTGTGCTATCCAAAAAAAAAAAAAAAAATGTGCTATCCAGGCTGTAGAGAGGGGACCACAGTGAGAGTTGGACCTTCAATGCTGTCACTGTTTGAAACCTCAGTTCTGAGCCACTTGTTCCAGCTCACTTCCATTCTGCATCCTGACTTAAGCTTCACAGTCTTGGCTTCAGACCTGGTGATTCATTTTCCCTCTAACAGCCTTACCCACTCACCTCCAAAGCCACCCACCCTCTGACTGAAATGTTCATTTCTATCTTCAACTCTGATCCTCATTCCTGCTCTGATGGGACTGCCTTCCTGCACTCCGGGTCCAGCCATCGATCCAGCCTGCCACACGGACCTCTCTCTATCGATGTGCCCCATTGCCTGAGAGTGGCTACCCTTTCAGCTGTGCTGCAGGTATACCACGGCACCCGGGTAGGATCTATTTGAGGACGCCAGTCAACTGCCACCAGAAGGCACTGAAATGTATTCTTTAGTGTGATGGCATGCACACTGCTATGACTTTGCCCGTCTCACCCCAGGCCTCCTTTATTAACTTTTAAAAATATAAACATGTGCCCTGGCCGGTTGGCTCAGCGGTAGAGCGTCGGCCTCGTGTGCGGGGGACCCGGGTTTGATTCCTGGCCAGGGCACATAGGAGAAGCGCCCATTTGCTTCTCCACCCCCCCCCCTTCCTCTCTGTCTCTCTCTTCCCCTCCTGCAGCCAACGCTCCATTGGAGCAAAGATGGCCCGGGTGCTGGGGATGGCTCCTTGGCCTCTGCCCCAGGCGCTAGAGTGGCTCTGGTCGCGGCAGAGCGACCCCCCGGAGGGGCAGAGCATCGCTCCCTGGTGGGCAGAGCATCGCCCCTGGTGGGCGTGCCGGGTGGATCCCGGTCGGGTGCATGCGGGAGTCTGTCTGACTGTCTCTCCCTGTTTCCAGCTTCAGAAAAATACAAAAAAAAAACCCAAAACAAAACAAAACAAAAACCCCAAAAATATAAACATGTATGTTATATTATTTATATTTTTAAAATCAGGTTTCACACATTTTACTTAGTGGATTTGCATAACCATTCCATATGTCAGAACGGATAAATACGAGTTCTCTCTTTAGTACGACAGTACTGGTGAGACAAAGACAAGTCAAATTACTCAGCCCATATTACAGAATTATAGAGCTTACCTCACCTGATCAGTGCTTAACTGGCTACCTATGTTCTCCTGGACTGAGGTCTTCTGGAGAGCAAAGGTCAAATCCATGTGGTCACTTTGCATGGAAATTACTAAACACTTTTGATGATAGGATGACAAAGTTGATAATGATGATGAGTGTGATAAATATGGTTTGTGATAAATATGGTTTTCATCTTCCACAGTAAAAATCAATTTCTTTTTCCCGATTTTCATATCTGTATGCTTTCACATTAATTGTATCCTCTACTTACACTGCCTTCCACCTGCCTGATTTGCCTAGAAAGTCCTTCTTCACCCTTAGAACCTGATGTAGAGGTAATCTCCTCTGTGAGATCTACTTACCACTGCCACTGCCCACCTCCACACAGAGTTAACTATGTCACATGGCGATGGTGTTACACTTAGGATACACAGTTGCCCCTCGCCTTATCGCAGTTCACTTTTCACGGTCTCACTGTATAGTGGATTTTTAAATTGTATATATTTAATTTTTTATTGCCGATTTTTTGCTATATTACAGCATTTTGCGGTATATAGGCATTTTTATAAATTTATTATTTTAATTATTTTGTGGTAAAATAAGCATTTTCTAGCCTAAAAAATTAAAAACAATATAAAAATATTAAAATATTAAAAAATATGAAATTGCAATAAGATACTGTCAAATTGTGTAGGTTTAAGAGTGTAGAAAGTGTTTAAGAGCATAGGAAGTGTTTATAAGAGTGTGGGGAGGGTTTATAAAGCCTTAAAAATATATAAATGATACAATAAATATAAGGTCGCTACTTTGTGGATTTTCGCTTATCGCAGGAGGTTCTGGAACCTAACCCCCAAGATAGATGAGGGACCACTGTAATTCTTGGTATCATTATTTGTTTTTACATATATATATATATATATATATATATATATATATATATATAAAATCTCTCACCAGATTGTGGACAAGGTCAGAAATAATGTCTTATTTCTTTTTGCATTCCAATCTCTATCATGATGCCTGACAAAATATAGATACTTAAACAGTTTTTTTTTCCTAACCAAATGTGGCAAAGACGATAGTGATAATGATGATTTCAGTCCTTTCAAGAGTAATAAAGAGCTTTCCCAGTGTTTAGAACTAGTTCCCAGTTTAGAATAATATATTGGTCAAGGTAATCAGTACAGGCTGCTATAAAATACATTTCTGAATATAAATACTATAACGCAGAATGAGGTTATTACTCAGAAACATCTGGCGTGGGCCGGGCTCTGTCCATCATGTAGCTCTTCCATCTCTTCAAAGTCCTTTGCATCCAGCTGTTCAGATAGGAGAAAAATGTAGAGAAGACATACCTAGTTTGATATACTTAGCCTCAAAGTAACAGTCATCACTTCTACTCATGTTCCATTGGCCAGAGCTCAGGGTGATATGCCCATCCAACGGCTAGGTGGCCTGGGAGATGTGACCTTCCCATGTGTTCAAGGAGAGACAGAAATGGTGAACACTGAAAGCATTTTGCCATAGTTTGCCCCTCTGGACACCGAATATTCACCTTACTCTTCCTTGTACTCATGGAGCAAACCCACCTCACCCCAAGGAGGTCAGTGCAAGGTCCCATCCAGTCACCACCTCCATCCAGATCAATGTTCAGAACATCAGGGTGAGGCACCCTCTTCTCCATCAGTCATGTCATACCTCTAGGTGTGAGAGCTCACAGTTGTCTGCATCCAGCTTCCCTAACATCACAACCCATTTATAATGGGGGGAAAAGGACAGGAAAATAAGCTCATTTGCAAAGAAAGATAATGGAATACATGCAGCAGCATGGTCCCCGCCATGCTGAAACACTTCCGGGTCAGCGGTCTGAAGCCCATGCCCCGGGCATGGTGGATGTGTGTGAAGTGGGCTGTAAGAAGGACTCTTTTCATTGCTCTTCTCTCTTTTTTTTTTTTTTTAATAATTTTATTTTTTTAATGGGGTGACATCAATAAATCAGGATACATATATTCAAAGATAACAAGTCCAGGTTATCATTGCTCTTCTCTTTGGCCGCATGTAAAGTGGGTTTGGGCGAACACCTTTCCTTCACAACAGTGCCGCTCTAAAAGCCTGACTTCTGCTCAGTCTAGAATGGTTGGAAAGTCAACCATTTTAGGCCTTGAACAAGCAAGGATTTTTCAAGTCCAAGCACCTAATTTCTCTGGCAATGTGATTCTTAAAAAACTTAGAAGGCATATGACATATTTGCTTCTAGGTAGGTCCACGTGCCAGTAACCACACCCCCAGTTATTTCCTGGGTATTGTTATCAAGTCCATCTTTCTTTTCTTTGCCTCTTCACCCGCTCACCTTTCTCTCACACACAATTAACTAAATGTATATTATACATTGAAGTTACCAAAAACAATAGGTTGGAAAGCCATGCCCAGATTTGATTTTGCCTCAACTTCATCTAATTGAGAACTTTAACTAGATATCTGTCACGGAAAGCCTTTTCTGCTACCATGTTGTACTGAGTCTAAAATAAATTAATTTTTTTACTAATCCTACAGCTCAAATTGCTGAACTCTGTATTCTATTCTGTTTCTACTCATCAACTCATGAATTCTTTCCTAATCGTTTCTTTCTTGTAATATACATATGTAGATTAGCCAAAAGCACTGCTAAAATCCTGTTTTCTAACAAGTTCCTCTAAAAATACAAACTGTGCATGTGACTACCTTCTAATTAATAGCAGGCAATAGTTATACGAAATGATTTGTTGTGTGAGTGTATATTTATATTGGTAGGAGTATTCTGAATGGTCAGTGCTCCATGCTATACTAGGTATTGACCATTTTAATATCATCCCTAAATGAGCTCAGTAGTATACACCTTCTTATTTATTTGATTATTTGTTTATTTATTTAAGCTTACAACAGGCCTGTAATTTTTTCAAAGCATTGTAAAAGATACAAAGAAATTTAAGGCATAGACCTTTTTCTCACTCTAGTCTTGAGGCCAACTAGAAACATGACAGGAACTCAGTGAATTCCTGTCAGCAGTGACCGGCAGAGTCCAATAAGACTCACGAGAAAGGTGACTCCATGGCTTTGGAAGATACCAGGTTATAAAGAGTCAGAGGAAGGGAGATATTTCTGCATAAAATTTGGTAAAGTAGAGGACACTGAGCAGGCCGGTCAGCCCGGAGAGGAGGGCAATCGTCTGCAATGAACTTTATCGCCAGTGTTGCACATTCATCCTGAGTAAAGTGACATTTTATTTTATGAATTAAAAAGGGGAATCTTCCAGTCCCCAGGAAATCATTGTGTTTCCTGAGGGTAGCAATATGAAAAAAGTATCATTTTTGTATGATTTTGATGCTAGATGGTGTATTTGACTCATTTCCAACACAATCACCCCCATCTTTCTGCTCCCCTTCTCCTTAAACGCCCTCTTCCTCTACTTCTCCATACTTGGTGCTACAACAGAGACATGCCAAGTGTCTAGAACAGTGTCCTGGCACCAAAGAGAAGCCTATAAAAATATTTGTTAAATGGATTCAATAAAGTTCTGAAAAATTCTGCTTGGCAAAATGGCAGCTTTGTGTAATCTTCAAATCAAGCAAGGTGGATAGGTCACCTCCTAAAAAAGAGAGAGGGCCCAAGAAGACTGCCAATCAACTCTTACACTGAGCTTATATCCATCTATTAGGAAGGAAATTAGTAACTGCTTCTAAGGATGGGATAGAGTGACCATAAAAGCAGACCGCCCAGGAAAATCCCACTTTTGGAAGTTTCAGCACAGGCCTTGTCTACGTGCCGCTTTCCCAGGCTCAGCACAAACTGCTAACGTGGTTCTATCTCTGATGGCCCCTTCAGCAAAGTGCCTTCCTTCCCCCGGTGCTGTCACTAAGCTTCACTTGAGTAGTTAAATAACAGCAGAGGACTTGGGTGGGGTCATCTCCAAACTGTACCTAACCTATACCACTTTTTAAACTTAAAGTGATATAATCCCCATTTTCCACTAAGTCATGATTCTTTATGGTTTTCATCCATCAAATCAGTGTTTCTCAGTCTTTAAGTGATGGACAAATACCAGCTGGAAAAAAGAAGTCATCACTCAACATCTGTCATCAAATTAGTAATTTTGTTGAGTGCTTAATAAAATGATAATCTTGAAAGATAAGCTTTGAAAAAAAAAAAAGGAATTTCAAAAGCTCCTTTATATAAGCAAAGCAATACTCTGAGTGACAATATAGAATTTCACAGTGTAGAGAATTTAGAATCTGACTTAAAGGACATCTTCACCTGGAGAGAAAGTTGAAAGTTGTCTTGGAATCTGGGAAGAGAAAGAAATGGAAAAAAAAAACAAGGAAAAAGGAAACTAGCCAATTATGTGTGTCCCTGACCTCCCACCCTGCCCACACCAGGAATTCCCCAGAACAGTGGGGCTTGTCCCTCACTTTCCTTTGAACATTCCAGAAGAAATTCAGTACCAACCTTCCCCTCCCTCCAGAAGCCTGCACTTGTATTGGAACCTCAACAATATGGCCCCATTGCCAGGTAGGTGCACCTGGCCCAGGCAGCTGATTAGGGGCTCTGCGGTGCTACTTCTGGCTTCCCCAAGCCTGCACTTGGTGCACATGGAAGTCTCCATATTCACCTGTGGGAGGATACAGAGAAGCTGAGAGGCCAGAGGGCATACAGGGGTCCTGGAGATGAGTCAGGATAGCCATATACTGCAAGGACTCCTGGACAGGATTAAACACAGACCAAAGACCAGATGAAGGAACCACTCCTCTCTAGCCACCAGCCATGGTACCCAGGGAACAGACCAGAGACATCCTATATAGCAAAAGCCAGCAAGGAACAGAGATAGCAAGCCAGCCCGAGGTCCCAAAGGCTTCCTCCCAAGCCCAGATGCTCTCTACCTGTCAGGTAGGAGGGGAGAGGAGAACCCTGGAAAAGTGGGCATTTACCCCCAGAGGCTGTTTATGGGGCCTCCTTTACTTGTCAACTTTAAGTCCTATTCAGTTCCCCACTGCTTCCCTTTAAGAGAGACAGAAAGGGATCAGAATACAATGAGAAATCATATTGAAAATATAAAACGCTCTAGGGCCTTATACTTTGAACTTCGTGGATTAGTCTGCGGGCCGCACAAAATTGTTCGGCGGGCCGCATGCAGCCCGTGGGCCGTGAGTTTGAGACCCCTGCTCTAGGCCTTTAACTCAACTGAGTGTAGTGCATGTAATTTTGAACCCCAGTCTGTATTCATGATGCAAAGTCACTTGTCAATGGTAGGATGAAGGTTGAATAGAAACATGTGCAATGTCATCGAAATTGTATAGCTCTGGAAGGCTTTATATCTATTATTAAATTAATTAAATATTAATTTAATTAATTAAAATATTTATTATTAATAAATAAATATTTATTTTAAAAATAAATATTATTTTTAAATAATATTTTAAAAATATTATTAAAAAATATTTTTCATGTCCATAGGTTCAGTTGAGATGAAACTCTAGTCAATACATTTTTATTAAGAAATGTTATTTTGATATATGAAAAGATGTTCATTTTCATTAGCTATTAGAGAAATGCAAATCAAAACTACAATGAGATACCAGCTCACATCTGTTAGATTAGCTATTATCAACAAGACAGGTAATAGCAAGTGTTGGAAAGGCTGTGGAGAAAAAGGAACTCTCATCCACTGTTGGTGGGAACGTAAAGTAGTACAACCATTATGGAAGAAAGTATGGTGGTTCCTCAAAAAATTAAGAATAGAACTACCATATGACCCAGGAATCCCTCTACTAGGTATATACTCCCTAAATTCAAAAACACTGGTACATAAAGACACACGCAGCCTCATGTTCATCGCAGCATTGTTCACAGTAGCCAAGACATGGAAACAACCAAAAAGCCCTTCAATAGATGATTGGATGAAGAAGATGTGGCACATATACACTATGGAATACTACCCAGCCATAAGAAATGATGACATCGGATCATTTACAACAACATGGGTGGAACTTGATAACATTATACTGAGTGAAATAAGTAAATCAGAAAAAACTAAGAACTGTATGATTCCATACACAGGTGGGACACAAAATTGAGACTCATGGACATGGATACGAGTGCAGTGGTTACCAGGGGGAGGGGAAGAGAAGAGAGAAGGTGGTGGGGGAGGGGAGGGGCATAAAGAAAACCAGATAAAAAGTGACCGAAGACAATTTGACTTTGAGTGATGGGTATGCAACATAATCAAAATGTCAGAATGATCTGGAGATGTTTTCTCTGAATCTATGTACTCTAATTGATCAATGTCGCCCTATTAAAATTAACTGTCTAAATAAAATTTTTAAAAAATTTTAAAAATTAAATAAATAAAAAAAAGAAATGTTATTTCCTCGCCTGTAGAGGGACTACAGCGAACATAACGCCATACCTGCAGTTGTGCTGTGAGTCTACGTTTGTTGTTTAGAAGGGTAATGAGTCAGAAATTCACAGGCGTGAAACCATCTGCCGTGGGTGGTCAGGCACTGTGCATGTATGTCTCGCACATCCCTCAAACCACCAAATAGGGCAGGCATCCGTCTCATGTTGCAGATGAGGAAACTGCAACTCAAATGAACAAATCCAAGTCTCCTTGTCCAAGGTCACCGAAACTAGACAGTGCCGGAGCTAGAATTAGAATGCAAGCACTGTGTTAGGACCCTTTCTGCCTCCCTGCATGGCCCGGGGTCTCTGCACCTCTGTCCAGCGTGTCATGCAGAGACCTACCTGATGGTCACACATCCAATGAGCATGTAGGCCTGATGCTTCCTGTTCTCCTAAAATAGATGCTAAAACGTTTCTTTAAAATGGCCAACTTCAGACTTTACAGGGGTGGGCAGAGAAGCAGGTTAATAATAATAATAGTAAAAATATAATATCAAGCCTAACAAACAAATAAATAACACAAGAATTAACTGTGTGTTGCATACTTACAACTGCAAACTTACATTTGACCACACCTGGATTTACCCTTAGTGAGTACCAGCAGCTTGGGCCATCTCCCCTCTTAAGATAGGATATGTGCTCTTTCTCATCTGGGTTCCCAGTTTTGATGCCAGATTGAAAGATTGATTTTTCTCTCTGGCTGCCACCTTTGCCTTCTCTCCAATTAGCACATTCATTCTTTGAAGAGAAGCCCAAGATGCTTTTCTGGTTCCTCAGCTTCTCAGACTCCCGGTCTGAAGGGCCATTGTCTTGACAAATCAGGAGAGGGAAGCCTATTAGCTGGTGCCTTCAGGTTCCTACTTGTTCCCTTAGACACTGGACATTTCACAAGAAGCATGCATGAGCCAGAAGGTAAGGTGTCGTGGTCACTGGAACACAGACGCCTGCAGCCACACCTGGGAGAGGATCCCAGTTTTCAAAAGACACTCAAAACAATGTTTTCTAACACGCAGACATCACCTCCTGTAAAGCATGCAGCACGTGGGAGGGCGATTATGGTGGGCTTTCTAAAAAGACTAAAAATGGCTCGTTTCTTAGGACATAAGGAAAAACAGGCATGGAGCCAGTGGAAACCAAGAAGTAAGCCAGAAAGAAATGGAAGCTTTTCTGCTTTTCCTTACTGGTTCCTTTGTACATGAAAAGCCAATTTCACCAGCATTCTGTCAGCCAGAGTTCTTTGTAAACAAGTACGCACTTCCAAGTTCTCAAATCAGTGAAAATGAATCGTCACCAAGTTGTTTTAAGGACTATAACCCTTCAATGCTTTTGTGAATTTTTAATACAAATTAAATAGTCTTTTTTTTTTTTAGCCATTGCATAATGACACTTATTGCATGAAAACTGGTCCTTTATATTTAGAATGTTCAGAACATTTCATTTAGCAGAATATTTGACTTAGGGGAGAATTTGGCACCAAATGGGCTAAGAATTGACGAGCTAGTGACATAAAAAGCCACGTACTTCAAGAATTATTAGGAAGAGGTTGGCTCCCAATCTGATAATTTATTAACTGTGTGACCTTCAGGTTTTTAAAACTCTCTGTACCTTATTTTGCTCATTTATAAATCAAGGATGATGATATCTAATGATGTGCCTGGTTATTCAGCTCAAATGAGACAGGCAGGTGCACACACCCAGCACATACTTGCGCATAAGAGACTCAACAAATGCACCTGAAATTATGATTATGATTATTATTGTCTCTTTTCCCGCTGCTACTACTAGCTATATGAGTCTATTTAATTTCAAACTGCATCTTTCTCATCCTGCCGGCCTCTACCCATCCTTGCCTTCTGGCCTTACATAGCTCCCCTGGCATGCAGCAACTTTTCCTGGATTCTAGGATCAGCCCCGCCTTTCTGCGTACAAAAGTAAAGAGTTGTTTGGGAGTGTCCGAGGCTGTCCTGGGGTAGCACCCCCCCTTCCTCCTCTGCCTTCATCTTGGTCCTTCCCAACATTTCCTTTCTCTGGGCCAGACCTAGATAAGCTCATGGTTTCCTTCCTCCATGCTCTCTGGAGAGCTGAGTACGGCACACTTGAAAGCCTAAAAACTTGTCATTTCCACCTTGAACTAGTGGCTGACCCCGCCGGACAGCCTGGGAAATGAATTAGTGTCCTTAAGCAGAGCCAGACGATGAGAAGTGACCCAGCTCTCCCAAGCAACTCCCAAATCTGCCAAGTGGTAGTTAAAGTTCCCTTTTCCCAACCCCTTTAATTATGTTGAAAACTATGTCATATTGTTTTTGAAAAAGTTAATGAAATAGTAGGTAAAGGTGAACCAAGGAACATAATTTACTTGGATTTCCTTGCAAGCTTTTGATAAGGTCCCGCATAAAAGGCTATTAAGGAAAATAGATGACCAGAGGGCTATGGGCAAAAGTCTTTTTGGTGTATTAAAAATGGGCCAGGCTGTTTTAGACGGAAGACCACTGACGCTGGTTACTTCTTGGAGTGGAGAGAGGTTAATCACCAGCTGTCCCCATGTGAGTGTTTGGACTTGAAGTGTTTGATTGATTTATAAAAGAAAAGAAAGCAAAGTGGGTTTAAAGACACAAAACTATTATGACAGTGCAAGCATCCCAGAGCATCTGATACGAATGAAGTCTCCTGGCCTATTAGTTAGGGGCCCAGTCCTTGAAGGGAAGAACTGGCTGTACCCCGAAGATGGCACCTCCAAGGATGGGAACGAAGCTCTGAAAACTCTTCAGGGAAAGACAAGACTGCTTCCCATTTGGTGGCCCGAGGGCAGCCAGGCCTGAGGCTGGTGGGCAGGACAGGACAACCTTGCAAGAGTCCTTCCCACCCTTCTAGCAGATGGTGGCTTAAGGCCATGAAAAATTAGAAATGAGTGGCATGGGTGGAAAGCATTTAAGCAACACGAAGACACCATTTTGCATGCTTTGCATTCCAAAATTGTAAAAGAATAATTTTATTGGTAAAGGAGAACCAAAGGAATGTAACGGGGACTAAGGCATTAAAAACATCTGGGTGATTCTTGTACTTGACCTGATGCAACAGAAAGTAAGCAGGAAATAGTAAGGAGCTGTTTACTGTCTATTGTACAGGCAATGGGGAGGGCTTCTTCTTTTTTTTCACAAAAGAAGATACACCTTGCTTTAAAGTGCCTATAATCTAATATGTTAGTCTTATAGTTATCTTCGCTGCCACCACAACCCACACCTAAATATTTTCATTGTAAAATAGTACAAAAGGAATTATACAAATATCTGGAGTCTGATGAGGTAAATCCCAACTCCTCCCCCAGCTTTTGCCCTCATTAACCTTTGTGACATTTCTTATTGAGTCTCAATGGCATTTCTTTAAGATCAAAAGTCCCAAGCACAAAAGTTACGCTGCAATGAGCGGCAAAGTTAATGCTAAGCAAGATTCGCCAAAACTGTTTCTTTAACCTAGTCAAAAAGTAACTCGAGTTCATCCATAGGGTGCTACTTAAACAGTAGGAATGCATTTATTTAAGATAGAGACACAGAGAGAAAATGTGTGAGATAGTATATATGCATAAAAATACTCCTCTTAAAGAGTTTATGAACAGATGCACACAGATATAGTCGACTTACTTTTGACAAAAGCAGAAAGGCAATCCGATAGAGAAGGTATAGTTCTTTCCAAATGGTAGTAGAGTAACTGGATGTCTATGTGCAAAAAACAAAAACAAAAAACCCTCAAAATATACTACATACAAGAATTAACTTAAAAGAAATCATAGACCTAAATGTAAATATAATTGTAAATTTTCTAAAAGAAAATGTGGGAGAAAACCTTGGCAACATTGTTAGACACAATGGGTTAGACACATGGGTTAGATACAAAGTTCTTGGATACAACAGCAAAAAGGCTACCTATAAAATAAATAAATTGAATACAATAAATAAAAATTCAAAGCCCCAGAACCTCAGTTATAAACAGGAATGGAAACAAAAAATCAAACCTCTCATTTTTTCAGCCAGCTTTAGAGACATAAAATCTTTTCTCCGGAACACAAGAAGCAGAGTGAGCAACTAAATTGAAAAATGGCAGTTCCTTAGCTAACTTTGGTCCAAAATGGGTCAGGTAGAAATTAATGGCTCTCTCCTCTGCTTTCCTAGTAATTTCTGTGCTTTTATAGTACTTAACACATTCTATTGTCATTAATTGTCACAGACTCATCCCATCTCAGGCACAAATGTCCTTGCTGAGTTGAGAGTTCCTCAGGGCAGGGCCAAGTATTATTGTATCTGTGCATGTCCAGACCTAGCGGGGGGGGGGGGGGGGGGAATGGGAATGTGTGGCCGATAAATGTTTGAAGAATAAAAGAAAGGAGGAGGAGGAAAGGAAGAAAGTAGGGGAAAGACATTGTGAGAGGAGAGGGAGGGAGGGAAGGGAGGGAGGGAGGAAAGGAAAAGAAGAAAGGAGGAAGGAAGGGAGAGGGAGGGAGGGAGAGGGAGGGAGGGAGAGAGAAGGAGGGAGGGAGGGAGAGAGAAGGAGGGAGGGAGGGAGAGAGAAGGAGGGAGGGAGGGAGAAAGAAGGAGGGAGGGAGGGAGGGAGGGAAGGAGAAGGAGGGAGGGAGGGAGGGAGGAAGAATATGAATCCTGGATTCATTTTTTATTAGTGTCTTAGCTCTCAAACTCTTCTTTTCATCTTGATACCTTTACTTTTAATGAGTCACGAAGCCAACCCAACATCCCACTATAGCAAGTGGATGGATGTAGGGATAGAAGTGCTTAGGATGGAAAGGAAGAAGGAAGAAAGGAAAGAAGGAAGAAAGGAAGAAGGAAGGAAGGAAGGAAGGAAGGAAGGAAGGAAGGAAAGAAGGAAGGAAGGAGGGAGGGAAGGAAGGAAGGAGGGAAGGAAGGAAGGAAGAAAGGGAGGGAGGGAGGGAGGAAGGGAGGGAGGGAGGGAGGGAGGGAGGGAGGGAGGGAGGGAGGGAGGGAGGAAGGAAAGAAGGAGGGAAGGAAGGAAGGAAAGAAGGAAGAAAGGGGAGAGGAAGGAAGGGAGAGAGGAAGGGAAAAAGGGAGAAGGGAGAAAGGAAGGAAAAAAGTGCCTAGGATAACGTGAATGAGGACAGGTGAGGTCTGCTGAGAGGCAGAGCAGTGTCAGGGTGGGAAGGGGCAGCCATGGGCCACCTGATCATCTGAGGCCCTGTTACCCAGGCTAGCCGACGGTCACCCAGCTAGGCCACTGTCCCTGAAATGGCCGCCACCCTTTGTTGCTGGTGCTGCAGCCCTGGAGATGTCAGGAGCCACTGTGTGGTACAGGCAGGCGAAGCTGGCAGCCAAGGCAGGAAGAGGAGGCTGGAGCTGCTGGCTGGCGCGGCTGGGCTGGGTCCGCTCCCCTTGCTCCCGGCTCCAGACCCGGGTGCCAGAGCCAGAGACGCCAGGTCAGGGTGGCGAGGAGCTGCTGGCATGGCCGGGCTCTCACATTCTCCTTTCCAACGGTCCGGCCGGCATTGCTGGGGAGGCAGGAGGGGCTGGGCAGCCAGCAGCCCAGAGTGAGAACTCGCCCTTGCCAGAGCCAGCTGCTGGCGGCCATCTGGGCAGGGGCAGTGCCAGTTCCCCAAATCTGCCTTCCCTTTGGAAGAGGGGCAGCAAACTCTGTGCTGAGGAGATAGCTTCTCCTTCCATCCCAAGGCTCTCAGTGAAAAACCCAACAAAACCAGCTTTGAAAAAGGATGGAGGAGAAATGCCACACATTGGGCGGTTTCCAAAGGAATTTGCTTCTTTCGGGGCCTTTACATCCAAGAAAAGTCTCGAATCACCCTCGATTGCCCTTGGTTCTTTCATTTCCCTTAGTAGTAACTTTAAAAATGATATTTAATTGTTCGCACAAATTAAATGCTGGTATTTGTGTATTCTTTATATTTGTCACATGGGGGTGGGATCATCCACCATGAGCTGGAAATACTCTGAGAGCTGTGGTTTAGTCTTTTCAGTTCACTCTTTGCCATGACTACCCCAGCCCAGCACCTCACCTAGGCACTCAGTGGGTGCTTGCTGATAGATTCATTCATTCATTCATTCATTCCTTGGGCACGTACTGAGCACATCGGCACGGGACTGTCATTGCCGAAGAACTGAAGGAGATCCAGCTCCTGCTTTCAGAGTTCAGCCAGTGGAATGGAAGCATTCCCTCGGGTCCTCCCTGACGTCAGGTGTCACCGCGCATGTCAGCCTCGTGTGGACCACGGCTCCAAGACCACATACTGTCTACTGTGCTACCACTCTGATTCCAGGAGGCAGACGGGATGAGAGTTGACACCTGACGGAGCACAGAACCGCAGAGATCTTTTGCAAAACCAGAATGCAGGCAAGCAGTGTCCAAAGGTGAGCGTCAATATTGTTAACAACCGGCCACCACAGGCACTGACCAATCAGAACAGAAACCATCGGGAAAAGATGATCGAAACACCCTTTTGCCTCCTGGCTGAGATGAATCCTGGATTTATTTGTTATCATTGCCTTAACCCTTATCTTTCTTTTTCATCTTGATACCTTTCCTCTTAGTGAAGCTCGGGGCCAAGCCAACACCCCAGCAGGTGGATGGACGCGGGGGCAGAAGTACCTGCTGTTTCATGAGGATCCCACCTTCCCAGAGATCGTCAAGGGAGCGGGGAGAGTAGATTCAATTTGGCTTCCTGATTGTGCTGGTGACTTGGTTCTGAAGCAACTCTAAGCGTGTCCATTACTCATAGGATAGTTGGAGAGGCAGGCTGGACGTCAGGGGAGGTGTTGGGAGCGAGGTTCCCTCTCTGAAACGCAGGCTGAGCCTGCCTGGGGGCAGTCAGGCCCTCAGAAGAACTGGTTCACGTGGTGCAAACTCTCGCAGAAACAATACTACCTGGCATTTTAAATGTCTCCTAAGTTATTTTACAATAACGAAATGCATATAAATGCAGCGTGTACAAGACTGGAGCCTACAGTGAGCACCACTGTTGAATACATTTGAATGTGAATGACCACACTTGATCTTCACCTGAGTCTCTGAGTAGTCAGGACAGTTCCCCTGTGGTAGCCCAGCAAAGGTGACCAGGTTGACCCAGCTGGCCCAGTAAGTGGCAGGGCTAGAGTGAAAGCAGGGCCACCTGGTTTCTAAGTCAGTGCCCTTGCCATGAGCCAGATTACTAGCTGAGACTATGAACTCCAGCATCCTATTCACGATGTTGAAAATACATGTCAAGGGTATGCCCACTTGACAGAGGACATTGAGCTCAGAAGCTGCCTTGATGGATACATAGATGAACACCGGTTAAGAGCACGAGCTTTGGCTCCTGGCGCTCTGCCTGGCTGCCCACATGATGTTGGGCAAATCAACTGTCTCTCTGGGGCTCTGCTTTCTCATCCACGGGAATGAAACAGCACCTTGCTCACGAGGTTGCTGTAAAGAATACTGGTAAGCAGCAGACCCTTACCACGGGGTCCAGCTTAGAGTAAGTGCTCAAAAAAGGCACAATATTCTTTGTTATTTTTGTTATTGATTTCTGAGAAGGTGACTTCTGCTTTCAGGCCAGAGAGCCCTCCCTGGAGCTGTTCCTGACTGGTCTGTGCTACCAGGAGCTCCTGCTCTCCGTTAACTGTCTCCTGCAGGCAGTGGGAGGAGCTTCAATCCCACATGGGTGTTTTCAGTGCGGGATCCCTGCTCTCCGTTAACTGTCTCCTGCAGGCAGTGGGAGGAGCTTCATTCCCACATGGGTGTTTTCAGTGCGGGATCCCTGCTCTCGGTTAACTGTCTCCTGCAGGCAGTGGGAGGAGCTTCATTCCCACATGGGTGTTTTCAGTGCGGGATCTCTGCTCTCGGTTAACTGTCTCCTGCAGGCAGTGGGAGGAGCTTCATTCCCACATGGGTGTTTTCAGTGCGGGATCCCTGCTCTCGGTTAACTGTCTCCTGCAGGCAGTGGGAGGAGCTTCATTCCCACATGGGTGTTTTCAGTGCGGGATCCCTGCTCTCGGTTAACTGTCTCCTGCAGGCAGTGGGAGGAGCTTCATTCCCACATGGGTGTTTTCAGTGCGGGATCTCTCCGTGTTCTTCCCAGGAACGTGTGCTTGTCTGTTTATGCAGCACTGAATCTTTTCCGACATTTTTCTAATACTTTAGAAATATGAATTCATTTCATCCACACTACAGCTCCGTTAGGCAACTGCTATTATTTCCCCCATTTTACAGACAAATAACTGAGGCACGAGAGGTCACATCGTACATTTAGGAAATTTTGGCAGAGCCAAGATTCAAACCAGGTGGTCCAGCGACTCCAGAGCCTGTGCATTGACCCACTACACAGGGTGGCTCTTGTATCTTCACAACGAATATATATTTTAAATCAAAGAACTGTTTGGACTTGGTTTACAGGCAGGGTAGCTTTCTGAGCCTCTTGAGTCTCACTATGAAGTCTCTCTCCCCTACCCTCTTACCAAAAGTGTGGGCAGCACTGGAGTCTCTTCCTAAAGGTTCCCTGAGCCCTGAGATTTGATGAACCAAAGCCACTGAAATTGACTGGCCTACCTTACAGTCCTCAGCCATCCATTCCTCCCCAAACATCAATTTCTAAGTGTTTACCAAAGCACAGCTCCATGGCAGGCACCGGGCTGAGATACTACTAACAAAGTGTTCCCTGCCCTCAGGGGGCCTACAGTTGAGGAAGACAAGACAGTAGCTGATACACACATGGAAATGCCAATGGATGATGGCATTCGAATAGAATCTACAGTGATCAGAGAATGCTGTGGCCTTTGTGTGAGCACAATTTGAAGGAATTTGATCCAGTCATACTGCAAAAGCACACGTGGAAGGAATATGAGGAGAATGTATGACATCACGAAAAGTGCAGGCAGAGTGGAAACAGTTTTGTTCACAAATTTCAAAGCTCTGGACCCAGGGGACATTTCCTATTTTAAAGGAGAAACTTTCAGGACAAACAAAATCTTACTTCAAGTCTAGCTGTCCTGGCCCTGGCTGGTTGGCTCAGCGGTAGAGCGTCGGCCTGGCGTGCGGGGGACCCGGGTTCGATTTCCGGCCAGGGTACATAGGAGAAGCACCCATTTGCTTCTCCACCCCCCCTCCTTCCTCTCTGTCTCTCTCTTCCCCTCCCGCAGCCAAGGCTCCATTGGAGCAAAGATGGCCCGGGCGCTGGGGATGGCTCTTTGGCCTCTGCCCCAGGCGCTAGAGTGGCTCTGGTCGTGGCAGAGCGACGCCCCGGAGGGGCAGAGCATCGCCCCCTGGTGGGCAGAGCGTCGCCCCTGGTGGGCGTGCCAGGTGGATCCCGGTCAGGCGGGAGTCTGACTGTCTCTCCCCGTTTCCAGCTTCAGAAAGATACAAAAAAAAAGACTAGCTATCCCGATATGTGACATGGGGGTGAAAGCGTACATGGTTTTAAGAAGGGTTCTTATAAAGATAAGGGTGCTAGAGTTACTAGGGCATGCTAAAGGGAAGCCTATAGTGCCCGAGTTGCATTGTAACCAAGACAATACTGTGCCTTTGAATAGAAGTGGTGGTTCTACGTACGCCGTTGCCTGGGGTCTCACCAGGGTCCAGACAATCGACAAGGCCGGCATTCTTTGGTCCATTTTGTGTAACGGGAAGTGGAAACTTAGAGATGTTTACTTGTCCAGGACTTGCAGGCTCGGGGTCCTCTCCATTCCAAACCAAGAGGGAACTTAACTGTCTGGAACATAAAGACATCTGAGCACAGCACGCTCAGATTTTGCCATTTTCATCTGAACCACCAGGATCCAAGATGACCTTGAAGAGCAGCTCTTCTGGACCAGAGGAAGCCCAGCCATTCAGAGGACAAAACACCCTAGCTGCGAGCCCCCGGTCTCTGCCGTTTAGCCCAGGCTCCTGTGCATGACAGGTGCATGTGAAGACCTCACAAGAAGACTGTGCTGTTGACTTTTACTTTTTTTTTTTTTTTTTTTACAAAAATAAAACAGCGTATGAATTTTATCTCTTTATCTCCTCAGTCCAGAGGGAAAAAAAGGGACACAATCTGTTCTCCCAGTGGGACATCCACCTGATTAGATGTCATAAAACAGAGTAGTCCTTTAGTTAATAATGGCTGGAATACCTCCGACCCACAGTTACTGGAAAGAAAGAAAGAAAAAAAAACACACCTAACTACAGATAAACTCCCTAGGGTTTCAGATCCGTTTTGCAATAAGCTGTGTTATGAAGGAAACCTGGCCCCAAAAGATAGTTTGAATGCAAAATAAAGATAGTTCACATGCTTTGAAGCAGAGACAGGGCTCCTGTGGAAGCATCAGAACCATATTTTTGGAGGATCATTATATTTCCTGCTTCAGACTTTATTTGGGTCCCACCGTTCTTTTGTACAACTCCTATATTTAGTCATCACAGGAGCCATGTCCTGCCAGGCAGGGGCCTCAGCAGGGCAGGTCTGAGCAGAAGGGCCGAGGGTCAGAGGCCTGGACAGGCAGGAGAGCTGAGCAGACCGGAGGCAGGCAAGCTTCAAGGACCAGGTGGCCCACAGGGTCAGACAGGTCAGAAGTAGGGCTTGGGGGGGTCTCAGGGCAAAGATCAGGGGAGCACCATAGATTTAGTAAACAGGGCTCCAGGGTCTAGGAGACAGTGAATGACCAGGAAGGGGCTGGAACATGGACAAAGCAGAGGTGAACAAGAACTGCTTAGTTCTTTCATACACCCTGCCACAAAAGAGTGAGCAGGGACTTAAATACAAGGGTCTGAAAACCTTGAAGACATCATGCTAAGTAAAATGAACCAGTTACAGAAGGACAAATACTGATTTGATTGATGATTCTATTTATGTGAGGTATCTAAAATAGTCAAATTCATAGAATCAAAGAGTGGGTAGGTGGTCACTGGTAGGGAGGGGGAAATGGAAAGTTACTAACCAACAGGAGCAAAGTTTCAGTGAAGATGAATAAGCTCTAGAAATCTGTGGTGTAACATGGTCCCCGTAGTTAACAATACAGTACTGTACACTTTACAATTTAAGAGAGTAGATCTCATGTCAAGTATTCTTGTGTTCTTACTACAAATACCAAAAATGCATGGGTTTGGGCCAAAGAGGTGTATGATGAGTCTGACTCACGTTTGGTGGGACATTCCTACAATCAGAGGTCTTTGAAGAAGGAAACACAACACCTGTGGGCACTAAAAAATGTTATAAGAGAACACTTTAATCATTTAGTATTTATCCATGCCCCCTCTAATCCCATGAGATATCAGTATCTGTGAAGAGACAGGGAAACAGAAAGCACAGGGTCGCCTGAGTGAGAATTAGCCAGCGGGAGATGGGCAGTACTTTATCGGCACAGATTTCAGACTAAGTCTTTATCTGGTTGATGAACCCCATCTTCTAGGTTGACCCCCAACTTCCTTGGGTATTGGGTAAAATGACATCCTGAAATTCCTCTTTGACTCTCAGTCACTTCCCACTACTACATACTTGTTTGGCATTTTTATTTTGTGCATTTCAAGCAAGTAACACAAAGAAGTCAAGAGGAAAGGCCATAGCACAGAGGAAGAAGCCATATAAAAATTCCAACATCTGGATTTGACCCTATCATTGAGTTGACTTTCTTTATTTCCAAGTAGAAAAGACCTGCCTTTTTTTCTCTGTAGAGTCCTTTATTCCTTCTGCCCTTTATGCAATCAATATATCTCCACCTTTGTCTCCCAGTGTCTTCCTCTTCCTGATATTTGTGAAGTCAGTGGAGTCCTCTGGAGAAATGGGGCAGAGTACAGCCTCAGAAGCAGGTCCTAAACAATCAGGGTCCCATATAGAAAAGCCTGGGCGGAACCATATTATCAATGGCTGGGATAGGAGGTAGAATCCAAGAGTGGATCATATTCTGGGGAATGGATCTTGGAAGTACCCTCTTGAATTGACCCAACTGTTTATGGATGAAGACACAAAAAGAATTAGAGAAAAAGACCCTGTCAACTAACTAGGGTAAAAAGAGAGATACACTAGAAGTAGAAGGAAGTGAATGACTGAGCTGATGCCCAACCCCTGGACAGCAGTACACACAGTGGCACAGGGCCCAGTTAGTCACAGCATCTTACTCATTACAGTAGTGAGGTACAGGGAACAAGTCTCCATCATTTATTTGTCCATGTATTCTTCTGCCTTCTAAATTTCAAGTGTTGGGCTACATCATGGTAATATACTTAAGAGCCAGGAGACTGTCTACTGGTTGGCATGCATTTATTGAGAACCTACTTTGTACAAAGTTGTGGAGGAGGCATGGGAGAGAAGGAAGCTAAGAGAGAACACAAAATAAATGGAAGCCATCTGATTGGTTGAAGAGACAAAACAAATTCTGGTGAAATAGCTTAATGGAACAACTTGGAGAAACCCTTACTTTTCTAAGCAGTGCATTTTCCCATAGAAAGAGATTCCACTTCAAAAAATAATAATAATAATGCTGGTTTCCCTGGGTATTACAATTAACAGATGCCTTTGACTAAGAACTCCAGAAGAGAGTTAAATTTCTCTGGAAAGGAAATGATATATTCAGTGGCTACTTTAGGCAAAGGTTCATAGAGAAGAAGAGGGAGACCCAGAAGCCCATGACTAAAGAGGAGCTTTGGTAAGAGAAGGACAAATCTTGGTGTTTTTTATTGCTGAGTGTCATATCATGCAGCTTTCTCCTTCATCTTCCTACAAAGGTGTGGTCAGTTGTGGGAGAGATTGGTTTTGAAGGGATGTGACAAAGCCTGGACTCTCACTTCCAAATGGTCCTAAGCGAAGGCATAGGGTTCCCATACAAGAAACACTATATATGAGTTACACAGAGGACACATTTTTAGCAACGCATAAGCAAGTTTAGATGTGGATACATGTGCTCAGGAAGTTCAGAGTTAGGGAAGTAATCTGAGGATGGGTGGATAATTGGGACAATTAGGACAGTCCTCCTAAAAGAAGAAAATTTTGAACTAAATGTCTGTTGGGCTATAGATTTAGGTCACAGAAAAACAACAATACTTGTATGACTTCACAGAGAACCCAAAATATACATATTGCGGTTCTCAACCTGTGGGTAGCAACCCCGGAGGGGGTCGAATGACCAAAACACAGGGGTCACCTAAAGCCATCAAAAAATTTTCCGATGGCTTTAGGCGACCCCTGTGTTTTGGTTGTTCAAATATGTATTTTCTGATGGCTTTAGGTGACCCCTGTGTTTTGGTCGTTCGACCCCCGCCAGGGTCGCGACCCACAGGTTGAGAACCGCTGACATATTGTTTCCTGAACTCAGCTCAAGATAGAGACAAGCACACAGGCCGACATAAATGTGCATTCAACTCTGCCAACACCCACCATAGAGGAAAACACCAGCATGTACCGGATCATACATCCATTATGCACGACCATACCTTTCAGTCTATGCAAAAGTGCCCCCTGCTTTCACTGAGATGGTTGTACAAAAAAGTGATTCATTAGTATTAAAACTGCATCACTGCCGAAGTGCAGAAAAGTCAAATTTATAACATGTTGGACATTTTTAGTGGAAAATGCAAATATATAACAGAGAAGGTTGGGCACATGTCCCTTGAAACCATTATCTCACAAAGCTCAACACAGGTCTATGTCTTTCACAGAAAAAAAGGTTATTCAATCTAAATCAACATCCAAGATCATTTTATATCAAAGTCACAATGCAGGCTTTAAAGGATACCATGGTCAACTCAGAAAATAAGAACTACACATAGCCCATGAAATATATATATTAAAATCAGCTTCACTAGAAATTAAAGAAATGCAAATTAAAATGATACAATACCATTTTTTTTGCCCTAATTGCAAAATTTACAAAGAATAAAAAAAGTTGAGCATTGGTTCAGATGGGAGTATGAAGAAATGGGCTCTCTTCCATAGCACTTGGGATTGCAATTTGGTATAAAACCCTCACAGAAGACCACGTCTACCAAAAGCCTGATACACGTGCATGCCCCTTTGAGCTGTAATTCCACTCTTAACACTATATATCTTAACGGAATACCCCGGGAAGTGCATGAGGAGGTGTATGCAAAGATTTTTCATCATACTCGACTTTAGAATTATGAAAAATTAGAAACTACTTCAATGTCTACAAGAAAATTATTAAATAAAGTATGATATCTTTTTCCTGAAATACTAGCTCACTACCACAGTAATCATGTAAGGTCGTTTTATGACATGGAGGAATGTCATAATACACAGCAAGATGCTGTAAATGAGAAAAGCAGATTCCATACAATATATCATATGATCCTTTTTTGTAATAACAAAACTAGTTAATGTTCTTGGCGGTTAAACCAGAATAAAAGCTGTATAACAACAGTGGAGCTTTTGGCTATTAAATGATATCTAGAAAAATACCTGGCACAACATAGGCTCTTAATAAATAGATGAGTTTGTGCTTACTATGTACCAGGTACTATTATAAGCACAGGTAGAATATTTCATTCTCACAAGAGCACTGTGCTCTAAGTCTTTTTGTGACCTCTACTGAGGCACGAGGAGGCACAGAGAGGGTAAGAACTGTGGCTGAGGTCACTCAGCTAGCAGTAGGTGGTAGAACCAGGATTCTGACTCAAATGCTTTCTTATACATACATGTAGAGAAAAGTCTGCAAGGACACACACCAACACAGCAACAGCAGCAATGTGGTAAATTCTGGGTGGTAGAATTACTCAAGATACTGTTTCTCCTTCTTGCTTGTCAGGGTTTTTTAATTTCTCTATAACACAGATGTAAAAGTCAATTCTGCAGCTCCCTAATTTCCCACGTGTTCTTTCCTGTGTTCTTTAACCTAGGAGGATTCTGGGCACTTCCTTGGAGTTGCTGTTTGTCTGGACAGACACCCAGTGACCATCTCTATGTGGGCACCATTATTTGAGTGCTGTGGTCCAACAGATATTTCTTGAGTTCTGCGCCAGGTACTGAGTGGGCATAAGGGATCTAAATTGAATAAGATACAGTTTCTGATTTCATGAAATTCACATGTTGTTGGGGGGACAGATAGACTGAAAATGCACAAAGAATTATAGAGCTACAAGAAGGAATTCAGGATGTTATAGGAGACAAAGAAAGGGCATCTAATTTCTGTAACAGCTTGGACTTCCCTCCGGCCTGGAGCTCACTTCCCTCGCTATATTAATTGTGTGCTTTCTCATCCATTTGTCCAACAGTCTATGAACTCCTGGAGGATTGGCGCTTGTTCACACTTGTGTCCCAGCATCTGGCACACAGTAGGCTGTTTTAATGAGCAGCTTTGTCTGAATGGTTCTCTGTATACGGAGATGGTTCTGTTGGCAACTTCTTCAGTTTGGCTCATCGAGGACCAAAGGAGAGGCTACACCTGGAAGAGTACCCTAGAGAGCTCTCTGGCTCAGATAAAGCAAGCCAGGTGAGCAGACAAGAAGAGAAAGGATTCCTGAGGCTGAGTAAACACAAGTAGAAGACCGAGGTAGAAACAGCTGATCTGTTCCAGTCAAAACAGATGTGGCCACAGCAGAGATGAGTCATGCAGGGCCTTTTAGTCACACTACGTTCAGATTTTATCTTGCAAGCTATGAGGATTCCAAAAAAGAAATGCGGTCAGGTTTGGATATAGAAAGATCACTCTGGAAGGTGGAAGAAAAGGGACAAGTCGGAAGTAAGGAGGCCAGTTAAACACAAAGCAACGAGGACATAATGAGAACCTGGATGAGAGAAAAGGCTTCAAGGGTGGAGAGAAAAAGACACCCCAAATTATAATATTTCCCTCCAGGTCAGTTTGACCTCATCCTCACTCACACATGCACATGGGGAACAGATAAAAACTGACACAATTTGTGAAAAAGGCAAAGACAAACTTGAGGACCCAGCCATCCTGCCTGCTCAGCAGCACCGATCCCCCAAGGGTTCACACCCCACTAGCACCTCAAGCACGTCCCTCTCATAGGCAGGGACGAAGACACCCAGGCAGCCAGAGAAATACTCAGAAGCAGCAGCAGAGGGGCGGGGGGGAGGGCATTACAGAGCCCAGCATCTGTGTCTAGCAGCTGCCAAGTCTCCTCCATGTGTTCATGCAGCTGTCGCATGATTGCAGCGGAAGATGAAACAGAAGGGCAAAAAGAACGTTCCACAACAGGCTCTGAGTGCCAGGTAGGGAGGTGGGCTCTGGGGCAATTGTGGCCGATCCGCCGGGTGATTCTAGGAGCTGCTGCTTACTTTGGAGAACTGCCACACAGAGTCCTTAGGTCGCCAGACCTTTCCTGGGGCTGTGCATAGCGGGATATCCATCACCTCCCCCTGAGCCAGGTGACCCAGGAAGGTTGAGGCCAGACTTGCCTCACCAGCTTCTGTAGTTTGATGTCAAGTCCCCAGTCTCCACCTCTCTGAAGGTGCAGTAGGACACTCCACATTCAAATTTGTGAATTAAAGCCCAGTATGGTAGGAGAATTAAGTTTATGCCCCCCTTACCACCAAATAATCACAGAATGACCCAGAGGATCATCATTCATCCAAAACAGGGGATTACTAGTGTGACACCCACCTGTGTATCATGTTGATTATAGTTCACAGACTTATTACATACTTGCCACATGCATGACAATAGGCTTTGTGGCAGCTAGAAGAGACAAAGCCTAAAATGTTGGCCATGCTATGCACTTGCAAAGAAGGTCACCCATTATGTTTTTACAGCCAGAGCTAATATATATAGTCATTTGCATGGTACAGACATTCACAGCTATTGACTATTCTGATTAGCCAGTTTCTTTCTGAACCGTTCATTAAATACAGCCTTATGAAAACCATCCCTGCCCCCAGCCGTGCTGCGAGGCCAGATCTACATTCTCAAAGTATTACCTCCTAGTGAATGGCACAGCCAGAGTTAGAACCCTTGAGGGGCTTATGACATAATTAGAAGAAGAAGGTAGCAGAGAGAGATGAAATATTTCTACAGTGACATGTAAGTAAGTGACTGATTGTGCGGGCCAGAGAGCAGACACAGTAGGTGGGTAAAATTTTTAAAAATAAAGGAAAAGTCACCTGGCACTCAAGGAAAATGTGATGAAGGAACTCATTTTGTGGTGGTGGGAAGGGGGTGTGATGGCTGAGACAGGCCTTGAAGAAATGTAGGATTTGAATGTGTATTGGCCCGTCGAGGACCAGGGTGTTGGTGGTCAGGATTGGAGACAGTATCCCTGGGTTCAAAGCTCATCTTTCTATGCATAAAATAAGGATGATAACAATGGTGTCCACTCAGGTTGTTCTGGGTATTAAGGGGTAATCTAGGTAGAGTGCCTGACATAGAGTATGCCTGCTATCTGCAGACACTGCCAGCATAGGCACTACAGCTTCTCCAGCATCGTATTCCCACACCTCACTTGCCTGTAGTATTTGCTCACTTGATGGTTATTAAATAGAATCATTTGATGAAAGGCTATGATGATATTTTCTTAACTCAAAGTTGAAAACAAGTTTGAGAAGTCCAAGGGAAGCTGGAGCCGGATACATTAGATTGGAGGCAGTACTAAAAACGTAATACCAAAATGTTGGAAGTGAAGTCTCAGGAAAACAAGTTTCCAGAGCTCCTATCAGTTGATTCACGTCTCAACCCCACCGAACATCCCTTTCTGCTTTTCCAAGCAAGCAACTTCTGCTTTCCAACAGCTTCACCCCAAACCTGCCCACAAAGACTCTTAGTCGGCTTTCAGTAACCACCTCCCTTTCCCTCTGACAGATGCAAATCCCAGGCACATGGCTGCACAAAAATAGGCGGGATATTTTCCAACCTCCCTTGCAGCTAGGTATGATCTTATGAGAAAAGTTTAGAAGCCACGTAGGCGACTTTGAGTCATGTCCTTAAATGGAGCAATGTGCCCCTTTTCCCTTCTTTCCCTCCCTCCTGCTGTTTTCAGTGTGAATGTGGTGGAGACACCCGAGTCAAGCAGATGCGGACCTCTGAAAAACCTCAAATTGCAAAGAGCCACCTGGACCATGGAGCACCTCCTTCCAGACTGTTCCATGAGAAAGGCATTCGCGTTTTGTTTAAGCCACTGTTCTTCTGAGTTTGCCACAAGCAGCTGAACTCATAGCCTAGCAAATACAGTGTGTCCGTAAAGTCACGGTGCACTTTTGAACGATCACAAGAAAGCAACAAAAGACGATAGAAATGTGAAATCTGCACCAAATAAAA
Organism: Saccopteryx bilineata; assembly: GCF_036850765.1. Taxonomy (NCBI): domain Eukaryota; kingdom Metazoa; phylum Chordata; class Mammalia; order Chiroptera; family Emballonuridae; genus Saccopteryx; species Saccopteryx bilineata. Next base: position 295,323,315 of record NC_089491.1, on the reverse strand, counting down.
GGAAAACTCTCCCAGTTTCATAACTATTCAGTGCAGTTCGATGTGGGCTCACACACAGATTTTTTAGGGCTCCTTAGGTAGCTATCCCGTATAGCCTCTACAGACTCGTCACTGACTGATGGCCTACCAGAATGGATTTTCTCCACCAAACTGCCGGTTTCCTTCAACTGCTTATCCCACCGAGTAATGTTATTCCCACGTGGTGGTGCTTCATTATAAACGCACCGATATTCACATTGCACTTTGGTCACGGATTCAAATTTAGTGAGCCACAGAACACACTGAACTTTCCTCTGTACCGTCCACATCTCGACTGGTATGGCCATGGGCTGCTCTGCTGTATACACGGTGTTATGTCATCGTCTGCGCATGCGCACATGATGCCACCTCATCCTACAGAAACTGGGTTTTCCTTTTATATGGTGCAGATTTCACATTTCTATCGTCTTTTCTTGCTTTCCTGTGATCGTTCAAATGTGCACCATGACTTTACGGACACACTATATTACTAATTGAACTTGAAATCCAGCCACTTTTCTCTTCGCCAGCCTGCATTCCTGTCCCCTAGAAAGCTAGCAGTTATGTGTGGTAGGACTTCAAAGTTCCTAGGTAGCCCTCTCTCCCCTGCCTCCAACCATTCTCTACCACAGTCCTGAGGAGTCCCGATCCTTCGCAAAGAAAAAGCGAAGGTTTCAATCCCTGTTAAAATATGAATACCTCTAGGAGAGGTAAAACCTCATGTTACTATCAAGTTTTTAATACCCATGAAAGCCAAAACTGAGACAGTTCTGCTAAGAAGAGAAAAAATGATTTAGAATGAAATGTGGCACCACTGAGAACCTAGAAACCTCACAAATTTAACATTGGCCTTAGGGTCCATTTAAATACTTGCATAGATACCCCCCACGCTCTTGTGAATACTTCCTGTCTTAATGCCCCAATCACACTGAGTTGAGGGGGGTGTCTCACAATCTTTGGTCATATTAAGGAGGGTGGGCTTTTCAGGCAGGGTCCTTACCCTCTGGGGAAGAATCACCAGCATTATCAAGTGAGTCCCACCTGTGTCCCATCCACGGGGAGGGAGTAGGATGGAGGAACTTTCTTGGCACAAGAAAAGCCCTGTTCTTCCTTCACTATCCCAGGTCTCAGGCTCTAATGGATGATATTGCCCTTCACCCCTCGTCCTTGACAAGAAGACACTCTCATGTCTCTAGCAGTCACTTCTCTTTCCATTTTGGGATCTGGTGAGTTTTACAGTCTGCAGTTGACTCAGCATGCCCCACAATGAAGGAACCTGTATCTTCTGTCAATCTCCATAGCTTTGGGGAACGTTTTAAATGGCATTTGGTGATTAAAAGCAAGATGCAATCACCCTATGATAAAGAAACCAATGATCAAGGCACCCGTAATAGCTTTTATATTACTGTTAAGTCACAACACTCTCCCTAGACTTTTTATTCATGCAAATGAGGTACAAATCAAATAAAAGCAAACTGTCAGCAGGTTGGTTTAAATACCAGATTTCTTTTTTCCCTCCCCTTATAAATAAAGAGCAAACAAGGACAGAAAAGAAGCAAGATGGTACCTTTAGTGTTTGTTTTAACAGTTTTGTTTATTTCTTGTCCTGTCCTCCTCCTGCAGTAAGTCGGAAAGTCCTAAGATAAGTGTTTTTTCATTCATATCCCTGAGCTGTAGGTATTTGGAGATGAGAAAAAATGTACTTTTTTGTTTTCCCTTTTCATTTGGAGGCCTCCTGTCAAGGTGCCCAGAATACTGGAGCAGATGGAGGAGGCACATGGAGCCGTGCTGGGAGACCACGCTTCCAGGAACGGTGCTTGTGTCAACCCACCTCCCAACAACCAGAACTGCTCCGGGAGCCAACATGCCATCCTCTGCACCCTGCACCCACTGCCAGCAGGACCTCGGACACGTGACTGTTCCTAATATTTATTTATCTGGCACCTGCTTCTAGAGATCCCCTATTTTTTACCTTGAGACCAACAAGGCCCTTTCACCATCAAGCTGGGGTATGGACACAGGATTAGAAAGACTCCTGAGATAGCTGTCACCCTTGCAGCCAAGAGAATGGGATCACTCGAGGGGCCAGACACTACAGGTAGCCCCAGAAGACAGCTGTTCAAGAAGAGTACTCACGGGTGTCTGCAGACCCCTTGAACCAAGATGTAAGGACTTGGTGGGACTTCCTGAGACCCTATTGATTCTCTTGTGGTGTTGGAGACCGCTGCCTTAAAATGGACACTGTGATTAGTATTACTCAGTGATGCCTCCAGACTAAAAGAATGTGAGGAAATGGCCCATATAGTGACAGTCAGCAGCCCCCACACTGGCCACAGCACACCGTCCTGCTTCTGGGTCGTTACCTTGATCAGTCCTCACAACTGATGGGAGAGGGGTATGATTAAACAATAGTCAATCCTGCTGGGGTGTCTGGAGGGAGCCAATGGATAGCATCCCTCTTCCCTTGAGATCTGAGCAAATGGATAAATAAAATAAAGGCATGAAAGATAGAAGCTAAAACAAATTCTGTATCACAAAGGCCCAATGGAAGGACACAGCTTCGTGTGAGAAGCCCAGAATTCAGCAAAATTGCCTCCTGGACACAGGCATGTTGATGAAGATGGTCTGGTCAGTGTAGATGGGGAGAGAACTCTTGCTTTTTCGAGGCAGGTGAATAGCTCCCAGGAAGGAAAGGGGGAGGGGTGAGTCAAGTGTGTCCAGCTTATTTTCCTAAATGTATCAATCAGATAAGTCACTCCCCTGGAACAGGAGATAGAGAAGGTCCAGAATCCAGAACTTCTACTTGGAAGGAAACATCAGGAGTGAGGAAAGAGCTGTCCCTCCCCAGTTTAGTTGTAGAGGTCAGGAAACTGACAGAGTGAGTAAGAGATTTTGTTTATGATACCCAATCAGTAAAAGGCAATGTCAAGTCTTTAGACTGCCAAGCCCAAGGCTACCATTTCATCTATGGAGACCGACTCTCAGGTGCAAGAGGACATCATCATCACTGCAGTCACTGGCCATTTTCCACCCTTCACCATGTGCATGCCCTCGCTTAGTATGTCTTCTCGGGTTTCACCAAAGACTGCCAGTATTCTCCTTCTCTAATATGATGTTTAAAGCTGACTGATCACTGCCCAGTATCCTCACAGAAGACCCATGTCAGAGAAAATGACCCCAAATTCTTTGCAGCTCTACTTACATGAGGTATGTTTTGGAGGACATTGCCGATGGTTTCCAGACCAACCCATCCTTGTTTGTCTTCACCTCTTCATACGTAGCAATACCGCCTTCAGCTGACATTGGAGAAGAGAGTTCAGAACAAAATTCTGTTACTTTTATTAAAGCTATATATTATTGAGAACATTGTCCATTTTGTTACGTAGTTCCCTGAGAAAACACACACACACACACACACGCACACACACACACACACACACACACGCCTTTTCTTTTAACCCTAAGAGTTCTGGGAGGTTTTCTAATTAGGATAAGCCTTGCTTAAAGTCAATAGTTAATGTAAATTTTATTATGTCATTTTAATAAATTGTGTTCCCTTTTTGAATTGGCCATCAGGAAACTCAAAACCAAACTTGTGGTTCTGTGCCAACTGACCAGTATAAATGTGAAAGCTTATGTCTCTGCAAATTCTCCTTCTTTGGAATTCTCCCTCTTACCACCCCCCACCCTATTTATAGTCTTAAGACAACAATATTTGTTTTCTGTTTTATGATAGACTAGGTATTCATGCAAGAATTCATAAATTCCATAAATAAAACATATCCTCTATTTTCTTCACTAAATTTACAATAAACTGATTATTAAATTTTATAAAAATTGTCAATAAATACATATTAGCCAGGCTTTTACATTTTAGAATCAGAGCATAAAATTTAATTTTATACACATTTCCAAATATTTAACCCATTCTCATCTGCCATCTAAAATCAAATGTAAACAATTAAAATAGATTTTCTTTTTAAGGTTGCTGACTCATACATGATCAATTACATTCTATTTTCAACACAGTGATTTATTTAAAGTCATTTTTTTTTCTCACAAAGCTAATTCATATGGTTAAGAGAAGCATTCAAAGAATAAAACATTTGACCCAAGTTAGTTCTGCTTTATTTCTGTAAATATATTCTAGATTTAAAATCATTAAATGCTTTATTTTGTCACTTTGTACGCCATGTAAAAAATATTGGCAGTTAATAAACTTTGATTAAAAAAAAAAAAGACCCTCATGAAAATACATCTTCCAAAAGCTCTCTGTTGGCATCTGCAGTTAAATTTAATCTCCTTAATATCCCATTGCCTTTGAGATTGGAAGGCTCTTTTTTTTTTTAGTTCTTGTTTTGGTTCATGTTTTCTCCCAGAATTATCAACTGTTGCTGTCATTCTTGTCGAAGTAGGTTATCTCATTGTTGGTTCATATAAGCCAAGCTTATTTCTTGCAAAATATTTTTTAATAATCCAAAGTTCAACCACTAAGCAGTTGTTATCAGTTTGGCCTTTAATATCAGAAGTAAAAGGGACAGAAAATGAGATCATTTTCTTTTCTATGTCTTCTTCCCTATTCTACTCTTTTATTTACAGAGAGTGAAGAGAAACTAAGTAGATTGGAGGTGGGGATATATTTTCTTTAATGTCAGATATATGCTAACATTATTTATTTATTTGAAATAAAACTAGTCATTGAGTTCTTATATTCATCTAGAGTGTCACACAGTTGATGTTAATTACTTATTTCTTCGTCCATTCACTCACCATACTTATTCTGTACCTACTCTGTACAGACATTGGCCTGTGAGCAACCAGGGGAAGAGCAAGGCCAGATTGTGGAGGAAAAGAGAGAGCTAGAAGCCAAAATGCTTGTCCCTTAGGAAGCCAACAGCCTACTTTAGGAAACACGGTACACCCAAGGCCCAGCATAGAGTCAGGGCCACATCAATGTGGGTTGTATTAACCTGAACCCACACTTCAATCTCAGGTCTCTAATTCAGCAACATATCCGCATGTCCACTAGGATACAGATCAGCCGGAGAACCTATGGGCTGAGACCACATGCATTACTCAGAAAGCAAGACCTTTAGAACCTGAGAAGTTAGAGTCATCCATTTTATTTCAGTAAACTTTTCCCATGTAGTCACTCCTGTTTTTCCCCTTACATGGAGAAGCACTATAAGAATGTAAGTTCTGGAGCTAGACCATCGAGATTTTTTTAACTGAAATATAAGTTACACATAATAAAAGGTAAAATCTTAAGATTTTGAACATTCAGACCAATGAGTTTTAGCAATTGTACACAGCTCTGTAACCGTCACTTGCCTGAGATACACACCATTTCCATCACCCCAGAAAGTTTCTCTGTGTGCCTGACCAGGCAATCACTTTATGATTTCTATTACAATAGATTAATTTTCTCAGTTCTAAAACATCAGGTAAATGGAATCATGGAGCACCTACTTTTCAATGTATGCCTTCTTTCACTCAAATAGTGTTTTCTGAGACATTATTGCATTTGCAGTGGCTCGTTCCTCTGTATTGCTGAATAGAACTCCACTACATGAATAGACAACCATTTATCCATTCTCTTATCAGTGGAAATTTGGCTGTTTCCCATGTTTAACTATTGTGACTAAGATTAATATCATCATTTTTGTACAAGTCATTTTTGTGCATGTGTGTTTTCATTTTTCCTGAATATATACCCTGAATTTAGCATTTCTGGGTCATAGAGTAGATATATGTTCAATTTTTTTTAAGAAACTACCAAATAGTCCTTCAAAGTGGTTGGGTTGTTTTGTTCTCCAACCAACAAATACATAAAGGGATCCAAGATGACAATGGAGTAGGTGGAAACTACACACACCTCCTCCCAGTGCCAAACTAGATTTGCAGCTAAATTATAGAGCAATCAACCTGAATGACCAACTGAAGGACAGCTGAACAGGAGTCTATGGATTTATAGCGGAAGCCACACAGAGACTGGTAAGAAGGGCAGAGGTGTGGAGAGGGTTGGCCCTTGCACTCAGGTGCGGCAGCTGAGAAGCCAGAGAGATGGCTGGGTTACAAAAGTTCCTCCTGGGGAATGTGGGGTCTCAACTTCATGTTGGGATCCCACACCAGAGCACCAGGGCCAGGAAAAGGAGCCTGCATAGCATCTGGCAGCAAAAAATCAGCAAGGCCTCTGTCCACTGGAAAGAGGAGGGAGTCTGCTAGAATCCACAGGTGCTTTCCTAAAGGGTCTAGGCAAAGGAGCTTGCTCTTGGGCACTCAGCCAGGATTTTGGTAGAGGAAAGGTGACTCAGGCATATGGAAGCCATAAAGAAAAGGTTTGCATGGTGTGGTTCTGGAGACTCTCTCTCTCTGGAGGGTCAGCTACCAAGATTCTGATCCTGAATCAACATCCTACAGCACCTTCAAGCACCATCTTTTAGGGTTGGGCCCTCCTATTCTCACAGCAGCAGCTGGGGGAGTGTACTAACCCAAACCTTAAAACACTGGAGACACCATCTGGCCAAGCTCTAGTCTGACAGAAAGGACTGTTGTTTGTACCCGACAGGGAACTGAGACACATGGGCTCTTTTACTGAAGAAACTACAGACAGACTCTCAGAGGGTCATTAAGCTGTGTGGTTGTGGAATGGGGGCCAATCTTTTCCCCCTACTGTGGGTTAAGCAGCCATCACCCCTAATGCAAGACACTTGTCAGGGTCTCTAGTAGCTCGGCTGCAGAACTAAAGGGAGGCATGCAGCTTACTCCCTTCCCAAAGGCCAGTGTCACCCCCAATGAGGGCAGCCTTGATCTGCTCCTCCAAGTCCCGCCAGCCCTGACCTGCTGGATTCAGTTCCCAAGGGGTGAGAACAAGACAGCTCCGCTCAAAGCTGGGACATTTGGAATTCATCCCCTTCAGAGTCTACAGTCAGGGGTTCAAGCAGACATGACTACAGAGTGAAGGGGAGCAGTGCAGCTCACTCCTTCCTGCAGCCCAGCTGGTGTCACCTCCAATGGAAGGACTTTTTTATCTCTTTGCCCACTTCCCAGTGACCCTTTCTTGCCAAGCTTGTCCTGCCGTGGAGACAGCTGGCTGCATCCACCCTGAACCTGTGGTGCACTGATCCTGTGGAGCTAGCATTGGAGAATCCAGCAGAGACTGAGTGTTATGGCTCTGGAATAGGGGACACATTCTCCCCACTGAGTACCTGACCATGTTACCCCCAAGTAGAGGACCCACAAGTTATATCCTTACGATCTGGTCACCCCCACTCTAGCAAGCTTAGCACATGGAAGAGTCAGAAGGTAGGGCCAGATTAGGCTCACTCTACAGCCTTTCTTCATAAGACTCCGGAGGAAGTCCAGGCAACATTGGGGTGGGAGGTGGAATAACTGACCAGTAGACGCCTACTTCAGGGAGCCTTGGGCTTTTATTGATCTTCCCCCAGCTCACAGCTTCAGAAATCCAATCCTGGTACACAGCATGGCTCCTCCCACACACATCCAGACCCTGTATGCATGACCACAAACACTGAATAGCGTGGTATCTCCTGATGAATAGCCCAAGGCAGACAGGTGCATCTGACATTGACCTGCACAAAAGCCCTGGTCAAGGGGGCCCAAAACTAATACAACTAGTTATGAATTTTAAATCACACCAGAGCTTGACCCAACTAGCCACACAAATGGCACAGCCAAAGGGGGACTCTGTCAGACACCAGTTAGGAACTTGGCCTCAGGCGGGGCAGCCCCTGAACAATGAGTCATACACAGTGACCAAGATTTATCCTTACAGTCATCCAGCCTGAGAGTTAACTCTACCCATGAACAAGCCAACAGTATTCAAGAATCAACTACAATGGAGAGGGCACATCACCCACATAAAAATTATTTCTGAAGCACCTACCTCAGGTGATGTAGAAAACTGAGCCACTGAGAATAGATTTACCTAATACACAAAGACAAACACAAAAAAGCAAAGAAAATGGGGAGATAAAGAAATATACCCCAAATTTATTTTTTTTTAAATCCACAAGAGAAATCCCCAGAAAAAGAACTAAATAATATAGAAGCAATTAAAATACCAGATGCAGACTTTAAAACATTGTTTATAAGGATGCTCAAGGACCTTAGGGTAAGAATGGATGATTCAATGAGAACATAAGCAAAGAGGTAGTAAGCATTAAAAAGGACATAGAAACCATTAAAAGAAACCAGACAGAAATGAAGACTACACTAGAAGGAATCAACGGCAGGTTAGATGAAGAAGAGAATTGAATTAGTGATTTAGAGGACAAGATAACAGTGAGTACTCAAGCAGAACAGCAAAAAGGAAAAAAAGAATTTAAAACAATAAAGATAGTCTAAGGGACCTCTGGGACAACATTATGCAGAATAAAATCCTCTTCACAAAGTATCAGAAAAAGAAGAAAGGGAGCAAGGAATAGAGAACCTGTTTGAAGAAATAATGGCTAAAAACTTCCTTAACCTGGTGAAGAAAAAAGTAACACAAGTTTAGGAAGCACAAAGAGTCATTATCAAGATGAACCCAAAGAGGCCCACACCAAGACACAGCATAATTAAAATGGCAAAAGTTAAAGACAAAGAGAGACTCTTTAAAGCAGCAAGGAAGAGACAGTTAATTACTTACAAGGGAACTCCCATAAAGCTGTTAACTAATTTCTCAACAGAAACACTTCAGGCCAGAAGAGATTGGCATGAAATAGTAAAAGTAATGAAAAATAAAGAACTACAACCAAGACTACCCTATACAGCAAGGATATCATTTAAAATTAAAGGCAAAAATAAAAATCTTCTTAGACTAAAAATAAAACAAAAGGAGTTTATTACCACCAAACCAGTATCACAAGAAATGTTAAAGAGCCTACTTTAGGAATTAGGAAAAACAGAGAGAGAGAGAGTGAGAGAGAGCAAGAAAGAGACATACATAAAGAACAAAATGGCAAAAAATATGTACCTATCAATAATAACTATAAATGGATTAAAGGCTCCAATCAAAAGATATAGGGTAGCTCAATGGATAGGAAACACAGCACATTTCTATGCTAGCTACAGGACACCAACTTCAGAGCAAAAGATACACACAGAATTTATTTATTTATTTATTTTTTTTTTTTCATTTTTCTGAAGCTGGAAACAGGGAGAGACAGTCAGACAGACTCCCGCATGCGCCCGACCGGGATCCACCCGGCCCGCCCACCAGGGGCGGTGCTCTGCCCCCCAGGGGGCGATGCTCTGCCCATCCTGGGCGTCGCCATATTGCGACCAGAGCCACTCTAGCGCCTGAGGCAGAGGCCACAGAGCCATGCCCAGCGCCCGGGCCATCTCTGCTCCAATGGAGCCTTGGCTGCGGGAGGGGAAGAGAGAGACAGAGAGGAAAGCGCGGCGGAGGGGTGGAGAAGCAAATGGGCGCTTCTCCTGTGTGCCCTGGCCGGGAATCGAACCCGGGTTCTCCGCACGCTAGGCCGACGCTCTACCGCTGAGCCAACCGGCCAGGGCTACACACAGAATTTAAATGAAAGGATAGAGAAAAAATATTCTATGCAAATGAAAATGAAAAAAAAGCTGAGGTAGCAATACTTATAACAGACAAAATAGACTTCAAAAAAAGATATAAGTAGAGACAAAAAAGATCATGATGTGATACTAAAAAGATTGGTCTAACAAGAGGATATAACCATTGTAAACACACAAGCACCTAACATAAGAGCACTAAATATATATAGAGAGAGAAAATCTTGGTGGATATTAAGGGAGATATCAACAGCAATACAGTCACAGTAGGGGATTTTAATAACCCACTGACTTCAACGGATAGATCTTCCAGAAAAAAAAAAAATCAACCAGGCAACAAAGACATGAAATGACACACTGGATTAGATGGATTTAATGGGTGTTTACAGAATATTATAGCCAAAAACAGCAGAATATACAATCTTCTCAAATGCACATTTAACATTCTTAAACATAGGCCACATCTTAAAAGACAAAATAAGTCTTAATACATTCAAGACGATTGAAACCATATCAAGAATCTTCTCTGACAACAATGGTATAAAACTAAAAATCAACTACAATAAAAAAACTAAAAAGTATTCAAATACATGGAGGATAAATAGGATGTAATTAAACAATGAATGGGCTAACAATGAGATATTGAAAGAAACCAAGTTACCTGGAAACAAATGAAAATGAACATACAACAACCAAAAATCTATGGGACACAGAGAAATCAGTCCTGAGAAGGAAGTTCACAAGCTTACCTCAAGATGCAAGAAAAATATCAAAGAAAACACTCTAATCCTACACCTAAAAGAACTAGAAAATGAACAACAAAAAAAAAACCTTAAGTAGAAAGAAAGCAATAATAAAGATTAGTGCAGAAAAAAAATGACAGAGACTAAAAAACCAATACAAAAGATGAATTTAACCAAGAGTTGGTTCTTTGAAAAGATAAACAAGATTGACAAATCTTTACCAGACTCACCAAGAAAGAAAGAGAATAACCAAATAAAATCAGAAATAAAAGAAGAGAAGTAACAACTGACATCACATAAGTACAAAAGATTTTAAGAAAATACTATGTTGACTGTATGCCAAAAAACTGGACAACCTGGGCAAATGGATAAATTAATAAAAACATACAATCTTCCAAAGCTGAATCAGGAAGAATCAGAAAACCTGAATAGACATATTATAACTAATAAAATTGAAATAGTAATAAAAATAAATATAGAAATAAATATATAAATAAACCTCCCAGCAAACAAAAGTCATGGACTGATGGCTTCACAGGAGAATTTTACCAAACTTTCAAAGAAGAACTAACACCCATCCTTCTCAAACTATTCCAAATAATACAAGAGGAGGAAAGACTTTCAAGTTCTTTTTATGAGGCCAGAATTATCCTAATTCCAAAGCCAAATAAAAACACTACAAAGAAAGAGAATTATAAACCAACATCCCTGATGAACGTATATGCTAAAACCTCAACAAAAAATTATTAAACTGGATCCAGCAATACATTAAAAAGATTGTACACCACGATCAAGTAGGATTTATTCTGGGGATGTAAGGGTGGTACAATATTTGCAAACCAATAAACATGATTCATCACATAAACAAAATGAAAGATAAAAGTCATATGATCATATCAATAGAAACAAAAAAAGCATTTGATAAAATCCCGCACCCATTTAGATAAAAATTTTCAGCTAAGTGGGAATAGAGGGATCATTCCTCAATGTAATAAAGGCCATATATGACAAACCCACAGCCAACATCATACTCAATGGACAAAAACTCTTGTTTCTTAAGATCAGGAACAAGACAGGGATGTCCACTTTCCCCATTCTTCTTCAACATACTACTGGAAGTTCCAGTCACAGCAATCAGAAAAGAAGAAGAAATAATAGGCATCCAAATTGGAAAGGAGGAAGTGAAATTGTCCTTATTTGCAGATGACATGATATTGTACATAGAAAACTCTAAGGTCTCCACCAATAAATTCAATTTAAAAAAAGAAATATCATGTCACTCCACTGGAATGGCTACTCTCAAAACAAAACAAAAAAAGAGGTAGAAAATAGCAAGTGTTAAATGTTGAGAATGTAGAGAAATTGGAACCCCTGTGCACTATTGGTGGGAATGTAAAATAATGATGCTGCAATGGAAAACAGTGTGGAGATTCCTCAGAAAATTAAAAACAGAACTATCACATGATCCATCATTTCAACCACTCAGTATATACCCAAAAGAACCTAAAGCAAGGTCTCTAAGAAATACTTGTGTGCCCATGCTCATACCAGCACTAGTCACAATAGCCAAGAAGTGGAAGCAACCTAAATGCACAGACTAATGAATGGATAGACAGAATATGATACACACACAGTGGAATATTACTCAGCCTTAAAAGGGAAAAAAAATGGTATATGCTACAACATGGGTGAACCTAGAGGGTATTAGGCTAAGTGAAATAAGCCAGTCACAAGACAATTATTGTGTGAATTCATGGATAGCTGGTATCTAAAATAACCAAATTGACTGAAACAGAAAACAGAATGGTAGTTACCATAGAGGGGGAGAAGGGAGTTATTTAACATGTATTGAGTTTCAGATTTGCACAATAAAAAAGTTTTGGAGATCTGTTTCACAACAGCATGAACATACATAACATTGTGAAAATACGCACTTATAAATGGTTAAAATAGTAGATTTTTATTATGTGTTCTTTACCCCATTTTTTTAAGAAGACTCTCTGTGTCTCTGTCAAAAAAGAAGAAAGAAGGAAAGAAGAAGAAGAAAAAGAAGAAGAAGAAGAAGAAGAAGAGGAGGAGGAGGAGGAGGAGGAGGAGGAGGAGGAGGAGGAGGAGGAGGAGGAGGAGGAGAAAAAGGAAAGGAACTGATTTTCCTCTAGAGCCTCCAGAAGGAATGTGGCCCTTGACTTTGGCCCAGGAAAACTGATGTGAGACTTCTGGCCTCCAGAACTGTGGGAAAATTAATTTCTGTTGTTTTAAACTTCCAAGTTTGTGGTGACTTCTTATGGCAGCCCCAGGAAACTAATATAGTGAATAAATGATTAACTCTTAAAAAAAATACATCAAAGTCCTGGTGGCTCCATATGATCACATGTGGTACTGGGTTTTCAGATTGGGCCATTCTCATGTGTGTGAAATAGTAGCTCACTATGGTTTTAATTTGCATTTCCTTGATGACTAATGACTTCTCATCTGCTTCTTGCTGTTGGTACATGATCTTGCATGACGTGTTTATTCAAGATTTTTGCCTAATTGTTTTTGGTTTGTCTTCTAATTGCTGGCTTGTAAGAGTTCTTTTTATATTATGGATATGAAATCTTTGTGACATATCTATCTTGCAAGTATTTTTTTCTGTGGCTTGAATATTCATTTTCTTAATGATGGAGCAGACCTCACTCGGTCTCTTCTCCCAGTTAAATTCTCTGGGGGAGGATTTAGAAGTACAGTCCTTTTGATATTATTCATCATCAGCCTTTGCTCTTTATCATACAAAGAAAGGCATTGCTCTAATTCTCTCCCTATCCACTTTCTATTTCTCTGCTTATTGTCCTTGCTGAATTTGATATGCCCCTAAAATCATCTTCATATCCCTAGTCTAAATGAGTTGCTTCATTCTCTGAACACACATAGCATTTGAATTGTCTATTTCTTTCTCTGTTGTTTACATGCCTTCAATTCAGACTTCTCTTGAGCTCCAGACCAACATAACTAACCAAACATACTCAGCATGTCTACTTGGACATTCCCCTCAAGCTATGCAGCTTCCAAATGCAATTCTTTATTCTCCCCTTTACAAAGATCTCTCTTTGGGCATTCCGTCATGGTAAGTGGCCCCATCACAGACCGAGTTCTTAATCCAGACACTTGGGTAATCTTCGACTCCCATAGCCAATCCCTCAGCCGAGGCCACCGCCCTCGCCACCCTCCCTGCTTCACCCCAAAGACCTTGCATCTACCCTCTTGTCTCCATCCTACTGCTACCTCCCAGCCCAATGACTGCCACTTCTTTTCTCGATACCCCTTTTGGCTTTGTCATTTTTCTCCTCACTACCATGTACTATGTAATCTTTCAGGTGGCTTAGAGAATGTGCTAAGATGTCTCTTCTCAGATCTTTGCATATGAAATTATCTTTGCCTAAAATGCTCTCCTTTCGGGCATCTAAGAGAACTTCACCCCACGCACCCTGATTCTCTCTGTCACAACATCCTCTTTAGTCCTTCCCTAGGACCTATCCCAGACTGTGGTCACATTTCCCTTGTTACTCTCTCCCACTAAGCTGTAAGTTCCAAGAGGGACTTACTTGTTTTTCTCATTCGCCCGTATATCTCCAGGACCCAGCAGAGTGCCTGGCACACACAAGGCACATACAGGAATTATTGAATGAAAGAATGTTTCTCTTACCAGTCCAAATCTAAAATAATGTCTATTTTCTATTCACTCCCAAAGCATTGCTTCCATTTTGTGGGTGTTCTAAATGCTTTCTTGGATGGATGGCATTGACTTCTTTCAGTGTCTTTCACAAACAGTGTCACCTTTTCCATATCAGCTTTTCTGCTTTTGCTCCCTATATCTTGCAATCTTTTCAACCCTTGCCCATCCAAGCTTCATAGCTCAGCCCCAAATCGTTTGTTTCTCTTACAGATCTATCTGCTACATGGATAGAGCTGCATCTACGAGATAGCAAATAATTAGCCAAGGCAATTTTAGGCAGAGTCAGTCAAATTGGTGAAGAATACCAGTTGCTTAATAGAGCTGATGAGTAAGTACCATGAGATAACAGAGCAGGTAGACACAGTGTCCGGACACAAACCCTTCCTGTTTCCTGTACTTTCCTCTGCCTGGTCTCACTCTCTCCTCTCATGACGGCATTTAGGTCTGATCCCCTCAGCCAAGGGGCAGATGGAGAAGTTGTTTGCAATTGAGATGAGAATATTTTATCAGACTTCCTACAAATGGGGTCCACTGAATTTTAATCTGCCAGCAAAGCACTGACAAAAAAGAAGAAAAAGTCTCAACAGGACATCCTGTAAGGTCGCCTCAGGAATTAGTGTGTTTTGGGTCAACATTCAGTCGATAGATGATAAACTTCCAAGGGCAACTGAGAGATCCCCGAAGCAGACACTTCCCTGGTCCCTCCAGCCTCCCAGCGAAGGCTACATGGCAGAAGGAACCTGGGTCAGGAGCCAGGAAGTCTGTATTCCAGACCTGGTTCTGGCCCCGGCTCCTTGGGTCACTGCCTGTTGGCGATGTGACTCTTCTGTCTCTCAGTTGCTCCACCTGTACAATGGAAAGAATATATTCTATGTTGCCCAACTGGGGTGTGAGAATGCTTGAAAATTAACATGCCATACAGATCTATGAGTCAAAGTTGTTTGTAAAATGAATTATGTTCTCTTCTTTTTTTTTTCATACAAGTCCACAATGGGCTCTCTATAATGGCAAGAGCTGCTAATGTGTACCAAACAGTTACTACGTGCTGGATATGTACAAAGCAAATTTATATGCACAAAATGCACGGTGCACGAATGATCTCCTTTAACTCTTATTACACTTTGGAAAAGGATGCTTTTTAAAAAGGGAACAAAAATATAAAAATGCGTGTATCTTATCAATAGATAGATTTTAGTACTGCCTCAGAAAATATCTGTACAAGCAAATTGAAACAGAGAACGAGGCAACCATCCCAACACTGCATTGCTACCACCTCTGAGGTACTCATCCCCACCTCCCTCACATGCAGATACAGTATGTGCACCAAACACGTACACAAATAATAGTAATAGTTCAGACTGATTGTGCAGTGACTACGTGCTGGGAACCGTGGCAAGAGTTTTACATGTGTTATTTCAATTACTCTTCAAATCAGCTGTTGTAGGAACTACAATTTTTAGCCCCAGTGATAATTCTGAGACCTGAAGAGTAGCTTGCCCAAGATCAGAGGCCAGAGCTGGACCTAGAACAGGAGCCAAAGCTTTCTGAAATCCAGAACTTCCTTTCCTATCCAGCACTCCATACTACCTCGCAATGCATTTTTCCTCATCTCAATCTTTCTAAATTGAGCTTTATAACTGATGCACAGATTAATATGGTTGCAGAGAGGTTTTTGATACTCAAAAATCAAATAGTTGTTATTAAGACAATGGTGCCTGAGAACACAGGAAAGAGCATGCGGTTATATGCACAACAGAGTACAAAGGCACAGAGCTAGAAGGCAAGAATCTTGGCTAAGACTCAGAGAGGCTAAGAAAATGAGGGGGTAAGCTAAATAACATTGAAATTTCATGCACATATGAACTGTAGTACAAGTGTGCGTAGAGGGTCAAGCCCCGGCCGACGGCCCGCCCACGCCCCAGCAGCTCAGGGGGAGTGAAGGGGCCGGCACACGCAGGACCTCGGCCCCAAGCGTGCTGCACATTTCTCTCGATCACAGGCCCTTTCAGCAGCTCTCCGAAAACACAGGCTGCTTCCAAGGTGCCTGTTCCAGCATCACTTCTGTTTACCCCACCATCAGGATGGTGTCATTTAGCCAGAGCCATCATTCATAGTCACACCAAATGGCCCATGGAAGAAAAGTTGGTTACACTCGAAGAACAGATGACAAGTGACAGGCTCTGCTCCTGATTTTTCACAATAACAGAGGAGACCAGCAACTGCCGTGGTGGTCCAACCCCCGAACAAACTATTCCTTTCCAAGCCGACTCAGTCTGCCGATATCCGCTCCTCTGTGGGGATTAGAGAGCATTCCCGTCTCTCCTGGAAAATTATATCAGGAGAGCCACACAAATAAAAATAAATCATTTAAGTTCCCTGCGTGCCCAGTGCAACCGAAGTAAGCAAGCTGGTGAGGGTGGCGGTGAGAATGAGCCAAAGAACAAGCACACGAAGGAGAAGAAAGGACTCCGGAAGTTCTCAACCCAAAGCAGCAACTGGGGACAATGAAACTGACTTTGCCAATCCCCAGGCAGGTCCATTCTACACGGCTTTATTTTGGCTAAGGAGAAGCAAGATGAGACTTCCCCAGTGAACGAGTGGACATTTGCCTGCTGCCTATAGGCTAATCAGAAGTCACTGAAACCAGGAAGTGTGGGAGTTTTTCCAGCCTGCTCTGTGGAAGTCATTCAGTTCTAATTAAAAATTTTTACTAAAAAGGCCCAGTCCAGTTTTAGCACTGCTATTTGTGTGGTTGTGATCTACAAAAAGTGGGCGTATTGTATGATTCAACCTAATACTTTGTGGATTCACTCTCCTAGGTGTTGAAAATAGGGAGATAAGACACAGTCTAACCTCAAGGGGCTGCCCAAAGAGAGCCGCATAAAGAACTGGCTGCACGTTATTTCCAATGGCCCACCTATGAAAGCAGCCCAAGTGCCCGTCAATCAGTGAGTGGGCAGAAGAGCTGTGGTACATTTACATGATGGAATACTACCTGGCCGTAAAAGAGAATGAACTCTGTTCATCTGTGATGACATGGCTGGACCTAGAGGGTATGATGCGAAGCGAAATAAGTCAGACAGAGAAAAACAACTACCATACGATTTCACTTACATGTGGAATCTGATGAACAGAATGCACAAACAAAATAGAAACAGACTCATAGACACAGGAAACATGCTGACAGTTGTCAGAGGGGTTGGGAGGTTGGCAGGGAAAGGTGAAAGGACTACGAAGTGCAAACCGGTAGTCACAGAACAGTCACAGGGATGTGGGTGACAGCAGAGGGAATGTTGGCAATAATACGGTGATAACTGTGTATGCGGCCGGGTGGGGACTTGAGGCAGCGAGGGGACCACTCTGTAAAGGACATGATTTTCTAACCACTTCGCTGTACATCTGAAACTAATACAGAATAATGCTGAAGGTAAACTATATATAATTTAGAAACAAAACTGTCTGCTGACTGGGGAAGTTTGGTGTTATGAGAAAGACCTACAGAGGAAAGTGGGGAGGGGGTAGAAAGGCAGAGTTGAAGTAGGAGCTCACTCCTCTAACTAACAGGAGTCCAGACCCAGCGGAGTGAGCACAAAGCCCCCTTCCTTCTTGCCATCTCAGCGTCAGAGGATCCCAGCAATCCCAGACTCTCAAAGCAAGTGTAAGTAAGAGCACGGTGAGTTCTGAACCTGCCAACCTTGACTGGGTCCCGTTAGCGTTTGTTATTTTTATGGGTCCCTGAACGCTTCCCTTGAATATTAATTTTCCTCAATTCTTTAAGTATATATTAGTTATTACATATTTTTGATTAATATTTGATGGCCGCTTAGGCTGCCAAGAGCGCCCATAAATTTCCCAAGTGAATATCTGGTGCTAGGTAAGTACGGAAGACCCCTTGTGTGAAGCGAAGACATCAATCATTTTAAGTCCCTGACACACCTTAATGCCCCAAGATATATTGCTAAGAAGCCCATAACAAGTCATTAAAAATGAATGTCTTGTGGCAGTTTTCATGTCTGCAGAATTCAGCAGCCGAGGGAGGGGAACCTGAGATTCGGCAGAGCCTGGGGAGCTCACCGACATCTCTTTGAGCATTTTTTAAAAACTCCCTACTTCTCGTGCCTGGACCAGCTTTATAATTTGTGAGGCCCAGTGCAAAATGAAAATGCAGGGCCCCTTGTTCAAAAATTATTAAGCATTTTGAGACAGCAAAACACAGGGCATTTCTAAGTGTGGAGCTCCTGTGACTACGACATAGGTCACACACCGTGAAGCCACCCCTTCCTCTCTCTCTCTCTGTCCCCAGCACTCTCTTCTCTCTCTGTCTAGAATTTAGCCTCTATTCTCAAGTCCTTTAAAAACAACATCAATAATTTTTTGAGATACACAAGGGCACTCTAGTTTCATTAACTTTTATTTTCATTAACTCATGAGATCAAAGAGGAGTCTTTTCATTAACCTTAGACGTGCAATTATTACCTTAATTTTACAAATGAGGAGATTGACATTTGTGATAGTTAATCTTTTGTGTTAACTTCCTCTTTTGGTGTCATTGGGCTGTAGGGTGCCCAGATAGTTGGATAAATCTTTTGCTGGGTTTGTTGCTGAGGGTGTTTCTGGATGAGCTGACATTTGAATGAGTAGAGTGAGTAAAGCACGTTGTCCACCCTAATGTGGGTGGGCCTCATCTAATCAGTGGAAGTCCTGAACAGAACAAAAAGGCTGCCCCCATTCCTGCCTGACTGCCTTCAAGCTAGTACATTAGATTTTTTTCTGCCTTTAGACTCAAACTAAAATATCAATTCTTTCTGGGTCTTCAGCCTGCCAACTTCAAATCTTTGAACTTGTGAGCCAATTCTAATCCATAGATATATAAATATAATTCATAGAGATAGATAGATAGATAGATAGATAGATAGATAGATAGATAGATAGATAGATATGGCCTATTGGTTCTGTTTCTGTGAAGAATGTTGACTAACACCAAGCCCATATAAGTGAAGTAATTTGCCCAGTGTCTCAGAGCTGGTAAGTGGCTGTGTTGCAATATGAATACAATAGATGTATACCCAGAAATGACTAAAGTGGTGTTGAATAAACGTGTGAACTTGGCCTGGTGGGGAAGATAAGACTAACTCCACGAAGCAGGGCAGAAACCCATAAACAGCTTTCATTCTGTTCAGGACAGAACAAGTTGAGCAGCAGTTCAATGAAGAGAGGATGCCACCATGAGCTCAGGCTGAGCTCCCAGATAAAAAGATACGGGAGTCCCGGGCTCCGGCCCCAAAACTGCTTCTACCGAGACGGCCATGCTAGTGGAGCAAGTTCCTGCTCCCCAGGTCCTCAGAGCCTCATCTGGGAAGAGAGTGAGCTGGACTTAACACCCTTAGGGAGGTCCCTTCCTGACTGAATATTGAGACTTCCGTGGTTCAATTCTATGAGCTTCTGGGAGAAAATTGTCTAAGATGCAAGGTACATTTTCTCTTCTAGTTTCTTAAGATGATATTTGTTTTCTGTTCACTATAACATACCTTACTGTACTAGAAAAATGGTTGCAGACTATGCCCTCCAATTACACAGAGATATGCACAGGGCGAGAAGAGAGATTTTGCCTCCAAAACGCCAGTGATACCTGGGGGACCTACTGCCTCAGCTTAAGTTCATACGCACTTACCTAAATCTTCAGTCTGATCTTATTAGACATCAATGTTCTGAAAGCGGGTACCGGATGGCAAAAGAAACTTCAAAGAAACCTGTATCAGAAACCAGAAGTCAGTTCTTATCCGTGTTCTCAACCACAGGAGAATGATGGCAAGTCTGAATGAGAAAGGCATAGAAGGTAATCAACATTTGTTGAGCCCCTCAATTTGTGCCAATCCCTGAGGATGGCATTTGATGTATACCATCTCATTTAGTCCTCATGACAACCTTGTTAGGCAGGAAGTACCACCCCCACTTTGCAGATACCAATAGGAGGGTCAGAGAGGTGCGGTGACTTGCTCCCGGCTTCCCAGCCTCCGAGCAGGAGCAGAGCCGGAAGTCGCTCCCAGCCCTTCCCATTGCTTCACACTCTCCGGAAATGACCTGGGCTAAGATCCCCAAAGGAAAGAGTGTTTAAAATTGACTTAGGTATCTTGACGTGTCCTAAAGCCACTGGTTTATTTTATCAAATATATTAGTATTTATTCACTGCTTGCCAATATTTGGGTCAAGTCAGAAGATTGAAGGTGAATAAACTCACTTCCCATAAAGGGGGTTGATAATGGATATGATTCCACTTTTATTTATCCTGTAAGGTCCTGGGTCTCATTGTTTATCAAAGATTCCCAGGGCTGCACAAGGGACTGTTTTCTTGTCCCCCTGATACAAGGCCAATCTACCTCGTAATGAACCCAAAGAGCATCAACATCCTCTTTTATTGAAGTCTCCAGCACAGAAAATGTCACCTGCATGGACTAAATCATCCCGTGTTCCACCAATCCTACCACAGATAAACTGCAGTATAACTTCACTCTGCCCTGCTGTGTTCTATGGCTCTGTTCCCCCCAGTCCTGACCTAGCAGTGAACATGACCTTAGGACTTTGGAAATGTAGCACAATATACAGCCTCTAAGGCAACAGCAGTGACTGAGAATTTCTTCTCCTCTGTCACACACACCCTCACCACCTCCCTAAACCTCCGCATCCTTCCAGCCCCTTTAACTTTCCCATTTATTTCCCTATAGTTAGTCCTGTGGTAATTATTTAGACCAACGATTTTAAAACAGGGGCAATTGTACCCCCCAGGGAACGTTTGCAATGGCTCGAGACAGTTTTAGTTGTCACAGCTGTGGGGGTGTTACTGGCATCTAGTGGGTAGAGGCCAGGGATGCTGCTAACCACCCCAGAGTGTGCAGGACAGCCCCCAACAACAAAGAACTCTCCAGTCCAAATTTCAATAGTGCCACAGTTGATAAATCCTGATTTAGACCCAGGATGGCAAGTTTCTGCCACGAGTGCTCTTCCTCCCCACTCCCCTTGTGTCCTTTGCTGTCACATCTGCTTGATCAGGGCATTCATTCCCCCTGAGCCTAGTTCTGAACCCAGAAACCTCTCAACACAGGGCTCCAGGCAGCCACCAGTGTGTGATAGGTGCTGAAATGCAAAATAAGCTCAAGCGGACAGCCTTACATGAGGCACATTGTGAGTTGGCCATTTTTACCCATTTATGTTGTAGCCTTTTTAAAGCAAGGATCATATTTTTTTTATACTCTAGAGTCCCCAAGAGCTCCAAGATGAAGAAAGAAAATGATAGCAAGAGAAAGAGAAAGGGAGGGAAGTAAAGAAAATGAAAGAGAAAAGAAGGGAAGAAAAAGAAATGAGTACTGAAGAAAAGAATGAAAAGTGGAAGAAATAAAGTTCTCCAACTTTATGATATCCACTGAGATGATATCTCCAACATGACTGAAACTTACTCTGCATATTCTTAAGGTAACTCTTCAACATGCAAGGAGCCAACATGGTAAATTTCCCTGCAGCCAAGAGGCTGACCCCTGTCATGAGAACCTAGTCCCTATGTCCCTCTGGTCATTGCAGCTGACCCAGGCTCCCTGTAAGAACCCCCCTGTCTTAGTACAGGGCTATCTTGCCAAGTGATGAGAAAGAGCTATCACTTGCTTGTCACTTTTCCCAAAGACCACACAAAGTACCCTAAAGAACTGGGTTCAAGTTCTTCCCAAATGTTTGTCATCCTCATCTTGGTGTGGACTGCAGATGCAGGCAAGGGCACTCATCCCAGTTAAGGCTATAACCAATGGCCAACAACGATGACATTGAGCCAAAGCAAAATCCTAAACAGTGCTTACTGTTGATGGAGTCTTGATGGATACTTTTTCAGTGTTTTTATAGCTTAGATCTTCAGAAGAGATTTGGCAGGCCCTTAGTATTAGGTTACATGGGTTTATAGCCTTAAAATGGCTCAACCATATGTCTGTCTTGAACTCTTCCCTAATAAATGTGGAATTGTAGGCAAAAATTCTCACTCCTCAGAAAATAATAAGACTTGCTACTGAGTAATCAAAGTGATCAATTTCTTGGAAAGAGTCTTTGAAGGCACATATAGTTTTTGGCACTGTGTATCTTGGGATTTTTTTCACCTCCACAGTATTGCCAACTAAAAACCAAGCACGGTTTGTGTTTCAGATATTTCCACGTGTCTCCACCAGCTGAACTCACCGTCTAAGGTACAAAGTGTTTGCTCAATGTGGCTTCCTGTGCTCAGCCCCAACACTGCCCAGACTCATAACCCCCTTCCACTGATTAAAAAAAATTTTTTTTCTTGAACGTATCCCTGTTCTCAGAATCCATCTGTTAAGTCTTTTCATCGATGGCATATTTGGGACCTCACGCCATGCAAAATTCCACAAAGGAAGCTTCTTTGTCCGTTGTAAAACGAAGTGATCTCTCTTCTCCCCTCTCTCGGCAAAAGAGAGCTGTTTGGATGAGGCCCCAATCCCTGGAGGGAGGACATGGAGGAGGCAGGAGGAGATCGTCCTGTTCCGTGGATTCTTACTTAGTTCTTACTGCCCTTCCTACGAGGTAGACCAGAACAACACAAATTATTTAGCCTCAGTGAACAACTGTGCAACAGCGTGCAGATACTTCATGAAAGTTTAAAAGGATTTAGCTAAAGGGGACCACATGTAAACTCAGCATGTGTAGAGTCATGACATTCTCTGAGAAAATTCCAGAAAAGAGGTCATAGGGCCACCATGCCCCCTTTTTCAGTGACTTCTGAGCCGCTGTGCTGCGTACCCCTTTAATTTCTAGGCAACCAGGCCTAGCAGGACCTGTATGGGCAATGGCTCTGTGAAAGCAAAGGAATCTGTTGTCACCTTTGCCTCCTGTAGTGAAGAAATTGGTTCTCATGTTTTCCCCAGCTCAGTAGCGCAGGGCTTTGCTAATCTTGCTGAACACTTCAGTTTTTAGATGGTATATCAATGAGGCATTCAAACAGAGCAGTTTATACACAAAAATTCTGTCTGCTTTGGAAAAGATTATCCTTTTATAAACACTCTGCAGAAAACATAAAAGCAAATAGGGACAGCACATAGAACAGGAAAGATGTTAGCAGGGAGATTAATGCTGAATAGGTCGAAATGAATGGCGCTTACTAAAACGAGGTCCAGATACTTTGGCTGCAGTGAGACATAAATAATGGGAATGACACATCGTTTATTTGGGATAATGAGTTGATCCAAAGTAGAGGCCTAGGACAAGAGATTAAAGATTAAATATCCATCTCCTGATGAATATCAGTAGCCAACTTTAACCTTTTCCTTCCAAAAGTACAATTTTACTTCAATAATTCTACATGCTTATGCTACAATATAGAAACAGGATCCTTAGAAAACGACAAATATTCCTCGAATCATTTTCTTCCCCTGGAGGAAATCTTTGCCCCACATTTCAAGATAGGGAGTGCAATTTTCTTTCTAGGCTAGAAGCCTCTGGGTACCGCGTTAAGGAGAGATTCTCCCCTTGAGACTCTGCATTTGATAAACCTTGCTTAGGGGACTCTATTCACAGCTCCTTGTTTATTCACTTAACAAAGTTTTTCAAAAGGAAAGTGAGACTGGCACAACCCACTACAAATTTCGCAGAGCTAGTGAGCCCCATAGAGTGGCAGAATGAGAAAAGCCTTAAAAATCATCTCATCCAAACTCCCCATGCCACAGGTGAGGGAACTGACACACCCGTGGCCAAGGTGTCCCGGCGCAGTCCCATGACTACTTAGAAGTGGGGCTGGGACTATATCAAAGCCTTCTGGTTTAGAGCCCCTACTCTAACTGCACCTTGCTGCCTCTTTATTCCGTCATAATGGTCAAAGCAGCTTGCTGGAAGAGCCAGCACCCCACATGCTCAATTAGAGCTCAGAATTCATGAAAAACTTAGACTGTTGGAAGCTCTGAATAAACAATGGTTGGAAACAAACAAAAAAATAAGTGAGACAGAGGAGTTGGAGCAGTAGGCGGAAATACAGACAAGGAGGGTGCAAAGGGAGCAGACCGCAATCACAGATGCTGGCGATGCCAGCCCCCAGTCCCTGGGCACAATTTTGGAATGGTCCATCAGTGGCCCTTCCCTATAAAGGGGCAGGAAGACACCAGGCAAGAAGAAATCGTGTGGTTTGCCCATTTCTTGGAGCTAAGTAGCTGCCTACTGTTCACAAACCGAGACCAGGAGGGTGGTTTTGTTTCTGGTAGATACCAGTGGAGTGGGGAGAACAACAAATTCAAATGCAGCATTAAAAGAAAAAAAAAAAAGGAAAAAGAAAACCCAGGCCACCAACCAGACAGGAGCTGGAGACCATCACAGGTTAACCCCACAGCTGCTCACCTGCAGAGAGCAAGGTCAGGATTTGGCTGGTGTCCCATGCGATATCAGGTTGGTGGTTTCAGTCTATGCTCCAGGGAACATTTGTCTTGGTGCCAAACCAACATGCATGCACGGTTGGCAGGCTGTGCTCCGGAGGCCAGCGATGAGGAGCGGTGGAAGTGTATCCATTTTCACTTTGCAAGTATTTGCATGCCAACGGCTTGGCCTTTGCTGCTCTTTACAGAAAGAGGGGAATTTATGCTTGAGAGAGAGAGACTCTTACCCCACATGCAGGTAGTGCAGCCAAGTGATTCCAATCCGCTCACCTCTTTCCTTGGGTGAGTGCTCTGAAGTTCATCATTCTGTCCGAGGGAGTCCAGGGAGAAACAATCAAACCACCTCTTAGATAATAAAGGTGTTAATGGGGCCTCTGCACCAGATATTCACAGGAAGGAATTTTTCATGTGACTCAGATTTTCACTTAGATGGAGTAATCAGGAGAAAAGGCAAGATATTCACAGGACTTCTTGTATAAAGAAAAATATGTTAAACAGAAATCTTTAAGGAAGTTTTGAAAGAAAGGCCATGATAAACTCAAATATTTTTTGGAGCACTGAGCACACTCAGCACTGAGAATCCAGGAAAGAATACCACCACCCAGCCTCCCTAAATTGAAAGAGTGCCCAGAGGAATGTCACTAGAAAACAGACACATTATTAATGGTTTTAACAAGTGATATGAAATATCTGGTGCATTTAATTGTGGAAAGAGGGAAGCTATAAAAAGGAAGGTGGGAGAAAGACTTCCCAAAAGAAGTATAAGGTTTTCACTAAATTTTTTCATGATGTCCAGCCCCAGTTGAGGGGATTGTCAAAATGAGGAGTAAGCTACTGATAAACATGAGGATCTTGATAAGCCAAATTCTTATTTTTCTTAATATACATTTAACGAAAAAAAATCAACATTTCTATAGATAAGTGAGAAAAAAAAATCCCCTTTCATCGCTAAAATACGTTGTGAGTTCTAGAAGGCCGAGCTTATAACACATTTCTCCAATTCTGGGCCTGCTTATAAGATTGGTTTATAGTTCAGACTAAAGTTAAATTTCTGCACCTAACATGGTGGCAGATGCATAGTAAATGATTGATAAAAAACTTCTTAAAAGACATACTGAATGAGTGACATTCATAGTATGCAGAACTCAACCCCAGATAAGCCAATTATCAGGGTCTATCTTCTGACAGGGACAATGGCAAGAACCATGAAGAACATTTAAGTTACAAATAAAAGGGCCACAGTCTTAATGGTGTTCCAGGCTCCCAGGGAGAACTAGAATAAGGAGGGAGGCTATGCGCAAGGGATATGCACGTGCACACTCAACTCTTGATTTGAGCAGCCAACCACAGTTCCACACTAAATGTGCTATGTCCTGGGGATTCTGACAGTCAGCTTTCATTAGTTTTGGCTCAAGAACCAGACAGGGAAAAGAAAACAAAACAACCTTAAGATCTGCAGCAAGGCATAACTGGAAAAAAATGGAGGCTTGGACAAATGTTCAAATTACACAAGATACGTCTACCCCTTCATCAGCATGAAAGATAAGACACTGATTGAAATCTATCAATTTGCAGGTATTTCACTGTGCTTCCACGATCCATCTGTTCCTAAATCAGGGACAACCTATTTTGTAATATTTGTGTAGCATCTATTTTAAAAGAATCACTCAAACAAATGTAGAAAAGCAAGTACAACCCACTGCACTGTTGCTTCCTGACTGTGCACCTACCATAGTAAATAGAGCCCAAAGGCAAGAGTGAATGGGCATTGGATCCATTTCAGGGTTAGGACCCAAAATGGTTCTCTCATCAGAATCCCCAGGCTGCTCATTCACTTTGTGAAATCTAGGAATTTGCTTAATATCCATTCAGCAAAAAAGTAGAACAAAAAGACCCATGAAATGATTAGCTAGGAGAAGGGTTGGAGAAATAGAAATACTCAGGGGGGGATTTCAGTTAGGTCCTTTGGTTACAAGGAACAAATTCCCCCACTCGTGCCAGGAAAGAGGTGCTTTTCATTTTGGTTTGGTTTTATTCCTCCAATTTGATCTCAAGAACCAGCAGAGAAGGGCAACCCTCCTTGTTGTCCAATTTGTGTACAGTATTTTGTCTCAACATTAGTAAAAACCTAGTTCTCTTCATATAAAAGAGGCAAAACAAGACAGGCTAATTCAGCAGCAAACTGAATATGTAACTTCTCAATACACTTTTCTTCAAAAAATATCTCCAATGTCACTTTTGTACACCTTTTTTTTTTTTACAAAATATGTTTAACTATCAGACTCTCAATAATTTGTGAGATTTCAGTGTTTTAAATTTTTTTCTATAATGTTAATTATAGAAATATGGCAATAAATTATTTATATAAAAATGTTGGTAATCAGAGTTACCAACACCAATATATTTTCACGAGAAGAAATTTTCCAGAGCAAACTTTATTGGTTCTGAGTATTTCTGGTTTTTAACGGTTTCACTATAACATACCTAAGTGTCACTTGCTTTGTGTTTATCTCACTTGAAATTTGCTAAGACTCTTGAATCTATGGGTTGATGTCTTTCATCAGTTTTTATAAAGTACTTGACAATTATTTTTCAGATACTGCTCCTTCTCATTGTCTTTCTCCTATCCTTCTGAGATTCCAGTTAATACATATCTTAGAACGTTCGACTGTCTTCTAGCTATCTCTTTTGTTCTGTCCAGTTATTTTTATTTTCTTCCTGTAGTTTCACTACTTTATTTGGACTTATTTTTGACTATACTGATCCTGTCTTCTGCTACATACAATATGCTATTAAATTGAACCAATGAATTCTTATTATCAGATATAATTTTTTTAGGTTATAGAATATTTAATTCCTTTACCTAGATTCAAATTTTCAGGTGATCCTGTCCGTCTTTTTATCCCTTTTGTACATATTTGCCTCCACTTTATATCATATATTATAATAGTTATTTTAAAGCCTTTGAACTATCTCAAACATCAGACTCATCTATGAGATACATCTATTACTTACTTTTTCTCTTGGTTATTAGTCATGTTTTTCTGCTTCACAAACTTCACAATATTTTATTGTATTATTATATAATGAACAACATGTGTAACAGGTCTTAGTGATTGAAGTCTTTGTTATTTCCCCCAGGGGACTGGCACTTTCTTCTAAAAAACAGACAGGGAGAAGGACTGATTATCTCAATCCAATGAGGAGTCCAACTGAAATGGGGCTAGATTGCAACTTGAGTTAGAAACAGCCCACTTCTGTTCTCAGATATCTCCAGAACAGTTGTGTGTTTGCGGTAGACCCATGGAGATGGTTTTCCAGGTGCTCTGAGGCAGTGAGATCCTTCCCAGTCCAGCCTCTAAGCCGCTGAAGCCACCCCAGCCCTCAGCAAATGCTTCTTGGGAAAACCTGGTTAAGACATCTGGAGCTCTTCCAGATCATAGCTTGTCAGCTTCCCCTGCCCACTTGTCTTTGCCTAGTTAAGTCCCTCTGCCTAAACTAAGCCTGACTGACCCTTGCCTTATGATCACATTTATAATTATTTCCAGGAAAGAAAATGGCCAGTCATCTCAGCTGAGCTAGGAAGAGAACTCCTCTCTGGAATTTTGATTTATCTAATATACTGCTCACAAAAATTAGGGGATTTCTCAAAATAAATATGAAGCTATAAACTACCCCCTAATTTTTGTGAGCAGTGTATTTTTTGTTTCCTAGTTCTCCAGTGTCTTTAAACACACACATTTTTGCAAATTAATCTTATGTCTTCTAGTTATTACAGAAGAAGTTAGTGGCTTCCCACAATATACAACTAAGTTCCCCCTAGTCCAAATTAATTCTACAAATAATTTTCTACATAGAATAGGCAAGCTTTTCCAAATATTTCTACATTTTATATTTTACTGACATGATTTTTATTTAGCTCAGATTTTTCATGCAATTTCTCAAAAAAAATTGATTTGTTGATCAGTATTTTTGACCATATGAAATTGCATCGTTCATAGCATCTGCCATCGTGAGTTTTCATCTGTGACCATAGTTTCTACCAAGTTTAATTTTACCCATTCAAAATCTGCAGGCTTATACTTAGTTGAGAAGATTTCTTTCTTCAGTCAAGTTTTAGGCTCTCATACATTTTATCAAATATAGTTTTAGAAACTGTATTTTCTACTTTGTTTTGATTATTTTTACCAGGAATGTCCATCATAAATTCAATAAAAGACTGATGATATGTGCTTAAGTCTTATTTAATTTCTAAAAAAAAAAAAATTTGTGCAACTCTTCTCAGAGAATTTTTTAACATCCTGAATTTGTCTATCGCATTTCTAACAAATTTCTTCTACATGTTTCTAATCTATATAGAAATAGTGCCCAGTGTTGGCAGTGCAAAGAGTGGTCAGCTTGTATTGAACAGCAAGACCAACATGCTTTGTGTTATGATTAGAACACAAAGACCCTGGGAACTGGAACAGCTCTAAGGGTCAGAGTTGAAGTCATCTCAACTTGCTTTGTCCTTGCTTCCCTCTATGACTCTGCTCTTACCTCCACTCTACAAAAAGCTTCCTGTGATCAATCATGATTGCTCCACACCCTCATAACCTCAGATCTCCCAGACTCCATTAAGGCTGTCCTTTCTCTGTATCATGACCTTTCTGCTTTAATCCCCTCACCTTTTTTGATATGATGTCTGGGCTCAAATTCCTGAGTGAAGAATTGTGATTAGTCAGTCCAATGTGGCCTGAAGGCTCCAAGGACCCAGGTTTCGGAAATGTTGCTTAACAATGTCTCTAACCCATGGTTTCTCAGCATTGATCTGCAGACCACCTTCAGGTCTAAAAATCACCTTTCTCCAGTCCACAGCCTTATGTCTTTCCCCTGAATTATACTTCCCTCAGCCATTGGGGGAACAAGCAAGAGGCTGACAGGCTCCCAGCAGCCTTTCCCTACCCTGTGCTACAAAAAAACAAAAAACAAACAAACAAAAAAAAAACATCCTGGTGTAGCTGATGTCGAATCAGTCTGAGTTCAAAATCCAGCTGTACCACCAACAAATTCATCCAGAGTGAGTTCCTAAACTCTCAGTCTTAGTTTCCTTGCCTATTAAATGAGAGAGTTATATCTGCCATACCGAAAGAAATGACATAATATATATATATATATATATATAAAAGGCTTTGCACAGAAAAAGACAAGTTCCTTTTCATCTGAGGACGAGTCCATGGTGTCACCTTCACACACAGAGAGGAGAGCACAGTGATAGTATGGGGCCGGAACCAAGCAAAACCCACGAGGTGAACCCAGGAAATAAATGAATGGATTTGCCAGCAAAAGACACTGTTATTTTTTCTCCCTGCCAAGCCTGATTTTCCCAGCGATACCGCATTTCTTTGGATAACTCGGCAACCACTCCATCCAGATATAGTCTCTCAGGCAGGCAACATGTTTACAGTCAAAATGCTCGCTTCCACTTCAAGTTTCCAATCCCCTGCTGCTACTTTCTGCAAACTTAATTAATTAGTTGCAGCTAACATTTGTTCAACCTCACGCGGCAATGGGAGACTGGAGGAAACGGGCTCTCAAAATTAAAAACATTTCAAAATATTGTCTTCTCCCAAGAAAACATTTCTTTCTTTTTTTTTTTTAATTCACACTCCATTTGGATAACTTCAAGGATTTAAAAGAAAACAAACAAGGGAGTTCCAATTAATGTGGATTGTCTTTAACTATTTCACCACCTAGGATCTATGCTGCCATGCATTATCCGAAGCCTTGGCCTCCCCTTAAGAGCTGTGCAAGGGGTCCTCTACCCGTCTCCCTTGTGTGGCTTAGTGACTACATTCAATCTTGGTGTGAAAATGCTTGCCACACATTCCATCCGTCAGCAGGTTAAGATGTGCCTAAACACTAAGTGATAATGTCTTAGAAAATTAAAAGTTCAAGTGCCATATGGAAGGCAAACAGGTACAATACATTTTTATTTTTCTTATTGATTTGATTGTTTCACTACAGACACATAAGTACATTGGTTAGGAAATAGCCCTGTAAGCAAATGTCACCTTATCCCCACAGATTGATCCAAAGGTTCCCAATTGGGGCATCCTGATTGGCTGGCCTAACAGCTACATGTTGAGCATGTGCAGTCCTTGGAGGGAGGCTCCTCCAATGACCAATGAGTATGAGATGGTGTCTCCATTGCTGCTCTTCCAATACCTGCCATAATTTCTGTAAGGCATTTCCTGTGGAAAAAGGATAAAAAATATGGGTTCTGTCTATAGTGCACAATCTGTGAGACACTCTACACAAGGTTATGCAGATGTAAATTGCTGTTGTTGCTGATGTTGTTATGAATAACACAGTAGAAAATGACTAGAGTTTAGTGACCTGCTTCTTAATCACAGCTCTTCACATAAACTGATCAGGTCATTCACTTCCTTGGGATACAAGAGAGTAGGTCAAGGTGGTGAACAGCAACATAGTAAGAACAGCGACAAGTGAAAGACACAATTTTGGGGGATGCTTCTACAGGCTTTGTGAGACTCTCTTAGAATTGGTATAGTTGGGTGGAGTTATCACCAATTTCTTTTTCATTGTATTTTCATATGTGCTGATAATAGTTATTAGATTCAAAAATGTCACACAGTTTGAGGATCATTGCTTTGATCACAGAAGTAGAAGGGAACAAAAGGGGAAACTTAAGAACACATAAACTAAACCCTTAATCACTAAGTCAGCACCATTAACTTCTAGAAATGTGAGGGTATGAATGTTTTCAGAGATTCAGGTCAGCACTTGCCAGAAAACTAAGCAAAGCTACTATAACAATAGAAAAAACTTGGTTTAATTTTGTATAAATGTTACCAATAGTTATTTAGGTAAAAATATCTCCACTTATATGTGACTATAATAGACATGGTAATTAAAATATTATATCAGATTATTTTATTATAACATATATTTGCTTTCACTCAGTTTGAACAATGTCTTGCATGTGTGTGTATATCTCTGTGTGCTCAAATAGAGACTGATATAGCAAATCTGTCTTTCTCTCTATATATATAATATATTCATGCTTTATATATTACTGTTCAAAGAGAGATAAAGATATAGAAATATAGCATAACCTCTGTCTTCATATATATCTATTATATATATGTGTGTATATATACTATCTGAATAAGAACATATATATAAAGAGGAGGGGGCTCAAAGCTCAGACAATTAGTTGCCTATGAGTTATTAATAGCCCTTCTCCTTACTAAAATAACCAGATTTGTAGGGGATGGCATTAGGTCCAACTAAGAGACAATATTAGCAGCATCACTTACAAGTAGGCATGGTTAATATATATATATATATATATATATATATATATATATATATATATATATATATATATAACTGCTGGCCAATGAAAAGTAAGCAGAACTGATGGGGTGGAGCTTCAAAGGAAGCATCTTAGAAGCAGGGCTGATCAGGTTGGCGCGTCCCTTGTCTCTCCCTTCTCTCTGGTTCACTGATGCCATCCTTAAAAAGGATCAACCAGTATGGAGATTCCTCAAAAAATTAGAAATGGAACTTCCCTTTGACCCAGCCATCCCATTTATAGGAATATATCCCAAGGACACCATATCACCGACTGAAAAAAAGAAATGCGCCCCATGTTTATGGCAGCATTGTTCACAATGGCAAAGGTCTAAAAACAGCCCAAGTGTCCATCAGTGGACGAGTGGATTAAGAAGCTGTGGTACATATACACAATGGAATACTATGGGGCCATGAAAAAGAAGGAAATATTACCTTTTGCAACAATATGGAGGGACCTGGAAACTATTATGTTAAGTGAAATAAACCAGGCAGAGAAAGAAAAATATCATATGACCTCACTCATTTGAGGAATCCAAGGAATAATGAGAACTGAGGAATGGAATTGAGACAGAAGAGGGATCAAAGGAACCAGAGGAAAAGAGGACAGAGGGAAAAGGGTGATAGGATGGGATAAACCTGAAGGGAAGGGGGGAGGGCACTGTTGGGAGGGGGCAAGAGAGATGTTGAGGGGAATATGGGGGGAAGGGGGAGGCATTCGGGGTGACCCTAGAATCTATGTAAACACAATTAATTAAATAATAAATAAATAAATAAATAAATAAATAAATAAAAAGGATCAACCAGCTTGTGAGTCTAAAGGGACAAATTCATGCTAAGGATGACTAAGTAGAAAGGTACAGGGAGGCTGGGTCTCTGCTCTTATCAAGGTTTGCCAAATCCCCTTTGGATTACTTGCCTCCATAGTTCTATTCAAACTCCTAATTTATTTTTTCAGCCATTCCTTTTAATTCAGTTTGTGTTCAATGCAAATCAATTTCATAACATGAGAAGTTACTATGAATCAAAGCATTAATACACAAACACAGACAATCCAAAATAGATGTACACCATTCATTCCCTTTTATTGGTTCACACACACAGAAACTTGTGATCTGTTAGTGTTCCTTGGTAGGTTTCTAAAGGAACAAAAATGACTTTGGTTATCAAGACTACTGGTGGCCACACTAGACAGTAGAACATCTAAGCCACCGTTTGGAATCTTCTATTCTTAGCAGTCAAATATAATTGCTAGCTGATGTAAGAGGAATAATGGTCCTTACTTTCAAGGCATTTATAGTTTTGCTGACAAAACAAGATAGGCATTTATGTTTGACCTGATTAAACAACATAGACTTGGGTATGGATTGAGAGCTTTACAAACAGTGCAAGCTGTAAATGCTACAAGAGTTCCAAAAAGAGAAAGAAGAGTGCGCACTGGAGTTTTTAAAAAACATCTCCATGTGGAAAGGATCTGGGTGGACCCTAATGCACAAGGACATGTTGACACTTAGAGATTTAGGGAATAGGTTTCAAGCAAGGAGAATAGAAAGAGCCCTGACCAGGTAGCTCAGATGATTAGAGCATTGTCCCTACATACCCAGGTATGATCCCTGGTCAGGGCACACACAAGAATCAACCAGTGAATGCATAAATAAGTGGAACAATAAATCAGTGTTCCTCTCGCCCTCTCTCCTTCCCTCCCTCTCTCTAAAAATCAATAAATGGAAGGAATTCAGATGCAAAGATAGGAAAAGGAAGAGTAGAGAGAGGGGGAGGGGGAGGAGCAGCAGCACAGTTTGCTGACTGACTGTATCAGGATGGGTGCAGGATGTGGGGCAGGTGAACATAAATTTGAATAAGGAGAATGGGGCTAGGTGACAGCAGCCTTGAAAAGTCAGGTTGTGGAATTTGGATTTGTAGGTGGTGTGTAGCTGTTAATCATCATTTCTTTGTGTCTCTTCCTGGTTTCCTGGTTACTCTTTAGCCCCATTTCCAGCTCTCTGTAAGACAGTTCCACCAGACATCCCAGAATATACCATCCCAGGTATAACCCAATTAAAATTAGAACTCATTGTTTCTCTTGATCAAGATATCAGTGGTATTATCAGTCATTCAGCTTTCTACTAAAGAAATTTTGGAGTGATCTCTGACTTATTTCCCTCTCCCAACCCCTATATCCAATGCCACCTAATCCCATCCTTCCTGCCTTCAAAATGTCCCTTGGATTCACTTATCTCTATCCATTTCCACCATCACCATCTGGGGTTCTCTTTAAACCCTGTCTCCTGCAAGAACCCCCTAATAAATCTCCCTCCTGACAGTTTCTTCCTGCTGTAGTCATTCTGTAAATCACTGCAAGAAAAGATCTTCCAAATTACCATTTAAATCACATTACCCTGCCCCCATCCCACACATTCAGGAGCCTCTGTATTCCTCTTCTGAGCTGATAGATCTTTCACATTATTGCCATCAAACCCATCTACCTTATTTCCCACCACACAGGAACTATACAACCAGTGCTTTTGTCATCTGGTCCTCTCCATGGACCTACCTCCTTCTACACTCACTCCCAGTTCCCACTCACTCAGAATGTCTATCATTGTCCTTGTTTGTCTAACTACTGTTTATTCTGAATATTCAGTGCTTTCCTCTTCCTCAAAGAGACATCAATTACCCCTTTTCTGAGTTTGGTTGTCTAACTACTATTTATTCTTAATATTCAGTGCTTTCTTCTTCCTCAAAGAGACATCAATTACCCCTTTTCTGAGCTCCCACCCCACTGACAGTTATATTACACAATGTACAGTCATCCCTTGCCATACCGCGGTTCACTTTTTGTGGTCTCACTGTATCGTGAATTTTTACATTGCATAGATCTAATTTTGTATCGTAGATTTTTCACTGTATAGTGGGATTTGCGGTATATAGGTATTTTTATACATTTATTATTTTAATTATTTTTGCCACAAGTGTGGGAAAGGTTAATTAATAACAATGTGAGAAAGGTTTATAAGAGTATGGGGAGGGTTTATAAAGCCTTAAAATATATATAAATAATAAAATAAATATAAGGTCACTACTTCGCAAATTTTCATCTATTGCGGGGGGTTCTGGAACCTAACCGCCATGATAGATGAGGGGCTACTGTATTAGTTCTCATTATTCATGTGTTTCAAGCCTGCCAGACAGGTAGATTGTAAGAGTGTAAGATCTCTGGAAAGCTGAACCATTTGCCATCAGCTCTTAGGGTGGAGGGACCCTTATGCTTCAGTCTCTGCCAGAGCAAATCCAATTATATACCATTAAACAGAGTAGGTATTCAACAAATATCTATTCAATTAATAATTTATGAAACTTTCTGATACTGTGTTAGGCCAATTAAAACAAAAGCTTGTTAATTATCTGACAACAATGAATTGACTGAGATTTAAAAGTAATGACACCATGAATGTACTTTAGGAAGACGACTCATTTCCATTCTTTGTATCCATGAATGCTGACTTTTCTAGGAGTTTTGGGTTCACTAAAACCAATATAGTTTATATTAATTATAAAAACTAAAAAAAGTTTCATTGTTGTATAAAATTTCTTATGGTTTAATGACCACTGATTATAGTTTGTTTAAACCCCATTCATGGGCAAATTTACCTTGAATTGCTGGACAATTATCTATACTGTGTTCAAAAGGCAGTAATTATTTCTAGCTGAAAATTGAGAGGTATAGAACTGAACCAGCTGTGCCCAGACAAAATACCTAATAAATTCTGAACATCCATATTGTCCTTTTTTATTTATCAGATCCACTTGATATTTTTGTAGTTTTCTCTTTTGATTCAAAGGAAATAATTCCATTAAGCAGGCAAGCACCTTGACTTATTTAAAGGTGAATCTAAGCAAGAAGAATTATAACCTTAAAGAGACAACTCGTCTGACCAGGTGGTGGCGCAGTGGATAGAGCGTCAGACTGGGATGCGTAAGACCCAAGTTCAAGACCCCAAGGTCGCCAGCTTGAGCATGGGCTCATCTGGTTTGAGCAAAGCTCACCAGCTTGGACCCAAGGTCACTGGCTCCAGCAAGGGGTTACTTGGTCTGCTGAAGGCCCACAGTCAAGGCACATATGAGAAAGCAATCAATGAACAACTAAGGAGTCGCAACAAAAAACTGATGATTGATGCTTCTCATCTCTTTCCATTCCTGTCTGTCTATCCCTATCTATCCCTCTCTCTGACTCTTGCTCTGTCTCTGTAAGAAATAAATAAATAAATAAAGTACTCTTTAAAAAAACTCATTATCTTCTAATAATCATTAATACCTTTGCTAATTTCTCAAAAACAGAAAAACTAACATCCAATCAATAAATATATCTATCCTTGAAAATACATTTTACTAAAACAACTACATTGCTTAGTTTTAACAGGTCACATGGTACATCAGAAAAACTCTAGATAATGTGTTTTTAAAATTTTCCTTTTATCTTGACATCACTAAATGATTGGGAGTATTCACCATTAAGTTCTTTAATGACAATATCCTTTCTCTTACAAATGGCTTTGAAGTCGTCTACCGCCTATTGCAAGTATTTGGATAGTTCCCCAGCAAGGGTGGGCAGGAAGCCAACACAAGCCACCAGGTGCCAATATTACACCTGACAAATTAGCCACACGACTGGAAAAGGGTGGGTTCATCCTCCTGTTAGAGGTTCATTTCCTCTCATTTTCTCATGAACAGGAAGTCATTGGAATGGGGAAAAAAGATTTCCTTAAAGACCCATATGACCAAAGGTCTGAACTTATTAACTCTTCGTTAACAAATAACTTGGAAGCAAGTTCAAACTAATCACAAGACTTTATTTACATTGATTTGTTTAGCCCCACTGATGACCTCAGTTCCAGGATGCTGTGACTTAGCTAACACTCAGGGTGCTCATGGTACAGGTAGGAATGTCCTTGGCTGTCATATGGAATCACTACACCTGGCAGAGGAGGCAGATCCACCTCAGTCCTTACATAAAACTCAAAAACTAGAATACTACAAGGGTCTTGACAAGATCCAACCAAAGACATGGGTGAGGGCCAGTACCCTATATAGTTCGCCCAATTCAACAAGATTTATTTGAAAAATTCAGTCATAGTTGACTGAGATTCCATAAAATTCTGCACCTTATTCATATAATAGTTCAATTATACCCCCTGAACTAATGACTTGTAACTGTCTCCTAAAGATCAGTTATTTTGCTTGATAAGGATCACATAAAGAATAA
Source organism: Saccopteryx bilineata (assembly GCF_036850765.1). Classification (NCBI taxonomy): domain Eukaryota; kingdom Metazoa; phylum Chordata; class Mammalia; order Chiroptera; family Emballonuridae; genus Saccopteryx; species Saccopteryx bilineata. Next base: position 295,286,277 of record NC_089491.1, on the reverse strand, counting down.
TAAAATGAATGTTTTCCAGTGTAAAAGTAATTCAAGAAATAAAAATTTGTACTTATACTCATCTCAGTGCCATCTTAAGAAATAAGTACCATACAAGAAAATGTCATGTATTTGTGATGCATACATAATTATTAAAATATCATATACATATTCTTGTTTAAAAGTATTACCAAAATGACATACTGTACAATGTTCTATAGCTTGCTTCTTTCATCTAACAACATATCACTGACAGCTGTTTTTGACAGTCTATACAATATATTCATTTATTTTTACTGATGTAGCCAATCTACTCCCTTCATTTTTTGCCTGATAGGTACAAAATGGCAACTGATATTCTTTCCTTTTGTGTTTCTTTTAACACTAACGAGGTTGAGCATATTTTTCAAATGTTTGTTAGCCACTGAAATTTCTCCTGGGAATTGATTATTTTCTATCATTTGCTCACTTTTATGAGTTATTTATATTTTTCTCATTAACTTGTGGGCAGTCTTTGAATAATGGCTAGTAACACCCTTTTTTTTCAGTAATGTATAATCAAAATAGTTTGTCCCAATCTGTCATTTCTCTTTTAACTTTGTTTATGATTTTTTTTATGAAGTCAACTCTGGCAGGTTTTTCTTAATGATCTCTGAATTTTCCATCTTGTTTACAAAGACCTTCTCACCCAGTTAGTTCCTTCCAATGCATGTATAGATTTGATTTCTATGTTTAGAGCTTTATTCCATCTGGAATTTAGTTTTGTGTATGGTATGAGTCCAGATGGAGAACCAGTTGTCCCAATACCATTTACCGAACAGTCTATTTTTTTGCCACTGATTTGAAATGTCTCCATAATATCTGTTAAATTCCTCTATATTCTTAGGTCTGTTTCTGGACTCAAATCTTTTTGGTTAATTTCTCTGTCACTACATTTGTGCATAAATTTCATCACTACAATTACGTATTTTTGTAAGATAATTACTCGGGTCATTGATAATGACTCGGGTAAGTCCTCATGCATGTTAGTTTTTTGTTGGTTTGCTTTTCATGGCTATTGTCAGGTGCTGCCCTTCCAGGTGAACTTTAGAATAGGCTGGTCAAGTTCCATTGAAAATCTCACTGAAAATGGGATTGCATTTCAATTTATAGAAAAACTGAGTGAAATTTTACAGATTAAATGTATCTGATTTAAAGTACAATTAAAGTGTCATAAAATAAAATATTTTACAATATATTGGAAAGGCAAACCAGTATAATAAGTGGTATGTTTTGTCATTATTCTTGTTATAGCAAGACTTTCAGGGGGTAAATGGAAACACTTCCTTTGGATTGGTTACCCATTCAACGAAAGAGTAACAATTCTAGACTCGAAAACTGCAGTGTAAGTCATGAGCATACAGAGAAATATGTGGCATAGACCCTGTCTTTGGAAACTTATAACCTAGTTAACCAGATAAGACATAGATACAAACACAAAAAGACATATTGACATATGCATTTACATATTGAGATAAGGCAACTTATACTAAGAATCAGATGAGTTATGTCAACATTAAGAGTAACAAGAGTTCGCCTGACCAGGCAGTGGCGCAGTGGATAGAGCGTAGGACAGGGATGCTGAGGACCCAGGTTCGAGACCCCGAGGTTGCCAGCTTGAGTGCGGGCTCATTTAGCTTGAGCAAAAAGCTCACCAGCATGGACCCAAGGTCGCTGGCTCAAGCAAGGGGTTACTCAGTCTGCTGAAGGCCCACAGTCAAGGCACATATGAGAAAGCAATCAATTAACAACTAAGGTGTCACAATGAAAAACTGATGGTTGATGATCCTCATCTCTCTCCATTCCTTTCTGTCTGTCTGTCCCTATCTATCCCTCTCTCTGACTCTCTCTCTGTCCCTGTTAAAAACAAAAAAGAGTAACAAGAGTTCAAAGACAAGAGATTCACAGTAGGAGAGCTGAGAGGGTCTCTCTTATTTTACAGAGGAGAATGTTAAAGCTGATCAGGTTAAGTCTGGAGCTAAGCAGTAACAAAAATGAATCAGATCTGCTGATTTCCATTCTGTCCCCTGCATCAAGCTCTCACTCCTTTCCACATTTATTGGTAGCCTAATTGAAAATAATCTTGAAATCTGTATTTGTGAAGCAAAAGAATACTTTAGAAAACTCACATTTAAAACTATCAACACAACAAGTTTCCCGAAATCAGTTAAAAAGCAAAAGGCTGCATTTAAACAACTCTATCACAAGGATTTCTTTTGATCTCTCTGTCATCAAATAACAGATATTAATGACATTTCTCTTTCAACCAGTGGTCTTGACATTAGCACACATACCCTGTGTCTAGGTAATAAAATGGGAGGAACTTTTTTTGCCCCTTTAGGCAATTTATCCCTGTGTCACATTTTAAAGCCCTCAGGTAACAAATCCTAAGACCCATGGGAATCTTTACACCTGCAGGGAAGAGATTTCTAAAACTCAACATCAAATCCACTTTTGATTTTCCCTTGAGTTTGTTTCTGTCAGCATTAGGCAGGTAACACATTTCAGCTTTTAAGCCATGAAGTGATCTTTTTATAGAAAAAAAAATTGCATTCACAGCGTTAATCTTATATTTCCATGCGTATTGAGTTAAATGTTGTGAAACTATCAATTCTGTCAAAACCTAGCAAAGAGAAAACAGGACACCATGCAATCTTAATGTCTAAACTGACTAGTGATTATCAGAAATTAAATGTGCAGGAATTCCAAATCTTTTTTGATCTGAGATGTCTAGATAACTTTTGTTTTTCCATAATTGTATGAGGTTTCTACATAGTATTTAAGAATCAATTATATTGCAATTGATGTAATTAACTCTAATAATCCATTAAAAGTCAGTAGGAGGGCTATTCAAGTCAATAGAAAAGAAGGAGTATATTATGAAGGTGTTATTAACCTATACAGAATTTTACCAGACATGTTCTTTTCTTACATAATAAATACACAGTGGTTAGGAAGGCTGTCATTATAATTTAATGTGAACAATAGTCCATCACTTCTTTTCCTATGCAACCCTTAACTAATTCCATGTACTGTGCACAAGTAAAATAAAACCTCTTCTAATCAGGGGACAGGCATATCAATCATCCATTAGTCTGTGATTAAAGGAGAGGTCCCTTCCCAGCTAAGTGGAAGAGAATTGGGTACTAGCAGAAGTTTCAGGCCCACCTTTTCTTTCAGTTGACAAATCTCAATGTCTGATGGCTGTCTGTACATTGCAACTAATCAAAGAACAAGCAGCCACCTAGAAAATTCTGTTTAGAATATTCTACAATAGCAACCACTCTATTGTCAGTGAAAACATGGCTACATGTTCCCTTGAGCAGGAGATGAACTTTGAAGCATTCTGAACCTTTTCAATGAAGTGAGACAATCACTATTCACCTTAACAGGGTCCCACATGTCCACACAGAAACAGCCAACCTCAACAGAGCTGGCCTGGGCACTGCTGGGACTCCAGGTCCCAGAGCAAGTCCTGGGTGCTCAGCTTGCTTCACAGGCCTTCTCCATTTCCAGGAAAATGGAATCAGGAGAGCACATTCTCGATCACGTCTTACCAAACAAACCTACTCTCCTCTTCTGTAAGGACTCTCACCACTCACCAGGGCCCGGCTCTGCTTTTCCAATTTATAATGAACAAGTTGCTCTTTAACATTTTAATGAAAGTACACTTCAGTATTAGGCTTAGCCCGTTTTCCTACTATAGAATGCATTAAGAATATACACAGTGTTAGCTTCTCCAGGCCTCACATTCATTATCATAGTGACTGTCCAGAGCTACATGGACAGCAAGCCTTATCAGGAATAACACCTTCCACACAGAGCATAGCATCGGTATAAAGCTGCAGGGTGTGAGGGGGAAATAGCCCAGCCCCTCGAGTCACAAGACTCGTGCTGAGTACAGGCTCAGCCACAAACTGGCTATGGGATCCTCAGACTATCACGCCTCTGCCTTCTCATCTGTGATATGGGTAGGAAAAGATCTCACGTCATAAGGCTATTATTAAATTAGCCCCATAATTTTAAGCATAAACTAGAGAAACGTAAAATAAGCCTTGTAAATGAGAAAACACTGAAAAATCTGAGACTGTGCTTGTTCAAAGTCACCAAAAGCTCCCAAAGCCAAGAAGAAAAGGGATAAAGCAATCACTTTCTAACGATGGTGCCCACGAGATTCATCGCAGGACTTATTTCAGAGTACGTGTGCCTGTTTCCCAGGTGGTTCGGCCTCAAGACTGGGCTGAGAAACAGCGGGATGAGGGGACAGCTGGAAATGGATTCCCATTCACTCATCAGATATTTCAAGCACAAGGAAGCCTTAGAGGATACAAATAATTACAAGATATGGTTCAACGTCGATCAGCCTTGGCTCTACATTTAGAAAGAAGACAAACATCCAGAAATAGATAAAACATAAGGCTGTGTGTGTGTCAGAGCAGTAAAGGGGGTCATCAGTAAGACCTCTTCTTCACATTTCTACCTGGAGCCCGATAAGCAGAAATCTGTATTCCCTAGAAGGAAATTCTGGTTCGCTCGGATGCCTGAAGGACTCTTTGTTAGTGCTCTGTGCTCCCTACCGCACAAAACTCCCTCCTAGACCCTGAGAGTCCACGGGGGTCACGGAGTCTCAATCCGGTTCAAGGAGAAGGTGGGGGTCCCATCCTCTCTCCTGAAAAGACAGAGCTCACCATGAAGTGGCGTCTCTTACTCATAGGGTTCATCTCATAGATGGAACAAAGACCCCTTTTCATTCTGGACAGCGCCTGTTTTATGTGGTGCAGGGAAAGACTGAACAAATCCACCAGAGGCATGGACAGCCACAGTGACTAGAATACGAGACTTCCCCTCTGAAGGTTTCCCTTTGAATCTCCTCCCTAAGGCCAGTCCCAGAGAGAGAATTTGGACACAGCAAAGCAGTGGCTTCAAAGTCACAGTAACTTTCTATGTGCCTGGGAGGAGATGGAGAATGTCACCTTCCTTTTTTTCCTGAAACTCCCATTGTCGCTTTACAGATTGCGAGAACACAGAGAAAAGAGACCTGGTCCAGGAGTCAGGGGACCTGGGTTGTCCTTCTGCCCCCGCCAGTAATGAGCTGGGCAACCATCTCTTCCTTTGGCCCCATCCTTTTCCAAAGAGAAAAACTCATGAGACTGACATCTACTTTAGCTAATTAACCTGAGGAGTGCATGAAAAAACTTCTTTGAAAAAATAAAAAGCATCATCATGAGATAGAAGAAATTAATCTGAAAGCCCTAAAGTAAAAATTTCAACCTCTGATTTCCCCAATTGGATTGTGGATGCTGTTCCCCAATCCACTCCAGTTCCCTCTGCTGCTTGGCTTTGAAGGTGCAGGCCGGACCTCTGAAAAATCACTAACTACCATTGATTCCTTTGCAGAAAAAGACTTGCAAGACTAGGTTGTCCCATTGAATTCTCGCGGACACGCGCAGGTGTGCTTTGGCTCCCTCCGGGCCTTGCGGAAGCTTGAAATGCTCCTACCCTGCCTGTGCTCTCCACCCCCAGCCTCAGCCCGACCGCACAGACCCAGAGGGACCCAAGGACCTCTGAGCCCCACCGCATTCATGTGACACCTTTGTTCAGTGCTACATTCACTTGAGAGGGGAAAAAAATACCTCAGCCGGGAAATACATCTTTTACTGCTATTTCATCCTCCCCTCACGTGGCGCTGGAATATGGCTTTAAAGAACATTCTTGTGGCCTTTCCAGTTCTTTTCCTTTAGGTCTGCAAACAGGAGTAGCCCGTCCAAGGGGAAACTACTCCCCAGCAGAGCAGTTCTTCAAAGGGGACTTCTTCGGTCAGGAAAAGGGAATGTCTGATATTGTGGCTGAATAAACAGACTCATCAAGCCCAGTGCCAGATGGGAAAACCAGGCCCTCGGAGCGGCCGGCCCGCCAGCCGTGCACCTCACGTGTGCTCTCGCTTGGCTCTGCTGGCTTTGTCCCTCTGCCTCCCTTTTCTTTTTCTCCCAGACTGTCATCTCCTCTACCAAATGTCTCAAGTCCCCGGACATAGAACTCTTGTTTGTATTAGTATTAACTGACTGATCTAAGAGGTCTCTGCAGGATTCAAAGCTCAGTTTTGAATCACAAACTGTTCTATTATCTTGAAGTATCTTGAGTATGAAGTTTATTTTATAGATGGACATTTGCATATCCCCACAGTTGCCTACAACTTTCCTCAGAGAGTGGCCCTGGGTGGGCAGCTGTCCTAAAACTATCCTAAAACTTGATGGATCCTCCAAAGGTCATTATTTTCAGGAAAAATAAAATGTACAGAATCCAACAGGTAATTGTTTACTCTGGACTTTGAAAGAGTCCAGATCCTACCAACCCCGCTTACGACTCAGTTCTGTGTCTCACAGTCTAAAATAGAAGTATTTCCGAATATCTAAGCTAAGTTTATACTATAATTAGTTTTTCCACCTGAGTAGCAGGTCATACGTGAAATTCCAAACTATAGGTCAGAGCGGGGCTTAGGCTTAGAAAATTGGACTTTATCTTTTCCATACTGAAATTTTTTTCTTTTTAAACAATTATACCAGTAAATGTTTATGGTCATTGAGGTAATCTGGATACTAACTAGTTTTAGTTATTTCTTGTATATCTGTATATACTCACATGGACAGAGAGCTCTCTGTGAATTTCCCACAACACATTACCAATCCTATCCGGATCTTTCTCAACCATCCAAAAATCAGACAGAGGGCCTCACTCTGATCACTTTGTTCTTAATGTTCTAACCCTTTCTTAAATATCTCTGAGAAATATTTTGTAAACTTTATAAACTTCAAGTTCCAACAAGAGCAAAGAGTCAGAGAATGGTTAAGAAATTATCTGGTCAGTAAGGGTCTCTGAGACCCAAAGCATTGTCAATTTTCCCCCCAATAATAAATCCTTAACCTCAGCTACTCAACCACATCCTACTTTCTTGTCAACATTTATGCAGATGAGGTTATTTTCTAAAAGACTGGTTAAATCCCACACTACATACGCGTCAGTAATTACCGTAGAATAATCACAAGAACAACCCAATTGTCCTTGATGTCATTAATCACCAACAGAAGTCCAGACTCGCCATGAATTAGTAAATTTATTTTTGTATTTGCCTAAAGTTGTGTTTTGTCTATCTTGGAGGAAGGAGAAAAAAATTCAAATTCAGCCATTCAAACACTGCCTGACAAACAATGCCTGGATATTTAGGACCATCACATCAACCAACAGATTGTTTTTTTCTAAAATGATTTTTGTGTAGGCACCACCATCAATTGCCTATCAAGCTAAGAATGATAAGAGTCAGTGATTATTTTGAACCAGTAGGAGTCCCTCCTCTCCTTTTGACATTCAGAGATAAGGTTGACAATTATGCAATCATCAGTGCAAACATCCCCTCAGACACGCTGAAGGGACAAGGTGGGAGACGTTCATTTCAGTTACCTTTGCCCAGGCTTTATTTGTTCTGCAGATAATAAACTTTGGACTTCTTTACCCAACCAGTCATCTTGCACGAACAGTAAACTCCCTCAAAACTTTCTGTTCCCAGAGGACCCTTGAGAAAACAAAATGAAAAAAAAAAAAAAAAGCATGATTAAAATCTACTTTCTTCGGTCAACATCCTAAAATTGAGCAATTTCTCGACATCTTAAAAGGGACTGTCCTGGTGTCAGGTTGAGAGTTAGTAAACTCCCTATTGATCAAATAACTGAAACTAGTTACAACTAGAGGCAGAATTCTGAGATTGCAAACATTTGTTTTGTAACTGTTTTCTGTTCCTCCACGTAGCATAGCGGATCCCTTATTCACATTCATTCTTTGAAAGCAGTGGTTTCTAAACTTTTCGGTCATGCATTTCTCTCAACAACAAACACTGAAGGTGTATTCAATCTGTGTTTGTTTTTTTCTTATAAATTACATGTGTATTAGTGTGTTGCGTGAGTCAAAAATATATACCATCTCAAATTCTTTATTTAAGATGAAATAAAAAAATAAAAAGGTTTAATATGTTCTATCTGCATTGGATCATTTTGGATTGTCCATACGGTGTAGCTACCTTACTCTGAACCCACTGCTGTAAGAATGCAGTGACCTATATCTTCTTTCAAACTCAGTCACCGCCTTGTGCGAACTGAAATCTGTTTCCAAGAAAAGATCTGCTATCAGCCATTGTCATCTTTGGTGAATAAGGATTCATCATTACACTAATGCTTCCAGCAGGATTTGCATTTGCAGGACATAAGGAATGATGAGAAGAAAGTTTTGTTTCAGGTGAATGTAATATCAGGAATGTCAAAGCAATTCCTACTGGGAGGATAGGAAACATTTTCCTGGTGGCCCTGAAATCAGATAAAGGAGATGTCCCTTATCTGATGAATACACAAGGGTAACACTAAACTTTGTATGTAGAAAAGCCTTAGGGACAGCCAGTTGGTTAGCAGAGGGGAGAGTGAGAGTGAGGATGACTGCATGTTGGCTAGGAGGTGTTTCCTGAGGCCAACCCCAAGTTCCTCCTTAAGTTATATGTTCATGTTGGGGTCAGAGCAAGGGAATATTTAGATATGACAGAAAAAGAATGAAAGTCCTCTCCAAAACAATGCTTCTGGCTCTCACAATCAGTAAAAACAAACCTTGATGAACTCCCACACGCTGGCAGGGAAATTCAGAGGTTTGTAGGTAGCCTCAAGTTGAGTAAGACTTCTATAATTCAAGAAAAAAAATCAAGTTTGCCTCAAATAATCACATGTACTTGCGTATAGCGCACAGACCTAATGTTTGTCATGAATTTAGGAAATTTCCCAGATGAGCAATCATCTAGATTATTTTCAACTTTGGGAATATGAAGCTGAGATGCTTTAAACATCTAAATAATACATGAGGCACATGCATTGAACTCATTCACCAGGTAACTATAAAATAGTCTACTTGATTTTAACCTATAAAAACAAAGGAAAATGGAGCATGAGACATGTCAATCAGCTATTGAAAGATGTCTCCAGTATGTGTATGTATACATAAACTATACATACATGTGTTTATATACACGTATGTATGCTTGCATCTACAAAGAAGCTCCTGCCATTGTGCAGTCTGCCATCTAGTTGGGCAAATCAGGTACCCATGGAAAGTTATGAAGTGATAAATCTAGCAGCAGGCACAAAAGAACGTAACGCAAAACACATCAATAAGTATGTGCTGGGCAAATGATGAGCAGGATATAATTAAAGTCTATTATGAATATCCAGAGAAAGTAGGGACAGGCATTTCAGGTAGATAGTAAATGGCATGACCAATGGAAAGAAACTGAATTTGGCAAATCATAAGTGGAGCACACAAGAGTCACTAGTGTGAGAAAAGTACCCATGCTGATGAAGTATGAGCTATGAAGTTAAAGTTAATGGATCTCTAGAGGAGACCTGTTATATGACAACTGAGTCAAAACTTAGTTTTGCTTGAAACATTCCCAGTAATGTCCTTTCCTGCTCTGGTAGATAGCACAGATACGTAGACATAATGTAAGAATGCACAGTAGCTTCATGGCAGAGAACTGATGAGTATACACAGGAATATTGCTAGCCCTTGGACCTTTTCAGGTTTTGACCTTTGTTCCTGACACGTCAAAGGTATTTCTTGTGTCACAAGGAGCCCCTTCCCTGAGTCCCCCTAGCTGTTACCGCTGAATGGATATAAACTATGCCAGAAATGATAAGACCTGTGAAGTGCTGAACAGCAACAGTTCTTCTGTCAGCATTCATTCCTGTTCTGAAATCTCCTTTTACTTAACAAACTGAGCTTACCTTCCTTTCATGACACAAGGGAGAAGAAAACTGAAGCCAGCAATAAAAAACTTCTCTCCAGAAGAGAATTCTTAGGAGGGAAACAGGAAGAGAGCACCTGTCCAGTGTACCCTGTGTTGTCTGAGTTGCCTTCTTGCTTTGTCATTGCCACAGTGGCTCCATCTGCACTGGACTAGAACTGCTCAAAAGAGGAGGTCCATCAGGAGCAAGATCTTACATTTCAGCTTCTCTTGTATTCCCTACTATGAGTTGAAAGCTAGTTTCAGCCTTCATGCACAGCAGAAACTCAACGTGTTAACCCACAGATGAATACCGGCTCTGCTCAGACCATGTTGTAAGGAATGCGTGGATAAATCAGCTTGCCAAGCTGATCGTCAAGATATGGACCTGAGAGCCACAAAACAACCAGACCACAAATTATCAAAATAGCTGTTTGTCAGTTTCACAACCAAATATACTTAATATTGAGATTTACTGTTTAACACTTGATTGTATAAACTGTCATGTCAAACTAACTAGTTAATTAAGCTAGATTTCAATCTCTTCAAGGGCAGAGGCTGTGCCTATTTTGTCCAATACTTTTCCCCAGCATCTAGCATAGTGTGTGGTGCATTGTAGGTACTTGTGGTAGGTTGTCATTAAGGTGACCACCATCAGTTCTTTCTTTCCTTGAAAGCAGAAGCCACTCCACTTTTGTGAAGTGAAATCTATTTCTGACTCCTAGAATCTAGGATGGCTGGTGACTTCTCTGACAAACAGATGACAGAAGTCATTTACATGACTTCTAAGGCTAGGTCTTAAGCAGTTTGGCAACTCCTACCCGAATGTTTGAGAACACTTGTGCTGGAAGAAGTTGAGCTAGTCACAATGTCAGAAGGCTGATTACCAAGAGAACAAGTTCTGAGGCCACTCAAGCTAACTACACAGAGAGAGAGATCCCTGACTAACCCAATGACAGATATATGAATGAAGAAACCTTCAGATGATCCAGCCTCAGCTACCATCTGACTGCAATCATATGAGGAACTCTAAGTAAAAAAATGCCCAGCTGAGCCCATCAACTTCAAGAACCAAGAGTGATAATAAATTGTTGCAATAAGTCACTAGGTTCTGGGTAGTTTATTATACAGCAATAGATAACTGGAAAAGAGTTCTATGTTTATTGAATAGGTAAATAAAATTGATAAAAGAAGCCACTTATAATAAAGGGTTCCCAAATAAACCCAATGAAATCCATTAAATAAATTATTAAGGTGATGTCAACAATGGTAAATATTATCAGAAAATTGGACAACTCTGTGGATAATTAAGGCCAAGAGGAAATCTGCTACAGAGGAAAGAAAGTAATGTTTTTGAGAGTGGAATTTTCCAGATTCACTAACCATCTTGACTGTATTCATTAGATGATTGCTCAATGCCCTACTTCCCTTTATACAAAGTACACTCATGATTTTGTTTCAGCCATGTGTCTAGGTGCAAAGTAGGAGAAAATATATTAACCTACAAGGAACATGAGTAACCAAGAGAATTAGACTGTGTGGAGTCTGATTTTTCTATGAAGACTCTTAACTCTTCTCTCTATTCTCTTAATTTGGTAAAATGGATTTTGGTCCAGGTACACTGTGTAAAACAACTAAATATAGCCAGAGATCAGGGTGGGTGGGAATGGAAAAGTGAGGCTAAATGCTGGGCACCAGCACCTGTTACATCACCACATCCCCCATAATTGTGCTATTATGCACACAGCACTCTTCAGCTGGATACAGTCATCACATTATAATAATAAAAAGATTCATTAGTGGCATGATCCATAGCTTTCATTTCTTTGATGGCTGTAAATAAGTCTGAGTCATTCTACCATTATTTTCACCATAGACACAATAGTCTTATCCTTTTTGGTGAGGAAACTAAATATCAAGAGGATGTCTTTAATCTTCTACAGGGTTTTAACTTAGTGTCTTTTCAGATAAAATCACAGCAGGTTCTGGTCCTCCCTTTCCTGAGCACACTTTCCTTATGGCTGAAAAGGTCCTTCCTAACATCCAAGCCCACCTCGGCCTCCTTTTCACTGAGGATACTCCAACAGCTGCCCCAGTGTGAACTCATAAATCCCACCTTCCCAAAGAGATCCTACCTCTGCCACAGCATAAAGGTAGGATTCAAAACCAAATGAACACAATATAGAAACACTTTGATTAACTCTACAAAGTCAACCTGAGAATGCTGTTTAATATATATATATATATATATATATATATATATATATATATATATATATATATATATCATCAACAGACTCCATGAAGCCAATAAACTAGACTACTGTCAAATCCTCCTCCCTGTGGCTATGCAGAGAGACCCCAGAGTCTCCTCCTGGCCACTCTGAGCAGGCTAGAAAGGAAAATGGCTTAAGCTGGGCAGAATCTAGGGCAGTCATCAGGGAGAATTATCTGATTCTATGAACAGGCGTCCTTGAAATCTGACTTAAACACATGGGGCAACTCTCTTATTTGCTATTGATTCTGTTGTCATTACATTCAAATCCATTCAGAACAATTAATTATCTGGTATGATCTGGCCCTGGGAATAGAGAATTTAATAAGATTTGCTCTGGAAAAGCTTCAAGAGAAAATGGGTTATGGAGGAATGACCACCTAAATTTCCTATGGGAAGGACAAGGAGGACTTGTGCCAGACATTTTTTGTTGAAACTCAAAAAGTACTAGTCTTTGTCCTAAGCTCCCTCCTATACCACAGATCTGACCTCCTGGAAACTATAATACATTTCCCAAGCTCCCTTGCTAGTAGAGTTCTTGATATAATCTGCCATTAAGAGGCACCATTGTTGGAAGGCAGATGGAGAAAACCATTTTTCTCTATCTGTAGTGACAAGCGTGTGTTGTGGGCAGTGGCAGACAGCAGACATGGGGTGAGATGTCTGCTTCCGCGCACCCTCTGGAGAATCACCATCTTCAGTGCTGCAGCAGCTGAGATCCTCAGTGGCAATGTGGCTTCCCAGCAATTCCTGCACTTCACATTTCCTGAAAGTTAGCAACAAGGTCCTTGACCTTTCCTCCCTGGCTCTCCCAGTGATTCTACAAACTTCTAACTCCTAACACTGACTTCCTTCATCTGTAGAAATATTTCTAGTACATGAGCCAGAGTGGAATAGGTACATTTCAGTAATTAACAAGACCCAACTCTGAGTAGCATAACAAAACACAGATTATTTCTTGTTCAAGAGGCAGGCTGAATGGCTTCAATCTTGTAGCTACACTACCTGAATACATGTCAGCCTCATCCAGGATCCCTGTGGAAGAGGAGAGAACACAGAGGAAGCACATGCACTCCTAATTCCCTGAGCTAAAGGTGGCACATATTTCTTACTTCCATTAAAGAGTTGATCCTGTGGCCCTAGTTAAATTTCAAAGGAGAGGGGACTAGGGTCTTCCCCAAATGCTTTGGTGAAGACATTGCCTTATATTTGCTACAAGAAACTTCTATTTTTCTGACTAAACTAGACTGTTATATTTGGTGCCAGATGTGGTGTCCTACAACCAAAATCCTAGACTATGTGGCATCAACTTTGTAGTCAAGCTGCTGGAAGCAGATATAGTAAGCTGGATGGCAGGGGTTCCATATCAGGCAGTGGAAAAACACTGGACAAAACTGTTGCCTTTAGTAAGTTGAAAGTCAGGCCACATGACTCTTAGACTTGTAGGTGAAAAATAACATGTGTTGGTTATTGTTGGCTGCTTTTCACAACACAGTAGGAGAAAAAGAATATCAGGAAATAATTAGCTGATTCTTAAGGAAAGATGAAAAGAAAAAGCGCTTGCTCCTAGAGCACTCTTCTGGTATCAATTTCTGTATTAGTCACCTAAGTAATGCTTGCTGCTTTAACAAGCAATCCCAAAATGCTCCGTGGCTTAACGTTTACTTCTCACTCACAAAATGTTTAATGTGGATATTCTTGTTTGGGCAGCTGTCCTGGGCTCCACTCCAAGTCATCTAGGGACTCAGATTCCATCCATATAATGTCTCTATATCTTTTAGATATGGGTGACATCAAGGTTGTCCAGCTAGAAGATGAAGAGAGAGGGCCAGGTGGGGGGAGAGGGGGAAGAGGAGTGGGGAGAATAGGAAAACTACCCACAATCTTAACTGAGAACAGAAGTGATACACATATCTTCAATTTAGCTCATAATCCACCGGTAAGAATTAGTCACATGGTCCCACGTCACTGCAAGGGAGGCTGGGAAATGGAGTGTCTGGCTGAGCAATTGCTTCCCTAAAACAGCCTTTCATTGTGGAAGGAGAGGATCAATCTTCACTGGCTGGCTAGCCATCTCTCTTGCAGTACTACAAAGTTGGGGGGGTTGTTTGTTTTGGTGGATTTCTTGCTATTTTATACTCTTCCCCCCACTTTAATAATATAGCTTCCTCTAATTCTTTCCAACTTCTCTTTCTTTTCCTTTTGACATGCACTTTCTCTCTTTTGTCTCTTGTTCCATCTTAACTTTCCTCCCTCACTTTGCTGTTAATGATCATTAATCGTAGTATTCCACTCTCTAAGCCACTTCTAAGCATGAAGTTTTGAGAAAGAGATGGGGCTGTCATCTTGTCAGAATTGAAAAAGAGGTCATTTCTGTGCCTTTTCCTTCCAAATCAAATGTCATCTGATTCTTACTTTATAAATAATAAGTGGTGCAAGGGGGTGGGGGGTAAAAATAAATCTCAGAGGGCAAACAAAATATTTGCAAGATTGTGGATGCTTTCTACATGTCCTTGTCCCATGTTCTTCCACTTTTTCAGGTTTTCTACTGGCTTTAGGGTAAAACCTTCAAATGTTTAGGGTTTTTTTTTTCTATTTATTCACTTATTAATAGAGGCCAGTCATCACTGCTGGGTGAGGCGGGGAAAAGCGATTTAGACAATTTTCAACTGTCTGATACCAGATTCATAGGGCTCAGGGGTTTTCTTTCACACACAGATGCCACTTCTGCCTGTTTTCACTTTGAAGGAAGAAATAACTCTGCAGTTTTGAAAATGTGAAATTAGAACATTCTATAATGTGCACATACCTCAACCCTCCATGAGAAGCAACCAGCACAAGTAACTATTTCTTCCCCAGAACCTTCTCCACTCTATGCTTTATTTGGGGGGTTTAGAACAGAAGGATAGGCCTTGGTTTCTATCCTAATAGTTCCTGTCCTTTGGAATAATTCCCATTGTCTTGAGTTGGGGCTGGTCTATTCAGAAATATGAGTTTTCTAACTTTAAATGAAATCTATGTTGAACGAGAGTCAGCACTCACTTTTGTGACATCATTTGTCAGAGTCCCAGAAAAGTCACAGCTTCACAGCACCTTTCTAGTTCTGTGTTTGCCCCATTTTCTGGTGGGGGAGTTGACATGAAGCCATAGCCCTGGAGCTTTGACAAGCCTCTAAAGACACTTTTAAATATAAGAACAAAGAGAGCCATACATAACATGTTTTTTGTTTTGTTTTTTTTGCATTTTTCTGAAGCTGGAAACAGGGAGAGACAGTCAGACAGACTCCCGCATGCGCCCGACCGGGATCCACCCGGCACGCCCACCAGGGGGCGACGCTCTGCCCACCAGGGGGCGATGCTCTGCCCATCCTGGGCGTCACCATGTTGCGACCCTCCTGGGTGTCGCCATGTTGCGACCAGAGCCACTCTAGCGCCTGGGGCAGAGGCCACAGAGCCATCCCCAGCGCCCGGGCCATCTTTGCTCCAATGGAGCCTTGGCTGCGGGAGGGGAAGAGAGAGACAGAGAGGAAGGCGCGGCGGAGGGGTGGAGAAGCAAATGGGCGCTTCTCCTATGTGCCCTGGCCGGGAATCGAACCCGGGTCCTCCGCACGCTAGGCCGACGCTCTACCGCTGAGCCAACCGGCCAGGGCTCATAACATGTTTTATATACCATATTTCCCCATATATAAAATGTACCCTTTTTCAAAAAAATTTGGGGTTTAAAAACTAGGTGTGTCTTATACAGTGGTTGTAGATTTTTTTTACTTGCATTTCCCACTTTTTCACAAAGATAAGGAGTTGTATGAATTTTATGATGAATAAAACTTGAGTTCAATAACTATATGTAATACATTTTTTTCAAATTTCGGGACCCCAAATTAAGGTGCATCTTATACATGGGAAAATACGGTAGTTGCCGGCCATTGTGCAAACATTGTCTCATTCAATCCTCTCAAAAATGTTATGAGGCAGGTACTGTTATTATTATCCCTATTTTGTAGACAAAGAAACTGAGAGCCCTGGCTGGTTGGCTCAGTTCATAGAGCACAGGCCTAGTGTATAGATGTCACAGGTTCGATTCCCAGTCAGGGTACACATGAAAAACAGCCATCTGCTTCTCCTCCCCATCCTCTTCCCCTTCTCTCTCTCTTCCCCTCCCATAACCAGTGGCTCTATTGGTTTGAGTGTGGACCTGGGTGCTAAGGACAGCTTGGTTGGTCTGAGCCTGTCAGTATCAGGTGCTAATAATAGTTCTGTTGATTCAAGCATCAAGCCTAGATGGGGGTTGCCAGATAGATCCTGGTCAGGGCACATGCAGGAGTCTGTCTCACTATCTCCCTTCTTCTTACTTAAAGAAAGAGAGAGAGAAAGAAAAGGAGGAAGGAAGGAAGGAAGGAAGGAAGGAAGGAAGGAAGGAAGGAAGGGAACTAAGGCTCGGAAAAATTAAGTCACTCGTTGAGGAGATAAGAGATATAACTATTGACTGTTACCTTAAGAATATGAACTTGACTCTATTTGACTGCAAAGCCTATAGTTTAATCACTCGATCACCAATCTATTTCCATAAAAACTACCCAAAGAGTTAGCATAACGATGTTGGGAGTAAGACAGGGTCAATCAGCAAAAAAATAAGAAAAGCATGCAAATTCCCATGAAAATTAATCATACCAACAATAATTACCAACATTTTTTGAGCACTTACTGTATGTCAGGCACTGTTCTAAACCTTTTACATGGATTTAGAATCATCACAAGAACGACCCTAAGAGCTAAGTATTATTTATTATCATCCTTCAACACCCCACCCCTGAAACTGAAGAGGAATTCAGGAGCTGAGTTTCAGGATCACACAACCAGCAATGTAGAGGAGCTGAACTAACAGCAAAACAAACTCACTGGTCCTCCCGGGGATGAGAACGAGCAAACTCAGAGGTGAATTAAGGTCGGTTGAGGCCCTGGGAGTAGAAGAAAAAATTGGGCCCCTTAAAAAAAAAAGAGAGAGGCCCTGGCCGGTTGGCTCAGTGGTAGAGCGTCGGCCTGGCGTGCAGAAGTCCCGGGTTCGATTCCCGGCCAGGGCACACAGGAGAAGCGCCCATCTGCTTCTCCACCCCTCCCCCCCTCCTTCCTCTCTGTCTCTCTCTTCCCCTCCCACAGCCAAGGCTCCATTGGAGCAAAGATGGCCCGGGCGCTGGGGATGGCTCCTTGGCCTCTGCCCCAGGCGCTAGAGTGGCTCTGGTCGCGGCAGAACGACGCCCGGGAGGGGCAGAGCATCGCCCCCTGGTGGGCAGAGCGTCGCCCCCTGGTGGGCGTGCCGGGTGGATCCTGGTCAGGCGCATGCGGGAGTCTGTCTGACTGTCTCTCCCCGTTTCTAGCTTCAGAAAAATACAAAAAAAATAAAGAAAGAGAGAGAGAGAGAGAGACAGGGAAAATAAAAATACATGTTAACCATATTTTTAAATAAATAAAAATATTATGTACTATTAATGTTAAAATTGCACATATGAATCCAAACTTGGTGTCATTAGAAAAAAGTGTAAAGTTGAGGTTTTGCAGGGCTGTTCAGAAGTCGGGGCCCAGGGCTTGCACCCAGTATGCCCACCGTTAAATCCGCCTCTGGGCAAATTGCAAAGATAACATTGGAAAGTTCTTCAGCACAGCTTACCTTCTGCGATTTGCTCACAGTCAGAACCGCCCTTAGGTACTGAGACTGGAAAGGCCCGGCCCAAGCTCTCCCCTCAGTCTGCACGCAGGAAGTTTTGGATGATGCCTGTGTATCCGCAGAACAGTCCCCCCTTCCTCCCTCACCAGACCAGGAGGGTTCCAGTGCCAAGGAGCTCTTCTGTCCTATTGAAAGCAAAGAATGGTTGCCTCTGAGATAAGTACAAAGAGCAAGCAAATTTAGTCAGTTTATGCAAAACACAAAATGGCATCTGCCATCTGGAAAAATACACCAAAGCCGTGAGCCGTCAAGCTCCTTTCAAGACTTTGGCATGTAAAATCCACGTTTTTTTTTCTTTAAGTCTGAAAGGTCCATGTGAACTCCCAGCTCCATTAAATGCAACTCCTCCCTCATTCCTGTTGCTGGCCCTCAACTCTCATGTCACATACAGTCTGCCAGTTGAAAAAAAAATGTACATATAATAAATATATATATTTCCTCCCCTTCTGGACAAAGCAGAGGTGTCTGAGAATATGGACTTGATAACAGGAGCCTTTCTTAAAAAAAGATAATTTTTAAAATCTTTTTTGACTTTTAAAATGGTTTAAACAAATATACTTGCCCTTGTATTGGGTATATTTGAGGTGGGCAAAAGTAGGTGTACAGTTGCAAGTATACAAAACACGGAGTTTATTCTTGTATTATTATCTATTAGTTATCGTATTATTTTTCATATGAACAACTGTACACCTATTTTTGTCCAGCCTGTATATCTGGAACCTCGTTTGTCATTGACACTGCAGAAGCCCCAAAATTGTGAACCGATGTGCCTGCTGTGCTTAGGGTCACAAACTCCGGACGGTACCTCCATGTGCACACACAGCAAGGCGTTCTGGATGAATGAGAATGAGGGGCTGGCCAGGCTTTGCCTCAGTGCCTGGTAAGCAGGCACCCAGGCAGAAATGTGTCCAGCAAACAGAAGTGGAAAGAAGACATTTGCAATGCTGATGGAAGAGACACAGTTGCATTGACAGGATTTGAGACCTGACTGACGAGGTGTAAGGGGGAGGCCGGTCAAACCGAAAAAGACTGAGAAGGGACCGAATCACTGCTGAGGATGAAGTTATCACTGGGCTGGGGATCAAGGAGGCTGGCATATGGTCAGAAACAGTGAGCAAGACAAGAACACTGGACTAATGCACGTGTAACGGTAACTAGAAGGAAATAAGTGAGTGATTACCACGGGCAAGTTACCTCACATGCATCAGGTCACTGTCACAACTCTAGGAGGGAGATACTTTACAAATGACAAAGCTGGGGTCCAGAGAAGTTAGGTGACACAGCTGGTGGCAATGTCTAGATTTAAAGACAGGTGGTCTGATTTCAGAGTCTATCTCTCATGTTGTACTGCCATAAGCACAGCCTACACTAGAAAGATATATACCATGAGACTACCCATTTTCCTCCGGTGCTAGAATAACAGGTGACTTTTATTTAATATATTGCTCTATATCTCCATAGTCTGTATTTTCTAATTAAAACATTTCAAAGTTTACTGCGAAAACAAGCTAAAATTTGCTTAACAAGGGAGAGAAGCTGAAATGTGGTTTTCTCAGAAGCAGAAGGCCATTTGAGGTCAAAAGCTGGGGTGAGGGACTCAAGTGACCACCAGGATTGGTCCTGATGCAGTTCATATCAGAGTCCTATGACTGATTGGGCTATATCTTTTATCTGCAACCAATCAACTCTTCCCAGGTCAACCCACTTGCAAGGCTGACGGTGATCCTCAAAGTTGCACGTTTAAGGGACAGGGTGACAGTCGAGGGAACAGTTCCCATCTGCAGGCTGATCTGATCAGAGCACCAGCTTCTCCACTTTTTTTCTTAGCATAATCTATCCACATGTGTTTGAGCCCTGGCTGACTCATTTAGTCATTCCCCCACCTCCGTTCAGAAGCACATAGTGATGATAATTTTCAGTTGCAGTAAAATGAATAATCTTTGGACCATTTCTTATCCCTTTGATTCAGAAGACATCCTGAAGTTTCTCAGGAATTAAAACCAGACCTCAATTAAAATGTGCTACTTTTCAGCCGTGTGACTGAAGGATTATTTATGTAACTTTTGTGGTCCTCGGTTTCCTCATCTGTAAAATGCAAGATGCTAGTTAGAAGGACTGGACTGGAACAATAAAACAGTGACAACATTGGTTGATATAATATGTGAGTTCCAACAGAAAAGCCATTCCTGCCACTTCTGGGAAGCTAACATTTTGCTACAAAAAAGATGTGACAATGGCCTCCAATATATTATTGAAATGACAGTTTCCAACTCCAGGGGCTGAGGAGCTTGTTGCAATCACAGAACCCCCTTTAGGCCACTCTTTTGAGTGTCACTTACACCAGTTTGGAAGTAATCTGCTTGCTCGCCCTTCCAGCAAAGGATGTCACAATCAGCTAATGGAAAGTGACAAGAAGGGATATAATGAATGAGAGGGAGTTAAAGTTTGGGATTAAAAAAAAAAAGGAGAGCCTTGTTCTTTTGGGGAATGCACAATGCTAAGCATACCGTGTTAAATCGTGCGTGTCAAATAATGGACTAATTAAGAATCTTCATCCATTTTTTTTTCACATCTCATTTTTTGTTGTCCTTTCAAAGATGTTATTTTCAAATTAGCTCTTAGCTCTTCAAATAAGTACCAAGGAGGAAGAAAAAGGGGAACCTTGTCTATCAGAGAAGCACAAGATAAACGCAAAGGAAAATACCCAAGGAACAGAAAGACGGGAGCTTTGTGGGAAATATCAGGAAGTTTCATCATCTTAGCAGCAACTTCTTGAATAATGGGATTTAATAACATAATAAACTCTGATCCAGGAGAACTCTGCTTCAACCCCACTAATTGTTTGAGCCAGTGAAATGAAGGCAAACTTCAACGTGCCAGCACGCTGCCAACGCCACTGAACACTGCAGGGGACAGACAATGGTTCCCAGCTGCCTAGCTCCTCTCGCCCAGAAGGCACACGGTCCCTGTCTTCCAAACACCAGGCTGACTCTCCAACTTTCAATGACAATCCTAGCTCTAGGACTTTAAAGTCACAGCAATGTAATTTTTGCAATCAACAAACTATTGTATTAAGCAGAGAACAGAGGGGTAACGAAATACAAAGCCTCCGATTAGGTTATAAAGAATCATAACCAATATGCTTTTACGCTAATGCCAAAAGGTACAGAAACCTATAATAAACCTAATTGAGCACGTGATCGTAAGCACTGTTTTTCTACCTACACAGTTGTGCTATATTAAGGTAGACTCCAAACAGAGAAACAAGGGGTGATTTTTTTCACTGTTATTGGAAAAAGTGGGGGTTTTTTCTTTTTAACTTGGATCACTTTACAAATGTCAAAAAGTGGGAAGGTATCATTTAAGAAAAAGTGATTTGCTCTGTCATTGCTCACTGATTACCTCTAAACATAAAAGTGAAAAAGGGAACTGAAGCAATTGTCTGGGAAATTCAGGTCTCCCCCCCAAAGATTAGAGGTCTCTAATAAAACATATTGTTTTTGGCTGAATTATTGAGATAATAGACTTCGTTTCTATTTTATTTTATTAGTGTGGACCTTTCCGCTGATGAAAAACCTTTTATAATCATTTGAAAGGGTTTTTCTGACAATTAAATGCTTGATTCTTTTTTTTGTACATAAACTTTAATGCACCTCAAAATCACAAGCTCTAATACTCTACAGCACATTGTTGCAAAGCGGCTATTTAAGTTAGTAAACCAAAAGTAAAAAGATGTTAAGAATAAGTATGACCTTCCCCTTCTCAAAAAGGTCCATGAAATCTTGGTTACATTTGGGAACAGAAGGGGGGGGGGGTAAAATACCTTTGTAAACCGATAGTCTAAAAACAGGAAAATTAGTATTGTGCCACCGCTCTGAGCAGCTAATAAAGAGAACATGGTTAAAAGAGATTAAGGTTCAAATTAAGGTCAGAAAAGAGACTGATTGAGGAAAACTGCCATGTTCCGTTGCATGGCAGCTTAAGTGAGACAGTTTCCCCTTGAATCAGTCCTAGGTTGAAAAATTACACTGTTGGGGTTAATAAAGAGGCCGGGCATTTGTTTGGACTGAGACTTCAATTAAAATGTTATTTGGGGCAGCCAGAGCTAATGTCTTGCTTAGAGGTAAACTGAACTGTCTTTTAGGAGGATGGGGGGGAAAAAAAAGAAAAAGAGAAAAGACCACCTAACCTGTCAAAGACCCTGAATAACTGGCAGAAAGAATTGTGTTTGCTGGACCTGTGCCCAGCTCAGCAGTGAGCATTCTTAAGGGTTTTGTGACATCATCCGAGGCAGCTGAGGTTTTCTGAATTTTTTATTGTGGCTCTGGGTGAGGAATCTAGTGTTCAGCTGAGTTTCTTTGAGACAAAGAAAAAATTCTGGTTGGTGAAATATGCCAAGGTTGTGTGTGTGTGTGTGTGTGTGTGTGTGTGTGTGTGTGTGTGTGTAATGCCATAAATGGGGTGGGACCAAGAATTCTGAGTCTTACTCTCATGGCTTTACCCCAGAGACAAAAACTGATGAATGCAATGCATTGAATCACTCAGTCCATATGAATTTGCCCCCTGTAAACAAAAACCACAAAAGTTTGCTTTCCTTGCACTTGCCTAAATGGACATCCCCCCTGAATAAGCTCCTCCCCATTTACATTCAATCCTACAGTCCATGAAGATTCATTCAACATGTTCACTAGGCCAGCATACGTTAGTCAATAAAGCAAACATCTCCCGGCCTTTGTGAAGCTCATAGTCAATGAGGGAAAAGATAGATAAATATATAATTACAAATTGGTAAGATGGAAGGAAACAGTGTGGAGATAGGGATGTATTCCATTTTTCTCCAATTTTTCTGAACCAATCCTGAGAGTAGTGACTACTAGAAGACCTCATTATTATGCATGGGTTGGTTGAGAAAGCTGGTTAATGGCAGACAGAAAATATGTGGTTTTCCATTGGGGCGTTTGGGATCTGGTAGTGGTGATAGAGTGATGCTCAGAGAGAGGGGGTGGGACAACCAAAATAGGGTGGATTAGAGCCAGAATGAACTTGGAGTCTAGACTTTGATTGGTGTTTCTCGTCCAAAGAAGGGTATAAACCAAGCCATGAAGTCCTATAGCAGTGCAGAAGGAGAGGCCCTGGGGAAGGGAATAGGGCTGTGTCATGGGAGAAGAAGAGCCCGGACAGCACAATCACCATATTTCCCCATGTATAAGACACACCCTTTTCCAAAATTTTTGGGGCTTAAAAACTGGGTGCATCTTATACAGTGGTTGTGGCATTTCAAATGCCATAGATGGAATTGAGGACGAGGCAATATATGAAGACGGTAATTCGTCATCAGACACAGATGAAGACAAGCTAATGGATGGGAGTTTTGACAGTGATGAGGAGTTGTATAAATTTTATGATGAATAAAACTTCAGTTCAATAACTTTATGTAATACATTTTTTTTTTAAATTTCGGACCCCAAAATAAAGGTGCATCTTATACACAGGGATATATGGTAAAAGGGTCCAGAGATGAGGAAGAGAGCCACTGCTATTGCTCTTGTCCATCACAATGTCCAATTTTTGTTAAACCAAGCCTGGATCTCAATTCAGACTGACCCCTAAAGTCCAGTTCTCTCACTGAAACTAAAGAAGGAACTTATAAAAAATCATGGATTCCCCTCTCCTCCTTTTTTTTCTCCCTCTCCTCTTATTCTACCAAAATTAAAACAAAATAAAGCCAATGGGAGATGTTTATGCTTCAAAATATCCTTTAAGAAAATAAGGCTCAGACTTAAGCTACACAAAGGCACAGACTTCCCCCTGAAAAAATGGGGAAGATGGCAGTTTGAAAACAAAATACCAATAATGAGATCACTGCAGCGGGAAGAAGTAACAAAACATCATGAGTGTTACGTCTGTCCAAGTTGCGGCGAAATCTGCCAGGTCCAGATTGCTTTCATTAGTCATTTAGAGCACATAGATCACAGAGAAAATTATCCTCCTCTTCACTGAGAAATAGCTGATCATCGGTATAAATAGAAACTGGTTAGAACACCAGTTCTTCAAAGCACAACTATTTCATTCACCAACCAGTTGCTAGTTTGCCCTGGGCAATTAAGGAGAAAGTATGCACTGCTACCACGCGCAAGGTGTGACCATAATCAACTTTAACAGGGAATTAGGCTTGATGTGAATTCAGTTGGGTCTGGGGTGAACACACAGATTTCATTGTCCCAGGTGCAGTCAGGGAACTTGGAGAGAAATAAGCATAACTATACAACGTCATTAGCCCTCTTTACTACCCTTTGGGTCTACTTGAACCAATATGATTCTCATTCAGCCAATATTCATCAGGGTCTTTCTACATAGAGTCCGGCACTATGCTGGGCATTGGGAATTCTACCCTCAATAAAAAAACCACGAGCCTTTCTCTCTTATTATCCTCACCTTATCTTCAGTCTTCTCTGTCCTCTTGACCTCTTTCCAGAACAGTTATCATGATTGACATTACATCATGCCTGTGTTTGTTTCTTGTTCACTGCCTCACTTACGACAAGACAGGTGCCATGGGCAAGGACTGTGACCATCTCACTGTGTGGTATGCCTCACATCAAGGCCACGTTAAGGGTTCAAAGAATATGTGTTCAATGAATACGGCATATTTTTAAATAATTTATTCTTTTCAATACTGGTAAGCAGAATAAAAGAAAACTACAGGCCCTGGTGGTTACCTCAGTGGGTTAAGAGCATTATCTAGAAACAACAGGGTTGCAGGTTTGATCCCGGTCAGAGAATACACAGGAAGCAGCCAATGAGTGCATGGCTGAGTGGGACAACAAGTGAATGCTTCCCTCCCCTCCCCTCTCTCTCCCTTCCTCTCTCTGTGTCTCTAAAAATCAATAAAAATTAAGTCTTGGCTGGAAAACTTGGTTAGTTGGAGCATCGTATAGGAGTGCAGAGATTGCTGGTTTGATTCCCCAGCCAGGACACATACAGGAGCAGCTCGATGTTCCTATCTGTCTCAGTGATTCCAAAAAAAAATAAAAGAAAAAAAGAAAAAAAAAAGAAAGAAAAAGAAAACTATAGGCATTATGAGCATATATTATGGGGGTTCTATCTTGGAAAATGAGAGAGATCTTTCTTGAGCAAAAGACATTTAAGTTGGATCCTCAATAAAGAGAAGGGTTTGACCCTGGCCGGTTGGCTCAGGGGTAGAGTGTTGGCCCGGCAAGTAGATGTCCCGGGTTCGATTCCCGGTCAGGACACACAGGAGAATAGAAGGATCTGTCTAAAGAAGGGGTGGGGAGACCTTTCAAAAAGGCCACATGTGCATAAAGATGTTTGTGGTGTTGAAATCACAGGAGGAAAAGGCCAGTGACGTGGAGACATGGGGAGAATTTCAAGAGATGAGGCAGGTGCTGTGGACAGCAGCCAGATTGTGCAAAATCTTGTATTGCACATTCAGGATTTTAGACTTTATCCTAAAAGCAATATGAAGAGTGTTAAGCAGTGACCTGATCACAATGACCAAATCATGAATCTCTCTAATAAATACAATGGGAGCATTTTAATCTGAGCATTCTGACATCCACTAGGCATAAGGAACAGCTGCACTATTTCAAAGAAGAGGGAAGCATGAAGACTTAGCTGTATTTATTGAGAATATAGCCAAGGCACCTCATCATACGAGGCAACATGGGGAGGGTAAGAACAGCAAAGAGATGGGAGTCTTGGTCCCTGAAGAGAGTAAAAAGAATATAACCTAGCCACAGAAAAGACTAAGCACACCCATGGAAAGTTCGGGGGGACTCAGAGAGCGTAAATGAACTGGTTGCTTGTCTCCTTCCTGCGTTGAGGCCATCGCCGCCATATAAAGCCCTTCTCGGTCTCTCAGGACAAAGTTTGGCTGGCCTTTCCTCCACCACCAGGCCTCCCCTGGGGCTCCGAGTCCAGCGGTAAGTGACCATTGGCTGGCCCTTCCTCCACCACCAGGCCTCCCCTGGGGCTCCGAGCTCCAGCGGTAAGTGACCATTGGCTGGCCCTTCCTCCACCACCAGGCCTCCCCTGGGGCTCCGAGCTCCAGTGGTAAGTGACCACCGTACACCGCAGGCTCCCTGAGCACAGAGGGGGGGGTCTCCTCCAGGACCTGCACGGGCTGCCTGTCATGCAATCCCTCTGTACCTTCATGGAGTCTCCTGACAAACTGCTGCTCTGCCCAGGACCCAGGACTAGGACGTGACACGGGGAAGTTTAATGTTGGGAGCAAGGAGTATGCTAAAATGTCACCCTTATTATCCCTTTCTAACCAACACTCTCTGAGTGCCTGTTTGGTGCCAGGTACAGTGTTGAGGACTTTCTGTATATTCTCACATAATCTTTGCAACTGTCATCTGAGGCAGATATTGCTAAAATCCCCGATTTGCAGACAAGGAGACTAAGGCTCAGAGAAGTACAGTGACTTAAGATTTTCTTCCTTAGGCAATAGGGACATGAACTCACTTCCATTCTTCTCCTAGACCCAGAGTCTGATTCCTTACTTGCCTATGCTCACCTCTTCCCTTGATACTCGAAATTGCCACAAAGATAGGCCTCGGGGTTGCTAAAGTATTATGTGCCAACATTTGATGTTCATAACTAGCCTACCTAATGTCTTCCCAACCACACAGTGAGTGCCTCTGGAAGGTCTTATTTACTTGGTATCACCAACATTGAGCACAGTGTCTGGCACATGACAGGGGTATAAACTAATGGAAGAATAAGCCCAAGGCAATTGAAGATAAACTCTAACTGCCCTTTGAGAAAACGTGGTATACGCAAATTCAAACAGATGTGATAGAGAAATTGGAGAACAATCATTTACGTAACAAGAACTCTCCACTCCCTGTCCTTACCTTCATCTCCACTTACCACAATGTTCCTTTACACAGTGGTTTCTCTAATGCATTGAAAATCTGGTTCAATTTCAAAATGTGAAGTACTAATATTGTCTCATTGCATAAAGGGAGAAAGGGAATCATGAGGACGTTTATTTGACTGCACATGAGTCATGGGCCCACACGCAAGCTGAGAGGACAGGCAGTTAAGAAGCAGACAGAAAAGGGAATTACTGCTGCCTGATTCTCCCTCGGAAGCTTCGAAAAGCTATACCTCACTTAAAAAGGTAGAAAGATGAGAGAGATCATGCTTTTTACACTTGAAATATGTCTCATAAAAATATATAACACAGAAGTACAAAAGCTGAAATATGTCAAACCAGCCCCAATTCAGAAGTTGGAATCTCTCTGATGGGATTAATATACTAGAAACAACATGTTTATTGGCTCATAAAAGACATGTCACCTAAACAATTCATACTATGGGGTCTGAGGGAAATAACTCACCCATTGTGAAGTCGATGTTGAAATCAATATCCCTAGGGGAGAAAAATATTGCTCATTGATGGAGATTGATTTTTCTTTTTCTTAAGAAATTCTCAAGGGCTAAACATTTTTTTCCTAGTGAATATAACTAAATATGCCAATGTCAAGGTTTCCTAGCCTGAGTATGATACTCAAAAATTATTAGTATAATTACAAATGTTTAGAAATTTCAGTTCTATTTTTTTAATCTTATTTTAAATATCTAAGCAACAGAACCACAAACAATTTGGTGCATGTCCTTTGTCTTACTTAACAGTGCTCTTATAAGTGAGATACTTTTTAATGTTTTAAAACAATAAAAAATCAGCATAAAAACTAAAAATACTGGATCCAAAATGTATTTATTTACAATTTTAATAACAACTAATATTTAAAAAGATTTCTCACTGTTTCTTCCTTACTTTTCCCACTTCTATTATACCCCCAAACAAAACAATTATAGCAACATTGAATCTAGCCATTTACCAGCTGCCTGCAAAAAAAGCAAGATGTTTTAATGGACAAAGAGAAAAGAAGGCTGAATTTAATTGGTTTTATATTTAACATGTTGCTTCAGGCTAGTGAATCTTTCAGACCTATTTACAAGGGTACAGTAGATTATATTGTGTAACTCATAGATTTCTTCTTGGGCCAACTCTGTGACGGAAGGAAAGCTTGCCTTCTACCTTTTTGAAACTCAAAAGTTGCATAAGAAAGGACAGATGGATGATTTGGGGACAAAAGAAATGTCACTCAATTAATGTTTGTTGAAAAGGGTGTCACAGATCATTGGCGGAATTTCCTGTCATTGGCAACTCCACCAAACAGCCAAAGATTAATTGAGTACCCAGACTACTGAGTTCTATGCAGAGAGGAGAGTAACATGTTAGTGATCACAGAGGCTAAGCTGTGAAACCAACAGACGTGTAACTGGGTGAGCCATCTTCAACATGGCGGAATAATACCACGGAAGCCCCAGTAGCAAAACATAAGGATTTTAGTGTTTTTTTGCTCTGTGATGCAGATGTATTCATATCAAGCCACACTCTCATACTCCATTCCTCTCATATCTAAAAGAACACATTTTTCAAGTGGCTAGAACAGATAAAAAGAGGAACAAAGTTCACTGATTGGCATATGGTCCTGACCTACAATTTGACCCTAGAAAAAACTCAAACCACGCTTTATATATCTGATTTTTCTCAGCTAGTAGTATAACTACAAGCATACAGTAGCACACTGATCTTAATCTTGTACAGAACAACAGCAAAGCAAAGCAAAACAAGACAAAAATATTTAAATTTTTAAAAAAGTAAGACCTATTTAAGTTCCCCTTCCTAAAAATTTGCTTTTATAGAATGTAAAAAGAATATGGTCCAAAATCAAATATTTAGTCTTTTAATTTTTTACTTATTTAAAATTCAAACATCGTGTCTGCACTTTTGGTAGGGCTATGTGATTCCTTGCCACTTAGCAAAGCATTTCTGGTTTTCCTCACACATTGAAGAGGAGCTAACACTGAGAAGCGAGGAACAGGAATGTCTACAGACACTGAAACTACAGCCAAGCTGAGCAAGGCGGGGGGGGGGGGGGGGGTATGGTCCTCTAGGAAGAATAAGGTCACAATCAGAACACATCAGGGGATTTGATTCAAATTGACCTCAAACCAGAAGGGATCTTCAAGCTGTTCTATACACAACAGGGAGAGAGAGAGAGAGAGAGAGAGAGAGATTGATTTCTAGAAGTTATCCAAAGGAGATAACCTAAGAAAAGATTTCAGTGGGAGCCACAGGAAAAACTTTACCCCTTTTATGGTGGCCCATGAGCGGGATCTATAGCAGGCTAAAGAGAGGTCTCTATCAAACGGTGCCACGGAACCCTCCCACAAAAGCAGGGTTCTTGAAGGTGTCAGCAGGATTTGGTTGACTGAGCCATTAATGGAGCTTCGGTTAATTATTGACTGATTAGGGGTTTACCTTATCTTCCCATCAGGAGCTGGCTCAAGACTTAACGGTAAGCAATTTAGAGCCAGGGTGAACCTACCCACATGCCTTTTTCTTCTTCTCCTTTGGGTCACTTTAGCTTGTCCTTCCCCATAATTCAGGCTTGGGTCAGCATGGCTAGTCCTGACAGTACTGGGGAGTCCTCCAAAGTTCTGGCAAGGAAAGGGGCCACATTTATGGCAAGCAGTGAGTGTCTGTCTTGAGCAGGCCTGTCTTGAGGAGTACTGTACTTTGCAGAAGCTTTGCTTATTGGTCCAGGTTTTCCGATGAAATCCTGGGGTGGGGTGAGGGGGGGAGCAATGACTTTTTGTCTCTTGCAAGTGTGCATAAAGCCTAAGGGTAAGAATCAACCCCCCACTCGGCAAGGCGACCTCTGCTGAAGGCCTCTTGGCAAAGCCAGGCCTGAGCACAGGCAGCTCAGGGCCCCGCTGCCCCAGATAAGAGGTGGCCCGTGTTAATGTACAGGCTTCCTCTGCACCTCAGCGGGGCCTTCCTTTTCCAAACAGTCTCCCTTTAATGTTGGCGGGTGTTGTTTTTCCATTGACTCAACATCTCGCCTCTGGTGGTGAGCCAGTGGAGAAAGTTGGAGCGGGGGGGGGGGGGGGGGGGGGGGGGGGGGGGGGGGGGGGGCGGCGTGCCAAAGCAGGGGAGAGAGAGGGACACTCTGCCACATTCCCAAACAAGCTGGACACCTGCTTTGGAAAGACAGGGAGCAGACCTAAAACTCTTTGCTTCCTCTCAATTTAGATCAGCTTTTGTTTGCTGCATGGCTCTGATCCCTGACCCTGGGCCGCCTTCCCAACACACTGCCCCCTTCGCTGGGAGCAAATCCCATGTGAAAGGCCACCACTGTGAGGGATTCGGAACTTTCCTCCATGAAGGAAAGAAAGAATAAGAGTTGGAGGGAATTAAAGAGGGAACAGAACTTCGAGGAAAGAGATGAAAGAGAAAATGGGAGGAAAGCAAAGGAGAAGGAAATTAGGAAAACAAGAGGCAAGTGACACAAGGACCAGACACATGGGGACGAAAGGCAAAAAAGAGATTAGAAGATAAATTTTTAAAAAATATATAAAGAAAAGAAAAGAAAAGAGGGAAGGGGAAAGGAGAAGGGCTGTACATAAAAAAGAAATCTGAAATAAGAGCTTTTCTCCCAGAAGCTTGGTTTTTCAAGCCACCAGATGGACCGTGGGTTGGGGAGGGAAAACTGCCCCCTCCCCAGGTTCTCTGGGCAAGGCAAGGTCAAGGGGCACCTTCACAACCAAATCTTGATTAGAGCCAGCTAAATGTTTTGACTTGAAGGAGACACAAAGGATTAAAAAGCAAAACAGAGCAGCATGGGCAAGAAAGAAGCAGGAACAGAAAGAAAATTAAAAAAAAAAAAAAACTCATGGGAGACGCGGAATGATAGAAAACACTTCTGAATCAGCTAGTCATCTACTAACAAGCTGCAAAGATTTCCAATGACAAGTTGTCACATTAGTTTAGTGAAACTGAAGCAGTCCTTATCCCCTTTCCTGTGCTTAATCTCTCCCTGCGTGCCACAAGAACATGCTACCACGTTTAATAGGATTAGTTCCCTTCGCTTTCTCCCCCCACCCCTTTTAGTTTTTACAATTCTATTTTCAGCAGTACAGGGATCCTTGAATTCATGAACTTCCTGCAGTGTACAGCAAAACCTGGCCTGTGTGGTTTTTACCCTTTAAAGACTTTATCTGAATCTGAAAAATATGGTAATTTGACTATTTTGTAACCCCCCCCCTCCCCCAATGAATTTCATTCCCCTTCCCCGGAAGTCTCATTGCTTGACAGAACCAGGGCTGGGAAAAAGTTGACAAAGCCCAATTCCTACAGAGCTTATGAGCCCTCGCAGAAATTGTTCTGGTTCTGACCCCAGGCAAACCTGGGTCCCAATTTCAACTGCTACTTACTGGCTTTGTGGCCTCAAACAAACGGTGAAACCTTCCCCAACCTCCATTTACTCATCCATACAATGGGGATAATTCTTATCAGGGCTGTTGGGAGAACTAAACTTACACTTTATTTCTCCACTTTTAAGATTCACTTTTGCCCTGGCCGGTTGGCTCAGCGGTGGAGCGTCGGCCTGGCATGCAGGGGACCCGGGTTCGATTCCCGGCCAGGGCACATAGGAGAAGCACCCATTTGCTTCTCCACCCCCCCCTTCCTTCCTCTCTGTCTCTCTCTTCCCCTCCTGCAGCCAAGGCTCCATTGGAGCAAAGATGGCCCGGGCGCTGGGGATGGCTCCTTGGCCTCTGCCCCAGGTGCTGGAGTGGCTCTGGTCACAGCAGAGCGATGCCCTGGAGGGGCAGAGCATCGCCCCCTGGTGGGCAGAGCATCGCCCCTGGTGGGCGTGCCGGGTGGATCCCTGTCGGGCCCGTTTCCAGCTTCAGAAGATATAATAAAAAAAGAAAAAAAAAAGATTCACTTTTTTTCCTCCTATTTTATTATGTTCCTGAAATCAGTGGGTCTTGTGATGCATTGTGCATTTAAGGTCATCGCAGTTGTTTTGGGTTTTTTTTTTTTTCTCTCCCAAAGTTCATATTTAAATTAACGATGTGTCTTAACATCTATGGCATTATGGAATTAAGAAAATGGAAGTGCCAGGTATAAAGCATCTGGCACAGTTCTGACATAGAAAATGCTCGGTGATGCTAGAATAATCTGATCTATCATGGTTTATAAAGGGGATGAAAGTTTTGCACCCCTGAAGCTGCCTTTTGGGATATTGATTTGAAGCTGGTTATTAAGAAACAAAAGATTCAAAAAAGAACCTTTGAACCACCCCCCTCCCTTTC
The DNA here is from genome assembly GCF_036850765.1 of Saccopteryx bilineata. Classification (NCBI taxonomy): domain Eukaryota; kingdom Metazoa; phylum Chordata; class Mammalia; order Chiroptera; family Emballonuridae; genus Saccopteryx; species Saccopteryx bilineata. The sequence goes on along the minus strand of NC_089491.1, from coordinate 295,254,256 downwards.
CTGCTCAAGACATTCAGACAGAAAAACTTGCTTCAGGAAGGAAATCTTAGGTTGTTCCCTTAGCCTAGTTTGAATTAAGTGTGGCAAGTAAGAGAGTTTCAGGCAGGGGCCTGTTACCTAGGTACCTCAGTACCCCATTGTCTCTCAGTCACGTACCAAGAATTTGCCTGCTACATATGTGTGTTCTGCGTGCTTTTCCGCAACTACCTGTAAATCCCCATTTTCACTCCTGCAACCTTTTCTCCTTTGTCAAAAATGTCATATATACTCCGTTGTTGCTTCAATCTTTGCAATTTTCATACTTTTGTGAATTCCCATACACCTGCTTTAAAATTTTGATTTTCTCCAGTTAATCTTCTGTCTGTTAATTTGATTACGAGCCCAGCTAGAAGGGCTTAGAAGGTGGGGGGGGAGCGCTATTTTTTAGCCCCCACATTTTTCACTGCCTGCTGGCCTCCTCCCCCATTCTCCCTGAAAGACCCGCTTTGGAATACTGAGACAAGAAGAGGTGTTGACACTTCTGCTCCTCATCCAGATTCTTCTAGACTAGTGCTCCTTGAAACCTGACTAAACCAAACACAGATAATAACTGTCCACCAGGGTTGGCTAAGAACCAAAATCTTCTCTCTTAACAGGGTCACCAACTGCCATGCTTAGCAGTGTCTTGCAAACAACAATTATCTATTGAATTGAATTATTTCATCTTCCTTGAGACCACTTTAGGTCATGGACTGCCTCCTGCTCTGTTCCCGCTACCCTGCAGGAGATAAAGGGGTGAATTCACCTTATCAGGGAGGTGAAAGGACTTCAGGAGTGAGAGAGCAACACTGGCCCAGGGTGGGGATGAAGGGGACAAGGAGGAGGCTTGCACCTGCACCGCCTTGCTGGGCCAGGGGAGGTGCTGCAGGCAGAGGCCGCCTGTGCAGGGAAGCACAGGGACCCCCCGCAGTCAGTCGGAGATGGGGGGCAGTGGGGAACCGCGGAGCCCTGAAGGCACTGATGGCTCACCTAGTCAAACATGTAGCCCCCACACCCGCCTCCCAGGAGAGACTTTGATGTCCTGCCTGCCAGGCTGCAGCCTCGAGGTGGGGTCCCAGGCTTTCCTGCTAACTGAGGATTAGCGAATCTAGGCGAGGCTGTAAAGGCAGAAGGGAGGCAAGACCGAGCCCTTCTATTGGGGTCTGAAAAAGGGCTGAATTTAGCCTGCCTCCTCTGTGCTTTCCTCCCTCCTGCCCTGCACCCCTCACATCCCACTGCCTCTCCTGGCCCATACCAAGGCCCCTGGTGCTCCCTGCCCATCCCCACTCCCCTGCCATGCTCCCTGCTCACCCCTTACTCTCTACCTATGTCTGCTTCTTTACTGCCTCCAGCTATAGGACATCCCCACCACCCTATTCGCTCTGTGCTGAAACTCACCCACCCCATCCTCCCATCTATACTCTGGTTTCACCTACTCCCAGCACGCGCACGTGCACACACACACACACACACACACTCCCTCCCATCCTGTTTTCCTTCCCCCACACCTACTAGCTCCTCCTACCTTCGGAGTTGGGGGTGGACTCCATACTGTCCCCTACCCATCACTCTTTCCTTCTCAACCTCTACCCTCCTCCACTCCCCTCCAAGTGTAGGCAAAAGCCTTCTTTCATTACCAGTAAAATACCAGAAGTCATTACCTGTCTTCCTACAGCTCGACTCCTGATGAGTGTTTCTTTGTAGCTATCTTGAGGTCTTTTGTTTTATTACCTAGAGTCACAGACATCCCACCCTCCCCTGCCAACCCCAAGCCAGCTCTACAGCTAGTAGACAGAGAGCAAGAACTTCCACACCTGCCTAAAGATACCCACAGGCTCTCAGAGGACAGGCTTGATGGTTGGGCTTTCCCTCACTCAGGGAGCAGAGTGTCCGCTCCCAGCCCCTGGGTTCATTCATCAGGGACTGGATCCATAGAGGCTCCAAACTGCAAGCTCTTCCACACTCTTCCCCACCGATACACCCTGATCACTTATCTCAGGCCTTCTGAGGGTACCCGCAAACACCTTCGTTGAGATGTTTAATGAGCCACTCAGCCATGTCCAGTTTTAAAACTGTCAGCCTTCTTGGTCTGTTCACTGCTGGTTCAGCCCATTCCATTCTGGCTCTCTTCTCTCACACCCCACAGCCAGGGTTGGCACCTTCCCACCTAGCTCTCTCCTTCTCACAGCTGTCTTGGGCTGGGCAATCTCTTAATTACTTTGGGGTATGCATCTAGTCATTGGGTTGCATATGTAGATTGGGGAGGTGTTCATTCAGACATGTAAAAACAAACATTATGATAAATGACATCTTTTTGTTTCTTTTTTAGTTTTACCTAGAAAGGTTGACTTTCTTTTCCTTCTTGTTGTTGCCTCCTTGAATAAAATGTTTTGTCCTATGGGTTTTCATTGGTTTTGATGGGCAGCTACTATAAGAAAGGTTTTCATCTATAAAGCAGGGAAGGTGAAAGAACCAAAAAAAAAAAAAAAAAAAAAGAGCGGATTGGTAAATGTCTCTGGGCCTGATGGACATTTCTAACTCCAAGAGCACAGGGCCTAGTTTTCAAACATGCGCCAGTTCTAACTTATTTTTTGTGGCCTAAAAAGTGGAAAGGTAAACAGCACCCAGAGCAGCAACTATGCATGAGCTAAAATGTCCAAACGCATACATTCAGAATGACAATTCAGTTAGCTTCACCAAAATATCAGTGGCGGAGTGGTCCGTATAGACGTACGGGTCAGCTGTGTGTAGAGCACACATTTGTAGACAAAACAGGTTCCTTGTATCGAGATGAAGAACTCTGCTCATGTAAAACTCAACAATTAGGTGAGCTGGATATTATACCCACTTAACAGATGTAAAGAACTGAAGCTCAGATAGATTAACTACACACCCAAGGTCACAGAATCAGGAACTTGCTGAGCAGTAATTGGAAAAACCACTATGACCCCCCGATTGTCAGTCCTTCGGCTGATTGCCTAGCTGGGGTGGGCCCAGAAATCTTTATTATTTTAAAGCTCCCTCGGTGATCCTTCAGGATTAGCCAGGTCTTGGGAACCTTGCCTCACATCAAACCATCCCGCCATCCCTGTCACCAGTCTGCCTCTGAGCAGCCTTTTCCACGTTGGAGAAAACATTTAAAACATATTTAAATAGCAATTTCGAAAAACTATGCAGCATATGGATTTTCCTTTTGATCTCAAAATGATGACAAACAGACACTTAAATACTTCATAAAAGAAATATTACCAGAAAAATTATAGAAATCTGGCTTTCAACTTTGTCTTGTTCTAATTTAAACAAAATGCAACTTTTCAGAGTCACTCTCCTTCTCCCATGCCCTCCCTCCCCCCCTCCCGCCCAAATAAATCCAAACTGGAAACTTCCTTCTCTTTTCCCTCTGTGCCAGGTCTACGCCTGTTTATTTATAACCCGCTGGTCATCCTGAATAAAAGCCTCGAAATATGGGCCGTAGGGATAACTTAAGTCCTACGCCTAGAGTCCCTGAAAATCTAGAGAACACCTCCTGCGAATTCGTACTCTTGACTTGAAAGACCAGAGAAAGGAAAGCTGGGAATAACGGCCAAATATTCTTAGACTAATTGACAAAAGAAAAGGGGTGGGCAGGGAAGAGACGTCCATCCCTTAGAAGGTCCCCGCCCCTCTTTAGGTCCCCGGAGAGCCCCCGGTCTCAGGTTGAAAGCGTCAACCCGCTGTGGGCGCCACCGCCTCTCAGCAACAGGCGGGCCGCCGGGGAGGGGAGGCCGCGCGCGGGCCCCGCCGCATCCACTGTCCCCCAGCTCTGCACGGTGCCGGGAGCAGGTGGCTGCCCCCCGCGCCGGGCGTGCGCCGAGCCCAGGCCGGCCGAGCAGGGCTGCTGCGCCGGCGGTGACCCAGGAGGAGGCAGGGAACGCGGGGCGCGGAACGGGGAACCGGGACCCCAGGGCCGCACCGGCAGAGGGGCGTGCCCACCGCCCCGAGCGCAGCGCCACCTTCGCAGCACCGCGCGCTCCTCTCTCCGCGTCCAGAGGCCGCGACACCTAGCGCGGGGCGGCGGCGTGGAAGGGAGGGCTGGGAGGGAGGAAGAGACGGGGAGGAAGCCGCAAGCAAGGCAGCCCCGCTCTGCCGAGGGCCAGGAGAGAAGACTCCCAGCCTTCCCTCCTACCCCGAAACTTTTCCAGTGCACGCGGGCGTGTTCCTCACGGGTTTCGGCGGCTCCGAGTCGCCATCGGGGAGGAGGCTCGGCCAACAAACACGTCCCCCAGCACACAGGCGGAGGTACACAGGCACACCGGGAGGGACTGGGCCTCTCGGGAGGAGGCTGAGGGTATGGTGGCAGCAGACGGCCTCCCAACCGAAAGGGACTCCTCGCGCGCGAGAACCAGTGCTTAAAAACCTGCAAAGCTTGGAAATGTAGCGGTGCCCCAGGCTGTGCGTAACTTTGCCCACTGCGCCCCCGCGTGCAAAGGCGTCCCCGCGCACTCACGCCCTCACCCACCCCACTGTCGGCTGCGGCCCGAGCCTGCCTTTGTATTTCTGTGACCGAGAAAGATGTGCCAATTTGAGCCAAAGAGGGAGGGGTGTAAATTGCGTAAATTCCACTACCTGGCACCCCCAGTTACCGAGGGAGAAGGTCCCGTTCTCCCCGAAAGCGTTCCCTCCTCTTCCCTCGGCCCTTCGGTCTCCAGCTTCATCACTACCGTGGACTGAAGAAAGAGCACAACTATCTCGATGTGCATTTTGTTGTTTTTCTGAGATCAGAACCTTTCCAAATCCTAGCCCTCAAAGAGCCAAGTGGGGTTGGAGAAAGGCAAGTTATTTCGGGGGGCAACAGCACCCCTCGCAAGGCGCGCGCGCGGCCTGGCGGGCGCCTAGCCGGGATCCGCGCAGCCGGGCGGAGTGGCTGGATTATGTAAGTAACAGCCCTCCATGTGCTCACCACCATCTGTTAATATCTTGATATTGGAAAGTTCGGTGCCTGAGGCAAAGCCAGTGTTGGCGGCACGGAGCTCCCAGCCTTCTCTTTTCTACTGCAGAACAGGGAACATACCTCCCTTTGATTGTTTTTGCCCACTTCCATAAAATCAAGTAGTAGTTTGCCCCTTCAGTCTCTGACAACCAACCCCTTCATTCCCGGGGGCAGTGTTTGTGGGGGGAAGAGTGATCTGCTTCGAGGTCACTTCATAGGAATGAATCCTTTTGGTGAACTGATATTTTTCTGACAATTGTAGGTTCTTTTAGGCTCCTTGTGGGTAGAGGCTGTATTATTATTTTTTTAAATTACTTTTCCTGCCAGCACCTGACCCCAAATTCTTGTAAGGGTTATATTTCAACTTCTATGGAGTGATTCGCCTCTGTTTACTTTGAAAGATGTTGGTTAAACAAACAGCACTCGGGAGGCTTCTAAGCAGTGGGGTTCCCAGGAGAGAAACGCGGCAGCTGCTATTGCTACTGATCTTGTGGCATTTCACTAGACACCCCCCCCCCCATTCAGGCATTCAGAACAAATTCAGGTTGGGCTCGGCGTCACACTGGGCACAGGGGCAGAGGAGGGAGGGAGGGTGGGAAAGGGAGGGAGGAGGGAGAGAGAGAGAGAGAGAGAGAGAGAGAGAATATGGAGGTCAGTCAGTCTGCCTCTAGACAGCCTGAAGCAGGCCGGCCTGCACCCTGGCATTGGTTTTCCTTTCTTTCTCTTCCCCTCTTCAGGGTGGCGGCGGCGGCGTACAGCCAATGGCCGGTGGTGTTCTGTGTGTGTTCGGGCAGGATCTCCAGCATCCTTCTCCTGAAATCCACGCCCACGTTCATCTCTCAACTGGATCTGGTTGAAATCCCCAGAATTGGTCGTTCAGGATTTGATGACAATTGTTTGCAAGGTTTTAGATTACTTATACTCAGTCTTCCCTCCAATCCCCACCTAAAGGCTTTTAGATAGAACAGGACGGGGGGGAGGGGGGGGGGAAATACGCCAAGGAAATACCAAGGCGAAGTGTGTTTAACCCAGAACCAGATGCACAAGTGATTACTGCAAGTTTGACTAAGAACACACAGATCATTCTTCAGATAAATAAGCAACCGCAGCCTGCCTGCACGGATGGGGTTTGTTGAAGACCGTTCAGAATCTGGGTTAACTTTTAAGTTATTGGGGTTGTATTGGTAGTGCGGCGGAGGAAGGGATCGACCCCTAGGTTTGGCCGCTGGTTTCGGAGATGGAGTTGATATCTAGGCGACTTGTCGTCTCCGGGCTAACTGATGGTTTCTTTCCTATCAGAAAAACAAACCGGGAGTCGACCGAAATAGAGGGCTCCGGCCTCACGCCTTGCTCCAAGGCGGCGCAAAACCCGGGAGAGCGCCGCAGCCCTGGCAGGAAAGGTTGGCCAAGAGCCTGGCTTGTAGTCTCCCTGACAGTAGGGGACAGGACAGGGCCCCTTGCACGCAGCTCACGGAGCTGGGCTGCGGACCGAGCTCGCTCGCCCAGCGTCTCGCGCGCTCCTATTTCAACCATCAGTTCCTGCGTCCTAAAGCGGGCTGAGAACTGCCGCCGCGGAGCGTGGCGAGCCGCGAGCTTCAGCCGCCGAGACTGTGGGTGAAGGTGCTTCCTTGTTTGCTAAGCAGGTTACCTCGACTTCGACTCGGGGAGTGATAAAGGACGTGCTGGGGCTCGGAGGGAACATTGCCCGTCGTCAGTTCCCGAGAGTTGTGTGTGCAAAACGTGCATCCGAGCGCTAGGTGCAATTGACAAACTTGTGGGCTACATACAATTCAAGCCATTCCTTCCAGGGTCTGAATCTTTCTCTCTCTGTTTTCTTTTTCCCTTCGTCTCCTCCTCCTCCTTCTCTGCCCTCCTCCCTTTTAAATACCAAACTGAGCAGATGGCTTTAAGGTGTGGAGGGCATATATCCTTTGCTCTTACCAGTTTATGTTTTGGCTGGCTCTAACATATATACACACTGGGATACTTCAAGAAAATAATAGGTCAAAAAAGAAGAAAGGCAATATCCTTAATCCAAATTTCCCTGCTTAACAGACCCGCTTACCTCGAAAGGACTCAACCAATAGAAACATTATTTCATACTGTGTCTAATGAGCACGTTGATAGATTACTTCTGTTCCCAGCCTAAATTGTCACATCTTAGATTAGAACATTTGATACGATGGCCGATCACTAGAAGTGTGAGTGGTGTGTTTGTGCGAGTCAGTGTTGTTTCAGGAATGGGGTGCAGGGAGTATCTGAGGGCTACGAAAGGGAAGAAATGAAGGCTGAAGACGCTCAAGCAGGTCTCTTTTCTTATCCTGGATACCTAACCTGGCCCGCCTGATGTTTCTTCTTTTCAATGTTTGAATCCTGTGCCAAAAGTTTCCTACAGGATATGGACTTGGATCTATTGCTATTATATAAAAAGAAGACATCCATACACTTTGATGAATTTGAGGTTGAAATGGTAAATGTCCTAGGAATTGTGTGTGTGTGTGTGTGTGTGTGTGCGCGCGCGCGCGCGTTTGTGTTTGCAGAAGTTGGTGGCAGTGTTCGGCCCGCGTACTTGTAACACACCTCATAAACACCCTGTTGTCACGATGCAACATGATTCAACCTTTGATCTGATTAAATTTGAGGGACACATGGAAAATACTTGTTCCCATCCTACCTGAGAAAATGGGTGTCTAATCGACTAGGTATGTGTTTCTGCTTTGCAGCCCTTGCAAATCTTAGCTTTTATAGGTCCTTTAAGTCCTAAACCCAGTTGCTTTATTAAAAGCCATTTACTGTGTAGGGAGAAGAGACGTCCTAGCTGCGGGGCTGGAGGCTCCCTCCTTAGCATTTGTAACTTGCAAACCGCAAAGAGCTCTTTAATAGCCCCATTATCTAAAGAAATCTTGCTGGTTATTTTTCATCCAAGATATGTCAGACCAAACTGAATTTTCTATATAGCTTTATGTTGAAGCTCGAAATTTAAGCATTTGAAATTTCTTACCTAATAAATTTTAAAGTTTGTCACCCAGGCGTTGTAACTGTGTAAATCATGTTTGAAACTTAGCTCTTTGGTTATTCTGGGGTGAGTGAGTGAGGGGTAACTGCTAGGTAATGTTTGGTAACATTTTCTTTAAGGCTGCTGTATCTACCGGCCAAATAACGTTGATAGAGGTAACTAAGGGCTAAGATTCTCCTTCCTAATAATTTTGACTGGAGGTTGGCTGGGATTCAGCCAGTGCTGGTCTCCTAATACCAGATGCAGCGGAGTCGGTGTGGGAAACCTCTGGCATCTATATATTATTTAATCCCAAAACTACCTGTATTTTAGTGTTCACCTCCCCCTTAGAAGCCTGCAAGAGTAACATGTATTCTTGATACCACCTATGATCCTTTTAAAAGTGGCATTCCACTCCCTCCTCCGATACCACCCTACCCCTAAAAAATACACTTTTTCTCCAATATACTTTTCCGTGTCTTCCTTCGAGGAGCACCGAAGTCCGAGGAGCACTCACTCGCTCGGCCACTGGGGGATCTGGGAAATGAAAGGGGGTGGGGTGGGGGGGGAGAAGACCTGCGTCCTGGCAGAGCGAGTGTGAGCCGAGCGCCTCTCGCGCCGTCGCCCGCTTTGCATAGTGCCCGCAGATGGCTCGCTCCGGCCCCGGCGCGGCGATCCAGCGGCCCCGAAGCAGTGGCAGGGTGGGGGTGGGGTGGGGGCCGGAGAAGGAGGCGGGGGAGGAGGAGCGCGGGGCCCCTCTCCACTCCTCTTTTCCCAGCCCCTCACCCCCCACCCCTTTTATATATTTTTTTTCCTCCTAAGTTCTCTTGCCTCGCTATCCCCCCTTGAATCCGAAGGCGCCTCGCGATTGGGTGTTGGGACCGGGTACGTCAGTTAGACTGTGACGTGCAGTCTTCCTGTTTCCTTCAGCTGTGTCTTAAAGTAAATCTTGTTGTGGAGCGCAGCCCTCAGCTGAGGGAGCGCTCTGAAATAATACACCATTGCAGCCGGGAAAGCGGAGCGGCGCAAAAGAGCTCCGCCGGGTCCGCCTGCTGCCGCTCCGCGCCGCGCCGCTCCGCGCCTCTCCTCCGCGCCTCTCTTCATCTCCTCTGCTCTGCCCTGCTCTTCTCCTCTCTTTTTTCTCTCCTTCCCTCTTCTCTCCTCTCCCCTCTCCACCCTCTTCTCTCTCTCTCTCTCTCTCTCTCTCTCTCTCTCTCTCTCTCTCTCCACTCTCCCACTCTCCCCGATCGCTGGCTCGCTGTCGCACAGACTCACCGTCCCTGGTCCAATTATCATATTCATCACCCGCAAGATATCGCCGAGTGCGAGCGCGCGCGTTATCCTCTCTGTCGGCAGGGGGAAAAAAAAAAAACAGGCTCGGTCCCCCCGCTCTCTGCACCGCGTAAGTATCTTCTGTCCCCTCGCCAGTCCCCTCCCCTTTTCCAGAATCACTTGTACTGGCTTGTTCTTCAATGGGGGGAAGAAAAGAGACTCCCAGGACTTACACTAGTGTAAACATTTTTTTTTTTCCCCAGGACAAAATGGTGTTCTTTAAATGAATCATAATAAAATAGCCTCTCAACAGTTTCTGAGCAGGAGCCTCAGTGGAACTCAGCGCTCCCCTCCTCCCAGTTCCTAAGAGTAAGTGATCCGCTCGGCTTTTATTTCTTTCTCTTTCCTGCTGGTGGCTGGGGGGTGGTGTTGGCGGCGGGGGAAGGCTGGTATTGCTGGACTTGTCGCTGATCTTGTCACCTTTTGTGTACTGTGTCTGGGCTGCGCGGGGGCGTTTGCTTCCTTTCCTTTTTCTCCGGCCCTCTCTTCTCAGGAGAGAGGACCGCGCGGGGGACGGGGTCGCTTTTTGTTCGTCTGGGTCCCCGCTTTCCGCCGAGCCTCATCCTTCCCATCTCCCCCGGTGAAAAGTCCTGGGCTCGTCCCCACGTCCCTTTTCTTTGTCTAGTTTATTATAGCTGCCTTTCTTCCAGGCTATTCCAATTTGCTTGTCATTTGCATACCTTTCACTTCTCCTTTTTAACCCCAGCGGAGGGCCCGAGCGGAGGGAGGAGCAGAGAGGGAAGAGGGGGGCGCTCTGTTACTTTCCTCTCTGAACGCTGTCGAAGCCGAAATGTTGAAAGCGGGGTTGGAGCGGTGGAAAGATGGTCCTGGGAAACGAGCGCGGCTCCCCTCTCCTGAGCTCCAGGGAACCCGGGGTAGGTCCAGCAGAGTGGGGTATGGAGTCTCCGCGAGCCGGCGGGGGTCGTGGGGCGGAGGGATTGGTTCTCCGGCGTCGCCGGAGGAAGGTAAGATCGTGGTCCCGGTGGGGGGGTGTTCTTGAGCAGCGAGCGGACTTGTGAGGCCGAGACTCTCGCGGTCATCGCCGGCAGGCTTTGGGGTTGGACTGCTAAGATCTTGTCTTGACTGGGTGGTACCTCTACAGTTTTGCCCCAGGGTGGAGGAGTGGGGGGGGGGGGGAGGAGAAGTGAGCGTAATTGTTACTGGGAAGAATAGTGAGGAGGACGGGAAGAGCTGCTATCCTTCTGAACAGACAAGGAAGGGGGTCCAAGGTGGGGTGGCGTGGGGGCGGCGGCATTCAAGGGGAGACATCACCCAAAGTCCAGTTTAGCAAGTTGTTGGTTACTCTGTTGTGCCAGCCAGTTACTCCTCCTGTTAAAACTGAACGCAGCTGGAGAGTGTGGATTTGGGATGGGGGGAGCAGGGAGAGAAAGGGGGAGTAGCTTTCCAGAGACTGGACGTCTCCAGCCACCTCACAAGTCTTTGGAAGTTGGGTCCTCCAGGCCGGCAGAGAAAAGAACCAGGAGGAGGGGCTGGGCGGTAGTCTTCAATAGCCCAAGGAGGCAGGTCAGAGTGTGAAACTACTGCTGTTCTTGGCAACCCAGAACCCTGCTCCGCCTAGGGGGAAGCTGGGAACTCACCTGCTAGTTTTAATTTTTCCAAGAAGGTCTGTGTCGTCTCCTTGAGCTTATAAAAACAGAGCAAGTACAGGATGGCCTTCTCTCAAAGTCAAGGCTAGAAGTTTCTTCTCTTGTGTGCTCTCTCTCTCTCTCCCCTCCCATCTATACCCTCCCTTACAAAAAAAAAAATCATTTCCTTTCCTGTACTAGGTAGACAGAAGTCTATTAGCAGAATGCGCATGAGCAGGGCCTGACAGGTGTGTTGTGTCAAGAAAGACAGGTGCAAATTTCCTCTGTGTCTGTGTGTGTCTGTACAGTTCCAGACCACAATGCATGCCCCAGGGTTGTAGAGATTTATGAATTTATGGCTGCCCTGGTTAATAGGATTGTCCAGGCTAATGGGAATGGGCTGTTGTTATGTTTTGAACTCTGCCACGTGAGTTGTTTGGTTGGGGGTAGGGGACAAGTTGGTGTGTGTTTGTTTTTCTTAAGGATGTTGGCAGGCTGCTGCTGAGACTGTGTCTCAGCCTCCTGTCTGCCAGGCGGCTGAAAGTACCCCCACTTCAGGCAGCAGGTGGAGAGAGATTGACTTTCTCTTTGCTTCCGTCCAGTTTCTGTCTATCTCCCAGGTCTGTGAAGGGAAGGGGGGTGAGAGCTGTCGTGTGTGTGTGTGTGTGTGTGTGTGTGTGTGTGTGTGTGTGTTTTGGACAGCCGTAGGTGGTGTGGGTAACTGCCAAGAATACCAAAGTCAGTTTGAAAGTGTTACTGTTGTTAAAGCTTATCTTTCTAGCGTGCTTTCTCTCTGCCCAGAAAGAATAGGTATGTGCATAAACCCTTTCAAGTCATATGTTAAATATTCTCATAAAGTAGAATGAGCCTGTCATTGTACCAGACATGTGCCAGATGTCCTAGTTATTACTTTGATGAGGAAGGAAAATCTCAAGTACGTGAGAGGTAACTGCTTTTCTATTTGATGCAAGATGCGGGCAGTCAGTTTTATGAAGACTTTCTTGTAAGAAGTTCGGAGTATTTTCAAAATGAAATGGGCTGTGTGTGGTAAGGAAGCAAAAGGAAAGTATTTGAGTTAAACTGTCATGTAACATAACATGGCTATGTTTATATAATGGTAAAATACATGAAAGTAGGGGCTGTGGCTTAATGTGTGAGGGAAGATGTTTAGAATTCAATATAAGCACTGTATCTGGATTCTTAACCCTTGATCTTTAATTATTTATTTATTTATTTATTTTTACATAGGCTATTTCTTGAGTTGCACAGAATTAGGTTGGATGGTGAATTGTTTTTGTTGGTTGGTTTTGTTGCTTGGGTGATGATCATTGTTTCATGAAAATGAGATAATATGTGTCATTTATTTTTAGACTTAAATATCAAAGTTTCCCTCCAATACTTTCCTTGGATGCTTTTGAAGTTCTTTCTTAATTAAAATGTCATTTATGGATATGTGTTTTTTTAAATAAGGGTTATCTGTGCTTGGCACTTATTGATATTTTTATGTGTCCATTATACCGAATTCTATTTAGTTTAATCACGACCTTGTGGGGGGAAAAATCATGCATACATAACATGCATCTTTGTTCCCACTTTATTCATATCCTAGTATTGGGCCTCTACAAGTGGCACTTGCAATCCTAAAACATAAGCTAGCTGCCAGGCTTGATGTTTATTTGTTTAAAGTGAAAATAGGCCATTTTTCTCTGAATTTCTTTTATCATTCCAGAAATCATCTTGCATTTGCAACTGCTACTACGAGAAATTTTTTAGGTGCAGGATTAACAAAAGAAATGATAAAATATTACTGATTTCATAATATGAATGTGGATTGTGTGTGATATGTTATTATAAGATTCTGATTAAGTACCTGTATAAATTGGAAAGGACATATAAATAAGGAATTTCTCAAACCTTATTGCCTAGTGTATTCTAAAGCTTCAGAAAACATTTAGAGTATTTCAAATTTCAACAAACAGAAAAAAAAATATATTTTTCCTTGAGATTATTTCTCACTGATTTATTAATGTGGTGATTATTACTCTTTAAATAAGTAGAAATGTCTATTTTCAGCCTTTCTTAAAAATGTTTTGTGTTCATTTCACTGGTGAAAAATGTATGGAATTTTTGATAGGATAGAGGAATTTTAAATTAAATGATTATGATTTGAGAACACTCTATTAGGATAGGTAATTTTTTAAAATCTGATATGATTTTGACAATACAATCTTAATCCATTGAAATATGAATTTACATCAAGTCCTTCAAAATAAACATCAAAGGTTTTCTTAATCTGACAGTAGGCATAAAAAGTTACAAATTAGCAAAAATGAACTCTTGAATATAGTGAGGGGGACATCTTAATGATTTGGGGTTGGGCGGTGGGGGTGAAGTTACTTCAATAAAATCATCAGATTTTTCCCTTTGAATTACTGATTTCCAGACTGATTTATTAATGATACCCCATTTGAAATTTCATAACCAGGTTGATCCAAGTAGATGAGAGCCCCCCTCGAAGGCTGTTTTCTAAAAGAAGTCAAGTGTAAGCTTGAGCAATTTCTTCAAAATAATTTGATCAACAAAGACAGATAATCTAAATAATCCAAACCGAAAACCATGCCAATCTAACTTTCCCCCTGTCTCATAATAGATTTGTCTGAACTATCTGGATAATTACTGTAATGAAACACTTCTTTGTCCAGAATCTGGACTCCAGATAGATGCATAAAAGTTGCACTACCCTCCCCCAAAATAAGTTCTTTATTAAAGTAAGAGCATTTACTTCACGCTGAGTGTTCCCTCAAAATTCGTCACTGGAAAATTTTTTCTACTAACATTAAGTCATCAGTTTCCTTAGGATTATATTAAAGGGAATATCAGATCATTCCAATTTCAATGAAGAATCTTTTGGGAGTAGTTAGAAATTGACTTGATTATACCTGGATGTTTATTCTCATGTTTTTCTGGGATGAATCTGCTATGTTAAGATATCTATTGCATAGAAATTATTAAGGCATTTATGCAGTTATATGCCAACAAAAATAGTTAATAGTAAGAAATAGTCTCTGTAGATTTTTATTTTAATTAAAGAAGAGTTTATAGGGGTAGAATATGTATATATGATCAATAATACATTTGGGTTCAAATTCAGCATCAGTATTTTTCTGCATATTTGCTGATATTTGTGTTCATCTCTGCTGAGCAAGAGGTTTCCTATTGCCTGGCTAAACTCAAAATTAATGTTAAAATTAAAATACGGGAAGATAATGATTCTGGGGGGAAATAGAGGCAACAGGAAAAGAGGAAGACCAAACATGAGATGGATTAACTCCATGAAAGAAGCCATAGGCATGAGTCTTCCGTTGCTGAGCAGAGTTGTTGAGGACAGAATATTGCAAGCATCACTCATTCATAGGGTCACCAGGTGTCGGAGTTGACTCAACCACACATAACACACACAAGAATCAATAATAATTGTAGCTGTGACATTCTGGCTTAGTACATATGTTGAGAAATAGAGGACTTCTGGAAATCTTAGTGGACAGGACAGTATTAGTGGTAAAGTCCTTCTGTAGCATTCTCTAAATTCTAAATAGGGAAATCATGGAAAAGTGTTTTCAAGTGATTGAATATATAATCATTTAACAGTCTGTTTTCTTATGTGTTAAATGTATTAACATATATATCTTGTTTATGAAACATTATGCTAGTAAAATAATGTGTCAACCATTTATGATTATTTAATCTTGCCTGTAGCCTCCATGCGTTATAAGGCCAATATGAACTAGTACCTTTATTTTTTATGTTTAGGTCTAAGCTATATGGAGGGATATATCTCTTCTTGCCTATTAATACAATGCCTAGTCTTGCTGGATTATATAATTTTTTCCCATTTGTTTCATCCTATTTATTATGTCTCAGCTGGACATCTTACAACAAGACCTAAAAGTAATTAAATTCTCTTAGCCCACAACAGAAACAGATCATTGTTTAATCTAAAAACGCTAACTGGTTGAAAGAGAATTGTAAAAACCAGAGTAATTTGGTGAATCTGGAGGCAGTTACAGGATATTTTGTTCTTGAAAGACCCAACGAGCATGTTTAACACTATTCTCCATGGAAGATGAGAGCATCATTTCTCTCCACCCTTGGAAGAGCATAGCCCTCCTCTTGGCTCAGGCATGAGGCAGGGATGCAGCTGTTGATACCTAGGCTAGAGGAGAGGAAGTGCAGTTGACGCAGAGGTAAATGGCAGCTGGGAAGGAAGGATGCCTGGGGATGACCTTGTGCTCATCTTTTACACAGCATGTCACTTCTGAGCCTCTGGTGCAGAAGTGCTCTTCCCATAGCAAGGATGGGTAGGAGGAAAACCCAGTGTGGGTGTGAAGGTGAACAGGGGGACAGAAAAACATTGCAGAAAGTTTGTCCAGTGTCTCCACTGGAGACCCCTGTGCTTTTGAGGTGATATTACAGAGAAAAGGATTTGTACACACAAAGTAAATAGGCAAACATTTTAAATAATGGCAACGAACTCTATTTTTGGAATGCTGATATGCATGCAGAAAAAGACCTCTCCTTCAATATGCACATCTTCCTGAGCTTTGAAATAATTCAAAGCTTTTTTTCTTGTTTGTCTCAGTCTTTCCTTTTTATTTCTCTCACCTGACAGCTATACCTGGTTGATCAGATTTAATATGTGAGTGAAAGACTTGTCATTGCATTTCTGTATTCCTGAAACCATTTAATTTAATATGTGAGGGGTCGCAATTATTCCAAATTTGATTCTCAACCCTATATTGAAGTTATTGAAGACTGTTTCCATTCTAAATTCAGGAAATTTCATTCTGAGGCATAGAAAAAGTATTTTATTCTCAAGCATACAAAAATATATAAAGAGGCAGCATACTGCTTTCATGATACTCTAAAACAGGCTCTTTTAAAATGTTTTATTTTTTTCTATAGAAGCCAAGAGCAAGGACTGCATGATGAAATCTTTCTCACTTAAAAAAAAAATAGAGAAAAAAACACTGCTATCTAAGCAGTGAGCATTTTCTTGATTTTCACAGGTTATTTCATGCTGAAATTATGCCTATTTGCATGGATAGTCATTCTTTAAAACTAGCCACAGATGCAGTCCTAGGGAGCACGTAGATGTTTTTACAGGTGAACCGAAAGAGATGGGAGCTGTTCCAAACACTCTGCACGCTGCCTTTGGCAATAGACCCTGTTATTGTGAAGATGTGCTCTGTTAAGCAAACGTGAAGTTTAATATTGGATAAACCTTGAGTGAAAAAAAAAAATTCTCCTTTTCTTCACAAAATGTTCAATGTAAGCAAAAAAACGATGTGACATCTTATATTTATGCCAAATTTGGGGTCAGCATCACCAGCTAATAATAAGTCACAAAATATGTCAAGTGCCTTTTAATAAAATGCAAGGAAGGATGTTGTCTTTTTATACTGTGATCTCAAGAAACAATGGAGGTTCATAGGCAAGGAAGGTGTTTCCCTTTCTCATATATATTTGAGTGGTATTATTTTCTTCGTTATACGTCTTTTTTGTTTTCTTTTTCTTTAAATCTAGTATATAAAATAAGATTCATAAGTGGTATGTGTTAAGGTATTTCTTCAAGCATGGGAGGTATTGTTCTGGCAGATTTTAACAGAAGAAAACTAGTCCTGAAGATGTATTTATCCCTGCCTAACTCAATTTATTGATTTCTAAAGCATAATGTTCTTTTGCAGTGAGTTCAACTTTATAATAATGTAAGTCATCAAAAGGACACCAGTCAGATTTTTAAATATTCTAATATTTACATTAAAAAAAACCCAGATACCATCTTCCAAAGTGATTTTACTAATAAAAATGCATATCTCTGCTCCATAAGCAGACTTGCAATATGAGTATTTTTGTGTTTATTTCTATGTTAAATTGATCATTTATGTTGCAAAAGATGCTGATGGGGGTATTCTCCTTTCCATTTCACATATGACAAAAATATTTTTAAAATCCTTAATAAATTATGTGTTTTAAATATTTGCATTTTTTAGAGTTCTTTCCCTTTCATGGCCTTTAAAACCACAACACTTTTAAGGCAGAGGTGGAATCTCACCTCCAGATTTCACACAGCCTCAAAATTGAACCTTATTTCTTAAGTATAACCCACTTTCATCTTCTTTTGTAATGTGAATCTCAATGCCCAAAATTTAATCAATTGGTTGTCAGAGGCTCTGTACTTATAATCTACTATTTCTTCTGAAGATAAACAGTATCATTTTAGGCATTTGTGAAAGAGAATCATATTACTGGTGCTTAAGCAGTTTTTGCTTTTTTTTTTTTTTTTAATCTTAATCCATCTTAAACCAGTGGAGCAGAAATATTTAAAAATGTTTCATTTCAAGCAGAGTGCATAATAAATTGCAATAATTGTAATGTGCCATAAATCCCAGAGCCTATGCATTTTGCATTTGATTCAGGATTGAGGTCAGGAAATTTGGAGAAATTTAAAGAAAATGATTCATCAGTCCTTTTGTTCTGTTGGCCAGGGTCCCGGGATTCTTGAGCTGTGCCCAGCTGACGAGCTTTTGAAGATGGCACAATAACTGTCCAGTGATGCCTGACCATGACAGCACAGCCCTCTTAAGCCGGCAAACCAAGAGGAGAAGAGTTGACATTGGAGTGAAAAGGACGGTAGGGACAGCATCTGCATTTTTTGCTAAGGCAAGAGCGACGTTTTTTAGTGCCATGAATCCCCAAGGTTCCGAGCAGGATGTTGAGTATTCCGTGGTGCAGCATGCAGATGGGGAAAAGTCAAATGTACTCCGCAAGCTGCTGAAGAGGGCGAACTCGTATGAAGATGCCATGATGCCTTTTCCAGGAGCAACCATAATTTCCCAGCTGTTGAAAAATAACATGAACAAAAATGGTGGCACGGAGCCCAGTTTCCAAGCCAGCGGTCTCTCCAGTACGGGCTCCGAAGTACATCAGGAGGATATATGCAGCAACTCTTCAAGAGACAGCCCCCCAGAGTGTCTTTCCCCTTTTGGCAGGCCTACTATGAGCCAGTTTGATATGGATCGCTTATGTGATGAGCACCTGAGAGCGAAGCGCGCCCGGGTTGAGAATATAATTCGGGGGATGAGCCATTCCCCCAGTGTGGCATTAAGGGGCAATGAAAACGAGAGAGAGATGGCCCCGCAGTCTGTGAGCCCTCGAGAAAGTTACAGAGAAAACAAACGCAAGCAAAAGCTGCCCCAGCAGCAGCAGCAGAGTTTCCAGCAGCTGGTTTCAGCCCGAAAAGAACAGAAGCGAGAGGAGCGCCGACAGCTGAAACAGCAGCTGGAGGACATGCAGAAACAGCTGCGCCAGCTGCAGGAAAAGTTCTACCAAATCTATGACAGCACTGATTCT
Source organism: Saccopteryx bilineata (assembly GCF_036850765.1). Classification (NCBI taxonomy): domain Eukaryota; kingdom Metazoa; phylum Chordata; class Mammalia; order Chiroptera; family Emballonuridae; genus Saccopteryx; species Saccopteryx bilineata. The sequence continues at coordinate 295,235,946 of NC_089491.1, read as the reverse complement.
GAAAATGATGAAGATGGTAACCTGTCTGAAGACAGCATGCGCTCGGAGCTTCTCGAAGCCAGGGCCCAGGACTCCGTAGGGAGGTCAGATAACGAGATGTGCGAGCTAGACCCAGGACAGTTCATTGACCGAGCCCGAGCCCTGATCAGGGAGCAGGAGATGGCTGAAAACAAGCCGAAACGAGAAGGCAACAACAAAGAGAGAGACCACGGGCCAAACTCCTTACAACCAGAAGGCAAACATTTGGCCGAGACCTTGAAACAAGAACTGAACTCTGCCATGTCGCAAGTTGTGGACACTGTGGTCAAAGTCTTTTCGGCCAAACCCTCCCGCCAGCTTCCTCAGGTCTTCCCCCCGCTCCAGATCCCCCAGGCCAGATTTGCAGTCAATGGGGAAAACCACAATTTCCACACCGCCAACCAGCGCCTGCAGTGCTTTGGCGACGTCATCATTCCGAACCCCCTGGACACATTTGGCAACGTGCCCATGCCCAGCTCCACAGACCAGACAGAAGCACTGCCCCTGGTTGTCCGCAAAAACTCATCTGACCAGTCTGCCTCCGGCCCCCCTGCCGGCGGCCACCACCAGCCCCTGCACCAGTCGCCTCTCTCTGCCACCGCAGGCTTCACCACATCCACCTTCCGCCACCCCTTCCCCCTTCCCTTGATGGCCTACCCATTTCAGAGTCCATTAGGTGCTCCCTCGGGCTCCTTCTCGGGAAAAGACAGGGCGTCTCCCGAATCCTTAGACTTAACTAGGGAGACTACGAGTCTGAGGACCAAGATGTCATCCCACCACCTGAGCCACCACCCTTGTTCACCAGCACACCCACCCAGCACAGCGGAAGGGCTCTCCTTGTCGCTCATCAAGTCTGAGTGCGGTGACCTTCAAGACATGTCCGAAATCTCACCTTATTCGGGAAGTGCAATATCCTTTTATTTTCCCCTCAAGGAAAACCGGACAAAACAGGCTTCCCAAAGGGTCAGGTTTACGCCCTACGTAGAACAGTGTAGATTAGCATCTTCTTAAGAATGCAGCCTTCACTATTACTCAAAGTAACCAGCTTTTATCCACAGGCCTGTGGCACTTCTTACGACACAAAACCTTCTCACTCAACCAACATCCTTGCAACCTTCACGGGCTGTGAATTGCCCCAAAGAGCTGGTATGAGATATATGCTGTCCAGCAGTGGCTTTTTCTGCTGTATTATCTTTTTCTTTTTTTTAAGTAGAATCAGAAATGGGGAAAGAATATCTTATTGTGATACAGAATTCTATCAGATATTTTTTCAGAGAAGTTAAGTTTTGTAATGGAGTGAGGAGTCAGTTTCCGATCCCTATGATGCTGTGAGAAGAAGTCTCCCTTTAGGCCATGTTCAGGGCTCCTGGGCCATTTAAAGAAGACCTGATTCGTCTACGGCCATACCATCCTGAATGCGCCCTATCTCGTCTGATCTCAGAAGCTAAGCAGGGTCGGGCCTGGTTAGTACTTGGATGGGAGAAGGCCTGATTGAGCCTGATGAAGACCACTGTGCTGGTGGAAGGAAGATGGATGTGGGTGGGGAGTTGCAGTCTCTCTTTAATCTTGAAGTGAGATGCAGTTTTTTTTAAAGGAAATACACAGGTACTGATTTATTCAGACGGCATCAGCCTCTCTTCTCTCTCTCTCTTTCTCTCTCTCTCTCTCTCTCTCTCTCACCCAAGGTCTGCTCTTCGGAGCTGGTGCAGCTGCCTTCCATGCGTGATTAACCTCTGTTCAGCCATACACAGAAATCTTTTGTCCTAACATACACAAAGCAAATTATTTTGGAAAGCAAGAGAGCACAATTAAATATAAAACTCAGCTGTATTTGACTTAAAAATGGCTCTTTTTATGACTCTTTTATATTTTGAACCTGACTTTGATATAGAGATGCCAGTTAGACCTGTCCTGAACTACAGCTATTTTTAACTGACGATTATTTTTTTTTCTCTGTAAATTGGTCCTTGCAGTAAATTCTAAAACGTCTTGTGTTCATGAGTTTTCTGAGGTAGTAGACTAATAGCATTTGGGGGCAAGTAAGAGGCATGTTTCTTTCATCATAAATTGCCAGATGGATATAAAATTTAGTAATTAAGTTGGCTATTGCTAAATTGAGGATTTTAAGCAATCGTCTGGATGACTAGAAACTGACATTTTAGTATCTGAACCCACTCCAGAGGCTGCCACCTAAGTGCAAAGTCCCTGCTCTGGTGATAGTATGCTTTCTTAGGTAGGGAAGGTCGTCCTTCCACCCACATCTTAGGACACCGGAGATTTCTGATAAGGTTAATGGGAGCCACTAGGATGGGACACACCTGGACAAGTAAACACAGTCTCTTGCCATGGTGAGGAAGAAGAAAATCATGTCCTGAGAGAAAGATGTAGAACAACTAGCTATATAAATGGAAACTGAGTCTTGGTTTGGTTGCAGATTTAACTTCTACCTTTCAAAGGCCTAAAATTTAAGCCACTGGTCATGAATCAAAGATGTGCCGAACACCATGCCTTCCTCGTATGAGCAGGCAATAAACATTGGTCAGAATGATTGGAATATAGCTGTTGGAGATGAGAAAGGCTCAGTGGCTTGAATGTGTTTTTTTACTCTTTGCAGGAAGGGCATCTTCTGAGGTTCATACCAGCTACTGTCCAAAGCTAGACCCCCTATCTCCTCAGCAATCCTTTATTCTGAAGCCAATAGTAGTGATGGTGGGTTCCATCCCTTTCTCTCTCTCCCCCTAACACACACACACACACACACACACACACACACACACACACACGAAAGGGACTTGCCTGTTTTGGTGAATATTTGAGGCCAGATTTCAAAGTCTTTTAAGTCCATACTAAACTCTTTAACTCAAGATGCCAATTTATGGGGTTTTTTTTATTAGACTTTTCATTGTAAGCAGATAATTGACTCTTTTTTTTTTCAAGTACATTGGGTTTTCTAGGAAAAAAATCTTTTCGATTGTTTTAAGTGTTGACCAGGCTTATTGTCTCACCCTCTCTAAATCCCCTGAGGAATTTTAAGGATTTGAATGGAAAGAAGTTCTTTTTATTTCTACTTGTATCAAAGGCTTTGAAGAGAATGTAGTTGCCTCTTCTCCAGATGAATAATTTCTTCTTCTCTCTTCTACCAATATAAGCTTCTGTTGAACAGCGATGGTTTTAGAAACACCTGTGTTGTAGGAAATGTCAGTTGCTTATACTTGGAGGTATTTATTTCCTGTTGCTAAATAATTTGGGCCTCTGGTTGCAATTAATGATTACATTTTCCACCTTCTAGCCTTGGAGCCTCTGTTTCTTTCTCTGTCTCCTCTACCACATCACACCTTAAACCAGTCATCTCGTTGATATATTACTTCTTAGGAAAAAGGTAGGCATGCAACTTTTTCTATAATCTACATAATTCTAAAACTAGTGAGGAATTGAATGTTTGTTGAGAAACTGGACCCATTTTTCCCCTCCACCATCCTTGTGTAGCCACGAGTTCTTCCCTTGATTTAGCTGAAGGTGTTGAGGCACAATTCTCGAGCATTTAGTTTAAAGAAAGCCCTGGGAATCACGGTGAGTGGTGTTTTACTCCAGTTTTAGGTATATAAACCCATATTTGAACCTTTTCTACTCCTAGAAAAGATCAGTAGAAATGGGATGACTCGGTACCATTACAATTACTGTTACGTTTTTATTTTTAGTTCATGGCTTTCCAAGTTGGAATGAATAATTTAACCCTTAAGGAACATTTCTTCCCTACTCCAAAGGGCATCCTCTGCTTCTCCAAACAAAGTAGCCCAGACAAGAACTACTGAGCTCACCAGCTTATCAGATAAATCTGTTTAAGTTCAGCACAAGCATATATGGTGTACATAACAGAACACACTACTTTGTTGTCCCTCTAAAATAGAAAGGAAATAGTGAATGGGTGCATATTAAACTGAATGGCAGTGCACCTGTTCTCACATCTTGGATATAAAAAAAATGTGTTCAGTATCCTTGCAAATGAATCTATTTAATCAAATATTAAGTTTTATTCAAATTCCAAAAGAAACAGCCAGCCAATTGTCTTTCTTCATGATGTTCCTTGTCTTTCATCTTCTTTGCATCTCAAGGAAAACAGCCCTGTGGAGGCCTCAAGCATTTGCATGCACCCCATTAAAGCAGAGAGTAGGATTATAAACCGCTAAAACCTGCAGGTGAAGAAATTGAGCCTGACTCTGAGGCAGCCAGCTTTCCTTACTCAACTCATAGGGAGAATGTTAACAATACTTGAAGACGTTTAGAAAGGAACATTTTTGGTAATTTGAAACTAAAACCCAACTGGAAAGCGTGGCTTAGAAATGAATTTCTAAAATGTGAAATAATCCAGAAAAGTTGATTTACATTTTTAGAGGCTTTGTGGGGGCCCATAGTTGTATTAGCTATAGGAGAAACATATATATTAAAGACTAAGGATTCTAGGTTCCTACCATTAAAGTAAACTTTAAAAAAAATCCATTCCCGGTTATATAAAATTTCTTAGTCGAGCAACAACTTTTACTTGCTCTATCACTTTCAGGCATGGGGACAGTTGAGATCTTTTCTCCCCGTTGAAGGTTTCCCTGGGGGGCAAGCCTCGTAGCATCATTGCAAATCAGAGCAGAATTCTTAGGGTTGCAAAGTGGTTTAGAAAATGTAAGTAAGCATTCCCAATCCGACCGGTTGGAAATGCAGCTTGTGAAATCTCTTAGCCACAATTCAGAGTTCAGTTGGAAAAAAAGAGAATTGTCTTCCTCCTGCCTTCACAATCCATTATTCTCCCATTTGCCTTTTCACTGCCTCTGCTGCTCCTCCCGCTGCTGCTGCGTGTAGGTAAGGTTATATTGTGCTTGGTAAACAGACAACACTCAGTCTCAGGTTGTTTGAACACCGCTTTAGGTTCAGCTGTAGCACTCTCCTTCTCTGATCTTTTATATTCCCCGAGCAGATGTCTTTCATTAATTTATGGATTTATCATCTTTTCTTTTTTTCCCTTTTTTCTTTCTTTCTTTTTTTTTTTTTTTTTTTTTAAACCTGGCAGCTGTCTCAAGTTTCAGCAGTTATTGTCTATTTTGCATTACACATAGAATTGAATGTCATCTGTCTTCACAAAGCTATGGCTAAGAGAATTGAGGCAAAGCCACATGAGCTGCCTGGACAGATCTTGTTTGCGTTCCATCCCCCCTCACCCCGCCCCCCTTTACCTCCTTAATATTTATTTGTGCTCATTTTCTTTCCTGGCCTTGAATGGAGCTTAGCTCGTGTTCAGTACAGCTGTATGTTTGCTGAATCTATTCCATCATGAGTCATTGTGCGTGTGTAAGTATCCTGGAAACAGCTAGTGCTTTCTTGGAAGAACAGTTGCTTTTCAGCACAAGCACTTAAAAGGGAAATTAACCAATTGGTCAGTTCAGATTTATTTTGAGGAGGCAAAAAAGAAAAAAAAAAGAAAAAAAGAATTAGCTAACTGTTGGCTTTTCAATGTTTCATTAGCCATTTTTAATAGTTTATTAGAAACATATATTTTTATGGGAATTTTATCTCAATTACACGGTGAGCGAGAGATAAAGATTTATCCTGTGTTCCATTTCAACCGATCGATTCCAAGTATTACCAACAGGAAACGTTTCAAAGCAAAAACAGACTTGAGAAATCAAATCAGAGTAATTGTTTCTTGTGAAGTAAAAAACCTCGACCTCTCTGTCCAAACAAGATAGATAGTTTGCTTTGTCTTTTAAATAAAAAGTACTGAACCATCTTAGCAAAATTTACACGTATGGAAAAGCTTCGGGAAGTTTCGGTGGCTCTTTAACTGTCTCGAGAACCACAGCCCAACGGTTTGTTTTGCACGAGACCAAATTTTAAAAGATTGGAGATTCCCCCACCCCACCCCATGCACAGTTAAACGTTTGAGGTGGTTGTAATGTACTCATCTGAAAAAGAAAGAAAAAATGATTAGAGCCGAGATCTGACAATGTTTGTTGAAGTTTGGGCCTGCCTAAAACTCTTATCGTGAGGCAATAGGAGACAGCTTGCAACTATTATTTCACTTATCCATTTGGACAGATGGTCCTGAAGGGTGCTCTGCTCCCTTAGTCTTCTCTATCTGTCTAATGGAGGTTACTGGAGGGCCTTTCAGCCCTCTCCTTGGCACAAAAAGTATGTCAGTCATAAATTACCGTCTTTGTAATCATTAAGGATCTCAAACAAAAACACAAGTTCGCTTAAGCTGCTTTGGCTTACAGATATGAAATCAAAATTTCTTGCTTCAGTGTTTATTTTCAGTGGAGGGGGGGGAGAGTGCTCTATTTAACTCTTCTGTTTACAAACCAAGGTGATCTTTCACAAATCTGCATGATATTAAAGGGAATGCTAATCACCTTCTCAGCCCTAACACGTGGTTCAACACCCTGTTATGAGTAGTCCAGAGCTTATGGATAGGGATTTGACGATTCTTCTGCAGTAACTTTGGACTGCCCTCTGTTCTTAAAGATTGGCCGCACTGTACTTGATGGAGGGCATTTGGAAACCTTTCCCCTTCTGAAATGTCTGTGTTTATTTGACCTTCTTTTTTATAAGGTGTGAAATTTTTGTCGGGTAGTAAAGTACGCACATACACGCACGCATACACATACACACACACATACACACGTGCACATTTTCTTTTTTTTTTTCCCCAGACTCTCTTTTAAGAGAAAAATCCTTAGAGAAGCTTCTAGGAAGGACCCTTAATTGACCTTGTGGGGGACCACATTGATTTTCTCCACGTGCACCTTCATTTCTGATAAATTATAAAGCCATTAATTTGCTGAGGAAATGGCAGGGCCAGGCTGCGGCACAGATGTGACCAGAGCCATCCCAGCTCCGAGTCTGCTGAGGAGTGCCAAGAGTCTGGGAGGGAATCAGGAAGCCGGGATTGTTATGGTTAGCCTCCCGTTCTCTCGGGAACTGTTTTAGTTGCTGCTGTTTACAGATCTAAAAGGTAATGATGTTTCCAGATAAATAGGCCTTCTTATTTGGGGTAAGTGGCCATTTATTGATCTGCTAACCCACAGTTATTGATTTGTTAGCCCCAACCACAGCGCGACTCTCCAAGGAGTTAACTAGAAATCCGGGAGAGGCCAGTTGTATTTGGTTTTGGATCGTTGCTTTGACAAAAGCGACAGCCCCTCCCGTTCTCTCTGTGCCAAAACTACCCCCCCCAAAAAAAAATTTAGCTATTATTTAAAAGAAAACAATTAAAAGAATATAACAATAAGAGAGGAAGAAAGTGAGTCAAGATGCTCCATCACATTAGCACTAAAAGGTAAGATGCGAAGCTTGCCTAACGGTGTTTGAAAGAATGCATTTTGTGTTTTCACATACATTAGTATCATAATTTCATGTAAACTGCAGAGTGTGAAGAGAAGAATAAACAGAACTGTAATTGTGAAGAAGAAAAAACTCTCATGATAAGAGTTGTGTAGCACGTGTTGGGTGCATTTGTCTCCTTAGCAACAAGTGAACGTATAAATAGCGTAAGGACCTCAGACAGGGGCCCTGTTTTGCCAGCCTCATCACAAAGTAGCCCAGATTCTGCAACTGAACTGTGCGTCTTCGCCATGACATTTGGCAATTGCTGACAGGCAGTGGGCATTTCGAGCAAGTAGCAGCAAGTCAGGAATGGGTTCCAGGGCCCGTGCTGGTTACCTTCCAGCATTCCCATGGCTGCTTGGTGGTGGGGAGGTGGTTGGTGTTCGTGTTTAAAGACATGTTTTCCTTAACCAATTGCATCCTACATGCAGGAAGGATTGTCACCCAATCACTTGAAAAAAGCAAAGCTCATGTTCTTTTATACCCGTTATCCCAGCTCCAATATGCTGAAGACCTACTTCTCCGATGTAAAGGTAGGGACATTTTGTGTTCCTAATTTTCCCTCCCAGTTTCTGTGCATGTCATTGTGATTTGAGCTCTTGGGAGTGAACGGAGATGAGTTGCGGAATCAGCTCGTTGATACACCTGTGTTGCAGTCATTTAGCGCACCTGTCCGTCTGTCTAAAGCTGAGCCGGGCAAAGCCCCGGCTCCCCGCTGCATATTAAGACCACCGGACTGGTATTAATAAGTCACGTGGTTTCCATGGTAGTTGGGGAAACTTAGCCTCTGTCTTTATATGTATTAGTAACTTCTTGGAAGAAAATTTAGCTGGTACTGAATAGATGTGCTTCAGGGGGTGTTTTTGTCCCTCCCTTCAGCCACAGTAAACTGTTTCTGTTTTTATTTCTGTTAGTTTCCCCATATTTGTGCTTCTGAAAGCAAACTCTAGTACCTCTTTACCCCCCTGCTGGAAAGGAGCGTACATTGAAATTCTCTATGCAGTAGCTGCTTAAAAACAAAAGTGATGATTGTCTCTTATTTACAACTTAATTTGTTGTTGATGTAGAGTACACTGAGCATAAGGAGAATGAATAAAGTGACAGATTCAGGACACATTATTCAAATGAGGATATGAAAGCTGTCGGCCCTACAGCTGCAGCCTCCCTCATTCTACAGAACATGGGGACCTCCTGGTTCTGTGTGTGTGTATGTCTGTGTGTGTGTGTGTGTATGTGTGTGTGGGGGCTTTAAGTAATTGTTTGTATCAACTTGATGTTGTGTTAATCATTTGTAACTTTTTAAAACATAGATTGGGTTTTGATGATGATAATGACACGCATGGTATCATTATCCAAGGATCTTGCTAAACATTACATTAGCTGAGATTAGTTTATTAGGGTTGGGTGCTTTCTCCCCCAGCCTCCCCTCCCCATTCCCATATGTACAAGCTCTTATTTCTGCCATCAAGAGGATTCACGAGCAGCCAAAACGTGCTCATTCCTCCGCACTCGCCTCCATTCACAGTGTTTTGTGCCCGACGCTCACGCTGGTTCATCGGCCCCCTTTTGCAGGCCAACTCATTTTCAGTTTCCTTCACTGATGTTTTATTTGGCCTTATAAGAAAAGTTCTGTTTTCCCTCCTGTTTGCTTTGAATTGTGTATCAACTTCAGCCTTTTATCTTTCTCCTTCCCTGGCTAAGCTTCTTAAGTGGAAGGCATGTTTTCTCCTCATTCAGTGCCAACAAACTGGGCTGGATGGGAAGGCAGAGGAAAGCACCGGGTATGTGGCTGGTTAGGATCTGGTCAGCACAAACATGGCTGAGTAACAAACACCGTAGACTTCGTGGGGGACCATCTAAAACAGACAGATTGACAAAAATAAAGCGAGTTTGTCAACTGGTTGAGGACCAGACAGCTTCTAGAGCCTACTGGAACTCAGTAAAGTTTTTCCAAAGAACCCTCCCAACATTTTAGTTCCAGGAAGAGAGGGACAAAGTATCGCTGTGCACACATGCGAGTGTGTGTGTGTGCATGTCCACGTGACCTCCTCCACTCCTCTTATTGCAATGATTTGCAGTGCTGTGATATAATGATGATACCTTATATTATTTATATAGCACCTTTCATCCAGAAGGAGGCCAAAGAGCTTTACAAACTGCATACATAGGGATCACTCACCTACCATTGAAATGCAGCCACCTGGAGGGTGGAAAGCAGCGGCCATCCTGAGCCAGCAACACTACCCAACAGGAGATGTAAATATTAGAGACGTTCATGTTTTTGTATGTGTGTGCGTGTGGCAGGGGAAGGGCAAGGGTGGGGGCGATTGTCGATCTTAGCTGTTGTAGTGCCGTGCAATGTAAATGCACAAGAAGCTGTTCCCATCCCTCTAGAACACATCCAGCTTTTCAAAAGCAATCGCTTACTCTGTATAAATAACAATTGAATATTGAGTCAATATTTTATTTTTAAAAGCACTAATATCCGGATCATGGATTCCTATCCATACTCTACCCAGATTGGGAGAAAAGGCTGTTAAAATTTACGTGAGCCTTCCACTCTAATGGAAGGAAACAGGGCATATTGTGGAAAGCAGAAAATCACTGAAGGTCATTTCTATATATTTTTTTTGGAA